>NC_064243.1:81667500-84303333 GCF_003254725.2 Canis lupus dingo
CCTGTGTCTCTGCCTCCCTTTCTCTGTGTCTCTCATGAATAAATAAATAAAATCTTAAAAAAAAAAAAAGAAAGAAAAGTCATCTTATCTTATTAGTCCGAATTAACATCATCTTTCAGGCAAAACAAAAACAACAAAATCCCAGACCTTCACAAAAAATGGGCTTCTTAATGTTCAGGTGAATAGCTGGCATAGATTTTAGTTCTTCCATCTAATCGTTCTTCTCCATGCAGGAAGAGCTTAGCATGTCTGAGTGTTTACTTTTTGGGTTCATCCAATACTGCTGAAATGGACTTTGACATCAGACTGATGTAGTTTAATTTCAAGCTCTTATTGCTTAATGCTTACCTCGGACTCGGTACTTAACCTTTAGAGCCTCATATTTCTCATATGAAAAATGAGGATAATAATAGAACCTTATATTTAGAGTTGTTTTGAGGATTCTATCAGATGTTGGTCCTAAAATGTACATAGTGAATGCTTAACAAATGTTAGCCAATCGTTGTTACTCGGATATATTATGGGGTAGCTTGCTATTGTGTTTGGACTTACCAATCACTGCTTTGGAAAGGTGAAAATGTACCTTTTCTTTTCTTCTTCTTCTTCTTTTTTTTTTTTTTTTAAGATTTTATTTATTTATTCATGAGAGACACAGAAAGAGAGAGAGAAGCAGAGACACAGGCAGAGGGAGAAGCAGGCTCCATGCAGGAAGCCTGACGTGGGACTCGACCCCAGGTCTCCAGGATCACGCCCTGGGCTGAAGGCGGTGCTAAAACGCTGGGCTACCAGGGCTGCCTGAAAATGTACCTTTTCAAATCTTGATCTGCATGCTCTTGAGAAGACTTGGGCCTATCATGTCATCTCTCAAGACATCTGAAGAATCTGGGGGTGTTCCTTCCTCATTGAATCCCCAATCTTTCTCTCATTGAATTCATCAACCAGGAGTACAACTTTGAGAACACCACTTCTCTGCTCAAAAATTTTCCATGGCAGCTTGGAAATGACTTCATTAAAGCACAAACTGCTTAGCTTTGTATTCAAAAGGCCTTCCCCAATTGGGCTCCTGGTCTATCCTTCTAGATTTATCAGGTTCCCTTTGCTGTCACCAAAGGAGGTCAGTTGCATGCTTTTCCTAATACATAACTGTGCTTCACCCCCCTCCTCCCCTTATTTATATGGTTTACTCTGCTTAAAGTGGACAGAGCCCTTTACTTCTAACTAACCTACCCATCCTTCAGGGAGGGTCTTCCTTAATAGATCCCTCTGTAAAACCTCTTATCTCTCCTGCTTGGAATCATCTCATTCCTCTGGAGCATCTAGAATATGCTGCTTATGCTTCCTTTGTGCAACAATCACACCCAACTTTTCTTATTCATATGTAAACTTTATGAAAACAGGGACCATTTCTTACCCATATTTTTATTTGCCACAATACTTAGCCCAGTCACATCAGTGTTTCCCAAACTATCTGTGAAGAAGAACTAGTCTTAAAAAAATTGCAATCTGCTACTCAGTATTTATCCAAAGGACACAAAAGTTCAGATTTGAGCATGCATCTCGATGTTTATAGCAGCATTATCAACAATAACCAAACTATGGAGAGAGCCCAAATATCCATTGACAGATAAATGGGTAAAGAAGATGTGGCATGTGTAGATAGATAGATAGATAGATAGATAGATATGTATGTATATGTATATCTATCTATCTATATATCAGCCATCAAAAAGAATGAAATCTTACCATTTGCATGCATCAACATGGATGAAGCTAGTGTGCATTTTGCTAAGTGAAATAAGTCAGTCAAAGACCAATACCATATGATCTCCACTCATAATGTGGAATTTGAGAAAGAAAACAGATGAACATATGAAAGGGGAAAAGAAAAATAGGAGAGAGAGAAACAAGCATAAGAGACCCTTAACAATAGAAAGCAATCTGAGAGTTGATGGAGGAAGTGGGTGGGGGATGGGCTAGCTGGGTGATGGGGATTAAGGAGGACACTTGCGATGATGAGCACTGGATGTTGCATGTAAGTGATGAATTACTGAATTCTACTCCAGAAACCAATATTGCACTGTATGTTAACTACCTAAAGTTTAAATTAAAAAAGGAAAAATGGTTGCAATCTGTTGCAGACTAGGATGTTTGTAAAATATCATAAAAATGAATTACTATAAAAGTGAAATAAAAACCAGACTTACAAAATACAAGCCTAGATATATCATTATTATAGTCAATAGACATATAATTATTCTCTCAAAGTGGTATAAGTGTATTTAAACACTCAATTTCTGTACTTCTCTTATCTCCCACTAGTAAGTGCATGGACCATGAGATAATATAAAATGTGTGTATTGGTGTCTGCCCCCAGGTTCTGGCACAGAGTTCCTAAAACACATGTAATTTCCTAATGATAAGAACATGAGAAGCATCTTTTGTTCTAATATTTGGTCTTTGATCTTGTTTCTCTGACACAGGATTCCTAAAACCCTTATAATTTCCTGGGAGACAGAAGTGTCTTTTTAAAGATTTATTTATTTATTTGTGAGAGAGATAGAGAAGGAGAGAGAGAGAGAGAGAAAGTGAGCAGGGGAGGGGCAGAGGGAGAGACGGAATCTCAAGCAGACTCCCTGATGAGCTTGGAGCCTGACCCAGGGTTTGATCTTGCCCCTGAGATCACAACCTGAGCCAAAACCAAGAATCAGATGCTTCAGAGATTGAGTCACCCAGGTGCCCCAGGAGTGTCTTTAGTTTGAATGGGGTGACTCTGGATGGGCCCCTTGATGGCTCCTGGATCGGGGCTGGTTACCGAAAGACCCAGCCAGGATTAGAAACTTGGAATCTTCATCCCCTTCCCCCCACTCTCCAGAGAGGGTACAGGAGCTGGAAATGGAGTTACCGGTCAATCATACCTACATGATGAAGCCTCCATAAAAATCCCAGAAGTGTAGGGTTTTGGGGGGCACTTCCAGGTTTGTGAACACATCCACCTACTGGAAGTGTGACACACCCCAGCTCCACCAGGACAGAAGTTCCTGCACTCAGGCCCAGACCTTGCACTGGATCATCTTCTTCATCTGGATGTTCACCTGTATCTTTTATCATACCCTCTAAAAAAGGATAAACTGGTAAACACCAGCAAGTGTTTCCCTAAGTTCTGTGAACCAATCTAGCAAATTAATCAAATCCAAGGAGGGGGTTGCAGGAACCTTGGGTTTATAACTGATAGGTCAGAAGCACAGGTAATGATGGAACACAAAGTGGAGGGCAGACTTGTGGGACTGAGCTCTTCTGTGGAATCTGACGCCAACTCTAAGTAGAGTGTCTGAAGTGAGTTAAATTGTAGGACACCTAGCTGGTGTCACAGAGCATTACTTGGTGGGGAAAAAATGAACACACTTCTGGTGTCAGAAGTATTATGAATGTGGTAGTTGTGTCAGAGTAAAGAAGACACACGGGAGAAAAGCTGAGTTTTTCCAACTTAGGCTGGCTAAGTCCATAGGCGACACACTGAATAGCATGACTATATATAATTGCTAAGTAAACATGTTCATTAGATAAGTGGATCCATGGAATAGACAATATTTTATAACAAGATTTTCTCCTACACTTTTGACCATTGTTGGTCTCAGAATCCATTCTTTAAGAATATAGGATAATTAATTATTGATAAACTGTGATGAAATTTGTCCCCATTGGCTTGATGATTTTGAAATCTTACACTGATACATTTATGTTTAATTTTTTTTTATGTTTAATTTTTTAAAAAAATATTTTATTTATTTATTCATGAGAGACACACGAGAGAGACAGAGACAGAAGCAGGCTTCCTGCAATGAGCCTGATATGGGACTCGATCCCAGTCCTGGGATCATGACCCAAGTCAAAGGCAGATGCTCAACCATTGAGCCATCCAGGTGCCCCACATTGATGCATTTAAACAAGCAAACCCAGACATGATTTTCTCTTTGAAAGGATAAAGGTGGAATGGGAAAATTGCTACATGCCAGAAATTCAGAGATACTTCCTATTGAAGAAAAAATGAAAACTCTCATCTAGGCTTAGTGTTCTGCCTTAAATCATTTAATTTCAAGAAATATATTTTAAATTGAAGAAATATACATCACACAATTTACATGGTTAGTCAGGAATTACACTGAAAGTTCATTAAATTACATCCAGGGAATTTAAGTGAACTCAAGTAAGTAAATTAAGTGCTGAGTTAATTAAGTTGTTAATTAGTTAATTAACTGTTATAGTTTTAAGTGATGCCATTAACAAACTGACATAAATTTCAGTTTTACTTTCCTATATTTAGAAGGCCTTCATGGAACTGTAAAAGCTTGAGGGCCTAATTCTTTCCACAGAGTTTTGAACCAAATACTAACATATTTATAATAAGATTTTTATTATTTAGGGTTGAAGTCATTTTAAAGCAATTTGTCTAATTGCCTTTTTTTTTGCTCTTGCAAATCAGAGCATAGTCTCTTCATTTGCTTTTTCTTCTATAAAATAGAATACCTAAGTGAAATGAAGATGAAAATACAGTGCATAACCAGTTTGATGTATACCACCACATTTTTTTTGAAAGTAAGCTCTATGACCAAAGTGGAGATTGAACTCATGACCTGAGATCAAGAGTTGCATTCTCTACCAACTGAGCCAGCCAGGTGCCCCACATTCCTTTCTACTATGGTTTTTAGGCATGACAGTTTCAGAAAGGTAGGTTCTAGTTATGTGCTATAAGATAAACCACCCCAAAACTGGGTGGCTTAAAATAATAATAATCATTTGCATAGTCCACACATCTGTAAATTGGGCAAAGCTCCATGAGGACAGCTCATCTGGCCTGCTAAGGACTGGGTGGTCCATTTCTAAGAAGGCTCATTCACATGGCTGGCAAGCTGGTGCTGGCTTCTGGCTAGGAGCTCAGCTAGGGCTGTCTTCTGGAGCCTTAGTTCCTCTCCTTATGGGTCTCTTCACAAGGTGATTTCAGCTTCAACACAGTATGGTGGCAGGTTTCTAACAGTGAGTTCTAAGAAGCCTTAACAGAAGTTGAAATTCTTCTTACGACCTACCTCAGAAATCCCAGAACATCACTTCTGCAGTATTATGTTGGTTAGGCAAGTCACCCAAGTCAGCCCAGATTCAAAGAAAGCGGATAACTCCAACTTTCACTGAGAAAAGTACCAAAGATACAAAGGAGTAATTTAGTTCAGTAACTTAAGGAGGACATGTAAACTCATGTAATAGTTTTTGGATACTGAAAAAGGTGGTGATTAAAATTTTTTCAGGGGCACTTGGCTGGCTCAGTTGGTAGAGCATGCAACTCTTGAACTTGGGGTTGTGTGTTCACATTGGACATGGAGCCTATTTAAAAAAAATAATTTTAGGGAAGATGGTTTGGGTATGGGTTAAATAGGTGATGGGGATTAAGGAGTGTGCTTGTTGTGATGAGCACCAGGTGTTGTTTGTAAGTGTTGAATCTCTATACAGTATATTGATATACTGATATTAAGCTGTACTGATATTAAGCTGTACGTTAACCAATTGGAATTTAACTAAAAACTGATATTAAGCTGATATTAAGCTGTACGTTAACCAATTGGAATTTAAGTAAAAACTTAAAAAATTAAAATCCTCTATTCATCTTTAAAAAAACTAAGAAGGGCATGTGAGTGGCTCAGTCAAGCATCTGATTTGGTTTCTGCTCAGGTCATGATCTTGGGTTGTGGGGTTGAGCTCCATAACAAGTGCAGAATCTGCTTTGTACTCTCTCTCCCTGAAGCAAATAAATAAATCTTTAAAATAATAAAGTAAAAAAATAATACAATTTTTTCCTCAGGGCTACTCCACCATCAGCTGAACATTATAAGCAATACTGTGAGCAGATAATGTAGTAGAAGGCACAGTAGTTCTGGACAGAGATCTGGGTTTCAGTTAAGGTTCTGTTCTGTCTGAGAGATTTCGAGAAAGTTATTTAATCATTTTTTTTATAGATACCTATTTATTTGAGAGAAAAAGAGAGCACAAGTGGGGGACAGGGGCAGAGGGAGAAGCAGGGAGCCTTATGTGGGGCTTGATCCCAGGACCCTGAAATCAAAGGCAGATGCTTAGCTGACTGAACTACCCAGGCACCTCATTATTTAATCTTTCTAAGACTTTGTTTTCTGATGTTTAAAAGGAGGATAAAAATATTTCACTATTGGTGTACATCCCAGGGCGGGTGAGAAGCTCAAATGGATTACTGTATAGAAAGAGTGTATTTTAGGTGGAAAAACAAATTATATGTGTTTTGCTGGGCATTCTTACTGCCAGAATATACCTATTGTATTGTCATACAGATATGTTTTTAGTTTGTACTTCATTTTTATTTATTTGTGTATGAGTAACCCAGAATTCTTGCCCTATTATATTCATTGGGAATTACAATGCATGATCTTAGGCAGTTTGCTTATATATTGTGAGGGTGCACTTCTCATAACCAGATATGTAAGATAAAGGGAATTTCCCCACCATTGGAAGTTTGGAGTTTTGGACTTTGGGTGGAGTTGGGGGAGGTATAGACACCTTACCTAATATGGAAGTAGTACTGAAAGAGTAATACTAGATTGGGTCTCTTGTAAGTTTCTGTATCCATCAGGCTATAAATCTGGGAGCATGAGGCATGGTGCAAAAGGTGTCCATGGTTGCTCAATGGTTTGGATTGGTAGTAGTGACCACAATTATGGCCCAACAAAAGCTAAAATGATCTCAACTGGTTCTATTGAGGGTTTGTCATTAGTAACAATGCCAGGCAATTGGACATCTGAGAGAAGCAAGCATTAGAGATGAGGAAAGTAGAGGAAAGAATTGAATAAACCTACCCTAAAGGATTATGGTTGGAGATAGTTGATGAATTGCACTTTGATCCCCAGAAATAGTGAGACAATCCAGTGTCTTTCTCATGAAGGCAAAAACTAAGTGGGGTGTCTGGGCTAGCTACAGGAAAGGAATGTGCTGGTGGGTTGGGGCTTATTCAGGTATTAACCTAGCAGAATTAAGGAAACCATAGACATTCCTCTAAAATTTCTCCAGGCCTTTCTTTTATACCTTGATCAATGTTGTACCCCTCATTTGTCTTGTTAGGTCAAACCTCCTTTAGGGGCAGGTTCACCCTCTAACAAAGTCAGGGCTTATGTTCAGTGAATTGTGTTTCCAAATAAGTCTAAGAAACACTGTAACAAATATTGGATTGGACTGAAGAAGAGAGACTTTAGTGCAACCTTATAATAAATATTGGCTTCTTTAAAGATTAGAAAAGAGAAAATGGAGGTAGACTACCCTGGGTAGTTCAGTTGGCTACTTTTTGCTACCTGCCCTAGACCATTTAGTGCTCTCAGATGCAACTGATTGGCAAAAGTTGATGAAATAAGCTTGACTTCTAAAAGCTTCTCAAAGTTCACAACTGCAGAATTTAGTGTGTGCAATATGTACTTTGTAGAAGTGGAATTCTGTTCATGACAGCAGCATCCACATGAACTGGAGATGGCACCCGAGACTAATGTCCTGCATAGTGTGTGGATAGAAATGGATATAGAGTGAATAAAACAAATATTCTACATGGTGCTTAAAATGTGCTTGTAGCAACTTTTCTAAAGCAGGAAATCAATAAATGCACGACAATATAAATTCCCTCTTCTCTAGACAATCAGGAAATAAGTTGTTTATCAAATAATCAAGTTTTAAGAATGTCCTGTGAGGACTATATTTTATGGGAAGCACTGTTGATTGTCTATTCAATATCTATTCTTTCTTTCTTCTTCAGTGAGAGAACTCAGAATTGTTGGATCTGGCCACGTGCCTAGCTGTTAATGATATTTTATTCATAGGTAGATAAAGACACAAATAATAACTTTGCAGAGGTTACTAGTGGGCTTTCCAAAGACAATTTTCTGAAGGTGCAGAGTTGCCTAGAAAGCATAGCCTTTGGTGCCAATTCCTTCATTTTCTTTTCATCTATCCAGAATGCTACGTGGAGTTGCAGCAGCCATCTTGGGACCTTGAGGCAAACCTGAGGATGGAAATTGCAATTAAGTTATTTATTTATTTTTTGCAATTAAGTTATTGAAGCAGAAAGAAAGAGCCTGAGCTCCAGATGACCATGGAGTGGCCATTTCAACCCTAGACTATCCACTATTATTTTTGGTTTCTGTTAATAGAGGCCAAGAGAAGTTCTTTCTTCAGGATAGTGAATGCGATAAAATTATTTAAACAGTATAGAGATAATAAACTTGTTTTATGTGTATTTTTAAGCTTTCTTTGTTCCATAAATGATTAAAGCTGGATTACAAGGATTCCTAAATTACAGGATAGCACAAACTAATGTCAAAAGACCAAAAAAAGTGAAGATATCAAGAAGGAGTTCCTAAACATAGTTTAATCTTTTGTCTTCCTTTATTTTATAATTCAAAATTACATCAAGATATTTTTTTAAAGAGATTTTTTTATTTGAGAGAAAGTGCAAGAAGGGGGCACAGAGGGAGAGAATCTCCCAGCAGACTCCCCATTGAGCATGGAGACTGACACAGGGTTCGATCCCACCACCTATGAGATCATGACCTGAGCTGAATCCAAGAGTCATTTGCTCAACCAACTGAGCCACCCAGACACTCCTCAAAGGTACATCAGGATCTTTAACGACTTATGACCATCATTACGGAAATCATCTGTTGGGGGATCCCTGGGTGGCTCAGCGGTTTAGTGCCTGCCTTCAGCCCAGGGCGTGATCCTGGAGTCCCAGGATTGAGTCCCACTTCGGGCTCCCTGCATGGAGCCTG
The DNA here is from genome assembly GCF_003254725.2 of Canis lupus dingo. Classification (NCBI taxonomy): domain Eukaryota; kingdom Metazoa; phylum Chordata; class Mammalia; order Carnivora; family Canidae; genus Canis; species Canis lupus. Next base: position 81,676,323 of record NC_064243.1, read on the forward strand.
CTTCTCCCTCTGCCTGTGTCTCTGCCTTTCTCTCTCCGTGTCTCTCATGAATGAATAAATAAAATCTTAAAAAAAAAAAAAGAAATCATATGTTGGAAATTCTGGTTAGTAGAGAGTCCTGTTTAATTGAATGCCACTAGGGAGGTCTCAGGGTAGCATAATGGAGACTCTTCTAACTGGCCATCACTGGCTTGACTCATCAGAGTAGTTACTCATCAGAGTAACTAAAGCTCTCCAGTTCTCTGTAAAGCATATTGATGGTACTCCCTATAGCTAGTTGAGTAGTGTTGTGTCCAGTAATCAGTTGTGCTTCTTCCCAAATCTCTCTGTACCAATTACACTTGCTACATAAATTATATAATTTAATGAATATTATGTGGTTTGGTAACCTTTAAGGGGGAAAGAAAAGAGTTATTACTCTGAAAACTAAGTCAAATGATTGGAAAGACTATAGAGGTGAATCTTCCATAAAAATTTAACTTTTGGACTATGCGAGAGGAAGCCAGTTATAATGGGGGGAAAATCAGTCAAAAATCTTCTGATTGCTTTGGGCCAATCTTTAAGTGATAGTGCAGTATGAAGAAAAAAAATCCATGGAAAGCTCCAAAAAGTGGACCCAGAAGCAAAAAAGACAGCCCTACATCCAAAATTGGGTAGTACCAATTTTGGTATTATCAATATTGGTTTGGTAGTTTGGTAATACCAATATTAGCTAATATATATTTAAGTATTTTAATTGAAAATAAAGTATCTAAGGTGTCTATCTATCTATCTATCTATCTATATTTTAAATAATTCTCTATTCCATCAGACATGTTAAGTACCTTTTTCTATTAGGATGGATAAAAATATTTCTGGTGTGTGTACAGAATTCACACTTAGTGCAGGGGTGTTAAATAAAGGGATGAAAATCTAGGAGGGTTACACAGTGATTAAATGTACCAGGTGGCAAATAAGTGACGCTGGCATTCCGATTGCTATGTTATCCTGTGCTCTTGGGGGACAGACATTGCTAATCTATCATGGTCTTCTATAATTGATCACTAATCAAACCGATCTTCAACTGGCTCCTTTTCAATGTTGAACACCAAGCGGCTACTGCCAGTTAATCAGTTGGCTCATGATACCGAATCTGTCAATCTGGCTTAGAGTATAATAGTGCAGTAGGCACAAATCATGGATCAGCATGTCACCTGAGGCTCTGCAGGTTGGAAATATATCAGGAAGATATGTCGGGTGATCTGGGTGGACATCCACCATCCATGGATTGCTAGGATCCATCTAGCCAACTTCCTTCTAGGTCCTTTTCCTCCTCACTCTATCAGTGCTTCTTTTAGAACTGTATTCTAGTTGAAGATGAACTTGTCACAGAGAGGGCAAATTCTGTTGGGATGTCCCAGATCTGTGGGACTGAGTTACCCCTAGGCAGCTAAGTGTGATAGCTTGGCCCTGGCAGCAGAATGTTCAGATTTGACCCTGGCATCACCACTTCCTAGCTATGACTAAGGCAAGTTAACCTCTTCAAATTTCTGTTGTCAATATTGGGCTTAGAAGGATTAAATGCAATAATGCACGGAAGTCATAAAGGACTGGTTCCAGCATCTTCAAACCCTGTATGGCAGGATTTTGTAACTGTGAATCCATGAGCTCTTTGAAATCCTATGCACAGTATGCTCAGGACCCATGGAGTCTGGGACTAAAACAACACCAAAACAAGAAATACTTAAGCCTTTCTTGTTTAGAGCAGTGGTTATCAAATTTTGATGAATCACCTGAAGATCTTGTTAAGATGCCAGTTCTAATTTAGTAGGTCTGGGGTGGGGCTTGTGGCTGGATAGTCTTGACAAGCTCCCAGCTGATAGTGATGCTGCTGAACCTTGGGCCACATTTTGAGTAGCTGAACGTCTAAAGTGCTCACCCATTTCTTCTGCCAAGAGGCACTGTAACATGATTAAAAGCATGAGCTCTGGGTCCAGACAGCCTGGGTTTGCTTTCTGCCTTGACCTTTACTAATTCTAGAACTTTGGTCAAGCTGCTAAATTTCTCTCTGCCTTAGTTTCTCCAACTATAAAATGGGGTAAATAATAATACCTCTACAATAGGGTTGATATGAGCATTAAATAAGATAAAGACTGTATCTGTGCCGAAAGCATAGCATGTGTTATTCTTTATTTACCAACTTGTGAGTTTACTCTCTGTTGCTACTGCCACATTCTTAACTGTCTCAGACGACCTAGTGTTCTCTGGATTGCATCATGCCCAAAGTAATGGCTCCCAACAATGACATGGAGGTCAAATAAAATATAAAACACAAAATATACCTTTCTTGGAGAGATAGATATAACAGGAAACACTTATTTAGTTCACTGTTTTACAAGCTAATTTGATCACAGAATTCAGGACAGGTTTTTCCATCTAACTCCTAATTCACATGCATAATACCTGGTACCATAAAGTAATAATCATGGTAGGGTGCTTCTGAAGAGTGGCAGATGAAAACAGGGTCACTCAGCAATGTAGGTGCTATTACACGAGAAAGAGAATGGCTCCTCCAGGTCATCTGCAGTGGAGAAGAAGCTTTGAATCAGTACCATCCACCAGCTGAATATCTACCCTAGAGCACATGCCTCCCTGAGGATCTAGGCACTCCATTGCATTCTCTTTGTCTTACTTTTGCTTCTGCCACAGCATGCAGGCCTTTGGCTCATGCATGAAAAAGTGCCACAAGATAGGAGAGGTTGGGACGAGGAAGACTTTCTCATCCAGTGCTCTATTCGTGTCATAATTTTATTTCTCCTGTCAATGTTATGTCTTTGGCACCTGATTCTCTTCTACCGGAACATGTAGAGACAATGATTCCTCTCTCTAACCCTGCCTTTTGGATCTAGATTTTTGTTCTTTAAAGGAAAAGTTTGTGGCTAAATAATGAAGATGGCATCTGTTATTCTGCTTTATTTTAATGAGTCCAAGTGTATTCAGATTGAAAGAACAGATTAAATTTTATGATTTAACTAGCACAGAATTTTTTTTTTAGAGAGGGTATGAACAGGGGCAGAGTGAGAGGAAGAGAGAATCTTCAAGCAGGCTCTACACTCAGGGTGGAGCCTGACATAGGTCTTGAGCTCATGACCTGGAATAAATGATCTGAGCCAAAATCAAGAGTCTGATGCTTAACCAACTGAGCCACCCAGGTGCCCCTAGAATTTTCTTGTAAATCAGCTTTATTGACATATAATTTATAATAAAAAGTGCATTCATTTGATATGTAGAATTCAATGAGTTTTAATAAACATGTGTGACTGTGTAACCAATGCTACAATCAAGATATAAAATATTTCCATCACCCCAAATGGTTTTCTTATGGCCAACTGAAATTTCTCCTGCTTCAGGCAACCAAACTTTCATATAAACGGAATCTTGTGAATGAACTATCTTCTGTCTGGCTCGTTTTGCTCAGCATACTGTTTCAGAGAGTCATTACTTTTGTTATATATATCACTAATACCAGTAGTAAAAACTTTTTAAAAAAAACCTTTCTGTTAATTCTGCTGAAATGTCAACCATTATGCATAGATTATAAATTAATAATATATGCACCTTGAAATATATTTTATTTTTTGACATAGATCAACTTGTAGGTTAAGAATATCATTAAGTGCTAGAATGTTTGAACAGCTATGAATATTTTGCATTTGTGAGGGTTGTGTGGCATAGTGGACAGTCTGTGGTCACAGCACTGGCCTGGTCACTGACTTTGTGAATTTGAATAAGATCTATCACCCAGTAGGACTCAGCTTCCCTATTTGTACTAGTGTTTTTTTTTTAACTAATTAATTAACATAGACTGTATTATTAGTTTCAGAGATAGAGTTCAGTGATTCATCAATTGCATATAACACCAAGTGCTCATCACATCACGTGCCCTCCTTAATGCCCGTCATCCAGTTACCTCATCCCCCAACCCCCTCTCTACCAGCAACCTTCATTTTGTTCCCTAGAGTCTCTTATAGTTTATCTCCCTCTCTGATTTGATCTATCTTATTTTTCTCTCCCTTCTCCTATGTTCCTCTGTTTTGTTTCTTAAATTCCACCTATGAGGGAAATCATATGGTATTTGTCTTTGACTGACTAGTGATGGTCTTTGCCATTTCCTGAGGCCCATTCTGGGCCTGACACATAGGTTGCTCTGGGATGGTCACTGAGCTGTGGAGCCAGCAGAGGGAGCAGGAGTCAACAAATGAATGACAGAGCTTGGCCAGCATTGTGAAGCCGATGCTGTTGATACACACCATCCTCCTCGGCACAGCTGCCAGCCGACACTTTTCCAGATCACAGCAAATCCTGTTGTGGACCAACTTTTAAAGTGACTTATGATTCCCAATATCATTATTCAAATTTATTTCTCTGACGTTATAGCCATCTTTTTTTTTTTTTAATACAAGAGGAGTATAAATTAAATCTCTGTGTGGTCTTAAAAGCAAATATAATAGATTCACATTCAAAATTTATTTAAATTAACCTTTTAGTGCTTATTACCCTAGAGAAAAATTGTAAAACAAAACAACAAACCAAAATGTTAAAGGGGTCCCTTCACAGTTTACTTTTCAAGGCAAAAACAAAGTGAGATTCAGTCATCTTAAATACAGTTGATAGAATTGTCAAAAATGAAATACTTTATAACATACCATTATCAGAAAATAGTCTTGAGGCTTTAAAAGCGGCTGACTTCACTTTGAGGCCAGATCTGTACAAACTCAGTTAAATAGACATTTCACACCATGAGATTTCCTGCATCTACCACCCTTGCACTTTCAGTCACAGAATTATTTCTGTTCCCCATTCACTCTTGCTTCTATGAACATAACTGCTGTTGCACAAAATCTTTATAGTCTTATATTTGCTCCCCAGCTCCTCTCTTCATAATTTGGAACAAAAACCAGAGAGTGGAATTAGGTTGGCCGTAGCATGCTGGGAAATACCCTGTAGGCTTTCATACCCTGTGGCTACCTTTCTCTCACTAAGAAATATTGTTTTGAAATAATTAATTTGGGGGCACCTGGGTGGCTCTGTTGGCTAAGTGTCCAATTCTTGGTTTTGGCGCAAGTCATGATATCAGGGTCATGAAATTGAGCTCCATGTTGGGCTCCATGCTGGCCATAGTGCCTACTTGAGATTGTCTTGCTCCCTTTCCCTCTTCCCCTCCTCCTGCCCCCCCCCAAAAAAAATAAAAAAGGAAAAGAAAAGGAAAGAAAAGAAAAAATTAATCTGGTGAAAAGTTTTGTAATTTCAAATGAACTCAATAATGTAACATATGCAAATGAGAAAATTAAATATGCTATAACTGGCATTTTTCAGGTGAAAGGAGGGGAGTACTGAAAATGCAAGACACTGGGGAGGAGCAGAAGGAAGGGATAAGGTCAGTGAGGAAAATAAAGTGAGTGGTAGAAATGGAGGAAGCCCTGTGTGGGGGCAGAGATGAACTGTGTCTGCATCTTGTGTCAGAAAACCTGTTTTACTTGTCAAAAAGGTACCTGACAAGCCTCTCTGGAAAAGATGAATCAGATGTTATTTTTTAAAAAAGATTTTATTCATTCATTTTAGAGAGAGAGTGAGTGTATAAGAAAGCTTGAGCAGAGGAGGAGTAGAGGGAGAGAATCTCAGGCAAACTCTGTGGTGAGGTCAAAGCCTGATGCAGAGTTTGATCTCACAACCCTGAGATCACAACCTGGGCTGAAATCAAGGGTCTGACACTCAACCCATTGAGCTATCTAGATGCTCCGATTCTAATGTTATTTTAACTGGTATGTGCCACAGGGGAAAAGGAAGCATCCCGTTATTTTATTAGGCCAGTATGACACTGATCTAATACCTGACCAGGATAGCACAAGAAAGGAAACCACACACTAACCTCACTTATAACTGTTGATGAAAAATCTTAATAAAATACCAGCAAATGGATTCCAACAGTGTACTAGGAGAAAATCCTCCATGACCAAAGACATTTATTCCAAATGTTCACAGTAGTACAATATTTTGAAGCTTATAAACATAATCACATTACAGTGCAGAGAAGGGGGTGATGTAGAAACAGCCAGGCCCGGGTTGTTTTAAGACAAATTACAAGGCCAGAAAACAGATCTCGGGTTGCCAGAGGATGGGACTGGGACATGTTTGATTACTAATGGGCGACAGAAGGGAATTTTAGGGGTGATGGAACTATTCTGTATCTTGATTGTGGTGGTGAGTACATGCCTCTGTGCACTTGTCAACAGGACACTACATCCAAAAAAGTGAGTATTATTGTAGATACAAGCAAGTATTTAAAAACTAAGTTTCAGAAAATGAAGACAAAGCAAAAAATTCCCTCTATCACATAGCCAATCAAGTGAATGATTGACTAGATACGGTGTAAAGACTGTAACACATCCAGTTTTCTCAACTGAAAAATGGAGCTCATACTAATACTTACCTCCCAGAGTGGTAGCTAGGTTCTGCTTAGGACAACATCTGGTGCAGAGTACATCCTCAAGAAACATTAATCATTGTTAGTAATAAAATATAGCCATTAAGCACACAAACTCTGGAGTTATGCCTGGGTTCAAATTCTGGTTCATCCATTTATTGTGTGGCCTTGGGTAAGTCATTTTGCTTCTGTGCCTCTTTGTTCTCTTATTTTTAAAATTTAGATATGCATTACTCTGAGAGTTCACTGAGTTTACTGAAGCAGAGTACCTAGATGTAGGGAGGGGAAGGGGGGAGAAACCCCTGAGGCTCCTGTGAGTTCAGAAGGTAATGGGTGAGCTGGGTATGGTAGTATGTGTGTGTGTGTGTTTAGGGGTGGCTGATGTTGGTATCTGTGTTATATAAAAGAATTGTACAGATTAGATTAATGGGAAAAAGGACAAGAGGAGACAATTTCCATCTGTGGCAGAGATGATAGGTATAAACACCTGGACAGAAGCACAAATGGATTCTCCAGAAACCAAGGGAGCTGAAAGAGAGACATGAACTTGATTCCACTGTGGCCAGGTGTCAAAGGTGGGATGAATTTGCATTAAAGGAATATGAAAGTTCTCAGGAAAACTAGGTCATCAGAAAAGAGATTGAAATAGAGACCCCCCCCACCCCAGAGTCTCGGTTGAATGACTTAAATCTCTAACCAGCTACTTGAATAAGGAAGGGGGTTTCTCTGTATTTGCATGACCATCGTTGGCTTGCAGATGACCCTCTTCCATCTCTGTCTTCACATGGTCTTTGTTCTCTGCAAGTATGTCCTAACTTGCTCTTCTTTTAAGGACATGAATCACATTAGATTGAGACCTAACCTAATGATCTCATTTTACCTTAATTACCTCTTTAAAGACCCTATCTCCAAATATAGTCAGTTGGAGATTCTAGGGGTAGGACTACAAGATAAGAATTTTGGAGGACACAATTTAACCCATAACAGAGTTGAAGTGATTTCTTTCTTAGGGGACCATGTTGCCACTCAGAGTAAGTCAGGAGAGAACCAGTATAGGGTTTTAGAGAAAGGATGCAAAAAAAAAAAAAAAAAAAAAGAGACAGTTTTAACTTCTTGGGTTTCATATCACCCACCAGGTTAAGAAACCAGAAAGGAATATACACATCTTCATTTGTCCAGAGTGTCTGTGTCTGTTCTGGGCACATCACCCTCTTAAATCTGTGGCTATATTGAGGCCACTTGAAGATTTGAAGATTTGAAATGTTGGTTGTCTCCTCCTTGAGGACATAACAAATATATCGTTCTGTTGAACTTATCACCAAATAATTGGATGTTTCTATAAGAGCAAAGCAAATCTGAAAGCAGAGTTATTAGAACTTTGTTCAATAAATGATGGGGGGCGTGCAGTGGTGAGTTGGAAAAGAGTAGTCTACTCTGGTCATGTTACCCTTGACAGCTTGGTTAATATTGCCACTCTTTGCTAAAAAAGCAAGAAGAAGCATTCAGAGCAGCTCATAATATTTTAAGGCATTGAAATGAAAGAGCCTATCTGTCTCCTCTGCCCAAGTGATAAACATTCATAGAACGTATCCATTCATCACTTCCCAGAGATGAATCCTGAAAGTTTTGCAGTATGGAATTGATTTTACTGAACAGGTCAGGTCAATGACTTCTGCCTTTGCCCAACCAGCAGATGGTGCCACTTTTCTAGGAAATTGAACCAGAATTAGTTTGAAGTGCCATTTGGCCATCAATGTGCTGGGTTAGAGGTACCATGCTCACAGCATGTATCCATAGATGTTCATATATAACTAGTTTCTGTTCTATAAAATTCTATTAATCTTAATTGCAGTTAAAAAAATTGAAATCTTCCCCATTCTCACTGAAATCTTCAGGCTTAAGTGTAAGTGAAACTTTTATTTTTTAAACAGGGGGATAATTAGAAAAAAATCTTAGTACCTTCTTCTACATGTATATTTTAGGATTATATGCTCTCCCCTCCTGCTTACTCCCTTGTCTTGCTCCAACATATGAACTTGCATCATCTGTTCTTATTTTTCCTTCTGAAAAGACTCTTACAATCTTTTACTGTTATGTATACTTGTTGGTTTACTGAATTCTATAGTAAAATTATAACTTTTGAGGGATGAGTAGTTCTGAATAGCTACTTTAATAGATATTTTAATTTAATAAACAACTTAATAAATTTAACTTAATAGCTACTTTTAATCATATGTAGCTGAGTAGTTGCCTTATTATTATTATTTATTTTTTTAATAGAAGTATTTGGTTCTTTTTAATCAGCTATTGATGGTATAATAAAATAGTCTTTTTACCTTTTTTTTTAAAATTGGAGTTCAATTTTACAACATGTAGCATATCACCTAGTGCTCATCCCATCAAGTGTCCCCCTTAGTGCCTGTCACCCAGTCACCCCGTCCCCCCCACCCACCTTCCTTTCCACCCCCCTTGTTGCTTTCCCAGAGTTAGGAGTGTCTCATGTTCTGTCATCCTCACTGATATTTTCACTCATTTTCTCTCCTTTTCACTTTATTCCCTTTCACTATTTTTTATATTCCCTAAATGAATGAGACCATATGTTTATCCTTCTCCGATTGACTTATTTCACTCAGCATAATACCCTCCAGTTCCATCCATGTTGAAGCAAATGGTGGGTATTTGTCGTTTCTAATGGCTGAGCAATATTCCATTGTATACATAGACCACAGCTTCTTTAGCCATTCATCTTTCGATGGACACCGAGGCTCCTTCCACAGTTTGGCTATTGTGGACATTGCTGCTATAAACATTGAGGTGCAGGTGTCCCGGCATTTCACTGCATCTGTATCGTTGGGATAAATCCCCAGAGGTGCAATTGCTGGGTCATAGGGCAGTTTTATTTTTAACTCTTTGAGGAACCTCCACACAGTTTTCCAGAGTGGCTGCACCAGTTCACATTCCCACCAACAGTGCAAGAGGGTTCTCCTTTCTCCACATCCTCTCCAACATTTGTTGTTTCCTGCCTTGTTAATTTTCACCATTCTCACTGGTGTGAGGTGGTATCTCATTGTGGTTTTGATTTGTATTTCCCTGATGACAAGTGATGTGGAGCATTTTCTCATGTGCATGTGCCATGTCTATGTCTTCTTCTGTGAAATTTTTGTTCATGTCTTTTGCCCATTTCATGATTGGATTGTTTGTTTCTTTGCTGTTGAGTTTAATAAGTTCTTTATAGGTCTTGGATACTAGCCCTTTATCTGATACATCATTTGCAAATATCTTCTCCCATTCTGTAGGTTGTCTTTTAGTTTTGTTGACCGTTTCTTTTGTTGTGCAGAAGCTTTTTATCTTGATTAATTCCCAATAATTCATTTTTGCTTTTGTTTCCCTTGCCTTCATAGATGTATCTTGCAAGAAGTTGCTGTGGCCAAGTTCAAAAAGGCAGTTTCCTGTGTTCTCCTCTAGGATTTTGATGGAATCTTGTCTCACATTTAGATCTTTCATCCATTTTGAGTTTCTCTTTGTGTCTGGTGAAAGAGAGTGGTCTAGTTTCATTCTTCTGCATGTGGATGTCCAATTTTCCCAGCACCATTTATTGAAGAGACTGTCTTTCTTCCAATGGATAGTCTTTCCTCCTTTATCGAATATTAGTTGACCATAAAGTTGAGGGTCCACTTCTGGGTTCTCTATTCTGTTCCATTGATCTATGTGTCTGTTTTTGTGCCAGTACCACACTGTCTTGATGACCACAGCTTTGTAGTACAACCTGAAATCTGGCATTGTGATGCCCCCAGATATGGTTTTCTTTTTTAAAATTCCCCCTCGCTATTCGGGGTCTTTCCTGATTCCATACAAATCTTCAGATGATTTGTTCCAACTCTCTGAAGAAAGTCCATGGTATTTTGATAGGGATTGCATTGAATGTGTAAATTGCCCTAGGTAGCATTGACATTTTCACAATATTAATTCTTCCAATCCATGAGCATGGAATATTTTTCCATCTCTTTGTGTCTTCCTCAATTTCTTTCAGAAGTGTTCTATAGTTTTTATGGTATAGATCCTTTACCTCTTTGGTTAGGTTTATTCCTAGGTATCTAATGCTTTTGGGTGCAATAGTAAATGGGATTGACTCCTTAATTTCTCTTTCTTCAGTCTCCTTGTTAGTGTATAGAAATGCCACTGATTTCTGGGCATTGATTTTGTATCCTGCCACACTGCCGAATTGCTGTATAAGTTCTAGCAATCTTGAGGTGGAGTCTTTTGGGTTTTCTACGTACAGTATCATGTCATCTGCAAAGAGGGAGAGTTTGACTTCTTCTTTGCCAATTTGAATGCCTTTTATTTCTTTTTGTTGCCTGATTGCTGAGGCTAGGACTTCTAGTACTATGTTGAATAGCAGTGGTGAGAGCCGACATCCCTGTCGTGTTCCTGATCTTAGGGGAAAGGCTCCCAGTGCTTCCCCATTGAGAATGATATTTGCTGTGGGCTTTTTGTAGATGGCTTTTAAGATGCAGAAGAATGTTCCCTCTATCCCTACACTCTGAAGAGTTTTGATCAGGAATGGATGCTGTATTTTGTCAAATGCTTTCTCTGCATCTATTGAGAGGATCATATGGTTCTTGTTTTTTTTCTTGTTGATATGATCTATCACATTATTGCTTTATGAGTGTTGAACCAGCCTTGGATCCCGGGGATCCCACTTGGTGATGTGGTGAATAATCTTCTTAATGTACTGTTGGATCCTATTGGCTAGTATCTTGTTGAGAATTTTTGCATCTGTGTTCATCAGGGATATTGGTCTATAATTCTCCTTTTTGGTAGCGTCTTTTCTGGTTTTGGAATTAAGGTGATGCTGGCCTCATAGAAGAGTTTGGAAGTACTCCATCTCTTTCTATCTTTCTGAACAGCTTTAGTAGAATAGGTATTGTTTCTTCCATAAACGTTTGATAGAATTCCCCTGAGAAGCCTTCTGGCCCTGGACTTTTGTGTCTTGGGAGGTTTTTGATGACTGCTTCAATTTCCTTCCTAGTTATCGGCCTGTTCAGGTTTTTTATTTCTTCCTGTTCCTGTTTTGGTAGTTTGTGGTTTTCCAGAAATGTGTCCATTTCTTCTAGATTACCTAATTTATTGGCATATAGCTGCTCATAATATGTTTTTAAAGTCGTTTGTATTTCCTTGGTGTTGGTGGTGATGTCTCCTTTTTCATTCATGATTTTATCAGAGTCTTTTCTCTTTTGTTTTTAATAAGTCTGGCTAATGGTTTATCTATCTTATTATTCTTTCAAAGAACCAACTCCTGATTTTGTTGATCTGTTCCACAGTTCTTCTGGTCTCTATTTCATTGAGTTCTGCTTGAATCTTTATTAACTCTCTTCTTATGCTGGGTGTAGGTTTTATTTGCTGTTCTTTCTCCAGTTCCTTTAGCTGCAAGGTTAGCTTGTGTATTTGAGTTCTTTCCAGTTTTTTGAGGGAGCTTGTTTTGTGATGTATTTCCCTCTCAGGACCGCTTTTGCTGTATCCCAAGGATTTTGAACGGTTGTATCTTCATTCTCATTAGTTTCCATGAATCTTTTTAATTCTTCTCTAATTTCCTGGTTGACCGTTTCATCTTTTAGCAGGATGATCTTTAACCTCCATGTGTTTGAATTTCTTCCAAATTTCTTCTTGTGATTGAGTTCTAGTTTCAAAGCATTATGGCTTGAAAGTATGCAGGGGACAATCCCAATCTTTTGGTATGGGTTAAGACCTGATTTGTGACCCACTATGTGGTCTATTCTGGAGAAAGTTCCATGTGCACTTGAGAAGAATGTGTATTCAGTTGCATTTGGATGTAAAGTTCTGTAAATATTTGTAAAATCCATCTGGTTCAGTGTATCATTTAAAGCTCTTGTTTCTTTGGAGATGTTGTGCTTAGAAGATCTGTCATTTACAGAAAGCGGCATGTTAAAATCTCCCAGTATTAGTGTATTATTATCTAAGTATGTCTTAACTGTGGTTATTAATTGATTGATATACTCGACAGCTCCCACATTAGGGGCATAAATATTCATGATTGTTAGGTCCTCTTGTTGGATAGATTCTTTAAGTATGATATAGTGTCCCTCTTCATCTCTTACTACAGTCTTTGGGATAAAGTTTAATTTATCTGATATGAGGATTGCTACCCCTGCTTTCTTTTGAGGACCATTTGAATGGTAAATGTTCTCTAACCTTTTATTTTCAGGCTGTAGATGTCCTTAGGTCTAGAATGAGTCTCTTTGTAGACAGCAAATAGATGGGTCTTGCTTTTTTATCCAGTCTGAAACCCTGCACCTTTTGATGGGATCATTAAACCCATTCATGTTCAGAGTTACTATTGAAAGATATGAATTTAGTGTCATCATGATACCTATTAAGTCTCCGTTTTTGTGGATTGTTTCCTTGGACTTCCTCTTTCTTTTACAGAGTCCCCCTTAATATTTCTTGCAGAGCTGGTTTGGTGGTCACATATTCTTTCAGTTTCTGCCTATCTTGGAGGAAGCTCTTTATCTCTCCTATTCTGAATGACAACCTTGCTGGATAAAGTATTCTTGGCTGCATTTTCTTCTCATTGAGGACCCTGAATATATCCTGCCAGCCCTTTCTGGCCTGCCAGGTCTCTGTGGAGAGGTCTGCTGTTAACCTAATACTTCTCCCTATAAAGGTTAGGGATTTCTTGTCTCTTGTTGTTTTAAGGATCTTCTCTTTATCTTTGGAATTTGCAAGTTTCACTATTAAATGTCGGGGTGTTGAACAGTTTTTATTGATTTTAGCAGGGGCATCTCTCTATCTCCTGGATCTGAATGCCTGTTTCCCTCCTCAAGTTAGGAAGTTCTCAGCTATGATTTGTTCAAATATACTTTCTGGTCCTCTGTCCCTTTTGGCACCCTCTGGAACCCCAATTAAACGTAGATTTTTCCTTCTGAGGTTGTCATTTATTTCCCTTAACCTTTCCTCATAATATTTTAATTATTTTTCTCTTTTTTCCTCAGCTTCCTTCCTTGCCATCAACTTGTCTTCTATGTCACTCACTCATTCTTCTACCTCGTTAACCCTTGTCGTTAGGACCTCCAGTTTGGATTGCATCTCATTTAATTGATTTTTAATTTCGGCCTGATTAGATCTAAATTCTGCAGTCATGAAGTCTCTTGAATCCTTTATGCCTTTTTCCAGAGCCACCGGTAGCTTTATAATTGTGATTCTGAATTGGCTTTCTGACATCGAATTGTAATCCAAATTCTGTAACTCTGTGGGAGAGAGGACTGTTTCTGATTCTTTCTTTTGTGGTGAGTTTTTCCTTCTAATCATTTTGCTCAGTGCAGAGTGGCTGAAAATAAGTTCTACTGGAAAGAGGAATGAAAAAAAGAGAAAAAAAAAGGAAAACAAAGAACAGAAAACACAGACAAAACAAAACCAAAACAAACCAAAACAAACCAAAACAAAACAAACCAAAACAAAACAAGGAGGGGTATCCTCTGATTCTATATACTATAAATCCCTTGACTTCCCCTGGAACTTTCCAGCGCTGCTCAGCCAAGAACTTGCTCTTCCCCTGTCCTTCCAGCTAGTCTCCGCGGGGAGGGGCCTGCTGTGCTGATTCTCAGGTGAGTGCACCTGGGGGAGCTGCCCTGCCCCCTGCCAGGTGTATGGCTCAGTGGGAGCTGATTATCATGTGAGGCCCCTGTTCCCTGGTGACCCCGCTCATCCCAGGCACAAGGTGGCACAGGGAGGAACAACAACAGTGGTAGCGACCAGCTCTCCAGCTCTAGAGGCAGCTCCCGCAGTAACTCCTGCAGCTTCCAGTCTGCAGGGGCCTGGATGCCCCAGGGGTGGGGGGCGCTGATCTGCACAGCTCGGGGCGCCCAGCAGCAGGAGCGTCCTCGCTGTCCTGTGTCCTCCCTGGCCTCCGCCTGTCCCAAGGGGAGTACAGGATCCTGGGCTGTGTCCCCCGGTGCCCTGGGATTGGGGCCTGTGCCGCTGGGATTGCGCTCCCGGGCCGCGTGGCCCTCTCCACGCGGAGCCCCCGCTGGGCGCGCTCCAGCCCTTTTCTGCGCTCTCCCTAGGCGCCCCTCCTCTGTTAGTGACCCCGGGAACCTGGAGGCTCCACTGCCCCTCCTGGGATCCTGCCCGAGTTCCCTGCGAGCCTCTTTCCCTCCGGGAAGATTGGTAAAGTTCCTGCTTCTCCCGGCCTGGGCTTTCCTGTCCTGGAGGTTCTCACTGCCCCCCTTAGCCTGGCTCCTCGCGGGCCCCTCCCCCACTGGATGCTTTTTTATTTATTTATTTTTCCACCTTCCTACCTTGATAGAAGCATGAACTCTTCTCTCTGTAGCATTCCAGCTGTTCTCTCTTTAAATCTCAGGCTGAATTCATAGGTTTTCAGGATGATTTGAAAGTTATCTAGGTAAGTTGGGGGGACAGGTGACTTGGGGACCCTACTCTCCTGCCATTTTGCCCCGCCCCCTAATAAAATAATTTTAAGTGGCAACTAATTTAAACATTTAAAATAGCTCATGGAAAGATAACCTTCAATACAGTTTGTTATGCTTAATTGTCAAAGCAACATCTCTTCTTTTCCAAGAAAGAAAAAAATAAAGGCATAATCAAAATTGTGACTGACAATTTGGGTTCAGTTGGACACTTTTAGATGATTTCTGTAGGCATACCGACAGGCACAATGTTGAGAAATCAATCCACTGAATTTAGAAATAATGGTAAGTTAAAAAAGGACAGCTGTACATTTCTGAGTTAATGCCCATAATTAAAGAAAAATATCCACCACATAACACAACAATCTTTTAATAATACATATATTTCAACATTAAGATTGTTGTTTTAGGGAATACCTTTCTCTGAAAATTTAATTAAATGCTAAATGTATTAAATAACTTGTTGAGAAAAATAAGTTTTGTGTTCTGTACAAATTAAAGGATACATGGATATCATCCCCCCTTCCTGCCAAAGCTCAAATTTGCAATGGTCTCAGCAGGAAATTAACAGTTCACAAGTTAAAAAGAATTTATTGCATTACAAAAGTGTACAGACCCCTTCTTTTCATTATTTTTTTCTGACAGCAAAGATTACACATTGAATAGCCAGAATGTAAACAATATTTGTGCAAAACTTCATTAATTGCTTTTACCAATTAATAGAGGAAAACCTAAGAACACAAGGACAGTAATGAAGAAAACCTACACTGAAAGAACTCTATTTTAGATTTCAAACAACATGAATCACATTCTTCCTTTTTTTTTTTAAGAATTAAAAAAAGGCTATTTATTGATTTTTTCATGAGAGACACAGAGAGAGACAGAGACATAGGCAGAGGGAGAAGCAGGCTGTCTATGGAGAGCCCAATGCGGGACTTGATCCCAAGACCCTGGGATCACACACTGAGCCACTAGGCAGATGCTCAACCACTGAACCACCCAGGTGTCCCTGGATCACACTATTTCTAAAGACTGAAAGAAAACATCGACTGTGAGCAGCTCAGGAGAAACATATGACTCAGCGATTCTGCCAGTGAAGGTGGCTGACACTGAAACACTGCCATAGTTTCTCTCCACACCAGCCAGCCATCTTAAATGTTTGGAAACAATTGTAAGGGTTAAAACTGACTTAAATGTCTTTATTCTTGAAATTTGCAGATCATAAATGAAATACACCCTCCTCCCCCACCTCAAGGAGTGTTGCCTTTTTTTTTTTTAAGATTTTTAATTTATTTATTCATGAGAGACAGAGAGAGAGGGAGAAAGAGAGAGAGAGAGAGAGAGAGAGAGAGAGGCAGAGATGAGACACAGGCAGAGGGAGAAACAGGCTCCATGCAGGGAGCCTGACGTAGGACTCGATCCCGGTCTCCAGGATCGGACCCTGGGCCGAAGGCAGGCGCTGAACCACTGAGCCATCCAGGGATCCCCTCAAGGAGTGTTTCTTATGTTACTGGAAATCCTTAAAAGAATTGAATCATAGACTCTGGATTTCCTTACACTGATCCATTTACCTGGAATTTAAAGCTCATCTTCAATAAATTGAATGTAATTTTGTGCATTAACAGGTAGTTCTTTAAATGTCCTTGCATTGATATATCTGTGCTCCAATCTAGGAGAGTCTTACATTGAACTTCAATTTTATTTAAGACTTCTTGGTTTGCTAGGAAATGAGGTATGATTTCACCATCTAACTTGTAAGCAACTCCAACTTTGATTTCCATAAACATGTCCAAAATATTTAATTTGGTAAGTGCCAATGCAGGAAATTCACTAATCATAGGAGCATATTTGAGCAAAATGAGGTCCAACTAGCTACACTTTCTTTTCCTTTCAGTGATTACCCCAAACTCTCCACCTTGTGTTTGTAATAATTCTCCAATTTCATTGTTTTGCTAAGTAGGGAAGGCACCAGTGCCAACTTGAGTTGTGTAACCTTTCACAACCCCATCACATCTCCAGTATTTGAGGGGGCATAGCCAACTGGGTATAGACACCTCCAACTGTACGATTCAGAGAGGCTATAAAAGGATAAGTTCCAAAATCTGTATCTAGTACTGCTGCATTCACATCTTCTACCAAGATTTTCTTTGGTGGTCCCTGTAGGGCCCCCTTGAGGAAATAAACTCTATCTCTCACCATTGGTTTAATCCTTTTCATATAGCTCTTGAGGTTTTGTAATTCACTTTCAATCTTGATTTCCAGGGTGGGGTATATGATTTGTATTGGTTGGCCAGAACTTTGAACCTCTCAGAGAAGCCATCAGAGTCAGAAACAAGATCATATATCTGCAGTCCACTCCCAGTAGCTTTGGAAGAATAAACTAGGCCAATGTGCTTTTTTGTGGTACTCACATTTTTCCTTGCTTATTCTTGTCTCTGTTGCTCCTGGAGACCATCAGTTGCTTGATGATAATTGAATACAGTGTTAGCACTGTCAGATATGATAGGCCTTTTTTTCCCTAGCCTTCTAGACTTTTCCCTTTTTGGACATTTTCCTCTGCTTCCTCAATCTGGGAAGATGAATTATCACAGCATTTCCAATGAATGCAGTAACATTTGGGTTAATTATTCTACTGGGTAAAAGATGGAATAATACATACAGAACCTATAACTGTATGGCCGGTGTTATTTTCTCCTTTTCAACAGTGGCACACAATGTTGGTGTTTTGCACCAGCAGTTCTACCGCCTTCCTTTTGCCTTTTTGCCCCTCTGAGCACCCAGCATCTTGGTCACCTGGGTCCCCTGCCCTGAGTCACTCCCAAGGCGGCCACAATTGAGGTTGGAGAAAGAGGATGTAATGAGGTTGATCTCAGTGCCAGTGGCTCCAGTGATGAGAGGAGATCCCAAAGGGGACGCAGGCAGCAAGGAGTGAGCAAATTGAACTGCTCTCTGGCCACCAGCCACATGCTGAGGGAGAAGGAGCCAAAGGTCTGCCTGAGTATTTATCTTTTTAACGATAAACACTTTTCTTCAAAATTTTCAATGAAAAATTTCAAATATGCAGAATGATTGAAAGACCAATACAATAAGCATCATATACCATACCTACTACCTAGATTCAATGATTAACATGACATAAATTTAATAATTAGTAAATTACCATTTTCCTTAATGTATACACACACATATATATATGGAAATTGGTTGTGTGTATATATGTGTGGAGTGTGTACATATGTGAAATATGTGTATATATGTATATATGGATGTTAGTGTGGAATGTGTACATATGTGGAATATCTATGTGTGTGTATATATATATGTATATATATATATGGAAGTTGGTTACAGATATTATGATACATCAGCTCTAATATTCAGCATGCAGCTCTTTTAGAATGAAAACAGTCTTTCAATTACTAAACCATAATCACGCCTAAGAATATTAGCAATAATTTCAGTATTATCTAATATCAAGTCCCTAGTTGAAATTTCCTAGTTACCATCCATGTATCTTTTTATTTATTATTCATTCATTTCAAGTAATCACTACCCCCAACCTGGGGCTGTAGCTCACGACCCTGAGATCATGGAGCTACTCTTTGTGACCATTCAGTTTTCCAGAGAGAGGTCCTGGAGTCTAGAGCCTAGAAGTTATTACGCCTGGTTGCTGGCACTCTTGGACTGAGGGAGGGAGCTCAATCAGGGCATAGGCTTTCCCTTCATTCCCATTTGTAGTCTGAGACATCGTCACCATCACAACTCTCTGCCATGCCTGCATCTTTAAGCAATAATTTCTGTTCTCAGAGAATAAATCTCCTGTCTCTTTGGGGGCAGTTAAATATTGTCATCTGACTGCTCAACTAGAAGGAGGGACCTGGGACTTACTATTCCCCACAAGATTTTTCAACCAGTTCCTTTGTCACCTGCTTCTCCCACGCTGTAGCTGGTACTGCTGACTTATGATCTTTTTCAAGGGTCCTATGGGGGTGAATCAGCATTCCTCATTGATTTCTCCTTGGCACTTGGGTTTCAGCTTCCTTTAGCTCTGCCAAGTCAATTTTGACCTCTCCATCTGTTTTAAACCTCCTGAAATTTTATTGAATTATCATGTCCACTATTTTCCCTTCTCTGGTTCTTCTTGTTGCCCCTTGTCTTCAGCCCTGTACTGTGGGAGTTTTAGAAATAAGCAGAAGTGATGCCTGTATCCAGTCCTTCATATTTACACAAAGGCCTCCTCAAGCCGGCTTAAATCTTCACTATTTGGGAAAATGTATTCTGTTTGTAAAATATGTGAAAAGTCCCCTAAAGACTCACCATTGATCCTACTACAAATTGTACCATAATTAGCTAGCCATTACCCTAGTGTTGGACATTTAGATAGCTTCCAATCTGAAATATGATAGTGACACAATATGAGCATTTTGTGCATGAATTATCCATATTATGGCTATTTTTCTCCTTAAATTGTTTAAATTTGCATTTCTTCAAGTGCTTTTTTTCCTCCCACATATATATGAGATCTGCATTTCTTTTGTGATTTATCTGTCATATATCATATATTATTATATTTATATATGTTAATTTGTTATACTTACAGCAATATATTTATGGTTAAGCATTTGCTTTTTAATTTTTGTTTACAATTGGGGGTAGTAGACACTTCAAATTTTTGCACAAACACACTTGACTCTTCAAGTGATTTCTTCCATCACTTTTAAACTCAAAAATATATTCTCCTGTAGATATTTAGTAAATATTCTGACTTGGGAGTTAAAGATGATTTATTATTGTAGAGGTTAAACCTAGAGTTCTCTTTTTGTATTAATATTAAAATATGTTTGTTTTATAAAAATTTTAAAGTAGAATCCAAATAATATATTCATAATATACAAATTGCATTATATATATGCAACTGCATAAAAAAATATATATAAGAAATTCTAGAAAGAAAATACAACAAATGATTCATAGTTACTGTCTTTGGGCACTAAAAATTTCTCTATGTTTCGGTATTATATTTTCTGTATTTCCTTAACTATACGGGCATTTTTTGGATATTACGAATGAAAAATTAAACCTTAATTTTCAAGATGAGTTTATTTATTTATCTTTAAATTTTTATTTATTTATTTTAAGTACTCTCTCTCCAAATGTGGAGCTTGAGCTCATGACACCAAGATCAAGAACCACATGCTCTTTGGACTGAACCAGCTAGGCATCTTCCATCCTCCCTACCAACTTTTTAATAATAAATTATTTATTTAAAGACTACTTTAGAAATAAAGTTTACAAATAGTTCTGAGAAGCATGATTATTTTCTTAGTGATAAATTCTTAATTTTTTTTAATATAAAAAACTGTATATAATCAATGTTTACAACTTACTGAATTTGGAGAGAATTATATACCCATGAAACCAGCACTACAACCTATGGCATCAACATATTCATCAAATCCAAAAGTTTCCTCCTGCCTTCTTATGTTTTTATTATTCTCATTATTATTATTATTATTATTGACTTGACATAAGATCTAACCTTGTAGCAGATTTTTAACTGTCCAATATAGAATGGGGAGGTAACTAGTTAAGATACTAGTTAAGAGTTCTGAGGCTGCAGCAGTGCATTCTGAGAAAAATATGGAGAGAGAAGATTTGGGGTAGAGGAAATAAATGACACTGAAGTGTGGGGAATTCCCAGCAAGGGAGGGAAGGAGAAAGTGGACTCAGTGAAGAACTAAGCAGAGAGGTGCCTGAGAGAGCTATCATGGCTTAAGTCCTCTGAAGAGAGGAAAGCCTAATGAAAGAGCGGGTCTTCCTTGTCTCTGTGCTCATCTCCAAGACCATTCCTGCAGATGCTGCTAGGCACAGCTGAAGACAAGCATGTTGAGATGGAGAGAAAAAGTGCTTCATTTTTTGGTATATGACATAGGTGCATCACATTCCACTGGATTTTTGTGTAATTCACCAGACTCATGTTAGCACTTACAGTTAGTCTTTTCAAGAGCAGTGAATGCTGCAAACTTAAAACGCCACAAAACCCTACTCCTTGGCTGTTCTTTTTCTTTCCCTTTCCAAGAAGAGTTATTAAGTAATTCAATTATAAGGCTATAAATACTCAAAGTATTATATACTTTCTCAAATTGAAAGTATAGTTCCCCTAAGCAGCTGCCTGGACCTTCCTTTAGGAAGTGTGAATAAAACTACGGACCTCACCACAATTGGTGCTGAACTGTAATTGTCCAAATTGGATATTTTGACTTTGCTTCTTCTAGTTTTTGGGCCCATTCTTGGTATTATCCTCTATCTTCCACCTTTGCCACTTTAAGAGAATTTTATTGTTCATTTAAAAAAGTTTTTATTCAAATTCCAGTTAGTTACCATACAGTGTAATTCAGTTTCAGTTGTACAATATAGTGATTCAACACTTCCATATATCACCCAGTGCCCTAATGAGAACTTTACATAACTATATGCAGTGGTGGCTTGTGGAAAAAACCCACTGTGTTTATAGGGGATGGCTTAGAATGGAAAAGTAATGCTGGATTTATGAGGTTGTAGGATTTGTCAGGAGGACAGGGCAGAATGAGGAAGAGACCACAGAATGTCAAGGTTGTGAACCATATCTTTGTTGAAGATGATATATGTCCTATCATTTGTCAAATATATTTTGTTACTTCACAGATATTTTAATGAAAATTATGTTCATATAAAAAATCAGAGATTATGCAATGTCTCTAGTCTTTTGGCCTAATTTTTAATAGCATCACTGGCTAGTTCTGTTAGATTACCACTGATTTCATTTAGGTCAGTGACATAAAAAGACATCCTAATGGTATAACCATCAGCCTTCAGGTCTCAATGCAGAGTATTCCAACCAGATTACTCCTGTGATGACTCTTGGCATTTTCTAAAGATGGCTTTTTAGTAATTAGTTGAACACATCAGTTTGCATGGCCTTCAAATCAATGCCAGTTAAACTGACCCAAGCCTAAATCTTGATTCTTGGTTTTCCATCCTAATGAAAATTACTGTGATGAAGGAACAGTGATTCAAATAAACAAACGTTTACTGAGTACCAACTGTGAGCAAGACCAAGTGATGCCATTCTTGTTGCCTAGTTTTGAGTAGAATACTCTGTGAGTGCTGATGCAGGGAACAGAGGCAGGCAGGGCAGAGGAAAGCTTGGAAATTTTTCAAGATTAATTAGCACAAAGGTGGGGCATTTGGGATATCTGGCACCAGATAGTAATCAACAGTACTAATTATACTCTCATATTAAATCAGTTATGGTGGATGAATTGGAGTTGATCAGCCAGTGTGGTTAAGGAAGCTGCAGCTGTTATGAGTTTCTCTTTAAAATATGTTTCCATGTCTCTATAGCTCATATATTGGTGGATTGTACTTCATTTTTATTTTTCTTAGAGAAAATGATCTCCATTTCCTCCCTCAGTTATGGTAGAAAGTTGAGTCACAAGAGTAAGATATGCAAACATAAAACTCACCTGCAATGATACATTCTCAGCCAAGTCAAGTAGTCAACACTATTTATTTTCAGTTTCTTGATATTTATGTGAGGATGCTCACAATACTACAAAGGACATGTGACGGGTCTTGAGGCATAAGTTCTAAATTATGTCAGTTAATTATTAGGAGAAGACGCTATAATGTGTTCTGTTCATTAATATTCCAATTGGGAAGTGAGATGGCATTTGAAGCTGAGTAGGACTGGCTGGTGGGATCAAGAATGGATATTTCATCTTTTGAGCTCATGCATGGTTAAGTCACATCTTTCTGGTAGGCTCAGGTGAGTGCCATATGAAGGCTGGTGTGACCTTTTTTTAATTGCAGATTTTATTTTTGTTTTTAAAATCGATTTATCACACTGTAACTAGGCACTGAGAAGATATTTGTGCCGTTTTTCAGGAAATTCACATGATAGGCTTTAAAGCATTTTGTTGTACATGATAAGCATTCAACACATTCAGTATTCTTGGATAGAATATAAAAATGAAAAATGTACCTCTCTTTCTAAATAAGAGTGTTTTTAGTAAGTGGACACATATAGTTATATATGATGCATCTTGGAGAATATTCAGTCTTCTGTGTTTTCTATAAATTGGTAGTTAGACATAGTGTCTGTCAATTCTAGAGGATTGATCAAATTTGGGTTAAATTATTTTTGGCAAGAATATTTCCACAGATAGTAGTGAGTGTATATGTATATGTATATGTATATGTATATACATATATATATATTCATAGGATGCTTAGTTGTTTCTCTTTTGTTCTATTAGCAATTATTGATATTTTCCTAAAACTCTTAATTCATTAGACATTGCAAAATGTTGATATTTTAATTGCATCTTTCTTTATTAACTGGTATGTTTCTGTAAAGAGAATTTCCCCTTATCAACTCTTTGGTTACCCTGAGATATAGTTTATATAGGAAAGTCAGGGAAACACTTAACTTGGGGGCTGAATAGGGCTGGATGGTTTTTAAGCTAATAAGACATTATTCTGATTTATGCTTCAAACAGTCAATAGTATCTGAAGAAATTTAAAAATTGTGAAGATGAAACTCTTTTCTATTTACCCCAGTATTTTCCTATGCTCTTAGTTTCTTCTTCAGGGTTTCTATCCAGTATCATTTGCCTCCAGCCTTTAGAATTTCTTCTAGTGGAGGTATTTGCAATGACTTCTTTCAGGTTTTATTTATTAGAACATGCCTTTATTTTACTGCAGTTTATGAAGGATATTCTTGTGGGTTATAGAATTCTAGCTAGAGAGTTTTTTTCTTTCAGTACTTCAGTGATATCATTTCAATGTCTAGTCATCCTTTTCTTCTGATGAGAAAGGTCAGGGATCATTTGTAACATTGGCCCCCTGTACATAACATGTCCTTTTCCCTGACTGCTTTGAAGTTTATTTTCACCTTTAACTATGATATGCCTATTTTTATTTTTTTAAATATTGCTTGACGTTTGCTGATCTTATATTTATTGTGCTTGATGTTGATGTGTTTGATCAATTTTAGAAAATTCTTGATCTCTATCTCTTTAAATATTTATTTTGTCTCCATTTTCTCTCCTTTTCTTCTTCTGAGATTCCAATAGCACGTATATTAGACTGTTTAGTATTGCCTCTCAAATCTCAGATGCTCTCTTCCAGATTTTCCCATAATTTTTCACTTTTGTGTCTCCTTTTGTATAATTTCTTTGTATAGTTTTCTATTTTCAAGTTATAATTCCTTTCCTCTGAGTGTACAATCTATTGTTAGGCTGATTAAGTGAATTCTTAATTTCTGGTATAATTTTTACTTCCAGCATTTCCTTTTGTTTCTTTTTATAATTTACATTAACCTGCTGAAATCTTTCATAGGCTTATATGTATTGTCTACATTGTCTAATAGATGCTTTAACATATGTATCATATTTGTTTTAAAGTCCCTGTCTGGATCTGAGTGTTTCTTTCTTCTTTTTGTAACCTGTAATTTCTTACTGTGTACCAGCCATTTTAAAAAATTAACAGTAGAGATAGACATAAAGAACATTTACTCTAATAAAAAGATACACTATTTTTTCTTTCAGGCTGGTAAGAAGAGAGTACTAATTTGTAATTTTTTTGGGTCTAGGCTTTGTTGCAGCTTTAGCTTGATTCAATTCTCTACTAGTTTCAAATATTTGGTACTTTCTCTTCAGTAAGGACTGGAATCTGAGCACTGGTGAGATCCCAGAAATCTCTTTACTGTACAGATGAACTATCTGAGTTTTGAGCTGTGGAAGATCTCTCTTTGCTTTGTAGCCTGGCTGTTAGCTTTTTGAGTCTTTGGGGACTTTGCTTTGCTTTCTGGTTCTGTTCCTCGTGTTCTGTGTCTGTACAGGCGCAGGATAGCAGAGCTATCAGAATCTTTGGAAGGCTGCTTCAACATGCCCAAGAAAGCTAGAGTAACCGAGAGGCATTTCTCTCAGCTTTTTTCTTTTTTTTTTTTTTTCTGAAGAGGCAGGAGGAACACTGTAATCAAAGGCATTGGGGTGGAAATAGACTAATTTGTTCAGGGACTGTAACACACTGGTCTGGTTGGTAAGGGGTGTGCAGCTGAAGAGGAGTCAGGGTGTTGAATCAATGCTTAAGATATTGGATGGGACCATATTAAAATAGGCTTGGATGTTAAGACAATAACTTTGTATTTTTTGGTAGTAGGAAAACTTGGCACGATAATGACCAAGAAAATTACATGCTGCAAATGGCAATTTAGAAAGATTAATATTGCCACATTATGCATGATGATGGGAGAGCCGGTCTTGAGCCAAGGAAATCAACAAGGTAATTATTAAAATATTTCATGCACAAGGTGATAAGAACTCCCATCAGGAGAAGCAGAGAAAATGGTCCAACTTTTCTGAAGAATTTTCACCTCTATGAGCTATTCATACTCATGCTTCCTTCGCTAAAAGCTTCTGGCACTTATGTGTGCTTTTTTTTTTTCCTTCTTCTTCATGAGCTGCTGTGACTTATAAAGAAGAAACAGAGTAATTCATGTTATGCTAGCATGGAGGGGGAAGATTTTACTCAAATATAGGTAAAATATCAAAATAGAATTCAATATTATGCCTCTTGCTTTCATCAATGTGAGGAGAAGAAATTACTCCTGGAAATCATCTTTTGTTAGGACTTCATTCATTAAGATTCCAGTGACTCCTAACTTTTGGGGGGTTATAGGTGTGCCTCGGTGATGATCCATTGCAATATGCCAAAGTAACAAATAACCTTAAGATTTCTGTGGCATGAGACTTTAACACTTTTTCCCCCCTTATACTACAGATCTATTTTGAGTTGGCAGGGGGCACCAGTGGGTTGTAAACTCTTAGGAGCTCAAACTAATGGAGCTGTTGCCATTTCAACCATCACCAACCACTGTATCAGAGGGAAAAGGAAAGTGATGGGCCCTGTTTCTTAAAGCTTCTGTCTGGAAGTGCCATAAGTTGCTTCTCATATTTCATGGCTCAGTTACATGATTATACCTACTTCTAGAGGTGGGGAGGTGTTATCCATGGACCTGGCAGAGAGAAAGCCAGAAGATATGTGATCAGTCCTAATGACTATCATAGAATCACTTTAATAATCTCATTAAAACTGTGGACCCTGAGGTGCCTGGGTGGCTCAGTTAGTTGAGAATTTGACTCTTGGTTTCTGTTCAGGTCATAATCTCAGGATTGTGAGATTGAGCCCTGCATCAGGCTCTACACTCAGCAGGGAGTCTGCTTGAGATTCTCTCTCCCTCTCTCTTTTCCCCTCCCCGGCTCTCTCCCTCTCTCAAATAAATAAATGAATTTTAAAAAAAGAACTATGGATGCTCCTTCAAAAAAATGTACACATATACATATTTCAGTGCTTCCATTTCTATTTCAAATGGTTCATAAGCATCCTGAAGCTTACTCATTGATTCCCAAAAAGTTCAATTATAGATAAGAACCTTAGTTCTAAATCATATATTCATTGTGATTTTTCTACCAGTACTGATCTGTTATTTTCTCCAACTCCTTAACCCCAATATCTCTTGAAAACAAACAAACAAACAAACAAACAACAAACAAACCCAGTCCTCTTACCTATTATGTAGGGTGCTATGGAGATCTAAACAGTGTCAGATTTTCGGAATATGTTCTAGAGCAACATAAACTGGTACAATAAGGCAAGCACAGTTACTTCATAGCAATGTGATTGGGGCAAGTTACTTAATATTCTGTGTCTTTATTTTGTCTCTAAGTAGAAATTTTAAAATCTTTACAGAGTTCTTGGACATTTGAAGGGACAAATATTTAGGGGTGAGGGCAAAATATTCTTTACCCATAACAAGCTTGCAAAGTTGGGATGGTCTTGTATACATAAGAGGTGGAGAAATGATAGTAACAGTGGAATCATAAGTGTTACTAGAAGAATACCACAATAGCATAGGTTGTGCCCCTCCTGCTGATTTATGGCCTAATTGTAGACGAAGGCATATGACAACATTGAATATTGAAATAAATTACGATGTTGGCATGGGTAATTGCCAATGATTACCTTAGGAAACAAATGTTTTGAATTCAGAAGAGGAGGAGATTGCTATAGGTGGTGGGATCTTGGGAAGAAATTATAGAAGAGGTGAGATTTGAACTTTTGGGGGGACAAAATTTGGCTTCATGGAGTGATGGAGGCAGATGTTTTGGTTGGAAGGAATAATGGAGCAAAGCCATGGAATTAAATGACACAATGTATGTTAACACTTTAGGCCTTTGGCCCTAGTCACATCTATGGTTTATTCAGCATCTGGGAAGAGCCTAAAGGATTGCAATAGCCAAACCTGGGCCAGGAGGTGGGGGAACAGGGGGTTTAGGCACTGGGGCATATGATACTGTGTTTTACAATAAGAAATATGTATTTGGTTTTTATCCCTGTTTCTGACACAGAAGCCCTAAAACCCTTGGAATCTCCTAAGTGATAAGGGTGACTAGGTGTCTTAGTATTCATAATAAGCTCCTTTCAATCACACATGAGTTTATGTTAATAAGGTGACTTTCAGAAAGCATTAAGGATGGGAGTGGGTGGTTGCCAGTGGAACTAACTCAGTGATTAGAGGGTCCAAACTGAGTCCCACTCCCCAATCTCTGGAGAGAGCAGAGGGGCTAGAGATTGAAATCAGTCACCAATGGCTAATGACTTAATCAATCATACCTAAGTAATGATGCCTCCATAAAAATTCAAAAGAGTAGGGTTTGGAGAGCTTGTAGGTTGGGGAACCATAATGCTTCAACATGCCACCATGTAGGTCTCAATCTCCATTAGGACAGAAGCTTTTTCTTTCAGGACCTTGCCCTATGTATCTCTTCATCTGGCTGTTGATTCATATCCTTTAATATCCCTTATAATACACTAGGAATCTAGTGAATAAATGGATTTCTTGAGTTCTGTGAGGCACTCTAGCAAATGAATTGAACCCAAGGAGGGGATTGTGGGAACCTCTCATTTATAGTCAGTGTGTCAGAAGCACAGGTAATCTAGACTTGCCATTGATGTCTGAAGTGGGAAGCAGTCTTGTAAGGCTGAGACCTTACCCCATACCTGTGGGATTTGACATTATCTTCCAGTAGAGAGTATCAGAGGTAAGTTGAATCATAGGATACCCAGCTTGGGTGGGAGAACCACGTGGTGGCATGGGGAACAGTCCCCTTCCCCCTATAAACACCCTTGGAATTGAGTGACAAGAACCTTTAGGGTACTTGGAAGAGGTTTAGATTACAGGGGGGAATGATAAGATCCTGGGTGGGTAATAGGAAAGGGATAAGGCCAGACCTAGGCATTGGTGCAGTTTGATTATCTAACTCAACCTCTGCTTTCTGTTTCTGGTTAGCACCACTGTCCCCCAGGGAGCCAGTATCTGAAAAGTTATCTTAACTCTTCTAGGAACCTAAGAAGGATCTGAAACCTACCAGTTCTGGGAGTATTTGAAT
The DNA here is from genome assembly GCF_003254725.2 of Canis lupus dingo. NCBI lineage: Eukaryota > Metazoa > Chordata > Mammalia > Carnivora > Canidae > Canis > Canis lupus. The sequence continues at coordinate 81,704,723 of NC_064243.1, forward strand.
TTTATACGGACCCAAATCATAAGCTAAGGTCACATATCCAAATGATGGACAGGTGAAGTAGTTTCAGTGGTGACAGGTGTTTGGGCAGCTTTCCAGAGCTATGCACCTTGTTCTGTAGCTACTCCTGCTGACACTGCCCTACACTTCTTTGACATGCTGAGGCTTGCTCTTCCATCACTGGACAAAAAAAAAAAAAAAAAAAAAAAAAAAAAGCACAAAGAAGCAGAGAGGCCCTCTACACTTGGATGAATTGAACACTTGTCTCTTATACCACTCAACAGCAGTCATTATGGGTGAGAGGCTCAGAAAGCAACACTGAGCAGAGTGCTGTACTCCAGCTTCAGAGAACTTGCCTGGTATCAGCTTCCTTGAGTTCACCTGTAGTGAGGATTAATTGATTGATTGACTTATATCATTTAGTCCCCTGTTGAATTCCAAATCAGGCATCCTTAGCGAAGAGTCTACTGGGGTACCAAAAAGTAATTAATGCCTTTTCTACATCTGATTGCCCCCAAATGATTATTTTGAGGTTGCTTATTGTCAGGTTTTTTTTTTGCTCCTTTTCCTGTATCTTTCGTTAAGAAATAATGGAGGTCTGTAGGTCTAAGTTCTCTAAAAGGCATGTGGAACACTGAGTCCATCAGACTTTAGTATAAAAATTTTGTCTTCTCTCTGATTTTTCTAGTCTAGCAATAGGTCTTGCTAGGAACCCCGAAATTATAAGGTGGTCAAGCATTCATTAACTTTTTTTTCTTGCACATAGTTCACTTTAATATACTTGACAAACCATTTCAACTGCCTTAGTATTTTGATGGGAGTGAGCCCAGTGTATGCATACAATAAAATCATACAGACTTCCTACACTTTTCTCCTGCTTTAATTAATCTTGTAGTGCATTTAAAGGAATAAGTTTGCTTAAGTAAGAGTGGTGCAGAAAAGCGTTTTGAACACTGACTTCAGATTCACTTCAGGACTCTGAAGGGTACCCACCAAGCTAGAGGACGATGAAAACTCTAGGTGACATTGATTTATGAGAAGGCTGCCCACTTCCCTAAGAGCATCTCAGTTTCCCACTGGGTAATTTCTGCTCCACTGTAGATGGATGGATAAATCCAAAGGTCAGGGGTGATGTGCTCGTGGAGCTCCTGCTATGTGGGAGGAAACATCAAGAGAGGTGAGCATTACTCTAACACCGCTGTTCTCCCTATGGCTGCCATTGCTCCAGTTCCTCTAACATGCCAAACACATTCCACCTTCTGAGACTTTGCCACTGATGTTCTTGGGTGGAGACCCAGATGGTCTGTAATGTAAGTGCCAGGAGAGCAGAGATATCGTCTACTCAGTTCTGGTGTATCCCTAGTGCCTCTCTTGTAGTCCACACACAGAAAATGAAAGCCACTGAATGAATGAGCCCGTCTCTGGTACAGTTAGGGGCAGGTAGTTAGCATGGGTGATTGGCAGGGGGTGACTTAAGCTTGACAGATTAGGCCCTTTCCCTGGGATTTTGACTCTTGAGTGAAGGCATCGAAGCAGTAAGTGGTAGGTCATTCATTGTTGCCTCCCCAAAAGTGCAATGAGAACATATTGAAACTGGTCCTGTGTGTGGCTTATGGAATCAGCCTCATTGTTTTATAGACCACACTTAATATTTTACCCCCTCATATACCACCTGAATACAGCTGGACTATTTAAACATGGGACTACTTAGTATTGAATCATTCTTCTCTGTTTTGGTTTTGTTTTTGTTCTTCCTGGCTTGTTACGGGACAGATATCCAATTCCTATATTTTGAAATTTTGGCTAGTGTTTGTTTTTACCTTATCTTTTATTCCCTGGCTCAGAAAGAACACTGTTTACTGTGTATGGATTTTTTTTCAGTAATTGGATTTTTATATCATCATTTACAGCTAATGCCAACCTTCAATGTCCTGTAGAATAAAGATTGAAGATGGCTGGTATAGAAAACAAGAATTTGGGGTTTTTCACCTCTCATGTCCACCGGAGATGGCAGTCAGTCCCTCTGATCTAAATATTGTTTACGGCCTGAAAAAAGCTTGTTCCAGAATAATCAGAGGCTAAAAACCCCAGAACTGCCTTTTTAGGAATATGTACTATGGATATTGACCAGTTTTTTCAGTAGTGTTTCCCCAGCCCAACAGACTGTTCCCCACATTGGTACCTATGAAAATGTGTGGTGCCCGTAAACACTAAGCGTTTTGTTTAAATATTAAACTTTAAAGTGCTACATCAATTTTTAATGTGCAAACTATCCTTGAAAGGCTCTGTTAGGTTGCTCTTCCCTATCAGGAAAATACTTGAGGGTTATTAGGCGAGCTCTCAGGTTACAAAGAAAAGGCCTACTCCCCAGCAAACCCTCCTCAGAGTGTCTCTGAAAAGCCAATTTGTAAGCAGAGGGCAGGCTGGCTCTGAATCACTTAAAGCCTCTATTTCCAAAACTGCTTTAACCAGTCAAATCCTCGGGAAGCTGAAAGCTCAGGCACTTCTTCAGTCAATGAAACTTAAGGCTTACCTCTTGCAAAGAATTGCTAACTGGAGGAGAATCATCTAGAACATGCCAGCACAGCAGTTTTCATTGGTGGAATTAGGGGCCCTAGTGGAAATGTCTCTGTAGTGAGTGATACCCTTGTTTCTCCCCTAAACATGTCACCTGATGAGTTTCTGCAACATTTGAATGAGGAGTTGTGTCTTGACTCAACTGGATTTCTGTGTTAAGTGTTGTTGTAGATGGCACTCCCCATTTCCTTATCTTATATGGGACATGGATGTGTAAAGAACAGGGTCAGAGAAAGGCCAGGACCATGATGCCTGACCTGGAACTTGGGTGGTAATGGTGAGGAGTCATGAATTTGGTTTACTTCATTCATTTGACCATTCATCTGTTTGTTTACTTGTTGAAGTAATTTATGGAGCACCCTAAGGCCATAAAGCCCTGGCCATGCCGCAGGACTGTGGAACAGCTAGTGTGTTTGAAATATAGTGAGATATGAGGGGAGTGCTATGAAATAAAATTGGACAGTCACTGCATGGTCAAGTTTGGAGGTGGTTCTGTCATTGGGTTGGGCACCTATTAGAATAGACTCAGCATTTCTGCTCCTCTGAGAGTAGATAGGCTCATTTACCACCTGAGCTTTAGAATGTTCTAAAAAATATGTCTGGGGTATAGCTCGAGGCCTTCTTGGGCTGTGCTTTTAAGACTTTGCTGCCACGTCATGTGGGATACAAGCATGACAAAAGGAATTGATTTTTTAAAAAATTTATTCAGAGGCAGAGACACAGGCAGAGGGAGAAGCAGGCTCCATGCAGGGAGCCCGATGTGGAACTCGATCCTGGGTCTCCAGGATCACACCCCAGGCTGCAGGTGGCACTAAACCGCTGCACCACCAGGGCTGCCCGACAAAAGGATTTGAAATTGAGAAATATAGAAGATAGAATTGCTTGAAAGCTGGCTTCAAGTGGAGCTTCAAGAACCAAGGATTTTATAATGATTTGCAGCTTCAGTACAAACAGAATTATCAATAACACAGAAAGGAAAGAAAATTATATGCTTTGGATATTAGGTCTAGATCTTTGTTAACTACCCAGAAGGATTGATTCTGGTTGAAAATTTACTGCTTCTTTATTATGTACATCTGTTAGCTTCACTGTTTGATAAGGTAGCCACTAACCACATGTGGCTATTTAAATTAAAATTAAATATAATTAAAAATTACTTCCTTGGTCACATTAGCCACATTTCAAGTACTCAGGAGCCTACATGTGGTTAATGGCTATTGTATTGGGCAACACAGATACAGACCATTTCCCTCATGGCAGGAAGTTCTGCTGGACAGCACTATGGATGACAACACGAGGTTAAAAAACTAGGGTAATACATTTCTATGATGTGCCCTCTTCCACTTCCCTCAGTGGGTATTCCAAACCTTCAGCTCGCTTAAGCTTTGTGCCCTAGTTCCTCATCACTTGCAGCAGCTAGTTGTGACTCTTAACATGGAAAACAGATAAGATTAGCTGTTGGCCTTTTTACCTTTTGGCCCTCTATGCCTTCCACCTGCTTCCTTGCACCTGCACCTATTTATCATCCTCTCTTAGGGGGGAAGCCACCATCCGTCCTGTTTACTATGAATCCGTCCATCTGTGCACTAGAATCAGCTCTTCTGTGTCTTCAAGAACCAGGCTTTATCCATCAACTATCTACCATATACCAGATATATATACACACACACATATTTAAATACTTACAGATTCATAAGTTGGAAAAAAAAAGGTAAAGGGAGTCTTGTGTACCCTTCACCCAGTTTTCTTCAATGAATGATAACATCTTGCATAACTGTAAGCCAGTATCAAGAGCAGGTCGTCGACATTGGTACAACCCCCACACTTTATTCAGATTTTAACAGTTATGTATGCTCTCAGTGAATAAGTGTGTGTGTAACTTATATAACATCTAAGAATGTTGATAATATAGCATGTAACCTTTAAAACCTAGCTCTTTTCACTCTGCATAATTCCGGTGAAATCCATACCAGTTTGTTGTATCAGTAGTTTGTTGCTTATATTTACTGAAAACTATTCCAATGGTATGGGAGTGCCACGGTTTGTTTAACCATGCACCCATGGGAGGGCATCCGCCCTCCACCCCTGCTCCTGGTTTTCCAGGGTATTATAAATAAAGCTGCTATAAACATTCATGTTTTTGGGTATACATAAGTTGTTGTTTCTCTTGGATAAATGCCCAAGGTTTCAATTGTTGAGTTGAATGGCCAGTCCAGGTTAGATTTGTTAATAAACTGTACCCTGTTCTCCAGAATGGCTGTACCATTTAACATTCTCATGACAATGAGTGAGTGGTAATCCAGTTTCCTCTGCATCCTTGCCAGCATTTGGTGTTATCATTGTTATTTTAGCCATTCTAATAGGTGTGCTGGGATATCTTATGGTGGCTTAAATTTTCATTTCTCTTTAATTTTTGTTAAAATGATTCTTGATGCTGAATATCTTTCATGTGCTTACTTGCTATATACCCTCTTTGGTAAGATGTCTTTTCATGTCTTTGATGAAATATCTTGCCCATTTTCTTTCTTTTTTTAAAGATTATTTATTTACTCATGAGAGACACAGAGAGGCACAGACATAGGCCGACGGAGAAACAGGCTCCCCACAGGGAGCCCAATGTGGGACTCGATCCCAGAGCCCCGGGATCACGCCCTGAGCTGAAGGCAGACGCTCAACCACTGAGCCACACAGGCATCCCCCTCGCCTGTTTTCTAATTGGATTATTTGTTGATTGCTCTATTTTGAGAGTTCTTTATCTATTCTACAAAGTCTTTGTTGGATATATGGTTTGGAAATATTTTCTCCCAGTGTAGCCTGCCTTTTCATACTCTTCAGTCTTTGGTAGAGCAAAAAAATTTTTTAATTTTGATAAAGTCTCTCTCCTCTATATTCAACCTACATGTTTAACCCACTTTACTGATTTTTTTCCCTCAGTGCAAAAACTGCATCATGGTGCTCCCACCTTGAAAACTGCACCTACCTTGAGACATGTTTCTTCTCCTGTTGTCATATCGGCTAACGGTGCTGTAATCTAGCCAGTGCCCAAAATAGACACCTGGAAGTCATTCTTGACTCCTCCAACCTGCCAGCTTCTTCTTCTAGCCACCCGCCAAAATCTTGTCTATTTTTACTACATATTTCTCAGGCCCGTCCTATTTTGTTGTGTTATCCCTAGTGCCATTGTCTGAGTTCACATCCTTATTATTTCTTGTCAGGATCACTGTATTGAGCTCCTAATTGTGCTCCTGGCTTCCAGTCCTGCCTGATACAAAGCCGATTTCCCCATGGCTGCAGCATGATCTAGCTACAGAGTTATGCTTGAATTCCTTTACTTGATGTATACATTCTTTTATGCATCTTCCTCAGCTTCATCTCTTACTGCCCTCCAACACCAGACATTAGGTCCAACCATTCTACTCTACTTGCAGTTTCTCAAATGCACTGATTTCTTGATTCCAGTGCTTTGCTTGGGATGTTTTCCCATGCCTCTTCACTTGAACCTTTTGCTTTGCATTGCAGGTTCACCAGGAGAGTAACTCCTCCAAGGAGACTTCCCTGAGTACCAGAGACAGGATTACCTCCTCCTTGTTCATAGGATGACTCAGCCAAGGCAGATGCACATCTGGTACCTGCATTTATTCTTAGGGCTTAACAAAGTATTTGTCCATAGTTTACAAACATTATGGAAGAAATGAATGAATCTTAGTAAATAATTCCCTCAATATTAAAAGTGTCTGCTTCTCCCTCTTCCCTAGACTTGCATCTCTTGTGCACAAGCATTGTTTTTAGTTTCTATCTATAGCACCTGCAGAATGCCCAGCTCATAGGACATGCTCAATAAATATTTGTTGGATAAATGAATGAAGCAAAATGGACAGCTTTGCAACATGGTGCACTTTAAGTTAATCTTTTTTCCCTTAGTTTATCCCCAGAGGTAGGCACTGAGCCTCACAGTGAAAACGTATGGATAAAAGCAGAAATTATTGATGGTTTAATACACTCATATGGCTAAGTAGGCACTTCTGGTTCAGGTACAGTTGTATTTGCCCTGAGCAGCCACAGGAAAGCAGAAGGCTACTTTTGTTGTTCATAATTTATCAAGTACGTACTGACCTTTCTGTTATTGGATAGCCACTGAGTAACAAAAAGAATCTGTTCTCATCTAGCTTGAAGTCAGATTCTGTTTTAGAGCTACTCTTGGTACAAAAAGAGATGGTAACCTTTTGAGTAATCCTCTGGGAAATAGGTGAGGTTCTTTGTGGGGTTATTAAAATTACTGATTATGATAAAATCAAATTTATCAGACTAATTTTAGTTTATAAACATTATTTTAAATATTTATTTGTTTATTTGAAGGAGAGAGGGGCAGAGAGAGAGTCTTACTTAATCAAACTTTGCACTGAGCGTGGAGTCCAACCCAGGGCTTGATCTCATGACGCTGAGATTGTGATCTGAGCTGAAATGGAGTTGGAGGCTGAGCTGGCTGCACCACCCAGGTGCCCTTATAAACTTTTTTGATGCATACCGAATTCATGTATGTAAAAGTTGGCCAAAGCTGGCCTTAAGGCAACATGTAGAGAATATTTCCCTTATTTCTCCATTTCTCCTTTAAACTCTCTTACCTTTGCCCCAGAAGGGCCCTGTGCCACCTTCTTGTTTCCCAAATTTCCACTCTCAGACCTCAGTACCCCACTTAATCCTGGATTAAATGAGATTGTCATGCATTCATATAACATAGAGGTATCCTCCCTTGTCCTAAAAAAGGACTGATTTGCTTTTAGTAAAGGAATTGCAGAGCATCACGGGGGCTAAGAACCAAGGAAAGGTTTTATGGTTCTTGCCCAGCATGAGTCATAACTCATCAAAGACAATTAATCGGAAGAGGGAAGAGCAGGCTGTTAGGGCTAAGCCTGGGTGTCTTGTGACCATCCACCTTAGTGACTAGTAACTTCACTCCAATCCAGCCACTATGGTCATACCTTGAACCTTGTTATTACCAGGAACTATTTCATCTTGAATCTTAATTTTGGATATCTTGCTTTTTGACCACTACTTCCTGTTGTTCCAGTCTGCTTGCTGGGATAACCCATGGGCATAATACTTTGACACCATTTTGATAATCCATTGGTCACTGTCCCTTTATTCTTATCAAATTTTCTTCTCCAGGTAGATTCCATAGTTGAAAATAGTCCTTTTATTTATTTATTTACTGCAAGTACCATCAACTTTCTTCCCCACTTTCTATCATGCTCATTTAATGAATCCCCCTTGGAAGAACCCTACCCTCTGTCTTCTCTGGGCCTTCATTTGAGCAGTTGAAGGTTACTGAACAAAATCACATGTATGATTCACTGGGTTCACTGAAAATACATGATCTTAGGCCTTAAATGGGCATTAATCTAATTTTGTTTTCTTCTTTCTGGCATTATATTCTTCTTTCTCTTTAAATATCTCATGGCTCTTTTCCATCAGCATTCTCAGCTGATACCTCAGACTCGAAGTCTCTTATCTTCCTAGCTCATCAAAACCGGCAAACTTAGTAAGTAACTCCCTCAAAATGAAAAGTATGCCCTCCCAGCAGAGGCCAGTCCCTCCATTTGGCTCTGGATCTCATACACATCACCTGCAGTGCCTTCCATTCTCTTCAGTATCCCAGAAAGAATTGTGTTAGCAGGATAAAAATGAAATAAAACAAAATAAAACACTACTACCATAAACATTCCCTTTCAATATAGTTGATTTAAATGTAATAGCATTTTTTTGCATGGATTTTTTTTTCTAGGCAACTTATTTCAGAAAATTACCCCTTATACTACAACTCCTTATTTTCTATCTTAGCAACTCTTTACTTCTCTGCCTGACTTGTAAGCATTTCTTTAATGTGGCTCTGCTTTATTGAGCCCTATTTCCAGCCAGGCAGCACACCAGCTCCTCTGGGTAGGCAGGTCTGCTCACTATCTTGTGATTTACCTTCATTGATGTCTTCCCTTCCTCAAAACACTCTCCACCTCCTGTTCAACTTTTAGGTGGCAGGCAGGAACTCAATCCAAGGTCTATCAGATCTCCAAACCTATCCTTTTAATAAAATTATTGAAACTCAATAATATCTATTTTTATTTCACATTATTAGGGATAAGCATTGTAAAAGTATCATAAAATGTCTTCCTTTTAAAAATTTAATGAAAATACTTTAGCTTTATATTTTAAATATTTTCAAATATAAAAGCAAAGAATAGTATAATGAACACCAATGTTACCATCACCCCTTCCCTTCAACATTTTCCATCTTAGTATACCCTCTGTTAAAATAATTTTAGACCAAATTTCAGACATCATGTTTTTTAGTCTTGTATGCTAAAATATGTATCTCTAACCAATAAGGACTTTTAAATAGGCTAATCATTATGCTATTGTATCTTACAAAATTAATTAATTCCTTAATATCATCTAATGCAGGGTTTCTCAACTTTGGTACTGTTGAATTTTGGGTGACATGATTCTCAGGTTTAGGGTTCTGTTTCTGTAGGATATTTGGAGCAAACTCTGGTGTCTATCACTAGCTGTTAGTAGCACTCCCCCCGTTGTGGCAACCACAGATTTCTCCAGACTGGAGAGGAAAAGTCATCCCTGGTTAATAAGCCACTGGTCTAATTCCAGTTAAGTTTCCACAGTTTCTTAATGGTGTGTTTTGTAAGTTGGCTTATTGGAATCAGGATCCAAAGAACAGTAACAATTCTTTTAATCGTTTGTATTCCAGGAGAGAAGGCAGGTAGAAGATAGGGCCAGGAGAAGAGAGCTACAAGAGGTGAGAATAGCAATGAGGATGCTAACATCTTAAAGATAGAAGAGAAAGTATCCCTGTTGTAATTGTGAAGGTGATTATTTGAAGAACAATATTCTGGTGGTAAAGTGGGTTGATACCTACCAAGACCACTTGTGCCAAGTGCTCAGCAGTAGAGGACGTGTCCACAGGCTGTAGCCATGACTGTGGGTGTTTGGATAGGAAAATTAGGATTGTGTTCTGGAAGACTGGCAACACCTGGCAGGAATGGGCTTCCTTATTCCAGACAACAGACTCTTCTTAGATTCTAACTTGTAGTATGTCATGGTTCTCTCTCATAGTAATCAGAAGCAGACTGAGGATATCAGAAAATACCCACGTTTGGGATAGAATCTCAGATTCAGAGCTGAGCCAAAGTACAGGATCATGAAACATTTAGAGAAAACAGCATGAAAGAGATTTGATGACTCGATAAACAAAATTTATACCCAGGGAAATAAAAATCAAAAGGAAAAATTGAAAGATGTGTAATTAAAATGCTTAGATAGACTTGGGAATAAATCCAAAGATCTCAATAATCACAAAAATTGACTCTTCAATATGTTAAAAAGTAAAATAAAATAAAATACAGTTATAGGCTGTTAATAAAGGTTACATCGAAAACAAAATAACATGTATAAATTGAAAAAAGAGGAAAAAAGAGGGACAAAAAAAAGGAAAAATAAACTAGACATGTTCAAGTAAAAAAAAGTAATATTAATTAATAGCAATTAAAATAGAATCCAAGGCCAAAATACAACAAATCAATTAAATAGAAATATTTAATATTGATAACATGTATATAACTCACTAACACTTGAAACTGAAACTTTGTCAATGATTCATACTGTAGAGAGAAAAAAACTTACAAAAATACTAGGATGAATAAATTTCAACCATGTGGGGCAGCCCAGGTGGCTCAGCGGTTTAGCGTCTGCAGCCCAGGGTGTGATCCTGGAGACCTGGGATTGGGTCCCACGTTGGGCTCCCGGCAAGGAGCATGCTTCTCCCTCTGCCTGTGTCTCTGCCTCTCTCTCTCTCTCTCTCTCTGTGTGTCTCTCATGAATAAATAAGTAAAAAATCTTAAAAAAAAAATTCCAACCATGTGGGAGACTTCAGAAATTAACAGATTGAATAAACAAATAATTAAGATTAAAGGCCTTTTAGTAACATAGCTAACAGATTTTATGTGTGTGTATCTATAGTGTATGTATTTATTTATATTTTAAATATTTTAATATTTATAAAATGTTTTATAAATATTTCTATATTAGAAAATATTTTTATTTATATTACATAATATGTATATTAAATATAAAGGCCTTATATGTATTTATCTATATATGTATAAATCTATCTTTATAAAATTTTACACCCACAAAATTGAAAAAGACATTTTTTAAAAAACAAAATGGGGCATTCACAAGTATTTACCACCCATTAGACCAGAACAAAATGAAATATATCTCAATATATATTCCAAGATATAAAATCATTTAGCATTTGTACAAACCATGTTGAAAAAATTATAAATGAATATAAAAAATCTTCAAGAAAAATTTATTTCCTTGGAAATAATAATACTATCCCTCTTTCTTTTTGGAAATAACAAATATTGTTTCTTTCAGAAAAATGGTAAAAATGGGTAAAATTTTGGTATTTCTTTTTTTTAATTTTTTAAAAAATATTTATTCATTTATGATAGACATAGAGAGAGAGAGAGAGGCAGAGACACAGGCAGAGGGAGAAGCAGGCTCCATGCAGGGAGCCCGATGTGGGACTCGATCCCAGGACTCCAGGATCGAGCCCTGGGCCAAAGGCAGGCGCTAAACCGCTGAGCCACTCAGGGATCCCCAAATTTTGGTATTTCTAATCAAGACAGGAAAGTTCTTACATAAACAACATTGGGAATAAGAAAGAAAATATCACAGATTTGGAGAATATTAAAAATATTACATGATTAATGTCTTATTTTAATTAATATCTATTGATCACCTACACTAATATATTATCTTCTACAATAAAATTGAACATTTAGATAAATTTCTAATATAATTTTCTAAAAAATTAGACAATTGACTTAATAGAAAATCTGGATAGATAAATAGAATTTAAGAAGTTGAAAATACCAAAGATCTATTTCTTTTTTTTTTTTAAGATTTTATTTATTCATGAGAGACACAGAGAGAGAGAGAGAGGCAGAGACACAGGCAGAGGGAGAAGCAGACTCCGTGCAGGGAACCTGCTGTGGGACTCAATCTGGGGACTCCAGGATCATGCCCTGGGCCAAAGGCAGGCACTAAACTGCTGAGCCACCCAGGCTGCCCTCAAAGATCTATTTCTTGAAAATTTCCCCAGAACCAGAAGTTAAGGGTGATATCTATGAAATTTTTGTGGAATAGACAATTCCCACATTATGTAAACTGCTTCTGAGAATCTAAAAGATGGAAAACAATCTTAACTCATTATATGAGGCTAAGATGATCCTTACACTAAAATTTAACAAGAGTTATGCACACAGAAAATAAACCACAGGCAGGACTCACTAATAAATTTGACATGCAGAATTCTTATATAAAAGCTAACAAATTAAATTACTCATGCATTTAAAAATAGTATATTATTACCAGATAGAGCTTACAGTGGAAACACAAAGAACTTTCAATATTAGGGAAACTACTAATTTGGTTTACTAGCAAATAGTTCAAATAAGAAAAATCGTATATGATCTCAATGGATGTTGAAAAAATATTTGACAAAATTCCACACAAATTCACATTACATACTAGAAATGGAAGGAAACTTTATAAACTTCATAAAAGGTATCTCTCAGAAACCTCTGGCAAAAGTCATATATAATGATGAAGGACTGAAAGTATTCTCTTTACCTATGGAAGTAACATAAGGGTGAAAATTGCCATCACTTGTCTTGAAGGTTTTGGCCAGTGCAATAACACACAAAAATAAATCAGGCAGGTAAATATTTGAAAGGAAGAGGAAAAAAGGCCAAACCATATTATTGCATTTGCAGACAGCATGGATATCCTCCTAGAAGATCCAAGACAACAAAATAACAAACCAATAGAATTCTACATGGCTAGACTAATTGGATAAAAGATTAATGTAAAAAAAAGAAATTGATTTTCTATACATGGCCACATCCAATTAGACCATGCAGTTCCCAATAGAAATTAAAAAAAATATGAAATAGTTAAGAATAAACCTGCAAGTATCAGTGCCAATACTATCTGAAAGTAATAACAGCAACACTATGAAGTGTTATTAGAAGATATAAAAGAAGACCTAAATAAATGATTAAAAACATTATATTCTGGAATTGGAAAATTCACTGTTTCAAAAGCAGTCATCCCCCCCCCCCAAGTATATTTATGCATTTATTTTTTTTTTTTTTTTGGTGAAAAAATTTATATTTAGATTTATAGCCGGCTGGACTCAGTTTAGATGATCCCAATTTTGTTGGCAACATCCAAAGCATCATAGTCAGGAGCCAGTCGAACATATGCTTTCTTCTCTCCATCAGGCCTGATCAAGGTGTTGACCTTGGCCACATCAATGTCATAGAGCTTCTTCACAGCCTGTTTGATCTGGTGCTTATTGGCCTTGACATCCACAATGAACACAAGTGTGTTGTTGTCTTCTATTTTCTTCATGGCTGACTCAGTAGTTAAGGGGAACTTGATGATGGCATAGTGATCAAGCTTGTTTCTCCTGGGGGCGCTCTTTCGAGGATATTTGGGCTGCCTTCGGAGACGCAGGGTCTTGGGTCGTCGGAATGTAGGTGACGTGCGGATCTTCTTTTTTTGTGACTGTGCACGCCTTTCAGCACCGCTTTCTTAGCTTTCAAAGCCTTTGCTTTGGCTTCGGCTTTGGGAGGGGCAGGGGCTTCCTTCTTCGCCTTCGGCGCCATCTTCGTGAAAGGGATATTTATGCATTTAATGTATTCCAGTCAAATCCTACAAAGTTGAATATAACAATTATTTGGTCTTATTTTAGAAGGTAGGTTAAAGATAGCATTTTCCTATCTTTGTTCTTGGAAGTTCTCTAAATGCCACAACAATGGCAACAACAACAAATTCCCCAAAACAGAGAAATGGAGACATATACATTGTCTTCAGAGAAACCTGGAGGCACATCTGTAACTCTGAATCACACTATAGAGGAAACCACTAACAAATATAATGGACTGTAAACAGGAAGGATCCTAATGACTGAAGAATTCCAATGAAATTGGGAGATCCAACAATGCCAAGATGGGTACATGGGTTCCTAAGCTTTGTAGGAAGAAGAGCAGATGGCAAATGGCGTTAGACCAAAGAATCCCAGAGACAAGCCATATTTTCAGGTAGGCTTTCTGTCAGGCAATATAGAGGAGAGTCTACCTTGTAAGTAGCTCAAAAGCTGCTGATCTTTATTGTCCAAAAAGAGGAGAAGCAAGTGAAAATAATCAATGTTAGGAATAAAAGGGGAATATAATATATAGGCATTAAAAAGATAAAATTGAACAGGATTTTTAGGATGGTGAAAATACTCTGTATATTATAATGGCAGATATATTTAATCATACATTTCTTTAGACCCATAGAATGTACAACACTAAGAGGGAACTCTAATTGTAAACTATGGAATTTGAGTGATTGTCATGTATCAGTGTAGGTTTGTGGATTGTAACAAATATACCACTAGCAGAGGATGTTGATAGAGCGGTAGACTGTGTATGTGGAGGAGGGTCAGGTATCTGGGAAATCTTTGTACTTCCCTGGCAGTTTTGCTGAGAACCTAAAACTGCTCTAAAAAATAATGTCCATAAATATATGTATACAAAGAAAATTATGAAGAAATTCATGCCAGTAAATTTGAAAATTTAGATAACATGGAAAATGAGATGGAAAAATTATTAGAAAAACAGAACTTACTCCACACTACTACAAGAAATGTAAAGTCTGTACAGTTCTGTATCTGTTGAAGAAGTTGAATATATAATTTAAAAAGCCCTCCCTGTCAGGAGGAATTTTTTTTTTTTTAAAGTAACTTCTAAAGTAACTTCTAAAGAACAAGATGGAACATATTCACTGGTGTGTTCTACCCCTCAAAAAAGAAAGAAATAACACAAAATTTAACACAAATTCTTCTAGAGAAGAGAGATCAAAGAAAAACTTTCCAATATTTTTGATACTTATACAATCTTGATCCTAAAGTTTGCAAAGAATATTACTTTAAAAAAGATTAATGTCTTTTATGAAAACAGGTACAAGAAATCATAAATAAGTTACTAGCAAATTGAACCTAGTGATACTTAAAAGGATAATATATCATGACCAAATGTGTTTTTGCTTTGTTTTGGTTTGGTTTGGCTTTTTAGAGGGGGGGGGGTCAAGAGGGGCAGATGGAGAGGGAGAGAGAGAATACTTTTTTAAAAAGATTTTATTTATTTATTCATAAGAGACACACAGAGAGAGGCAGAGACATAGACAGAGGGAGAAGGTGGTTCCAACAAGGAGCCCGATGCGGGACTCCATCCCAAGACCCGGGGATCACGACCTGAGCCAAAGGTAGACACTTAACTACTGACCAACTCAGGTGCCCCGAGAGAGAGAGAGAGAGAATCTTAAACAGGTCCCACACCCAGTCTAGAGCCCAACTCTGGGCTCAGTCTCAAAACCCTGAGATCATGACCTGAGTGGAAATCAAGAGTCTGACACTTAACCGGACTGAGCCACCCAGGTGCCCTCAAATGTGGTTTATTTAAAGAAAGTGACACTGAGTTAACATTCAAAATTAAATCAATATAATTCACAAGATTAAAAGAGTAAAGGAGAAAAGTCATATGCCCATCTGGGTAGATGCAGAAAGAGCATTTGATATAAATCCAGCATCTATTAATAATTAAAAACCGTCTTGAATGGATAAGTACATTCTTAATTTTATAAATTCAAAAAATGAAACAAAACCCCCCATAAAACAAATATATCTGAAGTGAATTTTTAATGAGATTTCCCTCTGAGACTAGTAATGGAGAAAGATTCTTCTGCTAATTTTTTTTGATCAGCATTGTACTAGAGGCCTTTACAAGGACAAGGAAAATAATATTAAAGTTGTGAAAAATGGAAGGGGAAAATAGAACTCCTATTATTTACAGATGATATGATTATGTGCATAGACATCTTTAAAAGATCTACAGATGAACCATTAGATGTAATAATAGAGATAATATTATATTTTTATGTATTGCAACAAATTAAAGAATAATTTTAAAAAGAATAATTAAAATGTATTATTTACAATATCATTAAAACTTTAAATATCTAACAATAAATCTAATGAAAGTTGTCTGAGACCTCCTCCCAAAAATGTATAAAGCATTATCAAGAGATATTAAAGAAGACTCCATAAGTGAATGAGATAGATGAATAGATTTAAAGAAATCTACAGACCAACTATATTAGCAAAATTAGAGAAAGTTGTCATAGAGCCAATCTTCCCCAAAGTAAGTTTGTATCATTGCCCCTCTGCACTAAGAGCTCAAATTTGTGGTTATTATTGCTCCTACGGGCACAAAAGAGAGAAAATCTGCTGCCCTCCCTCTTGCATTACCAAGCAGTGCATCTGAGTAACAAACCTCGGGTCACGTGCCTGTGTTTCAGCTGTAAGATAGCCTGACAAAAGTAAATATCTAGCATTCTCACCCCCTTTAGAGGAGATCTTTGTCTACCAAGGTTCATAAAGTGAACAATTCCTCAAACCTAGAAAAGGGTTTAGATGCTGGGTGCTGAAAACAATGACATTCGTCCACTGGAAACACCCCTACTCCCACTAATAATGATTCCACAGTTATTCTGGAGTTTCTGGCAAGCACAATGAGAACGAAATAAATAGATATAAAATCAACAGGAGAAAAAAAATCAAACAGGAGGAGATTAAACTACAATTATATGATGCTGATGTGATTATTTTCCTAGAAAATCCATGATAAAGGACTAAAATGTTTTCACAAATAAGAGTAGAATTCAGCTAGTTCACTGGCACAAAATTAATTAAATAGATATATCTTCATGTAGATGGTTTGCTAGATGACATAATGGAATAAATGGGACACTTACCATAGGAAGACACATGAAGGATCAAAATAAAATTTGAAGATGCTTTTCAAGGATAAAAAAAGAAAACTTGAATACATGGAAAGGCACACTGTGTTTTTGGACAAGAGATTCAACGTTATGAACATGTCAGTGTCTCTAAATTAATCTATAAAAGTGACATGATCCCTCCAAGAAATCACCAGTAGGATTTTTTTTTTAAATTTTTATTTATTTATGATAGTCACAGAGAGAGAAAGAGAGAGAGGCAGAGAGACATAGGCAGAGGGAGAAGCAGGCTCCATGCACCGGGAGCCCGATGTGGGATTCGATCCGGGGTCTCCAGGATCACGCCCTGGGCCAAAGGCAGGCGCCAAACCGCTGCGCCACCCAGGGATCCCACCAGTAGGATTTTTATTGGAATTAGGCAATTGGATCCTAAAGAATATATGAAAACAATGGACAAGGAAGAATAGCTGCAAAAATTCCAGAAAAGAGTAATGGGAAATATTTATCCTAAAAGGCATTAAAACACACAAAAACATAAAAGGATAAGACATGGTACTTGAGCATATGTGGTAATTTGGTGTATGAAATATATGAAAATTCAAATTGTTGGGAAGTGATAAGATTCACTCTTTTAATGGGCAAAGATTAGAGATTAATAATATCCAACAGTGGAGGAGATGTGGAGAAATGTATCGGTGTGTAATCAGACATGATTTTTATGGAGAGCATTTTCTTAGGATCTCTTTTAGAAATATGTGTATGCCTTAACAATTCCACTTGGAGATATTCATCCTAAAAAAAAAAAAATGCTTGCATCTGTGCATAAAGAAGCCTTGGAGAATTGTTTGCAACGAGGGAAAAATAGATTATAATCTGAGTGTCCTTATAAATAAAGTATTATATACCTAGTCTGTTGAATACAATGCAGCCATTAAAATAAATGAGGTTAATAATGAGAAAGATCACATGACTGAAGTGTGAATTAGCATTTCAAGGACTAATTTTAACATTGAAAAGAGAGTTGTAGAATAAATATATATAGTGTGATTTCTCTGATACTAACATAATCCCACCTTTGTACATGAGATGGGTTGTACTGTTATCTCAAGTCTATCAGTGTGCCAAGGAGGAAACTGAAACACGGAGAGGGAAATATTGTGGAGAGTGGTCTTGGCAGACCATCTGAGGAAAGAGCAATTCAGTCAGAGAAAGTAATCAAAGACCTGGAGTAGAAGCATGCTGCACTGATTTGAGGAAAAGTAAGATCAGTGTGGCTGGAGTGAGGTCGAGTGAGGGAATTAGTAAGAGATGAGACCAAAGAAGTATCCAGGTCATCTAGAGGATTGGCTTTTATTTTTAAAGAAGTGGGTGCTGTTGTTGAGTACAAAAGTGACATGATTTGGCTTCAATTTTTAAATTGATGGGAGAAGGGCAAAGGTGAGATGACCAGATAGGAGGCTACAACAAGAATCCTGATGAGAGAGGATGATGGTTTGGATCAATAGCAGTAGAAATATTGAGAAGTGGCCAGTTTCTGTATACATTTTATTTTTTTTCCCACCCACCCCTCTGTATACATTTTAAACGTAGAGTTAGTAGAAACCTACAGCCAAGTGAATAGGGGAGTAAGAAAGAGAGAGGGCTTAATATTTTTATCCTGAGCAGCTGTAAGGATGGAATCACCATTATCTGAAATGAGGAAGGTCGGAATTTTGATTTTTGAGATGTTCAATTTCAGATTTCTTTTTGACATTCTAGTGGATAGATTTGTAGAGCAGATAAGTGGGTGTGAGTGTGAGTGTGATGTTCCAGGTAGAGGTCCAGGGTGGAGATGTAAATTTGAGAAACCATCAGGATGTAGATGTTATGGCAAGCTGTGAGGCTGGGTGAGGTTACCAAGAGAGTGGGTGTTGGTGGAGAAGAGAACAGGTCCAAGCTGAGTACTATGGTGCTCCAAAAGTGGGAAGAGGACCCACAAAGGAAACTGAGAAGCAACAAGAGAAGTAGGACAGAAAGCAGAAACTCAAGTGAAAAACATATGGCAAGGAGGAGGGAGTGTTCAGCAGGGCCCAGTTCTGCTTATGGGCCAAAAATGATGCTGATTGAGAATTAATCTTAGGTTGAACAATGACATGGCCATTGTTGACCTTGACAAGAGCCATTTGTTGGTGGCTGGGAGGAAGTCTCACTGGAATGAGAATGGAAGGAGAGAAATTCGAGGCAACAAATGGAGATAGTATTTTTGAGGCATCATGTTGCAGTGAAGGGAAGCCGAAATACGGGGCTGTATCTGGGGTTGGGGTGGGGGGTAAAAGCTTTGTTGTGGTTTTCGTGGGCATTGCTATTTTTGTTGTTGTTTTTAAAATTGGCAAGACAATAGCATGTCTGTGTGCTGAAAAGAACTATCCTGCAGTGGTGGGAAAGCTGGTGATGCAGGAGAGAACAAAGAACTGCTACAGCCTTGAGAAGGTGAGGGCAGAGGGCTTGGCTCTCACTATGAGCACGAACAGTCCATGTAATAACAGGAGGGCAGAATGTATATATATGTGCACCATGCCGGTAGATGTATGAATCTGTGAGGATTGGAGGATGTGGAAGTTCTCTGGTGATGGCTCCAGTGTTCTCTAGTGAGCAGGATGCAAGGTCTTCAGCTGTCAGTGAGAATATAGAGAGGAGGTGTTGGAGGTTTAAGGCTGAAGGAAAATGAGTTATAAATAGGAAATATATAGGACGTTCTTGTGGTAGAGTCAGAGAATAGACATCTGTTTTGGTGAGTAAACTAGATTGTCCTTTTTCTCTAGAGAAACAAAACCTATGGATTCCCTGAGTCCCTTTCTTTTGTTTTTATGAAAACAACAGCCAGGAATTAAGCTGTAGTTCTAAGTTGGAAGACATGACCATTTGGTTAAGAGGATCCCACACAGTTCACATAGTCTGTTCCAGTGCTTAAGAAGCACATAGTATTCTGCAAAACATGATGACTCTTCAGACAGAAAGTCCAGAGTTCCAAGAAGAAAGTTAATGATATGTTGACCAATCCCAAACCACACTGTAGTAATTGCAAAGACACTGCTGCAAATGGGTAATGACAGAAGAGCCTATCATTTGAACTATATCTGCAGTAAGGAGTTGTTGGCAAGGCGAGATGAGATTAAGTGCTGTTGTTACACACTCTGTTCCTGCCTGAAGTAGCCTGATGGACCGAATTACTTTAAGTAATTAAATAAGGTGAGACGTTTCCAGAGCTATCCAGATACAGCCAGTCCCTCAAGGTCTTTGGTAGCTGAATGTCCTGCTTCCTGATCTCTGGGACCTGATTTTTTTTCAGCAACCTCATTAGCATGCACTTGATAATGGACAATGACTAAGACCATCAGTTTGGTCTTGGTTCAGATCTGGGTAATATTGTGGTGAGAAGCTAAAACTCGAAGTACTTTGAGATTGGGTAGCATATTTTAATAAACTGAAGTTTAAAAAATAAACAGTGGTTTCAAAAAGGCTCAATTCCTTTGGATCTCACACCTCACACCACTTTAAGTGAATAGACAGGCAAGTTTCTTGTATGTGTGGTTGAAGTTTATCTTTTCTCCAATGTTCTAACATTTCTTGTTAACTTATAGCTGATTTTTTTCCCCTGCCACGTAACTCGTTGACTTGATCTCTTTTCCTTCTTCTAAGGAGTTACGTTGGTTTGGATCCCCTGAGAAGCAGATTCCATAGTGGTATTATACATGCAGAGATTTATTAGGGAAAATGTCAGTAAGGGAAAATGGGGAAGTAGCTGGAGGAGGTTGCAGGGAGAGAAGGAAGGAAAACTCTTAGACTGTGGTACAGTTCTAAGAAAGTATTAGTAAGGTTGAGGGGCAGTCTAGAGCCAAAGTGGCCCATCAGAGGAGTCTTTCCTCTCCCAGAAAGAAACCTGCCTTAGTGTCCCTCCCCCCCCTTTTTTTATTTTTATTTATTTATGATAGTCACAGAGAGAGAGAGAGAGAGGCAGAGACATAGGCAGAGGGAGAAGCAGGCTCCATGCACCGGGAGCCCGATGTGGGATTTGATCCCAAGTCTCCAGGATTGCGCCCTGGGCCAAAGGCAGGCGCTAAACCACTGCGCCACCCAGGGATCTCTTTTCTTTTTTTTTTAATTTTTATTTAGTGTCCCTCCCCTTTTTGGTGATTGGTAGGGAGTAACTTGTGGGAAGAGTGGCCCCAGATCCACCAGTGATGGATTTCAGGATGCAATATTGGGGGATGTTCCCAATTACACTTCTGTATTACTCTGCTTGGGCTGCCTGACCTATCTATGGTGGACCGAGGGCTCTAACAGCAGAAATTTATTTTTCATAGTTCTAGAGGCTGGGAAGTCCAAGATAAAGGTGCTGGCAAAGTAGGTTACATTCTGGGACCTCTTCTCTTGACTTGCAGGCTGCTGTCATTGTATGGTGTGTTCACATGACCTCTTCCTTTTGTAGAGAGAGGGAGCTCTTTGGATTCTCTCCTTATAGGGACACTAATCCTGTCAGATCAGAGCCCCAACCCTATGAGCTCATTTGACCTTAATTACTTCCCTAGAGGCCCCATATAGCCACCCTGGGTTTAGGATTTCAACATATGATTTACCTGGGGCCATAAACATTCAGTCCATAGTAACTACTGGTAGCCAGAAACTTGAGAGGTACATCTTTCAAAAACATGTTTTACTGCAGTATATAATTAAGAAAATTGCACGAATGTTAACTTTAATAGTGCTTTAATTTTTTAACACTAATAGAACTAGTAAAGTGTAATTTGTGCTTAGTAGAATGTACACATTTTAAATCGGGGCTACCCCTACAGTTCAAGGTTTTTGACAAGGGTATATACACTTGAGTAGCCATTATCCATGTCAAAATACAGATTATGTCCAATACTCCAGAAGGTTCTTGTTTTTGTTTTTAAGATTTCAGCTTTGTGCAGTGGCAGTATCGTAGCCAATGAGGTTTATCTGAGACGCAATAATTGCTCATTGTTTTTAAGATTTAGTTCACTTATTCATGAAAGATGCAGAGTAGGGGCAGAGACATAGGCAGAGGTAGAAGCAGGCTCCTCGTGGGGAGCCCGATGGGAGACTTGATCCCAGGACCCCAGGATCGAGACCTGAGCCAAAGGCAGACACTCAACCACTGAGCCACCCAGGTGCCCCCTCCAGAAGGTTCTTGTGTTGACCATGGTGCTCCAATAAAGACTGTGGACACCAGTGCTTGGGTGAGCTTCCCTGGTTGCTGGTAAAGACTATAGAGAAAAGTAGAGGAGGAAGGTGATAGGGAATTCTGGCAGCGCAATGAGGAGGCTTGTGTAACAGTTTTAAAGAGGATACTCAGGACATGCCTCTCTGGTATGATGGTCTCAGTGCCTGAAGGAGGTCTTGTAACAATCACAATTACAAACAGCAGTGCTATATTTTCAGCCATAAAGCATTTGAGAACCTGCACCTGTGAGATATCTTACCGTCTTGACATTAGTGGGTGTGTGGGAATCCCAAGCAACTTACATTAAACAGTTTTATCCTTTTACATTGTAATAGGATAACTAAAACATTTTCTAAAGAACAGATAACAGTTCTTACGGGAAACTTTGCTGTCTCTTCTATATTAATATTTAATGAATGGAAAAATGCATTTGTAGGCTCTACTGAGGTTCTCAGAAACAGAGATTCATATACTCATTCAATATTTTGCCTAATATATGTCTTCAGTAAACATTCATTGAGCACCTACTGTGTTCCATGTTTTGAACTAAGCACTGAGTGAGACACGAACCAGAAACTCCAAGATCTCACAGTTAAGGGTGCTGGAGGCATAACTCAAAAATGGTGGTGGGCAAGAGGAGGAAGGTAGGAAGGGGCTAGCAGAGAAGAGCACAGGGCTAATAAAGTAGCTGTAAATGGTGATAAAACATGAGAAGGGCTATAATGGTGCAGTGTACAAAATCTTATTGGGGCTCAATGGAAGAAGAAAGAATTCTTTAAGGGAGCTGAGCTAGGTTTCACACACAGCAGACAGTTTCCCTTCTTATTAGTTCTTTCCTTTAAAAATGCTTTGAAAACACTTTAAATAAAAGTTGAAAAAAAATTAAATCATATCAAAAGTTTTATAACCCAAAATAGTAATCTCCTGCACCAATGACACCTGCCACCTCAATCTCATTCCCTAGAGGTAAACATTTTAGCTATTTCAGCTATTCTGTTTTGTATTGGTCTATGTACTCTTTAAGATTATGTTTGTAATGATATTTCTTGATTTATTATCATTTTGACATTATCTATTGATTTCCTGTTAGGTAGATGGGAATTTTACCCTCTTAAAATGTCACTCACTTTCTACGCTCTATCCTTCCAAAGAATGTCTTGATTAAATCAATATTTGGTGCTTACATTATTATAATCATGTAAATATTGTTCACTGCAGAGCAAGAATTTCCAAATGATTGCTTCCTTCCGTTTTTGTGTAACATTTTATTTTTTCTAGAATTAATTTCTGCTTTAAAAAATTTGCATATTTTTGTATGTGATCCTTAATATGTTTTATATCTCTCTAAGATTTTTCCCCCTACATGCTTAAATATATTAAGTGTCTATCTGTTTTCATTTCTTCCTTCCAGAGCTCTCCACCATTTTGCTCTCCATCCTGTAAATTAGATTGGTTGTTCTGTAGTTCTCCTAACTACCTATCATCCTGGGTTGTCATCCTTTAGTTGCACATCCTTTAGTTGTCATCCTGGGATCTTATATCCCCAAGGATCCCTGGTTCCTTGGATTGTTTTTGTCTTCCTTGTTTTTTACTCATTCATTTGTTTTGCTGGAGCAAATCTTCCATAATGTCTTTAGAAAGTGTTTTGGGTTGACTTGTGTTCACCAAAAAGATATGTTGAACCTCTGATACCTTTAAATGTGACCTGACTTGAAAATGGAATCTTTGCAGATGTAGACAAGTTAAGATCAGGTCATTAGCATGGACCCTAATCCAATATGACAGGTGTCTCTGTAAGAAAAGAAGACAAACACACACAGAAGAATGCCACATGACAATGGAGGCAAAGATTGAAGTGGTGCTATCACAACCCAAGAACACTAAGGATTGTTTGCAAATACCAAAATCTAGGAGTGAGGCATTGAATACATTCTTCCCCTACCACAAGAAGGAACTAATCCTGCTGACACCTTAAGTTTTGGACTTGTAGACTCCATGAGTTATATTAAGTTACCAGTTTGTGGTGATTTGTTATGGCAGCTCTAGAAAGAGTATATTGGAAATTAAGTTGAATCTTGACAGACCTGAAAATGTCTTTATTACTCTCACTCTTGATTCTTTGAAGTTTGTTCTTAATTTTACCAGAAAATATCAAAGTTACATTTTGCAAGATGCATCCCAAATGTAAGGATTTTTACTTGTGGAAAAAAAAAAAAACCAACAAAACTCTGGATGTTAAAATTAAAGTAGGATATGATGGCTGGATATAGAATTTTAAGTTGAAACTATTTCTGAATCACTATTTTGAAGGCAAATCTCCATTAAGTTCTAGTGTTGTTGAGAGGGCTGATGGTCATGTGACTTATTATTTCCTGTGAGAAATTTGTAGGTTAGGCCTACTTTTTATTTTAGAGACATGTGTATTTCAGTTCTTGGTAACTTTCTTTTACCATTAACACACATACATATTTTCATTTCCATGCTCTATCTTTGGTTTTCTTATTACTTATATATTTATCTTTCTGGATCAATCTACTAAAAATATTCTTATCATCTCTGATTCTCTAGCTTTTCATTGTTTTATTATATTTTTGCAGAGATTTCCTTGACTTTATTTTTTAACAATCTCAGAAATTTAAATCTTGGTTATTATAATTTTAATTGCCAAAAGCTGTTTCATGATACCAGATTTTTCTTTTATTTTGAAAAAAAAAAAAATCCCATGTGGTGCCCTTGGGAAGAAAAAAAA
This sequence comes from Canis lupus dingo, assembly GCF_003254725.2. NCBI lineage: Eukaryota > Metazoa > Chordata > Mammalia > Carnivora > Canidae > Canis > Canis lupus. The sequence goes on from NC_064243.1 coordinate 81,729,193, forward strand.
GAAACAAAACCTGAACCAAAGGAAGACACTCAACCACTGAGCCACCTAGGCACCCAGCTCAACACTTGTTAAAATCTATAGTTGGTAGCAAGGATAGGTAAAACATAAAAATGTATTTTGTTTTGTTTTCTGGAATCAGTACATCTATAATGCAGAGACAGAAGACAGGAGGCCTTTTTTACATTGTTTATCAACAAATCTGTTCCAGGTTAGGGACATCAGGATCCCTTCTTTTTTAATGTTAATAGTGTAAGGCAGTGAAATGGTAAGCAATGCAAATAGAGTAAAGAAACACAGAGAAAGGTAAGGCAATATTGGTAATTCCATAGGAAGAAAAGCTTAGCTCTGTTCCTTGTTTTGTTTCTGAATAAGTGGAGAGATTTTTCATGCTTTTAGTTGGGATGACTTAATATTATAAAGATGACTTCTCACCCTAAATTAATTTATAATTATAATGAACTTTCAACCAAATGTTCAGATGGTTATTTTAAAAAGAAAATTTTTTTCTAAAATGTATATTCTTATTTCATGGCCAATCTTATAAGTTAATCATTAAAGTTTCCCTATTGAGTATTTATCACACATTTGATATATAGCTGCTACCCACTTAAGGAAGTTCCCTGTTTGCTAAAACATTTTGAAATAATAAATTTACACTTATGCCTTCAAAAATATGTTTTTCTGTGTCTACTGAAGGCATTATATAATTGTCTCCTGTAATCCCTTATTGTGGTACAGTATATTGATAAATTTGCTCACATTGAACTGTTATTGAATTCCTGGGATATACTCTAATAATTGAACATGATTTTCAAAACATATGGGTGGATTTTCTTAGCTAATGTTTTATTTGTATAGTGTATTTATGTTTACAAGTGAATTTTTTCTTTCATTCTCTTTAGTTTAAAATCAATGCTATAATAGCCTCATGAATTGAGCTGGGTAGCAAGTTTTATGGAACAAACTAGTATAAGAAGCTGTTCCTTTAAAGTTTGGTAAAACATCTGTGAAACAGTTGGTGGTCAGTATTTTTCATTTCTCTCACTTTCAAAACCATTGCTCTTTAGCAAATGCAACTGAGAGAATTCTGTTTATTTGAAACACTCAAATCATACTTTAATTCTGAAGAAATGACCTCAAAAGTTAGATCAACTTTTAGAATAATTTGCTAAAAGAAACCTACTTACTATGTGTTCAAATTTTTAAAAAATCTTGTTAGCAACAGAATTATGCAAATTAAAGAACAGTGTTATTGAAGTACTCCCTCACTTAAAAGAATTGCTGAATGTGTTAAAGGAAGAAGTGACAACATTTTTACTCCTTGAAGTGTCAAGGCTTTTCTTAAAACAGACAACATTATTTATAAATAGGAAAAGAAATTCTTAACTTGAGGTGAATAATCATTACAGCTCTTGCCATGGATATCTTTTGAAGAATTTGATTCTTTTACCTTGATGTTACTAAGTACCCTTCCAGGATTTAGGGAACAGGTGGAATCATGTAGAGTGCTGAAGAAGGGATTAAAAATTGATGAAAATCCTTTTCTCTGTTAGTGGGCAACATTCTAAAAAGTGGTTGGTTAAGCAATTCAACTTAATTTTTAAAAAATGAAGAAGCAAGTTATGTTTGAAAGGTAGCATTATGTGTAGCATTATGTGTTTTGACAAATCGAATTTGAAGAGCAATTTTCAGAGTTGTTAACTTTTTGTCAGTTTGTAGTTGGTATACTGGTCTGTATGCTAATGTCAAGCATATTTTCTCATTAATGAATGTTCAATGAACAAAGGAATGAAATATGTTCAATGTGATCACTGTAGAAGCTATGTTCTGATACAATTGGAACCATGACTACTAGGAATTTTATTTTATTTATTTATTTATTTATGAGGTAGTGTGAGCGTGAGGCAGGGGAGGGGCAGAAGATGAGGGAGAAGTAGATTCCCTGCTGAGCAGGAAGTCCAATGTGGAGCTCAATGCTAGGATCCCAGGATCATGACCTGGGCCAAAGGCAGATGCTTAACCAAGTGAGCCACACAACTACAAGGAATTTTATTTTTTATTTATTTATTTATTTATTTAATTTTTTTAAAAGATTTTATTTATTTATTCATGATAGTCACACAGAGAGAGACAGAGAGGCAGAGACACAGGCAGAGGGAGAAGCAGGCTCCATGCAGGGAGCCCGACGTGGGATTCGATCCCGGGTCTCCAGGATTGCGCCCCAGGCCAAAGGCAGGCACCAAACCACTGCACCACCCAGGGATCCCAACAAGGAATTTTATAAGCAAATTCTACAGAACAAGGAACTGTTGAAGAGAACCAAATTGTCAAGGAAATAAAATTAAAGAAGATATATGTGATTTGATGTTTATATAGTGGGGATGGATAGTTTTGGCTACAAAACAGGGGACTTACACTAGATTGATTCAAACTCCATGGACTTATAAGTCAATTCTAGAAAGAGGGGGATTCAAGCAAAAACTGAGAGAACTGTTTCCTAAAAATAGTGTGAGATTTGGAGGTTGAGAGAATCACAGCTTTGGTGTCCAACATAATAGAATATAGCTCAAATAAGGATCACATGTACTTTTACTAAATGGGAAGTTTGTTTAGGCATACTGGAATGTTATGAAATATTGAGGAAGACTTTGAAATGACGAAAAACAGAGAAGGTGGGGAGATTTAATTTCTCTCCAGATTAACAAATCCCTTCCAGGTTATCCCTACATTTCATGGTCTTTTAAAAATTAAAAAAAATTGATATATAATTGACATATAACACTATATTAAATTTTAGTGTACCACATAATTATTTGGTACATGTATATACTGTGAAATGATCACCACAGTAAGTCTATTTAACATTTATCACCATATATAGTTATAAATTCTTATAAGTTTCTTGGGTTGAGAACTTTTAAAATTTACTCCCAGCAACTTTAAAATATGTTATATAGTATTACTGGCTACAATCACTATATAATACATTATACCCCCCTAGGACTTTTTCTAACTGTCCTCTGTACCTATGAACTTCTCTTTTTTTTTTTTTTTTTTTTTTTTTAGGATTCCACATATAAGTGAGAACACATGATATTTGTTTTCATCTGATTTATTTTACTTAGAAAAATGCATTCTAGGTCCCTTCATGTTGTTGCAAATGGTAAGATTTTCTTCCTTTTTATGGATGAGTAGGATTCTACTATATACTACATTTTAATTATCCATCTATCCATCAGTGGACACATGGGTTGTTCCAATGTTTTGTCTGTTGTAAATAATATTGCATCAAATATGGGCTACATATATTTTTTGAGTTAATGTTTTTGTTTCCTTCAGTTAATACCCAGAAATAGAATCACTGGATCATATGGTAGTTCTGTTTTTAATGTTTAGAAAATCTCCATACCATTTTCCAACCTTGTTGCAGTAATTTGTATTCCCACGAAGAGTGCATAAGGGTTCTCTTTGCTTCACATCCTCACCAACACTTGCTATTTCTTGTCTTTTTGATAATAGTCATTCTAACAGCTATGAAGTGATCTCTTATTGTAGTTTTGAGCTGCATTTTCCTAATAATTAGTGAACTGTTGACCATCTGTATGTCCTCTTCGGAAAAATATCTGCTCAGATTTTCTGTCCATGATTGTTTTTTTTTTTTTTTTTTGAAACTGAGTTGTATGAGTTCTTTACATATTTTGTATACTGATCCCTACTTGGACCTATTATTTGTAAGTATTTTCTCTTATTTGGTAGGTTGCCTTTTCATCTTGTTGATGATTTTCTTTTCTGTGGAGAAGCTTTTTAGTTTGATATAATTCTGATTGGTTTTTGTTTTGTCTCCTTTGCTGCTTTTGCTTTTGGTGTTATATCCAAGAAATCATCACCAAGACAGATGTCAAGGAGCTTATTGCCTCTGTTTTCTTCTAGGGTATTTATGGTTTTCAGATCTTACACTGAAATCTGTAATCCATTTTGATTTAGTTTTTGTGTATAGTATAAGATAGTGGTCCAGTTTCATTTCTTCCCATATTTTCTCAATGCCATTTATTGAAGAGACTGCTCTCCCTATTGTATATGCTCGACTTTTTTGTTTTAAATTAATTGACTATATATGCATGGGTTTATTTCTGGATTCTTTATTCTGTTCTGTTGATCTATGTGTCTATTGTTATGCCAGTACCGTAGTGTTTTGATTACTATAGTTTTGTAATGTAGTTTGAAATTAGGGAGCATGATATCTCCAGCTTTGTTGTTCTGTCTCAAGATTGCATTGGCTATTTGGGCAAGATTTCAGGAAAGAGAGGAAACAGTGCTGGAAGCAGAGCAGGACTAGGGTATCTCTTCTGGATTTTTCCCTTCTCCACTTGGAACAGATCTAGTATTAGCTCCCATGTATATGAAAATCCAGTTTGATTACTCCACCCATTATATTTATGGAGATACACAAAGATATGAAATTCAGGAATGCTTTCTATATGCTCCAAGGTCAATCTCTGAGCTTTTTCAAGCCACAAACTCCTTTAGTAAGAGGTTCTTGAGCTTCAGGTACATGAAAAAGATAACTAATATGGGAGTCTCATTCCCTGTCTCTCTAGTCTCTAGGCCTTTCCTACTTAGTGGGTGATTGAGTATCTCTGAACTTCAGCAAATGCAATGGCGGATATGCATTATTACTACATAGATAATTAAAAGCAGAAATTAATCTTCCATGGATCTAGGCTTGCCCTCTAAGTGTGCCTTATTTTAAAGGAGCTAATGTTTGCATTTCTAGGATCATGATCAAGAGTCCAGAGTAGAGCCAGGATAAATCACAGTCCCCCTAGCTTCTCTACCCATCTAGATGTAAAGGACAGCATTAGTACACAGGGTGTTTTCAGTTGCTTCCCTCGTTACGCATTCATGAAGATTCCCACATCACCTTTACCAGTTCCCACAGTTGGGTCTTTACTTCATTTTTTCACTTTGAAAAGTCCCTGAATGCTTGCATGTTAGTATCTCTTACTTTTCCCCCTAATGAAGTTTTAGAAAATAATTACATATTTCAAAAAAAAGGTCTTCTTAGGAGATTGAAATAAAGGAACCCTGGATGGTGGTGGATATGCAAAGACCATCTCAATTTCCATCTGTGTGCATGGCCAAAGCAGGCACTTGGTTAAGCTGACTCCTTCCTTTTTAAAGCCCAAACTCCTAGGATAACCCACACCTCAACATACCATGGCACAGACAGGGTATATCATTCTGCTATTAGAAAAAACAAATGTATGTATAAAGATTAACTATCACTCATTACAAAAAGCAGAGCTCATCCTCTTTAGAGGATGTGTTCCTGAGAGAATTAATGAAGTTGCTGAATTCAGATGGAAATAATTTTTTGAGAAAAACTTTTTTCTCTGGAGGGATTGGAGGAAGACTTTCTGTTTCACAATGAAACACAAGTCCCCAAAGATGGAGATAGTGCCCTGAGGTACCTGGCATCTTTGATGCATCCTGGTGAGTCCTGGATGGGAATACAGGCTTCCTGGGGGCATGGAAGTAGGGGGACTTAGCTATAGTTATTGGTTCTGGGACTTAAAGATTTTCCTGGGATGTTTCTCTCCCTCTCTGATCTGTCTCTCTCTCTCTGGAAAATCCAGGTTTGATTTAAAAAAAAAAAAAAAAGGTTTATTTATTTATTTATTTATTTATTTATTAATTTATTTATTTAATATATTCAGAGAGCAAGAAAGCAAGTGAGCAGGGGCAGAGGGGGAGGAAAGAGAAAATCTCAAACAGACTCCATAGTGAGTGTGGAGCTCAATGTGGGGCTCAAAGTAGGGCTCAATCTCATGACCCTGAGATCATGACCTGAGCTGAAACCAAGAGTCAGATATTCAACTGACTGATCCACCCAGATACCCCTCACTTTTAATACAAATTATATGCATTACTCTGATTTTTTTAAAAAAGAAATTAATGTGAAACTATTGCCAAGAAAAAAAAGAAAGAGGATTCATCACAGGTTTCCTGTAAAATCTGCAAGTAATTTGATATAAAATCCAGTTCTGAAAACAAATTTTATGAGATAATCATTTCTATGAATTTAACAACACTTGATACTTCCAAAAAATGCCCTCCACCACAAAATATCAGATGATAGATAAATTAAAATAAATGTGCTTTTAAATTCATTTCTACACTCAAGGAGAATAAGGAAAGTTCTAAATTAAAAAAAAAAAAAAAGACGGACACCTGCACCCCGATGTTTATAGCAGCAATGGCCACGATAGCCAAACTGTGGAAGGAGCCTCGGTGTCCAACGAAAGATGAGTGGATAAAGAAGATGTGGTTTATGTATACAATGGAATATTACTCAGCCATTAGAAATGACAAATACCCACCATTTGCTTCAACGTGGATGGAACTGGAGGGTATTATGCTGAGTGAAGTAAGTCCGTCGGAGAAGGACAAACATTATATGTTCTCATTCATTTGGGGAATATAAATAATAGTGAAAGGGAATATAAGGGAAGGGAGAAGAAATGTGTGGGAAATATCAGAAAGGGAGACAGAACGTAAAGACTGCTAACTCTGGGAAACGAACTAGGGGTGGTAGAAGGGGAGGAGGGCGGGGGGTGGGAGTGAATGGGTGACGGGCACTGGGGGTTATTCTGTATGTTAGTAAATTGAACACCAATAAAAAAAAAAAGACAAAAATAAAATAGATCTGAAACTAGAGTGGAGTGTCAACACAGTTAGTTGCTCCAGAGTGAAACTCAAGGGAACCTGGTGGGCGTGTGCCAGCAAAGCATGCAATTCCACCATCTTATCAAAAGAGCAGAAGCAAAAAAAAAAGAGCAGAAGCTTCTTCTAGCTCCTTTTTGTCTCATCTCATTCTACCTGCATATATATATGAAAGTGCAGTCAGTGCACTGATAAGGTTTTATTGCTATTATCAACACAGTGTTCTAAAAATGTATTTCTCTTCAATGATATCATTCTACCATCCTAGGACTTCATGTTTCTCACATGCGTGGTATAGAAGTTCTAGCAGCTCCCTGGCATTATTTTTTTCTTGTGGATAAATATGGCCATTTGAATAAATATTGTAATTAGGACCATAATGGCACATGTTGATTGCTTTTAATAAATAACACCAACCAGAATTGTTTCTTAGATGTGATGCTAATGATTATTAATGGCCAAACTGTTAGATTTATGTCAGAAATTCTTGGCTGAAAATTTTTGGGAGTCACTGTAAACTATAATGCCATGAATTCAGAAAACATATGCAAAACCTTCTGCAATTGCCTCATTATCTTAGAATAATCCTCTAGAATTCATAACAGAAAATGCAAGAAACTAGAAGCTGATATAGGTCAGCAGGCATTGTATGTAGAAAATATGGGTAAAATTGTGATAAAGAGAGAAGGATTGGAAAATTGCTAGTAAATTTAAGCTGTTCAGCCTTTGTTTTTAGGATATGTAGTAAAATTGGTTAAAAATAAAAAGTTGACAGTGTATGGTGTTAGAATCTGAGACCCTCTAAACTTCAGGAACATAGAATTTTGCTTTTTAATTTCAAAGTGGTCAGATAAGGATGGCTCATGTTGACGTAACAGAGCTGTGACTCACTACTCTTTTGTGATTACATCATGTTGCCATTTTATTTTTACAATACCTTAACTTATTTGCAATTTGCCCTTCTACTCTCCTTCTAAAAATTAATCTCTCCCAATTCTTTCCTTCCTGGGATTGATTGATTATGAAAAAATTCTTTATAGATTTGAAGTTTACATTAGCTTTCTTAAAAAGCAAACAAAAGAAAGAGGGATTGGGATTTTTATTAAAAATATTAAACACGAGTTCTATAAGAAATCTCATGAAATTCCAGTGATAACACTATTCAGTAGATGCCAAGGAGAGGATGAGACTAGGTGCTAGTAGCATGTGCCCCGGAGACTTAGCATCACAGAACCATTCTGCTTATTGAGACATTCCTCTGACTAGAGTAGGCTTTGGCAATATTGAGGAGTAAGCTCACTTTGTCTTCAATACCTTCTCACCCTCCATGTCTGTCATCATCACTTTATGGAGCATCTTATACTCTGCCATAAGTCCCTAAAACCCTTTTCTTTCTTTGTTTCTTTTTTAAAAGAGATTTATTTATTTATTTATTTGAGAGAAAGAGAGAGCCCAAGGAGGGGGTGGGGGAGGGAAGGAAAGAAGGAGAGGGAGAAGCAGGCTCTCGGCTGAGTAGGGAGCCCATGTGGGGCTCATTCCCAGGACCCCAAGATCATGACCTGAGCCAAAGACAGACATATAACTGATTGAGCCACCCAGGTGCCCTTTTACTACAGCCAAGATGCCCCACCTGGGTCTGTACATTCATTCACTCAGTTCTGTGCATCTTAACCATGTGCCAGTCATTGTTCTCACCTCATTTTCTTGGGGGGAGAAAAAAAGTGACATTGAACTGGATCTTGAGGAACAAGAAAAATCTGAGGCAGAGATATGGGGGAGGTTTCTTTTTTTTTTATTTCTTAAAATGTTTATTATACATGCTGTGCTCATGGAAAATCAAGGCCTCTGAAGGGACTCAAGTTGGATGTAAGGTGTGTCCAGCCGAGCCAGCTACTTCACAGCGTCACACTGACACTTTCTTCCCCTTATAGGTGACCATCATTTTCTTGATTTCAGCAATAGCTTTGCCTGGATTCAGCCCCTTGGGGCAGGTCCTTGTGCAGTTCATGATGGTGCGGCAGCGGTACAGAGAGAATGGGTCCTGCAACTTGGCCAGGCGCTCCTCAGTAAAGTCGTCTATGGAGTCTATCATCCAGCGGTAGGCCTGCATGAGAATAGCATGAATAAGGCTATGGAGATTTATAGCTAATTTATTTGGGGAAAGGCAAATGGTGAGATATGAGTAAAGGTAGATTATGTGGTATAGGGAAGCCAGTTTGGGGGGCAAAGGAGAAGAAAATGGAGCTAAAAGGGTAGGTGGCAGCTAAACTAAGAAGAGCTGAGCACTGGGTAGAAAAGACAAAAGAGAAATCACTCCTCCTCTCCCAGGAAACATTGGACTTTGGGAAGCAATGTGTCTCTCATGACTGTGTCACTGAGATTTTAGCATGATGAAAATTTTAGAGTGAGTGGGAATGGGTATGGCCAGGTTTGTAGAAGAGGTTGCCAGACTATGGCCTGTGGGCTAAACATGCCTGCTCCCTGCCCTGCACAGCCCAAGAGCCATTAAGAATGGTGCTACAGGGGCTCCTGGGGGCCTCAGTGGTTGAATGTCTGCCTTTGGCTCAGGTCGTGATCCCAGGATCCTGGGATTGAGTTCCACATGGGGCTCCCTGCAGGGAGCCTGCTTCTCCCTCTGCCTGCATCTCTGCCTCTCTCTGTGTCTCTCATGAATGAATAAACAAATAAAATCTTAAAAAAAAAAAGAATGGTGTTACATTTTTAAGTGGTTGATAAAAGGCCAGTCATGTGAAACTTAAACAAAACTAAAATTTCAATGTCCACAAATAAAGTTTTATTGGAATACAGCCATGCTCATTTGTGATGCACTTACTGCTTTTTGCTGCAAGGGGGGAATTGAGTAGTTGTGGCAGAAAACACATGGCCCCCAAAGCCTAAAACATTTATTAACTGGTTTTGTTTTGAACATTTTGCTGAGCCTTGTCCTAAGTCCTTCAAAAACAAAGCAATAGAACACCAGAGAGGAAGAAGCCCAGACCAGGATTGAGCCCTGAAAAAATAACTGATATTTTATGGAATTTTGCCCACAAAATGCTTTAACTAAATTGATTTATTCCAAGGGCCATGATTTCCCTAGCATTTATTCTCCTGTTGTATGCTTAGAAGTTATAACAAGCCATTTTTTAGTATGAAATTTATGAATTAAATGTATATGTTTTTAAAAATTCTAAATGATTTATGGGAAATCTAGAAGACTATGTTGACAGTTGTGGTTGACATGCATTCTCAGGAGCATTTACATGGTTGAGTAGTAATACAAAAAAGGATTATCTTTCAGATTCAGGGATTCAAATCAATATAAGTAAAATACTGAAACCTTTTCTAACCTTTTTGAAGATTCATCTCTTTTTATGAGAGCAGTAATATCAATCACACATTTCTGGTTTAGTGTGGGTGATTTAAAAATTCTTTTCATAAGGCTAAGAGACATTACCTTATACGATGTCTTTAAATTCTCCAAAAGCAGTCCTTACTTTCTGTATTCAGAAAAATCATGATCACATATTGATCCAATTTAAGAGAAAAATTTATAATTGAGAAGTTCTAGTTAAAGAAAGGATGTAATAGTGATGGAAGGGAGAATTTGCTTGATTGTGAGACCATGGTAGAGTTTCCAGAGCTGCCTGCCAGTTGATGTATAGTTTTTCAGGACATCCAGCATTGCCAGCTGAGAACTTCTGTCTCCCTGGAGAGTAGGAATAGAGGTTGTATCAACCAGTGTTCAGCTTCAGCAAAGATAAACAACTAGTTATTTTAAGCAGAAAGGGACTTAATTCAGACAATCAGCTGCTTATGAAATAAGGGGAAATGCTGGTGGAGCAGGGTCCAGAATGGGTCTTTGGGAATGGCACCTGGGACACTGTAGAACTTGCCAGCTTGGGGAACAGCATCTGTTATGAACATGGGGAATCAGTAGGTACTTCTGGATCAGGAATCTGTTGTTGCCACCTCTGCTATTGATTCCCATGAAGTTGGGAGTTGAGAGCTTCTAGCTGGATGCTGCTGCAGAAATACATCTCTACAACTTTATTTTCCAGTGAAATTCAGCCAAAAGCAGCAAGAAAACAGCCTCTGTCTCACTTTCATGTTCCAAAACTTGCACAAGTGCTTCTAATTGGGGAAACTTATTAGAACCGTAGCTGCAAGAGATTCTGGGAAATGTAGTTTTTAGACTTCCAGCCTCTGTATGTACAAAGATACACTTAGAGGCAGAGGAAGAGAATGTTGGTTGAGGCTAGTCACCTGTATTCATTTCCTAATGTTGCTGTACATATTATAGCAAACTTCATGGCTTGAAACAACATACATTTATTATATCACATGTCTGGTGGCCAGTATGACACATATTCCATGGGGCTGAAATCCAGGTGCAGCAGCGTTGTGTTCCTTCTGGAGGTTCCAGGGGAGAATCCATCTATGCCTTGCCTTCTCAGCTTTTAGGAGCTGTTCACATTCCTTGGCTCATGACCTCATCACTCCAACTTCTGGTTCCATCATCACACCATCTTCTCTGGATCTAAACTTCACATATCCTTCTTCCAAGGATTCTTGTGATTACACTGGGTTCACCAGGTAATGGAGGACATCTCTCATCTCAAGATTCTTTTTTTTTTTAAATATATTTATTTATTTATGATAGTCACACACAGAGAGAGAGAGAGAGGCAGAGACACAGGCAGAGGGAGAAGCAGGCTCCATGCACCGGGAGCCCGACGTGGGACTCAATCCCAGGTCTCCAGGATCGCGCCCCGGGCCAAAGGCAGGTGCCAAACCACTGCGCCACCCAGGGATCCCTCATCTCAAGATTCTTAATCACATCTGCAAAATCCCTTTTTCCATGTAAGATAGCTTAACTACATGATGTGGCCTCCTTTGGAGGGTCATTATTCAGCCTGCCATCTTGCCTTTATCCAAATGAGTGAGGGAGGGAACTGATATTTCTTGAATATCTGCTATGCACCAGAAACTTCATATATATCATCTTATTGGACATTCTCACCAACCCTTCAAAGTGGATACTGTTATTCCCCTTATAGATGAGAAAATGAGATTCAGAGAATTTCAAAAACTAGCCCACTGTCCAGTGATAAAGAGAAATGAGCCTAGTAAGCCATGAAAACACATGGAGGAACCTTAAATGCATATTGCTAAGTGACAGAAGCCAGTCTGAAAAGGCTACATACTATATGATTCCAACTATATAATATTCAGGAAAAGGCAAAATTATAAACAGTTAAAAGATCAGTGGTCTACTGGAGGTGGAGTGGGGAGGAGGAGGGAGGGAGAGATGAATGTGCAGAGTACAGGGGGTTTTTAGGACACTGAAACTATTCTCTATCATAATAATGGATACATAATATTACGCACTTAGGAAAACCCACAGAATGGTACAACACAAGGAGCCAACCCCATGTAAATTATGAATTCGTTAATAATAATTAATTACTATTGGTTCACCAATTATCACAAATATACTACAAGTAATGCAAGATGTTAATAATACGGGACACTCTGGGGCGGGGGTGGGAGTATATGAGAACTTTGCACTTTCTTTTCAATTTTTCTGTAAACCTAAATTGCTCCAAGGAGTAAAATCTAATCAAAAAAATTAACACCAGTAAAAACTAGCCCTGCTGGTATGTGGCAGAGTCAGTAGGTAATCTCAGAAATGTTTGGCTCTAAGAATGCACAAGATTGAAGTTATACTGTGAGTTCTGGAGGATCTGGTGCCCTCAGATTTTCATAAACCAGCCTAAAGGCTGACAGTGATGATCTCATACTAGGAGTCACAGGTCTGCTTCATTCTTCATCATTAGGGGTTCTCCTTAAGTGCTCCCGGTTGATAATGTTGAATTGGGTTTAACGGGTTTACTGATAGAGAACTGTTAATTCCATCATCTTTAAGCAATTAGTTCCAAGTTTTTCATGGCTGTGTATTCCACCTACATGTGAAATATGCTTTTTCCAAAATTAAATAAAATGCTTTTCATATGGACTGATCTTACTTGCCTGGTGATCTCTTAACAATAACAATAAAAAAGGCATTGATTTAACTTTAGTCTGATACTGAGGAAAAACATACATTGATAAAAAATAATTTTGCCAACTGTTTATACTGAGAAATACCCTTTTACTATTTAATACTCATGTCCTTTGAGAGGTGAGAATGGTATTATACACTAAAGCACTTGGATCTCTAATTTTTCTGCCCTTTGTATGTAATGTCTTATTATGTCTTCAGTGAGATTCTATCATCAAAATTTGTAACTATGGGTATCCCTGGGTGGCTCAGTGGTTTAGCACCTGCCTTTGGCCCAGGGTGCGATCCTGGAGTCCTGGGATCGAGTCCCAAGTCGGGCTCCCGGCATGGAGCCTGCTTCTTCCTCTACCTGTGTTTCTGCCTCTCTCTCTCTTCCTGTCTCTCATGAATAAATAAATAAAATCTTAAAACAAAATTTGTAACTACTGAGGCTCTTCCCTCCCTACCTTATAACTCCTATGCAAGTGATATTTACATATTTTTGGTAGAATGATATAAATTAGAAAATATAGATAAAAAAGACAATAAATAAAATCACAGAACTTTTATCACTTAGTAATAATACTGTTGACATATATGTATATCCTTCTAAATGTTTCTGATGCAAAAATATGCATAGGTATCACATACTACTGGGTTTGTCACATAAACGAACTCTGAAGAGAGTTAACTATGTTGTCCGGGGACTGAGGATTCCCCTGATTTTGCTGTTTCCTTCTTTTGTATGCACATTTCTTGCTTCAAGTCCAATATGCCTATCCTAGCTCCAGCCATCATATCTATTTCATCCTGCAGAAATGAGGAAGGGATGAAGAAGTGCACACCCACTCCCTTTATTTTTTTATTTTTTAAAAAAATGTTTGGAGTACAATTTGCCAACATATAGCATAACACCCAGTGCTCATCCCATCAAGTGCCCCCGTCAGTGCCCGTCACCCAGTCACCCCCCACCCCCCGCCCACCTCCCTTTCCACCACCCCTTGTTCGTTTTCCAGAGTTAGGAGTCTCTCATGTTCTGTCTCCCTTTCTGATATTTCCCACTCATTTTTTCTCCTTTCCCCTTTATTCCCTCTCACTATTTTTTATATTCCCCAAATGAATGAGACCATATAATGTTTGTCCTTCTCCACTTGACTTATTTCACTCAGCATAATGCACCTACTCCCTTTAACAGCACTTCTTTATACCCCATTGGCCAGAACTTAGTTGGGAAACTATTTTCTTTATTCTAAGTGGCCCTTTGCCCAACTAACCATCAGACATTGTACTAAGAAGAAAAGGGAAAATGGACACTGGTAGATGACAATTTTGCCAAACATATATGAGAAAAAATTCATACTAATTTTACTATTTTCTTAACATGATTTTTTTTCTTGTAAGGATATAACATTGATATCATCCTAAATTGTGTGGGTGTATATATATGATCACTGTTTTGATGACATTATATTACTTTATAGGTACAAGTAATTATATCTCTATGAGTAATGAGTTTTTTCAAATTTTTGTGAGAAATATTCCTGAATATAAATCTTTTCACACTTCTTTGTCTATTTTTGAGAATACATTCCTAAAGTTGACTTACTCTAGTAGAGTAGATTTTCTTGAGTCGGATGGGTAGGCACATGGTAAACACTTTATTTTTTTTTAAGATTTTATTTATTTATTCATGAGAATATATTCACTTTAAATATATATTTTTAGAAAAGGTCAGTGGCTAGAATCAGTTGGTAGCAGCTTATGAGAGACAGTTTGTGCATTTCTTCCCGACTTTGTTGTCATTGATACCATATCAGTATCTTTAAATCAGTCACGTGGGAGTATTTACACCATGGAAATCAACAAATGCTACAAATAAGAACCTCTTTTCCATCTCCTAGAGAGCTGATTGTGAAACATTTGCTAGCACACTGCTGCAAAATACTTATAAATCTTCAATCCTAACAGTTTATGAGAACTCATTATTTTCACCTCAAAATCCATGTCAGTGTTTAAAATAACAATAATTCCGATTGTAACTTGTGTATTCTAATACTGATAACTAATAATACCTGTTGTTATCTCTGGATTTTAAGCTTGTTTAGAGATGGAAAACAATTTTTTGGGTATATTTGGATATATTTTGTACCCCACCAGATCAGTATGGTCCATTAAAGACAACCAAATTTTGCAGAGATTTGGCATGATTGTGTGATAATTCTGAAGAGTTCTATACTTTGGAAAATTGTTATTTATAAAAACATTTTAAATAATTGCTTTGGCACACATTGTTGATTTGTAAGGAACATCAAACTTGGTGACTCATAGAGAGGAAAGAGGAATGAATGATCGGAATCTCCAGGTCTTTATCTAACTTTCCATGATCATCTCATATATTCCATTTAAGCTCACAGGTGGGGTTTGTCCAGACCTCGATCCCTGCACCCTGTCCCAGTAGCTAGTAAATCATTCCATTTATCAGATGCATCATTTCTGTTGTAGTGGAATAAAAGTTTGGGTCACTGGGTAAATCTAGTTCTAGGAAGCTATAATTCTATGAGAAATTATAAATGAAAGAGAGGCAGCCTGGAAAAATGAAAATAGTACTAACTTGGGAGTCAAGATCTCCAAAATTCTAGGTCTAATTTTGTCACTGGGCTATGTAGGGAATCTGATGGCTTCCTGTATCAGATTTCTACTCCAGAGGTTTTATTTGCTGATCTGGCCAACTAGATTGCTGCTCTGCATCCTTTCACTACTCTTCCTAGGTCTTTCCTACAAGGACCTACACGGAGCTATTCAAGAAATGCACATGTAGAAGAGTAATAGTTTTCTATTTGATAAGAGCACAGGAGTAACCACTTTACCTCTAGCTCTGAGACAAGCCTCATTTCTCATCAGTAGAATGGGGTGTGTGAGGGTAAGATTCAACTTGTTAATCCTAAAGTTCAAAGCTTCTGTGGAACCAATTCACATGCCTAGCAAGTGTCCTGGAATCAAATTAGACTGAGCAGTAGAAACTAAACTCCTTTATTAGAAGCATTTGATCTAGCTTGAACAGAGTGCTGTATGAGAACACGATGCTAAGATGTCATATTTTCTGTATGCTGTAATTCGGTTCTCACTGGAAGAGAGCAGTGGTGATGTAAGAGGCTGTTTATGAGATTATGCCAAGGGTGAATGCTTGTGCCCCGTGACGGTAAAGGTTATAATTCATTTACATGCAGACATCAAATGTTATTGCAAAGTCATAGGGAAAATTCTAATTATTTTAAAGTCATCTATAAAATACATATCTTTTATTAAGTAATAGGAATATGAAGTAAGATCAAATTCTGGATCGGTGCTGCCCTTCATGCTGATCACCTAAGGAGCATTTCAAATTGTATAGTCTCCACACTGCTCTCTTTTCTCCTAAGTATCAATGACAACTGCCCACCCAATGTAAGTTGGAGGGTACAAGTGAAATCACCACCATACCCCCAAAATAGCTTTTCCATCCATGCTTTTAAAATGTTTGCTACTTGAGATGGAGAAGTCCTTTTTCTAGGTTTTTATCTAGAGCATTCCCTTGTGAAGAATATTGCAATGTAAATTGGTCACAAACACTGGCTAGAAATGGACAATGCAATGGCCAAGTGTACCAGTTTTCTAGGGCTGGGATAAAAATTTACCACAAACTTGATGGCTTAAAATAACAGAATTTATTTGGTCATACTTCTGAAAGCCAGAAGTCCAAAACCATGGTGTTAGCAGTGTTGATTCCTTCTGGAGTCACTAATGGTTAATTCTTGGCATGCTTATTTTTATTTATTTATTTATTTATTTATTTATTTATTTATTTATTTATTTATTTATTTATATATTTTGGCATGCTTCTTTTAGCTTCACTGTAGTGGCTGCCAGAAATCCTTGGTAGTCTTTGACTTGCAGACACATCACTCCAACCTTTGCCTCCGACTTCACATTACCTTTTCTGCTTTGTCTTTGAATCTCAAATATTCCTCTGCCATTCTCTTACAAGGCCACCTGGCATTAGATTTAGGGTCCAGGATGACCTCATCTTGAGAACCCTGACTTAATTATATCTGCAAAGACCCTTTTCCCAAATAAGGTCATGTGCATAGGTCCTACAGGTTAGGACATATATTTATAGAGAAGGAGGCACTATACTAAGAGAAATCCTTGTGAAAACCTTATACCTAGGATAATACATTTTGACTGGAAGGGATGGTAAAAAGAAATATTTAAAAAGATAGATATTGGGTTGGAATTAGGGGAAAGGCTGGGGTGGAAAAAGATGTAATTTCCATTTCACTGGATGAGGATTCTGAAAGAGGCATTGATAACACACAAAGAAAATCTTCCCTTTTGAGCTCTCCTTGCCAACCAAATTCCCTGGTCTGACAAATCACTGGCTATCTGCTGGTATCAACAGAGAACCTAGGAATGTTACTAGAACTGAACCACCATGTGGGTGTTGGTTTTTCTGGCTTCCCACTTGTCTATTTATTTGTTCATCATCCATTTAGCAAACATTTATTGAGCACTTACTGTGTTCCTGGAACATGGTGCGCTACCTCCTCAAGTACATGGTTGGCATTTTCTGTCTCTGTTTGCACCTAGCATTGGATGGGATGTTCAGTGGAGCTGCATGCTATCAAGTCAGTCACTAAGATTATAGTCAAATAGAGTAAAAATTGCCATAGAAAACTCCTTAAAACATTTATAAGGACACTCATATGGTTTTCTCTATATCTGAATAAATGATTCAGACATCACAAGCAATCACAGGATGAAGATGAATGGAGCACATCCTAGGTGATTAGCTTTCTTCTAACATTATTTCAGTTGTTTTATTGTTCCCTTTGCCACATTTACGAAATTAAATTTGTGAAAATTATAAATGTATTTCATGTGACTCTGGCCAAAACCACATGAGCAGCAGGTAGAGATGTAGCAGTTGGAAACTTCTAAAACTGTGTGAGCCAGAGGAAGCTGTAGGGATATTTTGTTTGCTTGTTTATTTAGAAGTCACTGTCGTGTGGTTGGAGACACTGGGGTCAGACAGATCTGAGTTTGAGTCCAGATTCATCCACCCCTTTCTGTGAGATACAGAAAATTCCAGAAGAGACTCGTGCAACCTACAAAAGGCTGGGTTGCCTCATGGTTCTTTTGAATGGTGCCCTCATAAGGGGAATAGTCAGGTATCCCCTGACACATTAAAAACAGTTTGAATCTTTACTTAAGTCTCATGAAGATGCACCAAAGAGGAAGTTTGTACGTGGTACACAGTATACTTTCTTAAAATTCCCTCTCTCGCATCCCTTTTCCCATATTTCGCACATCACAGATGGCAGTTGACTAAAATTCCCACTTCTTATCTTTTAAAATTCTGTTAATTCTCCCAAAATTATCTGCACTCTGGCTCTTCTGTCTTTCCTCTACCTCTAGCTTTTCTGATCTTAATTTCCTGCCCTTTTAAATGTAAATTACTGAGAAGGTTTTAGCTATTTTTTCAGTTCTTGTGACTACTCCCCCCCTCCCCAAATCTGATCCACAAAGCATGAAGCAAACCTACAGAGAAAAATTGGGGATTAACTGATATTCAAACCGAGCAGTCCAGTTTTGCTACTTACTAGCTAAGTGATCTTGGGCAAGTCACCCTTAAGTCTCTGTTTCGTTTCTCTTCCCTTCCCTTTTCCTTCCTTCCTTCCTTCCTTCCTTCCTTCCTTCCTTCCTTCCTTCCTTCCTTCCTTCCTTCCTTCCCCCGTTCCTCCCTTATTTTGTAAAGCCAATAACACCAACTTGGTGAAAATGGTGTGAAGATTAAGTGGAACAAAATAATGTATTTTCAGATTCCTATCACAGTGCTGGCCCATTTTAGGCAACCCAGAATATGCTAGCCCTCTTCTTACTCTTTTCTCTGTAGACAGACCTCTGTGTAGAGACAAATCATAACCAAAGGCTGCTTGGCCAGTGTAGAATTAAAAACTACATGAATGAAAACTGTAAAGGTGCCATGCTAAGAATAACTGATGAGTTCATGCCACCATGAGAATGTTTTGCAATGGCTACTGGATTATACCTTCCACCGAGAATTGTTTTTTTTCTAAGAATCCCCAAAATAAGAAAGAATGTTCAAATAGTGAATGCTTGAGAAATTTCCAATGTCTGCTACATTGGATCATTTTGATTGTGTCTTTGGACCTCTTTCTGTAGTTTCTGTTTTGTGAAATTAGTGGTCAATTTCCACAAGGCTAGAATACGCCCATTAGTACATGTTTCTTAGCATCACTAATGTCATTGTGTGAGTCTAGATAGTGTTAGAAGTATTTAGTCAATTAATGGATTTTTGTATTTATTTTACTTCTAAATTGGCTTTACCTTCAAAATTTATTTTTACTATTGTTGTTGCTATTATTATTATTGTCTTCTTTTTCTCCATCTCTCTTTTGCTCCCTCTCTTGGTCCTAGCCATCCCCATCTGTTGTGTAGAGGACAAGATGGACCACTAAAAGGTCTGTGACTCTTCCTTCCCTGCAGAGAAGGGTTGCCTTTCATGTAGCAGTAAGAGTGGTCTTTATTTTTTTTTAAAGATTTTATTTATTCATGAGAAACACACACACACAGAGGCAGAGACATAGGCAGAGGGAGAAGCGGGCTCAATGCAGGGAGCCTGACGTGGGACTCGATCCCAGGTCTTCAGGATCACACCCTGGGCTGAAGGCAGCGCTAAACCGCTAAGCCACCCGGGCTGCCCAAGAGTGGTCTTTATAAAAACAAACATGAGGCCATGTGCTCCTCTGGTGGTTTCCCACTATTATTCTATCTGAAATAAAATTCTAACATCCTCCTTTGACCTTGAGGGGCCTAACAAGCTGGCCCCGTCTCTCTGAGTACATCTGCTTCTCTCCTTGTGCTGGCTATTGCAACCACACTGGCCTGCCTTCTCTTAGTGCATTTGCACTCATGTTCCATCTGCCTGGAGTGCCTTCCCTCCAACTTTACATGTCTGGCTGCTTCTTGTTATTCGAGTCTTGGTAGAGACTCTCTGGGCACTTAATCTTAAGTAGACCTGATCTTCCACCAATTGTTATTATGTGTCATTCTGCTATTTCTTCATACCATCCACTACCCTCTGACATTTTGAACTGATTGTTAATTGATTTAGTTGCTTATTGTTTGTCTCCTTCTGAGTCTACATGCCTGAATGTATCTCTAGTGCCCAGAACGTAATAGGAGCATAATAAACATTATCCCTAGGTACAGGAGTTTGCCACAGCCATGTCTGTGAAGACCAAACAAAGACTTGATTCCTTCCCCTTCCTTCTAGGTATCTTTCCCCCATTTAGATTGTCCCTCTTGTGAGCTCCCAGCCTCTCTGGGTCCTTTCTGGTAAGGACCTTTATCACAACCAGATTTCCTGCATCCTTCTCCCCTAGTGAGATTTCTTTATTCCAGACTGCCTCTGCTGTTTGCAGAGTTACTTTCTGCCTCAGTTTTAAATTTTCAATGTTGAATGGGTATATGTGCGTGCACACATATTTGAGGAATTGAAATGGCAATTAACAGGTGTATATTTGAGGTTATTTTAAAATATCTTTATGGCTTCCTTTTACTTCTGTGGCTCACTATTTTAAAAAATATTTACTTTAGAGAAAGAGAGAGAGAGAGCACGCATGATGGGGAGGGACAGAGGAAGAGAGAGACAGAGTCTTAAGCAGACTCTGCTGCTGAGCACAGAGCCAGATGCAGGGCTTGATCTCAAGAACCTGAGATCATGACCTGAGGTGAAACTACTAGTGGGATGCTCAACTGACTGTGCCACCCAGGTGCCCCAATGGCTCACTATTTATTCTGAGTTTAGTCATTCTGTGTCTCTCCATCAGTGTTTTTTCAGGTCTCTGCTAACCTGAGTCAGGGTTATGGAAAACACTTTCTTTGAATACAGTTGAAAACCACCATTTTGATCCCTTTATAGAATCTAAACTTTAATAATCTAATAAAAGATTTCAAAACTTACTGCATTTCTTCCTATTTCTACCTGGCTAATTAGCCTTTCTTCTTTAAGGCTTCAGCTAGAAAGGAATTGGTTGACAATTATTATTATAATTATTTCCTATTATGGAAAGGGAACTGTGCTAGATACAGTTGGGGGTATCCAGAGATGAGCAGACCAAAGCCCTGCCCTTTGGAGTCCCACAGTTCCACAGGAGGCAGATGTCAGGACTAATAACCTTAAGATGGCAAAAAACATTGGCCATCCCCCAAAGCTGTCAATTGTTACTGTATGGTTTTGGTGCTTTCCATGACAATTTTCCAAAAAAAACAATGACTTTTCTCTTGTAGTTTGTACATAAATAAAGTTTTCCAACCAAGTACAGTGTGAGAGAAAATGGATCCATATTAATTTCTTTTTAAATGAGCAAATGACCAACTTAGGGTTTTTTTTTAAAAGATGATAGATAGATAGATAGATAGATAGATAGATAGATAGATAGATATAGATAGATGATAGATTTATGTAGTATCTGTTCCTAACTTAAGGTTTTCAGCTAAGTCTAGTGGGAGCGTAACATGACTCCTTGGGAGGACACAGTAGTACTTAGATGGCAGCATTCCCCAGCTGTGCTTAATTCCAAGTGGCCTAACCTAATGACAGGATCAAGGAGAACCTGATAGAGATGTTGGTTGGGAAGCAAGTGATGCTGAGATTAAAGAAAATAGAAGCAAGAAGACAGATGCTGGGTAATATGGCTCTGTGTCAATGTAATTGGATTTTCTTCCTTTCCTTCTGAAATTCCAGTGGTCTTATGATGCAAAGACTTAGAGTAGGAAATGCAAATAGTTTTTGCTCTCATCTAAATCAGTAGTTTGCTAGATTTGTAAAAAAATATCCTTTTCTATTTTACTACTTTCTATACAATATTTCTGGGAACACATTGAATAGTGAATTCCTTTTTTTTAAAGTAAAATGTCACCACTGTATAAGAAGAGAGACCAAGAGTTTTTGTTAGACAACTCAGCAGCATCTTTTAACCTGAAATTTGAGTCATTTTTAAGGCCTTCTCTCCTGACTAGATAATTCCTCTGAGGACATCAGGCTTTGAAACATAAGAAACCATATACCTTTAACAAATCCTGCTAGTTAAGTTTTCTCTTTCTAAGCTTATTGCTTTACATCTCTTACTTACTGAGCTGTAATTTGATGTTCCTTAAAACACTTTATTCTTTTTTTGTAGGTAAGCATTTTTATGCCACCTTGATATAATCTGTCTGAATTCTATACAAACATGTAAAGCTACAAAAATTTTCAAAGAGTTTTTATTGACAGTAAAACTTAACTTTTCCTCAAATTTTTTTCTTGTTCTTAATGGATATGTAATGATTGCATGATTTAGTTTTGTAACTTGAATTTTAAGACTGGAAACATTCACACAACTCTCTAATCTTTCCAAGGAAACAAAGACCTGGAGATGTTAAAATCACTATCTAAAGGACTAAAACTCAAGTCTTTGACCATTA
This sequence comes from Canis lupus dingo, assembly GCF_003254725.2. NCBI lineage: Eukaryota > Metazoa > Chordata > Mammalia > Carnivora > Canidae > Canis > Canis lupus. The sequence continues at coordinate 81,751,484 of NC_064243.1, forward strand.
TTCTGTAGTGTTATCCACTTAATCAGGGTGGCGATGGTGAGAATGGGGGCTGGGGAAAGGAGTACATGGTGGAAAGAAGCAGCTGTTCAGCTGAGCTCTAATCTATGGCAGGAATTATTAATGACTTATGACCTCCAAGTTTTGGAGACATTTGCCTTTCTGTTTGGTGAATTTCTGGGGTCTCTACAAACTATAAGTGTGATAGCTAGTCAAGTAGTATTGGGTAGGTGAACTCATTCCTTTTTTTTTTTTTTAAAGATTTTATTTATTTTTTCATAAGAGACACAGAGAGAGAGGCAGAGACACAGGCAGAGGGAGAAGCAGGCTCCCCATGGGGAGCCTGATGTGGGACTCAGTCCCAGGACCCCAGGATCATGCCCTGAGCCAAAGGCAAACACTCAACCACTGAACCACCCAGGTGCCCCAGGTGAGTTCATTCTTGAGGTGGTGGAAGAGCAACTGAAAGAGTAGTACAGCGAGTACTGATTTCTTCTCAAGGCTCCATCTTCATCTTTTCAGATGAGCAGCAGTGAACAGGCAGTGGTGTGCAATAGTTCAACCCCTTGGTTCTGGACGCCATTACTGAGTTAGAATCCTGGATAATTTAAGGCACATTGCATCTTTGTACCTCAGTTTGCAAATTATAAAATGAGAATAATAGTAGAGCCTACTTTATATATTTTCTATGAGGATTAAATGCTATAAGATTAAATTGATGTTTCTTGCTCAAAAAAAAAATTGGCCTTTTTAAACAAAACAGTTTGGAATTCTTAATCTAGTATGTGGATTTCTGTCTTTGGGCCTGTCAACGGACCCTGAAATAGAGTCTGTTGTATAGTCTCTGTGTTCCCAAACTTGAATTGTTGCAAGGATAAGATATCACATAGGTAGACTCTGAAGACTTGAAAATTATTAATGGTCCACTCTCCCTGCCAAACACTTTCCCAGTGGAAATGAATGATGGGACCATAAGTTAAAATTTATACTCTAACTCTGAAATATGCAGTATTGTCTTGAAGGGAGTTGAGATACCTTTCTGTAGGAGGACAGTGTGTAAAACTTGAACCACCTGACCTGAATAATGAAGTGAAGCAGAGACATTAAGACCATCACTCCTCATCTTTCAGCAGGCCACAGATCTGAAAGCACGGCCACTGCCTCATTATCCTGATGACTCACAGAGCCAGAGTACTTCCACTCTCCTCTGCTGTCCTTTCAAATTAAATTCATTGTTCCACAAGATGTCTGTGGTTCCCAGAAATGACGCAAGTGGTATGTGCCCTATTCAGAGCCCAACATTTGACTCTCAGGGCAGTCTCCCAAGTGATCTGTACCCTGCCACTCACTACAACAGCCACTGACAATTCCAGTAATCTCCCCTGCCCCTTTTTTCTTAACAGTAGCTCAGAGAGGATTATGGCTATATGGACTCCTTTAACAAAAAGTCTTACAAAGCCTACTTTTAAAAATGTGGATATTCTTGCCAAAACACATAAGAGGAAAATGAATTTCTTTTGATACTGTGGGCTAAAATGGGAGCATTTGACCATCCACAGGGCAAAAAGCAAGCATTTAATAGTTGCTTAAAAGATAAATGAACAGCACTTGTTGACACATGTTAGTTACGTAGTTAATGCACATTAGTCCTTCAGTCTCTTGCTCTTGATACAAACTTGAGATACTTCTTAAATCTAGTTTGAGAGGCACAGTTTCTTGAACATCTTTTGTCAAATAATTCACAAGCAGCAAATATAACACATCCTTACCAAGGAAAGCACACCTGTCAGAAGTGTGGTTGGTCAGTAAGGAAGCTCACACAGGAATATGTCCAAATGGTGAGTCAGCAGCTGACATTCCAACCAAACTCCAATTTTTTTAAAAAAAGGATGGTGTTTATCAGGTATTTTTGTAAGCCAGACAAAAACATCTCCTTATTCTCCCTTCCCTTGTTAACATTTTCCAATATGTGCAGGGATGTTAGCATTCAAAGTTTTATTTTTATTTAGTTTTTGAAGATTTTATTTATTTATTTAGAGAGAGCCTAGGAGTGGCGGGTGGGGGCAGAGGGAGAGGGAGAGAGAGAATCTTAAGCAGACTCCCTACTGAGCCCAGAGCCCTACTCAGGGCTCCATCACAGGACCCTGAGATCATGACCTGAGCCCAAATCAAAAACTAGACACTCAACTGCCACCCAGATGCACCTAAGTTTTTATAATCCCATAAAGTAACTGGGGCAAGTATTATTTTCTCCATTTCGCAGATGAGGAGATTGATGATTAGAGAGGTCAATGTACTTACCCAAAAGCACACAGTCAGGTCTCACATCCCCATTCTGATATCATGCTGATGTGAGCTCCTGGGGAGCTAGCTCTGATAAGGAAGACTTCAGATACCCCCCCTCATGGCACTGACTGCAACAAGAATCTCTTGGGGTGGATGCAGAGCTACAGTGTTTTTATGAGAGCCACTTGGGGATGGGGACTGGTAGTTTGGGAATATAAAATACACAAACCTTGTCATAAGAAGCTTACATTTCAGAAGTAGTGAATAGTACACTACCTAAATAGTTATTGCATAGTACATATCTTCCTAGGTATGTTATTGCAGAGAAATATCACTAGCTGGAGTATCACAGTGATTTTCTCTTAAATAGGGGTGATTTTGTGTGAAGCCCAGATTGCCAAAGGAGCATAACTTTTAGGAGGCGTTGCTGCTGTAGGATAGACACAAATTATCATATAATCTACTGTATTATATATATTATATATAATATATATTATGTATCTATAATACAATAAAACTAGTTTTACATTTTTAGTGACTGCTGAGCCATCTGCAATTCACCCAGAGATTTCCCTCTTGTTGGATTCTCTTCATGGACACCCTTGTCTTTACTTCTAGCTACTTCATTAAGTTTCTCCTCCCTTGACAGACCTATGTGATGACTGTAATGGCAGTCAATGACCAGCAATGGGGCCCTTTGCATGTAATATTACATTTAACTTTCACAGCAATCCTAAGAGGAGGATTATTCTTATTTTATAGAGGAAGACACTGAACTCTAGAGAGGATACCTTACCTAAAGTTGCTAAGCCTGAAATTACTCAGAAATTTAAAGGCTTATAATAATAGTTGTCTTATTATATTCCACAGTTTATGGGTCAGGAATTAGGCGGGGCTCAGCAGAGAGGGCTGAACTCCATTCCACATGACATCAGCAAGCGTGGCTTGTCTGGGGCTAGATAATCTATTTCAAGATGGCTCACCCACATGGCAGGCAACTGGGCTGTTAGCCAGTGCACTTAGTTCTTCTCCATGTGGGCCTCTCCATGTAGCACTTGAACTTCCTCACAGAGTGTTGGTTAGGTTCCAAGAGTGTGTATTCCAGGAGACAAGAAGTGGAAGCTGCCAGTCTCTTTTAAGGCTTGGTCCCAGAAACTGTCATGGTGTCATTTCTGCTATATGTCATTGCTCAGGAAGTTGTAGAGTTCTCCTAGATTAAAAGACAGGAACATAAACCTGACCTGTCATTGGGAGGAGTGTTGAAGAATTTCTACCATAGCAAGGATGAGAATCCAGATTATAGTTGCGATACCATACTGCATCTCCATTAGTACAGTGCCAGGTGCATTTCTTGATTACTGAGTTTATCTTTGTATGGGAGTGACTAGACCATAAGTGCCTTGGAGCAAGGATCTTGCCTTTTACATCACTGGTGAGGCATAGTACCCATCTAAAGTGTAGTTGATGATCTATAAATGCTGAAGGAATGAATGATGAAGAGATGAGTTCTAGTCTTGGCTCTGCTTCAAAGGAGCTCTGTCAACCCAAGCAGGATATGGATACTGAACTACTAAGGCCTACTGTACAGGCCTTGTTACCTGTACAGTAAAATAAGAGTATGGGATTAGAGATCCCTATAGTCTTCCTTTTCCCAGCACTACCATTTATTAATGTGCTCGGGCTGCTATGACATAAATCAACAGGTGAAACAACAGATAGTTATTTTTTTCCCAGTTATAGATGCCAGGAAGTCCAGGACCAAGGTATTGTCTGATTTGGTTCCTGGTGAGAACACTTCTCCTGGTTTGCAGACGGTCACTTCTTGCTATATCCTCAAATGGTGGAGGGAGGAAACATGAGAGCTCTGGTTATTCCTCTTCTTATAAGAACACCAATCCCATCTTGGGGGCTCTACCCTTATGACCTCATCTAAACCTAATTGCCTCCCAAAGGCCTCACATCCTAATTCCATGACATTGGGAGTTAGAGCTTTGACATATGAATCTTGGGAGACACAATTTAGTCCATAACAACCACTTTACAAATCTACTCAAGAGAATTAATTACAAAATAAAGAGATCTCAGATAGGGGTCTCAGTGAGAGGAGTCCAGGAGTCAAGAAACCTGAGAATGAAAAGATGAGTAGAGGAAAGGATTGTTTTATTGACAAGAGCAAAAGATGTGATTGAGAAGAGGGGTAGACTTTAGGTTCAGATGCAAATACTTGAATTATGCTGACAGCACTTGGATCAGAAGGAAGGAATTTTATGGAGGCCTTTTCATAGGTGGAGGACATTGGATGTGGGAACTATTTGGCCACAAAGGGGTAGGAGAAAGTTACAAATCAAAGTGGACTCCATATTTTGTACCTGGATGATGAGGGAAGGTGAATTTACCTAGCATCAGCAGTGGTTCTCAACTGTGACTATACAGAGAATTATCTTTTTTTTCCATCTGTTTTTATTGAAGCTTAATTTGCCAACGTATAGTATAACACCCAGTGTATACAGAGAATTATCTGATGAGATTTTAAAAAATATTAATGCTTGGACTTCTCCCAAGACCACTCAATTTAGGTTTTCTGGAGATGAGGCTGGAGCATCAGTATTTTTCAAAGACCCCAGGCAATTGCACTGTGCAGCCAGGGTTGACAATTTATAATTAGAGGTAGTTAAAGGCATAGATTTCTGGCTTCTGTGAAATGATAAGAGACTGAGGATTGAAAGTTGATAGCCACGAAATAACTTGGGATGTGGGTTACATGGTATATAGATTATGACTTCCCAAAGATGCCTTCACCCTAATCCTTAAAACTTGTGAATATGTTAGGTTACATGGCAAAGGAGAAATAAAGTTGCTAATCCATTGACCTTAAAGCAGGGAGATTACCCTTGTTCATCCAAATAGTTCCAATGTAATAACAAGGGTCCCTAAAAAGAGGATCAGGGAGGTAGAGGAAGAGAGTCAGAGGGAAAGGTGGCTATGGAAGAAAAATAGAAAGATGCAGCGTTGTTTGCTTTGAAGATAGAGGAAAGTATCTCTAATTAAATAATGGGGGCAGCTTCTAGAAACTGGGGAAGGCAAAAAAGAAAAAAAAGATTCTGTCCTAGAGCCTCTAGAATGAACTGCAGCAGAATGGAGCTTGGTTGACCTAAAACTTTTGTTTTAGCCTGGGGAGATCTGTGTCAGGCTTTTGACCTGTACAACTGTAAGAAAAAAATTGAAATTACTTTAAGGCATTGAGTTCGTGGTCTCTAATTCAGGAAGTCCTCCTGGAAGAGAGAAATTTTGGTGAACTGTTGTAGGGACCTCATTGGTGGAGGAAAAACTCTTTGATGTTATAATTTAAACCCACCAAGATTTTTTTTTTAATCTCAAGGCTATATAATACTTACTCAGAATGTTTAAAATCAAAAGTCAAAGGAATAAAACTGTCCTGTGATTGCCACTAAATTCCTCGACAGAGTCAGAGGCAATAAATCCTGGGGAATTTTTCTCAGCAATGTTACCTGAATTGTGATCAACTTCACTGATTTAAAGGCTGACAAAACACTTGTTTTACCTGGCTGGTTTTAAATTACTTAAGTCAGCAAAGAAACAGATAGAATCTGCAGCTTCCACATAGCTCATCACCTGAATGTAAACCAGAACTTAATATTCCTATCACTCTCCTTTAATCAGATCTGTAGACTCTGCTGACGTTTTTTCATCAGATCCTCCTGAATAAAAAATAATTGGATAATCATACACACACACACACACACACACACACACACACAGAACCAAAAACCTTCCATATGTACATTTCTTCATTAAAGTACATTTATTGAGGATTTATATATGACACGACTTGTGTTAGGGATTCATCAATGAATGACAGGCAAAGTCCTTGTTTTAATGGAGCTGACAGCCTGGTGAACATAGACAAGTAATTGAGTAAGTTACAGTAGAGTAAAAAATATAGGTTGCCAGAGGGGAATAGGGATGGGGCACTGACTCAGTGTAGGGATGGCAAAGGAGGAGTAAATCTGGGAGGATTCCTGCAGAAGATAATTTCTAAGCTGCATCAGTAAACCCTGGGAGACTTTTAAAAATGGAAATTCTCAGGCTTGTTAAGTCAGACCTATTTTTTTTTTTAAGTCAGACCTATTAAGCCTGAAATCCCGGGGATGAGACACCAAAATCTGTGTTTTAATAGATCTCTGAGTGGTTCAGATATAAAGCTAAAGTTTACAAACCAGAGGATCATACCCGAGCTGCCCAGTAGAATCACTTGGAGGCCTCTCACACTGTGGCTCTTGCTGTGGCCTCTCTGATTCAAATGGTCTGGGATAGAGCCTGGGAATCAGTATTTTCAAACCCCTGGGTGTTAGAGTGTGATTTTAATATGCATTCAAGGTTTGAGACCACTTCTCTAAGCTGCCAGAGGAAGCATGAGTTAGCCAGACGGTGAGGGCTGGTGAGGCTGGTGAGAGGGCAGGAAGGGTATTATAGCCCAGATGTAAGAGAAAGCCCAAGGTTCCTGGGATTTGATAACTAGAGAATACACACAACAAAACTCCGTGGCTTAAATTTAGGTCCATAGTTATAAATTTAAGTGTTTGTTACAGTACCTCTTAACTTTGATGTGCATAGAAGTTATCTGAGGGTCTTGTAGAAACAGACCCTTATGCAGTAGGAAAGTTCTATTGCCCCATCTCCCCCAGAGCACGCACGTCAGAGAGTGGATGGGGACTGCAGAACGCGATGTAGCTACTGCTTCAGCCCAGGGCCAACAGAAGGGCACTTAGCCGGGGTGAATTGCAGATGCCCGTTGCTGGGTGGATATGTTTCGAGGGTAAGGAGGAGAGATGCATCCTAGCAAAATCTCCCAGCCTGCTCTTCTGATTATTTTCCATCAAGGTCGTACTGCTTTTAGCTCAGCAATAACCCCCCGCCCCCCACCCCCAATCTAGCTGAGTGCATCCCCGGGCCAGGCCCGCAGAGCCAGCTCTTTAAGTGGCCGCTGGAGCTCTCTGTAACGTGCCAGCCAGCCAGCCAGGGAGGCGCTGGCCGAGGAGGGGGCCTCTCTGGGGACCCCCCCCGCTCCCCCTTCCCACCTCCCCTGGCTGACGGCGGTGCCTGCGGCAGAGCCTCCCTATGCAGCAGCCCCTCGCACTTGGCTCGCACTTCTGGGCGCTGTCCATGGTTGCAGCATCTTTCGGCGCGCCACGTCAGGAGGCCGCAGCGGGGCCCAGCGATTGGCGGAGGAGCCCCTCGCCATCCCCCAACGCCCCCGCCCTCGCGCCCGGCCCCGAGCCCCGGCTCCGAGCCCCGGCCCCGCAGGCGCGTGCCAGTGCGCGCGCGGGGCGCGCCCTGGGGCTCCCGGGAGTCACACCCACTTTCCTTATTAGGGCAGTCAGACGCCCGGAGCCGGCGGCGGGGGCGCGGGGGTGGGGCGGGGAGCCCTGGGAGGCGACAGCCGAGGGCGCAGCCACAGCCTCAGCCGCCTCTGAGCGGCAGGAGGGAGCTGCGGTCGCTGCGCACCCGCCGGCCAGTTTCCCGAGACCCGGCTTCTCTCCGCGGGGCGGAGATCTTCCTCCGCACCCCGCTGGGTACCCCTCGCCCAAACCTCTCGGGAAGACATGGAAGAATTTTTGCAACGCGCCAAATCTAAACTGGTAAGTTGGCGGAACAAGGCTGTGTGCGTGCGTGTGTGCCTGGGTGTGTGTGTGTGTGTGTGTGCGCGCGCGCTCGCTGATAAGAGGAAAGGGCATTGCAGCAGAGAAGGAAGAAACAACTTTGCCACTTAGTTGTCAGTGTGTGCGGGCTATCCGCTGGAAAGAATCTCTGGAACTCTGGTCCATACAGCTGGCAGCCTGTCTCCCGAATCCTTCCCCAAAGGCAGGTGAAGTGCTGAGCGGGGGGGGGGGGGGGGGGGGGGGGGGGGGGGTGCTCAGCCAGGCAGAAGTTGGGTTCTGTGTGTCCAGCTTCGGTTCTTTGGCCTGAGGTCGGAGGGGATCTAGCCAACCTGCAATTTTCTTCTGAAGCCTGGAGGGTTAATGGGTGTGGTGCTCCTTTCCAAAACGAGCCCAGCCCTCTGCAGATGCAGTAGGTGTAAGTGTGAAGGGGTGGGGGGTGGGGGGGTGGGGGGGGGAAGGATCCCTTAGAACTATATACTTCAGCAGAAGGCGGTGGCAAAGCTAAGGCAGAAGTTAGAGTGCTGGCTAGGAAAGGTATGTGGGGCAAATGCGCAGTTCACCCGGGCGGCCCTCACAATGAGCTTGCTCCAGTGCAGGAGTGAGGGATGCTCCAGTGTGAATCCTGTCTCTCGGTCCCCTGTTCAGATCTGTCATTTGGGCAGAGGCAGAAGGGAGAAGACCCAACTGTTGCTGATGATATGCGGTTTGCCAGACTATTGTTCTCCAGTGAGGAGATCAGCATGTTGGCCCATGTGCTGCCCAAAGAGTGAACTGTAATTTTATTGTGTGTGTTGACAGTTGCTACACATTCTGGAACAACAGATTCTAGCAGCTTCCTAATTCCAAACTGTTTTGGCTTTCCAGCAGAGCAGTAATAAACATAATGGAAGTGTTTCTGTTTCCATACTTAGGAAAAAGCCTCTGCTCATTTGGAAGCAATGTCTTTAATGAACAGTGAAAGTACCTTTCATGGGCCTGGCATAGGAGGAAATGCATAATTTATTATGCCTTTAACCTTTAAACCTTCATAGAAGACAAAATACAAAGTCTGCATTAAGGTGACATCTTGATCACAAGGCAGGCTATTTGCAGGGTTATCACAGTAACTTATTTATGCTTGCGCAACAAAGTGTAGACTCAGGTGTGAATCTTACAATGATTTAACTCTGTCTTTCGAAAGACCATTAGAGTTGATTAATGCTAAGGTAAGTGTTTTGTTTTCTACCTTAAGTCTCCCAGAGAGTCAAATGTTTGTGGTGATTTCAGAATTGAGAAAGTTGGTGGTCATGTGGTCATTTCCGTGTTTATGGCTGACCTCCTTATAGTTTTACTTGAGTATATGAAGGAAAATTGTGATTTCAGAAATTGGATACATTTCTGATAGTGTAGGTAAGCTCTCTGTTTTTTTTTTTTTTTTTTTTTTACCTAACATTGAGTGAGAAATGATCAAAAAGGAAAGTCCATCGTACCAATTTATTTACTTATTTTGTTGGTGGGTAAAAATGAATGACCAGTGATACATCCAGATTTAGATCATGCCTGTGTTCCTGTGTTCCACTCCTGAAACATGTATTTTAGCAATAAACCTTTAGATTGTGTTATCTGATGTGAGCAAGAGATTTGCCTCCTTTCAGAAGAACAATTGCTGGAATGGAAAAATCTCCTATTTCAGAGCAATCAGTTGAAAGTAATGGGTAAGTTTATTTACCGAGTCCCTTCATTAGACGAGCAATTTGCTCTACATCATTAAAAAAAAAGACAGGAAAAAGAAGTGGTTGTTTGAAATACTGCTCCTAGTTTCCTGTGTTAGCCAGAAGAACAATTACTGCTAATTTTGCTTTTTCTTTGAATAGGTTTCTTGCTAGAGATTACAGTTAGTCTTTCATATTCAACCACAGAAAAGATGTTTTGTTCACTTTTGGTGTCACATTTCCCCTGACAAATGATATTTTCTAAGTAAATAAAATTTTTACTTAATTTACTACATTAACTCTAGTAGTAGATAACCTTTTGCTTTAGAGGATAGATAATCTTCGTTTTGGAGGAAAAAATTAAGTCAATTATTATGACATTCATTTGTGAGAAGTATATTCATAGTAAATGAGTACTATTAAAAATATCAGGCTAATACTTTGGGAAACATTTTAAGGAGAAGAAAATTATGCTGGCTTTTATTTAAGCCTGATTAGACCAGAATTAGTTAGAATTTAGGTGTTATGGTTAAGCTGTTTTCCATCAGAAGTTAATATAGACTTATCCACATGATACCTTTGAAAAGTCTAGCTGGCAGGTTTCTTTCCTACCTACTTGACTTCTCGCTTTGATATTTTGTAGTCACGATGTGTATCTTTTAATAGTTTGAAATAGTCCATATCCTCTCCAAAGTCCTAACATAATCTCACCATCTTTGGAACTAGCTAATTCCAATAGACTATAGAAATTTTAAGCTGCAAAATGGAGTAACTACTAGTCATGGATAAAATTTCCAGTGATCAAAACTTTGAAGAAAGAGTGCTTCTTTTTTTCCTTTTGACTAGGAGCATTTATTATTCATCTGTCATTGTGAGGCGAGAAGAAGCTCTCCCATTCTAGGCCAGGCCTCTTATTTTTTTTAAAGATTTTATTTATTCATGAGACACATACACACACACACACACACACACACACACACAGAGAGAGAGGCAGAGATATAGGCAGAGGGAGAAGCAGGCTCCCTGCGGAGAGCCTGATGCAGGACTCGATCCCAGGACCCCGAATCCAAGGACCCTTGGGATCACGGCCTGAGCCAAAGTTAGATGCTCAACCATTGAGCCATGCAGGTACCCCCAGGCCCTGGTGTTGATCAGAAATCTTTGAGGCGGAAGGGACATTTTTTAGTTTTATCAGGTAGTTTGGAGCTTATGTCTGTTGAAATTGGGGGAGCATGCTGTCAATTCTCTTTCATCCCTGTCTGCTCCTGCTGATCCTTAAACTAAGGCAGATTCACTGCCATAATTCCATCCCTCTTTCCCCTAAATCTCTCCTTCCAATACACACCCTTCCTTCCTGAGAATATGCTATATTCATCAGAAATGGCAAAAGCAGACCCCCAAGTGTGGCCTCAGTAGGATTGCCTCCTGGCACTCAAATGCTTCTCTAGAGGGCCTGCCTTTTGCCTGCTTAGGACATGCTTGGGTGCTTAGATCTTCTTGGTAAAAAACCTTAGCTGACGGTGGAGGGCAGCAAGAGAAGTGGTCACTTACTGTGAGCGTGGTCTCCTGAAATGGCACCTCTTGACAAATACAGAATGACAGATAGGAAATTAACCCAGTGAGGTTAATTGTCAGGACAGTCGAGTAAGCAGTAGGAGAGCAAGACCCCCGAGACAGTAGAGAGCTGATCAAAGAGTGATGCTTTTTACCTGGGTGCATTCCCCTGATGTGAGCACTCAGCTATGTTTCTGATCTGTACACTCACTGCTAGAACTCGAAATGAGGATAAAAACCCGTTTTCTTTTTCTTCTGCTAGTGCCCACCTGGCTTTGCTTCCACCTGCCCGTTCAGAGCTGGAATAGGGGCAGAGATCAAATGCTATAGTTCTAGGCTCATCCTGAAGTTTTAGCTATGCTTTCCATTTTTAGTTATGCCATTTCTTTGGTGGTGTCTTAGTTATTCTTAGTTGTAGCATTTCTATGATAAGAAAAATTGAGGGAGGGAGAGAATGAGGGCTCCCTGCCTTAGACTGCAATTTGGGAAATGTCCTACCATGTCATAGTGGTCAGCTCAGAAAAGCATTCAGGCCAAGATGACCTCATGGTGGCAGTAAATGGTCCAAATTCCAATGAACTTTGTTGGGGGTGGCAGTGGGTGGGGGAAGAAACAAATTAAAAGAAGAATCAGAGTCCTGGGGCTCTGGCTGGTGGGAAACCAAGGTCCCCACACTTGGTAGCCTGGCTACTGAGCCCCTCCCACTGCCTGGACCCCAGCAGCTGATGAAATGCAAGCAGCTGCTAATGGGTGGGTGGGTGGGGGTCACTACCATCCACATGCCCTCAGATGTAGATCACTAGCCAGCCTTGGGGGATGGAGGAGTGTCAGCTGCCACTGGAAGGATCCAGGGCACATCTCTGTCTCAGGAATGCGTTTTTCAAAGACAGGGTGGAGATAGGATCACCACTACAGTGTGAGGAACGCATCTGTCCCTCCCGCAGAGACAGCTGCAGGTGAAGGGCTTTGTTCTGCAGTGGGTATTAGTCAGCACATGGCGTTGTAGAGCAGAAAAATTCTGGGTGACCTAAATGTCAACTTAGATTCCGTGGTACGTGGTATAAAGACCAAGAAAGCACATTCAGAACCATAAAAGAACAACCACATTTAAGTTGTAGAGGAGATGAGGCTTTTAAAAAGAAAGAGAAACACGGCAGTGTTTGCAGAGTCATCATCTGGATTGGAAGTTGGAGGAACATACTCTTGATTCCTTTACAAGAAGAGAAGTTAGACATGTCAACAAAAAGCGTCTTTAAAGTGGCCGTTGCAGATATTTTGAAGGGCCCACTGTGGTGAGGAGTAGCGATGGAGATAGAGCTGCTGTCAGAGCAGTTTCCTCTGGGGTGCTGAGCTCATTCTGATCACAGCCCACGGGATCAGCTCCCTCCCCATCATAAGCCAGGGTTGGTGCACTTGAGACTTTGCCAGAGCACTGGTGAGCAGGAAGGAGACTCAGGAATCCAAGGAGAAAAGAGCCCTTGCTTGCTTTAGCCCTGGAGTCAGCTCCATTTCTCACATCTAGAGCTCTCAGACCCGGACCTGTGGATTATTAGCCCCAGGGTCCATGGAGAAGAGTCAGACTTTTTTCGGTGTAAAATCTCACAGTGGATTGGTCTGCTTCAAAGGTAAAGAATTGGTGGTCACTGTCATTCAGATCGCACCTTGGGTCTTAGAGGACGTGATTAGGTGAGCAAGGGCACCGTTGAATGAATGACTTGGGAATATTTTATGTTAACTGGGTAAAAAGATGACAGCTATGGTATAACCTGCTTATTTCTTTTGTCGCACTTACTTAGGCAGATATTAACCTTGTCTGGGGTTTGGTGTGCTGGTCTACAGAGCTCCTATAAGCAATGGTGGCTTGGTGATGGAGGTGTCACTCTTTGTACATTGACTCCTCCCTGGAGTGCTAGCTGAGCAGACAAAAGGGTGAGGGAGAACTACCTGGGTCTGGATGAATGCTGTGAAAAGGGAAAGAACATCTGGGGACCAGAGAAGTGAAGTGCATATTGCCTTGGTCACTGATTCTGTTTGGACCCTGGGGATTATGGTAGAGTCATAGAGTTTGGAGTCATCTTTGAAAAGAAATGAGGGAAGGGCAGGACTGACATACTCAGGAGGCAGCATTCACATTGAGTTTGATATGACTGGCACCCTCTGGGTTTGTGCAGTACACAACCTGCGCAATCATACATGGCTTCCCTGCCCCAAGTCTAAAGTAGCCTACTCAGAATCTCTGGCAATGTGCCAAATCCATTTCTGGCTGACCCCTGTGTCTTTGAGCTTTGGTTTCCAGGAGAAGGTAGCATTTCTCCAGAAAAGATCCTGGGAGGCAAACTGGGTACTAGATTGCTCTGAAAAATCAGACGCACAAAATCTGGGTTGGAAAAACTAACCTGATAACACGGTCTTTGGGTTTTTAATCTGAAAAATGGGATATTGATACCACTTTGCAGGTTTGTTGTAAAGCTGAAATACTATATCTACAGCCCTCAGCACAGAGCCTGGAACAGTGGCTGCTTCCCTCCATTTGTCCCAAGCTGGTCATTTTCTGCAGTTCCTTACCTCAGCGAATGGCATTACTATCCATCTGGTTCCTCCAGCTGGAAACTTCCTTCTCCTCCACCCCATCCCCACCCACCTTATCCCAGGCATCACTAAGTCATCTGGATGACTGTAATGGTGGGCTCACCAGTCTCCTGTAAACCACTCTCCCACTGCTGCCAGAGAGATAATCATGAAAGCACCTTTTGCACCTCTGTAAACCTCATGACGCTTCTATTGCTCTTAGGAAAGGAGCACTTAGTATCCTGGGATCTGACCCAGTGTGCTCCTCAGCTTCTTTGGGCTTCTCCTCCTACCTGATATAAATAACTCCTACCTTTCCTTCAGGTTAGGTAAAGAAGGGAAGTCTTGCTGAAAGAACTCTTCCCACTCCATCTCTTTCACTTCATGGGTATAAGTTGGGTTTTGAGTAATGACTTTAGATCATTTATCTCAGCTTGTCATTATATCTCTATTGGGCATGTTTGTTTGATGAATCAGAGTAAAAAACAGGTCTCTGTGTGGTTTTGTTCACCACCTATATCAGGGCCTAGTGTAATGCCTGATGGTTAGTAAGTTGTTTGTTTTGGCAGTTAATCATGCTGTATTATCGTTAATGAAGTACAAAGAGCCTTCCAATTATGTCACCTAGAGATCCTTTCACCCGTTGCTCTGTTTGATTGTTCTGTTTGGTTTGCCAGTGTCCAAATAAATCTGAATGGCATCATTCACTTTGGCGAGGGGATCAGGGCAGCAGATGGTATAAGCATCATGGGGTCACCAGATGAGGGATTCCTTTCATGCTCACAAAGATCTTTCTCACTTTGCACAACTTGTACTTGCAAAATGAAGACTAGCAAAGCAACACTTAGTGTCGCAGAATAGACAGAAATTCTCTTTGGTTTTGTCAATGCTGTGATGACCTCCATTAAGATACAGAGTAGGCTATCAGTTTGGAGCTTGCAATTAATGAATTGCTGCATGCAGATCTTCTTTCCTTCATTTCCTGTCAGGGAGTAATTAAGCCTGTTCCTTAGAGAGAGATGAGGGAGGACATTCTCTCAGCTTATGGGGACCAGGAGGTAGACAAGGAGCAAACACATTGGCTTGTTATTCTAGCATCTAAAGCTTTGGAGCTGCAACAGGCTTCAGATGCTTCCTGGGATTGTGAGCCATGCCTGTGCTAGACACAAAAAGAGCAAAGTGTTTTTAGAATGCATGAAAACGTAGGGCAAGAGCCTTGCACAAATCATAACCCGTTATAGTGACTCAATAAAAATTAAGAAGTGATATACACAACTGAAGAATTATTGAATTCTGCATCTGAAACTAATGATGTACTATATGTTGGCTAAATTTGAATTTTAAAAAGAACAAATTAATAAATGGATGGGCAGGTGCAAACTCCTCATGATTTGAATCTGACGAAGGGCTGGTGACAGTATGTGCAAACCCAGGTTCTTTTATTAGAAGGAGGGGAGAAACATTAAGGTCGAGTGCCATCCAGCACTTTGCACAAAGTGTGTACCTCATACAAAATGTTACTACAAACTAATGAGGCTAGTTTTTATGCATGATGGTTTGGAATCTGCAAATACTGGTTGAATCAAAGCATGAATGGATTGTAAAGAGGCAAGGAAAGGAATGGGCCACTAAAAGCCTCTACAAAATCACATTGGGTAGATCAGCAAACAGAGTTTATTAGTGCCTTAAATCCTCCTCTGTGTACTTCAAAGACTATAAATTATACTTCCCCAATCCCAACTACCTCACCAAGTCTGCCCAGCCCATTCTGCTTCCTCTGGACCAGTACTAATTTCATGAGAGAGGTTGGCTTTTCAGAGTCCTTGGGAGGAAAAGTGCAAGGCATTCCAGACTAGTCTCATTAGTATTTCTGCCCAACCCTGACACTGCAGACCTCATGCATGGGATAAACCCATGCATTGTCCAGAAGCAGACTCCTTGTCTGACCAGCATGATCATGGTCCTCCACTTCATCTAACTCTCAGGGATGTGACCAGACTTACCCGGGTGCTCTTATTAGCCTAAGATGCAAGAGTCTTTTGGAAATGATGGTGTCCAGAAAAATTGCATATTTTTGGCTCCATGCATTTTTATTTTTCACTTCTTGCTTTGGCTGTCAGGAAGCTCAAAGCTATATTGATGCTTACCCCCTTAGCCTAGTGTTTTTGTAGTAAGTTTTTCCTATTTTTATTGCTTAGTTTCTACATTGTTATAACTTGTTTTAATGTGATTTTTTGCTTAATTTGTATTTTTTTTAATTACAAGTACCTTATTCTTTTGGACCCTGGCAAGAATAAATAAATACATTTTACAATAATGTTTATTACCATGAACATGTTTTGGCAACAGGTCTAGTGTAATTCAGGGTTTATGTACTCACTTTTAGGAATTAGCTTTTTTTGTGATTGCAAATATTGTGTGAGAGCTTCAAAACAAGTAGTTGAAATCAGGCATCAGTCAACACAATCAAAACTGTATATTTGTTCTCATCCTTAAGGACTGATGCCTTCCCGGGAAGCAGCAGTAATCACACATTGCTGTAACCTGAGCCTGGAGCCCAGGATGTAGCCCATGGTAGAAGCTGCCAGGCCTAAGTAGGAAGATTTGGGAAGAGTTTCACAGAGTATTTTTGGATTTGGAGGAAGCTTGGAGATCCTCTTGTCTTCCCCATCCCTTCTTTCCCCTAAATGCAGTATGGCATGGTGGCTAATGGTGTGGACCCTGGAGCCAGATGCCTGATTTCAAAGCCTCACGTTGCCAGTTTTATTTACTGGTCAGGCAGCCTTAGTTACTTAGCCTTGATGAGTCTCGATTTCTCATCTATAAAATGAGAACAAAATTAGCACTCCTCTCTATAGGGCTGTTGCAGGTGTTCATGTCCTAGGATGAGAACGTGATCTGTATCCATAGTACGAAAAACATGAAAGGGATCACTGGTGGACAAGAGAGCAAGGAAGCCCTACTGACATTTCACAGATACAGGGATAATTCTTAATTCTTTTTTTAAAAGATTTTTAAAAAATTTATTCATGAGAGACACATAGAGGCAGAGAAATAGGCAGAGGGAGAAGCAGGCTCCCTTTGGTGAGCCTGATGTGGGACTTGATCTCAGGACCCTGGGATCATGACCTGAGCTGAAGGTGGACTCTAAATCACTGAGCCAACCAAGTGCCCCGGGACAATTCTTACTTGTTAGATTTTTTTTTTTTTTAGCTTGCCTAAAATTTGGTGAATATCTGTCTTCCCCCTAAGAGATCTGTTTTTTTGGCTTATTTTTTTTTTTCACTGAATGTCAACAATGGTCTTGGGAGGTAGGTATTATTCTCCTTTTGTAGTTGAGGAAATAGCCTTAGCAAGTCAGGAAGTTTGCCCACTTCCCACTGCCAATGAAGAGCAGAGATAGTGGGGTGCCTGGTGGCTCAGTCAGTTAAGTGTCTGCCTTTGGCTCAGGTCATGATCTCAGGGTCCTGGGATCAAGCCCCGCATTACCTGCTTCTCCCTCTTCTACCTGTTTGTGTTCTCTCTTGCTATCTCTGTTACTATTTTTCTCTCTGTCTCAAATAAATAAATAAAATCTTTTAAAAAAAAGGAAGAAAAGCAGAGCTAGAGTTTGCTCCCAGATCAGCTGACTCCAATTCCAGGACTCTCTTCTAATAGCCTAAGTGCCTCTCCCCACCTGATCTCCTGGAACACTTCATTCCCTTTAAATTAAAAGTGAACAACTTGACAGGTTTATAGGAGGAGTGGATGGTAAGTCCACTTTGACCTGAGAGAGGTTTATTTCTTTGTGTTGACCACTTTATATTAAAAACCCTCTGGACAACTGAGTAATCAACTAATATTATTGAGAACCCGCTATGAGAAAAGTATGTCGCTCAGCTGTCTCTGATTTGGTTGAACAATTTGGGAGACATTTCTCACTGTATACCCATACAAAAGGAATATAAAAGATAGATAAACTATTTGGAAAATTGGCATGTGATTGGCTTTTACAATGGTCAGAAATATAGTGGGAATTTAGTGAATTTTTAAAGAAGAGAATACATTTCAAAAGAAAGTTTGAAATTGTCCCTTACTGTCAAGGTTGTTGGCACAACTTTTGGTTTTGCAGATTTCTTCATAGGCCTCTTGCCGGAGGCCTTAAGGATTAGTTTGACAGATTGACTGATTGATCGATTGATCATACTCAGTGGGGTGACTCACCCCAATGACATAGCTAATGAGGAAAAGAGCTGGAGTCCAGACACAGTTCTCAGTAGTACCAAGTCTGCTTTTTGTTCTTGAGTCTTCAGGCTTAGCAGCACCCCTGAAACTGCTGGTTATATTCAAGACATATATAGGAGTGAAGGAAAGGAAAAGAAGGAAAAGAGGGGAGGTAGAAGTGGAATTGGAAGGAAGCTAGGAGAAAAAAGAAGGAGAAAAGGATTTTAGGGGGGGGAACACAGAGAGAAGTGGTGAGGCATAGAAGAACATCCTTCCCAAACCCAGGTTGCAATGAGTGGTAGACCCAGCACTTCCTGTTTCTGGAGTTCACTCATCTGGCGACTTCAGCCAACCTTAAGTCCCTTGAAAGGTAGAATTATGCAAGATCAGCTTTCCCTTAGGCAGCCAAAACTGACTATTGAAAACATATCTTTATGAATACATAAAGATGTGTGTGTAGAGGAATATGATGCAGCCATAAAAAAGATGAGATTGTGCGATTTGCAACAACATGGATGGACCTAAAGGGTGTTATGCTAAGTGAAACAGGTCAGTCTGAGAAAGACAAATATTATATGATTTCCCTCATGTGTGGGAACCAAAAAACAAAACAAGTGAATAAACAAACCAAAGGCAGAGTCAGACCTATAAATACAGACAATAAGTTGATGGTTGCCAGATGTTAAGGGCATTGGAGGGATGGACAAAGTGGGTGAAGGGGAGTGGGAGGTACAGGTTTCCAGTGCAGGTATGAATAAGTCATGAGAATAAAAGGTGCAGCAGAGTATACGGTCAGTGGTATTGTAATAGTGGTGTGTGGTGACATATGCATAACTATGTCACAAGCGTAGCTAGTGGTGGGCACAGCATAATGTACAGAGCTGTTGAATCACTATGTTGTATACCTGAAATTAATTTAACATTATGCATCAACTATACTCAAATAGATAAATTTTAAAAAAGAAAGCATATCTTTAAAGTTAGTTCTTTCCTCATAGGAAAATCCCCCAAACTCTATCCCTGAGCCTATTTGTGAGCCTATTTGTGTAAAACACTCAAGAGCAATGCTGGAAACATAGCAAAGATTCACAAATGTTAGCTTTCTCTCTCTCTCTCTCTTTCTCTCTCTCTCTATCATCATCATCACTTAGTTTGTACTTTGACAAAATATTCACAAGCTTGATTTTCTCAAAGCACGGTGATGGAAGAAGAGGTTGCCAAAGACTGTAATTTCTGGTAACTTACAATGGAGGAATTGCACAAATAAAACCAAAATCAAACAGAACTTATCAGAAGCAGACCCAGGCCCTCGCTAAGTGCCATTTCATCTGGGATAGGGTTAATAGTACTAAGCATCTGCACGGTGTCTGGGGCTGTAACATCAGTGACGTAAAGTACATCATTGATGGCCACAGTAATAACCATGAATAATCAAAGAAGAAAGACCATTAAGCACAGTGTCCTGTTTAAGGACAAAGGTGGGGGTGTGCAAGCAGTTTCAGAAAAATTTCTAATTCAGGGGATCCCTGGGTGGCTCAGCAGTTTAGCACCTGCCTTTGGCCTGGGGCGCGATCCTGGAGTCCCAGGATCGAGTCCTGCGTTGGGCTCCCGGCATGGAGCCTGCTTCTCCCTCTGCCTGTGTCTCTGCCTCTCTCTCTCTCTCTCTCTCTCTCTGTGTGTGTCTATCATGAATAAATAAATAAATCTTAAAAAAAGAAAAGAAAAATTTCTCATTCAGATTAATTAAAACAGAAAAAAATAGAAAGGAATTGTCACATGGAGGGTAAGCTTTGGTTGTCCAGAAAAGTGCTTGCACAGGAGACCTCGTTCTTAAGGGAAGCCAGATATGTGAAATGTCATGGTTTTTATAACAAGCGATCATGAGTCAGGAGGGAGGGCGATGGTGCTAAAAATGTGAGCCTGATGTGAGGAGGCAGAAATAGGCTTGTGGCATGTAGAATGTACGAGAAATCCCGCTCCCTGCTCCCATCCTGAGTTGAGAATTAATTCTGGTTCTGGACTCCACAAAAAAGTTGCAGCAGTGACCATGAGCCTGTAAAAAAATTCCCTAAGAACAGTCCAAAAGGGAAGGGTGGCTGATAGACTTTCAATTATTTGAAAGGTTTTTGTGGGAGAGTTCCCATTCCCAGAGAGCATTTCTTTCTCTCATAATAAAAAGAATAAAACAAAAAATAAAACAGGACTTTTAGAATAAGTGGCTTTTGTCAAAAAAAAAAAAAAGAAGAAGAAGAAGAAGATGCCCATCAATTCAGTAAGGTCCAGTTGTTTTGTTGTGAACATTATCAATCAATTAATTGAAGGTGCAAAAGAGAAATGTGCATGCTTGTGTCTTGCTCCCCAAAATGTAAAAAAAGAGAAAAAGCAGAAGTTCATCCTGAATGTAAAAGTGTTTTGTTCACCTTTGCACTCGTCATAGACATTTTCCCCAACAAGTGGCCGGTGGTGCTGGCCAGATCAGCACCTGGCTCCGGAAAGACAGAAGTGTCACAGCAGGTGCACAGATCATCCGCTCCCTTGCCGTGGGTATGTCTGAAAGGACACATGCTGTCTGCTCCAAGGGAAGGCAGTGTCCCTGGACCCTTCTCTAGGGAGGCAAGGGGACAAGTTGCTCTTTGGCCAACCAAACTCTCTGCTTCTTTTTCCCCCATTTTCCCATTTTTACTGAGAAATAATTGACATACATCACTGTATACATTTAAGTCATACAGCATGAGCTTTGATTTACTATATTGTAAGAGGATTACCACAATAGGTTCGACTGATACCATTTTCTTTTATAGATACAATAAAAAGAAAAAAGAATAAAGGGAGAAGATTTATTCTTATGATGAGACCTCTTAGGATTTACTCTCTTAACAACTTTTCTATATATGGCATGGCAGTGTTAGCTGTAGTCATCATGTTGTACGTTATTACATCTCTGCTGCTTTAACACTTCCATCTGCCCCCTGGCCCTTAGCAGCCTTGCTTGGTTTGCGTGGGGCATCTCCCGACCCAAATACCAGGTAGGATTCTCTCACCCTTTGGCAGCTATTGTGAAAATGGACTTTCAGAGCTATTGCCTTTTGGAGGGGATTCTTTCAGGGAAAAGTGAACAGTACTTCAGTTTTTTTATGGATTAACACAAGCTTAAAATTTGATTCAGATTTTATCTTTTGAGTATTTACCAAGTATTGGGAGAACTCTGGTTTTCTTTCTTTCTAGATCGTAGGCAACTGAAAGCATGGTCTTAGGAAATGCATATAGTTATAGGAAAAGATAAACGGGAAGGAACATTTTATTCTCTAGCTGAATATTTCTTCTGTTATTTAATTGTGAGTTTGCTTTGTAAGATTCTAACATAATAAAGCCATGTACGGAACAAAGCAACTTCATTGGTCTGTAACTGATCGTGTGCTTGCTTCCTGGCGGATATCCCTGGACTCTGGCCTGAAGCTCCAGCTCTCTTGGCTCCACTCTAAGAAAAATCCAGACATAAACTCACTGTGGTGGATGCAGATCAAAATGCCATCCCAGAACTGGCTTTTAAAACACTTTGAAAAATTCATTAGCCTTCCAATGTATTAGGTCACTGTGAGCCTGATGGGAGGACAAATGTATTTCTCACTTCTGTGGAATTATTTCATGCCAAGATAGCCTTCTGACCAAGCATAACATCACTGTAAAAGCCAGTTCACACTCGTAGGATTTCAGATGCCTGTATTTACATAGCTTTGATGAATCTCATAAACACTGAGCCATGCTTATTACTACTGGCCCCTTCGTTGGAGCTTTGCTTTCAGCACAGTTTATAATCAGCTACTCTGATCTCTATGTCACACTGGACATACCCTGCCCTGTCACTTCAAGGCGTGGTGTGTGGAAACAGGAATCAGGATTCCATGTGTTTAGCCATAGTCTTTTGTTAGTGATTTCTTGCTTTGAAACTTCAGTTATTTCATTTATTTATTTTTTATATTAATTTTTATTTACTTATGATACACACACAGTGAGAGAGAGAGGCAGAGACACAGGCAGAGGGAGAAGCAGGCTCCATGCACCAGGAGCCCGACGTGGGATTCGATCCCAGATCTCCAGGATCGCGCCCTGGGCCAACGGCAGGCGCTAAACCCCTGCGCCACCCAGGGATCCCGAAACTGTCAGTTATTTTAATGCAGACCTTTACTTTGAAACTACTGTGAGAGCACAGATCTTGTAACATTGAAACAGATGACTTTAGATTTTTATCAATTTCAGCCTCATGGTCTTATGTGTCAGGTTTCATTTATTTACAAAATAATAAGTTAAATGTTAAAGCAAATTTGAGAAATAGAGGAAAGCTGGAAAATGAACCATAAACATTAAAGGAAATAAAAGCTAAAAATGAAAATTACCTACTTTTTTTTGGAGGGGGAACAAAGGAGTAGAGGGAGAATCTCATGCAGGCTCCACGCCCAGCATGGAGCCTGCCTTGGGCCTCCATCTCACTACCTTGAGATCATGACCTGAGTCAGAATCAAGAGTCAGACTCTCAAGAGTGAAGCACCTGGTACCCTGAAATTTACCCACTTTCATTCCAGCGTGACTGTTGGCAATAGTTTGGCAAGTAGTCTTTCTTTCCTGTGCATAGAATCAAGATAGAATATTCATACACTTCAGTATCCTAATTTTTATTTTACTTAACATTTTGATCATCTATTTCCCTATGTTATTGAATTATAATCCAAATCAGCATCTTAAATCATAGCATACAGTGAATAAAGAAGATTTATGATGGTTAAACATTTTGATCATCCCTCCTATTTTTGCTCTTGTTAATTACACTGGCACAAACATCTCTGTAGCTAAAATCTTTTTATCTTATGTATAATAGTGTCCTTAAAATAGTAATTATTGGAACAAAAAATATATTCTTTTTTAAAAAGATAAATAGTCTTAAGTTTCTTGATAAATCATTCCAAATTGATTTCTGGATGAAATCCACCAAGTTTCAAGACCCAGGTGGTTCAAAAAGGTGTACTTGTTCCATAGAACATGGTTAACAAGTCAAGTATGGATCTGAGCAAATAATCTGAAGCTGCCTTGCTGCTAGATTAAGATCATCATAACCCAAATTATACTACACCAATTATGGCTCTTTTTTGAAACAATGAAGTAGAATCTGACCAGAGAGGCCACTTCCTCTTTTTTCCCTACTTCCTCTATTTCAAAAGGATTGAGCCTCAAGAAGCAGTCAGCAATAGTGTTTACTAGTTGCCTGGCGTGGTACTTCAAGACATGATATTGCATTTCATAGCTTCTTTTACCTGTGTGGTTTCACTCGGTCAACCTGTATAGGGCATATGTTATTATATCTACATCACAGATGAGAAGAACAAGGCCAGAGAGGTGAAATGTAGCCTTGCCCAAGCACACGCAGCCAGCAAATGGCAATGCTGGGTGTGTAGGATCTGTCTTCTGATTCCTTAGCTCTTGCTTCCAGCGGTATCTGTATGAACTAAAAATTGGTTTGCACTTTCAAAAGATAGTTTGAAGTATTCATTGAGAGTTTGATGGTTTGGATTCATCTCCATACAAGAAAATGGCCCAGTAAAAATACAGACACTTTTTCAAGTGGAAAATATCCAGAGATGAAACACATTTGTGCTGAAGCTGTTCCAGGAAACACACAGGAGAGCAAATCTATTAAGCTTTGGAGTTTTTGTGTGATGGGTTTTGACAGTTTGCAAGTGTCAGGTTAATGGATATGTCATTGGTGGAAACATGCTGAACTCCACAGGTGCTGGACACCCAAGTATCACTTATGATGGCAAGGAGGCACCTGAGATGTAAGGATTGTTGGAGGGCCTGTGGGCATCATCTCATGTGCTGTAATGGGGCAACAGGTGACTGGAAGCTGCTTATGTTGATTCAAGCTGCAAGTTCTAGGTAATGAAGGGAAGAAAGTTTAATTGCCTATAGCATGAGATCTTGCCCTGCTACGGAGGAGGTATAATTCTGTCAAATTCTCTCTTTCATTCTTCATCCCCCAACGGTACCCCCATTATTTCCCTATTTGGATCATATTTATTAACTGTCCAGAGACCTAAATGCATCCCACGTTGATGCGATAAGGAGTCATTTTAGCTTAGTGTAGTTTAATGTTGTATAAGCAGAATTCTTCTTCAAAAAGACTCTCACAAAGAAACACGTGTATTTCTGGACCAACATGTCGTATACCCATGGCGTGAGGAGGCCCTGTGGTTGCTAAGGTCAGTGTGCACAGAGGTGAAGATGCATCAGACACATCGGTCTGTGGATAGAGGTCCTGGGTTGCCTGTGTTTTCCGATCTTTCCAGAAGAAGAAGAATTTAATTAATTCACACTGGGGAAAAAGTGAAACAGCTAAACATTACTGGAGGAAAATTTAGAGAAATGGAGCTCAACGTTAGTCTAGGCTTGAAATTCTGTATCAATAAAAATTTCAGGTTTATAGAACACCAGCTGTCCTGAAACCTAACATGATTTTTTTTTTAGTGAAAAATCTATTGTCTACAGATGATTTGTATACAGTACAGTAATTCCTTTATAGATGTCGTGTTGGGAAGCTTTAATATATGCAGAAGGAAATATACTTGGGATTATATTTTCTTGTGAGTGCTGGGATGGGAATGAAAATCAGTGACTCTGAGAGACTTAGCTGTGTAGTTGTTAAATTATGCACATTTGCTAAATAATTAGCATGCCGTGGGGCAGGAAGTTCTGGAAGTAAGTCCTTGTGTGCCACAACTCCTACCTATCCAACTCCTTTCTGAGTACATGTCTGCTTTTTTAAAATACAAGGAGTAGAGAGCACAGAGGGCCAAATAAGAACATTCAGGTAAACCAATGTCTCCCCATGACCAATATCCTGACTGGGTCTTCTCTCTGCTTCAGTTTTCTCAAAACATCTGTATCCTGCTTCTCACACCTGGGCACGTAACTGTCAGCAAAACCTGCCCTTGGCCAGCAAGCAAGGGAGTAAACACCTATCAATATTTACTCTATAGTTTACATATTTTACTTCATTTGACCTTTGTAGTAATTCTCTGAGACAGGCATTATTACACCCAATGTATAGAGGCAGAGACTGAGGCTCAAGAAATCAAGTGACTTGCTCTAGGTCACGTAACTAATAAATGTTAGAGCTAAATTTCTGGCATTCTCTACCTGAGAGCCTCAGCTTGTATTTTCATTGCAACATACCTCAACGGCACAATACACCGACTTTGGGGGGAAGAGTGGGAATTATAGCAGCAATTCTTAAACTTTCATGTGCACATGATCTGGGGTTCCTGTAAAGATGCAGACTCTGATTCAATGGCCTAGGGGGTGGGAGGACCTGGGAGCCTGCCCTTCTAACATGTTCTCAGGTGATGCTAATGCTGCTGGCCCCCAGAGCACAGTTTGAGTAGTGAGGGTCCAGAGTGCAAGGCTGGTGGGCAGAGGGCCCTGGTTGTGGCCCCTCTCAGGGGGCAAAGGAATCTGGAGAGGGCTGCCCCCAACTGTAATGGGGTGCTTCCCACAGAAAAAGTGCTGCCTCCCTGCACTTACCTTCCGGCAGCAGTGCAACCCAATCACAATGTGGTAGGGATGCGCCATGAACCAGTGTGCTGACTCCTAAAATGTTAAAATCTAAGGTGAAGAAAGCAGTCTTTAGTGCTCTTATTTCAGACGGCTAAAGAATTGGTATGGGAGGAAAAAGAATCCCTCTGCAATCACGCCACAAAGATAGCCGCCACAAAGATAGCCATCGGTTCTAATCTCTCGTAAGACAGGCCACGTACATAATGCCTGTTTCTAATACATGTTGGTCTTAAAATTATCTAATATTCCTTATGCTTTGCCAATGTGAAACACTGGAGCCTCATGGCGTGGCTTCACAATGCCCAGCAGAGAAAGAAGGGACCAGAATAAATATGTTACTGGGCTTGAGGGAAGGAGAAGGAAGAGAGAGATCTGAAAGAAGTAGCAGTGTCCCAGGAAGTGCAGGGATCTTAACTAGGTCCTTTAAATTATATCAAGAAGAAAGCATGTTGTTGGCTCTTTCCCCCAAGGAGTTGCTGCAGGAAACAATGTTTGAATCAAACTTTTTCTTTTTTTCTCTTAGGACAAAACCATTCACAGTTCCCCTCACCACTGTCTGGTCTCTGTCTCTTTGTCTAAATTATTTTTAATGTGTCTTGTCTTTATTTGATATCTTTCAGGCAGCCCTTTGGCATCTGGATGCTGATTTGCTTTCTCCTCATTGCCCTTCCCCTCCCCGTTGCTGCTGGTACAGTTTGTACGTGATGCTTTGTTACTGACTGATAGTGTTCCTTTATTATTTATGCCCTTCCTTCTTTGTTGATGGCTTTTGCTTAGTCACTCTGCTTCTCTGATGTGTTCTTTGTTCTAATTCTATTTCCTACAGCCCCTTTACCCTTGTCCAGTTGCTTTATCCTTAATACAGAATTATGTTTTTCTCAATACAGTGGGGAGCCCAGGGTGGCTTGCAGAACCTCACGTAGTTTGGGGATGCTCGACGGCATCTTCGAGCATTTAAAATGTCATTTTTAGGTCCTGTTCTCTATCAATCACCTTTCACTACGGTATGCTCCTGTAAGCAAAAATCCCTAGTGTCCGTGGCTTTCAATGACAAAGGTGTAGTTCTCACTCGTGTTATGAGTTGATGAGGGTCAGCTTTGGCTCCAAGAGCCTTCCTCGTTCTTGGATGCAGGCTAAAGGAGCAACAACTGGCTGGGATAGGCTACACTTGGGGCAGAAGAAAGGAGTAAAAAAGCCGGTATGATCCAATAATGGTTCTTAGAGCTTCGGCCTTGAGCTTACTTACTTTTTTTTTTTTATTTTTTTTTTATTTTTTTATTTTTTATTTTTTATTTTTTATTTTTTTTGAGCTTACTTACATTTGCATTTCATCAGCCAAAGTAAGTCACATGGCCAAGCCCACTGATCTTGGAGAGGAAGTATACTCCACCCATGGCAGGTACTGCAAGTTCCATGGCCTTACGCTGGAGAGACATCCTTATGCTTCTGTAGGAAGGAAAGTTAATGATTAGGAATAACATTATAGTCTACTACCTGCTCTAAAGTTAAAATTCATCTTGCCAGGTGAACATGTGACAGAACCGCACTTATATTCTATTAATGGTCATATCAAAGGGTAGACATTCACCTAACAAAAACTTTAGGAATCCTGAGATTCTTTGGCAGTTTTTAATATTATTAACCAATGAAAATTTCAGCTAGCTATTTCATCATCTCTTATGACTTAAGAAGAGGCTTGGGCAGGAGTCACCTCTATGGCCATGTTTGGGAAGACTATGGTGGATCTGTGTCCCAAGTTTAGGATTTGGGGAAACTGGCTTAACTCCTTTACATCACCAGGGAAGCATTTTTGGAACAAGACTGCTTTGCAAAATCCTTTTAAATTTTCTGTGCCTCAGTTTCTTTCACATATAAATGAAGAATAACAATAGATACCCCCTGTTATCATAAAAGGGGTCTTGAAAATTACATTAAGTGATAGATGTAAAACTCTTAGAATTTTTTGATACATGTAAATATTTGAGTGTTTGCTTTGATAGTGATGATGACAATGATGACTTCTACCTCTTTGGTATCTGAACCCCTGTAAAACATATGGGGGATTCTAAAATTACCAATTTTAAAGCTGGCAGACCATCAGACTTATGTTTCTGAGTCTAAGATTTACTTATAAATAAATGAAATAAAAATCAACACAGAGAGTAGGGCCTTAAATTCCTGGTCACCTGATAAGACTAACAGAAATTTCTCTTGGAGAAATTAATCTCTGGATCGAGTGTTCTCACCTTGCGGTTTATGAGGAGTGAAAGTCCTTTAATTGCATGAAGTCCTCAGTTTATTTGGTGACCGCAGTGCACCTGGGGCTTGTGTGAGAAGGACAGGCTTCTGGGAAATTCCAGCGGAGGGCAGAGAGGAGAGCCACAGAACTTGTGTCTGGAGGTTGATGGTTTGGGCCTCCAGCACTGATCTTGGGGGAAATGGGTAGACATACGCAGGTTGATGTTCATGGGGAGTTTGCTAGGGAAGATAATGAGGCTTGTGGCCTGGATGGCTGCTTTTGTCTCATGTCCCATCAGCTCAGCCTGAGCATCCTCAACAGGAAAGGAACAAGGGTCATGGAGTCAGAATGCCAAGTTCAGTGACTTCTCAGCTGTG
The DNA here is from genome assembly GCF_003254725.2 of Canis lupus dingo. Lineage (NCBI taxonomy): Eukaryota > Metazoa > Chordata > Mammalia > Carnivora > Canidae > Canis > Canis lupus. Next base: position 81,779,685 of record NC_064243.1, read on the forward strand.
TGTACTTGGGTACATTTCTTAGTCTCTTTGAGCCTTGGTTTACTCTTAAGTGTAATATGATTTAGTATTTATCCAGCCATGACCATGGGCAAGAGCATTACATATATTCTTTTTTTTTTTTTAAGATTTTATTTATTTCAAGGAGAGAGAGTGAGAAAGAAAGATAGGAAGAGAAAGCATGAGAGGGAAGGAGAAGGAGAAGAAGGCTCTCCATGAGCAGGGAGCCCAACATGGGGCTTGATCCCAGGTCTCAGGGATGGTGACCTGAGCCAAAGACAGACACTTAACTGACTGAGCTACTCAGGCTCCCCCATATTTTCTCTAAGTATTCACAAAATAGTTTTATGTTCACAATACCCTGTTTGATAGGTATAGTTATACCCATTTTGCACATGGGGAAACTGAGGTAGAGAGTCAAGTAGTTTGCCTGCACTCCCATAAGTAGGAATGGGAGGAGCCAGGTTTCAAGCCCAAGCAGTCTAACTCCCAAGGCAGCATTCATATCCACCAATTTTTTTTTTTTAAGGATTTTATTTATTTATTCATGAGAGACACAGAGAGAGAGAGAGGCAGAGACAGAGGCAGAGGGAGAAGCAGGAGCCACGCAGGGAGTCTGACGTGGGACTCCATCTTGGGTCTCCAGGATCACGCCCTAGGCTGAAGGTGGTGCTAAACCACTGAGCCACCGGGGCTGCCCTCCACCATGCTTTTGTGGCCTCTTGGTACAGTCAGAACTTTGCCTGAGGTGGTTGCTGGAACATAAATCTGTTCACCTCTCCCAAATCCTACTCCACTGCCTGAAGCCATAAGTAGATGGTCAATAAACATGTATGGCTATCTCCCATCTCCTCTCCTCTTCCCTTCAGCTGTCCTGGTAGGCCCCAGGAAGTAGGATTAGTGGATGCCCGGGAATGGGATGGGAGATCATCGGCCTGAATTTTCCCTGGGAAGAGTATCTCCTACTTCTCAAATGTACCTTGTATTTGAAAGTCCTGCTTCTATTCTATTTACTATGTGAAGCTTTTATCTACTGCTCTGGCCCTTACCACAACAGGCTGGAGGATATGGCGTCATCTGGTAAAGCAAGCTCCAGCAAAAGAGAAAGATGGCACAATTCAGTGTGCTTCCCAGCCCACCTCATAGCCCCATATGGGAACCTTTTACTCCATAAACACATGAATGATCTTTATATGTATTTTTAATCTGCTTTGGGTTTCATCTACCTTTAAAAAGTCATTTATTTGTTTTGCCCTTTACTTAGCATCAAAATGGGGATCTCCCCTCTCCTTCCCTTGGGGTAAATAAGCAGCTGCCATGAAACCACTTCAATGATTATTTCCTTAATTTTGTCTCCTCCTACTGGTGATTTGGTTCCAAATCGTCGCTGTGACTAGGGCATGTACCAGAGGCAGAATTTTGTAGTGGAAAAAGGACTGGTCACAGGGACTATTAAAGCCTTTATCATAGTACTTTCCCTTCCATATGGGAGCAGGGTGACCTCAGCACATCACTGACCCTTTCTGAGCTTCTGTTTCTTTAATTGCAAGATGAGGTGTTCAACTGTTCAAATCAGGGACTCTAGCACTTCAAGATCTCCCAAGGAAGGGATTAATTTTAGTATTTCAAAATTTATTATGTTATTAAATGGCAAATAAAAACTTTTCAAAACCTGGAGTCCATAGAGGAAAGAGAAAATTAAAGAGATCTTTGGTGATGGGAGGTGGGGGACTAAGAATCGATTCTTATTTAGTTTTCTTACAGCACCTTCCACATAGTTGGGCAAATCATTCACATCTCCAAGCCTTGGATTTTTCATCTGTGAAGTGAGGACAATTTAGAGTTGATCTCAGGGAATTCAGAAAGTTGCTGTGAAGCTTCAGTGAGGTAGTATATCTCAAACACTTAGCCAATGTGCTAAGCTTCTGTTTGTGTGTGTCATTTCTATCAATCTTCACTGCATTAGAAATTAAAATGGAAACATTTAAAAATATTCATTAGCTCATTAAAAATAACAAGCTCATTACATGTTAACAAAATAATATTTAATGAAAATTAGCTGTATTTTCCAAAATAAAAATATTTTGTAAGAGGCAGCCAACCAGCTCACCACTCAAACAACCACACAGTTCCTTCTTCTTCTAGACAACCATCGGCCTCAGAATGCAACAGAGGTGCTTTATGTATGCTTCCATTTTATCAGAGTATTAAAGTGTGTGTGTGCTCGATGCTTGAGATTTAATTAACTGAATTTCTTTACTCTTCCATAAAGGGCATTCTTTTTTAAAAGATTTTATTTTTTTTGAGAGACAGAGAGAGAGAGTATGGGAGAGAGGGGCAGAGGGAGAGGGAGAAGCTGACTCCTGGCTGAGCAGGGAGCCCAACTTGGCTCTAAATATTGCCTAACACACAGGCCTATCACACACACACACACACACACACACAAAATGCACACATACACACATTTGCAATGAACTAGCACGAAGTGTCGAGACGACTTGTGATATGAACATGTGTTTAAACATTGCTAAACTCAGTGTTTTCCAGACTTTTTATTAGTGTTCCCTGGAACACGCTTTGGGTAATGATTTCCTATACACAGCCTTGCTGGCTTACCTTTCAGCATGAATGTGAAGGTCATTTTGGATAAAAGCAATGGATTTTCTCACTATACTCTGGGGCACAAGTCCAACATAAGATTTTATCATTAGTTCATCCAATAGAAAATCAAAAAGGGACACCTGGGTGGCTCAGTGGTTGAGCACCTGCCTTTGGTTCAGGTTGTGATCTTGGGGTCCTGGGACTGAGTTCCACATTGGGCTCCCTACAGGGAGCTTGCTTCTCCCTCTGCCTGTGTCTCTGCCTTTCATGAATAAGTAAATAAATACAATCTTTAAAAAAAAAGAAAAGAAAAATATTTCATTTCATAATTCTTAATTTTGTGTGCTGGTAAGACATTTTGGTGATGCAAACTGTGTGGATCACTTTAGGGTGGGCGAGTGGGGATTAGTCAGGACAAATAGTTGGACTTTTTATGATTTTAGAAGAGTGAGAAATACTCTAAGCCCAACAGCACCTGTCATGAAATCAAACCCAGAGGAATTAATATTTCATCTCCTTCAGCTTTTACAGACCATAAAAGGAGAAAATCCCTACAGATGACTTAATAAGCTTATTCCTCATAAGAAATCCTTCAAAGTGGGTGGTCTACCCTACATCTCTTAGAAAATTGCCAGCAGAGCATTGCTTTAGGGATGCAGGAACTCACTGGATACTGGGTCATTAAGTAACTTTTCATTGTGTGGCTAGACGCTCAGCTCCACTGTGGATGTGAAAATCCAAGCCAAAGGGGGTAGTTGCTTCTTCATAAGAACATATGGTTCACCTTCTTGCCCAGAACACTCTCCCCGCTTCTAGAGAATTCCCATCTTCAAGGCTTATACATCTCCATGTACTTTAAGAGTAGAGACTGCTCCACTGTCCTTCCCTTTTCTTTCTCCTTCTCTTGGGCAGAATTTAAAGGGAAAGTTTGGTTCTCTAACTGGCTACCCTGTCCTTGGTGAGTCTGCATTCTCGTGCTCAGAGTCTTCACTGCCTTGCACATCCAGTGGGCTCAAGGACCATCTGATTGATCACAGTGCTGACCTTTCTTTTGCAGAGTACAATTTCTGAGAAATCAGCAGACCTGCAGCATCTTACTTACATGGCTATTGATCCCTAACTCTGTCTGACTAAAGAGCTTGATCAGCCCCAGAATCTGTCAATACTAACACCACTGCTAAACACCCACTTCCTACTGGGTCTAGAGCCCACTAAGGGTCAGAGTATATCTTTACCCTTTACCTAAGTAGATTTTATTTTCTGTCTTGAGCCAAGTGTACCCACTAGACAGAGATTCTTTCCAAGTCTCAGTGGTTGGAAGTGATTTTACAAAAGATGGCAGTTACTTGTCCCCATAAAAAGCCTTTAATTGCACATTATTTATAACCCAGAGAAAAACTTCCTTTTTCAAATAGCTGTTTATTCATTTGACCATACTTGGTTACTGTATGCTAATATCTTGATATTTTCAAAGCATTAATCAAATAAATGTGGGAGAAGGTTAACAGCCAAGAGAGATCTTTTTGGGGGCAATATAATTGGAGGGATTCACGAAAGGTCACCTCAAAGTCTTTAGTGCAGCAATGCCTCTTTCTCTCTCTCTACACACACACACATATACATATACATATATATATATGTATATGTATATATACATATATTTTAAAATGTGAATTTCTCTGGGATCCCCGTCCCATGCCCATCTTCTTTTGTAGACTCATTCTAGAGCATTAAAGCTGAACAGAATCTTAGTGATCCTTTGCTCCTGCCTTCTTATTTTAGAGATGAAGAATCTTGGGCTGAGAAAACAGGAGTGTCTGCAGTAAGGTCTCACAGCTAGTTAGTAGTAGAGTTAGGATTAGTATTCTGTGTCTCCTGCCTTTTTCCCTGAAAGCTTTATGTATCCTATGGCATCCTGAGGAGACAACTTTCTTTAAAATATGTCAACCTGTATTAAATTCTGTGCCTAAAAATATTTCATGTAATGCAGTTTGATTAGTGTTTCTCTAGAGTCGCTGCAATTCTAGAGATGGCAGGCATTGGGGTAATTTTATATAAAACCTCCCCTTGGGTTTAAGTCACTTCCAAGATCCAATGGTTATTTTAAGACTAGTGTGTAGTAAAGTGGCATGTTTGGGTAGCAGCGATATTAGAAACAGAAGAATTAGAATGACTGGCAGGCACTGAAGATCTGTTTGTCTACTTCACTAAAAATGGTGACAGGGCGCCAGGCTTCACTCACACCCACCACCACCAAGTGTAGTCTGTGTGTCTGTGTGCGCGAGGGGAGGAGCCCTGGAGAGCACTGAGGAGCAAGGAAACTTAAAAAGGCGACTTGTTTATGTAGGTTTGTCTATGGAATCAGCATTACCCATTGCCTGCTGTGGGGAAGCCCTAAAAAGTTCAAGGGAGATTGGCCCCAGAGAGCAGCAGCAATGTATTCAGGAGGAACCCTCTCCCCAATGTCTCTGGTAATGTGGATAATGGGCATGGAGTGCTCCCGTATTGCTAAGCAGAACAAGCTACTCCTTGCACGTATGGAAATATCTATCGCAATCCTCTGTGATTCACTTCAATCAAATCCAAAGGGATTTTGAATTCTAAGTATTAATTGTATATTTTTATTTCCATTTAACCATTAAAATAGTCTTCTTCTAAAACCCAAGATTGCCCCTCTGTGTCTAGGTGAATCGTTTCCCCTTAAATAGGTTTCACGAGCAGACTTGGGGAAGTGATTTTCTCTTCCTCAGGGAAATAGAAATTTTTATTATTAATATGTCAGAGAGCTCTGATTCTTAAATTTTGATGTGCATCTCATTCACCTGGGGAGCTTGCTAAAAACACAGGCACCTGGGCCCCACTTCAGATCTACCTGATTGGAATATAGAGTGGGATCAGGGCTGTGTATTTTAAAAGTTCTTCACGCTTTTTGTGCTCACCCTGTGATTTTGATGTTTTTCTGTGTGAGGTACATGCCAGAGAGATGGAGATAGAAAAGAAGGATGGTGAGTGGTGACATGGCTTAAGCATTGGGATAGTCCTTGGGTCCAAGTTTCTCATTCACTTATTTATAAACATTTATTGAGCAACTATTTACTGGTGCCAGGTTTGGGGCTTACTCAGATAGACTCAAACACCACCCTGCCCTCAAACGTGGGTGCCTCAAAAGTGGCTCACAAATGGCTTTGTTGATGTTGATTTAGAATTCAGAAATCTCCAGAACTGCAGGCAGTGTGGGTGGGGTGGTGAGAGGCTTCACAGAAAAAGGAATGTTTGAGCAGAGTCTTGTAGGAAGAATCATAGTTCTCGGAGACAGACAAGAGGAAAGGGGATTCTAGGTAGAGGGACCGGCCAGGGCTGAGGCTTGGGGATCGAACAGTGTGTGAGCTTACAGCTCTTCGGGTACCTCTCTACCACTGAAACACCCTGAGGGGTGTATAGGAGAAAAGCCTGGAAAAAAATGGGTACACTGGCCTAAGAAGTATAGGTTTTTTAAAAAGAAAAAAAATACTGCAGGGTTATTGATAAGAAAGTACGTCATGCACATGTGGAATTCGTGTTTTGAAATTGGTGACCGACATTTTGGTGGTCATTTATTATTAATTAATGCAGTCCCCGGGCACTGTGGTACTCTACTCCTGCGACCCTCTTTCTGATCTCATCTTGGGATAATTAATACACTCTTTTAGGTACAAGCCCTTTCTCCTCTTTTCCTTAATCTCTTTTATACGTCTTAGGTGCTCTGTGTATCTCAGGGGTTGCCCGATCCTGCAGTTCTAGCATTATTCCTGTGTTTGAACCATCCTATTAGAATGTGTATGTCCACGGGGCACCTGGGTGGCTCAACAGTTGAGCATCTATCTGCCTTTAGTTCAGAGCGTGATCCTGGAATCCCAGGATTGAGTCCCACATTGGGCTCCCTACAGGGAGCCTGCTTCTCCCTCTGCCTATGTCTCTGCCTCTCTCTCTGTGTCTCTCATGGATAAAGAAGTAAAATCTTAAGGAAAAAAAAAAAAGAATGTATATGTCTGACTTCCTTAACTGTTAGTTCTAAATTAAGCAATAATGCCAAATGAAGCTCCAGGGATGAGATGGGAAATGCCAACTGTCTTTTACAGATGAGATGGACCTATCAATGTCACTTATATTTTAAAAATAGTTTTCATTCATTTTTAATGTCAGGAAAACTTAATAAAGCTCTGTCTAAATTTTTAACTTAATGGCCATCAGAGCCAGTCTTGATAATTGCTGATTTCGTATTATCTGCCTGTCTTCCCTCCATCATCAGCAGCAGCAGCAACAACAAAAATATTCAGCACCGGTTCAAAGCATTATACTTCGCAGAGGGCTTTTGTGTGCACTTTTAAATAGTTTTACTAGGAATCCTATGAATTTCGGGGAATGTTATTATTGTTATTTACCCAGTGTAACAGGTGAGACAATTGAGACCTAGCCTGATTAACGATTTGCTGAGGTGATAATAATTTCAATGTTTTTTTTAAAGATTTTATTTATTTGGGAGAGATGGGGTGATTATATTTTTGATGATTTTTAAAAAAGATTATTTATTCATGAGATAGAGAGAATGAGAGAGAGAGAGAGAGAGAGAGAGGCAGAGATGCAGGCAGAGGAAGAAGCAGATACCTACTAAGCAGGGATCCCACTGCAGGGCTGGATTCCGGGACCCTGGGATCATGTCCTGAGCCAAAGGCAGAGCCTTTACCGACTGAGCCACCCAGGTGCCCTTATATTTTTGATAGTTACTGCGAGTGGTACAGCAAGGTGTCTCTGGAGGTGGACACTCCTTCCATTTAAACCTGTAAGAAATGCCAATGACCTAGGCAGAGGCTTGAAGCCATGGTGTTGCCTCCGGTACTCATAATTAAGATAGCACTTATGTGTACTAATACTTCAGTATCACATCTCCCTAATAGATGTACTGAGCAAGCATCACAGTGACAAGATAAGTTGCCTTGTTTTGTTCCATATGTCTGTGTTCTAAGTATTTCATAGTTTTAATTGGTTCCCTGCAGAATAACATTTACAAGCATATGGTACGGAAAATGCTGACTGCTTTTGTTATCATGTGTTTTCGTGCTTGTGGTGGCCCGGGGTTCACGTAGCCTGTAAGTGTGATTATGAGCTTCTTTAATGCACTTTATGGTGTGCTTTTCCTTAACCTGCCTACCGAGTGTTAAATGCCATCACTACAGGGTGTCTGGTAGCCTGCTCACACTCGGGTGGAAAGCGAATTCACAAAAGCTTTCATCGCCCGTTTATGCTGTTTGTGCCGCAAGGTGCTTTGTCCCCACGCGCCTCGCGTGCGGGTTTCAAAGGCGCTGCGAGGCTGCCTGCGATTATGCTTCAGAGGAGGACGCGGTGTCTGGAGCCCCAACGAGCTGAGGGGCACACTAGAGCTCTCCGGCGCCTTATTTGGGAGATTTACCAGCGATTCCTCGAAAAGGGATTACTGATGTGAAATTAGACTCCCAGACTGAAGAGGGGACCAGCTGTATTTTGGATACCAGAGCCACTCTGGTGCTTGGGTGGTTTCCTCGGGGAGCGCTATAGCAGAGTGCAGCTGAATTATTAATATTTCTGAGACTACGTACAAGGCTGCTGACTTTTTTTTTTTTTTTACCATTTTATTACGGAAAATTTCAAACATATACGCGAAGGGAAAGAATTGCATCACGAGCCCTCGGAGGAGGTCTGACTTTGGGTAGTAGTTCCTGGGCAGCCCCAGTGGTAGCAACTGTGGCGTAAGCGGCCGGATCGCCCGCGGTGCTGGAGCCTGCGGGCCGTGCTCGCTCTGAAGGCGCTAGCCTCGGTTCTGCTCCAAGCCTCTCTCCTAACTGCTGGCCCTCTCAGATGCTCTTTGGTTTGGAGATGTTCTCCGTGTGTCTGCACGTCATTTTCTCTCTCTACCTGGTGCTGTGTCCAAATTTCCCCTTTTCATAAGCATACAGTCATGTTGGATTAGTGCCCACCCAGTGACCTTATCCCAGCTTAACTAATAACATCTCCAACCATCCCATTTCCAAAGATCACATTCTGAGAGACTAAGGGTTAGAACCCCAACATGTTAATTTTGACGGGGCACAGCTCAATGCATAACACTTACCTTCAATAATCATCCGTTTCTTCTGTTTCTACACCATTCACGAATGCTTTTATTTCCTGGGGTGTTTAAAGCAGATCACAGACATCATGCCATTTACCTATGAATTCTTCAAGATGCATCTCTGACCCGTTAGGAGTGTGGAGGTGAATGTGTGTACATCTGTGTGGGTGTGTTTCATAAATACTGCATTCAGTGTTTTTTAACTTAATGAGAAGCATGAAGAGATCTTGCTACTTTTCACCTCCCTTGCCTGGAAAGAAGACAAAAGTCACCTACTCTGAAATACTTCCTGACCCATTAGGGCAGTTAATGGCTCCTGTCCCTGTGATGGCACACTGTTTTCCAATGACCTGTAACATACAAGTTTCACACTGTTTTTTATATCAGGGTGAAGTAGAAATGAAAACAGACTGGGTTTTGTACCTCATTGTCCTGTCTCCTTCTCCCATTGCCTGCAAGGATACTTTTTGAGAAGCCCACAGAAGGACAAGGAACTGAGGAGCTCAGGGAGGGTGGACTGCGGGAAAGTTTGGTGTATACAACTGAGGAGGCCCTGGTGCTGAGCTGGTTGATGCTTGATTCTCAGTGGGGTGCTGGAAATGAGGAGACAGTCCTCCACAGGATGACCTTCCAACTGGCAAGGCCTCTGGTAGATATGACCTGGTGTCCATTGTTGCTAGGTAGGGCCAAACAACGGCCACCTTCTAAACAATGCAGTTGTCCATGCTTATCTCTATAAATGCTTATTATTTTCATTTTTACAATGGCATTACCTATAGCAGTTTTTTTTTTCCAAATTACTATAGTGATCCATCTTTGCCCTATTTCCCCCAAGATAATTGAGTTGACCATGGTAATTTTTAAAACCATGTATGAAATGGCCTAAGAGGTAGAGTAAGGCCGGACTGAACATGGCTGTGAAGATACAGGATTACCGGAGGCACACCACACTGCTGTCAATCCCCAGGGCAGGGATGTGGTCAAGGGTTCCAGGGTCCCAGTCCTGGAACAGGTACCTCAGGCAGGCTCTGGAGACCAGTCTTCGTATCTGTCATATGAGGATGACAAGAGATCTCCTGTCTGGGACTCTGATGAGAGTTTAGTAGAAGTGATGCCAGGATCAGAGGAACTGCGTAATCTGTGGTAGGAGCTCTATGGTTGTTCACTTTATATGCATGTGAATGACTCTCCCTGGAGCACGACCCGACCCGTGGAGTTTGAATGATGCCCCTGGAGTTGTGAGACAGTGAGGCATTATTCTCTGCTGTCACTGTTATTAACTGGCTGTTGCCACTTGGGTTTCTCTCTCCAGTTGGCTGGAATTTGACAACGAAGCAAGTGGGAAGAGAGGATGACCTCCCTTTTCCGATGCTTCCACAATCTGTCTTTGTCTTTCTCCCAACCACATTTTATTTACTACCAGCACCCTCCCACTACCACATCCAGAAGCATAACCCTCAAGGTTTTTTTTTTTTTTTTCTAAAGCATCTTGTCTCTCTTTTCTACTCTGAGACTCTGAAAATCTCAAGATATGAGTGAATTAAAAAGTCACTTTTCATCATACACACGCATAGAATGTTAGTGTCTTGCTCTTTCTTGTGGTGAAAATTACTATTTAATATAACCTAAGGACTGTTCATTGCTACAGGCCTCTCAAACAGAGGCAGACAAACCAAGAACAACTGGGACGTCTGGCTCAGTGGTTGAGCATCTGCCTTCAGCTCAGGGTGTGATCGCAGGGTCCTGGGATCAAGTCCTGCATCAGGCTCCCTGCAGGGAGCCTGCTTCTCTCTCTGCCTGTGTCTGTGCCTCTCTCTTTGTGTCTCTCAAGAATATAAAATCTTAAAAAAAAAAACAAAAAACAAGAACAACAAAAAAACTTGGTAGGAGAGCACAGGACCAGATTTTGATGTATTTGCAAAGACAAACAATACTTTCTTAATCAATTCAAGATCACTGCACAGGTGCTATATTACTCCTTTAGGTCTCCAAACAGTAGATTCACTTATCCAATTGTTGTTTGGTGGGTAATAGAGAAGTATTTCTTTTTTTTTAATTTTTAATTTTATTTATTTATGATAGGCACACAGTGAGAGAGAGAGAGAGGCAGAGACACAGGCAGAGGGAGAAGCAGGCTCCATGCACCGGGAGCCCGACATGGGATTCGATCCCGGGTCTCCAGGATCGCGCCCTGGGCCAAAGGCCGGTGCCAAACCTGCTGCGCCGCCCAGGGATCCCCTAGAGAAGTATTTCTAATAAGACTATTTGTCCTTATAGTGATACCTCCAAAGGCTTCATATTCTATACTTTCAGCAGTGGGTTTGCACTAGTCACAAGGGTAGAAGTGTTAGGTTCCTAAGTAGTTTCAAATATTTTAGATTTTCAGAGCAGACACCTCAGTATTAAGAAATTAAGGTCCAATATTCTGGTTGTTGTTGAAATTTTAGACTTTTGCTAAATTACGCAGAAAATAAAATGTTAACAAAATTTGAGTCTTTAAGATTTCTAGATAATTCATCATTGAACATAGCCATGAGCCCTAATGAACAAAGATTTATTTTATAAGATGAGTAAAAAAATTTAAAAGCTGATGTCAGCCATTTTATAGCTCTTTATTATGGTGAAAGATTTTGGTAGTTGGATGGATTTTTATTATGTATTGTTAAGGTTTCAGTAATATTTTTAAAACTTTCTCACTTGCCAATCTTTAAATGTGTATTTTTAAATTGAAAGTCCAATATGACACATACTTAAAAATTAAAATAACAAAACTTTCTCTAATATGACAGCTTTCTTTTTTAGTGTGACTGATTTATTTCAAACACCAAGGCAGAAAGATTTGTTCAAATACTTCATATTAAAGATCTTTTCCATAATCTGTTGGGTTAATGATAACCCATAAAATGACAAAAAATAAAATTCAAATAGATATATTGAAAAATTTCCATATTGAGGGGCTATGTGTGGAGACTTCGGGCAATTCTCTTAATAGAAGAGAGCAGACAAAGAGATAGTGTCTGGGCAATGTAAAAACAAATTATTTACCACTTAAAGCCATAAAATCATATTATCCCAAGGTTGGGAGGGTCTAATGCTTAGAGACTTGAAACTTTTCATTGGGAAAATTTGTTCTTATCAGTGTGGTACCCAGCTAATGTTAACATATTTATGCTTTTAAAATATCAGTACGATAATATAGAATTTATATATACATGTATTTCTTTCCCTTTTTAAAAAGATTTTATTTATTTATTCATGAGAGACAGAGAGGCAGAGAGACAGGCAGAAGGATGAGGCAGACTCCCCACTGAGCAGGGAGCACAATGTGGGACTCAATCCCAGGACCCCAGGATCATGCCCTGAGCTGAAGGCAGACGCTCAACCACTGAGCCACCCAGGCGTCCTTATACATATACTTCTTTATCTGTCTTCATCTATAGCCTATGGCCTATAGTGTCTACAGCCTATTGTACTATTCTGTGCTACAAGACATGTATTTCAATAAACCTTATTGAATATCTAACTACGAATGTCAGATACTGTTCAGTTTGAAAGGAGTTTTCTATCTTGCAAAATGTTTTGAGAGAGTAAGAGAGAGAGAATAAGAGGTCACCTGGAAGGTGAGGGTTCTTCTGTCACTGAAAAACACACAGTGTAATAAATAATGGCATCATTAAAAACTGTCATCTTTGCAAAGTACAGTAATTGCTCTGCATATCCCTTGTACATTCCCTGTGAACCTGCATAACTGCATCTTGCTGGAAACGCATCTTCTTCTCCTGCCTGCTTCCAGCCGCTTATCTGTTCATTACTGTCATGTCTGAATGGGTTTCAGACATGCCAGGTGTGTGGTGTCACCTGCCTGACATCCGTTCCAAATAGAGACATTCACACGCGTGAGTATTAAAGCAATAGATCTTTCTTATGACAACAAAAAGCTGACTGCAGAAAAGCAAAGCTTCTGGGAAAAGTCTTCTGAGCACATCTTGGCTTGTTCATGGGGGTAGAAAACCTGACTAATTAGTTCCAGCCCTTCCAGTCTGAAAAGGGAAGAAATAATTAAAGTATCCAGAGCAAACTGTGCTGCACAGCGGTTGGCTTCAGAGGGGGCAACGTGTTAAGAGAATCTGTTCTGAGCGAGGGCTCACACACACACAGAAAGTTCTGGGAACTTGTGGAGCAGCAGAAGACTTGTTTCCCTTTTCCAGAAGGACTGGTTAAAGAACATTTAAAATATTTATGAATCCAAAATATTCCAATAAAAATGAAAATATTTTAAGTAAGAAAAAAAGGTAAATTCCTACAACTTAGAACAACCCTAAAGGGATGCCTGGGGGTCTCAGTAGTCGAATGTCTGCCTTTAGCTCAGGTTGTGATCCTGCGTCCCGGGATCGAGTCCTACATGGGGCAGGGACTCCCTGCAGGGAGCCTCCTCTTCCCTCTGCCTGTGTCTCTGCCTCTTTCTCTGTGTCTCTTATGAATAAATAAATAAAATCTAAAAAAAAAAACCCACAAAGGACATCAGACCTTTGCCATTTTGGATCTTCTTCCTCTGTTTTTGATATTAGTTACTATAAAAGTTTTACAGAAACATTTAGTGCATGTCGTATGTGTACTAAGAGTCCTCAGTTTTCCCATGATATTTTGATAAGAAACACCTTGTGAAGAACACCTCCCCCTCTGTCTCCACCTTTGTGTTCAGAGTACATTTCTTCTTTCCATGGGTGGGGTGGAAAACAGGGAAGCAGGTCTGAGTGATCTAGTGAATCATGATTGAAACCACAATTTGGGGCTATTTCTCTGCCTTTCATAAATAACATCTGGCAGCTAATTACAATTCTGCCCTTCAATGGTACTTTATGGAGCTATTTCAGGGCCCAGGATTGGGGTGCTGGATACACATGTACTAATAGCAAGTCATGTTTTGATCTAGAGTTCTATGATATACTTGTTCACACTGCCTGAGACATTTGAAAACAAAATTATTACAACAGTTATGTCTACACAATATGAATATATTAGAATGTGGAATGGATTCACAAGTCAAGTTTTTAAGTCTTGGGAGGAAAGGAGAAAATCTATGACATAATACTCATAAAATCCTTCACTTTATAAAATCATTTTATTTTATTTTATTTTATTTATTTATTTATTTTTTTATAAAATCATTTTAAAGCATTGTTTAGAAATGTATGCCATGAAGTAGGTATAATGCTCTGGTGTGTGTGTGTGTATGTGTATGTGTGTGTGTGTGTAGACAGAGTAAGAGAGAGAGAGAGAGATAGGAAGATTGATCCCACCACAAGTGAGAGTATGTTAAGATTTAGGGGGAGAGAGAGAATTATCTGCAGCCTGTAATATAAATTTTAACTTTTGGGCTATTAACAAATTGTTAACTTCTAGTTCCATTATTTCATAGGAACATAACAAACAGATGATGTAAAAATTGAAAACTCTCTTCTGCTCAACTGTTAGATCCAATGTGGTCATTTTCAGTAACAAATGTTGGTTTGAGCGTCTGGTGGGGACAGAGAATTGCCTCAGGAACTCTGGAGGATCTGAAGTTCAATATGTTTCCAGGGCTCTCCAGGAACCATCATGAATCTGGTGGAGCTGGATCTCTGATATTGAATAGCTGACCCCCAAATGCATGAATGACTAGAAACTGAAGATTCACACACTGACAAATGAATTGAGTTGCCATTTAGCTCCATTTGTGTGATTGATTTTTGTTCTTCTACGGGACAATAAAAGCAGAGCATTGGGCCACAGAGGTGGCATAGTGGACTTCGGCTGGGACTTCTAGTTTTTCCTTGCTTCTGCTGTTTATCTTTCAGTTCCTACTTGTCCCATCCATGAAAAATGGTCCCTTACATTTTATTGTCATTGTGTGATAACATCAGTAAGTCTTTTGAGTACATTCTCTCAAAACATGTGTTATTTTCTGAATTCTACTCATGTATTACTATACTAACATATAAGGCACATTGAGAAATGTATTTTTTTTAAAAATCAAAATTTAAAAGGATGAGATAAATTGATATGTGTGTGGTTTCTTCCCTTGCTCAATCTACTGCCTCACGTTGGAAACCACTGATGGGTTTCAACTGGGTGAATCCTAAGGTCTCTTCTAACTTGAAATTTAAGTAAATCTAAATAATTTAACACCAGTAGTTCTCTCTGAAATTTTACTTCATCTGGGGGATCAGCTCAAGCAATCCCTTTCAAAAACCAAATGCACGTGCATTCTGCAGTTAACAGAAACCACATGGTCCATGGGATATAATCATGGGTCTTCTTTATTTTTTTTAAGATTTTTATTTATTTATTCATGAGAGACACACGGAGAGAGAGAGAGAGGCAGAGACACAGGCAGAGGGAGAAACAGGCTCCACGCAGGAAGCCTGACATGGGACTCGATCCCCAGTCTCCAGGATCACACCCCGGGCTGCAGGCGATGCTAAACCGCTGCACCACCACGGCTGCCCAATGGGTCTTCTTTAAAGCCCAAACCAGGCATAATATTCTTAGGCTCTACTGCCAACCTATGAATCTAAATATCAGGGATGGGGTTCAGAAATTTACATTATGGTAATTTTTTTTTTTTTGGTAATGTTTTTATAAGTGATCCTAGTGCAGATCCTAGTAGCTGCACCCAAGTGGAAACCATAGCCTGCTTTTCTTTGAGAGGCAGGAACCAGGTAGGAAGAAGCAGCCATGTGATGAAATGGGAAGAATGTGGGAATATATCATTCCAGGTTATTAGATATTGATCTGACTCATTTGTTTGGTAGTAGCTGTTTAGCTTCTACTTTATGAATATTCTATAATTTATCTGATGATTCCTTGATTGTCATGCATGGAGGTTATTTCTTATTTTGTTTTCTTTTTTTCTCCATTGCAAATACTGCTTCAGGAAACATTCTTTGGGATTGTAGTAAATATCTGTATTTAACAATGGATTTTAAATAATCATAAGGAATTAAAAAATATCCATATCTATTGGTGATTTTGTTTCTATAGAATAGATCCCTAGAAAAGGAATAAAAAGTTGGATAAAAAAATTTGAACATTTTGCATTTTAATGAATACTGTCAGATTATTCTCACTTTGTAGTATTCCTTATTGCCACCTACAATCTAACCCGCAGTATGTTAACACTTAATTTTTGGCCAACCTGATTTTGGCCAGTCAAAAAATGACATTTTCTTGTTGGTCTGAATTCCATTTTCATGACTACCAATGAAATTGACTTTTTTTAAAATTTATTCATTTCTTCTGTTAGTTGTCCATTTACATCTTTTACTGATTATTCCATTGGTTTGTCTTTTTCTAAATCAATGTGTGGGAACTCTTTGTATGTTAGGAATACTGCCCTGTTAATGACAAGAATTTACAGATATTATGCAAATATCTCCTGCTCTGTTGTTTATCTTTTATTATTCTTTTTCATTTATTTTTATTTTTTGAAGATTTTATTTGAGAGAGAGAGAGGCAGAGAGCATGAGTGAGGAGAAGAGGGAGAAGCAGGCTCCCTGCAGAGTAGGGAGCCCAATGAGGGGCTTGATCCCACCCTAGATCATGAACTGAGCTGAAGGGAGACACCCAACACACTGAGCCACCCAGGCGCCCCTTATTCTTTTTTTTAAATTCAAAACTGAACTAGCAGAATTATATGTTGTATATATATTATTAAGATATAATTGACATAAATATTGAGTTAAAATGTGCCACCTAATGCTTCAATATTTGTATATGTTGTGAAATGATCACCACAATAAGTCTAGTTAACCTCCATCATCATCCAGTTACAATATTTTTTTCTTGTGATGAGAATTTCAGGATCTACTTTTTAGTCTTATTTTTTTGGTACTGTTTTACTAACAAAATTTCACCTCATTTAAAGACACCAACTAATGATACATTTAACACTTTAGATTTAAATTTAAGTTGCATTAGCATTTTTACCTGAGGCTGATGACAAAAGAGAAGAGTAAATGCACTCCAGTCAAGAGCTAAGAGACCAAGATGGAGTCTGACATGTATTATTGCAACATTTTCAGAAAGCACATTTTCCTTTTTTGAGGAAAAGATGGCACAGAGTATATCATTGTTCCTTAGTGCTCGAAATGATGATGGCATATTAAATAATGCATTCTTACTGCATCCTTAATACAATTTACTGCTGCATAGATGTCCCAAACCAAAGGACAAGGTAATACCTTATTGATGTTGCCAGAGTTGAATATGTTAATAATATTTTAATAGGTTATTTGTCAATGAGAATAGGATAAACATCCTCAAAGATATGCAGAGAAAAATTTCATGTGAAGACAGTAATGTTTAGTGTCCATATGAAAAAAAATGATGTAAAAACATTCATAATCATAATAAATGCAAATTCACTTTAAGATGCTTTTTTACTTGTGAACATGATAATGCTTAAACACAGAGTCAAAGTTTTAAAAATCAGGTATCTCTGTAGGTGAAAATGTAAATTTCTGCATCCTTTTTGTTAAGTGTTAAAACACTTACATTCTTCGACCCAGAAATGTAAAATTTAGGGGTTAATCCTGGAGAAATAACTAGGGATGAACACAAAGATATTATATTCCAAATATTTCCTGCATTCTTATTTATATTATAAAAAATAAAATAACTTAAATCTGCAACAGTAGAGGATTGACTAATATATTGTATCGACCCTTATGAAAGAATCTTGTAGCCACTAAATGCCAGAATTCATTCATCATTCAGGTTTTCAATAGTTGTTGAACACCTACTGTGTGCAGAGCAATAGGCTGAAACCTGGGATTACAAAAGAAGACACGTTACCCCTGACAATCAAAACATTTATATTTTAGAATTTTAGAAGAATGCTCAAATGTTGTTAAAAAAGAGAGGTTATAAAATATTATGTGTAATATTATCACAGCATTATGAAAGAGAACACTTGTAAAAGTATAGAAAAGGGTTGGAAGGAGTATACACTAAGTGTTCATAGTGGTTCCTTTGGGTCTTGCAGATTTATTTCTTTGTGTTTCTATATTTTCCAGATGTTTTATAATAACTATATTTTAAACAGTAATTAACATTACTCAGATGGTATGAATTAACTTTCAATTTGACAGCGCAAATTAACTCTCAGTGACATTGGGGGGGTAGGTTTCTATACATGTATGTAGCAGGGCTGTTCTTTCTCATTTGGTCTTTAAAACTATAATATTGCTTTGACAACAATCATTTTATTTTTTATTTATTTTTTTTGACAACAATCATTTTAAAAAGAAACTCTTGAAAGCTTTCCCTAAAGTTTAGTTATCTGCTAGATGGTTTTAGATTTTGGAATGACTCCAACCTAGAAGTCTGTCTTAGTCTGCTTTGGGCTGCCATAACAAAATAACACAGACTGGATGGCTTAAACAATAGAAATTCTTCTCCCAAGGTTCTGGAGGCTGGAAGTCCAAGTTCAGGGTGCCAGCATAGTTGAATTCTGGTGAGGAGGCTACAGGCCTCCTTCTCTCTGTGATCTCAGGAATGGGGATGGGGGAACCAAGAGCTTTCATCTTGAAGGCCCCACTCTCATGACTTCATCTAAACTGAATTATTTCCCAAAAGCCCATCTCCAAATACTATCACATTGAGGGTTAAAGCTTTGAAGTGTGAATTTTGGGGGCACACAATTCAACCCATAGCAATTTTAAGCCCAGTAATGGGGCACAGACAGCAGGAGATTAGAGGAGGTAAAGGAAAGACTTATGGACCTGGGTGCATGCTCATATGGATAGATTAAAAAAGATTACAGTTCTTGAGTCTGAAAAGGAGAAAGTTGAGAGATTTGGAGACCTGTAAAACCACGGAAGACAAACTGGAACAATACATCTATTTAAGCTAGAAGGAGGCAGCACCTAAATGAGAAATTGAAGAGCTGTCCCATCCAGTTGGTAATAAATGTATGGACACATTTCCCCCAAAAAGTGGAATGTCTGGAATATAATAATATGCAGATAAGCTGGGTAGGGCAGTTTCTATAGGAGCTCTTTGGGAAAGGTAAGGACTTGGGATCATCCTTGACCTTTTATGTTTGAAGCTGTGGAGGAAAAATAATGATGTTGCCCCCAAAACTGTTCTTTGAGGACATTGCCAGATAGAGAATCTTGAATGAGAATATACAAAATGAAATGCTGTAAGTAAATAGCAAATCCAGCCCCCATCATTTTTATGACCTAGAAGTATATAAATCATATATGAAGTCACTCCTTTTGAGAACACTCTGTTTTCAAGATGGGCAACAAACAGGTTGAGGAAGAATTAATTCAGCTGAGGTGTCCAAAGCTCCAGCTAAAAGGAGCCTGACCCCAAAGGAACTGAGAACTATAAGACCCATCCAAGAAAGTAGGGTCTTAGGCAATGCTTGGGTTTAACTTTTGGGTCCCCTACTGCCTAGCCAGAGTGGCCTCCGATTTGACAATACAGATGGAGGTGTAGGTGTGTGGGATCTGAGCTATTTATAGCTGAGTTTGCTCAGACTGACTCCCAGGCCCTATTTGTCCCCAAATGCGAGACAGTAAGAGAGAACATTCTTCACCTTATTAAAGAGAATCTGGAGGGGAAAAATGATTGGGGTTAGTGGGAGGGCAGTTAGGCACGAGGTTATAGGCAATATATATTTATCTGAATTGATTAGGTTTCAGTTTTATCAGTAAGTGAGACAAATGACCTCAAAATCATTTGAGTCTTATCATTGAAAGACTGATTCCTTGGTTCATATTCATCTAGTACATCACCAAGTAAATTAGGACATTTATGAGAAAATTTAATATAAAATGTCTGTGTCCTGAATTTGCAGATTCTGGTAAATGTTTTTGCTTTTAAACATGATCTGAGTTACAGCTCTCTGGAGAAATTAATTATGACCATTAGGATAAAACTGGACTGTGTGGCTGGTGGGATAGAGTTTCCTATTTGGTGATATCATGGAGATTTTTTTAATAAAAGGCTCTTATGCTGATTCGAGAAATTTTACACACACATATGTGTTCATACCATTGCCACCCTTGAGCTAAAAAGAATAAAGAATATCTACAGTTTTGATAATGGAGCATGGTCCATAGCATACTATTAAGTGAAAAAAAAGCAATTATCTAAAGAATGGGAATAGAAACACCCCATTTTTGTAAAGTACATTATTAATATATATGCATAAATTAAAATGTGGAATAATCAATAATCAATTATTGAACTGTTAACAGCAGTTATCTTTGTTTTATTAATTTTTGTTATATCTGACTTTTTATAATTTCATGTATTTTTTTCTTACCAGAAAATAAGTAAAAATAAAGAATAAAATATAAAGGTTTCAATTAGCAGGAAAAATCCTTGTGTTCTGGGGACCTGCACAGTGATAAGCATTTCCTTCTTTGTTTTTGTTTTTTTAAGAGTTTTTATTTATTTGAGAGAGAAAGAAAGAGAGCATGAGCAGAGAGAAGGAGCAGAGGGAGAGGGAAAAGTAGACTCCCCGCTGAGCAGGGAGCCCATTGAGGCACTCGATCTCAGGACCCAGAGATCATGACCTGAGTTGAAGGTTGATGCTTAAATGGCTGAGACAGCCAGGCGCCCTACTTTTTTTTTTTTTTTAACTTCCTGTTGATGCCGTGTCCTTTATTTTCTCCAGCATTCTCTCCCCCTGGGCCCCAAACTTTCTCCAGGTAATGATAAGATCATGAGACTTTCAGGAGGTGAGGAATTATAGATATTATCTTAAACCCAGGGTCAGGATCAAAAACAACTCGTTTGTTTACCAAATGAATAAGGGTTGTGACTTATCTATTTCTGGCAGAGCTGATCTGGCACCTTTGAAGGACCAGGTTGCTCTGGGCCCTCCCTTTGTCCTTGTTGCTCCCTTGGCTGTGGTCTCTCTTGTATCCCCTTCTATGTGGCTTTCCTGGTGACGGTGACTTGGGTGGAGCTGAGGACCTTTGGAGGTCATGAGCAGCATGTTAGGTTTCCTCCCACCCACCCTCTGAGTCTTCTCACTTAGGATCATGGTAACCACAGGAGCCTGGGGTCTCCTGAGGGGGAACTAGGGCCCTTTTCTGGACCATCCACAGCCAGCTTCCAGGAAGGAAAACCCCTTATTGACTTGGAGTTAGAAGTAGTCAAAGAAGCACTAGCTCAACTTCCTTCTCTTTTCTTTGCCTGACTTTCCTTGGTGATATTACCTGATAAATCAAGAAACTTCTTTTTCTCTTGCTATTTCATTTGTTGGTTAAGGATGAGGGCCTAAGAAATGTGTCCTGCTATAGGGTGTGAGGAAAAGACACTCTCCCAATGTCTGCAGGTTTTGTTTATAATGTTTTCAAAACCAAAATTCATTTCAATTAATTATTTTTGAAAATATTTCACAGGATTTATAAGATAGGTGGGTTGGGGAGTATGGGTATGAGAAATCATAACTGTATCACAAGGCCTGTTGATGAAATGCTAACTATGGGACTTTCAATGTGTCAAGTTATAGGTTGGAGTAACTTTGTTTCTCAGAGGCTACGCCCATGAGAAAACTGATGAAGGGGCCTAGACTTCTAGCAGGACCCTGGAAGCCCTCTTTCCTATCGATTCTAGTTTTCTGTGAGTGTGTTTGAATGTGTTTTTGCCTGACAAGTGCAATTTCTTTTAATGGGCAGTTGCATCTGAATGTGTAGGCATTTTGCTGGCTTTTTAAAAGAGCTAAGTAAACTTCCTCAAGAAGTCTCATTTTAGTGTTGTATAGGATTACACTTTGAAAGCATATCAAAATTAGATCTGCAGTACTGACATGTCCGATATATTTTCTTTTATACATTGATTAAGGAAAGATTCTATTTGGAAGTGTAGATGACAAAGCAGGATAGTATCTATTTCTACCCATTACCAAAATTCCATTCTGTGTTGGGCTTGTGCAGCTTTGGGTTTAGGCATTAGTGATGAATCTTCTGTCTCCTAAGATTCCTTAATGCTGGATGTGCTTGTGACAATAATAGGGAATGGACACCTACCTGCCGGATCCATTCACTCCTGACTGGGAATTTACAAAGTCACATTTAGAAAATGTATATACTAGGCAGTCAGTATTTGTTGAACATGCTGGACGTACCCTCATCTCAGGACCTTTGCTCTTGTTCCCCTGGCCTGAGATATATCCTTCACTTTAGATCTTTCTCAAATGTCACCTTCTCAAATGATCCTCATCCCAGTGAACCTTACCTCTCAACTTATTATCTAATTATTTGGTTCATCATATCTCCTTGCACTCAAATGCAAGTGCCAGGAGGGCTGGGATTTTTGTCTGTTTGGTTTACTGCTGTATAGCACAAATAGATTTTTATTAGTTGGATGACAATAATTAATTGAATTGATAAAATTGTCACTTTTGTTTGGGCATAATTGTCTGCTTGTGAATAAGTCAGACCCTAAGTTGAACTGTATCAAGGGACATAGATATTAAGATGAGACATCTTCAAGTCTATAAATATGTGAGGATGTGAAATAGGAAAGGGTCCACGCACCTGCTATGAGAGGCCAGGAACAGAGAGTATCACTGTGGTCAAGAGTCCCTTCTCAGTTCCATGGTTCACTACTGCCCCTGTAGATGGGACCACTATCACAGAATAGACCAGACATCAGAAGGACCCCCCTGTTACCATCCTTGGACAACTGAAATCAGTTCCCAGACTTTATTGCCAGAACTTGACCTCTGTGCTTGTTCTGTTCCCACTTCCAAGGTCATTTGTGGTGGGAAACTTGAAAGTGGAGCCAGTGTTCTCTGGTTATTGACCCCTCGATGTGAAAAGCCAAACCCTACACATTCCTTGGGCTCACCTACTGATTGAGTTTACATAACTAATCTCATGTTTTATTCCTCTAAGCAGGCAGAAGTCTTTCTGAACATGGTTGTGATAAAATCTAACTTTTGCTACACTAATTATATCTTAGTGTTTTTTTGTAGGATTTAGGCACTTAGGAAGATCTGAGATTTTTTGAGGCTGGACCTATCACTCTTTATTTGGTAAAGATTTTATTTATTTATTTTAGAAGAGATAGGATGAGCAAGGAGAGGGGAAGTGGGAAGAGGGAGAATCCCAAGCAGACTGCATGCTGAGTGCAGAGCCCAACACGGGGCTTGACCTCAGGACCCTGAGATCATGACCTGAGCCAAAATCAAGAATGAGGTACCCCAGGTGCCCCTAAGCCTATCACTTTTAAGGCTTATTGGCAGGCATCAAAATTACCTCTTGTGATGTCTCTTTTATCTGGTGCATTTTCAGCCAACTTGAAATTTCTGATCATCTTTTTGGACTGTGGCATAATCTCTGGAAGGTCTGTTTAAAATGAAAGTATAGAATTGCTTGTAGAGAAGCAGATTGGTCCCTGATAGCATGGACATCAGGATGACACATTTTTAAAAGAGATTTTATTTATTTATTCATGAGAGACAGAGAGATAGGCAGAGACAGAGGCAGAAGGAAAAGCAGGCTCCCTGCAAGGAGTCCAATGTGGGACCCAATCCTAGGACCCTGGGATCACACCCTGAGCCAAAGGCAGACACTTAACCACTGAGCCACCCAGGCATCCCCAGGATGACACATTTTGATGGAGGTGGGTGGTGGGGGAAAGATAGTTGGAGCCTGGATCTTGGGGCATTGAGTGCAGGTAGCAGATAGGAGCAAATGGCACTTAAAGAGGGCACGAGTATGAGGGAGGTTGACATGTGGGAAGAAGGGAAGGTCAGAGGAGAAACAAGAGAACATGAAAAGAGAGGCAACCCTCAAGATTTTGTACCAGGATCTCCTATAGCCTGACCTGTAAGATGACCTTTAAATGGACGAGAATGAATAAATCACAAAGTTGAAAGATCCTTGAGTTGTGAGAATTGGTCTACCATGCTCTGGGTTCACAATCTTATTTAGCTTCTTTCTTTCTTTTTTTTAAGTAATAACTGGCTTGGACTTGAAAATGAATTGACACATAAGCCTTATTTCCCACACGTCTTGCATGCAAGTTGAGTGTTGGACAAAATGCTGTGCCTAGGAATTGTCCAACTTAGACAAGACAGCAGAAGGGTCAGCTTTGGGGTAATTTTGATGCTATAAATGTTTTAAGTCTTGCTATATTTAGGATGCATGTTTAACATTCTCTTTTCTCCCTCAATCCCCGTGCTCACTCATTTTATAGATGCTGAAGTTATTATGACATTGTGGAGTAGTTGGTGCAGGGCCAGGGGAGAGGGCTCTCTGGACTGGGTCATGGGGTCTGGTAATGGTCCTGGCCTCAT
Source organism: Canis lupus dingo (assembly GCF_003254725.2). NCBI lineage: Eukaryota > Metazoa > Chordata > Mammalia > Carnivora > Canidae > Canis > Canis lupus. The sequence continues at coordinate 81,803,717 of NC_064243.1, forward strand.
CATGGAATCCACTGACCTGCAAAAAAGTATTGTTAATCTTCTTACTGTCTGCCTTACAAGATCTGAGAGGAGAAATGAGGTAATGTCTACTTAGACCTTCAAGCTTCTCGGAAGAACAGCTTTCTACAGTAATATGATTTCCTAATGCATTTGTTTGTGTTGTGATGGAGTTTAATTCCATTTACGTAAATTTCTTTAGGTACCTCTAGAATATCTGACAGTCTTGCATAGGGGAAGCCTCCCAGCTTTCAGATGAGAACTGGGCCTAGGCTAGAATCCCCAGGGGTACAAATTAGCCAGCTATAAATTTATGAAGTTAAGTGAAGGAGGCTGGGAGAAGAAGGAAGGCGAAGGGGGGTGGTTAAAGTTGTTTGGTGATGAGGGGCAGGGAGTTGTAATTACATTCAGAGAGTTTATATCATACTTTCAAGTCATGTTGTTTGGCTGAAGATCATTATCTCAATATATATTTGAAAAAATACATGTGTTTTTTTTTAATTTGGCAATATCACAGATGACTCATCTGCAGTATTGATCCTGTTATCAGTCCTTTTATTGATAGACTCTTAACCTCCTTCAAGATTTACTTTTTTCTGTTTCTCAGGCCACAACCTGATTGTTTAAAACTTGTTTCTGACTCTGACATCAGTAGTTCCATGCCAACAACAACTTCATAGATTCATTTGTAAAATACCTAGTAGGTCACTAAGTAATATTTCCCTTTGTTCTGTAGAAAAAATAGTAAGCTGCTTTTTGGGAATCGTCATGAAAAGTGTAATTTTTTTATAGAGCCTCTGAGCAATATTGCAGTTGAGTAGGCTTTCTAGTCAGGCCTAAATAGAGAAGTTAAAACAAAGGGTAAAAAGTGGGGGAAGTACACATATGTGCCATCTCTGACATACTATAAAGAAGTTAATTTAGATTACTTAGTTATCATTATTGGACAGCTTTGCTGTGGAACTTTCTAGAAGCGATTGCTTCTTTGGCATTTCCAAAGTATTTTACAAGGAATTCAGCCTTCTATAAAGGAATTTTAAGTAACTATTGAGTTACACCAGGAAAGAAAACAATATGTCTTCTAGAGAGGTGACCATGTACACTTTTTAATAGCAATGATTTATAATTTTAGAGCAATAACATAATCACATCCCTTTCCATGGGGGGAGGAAAAATGTTACCACTTTCATTTGCTAAACTATAGAATATAATGCAGAGAGAACATATCTTGTCACCCAAAATATGGCAGGAAAAAATAAATCATTACCAAATTGTGTGTTCTACATCAAGGACATATGAAAAAGTCACTATGCCTCTCAAATTAAGAACATCTTAGGATGCGCCTGGGTGGCTCGGTTGGTCTAACTCTTGATTTTTGCTCAGGTCACGGATCTCAGGGTCATGGAATTGAGCCCCGTGTTCAGCTCCGTGCTCAGTGTGGAATCTGCTTGAGATTCTCTCTTTCCCTCCCCTCTGCTCATCCCCCGACTGGTGCATTCTCTCCACCCCTCCCTCAAAATAGATAAATAAAATCTTAAAAAAAAAAGAGAACACCTTATTTAAGGAAATGACATAGACTACAGTAGTTCTCCTTTATCATGGTTTTATTTTCCATGGTTTCTATTACCCACAGTCAACTGTGGTCTGGAAGCAGATGATCCTCCTCTCACAATTGTCAGAATGTCAATAGTAGCCTAATGCTATGTCACAGTGCCTGTGTCATTCACCTCACTTCATTTCATCACCTAGGCATTTCATCATCTCACATCATCACAAGAAGGATGAGCACGGTATAAGAAGATATTTTGAGAGAGAAAGAAAGACTACATTTATATATATTTTATTACAGTATGTTGCTATAATTGTTCTATTTTATTATTAGTTATTATTGTTAACTTCTTACTATGCCTAGCTTATAAATTTTATATAGGTATGTATGTATAGGGAAAAACAGAGTATATCTGGGGTTCAATATTATCAGCAGTTTTGTCATCCGCTTGGGGTCTTGGAACGTATCTCCTGCAGATAAAGGTGGACTACTATACTATGGATTTTCCCTTTGGACCAAAATAATCTTTTACTAAAAAACTATGACCCAAGGTCACCTGAATGACTCAGTCAGTTAAACATCTGCCTTTAGCTCAGGTCATGATCTCGAGGTCCAGGTATAGAGTTCCATGTCTGGCTCTCTAGTCAGTGGAGAATCTGCTTCTCCCTCTCCCTCTGTGCTCTCCCTCTCTCTTCTCTCTCTCAAATAAATAAGTAAAATCTTAAAAAATTATGATTCAGAGACACAATTCATATCAAGTTAGGCTGTAATAATCTTAATAAGACCACATTTTTGTTGGAAGAGGTCATGTAGAGGACATGACTATTGGCTGACTCATGAGTTAGACCCAGGTGATTGGAAGCTCCTTGCCCTCTACCCTGTCCTTGGAATGCACACTCTGTCCACCATTCCCACAGTGGGAGTTGTTCCAAGGACACAGCCTTGAGAGAGTAATGTGATATTGAGACCACATGTGACTATCTAAATTTTAAAGATTCTGGCAGTTGGGTGTGAAGATCCATCCATCTTTCACATGCCCAAGACAAGCCTTGCAAGTTTCCTTGTTTATTAAACTACCACCTACCCATATGGAGAGTTCTCCCTCTTTTGTCTCTTCCCATCCTCTGCATGTGGAAGCCACTTGCACATGTCACCTTGGGAAGCTCCTAAGGTTGTGAATTCACAACCCACAATTTTCTGTGCCTGATGATGCACTAGAATTTGAGCATTTCTGGATATTAAACATGTTCTGCAATTTTGTGTCCCCATGTAAAACTTCATGATAAATTTATGAATTTCTGCAATTGTGTATGCATATAGCTAAGGCATTCTTTTGAAAGAAGATTGGAAGATGTCCTTTTTATATTGATCTGTTGCACGTTAAATGGTGATGTTTTGTTTGAATTTGTTTCAGAATCGAAGCAAACGCCTGGAGAAGGTCCATGTGGTTATTGGACATAAATCGTGTGACTTGGATTCTCTCATTTCTGCCTTCACATACGCTTACTTTCTAGACAAGGTGAGGGGAAAGAAGGTGATGCTTTTTCTATTTGAATTATGATGTAACTCACAAGAACAAATATTTTCTGTAAAAACGAGGAACCTATACACTTAAAACCTATTCACTTTTCATGTTCTTGATTTACTGTTGCAGAGAATAATGTATTATAATCCATTAAACAACAAATATTTATTGGTCACCTACTGTACGCTAGACATTTTCTAGTTATTTCTTATCTATTTTCTTTGTGAAACATTATTTCAGTAAGATCAATGCTTTCAAATAAAAAAATTAAGAATATATGATAGATAGTTGTTTACTTCTATGGGAATTCAGAGAACTAACAAAAATAAGGATCAGAATTTCTTATTTTCCTTTATCATCCTTGTTGGTTAGTCTTGCCGTTGGGAGTAGAAAAATATGTGTGTGAGCATTGCATGAAATACAGAGCATATTGGCTAGAATTCTCAGCAATAGAGGTATTACATGTCACATCTCTATTCTGTTCTTGCCTTTTAGCCCTGACTTTGTACAGCAAGGTCATTCTCAGTTAGTGATAATCTCCCTTGAATGAGAATCTTTGTACTCTATGAAGCCTATAACATCCCTACAGGGGTGGAAAGACCTTTTAATAAATTGTTTTAAAATCTCCATTTCATAAAATTCACCAGCCCATGATAATGCGTCACCTCAAAATCTAAAAAAGCACAATATGAGTGTCTTGGTGCTATTCCCAATTTCACAGAATTTTTAATTTTCCGGAGTCTGATTTATTTTATTCCAATTTTGTTTGGATCCTTGGCTCTGAGAGTATGCATAGCTGATCTAGAGTGATTTATATTCACATGAAACCCAATCTTCCAGAATGAGTTGTGGGTGGCAAGGATGGCTTAGGGCAGTAGCTGACAAAAATGCCAGGTAAAATATTCTGATATCCACATATGGGCTGTATATCAAATTTATCTTAAAATTTGTTGAACTTTGCAAGGGAGATTAATTGGTATAAGGAGACAAATGTGCCTGTGTCGACATGCATATTTTAAATGCTTAATCCAATTAGCTTGACTTCTTGACTCCTAGGGAAAAAAAAAAAAAAAAAACTGTTGCATCTCAAGAACACAGAATTAAGGGAACCAGACTTGTTTTTAGACCTATAGTGGCATGGACTCTTAAGAAAATTATATAATAACACCATCCACAACCAACTTCAGTGTCTTCAATAAATATAACATGTGACCAAAGGAGTGGGAAAGTAGTTGTGATAGATAAAATGGATAAAGAGATGTGTGATCTCTTCTCTCCTTCCAAGGCTCTCCATTCAGCATAGGGACAAACATGGAATTACCGAAGGGAAGGGTCACTTACTGGAATTTGTTATATTTCTGGGCCTCCCTCTTAGTTTACCAGGTGCTGCCCTCTACCAGAGGTCTGCATTCCATTTTAATTTTTTTTCTGAGAATGGGGCGACTGTCTCTGAGAAAATTAACACATATAATAAAGGCAGAGCTTTGCAACTTCACATGTATGACTCCATTTAAATACTTTTCACTCTGGTAGGTAAGCCCCATTCTACAGACGGGTTAAACTGAGTTTCCAAAAGGAAAATGCTTTCTCCAAGTCACACAGCAGAGGCTGTGGCTAGAACCTAGTTCCAATCCTAACCTCAGAACAGGTCCTACCCCAGGAGAGCTTCAGGTCACATGCACTTGACTCAAGTTTCAATATCGGGAGTTAGATGTAACTTAGTCAATGAATTAGGAAAAATAATTGCCATACATAAATTTCTAATTGTTATTGCACAATTGTGATGCAGGATTAGCCTGATAGGTAAGAGAAAAGACACTTTGTTGGAATGGCTTTGCCTTTTGTATACTAGAGCAGAGGGTGATTTGTTTACTTTACTTGACAAATAAGTATTAAAAGCCTACTATGCACCAGACAGTTCTATGCACTAAGAATCCTACCTGAATCAAAAAGACAAAAATCCTTTCCTTCTTTTTTTTTTTCACAAAAATATTTTATTTACTTATTTGGGAGAGAGAGAGAGAAAGAGAGAAAGCATGAGCAGGGAGGGGGGGGGGAAGAGGCAGAGGGAGAAGCAGACTCCCCTCTGAGCAGGGAGCCTGACTCGGCTTGATCCCAGGACTCTGGGATCATGACCTGAGCTGAAGGAAGATGCTTAACATAGAACCACTCAGGTGCCCCAAATCCCTGGCTTCTTAAGGCAAGGAAGTGAGATAGATGACCAAGATATTAAAATTGTGGAATAAGCACTATGCTTTGACAGAGCTAGTGATGATGTAAGGACAGTGTCTGTTCACTTTATGCAAAAATTTGCTGTTACCAAACCCTACCTTCTCTCAGTGATATTTGGGGCTTATTATGTTTCACTCAGTGATTTTTAAAAGCACCTTTTAAAAAAAATTCTTATAGACGAATAAGTATATTCTTGTGAATCTGAAATTCTTCAACTCCTACCTCTTTCCGGTTTATCCTCCTTACCACAATTTTTTAATAACAGGTTTGTTAATAATAATGATTTTTTAAAAATAAGAAATTAATAGAGATCACAATCTGGTAGTTTTTGGCCAAATCTGGCCCATAAATGAGTTTTTGTTAGCATGCATAGTATGTTCAACTTAAAAAAATAAATGGTAATAAACATCAGGGGTAACAGCCTCAAATCTAGATTTCCAGCTTTCCTTGAGTAATTGAAAGATTCACCTATTCTGGAACTGAAATTTTCATGTCTAAACCATCGGCTGGAGCTGAATGGCAGACATCCCATGTAGATGGGAAAAATAGGCCCTTCTGTGTCACTGCAGTCCTCACCTGCTGCAATCATTCTAATTTTCTGCCAATTCTATAAAGACATGAATGTGTATCCCCTGAAGAGGAGAATGTGTGTGTATTTTTTTTTTATTGTGGAAGCATTGAAATGAGACGAAATATATTTCAAATAAGGCATGGGAAGTTTCATGTAGAGTAGTAACCAGAGGTTAAAAAAATATTAGGGGTCATTTACCTGTAGCTCTGCTAATTAGGTTCAGGACAAGCTGATTCTGCATGTCATATGGGTTAGTGAGGCCAAAAGACTTTTGTTCCTTTTACATTGCCCTTGGGCTTGAAACAAATGGAATTGTGCTCCTTCTGCTGTCAGTAATTTCAGTCCACTTTTTTCTTGATAGGTCAGCCCACCCGGAGTTCTCTGTTTGCCAGTACTGAACATACCAAGAACTGAATTCAATTACTTCGCCGAGACACGGTTTATTTTAGAAGAGCTAAATATCTCTGAATCATTCCACATATTCCGAGATGAAATTAATCTGCATCAGCTAAATGATGAAGGGAAGTTATCTATAACACTTGTTGGCAGCAATGTGCTGGCAAGGTAAGGCTCTGAAGGGAGCTTTGATCCTTTAATCAAAGGCTCTTCAGGGAAAAGTATCACCTTGTTCAGGATTTTTGTGGTTTAGGGAGATGCATTAAAGACAGAGGACACCTGAGGAAAAATAATATTTCTTTTTCTTCTCTTACTGCGAAATTTGGGCTTTGCCAGTCCTCTATTTTGACTTTTATATTTCAAATATGACATTTTGAGTGGAAAGATTTTGTAGACAGTGACCAAAATTATAATTTTGAACCATTTCAAACAGCTTATTATAGCAACACAACAGTCCTATGTATTGATGCTGTAAATATGTAATGAAAACTGAAATTAAAAACCAAATAAAACTAAAAGGTTCTGAAGAAAGAAGTCTCAGTGTTAAAATGAAAAATCATAGAGATCAGTTGTGAAAGTCACCTGTATCATTGGCTCATTCATTCATAGCAATTTATACCATAAGAGCAGGATGGATTTTTAAAGTTCAGGTAGCTCAGATTCGTTATTTTATGGACAAGAAGTCTGTTGCAAATAACTTGTCCAAGGTACCACATGCAGTTTGGATTAAACTTGAATCTTCTGCCTCCTTCAGTAAGTATGTAGGAGTTGCTAACTGGTGCAAGAATCTAGGTTTACATAAAGAGGAATGAGACAAAATATCTGCCTTCAAGGACTTTCTAGCCCCTCACAAACTGCTCTTTTGATAAACTCTGTGGTGCTAAAGAATGAAGAGTCACCAGTTAAACGCCTCTAGTTTGAGACAATAATTTTTTTTGTACACTTTGCCAATTTGTTAATGGTTTAGGTCATTAACCAATGGATACTGATGTTACTACACATGAAAGAAAAACTTGTACAGTTATCTAATCGTTTTATTTAACCCTTTTTAGAAAGCATATTCAGGTATGAATACATGATAATGCCAATCATGCAGTTCATTTGTCATAAAGAGCTTTGAAAATAGTCTGCTTGCGTGGGGCTGTTTTCATCCCCATGCTGTTTGATAAATAAATTCTTTTGAATATGTATTAATCAATTGTTGACAACTGGCTGAGAGTTACTGGGAGTTAATTTGACCGACTTCAATTATCAGTGCTCAGGATCATTACCTGCTTGACTAAATTTATGTGTTAACTCTTTCAAACCAACCAATGCAAGTAGTGCAGGAAGTCAAAGGCATGAACTATGAAATGTGTGTATTGGTCAGAATCTTTGGAAGAGTTTTGTTCCCAGTTAAATTGGAAAACCTTAGCTGGTTTTAGGACTGACTCTATGAACTCTAGCTTTAGGACTGTTTATGAAACAGAATGCTTTCCAAAAATAAATTGAGATCTTTATTTCCTTCATTGCCATGATTTGTTTCTGTCAGTTGGAAAGACCAACGTCAGTCTTTTTTTTTTTCCAACATCAGTCTTATTCACATCTTTCTGCCTCTCATAAAACCAACTTATCTGAAGTATGAAGGGTGATCGTGAAAGGAAATGAGCCCGTAGTAGTTTTTCTCCAGTGGTGGGACTGAGTGCACACTCTGGAACTGGATGATCAGAGTTTAGACACAGGCTGGTCTGCTTACAAGCTTTGTGACCTTAGACAAATTTCTTAGCCTCTTTGTGCCTCTGTTTCCCCATTTTTAAGATGGAAGTTTTACTAGAACCCATTTTGTAGGGTCATTTTATAGTATAAGATGTGGTGATATTCCATCTGGCCTGAAAATAGTGTCTGGCCTGTAGTGGAAGCTCAACAAATGTTAGCTATTATTATTGTTATTATTATTATTGTCCAATGGCAAAACAAGAGATAGAAGTGCTGAGGTGTGAGGGGCTACCTACTAAGATTTTTGGGGAGTAAATTTGCTGAAATGGGATGTGAAGATGCATAGAATAAGGGTCTTCTCTTCTGAGTCATGTGAGCTTACTCAGATTTTTGGCTGTTGAGAGGAAGTCATTTGTGCGGGGGTAGAGATTAGACACTTCTAGAAAGTAAGAAAATGTGCCATATCTCTTTGTCTTCCTCTCTTCCATTTGCTTTACAGTGAGGACAACAGTTTAGAATCAGCGGTTGTCAAAGTCATTAATCCAGTGGAGCAAAGCGATGGTGGGCTTGAGTTCGGAGAGTCTTCCTCTTCCCTTGTGGTGAAAGAGATTCTCCAGGAGGCTCCTGAGCTCATCACTGAGCAGCTGGCTCATCTCCTCAGAGGTGAGAGATGGCTCTTTCTATTAAATACTGGAAGGCTTAATGGAGTGTTTCTCGACTTGCTCATGCAGAATGAGTGTGATCCATTCTTGGGTTAACAACCCCTTTAAAGACCACGGGAAGCTTCATCAGAGAAGCAGGGAGTAAAGAGTTTGTTAAAGAGTAGCATTATACTGAATATTAAAAATGTGCATTTAAAAATAGGCATGAAGGATCTTTGCTGTTTCACTAGACAGGAGTTTTAAATGGAATTGCTGTACCTCTGTTGGGGAGCGAGGATAGCTCCTCTGGCCTTCCAGCAGCTTCCAGAGGTGATTCTTGTCCCACAGCAGTGTGACTCAGGGCCAGAATCCATGTTCTCATATTGAAATATCTCCTGCTACTTGTATATGTTTGGCTTGTGGAACACTGCTTGGATGGCAAAATAAACACTTGTCATGTTGATGATTTTGTGTCTGGGCTTTTATAGTCACCTATCACCTCGTTGGCCCCACTCTAGTAACAATCTCCCATCCTGACTCAGCCCTGGGTTCCCAGCACATTGCTATCAATTACCCTTTGAATATTTTTCATTTCCATCCATGGAACCTACCACTTCCAAAAGGGGTTTCTAACCTGGAAATTGTTAGTTGACTTTGGTGGCACAAAATTATCACAAAAATTCAGTATCGTCTCACGTAGGATGGCTCTGGGTGTTGTATAAAGCTTTTCTTTCTTTCTTTCTTTCTTTCTTTCTTTCTTTCTTTCTTTCTTTCTCTTTCTTCTTTCTTCCATCTTGAACATGGTATATGTGAGTTTTTCTCAGAAGTATTTAACACAAGAAAGTAAAAACAAAAAGCAGTGATTAACAGACTGAAAGAATTTTTTTTAAAAAGAAGACCAAGAGTATGTTGACACCACTCGTCTGAGGACACTTTCCTTTGCTCCCTCTGTCTCTTACACAATGCAGAGAGGAAAATATCCAAAAGTTATGTAGTTCTTGTGACTATTTCAGAACCAGTGACCCCAGTAAACCTGTTTTAAGTATTTTTCTGGCAATGGACATCTGTAAAAATGCTCTGTGGGAAACTGTGCCCTTGACTAAACTAAGTAAATATGAACATTTATCTCTATGACAGAGCAGAAGGAAAATAAAGGTAATTGGGGATCTCAGCCAAGAGGGAAACTGTTGGGCACTGCAAATGTGCAGTGCAGGCAAACACTAGAGAGCATTTTGTTTAAATTTCTCACAAACTAAGAAGCTTGGTTTATTGTTAAAAAAAGACACGTATTATTTAGTAGGAAAGAAAGGTAGTCCATAAATTGCTCATCATCCTGCTTTTCCATGAATAGTAAAATCAGATCAAACCGTGATACATTGGTACAAAGGTATGATTTTGTTGTTGATGATTATGATGATAATGGTGATATTCAGGTTTAGGGAATTAGAAAGGATGCAGACCCTTTTATGAGTTATGTTGGCTTTGGTTAGCAGAGATACCAAGAACCTTGTTTTTTCTTATCATTGGAGTTTTTCATAAGGTTGGGCTTGAAGTGGCATCCTATAGGAAGTTGGCAGAATCAGGACACCACTTCTTTGCTGCTCGCACATTGGGATGTAAGAGGACGAAGTGCTTCTGCATGCAAAGACTGCAGATACAGAAACTGTCATGAGAGAGAGTGCAGAGTCACTAAGCCTGGAAGGTGGCTTAGTAGAGTAGAAAGAAGTCTCTGGAGACCCTTGGCCAAAGTATGCATGTGTGCATGCGTATGTGTGTATACATACGTGGAGGGGTGGTGCACATCACTGAACAGTTTTGCCAAGAAGAAATTAAAGGATGGGGATCCAGGAAATTTGCCTTTAAAGAAGAAACTCAGGGCACCTGGGTGGGATCAGTGGTTTAGCATCTCCCTTTTGGCTCAGGTTGTGATCCTGGGGTCCTGGGGTCCTGGGGTCCTGGGATTGAATCCCATATCCCGCTCCTATGGGGAGTCTGCTTCTCTCTCTGCCTATGTCTCTGCCTCTCTCTGTGTCTCTCATGAATGAATAAATAAAATCTTAAAAGAGAGAGAGAGAGAAGACCCAGAAGTTCAGAATAAGAAGGACAACAGGTCAGTTTTTTAAATCTTTAGTAGGTATCAGAAAGGAATCAAGTTGAATTTTGCAATATTCACTAAACTCAAAGTCCTATTTCCGTTTTCTGATCATGTACTAACACAAAACCTATGGGGGAAGGCTTTTGATGCACCTATAAATAATTTTAACCTTCTTTGTTTTCATAACATATATAGTTACCTGTCCAAAGAGTTTTCTGTATAAACAGCTATGATGTTATTTCATATTTTGGGGAGCTCAAAATAATCATTGATATGACACGCATTTCTAGAATGTGTTTATGCATTTTTCTAGATCTTGAAGGAATGTAAAATTTCTATGCACACCTTTGCCACAAAGAGTTTTGAGAAATGTCTGTTTCCTGATGTCGTGAGACTGAATATTTATGGCTGAGACAGAAGAATCTTTAAAAGTATCCTAATTAGCTTCTTTGGAGGATATATTATTATAAATTTTGTACCAAAATCCCCTCCCCCCCAAATTTACTATGAACAAAGTACTTAATCAATTTGATTGTTCTTTGCCTTTCATTCCCATGGGCAAATCCTAGAACACATCATGCTGGGGCACACTAGTGTGCTGTAAATGGATTTCAAGTGGGCCATTGATCCCCTCAGTCCCTGGAGAGGACCTGCAGTATGCTCCTTAGCCTGCTATGCTGGGGGGGAAATGGTAATTTTCGTTGTGTTTCTTAATGTGCAAGAGTTTGGGGCTACTCTTCCTTAGTCTTGCTTGGTCAGCTCCTTCTTCTCTACTCAACTTCTAAGCACTCTAGTGCAGTCGAACTTCATCCTGGGACAATTTTTTTTTCCTTATACGATTCTTTTTTTAAAAGTTTTTATTTAAATTCCAATTAGTTACCATATAGCGTAATATTAGTTTCAGGTGTACCATATCGTGATTCACCCCTTCCATACAACCCGGTGCTCATCACGACAGATGCACTGCCGAATCCCCATTGCCTACTTCCCCCATTGCTCATTCCCCTACCCCCGGTAACTATCAGTTTTTTCTCTGTAGTTAGGAGTCTGTTTCTTGTCTACACACTATCCTTAAGTGACTTCATTTCGTTCTGAGATTTTAGACCTCTCTTTATCATCCCTGGTTTGTCTGCAGTGCCCATGTGACATCTTCACATGCATGGCTCGCCTTAGCCTGGCTGGAATGGACCCCCTTTAGTACCCTGTATCTCCAAAGCTGCTTTTGTCTCAGCTTTCCCCTGTCAGTAGAAGGCACTGCCAGCCACCACCCTTTACCCCAGCCACAGTCTAAGATAGTTGATCCTTTCTATTTCATTTCCTCCCATATTGATCTGTCATCCAGTCCTGCTGACTCTCCATCTACAACTTAACCAGAATCTGTCCATTCTCCCTTGATCACTGCAGGTGATGCAGTTGGAGCTGCCATTCTCCCTCTCTTCCACTAATGCAGTGGTTGTCTGAGTGTTGCCCTCTCTCCTTCATAAAATCTATTGTTTATGAAGTAGTCAGAATGGCTATTTAAAAGTACAAACCAGTTGTGTCAATCTCCTGCTTAAAACCCATCACACTCAAAATCCAAGCATCATCCCTGAGCCCCCAGTCTACGATATGACCCCTCCCCTGCCTGCCCTGACATCACGTATTCCCTCCTATCTTTTCCCTTTGAGTGTTCCAGGGAAAGGGGCCCTTTGGTCTTTCAAACATGCCAGACTCCACTCTTGAGGAGCTATGTAAGTTGTCCCTTCCTTCTGGAATGCTTATTCCTCTCTATCTACTCATCTTTCAGTCTATCACAACTTTTTTCCTCCCTTTTGCTTCCTTCACTCCAGAATACAAGCTTCATGAGGAAGCTTTGTTTTGTTCACTGCTCCACCGATGTGTCTCTGATGCCTGGATCAGAGCCTGCCACATAGTAGACTCTCAATAAATACACCCATAAAATGGATTATGCACGATAATGCAAATACTTTCTACTCTTATGATTGTATTGATTTAGTTCTGTGAAATGATAATATCCATTTCATTCTTGCCCATCTCTCCAGTGTTTTTTTTTTTAAAGAATTTATTCACTTATTCATGAGAGACACAGAGAGGCAGAGACATAGGCAGAGGGAGAAGCAGGCTGTCTGTGGGGAGTCTGATGCAGGAAGCCCAACATGGGACTTGATCCCAGGACCCCGGGATCAGGACCTGAGCCAAAGGCAGATGCCCAACCACTGAGCCATCCAGGTGCCCCCACCCCTAGTTCTTAATGTCCAGAATTTGGATTTTGTCCTTTCCAATAATAAACCCTCTTCTTATTTTTTCTCTTTTAGCTTTAAAGAAATCCTATTAGAATTTGTTCTGTTATTTTAAAAGCCTTTGTATTTTCATCTTTTGGTTATTTATGTGTATTTATGTGTATATTATTTATATATATACTTTTTAAAAAGGTTTTATTTATTTATTTGGAGAGAAAGAGAAAGAACTCAAGCAAGAGCGGGAGAGGGGGAGAGGGTGAAGCAGACTCCCCACTTAATAGAAAGATGGAGGTGGGACTCTATCCCAGGACCCTGAGATCCTGACCTGAGCTGAAGGCAGATGCTTAACTGACTGAGCTACCCAGGCATCCCTGTATATATAATTTTAACCCTTTAATGGAGTATAATACACAGAAAAGAAAAGAAAACATAAATATAAAGCTCAGTGAATTATCACAAAAGGGACATCCTTTTAACAATTACTGAGGTAAAGAAATAGAACAAGAAGACTTCATTGTGCCCCTTCTCATCACTACTCAGTTTCTCCTTAATGAAAGATAACCAGTCTGATTTTTATGGCACATTTCCTTGCTTTCCTTTATAGTTTCACTACCCATGCCACGAATTGGTTTTGCCTGTTTTGCATATTATGTAAATGGAATCATATAGTTATACTCTCGTTGTTATTAGAAGTCTATATTTATATTAAATACAGTATTGGGGCACCTGGGTACCTCAGTTGGTTGAGCATCTGACTCTTTATTTTGGCTCAGATCAGGCTCTCAGGATTTTGACATCGAACCCTGCGATGTGCTCTGTGCTCAGTGTGAAGTCTGCTTGAGATGCTCTCTTTCTCTCTCCTCCTCTGCCCCTCTCCTCCAGACATGTGTGTGTTCTCTCTAAATAAATGAAATCAATCAATCAATAAATGTAGTATCTATTTGCATAAGTCAGTCATCAATTATATATCTAGTATTCATGTCCTTTCTTCTTGCATAGAGTATTTGAAATGGCTTACAAAAATGCATGCAAATATAATAAAACAGGGAAAAAAAAGTCGGCATCAGGAAAAACAAAAATGTGCCAAGGAAGGGATAAGATCAAGATAGAGTAAGAACCTGAGAAGTAATAGTATTCAATCTAAAACTTGGCATGAAAAAAATAAATAAATAAAAAATAAAAAAATAAAAAAAATAAAAAATAAAAAAAATAAAAAAAAAAAAATAAAATAAAATAAAAAAATAAAACTTGGCATGTGAGCCTCCTGGAGCCACTGAAAAAATAGAAACCAAACTAACTGTAATATTTATATCATTTCTAAAACAAATACATATATCAGTTCCTCATTTTCAAAAGAAATCTAAGTCTAATGTCGTTTTCCCTTGTATCAATCTTCTGGAAAATTCCCATAATAATGTCATAGACACCCTCCCACATATGTAGTAGCAGTTGATGTGGGAACTGAGCGCAGAGTGTCAGATACTTCCCACTCCCCAATTAGTGGGATGTTGTTTTAATCAACTTCACTCTTAGTCTAGAAACCTGATTTTCTGTTCTAAATTTCTTTTCTCTACATGTTGCTGTTTTTCTCTCAATACAGGAAACAAATATTTAAAGTTGTTTTAATCAACTTCACTCTTAGTCTAGAAACCTGATTTTCTGTTCTAAATTTCTTTTCTCTACATGTTGCTGTTTTTCTCTCAATACAGGAAACAAATATTTAAATTCAATTATGTTGGAATCTTTTGTAGTCTTATATTTAAAGCTGTAGGTGTATATGTTAGTGTTTGCCGTGTGGGGGAATATCATATTCAAATACTGAGGTAGACCTGGTTATTACAGATATCGTCAAAAGATCATTTATATACCAATTAGAAGTAGGCATCGTGTTGCCAGGGTAGAAATAACTTGCTGTGTTTCTCTAATGATCTCCCTTGTCACTGTACCCTCTGGGCCCTGGCAGGACAGTTACGGGTAAATGTCAACAGGTGACTCACTCATGGCCGATGTGTGTTCAGACTTTGCAGGGGATTTAATGAAGTCCACATAATTTGCGTTTCCTTAAATTAATATGTCTTACAAAAGCTAGGTCTTGCTGTGGTCTTTTAATAAGATGTACCTCAAACTTAGAAATTTCAAGATACAGATCATTAGCATCACTTTCAACTGGAAGACACAGATTGACTTCCATAGATTACTTTCTAATTATTTGTGAGAAGTTGTTTGTCTAAGGAGAGAATGTGTTTGTTCCGATGGGATGGAAAATGACCCTGAGTTTTGGAAATGCCATTTTATTTCTCTCCCCTTCCCCATGTCTGTTTTCCCTGTTGTGGCTCGTTCTTTGGGACTCGATCCCGGGACTTCAGGACCACGCCCCGGGCCGAAGGCAGGCGCTAAACCACTGAGCCACCCAGGGATCCCCCTTTTTTTTCTTTCTCCTCTTCCACCTTTCCTTTTTCATTTCTTCCTGCTCTTCCTTTTTCCCCCAGCTTCCTACTCTCCGCTTCTATGATCTTTTTGTTATCATTTTCAGACAAGCTGCAACCTGCACCTATTTAAAAGTCACTGGATACACTCAGAGTGGCCTGAAGTTGGTGTTTGGTTTTGCCTTGAGTTTTTGCCAAAAGCAAACGATTATGAACCCACTAGAATCCTCAACCTGTGTTCTTTAATTTCCCCAGAGGTGTGCACGAGAAGACTATTGCCAAATTTAAGGTCCATTAAATCGCTGAATCATCGCATTGGGGATTTACGCGCAGGCGTGTGCCTGTGTGTGTGTGTGTGTTTGTGCGTGCGTGTTTCTGGGAACCAGCTGGCCATGATGAGATTGCAGCCACTGATTACCAGTCGGGTTTCCATTAAGACTACACTCCCCTGAAAGGCCTGTCACGTTTATTTGTATAAGGCCTTGACAGAGCCACAATATGAATAGTGAAACAAATGAGGGCGATTGTTCATCGCTCAGGACACAGAAAACCCATGCCCGAGGTTTTTAAGAAACACACTCCCTCCTTCCTATTGGCAGTTCCATCTGAACTTCAATAAAGAATAGTTGCTTGCTATTTTAGTAGCCTGGATTAACAGCTTCAAAAAAGATCCTTTTAAGGAGGTCAAATGAGAGAGGAACTGGTGCCAGATTTTTTTTTCTTCCTTCCTTTCTTTTTTTTTTCCCCTCTCCTGCCCAAAGAGGGAATCATCCTCTTCCAGTGAATCATCTGTCTCCCGAAATGGTTACAAAGTCCAAAGGGAATTTCTTCTGTCCTGTTTTACTGAGGAAGAGGGAAGATCTGCGTTGTGGGTAGAGGAAAGAGATTACTTACTATTTATTTATTTATTTATTTTGCTAGTTATAAAACCAGAACAATTCCTCAACCTCAGAGTTCTTATGCCGTGCCAAGATGAGCCTTATTCTTAAATTCAGACATTTTAAATATAGAAGATTATTAAGCACTTGAATAATACGCTTCTTTTTTGTCCCTTTTCAGGCAAAAATGTGAGCTGTTGTATTTTCTATCTTTTTTTCCCTCCTTCCTTCTCCTGCCCCCTCCATGATTCATGCTTTTATTTATGTATTTTTTGTTCCAGTATGAAAAAAAATCGATCCCAAGTGAAACAAGGAAAGAGGTTTAAATTCCTTCTTTTCTGCTAAGAATTTATCATGCAGAATATGCCTTTACTGTGGTGAATGTTTTCCCCAAACAACTTCTGACTTCATTAGATCATGTTTAATATTAATGTACTGCAATTGCTTTTGGCAAGAGGTCCTTCACTTTGCCATTCTTTTGAACAAAGAACATTGTGGTTGATTTTTTTTCTAATGGAATGAAATGTTTGTTACAATTTTATTATAATTGCTTTCTTTGTTGCTTCTTGTCAATCCCTCCTGGCCCGTGAATAACAGGGACACTGCTGGGTACATGTGTATAGATTTAAATATTTTTTTAGTTCTGCAGAATTTGCTGGAAGTCAAATCCACAAATCCTCAGATCCAAATCAACTCTTGCTCCAAAAACAAGTTTGATTTTGCTAAGAGTGCCTTTGGCTGCTATATATCCTGATACTGATATTTAACTAAGTATATAGATAAACGGGTCTTTAATGTGAAGTAGAAAAATAAACGGGTCTTTAATGTGAAGTAGAAAAATTTGCTTTAGAT
Organism: Canis lupus dingo; assembly: GCF_003254725.2. Lineage (NCBI taxonomy): Eukaryota > Metazoa > Chordata > Mammalia > Carnivora > Canidae > Canis > Canis lupus. The sequence goes on from NC_064243.1 coordinate 81,820,814, forward strand.
GAATCCATGAATAGGGTTGGGCCATAGCCATTCTTTTGCAGTAAAAACAACTCGGAGTATGGTGAGCATCTTTTGGAGTTATTTTTCCCCCACTTATATCAGTGTACCATCTTCTTTCTGTCAAGTCACAATCATAAATCAATGTCAGAAGTGTCTTTCATTGAATTATTCTGCAAGACTCTGGTTAGTGCAGTGTCTGTTAGATTAATTTCTGAATACTGCACTTCTATTTTATGTTTTTTAAAATTAAGATCCTCAAATCAAAGAAAATGGATTCTTGGTTTGACTATAAGCCAGGCACATTTTTTGTGAATTTTTTCCTAAAGATCTTACATTTTGATGCTATTACAGTTTTTTTATTTTAAAATTCAATTTTTAATTATGATTGCTTATAGAAATACAGGTTTTGTATTATTAAGCTTATATCAAGCACCCTTGCTAAATTTACCTACTATGTTGAGCTCATTTATAGGTTCTTTTGAGTTTTTTATATACACAAATCTATAGTCTATGAAAAATTACAATTTTTATATCTTCTTTTCCTTTCCTTTTCCTTTCCTTATACATTTTACTTCTTTTGCTTGCTTCATTGCTCTGGCTGGGGTTCACAGTACAGTGTTGAATAGAAATAGTAATAGCAGGCATCTCATCTCTGCCTCATTCCTGATTTGAGGTGGAAGTCTTTCAATACCTCACAGTTAAATACAAGGTTTGCTTTCTTTGTTTGGTTTTCATAAATGCCTTTCATCAAATTAAGGAAGTTGTGTTCTATTTCTACTTGGCTGAGATTTTATGTAATGATTCAATCTTGAATTTTATGAAGTAGTTTTATTACTTGACATCGCCTGAGATTATCATAATGATTTTTTCTTCTATTAATGTGGTGCAATGATATTGATTGATTTTTGATTGTTAATTTGTCTTTTAATTCCTAGGATATCCCTACTTGGTGACTATATAATAACCTATAATATATTGCTAATTTTATTTGGAATTAGTTTTAAGGGTTTTGTTTTTGTTTTTGTTTTTTGCTATGTTTATAAAAGAGACTTGCCTTTACTTCTTTTTTCTTGCAATGTCCCTGTTGGATATTGGTATTGAGATTAGGCTAGGTTCAGAAAATAAGTTGGAAAGTGTTCTCTCTATTCTTTGGAAGAATTTGTGTTAAAAATTGATATATATCTTTAAAGTTTGAAACTATGGATATTAAATTTAATGGAATCATTTTTAATTAAGTAAATTCAGCTCCCAATGTAGGCCTCAAACTCATGACCCTGAGATCAAAAGTCACACACTCTCCTCTTTTAGCCAGCCAGGTGCCCCTAATGGATTCATTTTTAAGTAGCTACAAAACCATCCAGATTTTAAATTTCTGGCTTGCCAGTTTTGAGAAGTTGAGTTTTTTTCAGAAGTATTTTCAGCAGAATTTTATAATCTCTTACAGTTTGTTCTTAGTGTCATTAGAATCTGTAGTATGTCACCATTTCATTCCTCATTTTGATAAATTTTGCTTTGTTTCATTCTTTTTTTCTTTTTTAATAAAGATTTTATTTATTTATTCATGAGACACAGAGAGAGAGAGAGGCAGAGACACAGGCAGAGGGAGAAGCAGGCTCCATGTAGGGAGCCTGATGTGGGACTCGATCCCAGGTCTCCAGGATCACGCCCTGGGCCGAAGGCAAGCACTAAACCGCTGAGTCACCCAGGGATCCCCCTCATTCTTTTTTCTTAAGTGGTTTTCAAAATATTTATATTTTTATAGAAATTATAAAATTTATTATATAATTGTCATTATGTATTATATAAATATGTAAGTTATATATTTATATATATATTTTTAAAATTTATATTTATTTATGATAGTCACACAGAGAGAGAGAGAGAGGCAGAGACACAGGCAGAGGGAGAAGCAGGCTCCATGCACCAGAAGCCCAGCGTGGGATTCGATCCCAGGTCTCCAGGATCGCGCCCTGGACCACAGGCAGGCGCCAAACCGCTGTGCCACCCAGGGATCCCGATATATTTATATATTTAATTATATCTTTTCTTCTACATTTTTTAGTTGAATATTTGCTGTTTTTTTTAATATCTGATGCTTTTAAAGATATCTTTCCCCATAGCATAGCTCCAGTTGTGTTCCACAAGTTTAAATGTCATATTTTCATTATTATTCAATTAAAATACATTCTAATTATGTTGTGATTTCTTTTACCATGAGTTAGAAGTGCATTGTTTAATTTGCAAATTTTGAGAATTTTCTAGTTTTGTTCTATTACTATTTTCCAGATTATCATCCTGGTGGCTATAGAATATAATTCTGTGATTGCAGTCTTTTGAAATTTGTTAAGACTTGATTCTCCCCAAACGCTGCCACATCTAACACCCCCTCCTGCCTCTGTGGGTGAACAGAAGTGGAGCTGGGGAGACAAGGAGAGACTGGTGCCCTATCCACCCCATGCCTGTATCTAATATATAAATACAGAGATGTGTTAAAAAAAAAAAAAAGACTTGATTTATGCCTCAACAAATGGTTAGTTGAATTAATGTCTTATCTGTGCTAGACAAGAAAGTATAGTCCACCATTGTTGATGACAATGTTCAATATATGCCGGTTAGGTCAAGTTTGTTACTCATGTTGCTCAAATATTCTGTATCTTTTTTTTTTTTTAAGATATATTTATTTATTTTAGAGATGGAGCAGGGCAGAGGGAGAGAGAAAATCAAGCAGACTCAGCATTGAGCATGGAGCCATAGGGAGATCAATCTGACTTGAACTGAAACCTAGTTGGATGCTTGACTGACTGTGTCACGAAGGTGGCTCTCAAATAATCTACATCTTTACAGATTTTTCTCCTACTGGTTCTTAGAGTTGCTGAGAAAGGACATCTTAAAATTTCCCACTGTGACTATGCATTTACCTTTCTTTATCCAGTTTTGTCACTTTTTGCTTTGCATATGAAGCTGTGTTATTTAGCACATATAAATTTGGGATTTACATTTAATAGTATTAAATATAATACTATATTATTCTGAGGATTGACTATTTAATAGTAAAAAAATCATCTTAATGTCAAGAAATTCTTTTTGCCTTATAGTCTACTTCATCTGATATTAGTATATTATACCAATGTTACAGTTTTTTCTACCTTTTACTTTCAACCTTTCAACATCCTTATGTGTAAGGTATGCTTTACAAACAGTATCTTGCTCTTACAACTTTTAAAATTCAGCTTGATAATTTTTCTTTTAATATAAGTATTTTGTCTTTTTTATATTGGCAAAAACATGTAACTTTAAATTTATCATGTTAACCATTTTTAATTGTACATTTTGTAATGTTAAGTATTTTCATACTGTTGTGCATTCAATCTCTAGAAGTTTTTCATCATGCAACACTGAAACTACACCCAAGAAACACTGATTATCTCCACACCTGATATAATTACACTTACATTTGGGTTTCAATTTGTTATTTTCCTGTTTGTTTTCAACTTGTCTCACATTCTCCCCGTTTCCTCATTTCTTTACTACTGTTATACCTTTTTTGCTACTACATTTCCCCACATAAGCTTGTGATATATGAATCATTTTAAAGACTTATTTTAGTAGTTACAGATTATAACATATAATCAAAATCTCATATAAATTGGTATTTTCACCATTTCCCTGCAATCCAAGAACTTTAGAACAATTTGCCTTGATGTGGTCCCTTCTGAAATTTGTTACTATTGGAATGTATTTTAATCACACATATATTTAAAACTCTGTAAGATTTTGCCATAGTTTGGGGGCTCCTGGGTGGCTCAGTTGGTTAAGCCTCTGACTCTTGGTTTCAGCTCAGGTCATGATTTCAGGGTTGTGAGATAGAGCTCCATGCTCAGTATAGAGTCTGCTTGAGATTCTCTCTCTCTCCCTCTGCCCCTCCCTTTCTAAAATAAATAGATAAATCCTTTAAAAAAGATATTGAAATTGTTTTATACAGTGAATGTTGATTTATTCATATCCACATATTCACATTCTCCAGTGTTTTTCTTTCCTTCCTGCATTTCTTTACTTCCACCTATCATAGTTTTATTCTGCTTTTACTATTGCTTTTAGTGTGGGTTTCCTCTTGACAAACAGTTTCAGTTTATTTCTCTGGAAATGTCTTCTTTTTTTGCCTTCATTTTTTATGTTCACCCAGGATAGAATTTTAGAACAGCACTTATTTTATATCCACACTTTGAAGATAATTCCATTCCTTGACTTTCATTATTTCTGATAAGGTCAGTTTTATTTTTGTTCCTTTGACAGTCAAACTCCTTTTTCTCTGATTGATTGAAGATTTTTATTCTCTACAGTTTTTAGCAGTTTTAGGGTCATGTGCCTAGAGGGCCTTTTCTTTGCATTTATCCTGATTTGGGTTCATAGTTTAACATGAATGGTAGAGTGATAGCTTTCATTAATTTTGAAAGGTGATTGGCCATTGCCTTTTCAAATATAATTTCAGTCCCATTTTCTTTCTTCCCCAAGGGAAACTCCTATTGCACGCATGTTAGACCTTTTTGCCATGCTCCTTGGATTTCTTATGCTTATCTCTATATTTTTCCTGTCTTTTTCTCTCCATACATCAGGATGGATATTTTCTTCTGACATATTTTGCAATTTACTAATCTTCTCCTCAGTATATTTAATCCATTATGAAACACATTTTTTGAGTCTTAAATTCAATTATTAAATTTACAGTTTAAAATTTTCTTTTGGGGATCCCTGAGTGGCTCAGCGGTTTAGCACCTGCCTTCAGCCCAGAACATGATCCTGGAGTCCCAGAATCGAGTCCCACATTGGGGTCCTGCATGGAGCCTGCTTCTCCCTCTGCCTGTGTCTCTGCCTCTCTCTCTCTCTCTCTCTGTCTCTCATAAATAAATAAATAAAATTTTTTAAAAATTAAAAAATAAAAATTTCTTTTGAATATTTTATTTATAGATTCTCTCTACTGCAATTTTCCATCTACTTTCTTTTTAATCTCCTCTGGTTCTGTTTCCATTCTTTTTCTCATGAGTTTTTTCCCCCCCTCTAGAGTTTTCAGTCATTTGGTCATATGTTTTTATTTATTTTTTTTAAGATTTTGTTTATTTATTCATGAGAGAGACACACACACATCAGAGAGAGAGAGAGAGAGAGAGAGAGGTAGAGACACAGGCAGAGGTTAGAAGCAGGCTCCATGCAGGGATCCTGATGTGGAACTCGATCCCGGGACTCCAGGATCATGCCTGGGCTGCAGGTGGCACTAAACCGCTGAGCCACCCAGGGATCCCAAGGTCATATGTTTTTAATGTTTGGCAATTTTTTATTGATTGTTGAATAACATACATGAAAAATGTAGAGACAATGAGTGTGGTTGATGAGATCTAGAGAGGGTTTACTTTTGCATCTCAGAGGCAATTAAGAGTATCAGATAAACGTAATCTATTTTGTGTTTGAGTTGATTTGAATCAGGATTTCAGTCATCATGAAAATTAATCTATCTTTGCTTCATCCTTCTGCTATGGTGGAGGTCAACACACTTTATCTGTATATGGTCAGATAGTAAATAGTTTAGGCTTTGCAGGCCTACAGTCTCTGTTGCAACTACTCACTCTATCATTGTAGCACACAAGAAATCCGTAAATAATATAAGTGTGGTTTTATTCCAATAAAACTTTTATTTATAATATTTGGCATTGGGCCAGATTTACCCTGCAGACCATCGTTCTCCAACCTCTCTCTATCCTAGGGTATAACTCTCTGGGGCCTCCTCTTAAAACCTGGGTTATTTAACCAAGACCCTTTTTCTGTAGAGATCCCTACACTTCAATTTTTGTCTCACTATTTCTGTGAAACAGTTGTTAGATCTATGAACCTTCTTATCTCGTTGGCTACAAATTATGAATTACCAATTAGAGAGGAACAACCACACTAGATGTGGGCTTCACCTTTTTGCACTTACCTTCTCTCCAGGATCTTAACTTTTAAGATAGTCACCTGGGTAGCAGTCTGACACCATCAAAGATTTTTTGTTGTTGTTATTATTTATCTAGCTTTTCTCCTTGTTCTTGGTACAGATAGTTTATCAGAGCCAGAAGCATATGAGGGTCTTTATCTGAAATTCAGATTCACCATTGCCTTAACAAAGATTGGAAAAACCATCTTTATGTTTTGAATTTTGCATCAGTGATTGTCAGACTGAAGGGTATGCTCAGAGTCCAGTTGGCTACTCTCTGCTTTTAAATAATAATTTGTCTCGAATCTGCTCACTTCTCCCCATGCTGATTGCTCCTTCCTTAATTCTCATTTAAAATGGCTTTCTAGGGTACCTGGGTGGCTCAGCTGGTTAAATATCTGCCTTCAGCTCAGGTTATGACCTTGGGGTCATGGGATGGAGTCCCACATTGGGCTCCCAGTTCAGCAGGAGTCTGCTTCTCCCTCTCCCCTGCTAGTGCTCTCTGTCTCTTTCTCTCTCTTAAATAAATAAATAAATAAATAAATAAATAAATAAAATCTTTTAAAAAATGGCTTTCTAATTCTCCCGATATGTCCTAATTCATTCTCTGCATGGTAGCTGGAGGGATCCTTATAAAACATAAATGTGAGCATGTTATCCCTTGCAACTTAAACTCTTTTATAAAAGTAAACTCTAGGACTAACATGGGGCTCAAACTCACAACTCTGAGATAAAGAGTTGCGTGCTCCACTGACTGAGCCAGCCAGGTGCCTCTCACTGCTTCAAACTCTTTAATGCCTCTCTATTTCCTTTAGAATATAAAAGACAAACTTTAAGATGGCTTGTAAGGCCCTTCATGACCTTACCACTATCCACTTCTCCAACCAAATTTTCCAATTTTTTTTTCTAAAGTGATTCTATCTGGTTTGCATTAATTGCTTGCTGTTCGTTGACGAGACCAGAGACTCTCCCACCTCAATGCCTTCACACATGGTCTACCTGACTTGAGATCTTCATACTTTTCTTTCACCTTAAGATATCTTTCAAGTCTCAGCTAAAGTTAACTCTCTCTACAAAACTTTTTTTGACTCCTAAATTCTGGCCTAGTTCTGGAGTGCTCTATATTCCCCCAATGATATTTCTTATCCCCTGAATAATGAAATTGAATGTGTTGACTTGTTTGTAGCCCCTAAATACTCTGAGCTTCACAGGGCAAAACTGTTTCTATTTCAGTCTTGAATCATTAGCATCTAGCACAGCACCTGGCCCATGGGAGGTGCTTCCTAGTGCTTCGTTGAATGAATGAATGAATGAATGAATGAATGAATTAATGTTTTAAATATATGAGGGATTATTTACTTTTTATTCTGATGTTTACATTCATTGCTGCCCAGTATAGCTTTACAAGCTGGCAAAGCAGTATTATTTCTGTTTTAAAATGGACAAGTGGTAACAGGCCAGATGACTTGCATGGGGGTTTTCAAGATGTTTAATAGAGAGTGTAGAGCTCATCTCTAGGTTATGTAGGTTTCAGGATAGATGTTGAGATCATGTACCATGGTTTTGCCTTACTCACTACATCACTTCTCCTTTTCCATTCCCATCTCTTTCTTTTCCTTCCCCCTATGATTATCAGTAAGGCCACACTGAAAGCCAGAGAGATGGTGACACCTTGATTAATCAGTAGGTGTGGGGATTTTTAGAGAGTTTAATCATCCATCATTAAACAAAACTTTTCTTCCCCCCACCATGGCTCCATGTTAGCCTGGGATCGGAATGCAGAGGAAGGGGATGTGACAGGTGGTAACTCCTCCTTTTCAAGGTGAGATTGTGCATAGAAATGCCAGGACTCTGTGGTGACTTCAAAGCGGTGTGTGGTGCCTGGAAGATGGAGAAGGGGCTCCGGGTGGTGACCTTGTCAGATTGCTTTGCTGATGATAGTGGGACTCTGCAATCATCTGCTTGTTAAAAGGAAGAAGTTCATATATGAAATCAATAATGTGATGAGTGGGCACAGTCTCCTCCATGATCTCTTTCAGGTAATATTAAAGGGAAATGTTAAATAATATTAATATTTGAAAAGTTAGCCATTAAATTCCATTCTAAAATAAAAAAACAACACCTATCATTTTTGTATGTTTGTATGGGAAAAGCTATGCATTTTGTTTCTTTACTCATAAATTCTGTACCACAGAGTGTGCTATAGTCAGGTTGTAGAGATGAACATCTGGTGAACAAAGAGGCAGGGCAGATAGTATTGGAAGGGTTTTCTAAAAACTGCCTCTTGAATGTTACTCTTTGGAGACCTCTGGTCCAGGCAGCAAACTGAAAGTGGAAGTATCTTTCGAGAGGCCAGAAAACATTGATTTTACTGGCTTGGCTAGAAAGTTTAAGGCCATTTTCATTCATGTCTTCTAGGTAGTATCCTTTTCAAGTGGATGACCATGGAATCCGAGAATATCTCAGAGAAGCAAGAAGAAATTCTCTCTATCTTGGAAGAGAAATTTCCTAGCTTGCCTCCAAGAGAAGACATTATCAACGTCCTACAAGAGACCCAATTCAGTGCTCAGGGTGAGTGACTCTGTTCTTTAGCTCTGTTGCAACTCCTGAGGAGGGATGGTTTATGGGATGGCATGTTGCCAGGGCCCAGAAAGTGAATTTGAGGGTGCCTTCATTTTCTTCCCTATGATTGTGCTTGTGGAAGGTTTCCAGGCACTTAATGTTGGCTTACCTGGAAGCAGGCAGCCTGTACTGCAGTCTCTCCTCTGAGGCCTCTGTGTCTGGATGTATGGTTAATACATGTGTCTAATGTGCACCCCAGATGCCTCATTACATGAAATCCCTGTGCTGAGCTGGTTCTATTCTGAGAATGTGGCAGGAGCAATGTCAAAGCACAATGGGATTTCATAAATCAATTAATTTTAGGAAAAAAGAAGACAGCTAAGCAGATAAAATTGTTCTCTCAATCTCAGCTTTACTAAGACAGTGGATTTCCTGGCTCACTCATTTTATAATAATAATAAGTAGATATAATTCCAGGAGTACCTGATACACACACAGTTTTGCTGCTATAACTTTGTATGGATTATCTTACTGAGCTTTCATGACAACCCTGAGAGTCCGGTGCTATGATTATCCCCAGTTTCCAGATGTGAACACTGAGGCACAGAAAGGCAGCTTTTCTTTCTTGCAATCACATACACAGCTGGCAAGTGACCAGGCCAGGATTTGAACCCAGACATTGACATAACTTTTTCCCTTAGTTTGGAATTCCCCGGGGGCAGGGGCAGGCCCGAGGCAAAGTAGTTTATCTGGCAGGTGCTCCCCAGAAACACTGGAGTGATTTATCAAGCAGCTTAGCATTGTGGGAGGTCATCCTTCATCCCGCTAGGGAACCCAAGAAAAGAATGTAAATTGCACCTCACTGTTATCCCACCTGAAGGTTGCAGTGCTGTGCTAAAACTTGTCCATTCAAGCTCTGGGGACTGGTTGGTAATTTGTCAGGAGTTTTGTGAGTTAGGTTATGTTGGGTCAGCAGCTTGGAAGCCATGGTGGAAGTGTTCACATCACAGAAACGAACAAATACTACAAATCAGGTTTTATTGCTGAATATTCAACATTTACTAACATACCACTGGTCTATTGAGAGATACTTAGTTCCAAGAGTTGTTAATTCCCAGAGTAAGCTCTGGTGGCTAGAGAAAATCCTTAGGAAGAGACTCAGGTGCTGGTGTTTGGGCATCATGCTTCCCACACTGCGATGGGAAGACCTAAGGAAGAATGAGTGGGGCCATTGATGCATCTGCTACAAATGTATGTGTGTGGATGGATACGTGTATGTATAGCTGCACGACGGTATGCATTTTGTTGTTCACTTTCAAAACTAGACCAAGCTTTTTTTTTTAAGATTTATTTGAGAGAAAAAGATAGTGCGTGTACACGCATGAATGTGTGCACAGAGGGGAGGGGCAAAGAGTCTTAAGCAGACTCTTCATTGAGCATGCAGCCCTATTTGGAGCTCTATCTCATGATCATGACCTGAGCTGAAACCACGAGTTGGGCACTTAACCGGATGTACCACCGTGCCCCACAACTAGATCAAGCTTTTAATGTCACAGTATATTCTATAAATCATTTTATGCTGCAGTATGATACATTGTGGCCTTTCAGTCTTTAAGCCAAAGAAAAATATTTAGTACTCGTCTGGTTCCTTACACTGCTGTGCTTGACAGAGTGTTCTAAGTTAGGAGGGCAAGCAGTCAACTTTAGTATCTAAACATGCATCTGGGAAGGATATATATTCTCTACTGGGCTTTACTATGGGTCTTCTCCCCAAGAGGTTAGGCCTAACCAGATATAATAACCTAGAGTGAGAGTTAAATGTCAAGCCAGACCTTTTCCTATCTTTTGCAGATAAATTCTACTGAAGCGCATTGTCAGCTGACTCAAACTATGCAGTTTTGGATAATTCAGCCATTTCAGATTATTCTTCTCATCATTTAAGGAATCCAGTGGCTCCAATTGCCAAAGAAATTGGTCACAAGGGTGACCAATTTAATTATGGTAGTTTTATGGGTTACATATATAAAGTGTATTTTGAATAAGATTACACTAGAAAATATAGGAGCTCAACTAAATCCATCCTGAAAGCAAATTTTGGCCTTGTGAGGTGTGACCTAGCAAGTTTGCGTGATTACACTAGGTCTTCCTCATTTGTGCACCTCTTCCCATTCCATTCTCTGCTTCTGTCTGCTATGGGCCTCTAGAGTCTTTTACTTCTGAGCATTTAGTCCTGTGGCTTCTGGTTGGGGTTGGTGGGTGAGGAGAGTTAGCAACACATGGGGTGTGTGTTTCAAGGGAAGAGAGAGGCTGTAGTATTTCTTCCTTGCTTCCTTACTGATTTGATGCTAAGTTTCTGGCAGCTACTCCTCTGTACTTTCAGGTCTCTGTTTCTTGCCTGTGTCCTTTTTGCTAGTGTCTGAATGCTTCACCATCTTTTATTCATTTTCTCAGCCCCACCCACGTATCTGTGAGTATCCTGTTATTAAAAATCTTTTTTTTTAAATCATGAGGGTGAATTCTGTTTCCTCCTAGGATCCTAACTGGTGCAAATATTGTCACTCATGTGATTTTTTTCTTAATATGTATTTATTATGAGTAAGAGATCTTGGGGGGTGGGGTGGGTATTGAGACTAACAGGCTGAATTCTTTATATAATCCCTTGATGTTACCAAGAAAAGTTCCCCAAGTGTAACATAATGTTTTCCCCTCTCATCTACAGGTTTAAGTATTGAACAGATGATGCTGAAAGATCTAAAGGAACTGTCAGATGGAGAAATAAAAGTGGCCATTAGTACTGTGAGCATGACCCTCGAGGTAAGGGTAGGAATGGGTTTTAGTTTGTTTAGTTGGTGGTTGATTTTTTGGGCAATGACAGATTTTACAGAATTGCAGTCTGAGCAACTGGTGTACAACTCTCTACAGCATAAGTCAGTGTTACTCTTTTGCTATGAATGCTTCTTTATGATATATTTGACTAGGAATGCGGGTTATTATTTTGGATGAAACCACTGTGCTATGTCAATGAAAAATGGCAAACATGGATTCCCAAGGCAAGTGGTATTTCATTCATTTCAGTAGAAAAAAACCTAAAACACAAGCATTCACATTTGTATGTGTGCATATGTATAGTCTGCTTAATAGCAAGGATTATATATGTGACTGGATTCACTTCCAGTTTTTCGGTGAACCACCCCACATTGTCCATAGAACTATTCTAAGAAAACAAGTTGTCCTTTGGCCCTTGTAGGCTGTTTGGATGCATGTCATTTTTAGTAATCAATGGTGGCAGTTCAAGTATTCATAAAACTCTCTTTCCAATCTGTTAAATGAATGACTCAGAGTGAATATTACTCTTGTCATTGTGTGTTTCCTTGGTAAATTATCCTTTTTCTACTTTGGGGGTTTTCAATGACTTGTATGTTAATCTTAATTAACCTAACTAATGGGGATGATATTTTACAGAAACACATTTGTGCCATGCCGAAGTCTACATATTTCTATACTATTATATTGTCTTGGTTGAGGCACTGAGCTCTCAAGTTTATGGAGATAAAAATTGCTGTATAGCAATTCATATTTTGGCTTTTAGAATTGTGTATCAGCATTTTTTTCACTTACCTTATGATGTTGATGATGATATCAATGTATATACTTCTAGGGAATAGCAGGCATGTATGGGGTGTCCATGACTCAGAAAACCCATGAGTAAAGCAGGTGATTTTCCCTGTAATTTCTTTGAAAAATTTAATTCCAGTTGCTTGAAATAGTAATTCAGGTCATAGATCCATATGAGTACCCAGAAGCAGATTGTTGTTACTAGAGGGAATCACATTTGGTGGTTACATCATACCTTGTAGTTTATTGAGCACATTCTCATTGTAGGTAGTTGGTAAACTGACACAGTTGTTTCTATGGACTTTCAAATTGCTAGATGCTCCCTATAATTAGATGTTGATGTGACTCAACACAAGAAATACATGTAATTTGGGATGTAGTAACTAGATAATCAGCTTCAATTAGAAATCTGCTTTGTGTATAGAAATCCAAGGAAAACATGGATCTTGCAAGGGTCAGTAGCTCAGAGAATCATTTCTCCTAGTTCAAGCCTTAGGGTTTTCTGTCTCCTCTCCCCCTCCCCTGTCTCCCTTCACTTAATGGCATCTTATTAGGCTTTAAATGCCTTGTTTGGAATTCCTTTCTAAATTAACATAGAGCATCTTGTAATTGCTTAGGGAACTGTCTGCAGTTAGCAAATTATTTTAAGGCTATTATTATTACAGACTTACCATAGCTTTAATGTACCTTTATTTATATTGTAGGGGTATATGAATGGCTTTTCAGAATTGTTAAACTCTGATGTTTGCCAAGCTGAATAAGTGATAAAATGATCATCTACATCTTTATAGTAATTTACATAGAGGTCCAGTAATTAATCAGGCTATTAAGTACATCTCTGGAAACACTATGTGATCTTCTGGGAGGATGGAGAAGGACATTCGTACATGTACAAGAAGGGTACACAGATTAAATGCTAATCAGCTGAATAAGGGCTTTTCACTTGGGCATAATGGGGATAGTAAAGATGATTGAGAAATGGGGAAGCAGCTCCTTAGTAACATCCTATGATTTCTTTGAAAGAGCAAATGCACGTTACTTATTCAGTCTGTCAGTTTTGAAACAGCTATCTAGACACCCTTTAAATCTAGATAGACTCTCAGGCAGCCCTGGTGGTACAGTGGTTTAGCGCTGCCTGCAGCCTAGGGTGTGATCCTGGAGACCCAGGATCGAGTCCCACGTCGGGCTCTCTGCATGGAGCTTGCTTCTCCCTCTGCCTGTGTCTCTGCCTCTCTCTCTCTCTGTGTCTCTATGAATAGGTAAATAAATAAAAATCTTTAAAAAAAACAACAACAAATAAATCTAGATAGACTCTCAAAGTTCCTATGAGTGTCTCAGTCTCATATGTTCTCCAAAGCATGTTGAGACCTAGCTACTTCGTGATGACTTTTGTAAATTCTCCAGTTTATAACCATCCTCTGAACCATCCTTTAGTCTAAAGGACCAACTTAGGACTGAAATAGTTATTGTATCTTCCATTAATTTTGAGCTTGTTTTATGTATTTATTTAATCATAGTTAGACAATATTTTAGGTTAATTGAGCATAATGATGACATCTTTGACTTTTTTTTTAAGAAGGAGAGAGAGCATGGTGATGGGTGGAGGAGGGGATGCAGAAGGAGAGGGAAAGGGAAACTCTTTGCAGAGCTTGACATGAGGCTCAATCTCGTGACCCTGGGATGATGATCTGAGCCAAAATCAAGTATTGGACACTTAACCAACTGATCCATCCAGGGGCCCTGGCATCTTTGACTTCTATCCCCCTTTAATTTCTTGGCACAGTGCTGAGCATATAGTAGGTGCTCTACAAATAGAAATACTTAGTACATATTGGTGTTTGCAGTTTGTCCATGAGATATCTGATTTTTACTTCCTTTTCAACTTAAATAAACAGCTAGGAGAGTGAAGCTACTTAGTTGTGCATCCAAGACAATATGCTTTGTTCCCTTCTAATCAGTTTTTTTCCAGATAACTATGTCTGAAGGCTGAGATCATATAGATCACATATGGTCCACATATTTGTAGATAGTACTGCTTACCCAGCTGTTGTCCAAAAGTCGATCGGGCAGCTTTGCAAAGTAGTTGTTACTGGAAGGAATGCACTGGAAGTTCTGTGGCACGTCAGGGAAATAGACAAAAGGCTTCTTCTTTCTTTTCTTTTTTTTTTTTTTTTTGACAAAAGGTTTCTTTACATTTTTGGTGGTCTTTTACAATGCTCTGATTCCACAGTTGTATGTGTCATGACCTTTATCGACTGATGACCTGATTAATTTTGGGAGGCAAAAATATTGAGAAAATCAGAGGAATCTGTGTCTTTGCAATATAAGAGAAGGAACCCCTGGTTTAGGAGATAGAGACCACTGGTTTGACAGATGGGTTACCTCGGGCCTTCTATGTTGAAAGCTACTAAGCCCTTTCTCATTTTCCTGGTAGTTTGTATCATAAAGAAGAATTGTAATCTAATCAAGGGCATAGGTGTTCTTGAAAGACCTACCGTAGAAAGTAAATAATTACAGTCATGCAGAGTTTGCTGCATTTGCTCCCTATGAGGTCAGATGAATGTGACTTGGGGGAGCAATGGATAAAAACTGGCCTTCTCAGAAGCATGGCCAGAGGGGTAGCCCTCCTTACAGAGAGGATTGGAAGCTAGGACCATGGAGAAGGCACTGCTGTCTCGTTTTGCATGGCCTCCAGGTCATTCTGAGCCAAATTCACACACATCTTGTGAGGCATCCACGCCACATACTGGAATTCACTTCACTGACTGTTGTTGTACCTCATCTTTTGTGCCCATTTTATTGCCTGCCAATCTGATTATCAGAAGAGAAACGCAGGTGGCTTTGATTCTGTTCCAGTCCTTTTTTTTTTTTTCTATTGAAGCGTTGTTGACACACAAGGTTACATTTGTTTCAGGCAACATAGTGATCCGACAAATCTGTATGATGTGTTATGCTCAGCACAAGTGCAGCTCACAATCCTGCATTTTAGTGGTGCAACCAGTGGAGAGAAGTAAAATTTGCCCAAAACTAAATCCATATTAAAAACTAGAAAGTATACAAATTAAAAATAATAAAACCTTAATCAGAAAAAAAAAGAAAAGAAAAAAAAGTATTTCAAAGCACATGCTAATTGGAACAAACTCTGCCTGTGTTCTTTTTTTTTTTTTTTAAGATTTTGTGTATTTATTCATGAGAGACACAGAGAGAGAGAGAGGCAGAGACATAGGCAAAGGGAGAAGCAGGCTCCACGCAGGGAGCCCGATGCGGGACTCGATCCAGGGACTCCAGGATCACACCCTGAGCAAAGGCAGATGCTCAACCGCTGAGCCACCCCCAGGTATCCCTGTATGTGTTCTTTTACCAGAAATTAAGTGGTTATTATACCTCCTAGACCTGGTATACCATTAAGGGGAAGGGACAGATCTTTCCATTCCAGTGAGGTACCACCAAAGCAACTGAGGTTCCCTTGCTAACACCAAACAGGATTACAACCTCCTTTAAGCATGTCCAAAAGGCTGTGAGCCATTAGCAGCTTTCCACAGGAAGGACAATAAGCAGGCACTGACCTGCTTACTAATTATTATGATCAATGACATTATGATTCATTCGGGCATGTGTACTATGTCAGTTTGCTCAGGCTGTCATAACAAAACAGCACCGAGTGGTGTTAACGACAGAAATGTAGTGCCTCACAATTCTGTTGGCTAGAAGTTCAAGCGTTGGCAGGATGGGCTCCTTCTGAGGGCTGAGAGTCTGTCCCATGCCTCTTACCCAACTACTGGTGGTTTGCTGGCATCTTTGGCCTTGCCTGGCTTGTAGAATTGTCACCTCAATCTCTGCTTTCACATTCACATCATCTTTCCTCTCTCCTTGTCTCAGTGTTCAAATTTGTGTGGATACTAGTCATCCTCTCCAATGACCTCATCTTTATGTCTGCAGTGACCCTGTGTCCAAATAAGGTCATATTCTGGGGTACTGGAAGTTAGGACTTCAGTATATAAATTTGGGGGGTGGCGGAGGGACACAATTCAACCAATAGCATATACTACTTGTAAAAGTAGTAATTTTCCAGAAAACTTAAAAGAATAAAACATACAGGACTGTCTGAATGAACCTGTTGCCTGCTAACCACATGTTTTTCTTTCAAATCCGTTGCCTTTAAGTGAGGAACAGTGGGGATTTTCTGCTCTTGAAATTTGGTCTTCTTTATTTGGAGCTGGAGTCTGAGGGAAGTGTTCAGGCTTGTTTTCTCTCTGGGACTGTCAGCCGGGGGCCTTCTCATGACCAGACACTTTGCTATTTGAAACCTGGAATAGAACACATGGGATGCATTCTGGTAAAGTGACTCAGACCGCTGACTCATTCTGCCCTGTAGAGATTACCAGCCAAGCTGCACCTTGGAACACTGCAGAAGGAAAAATACAACATTTTCCCTCAGCTTTTGGAACCCAGAGCAGAATGAATTTCAAGATCACTGTTAACAGTTCCCTAACAAAAGGAAACATTTATTCAGGGTGTAGTGAGCATTATTGAACCACTGTAACCTGTGCTTTCAGACTGAGCAAACCAGTCTGAAATCTGGTTTACCAATTTTAAGCTCCAAATATGATTTCTCATGGTTTGAGCTTAGAGTTTTTGGAGATCAAGATGGAAGTATGTCTAGAGTATTTGCCTACCTTGATGTGTCCTAGAATGTGTAGTTAGGAATATTTACCGGGGGTGGGGGGCATATAGATGATTCTTAATTAGTGCATTCTTCAAAATACCAAACCCTTACATGGTAGGTTATTTTTCAAAGCCAACTGGCCAGCCAGTGGAAATATGTGCAAAAACTCCCCTGGATTTTTAGAACATAAGTGCGTCCATTTCCTCTTGGGTTGAGGCTGGCCACCTCCTCCTTGCTAAAGAGGTAACATTTGATTTTGAGTGCTCACTGTATACCAGATGGTAGAGTGAAGACTTGCATCATCTCATTTAATCCCCCAGAAAGCCCATGAGGTAAGGGTGCTGTGGTTACCCCTGTGCTGGTTAAGGTAGCTGTAGCAGCTGTAACAGATAAACCCACATCTCTCAGAGACTCAACACAGAAGTTGTTCCATTTTTGCTCATGTAGTGATCCACTTTGGTGTTCCTGGTCTGGTAGCCTCGGGTGATTGAGAGACCATGTTCTACATGCAGCTCCCAAGATGCCTGTGAACATCTCCAAACAATTACTAGGAGGGAGAAGAGCTTCCAGGGCCACAGATGGAAGGCTTTATGGATCTTATTCCAAATGTAGCATCCATCACTTTCACTTACCTTTCATTGGCTCAGTCACCTGGTCCCATCTAGCTACAGGGAAGCAGAGAAATGTGGTCTAGCTGTGTGCCTAAGAAGAAAAACACTTTGAAGAATACTTAGCCAGTCTCTGGCACAATCTCCATCTTGGAAGCAAGGAAATTGGAATCTAGAGAGATGAAAACATTTGTCCAATGTAGAGCAGAACTAAAATCCAGGTTTGTCCTGCTCCAGTACTGTTTTCACTGCTTGAGATATGGTACCCATGGGCAAGACTAGTTGTAATCTTTGAGCCCACCCAGGGCTTGACTCATGAGTCATCCAGACATAGCAAGTGCCCCAAATTTGAGGTGTCAGACAGCCTGCGCCTCACTCCTCATACCAAGACTTCTTCCTCTTTACGTTCACATCTTTACTTCTTTTAAAAATCATTTCAATTTTGATCTGTAAACATCATCCAACTTCTAAGTATTCATAATGAAAGTAATTATTGGCCCCTGACCTAGAGGAGATTTGATAAATAAATCCAGTACATAAAAGTAATTGGAACAAAAATTACAGGACAAGGAACTGAGTAGGACATACCATGTAAGAAGGAAGGGAGTGTGATGCTTCTTTTCAGCCTGACTCTAGAATTCAAGGATATGAGTATTCTGGTTTGCCTTGCTGTGATATTTAACTTTTTAAAAATTGGTATTCCAAATGGAGAGAAGCCTAATCAGTTAGTGAAAAAAAAATTTAATTGTAGAGATCTTTTATTAAAATGGAACAGTATTACTTTTGAGTGCTATACTAACTTCAAATAACAAAAACTTTGAGTAGTTGAGGTGTTAGGAGTTCTCAATTCATACCTGGCCTAAGGGTCCAAAGGGAATTAAAGCCAATGCCAAAAACAGGTAACTTTCATGGTATGAATTTAATGATCAGTGTGTGTGTGAGACATCTGGAGTATGAATTTAGAGGTAATAATTCATGGCTTCTTACAAGTAATTTAGAGCTAATAACTCATAGCTTCTTGAGGACAGTGGTAGGATAAAAAGAATGAAAGATAGACCCACAGGGATGCCTGGGTGGCTCAGCAGTTTAGTGCCTGCCTTCGGCCCAGGGCATGATACTGGAGTCCTGGGATCGAGTTCCTCATCGGGCTCCCTGCATGGAGCCTGCTTCTCCCTCTGCTAGGTCTCTGCCTCTCTCTCTTTGTCTCTCATGAATAAATACAATAAAATCTTAAAAAAAAAAAAAGACCCACAAAAGTAGACTTGCATGCCTTTTAAGCTATCATGAATGGTTCTTGATAAGATATAGCTGAGATGAGAGAATCAGAAATCATTACGTAGGGACACCCAGGTGGCTCAGTCCGTTGAATGTCTCTGCCTTCAGCCCAGGTTGTCATTCCAGGGTTCTGGGATCGAGCTCTCTGTTGGGCTCCCTGTTCAACAGAGAGTCTGCTTCTCCCTCTCCCTCTGCCCCTCCCCTGCTTATGCTCACTCTCTCTCTCTCAAATAAAGAAATAAAAATCTTTTTTTAAAAGATATTCTTATTTAAAGAATGGCTTATCATATCAGTGGCAACAGCACTTTGTCTTTGAAACAAAATGTACTAAGCAGCTAAATCTTATATTTAGAAGCCTTATAATTTGTATGTAGGTAGCACCTTCTGCAGATGGCAAAAAAATATTTCAAAGACACCAAATAAAGCCTGCAAAGCCAGCCCATCTAGAAGTGCCTTATAATGGAATTCCTGTTTTATATCTAAGCTTGAGTTAAGTTGGGGCCAAGTTGATGTTTTGTTGACAACTTTTCTGTTTTACCTACTGGCCAATTTCAAGTGGACTTAAATGATTCATGAAACTTGGCCCATCTAACCTTCCTTCTCTGTATTTATTTCCCTAAATGGTACAAAATACCTCAGCACAGCCTTTCTAGCAGTCATTTTGCAGCAGGAATGAAATAAACAGTGATCCAAAGTTTAAAGATCATGAAGTTACTCATATGCACTGTGCTTTTTTGGACATAGGGTAGTGCCCTGGACTTCTATCCTTCTCTCCTGTGACACTTATAAAAAAAAAAAAATGCGTTTATAGAGAAGGGATGGCAAGGGGGTTGTAGAGAAAACACAGAGTCTGCCCTCCAGGCATAAACCTCTCCTTGGGGCCCAGAAATCCCCACTGACTTCCCTGGAAAACTGCAGTGGGAAGGAGATAATGAGATAAGATGCAACAAGGCTTTGGGGAATGTAAGTGATGCTAGCCTCAAAAGTGATTATTTGGCTTGGTGCAGAAAGTGAGCAAGCTGTGGAAGGACCTGCGTGCTGTTCCAGGAAGACCAAATGTGGTTGATTGGTAGTGAACAAACCAGGGAGCGTCATAAATTCCCCGATGGCATCTTACTTGCTGCATCTCTAGCGGAGAGTGGCTTTGTGGGATTCAGATTTATAGGCAAATGTGGATGTGTATCATTCATTGCCATTTCCCCGTTTTTATTACATTTTGTTCTTACCCCCCCCCACATGTCCTTTTTTTTAAAAATTTTTATTTATTTATTCATGATAGAGACAGAGAGAGGCAGAGACACAGGCAGAGGGAGAAGCAGGCTCCATGCCCGGAGCCCGATGCAGGACTTGATCCCAGGACTCCAGGGTCACGCCCTGGGCCAAAGGCAGGTGCTGAACCGCTGAGCCACCCAGGGATCCCCCCAACATGTCCTTGTACCTGCTTTTGTACCAAGAGCATGGAACAAAATAGGGCTGCCATACCCCACGCCAGGATCCTGACATCATGGTGAGTTGGGTCCAATTGGCTCCCCTCTCCCTGTCACCTCCTCAGAGTGAAACCGTATTCCAGTTATGTGCTGTTGTGTAGCAAGCCATTCCCAGGACCCGGAGGCTTAAAATGAGATATTAGTATTTCTCATAGTCTGTGGGTTTATTGGGTTCAGCTGGGTAGTGCTTGCTGGAGTTTCTCATGGTTAACAGTCAGATGGCGGCTGTGAGCTCAGTTGTGACCGTGGTTTCTCCTGGCATGACACTTAGGTTCCAAGAGAGACAGCCGCAGGAGCGAGCTTTGTGAGACACTCGGGGGGCAGCTGCAGTTCTTGTGACCTAACTTAAAATGTCTCAGAGTATGACTTCCATCATTTTCTATTCAAGTCTCCGAGATCAGCCTAGGTTGATGACAAGAGAAATTAGCAGTGGTTTGATGGTAGATGCCTGGAAAAAACAAAAAAAACCTCTTATTTAATAACCATATAATCAAATGAATCTCACGAATGAATTAGCTAATTTTTGTGCAGTTCTTGCATTACAGTTGATGACTGGGTATAGTTTCAACAAGAATGGAGTTGATATTTCTGCTTTCCTTAATAAGAAAGTGAAACAACAGGCTTTTGTCTGAATTTCCCCTGCTGGTCTACAACAATAATGACTTCTTTGCTGAATTAGTAGTTTACAAATACTAGAAGATTATGTCCTCAGGGTTTTGGGGTTTTGTGCATGTGCTATTCACAATGTGATGGCCACAGACACAACACACTTTGAAGTTTAACTTGAGTTTTAACATTTTCTTAATTACTTTCTTAAGTCCAGACCTGGTAAATTGTTTGTGTAGAGAGACAGATTATAGATATTTTAGACTTTGTGGTCCAAGATGCAAGACTGAGGATATTATATAGGGATTTAAATAGCTATTTGAAAACTTCTAGCTCGTGGGCCATATAAAACCAGTCAATGGGCTGCATGGGGTCTATGGACTTGACTTTGCCAACCTGCTCTAGGGGAGCAATGCAACAATAAAACAAGTTTTGATGTATAGTGTTTGCCAATTTCTGTAGTGTATATACTCTTAGTGTGGCTTGTTTGAACGCACCAATATGACATCATCGAAACAGAGATGGGAATAGTTGATAATCCTTTACTGTAAAACTGGAATTTGGTCAAAAGTATTCTCACCAAGGGGGAATAAAAAAAGGAAAATGAGAAAAATCTATGTGAGGTGATGGATGTATGAATTAACTTGATTGTGGGCATCCTTTCTCAATGTATACCTATATCAAATCATCAAATTGTAGGTTTTAAATACATTATAATTTTATTTGTCAAACAAAGCAAATGGAGAAGAGATGAGCAGAAGCCTGCCATTTTTGTAGCATTTCTGCCATGCAGATACTATAGATGTAAATAACATAAAGAGCATAGATAATAGTAACAGATAATAAAATAATTATGAAGGAATGTGTTTCAGAATTTGACTTTTGTTTTTGATACAACTTATGTAATATAAAATATGTACATTTAATTTTTGCCATGGCTACGTTTGCTTTGCAAATGGTGGGTTTGCAGGTTTCACCCCAATTTTATAATTGTCTCTCATTGACCTGTACGTGTCAGTTCCAGCACACCAGTAGGAATGAGACCCCAATTCTCAATGTGAGGAGGAGCATGTGCATATGCAGAGGGAAGAGATTGGAGACGGCTTACCCAGGAGGGAGTTGCTCCTGGTACCCAAGGCTGTGTCATTCAGTCCCAGACTTTTTTCTATCAATCAAGGAAAAGTAGCCACTTCTACCTGAGTATTACCACACTTTCTTCCAGTACCTTTCTAATGCATATTTATCATTAAAAAGCCTATAAGAAAAGTCTTTTAGATGTCATCAAAATGCCTATGACTTTCCATTTGCATGCAGTATTTTTGGTACCTCTGTCACTTTATTTGGGGATCTCTCATTTAAACTCACATTCATGGGGTGCATGGGTGGCCCAGTTCGGATAAGCGTCTGACTTCAGCTCAGGTCATGATCCCAGGGTCCTGGGATCGAGCCCCACATCAGGCTCCATGCTTCTCCCTCTCTTCCCTGCTTATCCTTTCTCTCTCACTAACTCTCTCTCTCTCTCTAAAATAAATAAATAAATAAATAAATAAATAAATAAATAAAGTCTGTTAAAAAAATAAATTCACATTTACCTTTGGGGAAATGGGCATATTATCAGAAGGTATTCTGAATAAATTCAGAATGTCACTGCATCTTATGCAAATACCAATTGTACATTTCTAGACCTTTCTAGACCTTTCTAGACCTTCAGAAGTCATAAGTAATTCTGTTTTATTGAAATCCTTTTGCAGGGGGAGGACAGTTGACCTTTACCTTGTGAAGGAGCCCAAGTATCAGTGTCTATCTTTCTGAGAAGTAAGCTCCGGGAAATTGGTAGAATTAGGCACCTCTCTTGTTATTGCCCTTCAGGAAATGTTGGTATTTTGGAACACCTGGGTGGCTCAGTGGTTAAGCATCTACCTTTGGCTCAGGGCAGTGATCCCAGGGTCCTGGGATTGAGTCCCACACCGGGCTCCCTTTAGGGAGCTTGCTTCTCCCTCTGCCTGCCTCTCTCTCTCTCTCTGTGTGTGTCTCTCATGAATAAATAAATAAATAATCGTAAAAAAAAATGTTGGTATTTGGAAAGCTAATAGGTAGACTTTGGTTCCAGTCACTTTAATCTCATAAAATGGCAAAGAAACCACAAAAAACCGCCCTATTATGTTCATTCTCTCTCTACTTCAGCCTGGCCGAGGGAATTAAGAACCAGCATTTTAACAAAATATATCTGTGACAATTTGAACTTTCTTTATGGCATAATATCAAATTCTCTTCTGCAGCTCTCTTCACGAGGAGGGAAACCCTCAGGACATTGTGATATGCTAGGATGACTGCTCTTTCGCTCTGTAAATACATTTTTAAAGTGTACTATAATGTCATTTTGATGGCTTAATTTCTGGAAGGATTTGGCTAATTACATTTTTAGGAATGTCTTCAGACCAGTTTTAGCTGCCTGGTGTTAGCAGCTGTTGCTTACCTTTTCTCTGGTTTATTTTCTCTCTCTCTCCTGCTTTCAGAGTTATTTTGCTGATTTGGAGACCTGACCTTGGTTTAAATTAGTTTGTCTGTAACACTTCTGTGAATCACACTGCAATATTTTAATGGTTAATTACTGCATTGCATCAACTTGTCACAGAAAAGCAGGCTGTGAAGCTAAAGGAGAATTTCTCCCTTTTCTTGTGACAGAAGAAACCTCTGCAAAAAGGAGACAGTTGGAGCTTGGTTGTCTGAATGCCCCTTCCCTCTCCATGTAGGTAAATGCTGAATCGGTTCCCTGAGTAACAAGGACTCCTTTTGAGTGCACATTGAAATGAAATAATAAATTTATACCAAATAGCCAGTGGCGATTCAGAGAAATAAGGAGACTCAAACAAAGGAATAATTTAGGATAGTTACTTTCTAGAATAGACATCTTTTTTGTTGTTCCTTAATCAATAGTGGTTGCTAAGGTTGGCTGTGTGGAAGTCTAGTGAAGAGTGGGTTATGATAGGTCGGTGGTGTCGCCTAGTGGTGGAAAAAGGAAAACTTTATCTAGCAGATAAGGTGCTAGAACTAAAATTTGGTAATTTATTCTTGTCTTCTTTTATTCCTTCAGAAGAATAATCTAATGTGCATTGTATCCCTAGCATGGGGCTAGTCCGAACTTTGAGTAATTCAAGTTACAAAAACAAATATAATAGTAGCCAGAATTTGCTGAGTGTTTACTATGTACCATACATTTCATTTTTATTGAACCTCAATGACTAGTCCCTGAGATAGGTCTATTCTTATTTCCATTTTATAAATGGATTGTAATAGACTCTTCTAGAAAAAGTATCTCATGACGTGAAGTATTTGTGGCGATGATTTGCCTTCCAACATGTTAGAGTAGCAACCTTTTCATGATACCTCTATGAAATCTAATTGTCAGTTTCTTCTCAAATACCCATGCCAAGTACATTTGTTCTGGCTTTTAAAAGTGCTGTCTTTTTATCTCAAACCAAAAATGAAACAGTCGTTTTCTACCTACGTGCTCATGTCATTACCTACCTACCCATGGAGCCCAAACAATGAGGCTTCCAGCTTATACTATAGCCATTAACATCACTAACTCATCCTGTTGCACATCAGATTGGATAATGTGTCCCTGGTACAGCAAGATTGAAAAAGGAGGGCTTGAATGTTTGCACTCATTTCATTATCCA
Organism: Canis lupus dingo; assembly: GCF_003254725.2. Lineage (NCBI taxonomy): Eukaryota > Metazoa > Chordata > Mammalia > Carnivora > Canidae > Canis > Canis lupus. Next base: position 81,845,278 of record NC_064243.1, read on the forward strand.
CTTAAGCACTCATTAACGTAGTCATTTGTTATCAAACATTTATTGAGCGTCTACTATGTAGCTGAAATATGGACTTGATACTGCAATATAGTAGTTTCTGTCTTCCCTAAGCTTATGAATGATTGGTAATTTTAATTCATTCTAATGGGGCCAATGCAGGATACCAGAGTTTCTGACTCAGTAGTTCTGGGGTAGAACTCAAAAAATTTTATTTCTAGTTAAGTTCCCTGGGATTCTGATGCTGCTGGCTCAGAGAACACACTTTTGAGTTTGGTTGGTTTATTTTTTTTTAAGATTTTATTTATTTATTCATGAGAGACGCAGAGAGAGAGAGAGAGAGAGAGGCAGAGACACAGGCAGAGGGAGAAGCAGGCTCTCTGCAGGGAGCCTGACGCGGGACTTGATCCCAGGTCACCAGGATCACACCCTGGACCGAAGGCAGGAGCTAAACCGCTGAGCCACCCAGGGATTCCCCTGTTGGTTTAGAGCCATTTGATTCAGGTCCCAGCTTTTGGATGTGCATACACAGATCCTGAGGAAGGGAACTGGTGTTCATTGAGTATCTACTATGTTCCCAGCATTATGATAGGTGCTTTATAGTAATTTATCTTTCAAAATTCTGAAACCTTCCTTATGACATGGGCAATTATTAAATTTATTTGACATGTGGATAAACTGAGACTCACAGAAGGAAAATGAACTACCTCAAGCCACAGAGTAGGCATTCCAACCCAGAGACCTCTGATTGCAAAGTCCTTGTTCTTTCCTGATTGTTCTATGTTGGGTCATAGAAGAATAAGCTTATTGTTATCATCATCATTATTATCTCTCATCAAGTATGAGAGAGAAGTTCCGATATGAAAGATAAGAAAGGATGTGTTTCCCCAAAACTTAGTGGCTTCAAAGACAACAATTTAGTATTGCTCATGATTCTACAGGTCTTGCCTGAGCTCACTCATGCAGCTGTAGTCAGCTAATGGCTCTGCCAGGGCTGGGTCATCTAGAGTGGCCTCACTCACATGGATGGGAACCTCAACCGGGAAGGTTGGAAGGGATGGCTGGTGGCTGAGCCTCTCTTTAGATGTAGTCTTTCATCCCAGGCTTCTTCACCTGAAAAACAGAAGCTTTCAAAATGGAGGAAGCATGAACTTTGGGGGATTCATTCAGGGGCACCTGGGTGGTACAGTTGCTTGAGAGTCCAATACTTAGCTTTGGCTCGGGTCATGACCTCTTGGTCGTGGGATCAAGCCTCACATTGAGCTCTGCCCTCAGCATGGAGCCTGCTTGGGATTCTCTCTCTCTCTCTCTCTCTCTCTCTGCTCCTCCTGCTCATGTTCTCTCTCTCTCTCTCTCTCTGAAATAATGAAATCTTTAAAAAAAGGAAAATATTCATTCAAAACATGTATGGAAGAGGAAACCAGACAAGTTCACATTTGTGTGTGGATGGTATAGTTTCAAAAATATTATAATGGTTGCACATCTCAAGGTAATATATTTGTAATGAGTATCAGTCTCAGCAGAATAGGTAGCCTGTTCAGTGAAGATAATTTGAGGAAAGTCTTTTAAGGTAGGCTATTTGATTAGTTTGAAGGCAGAGTGAGGGATGCTACAAAGAAGAGAGTAATAATATCCTATGGATTGCCACCCTCACCTTGACAGGGAAGAGAAGAGAAGGGAGAAATTTTCCAGAACTGGGAAGAAGAAGACTGAAAAGAGAAGGCCACTTCAAGAGGAGCCTTTGGCCAAGGAGTGGCCAAGTTCAAGGTGGTCCCAGCACCTGTTGGTTGGGAAACCAACAGGAAACTAGAAGCTTGGAAGAGACTCTTGCTATTGTCTGTAATGTCACTGCTGTGGCAGAGAGTGGGGTGGAGGAGTATGGCAGGGACACGGGAAGACAGCTTGCAGACAGACGTTCAGCTAGAAGATTTAGCTGACGCACCAAAGCAGTACAGAATGTTTCCCAAGGTGACAAGTGAGGCCGTGCTACACAATTTTCAAAAGAAGTGGATGAAACTTAATGACATTGGTTTTAGGCTTCTCACTATCTTAGATGAAGTAAAAGGATGGAAATTTGGAAATAGAAAAGAAGCTACTTTTCAAGATGTGTTTGTCACATATGACTGAGGCTGAGGGGCATTGATCCCTCACCTCAAGCTTGGGGCAATGAGTTCTGGAAAGCCTCCTCAGAGAGACTCAAATGTGCCCTTTGCAGCCTGGGGAACACTGTGTTTGGGCATGTCTCACTGCTCTCTACAAAACCTGAAGGACAAGAAATATGCAGACTGGCTATGCTGATGGAGTACCTAGAACAAGTAGTTGCATGGAGTAGCCCTCACCCCAAGAAAACTGTTGGAGTAAAGTGCATGCAGGAATATTTATGTGGGCTGGATCTGAGTCACATGCAAGAGACAACCAGGGTGCATTCCGTAATAGATCCTGCCCAAGAGGGCTGACTTGAAGTGAAAACAGCAGATCCCAGCTGGGAGAAGCTAGAAGCAGAGCCAGCTTCCTCAGGGCTGGGGAGGTGAGGAATAGGTATGGCTTCCAACTGTAAGGGTGTAGGGGAGAAGGGATACAAGAGCTCTGATGGGATACAGGGAGCCCGTGAAAGTGACCCACCTGCTGAAGAGCAGGAAGCTCTAGTATGTAGGTACACCAGAAAGTGACAATGAAGGGACAGCTTTTCTACTCCTACCTCATCTTACTTCCTTGTCTCCAACCCAGAAAGGGTCTAACTGACAATTAGCAAAATGAATGAGGGAATAGAGGAGGTGAGTGTGGGAACAGGGAAGAGAGAGGAACAACATACTGCCTCCCACCAGCAATGGGCCTCCCTGGGGGAGGGTAGAAGCTTAACTCCATAAAAGACCTGCAAGTTTGTCTACTAAATTGAGACTGCAGGAGCGCCTGGGTGGCTCAGTCTGTTGAGTGGCTGGCTTCGGCTCAGGTCATGATCTCTGGGTCCTGGGATCAATCCCTACGTCCGGCTCCCTGCTCAGTTGGGAGTCTGCTTCTCCCTCTGCCACCAGTGCTCCCCCACCCCCACTCTGTGTCTCCTTCTAAGTGAAAAAAAAATCTTTTAGAAAAAGTAAATTAAGACTGCATCTTACAAGTTGAAATGCCCGAGAAGCTTTGCTACCTGAGAGTAATAAAAACAGATCCAGAAAAATCATAGGGTTTGCCCAATGTTTTACATAGGATTGGGGCAAGAATTCGCCCCACTGAGAATCCTACACGTGTACCTTGTGAGTCCTGCCTGTTGTATGTCTCTGTACATCTCTGTAGAGAAACATGAGTTACTGTAGTCTCTGAGTTAAGGAAAGTGGTGGTGTTTCCCCAATTCCTTGTATTCCTCCTGCCAGGTACTTCTTCCTTTGTGAATGCTCTCTTCTTAAAACCATCTCGATTTTTTTCTGTATAAGAATCTGTTGGAAGCCAAATGGAGGAAGCAGTGAGAGAGGGAGCAAACAATGTGTTTTTGCTTAAAGGCCTGTCTCCTAGGGATATCCCTGGGGTCACAATGTTTTGGCTGTATGAACCTGAAGTGAAGTGATTTAAAACAACCATACCTGCCAGGAAAGTGTGTTGGTATCAGCATGAATATTAAGAGCTGAGGTGTCCAAGACCAAGATTTGTGGCATATTTTAAGCATATTATATATATAAAGGGGGAGAAAGGCTTTCTTCTTTGAACTTCCTAAGAGAACTTTCCAATTATTAGTACTTTATTTTCTTTTTTTGGCAGACAAATGTAAAGTACAGGAAGCTTTCTTTTTGTGTGTGTTTGATGAAGATTTATTTACATGTTTCAACCGGGGATATTCCTCCATTGTTTGATTTTAGTTTTGGATATTTGAAAACTTTCTTTCATTTTGTATTCATGTACCGTGCTGGGCACGGTACACGAATTCATTGTTGTTGCTAAAAAAGCAAGTAAACATGTTAACATTTAATCTTCCAGTAATGGAATCGGAAGCAAGAATCTCAGCAACTTACAATGCTGTTCAGAGATATTTTTCCACTGCCTGTTGTGAGAAGTTAGGGTATGAAAATAAATGATGTATGGAGCCGTAGGAATGCGACTTTTCCAGACTACCTTATGTCTAAGGAACATTAAACATAGGGTTCTCGTTTAGCAAATAAATAACCATTCATTTCAATGGCTGTGTAGTCTGGACTTTCGTGCATATTTTTGCAAAGATAAGGAGAGGCCATTAGGGATTTAATATAAAATAAATCGCCAAGGGGTCTTCTTGTAGTCCTAGTCTTTCTGCCACATGGTGTGTTACTAATGTGCATAAATGGGCTTAAATGAATTTGTTATCTGTATTACATTTGGAGTATGTATATATTTATATATTATTTTTTAATTGTGTTTAAAAATAAAACATTAAATACATCATTTTGGAGAGTTGGAAACGTAGAATACGTAAATCAATCAGCTTCAATTAGTATTAAAAAATGTCAGTATATTAGAATTGCCTGTGGGTATATTTACCCCACAGAGTTTAATATATTTTAGTTCTGTCATCTATGAGGTAGCCATATGGTTAATTTGTCACCTTATAAGAATAGACTGTTACAATCCAAGCTCGATTAATGACATAACGCTTCTGCACCGTTGAAAGAGTCCATGTCTTGGTTGTTTTATTGATGCCCTAGGTCAGATTCTGATCATCATCTTCATGCAGTATGATGGCTTTAGCTAAGCAAGGGGCTTTGCCGCTTTGCTCTCTTCTTGAGTTACTTTCACCATGTTTACAGTTACAGGCAGAAAGTGGCAGGAAATGTTCTGTATCATATCAAATTATTTGATTGTATATATTACAGCATCCATAAGGTCAGTGCCATAAGAATTTATCTTTGGATTTTCTCTCTCTTTTTTACAATAAGAGGAAATTATCCTTTTTACAATGACAAATGGAAGTTAATAAATTCTAATCTGGTAAGATTTTAAAGATAGATACAGTCTTCTTTAGATTAGATTCTGGAATGATTCCAAATGGTCTTGATACCATTTTCAAATAGAGTTGCTCATAAGAATAGCTTTGATGTTTGTCCCTTAGAAATAGCTCTTAGTAAACAAATGATCATTTTAAGAAATTACATAGTGATGACAGTTAATTTTTACTACTTTTTATTAATGACCCAACATGTGATGTTGAATTGTTATATCCATACTAAATTTTCTCTGTTTCATATTTCACATATAGACTGTGGCATAAATATATTCTAATATTTTTTTCTGCTAATCAATTTTATTTGAGGCTACCATTCTCAAAAAGAGCAAAAACTTTCTCAATTACATGCACCAATGTTTCCCCTTCAGGTAGTCTTAATGTAATACTATCATATCATATCAGAAATATCATTCAATTAAAATATTTACTAGATAACTGTTAGACCTTGGTGATAGCTTTCACTCGTATTTGTATCTGAACACAAATGAAATCACTGTTGTATATAATCTAATGCAAGGAGTTGGTGAGCATGTGTGTGTAACCTTTGCATTTGACTGGTGAGGAAAATACTACTTATTTTGACTTCTCTAAATTTGACCAATTTATCATTGGAGGGTTGTTTTTCTTGCCTTTATCACTGCTTTACTGAACATGTTTATGGGGCATAGGCTTCAACAGCAGGAGGTGTTTTTTGAAAAACGTTAAGCATAAACTATATTTTATAATGTATTCGTATGTGATTCAGTGTTTGTTTCCACTCATTGACAATGTAGGCACACAGTCCAACGTTTATCAGTGATCTTAAGTAGATGAAAATCGTCTTTGATCCTTTATCAATCTGGGTGGATGAATAGAGGATCCAAGGCTCACTGTGGAGGTGGATTCTATGTCCAGAAGATTCAGGTACAGTGTCCTCCTTTTCCAAATGCTAACTGACACAGAAGTTATTTAACCTCATAGAGATTAGCAATCCATTGCCAAAACAGACACCAGCACTTTGGAGTGATGAAAGATTTTTAAAAATCCAAGAATTGGAAAATTAATCCAGATATTTTTAATATAAAATAATAACCCCCTAAATGGTAGTAAAAAAATAACTTTATTTGCATACTGCTTTGCTATTTTCCAATAAATTATCAATCATGTCTCTGATAGAGAGAGGTTAGGATTCTAATCTCTGTATCTTTAGTCTCTCAGCCAATGCTGCTACACATTCCAGGTTATTTGCAATGGAGGGGATATTTCAAAAAAATAGGACCTTTTGGCAGGAATTTGTTTTGTGCATGTCACATTTGAGTATAAATATATTACAAACTATGCTAAGCAAGTCATTATTGACTTTAACACAATTGCTACTAAACAAAACAGAGTTTATGTTATTTATAAAGATATCCACAATGATTACACAATTCTTTTGTTTGCCGTCTAGTTGGAAGAAACCTTTTACTGCCCTGACCACCCTGGTTTACTGTGCTCATCGGTCAAAATTCTTTAATATTCTGATACACAAACATTCTTCCTCCATGTCCAGCATGTATAACATGGCCCCTCCTACGTTTAACTTAGAACAAATTATTAGCCCTCTCCCTGCCCAACTCTGAATCTCACATCTATCTTCCTTTCCTTCTTTCTTTCTTCCTTTCTTTCTTTCTTTCTTTCTTTCTTTCTTTCTTTCTTTCTTTCTTCTTTCTTTCTTTCTTTCTTTCTTGCATCTCACATCTTTCTTTGTTCAATGATCCATTAAGGCTCTATAGTAACAATGTGTATGTTCAACTGTGGCAAAAACACATTTTACTGATCAAAATTGTGCAGCACACTTATGGTTTGCTCTTTGCCCATTCGTTGAAAATCACCGATCTTAAATTTTAATATCACTGTCCTACACAGCAAGTCTTCCACCCTAGTGACCTAGACTGGATCTCATGTGACTCTTTAGTTCTTTTGCCAAAGTTAGCAGCAAGCAGGACAATGGATTATATCCCCTTTTCTTGGAGCCTCTCCTGATATTGGCCTTGGGGTGGGGAGATGTCTTACTATTTCTGGTGTGAATAAGAATCAGGGGAAGTTGAACCCAAGTAAGAGAGATTTTGTAGCTACCCAGATTATTTACTACAGAAACTTCCTCCCCCTGGATAAATGGTCTGGTTGTGTGTTTAAGGACTCTCTCATGATAGTAGAGAGAACCAGGGAGCCTGGAGCTTTCTATGGCTGTTTAAGGTGCTCTGGTGAAGGTCCCTGAGAATATTCTGATGCTTAATCTTAGAAAACCCTGTTTTCTTCCTGGTAAGCACTTCCTATTTTAGACTATGCAATTATCATCCCATGTTCATAGCATCGCTATTCACAATAGCCAAGAGGTGGAAGCAACCTGTGTCCCTTGATGGACGAATAGATAAGCAAATTTGACATACACATACAATGGAATATTTTTTCAGCTTTAAAAAGACAGGAAATTCTGATACATACTTCAACATGGATGAACCTGGAGGACATTATGCTAAGTGAAATAAATCAGGCACAAAAAGACTAACACTATACGATTTCACTTACATGAGGTACCTAGAGTGGTCCGATTCATAGAAACAGAAAGTGGAATGGTGGTTGTCGGGCTAGGAGGAGGAAGAAAAGAAGAGTCATTGCTTAATGAGAATACGGCTTCATTTTGCAAGATGAGAAAGCTCTAGAGAACTTTTGTTTTTGCACAACAATGTGAATATACCTAACACTACTGAATTATACACATAAAAATGTTTGAGATGATCATTTTACATGATTTTTTACTACAATTTAAAAAGCCTTAATTATTCTTTTTTTTTTTTTTTTTTATGATAGTCACACAGAGAGAGAGAGAAAGAGAGGCAGAGACATAGGCAGAGGGAGAAGCAGGCTCCATGCACCGGGAGCCCGATGTGGGATTCGATCCCAGGTCTCCAGGATTGCGCTCTGGGCCAAAGGCAGGCGCTAAACCGCTGCGCCACCCAGGGATCCCTAAAAAGCCTTAATTATTCTATTGTTAAATTGCTGCTCAAGAGATTCAGCTCCATTGGCTCTGTATTGGAGGAGAGAAATATCATTGTGAGGGTGTCTGTCAGCCTACATGTTTATCATTTGGGTGAAATCTGTAAAAATAAACAAGGAAGCAAGTCTCAAAGCAACAACGACAACAAAAGTTGAGATGTAACCCAAAAGGTAGCTAAGGGTATCTATGGTTAGAAAGAGAAAAGCAAAAATAAATAAATAAATAAATAAAAATTAAAAAGAGAAAAGCATTTGCCAGGCAACCCCCATCCCTACTCTTCTTCATTCCCTGCTTGCATATGTGTGAATATCTTAGGATTTCTATTTAAAACATCAAAAAAAAAAAAAAAAACACCAGATGATATAGCACCTCCTTTCATCTTCTGTTCCAGATATGGCACCAGAACTCTTGCAGGATCTGGGAAATCATCTCTCCCCCAGGCAAAGTTGAGGGACTGCTATGGACTCAGGAATCACTGCTGCTTTTTTAGCTAGTAGTGGCCATGCCCCTTATGACCCTGTATACCCAGGCAGGCTTCAGGTCTTCTAGGAAAGAGACATATGTAAATAACACCTTGACATTGGAGTTCAGAACCCCATTTCACCTCTATAAATGATAAAGCAGTGTTATTACATAGAAGAGGAGGCAGATTGATGCATAGAAAAATAATGGAAAAATAATTTAAAGAAATACTAATTGTCTAGCTGTATTTCTCTTGAATTGCAATAAATAAGCACATAACTGTATTTTTGTTGTAAAACATTCAGACATTACATAATAATAATAATAATAATAATAATAATAATATTGCTGAAATCCCACCTATCACCTCAGTCTCAAGCCGGAAGTAATTGCCAGTTTGGTGAGTGGTTTCTTTTCAGTTCTTTTTCTGTGGATTTTCATGGAAGTATACTTCTACAGATACATTATATGTAATATATATATATTTATCTATATAGAATGATGGAAAAAGAAAGAAATACATTCTTTCAAGATCTTTGAGTCTTGCTTCCTTATTTGTTTTTTATGGATTTCACCCATATGATAAATATGTAGGCTCACAGTCCCCCTCACAATGATATTCCTCTCCTCATCTCTCCCAGAGCAACATGAAGCTGAATATATTCTTTCTAGCCAGGTAACTCCTATTGCTATTGTGGGTTTTGGGTTTTTTTTTTTCCTTTTTGTTTTTTTTTAGTAAAAATAAGACACATAAAAGGTAATTTTAAGAGTACCCAAGTATCAAAGTGAAAAGTAAACCTTTCTCTCTGCCCGATCTCTGTCTCTCGAGAGTAATACTGTGAAATGCTTGTGTGTGTGGTTTCATTTTGGAAGCAAGCTTAATAACTGGAGAAAGGCATAAATGTTAACTTTAAGCAGGCACTCTTTCTACTCAACCATTCACAATGAAACAGATTGCATGGGGAGGCACCTGGTTGGCTCAGTGGTTTAGCATCTGCCTTTGGCTTAGGGCATGATTCCGGGGTTCTGGGATCAGGTCCCACATCAGCCTCCCTGCAGGGAGCCTGCTTCTCCCTCTGTCTGTGTCTCTGCCTCTCTCTGTGTGTGTCTCTCATGAATAAATAAATAAATAAAATCTTAAAAAAAAAAAAAAACAGATTGCACAGGTAGCATCGAGTGTACACCAGACCTGAGTCTGGGGAAGGGAGGTAGTGAATCAGGTTCTCTCTTGGAGTCTGCTCAGATTGCTGCCTTCTTACTATGCTGTTTCCTTGCTTGTCCTTCATGAGGGTCCCTGTTCTTGGAGGCCACCTCTCACTACTGGAGTCTCTGACACTTGTGTTTTGAACTGTGCCCATCACTGCCCCTTATCTCGAACCTCTCCTCACCTTCTACCAAGCATCCATCAAGTCCTGTCAGCCCCTCTGCCTAACGACTCACCAGCTCATCTTATCCCATCCACAAGGCTTCTACCTTAGTTCAGATTCTTCTGCATGCTTTGGATGGTATTGCAAAGCTTCCTTTCTGGCCTCCTCTTTAGATGAGCCCCTGCCCAATCTGTCGGATTCACTTATGAAATTACAAGCTGGGCATATTGCTGCTCTGCTTAAAACCCTTCTGTGTCCCTCTGTCACCTATGGAATAAAGCCCTGCTTCTAGATTACTCCCGCTGCACTTCTGCCCTCTTAGGTAGGAGCCATGTCCATGTCTCTTCTGTGCCACGAGACCTGCAGGCAAGGCTGGAGGTGCTGTGTTCTTGCCTCACCTCGCCTGTGCTTTCATGGAGAGCACATCCCTCACCTCCATTGCTTTTCCTCCTCCTGCCCAGCTGTTAACTCTGGAAGCCCCTGAGGCTCAGTGGTGCACTTCTTCCTTAGTCCTCCTCTGCTTGGAGAAGAATCAGGAGCTCTGCCTCTTTGTGCTCCTAGTTCCATTTGTATTATTCTATAAGCGTGTTTATTGCTTTGTAATGAAGCTTCTGGTTTGCTAACCTGCCTCCCTCCTCCATACTGTGACATCTTTGAGAGTGGAAATGTTGTCTTCCTGTTCTTACCATGAATTCCCAGCATTTAGCATTGTGTCTGCACCTAGTAGGCTCCCTCGGAAGGCAGGCTGCAAGAATACATCAGCCTGACTCCTATGCTAGCTCCAAATCGATGTCTTCTAATTTTCATTCTTTTCCTCATTCAGATCCTTTTTTATCCTGTTTCTTCCCTATCACCTTCACCATCCTTTTCCTGCTTCTCCTAGGTATTATTCCCAGGCATGTAGCATAGCAATATATAGGGAATTATCATAGTGAGGTCTTGTTTTGACCGCCTTGCCTTGTTTCTTATTTTGGGTCATTGAGCCAGTCAGTTCCGTGACACCCTCTATAGTCCCGTTTCTTGGCTACTTAAAAAATTCTTTTGGAGTTGGCAGGATTGGTAGCTTGGGTGGCTGTTAGAAGAGCATTATGCTTTCTTCATTAATTTACATGACATTTTCTTAATGACCATGTATCTTTTGTAAAGAAAAGGGGTTTGTTTACCCAAATTATAAGCAAACGTAATTTAAGTACTAGAGTCTTGATTAAGCAAAGTGAAGCATCTGTGAAGTCAGGGGTTTCAGCAACCCATAAATTACCTTTGATTTATAAGATCCTACACTCATTTGACAGTAATCTCTTGGCCTTGACATTTATCTGAGGCATATTCTCTTGATATGAAAAGTCAGAGTCCAGGCAGAAGTGAGTAAGTCAATGCTGAGTTATTTCTGATTACCATTTGATTATAAATTCATATGCGATCCTTGGGTTTACTTGAGATTTTGAATTAACGGGATATATCACCATCAGTTATAGAACATGGACTACATGGTTCATTAAAAGAACCATATTTGGAGGCTGTTAATGAAAGTCAGTATTTTTTAAGTTTATTTTTTGGTAATCTCTACACCCAAAGTGCGGCTCCAACTCATGACCCCAAGATCAAGAATCACAGTTGTCCTTCTAACTGTGCCAGCCAGCACCCCAAAGGTCTATATTGGTTAAATAAACAAAATATATACATTTCTCTCTCTTGCCTTCATCTGTCCTTTCCTGTTTTTCACTCTGTCTCTTGCTCAGACTTGTTTCCAAGAAACCATAAGGTAGAGATAATATGGCCGCATCACTTCCAGAGAACTTACACTGATCTCACGGGGCTATTGGCAACTCAAAATTAGATTGGATCACAAGTAAGACAAGTTGAGTCACAAGCTCTCTGTAGGAAGAGGCATATCGTCAGCTGTTTCAAGACCCAGTGGTGTCTGTTAGGATGCAATTTACAGAATCACATTGGAAGAAGCAGAAATGAGGCAGAGTCTTTTTCAAAGGCAGGGGGTTAGTGCATTATTCTTTTCATTATTGGTCTAGGTCTTGCCAGTTTGGCAACCATAAACTTACAGTGCTTTGACAGCATGCAGATGTCTCTGGAGCCCAATGCCATAGATGGCGGCATTATCCAGAAGAAGGTAGACTTGGTTTTCACATGCTTGTTTGCCCAAGATATCCATAGTTGGAATAATAGTTTATGTTCATTCATTCTGGAAGTTGGCCAAAGCTGCTTCTTAGCCTCTGACAGCTGAAGCCCAGCTACCTGGGCCAGTTTGTTCACTTAAGCTTCCATTCCCAGGTAAGGCCTGTCTCTTCTCTCAGTCCCGGGTATATATTAGAGACTATCTTCAGGCACACAGAAGAACATTGGAGGATCTTTATCCTTCTAGTAAATCTAGATTAAGAGACTGACAATTTTGGTGAATAATAATGATTGGTAATATGTTTCAAATGCTAGGTATGTTCTGGACACTCTTTAAAACTTATGTAAATTGTCCCATTTAATTCTTCTGGCCACTTTATGAGATACTTCATTTTAGTAATCCCATTTTATAGAGCAGGTGCTTCAGGGTGTCTAACTTACGTAAGGTCACTCAGCTAGGAATTGGTAGGGGAACTGAGATTTATGTCCAGACATTCCATGTCCAGAGGCTGAGTATTTCACTACCATGTGGCCTCTGGATACCTCCCGATAATAAGACATGTAGCCGAGTCTGAATTTCTGCCTCCACCTTTTACTTTATAAGCATATTTATTTATTTTCTTGGAACTGCAGTAGCTCATCTGTGGAAAAGAGACTTAAAAACCTACTTCATAGAATTGCTTTGAGGATTTATACGTAAAATGCTTAGTAGTTCCCAATACCTTTTAAGTACTCAGTAAATAGTAGCTAGTCTTATTAAATAATTTAAGAAACCCAACTTGGTTGGATCTAGATAAAGCAAAGCATTGTCAAGGAGCCAAAGGCTATCTGTGATTGTCTAAACCCCTCACCAGGTAGATTTATAATATCTTTACAGGTCTATGCCTTTTGGAAAATCAGACTGGAAGGAATATCACATTTGCTGAGATTCTATAAATGTTGTATGGAACAAAGAACCATGATGTAGGAATTAAAAGTCTGGAATTCTAGAGCTAGATTTGTGATGAACTAGCTAGCTGAATTTAAACTAATTCTTTAAACCCTTCCATGCCTTGTTTTTCTTTGTTCGTGAAGATACAGAGAAAGGGGAGCCCTTTTGCACTGTTGGTGGGAATGCAAACTGGTATAGCCAGTTTTGGGAGAAAACAGTATGGAGTTTCCTCAGAATGTCAAAAATGGAACAGCCCTATGTTCTAGTGATCACACTACTAGATATTTACCCAAAGAATACAGAAATACTAATCGAAGGGATACATGCACCCCAATGGTTATAGTAGCATTATCTACAATAGCGGAATTATGTAAACAGCCCAAATGTCCATCGACTGATAAATGGGTAAAAAAGTGTGATATATATATGCAATGGAATATTAGTCATAAAAAGAATGAAATCTTGCCATTTGTAATAACATGGGTGGAGCTAGAGAATACTATCCTAAACAAAATAAGTCAGAGAAAGGAATACTGTATCATTTCACTTATATGTGGATTTTATGAAACAAACGAACATAGGGGAGAGAAAAGGAAAGACAAACCATAAAACAGACTCTTAACTCTAGAAAACAAACTGATGGTTACCAGAGGGGAGGTGATGGGAATTAAGGGTTGCACTTGTGATGAGCACCAGATGTCATATGTAAGTGATGAATCACTAAATCCTACACCTGACACTAATATTGCACTACTGTTAACTAGCTGGAATTTAAATAAAAACTTGGGAAAAATAAAAGAACAATAAGGGGCTGGGTTTGGAAATGGGGGCTAGCAAATTGGATGTGCTCTGTAGAACTTTTGAGTAAGAAATTCTGTGATTCCGGGGATCCCTGGGTGGCGCAGCGGTTTGGCGCCTGCCTTTGGCCCAGGGCGCGATCCTGGAGACCCGGGATCGAATCCCACATCGGGCTCCCGGTGCATGGAGCCTGCTTGTGTCTCTGCCTGTCTCTGCTCTCTCTCTCTCTCTCTCTCTCTCTCTCGCTCGAATAAATAAATAAATAAAATAAAAAAAAGAAATTCTGTGATTCCAAATCTAAGCCAATTCAGGTTGGTATAGTAATTGAGTAAATGATGCCCGGAGTTCCTGGTCCCCTTTATTCTGTTGTCTGCATGGAACTTGGTCAGAGGTCAGGGGGTCATCATTCTGAGCCACTTCCAGGAAGCTCCAGGATGATGTGCTTTGCCATCATCAGTCTAATGTGATGACCCCTAGGTCAGTGCAATGGACCTCACATTAGCTTGAGCAATTTCATTCTTCCTTTCACTTATTGATGATCGTGTTAGGAAAACATCCAACAGTCCTTCGCCCCCTGACTATAATTTTAGCTTGTTTTCTTTTTGGGGGGTTGGGGAGAGGCAGGTGGAGAGGGAGAGGGAGAGAGAGAATCTCAGTGATACTCCCTGCTGAGCACAGAGCCCAATGCAAGGTTCAATCTCAAGATCATGACCTGAGCTGAAATCAAGAGTCCAATGACTCAGTCAGTGACTGAGTCACTCAGGTGCCTCTAGCTTGCCTTCTTCCTCTTGATTAACATCCATCATGCTTATTGCTTGCTATCTGCCATATTAGTTACATTATTTTCTTTATTCTTTGTGTATTTATTGCCTTGTGTTTCAAAGTGTCCTTTTTAAAAATATTATTAATTAATTAATTAATTTATTTATTTATTTGAGAGAGAGACAGAAATAATGACAGAAAGCACAAGCGGGGAGGAGAGGGCGCAGCAAGCCTGATGCGGGGCTCGATCCCAAGACCCTGGGGTCATGCCCTGAGCTGGAGGTAGATACTTAACCAACTGAGCGACCCAGGTGCCCCAAAGAGTGCCTTTTTATCCTACTAATTTGCAACCCTTTCCAGCCTAAGAAGCAATGATCTGAAAGCTCCTTCTGCATTCTCCCTTATTAGATGTTATAAATGCAGATGTACCAAACTCTGCATGGTGTAATAGACTTGGATTCGAACAATTCCTTATTTTTTATCTTTAACTTTGGATAAATTACTTAACTGGAGCATCAGTGTTGTTGTATATAAAATGGAAAAGACCTACCCTTCAGAGACATCATGGAGACTAGAGAAAATGTCATTAAAATGAAGTACTGAGCCAGCGCATAATGAGTGCTATTGTTTGCAAAGTAGCTAACACAATAATGCCCAAACATAGAACAGAGAAAAGAAAGCCTTTTATTAAAAGATCAAAGTGAAAACAAAGTTGAGAAATATGGGATGCCTGGATGGCTCAGGGGTTGAGCATCCGCCTTCAGCTCAGGGCGTGATCCTGGGGTCCTGGGATCGAGCCCCTCCTCAGGCTCCCTGTGGAGCCTTTTTTGTTGTTGTTGTTCTAGTAAAACTTTATTCACAAAAAAAAAAAAAAAACAGGAGTGAAAAGACTCCCGCCCACAAGTCATTTTTTGCTGATCTAAAAGGATGAAAATATATTTGGCTAAAGTTCTCGAAAATTGGTCTATCTCCAAGAAGACAAAGAAACTGTATAAAATTTAGGTCATTTTTGGTAGACTGATTTAAACAATGTTTCCTAAACCCCCAGGTTCTCATTTAATCCTCCATAAAGATTGAGAAGATAAAAAACTATATTCCCATTTTACAGATGAAGATACCGCAGCTCACTGAACTTAGCGAGTCATTCGAGATCACACAACTAGTATGGGGTAAAGCCAGGACTCCAACCAAGGTCTGTGTTAATTCTAGGTCCGTGATTTCCCAGCATCATAAGTGTTGCCTGTAAGCACCCTGAGCCTGAAAGGATTATAAAGAAGGATCAGAAAATGCCAGTTTTATCCTAAGAAAGTCATCAGTGATGAACTCAAATTTATGAGTAAGATGTTCATTAAAGCCCTTTTTCCAACATTACAAAATTGGAAACAATCTAAATGTCCAATATTCAAGGGAAGGTTGAACAAATTACGATGTAGCTATTGAAAATAGCTACATCCCTCTGCCTCTGCCTCTGTCTCTGTGTCTCTCATGAATAAATAAATAGAATCTTTAAAAAAAAGTTGAGAAACTATTTGCCATTCATTGGCAAAGTAATATCATTACTGTATGAAAAATCTTTACAAAATAATAAGAAAATATCTGTCCCTAATTTTTAAAAATGGACAAAGGTCCTAAACAAATAGCCAGTACATCTATGAAAAAAATATTTAGCCTTACAAGTAAATAATGGATAAAATGTGCATTTAAACCCCAGCATATACTTTTTCTGAAGGCTTTATTTTTTTATTTATTTTGAATAATGATGAAGAGGATGTTAGATTCCCAAGCATCAGTCCTCTTTCTCTCTGCCCAGACTATGGAATACATGGAGAATTATGCAGCCCTTCACTCCTCTCATCCTCTTGTGACACTAGTCCTGATCTGCTTCAGCCTTCCACAAATCTACTGCTTCTGCCCTTGCTTCATGCAGAGAATGGAAATGCTGATTTGGCTACTTTGTCAGACCCTCTTTGGGAAAGTGAGCACAGGCCAGTGTGGTTCCTGGGTGTTTGGACCTCTCTGAGGTGTTCCATCATGCTCCCTCAGGGAAGGGAGCCTTCATTCTCCCCAGAGCTTTCTTGGGGGCCTGGCCACATCTAGTGGAGTCCCAACATTGAAGCTTTATTCCTTCCCTTTCTTATTCTTTACCCCTCTCTCAGTTATAGCTTCTGAGTGTAGTCTGGAGACAGGTGATCTGGTTCATTGTCTTGTCCTCCAAACATGTCACTTACTCCTTGTGTCCTTTTCCTGTCATTCAGTTGCATCATGTTGGCCATGACAGGTGGGTATTCCATGATCTACTTCTGTGAGACCGAAACCAAAAGGTTAAGTGAAATACTAGGAATGAAAAACATGTGGAAGGAGAGGAGGGTCAGGGTGGATGGGGTAAATGGGTGATGGGCACTAAGGAGGGCACTTGATGGAATGAGCAGTGGGTATTATACTATATGTTGGCAAATCAAATTTAAATAAAATATATTTTTAAAAACCCACATACTGTTTCCTGTATTAAAATTCTATTATGGGGGCGCTTGGGTGGTTTAGTTGGTTAAGCCACCAGTTTTTGATTTTGGCTTAGGTCATGATCTCAGGGTCATGAGATCAAGCCCCGAATCAGGCTCTATGCTCTGTGGGAAGTCAGCCTGAGATTCTCTCTCTCCCTCTCCCCCTGCTTCCTCCTCCCTTTCCCTAAATAAATAAAATCTTTTAAAAAAATTAAAAAATAAATTCTATTATATACTCTTTCTCCTACTTCTTGTGTATGTACTAGAGGATAAAGATCATCTGGGGCAGACCTTGCCTTCATTTGGCTCAAGCTATAATGGCGTAGATGAAAATGTATTCGGAGACCAGCAAGGAGAGATGGGTTTCCTTCTCTATCAGGTCAGGCAAACTGGCCAACTTGGGCTAATACATTTTAGAATCCACAAAATGAAGGGATGACACAATGACTGTCGAGGACAATCTGACTCCAAAGATCCATTATAAATATCTATTAATTGAAGGAGAGAATGAGGAAAGGGGTAGATGTAAAGAGAGAAAAAATTTCAACCCAGCACTTGCTTCTGGCCAGCACCATGACGGAGCTTGCACATGTGACCCTGTTGAATCCTCACAAGGACGTTGGGCTGTAGATCGGTTTTTCTCATTCCCATTTTGCAGCTAAAGATACAGAAGCTTGTGAAGGTTGGCTGACTTCTTATGCTGAGGTTAACATCCAAGCCACGATCTAAACAAAGCTTGTGGAAAGCAGAAAACTGAAAGAGAGAGGAGACATATGTCCAGCATTGTAATTCTGTGGTTTTGCTCTCCAGACTTTCTGGACACAACCTGTCCACAGAAGCAGGGAACAGTCTCCTTGTGGATGTGAAACGGCCACAGCACTTTTGTCGTCTCTACTGAGTTGTTCATTTAGAAAGACAACTAAAGCAAAAATAAAAATTAAAAAGTAAATGAACAAATAATGGGTATTTTGCATCAGAAACAAGAATATCTTGATCTAAGACAGATAAATTTGTGGTTCTCTAAATATTTTTACCAATGCATTTTGACAATCTCCTTCACACCTCTGCCCTATATTATACTTTGCAATAATAATACTAATAATAGAAAAGTGAAAAAATCATTTTTTAAACTTGAGCTCCAAATGACAATGAAATGTGCTGTTCTTGACTTCAAAAAGTTTGGTCATTAACCGTCTTTCATTGTACTTGGAAGCCTCATTGGATTTCTAACTGTGTTGTTTCCTGAAAGCTTGCTGGATATGATGACACTCCAAATACACTGAACAGAATTAATTCAAGAATAAAAAAAATCATTTCTCCTCGTGTGTCTCAATCTGATATTTGCCATATGGGAAGCTCAGCATTATTCGCGCAGCGGGCTAATTTATGGCAAACACACATCCACATTCAGTGAAGATGGGAAAACACAGCCTCTCTCTCCTTTATTTTTATAAGATCGACTGTGGACTTTTTTCTTTGCTTTGCCTGCACTGATTCAAATTTAACTAAATGCAGACTCTCTGGCAATAGGGGTGGGAAGTGGGCTGCTGCTGATGGGTACAAAAAGAATATCAACAACATTCAAATCGCATCTAAAGAGATGGAGAGAATCCCGGAGTTTTATCATGGCCTGCTTTTTAGATGTGAGAATCCAGACATCAGAGTTGACTAATGAGATGTTCTGATGTTTTACTGTGTTGGAAGATTCCCCATTGCCAACTAGGGGTCATTACAGCTAGAAACTCTGTAGTGTTTTAGAGTTGAATAATCACTAATTAATCTTTCAATTAATCCATTTTCTCTTAACTAAGAAATAATCCCATGTATGTTGGCTTTGCTTTTTGACCATCGTTCATGGTTGCCACATAAATAATAACCCTTGTAAACGTGGGGTTGCACATATATCTGTGGGCTTCATTACCTCATCCTTAGAACTACAAAGTTGAGTTCCTCCCAGCGAGGCCTTTGCCCAGCTTCTCCATACCTGGTGTGGCAGTAGACACCACAGAGATGTGAGTGGACAGGGAAGAGCAGAGGCCCAGACAACAGAATGTTATTCAATGGTAAAGCAGGAAAGCCTCCTCACTGGCCAGGACTAAGGTCTCACAGCCATGAGCATGTGAGAAAACCTTGTGGAGATGCTTGGTGGTGTCCAACCAAAGAGCTTTCTATTTTACTCTCAGGTAGACTCCAAGTGGAGGGCCTTCTGAGGGAAGCTGCATATTCTATTACTCTTCTTTTGTTGTGAATGTTGCCGCTGATTCACTAAGGCCCATTTGGAAAGGGATACCTCCGCATGGGAGCCTGCTAGAATAAAAACTTCAATTTGGAGAGAGTGTGATTCCCTGATACTGTGGGAAGCCCACTGGATGAGAAGCCTGATGTCTCAGAGTTGAGTCTTGGCTTCACTACTCACTAGTACTGTGAACTTCAGCAAGTCCAAACTTCTTTGAGTCACATTTGTTCTTCTATAACATGGGAATTATAGTGATTGCTATGGCTACGTCAAAGAGTTGTGAGGTCTGATGGGATGATGGTTGTGAAGGCTTTTGTAAAAGGCAAAACACCACCATCTTTAGTTAGTTAATTCAGTCTCCTATAACAGAATACCATAGACTGGCTGGCTTAGCAACAACAGAAATTTATTTCTCATAGTTTTAATGGGTAGGAAGTCCAAGTTCAAAGTGCTGGCAGATTTGGTGTCTGGTGGAGGCCTGCTTTTATTTTTTCCTTTTTTTTTTTTTTAATTTAAAGTAATCTCTACTCCCAATCTCTACTCCCAAACTCATCACCCCAAGATCAAGAATTACATGCTATACTGACTGAGCCAGCCAGTCACCCCAAGGGTCTGCTTTTTAGTTCTTGTTATGTCTCCACATGGCAGAAGTAGCAAGGGAGAGGAGCTCCCAGGGCACAGGGCCATTCATGGGGCTCCACCCTCATGACCTAATCACTTCCCAAAGGCTCCAGCTCCTCACACCATCACGGTGGGGATTAGGTTTCAGCACATAAGCTGGGATGGGATGGAGGTGGACACACAGACATTCAGTCTATAGCAACCACCAAAGTGAAAGGGATGATTTGTTTTTTTTGTTTTTTGTTTTTTTTGAAAGGGATGATTTGAAGGTAAAGTTTCCTGATGCTTATATTACCATAAGGTGGAAATGTACTTGGAAGGGGATTCTCTTAAAGCTGTGCATTCAAAATATTTTCACAGAAGTATAAAAATATCAGTTGTCCATCTGAAAATATGGGGATGTAGCCTAAAGACAATTATGAAAAAGCCTCAGGCTTCCAGTAGACGCCTTCCTTAGGGATAGATTGACTCTTGGGATTTCATACTTGCTCTTCCCAGTGAGGCACAGTCAGGACACCTGTCATATCTCCAGCATGAAGCTTATATACACATATTTTTTTTTCTTTTTTGGAGAGTTAAAATGGCAAAACAGAGCCTTTGATTTGGGTCTTGGTTCACTAAGATGAATGAAACCTGCTTGAGCGACAGCTGTGTGCCAGGAATTTACTAGTTCCTGTGCATCTGCAAATCTGAGCTTTGCTCTCTTCTTCCTATCAGATTTGTGATCCCTGTAATCTCCCATTGCCCCACTCAGGTCGTTATCATCATCAAATTGGTTGTCATTAGTCATTAGTCATAATGACTAAGATGTCATGAGTGCTTAAATTGTGTCTAAATTGTGACTAAGATGTCATGAGTGCTTAAATTGTGTCTAGCATTGCTCTAAGTACTTGCTGTGCATTAGTTGAAGGCACTACACTGTCATCAACATCCCCATGTTACATACTCATGTCAAAGACTGAGTTTTACCCAAAGGCTGTAACTAGTAAGAAGAGGAGCTTTGTCACCGAGGAAGTGAAGCCCTATAATCAAGTATGTGAGCACTTTGCCTCAGGAAGCTTTACAAAAGGGAAATGAGTGGTTTGTGAGTTCAGGTCCAGCATAATAATTTTTAACCAGGTTTACAAGATATTATTAATATTTTAAAAAGAATGTCTTTGCCTATGCTAACTCTACCCCTGGTTAGAGATACGTCTCTTTACTGGAGTGGATCTGGCTAGTGAGTTAACATCAGTTACTTCATGCCATTTTGACTCTTGTGTCTTCAGTGGAACTTAGGAAATGCATGCCTTTAGGAGATAAAAATCTTTCAGAGAAAGGGGTGCTGTAGTTTGGAGGATATCCCAATCTATCACACAAATATTATCAAATCGGGTAAGGGCACAAAGAACTTCAGCTGCTGGTGATGGCTTCAGAAGCCAGTGACTCTGGAGAAGAGTATTGAAAGATGAAGAAGAAGAAGAGCCAAGTGGAAAAAGGGGCAGCAGACATCCTAGATGGAAAATGTTGTGAGGCCATGTGTGAAAGAGAAAGCATGGTGACTACAGATGACAAGAAGCCAGTGTTGCTGAGGACAGGAAGAGTAGAAGGTTGTAGTCCGAGGTGAGTAGATCAGGAGAATGGGCTGTGAAGGGTCTTGGGCACCACATGACTAGACCTGGCTTTCTCTTGAGCTGGGGAAGCCTGGAGTGCTGAGGGGGAGTCTGTGGGGACGGTGTGGTAGATGGTGCCATCAGGGGGCCACTCTGCAGCTGCAGAAGCTCTGGACCAAAGCAATGCCTGTGGTTAAAGAGAAAAAGGGATGAGAGTGTGAGCTGTGTGGAATTTTCTGCCTCAAAAAAGAAATGAACAGGGGTGTCTGGGTGGTACAATTGGTTAAGCTTCTGACTCTTGGTTTTGGCTCAGGTAGTGATCCCAGGGTAGTTGGATCAAGCCCTGCCTCCGGCTCTGTGCTTAGTCTGATTGAGATTCTCTCTCCCTCTCCATTTGCCCCTCTCATTCATGCTGTGTCTCTCTCTGTAAAATAAGTTATTAAATCTTTAAGAACAGAAATTAGCAAGAAGAAAAAGTGAAATATATACTGAAAAGATAGTAAACATGGCAAGTGACCAAATTTTTTAAAGTCATCAATAAGATTAATTGTATACCACATTGAATAAATTGGTACTAAAGACAATAAGATAGTAGTAGATAAGTAATAAAACAACACAATCTAATAATAACAAGAATAAAAAAACACTTTGGTGACGTGACATTAAGAGTAGGTGGAACAAAGAAAGTGATATAGTATGTCAAAACAATGTAACAATGAGTAATTTGGAAGTAGAATTTTGGAGAAAGAAGTTTTCATTGAGTTTAAAAAATTGATAGGACAAATAAAAAGTGTGAATTCCTAACTGGAATTCTCAGATGTAGCACATTCAGTGACTCCTTGGTAGAGAAAGGAGATACAGAGTATCCCGGAGGACAGGGAGCATCTATGGTCTTGCCCAGAGGACTCTGAAGGCTCAGGAGCAAAACCTCCATCCAGGGGAGTAATCAGTCATCCTTCCGTGGCTTTGGTGACTGTCTCCCCTCAGGCCTTGCACCCATGTACCGCAAGGAGCCCCTGCGTTTCTAATTTGCATGACTCCATTGAGGATCATGCTGTAAAGTGCAGTCAGTAATAAAGGACAGAGGAGCAAGTCTAGGAGGAAAAGGAAAGAGAAGATAATGACTTTGATTTGGAATGTTTTGAATTTTAAATACCTAAGATTAATCGAAGGTGATAGAGCCACAATAGGCAGTGTCCACTGAAGATAGTAAATACAAGTGTGGGCACACACGTTAATAGTGGGGATGGAAACAGACCTGAAGGTCAGTGTTGTTCTTGTGGAGAAGGTCAAAGCAACAGAGAGAAGAGAGGATTGAAAGTCCTGTATTGGGCATAAACATAAAGACAGGGAAGCAAAGGCTAGAAGCTAATGTGTGTCAAGAAAGAAGTCTAAGATGGCCAGAAGCTAGTGCCAGGATTAGGAAAATTAATCTCATGACTCTGGGCTCATCAGTGTAATTCTGATGGATGGAGATTCCTGAAATGACCCCTGCTGTTGACTGTGCCTCATGGAGACAGAGACAGTGATTTCTCAAAGTTCTTTGTATCCTTATTTCTTTTGACCAAGCTGAACTTAAATCTAATATTTCTTTGAATTTCTGCTGTTGGCATCAGTTCAGGTTCTTTTTTTCCTTCCCTATAAACATCAGTTTAAAGATAACCTCATTCATCAGACCATCAATGAACAAAGAGGGATGGAACTTGAGAGAAATCGGTCGGAGCACCTGAGCAGCCTGGATACTCTCCAAACCTGGTAAATGATTCCTAAAAGATGAGAGAATTCAAATTCTGGCTTCCACTGAGAATTGAATATTTCCCCAACTGCCTGGTGCACAACCCCAGCTGAGACCTAATGCAAGTATTTTGCTTAAGAGAGAACTCGCAAATGCGAGGTGCTTCTAACAATATGTGTCAAGCAGTGTGTAGCCGATGGTAGGAGTTAGATTTATGCATATTGTGGTTGTCCATTTCCAGCTGCTTTTGTGAAGTCAAACTTTTTTTATGTTAACAGATCACATTATTATCACATTTAGTGGAGAATAATGAGATATGATGGTGATACATCATTGGCAGCTCGTAGTGCCATTTGAAAACATGCTTGTTTTTAAATCTGCAATAATAGGTCAAAGAGAGAGAGAGGCACACTCTGACATGCACACAGCCACAAGCACAGCTCTTAGCGGCGAGTCCTGAGTAGCTCTTTGTAAATGCTTTATTGCCAGAGTGTACCTCAAAAGTGGCTCACAAGAGTGCCCTGTTTCTCCCAATTAATGAAGGGGATAAAGACATCTCAGAGTTGAGATAAGTGACCAGTGGGATTTGCTCAAATTCTGAGGAACACTGTTAGAATGGAATGGATGGAGGTTACCTTAAGGGATTGGTGCTGCATTGATTCTGTAAAAAGTGTGTTTGATGTTGTGAAAACAAGTGTTCAAGTCACTCAGTGGCTATGGGAATCACAGCAGAATGCTGTAGTTGCCATGCTGAATTGTCAAAGTATTTTCTACAACCAGCCGTCTATTCTGTTTCTCTCTGTTTTTCCTTTATCTTTCTTTCCCCTTCTCTGGCTTACCCTTGGAGAAGTATGGATGGAAAGAGAAATGAAGTGCATTATATAGGATAATAGAAGGTGTGTTTTCTGTCTTTACCCCACACCCCAAGCCTTGAAAGCATTTCTCCTGTGGCTCTTGCAGCCCATAAATTTATCTAAACCTTTGGTAATCAAGTTGTATTTCAGTGTGTGCTATTTTGTGTCATAGAGAATCCCATAGTGTCCCTATTTGGCATGAGGTAAGATATTCTATTTATTAAAAACTTTATACCATTCAAGATTTAGGAGATGAAGAAGAGCCTCTTGGGCAGAGGGTATAATGTATGATTGACATGTCTGGGGAATTAGGAATTAGAGAGATTCTGCGTTAGCTCGTTGAGAGGGTGCTGATGGTGATGACAAATAAGACAAAAGGCTGCAGAGAGGTGAGGTCCTAGAGAGCCTTAGTGCAAGGCTAAGCATTTCAACTTTACACTGGAAGGAAACAGAGGAGAGGGATAAAGGACTCAATCATCTTCAGACTGTAAAATGTCAATGGTGTCCCTCAGGAGTTTTCTGGTTCCAACAGTGATTATTTAAAACTAAAACCATTTGCATATGGATGTGGAAGAGAGAATACGTAATTAAATTCCCATAACTGCATGTAACATTGAGTTTTTCCAGGTTAAAAAAAATCGATTGGGTGGATATTAAGTGGAATGACATTTTCAAGTATTGAAAATGGGCATAAAAGTAAAAAATGAATTTCAGTGTGTATGAAGACACTTAGGATGATAGCGATTAGATCATTTTCTCCTTAAACATCATGCCATGTGCTATCAAATATAGCCCTGGGAAGGTCCTGAGACTCGTTTTAGAGGTTTATTGATGCCTTGGGCCAGTACTTCAGGAAAAAGTAAGTCAAGCATTGGGCAATAGGATGAATATATTTGGACTTTTTTCTAAGATTCCATTTATTTATTAGAGAGAGAGCATGCACATGAGCAGGGTAGAGGAGCATGGGGAGAGGGAGAAGCAGACTCCCCCACTGAGCAGAGAGACCTGGATGTGGGACTGAATCCCAGGACCCTGAGATAATGACCTGAGCCCAAGGCTTAACCCATTGGAGCACCCAGGTGCCCCCATATTCAGTTCTTGAATCAAATGGAAAATGTTATTCTATCAATGTAGAAAGACCACAGTGGGGAGGTAGGAGCTAAATATTCAAAATGAATATGGCTACATACAGGGAGAATGCTGGCCTCAGAGCAGCGTGAGAGACCAAATGTTACGATGTCTTTGTTTCACAGGTTAGAAAGTGGAGGCTAGAGCAAATGAAAGGCTTGGTCACAGATACAGAGTTCAGGTGGCAGGGCCAGGATCCTGACCTTGTAACCATGGTTCTCATACCTCCCCTGCTTGCCCACCTCATGGTCAACACAGGGTTCAGTTTGATTTGTTATATATGTCCTGTGAAACCATCAAGATTTTCTTGCCTATTTCTCTTTCTCCTTGGTAATGCTGGCTTAGTGACTACATTTCAAACCCTGAATCATTGTCAAATAAACACCCACCACAGGATCAATTTTCCTGCTTACCTTATACGGAATACATCAATTTATGTTCTAATGTCCTTCCCCATGAGCAGACGGTAGGCATCGGACACAGCTTGTTGATGACCCAAGATGGCAGTAGCGTACCTCTCCTTGAGATGGGAAAGTAAAAGACAAATACAGGCCAGGATAAGGAATCCAGACTCCATGAGGATAAATCCAAGGGGGCCAGACAGATCATGGGATCCCAGAGAATGGGCAGTGAATTCTGGGAGGTTAGGAGGCATAGAAATGAGCAAAGGAAGTCAAGGCCATTAAGAATTTCTGAGGAGAGGGACCCCTGGGTGGCACAGCGGTTTAGCGTCTGCCTTTGGCCCAGGGCGCGATCCTGGAGACCGGGGATCGAATCCCATGTTGGACTCCCGGTGCATGGAGCCTGCTTCTCTCTATGCCTGTGTCTCTGCCTCTCTCTCTCTATGTGACTATCATAAATAAAAAATTTAAAAAAAAAATTCTATAAGAATTTCTGAGGAGGAAGCAGGGACTCAGTGTCACTTTATAAAGTAGTTATCTTTTGTGTTTGCATATGGGGTACTTAAAGGGGCTAAAAAGTGTGCAAAAACACATCATTCAGATGTTATATTTTCATCTTGCTGTTTCCAGTGACACCAGTCATCTCAGATACACCAGACGTGTGGCCTCAGTTGATAGTCACTGGCCCTTCTTATTTCACTCCTGGAAACATGTGCCAGCATTTGAGGTGACAAATGACAGATGTCAGCATACCCTGAACTTAAGTCAGGAACTTCCCGTGATGTTGCAGACTTCTGGGTCTCACAAATCGTTGCTCTATTTCTTCTCTGAGTGCATAGAATGATAGTACTTATGTCACTGGACTGCAGGCAGCAACAAATGAGGTAAGCTTTGTAAAGCTATTCCTGAAGTGCCTGCCACATACCAGGCCCTCAACACATCATTTTGTTGACCTCCCTGAACAGACCTCACAGGTCACAGGACTGCTGGTTAAGGAATGCGTAACCAGGTATAGCTGATGTTCAGTAAGTGCCTACCTTTTTTCTGGCTCTGTGCCTTTCTGTTGAATCAGTACAATACCTACGTGCACTGCTTTCGGCATTTTAAAATATACCAATGAAATATAAGATAGGCAATTTGTGGGACCAAGAGGGGTCTTAGCTGAGGTCACACAGCTGTGTAATAGCAGGGTTACAGTTAAAAGCCAAGACTTCTAGTTTCGGATCTGGTCCTCATTCTACCATGTAACTCATCTCAGCCATCAAGATGTCCAGTAGGCTTTGGTGCATTGACTACTCAGAAAAATAGTGGATGCAATGTGTAGCTGATGGTAGGAGTTTATAGGAATGGATATTTAATCTAGAGACACATTGCTGCTAGGACTCAGAGTAGATTAGCTCTTTGCATATTGGTCTCAGTGCTTATTAATACACTAAATATGTGTTATAATTAATTAGGATGAAAATCAGAAGAACCCAAGAAAATATCTCCAAACCAAGTTATACTGCTTGTAACACCAATGTTTTATTTTTACATAACATACGTCTAGAGAACTTAGCACATGAACAGGTACTTTTAGATGCGTCTTAGAACAATTAACTCATTTAATCCTGGTAACAACTCTGGGAAGAAGTACTATTGCTATTTCCATTTTTCAAATAAAGAAGATGAAGAACAGAGAGAATAAGAACTTTCCTCAAACCATATAAATATGAAGAAGCAGAATCTGGCCCCAGAATTCATACTTTTTTTTTTTTAAGATTTCATTTATTTGTTTGACAGAGAGAGAGAAACACACAAGCAGGCAGAGTGGCAGGCAGAGGGAGAGGGAGAAGTAGGCTCCCTGCCTAGCAGGCTTCAATCCCAGAACCCCAGGATCATGACCTGAGCTGAAGGCAGATGTTTGACTAACTGAGCCCCCAGGTACCCAAGAATTCATGCTCTTAAGTACTTTACTGCTTCTCTAAAATGATAAAAAACACCAAATGTTTCCCCCAATAAAGGACATAGTTTCACTCATTCTATCCCTTTCTAGAAGTTCTTCTCCTCTGAGGAACCGGAAATCTTTTCTGATTATCTTGCCTACCTATACCCTGACCCCAGAATCTCCATTTTCTTTGCTGTCTACCTCAGTTACAGGGAATTATAGAGTCCAGCAAGGTAAAAGATGGAACATTGAGATATTTTAACTGGCACCTTCATCTGTACTGTATGCTAAGTAGTAGGGATAGAGGGAAAGCAAATACACACAGTTCTTATCCTGTGGAGCATTCAGTCTAGTGGGCGAGCTAGACATTAAGGAATCACACAAATAAATGTGTATTGCAAACTAATGTAAATGCTATGGAGAAAAATATAAGGTGCTGCTCTCAGAAAATGCAATAATAACATAACCTAAATAACATAACCTAATTTACATTAGATGGGGAGGTTGTGCAAAGCTTCCTTGGAAATGTAATTTTTAAGCTTATAAATCAAGAGTACACTATAGTAGAAGAAGACTAGGGTTAGGTGTGTAAGCAAAAGGAATAGCAGTAGAAGGCTCTGGAGTAGGAAATAGATTGACACCTTCAGGAAAGTAGCAGAACACCCATTAGGATCGAATGGATCACAGTGAGTGTGGGGAGGAGAGTGACGTGGGATGGCTGGAGAGGTGGCCAGGGTCAGATCACACAGCACCTCTCAGGCTAGAGAAAACAGTTTGGATTTTATTCGAATTACAGTACAAGCCATTGGATGACTATAAAGGAGGGGACATTGCAAAGAATCAATGGGAAGAAAGTAAGAGCTCCTAGGCCAGGGGAGAAGTGACAGGGGGCAGCGGAGCAGTAGGAAACAAATTGAAGACATACTTCTGAGTTATGATGAATAGGGTTTGTTGATGGACTGGCCATGGTGACGAGTGAGAAAAGATATGTCGTGGGTGAGTCTCAGGTGTGCAGTATAAAGATTTGGTGGAGGTAAAGACCATTTACTGAGATACAAACATGGAGGTCAGGGTGGCAAGCACACCCCAGCTTTGCAGTGTAGTCTGAGTGGCTGACAGATCCCTTCATAGATGACTCCTGATGCCCCTGTAAGCTGACTCCACTGTAGCTCTCTCTGTGCTAACTCTGTGCCAACAACTGCTCAGGCCTAAAAAAGAAAAAAAACCCAGCTTTTTTTTTAGCTTCACCTCATGCCTTGGTTTTAAATAAATCTTAGACACAGATGGCCCCAAGAAATGGTCTTGCAACTTTTCTTCCAGTTTAGGAGTTTTGTTTTTTGATAGACTTCACTCCTTTCTACAAATTTGTATGATTCCAAATTCATGGTGGTGGGGCCTATTTTATGATTTATTTACTGGCTAATAATCAGGAAAAGATAGAAAATATAATTGGATCATGTAGTTATCACTAACTAGGTTTTTAAAGCTTTCTATTTTTTTCTTTTCTTTTCTTTCTTTCTTTCTTTCTTTCTTTCTTTCTTTCTTTCTTTCTTTCTTTCTTTCCTTCTTTCTTCTTTCTTCCTTTCTTTTCTTGGATACTACATAGGCCTGAAAGTTTAATTGTGCCACTTTTGGCATGTCTTTTTATGCATTTATTGAATTAGAGGCTAACAAAGATAATTCGTTGAGAAAATACCATTACTTTTCCTAACAATGAAATCAAGGCTCCTTGTCCAAAAATGAAGTTGAGTAGTTACCAGAATCTACCTATTCTTATGGATTAGTTTTTGTCATTTCCTGTAATAGACCTGCGTTTTATCAGTGGCCCTCATATGATTTCTTTGTGAAAAATATTTCTCTGTAGAGAAGAAAGTTTATCATTTGGAATGTTAAATGCAATTATATTGACATATGGTGATAATGGGATAAAGCATACGGGTTAAAGGTTGCGGGAACCATGGCTTGGCAATTAGCGATGTAAATGAAACATTCATTATCCATCATGCTGAGAAGTTGATGAACTGTACAGTAAATCTGAGCCCACAGTCAGGACTGAGATAAGTCATTTCAGACAATACAGTGGAGTATTTATGAGCACTAGGGACAATGTTGCAGATTCCTGTCATGGAGATTTCTTTACCTTATAGTTTATCATGAATAAAGACCTTACAGAGTCCAGACCACAACTCTTTCCTTCCATAAGAATATACATGAGATCCTAAAACTTCCCGTTAAAGTGAAGCATTTTTGAGAGCTGTGATAACTAAAGATGAACAACTGGAAATTTCCCCAAAAGTCCATTCCATACAAAGATGTTTGATAGACGATTTGTCTTGAAGAAAGGCTTTGCTATCTTGCAAAATAGAACCTGGATTTTGGAAGAAAACTATACATTTAAAGATCTCCGTCTTTCCCCCAAAGAATCTTAATCCTGCAGGTTGGATTATGCAGAAGTAACTGCTGTTTTTCAGTCCTTTACCAAGCGACAAAAATAACATTATGATGATATCTGAAAAATATTTTTCTAGGCTTTTCACTCTGCCATTTATTCTCTTGTGCATATTCTAAAGTGTTTCCTGTGAACATGAGAATTGTCCCTCCAGAAAATGTGAGTCTACATTGATTTTATATTTTATTGACATCTGTTCTTCTCAGGTTTTTAAAAAGTGTAATCATATAAAATAGTGTCTTCAAAAGTGAGAATGAACCACTGAAGAAATATTAAAACTTTATTTATGGTAACTGGTGACACAGCTGGAAAGCTCAAGAAGTCAACAGGAAAGGAACTTTAGAGCCGTGATACTCAGCCTTAGCCCAGAACCAGAAATTCCTTTGTTAACAGCTCAATTTGTTGAGGCTCCAGTAAGGACAAATCAGGTCATGTCCAAGCAGTGAAACCTAATAATCAAAATAACATCTGATGTTCCTTAAATTTGACTTCATGCCATCTCTCAATTCTCCGCCACATATGTTAAGCCAGACATTGTTCTAAGCACATAGAATAAATAATTTATTCTTTTAATAACCCAGAAAAGTAGGTCTATTTTTTTTTTTTAATTTTTGGAGGGGGAGAATGGGCAGAAACAGAGGGAGAGGGGGAGAGAGAATCTTAAGCCTGTTCCATGCCCAACTTGGAGCCTGACATAAGACTCAATCTCATGACCTTGAGATCATGACCTAAACCAAAATCAAGAGTCAGACGCTTAGCTGACTGGGCCACCCAGGCTCTGCAAAGTAGTTCATACTATTACTCCACTTTATGGATGAGGAACCTGAGGCTCAGAGGTGAAAACCATCATCTAATCATCCAGGTTCACCCAGGTGGTAGACATTTGGGTTAAGCCTCAGAACCCAGCCCTGTGCAATCCAGAAGTCCTCATCAAACCACTTTGCTATATTGAGCTTGCTCCAAGTTGATCTCCCCCACCTCTCACCATCTCATTGTTCCAGTTGTGCTCCAATTTGGAGACTTCTTTTTCTACATCAGTAGACATTCAATGCCTTCCAGACTGTCTCCTATCAAACCAGAGACAATTGGTCTTTTTAGACTTTAAGAGACAATGATCCTTACCAAGAGTTAATTTGTTGAATTTGTTTTCCTGTGTCTTTCTGTGGGGTAAAAGGCTGCGTTTCTGCCCTAAGGGAATGCTAACTATCTCTAAAAGAGGTTGGATCAGCTCGGTCCTCTGTTTAAAAGCACTGTAGACCAATGGCCTACAGCACTGGTCCTCAGCCTTGACTCACCTAAGAAACTTGAACATTTTTTATTCCCACGCCTATCTCCAGAGAGACCCTTTGCCACTTGCCTAAAGGTCCCTGAAATCTTTCCCTGATCCTTTGTCCCTGGCAGTCCCAGATGTCTGGGGTCATTGCATTTCCTTGTTTGTCCTCTGCCTGCTTCCTGCTTCTCTTCTCCTCACACTCTCATGGCTCAGCAGTTTGCAATCCCAGAGGCCATGGGGCAGAGAAGAAAGAGAAGAGCCCTGCAGAAAGCTGGCTGGATGGCAGTGCAGCCCCAGATGGGGAACCCAGGCCTAAGAGGAATAGTCTACAAGTGCCGAGAATCTCAGCTGAGTGGAAGAAAGATCCAGGCTCCTTTTCGGTGAATGCTGACAATAAGAAAGGGAATTCAAGGGAAAGTTTGATGATTCTTAATCATACAAAAAACTTTATAGAGACAGGAAGTTACTCCAGGAAACAGAACTGAAGCCAACAGTGTAGAAAGTCCCAGAATCACTCCATTTTTGGAAGTCCTTTTATACTACTAGAACTATCTAACAATTACAATGAATTAATTATTCTGGTTCCCTTATAAGAAAGTGAGGTGTCTAATTATTGGGGACATTCAAAGAAAGGATAGATTACTATCACAGATATGATGTGTGATATATTCCAGTGTTAGCTTGAGAGATAATCCAGGTGCCATTAAAGTCTTTCCATCTTTAGAATGCTGTTAATCATTGATTAACAAGAGTAAGAAAAAAAAAAGAGTGAACCATATGGAAATTATAGATATTTGTAAGCAGTAGCAGAAAAATAAAAATTTGATTCTCTTGTTAAAATCAGTATCACTTTCTGGAACTCCTTAACATTTCTTTTAAACTCCTATATGCTAATGTTATAATTTTATATGCCAATAACTATAAGTTGTATTTGATTACAAAAGGGAATTGTATTCAGTCATAATCATTTGTTGATTACTGGGGGAGTCTTCAGTCCATCACTTTGAAGAAGTCAGAGAAAACAATGACTTGAATAACAGAGATCCTAGTAGTTTTGGCCATTAATCAGGACTAAGCTTCTGAAAGTCACGAAAGGAGTTGTTTATGAATCCATTCTGGTTATTTACGTCATTGTACTCCTCATAAAACAGCCCTATATATTCTACCGAATCAATGTTTCATTTCTGTTTACTGTGTTATTAATTTTTTTCTCATGAGTTGATTGCCCTGGGACACTGGAGGCTGTTTTTCATAGTTGTGAAGAAACAGTGTTTAAAAGTGAAGTTCTTGTCTCTTTGAAAACCTGGTACCCGGAAAGCTGATTTGAATTTTTCAAGAGGAAGTAAGAGCAGGTAGGGCTAGGAATGCGCCTTAGGAAGGGAGGTAATCGGATTGGTAGAAAGATGACAGTCACAGCAGATGTGGTAGGACCTGGTGCTGGGCGGAGCCAGGAGTGAGAGCTTATTTCAGAAATGGACTTGTGTCACTGACCTGAAGACCAGGCGAGCAGTCCCTCTGCATTTTCCAGAAGATAAAAGAATCCTAGGAGGATTCGCCTGCAATGGGATGATACAAAACCAGGTTTACACCTAAGGAAGCTTCAGGAGTTCAAGGAAGAATGTAGAGATAATGTCATCCTTGCAAACCCGAAATATGGGGAGAGGAAGAAAATGCTTTTTAAAATGGCAAAGTAGAAGATGGCCTGGGGATAATGATGCTCCTCTTTGTCACTGCGAAGAGGTGCATTCTAGCTGCATGCTTTCATCTATAGCTCGCATGTCCTGAGACCTCTCTTCTTAGTCCTCTGGTCTTTCACATGGTGCTTAGTGAACAAGGCCATCTTTCCCCCATGTAAACATGATTTTCTGTCTGATCCTACTCATCTTTATTTGGCAAGTGACAGAAAGAGTATTTCTTCCTCTTTGGACTGAAGTATTGTTTTATAATTCACTGAGTGATCACAGAGTACCAAAAACTTGACATAAATTCTTTCTGTTTCTTATAACCTCTCTGTAGAGGAGAAATTAACATGCTCATTTTACAGATGAAGACATTGAGGCTCAAGGACAAAAAATGTCACTCACAGCTGATGACAAACTTGAACTGGTGTTCTGTCTCTAAAATCTGCAATCTCTTCATTCCCCACAAGCACTAGATCCCATCTGGCCCCTCCATTTTGATTAATTAATTTATTTTTAATTTTTAGTTTTAAAAAATATTGTATTAATTTGAGAGAGAGAGAGAGCATGGGGGAGGAGAGGGTCAGATGGAGAGCAAGAAGCAGACTCCCAGCTGAGCAGGGAGCCTAATGAGGGGCTTGATCCCAGGACCCTGGGATCATGACCTGAGCCAAAGGCAGACATTTAAATGACTGAGCCACCCAGGTGCCCTTGGTACCTCCATTTTTTTTTTTTTTAATAAATCAGGAGAACCTAGTTCTCCCCATTTCTTTTTTTTTTTTTAAGATTTTATTTATTTATTCATGACAGACACAGAGAGGCAGAGACATAGGCAGAGGGAGAAGCAGGCTCCCTGTAGGGAGCCTGATGTGGGACTTGATCCAGGACCCTGGGATCACGACCTGAGCCGAAGGCAGATGCTCAACCACTGAGCCACCCAGGCAACTTCCTGGGCCCTCCATTTTGAACCTAAAATTTTTTTTCTTAATTTCTCTCTGATTTAGAGAAGTAAGCCTATTCCTTTCTCTCTTTTCTGCCCGAGTTTTCAAGTAGATAACCTAGTTATTATTTGAGACAATCTAATTAAGTTTAGAATATTTGTCCCTTCCTAGCCCTGCAGACTTAAAATAGATCTGCTGTCTTCTAACCAGTCATTTTGTCTGGTTTACATTCACCCCTTCTCTTCATAATTCCCGTTTCTGTACTTGCTTTCTCCCATCAGTTGCTTCCCACTTTCTTTCCCTAGGGTTATTTTTTAACAAAATTAATTAACACACAGGGTCTCCTAAGTAAGTTTCCTTGTTAAATTCCCTTTACCCACCAGTTGTAACATGATAGCAGGGAACAAGAGGTTCTGAGTTATTATTGCACATGTTTATATAAGGTATATTCGTTTGTGTGTGGTGTGACCCACTGGGTGAATGTGGGACAATTAGGAAGCCAGACGACATGGATAAAGAATAGATTGTTCAACATAGATCAGTTTTGCTTCCAGTTTTTCATTCTGGTAACCTCCCAGGGTTCAGAAAGATTTCTCTTTCTTCAGTGGGTACAGTTTGTGGGTACGGTGAGCTGTCTATTTCATTCTTTCTCAATTGGTACCTATATTAATTCAGAATTTTTTGAGCTGGGTGAATTCTTACAGTGACAACAGAAGACCACTGTGTGAAAGTCAAATTAGCCTGGGGGCACCTGGCTGGCTCAGTCCGTAGAGCACATGACTCTCGATCTCAGGGTTGTGAGTTTGAGCCCTACATGGGCTCAAAGTACAGAATACAGAGATTACTTAAAATACATTAATTAATTAAAATAAAATAAAACACACCTTTAAAAAGAAAGGAAAATTGATGAGAAATAAGTATGTGCTTAAAATAATAGAAAGTAGGTGAAGGTGATAGGATATCAGGTAATACATTCTGATTTAAGAAATTGTATTGCTGACTTGATTTGATTTTTGTTTCTTAACATAAATTGTTCCTTTTCCCAGAAGGGAAGGTTTTGGAGCAAAGATGAACTTTTCCAGTTAGTGGAAAAGAGCAAAATGTGACTTGCCCCCACTTCCCACCTTTGGTGAGAGCCACCTAGATTTTGGAATCCTTGCGTGGCTACCTGTCAATAACTTACATCATCAAAAGTGGCATTTAGCCTTCCCCAGGGGAGAAGACGTTTGCACAGTCGCAGGGGCTGTCTTTGGTTTGCCTTTAAGAATTTGCTAGAACTTGGAAACAGTTAGTTCCCAGGGTCTCAAGGCTACATCTGAACTAACTAGAGGTTGAGTAAGCTCTACCCCTATCTCGCTATGCTTTCAGATTTGTTCAGATTGTTTAATTTTTTTAAAGCAAAATCAGTATTTTTGACAAGATGATCGTGAGCATTGAACTGAAGAATCTATTCCTCAGAGGGTACCTTCATACCAGGAGCTAAGCAGCCATGGCAACTCTAACTTCTGTCTGTAATGAGCACCGATGTCCACACAGGAAAGAGCATTCACTTTTGGCACCAGAATCGAGTGAAAACAACAAATGACAGACAAGAATGTCTTGTTCTTCAGCAGCGGGGGAGCAGGGGGAAGGCCTGGTCTAAAGCCAGGAGTGAGGATCATGGATTCACGGGTTAAAAGGCAATGCATGTTGCACCAAGTGCTCTGTTCTCTGACTCCTTGTGTGGCTGATTTGCTGCAATGTTGCTTTGTTTTTGGAGTCAGGATACTGGAAGCATCTTAATGAGCCCACTGAGTTGCATGCTGTTTGTATTGTCCTTATCACAAAGTGAGTGTTTGCACTGCTGTTTAATCAAGTAAGCTGGAGCGGCTTTTCCTTCCTCGCTCAGCATAGTCTGCAAAGCACACCTGAGTGGTCTGTGGCCTTTGCGGGCAGTGCAAGGAGTCTGGTGGCTTCTCCCCTCCGGAAATGATTGGAAATAAAAACAGAATGTATTAGCAGATTCTTGGGTCTCTTCCAGCCAGGATGACATTTAGGTTTGGTTTTCCTGTTTTCTGGCTCTCACTGAATTTTCTGAAAGTCAATTTGCTGAATGGACATTTAACAGGCTTTAAAAATAATGCGATTTGCCACAAACTGTTTTGATGTATATATTTTACAGCCATTCAGGACTCTGCTTAGTATTGCCTAACCCAGGCAGCCCAGGCAGCCCGGGTGGCTCAGTGGTTTAGCGCCACCTTTGGCCCAAGTTATGAGATCTGGGATCAGGTCCCGCGTCGGGCGCCCTGCGTGGAGCCTGCTTTCCCTCTGCCTGTGTCTCTGCCTCTCTCTCTCTCATTCTCACTGTGTCTCTCATGAATAAATAAAATCTTAAAAAAAAAAAAAGTATTACCTAACCCCATCCTTGACCGCTCTGTTTAAAATAACCACTCCCATGCTGCCACCCTGCTAATAACCCCTCACCCCGATCCCACCTTCATTTTCTTCATCACACTTGCCCCCGTGTGACCTTACTATGGTCTGTGTCTGTCTTCTGGCCAGCATGAGCTTTACCTTGAGTAGGGGCTTTGTCCACTTCTGTAGCTCTCACTCCTAGAAGAGTGCTCAAATATAGTAGGACTTCAAACCGTCTTTACTGAATGCTGAGATAAATAATTCATATTAAACAGCTTTGGAAGATTTGACTTGTGAAAGCAAGCATGTATTATTTTTGTATTTAAAATGGTTGCCAAAGTGAAATGTTTTTGGTAGTAGGAATTATGCAAAATAAAGATTTACAAGTTCTTTTTTTAAAGCATAAAATCCATGCAGAGTGTTACACCACACAAATGTCCAGTGGTCTATGATTAAATCGTAGGGAGATCCAAACATAGATGATAAGATTTAGAGGAAGTGGTCAGAGTAGGGCAAGTTGAGTTACACATTTTATTTTTCTGAAGTGAGTCTTTTCTTTTTTTTTTTTTAAGATTTCATTTATTTATTCATGAGAGATACACACACACAGAGAAAGAGAGAGAGAAAGAGAGAGAGAGAGAGAGGCAGAGACACAGGCAGAGGGAGAAGCAGGCTCCCTGTAGGGAGCCCGATGTGGGATTCAGTCCCGGGACCCCAGGATCACGCCCCAGGCCAAAGGCAGGCACTAAACCACAGAGCCACTCAAGTGTCCCTGAAGTGAGTGTTTTCTAAGATGACTTTAACTTCAATTTCCTTTGCAAGCCCAAGGAAGGTAGAAGGCCTGAGAAGAAATGAGAAGTGTGGGCTGGAGGTAGAGATTTAGGAGTCATTCACACCAAGATGCTAGTTCAACTCTAGAGTATGAACACCAATCCCAGGAAGAGAACCATGCCTGTGTGATCCTGCTCTGCAGGCAGCAATGTTGGGTTGACCGGCATGGCATGGCTGGTAGAGCTGGATGGGGGCAAGACCTCCTCTGACCTGTCACTGTGATGCGTGTAGCTGGACAGTAGTCCTTAAATCACACAAGAACTAATGCAAGGTCCAATTTATCATTACCTCCAGCTGTTTTTGCTCTTTCAGGAGCCTAAGTGAGGAACCGAGAGCTCTGGGAAGTCAGGGAAGAAGGGAGTAGTGAAGGCCCTGACAAGGAGTGGAACAGTGGTCTGAGTGAATACAGGAGCCCAAATTCACTTCCCTTGGCTGGGTTTTTGTATCACTGCTAGAGTTGTGCTGGGTAGGCTGTATTCACTTGAAGACTCATGAAGGACTGTGTAAGTCACACAGAGAAAGCTGATGAATCTTTAAAGTTCTGCATAATAGGAGAAGAGAAGGAAGAGAGGTCAGTAGAAGCAGCAGGGAGTAGGAGACAAAATCAGTCTCCACTCTAGGCAATCATATGTCAAGGATCCCCAAATGTTCATCTGCCCCTGAGCTCAAAACCTGTATCTCTACTTTGCCTACTTGACATTTCCATTGAAATGTCCAGTAGGCATCTCATATTTAACAATCCTAAACAGAACTTTTGACTTTTTCCCTAGCTCT
This sequence comes from Canis lupus dingo, assembly GCF_003254725.2. Taxonomy (NCBI): domain Eukaryota; kingdom Metazoa; phylum Chordata; class Mammalia; order Carnivora; family Canidae; genus Canis; species Canis lupus. Next base: position 81,883,043 of record NC_064243.1, read on the forward strand.
GTGCTGCACCATTCTTTTTGCCGTAAATTCCTTCAATGGCATTTAGTAAGTGTCTTCTATATGCAGGTTCTATTCTAGATACTGGCAGCAGAATGGTGAATGAAACAAAAATCTCTGTTATCAACTTATATTTCACTTAAGAATAGAATATCTCATGGAAGCCAAGCCATGGCTTGTCCAACACCAAAAGGCCTGGGCCCAGCCACCACCTCTCACCCTGGCCAATGCAGTAACTTGACTGGTGTCCCTGCTCCTACCAGTCTGCCGCCCCATCTCTACGTAATGACTGGAGTCATTTGTATAAAACTCAAATATAAGCATAGATTTTAAATTGACCTGCAACTTTAAATCTATAGTAGCTTCCAGTCGCTCTCTGAATAAAATCCAAGCTCATATCTGTGACCCACAAAGCTCTGCATCCTGTAGACCTTCCTGCCGCTGACATCTGCCATTTGCTGTCTTGGCTGCCACCACTCCAGCCATTCCTCTGTTTCTATAATCCGCAGGGTTAATCGGTTCTTTTGCACTTCCTGGTTCTTTTTTCTGGAATAATCTGACCTCACAATTTGAAGGACCTAGCCATTTCTCATCATTCAAGAATGGCACTCATATGTCATCTTATCACCTGCCAGACTTCCCCATTTAAACCTCCCTTTTGCCTCATCCTGGTATTTCCCATCACACTATGCTACATATTACTGGGTGTTTTGCCATTATTAGAAATTATCTTTTTGATTGATTTACTTGCTCTCTGTCTCTGTGCACTAAAATGTAACTCCATGAAAGCAGTGGCATAATCTTTCTTGTTGGTTATCATATGATCAGTGCCTGACACAGAGAAATTGTTCATAAATATTTGCCCAGTCGACCAGTGAATAAATGATATTAATGAGTGAGGAACTGACCCTACACTTGCCTAACATGTAATCTTATAAACTTTATGAAATTGATATCCACAGGTCCTTCTGGTGAAGCCTAGTCCAAACAAGAACTCCCTTCCTTGGTATATCTCTCGAACTATGTAACGTACTCCAAGTACACAGCCTGTTGCAACTCACTGATGTGTCCTTTCTTCTCCTGTTCCTTGACTCATGGACACCACTCACTATGTAACCACAGAAGAAATCTTCCTCTTTCCCATGCTATCTGCTTCCCTGGCCCTGTCCCATCTTCCCATTCAGTGCTCTCTTCATCCATTCTAGGACCCCCAGCATATCCCATGCAACACACACTTCACCCCAACTGCTCTTCTCCAGTAGCTACCAATGAGGTTTTCAATCATTCACTCCTTAGAGAAAGTAAAGGAGGTGGAGAAGCTGAAGAGATCACACTTCAATATTGGGGATGGGAAATATGAAACTTCACCTGTTTATCGTTTTTGCCCCATGACAGTCCATTGGAGGAACTGGGCAAATCAACTGTGGATTTCTGGTTCCTGTGCTAAGTGTTATGATTGGGTTTTCTCTGGGAGAGAGTAGAGAGGAGCCACGTTTAATTTGGAATTTGGGTGAGCACTTCCAGAAGAATGGCTAACATTTATGTCATAGCTCACTTAGCTTCCTGAGCTTCCTACATAATTTACCAACACCTACATGGCTTACAGTACAACAGGCACTGTACTAAGTCCTCCTCAGGTAACTTGTTTAAACCTCACTCAGCTTGCACACCTGGGTGGCTCAGTGGTTAAGTATCTGCCTTTGGCTCAGATCTGATCCTGGAGTCCCAGGACGGAGCCCCACATGGGGCTTCCTGCTCAGTGGAGAGGGGGAGTCTGTTTCTCCCTCTCCCTCTGCACCTCTCCCTGTTTGTGCTCTCTCTCTCTCTCTCTCAAATAAATAAATAAATAAAATATATTTTTTAAAAACTTCGCATAGCTCTATGAGGCCTGTATTCATATTATTATCCTGTTTGATAAAGAAACTGAAATTAAGTAACTTGCTCAAGAACTCATAACCAATGAGTGACTTAACTGGGCTTCAAACCCAGGTGGCCTGGGTGCTTATCCTTATACTATAATAGTACCCTGGCAGAAGAAGAATTCAATCTTCAAATCCCTTGAGATAAGCAAGCCCTCAAGTAGGCTTGAGTAGTAGTTATTCAGGTGGAGAAGGAAGAGGCTCGTGGTGGACCAGATAGAGGTGACTAGGTATGTCACATAGGCTATTTTATCAATTAAAAAAAAATTGCAAATCAGAAAGTGAATGCCCAGTGTTTGCTGCCCTGTTAATGTTGTAACAGAAAGTGCTTTATGTGGTTTGCCTGGAACAAGATTGCCAAACTGCTGGGAGACCAGTGTATCCATGTGGGCTTCCCACATGTCAGCAGTGGAGCTCATGGTGCTCAATCTGATACTGTATTGTCTTTAAGCTGCTGTATACCTACACCTACACCTACATACAAGAGTCTGGGTTAAAGGAGGCAAAGTCACTTCATATAGCCTGTATTTTGAACACATAAAAAAAAAATGAGGAAACTTGGAGTTTTGGCATGGGCGGGCCAGGAGATGGGAGTAAAATGACCACAAGCATCACACAAACTCTTTCTAAATTTGTTAAGAGATGGAACTAACATTCGTGGAATCTGCAGATTGATGTAGAACACCTAGGTACTAAACATGGATTTTAAAGATGGGCCTCCTCCAGAAAGCTCAAGCCAAGCAGACATCTAGATTATTTCCAGTTATAGGCACTCTCTCCTCACATTTCTCCACCTGCCACTCCCAGTTTTGTTATTAATAGGTTATCTGGCGATGACTTTGGATGACTTCTTTCTGTATTAACACACATTTAAAAAAATTATTTGAGAGAGAAAGTACAGAAGCATGAGCAGAGAAAGCAGAGGGGGAGGGAGGGCAGAAAAGAGTCTTTTGCAGACTCCATGTTGAGGGCAAGCCCAATGCATACTGAGGCTCAATCTCAGGACCCTGAGGTCATGACCCTGAGATCATGACCTGAGCTGAAACCAGGAGTTAGATGCTCAACCGACTGAGCCACCCAGGTGCCCCTTAGTACACATTATGATGAGATAATGAGAGTATTGCCATTAAAGATGTGGAAACACATTAAATCCTTATAGAACTCAAATGCAGCATTTTTCAATGGATGAAGAGAATTTAGGGCAATAAATCACTTTTCCCAACAACACTAATATGGTGATTTCCAGAGTGCCTTAAAGATCTTTGTTCTAATAGTTTCTTTTTGTTTAAAGTTAACAACCTTAAAAATGATTTTGGAATTTGTTCCAGATCTTTCAGGGGTTGTTAATGTATGATTAGGAAAGATTTTAAAGCAATTAAAATTATATGACAATAATTTGAAGTCTCCTTGTAAATATGATAGGGCTCAATTGTTTGACCACAGGGGATACATAATATAATACAGCTTCAAAGTAACATTATTTAAATAATAGTTTATGAATCATTTTTAAATTGCCCCTATAACTGATATAATAGCTTTTCATATAAAGTTATAAATGATGTATTTCAAAAGCTAGATAAGGTAGATGGACAATTATATTGCTGTGTTTGGAGCTTATGTTTGTTTTTTTTAACCTTTATTCTCAAGTCAAAATTGTTGAAAGAAATATTTTTAAAGTGTTTGGTGAGAAGGACATATTTTTGTCAATGTTTTCTAGATTTTTATCTTCCAATGGAAATTCAGAGCCACCTAGTGACCAAAACCAAAATGTCTAAGATAAAAAACGACAGCAACAACAACAAAAAACTCTTCCAGCAAAAGAGAAAAATCAATCATTTGACTCTGTTCTTCAATGCCTGAGGATAAAATTACACCCAGCTCAGGTCTACAAAATGAGAGTTCCCACAAATTTGATAGGATGAGTCTTTAGTTCATTTGGGGGTTAAAGACTCCAAACGTAGATTTGAGATGGTATGGATGGTGAATTTTTGCAGTTTTAATAAAAATACCACTTTAATATATGAGATTTGTGTGACCTGTACAACTATAAGCTACTGCTCCCTGCAGACTCATATCTTCTTCCCTGATAATACCTTCTACTCTCGTGCTCCCTTCAGCAGCACATATACTAAAATTGGAACGATACAGAGATTAGCATGGCCTCTGCACAAAGATGACATGCAAATTCATGAAGCGTTCCATATTTTTGAAAAAAAAAAAAGAAAATACTTTCTACTCTGAAGCAGTCTATGTATTTTATCTCCTGAGCAAAGGGGCGGGGGGTGGGGGTGGGGTCCTATAGAAGATAGGGCTGATAGCAGAAGGAATGAGTAAGGAGTAAGGTCTGAGCAAGTCAACACTGCCCCACTGAGGCTTCTGATTCATATTCAATTTTGAGCATAAGGATTCAGGCAATTCAATTTGGTTTGATTAAATTCAACAAACCTCTACTGAGTCTTAACATGTAAAAGTTTCTTGCTAGGCAAGGATGTGGTTAACCCACACTGTGTTTGGGAAGCCAGAATGTTCAGTTTGGTTGAAGCAGAGTAAGTCTGGAAGAACATAATGGGAGTTGAGGGTGGGGGAGGTGGGGCACCATCATGATGTGGAATAAAGTCAAGGTAAGATTTATGAAGATTAAGCTGGATGCAGCTTGCCCAGTATAGAGATGGCAGGAAGAGCAGTTAGGTTATTTCGATAGTTTTGGGCAGAATGCATAAGCATACAAACTAGAATTTTTAGTCAAAAGGACACCAATGGTCACACAAAAGAAGAATGATCTTGGTACTGATATGGTAGAAGATATTATAGAGGTTAACTCTGAAATCTCTGCCCTGGATGATGAGGAAAGAAAAATTATACCATTAATAGAAATAAGGACCCCAGGGAAGTAGCTGGCGTGCCATGGGGAGAGTATGAGTTGGTCCTGGACATCCATTCATTAATTCATCCATTCAGAAAAATGTATGGAGGGCCTACTATGCGCAGCTGCTAAGGCTGCAGTGACGTCAGCAGGCTCCCACCAGGGGGGAGAAAGCTAGCTCCACTTCTGCACAAGGGACCTGATTAGATCCAAGGGGCCAGCTCTTAGCCAAGTACGTCATTTTAATTAATTTATTTAAAAGCCATAACAACTCTGAAAGGTAATTATTATTATGTTAGTTGTATCAAGGAGGTACCTCAAAGTCAAAGAGATGCAGTGATGACTTCACAGTCACACAAGAACTCTGTGACAGAGGCAGGCTTCCAAAGCACTGTTTCCATGATGTCTCCAGGGAGGGAGACCCAGACAAAGAGGTAAGGATCAGGGCCTCTGCAGCCAAGAGCTCTCCAGTTAGTTCAGCCGCCTCTAGCTAAAAGGAGCTTGTTCTTCCCATCTGGTCTGCTTCCCCAGCTCTGGGCCTTGCTCTGGAGCATGGCAGGCCTTACAGTTCTTGTCCCTGTTTGTTTGCCACCTTCGGATCTGCTCCTTCCTGAACTTTCTGAGGCCTTCCTGGCTTCACTGCTGGGACTGGACCCCTGGTCAAGGGTGAGTGTGGCATAGAGAAGGGTCAGAGCTTTGGCTTTGAGATCTCAGCCATTTGTTACCTGTGATTTTTTTTTTTCTTTCTGGACAGATCCAGAAAAACCCTCAGGGATCAGCCTTCTCATCTGTAAAATGGGACAGATATAATGTGGGTGAAAGTGCTATTGGGAGGTTGTAAAGTTCTATGGAGCGTCAGGTGCCTGCATCCTTTCCAAATACCTGGACTCAGCAGAGCCATCATTTCTTCTCCTAGTGATTCCCACTCCATTCTTCTACAACTCTCTGTAGTACTGATCCAGGATCACCCCCAGCACCTGCCAGGCTGTAAACGCATGTAATTCCTCTGAAACCAAACCAGTACTGGCTGGACAGGACAGAGAGTTCAGTTCCGCTTCTTAGTTTCATCAAACCAGCATGTAGAGAAGTTCCATACAGTTTGCCCCCAAAGCTTTGGTACAGTTATACATATTAATGGTGTGAGAAGCATAAATTCTATCAACTTAAAGAGCTACATTTGGAAGTACAATTATTTTCCTTTCTTTTACACCTATGTAGTTTTGTAAACATTGAGTAATCTTGAAGCTTTATATTTTCATTTAATCTCCTGATTGGGGAGATTCAATTCAATTTTGAGCATAAGGATGGCATTTAATCTCCTGATTGGGGAACCCGGATGGCTCAGCAGTTTAGCGCCACCTTCGGCCCGGGGTGTGATCCTGGGGTTCCAGGATGGAGTCCCACATCAGGCTCCCTGCATGGAGCCTGTTTTCTCTTCCTCTCTCTGCCTGTGTCTCTCCTCTCTCTGTGTCTCTCGTGAATAAATAAATAAAATCTTTTAAAAAATAATCTCCTGATTGAAATTTGTACATACTACCTTGAAGGAAAAAGATCTATAATTAAAAACTATTTTTTTTCAAAACTGCAGAACTAAGTAAGCATAAAAGTAATAAAATAAACTTTCACACGATGTTTTATGTGCTTTTTAAAACATTTACTTCTGAAATCATTAAAGCCCAAAGCTGCATTAAGACTCTGGAGATAAATTAGTCTTATAACCTGGTGCTTTTTTTCCCCCAGCTTTTCTCAAACTGTGGTCCGAGGATAACTGGCACCAGAATCCCCTGGAGTTCTTGTTAAAATGTGAATTCTGGGCCCAGCCTCAAACCTCTGGGGCAGGAGCCAGGGATTCACATTTTAAACGCATTCCTTAGGTGATTCTTTGTGAACTCGTGAACTAATATTTATTTTCAATGCCATAATCTCTCGATCATTCCACAAGAAACAAAGCTTTAAGTTTCCCAGATACATTCTCCCTCACCTCGATTCTTATCACAATTATTGCTGCCGAACAAGGGCTTCCCTCTGGCTGCGATTTAGTGGCATTCTTGAATATAAGTCATCTCCAGCAGAAAAACTCAGGATGGTTTATGTGTCCTTTAGTTTCAAAAACTTCAGTCTTAATTCTGATTGAGGCCATTACTCATTGACATAAGAATAAAAGGCAGTTTTTGACAATTAGCATCATTAGAATTGTAGCCAAGCAATCAATAAAAAAACCTCTTTGAGTTCACCAGTTGACAGTATTTATTCTGGCAGTAGTTAGTACATCTAAATATTAATTACTCTGTAATATTCGCTGCTGGTTTCGTTGAATGAGGTGGGAGTGGGTCAAATCTACAGACCATTCACAGCCTCCAAATGCAAATAAAGTAGCATTTGTTTGTAGGTGGAATCAAATGATTATAAATGAATGGTGGGCCATCTCCTGGGATTGGACATAAAGGTCCTGTAAACTGAGAATTGTATCAACAAACAGCTGTTGGGAAAATACTATTATGCTGTAATAGCTGCTATTAAAATCCATTAGCAATCTTGATGGCCTGTTTGAATTTGATGCATCATTTGCTCTGAATAGCATTTCTTCCTAAAGTTTTGTGGTAGCATTTATGCAGATTGATAGGCGGTAGCAGGGACATTCTGGGAGATTAATACCGATTACACACTTTGCCTGCGCGGGCTAATCCAGCCCTGAGAAACACTGCAGATACTACAGATTAAGTATCACTGGGGGGAAATAGCGCCGGACGCCCCCAGGGCCTTCTCGCATCCCTTTTGTTTCCATGGCAATCCTTCCTCCGCTAGAAGCGGGTACCGCGTTTCCCACGTTTTAGCGATCTGGGTTTCCCTCCTCCTAGTACCTTTGCCAGATTCTGAGGAGTCCTCCCTCGGGACGTAAACTCGGCCGAAAATATTGGATATCTAAGGAGATTTTTAAAACAAAACAAAAAAAAAAACACCAAAAACCCCGCCTGTGTCGGCAAAGAGAATGCAGCTGTCTCGAGGGTGGAGGGAGCCTGCAAAGGCCTGGGGAGACTGGAGGAGCCCCAGCGGCGGGGAAGGATGGGGCAGTGGCGCCCTCTGGCGGGCGAGCGAAGCGGGAAGCCTCCAGGGGCTGGGTTTGTTTTGTTTTTTTGTTTTTTTTCTTAAGATTTGGTTGATTTATTCATGAGAGACAGAGAAAGAGGCAGAGACACAAGCAGAGGGAGAAGCAGGCTTCATGCAGGGAACCTGATGTGGGACTCAATCCCAGGACCCCGGGATCATGCCCTGAGCCAAAAGCAGATGCTCAACCACTGAGCCACCCAGGCACCTACAACGTGATCAATTTTTTGAAGTACTTTTTAGCCAGATCTCATCCGCACACCTTAAGCCAGTTCCCTCTCAAATTTTGGAGTATGGGACTTCAGGTCTTATAAAGAAGATTTTTATTAGTTGAGAACTTTAGTTTTTCAATGTATGTACTAAAAAAAAAAGTTAATTCTAGAAGTCTTTCCTTTTTTTTTCTTGAAAATTGAGTTCTCTTCTTTAAAACCCCTTTTACCCTACAGCTCAATAGTATCTGCTCAAGTTATAAGTGAAATAGCAAGCCAGCAGTTGTTGGGGTATTTCATTATTTTTAAATGAAATTACATTTTGTATTTAGCATATTATTCTAAAGTGGTTTCTCAGTTGTTTTGGGTTGAGGGACACTGAGTGATAAGGAATGGACACAAATTCAAAACCGCAACTTGTTCCGCAGCTGCTTTCACTGGGTTCAGAGGCTGGGGGTGGGGGTGTGTACAGGCAAGGGAGTCTTCCCAAGTTGTTAAAGAGATTTATGTTGTCAGCTGGTTGATGCCTAAAATAATATTGTGGAGTTCTAAAATTTTCTGTCACAGCTATTCCTCATTGAACACTTTTGGTCAGTTCCATAAGGCCAGTTTGGAAAATGTGAAGAATACATTAGGAACCAGTTTTGAGCACAATGCAAACTTCAGATGTGATTGTGCACAATTTTGTCCTTGAGAAACACTGAGTGGACAGAGAAAATGGCACTTATCAGAGCTTTGTTGGAATTATACAAAATGCACAAGTGTACACGAATGTACACCCAGACACTCACACCAAACACCTGCCTGCTACCTGTGTTCACAGCCATGATGAACCACACCTATCCATGTCTGATTTTAGGGCTTTTGGTCCAATTTCAAATATAGGAACTCAAGCTGCAACAATGCCCATTTCTAGAAGCAAGACTTTAGATGTTTTTCAAGGTAAGTGCCCTATTTATTATAGTATTTATTGACCACTTCATATGTGCACAACCATGCTGCCATTTTTATTGGGTTCCTCTCTTTATAAGTGTGTCTGATGAAGTTGAGAGTGGTGCCCCATCCCTGCTCTTCCAATGAACTCTGGTTTTCACTGTGCAATTTTGCGTTGGGATTTCTTAGGAATGCATGTGGCACCTTCTAGCAGAACTGACCAATGGCTTGGCTAGTGCCTCAGATAGGGTAATTCACTTATTCCTTACAGTGACTCAATGAAGTCGTTACTATTTCCTTATCCTCCTTTTACAGCTGAGGGAACTGCGAACAGAGAAGTGAAGTAAACTATCCCAGGTCATTAAAATACAAATGAACCAAAGATGACCTCTGTATGTTAGCCAGCCCTGTCTCATGAGGTCTGTTCTTGACATCGATAATCTGGTTTCAGCCAAAGTGGATGTTTTATCATCACAGAACAGTGAAGTCACTGTTGGGCCTCAGTCTGTCGATGAACTCTGTTTGGAATATTCTGAAATCTCCATTTCTGTCTACTCACTGCTCAGAGTCCTGTCCTGTGCTCTCTGTTCTTCCCATCATAAATGTCGGGCCCGGCTTGGCCACTGCGCAGAGTCCTGCCCTCCTTTGCATCGCATCACAAGTATTAGCTTTGTGAGGGGGTTTTCTCTGACTTCTCCAGAGAGGTTTCCAGATTCTGTCCCTGCTGTTCCCAGTGCTCTTTGTTCATACCTCTACAAGATGGTTCCGCATTGTGTATGCTTAGCTGCAGTAAGGCTGCAGACTCCCGTGGGCAGGAAACTCGACACATTTTTTATATCGCCATAGTCTGGCACATGGTATTCACTCACCCATCTGTCCATCCATCCATCCATCCATCCATCCATCCTCTCATTTGTCACATCCATTCATTTTCTCATCCATCCATCCATTCAGTCAGTCAGTCAGTCAGTCAGTCAGTCAGTCACTCACTCATTTGTTAATTCCTTTAATATCCATTGGGCATCTACCATGGGCCCCCAGTATTTCAGGTATCAGGGATAGAGTATGAATGCGACAAAGTTCCCTAATCATCTTGGAGCTGACATTCTGTTGGGGGCAGGGGAGATGGACAACAAAGGAAACAGTTAGACATACAATATGAATTCAGGTTTTCAAAAGTGCATTGGAGAAAAATAAATCAGGGCCAGGGAATACAGAGGGCCTTCAATAAATATCTAATAAATACTTGAATGAATAAAGCAAGATACATACCGAGGTAAAAAAGGAATGAGAAGGAATGACATAAATCTTTAACAGGATTTTAAGAACCAAAGTAATCGATTTATGAAATGTCCTACAGAATTGGTCAAATTGAAGGCAAGTATATGACCTGCTGGGATAGTGCTTCAAGCATTCAATGGAAGGAAATAACAAGAGGGGTTTGGCTTCTAAAATCTAGCAAGAAGCTGAGTTACTGTTAGAACTACTTAAAAGTACTTAAAAAGAAATATGGTCATGTTTGCCTGCATGAAGAGAAAAGTCCACGATTCATTAGGATATGCTAGAGTGTTTCTCTGTAAACAGTAAGGCTGGAATGTCTTGGGACATTTTAATTCATGAGTAAAAGAGTGAAAGTTGACAGGGGTCATGGTAATGTGTCTGGGACTGGCCTGTTAGTCTGCTTTCTCTTTGCCAGATCAGCAGGTCCTCTGTAGTCCCAACTTGGGTCAATCGGGAAGCTAGCTTCCCTGCATATTCATTCACATGTGCATCCTTCCCACTGCAAAGGGCTGGCTTTTTTTTTTTCTTAAGGAATTTGGTATTAGGAAGAGTGGCTGGCAATAGTGCATGTTGGGAACAATTCCAGATTCTTGAGTCATGACACTCGAGTTCCAATTCTATCTTTTGCCTGTTAATGGCCACGTGACCTTTTATAGGTTTGGAATCTGAAACATGACTAGTCACTGATCCATGATTCTCAACCCTGATGTCACATTGGAATCACTGAGGCAGCTTTAAAACACTACTGGTGCTTGGGTCTACCCCTTGCCATTTGGATCAAAATCTCAGGGGAGAGGTGAGCACAGAGAGGCACGGTGGTCATTATTCAGAAAGAACTCTCAGGACTTCTAACCATCCAGAATGGAGAACTCTTGAATCATCTATTTTGTAAAGTTCCTTATTAACTCATGAGAGAGAATAAGAGTGCTTTTATTTTGTTGCTGCCCAAACATAGGTTTATATAAACAGATTGCTCTCAGTTCTAATGTAATTTTGTAGGTTCGGTTTAATTGCATCCTTTAGTAAGAAATATATGTAAAAGCGTATCTTTTAAAAAGTAACACTTTCAAGGGTGCCTGGATAGCTTAGTCGCTTAAGCGTCTGCCTTTGGCTCAGGTCATGATCCCAGGGTCCTGGAATCGAGCCCCGCATCAGGCTCCCTCTCATAGGGAGTCTGCTTCTCCCTCTCCTCCCCATTCTTGCTGTCTCTCTCTCTTTCAAGTAAATGAATAAAATCTTTTTTTTTTTAAAGTAACACTTTCTTTAGCATTAATGGATCTAAATGTTTCATTAGATGATGTCAAAAGCTACAGTTGTCTTTTTTCACTAGAACTTTCTGAGGAGGCCCAATGACTCTCTTCAAGCACTCTCAAAGATTCAGCAGCCCAATCTTTTGGTTATTGGACTCTGGAGTCAGTATGCCTGACTCCAAATCCTCAATTATCACTTTTAAAGCATGTGATCTTGGGAAAGTTATTTAACTTTTCTGTGCCTCAGTCTTCTCCCTCTTGTAGATTGGGGAAGATATTAATATCGATATTAACCTGTCCAAAGGATTATTCTGAGTAATAAATTAACCCATGCTATATGTTCAAAGCAATGACTGCCTGTTGTAAGCACTCAGATCTTCCTTGTTGTTGTCAACATTCTATTTGGAGATCCAAAGCAAATAAGAAAAGGTTTAAAAAGAAAATTTACCTCTGTATAAGGGGAAAACTGTCCAGTAGACCTATCCAAAGGTAGACTGAGCCAGCTGCATTGGTGACAACTTTCCCATCTGCACAAGCGTTCATAACCACTTGGCAGAATGAGGTAGAACAAATTTAATAATTGTGTGGGTGATTGATCTAAGTGGCCTTTAGGGCGTATCTCAAACTCACCATTTAACTTTGCTCTCAGTTGAATTCTAAATTTACATGATTCTAGGAAGAATCCAACCAATCCACCTCTCTTGAGGAGAGAGAAATTTTCAGAGAAAAATTTTTTTCCCTTAAGGTCTTGATTTGATAGCTCTCTACATTTCACTTGAGTAGGAGAAAAGTCCACTGTATCAAAAACCACCACTATTTTTTTGATTAATTGAGTTTTGTAAAGAATATGATCTGGATATTCGTATTTTCTTGATTATCTAGCCAAATCTATTTAGTTATTCATTTGGGCTGGAGTCTGGAGGGATCGGTAAGAATTTCTAGTAATAATATTTTTTACAAGAGACTTTTTCAAAGATGGTGATTTAAACAACCAATGTTTTGCCACATTCCACCAGAGATTTCTCAGGTGTGCTTCCCAAGGAGACACAGATCTAAAGTTCTTCTGCTTTCTGTGACAAGGGCAGAGGAGAATCTAAAGTACAAGGAACAATCACTGAGTTGACTGTGACAAATGATGGCTTACTCTTTAAAAGCAAAATATAAAATGGAAAGCATTTTTATTCACAGCAACTTTCCAAAATAAAATCCATTGGCACTGAGCCCAGAAGAAACACAAACTTAGGTTTTTAATCCCAGGCCTTTCTCCTGACTCTAAATTTTAGTAACTCCATTGATGAATATCAGTGTTATTGACCTTACTAAGGTTTCTGTGTGTGTGTGTATGTGTGTGCGTGTGTGTGTGTGTGTATATACACCCTAGGGAGTTGCTGCCATCTGTCAGTGAAGAATATCTAGCATTCTTGCAAAGAACAGCTGTTTGTATCCATCCAGACTGTTTAGCAGAGTGCATGAGAAGAGGCTATTTGGGAGGCAGGAGGAAAGTTCAACTTTTGCATTATGTGTATGTTATGGGTTTACATTTAGGTGGGCTAATGTGTGGAGCCAATAAGCTTGGCAAATTGATCCAGCAGGGACCTTCTGTTGAACATTAATCATTTCTTCCTTGAACTTTCTACTTGCTTCCTAGTACAGCTCAGTAAATAACAATGCACGTCTGTGTCTTTCCCGTTTTGTAGCAGAGACTATCCTTTGGGTAAGCATTAGCAATGTCTAAATTGTATTTTTAGATCCAGCCTTTAATTAATATCTAGTCACATAAAGATATCTTGTGAAGGGTATCATACAGCTCTCTTGGTTTTCACATCAGGACCTCAAACTCAATGAGGCAAATGTGAACTTGTCCCCTTCTCCCTAATCCTATTGCCACTGGCTTAGTTCGGTGCCTTGTCTTGTCTTTTCTAGAATATAGCAATTAGGACTGAAACTAGCCCATGGGTGGCTTTGTGCAAATTAGGGTAAGGCTCCTTCCTTTGGCTGAGAGCCCCATCCTGCAAAATGACTTTGTGAGTTGGTCACTTTGTGAGTGACTGGATTTCAAAGCCCATCTCCCCTGGTGTTGGATACTCTGGCTCAGAGCACAACCTGCAAGCTGTGGCCCTGGTAGGGAGCTTTTGTGGGGCCATCCACATGTAACTGGCTTTCGACCTTGAATACAAATCATCTGAGTGCCCTTCACATTCAAAAGTGTGGAGGTTCCTCAAGAAGTTAAAAATAGAGCTACCCTATGACCCAGCAATTGCACTACTAGGTATTTCCCAAAGATACAGATGTAGTGAAACGCCAGGACACCTGCACCCCAGTGTTCATAGCAGCAATGTCCACAATAGCCAAACTGTGGAAGGAGCCATCATGCCCTTTGACAGATGAATGGATAAAAAAAGATGTGGTCTATATACACAATGGAATATTACTCAGCCATCAGAAAGGAGGAGTACCCATCATTTGCTTTGATGTGGATGGAACTGGAGGGTATTGTGCTGAGTGTAATAAGTCAGTCGGAGAAGGACAATCATCACGTAGTTTCACTCGTACGGGGAATATAAGAAACAGTGAAAGGGACTATAAGGGAAAGGAGGGGAACTGAGTGAGAAAAATTAGAGAGGAAGACAAATCATGAGACTGTTAACTCTGGGAAACAAAGGGTTGCAGAAGGGGAGGTGGTCAAGGGGTTGGGGTGCCTGAGTGATGGGCACTGAGGAGGGTACTTGATGGCATGAGCAATGGGTGTTATACTATATGTTGGCAAATCAAACTTAAATAAAAACAAATGAAGAAAAAAATAAAACAAAAAACAACTGCAAATCTGACCATACCCTGCTCCCTTCTTAAAATCCTTAAGTGGCTTTCCATATTTTTCCAGTGAAAGTAAACCTGCCCTGCATGGTGCACAAGGTCACTTAACTTATGATCCTGGTGCCAACTTGTACTTCCTCAAATATCAGGATTCCTTCTCATTATCCTAGGGGAAGAAGGCCTTCCTGGTGATATGAAAAATCAGGCCATTGACCAGCATTCCTAGCACCAGACAGGTGAAGAGTATGGAGAGAGAAGGGTGGGAATTAAGGAAGACCAAAGAGTCTTCAAACAATCCCACTACCCTTCCACCACCCAGGGGTTTATTGTCATTGTTAAGAACAGCTGTTTTAGGAATTCCCTCAAGGGATCCCTGGGTGGCGCAGCGGTTTAGCGCCTGTCTTTGGCCCAGGGCGTGATCCTGGAGACCTAGGATTGAATCCCACATCGGGCTCCTGGTGCATGGAGCCTGCTTCTCCCTCTGCCTGTGTCTTTGCCTCTCTCTCTCTCTCTGTGACTATCATAAATAAATAAAAATTAAAAAAAAAAAAAAGGAATTCTCTCAAGAATCCATTTCTTAAGGGGACTGGTTGATTTTCTTCCCTTAAAGAATCTTCTTCCCACATCTAAGAACTGACCTTTTTATGGAAACCTGTGTAGTAAAGCAGAGGGCAGAGCTTTGTAGTTGATAGAACTGAGTTTGAAGGGAAGTTCTTCTGACTACCTGTATGACATTAGGCAAGTTGCTAGTCTCTGCTGAGCCTCAGTCTCCTCACCTTATAAAATGGGAAAGATAATAGAATTATTGTGGAAGATAAATTGAGATAATGTGTGTTTAAAAGTCTAGTATGATTCCTGGCACATTGAAGATTCCATAGACCCTAACTTTTGCATTCATTAGGATTCTGGTTTTAAAGACAGAATACCAATATGACTCTAGTAAAGAAAAATAAATTTTAAAATAATAAATAAAATTTTTGAATGGGAAAGGTTTCATTGGCTCATATTATGAAGTTGTGGACTGTCTTCCACCTCTTAGTTTTGTTTCCCTCTGAGTGTTTCTTATTCTCCCCTTCTGGGCATAGGGGCTCTCAACTGTTCTGGACACTATCAGAGCAAAGAGCTTCTCTCCCTAAGCTCAGAAGGACATTAGTTGTTACTTGTAGGGACACATGCCTCTTCCCTTACCTGCCACCTGGGGTAGTGAGAGTAAGCTATTATCATTAGTTCAGCTTGGATCACCTGCCCATTCCTGTGGCCAGAGAGAGGGATCTGCTTACAAAAAGAGAGAAAAGATGCTGAGAAGACAAAAAAGCAACAGGTACCTACTACTGTTTTCCTCTTTGCTAGAAGGTAGAACTATAAGCCAAAATCAGGACTCACCAAAGCAATGGCTACAGGTTCTTAGGAAGGTAACCTGGTGGAAGAGTCTGGAGCTTGACCTGTGAACCTCCCCAGAAGAACAGCGTCCTCTATGTGAAACTGACCCACCTGTAAGGGACCAACTAAAGAGATTCATCCAGGCATATTATAGGCAGCATCCTTTGATCTGCTCTCTGCAAACAAGATCCAAGACAGAGTGGTTTGGAGCCCTTGCACATGGATGAGGCCTAGTGGTGGTAAATGTGTGGTGAGAGCTCTCAAGTCAGAATGTCTTTCCCAAGCAGGATGAAGCAAACAGGGGCTCATGCTGGGTGTAGGAGTAGCATATAGGGAAAGAAAGAAAGATACTATCCACCAAGCAGGGAACATTGTGGGAACTTGGATGACAATGCTAGGATATGTCTTTGTAAACTACGTTAACAGTTTAAGCGAATTCAAATTTAATTCCATACAAGATTTACAGCAGGATGAGTAGGGGGGCTGCTTTGTTTTAAAGCTGAGCGGGCAAGAGGAGTGATTAGGAACATCTGTGGATAGGCATAGCAATGTCACACACAAAATCCCCATCTGTATAATCCTCCAAGTCCTGAGACCTTTGCTCTCAAGCCTACTGCCAGTGAGGTATCTCTCCACTAATGGAAGTCTTCTGTGTTCCATCTTTTATTCCAGAAGGAATTTCTCCTAATCACTCATTTAGCACTTTTAACTTCAACTTCTTTTATTGCTTTGACCTTGGAACGTTTGGTTTGCCTAGTTTAAGTCTTACAAGATGTTTACCAACTGAATAAATGGCTGTAATAACACAGGCTCTGAACTTGGCATAGGAGACACAGCTGCAGAGTTTTTTTTCTTGTTTGGGTAGATAATGACTTGCATTTCATTCAGAAGGAACTGACTGTTTAACAAATGAGTTGCTAAAGGCAGCTCAGTTAACTCTCCTAACCACAAGTGCTTATTGGTTGCACTTAGACAAACTTGGGCATGTTATCCAGACTCCACCGTATAGAGCAAAGACAATCTCATAGTTCTTTCTATTATTCTCTCATTGTCCCTTTATCTAGTTTTTAAATTACAAAATATACATGCTTGTTTTTATTAAGAGCAATGGCATGAAATATATAAAGAAACATGCACTCCCACACCCTCAATTACCTTGCCCAGTGAAATTAAAATGAACAAATTCTATGTTACACAATCACATAAAGACATATATATGGAAATATGTATATATGGAATATATGCTTTTCTCAGTGTTAACAGTAGGATCATACCATATACATTATTCCATAATTTTCTCTTTTTTTGGTCTCTAACCAGTATGTCAAGGAAAGATCTATATCTAACTCAGTCTTTTAAATCAAATCATATTCCTTTCCATGGTTGGATGGGGCATGACTGTCCTATTACAGGGAGAGATTGTCCCCACAGAGGGACAGTCAGACTATTTCTAAATTTTTGTGTCTATAAAACAAGGCTGTGTTAACTATATATATAGTTATAGGATAGTTTCTCAAACTACTATTGACTCATAGCTATGTCTATTTTTAATAATAATGTCAGATTATTTTCCAAAATTGTTGTAATCTATACTTTTACCAGCTTTATTTGAAAAAACAGTTTTCCTGTATCTTTAGCAGCCCTAAATTTTCTTTCTCTTTAAAATTTTGACATCCAATAGTAAAACTGGTATCTCATTTTTGCTTAATTTGATTTTTCCTTGATTTCTTGTGAGATTGAACTGCCTTTTATATATTCATTAACTATTTACTTTTTTAAAATTTATTTATTCATGATAGACATAGAGAGAGAGAGAGAGAGGCAGAGACACAGGCAGAGGGATAAGCAGGCTCCATGCCGGGAGCCCGACACGGGACTCGATCCCGGGACTCCAGGATCGCACCCTGGGCCAAAGGCAGGCGCTAAACCGCTGAGCCAACCAGGGATCCCCCATTTACTTTTTTTTCTCTTCTCAATTGCAAGTTTATTTCTTTTGGACATTTTTCAATGGAGTTATTTACCTTTTTTCTTAATGATTTTTTGGAAGGTTATGTATGTTAGAGATTAATATTTCCTTGTCACAGTACTACAGATAATTTTCCCAGTCCATTATTTATCTTTTGACTTTGTTTATGACATGTTAACACATAGTTCTTGGGCAGCCCTGGTGGCTTAGCGGTTTAGCGCCACCTTCAGCCCAGGGTCCCACTCAGGCTCCCTGCATGGAGCCTGCTTCTCCCTCTGCCTGTGTCTCTGCCTCTCTGTGTCTTTCAGGAATAAATAAAATCTTTAAAACACACACACACACACACACACACACACAGTTCTTAAATACTTAAATTTTATGTAGTCAAATATGTCTCTTTTGCCTCATGGTCTTGGAATATTTTAGTATTTTAAGCTCTATTGAATACAGTATTATAAGATAGTCTCTTTGATTTTCAAGTAGTTTTTTTAATCCAGTGTTTTTATATTTCTATCTTTAATCCATCTGGAATTGAATTTTAGCATTCATTCTTCCAAAGGGTATCAATTATGTTTACACAATTTATTAGTCAAAACGTTCATTTTCCACTGAGTTTGAAATACCACACTTGTTGCATATTAAGTTCATATATATGCTTTCTGGATTCTGGATTCTGGATTCTGGTTTGTGACTAGCTGGTGCTGTTAGCTGGCATCTATTCCAGGACACTATTTTTGTGATGGTACCAAGCATATCTCAGCAACATCAGGAGAGAGCCCTACTATAATACTGTAGTTTAGCAAAGAATCACATAAAGGAAAACATAGCCTTGTGATAGTTGAGAACTAATACTTTTTTAAAAATTCCATATTTATCTTCGCTTTTGCAAGACGATGAAATGGTAAAACAAAGCTCATTTAACTCAAAACCCACTTCACAAAATTAAAGACTTCAGTTGGCTTGTATTTATATAGAGCAGGAACCATTAAATACAACATATGATATGACTTTAACCTCTTTATGTTTATAATAACAATCTACCCGAATCATGGCAGATCAGCTTATGTTCTCCAATTTATCTCATCTATCTCTAGCATATATCAAATATCTAGTTTAGCTTACAGAATTACCATGAACATCTCTGTGCATTACATGCATTAGACATATAAGAGAAAAATCTTGTCATGTCTTTCAAATATAAAAATAATCCCACTAGAAATCATTTGAGTTTGTTTTAGAACAGGCTGAGGGTCTCAACAGGTGTGGAAGAGGAGGAAGAAAATTACAAGTAGAAGAACAACTAAACCAAAATTGCAATAGCAGAGATTTATAATGCATCACATTTTAATTGATCTCTGGGGTTTTTTGTTTTGTTTTGTTTTTTTTGATCTCTGGGTTTTTTATTGGAACACTTTCCCTACCTCATTCACATTATCTGACAAACTTTTGGTCATCCTCAGGACCTGAGAACTAATACTGTTAACATATTTCATCTAAAAACTCAACTAATGGAAAACCGATTACCTATAGCTACAATTCATCTATAGGCCATATTTGTATGTGAGCAGCAAATGTATCATACTGAATGGAATATCCTGGATCATGCACATAGATTACTTCAAAAATTTTTATGCGTATAACCTGAATCATCAAGGCTTGACTAGAAATCCACAGCTCCAGCTCCAGAAAAAGAATTCATTTGGTATAAAGTTCAAACCTCACTAATTTTGATAAATGCAGAAAAAGCCAACATGAGTAACTAAAATGTGAATTAGAGATTATTTTTTAAATTAAAATAAGCTTTCTAACTTCCAGAAACATAGAAAGCTTGAATCAGCCAACAGATAACCTGATAATGAGAGGAAATTTGGGCATCTACCTTGGTCACTAGCTAAGAGAGATGCCTAGTTAAATGCAAAAATTTTAATTAATTGCAAAAATGTTTAATTACATATAAAGGTTTTTATAAAAAACTGTTTTTACATAAAACATTTTTCTTGCCATTTGGGAACCACTAAATGTTTTCACTGAGAAAGCAAATGTAAATTTTGAGCAGCCCACCATTTGAATTAATTAGTAGAGTTTATATTAATGAGCTTTTATATTAATGCCTTTGGGTCTCTCCTTTGAATCGACTCATGTTGGTGGTCAACTAGATGACCTTTTAATGCTTAATTCTATATTTATCTCAGCATGTAATTGGAAATGATCTCTGCTCTTTTCATTGAACAATGGATATTCAGTATTTAACATTTTATTGAGAAATAGTCCAGGTCTGTGATCCCTCATCTGCAATTCTGAAATCCAGAAAGCTCTAAAAACCCTAAGGTTTTTGAAAATCTTTGATAGCAAACTCTGACCTGGTACTTATAGTCTTTATCCTACTATATACAGTTTGTTGCATAAATATTTGTGTGTCTGGGGGGGCAGCCCTTATATATTATACATTGCATGCATCATATATCATATTACCTTTCCCAAATAAAAAAATCTGAATTATAAATTAAATAAATTATATTTTTAGGGATTTCTGATAAGAAATTATAGGCTTATATTTGGGAAAGACTTCATGGAATTTTTTGTTGCCATTATTAATGATGGCATTAAAGAATATTAGTAGTATCACTTATTACTTAGTGAGTAGACACCTCTTTAAACTGAGAGCTTGAGGCTAGAATTCTTCACTTTGAGACACTGAAAGACTGAGCTGTATTCAATACAGCTAGTATCCCAACCAGGAAATTTCAGCATTTACTTTACTATCTTCTGTAAATTTGCCCATGAGATTTTTCTCTTCAGCTGTGGGTCCCCATTTCATTCCTGCAAGTTCGTATTCTTTGCAGAAAATAGGATTATATACAAAGTCACATCTTAGCTCTGTACCCACAAGTATCTTCTTAAAGACAGAGAGGTAGATAATTTTGCTCTTGGTTTCTTTGAGGCACTTTGAAGCACTTGTCTTTCCTGAGGATAAGAATAATGGAGGGATCCCTGAGTGGCGCAGCGGTTTAGCGCCTGCCTTTGGCCCAGGGCGAGATCCTGGAGACCCGGGATTGAATCCCACGTCGGGCTCCCGGTGCATGGAGCCTGCTTCTCCCTCTGCCTGTATCTCTGCCTTTCTCTCTCTCTCTGTGTGACTGTAATAAATAAATTTAAAAATCTTAAAAAAAAAGTGAAGAATAATGGAATTTCCTAAGGAGTCCATTCATGTCATTTGGTCAAGGTCTTTAAACACTTTGCTGCTTCATATCTCAGTTGCCTCCTTATAAAATGGGCTCAGATGCCAGCTCTCCCCATTTCAAAGGGTGACTATAAGGCTCTGATGAAATCATATACAAAGGGCTGTGAAAGGTAAAATGTGACCTGTGACCTATGATGACTTCAACTTCCCCCTACAAATACCTTCCCAAAGCAAAGTACCTTGCCTTCTGAAATGTGATGGTCTACAATGCTTAACGTTCAGAGTTCTAAACAGAGGTTACCTAGAGTTGGGCCCACAGAGGAAGAAGGAGAAGGACAAAAGCCAGGATGACTCTGAATTGGCCCTGAAATACAGCTCTCAAGTCCCAGGAAGGTTTAGAACAAAGTTGTCACTTAGGAACCTGCCATATTCAGAGAGTGTCACTGAGCTTGCAGACTTGCAGTGGTTAAATCAATAGTTAATGATGTTCGTCATGTAATTTGAGCCTCTAGTTTGTTTATGCTAGACCAACTTTATCCATACTCCAAACAAATTATCTCTTATAATTACCAGCCCGAAGATAAATCTCTAAATGTTTTTCTGATGATAGTGCTGTGGTTGGCAGGTGTTAAAAGTGCCTCCCAGGGACAAAGATTGAAGATGAGCTTGCTCCCGAAAATCCTTCAGGCGAGGATGTTGAGCTTTCTATCCTGCCATGTGCAAAGGAGCCTTGTATGGTGCCCCGTTAATGAAATCTAATAGGCAAAGGTCATATATCTTTACAAAGAAAAATGCAAAGCTTGTATGTGATAAATGGGCTCCATGGGGCTGAGTGGACGAGGTTTGGTGAGAAAATCTGTGTTTAAACATCGGTTCGGTTTCTCGCCGATATTTATGCCTTAAATATCTCCTTGTAGTGATTCTCCTCACCTGGTAGAATGGTTAAAATAAATACAAAACCAAGAAATTTATGTGTCTTTAGTGCTTTGAACCAAAGTGACTGGTCATCAGTTAACATTAAACATTAACCACCAGAACCAACAGTGTGCATTAGAGAAAAGCTATGGATCCTTAAAGAAATCTTTTTTGTTTTTTAACTACCTAATAACAATGTGCTTTTAAAGTCCTTTAAAGGAAGAGGTCTTAAAATCTGTATGCTTTGATTACTGCCATCAGAACACTAAACAGTGCATGTAAATGTGCAAGATTTTATCTAAAGTTTGTACTGTTTAGAGATACACTGAAAACCAAGGTGCATAGGCTAAAAATGCAAGAATAAGTTAAATCTGGAATTACAAAGAGTTAAAGAAATCAGATATTGTTGAATTGAATCGCTGCTGGTTTTAGGAGAAGTTACCAGTTCATTTGCTGTAGTTGTACTGCTGAGCTAAGAGACAGTTCAATAAATCAACTCAAGCTTGATGGATTCTTCAATTCATTAAAATGAGTGCGTGGAAGAGAAAAGAAATCTCTTAGTATTCCCTCTTTGACAAAAGGGTATGCAAAGAGCCTGAATGGATGAATGGTTGATTAATTTTGCCAGAAATTTTCTTGACAGCAGGAAATGTGTTTTTGCATTACTCTGTTTGCCTGG
This sequence comes from Canis lupus dingo, assembly GCF_003254725.2. Taxonomy (NCBI): domain Eukaryota; kingdom Metazoa; phylum Chordata; class Mammalia; order Carnivora; family Canidae; genus Canis; species Canis lupus. Next base: position 81,905,535 of record NC_064243.1, read on the forward strand.
GATTTATTTGGTAGAATATGAATTATTGCATGTAAATTTGTACCTGAGGCTATGTTGCTAAAGTAGATAGCTCCTGGTGAGGTTTCTGACTATGGGACCTGTAATATTTTTGTATGGTCTTGTACTCTACACCCTTACGGGTTGCCCTATAGCAGTTATATAAATGTCTACTCTCACTGATATTAGTAGTAAAGTCAAGCACTGCCAGTGATTCAATATTGAGCTTGGTTTGAGTGATCATCTGTGCCCCTCTCAAGAAAGGATGGTGCTAGAGGCAACCAACTGCCAAAGCTTGATAATTCCTAGACTCATCAACCTGGCAGTTTACTTATAGACTCTTACCTTTAAATAAGGAAGAGAAGGCACAAGGTATCCCCTCCCCTTGTGCTTCTATTTATAATAAGCCTACAAATAAGCATGTTTCTTAGTTTTATCTCATCAAGAAGGGATACAGCTACACAGGAAAAGACCTAGGCCTCTCTTGATGACAGCTGAACGTCATGAGAATAGAAATAGGGATAGACTCTCTACCTTCCACTTCATACTCTTCCCATAAATTATGATGCTCTGCCACACATGTGACTTTTTCTGGGTCATTGTGGAGGGTAGGATGGCTTATGGTTCTGGGAAGTTGGTGATGCTATAAATGCTTCCATTTAGACCTCCTCTGCTGCCATGTTCAGATCCAAACACCGGAAAGCTTAAGGCTCAAGCCAGTCATAAATTACATAGCAACTTCCTATTCATTTTGTTCTTCTAGGAGTTAGCATGACGACTTCCTCTTTCTTTTAGATACCAGACCAGAGATTATCTATGGCATAAGGTGCATCATACAATATTTTTCCTAACTTTGCAGTATGTGTATTTTTTTCACACACCAAGTCTCTTGAGTGCTTACCACCACAGTGCTTATATTATTTCTGAAAGTAATTGTACAGAGAAATTCTCTTAAAATTTTTCAAGTGCTGGGACCCCTCGGTGGCTCAGTTGGTTGGGCATCTGAGTCTTGATGTTGGCTCAGGTTGTGATCTCAGGGTCCTGAGATCAAACCCTATGTTGGGCTCCATACTCAGTAGGGAGTCTGCTTCTCTCTCTCTCCCTCTCCCTTTGCTCCTCCCTGCCCCCCCCCCACCATGCACACTCTTTCTCTAAAATAAATGAATAAATAAATCTTATAAAGTTTTCAAATGTGCATGTACACACACACATTACTAATCCTTGAGGCTACAAAATAATTTCATGAACTATCTAAATCTGGCTTCTGATATTTCCTCCTTAGATTACAATAGGAGAGGACACCTGAATGGCTCAGTGGTTAAGCATCTGCCTTCAGCTCAGGTCGTGATCCCGGGGTCCTGGGATCGAGTCCCACATCGGGCTCCCCACAGGGAGCCTGCTTCTCCCTCTGCCTGTATATCTGCCTCTCTCTGTGTCTCTTATGAATAAGTAAATAAAATTAAAAAAAAAAGATTAGGAGAATGAAAAGTGATTAAAAGAAGGACGATATTAAATTTTAAAAAAGGGGGATCCCTGGGTGGCTCAGTGGTTTAGCGCCTGCCTTTTACCCAGGGCACGATCCTGGAGTTCTGGGATCAGGTCCTGCGTTGGGCTTCCAGCATGGAGCCTGCTTCTCCCTCCTCCTGTGTCTCTGCCTCTCTCTCTCTATCATAAATAAATAAATAAATAAATAAATAAATAAATAAATAAATCTTTTTTAAAAAATTAATTAGGGATCCCTGGGTGGCGCAGCGGTTTGGCGCCTGCCTTTGGCCCAGGGCGTGATCCTGGAGACCCGGGATCAAATCCCACGTCGGGCTCCTGGTGCATGGAGCCTGCTTCTCCCTCTGCCTGCGTCTCTGCCTCTCTCTCTCTCTCCTCTCTGTGCATTCTCATAAATAAATAAATAAAATCTTTAAAAAAAAAATTAATTAATTTAAAAAAGATTAGGAGAATGAGAAGTGATTAAAAGAAAGACGATATTAAATTAGTTTCCTTTTCTGTTCTTATCAGACACAGCATTCAACCTTAAATGAGGACAAATTGCATATACAAATGTACTAGAACAAAGCTCAGAAAATCTTGGTTCCAGTTCCTACTCTACCATCAAATAACTATATGTGCAATTGGGAGTATTCCTGAAGCTTCTTGAGTCTCAACTTGCACACCCATGACATGTAAATCACTAATTTTTATCTTACTACCAGCTAGAAAGTTGGTAAACATTGATTAAGATTACATTGAGCATGTATAGAAAACCCAACTTTGCTCTATCGACATAAAATTTGCTCTCCCCTTGTGTCATAACACTTAAAGTTTGGGTTCTTTGCATGTTAACCTTTGTTCAAAGATTGCTTTCTAGGATGGTGCAGCCTAATAGGCGATCCTAAAGCCACCCATGGTCAGTCTTCTAGTTACTTCTGCTATTTCCCAGGCCTTTGCTTCCAGGAGTCCAGTTTGTTGGCCTCCCTCAGCTCTTTTGGTGTCTCAGTGACTTAATTTTCAGCCACCATGAAAAAAACCCTAATTTCAATAAAAAGAGAAGCCCTATTTCTAAAATGTAAAAGTAATGATTTGGAAAAAGAAAAAAAGACTTTATCTTGAAGCAGCCTCTGCTCCTGCAAATATCCAGTTCTATTATTATAATTACTTTGTAGGTTCTCATAAACTATAGGTTTGTTAGATTCTCTGATTGTAACAGAAACCCAACTTGAATTCGCTTAAGGTAAACAAGACATTAATGGCTCTGCCTTTGTAAGTGATAATTTTGGGTAAACCTAGCTTCTTATACTCTTGGACTCAAAGTCAAACTATATCACCAGAGCTTATCTCTTTTTCTCTACCTCTTGCCACTGTGTTTCCCAGTGTTGCCCTCATTCTCAGGTAGCTCTCTCCATGATTCCTCAAGATGGCCATGGGCAGCTCCAAACTTACAGTAAGCCTTAGATCTCAATATCTCAGAGGAAGAGAGAGCTTCACAAAACTCCTATGAAGGAGTTGACCTAGGTCACATCTCATTCCTGAAATCATTATGTGGCCAAGTAGGTGTAGTGCAACTTGGCCAGGTCTGAGTCACCTGCCACACCTAGAGCTCAGCTTGACATCAGCCACAAGAAGTGAGGAGGGTTCTTCCACAAAGGAAGATATGATGATCAGACAAAATTGCTTATATTTATGACAAACTAAACTCAACATTTTATTTGAAATTAAATGTTTCTTATTTACAATAGTCCATGTGCTGTGCTAGTAATTTATATAAACTATCTCATTTAATCCACTCAATAAACTATGAAGTAGGTATTATTAGTATTATATTTTTTCTGATGCAGAAATTAAGGCTTAGAAGATAAATAACTTACCCAAAGCTGTGTAACTATAAATGAAATAGCTGAGAATCAGATCAGAGTCTGCCTTGTTTCAGACCAGGGGTCTTCATTGCTTTACTATGTTACCATCTTTTCTCATGTAAGTTCAGTCATTTTAAAATTTAAATATTTATTTGTGCCTTTACTACCTTCTCTTCTTCTTCTTCTTCTTCTTCTTCTTCTTCTTCTTCTTCTTCTTCTTCTTCTTCTTCTTCTTCTTCGAGACAAAGACAGAAAGAGAAGGGGGGAAATATGAGTGGGGAGGGGCAGAGAGAATCCTAAGCAGGCTCCATGCTCAGCATAGAGTCCAACTCAGGGCTTGATCTCATGACCCTGAGATCATGACCTTAGCTGAAATCAAAAGTGGAACGCTTACCTTCTCTTCTGTCCCTGATAGGAGACCCTAGCTTCTGAACATATTTTTCATGTTAGAATTATTATATCATTGAATATCACAACTTAATGGAACCTATACAAATACCTACCCTACTCCCTCATTTTGATGGAGGAAAGAAGGGAGAGCATCTGGAAACAGAGAAAAAACAACTCATTTTCCTCATGCCGGGACTTCATGTGCCATTCTACTCAATAGTACTTAACCTAAAGCCCCTACATAAGAGACATCAATAACCACTTTTCTTTGATAATCAAACTAGCTTTTAGCAACTGGATTATTTAAATCATTTATGCTTCCTGTGCTTCAGAAAGAGAAAACCTAAAGCCTTTTAGAAACAGACTGCTTTAAGAAAAAATGATTTTATGCATCACAAAATTAATAATAACAAAAACCCTAAAAGAATAAAACAACACTCATTATATCTTATAGTGCTGGGGAGGAAATTATGTAAATATAAGGACAAATCGATCATCTGACCTCTGACATTATTAAGAATTAATAAGATTGTCCTAAAGCATAGTAGATGAGGATTTAATTACCTTAAACATCTCTTTACCCACTTAGGTTCTTAAAAATTTAAAGAAAATGGGCACCTAAGTGATGCAGTCAGTTAAGCATTCAACTCTTGGTTTTGGCTCAGGTTGTGATCTCAGGGTTGTGAGCTTGAACCCCATTGGGTTCAGCACAGAGTCTGCTTGGGATTCTCTCTCCGCTTTTCCCTCTACCTCCCCCCACCATGCATGCACATGCTCTCTCACTCTCTCTCAAAAAAAATAAATCTTTTTTAAAAATTTAAAGAAAAATCTGTGGTTTTATTAGGATTCCAGAGAAACTGTATAATGAAGTAAAAAGTCAGAGGTTTCTAGTTTGGAACATGCTCTGTTGGTCAGCAATATCATTTTGGTTCTTAAAGACATTTACTGTCTGTTGTTCAAATGTTGGAGCAGTGCTATTGTGTGTGTGTTGGGATGGTACTGGAGGAGACTGAACCCAGCTACACAGAAGGTAAAAAGCTTGCTTCTTGTCCCCTCCCAAGGACCCATCCATACTTGTTTTTCTCTTATGATCAGTGATCTTGAGCATCTTTTTGTCTGTCTGTTGGCCATCTGTATATCCTCTTTGCAAAAATGTCTATACATGTCTTCTGCCCATTTTCAATTGGATTATTCATTTTGGGGGTTTTGAGTTTTATAAGTTCTTTATATATTTTGGATACTAACCCTTTTCCAGATATGTCATTTGCAAATATCTTCTCCCATTCTGTAGGTTTCCTTTCAATTTTGTTGATTGTGTCCTTGAATTTAAGAAACAAATGAGTAAAGGAGGAAAAGAGAAAGAGAGATGCAAACAAAGAAGCAGATTCTTAACTATAGAGAACAAACTGGTGATTACTAGGGGAGAGGATGGGGGGATGGGTAAACAGGTGATGAGGATTAAGGTGGGTACTTGTGATGAGCACTGGGTGTTGTATGGAAGTGTTGAATCACTATACTGTACACCTGTAGCTAATATTACACTGCATGTTAACTAACTGGAATTTAAAATAAAACTTAAAAAAAATCAATATAAGTGACAGAGATGGGGAAGAGAAAAAGAACTCCCAATCAATCTTGAGACGTATTTTTATAGATCTCCACTTAGCCCCTTAGCAGGTGGAGAGCTAGGCTTGTTGCAGAAAGCTGCCCAGAAGCCTTATCTCTGTTCTTAATTGGGAGGGTCAGTGTTAAAGTACCATGGTCACTACTTTATACACTGTGTCAAAAATATGCCTTGAATTTTTAAGGTGTTTTATCCAGACTGTAAGAAATGCTGGTAATTTTAATTTGTTTTCATTGGACAATATATTCATTTAAATACACTTAGCACCATGATAAGCAGACACTTCAGAGGGCATAGAAGCCACCCCAGCTATGGTCCCGTTTCACCAACTAATTTGACACACAGGTATCAGTGGTTGCTGGAAATCTATTTCTCCCTAATTTGGTTCACCTTAGGAGGAACTGTGCTCCAGAGACATGCCAGAAGCCAGAAGTAGGAAAGATGGGTGCTCTCCAATCCTCACTCGTAGACATCTCAAGCCCTAAGAAAAACTAGACACCCGCAAACTACACAGCCTCGCCACTGCACATTCTTAAGTGAGCCTGGGCCTGCTAGCCAGAGACTATGGAGAACTGGGTCACTTGTCTTTACAGTTGTATCAGAAATAAGGAAGCTTTAGCAGTGGCCTGATTTTAAAGTTAGGGCAAATGAAAGGCATCAAAATAGGAAAATTCAAAAATTGTTTCAAAAAGCAAGCCAAAGTGTGTGTGTGTGTGTGTGTGTGTGTGTGTGTGTGTGTGTGCGCTGAGGTAGGGTGGGAGGATTCTTAGTGATTCAAGACCAGAATAGAAAAAAGAGAAGCTTGCAGCTTCAGGCCACCCCTTTTCCCAGAGAATGTGTCTGAGTCCTTAGAGGACTGGAAATTTGCTGGTGCTGGCAGTGGTGAAAGTGTCTGAGTATAAAGGTTCAACTTGTTTCCTGTAAGCAAAGGACGTTTGCTTTGATGCCTAATAAAATGTATTTACAAACTACTTTCCTCTTGCTGTATTCTCAGTTTGAAATCATTTCCTCTCTCACATTAGGATCCTGCTCTGTACTTAGATAAATCCTATATTCTCTGGACTTCTAATTTTTCAAAAGAGAGAAAAACATTAAGAAAGTCAATATTTCCTTCGAGATTCACTGTTAGCATCATTCTTTTTGCTTTTCGTTTCAGGATGAACCCCCTCCTCTTTTATAGGTCCTAACAGCAGTGGTTAATATCTTGCTATTTGAAGTGTGGTCCACAGACAAGCAGCACAGACATCACCTGGGATCTTGTAGAAATGCAGAATGTCAGTCCCTGTTCCGGACCTACTAATTGAGAATCTGCATTTTAACAAGATTCCCAGGTGATTTGTATGAAAGTGTGAGAGGCTCTGGGTTAATATGTCTTAGGACTCAAAATCCTTATTTTTGAGGGGTGAGGAGGTAGAGCTGTACATCTTGCCTCTGATAGAAGCTCTCTTGATCTTCCCTTAACTAATGTGCTATACTAAATGCATTCTCCATCATGCTCTGTGATACATACTGACTAATAACCTCAGTTGAATGCTTCAAGCTCACTGAGAACTCTCTAGAATGCACAGGGGCATGCATCCCCTTTAACTGAATTCAGTGTTTACCAGGAATCAGCTGTGTTTCTTTCCAAACCTGTTTATATCAGTTGCATTAGTTAATATATAATCACACGCTTTAAATAAACTGAAATAGGAGTAGGAAAGACCATTTTTTCCTAAGATCGATGCTTTAGAAAGGCTCAGTGAAATGAGACATACTCTCAATGGAGGTGTGCTTTCAAATTAGGGCAGTATAGCTGTAAAACTGGGAGGAGACTGTAACAATGAAGAAGGAGTCTGCATTTAAATAGGTTTGGGTGGTTCAGTGGTTGATCTTCTGCCTTTGGCTCTGGGCATGATCCCAAAATCCCGGGATCCAGTTCCACCTCGGGCTCCCAGCAAGGAGCCTGCCTCTCCCTCCGTGTCTCTCATGAATAACTAAATAAAATCTTTAAATAAAATAAATCATTTCACATGTCTAAGTTTTCGTTCCACATTAATGAAACTGAAATTAGAAATTGAACATTTTACTTTATATAATGCAACCAAGAGGATGGGAAGCTCCTACAGACTCAGGCTCAAGAAATATTTTAAAAGATCTTTACCTTAGTTGAAGAGATTAAAAATGAATACGTAATCTTACATTCAAAATCAAATGAAATTGATCTTATTTCATTATAAAACATTTATTTTTAAAATTTCCCTCTTTAAAACTGGATAGCAATGTGCAAAAGAAAAAAAAACTAAACCACTTTATTACACTATACACAAAAATAAATTCAAAATTAATTAAAGACATAAATATACGATCTGAAACTATAAAAATCCTGAAACAGAACACAGGCAGTAACCCTTTTGACATCAGCCTTAGTAACTTTTTTCTAGATGTCTCCTAAGGCAAGGGATACAAAAGCAAATAAAAACTAATGGAATTATATCAAAATAAAAAGCTTTGCACAACAAAGGAAATAATCAACATAACTAAAGGCAGACTATGAAATGGGAGAATATGTCTGCCAATGACATATCCAATAAAGGTTTCATATCCAAAATATATAAAGAACTTATTAAAACTCAACAACCAAAGAATGAACCAATTTAAAAATGGGCAGAAGACATGAACAAATATTTCTCCAAAGAAGACATACAGATGGCCCCCAGACACATGAAAAGATGTTCATCATCACTCATCCTCAGGGAATGCAAATCAAAACTACAAGGAGATACCACCTCACACCTGTCAGTATGGCTAAAATCAACAACACAAGAAACAACAGGTGTTGGTGAGGATGTAGAGAAAGGGGAACCCTCTTGCACTGTTGGTGGGAATGCAAACTGGGTAAAGCCACTCTGGAAAACAGTATAGAGTTTCTTTAAAAAGTTAAAAAAGGAAATACCCTAGAATCCAGGAATCACACTACTGAGTATTTACCCAAAAATACCAAAACACTAAAGGGATACATGCACCCCTATGTCTATAGTGGCATTATTTACAATAGCCAGAATATGGAAGCAGTCCAGTGTCCACTGATTGATGAATGGATAAAGAAGATATGGTATAGATATAGATATATAGATATATAAACATACAATGGCATATTTTTCAGACATTAAAAAAAGAATGAAATCTTGCCGTTTGTAACGACATGGTTTAAACTAGAGAGTATAATGCTAAGTGAAATAAGTCAGACAAAGACAAATACCATAGGATTTCATTCATGGAATTTAAGAAACAAAATAAATGAGGTGCCCCTGGGTGGCTCAGTTGGTTAGGCATCACACTCTTGATTTCGGCTCAGGTCATGATCTCAGGGGCATGAAATCAAGCCCCACATTGTGTTACATGCTCAGTGTGGAGTAGGATTGAGATCTCTCCCTCTGCCCCTCCTCCTCTTCATGTGCACACACACATTCTCTAAATAAATACAACCTACAATTAAAAAAAAAGAAACAAAACAAATGAACAAAGGGAAAATAAAGCAGACAAATCAAGAAGTTGACTTTTAATTTTAGAGAACAAACTGATGGTTACCATAGGGGAGGTGGGTGGAGGGGATGGGGAAAATAGGTGATGAGGATTAAGGAGTACACTTGTGATGAGCACCTGGTGATGTGTGGAATTGTTGAATCACTATATTGTGTACCTGCAAGTAATATAACACTGTAACTAAAAATAAAAATGTAAAAAAATTTTAAAAAAAGATTTCCCTCTTCAACCAAATTTTTAATTACTCAATTATTTGTCCTAATCTTAATCAGCTTTTATACATAAAAAGGTAAGTAGAGAGGTGCCTGAGTGGCTCAGTCAATTAAGCATCTGCCTTCAGCTCAGGTCATGATCCCCAGGGTCCTAGGATCAAGCCCCCTCACCTTTCCCTCCCCCCACTTGTGCTCTCTCTTGTTTTCTCTCTCTCAAATAAATAAATAAGTAAAATATTAAAAACAAACAAAACATCAGTAGAAGTCTGCTTCTTTAGCAGAAGACCTGCTAAAAATAGGTCTTTATTTTTAAAGAGTCAAGGAGAAGCACCTGGGTGGCTCAGTGGTTGAACGTCTGTCTGCCTTTGGCACAAGTCATGATCCCAGGGTCTTGGGATGGAATCTCTCATCAGGCTCCCTGCAGGGAGTCTCTTCTCTCTCTGCCTATATCTCTGTCTCTCTCTGTGTCTTTCATGAATAAATAAATAAAATCTTTAAAAAGAGAGAGAATCAAGGAAAGTAGAAGCAATGAGTTTTATTACCTTAATAGACTCTTCCTTTTTCAGGTTAGGAATTTGAGGTCTAGAAAGGGGCAGTGTTTTGCTTTGGATCAAGGTGGGTTCTCCAAGTGTGGTCCCTACGCCAGCCATACATATTGACATCACCCAGGACCCAGGAGCTTGCTGGAAACAATGATTCTTGACTGGCCCCAAATCCATGGTATCAGAAACTCTGGAAGTGGAATCCAGGTGTATCAGAAGCCCTCCAGGTGAATGTGATGCACCTAAAGTTTAAGACCCATTAATTTACTGTGACCACACAGGAAAATCAAAACCTGGAGAAGAACCCATTCCTCCATCAAGCTGGACCATTGTGCTATCTGGAGAATTGGTCAGGCACTTTCTCTAACCCGACAGTTTCTTGAATCAGAAATTTCAGAGCTTACATAATGCAAACAGTGGGTTACAACAAAAGAATCTTAGAACAGGACTCTTTCTAACTTATATAAGGTAAAGAGATAATTTTTAAACTCTACCTAAGAATGGATAATTTTTATGGCCTAATTGACAGATAAATTCACCATTAAAAAAAAGTTGTAGCTGTTGGTCCTGCCACTGTTACACTACCATGTATTGTCGGTTGACTCTCAGAGATTCCCCACTAAGCATTGTATAGATTAGCTCGTTTTGTAAAGCAGGTTTTATCCTTACTTTCCAGATGAAAGAACTGAAGCTAAGCATGATCCAGTAACTTGCCCAAAGGTGCAGAGATAACAGGGTGTGGAGCTAGGATTTGAATTCTGGGCTGTCAGATTTCAAAATCCATGCTTTAAGCACATTTTAATATCTGCTCATTGGAGAGAATTAGAACGACTTATTTTACAAATAAGATGTGAACTCATATTTTTGGAATTTGGGTTTTCCCACTGACTCTGCAAGTTCACTCAACTGGCTAGAGAATGGAAACAAGGACCAATGATATAGAAACTATTTCTACATGGCATGAGTTGAAAGTTGTTTCTTTATATCAATATAGACCACTATTGTGCATCTTGCTTGCACATTAGAATAATGGCTGGAAAATATATGGGGGCCCAGCCCCCTTACCTTAAGCCAATTAAATTTAAATTTCACAAGGTGGGGTCTGAGAGTTTTTTGCTTTGTTTTGTTTTGTTTGTTTTTGGTTTTGTTTTTGTTTTTGCAGCTCCTTGGATTATTCTAAGGTACAACCAACCTTAAGAACCAGTGATATAAACCTATGGGTTCAGATAATTCAGGCTCAGAAATGGATTTTGATTAATTTTTTCCACGTAGCCTGTTATCAGACACCAATGCTAGCCATTCATTGAATACTCACAATGCCTCAGACATGTTTCATTGTCCTCAATACCCATCATATTTGGGACTTACCATAACAGAGTTAAAAGATAAGTATGTATGTCATTTTCAGGAATCCCAAATATCAAGCTTCATGTTAAAAAATGCCTTATTTACCTGTAACTGACCTGGCTAATAGAATTTTCCTAGACTAAAAAATCTCTGGAAAATACCAAGAGAAAAACTTTCTTTTCTTGCCTCAGGAAGTAGATGTTTTAGTAAAATCCTGGCTTTTTTTTTTTTTTTTTTAAGAAAATCATCCTGCTTTTTCTTTGAAAGAATCAAAATGCTGATTACTTTATAAACATACTAATATGCTTAAACTAAAAGACAATTGAGGGAATTTTTAAATTTTTGCCCAATTAGAAAAAGGAAATATTTGTCTAATGAGTGCAATGTATCCCGGTAGGTGACTTCACCCCATTTTTTTCTCCTTCCTCTTAAACTAGATGGAATTAATGATATGTCTTGCTTTATGCAGTAGATGTTTTGAAAAAGTTGGATGTGACTTGAGTTATTAAGTTTGGGAGACTCTCCTACTCTTATTCTCTAAAGTTGTTCTTAATTAGGGACATTCCCTTAGGGACATTTGGCAATGTCTGGAGACATACCTGTCACAACTGGGGTGAGTTTGCTACTGGTATCTAGTGGGTAGAGCCCAGGGATGTTGCCAAACACCCTGAAAGACACAGAGCAACTCCCACAACAAAGAATTTTCCAGCCACAATGTCCATAATGCCAAATTTTAGAAACCCTGGTCTAAAGGTACTACTTTTGTACCTGTTATGAATTCAGATACCCCTCCTGCCCCATCCCCAGCATTTGGCTTGCTTAAACCCCTTCTATACCTCTTGTATAAAATGATAACCTATAAATACAATTCCTGTCCCAAATATGCTTTGCCTTTTAGGCAGGGGTTGTATAGATCATTTCTCACTTGTATTTAAAGCATATCTCATACGTATGGTGCAAATAGCAGTGGAAGTTTGACAGGTACAATGAAGATCAGAGCATCTTAAGACTTTCGAGTTCAGAAAGGGGATCCCTCATATTGACCTGAAAGGATAAAGGTGAAAGAAGCTTGGCCTCTTTTTTCCTGTGTTCAATAGATGGTACTATGCATGTTTGACTGTTGAAGCATAACTTTCATTTTATAAGCTTTACACTTCTGTAGATTTGTTTTGTCACTCCTCTTTATAATACCTCTCTTTAAAAAAAAAAAAGATTTTATTTATTTATGCATGAGAGACATAGAGAGGCAGACATAGGCAGAGGGAGAGGCAGGTTCCCTGTGGGGAGCCCAACACAGGACTCGATCACAGTACCCTGAGATCACGATCTGAGCTAAAGGCAGACTCCACCACTGAGCCACCCAGGTGCCCCTATAATACCTCTCTTAATTAGAGTCCAAACCACCATGAAAATAATGAAAGTTAACTAAATTGCTTCACTCAAGTTAACTTTCCAAGCATTGTATCTCTCTCTCTCTCCCTCTCTCTCTCTCTCTCTCTCTCTTACTGGGGCTTGGTTGGAAAGAAAATGGGGGTTTGGGAAATTATCTGGGGGGTGTGTGTGTGTGTGTGTGTGTGTGTGTGGATGTGTGTGTGAAAGAAAGAGTCCTTTCTGCTTGATAACCAGGGTGCCCACCTGTGTTTTGATCTGCTTAGCTTCCTCTTCTAGGAAATGACTCTTTACCCATCCCTCTTGTCATGACGAGTACCATATGTGTATTTTGTGGTCTTTCCAATCTACCTCTGTTTCTTAGCACAGGGCTAGGCATCCAACCCAAGTGGGAACAACCAGAATTCGTTCTCCAGGGTTTTCAAACTCGAAACCAAGAGGGAATGAGTCTTGACTAAAACCAAAAGGTCTACACTGGAGCTGCAGGGGCTCATGTTTCTTAGCACATAGAGTACACTAGCTGGTCACAGGAGAGGAGAAAAAGCCAGAAGAGAGTGGAGAAGCACATCCCTGGCAAGCCCTGCTCTCCTCCCAACTTGTCCCCTTGTTCTGTCTTTGTTTTTTTGAGAACATTCCCCAGATCCTTCAGACTTTCTTTCTCTTGACTTCAGTCAGTTTGAATTAAGTTTCTGTGACTTGGGACCAACTTTCATGACAATACAGTGTCCCTCCCAGAAAATGAATTCCTTGAGATCCCCCCCCCACACACACACACAGACATCTCCAAATGAAAACAAAACCACAAACCCCAGAGTGTATCTGTTTGCAGGAGGGGGTTTCTGGTAATTAGCTTAGATTGCAACAAATGGCACACACAGACTGTTGGCTCTGCATGTGTGCTCTAAGATTGGTGTTTACCCTATTATATTCCAATTTAAGAATGTCATAAAGTTTATCAGTGAGCAAATGGAAACTAGCAAGAACACATACATAAGTGGTTAGAGGCATGTGCCTTGATATACAGATTTTTTTTTTTAGACTTCAAAAAAACTACTTTCATTGGGTGGATAGCAAAGGGGACACAACCATATTCCACTACTTAAACTTGGTGATGCTTGGGTATTTTTAGCAAATGAGTTGTCAGCAGAAAGGCTTCATTAGACCCATCAGGATATCTAACCATGAAGAACGAATCCCAAACTGTACTGACAGTTTCCTTGAGCCAAAATGATGAAGCACCTCTGACAAGAGCCATATTGTGCTCCCCATGTGAGGAGCGGGAGGAACAAAAGAGACAGTTTGATCTTCATTTGGTCAGGTTAATATTGACACAGCTTAGAAAAATCAGAAGTGTGTGTAATGTACACGTACAGCTAGTGCTCTGGAGACTTGACTGGTGGTTTCCATAAATCAGAAAAGGGTACCCAGAGAGGAAGGAAGGTTTCCTGCTTTCTCGAAATATTGTTCAAACTAGATGATTTATTTTTACAAAGAAAAATAAATAAAGCTGTAAGTTTTCAAGCTCATGGCTCAACACAAGCCAATGGGGATTTTTTTTAACATTTTTTAACATACACAATTATGGAAATAATTCAGTATTATTATCTGGTAGCTGGAATGTTTCCCAGGTTCCACCATCTCAAAAATAAAGCATAACTAATGAGTGGATTTTCCATTACACATGGGTCCTGAGTTATTCATTCCCATCTAGAAATCCTTATAAACACACATAAATTCAAAGGGACCCTTAATGGGGAACAACAGTGTAGTCCTTTTCCTGCCCAGTCCTTGAAACCATACTGTATCAAAAAGTTTTGGTGATTATGGGTCTGTCCTTAAAGAAAATGTAAATTAGGCTGAGCTAGTTAATGAGATCGTGACTTATTGTTGTGAACCTCCCCACATGCAAGTATTCAATCTACTATTAACGGGTTATGAGAGGCTGCCTAGGACTTCTCCTCTAGGAAGTATAGTATACAAGCATCTTTCTCCAGGGCAAGTTTCTGTTGTTGTAACAATAGTTCTCTTTATGATGGAGACAGTGAGGATGGGGTAGGATTTTTAACTTGCTTAATTTTTAACTTGCTTAATTTTTAACTTTGTTTTAAAAAAGTTCTTTTTTTTTTTAAAGATTTTATTTATTTATTCATGATAGACATAGAGAGAGAGAGAGAGAGAGGCAAAGACACAGGCAGAGGGAGAAGCAGGCTCCATGCAGGGAGCCTGATGTGGGACTCGATCCTTGGTCTCTAGGATCAGGCCCTGGGCTGAAGGTGGTGCTAAACCACTGAGCCACCAGGGCTGCCCAAAAAAAAAAAAAAAAAAAAAAAAAAAAGTTCTTAATTTAAACCTCTGCTTCCTGATGAACTGTATCCCCCTTCTCCTTCCCCCACCTTCTCGCTCGCTCTGTCACTCACTTTCTCTCTCTTGATTACTGATATGGTTATTGGAGGTAATAACTATTTGTCCTGGACATGAAAACAGTAATTTTTAATTTTCAGCAAACATGTGCTCTCTCCTTCTATTCTTGAACTCTTTGACTCAAATGATGACCTTGATGTTTAAAAGACTCTTGGTTTCTCCTCTAGTGCTTATTATGATGTGCTTGACCTACACAGAAGCATCTGCAGATTGATGCATTATTTTGTCTTTGATGGTTATGCCTTTATAGGAGGACGTTGCTTGAAATGGTGATATTGTAAGTTCTCTTGTTAACCTTAAAAAATAGAACAGCCCATTATTTTGCCAGAAAAAATCAGATTATTCAGGAATAGCAGAGAATTGCAATCTGGGTCAAGCAAGTTACGGCAAACCA
Source organism: Canis lupus dingo (assembly GCF_003254725.2). NCBI lineage: Eukaryota > Metazoa > Chordata > Mammalia > Carnivora > Canidae > Canis > Canis lupus. Next base: position 81,920,723 of record NC_064243.1, read on the forward strand.
TAGGCAGGTCAACAGAACACTAGAGAGGAAGGCTCCTTCATAGAGAAAGTGAGGGAGTCTGGAAGGTTGTCATAAACAAAAAGTTCATTGGAGTAAATGGCTTCTCATTGGCTGAATTGCAAGAGTCTCTCATTGGCTGGGCTGTTGCCAGGGGAAAAGGAAACCTTTCTTCCTCCTGCTGGGGTAGTAAAGCAGTGTTTATGTGCAAGATCTGTCCCTTACTGTTTGATCTGCAATTGACAATAAATGGTAAAGTTTAAGAGCTTCCCCTGCTGCCCTCCTGACATCATTCTAAATAAGATTTCCTTTATTTTTATTTTTTTTAACTTTCCCCCCCTTTCAATTAATTTTCACACTTCCTATTAAGATACCCCTTCCCTTCTGGTAAGAAATTACCTCTTTTGTTTCCCCATCCATCTTTGCAATACTAATTCCTGGTTTCTCTGGGCTTTTGAGCAGAAGAAAAGTAATGTTGGGAGCATCCTTAAATAAAGTTTTTATATCCTGTATGAAAAGTGAGATTCTTCCATTGTGTGTCCAAGCTACTAAAGGAAGAAAACTGCATGGAAGTAACTCTGGGTGACCCAGGACCATGCCAGTTCTCCTGCTTTTTATGTTTTCTGTGTACACACTCATGCTCAACTTTTTAAAAATATATATTGCTGCAAGAGTGTCACAATATTCTTCTTCATAGCAGTTTCTTTGGGTGAATTTTCAATTTTAGGTTTACACATACAATTAATGGTCAGACTACACTTATATTTTGCAGAGTAGATGAAAAGCTGGAAATTGGTAAAAAAATATGATAATATTGAATCATCAAAAAATGTAGGCAGCTCATTATTATTAGCAATGTTAAAATCAAGGATGTGGCATGCTTGTGTATAGTAACAAGGGTGAATTGATACTAAATCATAAATGGGGTAGCAAAAAAAAGTTTTTTATTAAATTAAAAAACAATTCATCAGTATTATCTTTGATGATAAAGAATTTTCTTGTTTAAGAATGATGTAGAGCTTAGAACATGGGTTTGAGTCCCATTTTAACCCGGATGAGCCATGTGATGTCAGTTTCTTTACCTCTGAGAGCCTCCTTTTTCTCAATGTGATGCAGAGATGATGTTAGCCACCTCATTAGGGCATCTTAAAGTTTAAATGAGATGATGCAAAGCATGTAACAGAGTGCTTAATGCAGACACAGCACTTGATTACATTATGGTAATCAATAGTCAATAAACTATTGACTATGGTAGTCAATAGTAAACTATTGGTTTAAATGAATGTCATATTGATCTACATATGTTACATACTCATTTATATACTATAGACTTTTTAGTTTTCACAAAATCTTTTCACAATTGAGCTCTCTCTTCAGCTATGAAGAACAGTATGTATGTCTGATTCTATTTTCAAAATATGATGCATAATATAGTTTTAATAGACCCAGTGAAGTTTTTACTACCAAAATGCCTTGACGAGCTTATAAAAATAAGAACAATAGAGCTTTTTTTTTTTTTTAATGACATCTGGTAAAAACATGGGAAATATCTTTGCTTACCAATTAAAGAGTGTATGAAAAACAGAATAAATGAAATCTCTTAATTTATGCATTTTGTGTTCCCATAAATCATTTTCCTGTCAAAATTATCAGACTTTATTATTGCTGAATATTTTAAACATCATAATGGAATTTTGGTAGCATAAATCATAAAGCTTTCAGTTAGAACATTTGTGTACACACCTCAGCATTTTTCTTATATCTTGATGAAAAAAAAAATAGTCCTCAGTCTAGAAATAAATCCACGCAGAGTATAAATGTCAAACTATACTCTTAAATTTCAGTAACTCAGCAATCCATGCTGGTCACTCTGCTTGCAAGGTAGTTATGGATTGTCAAACTATGTTTCTAAGACTTACTGTCCCCCAGAAATGAAGCTATACAAGCTTGTGTTGTAATCTGGGAAATGATTTTTTTATCCTACCTACAAAAAAATACCTGCTTACTTGATTTTTCTACTTCCTGTAATAAGAAAAGAATCTCAAAAGTAATAAATCCTGGAATAGCTTATTGATGGCATTAGATAATAATTTATTTCATTTAAAGAAAGCCTTATTCAATATGTTTCATTTATCATTTATAAGAGAGAAAACTGTTTGGGGATTATGTGTGTTATCCAGAATGCTGGACCTAAATAGAAAAAAAGAGCATGAGGGGTAAGATCTACTGAAGGGCATGTGGCCCTTGGAGGTGAAACAGTGGGAATGAGGGGGCAGGCTCTACCCATGGTGACTTAGCAAAAGGAGAAATCACTACAAAATTTTGTGATGCTTTAAAAGCTGGTATTTGTGTATCAGCAAACAGAAAGTGTAACTTGGAATTAAAGATAAATATCTCATTCATGAGATAAATCCTGTTTACTTTTTTTTTTATCTTAGATTATCTTTAAATGACTTTACTTCACATTTAACTTTGTGTAACTTTCTCTAACCGCTCACCTTTAAAAATTTTACATGCAAGTCACTTACGCGACTTAAAAACGTGTGTGACTATCACTTGGAAGTTTATATATATTATAAAGGATATAAGGAAAGAAATTTAATAGGAATAACCAGTTCTTATACCAGTATTTGTAAAATACTTCCTCTGAATCAGCTAAATCTCATGAATCCCCAGAATGACCTTTTGATGGCTAAAGAACCAGGAAAGGAAAGAGACCTAATGTTCATTGTCTACTCTGTGCAAGCCACTGGGCCAGCTCTTTGATTCATGTTCTCAATTCTTTTTTTTTTTAAAAGATTTCATTCATTCATTCATTCATTCATTCATGAGAGGCACAGAAAAAGAGAGAATGAGAGGCAGAGACCCAGGCAGGTAGAGGGAGAAGCAGGCTCCATACAAGGAGCCCGATGTGGGACTCGATCCTGGATCCCAGGATCATGACCTGAGCCAAAGGCAGACTGACACTCAACTGCTGAGCCACCCAGGCGTCCTCATGTTCTCAATTCTTATCAACAGTTCTCCGAAGCAAGGGTTTACAAGTGAGTAAGCTGGGGCTTGAAGAAGTGAGTGAAATAACTCACTCAAGTCACCCTGCCAACAAAGAACAGAGACAGGATCAGTTCATGCTCAGCTGATTCCAAAGCCTTTACTGGAAAACCTAGAAGGAGCTCTTGAAAATAACAGAGACACAGTCAGATTTTAGATGAGCAACTTGCTAAATTATGACAACTTTCATATCAGGGTGCCTTAATACCCATTGCATGTTAGATTTCAATATATATGATTTGGATACGTTGAGAAATGATATTCTATTTTTATATGTCATAGAAATTATTTTTTGCTTCTATACACTGAGTGCTTTCCTGTGGCATTAAGTATTTTTTATTAGCATGATTTTTACTAGCAGCATACTATTCTTTTGTGCAATTCCTTCACAAGTTGTGCAACCATTTCTCTATTATTGGACATTTAGATTGTTTCTAAGTTTTAGTTATTAAAGTAATAATCCAGTGAATAGCTTTGTCCACAAACCCTTTGTGTCCATATCTGATTATGTCATTAGAATATATTTCTAACAGTGTATGAGAATGCCCCTTAGGAAATATTTATCAATAATAGGAAAAGAGAAGATATTTTACTATTGAAGGATTTCTTTGATTATCAATGAATTCAGATATTTATTGGCATTTTTGTTTTGACTGTAAATGTCTTATGTTCAACTGTTTTTCTATTGCTCTGTTTACTTTTTCCCCACTGATTTATAAGAACTCGACATTAAAACTTCCTCCTCCAATTAAGAGAATAAAATGGTAGTAAATAATAACAATTGCATTGAAAACATTGAGTGGCTGTAAGCAGAGAAGTGTCATGATTTTGCTTACATTTTTAAAAGCTCTCTCTTAATGCTGTGAGAAGAGCTGATTATAAGACACAAAAGTAGATGCAGAGAGACCCGTCAGAAGGCTGTTGCTGCAATTCAAGCAAGAGATGATGGTGACCATGGAAAGGACAGTAATAGAGATGGAGAGAAGTGTTTGGACTTGCACTACGTTTTATTTTTTTTTAAGATTTATTTATTTATTTATGATAGACACAGAGAGAAGGAGAGAGAGAGAGAGGCAGAGACACAGGAGGAGGGAGAAGCAAGCTCCATGCTGGGAGCCCGACGTGGGACTCGATCCCGGGACTCCAGGATCATGCCCTGGGCCAAAGGCGGGCGCCAAACCACTGAACCACCCAGGGATCCCCCTTGCACTGTTTTAGAAATAAAGTTAGCAGGATTTGCTGATGGATAAGAAATGAGAAAAGAAAAGAATCAATGATTTCTAGATGTTTGGCTTGGGTAACAGGGTGCGTGACAGTGCCACTAAATGATATGGAGGAAATTGGGGTGGAGGTGGGCTTTATTTTATTTGAGATGCTTATTAGACATTCAGGTGGAAATACCATGAGGATAGACAAGGGTAGAGTTCAGGTGGATATAGCTTGGTTGTCACTGGCAGACAGATGCTTTGAAAGCCTTGATGAAACTGGATGAAATCCCCGAAGAGAATGTGCAGATAAAGAAGAGAAAGAGGTTTGAAAACACAGTCTGAGTCATGAACATTTAGAGGTTGAAAAGGAAGAGGAACTAGCAGAGGTGACTGAGTAGTAGCCTGGGAGCTAGGAGAGAAATGAGGAGAGTGTGATGTTAGCAAAATGAAGTAATGAAGTGTTTCAGGAAAAGGAGGGAGGGTCAACCTCGTGGAATTCTTTGGAGAAGTCAAAGAAAGTAAGAACAGGAGAGTGACTTTTGGATATTGCCATCTGGAAGTGATTGGTACTTTTGAGAAGAGTGGCTTCAATGGAAGGATGGAGGCAGAAACCTGACAGAGGGATTCAGGAGACAATAGAGGATAGGAATGAATATATGAGCAATGTCAGAAAGACAATTATCATATGATTACACTCATATGTAGGATTTAAAAAACAAAACAGAAGATCATGAGGGAAGAGAGGAAAAAATAAAACAAGATGAAATCAAAGAGGGAGACAAAGACTATAAGAGACTTAATTATAGGAAAGAAACAGGGTTGCTGGAGGGGAGTGGGACGGGGGGACGGGGTAACTGGGTGATGGGCATCAAGGAGAGCACAGGATATCATGAGCACTGGATGTTATATGCAACTGATGAATCACTGACCTCTACTTCTGAAACCAATAATACATTATCTGTTAATTAATTGAATTTGAATTTAGGAAAAATCATAATTTGAATAAAAGAGTGGGTTTTTCTCTCTCAGGGAATAGCCACATTTCAGTACTCAAATGTTTACACATTATTTAGATCATCTTTATTTCATGTGATGCACTACAGCTATCAGCACGTAGCCTAAAGACTCAATTTTTCAGAGTGATGAAATAAGAACTAAAACAGGATTTTGTGAGAGACTAAAATTTACCGCTGCATTTGTCTGCAAACTTTCAACCACAAATGTAGTAAATCTACTGGACACTATCACTGTCACTGTCTCGGTTGTTATATTCATTAGAGGATTAAAGCTATGTTAGTAGTAGGATCATTTCTGTTGCCCTGCACTTTGTCATGATGATCATCACCCTCACATTAGCTTTTGGCTGGGAAATAATAAAGCCTTTTTCTCCCCATACTTCCAGGGTCTTCCTACTGTTTCCAAAATTAGAAATGACTGGGGCAAGAGGACTCTTGTCCTCTAAAAATGTTTGATGATGGAATCTTTGAACCTATGGGTGTGACAAAGGACAATGACAGGGGGCACTTCCCATTCTTCCTAATGAAGGATGTGGAGATGGGCTTGGTTTTATGCCAGTCAGTTACCAGCTATAATGATTAGTAAAGTAACTTTATAAATTCCCTGCAGCAAAAAAAATTAAATACATAAATAAGTAAGTAAGTAAATAAATAAATAAATAAATAAAAATAATTTTTTTAATAAAAATATAAAAAAAATATAAAATAAATCTGAGGCTGCAGTTGTACTGCTAAGGCTATACAGTGGGGGCAGGGGTGGTAAGTTAAGGTAGGAGCTCTTTCTTTTCTGAACCTTTGGCAAATTGAGTGAGATATACATATGTGTGTATGTATATAATTTAACTTAAGGTGGAGGAGACATTTGAGCAGATTAACAAATAGTATTTGTATACATGTAACTAAAACAGTAATTTATCAGGTAGAAGGCAGATGGGAGAAATAAAATGCCAACCTGTATCTACAGTTGGGTTGTGTTGATGATGAAGTGCTGTTTATTTAGGGCCAGCCTAGCTTGTCAGCAACATAAGAGCCTTTGTAGCACATGACTCCCTGCGTAGCTAGAAGACAATAATAAATTATTTCCTATGCAAACAGCACCGGCACAAAAGCAGAACAAACAGACTCTGCCTCCCAGATTCCTGAAGATTCTCACTCATTCCCTTGTTTGATTCTCTTTTAAAGATGATCCTCCTGACATTATCCTAAAGCCAGTAAGATCAACTCTGGTTTGGACAATTATATGAGGGTAGATGGGACATAGTTGTTGACGTTTGCCGTTTTGGAGATAGCAATGCCTAAGTGATTCACTTAAATCTTTGTTTTTTTCAATACTTCATATGTTCACATGGGTTTGGGGGCCACCCAGAGGAGAACTGGCCTGAGACTCTGCATTCCTAACAAGATGATTGGTGTTGTCACTGCCTCTGGACTTGAGTCCAACAAGATCGTGGAGCTGTCATTTTCACACCAAAGAATCTGAATAGATTGGAGCTCAGCCAACAGTTTTGAATAGCAAATGTTCCACAAGTATGGCTTTGAATAATGCTGAATCTACTGACTCCCAATCCTGTGCTCAGCTACCAGTAAAACCTGCCTTCCTGTGTTCAAGTGACCTTGCTGGGAGTCTCATGATAATTGTTATTATGCGTGAAAAATTTCCTAGGAGTGTTGTATCTGCCTTCCAGGATTTATAACTATGTCAGGGACTTTATGTACATATGGAAAAAAATATTTGGAAAGGAAAATTGCTGATCCTCTTGGCCAATGCCTTTAGTCTGGAGGATGTGGGAGATAAGATGTAGGTAGTTGCTGTTCATTCTCGTTTTCCTTTGGGACTATAGCTTCTTTTATAAAGCATGATGGCAAAAAGCTCAGCACTAAAGTTCTCTTAAGGGTTAACACCAGTAATGATTTGAAATAATTCCATCTATTGAATGCCCGTTGTGTATAATAATATGAGGTCCAATTTATAAAATATATCATTTTAAATATATACTTCTATCATGGGTGAGTTAATTTTTTAAACTATCTATTTAAAGATTGTTACTATGACATTTGGACCATAAATAAAAAGCATGAAAACTGACAGTATGCTTTCTGGAACGCATGTTGCCAAAAGCTATTGTATTTGAACACCTTAAATTTCATGACCAAGTAAGTACAATAGATCCTTGGTATTCAGCAACAATGTATCCTTGAGAGCTTTGTGAATTCTCCTGTGCAATTCCGTCTACCCCAAAAGTGCAATGGTCTTGGGAGATGCCTACTGAGGGCGACTGCCCCAGAAGAAGATAACAACCACTCCTTGAGGTGTGGAAGCTGGTGATGGGCCAGGCCCACTCATCTCTCACGTGTCTTGTGTGACCCCTCAGGAGCCTCAGAGACCTAACATTCAACTCAGCAGAATTACAGAGCACATGTATTATGGATATTTAAAGTGGCCAGTAAAGGGACGCCTGGGTGGTTCAGTGGTTGAATGTCTGCCTTTGGCTCACGTCGTGATCCTGGGGTCCTAGGATCAAGCCCCATATTGGGCTCCCTGCTCATTGGGGAGTCTGCTTTTCCTTATGCCCCCCCCCATTCTTTCTCTCTCTTTCTCTCTCTCTTGCTTACTCTCCATCTCTCAAGTAAATAAATAAAATCTTCAAAAACAAAAACAAAAACATTTTTTTGAGCAACTAGTATACGCTAGGAATCATGCTAAGGTCTAACATATGGTCTTTAGTTCATTTCTTTAAGAAAGAGAGAAAACTATGCCAACCAAGAGGTTCTCACCGCAGGTAATAAAACTCAAAAAGGCCAGCACATAGTCAAGAACAATGTGAGCCACGAGTTTGGGTGCTCTGTGGTAATGGCCTCCTTTCCACAATGATTCATTCCTTCTTAGCTACCACTTAGAGCAAGAAGATTTGATATCCTTGCCCTTCCATAAATCTCCAGGACTCCTACAGTGGAATAAAAAGCATATAGTTAGCTCAACTAGATTCATCCTTAGGGATTCTTCTTGGCATTATAATAATCATTGGGAAAGCAATTATTTAAAAAAAGAACATGGACTTCCACCTATTTTTCTAGTGATAGTTATAATAGCAGCTATTCCTGCATCCTAGGAACAATAAAAGGAAAAGTATTTTTTTTTTTACAAAGTCAGTGTTTTAATAAACATTTTAGGGAAAAACTATTAAGACCTTTCTTACTTATCTAAACTATCTTAATAATGGCCAAGACTCCTGGGAACCTGGGTGGCTCAGTCACTTCAGCCTCCAACTCTTCAGGTTGTGATCTCAGGGTGAGATGAAGCCCCACGGGAGACCAGGAGGCTCTGCATTCAGTGAGGAGTCTGCCTGGGATTCTCTCTCCCTCTCCCTCTGCCCCTCTCTTGCTCTCCTCTCCACCCAGACCGGCTCACACACACTCTGTCTCTCTCTTAAAAAAAAAATGGCCAGGATTCTTTCCTTTCTTGAATAAGGAAAATAGGCAATCAAAGGACATTTTAAGCCATAGCATGAAAGTTTGCAAACTTGTGTGTCTATCTCATTTGCGTCATGACACACCATAATGTGGGACAAATTTGTGGCACAAGTCCCTGAATGAGGCAGTCTGGCATTAATATCAAATTGCCTGTTGTTGTTTCAGAACTGTATGTTTCACAGCAATATCAGCAGTGGCTTGAAAGCATTTGCAGACAAATTCGGTTTTGATGTTCTCATCCTCCTGGCCAGCTACCTGTCGGAGGAAGAGCAGCCCCGACGGCAGATCGCTGTGTACTCTCAGAACCTCGAGTTGTGCAGTCAGGTAAGGATCCTTCACCCTGGCCCATGTTACAGCTTCCTCACCTGCTGGCTGTCACAACACGTGGCGGGACATGAGAATAGACCCAAGAGATAAGGTCCTCGAGTATGAGTTTTAAGAAATGATGGGGGTATTTTGCACACTGGGCCATTCATTTATTCAAAACTTTCAGTGCTTTACTTCAGTGTCTTAGTGTTTAGTTTTGAGGCTCTATCACCAAGAAATCAACTAATTAGAATTGGCAGTGAGATAAATATTGGCCCTTTAAAAAAATTGAGGTGTAATTGACACATAACATGATATTAGTTTCTGGGGTATAACATACTGATTTGATGTTTGTGCATATTGTGAAGTGATCACCACAACAAGTCTAGTTAAATCCGTCACATGCATAGTTACCAAAAAGGTTTTATGTGATGAGGACTTTTAAGATCTACTCTCTTAGTTACTTTTAAATATGTAATACAGTGTTATTAACTATAGTCGCCATGCTGTACATTACATCCCCAGGACTTATCTATTTTGTAACTGGAAGCTTATACCTTCCAAGCCTCTTCACCCCCACACAATGTCTATTTTATTTTATTTTATTTTATTTTATTTTATTTTATTTATTTATTTTAATTTATTTTATTATTTTTTACTTTACTTTATAGTAATTAGAAGCCCTGGAGCTGGCTCTGCCCTGCCTCTCCTCTTCCCCATTGCTCTCCCCACCTGTCACCTGAGAGACAGTTCCTCCAACAAATCTTAAGCAGCCCAAGGCTGAGACTACCCTAGATGGAGGATCTCTTTGTATCCCTATGAGCACAGGTGACCAAGGGTCAGCCTCTCCAGAGTTCACAACATGGCTCCATCATATGTTACCTGCGTGTCATTGATTAAGTTATCTAACCTTGTTATGTCTCTGTGTCATCATCGGCCAAATGGAGATAAAGAATCCCTACTTTGTAACACAATAATTGTGTGGAATAAAGAGATACCACATATAAAATCCATAGAACTGTGCCTGGCATATGGAAAACTCAATAAATGTTAATTATTATTATTACTATCTGTGTGAACTCTGTAGTTATTTCCAGTGGGGTTACTATCACCTCCACTAATCCTGTGGGGCCATTTCAAAAGCCCAGTGTGCAAAAATATTCCTGACATTTCCTAAAAATCACAGAGCTGCAACCAAGTTCTGGCCTCACACAAGTTCTCTTGGCCTCCAAAGGCTGCTTTGTCTGTTCTGGCCTCCATGTCGATGCTTCCAGGGGTCCTGAAGAGACAGTTGGGGCCTGAGCACTGTTGCAAAGCTCCACCACTGGTGGCTTTTTCTTTACCGCTTTCTCCTTTACCTTATGAGGCTTTTGGATGTCAAAGCAGGTCCTGGGTACCTCCTCCTACACAGAAGCCTTTCTACCACCATGTTTCTCCACCATGTTTCCCCTCATTCCCACTTGACCCCCTAGTTCTCAACAACCAGCCTTATCTCTGCTTTTTGCAAACTTTAATTTTACTCCTGCTAGAAAATGGTATTATAGTACAAGGAAAGGGTGTAAATGGTTTACGTCTCTTAACCTGTAACTTTTAGGAGCAAGCCACATTGAGCAGCTGGATTTTGAGTTAAAAGAGAAGCCAATTTGATGGGATTGTAGAAAGAGTTGGTGGTATAGGAAGTGGGACTTGCCATGTCTTACATTATGTGGTCTTCAGTTGTTTGAGGTCTTCTTTGTAGGTGGATAAACACAGATTAATTTTATATTAAGAAAAATTAGGGGGTACCTGGTTGGCTAAGTGATTGAGCATCTGCCTTTGGCTCAGGGCATGATCCTGGGGTCCTGGGTTTGAGTCCCACATTAGGCTCCTCGCAGTGAGCCTGCTTCTCCCTCTACCTATGTCTCTGCCACTCTCTCTGTGTCTCTCATGAATAAATTAATTTAATTTAATTTAATTTAACTTAATTTAAAAAGAAACATCACAAAGAGCAAAGTGCCTGAGTGCTCACACAAACACCTGTACCTCCCTGACAGATTTGCTGTGAATTGGAAGAATGCCAGCACCCTTGCCTAGAGCTGGAGCCCTTTGAATGTGGCTGTGATGAGATCCTGGTGTACCAGCAGGAGAACCCTCTGGTGACCTGTGATCAAGTGGTTCTTCTTGTCAAGGAAGTCATCAATAGGAGGTGTCCAGAGATGGTCTCCAACAGCCGGACGTCCTCAACAGAAGCCGTGGCAGGCAGTGCCCCGCTGTCTCAGGGATCTTCTGGGATTATGGAGTTGTATGGTTCTGACGTAGAGCCACAGCCCAGCTCTGTGAATTTCATAGAAAACCCTCCAGATCTGAGCGATTCTAACCAGGCTCAGGTGGATATGAACGTAGACCTTGTCAGCCCAGATAGCGGGTTGGCCACTATTAGGAGCAGCCGTTCATCCAAGGAGAGTTCAGTTTTCCTCAGTGATGACAGTCCAGTAGGAGAAGGTGCAGGGCCTCACCACAGCCTCCTCCCGGGGTTTGACTCCTATAGTCCCATCCCTGAAGGAGCAGTAGCAGAAGAACATGCCCGGTCAGGAGAACACAGTGAATCCTTTGACCTCTTCAACTTTGATCAAGCCCCCATGGTTTCTGGGCAATCTCAACCATCTTCCCATTCTGCAGACTACTCACCTGCAGATGACTTCTTCCCCAATAGTGATTCATCAGAAGGACAACCCCCTACGAGGCCTAAAGAAATCAATGGGATAGGGATGGACTTGTCTAATTACTCACCCAGTTCGCTTTTGTCAGGAGCTGGCAAAGATAACCTTGTGGAATTTGATGAAGAGTTTGGTCAGAGACAAGAAAGTCCCCAGAATCACTCTGAAAGAAATTTGAGCCTGACAGGTTTTGTGGGAGAGAAATCTCCTTCACCAGAGAGGCTAAAAAATATTGGAAAAAGGGTCCCACCAACACCTATGAATAGCTTTGTAGAAAGCTCACCATCTACCGAAGAACCAGCTCTACTCTATCCAGAAAATGTGACCCCCAAAGCAGTAGATGCAGGTCACATAGGGCCACCTCAGACCCGTGCAAGGTGCAGCAGCTGGTGGGGTGGTTTGGAAATTGACTCTAAAAATATTGTAGATGCATGGAGTTCCAGCGAACAGGAGTCTGTCTTCCAGAGCCCCGAGTCATGGAAAGATCATAAGCCAAGCCCAGTTGATCGGAGAGCCTCCGATTCTATATTTCAACCAAAGAGTCTTGAATTCCCAAAGTCAAGTCCTTGGGAGTCTGAATTTGGTCAGCCAGGGCTTGACAGCAATAATATTCAAGACCAAAATGAGGACAATTTGCAGTTTCAGAATGTGCCCACAGAGAAATCAAATTTGCCAAATTCTCCTCAGGGAACGAATCACCTGATAGAAGACTTTGCTGCCTTGTGGCATTCTGATCGTTCTCCCACAGCGATGCCAGAACCATGGGGAAACCCCACAGAAGACGGTACTCCAGCTTCTACGGTGTCATTCCCAGCCTGGAGTGCATTTGGTAAAGAAGATAGCACCAAAGCTTTGACAAATACCTGGAATCTGCACCCAACGAGTGGTGAGACACCTTCTGTGAGGGACCCAAGTGAGTGGGCCATGGCAAAAAGTGGGTTTTCTTTTCCTTCAGAAGACAATTCACCCAGTGAGGGAAATAATGAAGTAGCTCCAGAAATCTGGGGCAGGAAGAACCACGACCCCAGGGATAGCATCCTTATATCTGGCAACCCCACCTCTGATCTGGATCATGCGTGGAATAGTTCTAAGCCATCACAGGAAGATCAGAATGGTTTAGTGGATCCAAACATTAGGGGCAAGGTGTATGAAAAGGTCGATTCCTGGAACCTTTTTGAGGAGGGTATCAAGAAAGGAGGGTCAGACGTCCTGGCACCTTGGGAAGATTCCTTCTTATATAAATGTTCCGATTACAGTGCATCCAACATGGGGGAAGATTCGGTGCCTTCCCCCTTAGATACCAACTACTCCACGTCTGACTCTTACACTTCGCCAACATTTGCTGGAGACGAAAAAGAAACAGAAAACAAGCCATTTGCTGAAGAGGGAGGCTTGGAGTCAAAAGATGCTAACTCTGCCACAGGGGAGACTGAGATGCCTCCTCAGTCACCGCAGCAGCCAGCTAGAAATCGAATTGGCTCAGATCCTGGGAACCTAGAAATGTGGGGTTCCCCTGATACAGAAAATAATCCTCAAATAAATGTCACTCATAACTTGGATAAAGATTTACTCGAGACAGAGCCCACAGATGATAAGAATATCTCCCTGGAGGATGACATCGGGGAAAGCAGCCTGTCCAGTTACGACGACCCCAGCATGATGCAGCTGTACAACGAAACCAACCGGCAGCTCACGCTTCTGCACAGCAGCACCAACTCTCGCCAGGCGGTCCCTGACAGTCTCGACCTGTGGAACAGGGTGATTCTGGAGGACACGCAGTCCACTGCGACCATCTCCGATGTGGACAATGATTTGGACTGGGATGACTGCAGTGCAGGTGTGGCGATCTCCAGCGAAGGTCAAGCACAAGGATACATGGCTCAAGGTACCGAACCCGAAACCCGATTTTCAGTGAGACAGCTGGAACCATGGGGTGTGGAGTATCAGGAAGCAAGTCAGGCAGATTGGGAACTCCCTGCCTCTTCTGAGCATATCAAGGACCCTCCTGCCAACGAGTATCACACCCTGAATGAAAAAAGTGGGCAGCTAATTGCGAATAATATTTGGGATTCCGTCATGAGGGATAATGACATGTCTTCGTTAATGTTATCAGGCCAATCATATGTTACAGATTCTGAACAACACACGTCACTTCCTGAAACTCCCAGCTCATCGGAAAAAATTAAGGACAGTTATATCCCAGAGGTGCTAGAAGCCTCTGAAGCCAATGAGTCAGGAGCACTTGATCCTGATAAGCAGGAGATGGGCAGAGGAACCCCACCAAATGATGCAGTGTCCTTGGCAACCAACCTCGAGAATCCAGGGCATTTTGCACCCTCAGATCCATGGAAAGGTCCTAGCTACGGACAGAGTGAAAGTGAGGGAAAAGCTCATGGAGCTGCTGCTAGGGAGTGTCTCAGTGAGGAGATGCTAGATAGAGCCTCGGGGATTCCTGAAAAAGGGCAAAGTGACCAGGAATGCTCTTCCCCAATTTCATCTCAACATCAAGACATCTGCGATGAATCAGGCAAAATCATCTCTCTTTCAGACACTTCCAGTCCTCAGACTGAGAAACCGCAGGAGGTTTCAGAGCATAAGAAAGGGTCTTACAATCCAGATCCCTGTGATGTGCACACAGAGGTGTCCACAAACAACCCACAGGCCAAAGAGATCTGCGAAAAGCACCTCATGTATCACGGCAATTCAGGTGAAACCACTGAAATTTCAGATAGCTTCAATTTAACCAGAAATTTATCTTTACCTGAAATGGATCTTGAGAAAACTGAAGAATGTAATATTCTGGAGCCAGGGAGCTTGAACCAAGAGCCACCCCATGAGTGTCCCCAAAGCCTTGACATTTGGGATGGCTCTATAGACAGTGACTTGCAGGTCAATTTGCCAAGTTCTGAGATACCTAAGAATCTTGAAGTTAAGAGTACTGAAAACAGTGCTCCAGGAGCTAATCTATCAGGAAATTATCACAGAGATAGTATTTCCAGTGAGTATTCACATTCGAGTGCATCGAGTCCTGGCCTAAATGATTCTTCATCTGCATTGCCTTCCTGGGACCAGGGACCCAATGTGGGGCACCAGAAACAGAATCAGGATGATTGGAGCAAACAGAATCACCAAGAATCTGCACTAATTACTACTGACAGCCAAGTGGGAGTAATGACTGAAATGAAGGATGTGGAGAAAAACAGAATAGACAGGTTGGAAAAGAATTTAGATCACAAGCTTCCTAAATTTTTAGAGATTTGGAATGACTCAGTAGATGGTGATTCCTTTTCCTCGTTATCCAGCCCTGAAACAGGCAAATGTTCTGAATATTCAGATGCATATCAAGAAAGAAATCTAGTGGTTAGTCAGCAGGAGAAAAACGAGCAAGACATTTCTAAAACTCTGCAGCCAGAGGATGCCAGGTTCATGTCAACAAGCTCAGGTTCTGATGATGAGAGCATAGACGATGAAGAGTCAGTGGACAAGGAGGTCCATTTGGGCACATGCCAAGCTGTTCAGAGTGAAACCAGGGCTTGGGATTCACTGAATGAACCTAGTAAGTTCCTGGCCACAGCTGATCCCAACTCTGATGAATTTTCTACCTATGGAGGTGGTTCAGAACCAACAGAGAATAAATCCACCCCGCTCTGTGAGAATCAACAAAGCAGCCCTGATCACTGGAATTTCTCACCACTAAAGGAGACTGAACTCCAGATTACAGAAGTGGATAAGGAGACGAGATCTCCAGAAACAGGGAAGACAGGAGATATCCTGTGGCAGATCTCTCCCCTAAGTGAATCAAAGAATGAGAATCCTTCTAAATTGGAAATGCTTGGCTTCTCAGCCGAGAGCACTGAGTGGTGGAATGCCTCTCTACAAGGAGGGCGACCTATTCAGAGTGCATTTGAGAGGGAATTACCTAGCTCAGGTAGTGTGTTAGAGATGAGTTCTTCAGTATACCAAACCATGAGTCCCTGGGGAGTACCCATTCAGGGTGATAGTGAACCCGTGGAATCACAAGGTACCAGTCCTTTCACTGAGGAACATCAATCACCCTTTCTGGATGGCAATGACAAGAACTCCCATGAGCAACTTTGGAACATTCAACCAAGGCAGCCAGACCCAGAAGCTGATCAGCTTAGCCAGCTTGTAATATTGGACCACGTTAAAGAAAAGGATTCTGGAGAGGAAACCTTCGTGTCCTCTGCTGGTCAAGAACTGACTTCTGAAACACCAACCCAGGAGCAGCAGTGTCAGAACACTGTGATGTCTATCTGGGATCAGTCAGGCCCAACATTTACTCACACAGATGAAAATGGTTGTGTTATAGCTAATGTTTCGACTGTTGAGTGTCAAGAAACAAAGTGGTGGAAAGAAGGAAAATCATATCCCGGTGAAATAATGAATTCAAGCGTTGCCTCAGAAGATTTCCCCACTGTCAATTCTCCGACTCAGTTGATAAAGAAGTCAGACTCCGAATGGGATGTCTCTACCCCTAGTGAGGGCCCCCAAGGCACATTTGTTCCAGATATTTTACATGGCAACTTCCAAGAGGGTGGGCAACTGGCCTCAGCTTCGCCTGATTTGTGGATGGATGCTAAGCAGCCCTTCAGTGTGAAAGCAGATGGTGAGAATCCAGATATACTGACTCACTGTGACCATGACAGCTATTCTCAGGCTTCCAACAGCCCTGATATATGTCACGATTATGAAGCCAAGCAAGAGACTGAGCAGCACATCAGGGCTCGAGTAGGACCTAAAGGGGAAGCCAGTGAGTTATATGTCACTGAGCCAGAGATGGATGAAGAACCCAATCAGGAGCCTGGGCAGGAATTTGTCCCATGTAATTCAGAACTATCTTCTGAAGATGTGGTTCCACTGCCTCCAATCAGGGATCAAGCGAACACAAGTGACTCATCTCAGTTGGCCTCTCACAAATCTTCCTCTGAACCTTCTGAAATAAATGGTGGGAATGATACAGGTTTCAAAGCATCAGAGAAAGGAGCTGCCCCAGATGCAGCACCAACTCTGCAACTTGTGGACAGAACAATCCCAACAGTTGAAAACGTGGGAACCAGCATTTTTGTAACTCCTCAAGAGCCAACTACGGACAGCAACAGCTCTCTGATGTCGGAGGACTTTTCTCCTAAAAGCCAGACAGATGCAGGAGCCTTGTTGGACCATGTTACTACTGAGAATCCTGCCACTGGCCCTGATGCCTTGCTAGCCTCAGATACTTGTCTGGATGTAAGCGAAGCTGCCTTTGACCACAGTCTCAGCGATGCCTCAGGTCTTAACACATCCACAGGAACAATAGATGACATGAGTAAATTGACATTATCAGAGGGCAACCCTGAAACACCAGTTGATGGGGATGCAGGGAAGCAAGATATCTGTTCATCTGAAGCCTCGTGGGGTGATTTTGAATATGATGTCATGGGACAAAATATCGATGAAGAATTAATGAAAGAGCCTGAACATTTTCTCTACGGGGGTGAGCCTCCCCTGGAAGAAGATGCTCTGAAGCAATCGCTGGCACCTTACACTCCTCCCTTTGATTTGTCCTATCTCACAGAACCTACTCTTGAGGTCAAAACAACAGAGGGAGCTGGGTCTCCAGAGGATGAGTCTTTGGGGAGTGATGCAGCCGAGATACTGCTTTCTGCCCTTCCTGATCAGAGAAGCAAGGAAAATCATGCAGAGATCCAAAACAGCCAGCCTGGGCAGCTGGTTGTGCTGCATATCCATGAAGACTCTGAGCCCGTGTCTTTGCCTGCTGGAGTTGAGGCCAACCTTGAGTTGTCTCCATCAAACATTGACTGGGAAGTAGAAACAGACAACTCAGATTCACCAGCAGGTGGAGACGTAGGACCACCAAATGGTAAGAAACACCCTCTTCCTCCACTCCCCCACCCCCCCTCCCTGAAACTGCTGCTTTCATGCAATTAACATATTTGTAAACCAAGCTCTTCCTACCTAGGTGGGAAGAAAAAAAGAGGAACTAACTGCATTTGTAATGCATACTTAACCAAGTTCTGCATTGCAGCAGTAATGTCTGCTACTTGTATAATACCTATCTTTGAGAGTGCCTGAGAAAATAAAACAGCTCGACCAAAAAAAAAAAAAAATCTTAAATTATCTCTCCTCAGATGGATCATTTGCAAAGATCACAAATCACATAATGTGTTAATTCAGCCTTGTTCGCCCCTTCTCGCCTTCATCTTCCACTTCTAGGTGTGAGCAAGGGACTGTCAGAGTTGGAAGAAGAAAATGTAATTCCTATCAAAGCGCCTGAGCAGAGAACAGCAGAATGCAGGGAAGAAAGGTACAAAGAGAAGAATGAACATCATATGGATTACATACTTGTAAGCCATGGAGAAGATTCAACCCCAATGCCAGAGGCCAGTGAAGCCAGACAAAACACACCTGAATTAGAAGAGTTTCACACAGGTTCTGAAGACACAGGGCTGCGAGGAACTCAGCTAGCAGGCTTCCCAGGTTCCTGTCAGCCTGCTTCCATAAATGAAAGAGAAGATCATTCTGTAGAGAAAATGTCTCCCAAAGGGGATAAGAGATCATCTCTCGGGAGCCCTGGGCAAGACCCGAGCTGGATGGTCTTAGACCATATTGAGGTTGGTGATCAGCCATTGGAAGCTAGGAACTCGAGGCTTGGATGCTCTGGCAAGGTCATAGAACTGATCTCTGATTGTGGCTTGGGCAAGGGTCCCCAAATGCAGGTTCTAGGAGGAGAGAAGCCTCTCGAATCTTTAGCACTAGAAGAGGCCCCTGGTCTGGGCAGCCAGTCACAGAAGAGCAAGAGCCGAGGCAGAGCCACCCCAGACGCAGTTATGTATCAGGCTGTCACCCATGACAATGAATGGGAAATGCTTCCACCACACCCTTCTCAGAAAAACAAGATCCATGAAACGGAAATGGAGGAGGAGACAGAGTTTCTTGAGCCCAAAACGAGGAAACTGAGACCGGACGGGTAAGCCAAAAGCCAGGTTTATTTTATTTTATTTTTTTTCCTAAAAATACTGTATTAGAATCTGGGGAAATGATGAGTGATTGTGAAATATGAGGAATAACTAGACAATAGGAGCTTTGCTTCTATATATGGCAAAGCGTACCATCAGTAAAAGCAGCTGCTAAATAACCATAAAGATCTCGATGCTTTGTGTGTATTTTCAGCCAAAAAAAACCCCTTCAGTTTCCATTCAGAGTCTATACTTATCCTTCCTACTTACACTTACTCCACCTACTCAATACCTATTTTACTCTTAAACAGGCAGTTGAAACCAGAGAAGGGAGGTCACTGACATTTACTCATATAGTGTCAAGCAGTTTGCTCACATTATCTCATTTAATATTTACAACAACCCTGAGGTGGTAGGTATTATTACCTTTATTTTCCACATACTGGTGGTGGTGCCTGGAATTAGGTAACCAGAGTGAACACTCTGGGATTTGAAGATTTTTACCTCCAAAGCTAATACTTTTCCAGCAGACACGCTGCCTATCTCACACAAAGGGCAAATCTGGTTTTATGTGGTAGTAGGTAACTTACTAGGAGGTTATGTGATACCTGACTTAGCCTAGGTGATAGCCTAGGAAGGCTAACTAAGGAGACTCCACAGCAGGCTCAAAATCTTAGTGTGAAACATTCACTCTCTGACTGGCTGAAAAATTGGCAAACAACCATCAAACTAGTGATTCATTCATTCATTCACCATCTGGTGTCTGAGAATCTGCTCTGTATGGAGTTTCTGGGTAGCCAGTGGATATATGGCAAGATGTCATGGAACAGGAGGTCATCTCTGCCCTCAAGCTTTCTAGGCCCTGTTAACACCATGAAGGGTTGTTTGTTCCTCTTCATTTGTCCTGATAAAGCCCTCTTGCTCCCAAGGACAAAAGGGCAAATTGTGACAAGTGAAGGGGAAGATTATGTTTCCTCTTTAAAATGTAGTGGGAAAGAGATGTCTTTTTCCTACTCATTTTGGGAGTATAAAGGACGACGCATACCACATACTCACTGTGAGTCAAAGAATCTGGATTCCAGCCTGGCTCTACCATTACTGGTTATGTATTTTGGGATTAACCCGAGACTTAAATTTCTCCATCCATAAAATTGGTGGCTTGGGCTGGAGGATCTCCGGCCTTCCTCACGTTCACATTTGTGCAAGCTTGATCATGTGTGAACAGAGTGTGTCTGGGAGAGCTTTGGTATTCATAAATTACATCTCTCCAGGAAAGGAGTAAGCAAACAAGAAAGAGCAACGAGTATATGAAGGGTTAGTAAAGTGCCATAAAGAGTTAAAAGCTCAAATTCAAGTGCAGCTTCATAAATCCAGACCTTTTCAGTTGGCCTAATCTTTCTTTCTTCCTGTCAAGCTATTTCCTTCCAGAGAGACCCCAGATCCGTTATCAGAAAGAGAGTAGCAGATGGATCCCAGCAGCCCTGCTGGCATTGTTATAGATTGAGCTAAGAACTCAGGCATCCTCGAGTTGGCTGAGCTATTGTTTGGCTTCTTGTCTGAATTTTGCACATGCCCCTGCGATCCAACAGATGATACTGTTCAGTTGTGCCACTAGCCCTCTTTCTTCCAATAAGATTTCTTTGCTCACATTTTTCTGCTCAACCCCTGCAGTAATGACAATTTTCTCACAATTAGCGGAGGGCGCTGATTTTCCCACTGGCATTTGTATTACCTTTTGCATGAATAATTTACTCTGAATGTATTCAAAAGGTTCCCTCTGTGCTGGATTTTGAGAGGGGTACGGAGTTGTTGAAAACAGTGATTCTCTAAGTGGGGTCTTAAAACCAGAAGCCCAGGGCGCCCGGCTGACTCAGTTGGTAGGACACTGGACTCTTGATCTTGGGGTTGTGACTTGAAGCCCCACGCTGGCCATAGAGGTTACTATTAAAAAAAAAAGCTAAAAAAACCAGCAGCCCCATTATGACTTGGGTGTTTGCTAGAAATGCAAATTGCTAATCCTACTCCATACTCTTCTTTTTTTTTTTTTTTAACTTTTTATTTATTTATGATAGTCACAGAGAGAGAGAGAGAGAGAGAGGCAGAGACACAGGCAGAGGGAGAAGTAGGCTCCATGCAGGGAGCCCAATGCGGGACTCGATCCCAGGTCCCCAGGATCGCGCCCTGGGCCAAAGGCAGGCGCTAAACCGCTGCGCCACCCAGGGATCCCTCCATACTCTTCTTGAATCAAGACCTCCAGTGGGGTCTAGCCATCTGTGCTTTAACACGAGTAATTCTGATGCATGCTTAAGTTTGAGAACCTCTGGTCTAAAACGTTCTCCCAACTCTCTGGGAGTTTTCAGATTTAGAAGGGAGTTAAACACAGGTTAAAGAGGTAGCTAACAGTGTAACATGTAAATCACGGTAGCTAAAGACCAACGTGTATATAAATATAAATAGCTACCTGTCACGAGTATTTGCCATGAATGGGGTACTAAGCCCTGTGTGTGTACTACGTCACATTACCGTGGCAGGAATTCCACAAGGCAGGACACAGATGTTCAGAAAGTTGAATCACTTGGTCTGGTTTTTAGTTAGAAGGTGAAGAAGCTGGGACTTGAATTTACATCTATGTTCACAGTGTGTGTTCATGCTAGTAAACCAAGAGAGGAGGCATCTGCCTAGGGCACCTTTATGGAGGAGGAACCAGAGGTGGCTTATTATCCACCTACGATTAGGAGGCAGAGTGCCTAGGGCCCCCAATATTGTAAAGGGCCCATGTGACACTATGAAATTTCTTTTAACATTTAAAGAACAAAAATGATTATACTCCTGTGTGGATTATATTTTCTTCTACCAATGAAGGTGTAAAATGAAATTTTGGATTTTTTTTTTTTTAATGAAGGAAAGAGCCTGTGAAAGTACCAGTGCCTAAGGCCCACTAAAGTCAGAATGTGGCCCTGAGAGGTGTCATTCTAGATGAGCATTAAAGGAAGGTCATAATCTGGAAAGGCAAAGAAGAGGGTAAGAGGTTGGCCAGGCTGTCTAGGGAGAGGGAGATGAAGCAAACCATGGACACAGGAAGATGATCACAGAAGCAATATTAGATAGTCCTATTTTTCTGACTAAAAACTGGAAACATCTTCTGACACAGAATTTGGTCATAAGGCAGAAAAAATAAAATGAAATTTGGGCTTCAAAAACAGGAGTAGGCTGATGGTATATGCAATATGACATGCCAGCTACGAATTGGCTTCTTGCCCTCCCCTCCCCCAGCTGCACCCCCTCATTCAAGTTCTCACGCTGTTTTGAGAACAGCAAACCATATTTTCAAAATATCGAGGAAGCCTCCGAAGGTGGCTTTTCTCTTTGTACTTCACCGACTGTCTCTTGTTCACAAAACTTGTCATGGCGTGGGGAGAGAAACTCTCTTTGTTGAGATTTGCAGCACTGTGTTCTGGTTCCTGGGATCAATCTTCCGTCTTCCCAGAGGCTTTGCCAACACCTTGGTCATCCTCCAGCTGTCAACCCACCAGCCCAGGATCACATACCAATTCTTGAGACAGTGGTGGCTACGCCTGATCGTCTCATTGTGGTCACAGAGAACACCATCTGCACAGTAATCTGCACCACACATAATTGCCTTAAAATCAAGAACCATTTGTAGGCTTATTTTAAAGAAGGCGTGGTTGCAAGAATGTCATGTGAAAAAAAGGGTCATTTGTTTCCGTACTAGTCAGGGTTCTCCAGAGAAACAGAGTCAATAAAAGCAATAGATCTCCATCTATCTACTGATCCAGAGGAAGAGAGAAAGAGAGAGAGAGAGAGAAGTGATTTTAAGGAATTGGAATTGGCTCACCCAGGTATAAGGGCTGGCAAGTCTGAAATCTAGGATAGGCCAGTGGGCTAGAAACTCAAGCAAGAGTTGTTGCAGTCTTGAGTCTGAATTCTGCAGGACAGCGGGCTGGAAACTGAGGCAGAGTCTCTGTGTTGCAGACTTGAGGAGAGTTCTTTCTTTTTCAGGCAGCTCCAGACCTTGATCCTAAGGCCTTTAACTGATTAGTCCAGATCCTCCATTCTCACCTCCCACATTCTGGAGGATAATCTGTCTTACTCCAAGACTGCCGATCTCAGTGCTAATCACGTGTAAATAACACCGTCACAGCAACATCTAGACTGGTGTTGGACCAAATAACTGGGCACCACAGCCTAGCCAAGTTACAAATAATATTAATAATCGTAGGTTATATTCAAAAAGCTTGAACTAGCTACATGCTAGGTGAATGTGAAACCATTAACATTTGTAAACTCACCACCATCTATGATATAAAAAGTAGGTTGATCCATATACAAATATACTGGCTTTCTCTGGATGTGGGGTAAGGAAAAGCTGTATGGGGTGATAAATGGAAATAATTTCCAAGAGGAGGAGGTAAACTGACTCTACATGTCTGATGTCTTGTAGATAAACGCAAGGGTGGGCGGCAGGGCAGTGACGGGGGTGGGGGGTGCAGGGGAGCTCTGGCACATGTGCTTTTGAAATATTTAGAAATAACCTGATCCTTTTATTTGTGGAGCTATAGCTTGTCTTCTGGCTCTGTGAGATGAGTTATTTGGAACTCCCTAAAATAAAAAATAATCTTCAAGCACAATATATGTCATATTCCACACAACCTGCTTCTTATGATCATCTCTGTGCATTCTTTCTTTTTAAATTAGTAACGTTGGCCCTTTTTCTCTGACAAGACTGTGGGAAGTAACTCCCTTTTCTCTCTGAGTGACACCATTAAATCTTTGTACAGTTTTCACGAGACCCTCTAAAACCAGACTTTTTCTGTCAGTGACTTATGGTTGAGGAATTAGTACATTGGGTTGTAAGCCCATGTGAATGCTGAAAATGGAAAACAGGTAAAGAAATAATCTGTCGACTCTTTCTTTCAGTGTTGGGTAACTGTATGTTTGGTCACTCTGAAGAATCAGGTTCTTTGAGTGCATACTACCCCCTCTGGGTCTTGCTATTTGGATGGGCCGTATCCCAGTTCCAAACATTCACCCTTTCTCTGAGGCAAGTTGATACTTCATCAACTTCAGCGTTCCTGTGTTTATTCACGGTTATTTGGCTTTGCCCTGAACCAAATCTGGAAGACCAAACTTGGCACTGACTCTGTGTTCATTTATTTTTGTAATTATATTTGATCACTTGGTGTGTTATGTTTGGTGGCGTGGTGATGATAATTAGATAGCATTCAAACGTTCTTTAAATTCGCTCTTTAAAAAAAAAAAAGAAAAAAGAAAAAAAAATTCGCTCTTTAACTCAGGCCCAAAGTCTCCTTTTTTTTTTTTTTTTTAAAGTCTCCTTTTTGGGGGAAAAAACAAAACACAACTCTAAAAAATTATTATTTATTTATTTATTTATTTATTTACTTACTTATTTACTTTAAGTGTCTCCCCACCAGCCCCTGCTACCTCTCCACTTCTGGCCAGCCCTACCCTGAAGAGACTTCAAATAAGTCTGGTCCACCCAATCACCATTTGAGATCGACAGGGCAAGTTTTATTATCCCTACTCATAGATAAACAAACCATCTGTCCAGAAATGAGAAAATAGTAACATAAGGACTTGAACTCCTGTCTTCTCCCTTCCAGCCCAGGGCTTGTCAATAAGACAAGACAGAGGGAATGCCTGGGTGGCTCAGTGGTTGAGCGTCTGCCTTTGGCTCAGGGCATGATCCTGGGCTCCTGGGATCGAGTCCCACATCAGACTGCTTGCGGGGAGCCTGCTTCTCCCTCTGCCTGTGTCTCTGCCTCTCTCTCTCTCTGTGTCTTTCATGAGTAAATAAATAAAATCAATGTATTACAATGTATTCTATAGGTTGATGTATTTCTTCCTCTTCTCTCATTGCCGCATTGAGAGGCACATCAAGTTTAATAGCCAAAATTCTCAGTGTTATTTGGAGAAAAACTGAATCAGAACTCGCCTCTGATGCATCACACTGTCATGTGAGCCCTCCCTATGCCTGAATATATTTTACACCACAGCTAATTTATGACACTTTTACTGCCGTGTCAGTGGGCTCCTCCCTATCTGTGGTTTGTGGGGCCACCTCGAGTGGCCAGAGGCCAGAGGGAGGTGAGGAAATCAAAGCCCCTCCATGTACATCTAAGTTTTCCAAATATTTTTAGATGTGGTATTTTGTGGTAAAGGATTTTATAGCAAGAGAAGGCCATGAACACCATGACGAGGTGGTACAAGTCAGCTGTGCTGTGGGAGGAACACCCACAGAGAAGCCCTTTTGTGTTGTGTTGGCTTCTGGTTTGAGGAAGAATTCAAGGTATCTCTCCAGCTGGAATGGTGAAATGTCAAAACTAATGTCAGGAAGAAAAAAAAAAAAACTTCCATGAAAATTGATGGCATTTGAGGAAGACCAGAAGTCACGGCTTATAAAAACAGGGTAATGTCAGTCTATCAGGGACCCAGCAGGAAGGAGAGGACATTCAAATGAGGGTAATTCGAGAAATATTTAATAAAGGAAGTATTTACAAAGATGGAAGCAAAGTGTGAGGAACACACAAGGAATGGTGTAGTGGCTCAGGAATAAAAACAGTAGATCTGTTAGCATTTCTAGGCCTCAGGGGCAAGGAGAGGGTGATTTCCAGAAACCAGTACAAGAATTTCAGTTTTCCTGAGAACAGCAGTGGCCTAGTATTGAGGGGCACAGCCAGCCAGAGGCATTCCCACAGGGAGGAAGCCAGGGGCATGCAAATCCTTGCCTCCCCACTTCTTCCCTCTGGTCTCCCAGCAGGACCCCCAAAACAAAGTGGAATTCAGAGTGGGAGGGAGCTTCCTGGGGCAGAGAGCAAGGTGGAGAAAGTAAAAGTGTGAAGCTGAAAGCACACAGATGTTATTCAGCCCAGCTGGCTCCATTAGAAAGGAGTGACACCTCAGCTTCTGAAAAGTGTATTGAACTATGTTAACATGCAGGATCATTAACTATTCCTCCAGTGTGTTGGAGGATCTATTTCTACGATCCACAGGAGAGTTCCTTTAGAACAAAGGCTGTCATAAAGTCACCCCAGGGTTGGGTCACGCTTTGTACAAACCCAGGCTGCACTAATGGAAGAAATTAGAAGGCTACCTTCCCTCTATTTTATCTGTTGGTTAAGGGATGCGGCTTCTTTTCATTGTCAACATAAGAGAGTTTTGTTCTAGGTAATGGCTTGACAGTAAAATTTTTAATCCATCCCCATAAACTATCTCAAAATGTTGATCAACTCCAAATCAAAAGTTATGAAGATCAAATGAGAAATATATAGTGCATATGCTTCTTTACATGTCCCATAATCTGCCCAGGGTTAGCCCAAACCAGCAGAGAACTATGCACTTGTCCCATGTTGCAGAGGATACCATAAAGTTTTCTTTATCCTAATTATTTTTGTTGTCTGCCATTGGCTCACTTAGGTCACTGCAGCGAAACTCATCTCTGTGCCAAGGATACTGTTGAGAGCATGATTCCGTTCCTTTCCCTCCCCTCCTCCCCTTTCTTCCCTTCCCTTCCCTTCTTTTTTTGAGAGAATGATTTTCTAATCAGAGTACTTGTGCCCTCATGAGCAAATTCAATCTAGTCTCCATCTTGACTATTAAGGAATGTGACTTCCATTAATTAATAACATTTATATAATTGCTTATGTTTATCCTTTTGACTTGGCTCCTTGAAAGCTTACATTTCACAAATTTATCACTCACCTGAATCAAATGTATAAAATTCTGGAATATGTAATGTATTATATTTGCCCAAGTTGTAACTCCGTAATGTGATCCTATCACTATTTTTCTTTTCAAGTTATTTTTAAGTCATGTGATGGTGGTAGGTTTTTACATTTCTACCAACATTGCCTTAAAGTAGAATTATAAATAAGTGCATATATCCTCTTCATAGAACCATTCATGGTTCCCCTGAAGAGGCTTTTTTCCCTTGTTTTTTGCTCTTATATTAGCACCTCTTTTAATTATTTGCTCTCCCTCCCTTCTATTTTCTGCACATTAAAATTCTACTTTTCATTCCAGACCGACACCAAATGCCTCTTCCTTCCTAAAACATTCTTTGGTCTTTTTGAGCAGAAGGAAGCCCTCTCTCTCTCCTGATCTTCCTATGCTTTGCACCTGTTTTGTGGCCTTCCTCACATTCTGCCTCTTGTTGTATTTATTAGAATCTCTCTTATTAATGTACCTGGATGGAAGCCACTTGAAGCTGTGGTTAGGACATATGCATCTTTATTTCCTGTACTGCTGCAAACAGCATTTATATTCATGAAGTTATGGCTTAAAGTCAAATATTAACTGAAGGGAGATAGTAAAGTCATTTAAATGAGTGAATCTTAGAAACTTTAGTGGAGAGTCTAATTTCCTTCCGCCATTCAGAATCATTTAGATTTTCATAAATGAGCCTGGCCTGTGGTTTTCCTTCCTCATCTGGCTCTTGTCTAGCTGGGAATCAGAGTTATAGTAGCACCATAAAACAAACTAGGTAAACTTCTCTCTTTTTTCTCTTCTTTGGGATAACTTGTATAATCCAGGGGATCATCTAATACAAGAGGATTAGGTAATATTTCTTGAACTTGTCTGTGCCTGTTGCTTATTTGGAAGGAAAGATTTTCTTTACTACTCATGTGATTTCTTAATGATTACTATTTAGGGTTTCTAATTCTTCCTGTGTCAACTCTGCTATTCAGTATTTTTTCTAGAAAACTGTTCATCAGTTTTCAAAATTTTCATAATAAGTTCATAATGGAACTATGAGTTCATACAGTGCCATGATGCTCACATCTCCCTACTGCTAACTTAATAGTTCCAGTCTAAGAGGGAAATTGGAGACTGGAATTACTTGTCAGACCTGGATCTTTCATCTAACATTATTGGATGTGGCCTCCTCAACTTCTTATAATAACCTAGCTGAGTATAATGACCTCTCCAAGCCCTAGTATCCTATTAGTCCAGCACACACACACACACACACACACACACACACACACCACTCCACTCAACCTTACATGGCAACCTTGCTCTGGTCGCTCACAAGGATCCTTCAAGTACACTCCAGTCTCCTCCTGTCAATCTGGTTCTACAACCCCATATTCCGCTCACTGGCTTGAGTGAGGCCTTTCAAATGTAAATATCTTCCTTTCACTACTCACTTTCTTAAAATTCTCCTATGTCATCTCATTGATTTTAGAACACAATTCTGATTCTATTTTTTTTAAGATTTTTTAAAAAAGATTTTATTTATTTACTCATGAGAGACACAGAGATGGGATCCCTGGGTGGCGCAGCGGTTTGGCGCCTGCCTTTGGCCCAGGGCGCGATCCTGGAGACCCGGGATCGAATCCCACATCGGGCTCCCTGCATGGAGCCCGCTTCTCTCTCTGCCTGTGTCTCTGCCTCTCTCTCTCTCTCTCTCTCTCTGTGACTATCATGAATAAATAAATAAAAAAATCTTTAAAATAAAAAAAAAAGAAATAATTTTACTCATGAGAGACACAGAGAGAGAGGGAGGCAGAGACACAGGCAGAGGGAGAAGCAGGCTCTATGCAGGGGGCCTGATGCGGAACTCGATCCTGAGACTCCAGGATCATGCCCTGGGCCAAAGGCAGGCGCTAAAACTGCTGAGCCACCCATGCATCCCCAGTTCTGATTCTTTACTACAGCCTGTGAGGCCCTATGTGTCCTAGTCCCTGCTTACATTTCTGGTTGCTAAGAGTGCTGTCTCCATCAGCCCTCAGGCTTGCACATCAGACCATTTCCAATTCAGTGATTTGGCACCAGCTGTACTCTCCATCTAGAATTCTCTCGACATGGCTGCCTTGTTCTTATAATTCATGCCTTCCCACAGAGCTCTTTCTTCTATTCATACAATGTCACTCTGGGGCAGATGATCCTGGCATCTAATGGGTGAAGGCCTTGGAGGCTGCTACATATCCTACAACACATAAGAGAGCCCCTCACAGCAAAGGATTACCCAGCCCTAAGTGTCAGTATTGCTAAGGCTGAGAACCCTGTTCTTCCCACTGCCCTGTTTTATTTTCTTCTGTTTGTTTAGTGAATTTTGTTCCGTCTCCACATGTGAGAATGTACTCTCCAGGAAAGTAGTTGCCACATATTAGGTGCCCCATAAATAGCCTGGTTGAACAAGTGGCAAAGAAAGCCAAGTTGTTCCAACATAATTTGCTTTTAATGAAACGGATAATTTCTGGTGTTCACTGCTTCCTTTTCCAAGGGACACGTGGCAAATTTAGTTTGGGAGTGACTTGGTTCCGGCTATAACAAATTGCCATAGATTAGGTGGCTTATAAGCTAGAGAAATTTATTTCCCACAGCTCTGGAGGCTAGAAATCTGAAATCACGGTGGCAGGAAGGTAAAGTACTGATGAGAGTCCTCTCCTTGGTTGCAGACTGTCAGCTTCTCATTGTATTCTCACATAGCAATGGAAAGTGCAAGAAAGCTCTCCAGGGTCCTTTGAGAAGGCCACTAATTCTGCTCATGAGGACTCCACTCTCAAAACCTCATTTAATCCTAATTACTTCCTCAAAGCTTCACCTCCTAATAACATCACATGAGGGCAGGGATGAATTTGGTGGGGGATAGGAGCATTCAATTTGTAACAGGGAGATCTTTTCACGTGTTGCAAGTTCCGTCTTTCCCCTTCTTTTGAAATTTGAGACCATAATTACCTATTTTTAGTGTCCTTGTACTTCCACTAGAATACAGTTCCTTCAAGATTCTTATAGCCTTTCAGTTTTCTTAAAGGGTTATTATCCACTTCCCTCAGCCTCATGCAGACAAGCAAGTGCACCTGTCTACTTTGCCTATACCAGTTTGTCCAGAGAAGAATACTTCTGCTTCCTTAGTCGCCTGTCATACCATCAATTCATGTAACAGTTGACAGTACATATCTTCAAAGACCTTTTCTATTCTTATTTTTTAACCTTAATTTATTAAATAATGAGTTGGATGTATTGGGCTCTCAAAGCATAACTCTCCTGGAGAATTTGACATCTACCACACTGTCTTCATTTATCTAATGAGCGCAATGAATACAACAATACACTTACCCAAGTGCCCAACTGACTCTGAGTTAGTTTTTGCCCTGGCACAATCTGAGACAACATCCTACAAGACAAAAGGAAACATTATTTCTGAAAACAGATGTCCCACATTTCCCCATTTAATAAAGCGCCCCTTAAATTTGTAAAGGTATCTCTGATTGACCTGATGATTTAATCAATCTCCATATCAGCTGCTGACTTCTAAAACAGATTATTAAATAGATTTAGTTACGGTGGTGTCTGTTCTACAACACTCAACTCCTCTTTCTGTGCCCTCCAGCATCTACTTTCTTTTCACCTGATAAGGGGAACTCCTTCTAATGAGCCAGCACTTCACAAAGATAAGATCCCCATTTTTAGCCTTCAGCCTGATACCCAGGGTACAACCAGATCTAAAGCCATCTATTCTTCCCTGCTGGTTTTGGCTCATCTTGGCTTTGGGAAATGCACTGACACTTTTGCTGAACCTCTGCCAGTCTGTAACCCTGCTAGTCACATCTTCCTGATGCCTGCCCCGCTTTGGTCTCCTCTATGGCCGAAAGGTAAATGGCACGTGAGAAATTATTTCTGAAGAATTCTGCAGGCTTTTAGTTTATTTTTTAAAATGTTTTTTAAATTCATTCATGAGAGACAGAGAGAAAGAGAGAGAGAGAGGCAGAGACACAGGCAGACGGAGAAGCAGGCTCCATGCAGGAAGCCCGATGTGGTACTCCATCCCAGGACCCCAGGATCACACCCCAGGCCGAAGGCAGGCGCCAAAACGCTGAGCCATCCAGGGATCCCCTAGTTTATTTTTTAATAAGATTTTATTTCTTTATTTTAAAGAAGGGGAGCACACAAGCAGGGGGGGTAGGGGGGAGAACAGAGGGAGAGGGACAAGCAGACTGCACTGAGCACAGAGCCCCAAGCAGATCTTGATCTCATGACCCTGAGATCATGACCTGAGCCAAAATTAGGAGTCGGATGTTTAACCAACTGAACCACCAAGGCACCCCTGTGGGCTTTAAGTTTAATAAAGATAATAAAAAATTTGCTTCTTCCTCTTCTTTCCCGACTGCCCTCCTACCACCCCCAACAGCCATGGTGAGGAAAGAAATGCCCTTCATTTTAAAAATAGTAGATAACATTTCTGAAGTACTTACCATGGCCAGGTCCTCTGCTGAGTAATTCAGTTTCCTGTTTTATTAGTGGTAGGTCAATTGGGATAGACCTAAAACCACCCTATCCCCCTATTAGGCCCCTCCCCACCAGCCCCACTCCCACTAAAAAACCTAAAAGGTTATGTAACATGGAACTCTGATCAATCCAGTTCTGAGGGTGGTACCCATAGCTACTTTTTGCATTGAAATTTTGCCTGATGGCGATCAGAAGTCTTTGGTTTCTCTGACAATATTTTTTTTCTTTGAAGAGCAAACAAATGAATGCACGCCTAGCATGTACACTTTTCATTCCTATTTCATTCACCTTAACTATGTCAAATATTTCTGTCAGCATTTTTAGAATTAAGAATTGTATTACTAGCTAATACTTACTGTGAGTTGATTTTAACCTAAACTCTTGAAGATTTCTACCTAGATGATCTTTCTTTAAAGTGCCATTATTATTATTATCCACCTGTGAATCAGTGATCTGAGGCACCAGGCACTTTAGTAGGTGGTGCGAACTTGCTAATAAATAGAAGTTAAATTCAAACTCTGGGACCTCTGACTGCAGAGTCCACATGCTTTATGGCCCCACGCCTCTGTCTTCCAATAGCCAGAGCTGTATGGATTTTGCACAAACATCATAACCGTCTCTGGAACCTCCAATTGGATTTGTTTATACATCTCACCATGCTTCCAAAGTCCATTTTATTACGGTCGTAACCATTATCCATGAAAAGAAAATAATCACGTTGCCATCTCACTGGGTGTGCTGTGAAGTTACAGGATTTTTTTTTTTTTTTTAAGATGTTTCAGGGGAACTAGATTCCTTCCAACCTGTGCTCTGAGCCCATTCACATCCAATCTCTCTCAGGCACAGGGGTGGCAGCAGTTTTTCCCAGCAGACACGAAAATCAGGGTGGATTTTCTGATTCCACAACCTGGATGAAAGAGTAGTTTATGCTCCCCGACGAAACTCTGCACAGCCGGGGCTCCATCCCCCAGCCCGGGAGCACCAGTGGTGCTGGCTCACTGGGTGATCTGGGAGGCAGGTGATCATCCTTATTTAGATGTGCCAGTGGTCACGTGAGCAGAAAATGGAGGCGAATGTGTATTCCCAGTTAACTGCTCCAGAAGGGAGATGCTGAGGAGCTGGAGCCGAGCATCCTCGCCCTCCGGGTAGCCGGCCTCCTCGCATCCTCAGGAGGTAGGTGGGTCTGGTGCGGCTCTGGGAGGATCGGGTGTCTGCAGGACAGATCGCAGGGGGGAGTGTGGTTCTGGAGGACCGGTCTATTGCTGCTGGGAACTTGGAGGGGGGGAGAGGAGGGGGGGGAGGAGGGGAGGAGGGGAGGAGGGGTGCGGGGCTCTGCCCAGCCCCTCGCCCGGGACTGCTGGCAGCTGCCTCTCACTGTGCACTCACTCCGACTGAAAGCCTTGTGGTCTTCGACGCTGTCCCTGCCCCTCCCTTGGCGGTCAGGTAATTAGGCAACACAGACTCTGCACAACTCGAAACATTTTGTGTTCCTCTATGTCGCTGCTGAAAATGGAGTTAGAGAATCAAAAGAAGTGACAGGTTTTTGTTTTGGTTTTGGTTTTGGTTTTTTGCAAACTGTTTAGGACTCTCGCCTAGTGGGTATTACCGTGTCTGTTTGCCGAGCCGAGTGGCCCTGGTACGGTGGCATTTTTAGTTCTTATATTATTGCTGATTGTTGCCGAAGCTAGTAACATGCACTTCTCTCTCTTTTTTTTTTTTCCCTCTCTCTCTAGTGAATCTTGTAATCTTTAAGTCTTACCTGAGTTGTAAGCCGCAGAAATAGGTCATCCTCAAAAATGGGCTTGTGTTGTGCTCTACCACCTCCTCAAAATCCGGAGACAAAATATTCTATGTACAGAATCTCACTATGTCACTGAGAAACTAAGTTAAATGAGAAACTAGAACAGAACGACCACCTGGTCAATTCCAAACAAGAAATACATCGATTATTGAATTCCTCCGTGGATCCCTCTGTGGAGACCGAAAAACAAAACTATGGACTCCCACCGGCGAGGGATTTAAAGTCTGATTCTTCCTGGGATCGGGGGATTCTTGATTCCTGAGACCACTATGATTCTTACTGGTGTTGGTGATTCAAGGGTGAGGGGACATCATCTGTGTAAACTGGCCCCTTCTTTCCTAAGAACCCTTGACATGGTGTCAGTCTTGGGCGAGCTTCTGTGAGCGAGCACAGCTTCCAGGCTCACCTCCTACCGGGGGCTGCCCCAGGCCACTCCCATAAAGGGAAACGGGAGCTGCCGCTGAATCAGGCCACTTCGAAATGTTCAATTTGATGAAAGTTTTCTTGACATCTTAATCGATGATATTTGCAGAGTGTAGTGTATGATCGGGAATCATTAGATTAAAATTCCTGGTGCTAAAAAAAAAAAAAATGACCCTTGAAATTTCTCTTAAGTGATAAGAGAGACTTCCTATCTGGGAGGAAGACACTGTAATTTATTAGGAAATTACACATATTCAGGCCAGTGAAAGCTTTCTACTTTAAAATGCTTGAACCTTGCTTTGCAACTCAAAGATAAATCAAGTAAGATGAGGCTGATGTCCTTCGAAATTAACTGAACCTAAGCATCCCCAAGAGATTTTGCTTTGTGATGCAGAGTAACCTTTAGGTCCTAAATAAGATGTAAAGCTTCAAAGGTACTTAAGGATAATAAGCTAGAGTCTCTTTTGTATTAAAGAGAAGCCAAACTGACTTTTTTCATGGTGAGGGCTGTCTTTGGTATATCCTGGTGAATTTCCTTTTACATTCTATTTGGTCTTTCATTAAGGAAAGATTTATCTCTTATTAAAGGATCATAATACTTCCTTGACCTTTAGACTTCATACTTTCCAGTTAGCGAGAAGACAAGGTGTGGGATTTTCCTATAGGTTCGGGTACTAATATAATTTATGATGGGAGCTTGAGTTCACGTATAGCAAATACAAGCTTTTTTTTTTTCTTTTTACCCTGTCTAGAATTGCTTGCCCTGTGTTTGACTTGTCAAGATCTTGTAGATAGAGGCTTTACAAGAATCAACTTCCTGCTAGAGAAATAGTTGAATTTGTGATGGGTTCTCCATTTTTTAAATCAATTCCAGTTAATAGTATAGCTGGGGGAAAGAGACAAAGGGAAGAAGGGGCAGAGAGAAAAGCAATGAAAGACAGATTCTGTCCCTGGTACCCTGTTGACAAAGAGTTGACAAAGAACATTTGAATGCAGGTCCTTCTGCTTTGATAATGGCAGGAATCGTGGGAGTCTTAGGGGGATAGGTGTGCAAGAGGGGTGTAGGAGAGCAGGAGGGCAGGAGTGGGTGCCCCCTGTCTGAGCACCATTATCATTTGAGGGCTCTGGTAAGCCATTTGCCTATTATTTTGATAGTTTCCTGATTCTCTCTATTGTTCTTATATCCTCAGTTTCAACTGTCAGGATAATAGAAGCTGAAAAAAAATCTTAGAATTCATTTTCACTCACTTCTTCAGTTTACAGGCAAAAAAAAGAAAGAAAAAGAACCCTGGTTACAGTGAGGGGATTGGCTCAAGGTCACAGTCAGTGACTAGCTGAGATCAGGACCAGAGGCCTAGCTCTTGATCTTGTGCTATTTCCTTGCATCCTTATCAGAAGCCTCTAGCAAAATCTAGTCCATACATTTGAAGTTCCCAGAGCTAAAAAATAAAAAAACGAAAAACCACAAACACACACAAAAAAACCTACCAGTCTTCTATTTTAAGGATAAGGTGGTATTTCCTAATTCCTTTACAACCTTAAAAATTGGGGGGAAATGTGAAAAAAGTTGGGGAGAAATATAACTGAATGCCACTCTCAGGGCTTGTGCAAGTATGATGAGCAAGATGCTATCCCTCAGGACTGCATGCAAAGCAAAAGTAATCAAGATGCAGTCTCTCCCCTCACCCTAGTGGGAAGAAGAAGGTAAAACAAATGGCTTGCAAAAGGGAATGAAGTCAGTTCATAAGATGTGTAACAGTGGAACTCTGGGCCCTTAAATGTGGGAAGGCCTTGCTCTTTGTCCTTGGTTGTGAAGGAACATGTAGAGAATTCATGGATAAAGTAGATTCCATAGCTGGGGGAAAGAACACTTCAGCAGGAGAGAAATAAACCAAGCTATTAGAGACAGGAGATCTGTCAGTCAGACTTGGGAAACTAGTAGCTCATCTTATCTGCAAAGTAGGGCATTTGGGGTCCCTAAGGGGGAATTGATCCAAATGCTGAGAGCCCTGAGGGTGAACCATAGGAGTTCGTGTCCTATGTATTGGCAGTGGGAAGCCAAGGTTTTCTGAGCTGGGTGTTGTGATTGGCAATGGACTAGCACTGGTGTGGGAGAGATGGGAAGCGAGGTGGGAGGTGCTTGTCCACTTGAGACATTATAGAGGCTGGAACTGTGCGTAGGGTAGAAAGAAGGGAGGTGATCCCAGAAGGCAGACATAGAAGAGAGGTAGAGTCCTTGAAAACTGAGGGAGACGTGTCTGGAGAAGAGTTGGCACATACCGTAATAGGTTATAGTTTCACTTCCCAGGACTGAGAGTCTGTAGCCTTGCTGCACTTGATGCAAGTTAACATGAGCAAGGTGAAGAAAGCATGAAGGCCTCCCATCCGAAGAAGATAGAGCCAGCTGTGGTGAAAGCACTTGCAGAAAGCTAAATCCACATCTGATTAGTCAGCATGAGGTCATGGTCCCATGCTGGTCCATGGTTTCTATTACTACATTTAACCACTGTTGCCAAGAACAGACCTGTGAGCCTTGCAGCTACTGAGGTGTACCTACTGGGGTGAGACCTGAAGGGGATGGGGACATTCTCCTCTCCATGTCCTCTTCCCTGCAGGGTAGTGGCCGACTCTAATTATACAAGGAGAGAAAGGAGAAATCCCAGTTTAAAGATAGGAATCAGGCCAAATGGTGCCCCGGAAAAGCTCCAAGAAGACCCTGACTCATAGAGAGGAAGAAAGAATAAATCCTGATTGTGGGTTTGAGGGCTGAGGGCAAAGGGGGTAGAAAGGGAATAGGAATGCTCAGATGTCATCTATCCCAGCCAGCCCACCCACCAGGTCCAGCTCAAATGCAACCTCTTGTCTGGAGTTTCTAGGTTCATGGACTCTATGCCCTCAGTTGGAGGAATTACTCCTTCCTCTGGAATTCCTGGTTACCTCTCATGGCATTTTACTCCACTTGTGCTGTTTTGTGGGAACCTGTATGTGTCTTTTTCTTCTTTATCCTCTTCGGTTTTAAATTTTTTAAGGGCAAAATGTGTGTGTGTGTGTGTGTGTGTGTGTGTGTGTGTGTGTGTGTGTGTGTGTGAACCATTCTCTTTGTAATGTACCCTCCCCTGGACTAGTTTAAAGCTTTCCATATGGTTCCAGGACTGAAATGTTTGTTGAACTCCTACCCAAAAGAGTAGTCTTGTAAACAAACCTAGTACAGTGGAAGTTATATCCATCAAAGCTTGTGGGAAACTAGTTTGGAAACCTCAAGCAGATAATCAGAATGTAGAGAAGATAATTTTGCCTGTAAACAGAAATTTTTCAAAGTCCCCTCCTGTCCAAAAATTGGGAAAGGAGCACAGGCTTTCTGTAGCAGGATATAGTGTTGTTCATACCCAGCATGGAAGCCCCTTTTAAAGCCACCACTGCCCATGAAGCAAGAGAACCTTTTATTCAAAGAGGAATAAAGCCGTTACTTAGCAGATACATTTTTCTATATCCAACTCCCAGAAATACGCAGGAAAGGTTGATGAAATTGGGAGTTCTGGAAATAGCTCTTCCTAAAATAAAACAGGAGTGAGCCCAACCTAGTGTGATCTCAAGAGAGCAGCTGTGTAAGAGGTAGGTTAGGAGGACAGGTGAAATAGAATGAGGGGAGAGCTGGATCCCTGGGAAAGCTCATATTGATAACTGAGAAACAGAAAGCTTGGGATGGAGCAAAACCCCCATCCCTGGACTGACTGTAGGGAAGTTTTCTTTGTGTTGTAGACTAAGTTCAGGGACGATCAAAGATCACATCCTTGAGACTAGATTTGACATAAAAAGACTGTCACCAAATTTTTCATGTACTTACCAGTTTATAAGCTCAAGGCTTGTTTCTAACTAGCTTGATGGGTAGGTGACTGGTCTTAGGCTGTTAATTGTATTTCCCAGTACTAACTGGCATTCACTAGCATGGTAAGTAGGAAATGGGAGTGATATACCAGACAGAGTTTTGGAATTGCATGTAATGCTGTAAGTCTGTGAACAATTACTCAAAAGCATAAGCACATTTTCTCCCTAAATAGCTGTCTACATTTCTCAATAAAGACATACCAAGGTAAAAGAAATAGCTAACTGAATCAGGCCTCCCTGTGAAGTTGGCATAGCCTTACGATACCTGAATACATCCCTCAGGAGAGTATGAAATTAATCAAGTCCTGTAAATTAGCTTCATAGAATGTAATTATATTATGCAGTGGGACATGTGTAAGTAAAGGTGATGGATTCTTTGTCTCAATCTCGAGGGGCCTGACTTGGGCTTCTCTCTTTCCCTCTAAATCTGTTAGGCAGCAGTAGAAGGGCTTTCTAGGAGAAGGGATGAATAGAAGAACTGATATGCCCTCCTAGAGAGGAGATTCTCCTCCTTGAAACTAGGTGTGGTGGTGGAGGAGATTGGCCACTTTATTTGTTTGCTCGAGCTGCCATAACAAAGCGTCATAAACTGGATGGCTTAAACAAGAAAACTTTATTTTTTTTTTTGCAATTCTGGAGGCTTAAAGTCCAGGATCAAGGTATCAGTGGGGTTGGTTTTTTCTGAGGTCTCTCTCCTTGGTTTGGAGGTGGCTGCTTTTTCCCTGTGTCTTCACCTGGTCTTCCCTCTGTATGCATCTGTGTCCTAATCTCCTCTTTTTAAAAGCACACCAGTCATATTGGATCTGGACCACCACCCCCCCCCCCCCCCCCGCCAATGACCTCATTTTAACTTCATTGCCTCTGTAAAGAACTTACTTCCAAATATATTCTATTCTGAGGCACTGGCGGTTGGAATTTCATAATACAAATTTTGGAGGACAAAAATCTAGCCCATACTAGTTACCTTGGGAATGTGATAGTGGATATGCTGAGAATTCCTGCTGATTCCATGATTAGTGACTGGCCCCCATACTTTATTTGTCATGCTTCTATGTTGAGTCTCAGGGTCACTTCAGGGGTTTCATGACCATCTTGGAAACTCACAGTGAAGACGGGAGGCCAAGTTTAGCCCCAGATCTAATAATAGTAAGAGTAATATTAAATAAAATAATGTGATATGAGTAATACTAAATAATTATTATGGAATTTTTGCCAAACACTTTACTTATTATCTATATGACATCTCACATTATCTCCCCTATCAAACTTAATTTGTGGTTGAAGAAATGGGGTTGATACCTTTGACCCACCATCATAAGTTGCCTCCCTATTTATTAAACTGGTCTGAAAATCTATGGATAAATTCCTTGCAGGAGAATGAGATTGAGGATGCGATTCTGAAGGAAGTTCTTTTCAGCTTTGAATTGGGGATATAAGGGAGTTCAGAATCTTAAAAGACATTGAAACCTTAGATGTGATCTGGAATTTCCCCACTGCCAAGAGGTCAGCTAACTTGGATCTGTTACACCCTAACCATTGGCAAGGTGGAGGAAAAGAGAACAAAAGGCCAGGATGGGGATTCGGGGTTCTACAACTGCCCTGGAATTGAGTACGTGGTCAACTTGTTCACCAGTTTAATATAGTGCCATTTATCTAGTTTTGCTTTTGTTGCCTGTGCTTTTGGTGTCATATCCAAGAACTTATTACCAAATCCAAAGTCATGAAGCTTTTCCCTCTATGCTTTCTTCTAGGAGCTTTATAGGCTTAGGTCTTTACATTTAGGTCCATAATCCCTTTTGAGTTAATTTTTGTACATGGTACACAGTAGGGGTCCATCTTCATTCTTTTGCTTGTGGATGTCCAGTTTTCCTAGCAACAAAACTGTCCTTTTCCCATAGTATGGTCTTGTTATTACTATCAAAAATTATTTGACCTGGGTCAATCAGTAGGATATGAGACTCTTGATCTTGGGGTTGTGAATTTGAGCCCCACATTGGGTGTGTAGAGATTACTTAAAAGTAAAAAAATTTTAAGAAGTCATTTGACCATAGATGCGTGGGCTTATTTCTGTGGTCTCTGATCTGTTCCATTGCTTTGTATTTCTTTCTTTGTGTTGGCACCATACTATTCTGATACAATAGCTTTGTAATAAGTTTTAAAGTCAGAGAATGTGAGACCTCCAACTTTATTCTTCTTTTTCAAGATTTTTTTGACTATTTGATGTCTCTTGAAATTCCATATGAATTTTAGAACAGATTTTTCTATTTCTGAAAAAAATGCTCTTGGGCTCCAAGGCACCTGCTTTTGAAAACCACTTTTCTATTATAATTTTAGCAAACTTACCAAAATAATAACAACAGCAATCTCTAACCCTTCTGTAGCATCCACCGTGATGTCCTAAGCAGTGTTTTCTATCTTTATCTGAATCAACTCATTTAATCCTGACAACCCCTATGTAAGTAGTGTTACCTTCTCCATTTATAGATAAAGAAACTGGGGCACACAGGAATTCTCTAATTTACCTAAGATCACACATTTTTTAAAATTAGAGTATAATTAACATCCACTGTTATTAGTTTCAGGTGTACAATACAATGATTTAACATTTCCCTGCATTAACCAACACTCATCAGAGTAAGTGTGCTCTTCATCCCCTTTACCTATTTCACCCACCCCCTTACCCCCTCCCCTCAGGCAACTACACCCCTTTGTTCTGTGTATTTAAGAGTCTGTTTTTTTGTTGGTCTCTTTTTTTCTTTGTTCGTTTGTTTTGTTTCTTAAATTCCACATATGAGTGGAATCATAAATATTTGTCTTTGACCAACTTATTTTGCTTAGCATCATACCCTCCAGGCTCATCCATGTTGTTGCAAATGGCAAGATGTCATTCTTTTTATTTTTAATTTAAATTCTATTAATTAACATATAATATTCTATTAACTTCAGAGGTAGAGTTCAGTGATGTCATCAGTCTTATATAATACACAGAAAATGTCATTCTTTTTTTGTGGCTGAGTAATACTTCATTTATACATAGTAAGGCCCCACTTTTCAAAAAGTCAGAGTCTGATTCAAACGCAGACTGCCTCAGTTGCTAGTGTGGAAGAACAATGACATAGCCGTTCAGGCTGTTTGCTGGGCTCTTGGTAGATGCAGTCCAAGGTATGTGGAGAGGCCCAGATATCATGCTGGCTTTTGTCTCAGAGCTGTGCTAATGAAATTTTGTTCTGCATTAACATATTGAGAGAGAGAAAAAAAATTAAAAAGAAAAAAATAAAAAGAGGAAGGTCCCTTGGTTTACCTTTGTGAAGTAAACAAAATTAAACAGATTTATTGTCTGGAGGACATCTCAGAGTCTATGACAGGTTCACATGCATTATAAAGTCTCAAAAGGAGGATATAATATATGGTGTTTCTCAAACTTACCTGGCACAAAGCCCTTTTGCATAGATGTGTGGAATCTCTCCTTGGGTACAGGCTTTGGGAAGCAGTGACTTTAAAAAATGACAGAAAGCGTCCCTTCTGTGTTTCTTTTGCCACTGGGACCGTTTGAAAGGCTCAGGTACGGTGCCTTCCTATGTGTCCATTTCCTTGTGTGTCCTATTGCCTAAAGGCCTGAGCTCGTGAGAAGCTGACTGCAGGAGTGGATTCCAGAGATCTACCTGTATCTTGCCACAGCCTGCTTCCTGGGGTCACTGGGGTCTGAGAGGTGACTCTGTTGTAATTCATAGCCAGTGACTGGTGGGAATGAAAAGATGAACTCTGTGCTAGAGGAAAGTAAGGAAACACTGAACCATTGGGAAGAAAATCCAGAAAATAAAAATAGGTTGGTGTTACAAAAGGTACAGAACACTGGAGCATCCATCAGGTATTTATTCATCAAATGCTCCTTGGGTGCAGGCTGCCTGGCAGTGCTCTCAGCTCCCTGGGATGTTATGGGGAGCAAAGCACCAGCTGGTGCTTTTGGAGCTGATAGCCCATCCAGAAGGAAGTGTCTCTGTTCTCTGCCTCAGTTTCTTCATTTGAGAACCAGAAACAACTTAGAGGGTTGCTACCCAGAACCAGTGTTAACGTCAAAAGTATAAAGACTTGTGGAGGCAGAAATATGCAACGTGGAACCAAGTTTTTTCTTTTTTCTTAAGAAAAAGAACATAAATGAAATAGTGAAATTTTCAGACCCAAAAATTAAAAAAAATTTAGGGTAACAATACACAAGACAAAAAGCAACAAAGCTAGGGAAATAAAGCAACAGTCAAAGGAGCCAAAGTGAAAAGACTAGGGTAGAGGTCAGATACAGACTATAAAACAAGGGTAGAATTCAATAAATGCAAAATGACCTACTGCAAAAGATGAATCAGCAATTGCCATGAGAAGCAGGCAGTGTGTCTGTGCCTTATTTATTTTTAAAGCCCCACTGCTAGCACAGATCAAACCTTCGGAAGTACTTGTGAAGATGAACAAATATGACACATGTGGCCAGAGGGGGCGGCGGTGGCCCTGCCACAGTGGGCTGATCGGAGGCTGGCCTTCTCCGCCTTTCTTCGGTGATGGTGATCTTTCATGTTTTTATTTATGCCTGCTACTTCCTACACTTTATTTTGGAAAACATTAAGATCCCTGGTAATGTGGCAGTTGGATGTGACAGTGTAATAGTGCTACTGATAAACAGCTGACTGACTTCTCACTGAGCACTTGATTTTTCTAATGTTAATTTGACTTTGCCCAAGAGAAGATTTCTGGAAACTCTTATAGCATCTAATTATATTTAAATTACCTCTTTATTTTAAAAATGTGGCACGTGCTTGTGTTTTAAAAATTGTAATAACACAGAAACATAAATGAATAAAAAGTAAAAGCCCCTCTCTCCCTGGACCTACTCCATATGGGTAGCTGCTATTAATAGTCCATTTCTTTTCCTTCTAGATATTATCTATGCCTAAAAATATGTATAAATGTGCATAATCTTATACAAATGCTATCATTCTAAACATACCATAACATACCATCTTGTGATTTGATTTATTAAATGTATCTGAGGTGCCATTCCATGTCAATATGTTTAGAGGGTTTTTTTTTTTTTTGCATTGATATACCATAATGAATTCCATTTTATAATAAATTTCATCATATTTCTATTAATGGGCATTTAGATTATCCCTTGTAGTTTTATAAAAAGACAAATTACTTAAGTAGAAATTTCCTTTCACCAGCAAATGGACGACTTGGATCCAACGCTAAGGGCATAATGTGCAAAGTACTCCAGATCTCAAAGAAAGAGATAGCAAGATGCTCTCAACAGTGGGGTTGGATGCTTCCCTCAGGGCCTCTTTACAAAGTGACCCACTTTTGCCAAGTTCATCCATCACCCTGGCCTATATGAGCAGAAGATTGGAGAGTCATTGTTGGTTAGGAATAGTGAAGTGAGTCCTTTTCTGCCCCTCCAAAGCCAGGTGACGGATTGTTCCAAGAGAATCATGGATAAAGATTCAGAATGCCTTTCCCAAGGAAGACTGTCTTCTGACTCCCAGTTGGAGGTTCGACATAGACAGTGGACTTGTGTGTGTGCCTTGGGGAAGGTGACCTGCATTGTCACAGCATGGTGGGGTGGAGAGATACAGGTATCCTGTGTGTGGACAGACAGTAGTGGACTTGTGTCATTTTGTAGCACCCCACCTGTTATGAGCTTAATTGTGCCCTCCTCTAAAATTCATATGTTGAAGTCCTAATCCCTGGTATTTGGAGATGGGGGTCTTGAAAGAGGTAATTAAGTTGAAATGAGATCATTAAGGATGGGACCCTAATCTGGTATAATCAATGCCCTTATAAGAAGAGGAGATTAGGGGCACCTTGATGGCTCAGTTGTTGAAATGACCGATTTCAGCTCAGGTCATGATCTCAGGGTTATTGGATTGAGTCCTGTGTTGGGCTTCATGCTCTGCACAGAGTCTGCTTCTCCCTCTTCCTCTGCTCTGTTCTCTATATTCTTATCATTGGAATAGCTGGTCAAAAGTTGTCTGCATTTAACATTTTGATAAATAACGCCCCAAACTCTACCTCAACTTAAATGCTTTATAGTCACACAATCATATTTGGGGGTGCCACTTGCACAAAACATTAAAACTTCACATTTTTAATTTTTAAAAGATTTTATTTATTTATTCACGAGAGACACAGAGAGAGGCAGAAACACAGGCAGAGGGAGAAGCAGGCTCCCTTTGGGGAGCCCCATGTGGGACTCGATCCCAGGACCCCGGGATCACACCCTGAGCCAAAGGCAGACACTCAACTGCTGAGCCACCCAGGCATCCCAAGCTTCACATTTTTAAAAATGTATACATATATCCAACTTTGAGAAATGAAATTTCATTCAAGTTGTTTTCACACAAGGGTCAGGAAGCTGTCGCCTCTGGGTCAAGTCCACAGTCTGCCACCTATTTTTGTACCTAAAGTTTTATGGGGACATAGCCACACTCCTTCACTTACATATCATTAGGGCTGCTTTTGCGCTACAGCAGAGTTGAGTAGTTGCCACAGGGACTGTAAGACCTGCAAAGCCTAACATATTTAGTATCTGGCCCTTTACAGAAAAACTTTGCTGAGCTCAGCTCTAGAGAAGTCAGGCTTAAATTTTCTACCACACCCTGTGGATCAGCAAATATAATCGCTTGAGCAGCAGTTAGAGGAGTATCTATGTAGGCTCCTATTCATATTTCTGGTGCCAGAGTCTGCACGCTCTTGAACATCTGAAAGGAAGGAAATAAAACCAAGTCAGTGCACCCATTACATTGCACTTTGGGGGAGAGAAAATCTTGTGGGGGGTGGCAGGGAGGTGCCCTCAGCCTCATCTCCACAAAGGATAAATTCCAGGTGATGCTGAGGTGGGGGGTGGGCAAGTTGTAAGGAGCCTGTACCCAGAATACCATCACTTGGCCATCTGTAGAAGCTGTTGCCCACCCTGCACTCAGGACTGGCTTCAATTCTGAAGACCAACAGTGGTCCACTTCTCCTCACTCTTCGGAAGAACTTCGAACTTGCCTAGCTACCCCCACCCTCAGTTGCTCCTAAAATCCAAGGGGAGTTTTATTTTATTTTATTTTATTTATTTATTTTATTTATTTTATTTTATTTTATTTTATTTATTTTATTTATTTTATTTTATTTTAGTTAGTGGCCACCTTTAATATGCTTTTTTGTTTTTTTTGGAGTTCAATTTGCCAACATATAGCATAACACCCAGTGCTCATCCCATCAAGTGCCCCCCTCAGTGCCCGTCACCCAGTCACCCCCACCCCCGACCCACCTCCCTTTCTACCCCCTTGTTTGTTTCCCAGAGTTGAGTCTCTCATGTTCTGTCTCCCTCTCTGATATTTCCCACTCATTTTCTC
This sequence comes from Canis lupus dingo, assembly GCF_003254725.2. Taxonomy (NCBI): domain Eukaryota; kingdom Metazoa; phylum Chordata; class Mammalia; order Carnivora; family Canidae; genus Canis; species Canis lupus. The sequence goes on from NC_064243.1 coordinate 81,965,209, forward strand.
TCCTTTTCCCTTTATTCCCTTTCACTATTTTTTATATTCCCCAAATGAATGAAACCATATAATGTTTGTCCTTCTCCGATTGACTTATTTCACTCAGCATAATACCCTCCAGTTCCATCCACGTCTAAGCAAATGGTGGGTATTTGTTGTTTCTAATGGCTGAGTAATTTCCATTGTATACATAGACCACATCTTCTTTATCCATTCATCTTTCGATGGACACTGAGGCTCCTTCCACAGTTTGGCTATTGTGGACATTGCTGCTAAAAACATCGGGGTGCAGGTGTCCCGGCATTTCATTGCATCTGTATCTTTGGGGTAAATCCCAGGAATGCAATTGCTGGGTCATAGGGCAGGTCTATTTTTAACTCTTTGAGGAACCTCCACACAGTTTTCCAGAGTGGCTGCACCAGTTCACATTCCCACCAACAGTGCGAGAGGGTTCCCCTTTCTCCACATTCTCTCCAACATTTGTTGTTTCCTGCCTTGTTAATTTTCCCCATTCTCACTGGGGTGAGGTGGTATCTCATTGTGGTTTTGATTTGTATTTCCCTGATGGCAAGTGATGCAGAGCATTTTCTCATATGCATGTTGGCCATGTCTATGTCTTCCTCTGTGAGATTTCTGTTCATGTCTTTTGCCCATTTCATGATTGGATTGTTTGTTTCTTTGCTGTTGAGTTTAATAAGTTCTTTATAGATCTTGGATACTAGTCCTTTATCTGATACGTCATTTGCAGATATCTTCTCCCATTCTGTAGGTTGTCTTTTAGTTTTGTTGACTATTTCTTTTGCTGTGCAGAAGCTTCTTATCTTGATGAAGTCCCAATAGGTCATTTTTGCTTTTGTTTCTCTTGCCTTCATAGATGTGTCTTGCAAGAAGTTACTGTGGCCAAGTTCAAAAAGGGTGTTGCCTGTGTTCTCCTCTAGGATTTTGATGGACTCTTGTCTCACATTTAGATCTTTCATCCATTTTGAGTTTATCTTTGTGTATGGTGCAAGAGAGTGGTCTAGTTTCATTCTTCTGCATGTGGATGTCCAATTTTCCCAGCACCATTTATTGAAGAGACTGTCTTTCTTCCAATGGATAGTCTTTCCTCCTTTATCGAATATTAGTTGACCATAAAGTTCAGGGTCCACTTCTGGATTCTCTATTCTGTTCCACTGATCTATGTGTCTGTTTTTGTGCCAGTACCACACTGTCTTGACATCACAAGTTTTGTAGTACAACCTGAAATCTGGCATTGTGATGCCCCCAGCTATGGTTTTCTTTTTTAAAATTCCCCTGGCTATTCGGGGTCTTTTCTGATTCCACACAAATCTTAAGATAATTTGTTCCAACTCTCTGAAGAAAGTCCATGGTATTTTGATAGGGATTGCATTGAATGTGTAAATTGCCCTAGGTAGCATTGACATTTTCACAATATTAATTCTTCCAATCCTTGAGCATGGAATATTTTTCCATCTCTTTGTGTCTTCCTCAATTTCTTTCAGAAGTGTTCTGTAGTTTTTAGGGTATAGATCCTTTACCTCTTTGGTTAGGTTTATTCCTAGGTATCTTATGCTTTCGGGTGCAATCGTAAATGAGATTGACTCCTTAATTTCTCTTTCTTTAGTCTCATTGTTAGTGTATATCGCTGAGGTAGAGGGCACAGTAAACTCTAAACCAGGTGAACTTTACTTCCTGGTGTTAGAGCCATTGCTTCTCTGGTATATCATTTCTGTAAGAGTCAGCTAACATCTCTAAATTCTGTTTTGAAGAAAGTTTAACTTGTTGACAAAAAGGATTTGTCAGTAGAGCCTTTTGATGATCAAGTTCCAATATGGAGTGAGATGTTGTGAGGAGCATTTTACCAGAAGAGGGGAGCATCTGCATATCTAAATAAGGCATTTATTCAATAGGTATTTCTTCACCCCACTCTGCTAAGCACTACATGGAGCTTTGTGTGCCACATAATGTAATCTTTCCAACAACACACAAGTGACTGATATGTATGAAGGTCTTAGAAAACACAAGAAGAGAGTATGGCGTCTACCCCACAAACCAGAGGTAGAATTCTTCATGCATCTCTCTTCCCAGCCAGTGATTGAATTATTATCTGAAAGGCAAATGGTTGAAATGATATTATGGCCTCCTTCTATTTCTGCTCAGTGTTCCTCAAACTTTTAGTGCCCGTAAGATTTGTTGTAAAAGATTTTATACACAAAGGATTTTAAGCACCTATGTTATAATTTAGGGAACAATTCAAGAACTTACCTAAAGGTCATTTGGACTACACGTAATCCTTGCTACCTGCAGAGTTTTAGAATCTGACCCTGAGTAAGGATACTGCATTGTCTCCTGCTCCTCTTAGAACCTGAGAACAGATGGCATGGTTTATGGGTTTTTGCAAAATCCCCAGAGAGGTTGGTATCTGGGCAAATGCCCAGTGCTTGTCTCCTTTACTTTGTCATCTACTTTCCCTGTCATCACCCCTTATCTGCCCCAGCTGGCTGGCTTCTAGGGGTCACAGCACTTATCTGCTTTAGGGCAAGGAAGCCCAGCCGACCAGCTTGTTTTTGCCAAGAGCTTCATTTTATGGGCTCAACCTTAGTTTCCTATTGGGGAACCTAAGCTCCCACCCTTTCCTTGGGATCGGCTTGATTCAGCGGAGTGTGAAACCCAGTGCAGCCCCTGGCTTGCCTCCCACGTGAGTGATTTTGTAAGTTGCCGAGGGTTCACAGAGTGGCATGGAACTCTTACCTTAAACTGTGCAGCCTGTTTATCAGACAAGAATCCCAAAAGGCAGTCCTCCAACTGTGGGTCTTTCAAAGGCTAATTTATGTACTTCACAAAGGAAGGCAGGCACCTCCTAAAAAGTTTTGTTTGGTTTTCTTTTTATTGCCATTTCTAGAGAAAGCAACTTTACCAGTCCAGTAGATCTTATTAGACTAGGAGGAAGCCAGGAGAATTTTAAGAACTCTGGCATCAAGGAACTTTCTCTTTATGTAATCATTTTTCCAAAATATATCAGCATAACCATCTGATATTTTCCTAAAGAACAATTAAGACTTTAACCTGCTACTCTACCTCCACAGAGCCATATCTTTTAAGTGGCAAATCTTGTAAGAATGATTATTTTCAAAAGAATTGCTGCTTACTTCTAGGAATACATGCCTGTCGGGAAGCATTATTATCTAGAAATCCTGGATGTGTGTGTGTGTGTGTGTGTGTGTGTGTGTGTGCCAAGTCTTGGTTCACTGCTCTTTTCCTTTAAAAAGAACCTGATTTCAGGCAAGGCTAATCCTATAACAATTAAATCCTTCTAGATTCATAAATACTGGAAGGATATAAAATGTAGAATGGGCTTACTTTTGTACGTGGTCTAAAAGGTGCATTTAATTATGTACCAAAAGTTTTGTGTTTGTGGTCCTTCACTAGATGGTGTCTTGACTGCCATGGTGCTGCTTGCTGGCTGTGTTTTGAAGAAGCACAGAGCACCAAAAACTCAAAATCAACACATGCACATGGAATCCATTTTCAAATTGGAGAATCCATTTATGACACTGTTCCTCCACTTAATGATGTTCATGTCATGAGAGGTGGTACCCAGATTTAATACAAATAGCGTTGAATCACATAAAAGCATGGTTCTTTTTCTGACTTCCTTGGGTTGAGTTGAGCTCAGCTAATTCAGTACATTTTCTTTCCTTTTTTAAGATTTTATTTATTTATTTGAGAGAGAGATAGCAACAGAGATAATGAGAGAGAGTATGAGCAGAGATGGGGGTTAGGGAGAGTACCATTGGGGAGAGAGGGGGAGGGAGAAGCAGACTCCCAATTAAGCGGGGAGCCCAACATGGGGCTTGATCCCAGGACCCTGGGATCTTGACCTGAGCAGAAGGCAGATGCTTAACCCACTTAACCACCCAGACGCCCCCATTTTATTTTCTAATATCTGAATTCAAAACTGTTTATTTTTCTCTAGGAATTTCTTTAACTGCCTTCACAAATTTTGATTCATAGAGCTTTATTGTCAATTGCTTACAAATATCTTCCTCAATTTCCAAATTGTCTTTTCATAATTGATTTTAAACATATGTCCCTGAAGTCAGAGATTATGGTACATGTGATATAGACTTCCATTATTTTATGAGACATTCTATATAGTCCATTTTCATAAGTTTGAAAAATATGGTGTATTTTTTTATTGAGGGCAGATCCACCCATTAGCTCAAGCTATATTATTACATTCTTCAGATGTATCTTTATGCATTTTTTCAGATTGATTTATAAATTCTTGAGAAGTATATTTAAATTTTCCCTCATAAAATTAATTTTTCCTTATAATTTATATGAAATTTTTATTTCATTTTTGGGCTATGTTCTTGAGAGCATGTAGGATCTGGATTATCATTACATATTCTGAAAAGTTATTTCTTTTATCATGGAATAATAACTTTTTTAAGGCTTAAGAATGCTTTCTGCCCAAAATCTATCTTGTTTGATATTAATATTGTGATGCTTGCCTTCCTGTGGTTAATATTTTTTTTATTTTTTTACTGTTACTTTATTGTCAACACTACTGCATTATTATTTTTAGATGTTCCTTTTAAAAGCAGCACAGCCACTCAGAGTAAGAGACACTACAAGGTATGATGAACAACCCCAAATCTCAGTGTTTTCAAACAACAAAGGTTTAAAAATTATTTATTCTTTAACCATTACAATTTCTTTCATACTGTTCCTTTTTTGGATGCCGGGGGCACTTTTATTGCTAATTCTTCTCTCTGCTGCATCTGATGGCAATCCCTCATAATGTTTTTTCCCTAGTGTAGTTTAGAGTTTGAGTTTTTTGGCTTTTTGGTGTGAGGTCATCTTTCAGTGGGTTTTTTCCTTCTCCTAAGTGAATTTCCAGTGAATCCTAGATTGTAAAAGTAACACTACCAAATGGTTTCACACTTGATTCTTCTGGAAGCCTAGGGCTCTAGGCCTTCAATGATCCTAGATGAATTTTAATTTGAATCTGTTGACTTGGGTTCCCTACATCATTCAGGTAATATAAATGGAAACAGGCTTGACATACAAAGAGTGTCTCTAATTCTCATAGGTTACTCTTCATATTCCACCCAAGATCCCAGGCAGACTTGCTTTTCAAAGCCAGAGACTAGAGATCCTTCTCATCCTCTTTTCATTAAGGGAGTACTTCTTAAGATCCACTGCCTTCTTCAGAAGTTCTGGTCTAGGCCTTTCTTCCAACACAGGAGTCAGTCACTTCTGTGGAGTCCTAATGCCCGTGTCTAATCCAAACTCCTGTGGGCTACTTTTGCATCAGCTTCCTGGAGTCACACTGTTTCTGGCACCTGGAGATTTCCTTTGGTTTCTTTCAAGTTTGGAAATATATTAATTACTTTTTGGGTGCTTTATTTTATATAGCATTTCTTTGTATTTATAATGATACATTACATTATACATTATTAATATAATATATATAATATATATTATATATATTATATATATAATAATATATAGATAATAATGTATACATTATTACATTACACTTTGCCAGACATTTTCAAATTTTTTTTTAGCAAAGAGAGACAGTCTCAGAGTCAGAGCCCAAGTGTTTCTTCCTTGAATTTAATAGCATTGTTTTATTTCATTATATTTAATTTATGTGACTTTTTTAGGCGAGTGCTTTTACATTACCATCCATATAGGTGATGCACATCTTCTTTTCAAAATAAGTCTAATTAACTAAAATAAGTCAATTTATTTTTTTTTTAATTTTTACTTATTTATGATAGTCACACAGAGAGAGAGAGAGAGAGAGAGGCAGAGACATAGGCAGAGGGAGAAGCAGGCTCCATGCACCGGGAGCCCGACGTGGGATTCGATCCCGGGTCTCCAGGATTGTGCCCTGGGCCAAAGGCAGGCGCTAAACCGCTGTGCTACCCAGGGATCCCAAATAAGTCAAGTTAAAGAAAAACATTAAGTAAATTAACAGGTGCTAGATGGAAAAAACATAAAGATGGTATATAAATACACAAGTTTATAAAAATACTTGAAAGCATTTGATGCCCTTCTGAGCTTTTTGTTCTCATGTTTTTTAAATGCTCTTCCTGCCTTAGTAACCCAGACAAGATGTGTACCATTAACATTAACCTAGGTTGAGAATGTGGGAAATGGGTTTCCTAAATTAGAGCAGAATATGAGTCAGATATTCCCTTCAAAACAAATAGTAAAGGCCGGCTGTACTCATCAGAATAGGTTGGATTAGGATGTGCTAACAGAGAAACTCAACATTTTAGGGGCAAAACACAACAAAAGTTCCTCTCTTCTTACGTATTCAATGAGCTTTAGCATGGGCCTCCACTTGGCCACAGCTTGATTGAGCCTACAACTCAACCACCAAGGCAGGGAGCAGCCCCTGGCACCCACACACTTGCTCTTACCTAATTCTTCTGCCCAAATGTGACACTACACCCGCCACTTCCACTCTCATTTCATCTGTCCAAGTAAATCACCTGACTACCGATATTTTAAAGGAAAGCAGGAAAGTACAATTTTACCATGTGACTAGAAGGCCAAGAGCCAAAAACAGTTGGTGAAGATCAAGAATGGTGATGAAACCATTCAGCAAACAACCAGTTCTGGATCTGTCCTTTAGATGGAGACATGGAGCTAAGCAAATGCTTGGAAGGTCAGCCATGGAAGAGTCTGATTTGTATTTCACAATTCCCTCAGCCTCTTTGGTAGCTCCATCCTGTATACAGAAAACTCCCAGATTAAATAGTGGCTTTGGATGGATAAGGTAAAATATTTGTCTTCACACTGGACTGATTTATTACCGAATAGATCCCGAGAGGTTTACATTATTGATCATAAAACTTCATCTTGTTCAATTGCCAACAACCCCGGTTGGCCATGTCATTTCTATAAATATTTACAGACCCACAGCATGAATGTGGCTGAAGTATTTACAGTGAACACAACAACTTGTGTTTCTTTCAGGTTTGCCTCTTAGCTATTTTGGTTCAGCTTTCCCTCTCTGTCCCTGTGGGTTTCCTAAAATGTCCCTAAGGCCTTCTGTAATGTCCATAGTTTGTGAGCGTCCCTCTTCTCTGGTCACCCCTGACCACAACCTTCAGCTTTCCTTCCCCCTTGCATGCCACCACTGACTTTCCAGCACCTTCTTAGCAGGATCTCTGCTCTCTGTTGGAGAAAAGGATTGGGAGAAAAAGGCTGTATTCACCTAATGTCAGTGAGTTCAGGAGCACTTATAGGCTCTATGGAGATTCATGCCATCCTGAAATTTTCTCTTACCTGGCCTAATACCCAAAGTGTAGTAACCCTCATTATATTTTGTCCAATCATGACACATACTTCAATTAAGTCCCTAATCCTGGTACTATGTCTAAGATGAGGGAATGTAATACTTTAAGCTTAGCCAATGCTTTATAATTTATGGAGTGCTCGCAGCTCACATGTGTATTATATTAATCCCCCACAGTCACTGTGATATTAGGTATTTATTATCTCTGTTTAAAATCACCAATGTGGTTGGATAATTTTCTTGGGGTTAATCAGTTTGTCAGTATAGCATAGAATTATAACCCAGAACTATAACCTCATATCTAGGACTCATTCAATTATTTCATGATGTTACCCATAATTTACAAACAGTAACAAAAACTATGAATCTTTTTTTCTTTAATTGAGGTATAATTGACACACAATGTTATATTAGTTTCAGGTATGCAGCATAGTGTTTCAACACTTCTATAAGTTTAGCTGCCATCTCTCACCATACAATGCTATTACAATACCACTACATTCCCTGTGCTGTACCTTTCATCCCCGTGACTTACTCTTTCCATAGCTGGAAACCCTGTCTCCTACTCCCCTTCACCCATTTTGCCCATCCCCCACTGCCTCCCCTCTAGCAACCTCCACTTTGTTCACTGTATTTGTGGATCTGTTTCTGCTTTTTGTTTGTTTGTTTTGTTTTTAAGATTCCACATGCAAGTGAAATCATATGGTATTTATTTTTCGCTGGCTGATTTCACTTCGCATCATCCATCCATCCATGTTGTCTCTCATAAAATGTACAAAAATTTGAGATTGTTCCTATCTATTTTAAAGCTCTCATATTTATTTTTGAGCTAAGGCTAGCACCCTTATGTGCTCTGTGAAGTAGGTATAGCTATGATGTCTTTTTTTTTTTAAGGTTGATTCATAAAGGACTGGAGTAATGTCAAGCTCGGTAATTCAACTCAACACATATTTATTGGGTATTGACCTCTACCAGGTGCTGGAGACATAATAGTAGAAACAGAGATGGTTCCTGTCCTCATGAAACTTCAAGGCTAGTACAGCAGGCAGTTAGAATATGACAAAAAGAACTGAGATAATAATGGTTAACTTCCTTTTCCTTTGTTATTTTTAGGCATCACACATTCTCCCTTTTATTGGTGTGGAAACTGAGGCACAGAAAGATTAGGTAACTTGCCATATGACACACAGTGAGTGATAGAACTAAGATTGGAATCCAGCCACTCTTAAATAGCAATTTGCTACTTTGTAGGTACTGTAGGGTGTATGTCAAGGAGAATACATACAGATCACTTCACATGACAAGGAATCATTATAAGAAAATCTGAAAAGCTGCAGCATCATGGAAAACCTTCCCTCTGGATCCTAGGACTTTCAAACCTGGGGCCTAGCACAGGTTTTCTCTTTGTTCACCACCCCTCCTCTATTGCTGGATAATTTGATTTGCTGCCCCCCCCCCCCCCCCCCCAGTATGCTGTCTCTGACATCACTTCTGTTGTTCCTACCAGTACCTTATTGTCTTTGAAACACACCAACCTCTCACTCACTGTCTTTCTGCCAGGGTGTAGGATTCATTTTAGAGAACACTAAATAAATGAGGATCGATGCCTCAGCAAGTGTATGGGGAATGAAACTCCCTGAGGTTATGTTTTTGAAGGGCTGTTTGGGGTTGGTTGTAACAACGCAGTCATTCACTTCTTTTAGGGAACATCCCATCTCCACAAGAATGGGGCTCCTCTGTTCTTTTCCTCTATATCCTCAGCACAGAGTAGGTATTCACTACCTACTTGTCAAATAAATGAAACACTACATCTCACTAGGGACAAAGAATTTTGTTTTAATCCTAATGCTTTGCTGACAATTAGGGCTTTGACTTGGATCCCGGAGATCGATCATCCAGGTAAACAAATTCCAAATTTGGTAGACTTAGATTCAAGTGAAGAAAAATGGCAATAACAGGGAGGGAAAGATTAAATTTAGAACACTAACACAAAGGTTTATCATGCTTAAATTTAGATCAGTGCCTACATCACAAGGACTCACCCTAGATGAATGAAATTACATGGAAGACATGTTTTTCTGTTAAGAAGAAAAATATGTTCTCATGATAATTGAGGATGTCTGAACAAGGGACAGGAGGTAAAAATAGGTCAAGGGGAATTTACCGAGATCAGTGGTCAGCTTCCTATGAGAGCATATACATTTGTCACAGTTTTCTCCAGTATTTTCTATTCCCCTACACTTGACTTGCTAGTACTGGACTCAGTACTGTTTAGAGAGAAGAGATGGTAGCTCATGACCCAAAACTGTCTTCACCAACATATATTCATAATGAATCTTTAAATATTCAGAGAAAGGGCAGCCTGAGTGGGTCAGCAGTTTAGCACCGCCCTCGGCCCAGGGCATGATCCTGAAGACCTGGGATCGGGTCCCATATCGGGCTCCCTGCATGGAGCCTGCTTCTCCCTCTGCCTGTGTCTCTACCTCTCTGTCTCCCTGTGTCTCATGAATAAATAAATAAAATCTTTTTAAAAAATCAGAGAAGGATAGGAAATAACATCAGTTGGTACCTTCTCAGGAATGTTAGGCATTTTACATTTATTGCTTAATTTTTCAGCAACTCAATGAGGTAGATGGTGTATCTCTGTTTCACTGATAGAGACCAACAAAGTATATACTTTCCTCTGCTGACAGCAATTTAATATGCTCAAATTTACACAGAGGAAGAATTATATACGAAGTCAGGTCTGTCTTTACTCCAAAGCAAGTATGTTGCCTCTCATTTTGAAAAATTATTATTAAATACCCAACATAAGTATATTTTATTAGTTATTTGCTTTTCCCCTTGGTGTGTGGTTTCTTATGTGAGCTAGTAGGAGAAATGGCTTTCTGTGTACACAGAGCAAGACTGGTACCCATGGTTCTTATTCCCAGGAACTGCAGAAAGTCTTTATTCTAAGTGGGGCCACTTCGGATAGATTTAGTATACATACTTGGTCTATTCCAAGCAGGTTGAAAATGTGATCCTGGAATCTCTGGGTTGCCTTTTAAGAGAAAATTAAAAGAGAAAGTGAAAATTAAATCCCACACAATTTTTTACACTCTCTGCTTCGCTTTTTTTTCAGACTGCCATCAGAGGATGTAGGCATGGACATCTCCTTTGAGGAGGGAATGCCAAGCCCCAGTGCTGCAGACATGAGGCCCGGTGAGAGGAGCGTGTGTTCATTTCCTTCAGTGCTAGTCTGTATCCAGACCTTGTCATTATTCAGTGAGAGAACCATTTCCTATGCATCCAACTCGTGATTTCAGTGATAAAAATGAAGAGGAAAAACAAAATATGTGTGAGGAGGGTGTTAGGCTACATTTGGTAGCCTACAATTTCAGAGTTGACATGAACACTGATGCTCACTTGTGTGGGCCACCTTTGACCTCCTGGACCACTGCTGTAATTGCCAGTGTGTTTAGTTCCCGTGATAAGTGGCTACCATATGTCAGAATACCCAATTCTAACTAACATCTAAGTTCCCCAGATTTGTACGTCAGTGTGAGAATATTTAAAATTAAAAAGGCTCAGTATCCTGGTTATTCAAACGAACAAACAAAAACTCTACATGCCACAGATCTCCAGCTCAAGGCACACACAAAAAGAATTTTAAATTTCCAGGTGCATCATACTCTCACTTTGTGCTAATATCACTCCTGTGCACTGTACAGCTTTAGGATCATGACACAATCCTGAACCCTAATGTTATCAGCCAAACCCAGAATGGAGCAGAAGAGAGTGGGTTATTTATCTATCTACCTATCTATCTATCTATCTATCTATCTATCTATCTATCTATCTTTCTGTAAAGTACGTTTTTCAAGCTACTAGTCATGTGACATAATTATTCATAATTATTCTTACCACTGTATGCCTACATTACTCTTAAAGTTTCACAATGTACAAGTTGTGAATGTACAGGTATTAAGGCTATGGTTATCCTATATGGTACTAGTCTGCTACATGTGGCTATTTAAATTGATTAAAATTTAAAACAAACTTGAAAAGCTCAGTTCTTCATTTGTACTAGCTTCATTTCAAGTGCTCAACAACTACACAGAAGGTTTCTATCATCTCGAAAATCTCTTTTGAACAGCACTGCTCTGAGAATTCATGTAACATAGAAATCCAATGTTTATCAAACTTATTGGTCAATGGAAAGTTTTTCAGGTATAATACATAAAAATATTACATGGAACACAGTTTTGGTGATGTTCTATATGGAGAAAAAAATTTAGTGACAAAGAAACAGAGTCACTTTCCTTAGAACAAGACCAGAGTTAGAATTCTAGAATTGAGGAATATACTAGATGGCCTTTCAAAAATTTTGTGATAGGAATCCTGAAAATTTCTATTTTTAGGTTAACTCTCTACCATTGTTGAGGTGGGACTGACTTGGTTAAAAATGACTTCTGCAGCTGTGGTTCTGTTAAGTGAAAATCACAGGAGAAGCAAGATGCATATTGTATTGAGAGGGTGGCAGCTAATTCCATGAACCTTAACATGTGAAGACTATCACTTATGGTACAGGAACTAATGTTAAGAAATATTGCCATAAAAGGTAGTGACCACTTAAGCAAATATCTCAGTTTTATTTTTAAAAAAGAAATAGAATGCCAAAGAAAGGTCACTACAGATCATTCATAGAGTTGGCAGGACCTGGCAAAGAGGTATTTTGGGAGTGCCCATGAACATAATAGAAAAAGTTCTTACCCTTCATTCCATAGAAATGATGTCTGCAAGAACCATTATGAGATCTATGTATGCTTAGCTGTTTTTCTTATGCATCATAGAGATTCAGTTCATTGTTAAATCAGTGTCACGTTCTCAAACCTGAACAGGGCAGGTCTGGAAACTGGTTAGCAAGAGCTCCCACTTTTTTTTTTCTACGTGGTCAGGGCTCATGTGTCTGGGATGAGCCAGTACTGAGGCCTGCTGGTCAAGAAGGGGACCCAAATTCTATGTGTGGTTGTTTAGCAGGCATGCCTTTGCTTAAGGGTCTTAAAAATGTTTTTCACTGGGGCCCACACCCACTGTTTGTAGCCATGTGTATGGTCTAGTACTTGATATTCCCATTTTTTTCTTCTTTAGAACCTCCTAATTCTCTAGATCTTAGTGATGCTCATCCTCGGAGAATCAAACTCACAGCCCCAAATATCAATCTTTCTCTGGACCAAAGTGAAGGATCTGTTCTCTCTGATGATAACCTGGACAGTCCAGATGAAATTGATATCAATGTGGATGAACTCGATACCCCTGATGAAGCAGATTCTTTTGAGTACACTGGGCATGGTAAGTCACCAAATTGTCAAGGCCATAGTTTGGTGAAAAGTGAAAGATTATCTAAATGGCCTCGGAACAAACCTCCCATTTTGTTGCTTTCTGTGATTTCTAGAAGCTTTTGTTTGTATCTCAGGTCATAGGTGGCTGTGATTGACAGTTTAGAGTGTAATAGAACAGGTATGGTTCATAGAGGTTCTCCATAGCCACCGTTCCTTTGTTAAATGATCTTGGCACGCCTTGTACTAGGCACTGGTTGTGGGAAAATTTTTACATGCTGTGTTGTAAGAAAATTTGGGCTGGGTTTGCAGGCAAAGAGAATTGAATCTGGAAGATAAAATTTGAAGCAGAGAAATGAGAGCTTACTAATTTCTTTGTATAAGCTCCCTCTATCTAAAATGTTTTTCCTTAAAGATCCTTCCATGGTGCCTCCTCTTTATTCAGATCTTAATCAGATGTCACCTTCTCAGAGAGGCCTTCCTTGACCTCTGTCATCAAAGGCACTCCCCACACCCCTACCTAGTCACTTTTTATCCCTCTACTTATTTTATTTTCCATGCGTCAGTAATTGAAATCCTATTATTTAGCTATTTGCTTTATGTTTATTGTCTTTTTCTTCCCACCAGTATGTCTGCTCTGAGGGCAGGGACATTATTATGTTTATTGCTATGTATCTCCAGTAAAATAGGAAGGAAGGAGAGATGGCCTGGGCGGCATGGGTGGAGAGAAAAGTAAGAGTCGCTAGATCAAACACTCGCATTCCTGATATGAATATCAGTCTCACTTTAGTTCTTCCTCTTGCTCAGTAAAATTGGATTTGTTAAGAACTTATATCCAAATACAAAGCATTTGCTTTATAAAATGGCATTACATACATGGTTTCTATTTTATAGGGTGGTATTCTCTGACTTTCTAATATTTGAAATTCAAAGCAGGAGTATCCTGGCCACAGCTATTCCTTTTATACATTATGAAAATTATTATGGTCAAAAAACAAATACCACAGTGAAAGATGCCCTGATACCTACACAGCATCATTCCTAGGAGAACACAATTAGGAAATTAGGAAATTCATCAAATTTGCTAATTAATTCAACCATTGATCCCTGAGCCTCCAGGACCCTACCATGACCAGCACAGATCCAGACCCTACTTTCGATAAGTCTTTATTTCCTCAGGTTAAAAGAACTGGAAATGGCTAAGCTAATTGCGCCACAGTTTCTTATGCTTAAGTAGAGATTTTATATTGCATTGTTGCTGTGTTCTCAAATTTCCGCAGTTATCTGAGTATATGACCCTGTAAGTTGAAATACACAAGTAGAAGGTGAAAGGTCTTGAGTTCACATTCTTTCCTACCATCCCAGAGACACTTCCCCAGCTATTCCATCCATCCCAGTTGCCCCCAGCTGCTCCCAACCCTTTAACTGCTAATATATAAGAATCATGCCTTGACTCCAATCCCACAAGAAGACAGCCGTGGCATGAGCTGGTCCCTCCCTCTCTCCCCCTGTACTTCCCTGTTGCCCTAGAGAGCCATGTCACACCACATCTAAACCTTCTCTGTTTATAAATAGCAAAACTGCCGAGCGAAGTACTGGTGGCTGTACAAACTGGTAATTAAAGCTGCCACTTGCTGACATAGTTTCTTTTATTTAGTCGACACAGTTTTGTTGAAAGAACCAGTTTCACAGCCACAACCCTACATTTAGGTCTTAAATTCAAAGGACAGAATTTTAATGTAAGTTGAACTGTAAAGCCCACCTTGAGTTTCAAACGAAGATGGATAGTCAGATGCTGTTTTGAACAAATGTAAACGTTAAGCATTGAAAAACACAAAGGGCATCTTTATTTCATAAACATGCAGATACAGAAAGCAGACTGTATAAGAGAAATGAGTACATTTTAGTGTACTAAATGCTTGAGTGTGGCATGTTTGTGGGTTTCTTGCGTGAGCATTTGGAACCAAGTGTATACATTCTAAATGAAATTGGAGTTTTGAAGGCACGGTGTTTCAAAATGTTTGGTCAGTGATTTCTCTATGAACCCCACCAGGATTTGTGCTGGGTCCTTCAGAAATATTAAGTATTTTAATCCTCAGCTCTGTCAATGTCAGTTCTAGGGATGGGTATCATGTGTACCCCATTTTAAGATGAAAACACTGAGGCACAGGTTAAATAATTTACGTAATGTCACATAGCTAGTCAATGTAGAGCCAGCTCAAACCCTGAGCTGTAGTCCTTGACTTCTGGACCATGTTTCTTCCCCAAAATACACTGACAATGAACGGAGAGGGCCTCTTACTAGGTCAGGTTAACACACCTGAAGCCCAGCCAGATGGCCCTACCTGTACATTTATTTACACGCCCTTTTATCCAGGCATTTTCATCACTTCAAGGCTCTTTACCAAGTACTTGAAGAAATTTCATGCCATTTGCCTGTTTTATTCTGTAGCTGATGACCGAGCATTCCTGGCAGATTATTTGCCCACAATGTGGTTTTGCTTATGAAACATTTTTGAATCTCACTTTCAAAAGACATTAAATCGGTCTCTACTTCCAAATTTTCTTTAATAACTGTGTCCAAATTGCTGGAAGATATCGTTCAGTATATTTTTATATTGATATAATTAAAGCTTGACTTCCTTTGGTACTTACAAGTGACAAAGATATCAAAAGCACATAGATACGGAAGGATTTAGGTCAATCTTTCAGATTGAGGGAGATCTGAACCTTTTTATTTTTTAAAAAAATGCTTTATTTAATACTAATCCTAGAAACTTAAAAATATCCAAAGGTGAGAAAAATGATGACCTATTTCTGTTTTCCAAACCCACCTCAGTTATTTTCACCATAACTCAGATCCCAGCAAAAGCATGTCATGAGGGAAATGGAAAAATGATAAAGAATTCTAGCCTGAATATTACTGATAAGAGTGTTGTAAGAAACATTCATGTGCTTTTATATTTTTTCCTCCTAGGCTCCTAAATGATGGTTAGTGACCTCGTTTAAGCTACCATTTTCTGTTTAAAATTTATTTATTTGAGAGAGAGAGCCTGAGAGCATGCCAGGGCAGGGAGGGGGTGACAGAGGGAAGGAGTAAAGAGAAGAATCTTAGACAGGTTCCACTCCCAGAGCCCTACTCTGGGCTTGATCTCTGACCCTGAGATCATGACCTGAGCTGAAGTCAAGAGTCGGACGCTTAACTGACTGAGCCACCCAGGTGCCCCTAAGCTACCTTTTCCAAAACTAACCCCTAATAACAGACAGTTTGCAGCGTGAATAAGGTGCTCCATTATTTTTTCCAGACAACCAGGCCATCACGTCATTTAGCTTCCCCACCTACCATGTTCCACTATTCTCACAGCTGGCAGGTAACCGCCTCATAAAATCAATTCTGTGTTTTAACTGTACATATAAGCTATACCTAACTAAAATAAAAGTTAATCTTATTTTGTTTTAACCCCAAACAACCTGCCATAGGGCGTGGTCTGCAAGGAGGACACCTCTTTGTACTTGTGAATTGCTGAGTTTTACAGTCCAATTAACTGCCTCCCTGCACTTTGTCACCAAAAGCACTTTTAAAACTTCTTAACTGCACACAGGATGCCTTACCTCTAGCAAGAGAAAGTTCAAACAACGTCTGCTAAGATTATTCACATTATCGGTGTCTGATCATGATGTAGAAAGCTGGTCCCCTTGGCCAGACACATGTCCCTGACACCACCTCTAGGGAGTTCACGTTGTCCACCAACGCTGGGTTTCCCACCGTGGTCTGCACAGCACAGGATGTTCAGGAGCTTGTGTACTAAATCATCCCATGAAAGACAAAGGAAAATGTTCAAGTCGGCTCCTCCCCAGGGCTTAATTGACTTCCACAGTCACCAGGGAGAAAAGCTTGTTATTAAGGAAAGAAGACAAAGAAAATCAAGCGTTTCTTAATGGAGAGGGCATCAGACCAAAAGTTAAATTCGGAGGCCCTGAGGATAGAGAGTTAAATGAGTCCTGAAATTTTTGAAAATAGAAAATGATGGCCATGGGGGCATGGGGGATGGGAATTTTGAGTGAAGCAGAAGAATCACGAAGATGGAGAGGATATTGCTAATTCAAGGGAGTAAATAAAGCCATCTTTATTTCTTGCTAGCTTACACTGTTGACATTTAGAAATGAACACTTTGAGAATTTACTGTATCCCTAGTTCTTAAATAATTTCTTTTGCCCATTTACATCAATCAGAAGTGGGAAAGGAGAAGGAACGCCAGCAACTTGCCAGCTCTCGTTCTCTGAAGCAATATGGATAACATCTCATAAAAAGGTCCACGCTTTTATACCAAAATGAGTGATAATGCTTTAAAGAAAATAATAAACTGTAGGAAAATGCTAGTATACATAGATATTTTTAGGTAGAAGTGCCCTTTCTTACTATAATACAGTGATCAAAAAACAAAGACAGAGGCACCTGGGTGGCTTAGTCGGTTGGGCATCTGACTCTTGGTTTTTGGCTTGGGTCATAATCTTGGGGTTGTAGATTGAGTCCCCATCCAGCTCTGCACTCAGCATGGAGTCGGCTTGGGGTTCTCTTTCTCTCTCTCTGCCCCACCCACTTGTGCGTTTTTGCTCTCTCTCTCTCTAAAATGAATAAATAGGGACACCTGGGTGGCTTAGCAGTTGAGCATCTACCTTTGGCTCAGGGCATGATTCTGGAGTCCTGGGATCAAGTCCCACATCCGGCTCCCTGCATGGAACCTGCTTCTCCCTCTACCTGTATCTCTGCCTCTCTCTGTGTCTCTCATGAATAAATAAATAAAATCTTAAAAAAAATAAATATTTAAAAAAATAAACCCATAAAGACAAAAATTAACAGATTCAGCTATATAAAAATATTAAATTTCTCTTTGAAAAAAATATCAGTTTAGAAGCCAAGCACAGGGGTCCTGGTTGGCTCAGTCAGTGGAGCATGAAATTCTGGAACTGAGTTGTGTGTGCGAGCCCTATGTTGGGTATAGAGATTACTTTAAAAAATTCTTTAAAAAGAAAGGAAGAAATAATAAAAGCTAAGCACAAAGCAGGAAAATGGCTACAATGCATGACAAAGTTCTGTATAAAGAACCCAACAAATCAATAAGGACCACAATTGGCAAAGGACTTTATAGGTGCCTCCTTGTCAGTAGGAAAAATATAAATAGCCAATAAACACTTAACATTTTTCACCATCTTTAATAATTAAAGGAATATAAATTAAAAGAGCAAAGAGACAAGTTTCACCCTAAATTGTCCAGGGTTAAAAACTAATATCTTCCAGAGTTTTTGATAGTGTGAAGAAACAACTACTCATATATTTTGGTGTGACATATTCAAGGGCAAAAATACTCATGAAAACTTTACATCCTTATAGTCTCTGAACCAGCATCCCACGGCTATAAAGTTGACCTATAACAAGATGCATACAAAGGATACCTGAACAAAGATGCTTAATGAAGCAAATTCTTTATAAGAACAACAGAATAAGATAAAACTAAATTTCCATCACTATGAAATGATAAACTAAAAAATCAGTAAAATGGAATACTCTTTTTAAAATAAGCAAATAAACAGAGTTGGGGTTCCTGGGTGACTCAGTCAGATGAGCCTGTGACTCTTGATCTTGGGTTGGGAATTTGAGCTTCATGTTGGGTGTAGAGATTACCAAAATAAATAAATAAATAAACAAATAAACAAACTTAAAAAAAATAAGCAGAGGGTTTAGAGGGTTTATATTCACTGAAATGAAAAGAAGCCTATGCTATATTTTTAGGTAGAATCGTATTACAGAAGAGTAAGTATAAAACATGCAGAATGGGGGGCACGTGGGTGGCTCATTCAGTTAAGTGTCTACCTTTGGCTCAGGTTATGTTTTCAAGGTTCAGGGATCAAGCCCCAAGTTGCACTCCCTGCTCAGTGAAGACTCTGCTTCTTCCTCCACCCCTCCTTCCCCGCTGCTCGTGCTTTCTCTCTCTCATGCTCACTCTCTCTTTCTCTCAAATAAATAAATAAATAAATAAATTCTTTAAAAAAAAAAAAAACATGCAGAATAAGGAGCCCCTGACTCAGTTGCTTAAGCATCCAACTCTTTTTTTTTTTTTAATTTTATTTATTCATGAGAGACAGAGAGAGAGAGAGAGAGGCACAGACACAGGCAGAGGGAGAAGCAGGCTCCATGCAGGGAGCCCAATGCGGGACTCGATCCTGGGTCTCCAGGATCACACCCCGGGCCAAAGGCGGCACTAAACCACTGGACCAATGGGGCTGCCCTTAAGCATCCAACTCTTGATCTCTGTTCAGATCTTGATCTCAGGTCCTTAGTTTGAGACCCACATTGGACTCCACGCTGGGTGTGGAGCCTACTTAAAAAAAAAAGAGAGAGAGAGAGAGAAGGGCACCTGGGTGGCTCAGTGGTTGAGCATTTGCCTTTGGCTCAGGTCATAATCTCGGAGCCCTGGGATCGAGTCCCGCATTGGGCTCCCTGCATGGAGCCTGCTTCCCTCTGCCTATGTTTCTGCCTCTCCCTCTGTGTCTCTCATGAATAAATAATAATAAATAAATAAATTAAATAAATAAATAAATAAATCTTTAAAAAATTATTTATTTTTTTAAAGATTTATTTATTTATTCATGAGAGATACAGAGAGAGAGAATGGCAGAGAGGCAGAGACAAGCAGAGGGAAAAGCAGGCTCTTCACAGGAGCCCCATGTGGGACTCGATCCCGAATCCCGGGATCACGCCCTGAGCCAAAGGCAGACGCTCAACCGCTGAGCCACCCAGGTGTCCCAAATCTTAAAAAATTTAAAAAGAACATGCAGAATATATAGAATGATCATACTTTGGGAGGGAAGTATGCTTGTATACTTCCCTACGTAATAAAAAGAATACACAGCAAACAATGAGTGAGAATGGCACCAGTGATTTTTGCAGTTTTTCTGGACAATGTCAGCATTGTTTCAACCTTTATTTGCATTTTATTTTAGAAGCAGGAAAAATAATACGGTATACACATTTTTAAAAATGTGGTAGCCTCAGTAAAAGCATGCAGAAAACAAAACAGTCACCCCTCCACCCCACACAGATCACACGGGTCAAGGAAGAGCAAGCCAGAAAGTCCCAAACAAGGATAGAGGGGCTGGTGGATGGTGAGTTTGTTGCAAGGTAGAGTGTGCACGTATAGGAACATTGAAGACAAGCCCACATCGGGGCCCAGAGACCAGATGGAAAACAGGGTCCCAGAAAGGGAGTAAAGAGAAGCATCCAGGGGTCCTCAGCCAAGAGGAAAGGAGAAGCAGGAAGGGATTCCAGACTGAGAGTCCAATGCCATTGGATGGATTTGTGCCAGTGATGCAGAGCTTGGTCTGAAGCCAAAGGTTGTTGTTTTCTGTCCTTAGTAAGATGAGGCACACTCATCTGGGAATGGAGAGGAAGCCAGAGTGAGGCAAGGCTCTGTAGGTGATGGTAGCTGTTGGTGTTGGCAAAAAGGCTAGGATGGCTTCCCAGCTCAATTTCAGTGTGCTGTTCTAAGTCACGGATAATCAGACACATTTGATGTGCCTTGAGGAATCTTCCAGAACATCATGGCTTTGTTGTGGTCTCCTTACCGAGTACCCATACTTTCAGGAAACTGTCCAAGCTTTCCTTTATTTACTCATTCACCTCAGTTTTCACTGAGAACTCTGTGCAGGTTTCCAAGTTAAATGTGGAGTTAGTTGATGGAGGTGAAAAATAGAAGTCGTTGGGACGCCTGGATGGCTCAGCGGTTTGAGCATCTGCCTTTGGCTCAGGGTGTGATCCCAGTTCCAGGGATCGAGTCCCACATCGGGCTCCCAGCAGGGAGCCTGCTTCTCCCTCTGCCTATGTCTCTGCCTCTCTCTCTGTCTGTCATGAATAAATAAATAAAATCTTAAAAAATGTAAAAAATAACAGAGGTGTTCAGGTACAATTTCTCGGCCCAAGGAATTCCCAGCCTCACGGTAAAATAAAGAGAATGAGAATCACACACTCAGGGTATAGTGTGATTGCAAACTACTTAAAGTCAGTGTTTGCATGGGCAGGTTTACTACTATAATACCTACTACTGTGCCTGACACATTGTGGCTATCTAGTTAAGTATTGTTCTTAATTATCAAAGTGGCATAAAATGAAAGAAGTACAATGTAAATCAAAAGTCCTTTCCCATGAATGGAAAAATAAGAATGATAATATGCCACAGAATTATTGTGAAGGCTGTAAATAATCTTTTCCTTCAAATTATTTAAACATACAAAGAATAACCATTGTTAAACTCATAGATGAAGTAAAAATGAAAACAATTGCTGCTTATTCTTTTCAGAAAACTTAGCACGGTTGCTGTCTTTTTTTTTCTGGATGTGCAAGAGTGGATAGTAAATGTTTCCCCAAAGAGTGTTCAGTGGGCTTTTTTATTGCCACATGCACCCACAAATAGGAATGTTATGAATTTTTGGCCTTGGAGCATTTCTGGTCTATACAGTTGTTTGTTTCTTACTTAATGTAAAATCTTTCTGTGGGGAATTTTGAAAAATCCATTGAAGGTAATATCATACTTATGCCCAAATTTACTTCTAATAGGGAAGGGGGCCCAAGTCCTTTGTAAGTCTTAGAGTCAGGGTCTAGGCTGGTGGTGTCATCAAGATACTAACCACTTAGGATGTGTGATCCAAGGAAACAAAATTGCCTGGGCTTGATAAATAGCCCTTCACCCCATGAGAAAAGTCCAGTCTTTAACCTGTGATCAAGGATGAATTGGTACCAGCCTGTCCTCCCTTGGCCCACTGAGGCAAGGCAGCTCTAGCCCTGCATCTATCCCCACCCTCAGCTTGGCCTTAGAATGGATTTGGCTGTTCAGTCCATCAATAAATAAGCGTCCTTTATGTGGTCAGGATGGTTGTGCAACATGGGGAGTGCCATCAGGTTAACTCTGTCTGGAGATGGGTTGTGGTTAAACTGCCTCAACTGTGGAGTCTTGCTCCCTCAGTCCTCCTGTATGCTTCACTTCCAGAAGTCTCCACATCTAACAAAGATTCTGGCCAAGAGTCAGAGTCTATTCCGGAGTATACAGCAGAAGAGGAGCGAGAGGACAACCGGTTGTGGAGAACTGTGGTGATTGGAGAACAGGAACAGCGTATTGACATGAAGGTCATCGAGCCCTACAGGAGAGTCATTTCGCATGGAGGTAGTCAAGCTCTTTGTGAATCAGGGAGGTGGGGAACAGGGCAGCCATATTTTTTTCTTAGATAATGCAAGAGGGTTTTTTGCAGCATGACGTCCTCAAAACCCTATTCTGTAATCAATACTCAGGGGGCCATAGAGCTAAGTACATTACCTCAGACTCAAACTCTATAGACATTGGAAATCCTATGTAAAAAATAGCTTTCCAAAGTGAAAACTGCTTTTCACATTAAGTATCTGACGGCTTTAATCTTCTGGGCAAATTTCTTGAAAACTGTAGTCATCCAATTTAATAATGTCTGTTTGGAACTCATATGGATCAGTTGGATGGTCTTTTTATTGAAATATAGTTGACATACACTATTCTGTTAGTTTCAAATGTACAACAGAGTGCTTCAACACTTAAATACATTATGAAATATTCAACAAACTTCCAGCTCTGAAATAAATAAGTCACAGGAATGATAAAGTATGGCACAGGGAATACAGTAAAAAATATTGTAATAATTTTGTATGGTGACGTATGGTGACTACCCTTACCATGGTTTGTAGGATTTAACTAAGTCTCTTCTGAGTCTCTACTACCATGGCCTGTAGTAAGATCAGTACTCCAGAGATGCTTCTCATAACGAAAAGGTCTTTTGATTATTCTTAGAAACTTTGGGAAGTCTCTTTAGGCTCAGCCTGGTCATCTTTTTTCCCCTCCCAGAAGTTTGCTTTTCTATACGCCTGGGCCTGACAACAGGCATTTCCAGTGAAAGCCTCCATCTGCTTAGGGAGGGACAAGCAAGAGAGAAACACTGTGTTCTGTGTCTCCAGTGCTTTGTAGGAGCTCCAGGAGCCTTGATTGATTTTGGAGCTGCAAAAATCAGATGAGCACAAGCAACACATTTAATGTTGTCAACTTTGGAAAACATAAATGGCTTTTTTATTTTTCTGCTGCATGCGCCTGTTTCCTGCAGTCCTGAAGCACCACCCCAAACACTCTGCTGCTCTAGAAAAAAAGTGTAAGCTGACAAGGCAATTGTTGTTCTCTCTTCCTTAGCAAGGACAGGGAAATAAGCATCTTGGCACCGCATTAAGCCCATAGCTTTCGTTTTCTAACGAGCAGAAGGACATTTTGTTTTTTCGATCAGACTTCCCTCCACCAGCTGATTGCCCGTCTTCCATCCATGCATTGTTCCCACCATGTAAGTGTTGAGGCCGGCCAGCGATCCTGACCTCAAGAGTGAAAGAAAATGCCCCTAGGTGCCCCTGGCCATGGCTTGCCTTTGCCCTGCCTCACTCTTTGACCTGAAACGATAATATGGCCCAGGGATGGCTGCCGTGGGACTGGAGGCAGTTGCCTCCAAGGGAAGCCTTTCCATAGCCTCGCAGAATGGGAGCTGTCCTGATGTTGCTGCAAAGAGCAGACAACACACCACAGAGTCAACCCTTTCGTTCTTAGGACAAAAACCACAACCTAAACATCATCCCAGATCTTCCCAGAAGCGCATGTCTCTCTTGAGCCATGCTTCAGATATTTTTGGTTTGTTGGCTTTTTTGGAAATAAAAAGAAAACAAAACAGAGGCCGACTGTAAAAGTAGCCCGTGCCCATTCAAAAAAGGTCAACACTGGTAGAAAAGTCTGTCAAAGTAAATCAGGGTCACCCAGTAATAATCCATAAAAATGTTTACCACTCAGGTCTTAAATCAAGAGCCCCTTTGTTATGAGGAAGCGGCCTCACTGCTTCCCTGCCTTCCCGAGGCCAGGTTATTTCTCATTCTCCCAACAGACTCACCTGCTTGTTCTTTCAACCACAGTGAAAGTAGCTGGGTTGGGTGGGAGGGTTGAGCCCATGGATCTGCTGCCTGGCTCAGGAAAGAGTGATTATCATCAACCCACCAGAGGCTAAACAAAGCCACTGCTTCTGCTTCTCTTTGTGAAAGTTCAGCTTACACCTCAAGTCTAACCTGGTTTGCTGTGCCCTGCATCCCTGCCACCTCCTCCCCTGGCATTCGCTCCCCTCTGTTCTGTGTCGTGAGCTTGGTTTTGTCCGTGTGACTGCTGGTTGGTGTGGAAGAAAAGGCCACCTTTCCTCCCCGCCCCCCCCCCCCCCCCCACCAGCCCTGCCTCAGCCTCTTCCAGGAGCTGACCTGCATGAGTGCCTCTGGCTGCAGCCACCCACCTGGAACGTTAGCCAGATGCCGCCTCTTCTCACCCCCTGAGCAGCGTCTGTGCTCTGTAGGTAAAGACAGTTCAGATTTTACTTCTGAATTTGCCAAGGCTCAGGCCACTGTGTTGGAAGCTGACACCGCTTTCTTAGACTTCAGTGATGATAAAGCAGGACTCCCTAGAGACCAATCTACTGCATTTGTTATCCTGGCTTCTGATGAGCATTTAAAATGGAGCATTCCACAGTGAGCAGAGGTCTTGTCTGGGGGTCTGGTGTTTTGCTCTGAGGAGGTTTTCCCATTCAGATCAACAGGAAAATGGCAGCCGTACAGTGCAGATTAACCGCAAGATGGTGGTGATTAAAATTGCTGCCTCACTTGGCTGCAAAGCCAGGCTCTGCCAAGTGTCCATGCCAGTTGGGCACAAGGTGTGAGAGCAATATTGCAACAAATAATTCAGCCGTCAGCTTTGGTGAGTTCTATGTGAGCTATTGTAAGAGGCCTTGTACACAATATAGAACAGAGTTCAACACCTGTCTTTGCCACTTATCACTCTGTGACCTTGGTACATGACCTCACTTCTCAGGCCTCATCTATTTCATCAGTCCAAAGAGGGTGATAAAGCCAGTGTCACCTCCCATGAGTCCATGAGCAACATTCCTGTTATCTACTTCAATAGAAGAACAAAAAGAGGCTGGGTGGGGTCACTTTCAGGCCAGAAACTGGCTTTTTTGACCTTGGAACAGAGGATGCATTTAAATAACCAAGGACCGTCATACCAAACATTATACTGAGAAGTTTCCTTTCTTGTTTTTTTGTTTTGTTTTGTTTTGTTTTGTTTTTATTTCTCTTATTTCATTATAGGAGATTCAGGTAACTTCTCTACAGTGTTGCTGGACAAATAGCCCTGGAAAGAATGAGGAGAAGAGTTGCGGGCTGGTGTGTGTGTGTGTATGTTTTGTTGCGACTGTGACATCTTCCCTTCTCTCTCCATTCCATTTGCTGGCCAGCAAACTTGTGTTACGTCCCTTTCCTCTCTGTTCTGCCTCAGGTAAGGTTTGCACAATTGCCTCAGAGGGTCTCAGGAGGCCCTGCGGTGGGATTGCGAAGGCACCTCAGCACACACACCCCGAACTCAACTCCTGGGGATTAAGAAGAGAGTCAGATAAAATCACATGTTTCAAACAACCACACTTTAAATGAATTACTCGGCTGCTGACAGCCAACTTGAGCAAGCTGCATATTTAGCAGAGAGAAATTCGGTTAGCGGACAAAAAGCAGATAGGACTACTCATTCCCGTCATTGCTCTTTGCCAGCCATGATGATCTGAAGTATCCTTAGAGTCTAACAAATATGGCTCCTCTGGGTCTTGGTTTGGAAAGAAAACTTCCATGAAGAAATCGTTTTCTTTCTGTTCCTTTTTGATAGCTTACATTTTATCTCCTCCTGTTCTCTCCCCCCTCTATCTTTTGCCTCTTCTTTCCTTCCTACAGCTACTCTGCCCAAAGGTACAAAAAAAACCACAAAAAGGCAAAAAAAAAAAAAAAAAAAAAAAAATCCCCACACGCACAAAAAACCACATCTCCATTTGTAAATTTCAGGAAATTTTTCTGTAAAGAGATATTTCTGGGTTAGACAATGAGCAGGAAGTGATGAGTCGATTCTTCACTAGTCCTTCAATGACATGAACCTGAGCAAACGTGACACCACAGCACTCTGAGGACAGACACATTGACACAATGAGCTGAAATGCCATTTAAGATGACTTCTGTAATACTGTTTATAAACCTCATACTGTCCTTTAAAAAAAAAATTCTTAGAAATTCTCCAGAAACAGAAAAAGAAACCAGAGTACCTGAGAGGTCATGATCTTGACACCCTGAGGCCAGGCAGCAACATCTAGAAAAGATGTTTCTGAAAGGATGCTTTTGTACTTGTTTGTAAGTTGGATTCATTATGTCTGTTATCTCTTTTAATGGACCTGGTCCTTGTCATTGTGCTGAGTCTAAATTACATACCGTTGTGGTGGTTAGCAGTAGCGTAGGGAAGACACCTTATTCTTTTCATTAGGTTATGAGTCTTAAATGCAGTTGTTCGGTGAAGCAAACTCTTCTTGTATTAAAAAACTCCTTCCCATCTTGTTCTAAAAAGAAATTGGTAAACACTGGCATGTTGGAAAAGACAGAACAAAGCAAATAATCCATAGGGAAGCTATCCCAATCCGGTTTTGCAAACATATATTACACCAGGTGTATACTTACATAGGTAGCATCTTCTAAGACATGCAGAGTAAACACTGTATACAACAACCTCAGATTAGTCATACACACAAACCCATCATTTGATATATTTTTAGTTGGTATCACTCTCTTCCCTCACCTCTTTTGTGATAGTGTCATGCTCTCTATCTTGGTCGAGAACATCTTATTAAACTGCTTTTCAAGAGTTAAGCCCATCCGAGTCTATATCCAGCTGGTATTTTACTGCCATGTAATCAGCAGGGGGGTATTTAGAGTCCTGAAAAAATGAAACACCCTGAGTTCTGATCAGGCTGGAGGGCATGTCCCGTCCGCCTACTCAGAGCTCTGAGGCAATCTCTGTTTAATGATTCTGAAATCCAGATCTATGTTATATGGCAAAAATTCCAAGTGCTTAAAAAAGGATATAAAAAAAGGTGGGGGTGGGGGGAGCACCTGGATGGCTCAGTTGGTCAAGTGGCTGACTCTTGACTTTGCCTTGGGTGGTGATCTCAGCGTGGTGAGATCAAGCCCCATGTCGGGCTCCATGCTAAGCATGGAGCCTGCTCAGGATTCTCTCTCTCCCTTTCTCTGTGCTCCTCCCCCTGCTCATGTGCTCTCTCTCTAAAACAAATAAATAAATCTTAAAAAAAAAAAAAAAAAAAAAAAACCAATGCATTGCATCCATTTTTAAGCCTGAAAGATGTGTGAGATTTTACATATAAACCTGTGGGACTTTGACCAGTAGCTGTCATGAGTTTTAGAAATGAGCTCTGAGGGAACACAGAGCTTAAAGAATGAGACAGAGCTTTCAGATGTGGGAAAAATGTCCTGAGATGTCCCTATATTTTCCTTGACTCTTTGGAGTTCCACACTTGCCTTTTATCTCCTTACCACCACATGCAAACAGACCTCCACTCCCTGTCCAGGTTACTAGGAAGTAATTCTCAAGTTTTCCCAAAGTATATATTTTCATAAAATTCAAAGAGAGGTCAGCATTAACCAGGCCCTTCTTGGGTTTGCTCCATTTTAAAAAGATGAGGCTGTAAATTCTGTGCACAGGTATTCTAGGCCTGGCCAGAACTTTCCGTGTGTCCCTGCACTATCTATTGAATTTGGAGACCCCGGGGATGCAAATGAACCAGTCCTCAAAATAAAAATAAAGGTGCTTTATTTGTGAAACTACTAGTATCTTCTGGTCACTGGAGTACATGCATCTGATTATATTGCAGTTTAGTAAATAGATTTCCCCTTTACATTAACCAGAGTCTAAAATGAATAAAAACTAAAGAGGATCAAACAGATCTTCTCAGCCATTGAAGGACAGAAGCATTATATAAATTAGAAACCTGTAAGTCAAAACCTCCATTCTTTGACAAATTGAATACATACCCCATTCATGACGATGTACAACACATATAATCGTCCATAATAAATGGATATGCTGTATATGCAAATATATTCACACTGTGTGTTTAAGACTCTATATAACATACACTTTAACTACTGACAAGTAAATTTATGTTTGTACTTCTAGAACTATAGTCTATATCATACTCACTTAAAGATTTATCTATTACATCCATATACACACACTTGCAAGGCTTCCAGATTTGTCCTTTAGGTTAAATATTTTCTTATTAAGAGCTTTCAGTTGGTTACAAATGTCTTTTTGTCTGTCCCCCAGGCTACTATGGGGACGGCCTAAATGCCATCATTGTGTTTGCTGCCTGTTTTCTGCCAGACAGCAGTCGGGCGGATTACCACTATGTCATGGAAAATCTTTTCCTGTGAGTGATACTTTTGACAAAGCGCTTTGAGTGAATGTCTGTGGCATGTCATGGCAGATAGAGCATATTTAAGAAGAGGAAATAGATGATGGAGAATATTTGTAGCCTTTGTTGAAAATCAATGAAATCTCTGTCAAGGAATATTGCTCAAGATTTTGTCAGCAGAATGAATTGAAAACAAAAAGAACACAGTTTTTCCTGCCCTCTAAAATTCTGTAACATTTCCTTTGGCTAACGTGTTATTTCCATTCCCCAATAACATATTTTTAGTCATGATAACCCAGCTTTATTTGTGTCATTCACTTGTGCCCTTGGTATATAACAACATTGTTGACATTTTTAAAATTCAGGTTCTAACTTACACATTTTTTTAGTGTACCTGCATTAAAAAAAAAAAAAAAAAAAAAGATAACCATACAAATAAATGAGCAATACTCACTCTCAGAGAAATACTTAGGGAACTGCATTCTTTTCAAGGTAAAGAGGTAATATACACAACCATTCTTAAATGTCATACACCCTATAATTTAAATGTTATATAATTAGAGTGTAAATACAATGAACTGTTTCATGTGGGAAATGAAAACACTCCTCTTCCTTCCTGTGATCAGATATGTAATAAGTACTTTAGAGCTGATGGTAGCTGAGGACTATATGATTGTGTACTTGAACGGAGCAACCCCGAGACGGAAGATGCCAGGGCTGGGCTGGATGAAGAAATGCTATCAGATGATTGACAGACGGTATGTAGGCTCCATTATTTAATCCCTGTCTTGACTTCCTCAATAACTCCCATTTCTAATTCCCTGTAATCTACCAAAACTGTGATCACCTTCTAGGAACACTGAATTATGTGGAGTTGAAATAATAAATTATACAAATATTAATAGAAGTGTCACTTGATGCCCCAAATCTGAAATAAAGCTAGATTTTGTTAGATATTGTCATCTCAAACCTGGTGACCAACTCTGTTCTAAACTATGCATACGTCTTTGCCACGTGGAGGTGCAATTGATGCTGATAAACCAGAATAGCCATGATTCTTTATTGGTTTCACGTGATCTTAATGATGTTTATGTGCTCTGGAACTGTTGATTTCAGCAACTATTGTGCTCTTATCTCATTATTCAGTGATAATTCTACTTAACTGCTAGCCCATTAGGTGCCTTGGTGCACCTTTTCCTCGAGATACTTTACTTCCATCCATACTGGCTTGACTAGAACAAAACATGTTATATTGCTAACCACAGGAAAATTATCATAACCATACAAACTTATGGTGTCTGCAGTTAAGTGTGGCATGCCCTTAGATGTGGCTCCTTGCATGATCTTATATTAACTAAGATCCATTTATTGACCCAAACACTTATAAAGTAGCATTGCTAATGCTGGAAAACATGCCCAAATGTCAAGAACATTAAAATGGTAATCTGAAGGCCAAACAACCACATGTTATACTGTTAGTTGTTTCAGAAGAAGAAACCAAGGCTCAATCGGCTAAATTGCTAGTAAGAATGTGTTCTTTTCAAAATAGTAAATATAATGCTGGCAAAAATGAAAAGCATTGTTAAGCAAACTCTAGATTTATGCGCTCCAGATATACAAACATTCTATTTTACATTGATTCCTATGGGAAGTTGAGGTTGGCATCATCCAAATTATAAATCATTTCTCAAAAAGTATTTTTTTATTAATTATGGTCATTCTATACCTTCCCATCAGGTATTAGCAACTTACTAGAACTCTAATATTATAATGTTCTTATTTGGGGATACACTTTCTGTTTTACCTCCTACCAGAAAGAGGTTGTGAGTTACTCTTTTTCTTTTTTTAAAACAGGTTGCGAAAGAATTTGAAATCATTCATCATTGTTCATCCATCTTGGTTCATCAGGACAATCCTTGCAGTGACACGACCTTTTATAAGGTACATTGTTATTATAGAAAAACTAAAAGCACTATTAGTAGTTTTCCAAAATATGTCCTATAAACAAGAATTCATAAACTGAAGGAGTATTTAGGAAGACATATTTTGCCTCTGGCTTTCCTGGAAAGATATTTTGAACTATCTAGCAAGAGCCCTGAGTAAGAGTGAGCATTATTTTATAATGACTCTTTTCCCCCATTATTACAAAATGTGACCTCACTATGAAGTAGTGGGGTCTCCATGCCACATTACAGAAGGGTAGATAATACTTTTAAAGTGATATGGTATTTTGTAGAGAATAGAAAAGGAAGCATAACATGGCAATAGAGGGGCACCTGGCTCAGCAGTTGAGCATCTGCCTTTGGCTCAGGTTGTGGTCCCAGGATCCTGGGGTCGAGTCCCACATCAGGCTCTCTGCAGGGAGCCTGCTTCTCCCTCTGCCTATGTTTCTACTTCTCTCTCTCTCTGTCTCTCATGAATAAATAAATAAAATCTTAAAAAAAATAGAAAATAGAAAATAAGGAAAAACCAAGGACAGAATCAGGAGCAATGACTTATCCTAATTCTTTTTCTGAACACAGATCATATAGGCCACCAAACTTGGGGAAAGAGTCTGTACAGCCATTCTGAGAACTTTTTTGATTGCTCATGAGGATTCCTGGTCTCAATTCAGCTCAATTCAGTGAATATTTATTCACCATCTATATTGTGTTAGATAGCGTATAACCTTACATTTTGGGGATGCAAAGAAAAATAAAACATGCCTCATAATGTAGTAGGATTTGGAACAGTTAAATGCAAGGGACAGTAAGTATTTCCTAGAGCTTTAAAATGAAATACAGTCTTATACAACATCAGGATGCAGATTAGATAAATGGGAAGTTTTCTGTTTCAAAGTTACTAATGAATTTCTAAGAAACATTCTGGTCATTTCTGGAGAAAAAAACAAAAACAAAACCTAAAAGTTAAAAACCTTTATTTACTTTTTACATATAGTTTACTGTGCCTTCCAGATTCATCCTTTTTTGTTCAGCGTACACTTATATATATGTAGCATTTCCATCTTCTACTTCCAACAATTGAATAGCATCATTCAAAGCAGTTTTCCTCTGGCGAAGTTTAGTTCTTTACCATATTGTATTCAATTGCTTCAGAAAATCCTATGAGGGCAGCCTGGGTGGCTCAGAGTGTTAGCGCCGCCTTCAGTCCAGGGCGTGATCCCGGGGGACTGAGTCCCACGTCAGGCTCCCTGCATGGAGCCTGCTTCTCCCTCTGCCTGTGTCTCTGCCTCTCTCTCTCTCTCTCTGTCTCTATGAATAAATAAATAAATTTTTTATTTTTTGCATTAGAAGACTGGAAAATTTATTTTTTTATAATAAATTTATTTTTATTGGTGTTCAATTTGCCAACATACAGAATAACACCCAGTGCTCATCCCGTCAAGTGTCCCCCCAGTGCCCTTCACCCATTCACCCCCACCCCCGCCCTCCTCCCCTTCCACCACCCCTAGTTCGTTTCCCAGAGTTAGGAGTCTTTATGTTCTGTCTCCCTTTCTGATATTTCCCACACATTTCTTCTCCCTTCCCTTTATATTCCCTTTCACTAATAAATAAAATCTTTTAAAAAAAATCATATGAGGGGCACCTGGGTGGCTCAGTCAGTTAAGCAGCTGCCTTTGGCTCAGTCCATAATCATGGGGTCCTGAGATTGAGCCCCAGATTGGGCTTCCTGCTCAGTGGGGAGTCTGCTTCTCCCTCTGTCCCCCCCTGCTCATGCTTGCTTGCTCTTTCTCTCTCTCTCTGAATAAATTAAATTTTTAAAAAATCATATGAAATATTTAAGATATACAAAAAGCCACTTATTTTAATAATAGAAATGTTTTTGACAGTGGATTAGGAATCAGTGTACCCTGAAGAGCTTATAAAAAATTTCATGGTGGATGCCTGGGTGGTTCAGTTGGTAGAGCATGCAACTCTTGATCTCAGAATTGTAAATTCAAGCCTCCTGTTGGATGCAAAGATTACTTAAAAATAACATTTTTTTTTAATTTAATGAGAAAAAAATAAACAGCATTCATATTCATTCACTAATGTCTACTTAATAGTTTGAGTGTTACAATTATAAAACAAATAAATTTCTTGATAAATAACAAAATATTTGTTACTGTAAGGATACTGAAAAATAACTATAATTCAACATTATTTATTGAAGGGGCTTCAAGATAATAAATATAGCAAAAATAATAAAATTAGGGCAAATAGTATTGTGGTAAATTACAGAAAACAATGGTTTACATTTATTGAGTACTTACAGGTATTGTTTCATTTACTTATAGTGACAGTCCTCTGAAGGAGGACCTGTCTACTATTTCCCTTATATAGGAAAAGTCCCTGGGGTTCAGTGAGGTCAAATAAATTGTCTACAGCAAGAGCCAGCACACCCATTCTGTAAAGGATCAAATGGTAAATATTTTAAGATGTGTGGGCCATCTGGTCTCAGTCACCGCTGTTTGACTCTATCATGATAGGTCAAAAGCAGTCATAGACAACATGTAGATAAGTAAGTATGGCTGCCTTCCAAACTTGATATAGGAACACTGAAATTGAATGTCTTAAAAAGTTTTACATGTCACAAAATATTCTTATTCTGATATCTTTTGAAATGTTTTCTTTATTTTTTAAGATCATATTTATTTGAGGGAGAGAGTGAGCAAGAGAGAGAACAGGAGCAGGGGCAGAGAGAGAGAGAGAAGCAGACTCCTCGCTGAGCAGGGAGCCCAACATGGGGCTTGATCCCAGAACCCTGAGATCATGACCTGAGCTGAAAGCTGATGATTAACCTACTGAGCCACCCAGGTGCCCCTTAAATATTTTTTAAAAATGTAAAAACCATTCTTAGCCATACGACTGTGAAAACAGTCAACAAGCTGGCTTTGGCTCGTGGGCTATAGTTTGCCAACCCCGGTCGAATGTAATACAGCCAATAAATGATAGACTCAGGCTTTGAACCCAATTGTCTGCCTCATTATAAAGAAAAGACGTTACAAAAATAAATAAATAAATAAATAAATAAATAAATAAATAAATAACACATTACAAGTACTTAAACATTGTATCCTACTGTCTCATTCTGTGAGACCCTCTTTAAAGATCCCCCTGCAAAATCAGTCTGTATAACTAATTTTTAGACCTGAAAAAAGAGGTCATTCAAATGTATTACAGGTCTTCTCGCTGCTGAAGGTAACACCTAGGATAAAGGTAGATGAGAAATTCGTTTTTTTTTAAATGTGAGGTGGAGATTGAGAGGTTAATGAGCTCAGTTATTGTTCTCAGAAAGCTCAGGGCCTCGAAGCTGACTGAAGCAGATAAGTAAGCAATTACAACGCAGAGTACCTTGAGGATGATAACTCAGGGTGAGGGTGAGTTGGGGGGTGACGGGGGAGAGTAAAGGTGGAAAGTCAGTGTCAAGAGAGGCATTCCAGAAGAATGAGCCATCAAAGTGAGTTCTGAAGTACCGATAGGACTGGCTAGCTAAACCAAGGTAGAAACAGCAAGAAGGAGACAATATGGCGTGTCAGAACTGTACGTTCTAGTGAACATAACCCTGAAGCTGGAGGCTTTGCCCTACGCCCACTCCATCTTTTATCACAACCTGAATTTAGCTCAGAAAGTCCAGGGGAAAAGGCCTCACATAGCCTATCATTGGTAGTGTGTGTTCGCCCAAGACTTATCAGGACTACAAGTGACTATATGGAGATAAAAGATATTCACAAGTCACAGCCAGTGGCCCAGGGTCAAACTGCAAGTAAAATGTGAAAGATAACTATACAGAGAAATGACCTTGCAAACACTTCCTTCTAGAATGAACAGTAGTTAAAAAGGAGGCAGTACAGTTGGCAGACAGTTCAGCATGATCAGCAGACTGGGGGAGGTCTCTTCATGGGAAAGTGTTCAAGAAAGTGCAGTCTTGATCAAGTTCCCTTTCAGGTGGAATTGAACTACATGCAATTGCAAGTAGTTCAATTCATTAAAGAATTAGTTTGCAATCATACACAAATGCCTTCTTGTAAAACATCCAATCATTAAGAATAAGACCAAGTGTTTCCTTCAACAACTACCAATTCCTCTTCCGTACTCCCTTCCCAGTGGCAAATTCCTTCCTTGGTGAGTCTCAGTGGTATTTCACATTGTTTTCCATATGTTTACACAAATCTAACATGCTAATGTTTAAATGAAAGCTGCTCGTCATTCCGATCCAGTTACTGGATCATGTTTTTGAACTTTGGTCCATCTGAAATGAACTCTCCAATTAGAACTTAAAAGAAGAAAAAAACTTAAAAAAATAGTTAAGCTAAAATCTTAAGAAGAAAATGAGTTTACATAGACTTTAAAAAATAGATTAACCTTGGTAGATTCTGAAAGAACTAATGACAAGATTTTTGTTTGTTAAAAACAAATAAACAAGCAAACACAGCCAAACAAACCAGAAACCAAGGACTATGGAGAGTTACCAGAACCACTGAGGGGCCATGCAATCAATGTGTGATGGAGAGTGTAGACTCTGGGCAGTGGGATAGATGAAACCAGTGATGGGGATTAAGGAGCACACATGTAATACTGGGTGATGTGTGGAAGTGCTGAATCACTATATTGTATGCCTACAACTAATATAACACTGTAGGTTAACTAACTAGAATTAAAAGAAAAAGTTTAAAAAAAAAAAATGAGTGTAGATTCTGTAGTCATACTGCCTAAGTTTGAATCCAGGTTCTACCACTTAACTGAAGGTGTGACCTTGGGCTAACACTTAACACTCTGTATCTTGAGTTTCCTTATCTTTAAAAGGAAAATAATGGAGCACCTGGCTGGCTCAGTCAGTAGAGCCTGCAACTCTTGATCTCAAGGTTATGCGTTCAAACCCCACGTGTGGCATACAGCTTCCTTAAAATAAATTTTTTAAAAAGAGCAATAGGGGCATCCTTTTAAAAAAGAGAGAGAAAGAGATCGGGTGCCTTGATGGCTCCGTGCATTAAGCATCTGCCTTCAGGTCATAATCTCAGGTCCTGGGATCGAGCCCCTTGACAGGCTCTCTGCTCAACAGGGAGCCTGCTTCTGACTCTCCCTCTGTGCTCTCCCCTCGCTCATTCTGTCTCTCTCAAATACATAAAATCTTTTTAAAAAAATAAGACAGAATAATAGCACTTACTTCATTAGGCTGTAAGTAGAAATAAGTGAGCTAATAAATATAAACCACTTAAAACAGTATCGGGCATGTTGTAACTACTCAGATACGCAGCCTTTCTTTTCAGTGTTACATTTTTCAGGATTTTCAAGAGGCAACAGCCTTAGGAGGGATGAAGTAGCCACTAATGATATCTTTTTTTCTTTTCTTTTTTTTTTTAGTTCAAAATTCAGCAGTAAAATTAAATATGTCAATAGCTTATCAGAACTCAGTGGGCTGATTCCAATGGATTGTATCCATATTCCAGAGAGCATCATCAAGTAAGTCTGGATGGTTTCCAAGGTTTGGTAAGAAATACTGCATGTTTGGAGTAGGAGGTTGGAAAAGAACTCATTTCTGGAATACTGGGGAAATGACATTATCTTCTATTTAAAATGAATATTAAACATTTTTCAATAAATGGATAATTTTTCTCATAACCTATAGAGAACCATTCTGTTCTTCACGTAATCTTCTCTTGGGGTTCTTGATTATTGCTCATTCCACTTTGAATGAGCTACTATTAGCTCATTCAAAGACATCATGAAGTTAATCAGTGCACCTGTCACCTGTGTCTCCCACTCTCACAGACACGGGAAGGTCTGAGGCTACCTTTGCTTTCTTTGTTGTCTTATAGAAAAGAATTTACCCACATGACCCTAGGAAAAGAGGGAGGGGGGCTACTTTTCTCTGTTCTCTTCTAAATCCTTTTTCTTCACGGTTCCCTTCAGGTGAAAGGTAAGGCAGAGTGGTAGGTGATGTGGTTAGGGATGGCCCTCTCATCAGGACCAGGTAATGTAGCAGCAGCCCATGAGGAGCAAGCATGGAGAGGAAAGGTGTCTGGATCATGCTGCAAAAATAATGAGTAGCAGTTAGCACCCACCACTTGGAGCTGAGACGTAAAAACATGGATACCAACAAATGAATCCTCCTGTTTGGTTCACTGTTGTAGAGAACCATTGTTGTCTGTGGATCGTGCTTTTCTTCCACTGTGTCTAATTCACTTGTCTTTTTTTTTTTTTTCACTTGATTAGAAATGGGAGGAATTTAACCATTTATCTCAAAGAGAACAGACAAGGATACCTCATCTTCTTCCATAAGATGGATATCAAAATGGACCTTTCAATTTGGACTTCCAAAAAGAGAGTCCCTTTACCAAAGGAAAAAAATAAAGGCAAAGAAACTTGAAGGATAGGACTCATGTTTGGCGACAATGCTGTGTCAGGCCTAAAAGTGCTCTATTTATATCATGTGTTTAATCTCCCCAGTAAACTCTCATCTACAGATCAGGGAGGCTAACAATAAAGAAAAGTTACTTATGCAAAGTGTAAGTAAGAGCAAGGAGGAGATGGAACTAGATTTTGGACCCAGGTCAGCCTGGCATCAGAATTCCCATGCCCTTTTCTAGTGGTTTCCTTGACCTCCCTTAAAGTATCTATCTGAAGTCAAAGCTCAGGAACAGAGGCATTTGGTTTTCCTTGTGCTGATACAAGATGAACACAGGACCGTGATTTGGCTTAGAACGTCCAGTGGGTTCAGCTGAATCAAGCAGTGTTCACATAATCCTAATGATAGCTTTGATCCTCATGAGTTTATGGCATTCCCACACCCAGCAAACCTCACAGCTTTGTCCTGTTGACACGAAAAGGTACATCCCCATCTCCAAAGCCACTCTTATTCTTTAAATAAAAAAAGTAACTGGAGGGGCACCTGGGTGGCTCAGTCAGTTAAGCATCTGACTCTTGATCTCAGCTCAGGTCTTCATCTCAGGGTCATGAGGAGGAAAAAAAAGTAACTAGAGTATGCACCCCCGTTAATGTTGTCTCCATTTGCAAACCATGACCAGCACATTCTCTGTTCAAGTGGAAAGGGCAATTACTAGGTAAATTTAGTAATGCTTCCGTGGTGTGGCAGTTGGAAAGACAGAAGAGAATGGGTTTTGGAGACTTAGTATTAGACTTGAACCTTCCTACCAGCCCCCAGTGTCTCTAAAACTTCAGGCAACCTATTAAAACCCCCCACGTCTCTCAGCTACAGCACCCAGAAAGTGGAGAAGTAGGGGAAAATTCATAGAAAGATTCAGAGGATTGAATGAAAATGTGCATAATGCCTTCAGGAAGCCTCCCAGCCTGGGCTGGCAATCCAGAATGTTATTTATTATACTCATGTTAATAGTATAACATGAGTCTCTCATGTTATGTTAGAGACTTATTATCATATGGGACATTTAAATGAGAAGTTAAATACCTCCAAGGCACTTTTCATTCATTGACACCCATCATTTTTCAAAGGCTCCCATTCAGGAGAAGTTTCATCAGGGAGAAATGTTCCATTTGGAAAAAATTGACAATAATCCATGTCCTCACTGTGTGTCCATGTTTTCTCCTGTCTTGAACAATCCATCTCCTCTGGATGTCCTTTCTACCACTTCTATTCTTTCTATTCATTTTCAGGTTATGCCATTTTCAAATTGATATAAGCCATAGCTCCCTCCTGTTACTGAATAACATTTAGAGAGTCTGGTCTCAGCCAATCCCAAGACCAGTATTCAGCTGGGATGGAACCTGTCATCAAAGGGCTTAAATTAAAAAAAAAAAAAAAAAAAGATGCCCAATCTGGAATCAGATTTATCATTACTGATTACAGTCAATTCTTGTTATTTGTAGCAGTGATGTTCTAGAACCCTGAGTGGCGAATACCAAGCCGTTGTTCCTAGGGGAAATATGGAGCTAATTAAGTTCCTGCAAGTGTCTGGTTAATTTTCATTAGCCAATTAATACATAACTTTGTTCTATGTGTGTTTCTGTTTAAAGACACTTTATTTGATGTATATTGTTGATTCGCTAACATTGAATTCACGGCCAGTGGCATCATAACTCCTGCCTAAACAAAGCTTCTGTAACACATGCACATTCGCACATTTTCCCATAAGGCACCTCACAGCCTGCCTGTGCTTAGGAGCACCAGCCAGAACATAAGAACTATGCCAAGAGGTCATTTCAAATGGTGAAATCACCGAACAAAAAACACAAAAACAAGGAAAACATGGAGCTAAATAGACTGCAAATGGGACGCCTGCTGACAGCAGGAGAGACTTGTCTTGTTCAACCTTAACTGGGAACATGCCCATCGGGTGACTCAAATTTCTTGCCACTCAGTGAAAGTCAGCAAGTGACCATGAAAAGTGCCGTGGGTATTGATTCTGGGGTTAGAAATAAACGTTTAATAAGTAGGCAAATTGGCAAACACAGATTCTGCAAATAATGAGGATTGGCTGTATATACTTGATTATATCAAAGGAAAGTTTAAGTTTTCTCCCAAAAGAGAATTTTATTATTCTGGGGGTGGGGGTGGGGGGTGGGGGATAGGCTTTTTCTCTCAAGTCTTGACTGTTCTTTAAACCATATACCTGTCATTTTCTCCATCTGTTTGCTCATTTTCCTCATGGCATTCGCTTTTTGTCTCGTAAGGTACGATGAAGAGAGATCTTATAAGAGAAGTGTGAGGTAAAATCTCCTGAGCTACAATTCATGCTGGATCCTGTGTGTGTGTGCTCCAGTGTCTTACTCGTGGGTGACCTCAACATGCTACCTGAGTGAGAGGTCGTTCTATCAGTCCCTTGTCGTATACCATTCTGGGTCTTTGTCTTGTGTGTAAAGCTGTTGAGGTCAGCCTGTTCGGCAACCGAAACCCACTAAACCAGATACACCCTTGACTTGGCCCAGGCTGCAAGCTAGCTCTCACTGTACCCAACAGACTGATGTGGATGTTTTCAGCTTTATTCAGCCAGCATGTTTCTGATCTTCTTGCAACTTGTATATCTTACCTTCGTGAAAGAATTTGCAAAGTAAACGTACAGAAACACCAAATGGGAGGAAATGGCACCATGTCTATAATTGAAGGAGCGTGTCTCAGTGCTCCCAAGGATGGTTTTTAAACGCACATATGCTCCACTTATGTTTGGCTCCGCTTTGCTGGGTGACTGTCTCACGCTGTGCTTGCTTCTTTTTTGTTTCTTTTCTACACCGATAATTTTTGCTCATGCAGACTGGATGAAGAACTGAGGGAAGCATCAGAAGCAGCTAAGTAAGACTTGGTTTTCATTCAGCAGCTGGCGTGATGTTGGCTTGCATTTCAGGAATGAATTGGGAGAACCTGCATGCCTGGTGTTTTATTCTTGCATCCTGATAATAACACTGCAACTTAGATATTCCCTTTGTCCCATGATAGATTTCTGGTATTCATTCTACAGTCCATTTTACCCTGTGATCTTGGTTATCTTAAGGAATGCATTTGTTACTATTGTTTAATTTTTTTTTTTAATGCATACTGTTTTAGCCACCACAGCCCAGGAACACATCACAGGCATTGCCACATAGCATAACATCCAGATGATTGTTAGATATTTTGATGCAACAAAAGCTTACTAATTCATACTAATGGAGAGAAGTGATGACAAGTTGAAACTTGGAATATTTTTGTAGAATCAATTTCATGACTTTCCGAGGTTTTTTTAAACACATTATTTAGTGACTTAGAAATATTGCTTAATGAAATAATGCTTCTGAGCTTTTTGGATGAATAGAAAAAGAATCATTAGTCACTATTATTAAAGGATAATTTTCAAAAAAGCAAAATCTTAACTTTAATACAAATATAAAATGAATACATGCCAGTAATTTTATTCAATTAATTACTTAATGAAGGAATCAGTAAAGTGTTAAAACCAGTTCAAAGAACATTTGCGAAGCTAGATTTCATTTGGTAATTTATCAAGGAATGTTAGGATAAATGGATCAATGCCCGACAGGGCAATAAACTGTAACCTAGGATAAACTTCTCCATTGGGCAGAAACTATTTGCATCTCTGTTCAACAAAAATGTACAAGTTAACCTCTTTCCCCAAAGAGTTGTAAAATAGCCCATCAATAGAAAGTCAACTCAGCATTGCTTTGAAAGAACATTCAGTAATTGCCTTTTCTTATTTCCAAGTTCAAAAACTGATTTTCCTGACACTATATGTCAAATATAGACAAGTACTATTTGGAATGTGTATTATATTAAAGCTTCTCCATTTCAAATGTTGCTTACACTGTTAATTTCTATGACTAGTTCCCATTTTAATAGATACTGCAAAAGCAGAAACCCGGGCAATGTCCAAACAGCTATAAATTCTGAATAAATAAGTTATTTTTTTCTGTATAGGTGTAAATGCCAATTCCTCCTGAGAATAATCTATTGAGATTTTTTTTCTACAGCACATTTTTATTGTAGGTAATCTGTAGAATTATTTGCCCATAGGGTGGATGTTTTGGATTAAAATTCAAGGAAGAAGACCATCTGGCTGTCTCAGTTGGAAGAGAATGTGACTCTTCATCTCAGGGTCATGAGTTCAAGCCCCACATTGGGCATAGAGCTCACTTAAAAAAAAAAAAAGACATTAATTAATTAATTTGAGAAAAGATTTTTGCCTTAGAAATATTAGCATTAGTATAGTTTGGTGTTGCAATATTCCTGTCTTTTTTTCAGTTTTCTTTCAAGATAACTGTCACCCCTTTACACTAACAATACTCAAAAAAGTATTTACATTTCTACTCCAACAGAATCCTCTTAGTCTCAAACTCAACTGAGACAAACCAGAATTTGGAAAAGAAAGGAAGATCTTAGGAACCAAGAAACCAGATGTTTGCGTAATGTGCCCCGTTGGCATTTATCTGTACTCAATTTGCATCATGTCATGAGATTCCCCAGAGACAGAAAGAGCAATGATTTTCTCTTTCAGATAATTCCCCCCCCCCCCAGAATAGCATATTTATAAAATTAAGGAGGTGTTTTCCAGACAAAAGGTTGAGGGGAAGGAAATCAATAATTTTTACCCATTGTAAAGCCATATTGCCATGTACTTTCATTAGTACCATAAAATCTTGCCTCCTGCAGTAAAATTTCCCTCCCTCCATATTTCTGCCCTTCCTGCTTAGCTATCCAGTAAAACAGTTATCATTTTGGGTTTATTGTGTAGCTCTTTTTCCCTCTCCAATTTTTCCGTCCCTTCAGACTCCCTCCCCAGCTATCTACATGGTCTCAGATGGTCCTGAGATGACTTGATCTTCTTCCTGAAGGAAGCACCAAGCATGCCCAGCACACAGTAGATGCTCAGTAAATTTCTGCTGCATAAATTGACAAATGTGCATAAAATTAAGTTCATCACTGTGGAGCAGTGAGTCTCAGACTTCACTGTACATCAGAATCACCTGGAGCCCTTTGAAACACAGCAACCTGGGCCTCACCCCAGAGCCTCTGATTCAGCGGGCCCAAGAATCTGTAACTCTAACCCACTCCAGTGATGCCAATGCTGCCCATCTTAGGGTCACACTCTGAGAATCACCACCTTAAAGGAAATGCCTGAATAAAATTAACCAGATTTGTCTTAGGAGTCTGTGCTCTTCCTTTGGATTCAGGGGATAAGCTACTCGTCTGAATTCACCTCCAACTGATTCTACTTCTTTTGAAGGTGACATGACATGTGTGAGAAGTGGAAATATATTTGCACAAGTGAAAATGTAAGGGAAAAGAATTTTACTCTGTTGGCCCCACAGATGATTGAAATAACTCTAAGTCTTACCATTTCAGAATACTAACTACATCTCCTTAACTACCTTTTGGCCTCTGAAGTGGCTCCCAAATCCTTGGACAGACTATATATGATGATTTGGGGTTCAGAAAGCATGGCATGGCTAGGTTCTAGAAGCCAGGTAACCCAGACCCACCCTATGCTTCCACATGAACTTTATTAGAAAGCTTCAGGCTGGTTCTAACTTAAGGCAAACATATACCTTGCGAGGGAACAAAACCTTTCTGTTGTTTTGCTTTATTTTCAAACATTCTCCTACTCACACACCTCTTCTTAATTGACTTTCACAAAGTGATTTCTTCAGCCTGTGTTTATGTTTTCCTTAAAACTTGACATCCGTTC
This sequence comes from Canis lupus dingo, assembly GCF_003254725.2. Classification (NCBI taxonomy): domain Eukaryota; kingdom Metazoa; phylum Chordata; class Mammalia; order Carnivora; family Canidae; genus Canis; species Canis lupus. Next base: position 82,007,357 of record NC_064243.1, read on the forward strand.
AGGAAGGAAAATATTAGCAAAGGACTAGTTGTATGTAGAAAGCCATTCTCATTTTGAAAATGGTAAAGAATCCACCAGTTGTCTTCAGGGTGACAGGATTAAATGGATTGCAAATTGCTGTTTCCATTGGAAGGATTATGCAAAGTTAAAAAAACAGAAAAGCTAGATTCGGAAAAATGCCCTTTCTTGATGCCATTCCGGCTTTGCTAGGTTTTTCTAGCATACTGTCAACACTTGCTTGACTGTCCTTGTTCACTCAAGTTGCCAAATATCCTCCATAAAAACCACCAGTGAGAAGGGTGGATGGGGAGGAGGGAAGCCCTCTGTCCTTCCCAGTGAGATAGCCTTCCGCCATCTCAACAAAATGCCTAATGTTAATAACTGAACCTGTTATGTTCAAACAGATATATTAGCTTATGAAACAAATCATATTATGAAAAGAACTCTTTCATTTAAATAGATCCATAGAGGAGCTCCTAGGTGGCTCAATCAGTTGAGCATCTAACTCTTGGTTTTGGCTCAGGTCATAATCTTAGCATCCTGAGGCTCCATGCTGAGCTTGGACTCTTCTTGAGATTCTTTCCCCACCATTCCCTCCTTCCTCCCTCCCTCCTCTACTCTTTTCCCCTGCTCCCATGCTCTCTCTCTCAAATAAATAAATAAATAAATAAATAAATAAATAAATAAATAAAATCTTTTAAAATAAAAAAGATCATAAAAATTTCTTTAAATAGTTTGTCAATAATAAAATATGACCAGAGGGGAGAAAGTAAAAGTTGAAATGTACTATTTATCAGAAAATATAAAGCACATGCAAAATTTGCTTACAGAGGAATCCCACCAATAAGGAATATCATAATCAGCTAATATTACAGCAAAAGCATAAACGTGTGCATACATCATGACAAAACTTTTATTTCTTTATTTCATATGGTTACATTTTTCTTTCTGGACACAGTTTAGGTTAATCTTAGAAATCACTCCTATTACCTGAACACAGCTCAGCCTTAAGTATCCTGTAATAAGGAAAGCTGACACTGGCATTTTTTTCTTTTAGTCTCTAGGACAATCCTCATTCTTGTGCAAGCTGAAAGTTAACTGTGTTCATGTACATATAAAATTAGGCTGCTTGAGAGGAATTGTCCTTGGTGTATAACGTATGTTATTTGGGTTACAAATAAAAATTTGTAGTATCATGATCTCTAAATATGATAGATTGAAAAGCCAGGAAACAGTAACAAGACCAGAAGAGACTACTGGAGCTGTTTGGAATTTCAATCTTCCTTTTTAAACTTTTAAATCATGAGCAGTGACTATGTTTCAAAACTGATGGTAAAAGAATCAGGCATAGATGTGTTCCATATTAGCAATGAGACATCAAACGGTTTTAAATGCAGGTGTCTGTTGTCCTTACAAAGTGGTAACAGTGGAGAAAATGTTTACTTGCTTCCTTTTTTTTCCCCCTTGCACTCAGAACTAGCTGCCTTTACAATGATCCAGAAATGTCTTCCATGGAGAAGGAGTAAGAATTCACCATCATAACATCTATGTGGTTACCTATAGCATTGTAATGGATGGGCTCTAAAAGAAAACAAAAATACATCAAGGATTGGGTAAACTCTGTTCAGATGTTCAGCTTTCAGTTTTTCTATTTCTCAAATCAGAACCTTAAAAGACAAATGTGCCAACTTAACACCCACCATCTCTTTCATGATCACTATTACATTCCCTGAGGAAACTTTAAGTCTACTTGGCATTTCATTTTCCAATAAAAAAATGAACAGAAAATGAATATTAGAGCCAGATGTAGGAGCATTTGGGCAGGAGGAATGCAACTCTGCTTTCTGAATTACATCATCTATTTTAATTAGTGAAGTTGGCAGTTACATTTGAACTTAATATTTCGGTGGATGGGGGAGAAGATGTCCTTGTTTTAAAAATCCCAAGAGGCAAGAGTCTGGATGGAACTTTAGGAATGAGCTAGTCTATCTGGCCTCATCCTCTGTGAGAAACAGAAGTCAAACACGTAGTGAGTGCTCAGCATGTACCAATTCCATGTGAAAAGCCTCATGCACATTATCTGATTTTTATCCTCAGAATCAGCCTATGAGGTACGGAAAGAGTGGCATAGACAGAAAGAGTGTCTGACCAGTCCAGAGTTTTACAGTTGTAAAAATGTCCCAGAGCTGGGATTTGAATCTGCAGTTCCTGGCCAATGGTTTTGAAATCAGAGAGGTGGTCATAATTCTGGAATGGGTGTACAGCCTCTGATTTAACTTTGGTTAGACTAGGAGAGAACAAAATTAGTTCCCTAAGAGAACAGAGTTGATTGTCAGCCAAGTCAGTTTCAGGGAATAAAGTGTGGTCACCCATATGCTCTCAGAGGGAACCTGGCCACCCAGCTGAGAGCTCCTAATCTGATTTGAGTTGTGGAGAATTTAACCCTGTCCCTTCAGGGAATCCAAGAGGGGCCAAGATGGGATGTAAATGTGTCGGCTATTGTCACGTTTTGCTCTCTTTGGACCTCCTTGCCCTCAAAGTCCGAAGCAAGGATGGAAAATCATGGTCCAGCAGTTCTGTGGGTGCCATGATGAACTTACAGTTTAAGGAAATTTATGGACAACCCCAGAGAGAAAGCCCTCACGAAAAGAGTAAAGAACAAGGGCTGTAAGGGGACCTCTGGAAATCACAGAGCCCTTTCTCTGAAGGTTTCGCTTGCCCCACCTCTTTGAGATGAAGGCAACAATTGCTTCAAGCAAATAGCCACATGGATATTCTGCAAGGCAAAAACTGAGAGCCTCAGGCCACCTGCATTCCTTCTGCACATCTCGCCTCCCTCAGCAAAACAGCGCCGGCTAGAGCAGAGTCGCAGGCCCGCAGCTCACGAGTGCGTGGCGGGGTTGCCAGTGCCCACGGCTGCAGCATCTGCGGGCTTACCCACTCCTCGGCGTGTCTTGTCTGTTTGGCTCCTTGTGTGTATGTAGGGCTCATTGGGTTGGGGGGAAAGGGCCAAGCACTGCTTTACGTTTGGATTCATTGCAGGGCTGAGCACGGGGGAGGGAGGGATGCCGCAAAGGATAATGCTACTTCCCACTTCTAGAACATTCTTCACCATGCCTTGTCTTTCCCAAGCCCTTACCGCGCACCTGATCCCAGCGCAAAGGACGCGATCCAGGCTGAGGGGCCAGAGTGGCCAAGAAGTTCTTACGCTGACTTCTAGCCCTGGATTCCTGGCTTTCATTAGTATAAGATTAAGGGGCTTCGTTTACCTTTGGCTCCAGTGCGGAAGCATTTTACACCTTCTGTAGCTAGTTTAGAATGGATCACCTGCAACGGCTGTTTCAAGGAGCTCATTCAAGCCAAGAATAAAATGCAATGTGCGCCTCTCCTTTTCCTTAGAGAAAGAAGGGGAAGTTGTGCCTATCCCTGCCTTCTTCCTACATAAAACACAAGAGCGTATATCCATCATTAAACAGTTATCGTCAGATATGTTTAAGGAACCTCGTTTAACACGTGAGAAGCCAAAATGGCCCGTAGTTTCTATGTCTCACTGGAAAGTTGCATATAGAAATTTCAGCCCATGTGCCCAAAGGTGAGGGATATTCCTTTTGTATTGTAATTCTGATTCAAAGTAAATTTTCCCCCAAAACTGTACTATTTTAAAAAGTATCTCCAGGTGCTTGTCTCCTTCACTTTCAAGTTTGGATTTTGTTTGTTCATGTCCTAAGGCTTGCATATGCTTTTAAAATATTTTTACATAAATAAAAAGTATATCCAATCTAGGGCATGTGGTACTATGTGGGGAGATTTAAATTAGCATTGCTGGTACTTCATTGGCCCCGCAGGACAACTGTCAGTTTTTACTCTTCAGTGTGGCTTTCTGTATTTACTTAAAAATCATCCACTTCTGACTATCCCTGGCTTCTTCCATAAACTGCATAGTTTCAGTGTTTCAGCTTTTTGTTTACCAAGAATTGAAGGGATACATTTCTAAAACCCTAGAAAGTTTACCAAAAAGTCATTATGGGGGTGCTCGGCTGGCTCAGTTAATGAAGCATGTGACCCTTGATCTTGGGGTTGTGAGTTTGAGCCCTACATTAGACATAGAAATTACTTAAAAATAAAATCTTTTAAAAAAAAAGTCAGTATGAAAAATGAGGTGTTTCAGAATAGGCATCCTGGTGTGTTTTGTCTGTTTTCAGATTTTTATCAGGGCCCATTTCAAAAAGATCCTGAGCTACTACTAGTATTCTACTACTACTAATGCTACCACTACTACTTACAATTGAAAACACTTGAGACTGAATCCTTAGCAAGCCTTGAGAGAGGTAGATTCTATTTTACTGATACAGATATAGAAATTTAGGCAAGGTAGGTAGCTCGGCCAATGCCCTGAGCTAATAGGTGGTAGACTTGAGGGCACTTCAAAAGAAAGATATTTCACTCCTGTAAACTAGATGGGCAAGCAGCAGTGTGGGTTACCAATGGCTTTATTTACAAAGTTGCCCCAAGGAGCCCCACCCCCAACCCCCCACCCCAGCTGCTATAGATCCGACAAGCAAAGCACAATGACCTGTGCACACGGAAGGGCCAGGAGGGCAGATCTAAGTGACATCCACAGATACTTCCTAAATTGCCTTTTTCAAATGGTGTTTTTCTTTGTTCGTGGCTGAAATTCTTTTGGGTTCTCTTCTCTGGCAGGTGCCAGGAATTTGTGGTAAGTTCACTAAAAGCCAGTAGAGAGAAAAAAGTTGCCCAAGGTCTTTGAATATTTTCTAGATGATTGGAAACCCACTAGACTTTCCTAAAAACAACCTTTTCTTAGGTTATAAGAATCCATCTCAATCAAATAGGCTAACTCATGTCAAGCAAATTCTTTGGCTCTAGTAATGTTGGGGTTTGTTTTTGTTTTGCCATCATTTCATTGTTGACCACATTCTTGCTATGTAGCACTTACCAGATGTTACTTATTTCAGGCAGATCGTGTATTTGCCCCACTGGGAAAGGTCATTTATTGGAAATAGGTAGAGCCCTTATTCCCAAAATGCAATAATGTTCCTTAATCCACTTCTGAAACAAGCCCTCATACATGTCTTTTGCCTCCCTAGATCATTTCAAGAGGCGTAAAATGCTTCCAGAAATAGTTTTGTAGGAAATAAACAGATTCCACATTTTAGAGAAAGCCCTGACAATGAGGGGGAAGGTTGTGACTTACCAGGTGTTTCTAGCAGAAGAAACTTGCATGATTGATTTTCAGTAAGTCCTTTGAGGAAAAAAAAAAAAGCGAACACCTGCCACTCCAAATCATCACTAAATATTTTGTATTCAGTTGTTCATATTTCTCATTGTTTTCTTCCTTTTTTTTTTTTTCCCTAAGCATTGACCTGAAGCTAAAAGGAAAGCCCTAGTTGGCCAAGTCGGAAGAAGAGGATATTTTTCTGCTTCGTGTTTCTGCTGAAGCGTATCTACCTGGAAGAAACAGGGCTGATAATACTTTGTTTCCATTTTGCACTACCTGGTGCCATTCTAAATTTCTAAGGGGAAAAACAGTAAGGGAATTTGTTTACTCTTCACATATTTTATGAAATCGTGTGTATTTTCCTATTTTGCCAATTACGTGCCTCAAAGATTTTAGTTGAACCTTAGCAAGAAAAGAGGACCTTCCATTTCAACGTTTTGTTAACCCTTGGTGCAGTGGTATCTCATCTCTTAGACTGGTGTTGACCAATCAGATACCTTCCATCAACTATTAATCATGAGTGGGTTCATTTCCAAAGATTAGCTGGATTTCTCCTGGGTGATTGCTTTAGATTTAAAACACCCAGGGCTCAACACTCCCTAGGCAAGCTGTCCCCTGTGTAACTCTGCCTTTAAAACCCTAGGCTTTGCTTAGCACAGATGTAAGCCAGACACAGGTGGGAATCCACCATCAGCTGAGCATGCCCACTTCGCTCTTGTCCACGTGAATTGTCTCTAACATCTCAAAGAGAAGCCAGGTTTTCTAAATCACATCGGTTTTATTTGTCACATTAGGTGTCGCGTTTTCTGGGAATTGGTCTTTCTAAAAATCATTATTTCTCCAGTGATTGTTGAAGACTTCCACGCTGATAAAGTTAAGGATCCATGTTGGCATTTTTTGGTAACTGTCTGCACTTTGCACTGTCAACTTAGTTCAAAATGTTAAATTTTAGGGGCCAAGGATTCAAGTGTAAGGTGGTCCACTCAGAAATTCATTATTTGGTAACCTTCATTTTTCTAAAGCTCTCCCTCACATGTGTTGTAAAAAGTAATCTGCCTTCAATCACTTTAACTTGATCAGAGGTTTAAAATTACATATGAGTGTGTACTATCATTTGCAAAAATCTGTGTAGTCTTCATATGCCCTTTAAAATTCCAACATGATTTCAAATCTGTGGGCCTCTAGCAGAGTGGTTGGCAAAGCAATGGCCAAATTTAGCACACCACCTGTTTTCACATGGCCTTCTCCTTAAGAATGGCTTTCACATTTGGTTCGAAAAAGATTTTTTTAATGTTTCACGACACACGGAAATTATTCAAATCTCAGTATCGGTAAATAAAGTTTTGTTGAAACATGGCCATACACGTTGGTTTACAAACTCTCCGTGGCCACTTGTGCACAGCAACAGCAGAGGTGAACAATTGCCAACAGACCACGTGGCCTACAAAGCCTAAAATGTTTACTCTCTTTATAGAGAAAGTTTGCTGGGCCCTGCCTCCTCCAGCGCACTCACTTTCCTCCCCTTTCCCATTTGGATTTGCATGTTAGTTTCTGTAACAGAATATATAAGTAAGCCTGCAAACCAATCTATTCTTTTAAAAGAAAATTTTGACATCCACAGTCAGTAAAGTAAATAGCCTGCTAAAAAGACATGTAGTCCTGGCCACAAAAGCGTGGCTCAGGGTTTGTTTACATGACCTCAACTGAAGCTTGCTTAGGAGGCTTTTGGGCTGTTTACAGGTGTTGTCGAGGTCCTGAACTTACTTTGGGGACCATTCTTATTTCCTGGTATCACCTGTTTCTAATAAGCTAGCAACAGTAAAAATGTAGTGGACACCAGGATTTCACCATAGGCGTAGGGTGGTAACCACATCTTGGAGAGCTGCCTGGGGAACTTGGGTCCTGGGTGTTCTGAGCTTGAAACACCTTAAGGTAGACCTCTTTGTACAGGTGACTGAATTTTGCTGACCTCATTCACTTCCTGTCTCCCACTCACCTTCCAGATATGCTCTCAGACACCCAGGTCAGCGCCCTTTCCTCCATCAGCCATAGTTAACCAAGATCCTCCTCTGTCCCTTTCAACCGAGCATCTTGATGAACTGTGTTCTTTTGGGTCCCCTCCCTCTTAATATCTGTTTTGTCCAACAGATAAACCCTAGATCATACCCTCTCTCTCAGCCCAGCTCCACCTTTGGAAGCCCGAATTATGCCTCTCCCAGAGCTTAGTGTTGACATAAGACCAGTGACCTAATATTCCGTTGGTTCACCCATTGACCACTGTTGCTGTGGCACAGTTATTAACAATGCTCCCTTTTTGCTCAGCCGTGTCCCATCTTGGAAAATGAATTAAATGGTTCCCCCCAAGCCACAGGAAGGAATGAAGAAATCAGTGTTGTGTTTAGTTGGTGCAAGCCAGAGGACATAGAGCTACTGATAGAGAAGTCCTATTAGATTCAGCCGGATACGGCAACAATCTTGCCTTTCACATTTCCCTTGAGCTTGTCTAGCCTGTTCACAGAAAACAACTCAGGTGGTGTCCGTTTGAAGCTTCATCTTCAATTTCAATGGAAATTATGAGCCTTTCTCCCAGTCATTGATTTTGTTTGGGCTGTTCTGTGGGCTGCACAACCATTCTGATAGGCATCTGCTATTTTATTATCTTAAAAAGATAAATTAATGTAACTGCACGTACTAGAGAAAAGCCACTATGTAAATTCAGTCCACGTAAATAGAATTCTAGAAGAATCCTGAAAAAATAATCCCTCAGCAGATAGGTAGACAGATGTAAACATTCACATCAATAGCTATCTAGCTCTTGCATTGTGAACATTCTTGCTTTGGTTCTGACTTCTGGGGATGCTTTTACACTTTTCCTGTAGGTTTGTAGTTAAGGGCACCAGGGGGTCCCGGGGTAAAGTCTTGTTTTGCCAAAGTGGCAGCCGCTCTTTGCTTAGCTCCATTAAGAAAGACCACAAATCTACATAGAAGATACCATCAAGGAGTGAAAAGGTTTTTTTGAGGACAATAGCGAGGTATCGAAGAAAACCTGAAGTTCCTTATTGAAGCCATGCAATGTTTTGTGGGGTTACCTTCTAAGATACACATGTGTGAAGAAGTCACTACTCTAAGCTTTTGTGTTATTAAGATGTCATTTTAAGTATTTGGTTATGGCACTGCGTTCGCAACTCATCTAGTCATAATGCCTCAGCAGTAGTTTGCTCCCTTAGAAACATTTAGATGTGCACAAACTAATCTTTTATATATTTAAAAGTTTTTCTACCATGTATTAGATTGCTCAGAATAAAGTATCTATTAGACTGTTTTGGTAAATAATTTCTCTCTAAATAGCGTGGATTAATAATATAAAGATATGTAACAACACCATATAAAAAATATATATATAGCATCTCTGTTATAATTCAGAAATAAAAATTGATTCCACAAGTCATGGGCTTTCTTTTCTCCGTGTCACTGAGAATCTTTCTGTAGCTTCACTTCTGCAGAAGACTTATGTGGATGTCAGTGTAGCTTGGCACTTGGTACTTGAGGACAATACTACTTTTGGCTTTTGTGGTTACTTGATTTTTATCCACTTCTCCTTTCTCTGTCCTTTGCCTTTTGGGGGCATGTGTTTACTTTAAAATCAAAATACATTAGATGGCATTTTATTTTTAATTTTGGGTTCCCCCCAACCACCACCACTTGTACAGCCTTCAGGCAAAATCAGACTTGGGAATTAACCCCTGTGCTGAAAAGAAAAGAAAAGAAAAGAAAAGAAAAGAAAAGAAAAGAAAAGAAAAGAAAGAAAAGAAAAAGGAAAAAATCTAATAAATCTGTATCTCTGCCTCTCCAAAAGTAGTTTGAGTAATCAAATGGGCAGCTGCTCTACAGAAAGCAAGGCATTGCATGTTCTCACGATCTAGGTATGAGTCCTGGTACCCAATGAAGGTAAGAAGGACAAGAGAAGACGGAGAAGTGATTATGGTCAAATGAAGGGCATGACACTGCAAGGTAAACTGTTGTACTCATCCTCCCCCTTTCCCTAACAATATTAATGGGAACTGGAAGAAGGCTAGGAGTCCAGCACTGGGGGGAGACGATTAGTAGAGAGTGATGAATACACCCTGTGGCATACTCTACAGCTGTTAGAAAGCAACAAACTACGCATTCATAGAGCCACACTTAGAGGTAGAGTGGAACAAGAAAGAAAAACTCAATACAACTCAAAAACCTCAATAGTGTCATGTATGTAACTTCTAAACCTACACATGGGGATACCAATGCTACATATTATATAAGATGCATGCATATGCAGGGATTTGGCACACTCATTAGTTAGGGTATGGGGTGGCTCTAGGAGTAGGGATCCAGGATGAAGTGGGGAGTCTCATTAGAAGCCAAAATTGAAAAGAATATGTTATGTTCTGACGAGATCGGGCACGTTCAGTGTGGTATGGCTGTAGACTGAATATGTTATGTTCTGAAGTTAAAAGTAAGGAAAATAAAACGTTAAGTTTTCAGCCATAGATCATAGAAAAGCTGTGTCAAGGCTCAGCCAAGGGGCTGTTTCTTCCACAGCTTCTCTTGCAGTTGTACCGTCTCCCTGAGTTGGCAGCATCAGTGTGCTTGCCAGAGCCACCCCGGGTTCCATCACCCTGTACGGTCGCGGAGAGTTTAATTAAGCTGGGACCTTTTGGTTGTACAGACCAATCCCCACACTGCTGTGGGTTTTGTAGAGCAAAGAGATTGCTTTGTGAGGCTAATTTTCCTCTAGAATTTCACTCACATTCATCCAAAATAAGTCCCTTAGGTCAGGAAAAAATTATTTCTTTTTGCTATATGATCTTTTTAATGATAACTTAGATGGCAGGCACCAGTCACTGCCAACTACTATCTTCTCTAGCCTTACCCCTTGAAAGGGGCCTGCACCCTGCTGCTAGTTCATACCCTCCTTGTGAAAGTCTTCCCCTTAGATTGGTGAACTCAATTCCCATTGTTGCCTGTATTCATTATCTATTACTACAAAACAAATTATAGTCAATTCTCCTTATTTGAGGTAGTTATGTCCTATAAAGTCACTGAGAAGGCTGAATTAGCAAATGCTGACCTACTGCTCCTCAGTTACAGGGTCAGGCTCCTTTGGGCCGCTGATCATATTGTTCCCATGAAATGATCAATACATAACGTTGTTTAATGTGTGTTTCTGTTTAAATACGCTTTAATATATTTTCACTGCTTCATTAACAATGAATTCGCAGTCAACAGCCTGAATATAACTCATGCCTGATTGAAGTTTATCTGGTACATGAATTTTTGCCCTAAGGAGAAATTCCTGTGCTTAGGAACACTAGCATTTCTGCTCTGTGCTTGGAGACCATTTAAAACAGAGAAATCAACAACAAAAATCACAAAAATGCACAGAACATGGCACTAAATTGAGCCTGAAAAGAACACGTGTTTACTGTATGAAACCAAAACAAGAAGCAGAACCTTGCCTTGTTTGACCTCAGCTAGGAACATGCACAGCAGGCAATTCAAAGCTTTCAGTATTCTACACATGTCCACAAATGACCCTGAAAGCGCCATGAGTATTGATTTAGAAGTCACTCATAAGTCTGAGTGAGTAGGTGAATTTGCAGTGTGGAATCCTTAAATAATGAGTATCAACAATCTGCCAAAATTCAGCCACCTAAAACAAGCATTATTATTTCAGTTTCTGTGGCTTAGAAATCCAGATACATCTTAGCAGGTCCTCCACACCAAAGTCCCACAGGCTGCAATCATAGGGTGGGCCTGAGACTCAGGCAAAGTTCCACTGGCACAGAATCTGCTTCACGTGGTTGTAGGCAGGGTTCAGTTTCTCCAAGGTCGTTGAACTAAGGCCTTCATCCTTTGCTGGTTAACTAGAAGCTGCCCTTAGTTCTTTGACTCTTGGGCCTCCCCAATATGGCAGCTTATTTCACTGAAACCAAGAAGAAAGGGTCTGCCAGCAAGGTGGCAGTTACCACTGTTTGCAACCTAATCACCAAAGTGATGTCATGTCATTTTTGCTGTATTCTATTGATTAGAAGCAACTTACTAGATCCAGCCCTTGTGTAATAGTCTCATTTCTCAATGTTTCTCTTTTCTTCCTTTTTTCTGTCATTGTCTCATAACTTCAAGTAACACATCTCTTCAGGTTATTCAAATCTTGGTTTCAGTCTCAACCTCCAAACTCTCATGATCATTTGCTCAGCTGGTCTCTGTGTCCACTATAATCCCTGAGGGGAAAAAAGTTTCTCTCCCTTATCTGACCCAATGAGACCATTTCTCTACTATCCCAGGGCCATTGAAATCACATATACTGCTATTTATATGCTGGTTCTGCTTATCAGCTGTATTACTTTGGGCTAGTTACTTAACTTCTTCAGCTCTAGTTTACTCATTTTTTAAAACTGTGTATAAAACTCTCATCTTAGCTATGTAAGAGTTAAATGGGATTTAAGTGCACAGAGAAGCCATGCAATATATATTCATTTTCTTCCCCACCCTCTTTTTTTTCTTCATCTTTCCACATACCCAGCCTTTCCTCTGTTAACATGCCAACTTCTCCCAATCCTTGCCAACCCCACCTTTAGTTTCTGTCAACTCTGTCAGCTTCTTGTTTCCTACCCTACCCAGTCTTCTAAATAGACTAATTCTCCTTAATCCTTCCTCCTCTTCTCCCAGAGCTATTTTAGTCCATCTCTCTTACTCCTCCCCTACTTTGTTCCCAGCTTTCACTTCCTATTTTTGCTTGGTTTACCTCTGTTTTCACTGTTTGGAAACAACCTCAAACTTGCAAGAACAGTAGAAGAAATTACTTTTCCTCAAACCCTTGAGAGTAAGTTGTTTACATAACACCTCATCACCCCCAAATGTTTGATGTGTTTCCTACAAACTAAGGACATTTTCATAACCCAACATAGCTATTCAATCAGGAAGTTAACACTGAAACATGACTACCACCTAATTCACACATACCATTCAAGTTTTACCTGTTGTCTTGATAAATGTCCTTTGCAGCAAAAGGGTCCAGTTCAGAATCACACATGGTGTTTTTTCATTTCTCTTTAGTCTCCTTCAATCTGAAACTGTTTTTCAGCTTCTCTTCAACTTTCCCTGTCCTACAATCATGTGAAAGGTAGGAGATAGAGACACACAAATAAATGGAACTCATGGCAAAGTAAACATCAAAGAGAAGACCAGGTACAGCACTAGCGATGTATATATAGGACACCAGGAGATATCAGATTCAGATGTGCAAGGACAATTGGTTCTGTGTTGAGATCCCAGTGCTATTACTCACCAACCATGTCATCGTATGTCACATTAAGGATCAAGTTTCTAAAAAAAAAAAAAAAAAAAAAAAGGATCAAGTTTCTGCCAAAATGTTATTTGTGCTTATGTGTTCAGGTGATGATACTGGGAGACACTGTTTTCCTTCTTCTTTCCTTGTACTCCTCCGTATCTTTCAATTAAAAAAGATGGTCATGAATTACTTATAATGATGGCAAAGAACCAATATGAAACTATACAAAGTTTGTTCATTCTGTTGATAAGAAAATTTTTCTGAATACATTTGGTATTTAACAACGTATCTGAGGACACATTTCTCTATAGGCTCAAATACTACTCCCATGCCTGTAAGTATCAAATCAAGAATAATTTCAGCAATAAACTCTGTCAGTTGCTGTACTCTCTGCCCCAATATTTTGTCCCTAATACTCCCTGAGAGGCTTCTAAAGGCATGTACGTAGCTCTGGACAGCAGACCAGACTCATAAGCTCAACTAGCTATATTTCTTTGACCTCTGACCAAGCCTAAAGTTTCTGCCCACAAGCCTCTCCTTTTTCTCTCTGTTCCACTCTTTTTATCCCCAGGCTAGAGACAGCAAGAATAATTGATTATGCTGCAATAGAAGGCAAGTCCATCTCAGAAAGCTATCTGCTTCTCATTTTTCTTGTAGTTGATGCAGCGTTGGACAGAAAGACCTAGAGTCCGACTTACAGACATATGAGCTTAATGGACTCACATGTAGAAGAATAAAGAAAGGGTAGAGATGAGGACTGATGTGGTCCACCTATCTCATGTCAAAGTGAGTCAGAGGTGTCTTCAAGTTCAAACTTAGAGGAGGGGGGATCCCTGGGTGGCTCAGCGGTTTAGCGCCTGCCTTTGGCCCAGGGCGCGATCCTGGAGTCCCGGGATCGAGTCCGCGTCGGGCTCCCGGCATGGAGCCTGCGTCTCCCTCCTCCTGTAACTCTGTCTCTCTCTCTCTCCCTATGTCTATCATAAATAAATAAATAAATCTTAAAAACAAACAAACAAACTTAGAGGAGGCAGGAGACACCAAGGACCAGCCTTCCAAAACTGTGGCTTTTTGTGGTCATGAGGAACGTCAATCTTCCCAAGCCACTCCTGAGGAACACAGGAAGAAAAAATAGCTTCCCCCCACAAGTCCTTACTTGTGTTAGTATGCCTTTTGATGATAAGATGACTTGGAAATTGAAGCTCGCTTAAGATATCAGTAAGGGAAATACAAATAGAAACTTTTGCTATGTTTCTAATTTTAATTTTCCCCCAGATACATATTTTAAAAGAATTTTAATATAACATGTGTTTGCTGTCAAATTTTCAGACAAAGACATATTTAAAGGAAAGCCCTTTTGTATCCATCATTTATCACTGTGACAAATGAAGCCCAAATTGGGTGGCTTAGAATAACAATCATTCATTTTGCCCACTCACCTACAATTTGCTCAGGACTTTGTAGGAATGGCTCATCTCTGTTCTGCACAGCATCTGCCTGAGCAGCTTGGCTGGGGGCTGAAGGGTCCAAGGTCAAGTCTGACTAACCTGGATGGCTAGTTGTTTGAAATGTTCAGCAAATTTAAAGCTACAATTTTTCTGAGGATACATATTATCCGTGTAGTTTTATTTATTTATTTAAGATTTTATTTATTTATTTGACAGAGGAGAAAGAGAGCACAAGCAGGAGGAGCAGAAGGCAGAAGGAGAGGGAAAAGCAGACTTCCTGCTGAGCAGGGAACCTTATTTGGGGCTTGATCCCAGGGCCCTGAGATCAGGACCTGAGCTGAAGGCAGATGCTTAACTGACTGAGCCACCCAGGTGCCCCATAACCAGGTGGTTTTAAAGGAAAATGAGAATTGTAGTTAAAAGGAACAAAGTGACCACCTCTCACTTCCTAAAATACAATTCTTGAAAAACTGCAAACATGACTTACACACAAATATAAAATGAATGTGTCAAAGACATACTTCAAGCATTAATTAATTATGTCAAGTGAGATGTTAAGACTGAATAAGTGGATGAGAACCGGGGTTATACAGAGTATATCACGAATGATCAGAGGAATTTGCCAATAGATGTATACAATCAGTATACTATCCAATAAAGCAATAAAATGTTATGTTTGGAGTTACCATTTCTACTGGTGGAATTCAATTATGTCTTGATTGAACAATACACATTTCTGGGGAATTTATCTCTGTTCTGCAGTCTTAGCCCGTGTACAGAAAGAACTGTCCCTCCACGACCCTCCTTAGCCAAGATGGGTATGTGGCCTGGCCTCGCCCACTGGAGCATTCTGCGTCCCAGGCGAGAGATTAGGACATGACTGTGTGGCCCCGCTGGAGTCCAAATGACAATGAGATTTCGTAGAGACTTTTGTGAGAGCCGCCACATTCTCCGGGGCACTTGAATCTGGAAGGCTTTGGTCGGAACTTGCTGGTGGACATCCTGGTACCACACAAAGCCTGAAAATGAAGAACAAAATGAAGAACATTTGGAATAATGCAGACAAACAATAGAGGGGGAACAGCACGCTGATGCCTGATTGCCACCCTAATCCCGGACTTCTCAGTTGTAGGCAATAGGATTTCCTTTTTTTTTTTTTTTTTTTTTTTGTTTGTTTGTTTGTTTGCTTAAGGCAAATAAATAGAAAAGGACTCCTGGGGCACTAAGAGGCTCTATAGCTTCTTTGCTATCTGAGGGGCCTTGGGGCTTGTACCCAGCTCCTGAGACTATGCTGTTGATATTCGGTGCCCCAACAAATGCATCACTTCACCCCATCAGAAGTCCCGGTTCTACTGGGGCCCTCACACACAAGACATTGATGCATGTGGATTCTTCTGCCCATTTGTCCTCAAGTCCCTGGAGCCTCTGCAATCTCAGGCCACTCCTCTTTCAACCCAGTGACTCCATCTGCACACTCTCTGCTCTAAGGAACACACAGCTAATTTCACCTCCCACATAAGAGCCTAAATACAGTCGTGCTACCAATGCCATGTAACTTCTGACTTGGGCTGGGAAACACACACACATGCACATACATACACACACACACACACACACACAAATCAACAACTGGTGGTCAGCAGCCTCCAAGAGGACTCCCCGCCATCCCCGCTTCCTGTTATTCACACTTTGTGTAATCCTCTCCCCTGGATTGGGGGCCGGACCTAGTGACTCACCCCTAAGAAGCAGAAAACAGCAGAAGGGGTAAAATGACACCTCCAAAATTAGCTTACCCAACAACAGTGACATCTATCCTGTTTGCTTTCCCTCCCTTTTCTCTCTCACTGCTCTGAGGGAAGCCGAATGCCATTCTGTAAGCTACCCAACAGAGAATCCCATGTGGCAAGGAGGTGACAGCTAGGACAACAGCCAAAAAGAGCTCGAGGCTTGCCAAACGCCATGTGAACGAGTTTAGAAGCAGAGCGATCCTCCCCAAGATATGCCTTGAGATAACACTGCAACCCGGGCCCAAACCTTGGGTTCAGCCTTGTGAGGGACTGTGAGCCAGCGAGGCAGCTGATCCCTGACTTACTAAAACTGTGAGAAAATAAATGTTCCTTGTTTTAAGATACTAAGATCTGGGAGCACCTGCATGGCTCAGGTGGTTAAGTGTCTGCCTTTGGCTCAGGTCATGATCCCACCTGGGATGGAGCCCCGAGTCGGGTTCCCTGCTCTGTGGGAGATGCTTCTCTCTCTCCCTCTGCTGCTCCCCCTGCTTGTGCTCTCTTTCCCTCTCTGTCAAATGAATAAATAAAATCTTAAAAAAAGAAGATATTAATATTTGGAATAATTCATTATATAGCAACAAATAACTAATAAACCACCCTTAAGATCAGTAGCCCCGAAATTCTCTGGAAAAGAGGACAAAATTACCTTTTCTTCCCTTTGACAGTCTCTTCTGGCAGAAAGTAGGAAGCAGCAATAAATTGCTTAGTAAATTACCCTGTGACAAGCACGAGCAAATGACCTGCAGGAACGTAAGTAGGTATAAAAGATCTCTACGGAGGGGAATCACCACCATCTGTCACTGACAGTCCAAACTCCGTTTCATAGTCAAGAACAGCCACACTCCCTAAACTGCATGATAACCAGCACCCTCCTTCCTGTGGAAGGAACAGAGTCTGAAGCTCACAGGAGCCATGGAGAAGCAGCTGCCCCAAGACCCTAAAATGCCCCTTGGCATTCCTAAAGAACCCCAAACCCGTTCCTTTGGTCACAAGGGAAAAAGTTGGTTTCAGTTGGGGTTTCCAGGGATAATGGAAAGTCCTCAAAGGCTTGAACTCACTCTTCCTCCCCTACCAAGGGGCCTTGCCCCAAACCTGGAGATTCTGGGGTGGTTTGGAGAATTAAAGCTTCCCGTGAAGGGCTGCCTCCAGGAATAGGAGGCCCGTACACAGTCCCTGACACCAGAGAGTAATCTGTGGTCTAAGAAGCTGGGCTCTGGGGACTCTGTGATGGTCTCCACCACTAAGGTCTCAGTACATTCATGCATAGTGTGCCCCCAAAATCAGGTGTGTGTGGGGCAACACTTGGTGTGTGTAACCCTGGGGAGCCCCACTGCCTTTGTGTCTCGTGTCAGCACCACCTGCAGTCTGTATAAGACAAATTAGAGTCTGGATTAGTACCAGGCTATGGGCCCTGGGTGTGGACAGAACACATGTGAAAACATTTTCTGGTCAAATATGCCCTGATCACTCTATCTTTATTCAGCAATGAGCTGAAATGAGTTTTCCTGCTTTTGTGGACTCTTGTATTTTCCCATATGGGCGAAAGTTGGAAAAGCGGAAGAAAAGCCAGTGCTGGAAACAGAGTAAGACTAGAGTGTTTCTCCTGGTTGCTGCCCTCTCGTCACTTGAGACAGGTCTTGTACTAACCCCTGGGTATGGAAATCCGAACTGGTTATGACTATGGAAAGAAGCAAAATCTAGGATCTAATAATGACTTCCTAGGGGACCCATGGCCTGTCTCTGAGGTGTTTTAATGCACCACATCACCTTTGATGAGCCTCAGGAATATGAAAAAGATCACCAGCAGGGAAGCGCATACCTAATAGAGGGTCACTGAGTATCTTCTAACTTCAGTTTGGAAAAATCTAATTAAATGATGGCAAGAGACTT
Source organism: Canis lupus dingo (assembly GCF_003254725.2). Taxonomy (NCBI): domain Eukaryota; kingdom Metazoa; phylum Chordata; class Mammalia; order Carnivora; family Canidae; genus Canis; species Canis lupus. The sequence continues at coordinate 82,025,048 of NC_064243.1, forward strand.
CTAATTTCCAGTCTAGCATGTAGGGAGATGGAAGTTATCTTTCCTGTCCATGCAAGAACACAAACAAAAAAACAAAACAGAAACTCATATGCCATCGAACTGAAATCATAGGACCAACAGCCACCCTTAAAACTGAGGTGACAGAAAGGCAGATACAGAGAATCACACTTCACTGGAGCAGAAATCTGGGAGCAGAGATCTCCAAGGGACAGAGCACTAGGGCAGGAAAACCTAAACTGTGACTGGCAAATTGCTGGAGGCTCAGTGTGGATGAGCCTGAGAATTGGAAATTCTAAGGGGTGGGCGGTCAGAGGGGGAACCCCACACCATCATGAGTTTTATCGCCAGGAGCCCTACCAGATTCGCAATGAAGAGCAGACAAAAATGCCCTAGTGTTTCCAGCCAGAGGAGGGGAGAGTAGCCATTTTTATATACACCCAGCATCATCTGTTCTTCACAAGACCTGCCCTCAAGAGGGCCCAACTTCCTCAGGTTTTTACCAGAGCCCAAAGGACCTGAGAGAAAATAGGCCCCTCCCTCACCAGGCTTCCTGTCTCACCTAAGAGGGAAGAAGCAATGCAATTGAGAAGCACTGGGGAGGGCCACCACCCCAGGACACAGGCTCACTAGAGACTGGGACCTCATCATGGGAACGTAGAGCACTTCCTCCCTCCCCACACTTCACCGCCCTATCAGCAGGGCTCCTATACAGCAGGGGAATACAACCGAAAGAACTCTGTGTTTCAGACAATATTTAACAAGTCTCTAGGGAGACCCCGAAACAACAGGGGTGACACAAACAAAGACACCTGAGAAGGTTAGCCTCTGACGTGTATGTACGGTTACAGCAAACAGCAAACACAGCCCGACGCTTAGCCAGACACACAACACCTCCCACCCATTTTCCTCAATTTCTTTTATCCACTATATTATCCCTAGTTTTCAAGAAAAAAATTACAAGTCATCCTGAAAGACGAATGAAATGATGGATTACAATGTTATTGACTAGATTATTAAAAGCAGAAATGAGTCTTCCCAGACCCTAGGCTATCAGCCTGCCCTACTTGACAGGAGCTAAGGGTTTTTTTTCTAGGACCACAATCTCAGAGTTCGGGTGGGCCAACAGCCTGGGGGGAGCCAGGAGAGCCACACTGTGGGATCTCCTCCACTCCTCTAAGTAGAAAGGACGATGTTGCTAGGCAGAAGGCTCCAGTGGCTTTTTCATTACACGTACATGCTATAGCCCTAAAGACGGGCCCCTGACCTCGGGCTTAGGACCTAAGTCCACCTGCTTAGAGCTTGGAGTCTGTCAGACTGAAGCTGGACTTGGCAGCCCGGAGTCTAGCCAGCCTGGCTCCAAGGGAGACTTGAGTGGCTCTAGCACGATGGGCCCAGAGTGGAGATTTGTGAGTTGGTCCTACAGCCAGGGCCATCCACTCAATCCCAGGGCCAGAGACTGGGTCTACTCTCTTCCCTGGCCAAGAGCCTCTAGACTTTCTAGATTGGGGAAGCAAACTGGGATCCATCACAAAAATGGGAGCTTATCAAGGCTGGGCCCTTCCCCTCACCTCTCCAACTGTCAGCTAACAAATGCAACTATGGCTTTTTCACTAGGTGAGAGATTAAGAACCTGAAGAGGTGAGGTGAAATGAGGAGATTGGGTCAGGGACCCAGTTTGGTTGGATAATAGGTTTTAGCATCTGGGCAAGCTTTGTGGCTAGGAAGAAATGTCACATCATGGAGTGAGAAGCAAGCGGTTAAGAAATCAAGATCCAGTGGCAGAGACACTCTATGGAGAGGGAGAAGAAAAGGACAGTGATGGGCCAGATGCACAGTAGAGGCCAGAGTTGAGGAGGCCCAGGTTAGAGGAGGCCGCAGCAGGGGAGCTGGGTGTCCCAGGGGGACACAGCAGGAACAGTATCATCCCACGACACAGGAAGTCCAGCTTGCCTGGTCATTCTGCGGCAATCTTCGTGGAAAGTTTGCGGAGAAAGACCTTTAGCAGGGGGCTTCTCCAGGTGGCTGCAGAAGACTAGGGACACCAGCTACAGCCAGGAGCCCTGCAGGACACAGGATGGCCAGCCAAGTGCACAGTCACCATGTCCCCAGTGTCACCAGATTCCTTCACTCACCCCAAGGCCTTCTCCCACAGTCTCCTCCCTAGGTGTCTCCCTGCTGTCACTGCAGGTTGTACCTGACACTGCAGGGACCCTGGCCGACACACGCCAGGCTGGGAAAAAGGATATAGGAAGGAAGGGAAGAAGTCAATCACCCTTTCCTCAGAGATACTGGGTGCTAGCTCAGGTCAGCCCCTTCTGGGCAAGTGATCCAAACTGGGAAAACAGGAGCCCAGGGGACATGTGATGAAGATCAGAGCCAAGAGATCTTGCAGAGGCTAACTAGAACAGCCCTTTAGGGAAAGATCCTCCAACCCATGAATCACCGACTCACCTGACTGTCTTCTGCTCCCTCACCTCCCGGCTCCACCTTGGCCTCCACTTAACTTGGACTCACAGGACGAGATTCCAGTCCTACTGAGCCCTGGACTGGGCACTCCTGTGCAGAGAGCCCGGGCGGCTGGCTTCTTCTGTGTCCACAGTCTCAGGCCCAGACTGCTCAGCCTTCCCTGGAGCCTGCGGCTCCTGCAGTCCCGTCCACCCCTCTCCCACTGGTTCTCCCGCAGGTGTTCCTTTCTACCGACTCACCAGAGGCCTTTCTTGGGGGATGCCCTGCAAGAAGCAGGTGAAGACTGCTACACTCCTCCTCCTCCATGTCCATGAGTGTCTGGAGACACCAGTCATCAAGGAAGAGAATTTCCAAATTTGAGAGAAAGAGAAGGAGGGGATCATTTCTCAACTTCCTGAGCTGAAATCTGGCAACACCTTAGAGTCACTTATTGACAAGCAGGACATCCAACTCTCTGAGAACAAAAAGGAGAATAAGAGCAGGTGCACAGGCCATGGCAACCCCATATCCGATGCCTATAAAGCACCTGGTGGAGCAGATGTGGAGCGAGCTCTTCTGGGATGTTCTCATCTGCATGGGGAGTCTGGGTCACAACAGTTCTCATCACTGGTGGATCTTCCACACAGAGACCCCTCTGTCTTACTCAAGGGGACATCTCATGACCTCTCAGACCTAATGCAGGCTAAGGGATCCCCACTCCTTCTCCTGCCCGGAGCCCGCCCTACCCCAAGATTCCAACAGGGAGCCGCTGAATGCGGCTTTGGGAAGAGATAGAGAGGGATATGCATGAGCAGTTCTCCTGAGCCCGCACAGATGCATCACAGTGCTGTTATATATGCCGCTAACATAGAGGGAGAAAGCTAGCTGGCTGGCTAGCTAGATGCCGTCAAATAAATTATCTCATTAATTATATCTTAAAAGTATCAAGAGGTCAAAAGGGATTTTGTTGAAATGTTGGAAATTCAGAGGGAAAATTCAGGAAACCCTTCATAGAGAAAGTAACTCCAGTTTGATTGAAAACAAACAATGGCTGTTACCCTCTCGAGAGATGATTATGAGAGAGGAAGGTATCACCCATGTGTCGTGTCAGGAAAGTGTGAGGTGTGCAGGCTGACAGGGATTTGGGAGAACTGAATTGTTCTGTATAAAAAGAAGAGAATTTAAATGATGAGGAGAGGGCCAGAGGGCTGCCAGCAGAGAGACAAGAAGGAAGGGGAGGAATGGGGGCTTGAGGGAAAGACTTGAGAACACCTGGCCCAGGAGAGAATTTGTAATACAATCACGGAAGGGGGTGCTTACATTTTGGCCATGGGGAAGGCTGGCACCTCGCTTGCCCTTTGTCACCCCACCAGTGTCTTTAATAAAGTCCACTTTGCTCACTGATGCTTCTTTGTGAAAGTGGATCCTTCTGGGAAAACTTGAGAGCTTTCTTATCGCTGGCTGGATGTTAAGGCCAGAATGGATGATAGGAGGAAGTCACCCTTGTGGACAGAGGTGGGTTGGGTTTTTTTTTCTTTTCTTTTTTTTTTTTTTCTTTCTTTTTTTTTTTTTTAAGATTTTATTTATTTATTCATGAGACACACACAGAGAGAGGCAGAGATATAGGTAGAAGGAGAAGCAGGCTTCTTGTGGGGAGCCCAATGAGGGACTTGATCCCAGGATCCCAGGATCACGACCTGAACCAAAGGCAGACCCTCAACCACTGAGCCCCCCAGGCATCCCAATAGAGGAGGTTCTGAATGCAGTTCCCTGGGAATTAGCAAAAATTCCTGAGCAAACTTCAGCCTTGAAGGCTGTGGGGTGGTAGGAATGACCAAGGCGGGCAGGCTACACCTTGACATCATCCGGGTTATACTTGGAAGAAACTAGAAATTTTCCTAACGTAAAAACAGGTATGATGAAAAGGTAGAGTTGGAAAATAGGAAGACAAAGGGAAGTGTGGAGGGATATCTTAGGCCCAAATTAGGTACAGACATCTCCTAGGGAGTGAGGCCCTGGAGAGGTGTCAGAGATCCCTGTGCCTTCTCCCACCCGCAGGAATTGCCCGGTTGCCTGAGGCAGCAGGTGCTTCAGATGATAGCCAATGATCTTTAGGATTTTTTTTTTTCAAATGTCATTTGTGATGTGGCACTCCTTCTGTTTTTCCATTTGCTAAAAAGGAATCTCACTTCACCAGTACCTTGGAAAAAATGGAGACAAGAATTTGGAGCAGGTTCCACCAAATTTCTCAGTTCACAGATAAAACTAGACAATAGTTCAAAGTTTTAGACATTTTCAAGATTACAACTTCATTTCTCTGAGCACAGATAATTTCTTAAAGAAGAAATAAAGGTGGATAGATAATTAGATATGGATATATAAGTATACATACATATAATAAAGGTGATATAGGGGCAGCCCGGATGGCTCAGCGGTTTAGCGCCGCCTTTAGCCCAGGGCCTGATCCTGGAGCCGCGGGATCGAGTCCCACGTGGGGCTCCCTGCATGGAGCCTGCTTCTCTCTCTGCCTGTGTCTCTGCCTCTCTCTCTCTGTGTCTCTCATGAATAAATAAATAAAATTTAAAAAAAAAAAAAATAAAGGTGATATAGTTGGTATGAAAAACTTCTGATATACAGAAACTATTCACAAGTCTGGGACGTTAAGGTTAAATTCTTGTATCATTCTTACTTAAAGAAAAGGCAAAACATTCTCCCTCTGGTCACAACACAATGTAATAACTTATCAATAATAATCATTTAACTTAATGTTTGATTTCTGCTTGGCACTTTGGTGCTAAACAATTTTTTGCTCATCCTACTCACATTATTAAGGCTGCTTAATACATTTATAATCCTTCGCTAAATGTTCACTATAATCCTGAACTAAAAGCTGCAGTGCAGATGAATACTGTCTTTGGCCCCCTGAAAAGTCAGTGTCTGCAAGGAGAGAAAATATATAAATACAACATCCTTAAATGGCACCACAAGGCAGTAGAGTGTGTATGATTAAGAGCTAACTATGTTGGAAGCAGTGTGTTCCAGTGCCAGCTTTGCCACTAACTAGATATGTGATCTTGTGCAGGGCCCTCCCTTTTCCCCACAGGGCTCCATTTCCTTATATTTAAAATAAGAGAGCTGAGCTATTATTTCAAAGGGCCTAGTTAGCTATGGAGCCATAAAAGAGAAAATATTTACTAACAGAGCCATGATAGGGAGGATGGAGAACCCTCAGGTTGTCTACCAATGGCTATTTTATTACCACCTGTCCCTGGTGTTTTATTTGTCTGGGATTAGCTGCATGTCCTAAATGGATCAATAGAATGGCTTTCATCTTGTCAACGTGAATAGTTTCTAGGTAATCTCAGGTTTAAGATCCCCAACCTCTAGTATGACCTTCACCATTAGAATTGGTTCAGGAGGCAGCCAGTCAGAACAAAGTGCAGGATTTCTGCTGGGAGTTCTTGGATGCAGATGTATTTCTTTGATTGGGTAGTGGGAAAGCCTGGAAAGGCCGTATTCATTCACAAGAGTTGAGTTGATACCAATGGAGAGTGTAACCAAGATGCTGATAGGAAAAGAGAGCCAGAGATAGGATCAGTTCCTCTAGAGTCTCAAAGCAAAAATTCACATAGCTGCCCCTGGAAGGATAAGTATGATCTGAATAGGAAAACAAGAAGGAAATCTCTTAATATTGGGACAGATGGTAGGAATCTGGAGGGAATGTGTTGTACTTCAATGGTGGCACATTTCTTGGTTGAAGCAGATTTATATGTATTTATCCAATAGTAAACATCTACCTTATAATACTATTGATACTGTCCATGGTAGAGGTTGGCTGTGCAGGCAGGGGTTCAGGACAGAGGCATGGCATGACTCAGTTCTCAAAGAGCTTATAAGCAAGCAGAAGGACTAAAAGGTCAATAGAGGAGGGATGGACCCCTCACTCAGCTCCAGGCTCTGCCAAGGGCAAGAAGAGTTTAGAGAAGGGGATTGTCTTTTGAATTCTTGCCTGGGAGGAATTATGATCCACTTTGCATAGATGAGAAAACTCTAGTATGTAAGCAAAAGTATCACATACCAAGTTAGACAATCATTACTGATAAGTCATAAAAATATGTTTTGCCTTTCTTTTACACATTTCTTAAAGGATTGCCTAAGATCACAAAAGCAGCTAGCAGGTGATAGAGTTGACAATTGATTCCAGGTCTTTTGGGCTTCAACACCTTGGTCTAGGCTCTCACTTCTCAAAACGTGATCTGTGGACCAAGAACGCCAGCATCATGTATGAGCCAGGCTGGCTCTATGATTTATATGGCCCAACACAAAATAAAACTCTAGGTGCCTTGTTCAAAAGGAGGAAAAAAGGACCACTGAAGGTACCAAGAGGAAGCCTTTCCTTGTCTTCCACAGCCTCTCAACTAGCAATGTTTATATTTGCCATTTAATTTCACTCTAAGAAAAGAAATATTCAGACTTTAAAATACACAGATTTACCATTTATCTTTTTTTAAGGTTTTTATTTGTTTATTTGAGAGAGGAAACGCTAAACAAAGCAACTCAATTATTCTTATTATTTTACTTCTTAGTAAGTACACATTCTATCAACAATCTCTGCCTTCTGCCCCCCTGATGAATAAGGACAAACTGAAAGGAAATGGAACTTCCCTTCTGTGGCATCACTTTGGGCATAAATGATTGGCTAAGATAAAGAAGTAACAGAAAGGATATGCTAGAGATTCTTAGTTCTTCATGATTCTTAGAACTACATTTCTTTCTTTCTGTATTCACAGCAAATTCTGGTTCTAAGGCTGCCGGCATCCTTAACGTTCCTAAGCCACAGACATAACATTACACTTTCTTTGAGATTTGCAAAATTCCCACTAGAATTCTGTACTAGTGAGCATCTCCATTATTCTACATACGCAAATAAGGCAGCAAGAGACAGGGATCATGCATATTCATATGCATATTCATCATGTACTGCAGTATCTCCTCCTTGCTCTTGCGGGCTATCTGCACCACCTGACCTGGCTTACAAAACACAAGTTCAAGTTTAAATTATTAAGAATTGGGCAGCCCGGGTGGCTCAGCGGTTTGGCGCCTGCCTTCGGCCCAGGGTGTGATCCTGGAAACCCAGGATCGAGTCCCACATTGGGCTCCCTGTGTGGAGCCTGCTTCTCCCTCTGCCTGTGTCTGCGTGTCTCTCTCTCTCTCTCTCTCTCTCTGTGTGTCTCTCTCATGAATAAAGAAAATCCTTAAAAAAAAATTATTAAGAATTTCAAGGGGGGCAGTTGGGTGGCTCAGTCTGTTAAGCATCCAACTCGGCTTCAGCTCAAGTCATGATCTCAGGGTCATGGGATCGAGCCCTGAGTTGGACTCTCAGCTCAGCACAGAGTCTGCTTGCGATTCTCTCTCCCTCTCTCTCTGCTTCTCCCCTCACTCACTCTCTCTTTCTCTCAAATAAATAAATAAATTTGTAAAAAAAAGAAAAAAAGAATTTCAAGGTCACAGTAGAGCATTCAATGTAGCTCAGAAGCTCTGCTACACTCTAGTTTACTCAAAATCTCCATCTACGTAAGATCCCCAGGTGGTTTGCGGGCATATCAAAGTCTGAGAAGCTCTGGTATAGTCCAGACCACTAAAGGTTTGGTCTTCCTAGCTTGAGGCTGACTTTCCTCCTTGGCTGGCTTAAGTGAAAGTGTTTTCTGTGGTCTGGGTGGTCCTCACTCATCCCTTCTTCCCATCTATGTGCAGCTCCACCAGGATGTCAGCAACCCACGGCCTGCTGGCTTTTCTGAAAACCTATTTATGAGGTTTGCTGAAATTTCAAGTCTCATCTGCCTTCCATCCAAGGCCTTTGTATATACTCTAATCCCAAGGAAGAAACCACAAAAGCAGATGGTGGGGGCTGGGCCAGAGGCAGAGGCCCCCAAAAGATGAAAGTCTTGTTAATTTACACATTAACATATAAGGGAGATGGCCTTATTATTGCGAATTCAAAGGTGAGAGTCTTGTTTTCCTCCACCTTTGCTATTTAATTCCATTATTTCCTTGCTTTTGCTAGTTTTGAATTTGCCCAGAGTACAAATTCTCTACTTTGGTCTGAGAGTTTTCATGATCAAAAAATAGAGGGTTTTGATTTGTATTTCCCTGATGCCAAGTGATGTTGAACATTTTTTCATGTATCTGTTGGCCATGTGTAGGTCTTCTTTGGAGAAATGTCTGTTCATGTCTTCTGCCCATTTCTTCACCAGGTTGTTTTTTGGGTGTTGAGTTTGATAAGTTCTTAATAGATTTTGGATACTAGCCCTTTATCTGACAAGACATTTGTCAATATCTTCTCCCATTCTGTAGATTGTCTTTAGTTTTGTCAACTGTTTCCTTCCACAATGAGGTACCACCTCACACTGATCAGAATGGCTAAAATTAATAACTCGAGAAATAACAGATGTTGATGACAATGTGGAGAAAGGGGACCCCCTTACACTCTTGGTGGGAATGCCAATGGGTACAGACACTCTGGAAAACAGTATGAAGGTCCCTCAAAAAGTTAAAAATAGAGCTACCCTATGACCCAGCGATTGAGCTACTAGGTATTTACCCAAAGGATACACACAGCAACTCAAAGGGGCACATGCACCCCAATATTTATAGCACAATTATATAATAGCCAAACTATGGAAAGAGACCAGATGTCCATTGACAGATAAATGGGTAAAGAAGATGTGGTATATAGTATATATATATATATATATAATATATATATATATATATTATATATATATATATAGTTTCAGAGGTAGAAAAAAACAGATGAACATGGGGAAGAGAAGGAAAAATAAGATGAAGTCAGAGAGGGAAACAAACTATAAGACTTAATCACAGGAAACCAACTGAGCGTCGCTAGAGGAGAATAGATGGTGGCATGGATGATAGGCATTAAGGAGGGCACTTGATATAACAGCACTCGGGGTTATATGCAACTAATGAATCACTGAACTCCACCTCTGAAACTAATAATACACTATATGTTAATTAATTGATTTTAAATTAAAAGCAAAAACAAAAAGTTAGAGGGGTACCTGGCTGGCTCAGCTGATAGAGCATGTGGCTCAATCTCAGGTGTGTGAGCTCAAGCCCCATGCTGGGCATGGATCCTACTTAAAAAAAAAAAAAAAAAAAAAAAGTTAGAAAAATAATTATAACCTCCCCTTACCCCAGAAAATATTTAAGAGGAGGAGAGAAAGCAGTGGAAAGTATAATTTTGACATTCTCTTTTACAGTTCCTAAGAATAATAATTTGAGAAAAAGAAATCAAGTCAGAATTAGGAAACTTCTTCTTTCACTTTCAACCTCAGAATAAAACAGAATTACTCCAGAGCTAACAGAATTGCCTGTCAGTTTGGGAGCAAAGCTTCAATGCACTGGTAGTTTGCAAGCCGATACAATATTTTTTTATACGACAGCAGCTCCCCTCCTCCTGTGTGGAGGAGCATTAAAAAAATGATAATAAATAAAAACAAGAAAATTAGAGAAAGGAAAAAGACAAAGAAGAGAGAGGGAAAAAAAAAAAAAAAAAGAAAAATTTTGAAAAGACACCTATTATTCCCTGGACTGGAATGGCTTCCTTCTTCTCCAAAGCTTCATGATTAAGCCCAATGGCCAAGTGTGTCAAGGCCAACTTGCTGCTTCTAATTTATCAGTACTGTTCTAACATTCAGACATCTCAAGTTTAAAGCCAAGCTTAGGGATGCCTGGGTGGCTCAGTGGTTGAGTGTGTGCCTTTGGCTCAGGGCGTGATCCCAGGTCCTGAGATTGAGTCCCACATCGGGCTCCACGTGGAGAGCCTGTTTCTCCCTCTGCCTGTCTCTGTAGCTCTCATGAATAAGTAAAATCTTTAAAAAAATAAAAATAAAAATAAAACCAAGCTTATATGCTCCCTGACCAGAACTGGAGATGGCATGCAGAAAGGCCTAGGTGGAGTAGGGAGTGAGGGAGCAGCACCGAGAGAGTAGGGGTGTGACTGGGACCCACAGAGAAAAGAAGGCAGGACTGGGACCCCCAGAGAGGGGTGACTGGGGCCTCCTAAAGGTCCCAGGCTTCTCAGCAGCTCCATTCCACAACAAAGAGACAGCTGAGTAGTTAGCTCTTTGCAGTTGAGTTTTTACCGCATAACTGGATGCTGTGAAGTATTTCCTTATAAACTGTTCTGCTAACACAATGACTGCATTCTCTTTGGATCACCGACTCAGGACATTCGGTAGCATGAGTGACAGGGACATTTTAAATTCATGGGAAATACAAAACCTCCTTTGTGGGCCTTGGTTTCAGCCGCTGCCTCAGGTAACAAGGGTTGAGCTAAGTCTCCCTCCTTTTCCCTTCCTTACCCATTGATTCCCTGGCCAAGGCGCTATCAAGTAGCCCGCTGACCCGTGGGCCAGGGCAGGGAGGAGGAGGTGAAAAGCAAGTAATCTGCCAGATGGAGGGGAGGGGGGTTCATCAGGAGACAGCTGCGTTTCCAAAGTTGGATCAAAATCAGGTTCGAGAAGTTAGGTCCTGCTTAAAAAGCTGCAGGCAGAGAGAGCTGAGTGGGCTGGGCCAGACTGGGATGTGGGGACCTCGCCCTCTCTCCTCCGTTTCTGCTTCTCTGGGGCCTGGAGCTGGAGGGCTCAGGCTGGAAAGTCCCCACCGCCTGCAATCAGAGGCTTCGCCATTGGTCAGATCTTGGTTCAAATCCTGTTTCTACCTTTCTCTGAAGCTCAGTAGCTTCATCTACAAAAAGCACTAGCCCCTCACTCGTGGGCTCTGGGGGAGGAATCAATGGGAAAATACAGGCAAAGAGCTCACGCCCAGGGCACGCAGAGCTTAGTAACCAGTAACAGTAATGGTAGTGGTAACTGTTGTTTTAAAGGGGAAGCCATTGGGGTGCCTGGGTGGCTCAATGGGTTAGGTGGCCGACTCCTGATTCTGGCTAAGTCCATGATCTCGGTGGTGGGATGGAGCCCCGTATTGGGTTCTGCACTCAGTGGGGAACCTGCATGGATTCTCTCTCTCTCCCTCTCCCTCCATTCTCCCTGCCCCCACTCCTGCTCTCTCTCTCTCTCTAAAATAAATCTTTAAAAAAATACAAATAAGGGGCACCTGGGTGGTTCAGGGGTTGGGTGTCTGACTTCAGCTCAGGGCATGATTCCAGGGTCCTGGGGTCAAGTCCCACAGGAGTCTGCTTCTCCCTCTGACTGTGTCTCTGCCTCTCTCTCTCCCTCACTTTCTCTCTCTCTCTCTCTCATGAATAAATAAATAAAATCTTTTAAAAAATTACAAATTTTAAAATAAAGGGTAAGCTATCGCCCAGAAGCCCAGCCTCACACATTTCCAAAGGACATAGTGAAAGGGTCACGAGTGAGGCCCTGAGTAACTTTCTCCAAACCCCCGAGGTCTGGGGGGTAAGCCACAGCCCCAGGGTCACAAGTGGGCAGACCCACACCACTATCCTTCAGGAGGAACACCTTCTGTTCCTTCTTGCCTGGATTTCCCATCTCTCTCTCTTTTCCCATCTTCCCCAAAGACCCCATCAGCCTTATTCTTTCCTGACAGTAACTTGAGGAAAAGTCACCTCATGATGCTGACCCCCATCTGCCTCTTCAAGGCAGGAAGACGATGAAGCAGCTACCCTCCAAATCCCTTTGGAAGCCAACATATCAGAATGATCCATTCCTCTTCTTTCCCCCTGCTCCTTCATTTGCCCTTCAGGACTCAAACTCCTGTGACAAAGACGTATCTGGTCGAGCTTGAGTCACCTGGCACCAGGAGGCAGAGCAATGTGAAGGAAAGAATCCCCCAGGGATTTTGGTCTTTCCTAGGAGGAGAGCAGGACCTGGATTTTGACAGTCCCGCCATGAGTGCCCAGTCTGTGGAAGAGGTTCCTTAAGAGAAATCAGAAGGGAAGAAGACACATTGGGATTTGGGTGGAAAAAAACAAAGGAACCACTACAGCCAATGTACAGACAAAATAAAATTGCTCATGTCTTCCCTCTTCATTCATACATTCCTTCATTATTCACATATTCACTCTTGACTGTCCAGACTACTGGAGAGACAAGAGTTACCTGCACCTGAGGATTTTTAGAAACTGTCATATTAAGTGTTTGACAAAATATTCTATGGTAAGTACAATAATGTTGGCTCCACTTAGGAAGCAGAGTGGATCTCAAGCACTAAATTGCATCTCTCCTCAAGGCCAACCAAGTCCTTGAGGGAATGGTCATCCAGGACCAAACCAGGCACACTGGTTCAGAGGACCGCTGGGGTATGAGCCAGCCCTACAGATCTCAATCTGGGTAATTTTACCCCCCATCCCAGGGGTTTGCAAGGGGAAGGAGCACTGCTATTGGCATCCACTTGGTAGAGACCAGGATGCTGCCAAACATCTTACAATGCACAGCACAGCTCCCCACAACAAAAGAGTTCTCCTGCCCAAAATGTCAAGTAGCGCAAGGATGAGAAACCATCGGTAGATAGCCAAGGAGTCTTTCAGCCCAATAATCCTGATGCCTTTTGCTGACTCAGAACTTTCTCTTCATAAGTGTTCACTATGGCCATCATACTCAACAAGTATTTATGGACCCGCATGTGTTAAACAACGCTGGCCCAAGAAAAAGTCAAAGTGGAGAAGAGGATCTAACATCTGTTGGGTCCTCCACCTGCTGGGAATAGTGTTAAGGTCTTTATATTTAGGATCTCCTCTGTGCCTTATCACTAGACTAGAGGTGGGAATTACTAATTCCATTTACATTCAAGGATAAATGAGGATTGACAAGGTTAACTAACCCTCACAGGAAGGTTACTAGAGCTAGGATTTGGGTGTCTCCCAAGACTGTGTTCCTTCCACCTCTATTCTGGAGTTGGTCCACTGCGGGCTATGGCCCTATTTTGCCCACCACCTGTTTTTGTAAGTTCAGCTTTATCCTAACAGCTGCCCCCATGTTTTGCTCTTTAATGGGAGAGAGGCCAACTGTGTTGTCCAGAAGTGGTTTTAAGGGTCACCTTGAAGACCTCTCTCAGCCACCTAAAATAGCTTGCTGCTTTGGCTTTGACATGGTTTTCTGGACCCTCCGTGTCTGTGTGATGATTTAGGGGTGCTATGAAGAGAGTTGCCAGCAGATCTTGTCCCTGTCACTCTGTGAGGTGCCTGATGTTCCCCTTAGATCCCTTCTTAGTGCTTTTTAGAAACTTTTCTTCTGTAACTAGTGTAAGATGTTATAAAACTTGGGAAGAATTCCACATCCGCCAGGATTAGAGCATCTGATCCACTGCCCCTCAGTGGAGGTTGGACCCAGACAGACCAAGTCTCAGGAGGAGGAAGGCCTGAAGCTCAGCTCCTTGGTGAGAGGCCCCGGGCTATTCTGGAGCTGCTGAGTGATAGGTGCAAAGAGTGGATATCAGTCTTCGTGGGCGGTTGGGGTGGAAAGGACACTTAAAGCACAAAAGGCACACTCTACCCTGTTACCAGGTAGCTGCCCTCTCTCCCCACTGTACCCAGTCCCACAGGCCCAGGTATTTTCCCTTTCAAAACAAACTGAGGCAGTGGTTGTTTTCATTCCCTCCACAGACCACTAGACGAGCAAGGGGAGGCCTCCAGCCTCCAAGGAAAAGCATGGTGGCCATCAGGGGTGTTCTCTCTTTAGGTGAAATCACCAGGGCATTTCAATGATCTCCTGGCTCCTGTAGATCCTTCTGTTACCTTTTGCACGATAAGCCAGACCCAGGCCCCCTCTAACCCCTTCCTGGACACGTTCCCCTTCCCTTCCACCGCAGCTGGCTCAAGGTGGCTCCAGTCTCCTGCATGCAGCCCCTCTCCGTGCTCTCTGCTGGGAAGGCCCTTCCTTCTGCTGCAGCCAGCCACCTCCCCCTCTGCACACACATTTCCTCTCGCTCCTCCCCCAGCCTGTTTGGTTTAGGGTCTTCCTGCTGTGCAGACTCTACCCCACTCGCTCCCTTGTACAACAGAGCATTTCCCCTCATATCTGACTTCTGCCTTAGACTGTGCCTCTGCGGACAGCAGGGACTGGATCTCCTCTCTGTATTTGGGCACCTGACTCTGTGAGCAGCACCTCCTGGGTGCTCAGAGAGCTCCAGGTGGGAACTCTGAGGCACACAGCCCGGTGTTTTAGCTTTCTGTTGAGACTAGCACAGACGTGCACACATCTTTTTGTGCAGTTAGTATGATTCTTATGGCACAGTAATGTTTCTATGAATGAGCAGGGTATTAACAATGAACCACAATATAGACTGCCATTGAAAAAAAACAACACATTTGTCTTGCTTTCTGAATTATTAGAGGATTCCCTCGGATGTCTGTTTGGTGCTTTGGGCTCCCTGCTCGTATTCATAGGTAGGCTCCAGAAAGTGCCGAGAACAAGGCTTCCCTGCAGAGAGAGACACTGGGCTGTTTTCCTGAAGCACCCCTACTATCAAAATATGTCTTCTTTAGGTCCCCCTCCCAAAGCAGACCCAAATACGAGGAGCCTAGTTCAGGGTATTGATCCCACAGATGATCTCAAGAAAACCCAGAATGGAGGTAGAGAAGTGAGGCAGGAAGGAAGGAGGCCAGTTTGGGGCAGGGCTGGGGGGCAGCAGGAAGCAGCCAAAGTTCAGTGTCGCAGGGAGCCTGAGTCTGCTGCGTAGGTCATGCAGTCAGCGATGTCTCCCCAGTGGAAGAGCAAGAGCAAGGGGTTGGCCAACTGAGAGGCACATCCTACCCCAAGAAAGTTGCAGGAGTTTTCAGGAACCTGTTGGCAGGTGTAGAAGTGCAATATTGTGGGGTTAGGGGCAGGGGTGCAGGGTCTGCTTTAGGATCTTAGGTCTTCCATGCTGATCAGCTTCTCCTGAGGGGCATGTGTGTCCCCCCCCCCACCACCTGCTGGTTGGGAGACCAGCTGTCAGCATTCTAGGATCTGAGTGGGAGAAGCTGGTTTCCCACTACAATGCACTCGCTTATGCTCCTCAGCAGCCCCTTTTTCAGTACGGAAGAAGCTCCTCAGCTGTGCCTTGCCCCAGGTCACCCTCTCTAGAGCATCACTAACAGAAATAGCATGAGAGTCCTTGCAGTAATTTTAAATGTTCTTTCTGTCTTATTAAAAAAAAAAGAGAAATGAATTTTAATCATATGTTTTATTTAACCCAATAGATCAAAAGCATTATTGTTTTAACGTATCATTAATATTAAGAAAATATACCGAGAGGCATCTTATGTTGTTTTGTACTGTGCTCTGTCATCAAATCTACTGTGTTTCACATTCACAGCACATCTCAATTTATAAGAACCACATTTTGAGTGCTCAGAAACCTCACCTGCTCAGTGGCTACCCTGCTGGGCAGTGCTGCTTGGAACTAACCTCCCAGTCATGTGCAAAGGTGGGGGAAGGACAGGACAGGTCTGCTAACAGGCTTTGAGAAGAAAGATGGGCCTAACTGCTTCATAAAAGACTTCCGACCTATGTTTCCAATCACTCCCATTTTGGGGATATCTGGTGTCACTCATTGCTGAGCATTTCTGGGAGCACGTGGCACAAACCAAATGGCTGACTCTCTTCCTAACCACTACCAGCTTAGGGTTGAGCTTCTTTGAGCTGGTTAGTTCATTCTGACTCATCCACTGGCTTTCCACCTTCCCTTTTATGGTTCTTTCCTCTGCTCTCTTAGTCTTTGTGGGTTTGTGCTTTAAAATAATTCATTCATGGCCATTTTTGTGGGGGTCTTTAGAGAGAATCAAGATATCAAGACATAGATGTGGGAACCACCATCTCTAATAATCAGTAAGTTTTCTATATCACTGAAATATGAGATTATTTTTTTATTTGGCCTACAATTTTTATTAGGTGTGTCTGGTACTTTGGTTTCAAACATCTGCAACCCTATATGTGCAATAATTGTTTCCTGAAGGAATGAATGGGTGAATGAAGAGATACATGAGGGTAAATTCATCTTCAAAAGTGCCCAATCTGGCTGAAATCAATGCCCTCCCCACCGCCCCCACACAGCTCTGGTTCACCCTGTGGGGAGCCTGTTCTTTGTCCCATTCATTGGCCCAGCTCCATTACCTGCATAACATCTCCCAGGTACCACCCGCTAAGAAACCCCTTGCAGTGATGATGGGCAGGTGGAAGTGACTAGAACTTTTCAACAGCGCTCAGCAGAGACCCGAATGGAAGAGGGGCCTTGAGCCAGTTTCCACCTCTTCTCAACCTCATTGCCCCACTGTTTGCTAGCACTGACCACTTCCTTGCAATATTCGTGCTGCTTTTTGCTTTTTCTAGTGTGGGTATTTCTTAATTCTGCCTTCCTCAGCCTTTGACCTCATTTCTTCTTTTGAAAGGTATTGAATTTCTTTCTGTGGTTTTTCTGGAATCCTTTAAAAATGAATCTAAGTCCCTCTATCATAGAGCAACATTAGAATCTCGTCTTTATATGTAATCCATATAGGGCTGGTGGCCTCAGGGTCCTTCTTTATTTGGTGGTACTTTTTATTTCATTACTGTGGCATCCAAGAATAAGTGAAAGGCAATTTCTTTTTTTTTTTTTTTTTTTTTTTTTTTTTTTTTTTTTTAATTTTTATTTATTTATGACAGTCACAGAGAGAGAGAGAGAGAGGCAGAGACACAGGCAGAGGGAGAAGCAGGCTCCATGCACCGGGAGCCTGATGTGGGATTTGATCCTGGGTCTCCAGGATCGCGCCCTGGGCCAAAGGCAGGCGCCAAACCGCTGCGCCACCCAGGGATCCCATGAAAGGCAATTTCAATATGCATTAGACTCTATCAAAAATGCCAAAAAGGGATTTCATTCATAAGATACGAGAAAACTTAAATTCATTGCTTTCACATAAGCAGAAGCCTGGAGAATCAAGGAATTTTCAAATTCTAAGATCTCATTAGTTGGCTTCTTTTGTTGAAATAGGAGATAGTTTGGGCAGCCCAGGTGGCTCAGCGGTTTAGCGTCGCCTTCAGCCCAGGGCCTGATCCTGGAGACCTGGGATCGAGTCCTGCATTGGGCTCCCCACATGGAACCTGCTTCTCCCTCTGCCTGTGTCTCTGCCTCTCTCTCTCTGCGTCTCTCATGAATAAATAAATAAAAATCTTTAAAAAAGAAATAGTTTAATTAGTTACTACATATATCTAGACAGTAAACAGTTATGAAAAAGGAAGTTCTAGAAGCAGCTACAATGGTGTAAATACACAAAGGAAATTTCCACAGAGGAGGTAAATAAAGAGAAGTAAATTTGGGGATGGGGTATCACAGGAGGAAGAATCCTGCTCTTAAAATTTATAATAAAACTGGAGTGCCTGCCTGGCTCAGTCAGAACACTCTTGATCTCAGGGTCATGAGCTCGAGCCCCACATTTGATGTAGAGATTACTTAGACAAAAGAATAGTTGTATTTTTAAATTTATAGTTACCTGGTCAATAAAGATGCAAATTGAATTAAGTTGGAAATTCCTCAAAGCTCATCCCATAAGCTGACAGAGTTCTGGTTGCAGCAAGGTCCAATGTGTGCTGCCCCCACTCCCACAGGGACACCCCACCTTTTATCTCCTCAGCACCCATTTCCAACTCTGTGTACTGCGACATATTTTAGTCAATCAATTTTGTAAGCCATTAAGAAAATAGAATTGCCCTACCAAAAATATGCATTCCATTAATATTTCTTGACAAATATTTTTCTTAAAAAATATCATAGTTGCCTAGATTTTTATAGTTTTCAAAAACATTTCAGAATGCCTTATTTCACTTTATCTTCACAACAATTATTACTATGTTTGCGGGGGAAGGGATTCTTATCAGACATTTTATTTATTGACCATTCTATTTATTTATCACTCCTTTTCCTTCTCTCTCTTTTTTTTTTAAGATTTTATTATTCATGAGAGACACACAGAGAGAGGAAGAGACCTAGGCAGAGGGAGAAGCAGGCAGGGAACCCAATGTGAGACTTGATCCCGGGATCCTGACTTGAGCCAAAGAGAGATGCTCAACTACTGAGCCACCCAGGTGTCCCTATCACCCCCTTTCTATGAAAGACTATGGGTGGTACAGGCTTCCCACCACTGGCAAAGTGCAGGACCAGAACTAGATGCCAGTCTCCTCAACTTCTAGTCTAGCATCCTATCCACTGAAGCATTTGGTCACTCCGACCTCAACTCCATGCCTACTGATGGTGTCCAAAATAAACTTCATCAGGGGAACCTTGTGTGGCTCAGCAGTTTAGTGCCTGCCTTTGGCCCGGGGCCTGATCCTGGAGCCCCAGAATCGAGTCCCACTTCGGGCTCCCTGCATGGGGCCTGCTTCTCCTTCCGCCTGTGTCTCTGCCTCTCTCTATGTCTATCATGAATAAATAAATAAATAAAATCTTTAAAAAAAAAACAAAAACAAAATAAACTTCATCAGAAGCAGAGAACCTTCAGAGAGGACTCAGGGTCTGTCATGGTGATGATTTAGGGCTGTCAGGGTCCTGCACTCAATTCTAATGTGTGGAGAGGCAGCAAACAAAGGTAAGGTCATTGTGTGGACTTAAGTACTTTCTCCACTGATGAGTTTCCAGAGATTTAGTTACTCTCCTCTTCCTGGTACAGGAAGAAATGGAGATTTCCCTTATAAACATAAATGTCTCTTACAAGAGGTCGGTCACTTCTACTGGGTTTCCAGAGTTTCTCCTGTGCTTTTTCTTAACAATAACCAGCCTAAAATAATCCGAATGCCAAAAAGGCATATTTTAGGGTGGCAAATGCTGTTCCCCTCTGGGGAGTCAGGCTGAGTAGCTGCCATGGGGATTCAGGGACCCAGCTGGGTGAGGATGGCATTGCCACAGCAGGGGGTCTTGTGTGAGGAGTCACAACCTAGGGGGCATAGACGTGGGTCAATCCATACTCCAGTGGGATACATATGGGTCCAATCCATATTCCAATGGATCCGATCCATGGGTCTGATCCATAGTCCCGTGGGATGAGGAAGGTGCCCATGCAGGAACTGGAAGCAGAGTCTAAGAGGGGGTGAGAATGGCTTCCACAGGGTGGTGTTGACAAGTCAGGGCAATGGCAGAGTGAGTAGGGCATACTCAGAGGTATAGGGCAGTGGCTATGACCAGATACTGAGGGGCAGAGCAAATGAGATTTAAGGATATTGGGAGCCAAATTTCTTACTGTTGAAGTCAGGAGTTAGAAATGTGGAAAAAGAAGAAACTAGAACACTGTCGTGTTGGGTGGGAACTGGATTTAGTGGGGTAGGCTTAGGGTTTTCAACATATATAGATAGACATAAAACTAAGTATAGATGAAAATATGTATGTGTGTACATATATGTATATATATGCATATACCTATATAATTTTGTCTGTAGCTGTATAACATACAAATGTATATTTACATATATCCCACAATTTTGCCTGCTAAGATAAGAGGACTTCTAATAGCAATCAACGCAGCCTATATTTCATATACTCGATACTATTCTCCACTTTGGGGGAAATGGCCGATTGTAGGGCTAAGGCAGGAAACTTACAGGATGGACTCTGTGCCAGTAGACAAGGAAATGACAGGGACACATCTAAAGGACACGGAAGCCAGCTTGATTATCAGAATAAATGGTCATTATGATGGATTATAACTTCTTGAATAAAATAGAAAATCATGAGCCCTTAGCAATGTCAATATATGGATAAATTGCAAGTGTAAGGAGAAGGGGATATTTACAGAGACCCCTGCCCCACAAAATATGCATTAATTGGAGTAGGGACAAGAGTAAGTTCTTATTGGAAAAGGTGACAGATATCACCATCAAGTGATCAAAGTGAATGTTGTCAATAACTAGGAAAACTGAAGTCGTGTGCTCCTGATAGGATGCCTGCAAATAAAGTGTCACTTGAGAAATTCCTGCTAAAGATGTGTAAGCTCAATCTTATATCAGATAAGACCCAAGTTGGGCAATGCCTGTAAAGTAAGAGGCCTATATTTTCAAAGGCATCAAAATCAGAAAAGTTAGAGAAAGACTGGGGGGCTAGTTGTTGCTGGTTGGGGGGACATAAGTGGTTGACAACGAAGTACAACCAGGGATTCTGGTGGACCCTTTACTGTAATGGACTCACCGGACAATTGGTAAAACCCGAATGGGGTTCGGGGAGTAGATGGTTGTAACGTAAAAAATGCTAACCTGAAGATCTCAGTGAGTGCATTGTGCTTCTGTAAAAGGATGTCCTTGTTTTGAAAATATTCTTGGTCATAGGTAGGGCGGGGATAGTGTACCATGCAGTCAACTTACTATCAAATGGTTCAAGGGGAAAATAATTCTTTGTACCTGGACACCTGGGTCGCTCAGTGGTTGAGCATCTGCCTTCAGCTCAGGGTGTGATCCCGGAGTCTTAGGAATCCAGTCCTGCATTGGGCTCCCCTAGGGGGCCTGCTTCTCCCTCTGCCTGTGTCTCTGCCTCCCTCTCTGTGTGTCTCATGAATAAATAAATAAAATATTTTTAAAAATTCCTTGTACCATTCTTGCAGTTTCTGTAACTTTGAGAAGGTTCAAGAGAAAATTTGATTTAGACAATAATAGTTGTCTAAGAAGAACAACAGCCACAGAAAAGAAAGGAAAAAATATTCCATCACATTAAGAGATGCAGTGTGGTGGTTGTGGGAAAACATTAAGTGGTAGGATTCCCACGTGGATCCCTTTCTGAGCAAATAAAATGCTCTTTGCAATAAGTTACTCAGGTGGAGAACAAAGTAAAGCCACACCCGTTTCAAAGAAGACGACTAAAGAAGGTTTTCTTATTCCATAACCACAGACAAGTCCCAGAGAGGTTATCCAAAAGCAAATTCCAGGAAAAGGAAAGGGTGTCGTTCTCATTATTATTGAGAGTGGTTTTTTTTCTTATTTGTTGTTATACTTACTACTTTGTAATTGGTAAGAATTAGTCTCCTTTCATCTAAAGAAAAATGTCATCTTGGTCAAAGGGTTTGAACTAGGATAAAGCTTCTTTAAGCACAGTTTTGGAAAATAAAAATTGCAGCACCCAAACACAATGTCCATTATGCACTTTGTGTGCTCCTTTGAATCTTTTTATGTTCCTCCTTTTTAAGTGGCTGTGATCTAGCGTGCGAGGTTTTTTGAGCATAGCAAAGAGGTCTTGCACAGGCTTTTGAAGTTGACTGACCAAGTTCTACATCCGGCTTCTGACGCTCTGTAACTTTGAGTTTCCTCATGTACCAAAGAGAATCAATATACTCTCCTGTCTTGGGGTTTAGGAGAGCATTAAACGAGATCCTGGGTATAAAGCACTTAGCAGGGTACATTGAACATTTTATGTATTCAGTAAATATCTGCTATTGATTGAAAGCACATCCCCATGGTTTTTTTTGGGGGGGTTGGGGTTTTTTTTTGTTTTTTTTTTTTTTAGAGTTTAGTTGTTTGTTTATTTGAGGGGGGCAGAGAGAGCAAGCAGAAAAAGAAGCAGAGGGAGGGGGGCAAGCAGACTCCCTGCTAAGCGTGGAACCCGACCTGAGCTGATCTCACCAACCTGAGATCATGACCTGAGCCAAAATCAAGAGTCTACAGCTTAACCAACAGAACCACCCAGGCACTCCAGCCCTTTCCCATGTTTTTAAATCATCGTCATAATCACAATTATTATAAGTAGCTCCTAAAAAGATGCTCAAGGAAAGCTTTGGTGTGTGTCTCTTTCATTGGTTGCTGTGACAGTCTGCTAGCTGTTCAACAAAATTCATTTCCTTTTCTCCTGAGCACACAGCTGGAGGACATTTCCCAAACACCTTTGCAGTGAGATGTGCCGTATATAGCTGAGTTCTATACGGCACAGGAGAGAAGGAGAAGGAATGTGGGCCACTTCCCACACACAGTCCTCCATGTTCTTTCCCTTTCAGGCTCGCTGAAGTGACAGTGCCCCATGTCACCAGTGTGGCTGTGGAAGTAATATTTTGAAAATATTATTTTGAAATTTTGAAAATGAAATTGAAATTTTGAAAAATTTTCTGCCATTTTGAAAATGGCAGAGGGGATCCCTGGGTGGCTCAGTGGTTTGGCGCCTGCCTTCGGCCCAGGGTGTGATCCTGGAGACCGAGGATCGAGTCCCATGTCAGGCTCCCTGCATGGAGCCTGCTTCTCCCTCTGCCTGTGTCTCTGCCTCTCTCTCTGTCTCTTGTGAATAAATAAATAAAATCTTAAAAAAAAAAAAAAGAAAGAAAGGAAAATGGCAGAGCTAGCATGTGTTAGGTCCTACAAGTCTGTATAGAGCAAAAACTTGCCCTGACACCCAGAAACTGCATTGTAGACTGTTGATGAAGGAGAAATGAACTTTTATTGCATTTGAATTTGTATTTATCCAGTTTTGTTTATCTTTGTTAAAGCAGCTAGCATTACTTGGATGCATTTTATTTAGGCTTGGTTCTAAAAGAAGACAATAACTCCAACGCTTTGGGGTTTGTTGTTATTGTTGTTGCTTAATTTTTTAAAGATCGTATTTATTTATTAGAGAAAGAGAGCATGCGTTGGGGGGAGAGGCAGAAAATACTGAGACCACTCCGAAAAGTGGCATCCTGGGGCAGTGTTCCCATGAGCATCGCAAATTGTATGAGAAGTCCCACACTTTGTTTTTTTTCTTTTTTGAACCAACAAAGGCAGCTTTTCCAGTACATACCCATAATATACTGCACAGCTCATGTTCTGCAGGACATACTTCGAGAAACTGGCACAGTGTTTGGTACAAGGTAAATAATCAACAAATGTCTACCAGATGTATAAAGTAAGGAGACCACCAAAGCACCTCTCAAAAGGAATAAAGGAGCTCCTGTTTGCATTCCTGGGTAAAATGGCTGCTGGAGGCTATAGGATATTGGGTGCAAGCAAGGCCCTGGCAACATATAGGAGTTGGTTGGGAGAAGGAATATACAGACATGCATGTTCTTTACCCCCATCGGTTGGAGAACTTCTAGGCCACAGTGCCCGAACACCATGTAAGGATCAGAGAAGAGACGACCCTGACAAGAGCCTGTCCAGGTGTTTAAACTTGACCACATGATTGTGCCAGTTATTCCTGAGACAGAAGATGTAAAGCCATGCAGTGGGTGGGTTGGGTGATCCCTGTTGTCAAGTCTGAGCAAATTTAAGAAGATGAAAGAGAGAGAAACGGTCTGGCACCTGCCTGCCTTTATACAACAATAGAGGTAAGCTTTCTGCATGTGCTGCCAGGTCGAGTACCAAATCTGCTAGGTCTCATCCCCACGAGCCAATAAAGAAAAATACAAGTCATCCAAAGGGGACCAAGACTCCGAGAAAGGAACATGAACATGAACAAACAGAACATCTATCAGAGAGACAGCACTGCTGTAGGGAAAGACAGTATCTTGGATATGGAAACAGTAAGAGCACTTATATTCAAGTCTAGGTAAGATACAGAGCACTCTCTAGGGTGAAATAACGTGATTTTTGAACAACAAAAAAAAATTCAGTAAATGAACTAAGGGTCACTGTTGAGCCCAAAGACTCCAACCCTGACATGCACAATCTACTTCTCTCTCCCCACACACATATTTTCTTTCTTCTGTTGACTCTGAAACATCAATTCCTATCTGAGGTCAATGCTGCCATTTGTGATTAGATACTTTTTAATCTACACAAAGGCATTGCTCCAGCCACTGTCCCCATCTTGCTACTGTAGCATCAGTTTTTGTCTGTCTACTGCATGGGTTTTAAAATTCTCCATCTGTAAAAGATTCTTCATTCACTTCCTCATATCCCAGCCTCATTTCTCAGCTGTCCTTTATAGAACTGCTCATTTTTCCATACAAATATTCAGAAAGAAATTCTAGGGAACCATAGGATGTCTTGTGCTTAGTTCTGTACAGTGTGTTTGTGGTGTCCTCAAATAGCCGATTTATGTAAGTATTTTTTAATAATGTGTGTTAATTTAAATTAGCCGAGGTTGCCTACCAGAGTATAACTAGATTTTGATACTAAGAAACATACCTCAACATTTTTGTCTGAAGCGCAAATAATAATAGAAATTTTTAAATATCCTTATTCACTCATCCCTTTTTTTATTTTAAAGATTTTATTTATGTATTCACGAGAGACACACAGAGAGAGGCAGAGACACAGGCAGAGAGAGAAGCAGGCTCCATGCAGGGAGCCCGATGTGGGACTCACCCATGGTCTCCAGGATCACACCCTGGGCTAAAAGCGGCGCTAAACTGCTGAGCCACCTGGGCTGCCCTATTTACTCATCTCTTGAACCTACCTCAATCAGGCTTCCATTGCCATCAAGGCAGCCAAACAGTTATGGTCAGCTCCACCAGTGACTTCCCCATCGTCAAAACCAAAGGTCCATTCTCCAATTCAACTTACTCCATCTCTGGTGGCCTTTGACCCAACTGATCATCCCCTCCTTCCTGAGGCATCATTTTCTCTGACATTAGGTCACTCACTTTCAGCTCCCTCCCTGTCTCATGGGTGTCTTCTCAGCCTCCTTTGTTTTTTGACTCTCATTCTCTAATCTCAGAGCTCTTTCTTTCTGTACAACACTAATTCCTTAGATGTTCTCATACAAGATCAAGACCTTCCCCCCCACCAGTTTTATTGAGGTATAATTGACAAAAAGAATTGTAAAATGTAAGATTTTTAAAAATGATTTTATTTACTCATTCATGAGAGAGGCAGAGACATAGGCAAAGGGAGAGGGATGGAGGGAGCCTGATGCAGGCTCGATCCCAGGACCCCAGGATTGCATTGTGACTTGAGCCAAAGGCAGATGCTCAACCACTGAGCCCATAAAATGTAAGATATTTAAGGTGTACATCACGGTGATTTGATTGCTATAAGTATACATCATGAAAGGGTTTCTCCCCATAGAGTTTACTAACGTATCTGTCATCCATGTTTCCTTTTTTTTTAATGAGAATTTTTTTAAACTTACTCTCTTAGCAAATTTCAGATTTCAAGGATATAAGACAGTGTTATCAACTATAGTCACCAATGTCTACACATTAGATTCTTAGACCACATTCATTTTATCACTGGAAATTTCTATCCTTTTACCAACCTCTTCCTATTTCCCCCTAATGCCTGGCAACTACTTTTCTACTTTTTATGGGTTTGATTTTTTTTCTTTTCTTTCTTCCTTGCCTCCTTCCTCCTTGCTTTCTTCCACATCTAAGTAATACCTTGTCTTTCTATTGGTCTTTCTCTGTCTGCCTTATTTCACTTAGCATAATGCCCTCTAGATTCATCTATCTTGTCTCAAATGACAGGATATCCTTTTTAAGGCTTGATAATATTCCATTGTATGTATATATGACATTTTTTTGGAGGATCATGATTTTAAATGCCATCTATCTGATGATGAGTCCCTTATTTTTCTCTCCAGGCAATATTTTCCCTCTGAATTCCAGTAAGGAGATCCAACTTCTTACTTAGATATCCCCATTGGTATATCTAATAGAAATTTCATATATGACATGTAAACAAAAAAACTCTTAATATTCATCCTCAAACTACTTCTCCTGCAGTCATCTTAAACTCAGTAACTCCATTCTTCTAGTTTCTAAGGACAAAAACTGTAAAGTTTTCCCTGACTCCTCTTTTTCTCTCCTTACTGCTTTCAATCAAGTGGCAAATTCTTTTCATTTTACTTAATCACTTACAATCCTATTCTCCATTATACCATCGTCCCAATACCTTTACTTACTACCTCCATTATTTTTTTAAAGATTTTTTATTTATTTTATTATTTTTTTAAGATTTTGTTTATTTACTCATAGAGACGCAGGCAGAGACACAGGCAGAGGGAGAAGCAGGCAGAGGGAGAAGCAGGCTCCATGCAGGGAGCCCTACGTGGGACTAGATCCCTGGTCTCCAGGATCACACCCCGGGCTGCAGGCGGCGCTAAACCGCTGCGCCACCGGGGCTGCCCTACTGCCTCCATTATTATAACAGATCCTAAACTAGACTACTCACTTCTACCCTGACTTCCTTACAGTAAATACTATAAACACCTTCTAGAGTGAACCCTTTAAAGTGTAATTTAAACCTCTGAGGATTAATTTCTTACTCTCATTCAGCCCTCAATATCTGATTGTCATTCTACATTAATGTCACAAAGTACTTTTTCCAACTCCTGATGAAACATAAAGAATATATTCCTTTGATAATCATCATTACCCAGAAAATGTTGGGAAGCCATAGATTCAATCAAGCAACAAAAAACACAACTAACAATCAATAGCTACAATAAAAAGGCAAATAGCACAGCTAGAAAGTGAACATATCAGTCGAATAAACTCCAAAGAGAGATAAGTGACCAATGCACACATGGAGAGATAGATGGTCAACATCATGTGTCATTAGGGAAACGTGGTCCTGTGAGAAAAGACACACATTTAACCTTTCCCAATGAAAAGTCTTGAATTCTGAAGATAAGGAGAAGATCTTATAAGCTTCCAGAAAGAATGAACAAGTTACCTACAATAGGGAAAAAAATCTAACAGGCATCATATCAGACCACAACCCTGGAAGCCAGAAAACAGTGAAATATCATTACCTAGCACTGAGAGGAATTCCATGCCCAGACATTATTTCATTAATCAGTGAGAGAAAAAGAAAAATATGAGGGAGGAGTTGCAAGATTTCAGAGTATATCAGTACATTTGCAATGTACTCCATTTGAGGAAACTGTCCCAGGGAAAGACTAATCGAACATCAAATAAAATCAGAATGTAAATGTCAGTCTGGGGAAAAATGAAAAAGAAGACTGGTAAGCAGTGAATCTTTATACATGTCTATATATTGCATAGATAGGAAGATTCTGACTAGAGATAGGTAAGCTAAGTCTAACTGCAGGCTCTTGAAAATGGAAGATTTACATTATAAGAATAACAAAAATCCCAATCTAGAATTAAGATGCCAAATGATAAAATTGAGGCATTGAGGGTGCCTGGATGGTTCAGTCAATTAAGCATCTGCCTTAGGCTCAGGTCATGATCTCCGGGTCCTGAGATTGAGCCCTTTGTCAGTTCCCTGCTTAGTGGGGAGTCTGCTTCTCCCTCTCTCTGCCCTTCCACCCCCCACTCATGCGCGCGTGTGCTCTTCTCTCTCTCTCTCTCTCTCTCTCTCTCGCTCTCTCTCTCTGAAATAAATAAATAAAACCTTTAAAAAAAAAAAAAGAAAGAAAGAAAAATGGAGGCATTGAAAGTTCAGTGGGAAAGAGGAGAAAAATACAAATGTCTGAAAACTCACCAGGCATAAATTTCTAGCTGAATTTCATCTAACCTTTAAAGGATTGACAATACTTTTATTTAAATTGCTCTAAGCCATAGAAAAGGATGAAAAGCCCCCAATTCATTTTATAAGATCAAAATAAACTGAATCAAAGCCAATAAAAGGTAAGCCAAAATTGAAAATTACAGGCTAGTTCATGAATATAGATTCAAGAAACCTAAATAAAATATTAACAAATAGAACAGTCATGTATTAAAAAGAAAAAGAAAAAAAAAAAAGCAGACCATGACTCTTTCCACAAAGTCAAGGGTGTTCCCATACCAGGAAGTCTAGCAACATAATCTATTACAGCAGTCCTTTGAGGAGGAAAACCAGATGATCATATCTTTAGGTGCTTAAAATATATTTAGTAAAGTGGCAGCCATTCCTACTGAATAAAATAAGATTTATAGAAATTATTTAATAATAAGGCTATTTACCAGACTGATGGCAGATAGGATCCTAAAGTGCAAAATTAAACAAACTACACACCAGAATGTTCACCATCATCATTATGACTAAACACTGACTTGGAAGAAATCCCAAACTCATTAACACAACAAAATTAAATAACTACCCTAACATTTGAGAATAAGAATAAAATTCTTTGGTTTTGCTAATGATATAATTATATGCCTAAAAAATAAATAAATAAATACATAAAGTAAAAATGTGAATAAGAAAAGACACAGAACAATAAGAACAACAAAACCCATACCACAAGTATGGGTAATTAGAGAATTTGGTAATTAGTTAGACAATCCCTATTTTACAAAATGAATGGACTTTTCCATGTCCTACTGTTAATTACAAAGAAATAGAAACAGAGGGGTACCTGGGACACTCAGTTGGTTAAGTGTCTGCCTTTGGCTCAGGACATAATCCTGGGGTCCTGGGTTCAAGCCCCACATCGGGCTCTCTGCTCAACAGGGAGCCTGCTTTTTGCTTTCCCTCTACCTCTCCCCCTGCTCCTTCTGTCTCTCACTCTCTCTCTCTTTCAAATAAATAATTAAAATCTTAAAAAATAAATAGAAACAGAAAACTGTTTTGTTGTGCCCAAGATTAGGTATCCGAGAAACCACCAAGGAGCTGACATCGATGCAAACACACGAAGGTTTATTTGCAAGCTCGAGCTTGGGTCCAAGTGTACCCGACACAGCGGCGCGGGGACTTGGACCCTGACCTGGGTTTCAGCTTAGTTTTAAGGGCTGGTCTAGGAGACCTCCAGAAGGGGGGGAGCAATTCCTCAAGTTCTGTTTACATTCTGATATGGGGCTTTCAAGGGCATTGAGCTCAGTTCTTATTCTAATAGGAGCTTCCTGCCACTGGCTTGGGCTCTGTTTTTATTCTAATATGGGGCTTTCTAGGACGTTAAGCTGTAAACTGTTTTCTTCCTGTAACTGAAGTAAGGTAAAATTCAGTTCTTATTCACAGGGGCCTGGGATGGCTGTACTTGTGCTAACTCTGAACTGAAAGTGGAATGGCCTTAATTTTCTCGGCCTCCACAGTTTCACTAACAACAGTGGCAAAATATGAAATATTTCAGAATAGATTTAGTAAGAAACAAATCCCGTATGGGAATATGCTTTTTATTTTTAATATTTTAAATTTTTATATGACATATACTTTTTTAAAAAAAGATTTTATTTATTCATGACAGACACAGAGAGAGAGAGAAAGAGAGAGAGGCAGAGACACAGGCAGGGAGAGAAGCAGGCTCCATGCAGGGAGCCTGCCGTGGGACTCGATTCCAGGTCCCCAGGATCACACCCTGGGCTAGAAGGTGGCGCTAAACCACTGGGCCACCGGGGCTGCCCGACATATAATTTTATTGAAGAAAATAAAACAGTTCTGAACAAATGAAAAGACAAACTATGTTCTTCAGTAAAGAAATTAATATTATAGAAATATAGTATTAAGGGATCCCTGGGTGGCTCAGCGGTTTAGGGCCTGCCTTTGGCCCAGGGCATGATCCTTGTCGCCTCTCCTCCAGCTGCAGAGCAGTCCACTCCAATCTCTGTCAACTCCTTGCCTTCTCTTCCAACTCTGACTGCTCCCATATCTCTCTTACAAGGATTGTTGTGATGACATTAGACCCACGGGATAATTCAGGATCATCTTCTAAACTCAAAATCATTAACCTAACCACATCTGCAGAATCCCTTTTGTAAAATAAAGTAACATTTTCTGGTTTCAGGGATTAGGTAGTGGACCTCTTGGGTGCAGGGAGGGTACACACTATTTGGTCTACCACAAACACTAATATGATTCTTTTGTTTTAAATATCTTATTCATTCATGAGAGACAGAGACATAGGCAGGAGAAGCAGGTTCCATGCAGGGAGCCTGATGTGGGACTTAATCCCTAGACACTAGAATCATGACATTAGCTAAAGGCAGACACTCAACTACTGAGCCACCCAGGCATCCCACAATAGTATGACTCTTAAAATTGTTATGGAAGAATAAATGCCCAAGAAGAGCCAAGAATGTATGAAAAAAAAAAAAAGTGGGGAGGGGACACACTAAGGACATTACAATAAAATCAGTATAATATGGCAGAGAAATAAATAGATTGGTGAAACAGAATAGAGAATTCAGAACGATATCAGTATATATTCCATACATGTGTGTATAAATGTGTGTATAACACAAAAGTGCTCTTTCGACTCAAGGAGATAAGAATGGGTTATTTAATAAACAATATTAGCACAACTATCAAGTCATAAAAAGGAAAATAAAAGTAGACTTGCATCTCACAAAATACAAAATGGTATAAATTATCTAAAGAATAAAGTTTCAGGGGCAGCCCGGGTGGCTCAGCGGTTTAGCGCCGCCTTCAGCCTGGGGTGTGATCCTGGAGACCTGGGATCGAGTTCCGTGTTGGGCTCCCTGCGTGGAGCCTGCTTCTCTGCCTGTGTCTGTGCCTTTCTCTCTCTCTCTCTCTCTCTCTCTCTCTGTTTCTCATGAATAAACAAATAAAATCTTAAAAAAAAAAAAGTTTCAAATGCAAACCAAAACAACATCCAAGGCATGCTCAGTGTAAAGATAAGGACTTCCTTCTTAACCCAGACTGGAGTCCCAAAAGCTATGCTTAAAAAGATAGCAAATTTGAACATAAATAGGTGAAAAACCATATTTGAAAAATGTGCCAGGTAAAAATCAACTGACAAAAAAATAAACAGAATTCAAAAAAATGTGTAATGCCAGAGCCAAATGTCCATGCTTCCACCATACAAAGAGCTCTCACAAATGGACGGGAATGAAACCAACAACCCATTAAAACCAGCAAGCTCACCTGGCCATTGGATGCTCCCTTTCCCCATTTTCTATCTCTAAAGGAGGCTGGCTCATCTTGAGACCATTTTCCGAGCTCTAAAATGCTATTATCTTTATAATCCTGTAGCTGTCTCAACCAAATGGATGATGCCTTTGCCGGTGACTAATAGAATTATGGTTACCTATTCCTGCCCGTAAGGGAATCCGATGTTTTTCACTTCTCTCTCCTGCAATTTAAACTCAAAGAAGAATATCCTTATTTATTTGGTGTCTTCCCTTCTTTTTCTCTTCTAGAGATCCTTAAAAGTTTTCACAGTGAGCTAAGTTTGGATTTGTGTGTGTGTGTGCATGTATGTGTTTAATGGACCCAATGTTATTTTGCTTTCAGAGTCACTCTCGCGTCTGGATTTCAGATTTTAAGGTGGAGTATTTTGTTTGTTGTGGTCTGTCAACCTTCCCTCGTCTTTTATTCAGCAAGCTTATGCTACATTTGAAAAGAAAAAAAAGAACGACCCAGAGTTGGCAACACAGGAGGAAAATCCAACCTCATCTTGTGCCTAAGACTGTACGCTCACTTGTTACACCCATAAAATAGGACTTTCTATTTTAATTCAAATTCTTTCTCTCTCTTCTAAAACATAAGTCCAGACTGAAGATAATGTGTGGGTGTTACAGACACATCTTCATTGAAATCCAAATCTAGAATCTACAGAAATTCTAGCTGACATTACGATGATAAGCATCAAAGACAGAAGTTCTCTTCAGGGACACGGTAGGGTGCGGGTGAGGATACCAGCCCTAAAACTATACAGGCCTCAGTTTGACTTTCTTACGAGATTTTTTTTAATTCCCCCTAAGCCTCCATTGCCCCAACTTTAAAAAGAGAAGGAAAATAGTATCTGCTTCACAAGCTTCTTTTGGAGATTAAATCAGATGGTGCACATAATTTAGCCCAGAGCTTGGCATATAGTAAGATCTCCAATGTTCATTGTTATTATTTTGCTCCTATGTGGAGCCAGGAGCACTAAAGTAGGGGGTGGCGATACTTCTACCTCTCTTCTGGGACCTCCTGTAAATGAGGGGGAGGCTAAGTAGAGAGATTTCCAAACTCAGAGTCCTCAGAGCCCTGGGATCCCACAGAGGGGCATCAGCATGAGGCAGTGGGGTGAGAAGCTTTGTGACTTTCTGTTTTACATAAAAGGAACCTGCCTAAGATTTCACTTCAAAAATCACTGATCCTTATAATCTGCAAGGCTATTACAATTCTATTATTCAGTAGGCATTCCTCCTTTTTAAAATGACTTTCCCCAACTTTTTAGTAATCTCCTGTCATTATCCATCCTTAGCCACCTGATCCCTCTTGAGAGAAGGAAAGCATTTGAGAAGCCCCCGTGTGTTTTAGTGTGGATTACTTTGATGTATTATGCCTTCTAGGAGGTGCTTGCATTTTTAAAAGAGTCCAAACAAGAATAGAACAAATAAAGATTGCTTTTCTGTTAACAGAAACCCAGGCACTACTGATCTGGGGAGCCCAGGGTTGGGAGTGGGGGTGGTTGGCAGTATCTTTTGTAGAACTGCTAAAATGGCAACCCCAAACCACTGCTTTCAGGAAAGAATGACTGGCATTTGTGAAGAGATTCTGAGCCTATACGACAATTTCATCTCCATTTTCTAAGCTGATTAACACAAACTGCCTGGAGGTGGGATCCTACTTTTTTTCCCATTTGCATTTCCAAAATGAGGACAGGGAGGCCCTGGGTGGCTCAGTGGCTTGCTTCAGTTGGCAGAGTTAGGCCCTGACTGGAGTGTTGGGCTCTCTCCCCAGGCCTGCAGGGTCGCCTCCACCCATTCGGGAAGCCAGGCCTGCCGTTTCCCTACAAGGCACAGACTTTTGAGCATTGCATCTGCAGAAATGGCACAAGCAGGGTGGCTGGTTTTTCTGACGCGTCCTCTCTGAGAATAAAGGAATGGCTGTAGCAGAACTGTGGGCTCTCAATGAGTTCTTTGTGCGAATAAATTCCAGAGTTTTTATGGACGATGATGGCATTAAGGGCTGCTTTTCCCCCCAGTAGTCAGAAAGTTGATGTTTCAGCCGTGCCTGGCTTTCCTCCAGAAAACTCTTGGCCATATGCACTGCTAGTTGCAGACTCCTGGATCAGCAAACTTTAGAGACTGGAGGAGAGATACCTAAAGCTTAGGGCAATCCAAGAAGTCCTCATTTTTAACGAGTATATTTTTCTTTCCCTGTTAAAATCCCTGGTGACATAATTTTTTAAGGTGCAAAAAGGCAAACGTGAAAGTCATTAATCACTTGGGGAAAGATTGCCTTTTCCTATTGTATTCACATAGAACAAAGAACAAAGCTACCTGATTTGTACTTGCACACTCCTATTAAGACTGGCTAGTATAAGGGCAGATGTGTAATAAGATCCCGATACATATTTGTTGAATGAGTGAATGGATGAATATTTCCTTTAATTTTTAGGACCCAGAAATCATGATAGCACAACTAACAGAAACAACATGGTAACCTCGTCTGGGATTGTCCTTCATTACATGGGACTCCTTGGAAACACCAGCAAATAGCTCTGAGGTTATGGCTCAGCATTCTCACAGAGACCATCACCTTGATAGTCTTAGCAGCATCTCTGACAGGGAAGAGAGCCACGCTGAGGTATCCATGAGGCTTTTGAAGTCTGGTGGGAGGCAGGTCTTCCAATGCAGGATTGTGATATAACAGTTTAGGATAGGTAGACATAGCCAGGTGAGGGTTTTACAGTAAGTTTTCAGGACTATCGCAGAGAAAATTGTCATATGATGCTATTCAATGAAAGATTGGTCAGCCTGATGTTTGCTCAATTGGGTTTTTCCAAAGTTATTTGCAACTTTTATTATCTTGAGCAAGAATTTCCTGGATTAGGAAGGCCTGATGATGAAGACAGTGGAATAGCTAGGTCATGTAAATGAAGATAGCAGAATAGTACAGTCATATTCATCTAGACCAAAGTCTGTAGGCTGCAGCCCAAAGAGCAAAGCTGGCCTGTGGCCTGTTTTCATGAGTAAAGCTTTATTGGAACACGGCCATGTTCATTTCTTAAAGTATTGTCTGTGACTGCTTGCGTATTACAAATGCGGAGTTAAGTAATTGTGATATAGATTCTATGGCCACCAAGTCTAAAATAGTTATTATTGGGCTTTTTACAGAAGTTTGCAACCCCTGATATATAGACAGTACGCTGTGTGAGAGCACATGGTTCCATTTCTTGTAATATTTATTCATTAAGTACTTATTAAGTGTCTCCAATGTGCAAGGTACCTTTATAGGTTCTGGGAACAGAGCGCTTAACAAAAACAAAATATGTGCCTTCATGGAAACAAATCAATAAATAATATAAATTAGATAGAGATAAGCACTCTTAAGAAAAATTAAGCATGGTGGGGCACCTGGTTGGCTCAGTTGGTAAAGCATGCAACTCTTGATCTCAGGGTCATGAGTTTGAGCCCCAGGTTAGGAATAGAGATTTAAGAAAAAAAAAAAATTAACCATTAAGCATGGGAAGAAGATAGATGTGTAGGTTAGTGAGAGGGGTGGAGGGGTCTCTTTGGGGTATGATAATCAAGGAATACTTCCCTTAAGAGGTAGCCTTTGAGTAGAAACCTGGATGAAGTGAATGAATTGTGTGAAGATATGGATAGGGCTCTCAGGAGAGATATCTATGCAGAGGGAACAGAAATGTGAATATCCAGGGCTGGAAAAAACTGGTGTGTTGATAATAGCAAGCAGGCCAGTGCATCTGGAGCAGGTTAAGCAGATGGTAGAGTGGAGAGAGTTGTAAGTGGAGAGGTAGCAAGGGCCAGGTGAAGTAGGAGAGCCTCACCAGAGGTGGCAAGGTTTGAATTTTATTCTGAATATGATGGAAAGTTCAGGGGGGTGGAGGGAGTTGTAAGCAAGGGAGTGATGGGATCTGACTTCTGTTTTAAAGACTCAGCCTGGGGCTCGGGGTGGCTCAGTGGGTTAAGTGTCTGACTCTTTTTTTTTTTTAGATTTTATTTATTGATTCATGAATCACACAAAGCGAGAGGCAGAGACACAGGCAGAGGGAGAAGCAGGTTCCATGCAGGGAGCCCGATGTGGGACTCAATCCTACGACCCCAGGATCACACCCTGGGCTAAAGGCGCTACTAAACCACTGAGCCACCCGGGCTGCCCAGTGTCTGACTCTTGATGTTGGCTCAGATCATGATCTCACGGTCATGAGACTGAGCCCCGTGACAAGTTCCCTGCTGGGCATGGGCTTGCTTAAGATTCTCTCTCCTTCTGCCCTTCCCCTAACTCCCACTTGCACTCTCTCGCTCTCTCTCTCTCTCTCAAAACAATTTTTTAAATTAAAAATAAAATAAATAGATACTCAGTCTGGTTGCCAGGTAGACTATTGCCTGTCAAGGGACAGGGTTGCTACCACAGGAGAGAAATGAGGCCTAGATTACTCAACAGGGACCAGAGGTGATGTATACACATCAGTGTAATTTGGGACAATTTCTTTCTTCTTTTCTTCTTTCTTCCTTCCTTCCTTCCTTCCTTTTTTCTTTCTTTCTTTCTTTCTTTCTTTCTTTCTTTCTTTCTTTCTTTCTTTCTTTCTTTCTTTCTTTTCTTTCTTTCTTTTTCTTTCTTTCTTTTTCTTTCTTTCTTTCTTTCTTTCTTTCCTTTTTTTTTAAGATTTTATTTATTTATTTGAGAGAGAGAGAGAGAGAGCATGGGCACAAGCAAGGGGCAGGGCAGAGGGAGAAGCAGACTTCCCACTAAGCAGGGAGCCCTAAGGTGGGACTCAATCCCAGCACCCTGGAATCATGACCTGAGCTAAAGGCAGATGCTTAACAGCTTGAACCACCCAGGCACCCCGATTTGGGACAAAACTTAAAGACATAGTTAATAAGATCTAAGAAAGAGTTGAGTGTGTGGTATGACAGAGAGAGTCAAGGACTATTCTAAGGATTTAGAATTGAGTGACAAGGTGGATGATGATGCTGTCTGCTGATGCAGTGGAAGACTTGGAAGCAAGTTCTGGTGAAATCAGGAGTTCTGTTTTGTTCTTGTTAAATTTCACATGCGTTAGATATCCAAATGTGGCTGTCATGTTGACAGTTGGGTAGGAATATGTGCAATTTGGAGAGATTGGGCATCATATCTAATTTGGGACCCATCAGCATATGGAAGGTATTTAAAGGCATGGAATTTGGTGAGATCACGTAGGAAATAACTACAAATAAAGAAAAGGGCCTGATTACTAGCCATAGGGCCAGTGAGCTGGAAATACCCCTAGGTTTCTAGTGAGAATTGGTGGGGCACATCTCTTCCCACCCCCCACCCCCAATCAGTAATAGTATGCTAAGAGCTAGAAATCAGCCATAGTGGAAATATTTGCATCTTGAAGATTGGTGAATGCCACACTCCAGGGTTTTTTTTTGTTCCCCATGGAGCCAATGCTAAACATTAGGCAGCACACTACTGCCTGGGACCCTCACATGTCGAGGTCATGAAAAGCAGGAAGAAACTATAAGAGATTGAGAAAGACTAGAATGTGAATGAGATAGGAGGAATAGCAAAGCACTGTGGCATTCTTGTTCAAGGTTATTATGGTTTTTCATGTCAAGAGATTTCTCTATGATCTTTCTCTGCTCTCCTTGCCCAAAGGCTTCAGCCCTTGGATAGAACATAACAGACACACAACATAAATATATTTGTTTACCTCTCCAATCTATCCTTCACGCCTAAAGACTTCAACTCATCCTATGAACCCTCACACTCTGAGAAGTCATTAGGTGAAAAAAGATTTCCATGAATTTTAATAGAAAAAAATTACGATATGGTCTATCTCAATCCAAGCAAGATATCCAAGTGATTTCTGCAAATAGAAAAATATAACCTTGATAGCAAGTCTAAAGAACTAATAGAGGATAAATTGAAAGTAAATAAGTAGATACTATAAATGTAATTTAAATTAGTAAAAATTTATTTTAGTCACTGAGTGAGGAAGAAAAGCCTTCAGAGTAGGTGGTAGAAGAGGTAAGTGGGGGTGGGGGTCATAGTCTGGGATGTGTACACTTTTTAAAAAAATACTTTCACATTTTTTCAACCTTTGTGTTTTGTGGTTATCTTACACTCAACATGCACTTAAAAATAAAATCATAGCACTGAAAAACACAGGTAGAACTAAAGAAAGACTAAACTCAAGATTGCCTTGAAACATTTGGCAATACTCTACATGAGCAAGGGGACTAGAGGATGCTGTCCCCTCACCCTTCCTGCCTGGCTCACTCACAGGAAGCAAAATGTCAGGGTTGCATGTGAATAAGGTAGACAAAGATGTTAACTGACCAGAAACCATTGTGTCAAGTGAATTGGTGAGTGTGTCCTTGCCTGAAACCATAATGTCAAAAGAGCAGTTCTTAGAGAGTGTATAGTTATTGTGTTGTTTTAGGTGCAAACTTGTGACACACACAAAAAAAGAGTGGGGGGAGATGTGCAAAAGGTGCTGAAACTTTTCAGCTCCATGTGCTAAAAAGTTATTCACAGGACAGTGGTTACAGAAGGCAAGTCTGTTTTTGATTCTGCTGTCTAAGAAGAAAGCTCTCTGGGAGCACCCTGAGTGGCTCAGTCAGTTAAGCACCTGAATCTTGGTTTCAGCTCAGGTCATGATCACAGGGTCCTGGGATTGAGCCCCAGCATGGGCTCCTTGCTTAGCGGGGAGTCTGCTGGGGATTCTCCACTCTCCCTTTGCCCAATTACCTGCTCACATTCTCTCTTTCTCTAAATAAAATCTTAAAAAGAAGGAGAAGGAGAAGAAGAGAAAGGAGGAGAAGGAGAAGAAGAAAGCTCTCTCTGCTGTATGGCCAGCAGCAGCACCTGAACATTCCAGAAGAACGCTAGTATGTTCTGCTTTTGAAAGACTTCAGCCTCACAGAACCCCTGTGATCCTCACCAGTATTATTACAGCTACTGTTTATTTAGAATCTAATACTTATGAAGCGAAGTAAAGAGTGTTTATCCTCCAATATGCAGAGCAAGAAACTGAGTATCAGGAAAGGAAGTCATACAAGAAGAGTGGCTATAGGCATCATCGTCTGAGCAACCAGAATTAGAAGATGAAATCTTTAAATAATGGTCTCTTCAATTGTGTGACTAAAATACTTGTCCTTATGCTTCTTGACATTACACACACTGCTTCAGCAGCAGGAAAACAACAGAACAGAACAGAACATATATTTAGTAAGAATAACTGAAATAGAAAGCTACCATGAAGGTGCATTGTTAGTAAAATCCACCTGTCAGCCAGATGTGAATGACAATGGCAGTTAGCACATTTTATACTGTTTTTTCTGGACCAAATTGGCAGTTAGGGATTTTGCTCACCGATTCTGGGAGATTCACTCTAAAACACAAAACCAGAGGCACCTGGCTGGCTCAGTCAGAAGACCATGTGACTCTTGATCTCAGGGTGGTGAGTTCAAGCCCCAAGCTGGGTGTAGAGATTACTAAAAAAAAAAAAAAAAAAAAAAAAGAATTTCAAATAACAACAACTAGAAGAATACAAAACCAGTATTTGATAGGATAGAAATTCAAACACAGCTCTCTTCCGCACTAAATGGCATTCCATTGCAATAGGCAGCCTCTTGCCTCCTCCACACAACCCCCACCCAGAGCCCCATTTCTCCCTTTGTAGTGGTGCTGGGGCTCTAGCACCTTTTCCTTCTCTGCCACATTTTTTCTTCCACTTCATCTTCATGTTTTGCTCCAGAGAGAAAGCTCAGCCACTTCCCAGATCGCTCCACACTCTGCTCCATGGAATTCTAAAGAGAAGATTGTAAAATTACCTCTTTGAGTACCAAAGTCTTGGACGGGAACTAGACATCATGATCCTTTCCCTTCCCCCAGGCCTATCATCGACGACACAAATTGTACTGTCTCTTTCAATCACAAAGATTACTGATATTACTGTTATTACTGATATTACCTCCGACTACCTCATCTGGATGTGAATTTGCACTGTGTGATTTCCCTTCTCCTCCCACCCTCTAATTCTCAGCAGGTTGAAAGGCTTGCTGACCACCTGCATGTGTACCACCAGAAAGAGGAAATCCCCACGTTCACTCTATTCAAAAGTTTGTGACATCTCCTGGAGGAAACTCTAGGCTTGAGCCTGGGTTTCTCTATCCTTCTATTGACTCCCACCAACTTGTCTCCCTGGGATGCCACATTTATCATTTCCCTGGAAAAGAAGACTCAGTTTGCAAAATATAAGACTTTCTAGGAGGAAATACCTGGAAGTAGCCCCAGACAAAAGTCAAAAGCCAGAGTCGACAGATGTCGGTCGGATGGGCCTCTGCAGCCTCACCTACAGCAAGAGGAGCCAACACAAGCCTCGAGAAGCTAACATGCTAGAAAGACAGCCATTCCTCCCCTGTGAGGATGCTATGGGACATGGTGGGAAGAGAGTAAGAGAATAGACTCACATTTTAATCCTGGCTCTTTTACTTTGACTAATATATTTTTTCATCTATTCATTCATTCAGTAAACGTTTATCGAGGACTTACTACATCTCAAGCCTGGTTCTGAATTCTGAAGATATAATGAGGAACAACAAAACATCTTCATCCTCAAGAAGGCTAACATGAAGAGTATATTAGATGTGTATTGTCGGTCAATTTATTTAAGCTCTAATATATTCTTTTTTTTTTTTTTTTTATGATAGTCACAGAGAGAGAGAGAGAGAGGCAGAGACACAGGCAGAAGGAGAAGCAGGCTCCATGCACCGGGAACCCGATGTGGGATTCGATCCCGGGTCTCCAGGATCGCGCCCTGGGCCAAAGGCAGGCGCTAAACCGCTGCGCCACCCAGGGATCCCTAAGCTCTAATATATTTAAAGGAAAAATAGTACCAGACTGACACGGAAAGTTTAAATTAAATAACGTAAAATGCTTTTTGGCGGGGGTGCCTGGGTGGTGCAGTCAGTTGAGTAACTGACTCTTGGTTTCAGCTCAGGTTGTGATCTCAGGGCCATGGGATTGAGCCCTGTGTCTGGCCCTGTGCTCAATGCACAGTCTGCTTGAGATTTTTTCTCCCTCTCCCTCTGCCCCTCCCCCAATGCTCATTCTTTCACTTTCTCTCTCTCTCTCTCTTAAAATAAATACATCAATCTTTAATAAATAAATAAAATGTTGTTTGGTGCCTAGGACATGGTAAGCAGGGAATAAATTGTAGCCATTATTACTATGTATCATCCCTCCCCCATCTCCCTAGTTCCCTAATTCTCCTTCAGTTAAGCCAAAAACCCCTAAAAATGTCATTAGCTATGACAAGCAGTGGTATTCCAGACTTGGTGTTTGTGATCCTGTGATTTTAAAGGCATGGATGGGCACTTACTGGACCTCGGGTGGAAGAAGTCTCTAATGCCAGAGCTCAAGGTACACCAAGGCCATACTTGACACCTCCAACCAGTGTAGAAAAGCAACATTGAAGAGGAGGAGGTTTTTTAAATTGGACAGAAAACACTGCAAAATCTAACCAGGAAAATGCAGAGTTGTTTGGAAGTCACAAGCATGTGGGATGAATCTAGAAGAGAGACATTATACACTTCTGTCGTATTCTCATGCTGCATTTTATGACATTTGTCTTTTCAAGGCAAATTTTTTAGATTTATCATAAAATCCAGCAAATGCTTGGCTAACAGCTGTGTCCATCAAAGATGGAATTTCCCAGTTTCTACTAAGTTGCGGCATGACCTTAAGTTTAAGTAAATGTTTATGTGTAAGTTTCCAAGAGTTTGCTGGCATAGAGATTAATCTGGAAGGAGAAAAAGGGGATTTTTATTCTAGGCTATAAAATGGATCCTGGAGTGGGTTGTTTTGTTTTGGGTTTCCATACCTGCCCCCTCTCTACTTTAAACATTCTTTGGTACAGATGTGAAACAAACATGTCTTTATATCTGCCAATTGAGTAATCTGATCTTCAGCCAAAAATATAACTGGCTCCTAATAACCAGGTATGATGCAAAGAATGTACCTCAAAGGTTATTCTACATGTATTCAAGTAAATGGGGTAGTTGTGCGAGTCCCACGAATTTTCCAGTAAAGAAAACAACCAAAGCAAAAAAAGAAGCTTTTGTTGTTGAAACCTCTGACCAAACTAGAAACAGACCAATTTGATATTGTGTTTATCTGGGGAACTGCTAGTCTAATTCAGTCTCTTCCTGTCCTGTGAGGAGCTGTGAACACTCAGGACATCCTTGTACTAAAAGGAACATGGGGCAGATATGTATGACTCTCTCCATGTGTCAGAGGATCACACAACCTCACAGGTTTTGATTTAAGAAATCTGACTCTTTGATTTAAGAAATTTGACCTCCAAGTTTAGTTGTAAACTTGCTTAAATGCAAATTCTAAGGCTTGTGAAACGTCTTCATTTCCTGACATTTAGAAATGATCCCCATACCAAAATTAGGAATTGTAAGTTGACTGAAATTAAGTCTGTTCATTGCTATGGAGGCTTAAGATATTGATTTAACAAGCAAGTACCCAGAAACAGTATTTAGCAACAAAATTCCTTCCTTATCTTGAAAGGTTTTGATTCTGAGAATCTACATAACTACTTTCATAGACCTTTGGCTGACAGCTCACACAACCATTAGCTGGGACCTCATAGAATACGTTTACAGTTTGAAGTAACGTCACTGTGGTGATATTGCATGGATGGGTACAAACATTCTATTTTGTCAGGTTACTTACCTGTTGATGTCTATCCGAAATATAAAAGTAATTTCTTTTTTTTCTAAGTCTGGCAGTTATTTTCAGGGATTACTGTTGCTGTTCTTGCTGCCTATCTCCAAAAGAGAGCCAATAATTTTTCTCTTGTATTTTAGTTCTGCTAATTGACAGATTAGAACATAAATAGAAGATTTATGTTTGTATGAATATTTGTGATCCTTTGACTTGGGCAAAATGGCATGTTTTCATCAACTGGAGTCTGAAAATAGGGAAATACAGAGAATTCACCATGAAAGAAAAAATATATATCAAGAGATGTAACAATTTTTTCTGCGTAGGTATTCAATATCTACTCATCTCTTCTTCCTAACAGACCTATACTCTGCTCTGGCCCCTAGCCATCAGAGGGTAGCTCTATCCCCAGCTCAGAATGAAAGCTGAGACTACAAACTTTCTCTCCTGTAACTCAGAGAAAGGAATGGATTCCACATGGCAACTTAGTACACACACGTGCATACTATATACTTTTTATAGAAAACTGAAAAGATGCTTTAAAAAACAATATCCACCTTTATGATCTGCATTATACTTTGATATGTTTCTTCTATTCTATTTCTTTTTTTTAATGATGATCCTGACCACCAAATTTGATTTCCCAACCCACTAGTAGGTCATGAGGCAAGTTTTAAAAACTATGTCCACCCTACTCCTCTTGGCAATGGCCTGCTTCCAGTTTAGTGACTCATTCAAGTTCAGGAGACATGAGAGAAGTCTGCCAGATATTTTTCTTGAAAAATTTCTTCGCTTTTAGATTTAAAAAGGTGCATTATACTGAGTTTATGGATTGGAAGAAATTTTGGAACCAAAGAGAAATTTATTTCAAAATATTTCTCTGACATATACTTAATGTCAGACTCTATGAGATATAGTAACAAATCAGGACTGTCCTTGTTGAGCTCACAGCCAGTTAAGCTGGATAAACATTGAACAGGTGTTTCCAAATGTGACTGTGTTAGAAACAAGAGGAAAGACATATCATAACAGAGCTTCTTTACTGTAACCCTGTTGTTCTCATTTGGGGGGGGGGCAGTTTTGCTCCTCAGGGGACAGTTAGTAAAGTCTGGAAACATTTTTTGTTGTCACAACTGGAGGGGGTTCCTACTGGCATCTAGAGTATGGAAGCCAGGGAAGCTGCTAAAGCATCCTACAATGCTCCTCATGGAGTCCCCCACAGGGCCTTTCACAACAAAGGATTGTCCAACACCAAATGCCCTCAATGTGAAGACTGAGAAATGTGCCTGGTTTGTGTAATTTTCTACCTAGAAATTCAAATTATTGAAGATTTTCATTTTCAATTGTTTATATTCCGTGTTGTTCAAATTATTTATGAATGAATATAGAGTACTTAGAACAGTTAGACAGTTTTTTTAACATTAGAACTAATTTAGCTTCTTAAAAGTATGTTACTTGTCCCTCAGAAAAATCTATTATGAAAGTTTATAAACAATCTTAGTGTAATCACTACTCAGTTAAAAGAAAATCACTAGAAATATAACTGGTAATTCTTAGCTGAATAAGGAATTCTTTTTAGCCAAAATTTCTTTCTCTTCTTTTTACCCCTGTAATGTTCCCCTGCAGTACTGAGTGTATATCTATTACACATCAAAATAAGGATGGCTGCAATAAGAAGTATATATTTTTAAGATTTACTGATGGAAAATGAATTGCCATTATCAAGAACAGAAATATAGTTGTTTGATTCATATGCAGTCCATGAACCTGAAGGGCTGGGTGTGGCAGGTGTGGCAGGGCAAGTATGGTGGTCTTACTCTCGTCTCTTTGTGATCTCTTTGTTAGTGTCTGATACCTACTCATCCTTCACCCCAGTCCAGATGGCCACCTCATGTGAGACCTACAGAATGAGGTCAGTGATGGAGAAAGTCTCAGTGAGAAAGACCATCTGTCTCACCTACTATATGACTATTGATAGTTGTTTTAGTTATTTATTAGGCTGCATATAGTGACCCCAAATCACTGCAGCCACATCAATATCATGTTGGACCACAGAGAGTAAGTAAGTGGTTAAAATGAGACAATAGAAGAGGTGCCTAGGTGGCTCATCAGTTAAGAATCTGACTTGATTTCAGCTCAGGTCATGATCTCAGATTTGGGCTCCAGACTGAGCGTGGAGCCTGCTTAATATTCTTTCTCTCACCCTCTGCCCCCCACCTCCCATGCACGTGCACTATACCTCTCTTAAAAAAAAATGAGACAACAGGAGCCAGCTCAAAGGGGTTATCACTGGCCAAATGTGGGATGACTTGAGCATAAAAATCCCATGAGTTCATAATGATATATTATTTTAAAACATGAGTGGTAGAGGGCAAGGAGAAAGCTCTTCTGTGCAGAAAAATGTAAATGAATAGATACAAATGATACTACTGAATTAGAAAATAACCATTTTGGTGGCACATATGTGGCTCAGTCAGTTAAGCATCTGCCTTTGGCTTAGGTCATGATCTCAGGGTCCTGGGATTGAGCCCTGCATCAGGATCCCCACTCAGCAAGGAGTCTGCTTCTCCCTCTCCCTCTGCCCCTCTCCCCCAACCCCTAGCCAACTCCCTGCTTGTACTTTCTGCTCTGTCTCGTGAATAAATAAGTAAAGTCTTTTTAAAAATCCATTTTGCAATATCTGATTCAGGCAATAATTATCAATAAATATTA
Source organism: Canis lupus dingo (assembly GCF_003254725.2). Lineage (NCBI taxonomy): Eukaryota > Metazoa > Chordata > Mammalia > Carnivora > Canidae > Canis > Canis lupus. The sequence continues at coordinate 82,069,564 of NC_064243.1, forward strand.
AAACTTTTGAGTTTCTTCTTTGGAGAAATTGGATATTTAGAATATCACACATAAAATTACTTGTTAATTACAAAGGCTAAAATATCTTTACAAAGAGGAAATATGGCAAGCATTACCAAATTGGATATTAGAAATCTGACAGTTCAAATTGACACTATGGGCTTCATGACATAAGAAACTGAGATGGACACAAAATAACCTAGGTGGATGTTGCAGAATAAAGGATTTGTCTGGTCTTTGTCCCTGGTTGCTGGCATAGAGCTCCTGAAACCTTTGACCTTTCCTGAGTGATAGAAGTGTCTTTGATCTTCAAGAACCCCTTGGGTAGTACCTGAGTTTACCCTAACAACGTGACTCATGATGGGCTCCTGTATAGCTTCAGGATGGGAGGCTGATTACCAGAATGACCAACCACATGATGTAGAGGGTCAAGACCTTGAGCCAGCCCATTTTCTGGGGCAGGCAAGAGGGCTGGAGACTGAGTTCAATTATGTGACCAACAACTCAACCAGGCATGTCTACGTAATGAAACTCCAATCAAAAATCTTGACACTGAAACTCAGTGACCTTTCCTGGTTACTGGAAATCACTGTTGAATATCAACACATTGATATTCTAGGGCAGGGCACAGAAGCCCTGCATTCAAGATCAGAACCTCACCCTATATGTTTCCTCATTTACCTGTTTCCACGTTGTATCCTCTATAATAACAAGTATAGTGAAGGGGAGCAGAATTTGCCATCCCAAACTATGCCCCTTTGGCATAAGGATTACATTGAGCTGGTTACTTTCTTAAAAACACAGACTTAGGAGAATCTCTGAAAACAAGTAGCAGTTACCATTTTGTAAGAGACACTTACATGTATAAGTGAAATCTCTGTTTGTAAGGGCAGCTCTCTCTTTCTGTACCAGAAGGGAAGGATGACTAAATCTCTAGAAACTCTTATCAATGGAGAAAGCAAACACTTAGCTTTTCATAACAACCTTACCCTTGTTTACTGTGCTTTGCTTATCAAAGGTTATTACCTTTGATAACTGGTCCCCCCACCTCCTACAGTTTCTTTTGTTCTTAACTGGAGATAATATTTAAGATGTGGCTTGGGTCATTTGGGGGAATCACTTAGTTCTGGGTCTCTCTTATGTATACAGGAGGTACACATGTGTTATTAAACTTCTGTAATTTTTCTTCCTGTTAACCTTTTATTATGTGTGTGTGGGAGGAGGGGAGGGTCTTGGCCAAGAATCTAGAAAGGTAGAAGGAAAATTATTTTTTCCTCCCTACAATAGCACTTTTTCTGAGTTCTGTGATTCATTCCAGTGAATTATTGAACTTAAGGGGGTCTTACGAATCCTTGAATTTGCAGCTAATTGGGCAAAGTGTGGGTGGCCTGAGGACCCCCTGAATTTACAGCTGACATTTGAAGTGAAGGCAGTTTTGTTGGGGAGCATACCCTCTACTTGTGGGGTCTGCACTAACTCCTGGTGGTTAGTATCTGCAACTTAAGCTCAAATGCTTCAGCAAAACCAGAGTGGTCTATAGAGTGGGAGAGAGTGAGAAATGGAAGGAAATGTGAACAAGCAGAGAAACTAGGTGAATGGCTGTTCAGTGCCCTGTTCTTTTGGAATTTTTTTTTTTTTAGATTTTATTTATTTACTCAGAGAGAGAGAGAGAGAGAGAGAGAGGCAGAAACACAGGCAGAGGGAGAAGCAGGCTCCATACAGGGAACCTGACGTGGGACTTGATTCCAGGACTCCAGGATCATGCCCTGGGCTGAAGGCAGGCACTAAACCGCTGAGCCACCCAGGGATCCCATGGAATTTTTTTTTTTTAAGATTTTATTTATTCATGAGACACAGGCAGAGGGAGAAGCAGGCTCCCTGCAGGGAGCCCAATGTGGGACTCCATCCCAGGACCATCCTCAGCTGAAGGTAGATGCTCAACCACTGAGCCACTCAGGTGTCCCTCTTTTGGAATTTCTAAAAAAAGAAAAAAAAAGTTGGGGGAAAATGAGGGCATCAAGTAGAATACCTCAAAATGTCTCCTGTGCCAAAAGGTTATGTCAAGCATTATACTGTGGATGTACTTCATGCCGCTGAAGCATACACTTAAAATTGGTTAAAACGGTCAATTCTATGCCTGGTGTATTTGACCATGATGAAAAGAAAAACACTTTGTCACGATATCTGCCTTCCATGCAGCAGGGCCAGCGAGGGTGCAGACCATCCGGTGCAAAAGTCCTGTCTGACTGACACAGCAGGACCAGGAAATGCAGCAGCAGGCGGGGCAGGCAGGGCCTCCTCAACATCATGCCATTGGAAGAATAAGGCAGCTGACCAGTGGGGTGGGAGCTCTGCTTGGTAGATGATTCCAGCGGTGCAGGCCACGTCAGGCCCAGCGTCTGTCTCCTCAATGGCCTAGTGTGCGGACACCCACCCCTTCTTCCTTCTTCTGTCCCTACTCCGCAGGCACCTGGCGGGGGGGGGGGTAGTTTGCTGGTGAGGCTTCTAACGCCTCAGGGAGCCCAGGTCTGGGATGTTTTCATTTTGTCCTAATGGGAAATAAACATATAACATATGTGGGACATAAAAATGTGGGCACAGCTCCAGATGTAGCCTGCTGCTGGCTGGGCAGCCCCTGGGGCAGCCTGCCAGGTTCAAATGCAGAGATGCTTTTTTGCAAAGGTTAGGCTCAGCAGGCTGGGTCGGGGCTTCTGTTTGCCAACCTGCAGAACCAACGAGGAAGTAGGAATGGGGCAAAAAAAAAAAAAAAAAAAGATTGTCACCAAAGATTGCTCTGTCTTTCCTTCCTTGCTTAGAGCTCTTTAGTTGTCCAGGTGGCATGTTTTTTTCTTTCTAGCGCACGTCACATCGACAATTGGACAATTTCAGGAAAAGTAGCACAGTTTTTACACATTTGTTTTTACTCCTACATTTATCAATCTAAGATATCCTTCCTCCCCTTTCTTTCTCTTCCTCTCTCTCTTTCTTTCTTGTTAAAATGTGTATAACGTGTTTTAAAGTGTTTTTAAACCACTTCTAAGCATATGATTCAGTGACATTGAGTATCCTTTCCCTTTTAATTTAAACTACATTTTAGAATTATCATTACAAAAAGTAATTCACGCAATTGATAAAGAAATAAGGCAAACACTATGGAAGGGCAGGAAATAAAAAAAAGAAAGCTTCTTACCTTACCCTCCCACAAAATGCTATTAACATTTTTTTGGTGAACCTGCCCAAAACATGTTAATGGACCATCAGTTTTTAGTTTTAAAGATTTTATTTATTTATTCATTAGACACACAGAGAGAAAGGCAGAGACACAGGCAGAGCGAGAGGCAGGCTCCCTGCAGGAAGCCCCATGTGGGACTCGATCCCAGGACTGGGTCACGATCTGAGCCAAAGGCAGATGCTCAAACACTGAGCCATCCAGGTGCCCCTGGACCATCAGCTTTTAGCAATATAAACATATTCTCTTGTTCCTCATGGGTAAGAAGGCTCAGGCCTTGGAAGCATAATGGTTGCTTTTCCTTCCTGGAGACACGGGTGAGTTTTCCTTACTTACCTGCAAACAGGTATGCCCACAAGCAGACACACACACACACACACACACACACACAAACACGTACGTGCATTCATTTTCATAACTGACCATGTATATACATTTTATATTTAAAAAATAAAAGAATAATATTCATATTGCTCCATACCTTGATTTTTTTTTTCACTTAATAATGTCTGCCTCACAATCACCCAAACTCAAAGATACATTTTGCTTATTCTCTCCTTTACACTTTGGTTAAATACTCTTCCTTTTTTTTTTTTTTTAAAGATTTTATTTATTTATTTATTAGAGAGAGATTGAGAGAGAGAGAGAGAGAGAGAGAATGACTAGGGAGCAGGGTAGAGGGATGAGAATCTGAAGCAGGCTCCAGACCAAGCCCAATGTAGGGCTTGATCTCATAACCCTGAGATCATGACCTGAGCTGAAACCAAGAGTCAGATGCTTAACTAAATAAGTCACCCAGGCGCCTTGGTGAAATACTTTTCACTGTCTACAAATGTCTCACCATTTCTTTCCTCTTATGTTCTGTATTCACCAAACATTTACCATTTCTGCCTCAGAATTTAGTACCTAATTATAGAGGAACAATGAGAGCTCAGGGGAAGAGAGGGCAAGCTCCTTAGTCAGCCATTCATAGGTTTTGGTCTCAGCTCCACCACTAACTAGCTGTATGCAGGTTCCAGGGAAGTCCCATTGGACATTTTCCTCAATTTTTCTGGACCTCTTCTCTCATATGAAAGTTTGAACTTTTTAGTAAAAAGAATAATGATATTACTTTATTGAAATTATGCATGTGTGTGAGATGCTTGTATTGGTCAAGATTCTCCAGAGAACAGATTAATAGGATATATACATGGGAAAGAGACAGAGAGAGAGAGAGAGATTTTAAGGAATTGGCTCGGACACCTGAGGAGTCTGGGAAGTCTAAACTTTACAGGGTAGGCCAGCAGGCTGGAGATCCCGGAAAGAGTTGTAATTTAAACCCAAAGACAGTCTGCTGACAGAATTCTCTCTTTTTCTGGAGAGATCAGCCTTTTTATTGTAAGGCCTTCAACTGATTGGATAAGGCCCACCCACATTGCGGAAGGTAATATGCTTCACTCGAAGTCTATTGATTTAAATTTAATCTCATTAAAAAATACTTTCACAGAAACATCTAGAATAATGTTTGACCAAGTATCTGGGTGCCGTGGCCTCATCAAGTTGACCTATAAAATTAAGCATCATGGGAGTTTTTTAATTTAAATATTCTGAAAAGCCACAAGGAAGAATTTTTATCCTCTTCCATCCCAAATCTGAACAGCTAAGGACAAGAAATCTCAATATTTAGTAACCACTATCCTCAAAACTTCTATAGGCTAGCTCAGTGAATATAGAGAGAGAAACATAGCTAGAATATGAAAAGCAAATACTACAAATGTTATTTTTCAGAGGAAGTTTATAATTTAATATTTCTTTAAAAGGGAAAAAAAGGAACCAAAGTGCAACTTCAAATAAACATATCTTGGGTGTCTGCCTTCGGCTCAAGGCGTGATTCCGGGATGCCTGGATCAAGTCCCACATCGGGCTCCTGCATGGAGCTTGCTTCTCCCTCTGCCTGTGTCTCTGCCTCTTCACTGTGTCTGTCATGAGTAAATGAATAAAATATTAAAAAAAAAAAACTACTTTAAAAGAAAAAACAAAAAAACGTATCTTTACAGTAAAGTGTGCTTGTTTCCAGAAGATCCTTCCGAGGATCAGTAAAAATATGATGTAGAGCCATTAAGAAGTGGGAGTCAGCATGTTTTTTTTTTCTTTTCTTGTTTCAATTTTATTTATTTATGTTAAAGATTTTAGTTTTAAGTAATCTCTACACCCAACATGGGGCTCAAGCCCACAACCCTCAGATCAAGAGTCTTGTGCTTCACTGATGGAGCTAGTCAGGTGCCCCCTTGTTTCAATTTTAGACAGAACCAACTTCCTAGTATAAAAGATAAATCAGCACAGTACGTGACCTCCTTTCTCCCTCCTCCCCTCTTCACTGTCCTCTATTTGTTATTTGCATTATTATGAGTTTTACATCATTAAGGCTTATAAAACTTACAGGTGCTGGGCAACCCTGGTGGCTCAGGGGTTTAGTGCCGCCTTCAGCAGAGGGCATGATTCTGGAGACCCAGCATCGAGTCACATCGGGCTCCCTGCATGGAGCCTGCTTCCCCCTCTGCCTGTGTCTTTGACTCTCTCTCTCTCTGTCTCTCATGAATAAATAAATAAAATCTTAAAAAAAAAAACTTACAGGTGCTGAATTATAACTTCAATAAATGTTTCATTTTAATTTTATGCATAAATCTATCCGATGCCTCTTTCCATTTCTTGTACGAAGTCTTCTATATTTCTGACCTCTTAATTTTGATTCTTTTCTTGGTTGGCTAGATGTCATCAACAAGCCTTTTTTCCTCCCCAAATCATTTTGGTTTCCTTTTTATGAAAGGTTCATGAGTGTTGAATACACAGTGACTGGCTACCTTCGTTTATGTGTTGGACTTTAGCCCTGAAAGTCCTGTGTCCCAGGTAACCCCTCAGTCCCAGGTAAACAGAGACAGTAGGTCACTGTAGACTAGCCCTTAAGTTCTTGTTGGACACATAGAGCAGCTTGACTTCATAGTTCCCTGACAACACTGTAAAATGCTGTGATGCTGATTTTTGGTGCTGAGTGGTGCTGGGCAGAAGTATGTGGCAGGTGTTGTATCCTCTGTAGACTTGCTTTTGCTGCTTTGAAGCATATCAGATTCTTTCTTTAGTCTTGACATTCGGTAACTTTTCTTCTCTCTGTTTTTTTTTTTTTTTTTTCCTCTGTTTTTTTCCTGAAGACAGGACATGCTTTCTCATTATGGAGGCCAACCCCTTCATTATTCTGAGCAAGCATTCATTCTTATTCTACATCAAATATTTTTTTCTGTTCTGCTTCATTCTCTTCTCATCTCCAGGAACTCCAGCTATGTGTGTGTGTTCTCTCTTTATCTCTTTATGCTTCGTTCTGAATGAATTCCTGAGTGCTGCTGTGCTTTCTCAGTTCTGTCCCGTGCAGAATTGAGCATCATGATCACGAGCCTCAGGAGAGCCACGATGTTGGGAACCATGGCCCCCTTCTTCTCCATCATCCCCACTGTGAACACCTGCTGAGCACACTGCTCTTCTGGGTGCTATGCCATCACAATTGCTTTGTGCTTCTTGAAGGGGTACAACATATAAAATAGGCAATTCTAGTCGGGTTGGGTGGGAAGAAAAGACAGACTTATAAACAGATAAATGGCAATCTTTCTTGGTAAGTGCCGTAATAGAAGAATGAACCCATTCCCATGGGAGCGTAGCAGCTGTGTCTGGAAGGATAAGGAGGGGGTGCTCAGAAGAAGGAATAGGTATCAGGGGGAGGGCACATCCCAGGCAGAGGTAGTGATGTATATACTGCTGTGTTGGAAAAATATATTCTTATGCTTAAGGAATAATGAAAAATTCGAGGTGGTTGGAGCAAAAGTATAGGAAACAACAGATAAGGTGTGCAACTGAACAGGCAAGTATGAGCCAAATGATTGTCACTCTATCCTTCATTAACTCTTTCACCCTCGGAAAAAGGGCATTGATGAGTGCAAATGTTCTTGGGAGGCTCCTATTCACTTAGATCCACTTTCTACATAGCACCCTGTGTCTTAGGTCAGTGGTTGGTTTCCTTCTGACTCCTATTTGATATTTCTAGGTGATCATAAGAATGTTCCTTTATGTTGTTTTCTTCATTCAGCCGGGAGCGGATTGATGTTCCCCTCTCCTAAGGAAGTCAGCCCTATCCACTAACCTTTTCCTGGTATAATGTGAGTAACATGAAGTGAGCAGAGGACAAATACAGAAATCTAAGGGATACTTTCTTTCCTGAAAACATAGCGGGTTTTTATTTTGCTTTGTTTTTAACCTGAAAGCCAACATTCCAGCAGCACCTCCCCATCAAGAAAGGACTAGTCACTCCAGGGTGAGCTGGCAGGAAGTTGGGTTGACTTGATTGATTGCAGTGTTTTCTGAATATTACAGCCCACAGAAATGATCTCCCTGGTGCTGGAACCCACACAAACAACCTGGGTTTGGGATTTAGGAAACAAAATTAGAAGTTCTTGGGGTTGGGGCACAGGTACTTATAGAAAACCATCACTTCCTGCTTTTAAGAAAACTTGTTTTGAGTGTATAATTGGTATATTCATTTCAAAGTAGCAAATCCATTTTAGAAAACAACAATTTGATAATTTAATAACTGAGTTTTTTTAATTGAAATACCTGGCAAATGATTAAACACAGTCAACTTATAGGCAATGTTCCAGTCTTAGTGAAAAGGCTGATTTGGATAGAAACCAATGTAGTCAGGAGGGGCTGTAAGTGAGGGAAAAAGAGAAAAGCTGCTGGAAAAAACCAGAGGACAACGCGTCCATTAGTCACGGTAGGCAAAGTGCCTAGGACCCACAATGCTTTTAGAAACCCACAAAAATTATTTAATTTTTATTTATTTCAAAATCAGAAGAAAAAATGAATATACTATAATGACTGCAGCCTAGGTTATATTCACCTTTTTACTAATAGAGTTGTAAAATGTAATTTTTAATTTTTTTTTTTTTTTTTTATGGAGGAAGGAGCCCATGGAAACAAAAGTTCTAAGGGCCGGTGAAAGTCCTAAAGGAGCCCTGGCAGTTAACTAAATATGTTGGCTCAAAAGCTTAAGAAAACATAACACTAATGTCCTCAGTTACATTAATATCGATAATATTCACTGACTCAGTTGTTGGGTGGGCCCCATCCACAGGGCTGTGGTTATCTCAGCACACATCTCGAAGTTTCCCTAGCTATTTCTGGAGCCCCTTTCCACTTGCCAGGTAACCAGGCTGGGTTTGTTTGTGTCACCCCTTTATTAATAACTTCCAGTGCCAAGAAGCCATGTCAGGAGATGCCACACCAGTGTTACAGCGCTGAGCTGGCACCTACCTCAGCTTTTCTGTCCAGTCCTGTTCCCTAAATCTTCACCCCTTGAGGCCCCCAAACAGAATAGCACTGAAGTGCCTTCCATCCCAATCTAGGGTGAAAGCTGTGCTTTGGACACCCCAGAATGGGGAGATGCCTCAGCCCTCGAATCTGGAGGACAGGAACTCATTGAAGTCCTGAGACAGTGCTGCTCAAATCTGGAGCCACCCCCAGACCCTCCTGTAAACTAGCAACTCCAGTTAGTTACTGGTCTCCGTGCCTATGCTAGGAAATAGCTGCAGCTGTTAGTCCCTTCTCCCTTTGTTCGTGTCTCTTGTCACAGGCATCTAGAGACATTTTCCCCAAAGGTTTCATCCTTTGACAAAAATATACATATAACCAGATGTTAACCATATGGGAATTAAAAATAATTTAAAAATTTTAATTAAAAAAAAGAATCTACACATACCACTTTAGTGCTAACCCTACAACACTGATATTTGGTTTTTAATTTTATATGTCTGTGTATAAATATATGTATATTATGTATATAAAATTATATATATTGTATACATTGTACAATACAATTATATATGTATGTAATTATATATTATATATGCATATGACATGTATATATATATAATTAAAGCCAAATATTTCAAAAATAAATATCAACTTTCAAGTATCTCAAAAACAAACATACACACACATAGGAACCAAACCTTTATCAACATTATTAATACAGTATATGATTTTTCTAACATGTCCTCTTTTAGCCACTTATTCTAAGTTCTGGCAAACAATTTTGACCCATGATCTCTAATGAAAGATGTACAATTGATGGTTCTAGGCCCATGGCAAAGAAATAGAGGGAGAATATCATGCTGGATTGTTGAAGCTCAAGTGATAGACAGCTTCAGACATCTTCAAAGAAATGGCCCAAGAAATCAGGGCAAAGATGAACCAATAGTCCAAGATTGCTGGAAATGCTTTTACTTATCACACATACTCTAGATGTCACTGTCCTGTACCCTGGGAAAACTGGCTATGCTGGGGGCACCTTCTTTTTTTTTTTTTTTTTTTTTTAAGATTTTATTTATTTATTCATGAGAGACACAGAGAGAGACAGAGAGAGAAACAAAGACACAGGCAGAGGGAGAAGCGGGCTCCATGCAGGGAGCCCGATATGGGACTCAATCCTGGGTCTCCAGGATCATGCCCTGGGCCAAGGGCAGCGCTAAACTACAGAGCCACCTGGGCTGCCTTGGGGGTACCGTCTTAAGCAACTGATGGGACTCTGTCCCCTTGACCACTTGCCTCCTTCCCCAGCCATCAAAACATTGTGCATTCTTCCGGGAGACATTTAAACAGCTTGAAGACATGAATGCAGCCCTTCTCAACCAGGCCAGTACTTTCCCTTTAGAGGCACTTAGAAAGGCTGGATATTTGCTTGTTTGTTTGTTTGTTGCTTGTTTGTTTGTTTGTTTCAACCATTGGCTTTTAGTGCACAGGGCAAGGAATGCTGAATGTCTTGCAAAACAGAGAGTTGAGCAAAAGAAAGATTTTTTGTAACCCCAAAATATCCATAACACCACAGAAATAGATTTACTTTAACTACTGGGGAATTTATTGAGGGAACTTCTTGCCTTGCTATTGTAAGTGTTCAACGCCTGTATAGATGTTAAAGGTACCAGGGATGAGGGGTGCCTGGGTGGCTCAGTGGACTGAGCTTCAGACTCTTGATTTCGGCTCAGGTCATGATCTCAGGGTTGTAAGATGGAGTCCCGCATCAGGCTCTGGGCTCAGATGGAACCCCCTGTTTACCTGCGCATGCTCTCTAAATAAACAAACGAACAAAATCTTAAAAAAAAAAAAAAAGGTATCAGGGATGACATGTGATATTAGGTGATACGGTTTCCCACATTCACTTTTTGTCCCACAGAAGGTTCAGGAAGCTCCCTTCCTGGCAGGTTCCAAGGTTCAGGCGTGGCATGGGGGAGGTTATAGTGGTGTTTGAGTTATGCATGAAAGAGTCAGGAGACCTCACCAGAGATCCTAGACCAAGATGAAAGATCCATTGGAAGAGTGAAGAGTGCCCTGTCCTTATTGGGTATCGGGGAAGGACAGTCTCGTTGTGAACCCACTTAATACCAATTTGGTCATATCCAACTTTTGGGCTGTTTTAGCTGAAAAATATTAGCCACAAAAGAAGTTTGAGAAAATGAGATTTAACTACACCCTTATCATCTGTCAGGTTACAAAAGCAATCACAGGCCAACTGCCACCCAGAAAGAGGTTTATTAGACACATGTTTGTTGGTGGTCATGAAAGAGTTGACATTATCCTGTGAGCCCGATGAGATTCTAGCTCTGTACCCTTTAGGGGATTCAATTACACACTGCAGGAAATGTTCACAAGCAGCAGACTCTTCAGAGTCTATGGCTTCTAGTTACTATCCCTCAGAAATCCTGCTATGCCCATAGCTAAGCAGGCATTGAGGGATCAAGAGAAATTTTAGGTTTTCTCAAATTCTTAACCCTTGTACGGATAAGAAGGGTCTCTTGAAGGTATTTTGAGTCAGTCCGCATACTTCCAATCCTTTTAATATCCCCAATGAGACCTCATTTCTAAGAATGGTTATGCTGAATTACTATTTTCTCCAATAAAGTCCCTTCTGACACCCCCTATGCTAATTAGCAAAATGCTGTTTTGATGAAGGCACCTCTGGACTGTAATTGTTCTGATTTAATCCTAGCTGATCACACCTTGAGTATGCCTTCTGGATTACCTCCTAGGTTTTGTTTTTTGTATTTTTTGTATTTTTTAAAAGATTATATTTATTTATTCATGAGAGACACAGAAAGAGAGGGAGAGGCAGACATAGGCAGAGGGAGGAGCAGGCTCCATGCAGGCAGCCTGATGTGAGACTCGATCCTGGGACTCCAGGACATGTCCTGGGCTGAAGGTAGGCGCTAAACCACTGAGACACCCAGGGACCCCCAACCTCCTAGGTTTTGGCTTAATCTGAGAAATGGATACAAAATATCACAATGCATATCTTAAAACAAATTATAGCCACTGTAAGGTGGTGCTACCTCCGTGAGTCCCAATACCATGATCTGCACCTACATATCTGTCACCCCTTGGAACATCTTGAGGATCACAGGCAAAATGCCAAGGAAACTTCTGGAGCTGAAGGCTAGCAGAGGACTCAGAGAGAAAAACCCAGAACAAGGTGATTTCTTCCTCATTCCCAATTATTGGAAGTGGAATAAGAATCCAGGAATTTAGAACCAGTTGAGAGGGAGGAGATTAGGAAGAAAAACTCTAGAAAAAGGCATATCCTTAATGAGATAGCTGTTTAATTCTGAGGAATCCAAAAAAAAAAAAAAAAAAAAAAAAAAAAAAACAATAGGTTGGGCTATTCATGGAATTCAAACATTTATTAACAAAATTAAATGTTTCTTTCAAATGGAAATGGGAGCCATGATCTTCTGCATAAAGCTGATTTATTTCAAATTAAAGCTTTATTTTTGCACCCCTGAATTTTGTGGACTCGTGGCTGTGAAGTTATACCTGTTACAGAATAATCACATGTTTTGGCATAGAGTCTACAGTCTCAACTCCGTAAAAGTCAGAGTCATGCATGAGAAGTCATGCATCTATTTTGTTTGGGACAACTCCCAAGTTTGGGAACATCTATTTTGTTTGGGAACCTCCTCCCAAGGGATGTGAGGCTAGCACTGTAGCCTCAGAAGAAATCTGGAGGAGAAGGTGTTTATGGAATGATCCAGTCCCAATAGCCATGATATAGAGATATCTCATGCCAAACATGAAATGGGAAAAGGAGTGAATAGCTGTGCTAGGCTCTGAAACCATCTTCTGAAATTTTAATTTCTATTTTCTGGCCAATTAATCTTCAGTTATCTCTTAGTAACTGTCTCTTGGCAAGGTGTTTTTCAAAATTCCAGCTGTACTAAGGGAGATCAGGAAAGGCAATTTTGTTTCTGTCTGCTTGAGAGATTTAGAAGGGAACTGGTGCTCTTGGGGTACCTGCTTGTTGGTGGCAACGGTAATAAATAAATAAAATCTTTAAAATATATATATATATGATATATATTTTAAATCTTTATAAATATGTATATATTTTTAAAGATTTTATTTATTTATTCATGGGAGGCACAAAGAGAGAGAGAGAAGCAGGCTCCATGCAAGGAGCCCGATGTGGGATTCGATTTCCGGGACACAAGGATCACACCCTGGGCCAAAGGCAGGCGCTAAACCGCTGAGCCACCCAGGGACCTAAAATATATATTTAAGTGAAATCCTTCAGAATGTCCCCACCCAGTGATAACCACTGTCAACATTTTAATGTACATCTTTACAGATCTGTTTTCACATATTTGTATATATGTGTGAATATTTCAAAACTGAAATTATACTGTTCTTTTGTAATCTGCTTTTATTTGACATATTGTGGACCTCTTTTCACATTAATAAATGTTTGTCTACTCCAGTGGTTCTCAAATGTAAGCATGATCAGAATCACTAGAAGAGCTGGATATACACAGGCTGTTGGTCTCCGCCAACCCGCCCACTCTCAACTTCAGCAGGGGTGGGAATCTGGAGGCTGAGGGGCTAGGGGTGCAGGAACTTGTATTTCCAATGAGCTGATGCTGATGCTATTGGTCTGGGCAGCACTGAAAGCTGTGGCCTACAGCATCACATTAGTGATTGTTGAATATTTAATTGTGTGGATGGATCAATATGTTTAGCTGTGGATACTGAGATTACTTCAAACACCAACAATGCTGGGATAAGCATCCTTAGAGCTAAACCTGTACTTTGTTTTTATGAATGTTCTGTTTCCGTATATCGAGATCCAAGTAGTTAAAACACTGGAATGAATTCTCCCTACCAGAAAGTGACAGAGGAATAAGTGATTAAAAGCATCCTGGTGTAGGATAAAATAGAGCCCACTGTGAAAAGCCAGATTGACTAGGTTGCAAGGTTAATAGAATTGCAAATGGACAGAGAAATTTGTCCAAAGAACTCTTCAGCTAATTTAATTTCATTTCTGACAGCCCTGCCACAAGGTAAATATCTCTCCATGAGAGGAAATTCTTTATTTCCTACTTAATGTTAGATGTCACCTCAATGAGTTGATGAATAAAACTTTTAAACGCTAAAAAAGAAAAAGATGAAAAGTGGTTTTGTCAGTGATTACAGAGGAATGAGTGTACATCTAAACAAGTGTAGGTAACCTTCATGTGACCAATATTTATATTACATACAATTAAAAACAAGAAAATAAGGAAAAGTAACCCAAAGGGTGGGATATTAAGACTTTTCAAATTTTGGGGGTGCCTGCATAGCTTAGTCGGTTAAGTGCCTTCAGCTCAGATCATGATCCCGGGGGTCCTGGTATCGGCCCTGCATTGGGCTCCCTGCTCAGCGGGGAGTCTGCTTCTCCTTCTCCTGGAGCTCCTCTCCCCTCCACTCCTGCTCTCTCGCTCTCCCTCTCTCTGAAACAAATAAATAAAATCTTAAAAAAAAAAAAAAAAAAAGAAACCTTTGGATTTTGGACAACTTTCAAGCTCTATAATGAACTTAATGAATAGGAATTTAAGGATGTCTCAAAGCTAGATTTCATAAATTGAAAACTAGGTATAGAGCAAATCAAATTAAAAAAGTTAAAAGTTCTAACAGGAAAGTTTACAGAAGTAATATAAAGGAAACCTAAGTCTCACTCATAATGAAATGCAAATCAAGTCATCATTGTTTTTCCACCTAGCAGATTAGCACATATTTATTTTTTAGTTTCTTTTTAAAAATTGTGTTTATTTATTTGATAGAGAGAGCACAAGCAAAGGGAACAGCAGGCAGAGGAGGAGGAAGAAGCAGGCTCCCTGCTGAGTGGGGAGCCTGATGTGGGGCTCCATACGAGGACCATGGGACCACGACTTCAGCTGAAGGCAGACAACTAACTGAGCCACCTAGGTGCCTCTGTTTTTTGGTTTATTTATTTATTTTTAGTAATCTCTGTGGCCCAATGTCGAGCTCGATTTCATGATACTGAGATCAAGAGTCACATGCTCTTCCAACTGAGCCAGCCAGGCACCCCAGATTAACATGTATTCTAAAGCTTGATACTCAGGGTATAGAAGAAATAGAAGCTCTCATATACCTTTGTTAAGAGGTTGAAATACTACAACTTTTTGGAGGATGATTTGGCAATATCTAACAACATACAAAAAAGTACATATTATTGGGTCACCTGGGTGGCTCAGTCAGTTAAGTGGTTAAGCTTCCAACTCTTGGTTTCAGCTCAGGTCGTGATCTCAGGGTCATGAGATCAAGCCCTGAACTCAACTGGGAGTCTGCTTGAGATTCTCTCCCTCCTCCTCTGCCCCTCCCCCTACTATGCACTCTCTCTGCTTCTCTCTCATGCTCTCTCCCTCATAAATTAATTAACTAATTAAATAAAATCTTTTATCAAAACATATACAAGTTTATCAATAAGTAAAAAGAACAAGGTGCAGGGTACTTTGTAGAGAATTCTTTTTATATAAACAAATATGAGCATATAAGTGTGTACACAGAAGTATATACAATAAAATTTTCTTGAAATTGTCCATCGTCATTATCTTTTTCAGGTGACGAGGTAGAAGAATAACAAATATGGATGTGGGAGTGCAGAGGTCAAAATAATTGACACTCACTGGGATGGGGATGACTTCTGGTTCAGGGGGGCATATTTGATCCACATCTTAATGGATGAGCCAAATTTCGAAGTCTGTGAGATTTCAAATGTTGAAGTGCCTGAGAATTTGGTTTCTTTTTTTCACTATCTATTAAAATCTTTTTCTGACGTTCAGAAATACAGTCGTAGCAGATTTATTCCTAATAGTTCCAATTTAGAAACAAACCCAATATCCATCAACAATAGATTGGAAAAATGGTTAAGGTATTCATACAGTGGAATTTTACACAGTAATTAAAAAAAGAAGAAGAAGCTACAAGCTACTGTTACCTGCAACAATATGGATAGATCTCACAGACCTGATATTGAGCAAAAGAAGCTAAAGGTAAAAGAGCTCAGGGCACCTGGGTAGCTCAGTGGTTGAGAGTCTGCCTTTGGCTCAGGTCATAATCCCAGGGTCCTGGGATTAAACCCTACATTGGGGTCGCTGCTCATTGGGAAGCTTGCTTCTCCCTTTCCCTTGTGTGTTCTCTCTCTCTCAAATAAGTAAATAAAAATCTTTTTTTTTTTTTTTTCCTCTGTCTTGTTCTGGGTATGGTTTCTGGGTATAGGAAAATATATACAAAAACAAAATCCAGCTGTTTTAAGAGTATACATACTTTATTACATGTACATCATACCTCAAAAAAACTTTTAAGACTTTCTAGTGTATTTTTCAGGCAACAAAATTTTAGGGGAAAAATTTTAGAGCTAAACAAGGACTGCTTGATGAGTGATAGGTTTTCAGTCATTTTTTTTACTAATCTAAAGCAAACATCTTGATTTATAATTTCTCTCTTGATTTATATTGTTAATTTAGTAAAAGGGAGTGGTAGCATGGATTATGAACAATGACCCCCAGAGATGCCTGCATCTAAACCCCAGAACCTATAGCTATGTAAAAGAGACTTTGCAGGTATGATTAAATTAAGGGCCTTGAGGTAAGGAGATTATCTCAGGTTATCCCGAGTAGGCTCAATGTACTCACAGGGTCCTAGTAGAAGGGACACAGAAGTCAGTCAGAGAGACGGTCATGTGATGACAGAAGAAAAGATTTGAAGAAGCTCCTCCCTGGCTTCAGGGAAGGGGAGGAGGGAAGCCCTGAGCCCAGGAATGCAAGGAATCCAGCCAAGGCAGAAAAGGAAGAGATTTTGCCCTAGAGAGGGAGAAGAAACAGTCCTGCAGGCACCTTGACTTCAGTTCAGTGAACCTGTTTGCAGACTACCAGCTTCCAGAACCATAAAGGAATATGTTTGTGTTGGCATTGAATTTGTGATGATTTGTTATGATACCGAAGCCTGGGCTGCTCGGTATTGATAATATTAACATGTACAAGCTGGTATGTGGAATTATTTGTGAGGGGGTGGGGGAAAGGTCCATGTTATCTGGCAATCACCAAGACTGGGCATGTGAGCAGAAGGGTTGAGAAGTAAAGGTTCCCAGCTCTAAAATATTGGTGCTGGGGGTGCCTGGGTGGTTTAGTCAGTTAAGCCTCTGACTCTTGGGTTTTGGTTCAGGTCATGATCTCAGGGTGGTGGGATTGAGCCCCGAATGAAGCTCCATGCTCAACGAGGAGTCTACTTAAGATTCTCTCTCCCTCTGCCCCTCCCCCTGCTTGCCCTCTCTCTCTCTTTCTCTCTCAAAATAAATAAAATTGATAAAAGTAAAATAAAATATTGGTGCAGGAGCACTTCTCATGGTGTCTGCATGGAGTTCTAAAATTGGGAAAGAGCATGGTGTGTGCATACCACACCATGTGTGCTCATTTGCGACCAGTGACAGATGAATTTATAGCTATTTGTAGGATCACTGTTTGCCCGCAACTCAGCTCACAGCCGGAGAAGACATCCTCAAGAGGATAGTATGGCCCTTCTCCTTTATGAGTTCTCTCCTGTAACATATCCATCCCTCTAAACACGGAAGCGGACATACAACCCTGGGTGTACCAGTCATGGTGGCCTGGCCATGGTGATTGGCTCAGGGATGGGCATAGGACCCAAGCCCAACCAATCAGGAACATTCTCCAAGATGTTTCTGTAAAAGCTAAAGAAGAGCCTGTTTTCTCACTTGTCAGGAACCATGTAACTGTCGACTTGGAAGTGGCCAACAGTCATAGTCTCAGCCAAGTAGGGAAACCTGAAGGTATAACATTCCAGAGAAAGCCTTGCTAAGGGCAGCCTGGGTGGCTCAGCAGTTTAGCGCTGCCTTCAGCCCAGGGCATGATCCTGAAGACTCAGGATCGAGTCCCACGTCGGGCTCCCTGCATGGAGCCTGCTTCTCCCTCTGCCTGTGTCTCTGCCTCTCTCCCTCTGTTCTGTGTCTGTCATGAATAAATAAAATCTTAAAAAAAAAAAAAAAAAAGCCTTGTGAAGTGCAGAGGCCTAAGTATGTATGTATGTATGAGTCACTGGTCTATTCATGCGTGAGGCCCATTCCACTCCACTCTTGTGGTTTGGTTCCAGGAGCCAGAACATCACTTCTCACTGTTCAAGTTCATTTACTTGTGATTCTATCACTTGGAACTTACAGGAAACTAACAAGTATGGATTTATGGAAAAACAAGACGAGTACTGCCCTCAGAGAACTTATGATTCATAAGGGAAGATAGAGACAATCATAGAAGAAAATACAAATTTAAATATATTTAAGCATTAGGTTGTACTTCTGTGTATATACCTGTGCAGTGGATTGAATCTGTTGTCAAATCTACGAGGAATGTGCTACAGTGGACAGTTGAATGGTTTAGAATAATCACCATTGTTTAGTTCCCCACAGGACTCAGAAATTTCCAGGCCTTTTTTTTTTTTTTTTTTTTTGAAGAATTTCACCTTCCAAAAGATGGTGCAGTAGAGTGGAAAGGACACATACTTCAGAGCCAGATGTGGGATGAAATCTGGGTTTGCCATTTTTTAGCTACCTGGTGATGTCAGTTTGCAGGGCCTCATCTAGACATACCACCCTCATTCAGAATGCCTAAAGCAATAAAGAAGCTCATTTTCCAACCTAAGTTCAGAGGTCACATAACTAGTTAATTCAGTGTCTCAGTAATGTCATTAGGGACCCTCTGGCTTTTTGATTTCTCCATGTTGACCTTTCAGGTCACAAAATGACGGCATCACATTCGGGAAATATCAAGTCTAGAGAATCTTTCTTTTCCAATATCCCCTTAGGAGTTTCAAACCTTTTTCAGAACATCCAATCCTCAGCAGACCAGTCCCCACATCTCGTTAGCCAGACTGAGTCATATGTCAACCCCTAGACTAGTCACTGACAAAGGAAACAACTCTACCCTGATGTTGAAAATTAATTAGGACTTAAACTTGGAATGTGGGGCAGGCATGGCCTTTCTCTGAAGTGTGTGAGAGGGGGGTAGGGAGTGTGTTCGATACTTAACACAACTGAGGCGCTACCAGCAAGAAAAAAGGAGAGAGGAAAGGTAGGTAGACTAATAACGTCTAATGAGGTGTATGGATTAGTTATAAAGCCTCTCCAAGTCTCAGTTTTCTGATCTGTAAAGTGGAGTCAAAAACATCTACCATATAGGCTTGTGAGAAGGAAATGGTATATCAACTTGCTTAGCATATAGTAAGTGCTCGACAAATGTTTGTTCATTTTCCTCTTTTCTTTCTTATTTAAAAACATTTTTGGAACACCTGGTATTCCCCAGTCCCTGCATCAAGTGTTAGGGATACAGTGGTGAATAGGACAAACACAATCCCTGATGCTGCCATTTTCAGGATAGACAAATTATGCACAAAAAGACACCAAGAGTAATTGCAATTACAGAAATCCTGAAAATAAGTAGAGGAAGATGTCCTATTCAAGGAATCTTTTGATTATTTCTTTTCAATTTAAAGAGAAACAAAAACCCCACCATAGTATTTCAGTTCTATTCAGTATCAAATATAGACAGAAATATTCATTATACAGTGGTCTCTGTCCCGTTAGATTTAGTTGCCTTTTTCCAAGAGAGAAAGAGTTATCCGAACTATCTTTCCTATCTCAATCCTGCAGCAGTAACCTAATTTTTGTGGACTCCCATCACATAGAATATTTTTTATTCTTTTTTTTTTTTCCTTTTTAAGTAGGCTCCAGGCCCAGTGTGGAACCCAATGTGGGGCTTAATCTCAGAACCCTGAGATCAAGACCTGAGCTGACATCAAGAATCAGACTTTTGACTGACTAAGCCACCCAGGCTCCCCTAGAAGAATATTTTTTAAAATCCCTCCACTTATCTGTGGTTGAAAGAATAAAAATGATTTCTCCAATAAAATGTCAACAGCCACAGGTGCAGCATAAAGCACTGGCATAGATTAAAAAAAAACGTTTTTAGTTTGAGTAAACAATAAACCTGAATGTCACAGGGTGGGGTCACTTCAGAAAATTTTATCATATCAAATACCAAATAGAAGCAATACTTCACATACAGCAGGTAAGAAATTCTGAGTTTCCTCAACTAGGCCGTATACCACAGTACCTTAGGGAGCTTGATAAAAATACAGATATCATTGATCCTCCTTATTCATGAATTCTATATCTGCAAATCTGCATACTCACTAAATTTATTTGTAATTCCAAAATGATTCCTTGTGGCACTTTTGTGATCACTCACCTTCATGGACAGAGAGGCAAAAAATGTGAATTACTCAATGCACACATTCCCAGCTGAGGTGGAGCGAGGTGATGCTCTGTCTTCCATTTCAGCTCTCATACTGTAAACAAGTGTCCTTTACACAGCCTATTTAGTGCTCCCATTTCCCCCTGCATTTTTGCACTTTGGGGGGTATTTTTGTGCTTTTTCTTGGTGATTTCATCATTTAAAGTTGCCCCCAGCACAGTGAGGAAGTACTGTCTACTGCTTCTAAGATAAGAAAGTGAGATGAACCTTACGGAGAAAATATATGTATTAGAGAAGCTTCCATTGGGCATGAATTTCAGTGCTGTTGGCTGTGAGCTCAGTGTTAATGAATCAACATCATACATCCAGGAAGAGAGCGAATTGGCCAATCTGTGTGAGGCTGCTCCAGAAAGTGCTGAAGGACCACCTGCTATGCATGACGAAGCTATGGAAAAGAGGGAAAGGCAGCTAACAAATTAAGAAAAGAAAAAAAAAAGCACATAGTGGGTAGCATTATTGTGAGGCTGAAAGCCAAAGAGACTTGTAGGCTTGCGTGTTATCTGGAGTCAAGAAATGCCAAGCCTTTCTGGGAGAGCACTGCCTGCCTCACACGTTTCATAAGACCACAAGGCCCAAACATGTCCAGCTTGCAGGGAGGCTGGTTCTGCAGATGAGGAGGCTTCGAAAGAATTTATAAATATCTGCTCAGTATTTTACAGGAAAAGGGGTGTGTGGGGGAGCAGGTTTTTTTTTTTTTTTTTTTTAAGATTTTATTTATTCATGAGAGACACACAGAAAGAAGCAGAGACACAGGCAGAGGGAGAAGCAGGTTCCTTGTGGGGAACCCGACGCGGGACTTGATCCCAGGATCCCAGGGTCACACCCTGAGCCAAAGGCAGATGCTCAACCACTGAACCACCCAAGTGTCCCTGGGGGAGCAGATTTCAATGCCGATGAGATTGGCTTGTTTTACAAGAAGTTGGCAGACAAAAACCTGTGAGATACAAATGGCCAGTTGAGAAAAATGTTGTGACCAGAGGTTCTCAAGAACCTAAGCCTGTATTTCTCATTGCAGCAGTATTTGCTAATTCAGTGTTTGCAGTGACTTAAGCACTAAGAAAAACAAGAATCCACTGTACCTGGTTTACCTTCATGGATTTTGAAACATAAGGTGTGGCCTAGACACCTGTTTTTTTTTTTTTTAAGATTTTATTTATTTATTTATGAGAGACACAGAGAGAGAGGCAGAGACATAAACAGAAGGATAAACAGGCTCCTCTCTGGGAGTCCAATGCAGGACTCAATCCCAGGATCCTGAGCCAAAGGCAGACCACTGAGCCACAGAGGCAACCCCCGCCGCCTTTTTTTAAGGAACTTCATTTGCTTCTGAAGCAGTTCTAGTATTTAAGGGTCATTGATATAACTAGTTTCTATATACTTCCAGGACCCCATCATACTTTTGATAGGTATCATTTTGTTTTTTCTTGGTTATTAGGATCTAATGTGGACTACTTGGTCTGCCCTCACACAAGGATTCTTTTACTTTCTATGATTGCCTAGAAAGGAAGTAGTTTTGGATGACATACACTTCTAAATACTGGCAGATTCCTAAGAGAAGTAACATCTACCTACTGAGACATCCAACATCCATCCATTTATTTTCGAACCCATCAGATTTAAGTTGCATACTGGCAGCAACCATGAGTTTTTGGTTCACCAGGGTAAATCTAATACCTACTCAGTGAATTTTCATATAGTAGACACTCTGCCCAGGCACTGTGATGGAAATTGAATTCTTCCTATAAATCGGTGCCTCTCAAGCAGAGATGATTTTGTTCCCCAGAGGACATTGGCAATATCTAGAAGTATCCTTGTTTGTCACAACTGGAGAGGAAGGGGGGTGCTATTGGCATGTAGTACTTAGAGACCAGTGATACTGCTAAAATCTTAAAATACACAGGACAGTCTCCACCCCTGAAACAAAGAATCATCTGGTGCAAAATGTTAATAGTGCCCAGGTTGGGGAAAGCCCATTTGAACAAAAGTCACACTCTTGCCAGAGTCTGCTATTAAAACGATGTAGCAGTAGGGGTGCCTGGTGGGTCAATTGGTTAAGCATCTGCCTTCCGCTCAGGTCATTATCTCTGGGTCCTGGGATGGAGCCCTGAGGTGGTGGGCTCCCCGTTCAGCGGGGTGTCTGCTTGTCCTGCTCCCTCTGCTCCTCCCCTTGCTCATGTTCTTTCTCTTAAACAAATAAATAAAATCTTCAAAAATTAATTAATTAATTTAAAAAATGACACAGCACTGCTGAATCAAGTCATTCCCCACAACCCCCTATCATGCGATAGTAATGTGGAAAGATTCTAGGGAAAGCTTTCCTCTCTCCTATCCCACTGGTTTGTTGTTACTAGTCCTAAGCCAAGAATGAGTGTATTTTTTTCCCCTGAGTTTTTTTTTTTTAAGTAATCTCTACACCCAATGGGGGGCTCAAACTCACAACCCTAAGGTCAAGAGTTCATGGTTTATCAACTGAGCCAGCCAAGTTCCCCTTCCCCTGAGTTTTTGCACACCTACATCTTCCCTATTTTTATTCCCCATCCCTGCTTCCTTGCTTGCACCTCATACAAAATGCAGTCAAGCTTCATAGGAAACAGGTGTACCCTGACCTCCTTTGTGGAGTTTCTATAAATGGCTTGGGAAAAAATGCACCCAGGGACCCAGGAGCATACACTGCCTCCTCTTCCTCCTCCCACAAGCCCTCTCCTAGTGAACAAAAGGAACATCCTCCCTCCACCTGCCAGAGACTCAAACTTTTTGACCACACAAGCTGGATTGGTTTTACTCTCCAGTTACCTCAGTCACATGCTTAGGCAGTGAGGAAAGAACATCAGATTCCAAAAGATCAAATTTCCTGAAGAGACATATTGGGGGGGGTGGGGGGGAGGACAGAATGCTTTAATTCAGGTACAGCATTTCCTTTTCAGCAAAGGTTTTTGTTTTGTTTTGTTTTTCTACAGTGAGAATGAAAACAAGCCGAATTTAACCAAATGTTAGATGTTTGTGAGTAAATTTATATTTTTTCCCTTCTGCTGTTACAATTTCTGTCAATTTGAGAGGAAAAAATATATCTAAGAGGAGGGTTTTTTTCCTTAAGGAGGTTAATCAGGATTAAGCAAATTAACTGCTTTTATTCATGTAACACGTATTTAACAAGCATTTATTGTACATCATGCTCTGTGCCAGCCCTACAAATACAAAAATGAAGTACAGTCCCTCTTCCCAAGGAGCAATATCAGCTACTGATTTAACATTTTAATATGTATTTTTTTGTTAAAAAGTTTAGAGTTATAGAGAGAAGATATTTGCCTAAGATGTATCTGATAAAGAATTGTTACCCAAAATAAACAAATAACTCTTTTTTTAAAGATTTATTTATTTATTTATGAGAGAGAGAGAGAGAGAGAGGCAGAGACACAGGCAGAGGGAGAAGCAGGATCCATGCCGGGAGCCCTAAGTGGGACTCGATCCCTGGACTCCAGGATCGCGCCCTGGGCCAAAGGCAGGTGCTAAACGGCTGAGCCACCCAGGGATCCCACAAAGAACTCTTAAAAGCCAATTACAAACACTATATACAACCTAATTCTAAAAATGGGCAAGAGACTTGAACTGATAAAGGAAGAGAGACAGATGTCAAATCAGCGTATGAAAAGATGCTCCATGGAAAAAAGAAAAAAAAATGGAATAAAGGAGAATGGAAAAAAGAAAAAAAATGGAATAAAGAAAAGATGCTCCACCTCACTGTAATTAGGGAATTACAAATTAAAACAACGATATGCCACTACAGACTTACAAGAATGGCCAAAATCTGGAACACTGACAACACCCAATGCTGGTTGAAGATTGGAGCAACAGGAACTCTCGTTCGTTGCTGGTGGGAATGTGAAATGGTATAGCCACTGCTGACCACAATTTGGGGGCTTCGTACATAACTAGACACAAGTCTTACCAACACAACCCAGCAATTGTGTTCTTTGGTATTTACAAAAAAAGAGTCGAAAACTTATGCCCACGTGAATACCTGAACACAGATGTTTATAGCTGCTTTCTTCAGCATCTCCAAAACTTAGAAGCACCCAAGATGTCCTTCAGTGGGCAAATGAATAAATAACACCCATGGTATACTCAGAAAATGGAATATTATTCAACACTAAAAAGGTTGAGTTGCTTCATTCCTGCATTTGTACAATATGGATGGCTGTGCTTGTGCCCATCAGACTGTGGGTGAAGGATTGAATGGGCAAATATCTCTAAAATGTTGGCACAGGATGACAGTTAAGTAAGTAAGTATTTACTGCTACTATTATTGTTACTGTTATTTTTGTTGTTCTTGCTGTTATTGGTTTGGAAGAGTGAAAGATAAGGTAAGGAGGAGAGAGGCAAAACCATCTACACCCACACAGATTACTATGTCTTCTGATCCTAGACTATTTTGTTACTATCATTAGCCAAGATCTCACATTGTCAGACCCAACTTAACCAGATTAAAAACTCCTAAAGAAAAAAGAAAAACAACAACAACAAAAAAACTCCTAAAGAGCCCCCACTTAGTTCTCTTCCCTCTGAGATGCTACCAGTAACCTGGAGATGGAAGCTCTCCATTACCGTAGGGAGCAATCAACTCTGTTCTGTCTTGCAACCAGATTGTGTTGGTGACATTTTCTGGAAGCCAACATTTAAGAACAGGCAGCGTGGAAAGGGACAATGCTCCAGGTGAGAGATGGAAAGGAACTGAGCTGGGCTTGAGGACAAGAGGAGAGAACTTGAAAAGGCACTGTTGGAAGAGAGATCTTAGTGTCTGGCTGGAGGAAAGTTGGAAACTCAGGGATGCCTCTTGGGTTGGTAACCTCAGTAACTGGATATATCATAGAAGGGTTTTCCAAAGTAGAACCTGCAGTGTAATTCACTGCCTGCACTGATATGCATGCCATCATTGGAGCCAGCTGGGTTGTCCTGATTTCTCCCCATCCACCAACTCTGCCCACAAAGACCCCCTCAGAGGTGGGAGTTTGAGTTGGGCTTCTCAGTTTGCATGAGAAGATGTCATCCCCCTGCCATGCTCCTGCTCCCTTATCATTCTCTCTTACTCGAGCCACCCCTCACTGCTCTTCTTTCTCTGTGCCTACTCCAGGCCAATTTCTAGTGCCAATACCCAGAAAATATAAATTCCACTCTCAAAGCACTGATGTAGATTTTCCTGAAGATTTGGAGGGTAAGACAAAGGTTCCATGACCAGCTCATCCTGGTTTTAACATTTGAGGTCCTGGCTCTGGGCGCCTCCTCAGTCCTAGGCAAAAACCCAGATGGCTGGTCACCTGAGATCAAGAGGGGTAAGACTCCCTTTATAGCCTCCCCTTGCTTTCTCCACAGACTGTCGGCCTACCCACCACCCTGCCCCCAACAATGCTCTGTGGTCTTTGAAGCTTGTACCTCCTCCTCTCAGATTCTTCAGCAAAACCCAGCTGTGTACAGAATTCCCTCAGCAACACCAAAGCCAGCCCTATAGGCCTACCAGGCTCACCAAACAAGCTTCTGGTTCCTCACAGTCCTGAGACTACCCTTTCTGGTGTGTTTGGGTGGGTGTATTAGCTACATCAGCTAGAGAAGCAACACTTGCCTACTTAGATGGACTCCATCTCTGGAAATTAGAGTTTGATGCCTACCATATATTTTATACCCAAACCTTTCCCTCTCAAACTTCCTAAGCTTTAGAGTATTAAGACTGACCACACCTATTGAAGCTATTCCCTTTTGTGGCTTCCAGATTCTTTTCTCTGGCTTTTACCTTTAGGACTATTGTGACTCAGGGTTTCTCACCCGCCTCTCCTCCTTGGCGTGGCTCTCACTGGAGTGATGTTCACCACACTGTCCACTTCTGCTCTTTCTCTTCCTCACTCCACGTGCTCGTGGGGGTGATTCAGCCAAGGCTCAAGAATTAATTCTTCTTGCTTCCACCTTTTATTCCTCAATGTGTTCGTGTGTTTAAAGACCAAAGAAGCACTACACTCAAAGTAGGGCAAGGTCTGGGGAAGGAGATAGAATGAATCTTCAGATGGAAAAACAGATCAGATAAAAACTTTTTGCTTTAAAAAAAAAAAAAAAAACTTTTTGCTTTATCAGATGCCATTTACTACAGGTTCATATACTTCTTTGGCTCCTTTGAAAACAGGTCAAGACTAGCATGTGCTCTCAAAGTGGCTGTGAAGTGAAAGATGGTGCTAGGTGCCTGGAATGTGTAGTAAGGAAATGCTGGATGAAGGTTAGCTGTTATCATTAGCTAAGGGACATATTTGAAGGAGCATGTTTCTTTGGGTGGGGAAGTACAGAAAGCTTCCCCAAAAGAAAATATTTCTCCTTTTAAGAAAGTTAAATGAGGGATCCCTGGGTGGCGCAGCGGTTTGGCGCCTGCCTTTGGCCCTGGGCGCGATCCTGGAGACCTGGGATCGAATCCCACATCAGGCTCCCGGTGCATGGAGCCTGCTTCTCCCTCTGCCTGTGTCTCTGCCTCTCTTTCTCTCTCTCTCTCTGTGACTATCATAAATAAATAAATAAAATTAAAAAAAAAATTAGATTCATGTTTAAAAAAAAAAAAAAAAAGAAAGTTAAATGAAAAAATTCTGACTGGGCCAAAAAAGTCTACTAATAAGTCTGAGGACAAAGAGAGTAAGTTCTATATACCCAATATACCCAGTTAGTGTTTAGGCTAGTGATTAGTTTTGCAGAAATAAATCTTTAAAAATATCCCAAAACACAGAACACATTTTTTTTTTTTAAGAAAAAAATTGGTTTCTGTGTCTTAGCTGATCTTGAAGGTAATTGAGCCTTTCCATGAAATGTACCAAATTCTTGGGTTAAATAGGCTCCTCCTTCTGCACTGGTACTCTGCATCCAAGTTCCTCCCACGATTGATCAGATGTGCAGCTGGATGACACCAGAGTCTATTTTCAAGTTGCATTGGTATGCAGCTAAAGAATTAGACCAATTAAATGATCATTTATCTGGCATCAGATAACGAAATTCCGTACATACCTTCAAAGGCATTGTAGGCAAAACTGGTGCCAATCTAGATGTCCTGGGATCTTGAAGCCAGGCTGACAGTGCCCTTATAGGATCAGTTAAGTTAATCTTCTGGTTAGTGCTGCGTAAGGGTTTTCTCCAATCAGGATATACAGGTAAAGTGTCTTACAGGGCTTCCCGGAGGACAGGGCTTTGGGACACATTGTTGAGCACCGAAGCTTAAAGCCAAAAACATTTCTGGGTTAAAGAGAAATGGGGAGAAAAGAGGGCTCCTCCCTCCCTCCAATAAATGCTGGGGGTGAGGATCCTTAATAAGATTCCGTGAGGCAAACTGTACATGGAAAATGCTCCAAATAACTTTTTGGCAGGCAACAATTTTATACACCTGGAAGGAATTGCTCTCAAAATATAAAGATGTGATATTTCAGGGAAATTCTGAATGCTCCTTTGTGTTCAATATCATTTTTTTTTCATAATTGAGATCATATATATAGCCTCCAGTTTACTTCCCTTAACCTATAGTAATTTGCCATGGCACTAGGTATACTATAATTATATTCCACAATACCCCATCATATGAATATAAAAAAAATGCACATTTATTTCTCTATCATTGGAGATTTGTGTAATTTTACATTTCATCATAAATAAGGATATGGACTAACACTGCATTTAAATGTAGATCCTGATCACTAATAATTATGAAGGTGAATATTAAAACCCCCTTAAAAAAAACCCTGCTAATTTGGTATGTATAAAAGTTAAATTGTTTTAATTTGGATTATTTGTATTGAATATATATATATATATATTTTTAAGATCTTATTTATTTATTCACGAGAGACACAGAGAGAGAGGCAGAGAGAGAAGCAGGCTCCACGCAGGAAGCCCAATGCGGGACTCCATCCCAGAATTCCAGGATCACGCCCTGAGCCAAAGGCTCAACCACTGAGCCACCCAGGTGTCCGGAATATCAGTATTTCATAATCACCATTTATACTTCATCTTCTATGGGTTATAACACCCTTTGTTAATTTTACTCTTGGCATTTTAGTGCTTCTAAAAGATTTATTAATTTATTAGGGGTAATGAGGAGAGACCACCCTGCTCAGAGGAGCCTGATGTGGAACTTGATTCCAGGACCCCAGGATCACCTAAGCCAAAGGCAGATGCTCAACCACTGAGGATGTCCCTCTGGCTATTCTTTTTTTTTTTTCTTGGTGATAAAAATATTCTAAAGCTAATTTCTATTAAAAACCATTAAACTGTACATTTTAAATAGGTGAATCGCATAATATATGATTTCTATCTTACTAAGCCTTTTTAAAAAATATTAGAATAAAATATTTCCATATTAAAGTATTCAGCCTCCCTCTTTCTAGCAAGTTTTCCAATTTTGATTGCCTTTTGCTTTCTCATATTCAGAAGATACATACTTTTAGTTAAATCTATAATCTGTTTTTTAAAGAATCTGGAAAATTCCATCACATGCAGATCATCACTGGTATGTTCATCTAGTTTATTTCATTTTTAATCAATCTGGATTTTGGTGGTTATGAGGCTTTAATCAGTGTTCTCCAATATGGGCTTGTTGAATAAAATAAATTTGCCTTTCCCTTCCTGTATTCTGAAGGTTCTGTTGTCGAAAACCTACCCCCATGCTTCAGAACCCAAATTTAACCTAAAGACAGAATTTGGGATTAAGAGGAAGATAGTTTTATTGCTTTGCCAGGCAAAGAAGACTGCAGCGGCCTATGGCCTTCAAAAATTGCAAGCCTACCCAGAGGAAAGAGCTGAAATCAAGAGTTGGACACTTAACTGACTATGCCACCCAGGCACCCCTCCTAGCTATCCTTGCACATTTTTTCTCTCAGATGAAATTTAGAACAATTTTACTAACCTTTGAGAATATGTTTAGACTTCCATTTAGCAGATGGACTGCTTTGGGAAAGGTCATGTTTGAAATATTTGTCTTTGAGTGCAATGTAGTTTTCCACTATACAAGTCTATTTGTCTTACACACATCTTATGTTCAAACATTTTACTGAGCTTGTTGCCATGATGAATAGTAACATAATCCATTTATATTTTAAAACCATTATTTTTAAAATTTTAAAAATTTTTTATTTATTTATGATAGTCACACACAGAGAGAGAGAGAGAGAGAGAGAGAGGCAGAGACACAGGCAGAGGGAGAAGCAGGCTCCATGCACCAGGAGCCCGACGTGGGATTTGATCCCGGGTCTCCAGGATTGCGCCCTGGGCCAAAGGCAGGCGCTAAACCGCTGCGCCACCCAGGGATCCCTAAAACCATTATTTTTTGCTCGAATATGGGAAACGTATTAATCTTTGAATATCTGGTTATATTGGTTAATTTTATAAAAATCCTAATATATTTTGGGCTTTCTATTTGGACAAAAATATAATCTGCAGTAATGAAGTTTTTTCTTCCCCAATAGCTCTAAGTCATTTCTAGTTTCAATCTTATTGCATCAAAAATATTAAATCAATATTCTGATGATAAGCCCTGAAAACTTTAAGAAAGCACATATTAAAAATTAAATCTGCTGAGTGAAGTAAGTCAATCAGAGAAGGACAAACATTGTATGTTCTCATTCATTTGGGGAATATAAATAATAGTGAAAGGGAATATAAGGGAAGGGAGAAGAAATGTGTGGGAAATATCAGAAAGGGAGACAGATGTAAAGACTGCTAACTCTGGGAAACAAACTAGGGGTGGTAGAAGGGGAGGAGGGCGGGGGGTGGGAGTGAATGGGTGACGGGCACTGGGGGTTATTCTGTATGTTAGTAAATTGAACACCAATAAAAAATAAATTAAAAAAAATTAAATCTTTGGCAAGCAAGCTTATAAAGGATATATATTAAAATTTTCAAGTTATTAGAGCAAGATCTAAGGTTAATCAATATTGTCACTCTCTAGAGTGTGTTTCATCTAAATTGAGGCCAAAGAGCACCAGAAGGCTTTAACAGATCAATTGGGAGGACATTTGAGTGGGCACTTGATATTTTTTTTTTGAGGGGGCTCCTTTCCCTCAGTTGCATCCCCCCACACACAAACCACAGCAAATAGCAGATCTTTAGTATTTGTGGTCATTGATATGGAACTGACTGGAAAACTGCCCTCCCTCACCCCTCCCATCAACAGACACTGCATTCTTCTAAAGGCCCCCGTCTGAATATTTTGCATCATCTGTGTTAAATTTTTTACCACTGTCACACCCTCTTCCTCTCAGACATTTCTGCCTGGAGAATTGATGTTTTTAATCAATACTCATATACAACACTGCTTGATTACAAAATATCACATCAACTACTAAATCTGAGTGCTGGTAGCTAAGGAAAAAGAATAATTTGTGAGACAAGGCATTGATTTCTAAATGGTTGATTTTAATAGTGATATGACTAGTTACAAATGCATTCAGTCATGCCCACAATCAAAAGAGTAAAACCTATGGTAGCCCCACTTGCCATGAAACAGTGTTTCATTTGTTTTGTATTTAACGTAATGAGAATTAACTTATTTTCTAAGCAAACTACAACAATCCAGTTTAATGGACCCTACAGTTTTAATAAATTAAAACATGGTTTCCTCTTCCCCTAAATAACTACAAAAGAACATCTACTTACATTAGAGTGAACTGTATTTGACGAATGATACAAATCCAAGTTTGGAGACAATAATGCTTCTGTAGGGGAAGCAGATTTTGCTGCCCCAAAGTTTGCCTCTTTGGCATATTCGATTTTTAAGTTGGTTATTTTTTTTCATAAATATTTATTTACTTGAGAGAGAGAGAGAGGGATGGAGCTCACATGAACAGTGGGGAGAGGGAGAAAATCTCAAGGAGAGTACAGAGCCTGATGTGGGGCTTGATCTCACAACTCTTGAGACCATGTGACCTGAGCTGAAATCAAGAGTCAAAGTTTACCTTACTGAGCCACCCAAGTACCCCTATGCTGATATTTTTTTTTTAAAGAAACTACAGACACAGAAAACTCTGAAAACTGAGAAGTTACCCTTTTAGGAGACATTTATATATACAAGAGAAATCTCCCTTTAAAGGTGTCTCCTTCGATACCAAGAAGAGGAGGACTCTAAATCTCTAGAAACTTATCAATCGAAAAGGCATGGATTTAAATCTGCATAATAACCTTACCTTGGTTTATTGTTTTGGTAACCTCCCATAATGTCCTCTCTACCCCCAAAACCTTTTGTCTTTAACTAGAGCTGATGTTTAAGGCAATGGCATCAGTCAGGAACTTACTGTTTACTTGGGTCTCTGCCATGTACACAGAAGGTACACGTTATTTATTAAACTTAGTTTGATTTTTTTCTTTTTTTTTTTAAGTAGGCTCCATGCCCAATGTGGGACTCAAACTCATGACCCCAAGATCAAGAGTTACAGGCTCTACTGAGCCAGCCAGGCACCCCTCTTTGACTTTCTCTTGTTAATTTCTCCTTACTTGGTCTCATGTCAGTTTGATTCTCAGGCCAGCTAGGACCTTACTGGGTAGACTAAAATTTTTCCCTCCCCAACAATTCACATTTGCAAAGCTTAACAGTCTTTTTTACTATGGTGTGGAAGAGCCTAGGTTAATTGCCTATAGAACTGTTTTTGTTAACTCTTGCTCTTTGTAAGTAATATGTTAATCTGATGCAGTATGTCATTAACTAGAATAAAACTTCCATCTCAAAATTGCAGTTTGTTTTGTGAATGAATCCTAATAATTTCCTACATAAGACCCTAAGTGACAGTAAAAGCAGTGTTTAATAACTGACATATAGGAAACAATTTAAATAATTTCTATATCTTTCTCAAAGAACTTGCATTTTTGCTTCCTTTTGAAACCATCTTTTTGGTTCTTCAAATTGCTTGTCCCAATAGTATGAATTTTATTTTATTTTTAAAGATTTTATTATTAAGTAATCTCTATACCCTGAGATCAAGATTCGCATGCGCTACTGACTGAGGCAGCCCATCACCCCACGTCCCGGCAGTATGAATTTTATTTGCTTTAAGTTATGCTAAAATGTACAAAAGGAAGTCACAATAAACAAATTCTATATAATCCCTGTAATAGACATTAGCAATAGAGTAATGTTCAGACATGTCCCACCAAGTGCCATTTAGAATACTGAAGTACCACTGCTATATAGAAGACAGTAGGTCCAGAGTTTTAGTGGGGTACTTCGGAAGTGAGACTCTAAAGTCTTATTTTTATATCTTTGGTGGAGAAAAATCTCTCAAAACCGCTCAATTTTAAATGCAAGTCAGATGCAGTCACACTATAATAAGAGTGTTGAAATAAATAACCTTGGATATTAATAAATCAAAGATAGACTTAATCTTCAATTTTGTTAAATTCCAAAATCCATATAATTTAAAGTAAATAGGGCACAATGTTAACAACCAGAGATTCCAGGTGAGGGTTATATGGTGTTCACTGTACTATTATTTTTAACTTTTTTGTAAATTTGCAAATTTTCAAAATAAATGAAAATGTGCATAAAACCAGACACCATGAATTAAGTAAAAATATAAGACATAGACACAAAGTATTTGTCAACGAATACCACTAATTTCAGAGAAAAAAAGGACTCATCTATAGATAAAATCTCCTGCTAAGAGAGCATGGGAGAAACATTTGACATGCATTAAAAGAGCAAACCGATTTAGAAGGCAAAAGAGAAGGCATTATCATCTTATGCCCTCATGGACATTATCTTTGAGTTTTCAGAGTATGTTTTTCTTGGCCCAACAATGTCTGTCCTAATCATGCAAAGCACAGCAATCTACTGACTTGCATGTTTACACACGATGATAAAGATTTTAAAAATGTGAAAATTTCATTCAGGAGGGTCAGCACAACAAAGCTCTCTCCGTAAAATGAAAATGCTCTCTAACTTTAAGGAATAAAATCATTTTCTCAGTTGAGTGTCTGAAAACTGATAAAGCATCACATTTCCTGTTAGATCTCTGGCTGAATAGCATCAGCTTAGCAAAAGAGCACGTTTTCTTTTTTTTCTTTCTAATCTTCATTTACTTTGAGATAGGAGACAGCACAATGGCAACTTCAAATCATTTGTCTTTTGGTGGAAAAGTAGAGCAGAAGCCATAGGCTGTGAATATCAACACTGAAACAATCTGCCCCAAACCTGATGTTCCTCACGATTATCAGGCCTTCAAGTATGTATGTGGCACAGGGTTTGGGTCCCTCCTCATGGGTTCTGAGGAAGAAGGAAACTTACAATCCAAGGGCTAAACAACAACCAAGGGGCAGGTACCACGAAGAAGCAAGGATAACAGAAGCCAGCCAGTCCTTTGAAATAGAGGCACAGGTGACATTAAGTTGTCCCTGGGAAGCTGGGCATAAGTGGATCCAAAGAGCAATAGCCTTACTATCTGGAAATAGTACTGACTGCTAGAACATTCATCTAAGATCTCAGAAATTGCCCAAATAGGCTGCCTCTCCTCCAACTCCTCATGCCTACCTCCTCCTTTCTGTCTTAGATCTCCACTGCCCATACATACAACACTCTTTCTGTCTTGGGTCACATAAGAGAACTGAGGCAGTATTCTGGGGAATTATGGAAACAAGTTTTTATACATCTTGATAGCAGGGTCTGAGGAGATGAGGGTGGGGGTGAGTAGAGACAAATACTTGGAAAAATGGAATTTCTCTGAGTTTCTCTGTAATTTATAATAATAAAGATATCTCAACTTTTTAAATAACTTAAGATATCTTTTCTAATAAGATGATTCATAGAATCAACTAAGCTAGACAGTGCTACTTTTTTGTTTTTGAAAACATATATACATTGTTAGAAGCGAAAATCAGAAATATTCACATTCAATCAAGCTCATTTTTTCAAGTTCCCTGAGACAATGCATACTGATATGCTACACAGCACAATGTTACAGCAGAAAGTAAATTATTTACAAGGACCATTTAAAGTCAAATTTCTATTTCACCAAATAAAACCTGCAAGATAAATTACACCCTTACAATTGGTTGTTGCTGCAAATTTATTCAAACTAAGAAAATTGTCATCATTAAAGCTCTCAAAGTAATTTTGGCACAGATGAAATCTTAGTCATTTTGTTAAGTCCCTGAGTTCTTTGAACAGGCTGGTTTTTGCATTCAGCCTCTTCCCCAGCCACCTGAGCCAGCGCCCCCTCCCCGCCCCCCAGCCCAGTGCCTCCCAACCTGTCACGGCCCCTGCTAACTCTAGGTCAACATTTGATGCTATAACCTTTCTAACCCACTGTGCTCCGCAGAAACCACAGTTTCGAGGACATTTCTAATTGGAGTCCCCAACCCAAAGAGCGCCCCTTATAGTTTCTCTGATGTTTGTTTATTACTGGGCAGAAGAATCAGGTGGGGTGTATCCCATGCACGTGTCTTCTTATTTCTAACGTTGCCCAAAATGAACAGTCAGTGTTTTAATGTCTCCAGGGCTTTATGCCTCAGATGCTCATCTAAACACTGGATGGCAAAGAGGTCAATGTCTGTGTCAAACTTGTTGGCAAACAAGTGGTGCTTGCGTAGCATCCAGTTCAAGTCACCTGCTCCGAAAACACACACAGAACGCACATGGACCCCACTGCACGGTGGGTAGGGGGCACCCTTAGAGACATCACCTTCAAAGTACTGCCATTTGACAAACCTTGCGATTGCATGCATGTCAGACATGTCATACTTCTGGCTTAAGGACAGCGAGCCTGGGACTTCAGGGATCCTCTGAATAGTGGCCCAGAGGTACTCATCAGGGCTGTATGTGTCTTTTGCCCACTCCATAAACTTTTGGATTTTTTCATTCTTTAGCACATATTCTACATACTTCCTACTGACCACAAAATAAGCACTGCCTGAAAATAGAGGTGTTTCAAGAGGTGGATGCATTTTGTCAGTCCCTGTGTTGGTCAGCTTTCCATTAACAACTGTAAAATGCTTTTTCCACCTTTCTTTTTTGTTGGATGGCATTCTCTCAGTTTCTAGGTTGTTTTCACCCATTAGTGATTTGAGCTTCCGGACAATTTCCAAGTTGGTTTTGATAGGAAAATCCATGCCACAAAGATTTATCAAGTACTTCCAGTCTGCACTCATCCTATGGAGGTCCTGCATGCAGTTGAGGTCAGCCTGAACTCGACTCCATGAGGCATATACCACACTCTCTAGCTGACTGGCCACGAAGATGTTACTGAAGCAGGACGCAATGCCAAGCACGGCAGCCAAGAAGGAATCCTCGGATTTTTTGTCCACGTGAATGCAGTAGAAATTCTGAGGCATGTAGATGGCCCTCAGGAGCCTGTCAAGCATCTCAATTTTGTGATGAACTACTATAGAATATGCTATGGGAAATTCTGCTTCTTCTTTACTAAGGGGTTCCATGATGTATTTGCGCCTCTTGATGAACGAATTACAATCTCTGGTCATGTTTATATAGTCACTGGTTGTCCACCGAGGGCGCTGCCTAAACTTCACTGTTAGAATTTCAAGCTGTACCTTTTGGATTTCATCTACATCACCCTGTAAAACTTTGGTACAATTAATATTACTGCTAGGATTCTCTCCAACCAGCTCCAAATGTCCAACACTTACAAATTCGGGCTTCTGATGAATTCGCAAAACAGAGAAGGTGACTACAGGAAAAAACAAGAAGCAGGCAGTAGTATTTCGTGGGATAAGAGAAAAGTCTCCTCCGCAGCAATGTTCTCAGCATTTCAAACAATTGGGGATTACTCTATTAAGGGCAGTCTTCTAGGCTTTAAGCAGTCATGATTTCTCTTCTGTCGTGGCCTTGAGAGTTGTTAGTTTGCATTTAGCAAAACTGCAAAGGCATCTTGAAACAGAGAACAGAAATAAAACAAAACAAAACAAAACAAAAAACAGAAAGAATGTATATAAATACAATTTTTTACAACATCTTCTCAGGTTTAAAAACTATTCTCTTTGCTATGAGGTCAGATGTTCAAAACAGAACCAAATTGGTCAACAAGAGAGTAGTGTTCTAGGAAACCCACAGTCTGTAATATTAATACCATATTATTAAGAAAGAATACAAGGGGGGCAGACTGGCCTTGCTCAGTCAATGAAGCATGCAATTCTTGATCTTAGGGTTATGAGTTCGAATCCTATATTGAGTATGGAAGTTGCTTAAAAATAAGTTCTAAAAAAAAATAAAAAAACAAAAAAAAAAAGGATGTGCTGAAATATCCTACATCTTATCTCTCAGGAATATTAAGGTACAAAATCACAGTTGAAGACCTAGGCTACAATTATTTAACTCTCCACAGTTGCTGAGGTGAGTTTTTGCTCCTGTGCTGGTTCTAATTAGCAGCCTTTGCCTTGAAATCTTTACCAATCTGGATTCATCTGGACACATCCATTATTATCCATAAGTTGGCATCAGCAGCCCTACATATTGGAAGAGATCAGCTCCATTCTGCTCTTCACCAATTTGGGACTGGAGGTGCTCTAAAGGAGAAGTTCAAAAATAGCTGTGACTTCTAAGAATCTCAGAAGGAAAAGCAAGTAAAATGATTTTTCAAATTAAACTACGAAGGACTGGCTGAAACCAAGCTGGATTTGAGTCTGTTTTGTATCTTAGTTTAATTCCATACCAGGCACCGCAGGAAGAGAAGACATACACAATCAAAAATAGAGACATAGCCTTGTATTTCCTGAATTGTTTTTAACAGGTTATGATAATTAATGCTTGTGAGAAATAACAGTTGTATACAAATTATAAGGTATGACAGACCAGTTGTCTATATTCAAATGAGGAACCCAACTCATTTTTACTATGTTTATAAATATTACAAAATAGATTATTTTCAAAAATCAATTTTATAACTTGGAAATTGGTACTATAACTAATAAATGCTACTTTTCTCTTTTAAGATTTTATTTTTAAGTAATCTCTACACCCAATTGAGGCTCAAACTTACAACCCCAAGATCAAGAGTCCTATGCTCCACCGACTGATTCAGCCAGGCACTCCCAAGTGTTACTGTTCTAACAAGAAAGTCAAATACCATTGATTATCTCCATACCAGACAGGGATTTGAAAATAATTTTTTATTTTTTAATTTTTTAAATTTTTTTAAGGATTTATTGATTTATTTATGATAGACATAGAGAGAGAGAGAGAGAGAAGCAGAGACACAGGAGGAGGGAGAAGCAGGCTCCATGCCGGGAGCCCGACGTGGGACCTGATCCCGGGACTCTAGGATCGCACCCTGGGCTAAAGGCAGGCACTAAACCGCAGAGCCACCTAGGGATCCCCCTGAAAATAATTTTTTAATACGAGGATTAACACTAGAACTTTTAAATATTTAGTTAGGAAATAAATTGTGAATATTAATAATACAAATAAAATAATTGGCCATTATTGGTATAGAATAATGTTATGAAAAGTGCTTATTTTTTTTTTTTTTACCATTTAGAATTAAAGTCTGGCTCATTTAGTTCTCAGATTTCAGGTAACATACTGTGTTTGTAGAGTGCCTCCCATGCAGGCAGGTTTCTTATATGTACCAGGCATTCAGCAATGGTGCTATGTCCCATGAGGCTTTTTAAAAAATCTGTGAAATGAAAAGGGAAATGTGTGAAGGGATGTAATGCTCATTAAGTATACACACACTCAGAAAGCATGCTGGTGAGCTAATCCTATGTATTTACTTTTTTTTTTCTCAAAATTATGGCTGGTTCATTTCTCACTTTCAAAATTTCCTTCTCTCCAGTCTTACTTGTTTTTCTAATACTGGTTGTGTATTGCTAAATGTTTGAAAATATTTGCAATTTGGGTCAAACTTTTCCAAAGAAAACTCTAGCAGCATGTCCCAAAGTGGGTGCCAAGGAACAGTTTAATGGTTCAATACTATTGGAAAATCCAATATATTCTATCCCCACTGTGAAGATTCCCAGTGTTTACTGGCCCATGAAAGCCAATCTTGTAATTGAGTTAGCTGCTTATCTTGTCTTCTTCCAACTATCTTTTCCACCACCCAACTCCAAACCTGTATTAGCAAGAAACATGGGGAGATTCTGAAAAAATACTTAAGCATAACAGCCATTAAAACATCAGATCATAAAATGATGCCACTAAGTAGTACCCACTCCTTATTGGTTCAGACATTCAAAGAAATCTCTATCCAATCATTAGGTGATCCAGTATCCAAGCTAACTGAACAGAGACTTAAGTAGCCTCACACTACAAAGAAAATAAACTTTTGAAAACTAACCTAGCAAAGTCACGAAGCAAACACAGCATCAACAACAAACCACTATAGGATTTGCCTTTTTGGACAGGGCCGGGGCAGAAGTCCGACTTCCAGAGTTGACACATTAGAAAATGTCCTTTTTCTTTCTTTCTTTTTTTTAGAGAGTACATGGTGGTGGTGGTGGTGGTGGGGGGTTTGCAGTGGGAGGGGCAAGGAGAGAGAGAATCTCAAGCAGGTTCCAAACTGGGCACAGAGTCTAATGCAGGGCTGGATCTCATGGCCTTGAGTTGAAATCAAGAGCTGAACGCCTAACTGACTAAGCCACCCAGGCATCTCTAAAATGTCCCTCCATAGGGGGACACTCAGGGGTTGAGCGTCTGCCTTCAGCTCAGATTTATTAATACCAGGATTAACACTAGAAATATTTAGTGTTAAGACTTTTAAATATTTAGTTAGGAAATAAATTGTGAATATTAATAATACAAATAAAATAATTGGCCATTATTGGTATCCTGGGGTCCTGGGATCAAGATCTGCATCAGGCTCCATGCCAGGAGCCTGCTTCTCCCTCTGCCTGTGTCTCTGTCTCTCCCTCTATGCCTCTCATGAAAAAATAAATAAAATCTTTAAAAAATAAATAAATAATAAAATGTCCCTTTAACAATAAAAAAATACAGGGCATGTCAAGAAACATGAAAGTCTGGCCCATATACAGGAAAAAAAGCACAGTAAATAAAAACTGTCCCTAAGGAAGCCCAGGCATTGGACTTAACAAAGACTTTCAGCTATTATAAATATTTTCAAGGAACTAAAGAACTGAAAGTAATGAGAATGATATTTAACCAAATTGAGAATCTCAATAAAGAGATAGAAAATTATAAAGAAAAAAACCCCAACAGAAATCTGGAACCAAAAGTGCAATAAACTGAACTGAAAGTTGTCTAGAGGGGTTCAACAGAAGATTTAAACTGACAGAAGAATCAGTGGAATTGAGGACAGGTCAAGTGAGAATATCTAGTTGTGGGACAAAAAGTAAAGAACATTAAGAAAAACGAACAGAGCCTCGGAGAGGTATGAGATATTAAGCATTATCAACAGATGCATCATATAAGATTTCCTGAAGGAAAGCTGAGGGGGACAGGAAAGGGGGGGGAGAGAGGGCTGGATACGTACCATGAGAGGTAGAAAAAAAAATCTGAATAATGCTGAAAACTTCCCCAAATTTGATTTAAAAAAATTAACCTGCACACCCAGAAGGCACAATGAACACCAACTATGCAAAATGGTACAATCACTTTGGCAGTTTCTAAACAGAGGCTAATCTCTCAACATGGTGATCACATTCCTAGGTTTGTTTGATGGTCTAAGATACGGCTTATCCTGGAGAAAGTTCTATGTGTTCTTGAGAAGAACGTGTATTTGATGTGGGTGGAGTGTTCTACAAATGTCCATTAGTTGTTGGTTTATCGTGGAGTTCAAGTCTTCCGATTCCTTGTTGCCCTTCTTGATTACAAAATGTCTTTGTCTCTAATAGTTTTTACCCTAAAGTCTATTTTGTCAGCTCTTAGTATAGTTACTCTAGCTCACCTCGGGTATTTGTTTACATGGCACATCTATTTGCATTATTTTACTGCAACCTAATTGTGTCTCTAAATCTGAACCATATCTCTTGTAGATATCCTATCACTGGGTCACTTTTTAAAAATCGATTTTGCCAATCTCTGCCTTGTGATTGGAGGTCTTAGTCCATTTACATGTAATCTGCTATTCTGCTATGTGACCCAAACACACTGCCAAGCCTTCCTCGCCCAAAATCTTCCGGACTTGGCAACTGTCTTAGCAATTATCTAGACAAAGTCCCTCTCTTGAACACTGATGCCTTTCTTGAAAGAACAGACTTCCTTGTGGATCCCACAATGAATATTTTTAAGTAGGAAAACACAACTTGAGACGAAATGGGAGAAAATAATTCTACCATGTGAAGAAACGAAAGTTAGTACTTAAGGCAATAGTTCTTCATAGGTGTTTTTTTTTAAATCAAAACCAAGAACCACAAGAATACTAAATTCTATCAATACTGAAAGTCAACTCTGATCTGTTCTGATGCTGGTACTAAGGAGAGCTGGTCAATGAAGAGAATCGAAAAAAAAGCATCAAACACACCAGAGGTAACAGTAACAGTCTCTAGAAGCGTTCCAACATAAAATGAGCAGGTCTATCTGGTCAGGACTAGGGTGCAGCTCACTGGAGTGGGAGGACAGACAAAATGTTCTCAGGCACAGTGAGAGAGGAGACAGCAAGTAAAATCCGAAAAGCAGAGAGATGAAAGGTAACTGATTAAGCAGACCCAACAATCCCAGACTGCCAGCAGGGAAAGAAAGAACTGGCTCTATTTACGCTATAAGATCTTCAGAAGAGTCAAGGAAATGGTGGCACAGATTTCGGAGGGTGAGGGGTGAGAGTGGCTGAAAACAAAATAAAACAAAACAAAACAGTAGTGGAGGGCAGTTATTTGTAAGCAGTTGTATCTCTACCCTGAAACCTGGCCAAGACCCAAGATTTAGTCTCTGTATGTTGGGGCACACCAGGCACAATTGAAAACAAGGTTTCCAACCAAGAAACAGCAGAACTGAGTGAACCCAAGGACAATAGGTATTGAGATCTCCTTCCCTATTTCCAGCTATCAGCTCCCAGAATTTCACCAGCCACCCCAATGCAGGAGTTCATTCATTGGGGAATCCAACCAAGCCAAGACCTAAATATATTGCTTAAACTGGAAATTTCCCTAAACGTTCAAAGAAACACATTGTGTACGGGGAGAAGAAAATTAATAAGAAAAACATTGCATTCAATCAATAAGATTATATGGCCTGAAAATGGGCAAAACAACACTCCTGTCCCATATGCTCTTTTGCAATGTGACCTTAACATTCTCCAATCAAGACAGAGTCAAAATTTCTTTCCCCTTAGATTTGGACAACCTTGTGGCTACAATGACCAGGAGAGTTTGGCAGAAGTGACACTATTTGGGTGCCAAGTCTGGGTCATGTAAAACTATGTATGCAGCTTCCAACTGGTTGTTTTAGAAAATTTGCTCTCCAGGCGTTTCCTTTTGGAACCAGCTTCCATGTTGTAACAAGCCAGAGAGTCCAAGGTACCCAAGTCAACAGTCCCAGGTGAACCCAGCCTTCATTCATCCTAGTCCAGCTGCCAGACATATAAGTGAGGAAGCTACCAGATGACTCCAGCCCATGGTCACTCAGGTCTTCTCTGAATTCCTGACCCAAAAATGTGTGAGCAAAAAATAAAATGGAAATGTTCATGTTACTACATTTGGGGAGGTCTGCCTCATAGCAGTGACTCCAACAAATCAGAAACCACAAAAACAGAACACTTAGCAAATAAAAAAAGGGTCTTAAAACGTAACGACATGATAGGAAAAACTGTAAAGCTCAATGGCAGTGTTGGAAAAGAAAGCTGAGGAAAACTCTTAAGGAGTTAAGCAAATTGGCAAACCAACTGATGAGGAAATTAGAGAAAAAAAAAAAAAAGTGATTTCGAGAAGCAGACCAGGAGATCCACTATCTGGAAGAATAACAAGACCTCCAGAAAGAGAAAACAAAAAAAGACGGAAGGAAGAAATCAATTAAACGGCTAAAGATTCTTTCTCACAAAGAAGGAATGGTTTCCAGATTGAAACTCCTTGGAAAACCGATACAATGGGTTGAAAAAAAAAAAACAGATCCACACCAAGATACACTCATGAATCATGAAATACTGAAAAAAAAAAAAAAAAAAAGAATATGACATGGGTCTCCAGAGGGGGAAAAATAAGCCCCATAGACAGGATTCAACAGCACAGTGTTTTCACATTTCATAGAAACCATCCACAAAAGACAGATAGGATAATGAGAACAGCATCAACATGCTGAAGGAAACTGAATGGGAGATGAGAATTCTTTGAACCTGATGAATTACTAAGTCAAGTAAGGGTCAAATAAAAAACATTTTACATCTTAAGACAGGTAAGGTCTCAAAATATCTACCTTTATGCACTTTATCTCAGGAAGCTACTAGAGGATCAACTCCATTAAAACTAAAGTATGGGGGTGCCTGGCTGGTTCAGTCGGTAGAGCATGTGGCTCTGAATCTGGGGGTTGTGAGTTTGAGCACACTCTGGGGGTAGAATTCACTTAAAAAAAAACTAACCTTAAGTATAAACTAAGAAAAGGGAAAACATAAGAATCAGAAAAGGTATATCCCAGGATGAGAGTAAAGGACTAGACTACAGCACAGGCTAACAGACAGGGGTAGCAGGCTGGGGCAGATGAGAAGGCTTCAGGGTGCCTGGGTGGCTATGTCAGGTCAGTTGGTTTAGCGACCGACTCTTGATTTCAGTTCAGGTCATGATCTCAGGGTCACGAGATCAAGCCCCGAGTCAGGTCGCGTGCTCAGTAAGGAGTCTGCAGGAGATTCTGGCCCTCCCCCATCTTGCACACACACTCTCCCTCTCTCTAAAATAAAATAGAAAATAGAAAAAAATAAAAATAAAAAGACCCCAGGAGAGATGTCTTCAAGATGAAACTGATAGAATAAATGATGAGAATAAGCATATTGAAAACTAACTTAAACAACTGGCAGAGTTTGGGTGGTGAATTCATAACTACACTGAAAACAAAGCATGTGAGAGAGGGTTCGGGTGATAATTATTGCCTCCAAAGCAATCAGACATGCAATGATGAAAAAAGCCATCTGGGTGCTCTGTGGCTTAGCTCTGAGGAGCAGCAGTCTTCATAATGTAAACATGATTTTCCCAATCGAGATTCACTGAAACCTTATTAGGAGGACAGAGCAATGGGAAAGATGGTTGTTGAAAGAAATGGGTTGTGTGCTTCGCCCAGCGTCACATAACTGCCCATGGGAGAGGCTCTAAATTCCGTGGCTGTTCCAAGCAAGAGGCCTCTGCCTAAGTGAACCCACCGCTTCAACAGCTCACAATGGTAAGGAGGGGACTTGCTACCATAACTACCAGAAGAATTAAGGTAGGGGACTGTTTCACCACGATAAGTACATGAGGAGATACATGTAAGGCAAGCCTAAAACCCAGTGATTATCAAATCTAGATTTCGGTTTGGAACATGTTAGGAAACTTAAGAAAATCTTATAATGGGGAGCCAGGGTGGCTCAGTGGTTGAGCCTCTGCCCTAGGCTCAGAGCGTGATCCCCGGGTCCTGGGATTGAGTCCTGCATTGGGCTCCTTGCAGGGAGTTCTTCCTCTGCCTGTGTCTCTGCCTCTCTGTGGGTCTCTCATGAATAAATAAATAAAATCTTAAAAAAAAAAAATCTTACAATGTAAAAACTAAGCACATGTCTCAGTTTTTTAAATAAACCGAATCCAAAAGGTGACATTCATCCCACATACTTGTTAGTTTCAGTGACTTTAGAGAAGTCTCACTACATACAGAAGAAAATTTAAAAAAATAAAATAAAATAAAGAAACGCGCTGCCTATGGCTCAGGCTATATTTTCCTAAATTCCTTTTTTAATAATAATAATAATAATTTTTTCAAAAGGCAAAGCAAGAAGAGGGAGGGAGAGAAAAATACATGTTTTATTAAAAACTAATAGGGCATAACATATTTAGACCTCAAAGTAGGATTTAACACATTCAGTCAATATGCATATCCATAGGCACACACCCCTAAGAACAATCAGGATTTTCCTGCTCAGCCTCTAATTATTCTCAAGCCTCTCGGATAAGGGGTAAGATAAAAAGGGCCCTGCACTGCTTAGCTTTGTTAGCCTTGGTGAAGGTTACAGCGGACAGGTGAGTCAACTGTAAAAAAAAAGAAAAGAAAGGGTGGATTTCAAAAAGGTAAACTCTTTTCTTCTCAACAATTCCCACCACAGTCATTCTGGTTTAAGTCCAAACAAAACTATTATACATAAGAATAATTCTCTCTGCCTATTGCCTATTGTTTCAGTTTTTTAATAGTGGAAATACCTTTTTCCTTAAAAAAAAAATGTGTGTGCACAGGTGCCCACACACCTAGGCAAGTATGTGCACATGCGTGTGTGCTCGCACAGGTGCGCATGAACACACAGCCAAGTGGGTCTGGGACCCCTTGTCCTTCTGCAGCAGGAAGCGCTAGCCTCTGGTCCCATGGATGCTCCTCCGGGACTCAATTTCACAGACTCCCAAGGACTATTATTCTGCACCCCAGAGACTGCTGTGACAGGAGCAAAATAGCCACTACTGTGATGGATGCTAAAGCTGTCCAAGATCTCAGAGGACCGTGACTCAAACCCCACCCTGAAGCAGCCTGGAGAAGCAAGAGGATGTGGATGAGATCTCAAGGCTACTTCCTGCCATTCGGGGTAGAGTCCTTTCTGTCACCTGGAGCTCCACGGCCTCACCTCACCTGGGGGAGTCTGGTCGCTCTGTCGCCTGGCTGCTGTCCATGACTCACGGCAGCACAG
The DNA here is from genome assembly GCF_003254725.2 of Canis lupus dingo. NCBI lineage: Eukaryota > Metazoa > Chordata > Mammalia > Carnivora > Canidae > Canis > Canis lupus. Next base: position 82,114,263 of record NC_064243.1, read on the forward strand.
TACCCAGATTTTCTGAGGCGTCACATTAACGGCAGCTCCTGGACCCCCAGAGGTATCTGCTCCTGCAGACTGGCCAGGGAAAGCTCCTGGGATCTTGATTAAGAACATCGAGCTTGGGGCACCTGGGTGGCTCAGCGGGTTTAGCGCCTGCCTTGCCTTCAGCCCAGGGCGTGATCCTGGAGTCCCAGGATCGGGTCCCACATCGGGCTCCCTGCATGGAGCCTGCTTCTCCCTCTGCCTGTGTCTCTGCCTCTCACTCCGTGTCTCTCATGAATAAATAAATAAAATCTTTTAAAAACAAAACAAAACGAAAAACACCTGGGCTCCACAGTTTAGGTCACTGTCTCCCAGAGCTCATTCCAGTTTTCTTGAGCTTCAACCACAGAAACATAGTCAACAGGGAAAACCTTCTCGGACAGACACTGGACCCTCTTTTTTTTTTTTTTTAATTTTTATTTATTTATGATAGTCACAGAGAGAGAGAGAGAGAGGCAGAGACATAGGACAGAGGGAGAAGCAGGCTCCATGCACCGGGAGCCTGATGTGGGATTCGATCCCGGGTCTCCAGGATCGTGCCCTGGGCCAAAGGCAGGCACCAAACCGCTGCGCCACCCAGGGTTCCCGACACTGGACCCTCTTTGGAAAGGGGGCTTCCATATGAAATAAGATATTACAACTAAAGTCAGACGGTGTGACTGAAGGAGGTGAGGGCTGAAAGCACGGCTCTCTTCTCCAGAACCTGTATCTTCCAGGGCCAGGCACAGAATGTGCCACAGAGAATCACTCAGTTATGTTTGTTGAATGAAAATACAAGTTTCTTTCAAGGGGACCCCATGTTCCTCTGCTAAAAAACGTAATGAGCATCTCTCCTCTCTCCCTTCCAAAGCGTTGTTCCAAGTTCTCTGGACACGGGCTCAGGGAACCTGCATGAAAAATGCCAAACTTGCTAGCTCTCACGTAGGGGCAGATCTTAGACACATCCTACATCTTGGCACTCTTGGGGAAATACGTGCTTTTCAAAACAATGTGCACTTATAACTCTGACTAAAACCAAGGCTACCATTTTTCTAGAATCTTTAAGGTAGTGATAAAATTAAGAGCTATAAAGGCAGCTGATCGGTTCTTAAACACAATGAATAAAAATCAGCATTTTAAAGCTCAGTAAGCGGAATGGTTATTGGAATTTCTTTTCTTCTGCTTCTACTTCTTTTTACAATCCCATGAGCTGTTTAATCCCGTACTTAAGCATATTCATGTATAAATTCAAAATATGTGGTATATAATTCATGAAAGTTTCTCAATGACCTGCTCCTATTTTAAATTAGATGTAATTAACTAAAACCAGGTTTCATCTATGTGGTCACCTATAAAAGAGAAAAAAGGAAGGAAGAAAAGGAGGTAGGGAAAAAGGGACAGAGGGAAGAAGGAAGGAAGGGAAAGAAAAAAGGAAGATAAGAAAGAAGAAAGAAGGAAAAGAAGAGAGTTCTCTATGCCTGAATTAATGGCATGAAAAATTCTATAGACTTTTTTTTTTTTTTCATTTATTCACTATATGACCCTGGGACAAAACTAACTCAGGCATTTCATTCACTATTGGAAATAGCACTATTGTCTGTCTCCTTTGCTTCCTCCCCTGGAACTACCACCAGGGACATAAGTAGCTGAGGCCATTCCTGCCTCCAGGCTTGGCAGGCAAGATGCATTACACACCAGTTTCTCTGCCGCAGAACTGAAAGCTCGAAGTCCACCAAGAGGAAAAGAAAGGATCCAAAGCTTCCTCGATTACAGCTAACCTGAATCTTAAAAGATGAGTAGGATTTAGATAGTAGGTAATAGGAGAGAAAGGAGGCTGTAGAAAAGCTCTGTCCAGGGTGGCTCAGTCGGTTAAGTGTCTGCCTCCGGCTCAGGTCATGATCTTGGGGTTCTGGGATCCAGCCTCAGGTGAGGCTTCCCGCTGAGCCAGGAGTTGGTTTCTCCCTCTCCCTTTGCCCCTCCCTCCAGCTCATGTTCTCTCTCTCGGTCTCAAATAAATAACATCTTTAAAAAAAAAACAAAACAAAAGCTTTGTCCAGAAGCAGCAGCAGTGGGCCAGCTCTGTCCTGCCCACGACGGCCCCTCATCCATCAAGTGATCTTTGCTCAGTAATAATGAAAGTATGTGCATACGTGTGTGTGCTCACACAGGTGCACAGAAAGGCAGTAAATCTGGAAGAGTCAAATAGAGAAAAGTGCTCTGGAAATTTCCTTTGTAAATCTAAGGTAAACAGTAAGACCACAGAGACTAGACTTGATCTGTGGTTTGTTCTCTGAATGCTTGTCTTTTCCTTGTCCTCCACCTACACACACATGCACACATTCTGAATGTCTGAGACTAAAGACCAGTGCCCTTCATCTGGTTCTCTCTAGAATACCTAATGATAGCTCATAAGGGTGAAAGACCCAATAACTGGCTGGGCTTAGTCCTTTTCTCAAGAAGCTACATACATTTGTTAATGCAGTCAAAAAAGAGGTGCAGTGAGACACCTAGGTGGCTCACCGGGTCCTGGGATCAAGTCCTGCATTGGGCTCCCAGAGGGCAGCCTGCTTCTCCCTCTCCCTCTGCCTATGTCTCTGCCTCTCTTTCCATGTCTCTCATGAATAAATAAATAAATAAAATCTTTGAAAAAAGAAAGGAAAGGAAAGGAAAGGAAAGGAAAGGAAAGGAAAGGAAAGGAAAGGAAAGGAAAGGAAAGGAAAGGATGAGCGGGATGCAATGAGGGCACCAGCTGGGCCAGACACAATGCCATAAAGCATTCCAATGGACTTGCTCAGGGTCACTTCTCTTCCTCGTCAAGATATCTGGGTCCTTTAGCCATTGGAGTGGGTCCTGTGACTGAAGAAGCAGAGCTTGAAGACTCTGCCTTCAGCTCAGTATGAAAGCAAACATGGAAATGAGGAAATGTGGGAATATAGCTGGTGAATTCAAACAGGATCCTAGAATTATGTGCCCTTCAGACTTACAGTTGGGTTTTCCACAGCAGAAAAAATGTCCCCACTAATCTCACCACTGTTAGTAGCCATGCTTTCTTGATATCCTGAAATCTCTTCAAATTTATAATTCAGGGGATCCCTGGGTGGCTCAGTGGTTTAGCGCCTGCCTTTGGCCCAGGGTGTGATCCTGGAGTCCTGGGATCATGTCCCAAGTCAGGTCCCTGCATGGAGCCTGCTTCTCCTCTGCGTGTGTCTCTGCCTCTCTCTTTCTCTGTGTCTCTCATGAATGAATAAATAAAATCTTTTTTAAAAATTTATAATTTGGTGCCAGAAATATATATATGGGGGTGCCTGGGTGGCTCAGTTGGTTGAGCGGCTGACTCTTGGTTTCAGCTCAGGTCATGATCTCAGGGTCCTGAGATCAAGCCCCAAGTTGGGCTCTATGCTCAGTGAGGAGACTGCCGGATATTATCTCCTTCTTGCTCTCCCTCCTTCTGCTTGTGCTCTCTCTCTATATATAATAATAAAATCTTTAAAAAAAATGCATATGAATTTAAAAGTTTCATACACTCCCTTGAAAGCCAAAAGAATGCCCATAATTGCACAAAAGTATCAGAAATAAGGCATTATACTAGTAATCAGGAAAAGCAAATGATAAACTGACCATGGGGTATACATACAGAGGACTACTACTCAGCCTTGAGAAGGAATGCCATTCTACCACATGTGACAACACAGAGGAACCTTAAAGATGTGCTAAGTGAAATAGGCCAGTCACAAAAACACAAATACTGCATGATTCCACTGATATGTGGTACATAGTCATCAAATTCATAAGAAATGGGAAGTGTACCAGAGGTTATTAGGGGCTGGGAGCAGTATGTGTGCAGAGGGAGAAGTTACAGTTTGTTGGCACAGAGTTTGTTTGAAATGATGATGAAAAGTTCTGGAAATGGACAACAGAGGTGGATGTACATAATGTTACTGAATTTTCCCTGACATAGTTGTAACCTCCAGGGGTTTTTTTTTAAAACCTCTTTATTATGGTTTTTAAAAAGATGCAGCTGGCTTATAACTAGACTAGACCTTTGGAGTAGGTGAGTACCAGTAGAAAATGTCACTTACAAAAGGCTTTATAAATTAAGAAAAGATAGACGTTAAAGGACATAGGTTACAAGAGCATTAGGAGGAGTGAACCAGGTTGTCTGAACACACAAAAAGGGGTCTTTTTGAGTTTAGTGTCATGAAAATGTGGGCATAAAGGACAAAGACCATCTGTCTGTCTCCATCTCAAAGACTAGTGTGTCTTACTGCCTATGCGGCTTTAGTGTTATCCCAGTTTTCTTAATGCACCAGCAATGGCTAAACTAACTTTGAAATAGGAAAAGCTTGTCCTCTGAGGCAACAGAGTTCATGAGTAGAAGCGGGCCTTGATAGACTTAATGAAATATATCTACTTCTGCACGCATATGCGTGTACACACAGTTGTTTGGTGTTTTTTTGTTGTTGTTGTTGTTTTTAAAGAAATTTCAACCTCATTACCACTGCAGGACAAAATTGAGTACAAAAGATCTTATTGTTCACTTCAAAATTCCAGACTGAAGAGTAATAAACTTTTTCCTTTCATTTTTTAAAAAATCTAATACTAAGTAGTTTAGAATACTAAATAAAGCACCACAGTTTTATGGAAACAAACTTTTAGATTTGAACAGTATTTTCAAGTTTCTTTGGTCTATTAATTTTTAAGATGAGAATACTGGGGCACAGAGCTCACACGGTTAGTTAACCCACATGTCCAGAACAAATTATTTTTTTTAAGGTTTTATTTATTTATTCATGAGAGACACAGAGACAGAAGCAGACTCCTGCAGGGAGCCCCAGGCAGAACTCAATCCCAAGACCCCAGGATCATGACCTGAGCCAAAGGCAGATGCTCAACTACTGAGCTATCCAGGTGCCCCAGAACAATTCTTCAGTAGAAATAGCTTAACAATGGCCCTGGTTTCCACCACACCTGCTTGCTATGTAGCCCATAGGTCCTCCATTTTCTGAACAATCTCAATTTTAAATATTCTAGGTTTTGCTTCCTATGGGGACAGCTGGGTGGCTCAGTTGGTTAAACGTCTGCCTTCAACTTGGGTGGTGATCCCAGGATCCTGCTCAGCAGGAAACTGCTTCTTCTCCCTCTGCCATTCCCCCTGCTTGCTGTCTGTCTGTCTGTCTCTCTCTGTCAAAATAAATAAATACAAATCTTAAAAAAAGATAGAATAAAATAAAAAAATAAATGCTTCCTATGTCCCAGAAACCCTAATCCAAAAAACTAGATTCCTTTTTGTTTTTAAAGGAAATCCTAAAATTCCAGGTCATACCATGTTTCTGGATTTTTGGCTGGCTAATCATAATTGTCAGAGTGGATATTCCCTTTTATTTTACAAAAAATTATAAAGCTAAGCATTACCAAGAATGAGAAGTGCTCTCTCTATCATATTAAAATCCAGCACAACCTCTTGCATATAGTCCCTTTCCTGAACCATCCTCCATGAAATCAAACCTCACTGGCTAGTGGAAGCCTCAGAGCAAAACAGCAGTGTGAAGTCAAACAGATGAGGCTATAAATCCTAACTATGTCATGTTCTAACGTATGATTTCAGCAAGTTACCTCATCTCTCCGAGGTTTGATTTCCTTGTCTGAAAAGTGGAGCTCATTGGGTTGGTGGTGATTCAAAAACCTATAAAAACCTATAAAGCAGAGACTATGGTATGCAGCTGCTGCTAGATCAACAGAACAGGTGTCATCACCATAACCTCCCATTTCAGCACTGAATTCCACATAATGCTGTCTCTGAACTGTTCCATGCATGTCCTCAGTGAGCTCCTGGTAATCTGACCTGGTTTCAGGCTCTTTGCCCACCCCTTCTACTCACACTGCTTCCTGGGCCTAGCATGGCTTATCAATTCGAAAAATGAAAGAAAGAAATGAAGAGTTGATGAGTCGTTCAAAATCCCTTCCTTCCCTCAAAGAAAGGCACAGCAGTAACTTGGATGTGCCTTCAAGCTCCAAGGGAACTGGAGTACAGTATTTAAATGCTCTCAATTATAGTGTGTTGGCAAGCATATCATGAATTCAAAGCCCCCTGTGTCAGGTGGGACAGAATGAGTGTCTGTCAAGAAACCCCAAACAACTGGCCTTGTACTGGGAGGTGCTCATCCTGTGTGCTGGACTGACCTTACCTTTCTGCACTTGGGGCTGTTCATCTGTGTACAAGGGCAGTTGGGTTCGGTCGGGGGTCCCCAACTCCTGAGTGATGCAGCACTCTGCTGCTCCTCAGCAGGTGGACTATGGACAGGGACAAGGGAAGCTGAGCCCCGGCCAGGTTGAGTGTCAGGTGTGGAGATAACAGGGTTGACCCTGACAAGACAGGTGCAGTACTAATAGGCTGCACTTGCTCAAGTGCGAGGACTTTCTTCCTTACGTTAACAGCTTTTGAAATTGAGAGGCACTTAATGCGGTATATGTTCACTACTATGGTGATCTTTTTTTTTTTTAATTTCCCTAAAAGCCGATATTAAAATTGATGGCGCTTTCACAATGGAAGTTATTGTGGGATTAAGGAGATTGCTTACATGAACACCTAGCAAGAACTTCATGCCAAGCATTTAAATACATTGTCCCAATTCCCGCAACCCTGTAAGTAGCTACTTTTTCCCTCTCACTTCACAGTCAAGGAAACTGAGGCTTTAGTTTGCTTTGAATACAACCATTTGCTCCAGTATACTAGCAGGGAAGAGGTGAGATGGAGTTCAGCCCAGGGCTGACTCCCCAGAGGGGAGAGAGAACAGAGAAGTCTCACTTTCTGGCCAAAAACAACACTGGATCCAGTTATTAAGAGCTTCGGATCATACCTTGCCCTACCTCCTAACCTTCCAAATGTTCCTGCAGGTGTCAATATGACAAACTCTCCTCCTGAAGGCTTTAGCCCTAAGATATAGGGACCCATGTGTGATCTGAGACCTAACCACTCCCTTGAAGCAGATGCATAAACTTGAGTGACAAACTTGATCTAATGTTTTCATTGTACCTAGATTACACTTAGATATATTTGTTGAATTTGAAAATATTACCAAAGCTGGGACACCTGGGTGGCTCAGCGGTTTAGCGCCTACCTTTGGCCCAGGGCATGATCCTGGAGTCCTGGGTTCAAGTCCCACATCGGGCTCCCTTCATGGAGCCTGCTTCTCCCTCTGCCTGTGTCTCTGCCTCTCTCTCTCTCTCATGAATAAATAAATAAAATCTTAAAAAAAAAAAAAAAAGAAAATATTGCCAAAGCCAAGAATGAATTCTCTATGTAATGACACAACAAAAAGTTTTGTTCTTTGTTTTTTTAAAGATTCCATTTATTCATTCACAATAGACATACAGAGAGAGAGGCAGAGACACAGGCAGAGGGAGAAGCAGGCTCCATGCCAGGAGCCCGACATGGGACTCGATCCCGGGACTCCAGGATCGCACCCTGGGCCAAAGGCAGGCACCAAACCGCTGAGCCACCCAGGGATCCCAACAAAAAGATTTTTGAGATGAGACAGTATCCAGAGAGGAGCTGCACTCCAGTATGTATAGAATAAACCCATTAAAAACAAACAAACAAGGTTCCAAATATACTATCTGTATGCACTGGAAAAATCTGAGAAGCATACAGAACCAAAACTATTCAGTGATCATCTTTTTGTTTGAGGGCAGGGTATTTACTCTAGCAATTTTGAAATGTTTAAGTTTTTAATTTCACTTCAGGAAATTCTTTTAAAATTGCCAGGTGAGATAAAACGGCCTCAATCTTCCAACATTAGCTCCAGGGAAGTATGCTTACAAAATATTATAGTGAAGATATTTTTGAAACAAATAGCCACTCAGAGTTCCAATTTAGTTACACTTCATTTTCAAGTTCCCTTCTGATGCCTGTCCAGGAACACTACTGACTTACATGTGTAGATGTAATAGCAGCTAGGATTCAATTTTCTCTTAATGGACATCCAAGAGTCTTTATTGTTTTTGCCACAGTTAGTATGTGTCTCATGGTTGGATATTAAGGGCCTTTCCAAATTATATTGTTATAAACATGAACTATGAACTCTTTTGAAATACACACAATTTGTTTTCTCTTGGTTTTATAAAAGATTTCCAGGAGTAGGATTCTTGGACCAAAACTTATACATTTCTATGACTCCTGATTGCCTTCCAAATGGACTACACTCACATTGCCACTAGTAGTATCTGAGCACCATTTTCTCTACACTTACTGTATAATTATCTTAATTATGTGCCACATATTCATCCACTATATAATTATTTTTGTAATTATCGCATCTGGATGATGGTACATCACTGAGGTTTCATTTTGTATTTCTTTGATTACCACTGGCTCATTATTTTCTCTTGAGTATATTTATATGCTAGAAGGAGAGTTTGGTAGCAATGATTTCAGCTTTGGAACCAGACTGCTCAGCTCAAAAACTGGGTATCATCACCCACCAACTCAGACTTCCATAAGCACTTCAAGCTTTGGCTGCTTTGGGGGGTAAAAATAATAATAAATAACAACAACAATAATACTAAGTAATTTGATTGGCTTAGGGTCACGTGCACTTTAGAGTTTTTATAAAGAATAAGTGAGCCAATCTGTCATGCACTTACACTGCATTTAACACATGCGCCCTTCATAAATGTTAGCAATTTGTTCATTATTATTATTTATATTTTCTCTTGTCTGGACATTGTTCAGATATTTAGTTCATGCCGAGAGGTTAACTTTTTTCAGACCTCCACAATCAGAAACTCTATTTCAAGTTTACTAACAAATACTCGAATGCACTCAATTTAATTCCACACCTAGCAGCTATTATACAAAACAGAACGGTATTATACTTTGGGGTGGGGGGGGGTGTGGGGGGGCAGGGGGGAGTACAATCATAAATAATGTATCTTCCTGATTTCAAGGAATCCACACAATGCTTATTTGCTGAGCCTTTCCTGAGAAATTATAGGTGTGGTCAATATAGATAAAAACTCTTTTCTGAACAATGCAACCATTGTAGTGCTGCAAGGAACAGGAGAGAGCGTCTAGCCTGACTGTCCAGAAACAACAGCTCTGATGGCCCCCTGGGAGTGGGGATGGTTAACGGGGACTCATCCCTGGGATGGCCATGCTCCATTTGCAGCTACTACATCTGCTTCAGGAATTCTCCTGGTGAGCCAGGTGTTCTATTAATTAGCAGCAGTGTTAGAAATGAATCTTCCTGAGTGAATCGAATGACTTCGATTAACATAACATGGGGAAACAGTAAACAAAGATTAGATCTGAGTATTCCACCTAAGTGGATGGAATAGGGGCATCTCTCTAAAGGACAAACAGGCCTAGCAAGTCAAACAGCCTAGGATGGTGCCTTAGGCATTCCTGGGTCCAGCCTCTGATCCCAGAAAATTTGTGATTCCTTGATTCCAACCCATGATGGGCTGAATCATGCTGCTACCCCCAAGTGAACCTTCTGTGGGAGATGGAGCCAGAGCCCCTCGACAGGGCAGAGGTGACTCAAGACTTGCTTTTTAACCCTCACCATCCCCTGCAAAGGGGAATGTAGCCCTCACCAATCTGCTTCCCCAAAAGACCCAACATGGCATAGAGGTAGATCTCTATCAACAGCATGGAGGTGGCTAGGGAACAAAAGAATGAAAACAAGGCCTATGTTGAAATGACTTAAAGCATGTACCTGTCCTGGAGCAGAGCACTAGCCACAACCCCTGGAAGTTTCTTTTTTCTTTCTTTTTTTTTTAAGCATTTGAAGTGGATTATATAAAGGAAGTATAACGCACACATCTCAAGAGAAATATGACCCGCATACATTCTGTATTCATTACTTTCTAGAATATAAGCTCTAGTAACAATTTTATTTTCCATGAATGAATTATAGGATCACATCATGGGGATGAGGTAGTTTTAAAGTTTACAAGGAAATCTAGTTCTCAAATTGCCATAGGGGGAGGGCAACAATTTGACTCCGTTTTTAGCAATAGGCTTTTCAATTTTTTAGTACAAACGCCAAGAGTAAAAGCTTTGGGTAAGTCCTATTAGTATATGTATATTTCTTTAAAAATTATATGTTCTTGGGGAGATGGTTAGGGGACCGGGTAACTGGGTGATGGACGTTCAGGAGGGCACGTGATATAATGAGCACTAGGTGTTACATAAGACTGATGAGGGACACGTGGGTGGCACAGTGGTTGAGCATTTGCCTTTGGCTCTGGTCGTGATCCTGGGATCAAGTCCCACATCAGGCTCCCCGCAGGAAGTCTATTTCTCCCTCTGCCTCTCTCTGTGTGTCTCTCATGAATAAATAAATAAAATCTTAAAAAAAAATAAGACTGATGAATCACTGAACTCTACCTCTGAAACTAATAATACATTATACGTTAATTAATTAATTGAATTTAAATAAATTTAAAAATTATATACTAATTTTTTACTAATAAATTATGTACATTATAAAACAAAAAGATGGGGAAAAAAGGAAATAAAGCCTATTAGTTTAATTACTTATGGTGCAAATACAAAAGTTATTAATATTTGTAATGAAAGCACTAGATTAAATATGCTTTATTATTTTTTTTGAAGATTTTACTTATTTGAGAGAGAGCCCAAGCAGGGGGGAAGGGCAGAGGGAGAGGGAGAAGCAAACTCAATACCAGGACCCTGAGATCATGACCTGAGCCAAAGGCAGACCTTAACCCATTGAGCCACGCAGGCACCTTTTATTTTTTGAAAACTCCTGGTTAGGGACAGCTGGGTGGCTCAGTGGTTGAGCACCTGCCTTCGGCCCAGGGCATGATCCAGGGCATGATCCTGGGGTCCCCGGGATCCAGTCCCACATCGGGCTCCCTGCAGGGAGCCTGCTTTTCCCTCTGCCTGTGTCTCTGCCTCTCTGTGACTCTCATGAATAAATAAATAAAATCTTAAAAAAAAGAAAAAAGAAAAAAGAAAAAAACCTAGTTAATTATCCTGTTCTAGAGCACTGTGAAGGGCAGCTTCCAAGTTTCCTGTATCCTAACATCTTGTTTTAATGGCTGTCTGGGGTGACAAGGATACACTGAGAAAACAGTACAACACTGGGCTCTGCTATCTAAATTGATACTTAGTTTTCGATCTGTCCACCACTTACACAAAGGTTTTTTGGGTGAAATTCAGCTGGTAGTTCTCATCAATTTTCCATGCACACTAGGCAGTAAGGTGCCACATTTTCATAAATCCAACAAATGGATTCAAAACCCATTGATACTCTTCACTTAAAAGATTTTGTCCGACAATCTTGTTCTAAGTTCTTAAAGGTTTCCGGTTTTTTAAGAGTTTTGATCAGTCACAGATCTATCATATTTCTTGGCAACATGATTACAGCGAAAACATTTCCAAACAGCTGTTTCCAAAATGCGTCTCTGTAGCATAAATTCTTCTGAAAAGCAGTCACATCCCCCCCAACCACCACCACCATGAAAATGTCACAGTTACCTTGGATGGATTGTCCCTTGGTGTACTCCTTTACTCCAGCATCTTGCTGGGATCATCAACCTGGAAGCTTTCCAAATAGTGTTGATCAAGAGTTTCTATAACCCAATCTCTAGGCATGCCCCTCCCAGCTTCCCAGAGGATAGCAGATGGGGCTGAAAGCTCCAGCCTTCTAATTACTGGTTCTTTCCGGTGACTACCCCATCCTGAGGCTACCTAGGGCCCCCCTACACACACAAACCTCAGCCACCTCATTAGCATAAAAAGGTGGGGAAAAGAGCTCCTTACAGGAATAACAGAAGACATTCCTATCATCCCAATCCCTCAGGAAATTCCCAGGGCTTCAGAACTCTGGGTCAGGAACCAGGGACACAGACCAAACACATTTCTTACTCTACCAGGCCTGAGCATAATGGTAACCGACAGCAATCATAATCCTTTCCAAGGAACCTACCAGTGTTTGGCACTAGAAAATGCTTCATAAGTATTGGTGGATGGAAGTAGCTAACTTCACTTACCCACCAAACTCAGCAGATGGTTCTACCAACTTTGAGGCACCTCACCCATCCTCTCCCCCCACCCTTTCCATCCAAGCCCAATCTCCCCACCTGTGTAACGGAATCCAGCCTCTTTTGCCTCCTCTGAAACCAGGCTCAGTCACGTATTTCTCACTTCCCCCTGTTTTCGCTTCTCCTTCTTTACCAGAAACTCGCCAGCACCATCAGACTTTGCTCAAGGTTCTCCAATCTCAAATGGAAAAGGAAAGAAGGAGAAAAAGACAGAAAGGAAGAAAAGGAAACCAGAGATCCCACATTTCCTTCCTGTCTTGCATGTCTATTTGGTCTCTCGGTAGCCGTTACCAGCTGCTTCTCCTCTTCCACACACAGTGGTCTCTGGGCCAACCTCCTTCTCTTCTCACCCACCCCCACTCCTCCTCAGATGATCTTTTGTGTAGGCCTTGATTATTTACATGTGACCGCTCCCAACATGTACTTCTTCCACCCAATTTCTTTCAAGAGTTCCAGATGCCATTCCTTGTCTCTACTTGGACGTCTCACCAGCAAAACCTATCCAAGTGGCTCACCTTCCCTCCTCCATCTCAAGCCTACCCCCTGCTCCTCCAGGGTTCTCTAACACCATAAATGGTTTCACCACTCCACCCACTCAGTTATTTATGCCAGAAACTTTCAAAACATCCTTGATATCTCCCTGTCCATCAACCATATCCCAATAATCACCATTTTCAGACTGACTTCAGCTGCAAATTCAATCTTCCTCTCTCTCTCTCTCTCTCCCTCCTCCACTCAACCCCTCTGTCTTTGGCTTCTATTCAGCATCACTGCACCATCCGTAGGTGATAGCAAATACCTTTGTACTCTGCCCCCATACCCCATCTTGCCCCTGTCCAGGGTATGTGTGCAAAGCAGCAGGCTTCAGGGCCTGAGCCCTTTGGCATGGCCTAGCTAGGACAAAGTAGTGCATCTTTTCTAACTGGTGCACCCAGAAGGGGAGTCCTTTTCCAGTCTGCATGAAGGTATTCTTAGATACCAGCATGGCCTAACCCTGCAAACCAGTCTCCACACAACAGTAATGATGACCTTTTCAAAAACCCAAACTTAGTCAATCATCTCATCTCCCATTTAACATCCTTCAAAAGGTTCCCATTACCTTTCCATTAAAGCCCAAAGTCCTGAAAATGACCTGAGAGGCCTCCCCCTAAAACTACATTCCTACCTTTGTCTCAACCCTTTCAACATAGAACTCATGTTGGAATTCACCTGATTATTTCCTATTCATTTTTCAGGCCTTATTTTAAATATCACTTCCTGGGGACACCTACCCTGAGTAATCCCCTCCCCTAGTCGAGGTCCTCAGGTTAAATGCTCTCTGGACATCTTGTACTCTTCTTTTTTTTTTTTTTTTTTTCATCTTGTACTCTTCTGGAGTACCACTTATGACTGGGACAGCCTTTGGGACTATGTGCTTGTCCATCTCCACCCCCTCCTCTAGCCACTAGGCTGAAGGCTCAAAAAGGCAGGGACTCTCCATCCTTCATAGCTGTAGCGCCAGGGCTGACAATGACTGTCATCCATCTACAGATGCTCAGTAAGTAGTCGTTCAATGAATGCCTGAAAACAGGTTGCTCCGGTACCCAGGCCCCTCATACACAATCTGGCTAACTCTTTAGCATAAGAAAAATTATTTATGGGAGAATTTCTTTTTTATTCATGGGAATAAATTTATTTTTATTTTTATTATATTTTAAAGTTTCTTTAAATTTTTTTTTTTTTTTTTTTTTTTAGTTTTCTCCTGATGTGGGACTCAATCCCAGAACCCTGGAATCACGACGTGAGCCAAAGGCAGGTGCTCAACTGCTGAGCCACCCAGGCATCCCTATTTTCTTCTTCTGCTATGAATTATATTGTGTATTACGTAGAGCTCTCTTACATAAAATTAGAATTTCTCATACAACGGAAAGATAAGGTTGTCTTAGTCACTGCTGTTAGCTAAAAGCTTTTTATGTTTCTTAAAACTAAATTCTCCTCTGAACATGATCTACAATGAGTCTCATTGTTAAAATTTTTGCTTAGAATTTTTGCTTGGAGTTCTAGTAGAGATTTCTGTGCCAATTTCTCCAAATCAGTAAGCATGGTTCATTGATATTTCATCACCTTAAAAAAATTAAAGACATCAAGTAAATTAAAAGGTAAAAAATGGGGGTGCCTGGGTGGCACAGTCGGTTAAGCATCTGACTCTTGATTTCAGCTCAGGTCATGATCTCAGGGTCTGGGAATCAGCCCTGCATTGGGCTCGCTGCTCAGTGGGATTTCTTTGGAGATTCCCTTTTCCTCTACCCCTCTCCCAGTGTGTACTCTCTCTCTTAAATAAAAATAAATCAATCTTTTAAAAAAATGAAATAAAAGGAGGAGAAATAAAAACCACCATGGAATTCCTTTTTAGCTTACGCTAGTTTAAACTTCAGAAATTTAACAATCACGTCAAATGCTTGAAATTTCCTTGGAGATAAATCCTGGCAAGACACATGTGGCTGTTCATGACGAACACTGGTTTAGTCACCTTTATTATAAAAATATTTTAAAATGTAGATGTTTCTGTAAACATTACAAATGACTTCTAGACATTAAAAGTTTAAAAGCTAATTGTATATACAGTTTTAGTTCATAAACTTCCAGAGCATTTTCTTTTCTTTTTTTTTTTTTTTCCAGAGCATTTTCAATGTTGGCTCATTCTCCTCAACCAGGTGACTTTATCCTCCAGAGAACATGTGGCAACATCTGGAGACCTCTGGGTTGTTGTAACTGTAGGGAGTACACTACTGGCATCCACCACACTGCTACACAACCCACAACACACAGGACAATTTTCACAATAAAAGCTTAACTGGTCAAAAATGTCAAATTTGAGAAATGCTGGCTTAAACATACATAGCATTTTGCCACAGATGGGCGACAAAGAAACAGGACAACCCTCTCCCATGCACTGGCGTGAAAGTCAATGTGGTTAAGAACACAGGCCCCATGAGAAACACATGTGATTTATATGAACAGTCATTTGGGAACTCCTCTTTTAAGTTAGGAAGTTGGGCTTTTGACATCCTGAACCAGAACCATGAATAAATTTTCACTTGAAGGATCACTAGCAACAGTGACACAATTCCTCCGTTGGCCCATAAGACACGGCTTTGCTTTGCTCTGTGCAGTCGAAGTACTCCGTATGTGACAGAGAACAGGAATTGAGAATCAGAAGAAATACCTTCAAACAGCCTTAATCTCGGTTTCCCACCACCACATTTCATGACAAATGCACAATATCTACATCTTGGTCAGAATTTTTCATTCCCCCCGGAGAATGCAATCACCAGGTATAGCAGATCTGAAAATGAATGATGCATGAACCAAATTGGACAGACTCTTGTGTTTTAAAAAAGAAAAAAAGAAAGAGTCAATATTTAAATCAGATTTTACTTTAAAAAAAAAAGAAGAAGATTTTTTTCAGCTATTTAAGGGAGGGGAGAAGGATCTAGCCACACTGAGCCAGAATCCCTGCATGGGTGTGATCTAGCCACACTGTGCCAGAATCCCTGCATGGGTGTGAGGAGGGGATGGCCGATACCCACACAGATTGTTTCAGCAGGTCTTCTGTAGGTAACCTGTGCCAGACCAAGACCCCGTTAGGTCCCCCATCCATTACCTATTCAGTCCCTGTAACAGCTGATTTTATAATTCTCAGGGGCAACATTTTTCTCAGTGTTAAGCAACTAAGTTACAAATGGAAAGAAACAACCCGTGCCTGGAAGTTGTCTTATAATCAGTCAGGGACAAATTATAATGAATGAAGGATGAAATCCATTAGAAATTTGAGGCCTAGGCTAAGGAGGTCCTTCCCAGAGCCAGTGAAGGAGAGACAGAGGAGCTAGCAGCAACCGCCAAATCCTTACCACGAAATAGAAAAGATACCAACTTCTTCCATCTACCAATAAAACTTTGTAAATTTACAGTATGTTACGTTGTTTTTAAAAATTGAGGAGTTAGCCATTTCTAAGAACTCAAATTTCCCAAAACTACCATCTTGAAGGGCTGCAAAGAAATCCATGAAGCACTAGCAGATAGCCACAGAGCTCAGTGTTTTTCTTTCTTGCCAGAAGTGAAATCTGTTACCATATCCTCTGGCAGGGGAGCCTGTCTGGAACTGCCTGGGCTCCTAGCAGGTAATTTACACTGATCTTTAAAAACCATTCACCCCTCCTCCTCTCCTCTATAAAACAAATCTGCCTTTCAGAACAGCTCTGAAAGGGGGACCGAATGCCCAGAGCAGGGGACAAATCCCTGACCGGGTGCCTTCACCTACCACTCACCAAATTCAGGCCACAGAAACCTGTAGCCTGTTCTCAACTCAAGGAACCGATGCTTTCCGAGAACCTCGTGTATCCCTCCCGCTTGGCCTCTCTCTTCCTTCTGGAAAGAAATCAAGCAAAGGATGCAACAGTCGCCAGGTCGCTACAAAACTTACCTACACCTGGGCAGCCCATAAGGCCCAGCCCGGGTCTGCAGGCGACCTCATCCACCGTGAGAAAGCAGTGCGTGGCCCGCGAGGGTGCCTGGCAACTCGCTCTGCATCGGCAGAAAGCGCTGCAAGAAAAAGAGCTGTGAGCCAGGGCTGCTTCCACTTCAAAACGCTAATAAGCAAAAATTGTTCGAATTTGAGGCAGAAGGTCGGTGCTGACAAAAAACAAAACAAGGAACCTAGAAAGGGGGCAGAGTGTGTTTCAGAATCACCTGTTTCCTAACAGACCCAGCCGCGCGAGCTTCCTACCCCGCGGGGAAAGGACAGAGAGGGCGCGGGAGAGGGGCAAGCGGGGGCTTCCGTGTCCCTTTCCAGTGGCCTGCCCCAGGGCGAGTCCGTTCTCATCCCGGCGTGTCCGCTTCTTCATCAGTACAGTGGGGTTCATCATGCCCCTGCGCAGGCTACGGGCAGGATTAAATGAAGTTCCAGGGGCTGGCGCCCCAGGGACGGCGGCGAGTGACTAAGTGCCCGCTCTTCAGCCGATCCACGCCCGCAGCCAGCTCCTCCGGGGTCTCCGCTCCGACTCGCCCCCCGGCCCCGGCGGAAAGAAGCCAGAAAAAAGTGGCTTCCAGGTGACACAGGGCACCGGAGTCCTGGCTTCGGGCTCCACGGGTCGCACGAGTCGCAAGGCCCAGGGAAGGGTCCGAGAGCGCACACGCGCGCCGCGCTCCCTCCGGCCCCGGCTCCGCTTCCTCGGCTCCCGCGGAGCCCAGTCCGCGCGGGGCAGCGGGACCTTGGCTGAGATCCGGCCCCCTCCCTCGCATCCTTCCCACCCCTCCGGCCGCCACCGGGCGCCCTAGCCGGCGGTCCTGGCTGCCGGGACCGGGAGGGCTGGACGGGTCGGTTACCTGCAGCAAGCCTCCGGCCGCCCGGGGCGCAGGAAAGTGCGCGAGCGCGCCGCCCGGCAAAGCACAGCGCACTCGCCCGGCGCCGCGCTCCCTGCGCTGGCGGACCGCGCCTCGGGGCTCCCGGCCGCCCGCCCGGCCTGGCCCCGTCCCCGCCCCCGCCCCCGCCCCCAGCATCCCGCCCGGCCCCGCCCCGCCCCCAGCATCCCGCCCGGCCTGGCCCCGCCCCCAGCACCCCGCCCGGCCCCGCCCGGTCCCGCCCCCAGCATCCCGCCCGGCCTGGCCCCGCCCCCAGGATCCCGCCCGGCCTGGCCCCGCCCCCAGCATCCCGCCCGGCCCCGCCCGGTCCCGCCCCCAGCATCCCGCCCGGCCTGGCCCCGCCCCTGGCCCCGCCCCGCCCGGCCTGGCCCCGCCCCCAGCACCCCGCCCCGCCCCGCCCGGTCCCGCCCCCAGCATCCCGCCCGGCCTGGCCCCGCCCCCAGCATCCCACCCGGCCTGGCCCCGCCCCCAGGATCCCGCCCGGCCTGGCCCCGCCCCCAGCATCCCGCCCGGCCCGGCCCCGCCCCCAGCATCCCGCCCCCCCCGGCCCCGCCCCCAGCATCCCGCCCCCGGCCCCGCCCCGCCTGGCCCCGCCCCCAGCATCCCGCCCCCGGCCCCGCCCCGCCGCCCGCCCCAGCATCCCCGCTCGCCCCCCTCCGTGGGAGGCGAGCCCTGGGGTGGGCGGGGAGCGGGCGTCCCCGCGCTTCCTCTGTGCGCTTCCTCAGGTTCGCCCTGGGCTTTAGTTCCCCAAATTGCACAAGGGCTGGGGGAGGGAGTAGGGTCTTCTTCATGATTCTTTGCCCTTTGCTGCGGAGGCGGGAAACGCGACAAGCGCAGCCTTTTTCTGATTTTAAAAATGTTTAGTAAGAAAAGAAAAATGCAAATGCCGAGGTTCTTTATATGATGACAAGTGTAGAGATGACCATGCAGTTTTATGTCCTCCTGATGAGGCTTTTTGTTAAATGTAGTATTTAAAAACTCACTGCATTCGTGTGGGTTTTCACATAAAAACTAAGGCCAGCGATTGTGAAACAATCCGCAGTGCCCCGCAAAGTCGAAAACACCTCTTTCCCTACCTTGTAGCGCGTCGTGCGGTGTCACTTATAAAAGCTGACATGGTGTCCTTGGTAGCCAGAGGAATCGCGGGTGTTCTTCCCTCGGACTTCTACCTCCTGGAGAGAACAGGTTCTTACTCGTCTTCACAGCATGTACCCATTGAAGTCAACGAAGGATGGAAGTGCATACACACTTCCCCACCCACAGGTCTTGCTGAAGCCGTAGGGCCAATCTAAGACCCTCTGAGTAGGTAGGTTTCCCTGCATCCCGAGGCTTGCCTGGTGACCTTCATCCTTAGGAAAGGTCACTGCTCAGGGGAGAAACTTCCACGCGGCGAGCAGGGTCAGGTTGGCCTAGAGTCAACCAGTCTCCAAGGTTCATCCTCTAGGGCTTTGGACCTGATCAGGTTAGATACTCCTGGGGGCCCGGCGGGGCTGGAGGGGAGAGGGGGAGCGGGGTGGGAGGGTGCACGCACAGCAGTACCTTATAAGTGGAACATAAATTACCGTATTGGTTTCATGTCAACCCACCTCTTTTGTGAAGACCCCAGCTTTCTCTTCAAGGCTTTGAAATATTTTGGGAGGATTGCTCTGGACTCTTCAGTCTTCTCCCACCCCACCTTGGGCCAGAGTGTTACTAGGTGAAGCAGTCCCATGTAGGCCAGCTGTAGTGATGGTGGCAGAGGAGCTAATGAAACATTCCCCTGTGGAAGGTAAATCTTGTCTCTTCCCCCAAGGAGATCCCTCCTCCATGGAGTGACAATCTTGAAAAATATTGCTTTAATTTTATTTTAAAAAGTAATTTTCTGGGGCACCTGGCTGGCTCAGTCAGTAGCACATGTAACTTAACTCTTGATCTCTGATCATGAGTCTGAGCCCCAGGTTGAGGGTTGAGTTTAAATAATAATAATGATGATGAGGATGATGATGATAATTTTTTGAAAGTAATTTTTTTATAATACATTCTATGCAAGACTGAGGACAACAGAACCACATGAGTTCCTTTTAAACTGTGGTTTATATTTTTATCGTGGAAACAAACGTAAGAACCCAAAATATCTTGTACAAAATTTGCATTTTGGCCAGAATTAGAAAAAAAAGTGATTGCCATTTGTTTTCTCCATCTATTGCTAACCCACATGACCTTCTTTACTAAAGGACATACGTAAAAGCACTGAAAAGGCAAATATGCTCTGAAAACCCTCATAATGAATTATGAAATTCATACATTTTATTAATTCAATGTTTGAAGCTAAACCTATGACTTCCTTCCACTGGACTAACCATGTTTCCTTCATCCCTACTCGATTGGTTTTATTTTTTTTGGGGGGGGGGCTTGCATCAAGGATATTTTAAGGTTTTTTTTGTTTGTTTGTTTTTAAGATTTTATTGTTAAGTAATCTCTACACCCAATGTGGAGCTCAAACTCACAGCCCAGGGATCAAGAGCCTCCTGCTCTACCAACTGAGTCAGCCAGGCACCCCTGAAGTTGGTCAAATGGGTCAGCTAATCATTTATGAGACACAAAGGGAATGTGGGTGGTCTGTGTCTGACCTTGATAGGTAAACAAGGGAGTTCTCTGTGAGTCTCACCTAAGTCATTTGAGGAAGAGTGGTGGTTCTTTGCAGAAAGCTGTTTCCCAGAACATAAACTGGGCGTGGGTGTGGGAGTTTCTTTAACCATCAATCTGTCTTCTATATATATATATATCATAATAAAACTGTGGTTAAAAGTACAACTTAAATAAAGATCAATGTTGAACTTGACCCAAATCCTGTGTCCCTAGAAGACCCATTTGTCCCCACTGACCAATCAGCAAAAAGTGCCTGCTCCCTTTACTTGATGAAATTTTATTCAAGCTTCTCTCCTTCCCCACACCTTCCAGCTTTCATCCACCCTCAGCCTAAGCCGGCACTGGGATGCAGAAGAAACCCCTAATGGCACCTGCCAAGAAGCCCCTTCCTAACTGATTTCAAAAATACCTTTTTTGACCAATTGCCTGATGCTGCCACCTGCTCATCCCTCTCCTGGAGACCTGTTTTTTTCTAGCCTTGTTGGCTCCTCCTTATAAAAGAAAAACCTTTTACTACCTGACCTTTCAGAAGCTTGCAGATCTTACAATCAAAGCAGTCTCCCTATTACAACTCCTCTTCCGCTAGTGCAATAAGCTCTTTCCGCTAATTGCAGTAATTGTTTGAAGTCTCTGCCTTCCTTCAGTTCAGGTTTATTTTTTATTTAATAGTTTTCTGGTGCTACGCCTTGGCTCAAGAGCCAAACTCACCTAGGGATCTCCACCATCTCCACATAGGTAATGATATACCCTGTTCTGCAATTTGAGGATCCTTGAGTTCACATCTCAACTTAATGCTCTGGATGTCCTGTCTATTGAAGCACAGTAGAGTTACTCTCATGCTTCATAACAAAAAGAGAATCTTTTCCAGGACAGCTATTTTCTTTGGCCTTCTCACGAAGCCTCTTTTGTTCCTTAACCTAGGAACTTGGGAGAGCATGAATCAAGTGAGACTCTTTCTCACCTTTTTTACAGTTTTTTTCTCTGGGTTAACTGTTACTCCTCCCACAGATAACTCTTATTCTCTCAGGCATCTTCTCTATCTTTCTCCCATTGACTACATGTCATCATGGCACTAATTCAGTTTAAAGAATTGGCAAAATTTTCTAAAGGCAATTCAGAATTTCAAAGACTTCTTTGGGAAACTTGAAATCTCCCCAAACTGCATCATCTGAGACTTCTCTCTTCCCAGCATCTCCTCTTCTTCCTTTTTATCACCTTAACCTTCTCTTCAGCTGCCTTAAATCCTTTGATCTGTCCACCTTCAACACATCTGGTTCCTCCACCCCCTATCCACCATTGTCAGACCCTTCCGTACCCACTCCAGCCCTTCCAGGCTTTGGCTGGAACCCAGGCTTTGGCTAGAAGTATTGGCAAATACTTCGCAATTTACCAGACACTTAATAGGAAGCTAAAGTTGGCTTTATTATGGAGCCGATGCTTAAACTCTCTTGAGGAAACTGGCCTGGTACTTGGCTTACAGGTTTCTAGCCTTACAGATGAGTAAGGAAGGTCACTTACTAGCAGACCTAGGAATCTTAGAATGATTTGGGAATATTGAGAAAGAGAAGGATTTGCCCAAATCTATAGATACTGCAGGTGATATATGTTGGCAAGCTCATGGTTTGGCTTCCTAGCCTTAACAAGTTTGTACAAGTGTTGCCAACCCATGATTCCATGATTCCTTATGAAAAATTCCAGAGAAGACTTTCAAAGGTCTATATGCTAAATTAGCATTCTTGCTGTACCTGTGTAAATAATCAGGTCAATCCTAAAGAGTCCAGCCTTGTTTTATGATCAAGAATAATTTTTTAAGGTTACCTTTGATAAAAAAGGATATGAATATACAGAGAAAATTTGTGTTTCAGTAGAAAACTATAGCACATCGTTTTGGGTGATCAGATTCCAGTTCTATTCATTAAGCCATTTTGCACATCTCATAAATTGCAAGTTCATTGATGGTTTACAAACTCTCTCGTCAGGTAGAGATTTAATTGGCTTCTTCATCACTATGGAAAAACCAGTTCCCTTGCCTATATATTAATTGGACTAGATCCTGTCACCTTGCACAAATCAGCAACCCTTACAGATTTTCATCTCCCTCTGTCTTGACCATGAACTAAAACCTGACTGCCCAGGTGTTTATCAGGACTCTAGGTTACCTTGTAGTTGGCTTTTTCCTCTAGGATCTGAAGAAGCACTAGGAATGGAGTCCAACAACAACTTGACTGCATGCATGTGTTGGATTCTTCCTCATATAAGCCACTGCCTGGGTCATGAGGAAGTCTGGTAGAATGTTCAGGTCATACCTACCCTTATATGAGGGAGAACCAAGCTTGTAGATAACACCACAAAGCCCACCGTCGTCTCAGCTTTCAGACACTCAACAAGCCGTGCTTGTCTAGTAAGGTTTTCCCCTAAGAGATTAGTAGGGGAAACATTAACATTAATACTTCTTTTCTTCCCCCATTGTAAGCATCCCTCTTTTAGAAGCCTTATCTTTGTAACTACCTCTCAACAGATGGTTCAACTGATTTTGCAGGAATAATACCAACAAGAGTCCTCGAGAAATTATTTCTTAGTCCTTGCCTTGCTCTGCTCGGAAGCTTATGATTGCCTGTGAATTGTTCAGTGATGAATAATATTCATTCATCTTGAACCAAAGGGGAGAATAACAATGCTAAACTTTATCAAAGCTCGTGCTCTAGAGAAACAGCAATGATTAAAGAAAGCTCCCCACATTTTCAAAACAGTCCCCCTCTCCTTGCAATAATCCTTTTGAATAAAGTCTCTCCTTACCGAAATCTGGATTGTTTATTTCTACAAAAGCTGCAAAAATAGTTTTGAATTATTAAAAAAAGTCAACAGAATTACCTTGACTGGAACAGGAAAAAGATGTAAAAGAGTACAGTGCCACACTCAAAACGTGAAGATGGAGAAAGCAAATTCAATAATAAATGTACTGTTTAGGAAAAAAAGGTTGAGCCTCATGCATACAAATTCCACATTGAATTAAAATTGAAATTTGTTTTTAAAGCCCATGAAATCTATCTTAAAACTTAAAGGAAGAAGAAGAAGAGGGAGAGGAAGAAGGAGAGGAAGAAAGAAAAGAAATGGTTGAGGAACAGGCAATCTTTCTCAAAATGGTGACAAAACTAAAAATGACAGAAAAAGCTTGATGGACTTCATATATTAAAAATGTTAAATGTCTAAAAAAATAAAAAATAAAAAAATAAAAATGTTAAATGTGTGCCTAACAAAGGATATAAAAAGCCAAAAACAAACAAGAAAATATATGCAATGGTACACAACAAAAGTCGATTTTCTTAATGAAGACTTTTTTTTTTTTTTTTTAAGATTTTATTTATTCATGAGAGACACAAAGAGAAAGGCAGAGACACAGGCAGAGGGAGAAGCAGGCTCCCTGTGGGGAGTCCAATGTGGGACTTGATCCCAGGACCCCGCGACCACGGCCTGAGCCAAAGGCAGAAGCTGAACCACTGAGCTACCCAGGTGCTCCTTAATGAAGACTTCCTCACAAATAAATTATTAACATAAATATCAACATGCCCCAGGGGAAAGATGGGCAAAGGACATGATTGGAGAATTCACAGAAGAGGAAACCCATATGAAAACAGATGCTCAACTTCAATGAAAGTCTAAACAATGCAAATTAAAACAATAAATCATTTTTCACCTATCAGGTCGACAAAGTTGAAAAAAGACTAATGAGCCTAATATTGATGAGGGCATAGGGATACAGGCTTCTATAACTGCCATTGGAAGGAAGACTTGTCCTCCACTATCCAAGTTTCCTTCGAATGATTGAGGGGTCCTCAAATTAAGTGACAATAACTAGATTAATGGGAGACCGGACAAGGTTCATTCCTAAGAGCCTATGAGAGTTGTAATGAGTAACTGTGAGAGAGACAGGTTTATATGTGACCTATAGAAGGGGCCACATAGGGCAGTGGGAAGGTGTGGAAAGTTCAGTTGAGCTTCTGGATGCTAATGGCAGCTGAATTTGCACTTCCACATGCTAAGGGTCATTCTTTCCTAATCAGGAAACTCTGAGGGTACCTTATGGCAGATTGTTTTCCAGAGGCTCTGTTTAAGTTTAGTTAATATTTTCTTCTGCAGTTAATGGTTGTTCAGAGAAGTTCAGTGTAAGGTAATTTTCATACCATTTTAAAGGCTGTTACCAATCACTGCTCTCAGTGGTACAAATTCCTTCACGTTGTCTGGGAGGGCTATTGGACAGTGTGACATATATAACAATCACTGGTCTAGGAATTTACTCTCTATAAGGAATTTCACAAGTGCACAAAGATTTTTTTAATAAGGATGTTCACTGATTATATTATAAACATTGGAAATATTAAGGTTAAAAGATAATTTTCAGGGGCACCTGGATGGCTCAGTGGTTGAGTGTCTGCCTTTGGCTCAGGTCATGGTCCTGGGATCCTGGGATCAAGTCCCACATCATGCTCCCCGTGCAGAGCCTGTATCTCTCTTTGCCTATGTCTCTGCCTCTCTCTGTGTGTTTTTCATGAATAAATAAATATCTTTTTAAAAAAGATAATTTTCAGAAAAATTTACCTCAGAAAAACGGTAAAATCATGACTTACACAGACATAAAAATGAGGATACAGATATAAAAACGAGGAGGTGTTGAAGAATTCATTTTATATATATGATGTGAGGGTATCAGGCAAATGTTATAACCAAGTTCAAAGGAAGAGTCAAAACATGTAAATTAATTTAGAGTAAAGGAATTCTGAGATGAATTACAAATGGAGACAAAAGTGGTTTTTCCACAGGAGTGGGGGTAGGGAAGTCAATTAAGTCACTACCATACAGGACAGAATTTATATATCCATCAATCAGTTACCTATAACTTACAAAGAGCAGCAAGCAGCTCAAAAATTATAAATAAATAGGGCTAGAATTTATAACCCCAAATGATACGCTATAGACAATGCATAGTGCTTCATAGAAACATTATTTTTAAGTAGGCACCATGCCCATCATGGAGCCCAATGAGGGTTTTGAACTCATGACTCTGAGATCAAGACCTGAGCCGAAATCAAGAGTCCGCTGCCTAACTGAGCCACCCAGGTTCCCCGAAGCACTATTTCATTGTAAAACAAGTTTTATTATAGAAAATGTTTGTTGGGTAGCATTGATATCGTGCGGCTATTAAAAAAATGGTAGGGATATCATGCTGTATATGTTGTCATAGAAAGTAAAGTTACTACACCATTAGATTGAAAAAAGTTAGAACAATCACTTTGTGTATAATTATTTCTCATGATCAAAGACACGGATAAATAATACATAAGCAGTCATTTCCAGGAATTTTTACTGTCTACTTCTTAATGTTTGGGTAAAAGAATAAAAATAAAAAAAAATATATATATACTCTTCTTACAACTATCACAGTTTAAAAAAAACTATCATAGCTTTAAAAAGATATTTGCATTTTGAAAAATAATATAAACACATGATTAAACAAACTAGTCAGCAGTACATTTAACATTTACATAAAAAAAGAAAAAAGATTACGGTGAGCAGATGCCTATGAGGATGTTTATCAGAAGAAAACAGCTTGAAAGAAGTACTAATCTAAATGGATAAACAAAGTGTGGCACATCCATGCAATGGAACACTGCTCTGAAAATTAATGAAAGGAATCCTCATTTCAAATGAAGCTTGGGGGGCCAGTAGGGGACACTCTCACAGTCTACCACTGGTGGTCAGTTGGAAACCCAAATCCAGGCCTTGCACTGGTGTATCTTTTACTATCCAGATAGGAGGAAAAAAGGCTTTCCTCCTCCCTTAGTTGATGAGAGATTCAACTAATGAAAAGCCTCTATACTTCCAGCCCCCCTTTACTCCAATGGTCATTTTGTTTATAACAGACTCCTCAGCTTCCCCGCCTCCATAAAAGACCAGTCCTCTCCTTTGTTCTGTGCATCTGTCTGTTGTTTTGC
This sequence comes from Canis lupus dingo, assembly GCF_003254725.2. NCBI lineage: Eukaryota > Metazoa > Chordata > Mammalia > Carnivora > Canidae > Canis > Canis lupus. Next base: position 82,140,368 of record NC_064243.1, read on the forward strand.
TGTAGTTGGCTTGTTCCAGATTGCAATTCTTGCCAAATTCTGAATAAAGCCATTTTTTGCTGGTAAAAAAAAAAAAATTTAATGGTTTAACACTGCTTAGTTTGGAGGGTGGAATGGATTCACACAACAATATAAGTGAATCTCACCGACCTTATATTGTGATGAAGACACCAAACACAAAAGAGTACATACTGTTTGATTCCTATTTATATATTTGAAATTCTGAACAGGGAAATCTATAGTGACAGAAAAAGAAGTAGTCGTTGCCTGGGGCTGAGGGAGGTGGAATTACTTTTAGAGATAATTGAAATGTTCTTTATTTTGATCATCATGATTACATGAGTAGACACATTTCTCAAAACCCTGACCTAACAGTGGTTGAACGTCTACCCTTGGCTCAGGTTAGGATTCCAGGGTTCTGGAAATGTGTTTCACATCAGGCTCTCTGCAGGGAGCCTGCTTCTCCCTCTGCCTATGTCTCTGCCTCTCTCTGTATGTGTCTAATGAAAAAATTAATAAAATCTTTTTAAAAAGTACACTTAAAATGGATATATTTTATTGGATACGTAGGGGAGGACTCTACCCTTCTAGATTCTTGGCTGAGACACCACTGTACTAAAAGATAGATTAATAGGGGAAAAATAAACACATTTAATAACATATATACCTCCTACAAATATGAGAGTGTAGGAGCCACATAGCAGATTACCCCAAGACAGACCATTTTGGCATGCAGATTATGCTGAGCTGAAAACAAAGCACAAGAGACTCAGAAAGAAACTTTGACCTCCCTCCACACTGCCTAAAAGGATTTAGAGGACCTGTTTCAGGAAGAGAACTATCATCACAAGTAACTATATGAAATATGAACCAGATATGGTAGACAGGGAGGAACCTAGTAGGACTTGTTTGGTCAAATTTCTCTCTAAGTCCCATGGTTTCTGAGAGACCCAGCAAGCATTTGTTTACCAAACATTTACTCATTTTCATTTTCCTGTGAATTCCATTCCCTCCTTGAAGCCCCAGATTCCTTTCCCTCTTCTCCTCTGTTCAGGGTGACATATATACCTCATTTTGCCTGTGTGTCTATGTAGATTCCTCATACATACAAAATTAAGTTTGATTTTCTCTGATCTGTCACGTGTCAGTTTAATCTTTGTCCAGTTAGAGGAGCCTTGAAGGGCAGAGAGAATTTTTTTCCTCCCTGACAGGAGGTACCCAGGAGAATAAGGTAACTCTCTGAAATGTCCCAAGCCACCACCTTAAATGCCATCACTAGCAAAAGATAAAAGATGCTGCAGGGAAGGGTGGTGGTGGTGGTGGTAGGGGAATGGAGGGGGGGATGCAGTTATGGGAGGTTTCAGATAAAGCCCAGTAAATGAGGTAAGGTTGTTAAGCACATTTAAGTTGCTATCATCTCTATCAGTAAGTTTCTAGAGTTTTAGTCATTTTTTTCTCTTCCTGGTACGGAGAAGGAGAGACCCATACAGATGGAGATTTCTCTTATAAATGTAAATATTCTTCTACAAAAGATAGTTTTTTCAGGGTTTTTAGCTTTTTAGAGCTTCTCCTATATCTGCTGTTTCTCAAAAATGACCAGATCAAGATCATCTTTATGCCCAAGAAGCATATGCTGGGGTGACAAATTCTGCTCTCCTGCATATATAAACTATACCTCAGTAAAATTGATATTTTAAAAAATACCTGCTTAAGAAAACTAGAAGGGGTGAGGTATCTGGATGGCTCAGTCAGTTAAGTGTCTGCCTTTGGCTCAGGTCATGATCTTGGGATCCTGGGATTGGCCCATGTTGGGCTCCCTGCTCAGCAGAGAGCCTGCTTCTCCCTCTCTCTCTCTGCAGCTCCCCCTGCTTGTGTTCTTTTGTATCCTTTCTCTGTCTCTCAAATAAATAAATAAAATTTCAAAAAAAGATAAAGAAAAGAAAACTAGAAGGGAAAGCAAAGGGGAGAGCATATGTTGGGGAGTATCTGAACACACTGAATTTGCAATGATGATCAATTCCCCAGGAGCAGAGTGGTTCTAGGCTTCTGGAAATATGCCTGGACTCCAGCGTTTCCTACCCAGAAGCCACCTGCAAAAGGGTGGCTGACACTAAATGTACTTTTTGGGGGGTGAGAGGGCTTAGGAGAAGTTATGGGGAATTTTTACAATTATGAAGGCCTGGCACAGCACAGGAAGGGGAAAGGTTTGGAGACGGTGGAGGAGAAACAAATGATACAGCAATCATATCAGGGATATCAGGGAATGGGCTGCTACATTAAAGGACACGAAAGACTCAGGAAGACTCATAGCATGTCTCAAGCCGAGCACTATAATTCTCAGGCTAAATGAACAAAAATGTCCCAGATGAAAAATTGTTTAAATACTGACTTGCGAGTAGATGTTGAAATGTGACAGAAGTGCCCTCTGGTGGTAGAATCCAAAACCAAATGCATAAACACCAGAGTAGTTGAGAAATCAGATGAAAATCACTTCTAGTTTTTATGTATATTCGATGTGCGAAGCAAATATAGTCGTTTTTACCACAAGAAAAATCTACTACTTAGCTAGTATTAGCTATAAAGACCTTGGGAGAATTCCATTTCCAGTCGGGGGGAAGTAACAGGGATCAGATTTACCTTCTGTTAAAAACAACAGGGCCTGAATAGTCACTTATGCTAAGCTCCATGTCACCAAACTAGGATTTAATTACAGTTTTGGCTCTTTCAGAAATGAAATCTTAAACCAGTCAATCAGGAATCGCCTGATCAGCCCAGGTAGGTAAGGTGCCTGACGGGCCCTTGGCTTCCCTTAAAGGAAAATAGTCTTGCAATAACCAATCTGCTTTTTAATTTTTTTTCTTTTTTGCCTAGTATAACTTCCTTTTCCTGCTCCTTTTGGCCTCTAAAAGGTTTTCATTTTGTACAGGTCCTCAGAGATCCTTTCTATCTACTAGACTGGATGCTGTCTCTTTTATAAGCCATTGAATGAAAACAGTATAAGATCTTTATGGTTTCCTCTGTTGAATTTTGTTTTAACACTTTCCCACTTGAAAAAAGAAATCATGCAAAGTATGTTAAAGTTATTTCTGAGATAATTATTTCAGGCACTGGACATCAAGCAGCATAGGATAGTGATCCCGGAAAATGGGAAACAAAGGTGAGGTGAGCCCTATGACTGCCCTGAAAATGTTTCCAGGCCACCACTCAAGGAAGGGTAACTCAGACAGAGCTCAGCAGGTCTCCTGAAATATAGAAATGGAGCAAGGAGGCCAGAGAGGCCAGGGTAGCTAGACTCCACAGGGCAGATTACTAGGAAAGGGATAACAATGTAGGGAGAGAACGCCAAAGATCTGTAGAGGGTCTTCTTCAAGTCTTCAGCTGAGAATGCATGTTTATAGGAAACTATCTGAGGCCAGGAAAGAACCATCTGGGGCAGCAGAAGGAGCAATCTCTAGAGCTCACAAAGAGCTGAGAATAGTGTCTGCTTCCACCACCAGAGTGGAAATTTTTATAATTCAAGGGACATTAGATAAAGCACATGGTAATGGGGTAAAACTATCCTTAGAATAACAGTCGTTCTGGTCCTGAATAGCAACACTTAAAAGCAAACTTCAAAAGGATCAAACTATTTCCAAGTAACTGACCTGTCTCCCAGAAAAAGGCCAAGAAAAAAAGAAATATATATGTATATATATATATATATATATATATATATATATATATATATACTCTGCATTCAATGTGGGGCTTGAACTGAAACCCCAATATCAAGAGTCATATGCTCGATGGACTGAGCCAGCTAGACCAAGAACATTTGTAGGACTCAAAATATAACTAGCACCCAACAAAGCAAAATTTACAATGTTTGGCATTCAATCAAAATTTATTAGGCATGCAAAGGCCAGAAAATATGACCCATAATAAGAAGGGGAAAAATCAATTTATAGAAAGAGATCAACCTATATCACTATAGGAGGATATTAAAACAGTTATTATAACTATATCCCATCAGTTTAAGAAGGTAGAAGAAAGATTGAGCATGTTAAGCAGCAATATGGGTCATCTGAAATTGGACTTCTAGAGATCAAAAATATATCTGAGATGAAAAAATACACTAGCTGTAATTTACAGAAGATTAGAGAGGAAAGAAGAAAAGATTAGTGTACTTGAAGAAAAGAAACGAAATTTTAATAAGAATAGAAAATTAAGCACAGAGAGAAAAAGACTGAAAAAATGAACAAAGTATCTGTTGGCTGTGGGACCACTTAGTGGCATAGGGTATGTGTAATTGGAGCCTTTGCTATCCTTTCTATTAACCACTGTTTCCAAACTCTTTTTTTCTACTGTGTTGATTTTAACCATTAAAACAACAAAAAAATCTCATTCCTCAAACTTCCACCTACAAAACCACTACCAAAACCACTCTTAAATAGCTCTGCAATAACTGAACACAGTGGAGTCTTCATACAACTCCATCATTCTGTGAAATCCAATGGCTCTCCAACCTCTAGGCAACAAATGACACTGTTTGCTAACTAATGCCTGAACCCTGATCCTTGTTTACCACCCTCATTCTTTGAAGTTGATAAGTTTCTTGCCTTCCCCAAAACTTTGTTGTCACTCATCTGATTCCTTCTCTCCTCTACCCCTGAATTTTGGGTATCCCTACACCTTTGTCATAAAGTCACGAAATTTCAGGGTGGGGCAGAGATCTTAGGCACTATCTAGTCTGGCCCATTCATTGTTGAACACTTGATTTATTCTTACAATATTTTTATCATATAGTTGCCTATCTTTTGTGTAAACACCATGTGATGGGTACTCTATTCCACCATTAGTAGCTCTAATCTTTAGAACCTTCTTTCTCATATTAAGCTGAAACAGGTCTCTTTATAACCTCCGCCAAAGGATCTGGTCCCAGGCTCTTATCTTCTCTTCATTTCTGCTCTAGTCTAGACCCATTAGCACCTCAGGCATGGAATACTTCAATAACTTGACGGTCTCCATTGTAATTCTTTCAGTTCACTCAGTGCATAACAATTCCCTCCTGACTAATCTCTGAAACAGTTTTGATCCTGTTATGTCTCTCTCCTAGTTAAGAACTTATAAGGACTCCCTTCATTTGTTTTCCTATCAAAACATGTATTTTTTCAACATGCTCTGTTTTGAATGCCGTTCATGCACAGATACAGAATCCAAAAATATACCAACAGGTATAGCCTCTACCCTTCCACTTTCCCTACAGAGGCAATCACTGTTGAATGTTTGGGGGAGTCGGGTGTTTTTTTTTCCTCTGATATCTTTCCAGAGATGTTCCGGACATTTTGTCAAATGTGTATCTTTTTGCCTTACTCTGATGATACCTTTTACCAATTACCTTCACCCTTGAACCACGCAAGAGTGCAATTTAGCAATACCTGTCTAACATATCTGTTCTTTACCTATCTTTTTTCACTTAACATTTTGGAAATCATTCTACCTCAGTTTACGTAAAGCCTCTCTGTTTTTTTCAATGTTTGCACAGTGGAGGGGATGTTATCATGATTTTTAAATAAATCTCCAGTGGGTATTTAGGTTGTTTCTAGTTTCCTGCTATTACAAACAATGCTGCTATGAAGAACTTCATACATGTGTGAAATACATGTGTAGAATAAATTGCCAGAAGTGGTACTGCTTGCTCAAAATGTAGGTACAGGGGCTCCTGGGTGGTTCAGTCAGTTAGGCATCTACCTTCGGTTAAGGTCATGATCCTGGGGTCCTGGGATTGAGCCTCATGTCAGGTTCCCTGCTCAATAGGGAGCCTACTTCTCCCTTTCCCTCTGGTCTCCCCTGCATGTGCTTGCATGCTCTCTCTCTCTCTCTGTCAAATAAATAAAGTCTTTTAGAAAATGTATGTGCATTTAAAAAGTTGATAGATATTACCCTCTGAGTGGTTACCTTCAAGGGTGAAGGTGATTAGCAAAAGATACCATCAGACACAGCAGAGGAAACAAGTTCCTTATGCCTAGGCAAAAGATATAAGAGATTCCCACCTTTCTATCATACTTGAGAACACCCCCCAGCAATTCTCTCTGCTGCAACATCAATTTTTATTCTTTCCATTGAATCCTTGTTATTTCTATCTTCTTTAAAACCTTCTTTAAGCTTTAAGAAGACCACAGGGAGCTGGAGATTCAGCAGCCATCTCTACCAGAAGGATAAATTGCCCTGGACACTGTTGCTGGGGTGAGGATCCTATTGGGTCTTTGAAATTTTCCTTTGCTGAACTCACAGGGGGGTTCATGCCTCCCAGTTGCATGCCCAGCCAGTGAAGAGAACGGTTCATAATCCCAGCTCATTCCTGAACAATCACTGCAAAGCTGAGTGCAAGGTCAGTTTCACATGGAGATTTCCCAGATGGAACAATCCCGTTAGGAGGCCCCCGCCTTAGGCTTCGTGATGATACACCTCCCATACAGAACTCCCATATTTACACTCTCATCAACAACACACAATTGCCTATTCCCTCCCCCCGCCCCCCACATTTTCCAACACAGCCAAGTGTCACAGTTTTTTGCCTTGGTCCATAGTGATAGGTAAAAACTGAAGTATGTGGTTTCAATTTTACATTTCTCTCATGTGTGTGGTTGCACATCTTTTCATAGAATAATAAGAAAAAACATATGTCTCTATGCCTAGCCAGGCAACTCTACTGGGGTGCTTGATCCCCCACCCTTCTTCATACCTGAAAAAAATCCTCGAAGGATCTCTCTGCTGCAACTCCTGTCTTTTTTTTTTAAGATTTTAAAAATTTATTTGACAGAGAGAGAGAGTGAGCATAAGCAGGGGAAGTAGGCAGAGGATAAGGGAGAAGCAGGCTCTCTCCACTGAGTGGGGAGCCCAACTCGGGGCTTGATCCCAGCACCCTAAGATCATGACCTGAGCTGAAGGCAGATGCCTAACTGCCTGAGCCACCCAGGCACCCCTGCAACTCCCTCCTTTACCACCTTTTCAAGAGCTCCTTCTTTCTTTAGCCTTCCCTCATTTCTTCACTCTCTCTCTCTTTCTCTTTTAAAGCAAAACTGGGCAAGCTTGTCCTGGAAAGGCCAGGTAGTAAACATCTTCAGCACCATGGGCTAGATGGTCTCTGTCGCGACTCCTTGGCTGCACCTGGAGCTGAGTGCAGTCACAGACCACACAGAAGCAAATGGGCCGGGCTGCCCTTCATCCGAGTTCACTGACCTCGCTTTACAGAACACTGCCTTCAGTCCCCCTCGCTCGCTCGCAGCCATCAGCAGGAAGCAGCCACAGCTGTTCGTTCCTTGCATTCTGCAGGCTTCGGGCTGGGATCTCCAGAACCCGAGCAGAGGGCCCCAGGGGACACAAACCACCCTGGGAGTATGGCAAAGGGAGTTTCTGGAGGAACCAGGCTGTGTCTGCTGCCTCAGAACTCTGCGAACCCCTCCCTGACCCAGTGATTCCTCCGATGCCCCTAGGGAGCACCATCCTTGCCCAAGGCAGGTCCACGTCATTCCTAAATCGTGTAGGCATTTATCCAGCTCATCCGACGAGTCATCTCAGCAGCATTTCAGACAACAATCACTTTGTTCTTGAAACCCCTCCTTGGACCAGGCACTGAGTCCTCCCAGTTTCTCACCTGTCACTCCTCCCACGTCTGCTGGTTCCTCCCTGTGTCCCAGGGAGGAGACACTGCCACTCCTCCAGACTCAGGCCTCTGGTCTCTTCCTTCTCTCCGAGGCCCTTCCCTGTGAGCTCACCCAGCCTCAGGCCGGTCCATATTCCTGTATTTAACGTGACCATGTTGCAAATTTTCATCTCCAGTCTGGATCTCGCCTCTGAACTCCAGATGTGTATTTCCAGCTACTTAGTTGACACCTGCACTTGGACGTGAGATCAGCATCTCAAATATGCCCAACGCGCAGCCCCAGCCCGCTTCTCTGCCGGGCGCTGCCTCTGCGGCCCACGGCCCTGCCCGTGCAGGCGCTCAGGCCACATGCTTGGGCCCTCGGCCTCGCACAGCGCACACCCCCTTCATCGCCAAGTGCTCTAAGCTCTGTCCTCAAACTATGTCCTGGTTAGGATCCTTCTGCCCAGCTCCGCTGTCCCTCCCTCCCCCCTTCCTCACTACATGTGCCCCAGCTTCCCCTCATGGCCCTAGCAGCCTGCTAGGTACCAGCCACAAGAGCCATCCTTCTCAGGTGAAGATGAGGGCTCCCAGACTCAGGGTAAATGCCAGAGGTTTCCGGTGGCCTCTCTAAAGCCAGCTCCACAGACTCTCTGATTTTATCGTCCTTGTCCTCACGCCCTCAGCTCCAGGCACACGGGCTTCCTTGCTCCTGCTGGACCACCCTGGCACACCCTCATCTCTGGGCTTTGTACCTGCTGCCACTCCGCCTGGAAGGTTCCTCCCCCACGTAGCCAACTGGGCTCAAACATAACTTGGCGGTGTTACCTTCATGGCAACCCCCTCCCCACTTCTCCCTGCTCTCCTTCACTTTTTTATTCTTCCACAATAGCACTTCTGGCCTCTAAACTACATAATACCAGTAGGTTTCACTTAATTAAAACAAACACACAAACAAACCGCTTCTCCTCTAATAAATAGAAAGCTTTTGTGAGAGTAGAGGTGATGTTTGTTTTGTTTTGCTTTGTTCTTAAGATTTTAGGGGTGCCTGGGTGGCTCAGTCGGGTAAGCGTCTGCCTTTGGCTCAGATCATGATCCTGGGGTCCTGGGATGGAGCCCCACATTGGAGGCTCCCTGCTCTGTGGGGAGTCTGCTTCTCCCTCTCTCTCTCCTTCTGCCTGCCATTCCCCCTGCTTGCACTCTCTCTTTATTAGTCAAATAAATAAATAAAATCTTTTTTTAAAAAGTTATTTATTTATTTGAAATAGAGCAAAAGAGAGCAAGCACAAGCTGGGGGAGTGGGCAGAGGGGGAGGGAGAAGCAGACTCCCTGCTGAGCGGAGAGCCTGATGCCAGGCTTGGGCTTGATCCCAGGACCCAGGGATCATGACTTGAGCCAAAGGCAGACGCTTAACCAACCGAGCCATCCAGGCACTCCATAGAGGTTACTTTAAATCTGTTTTATTCTTACTATATCCCCAACATCTATAAAAGTGCTCAACTCAAAGTAGAAGCTCAGTAATATTTGCTGAATGAATAAGGGAATCAATTAATGAATAAATATTTTTACCACAAACATAATGACTTAAAACAACACAAATTTATTAGCCTCCAGTTCTCCAGGACAGAAGTCTGACATGGGTCTCACTGGCCTGAAAATAAGCTGTGGGTCAGGCTGCATTCCCGTCTGGAGGGGAGAATCCATTTCCTTGCCTTTTCCAGCTTTGGAGGTCATGCACATTCCTTAACTGTGAGCCGTTCTTCCACCTTCAAACTAGCAATGGTCTTGAGCCTTAGATCATTTCTACCTGGTACTGTCTTCCCATCTCCTTCCAATTCTCTATCTCCTTCTTTTGCCTTCATTTTTTTCTTTGAAGGATCCTGTGATGTCATTGGGGTCATCCAGATAATTCAGGATAATCTCCCTATCATCAAGCTAGCTAATTAGCTACCTTAATTCCTCTGCTACCTTAATTCCCCTTGGCCATGTAATGTGATATATTAACAGGTCCAGGGATTAGAACATGGGTATGGACATTATCCTGCCTCCCACTCCCGCCCAGGCAGGAATCTATGAGAATTCTTCAGGAGTCACAGCTCATTCCAAATCAACCCAGAGCCCTGTGGATCAGTGCCACTAAGAGGTAGTAGCTCTGGATCTCTTCTACTGCTTTCTCTGGGCAGACGATGGTTCCTCTCAGTGATTGCTCAATGAAAACTGCCTCTCAGCAAGCCAGTCATCAATGCCGATAAATGACAAGGTATGCATAAAAGGTTTCCTCTCCTTGGGCATCTGCATTCTTTAAGAGGGTTTTTCCACCTGTAAGTTATAGGAAACACATGTGATTTATAGAATTAAGTGCTTGTCTTTCTTACAAGCAAGGCCTCTGGAAGTAGCAGTCACTGACCGGACACGGAGGACTTAATGTCACCGGCACCAGTGTCTCTACAGTTGTCTTTGCTTGCCCTTATCATCAGGACGGTGCTGCTGCTGCTGCCAAGCATCAGATCCATGTTCTGAGCAGAAGGGAAGGACAGAACAAAGATGGCACCACTAGTCATGTCTCCTGCCAGAAAAAAAAAATTTCTTTAAATTGCACCCCACACCTACTCAGACTTTCCTTAATGTCTTGGAGGCCAGAACTGATCACATAGACACTCCCAGCTGCAAGAGGCCTGGGAAAGTGAGGGACTGTATAATCACGATTGATTTAGACCAATCATGATCTAATGTCTGCAGATGTTCATATTGCTGCCGCAGACAGAATTTCCATTTGGTCAGCATGGGGCTGCCAGGCTTAGTAAATAAATACCGGAGATGCCTAATTAAATTTGATTTTCTCACAATGAACACTTTGTTTTTTAGTAGAGTATGTAATATGTGGGACATAGTTATAATAAAAATTATTTGCTATTTATTTGAAATTCAAATTTAACTGGGCCTTCTGTGCTTTATCTGACAACCTAAGGCTAGCAAGAAGGAAGAGTGGATGGTGAGTGGGGAACTCACAAGATCTGCCACGAGGGAGATGGCATTTTATCCTAAAAGTTGAATTGCTGGTGGAAGAATTTCAGAACTCGGGCATCCCTGGGTAGCTCAACAGTTTAGCACCTGCCTTCGGCCCAGGGCATGATCCTGAAGTCCCCGGATCGAGTCCCACATCGGGCTCCCTGCAGAGAGCCTGCTTCTCACTCTGCCTATGTCTTTGCCTCTCTCTCTCTCTCTGTGTCTCTCATGAATAAATAAATAAAATCTTTAAAAAAAAAAAAAGAATTTCAGGATTCAATTGCAAGCTGGTGGGGGAACTCTTCTGTAACAAAGTCCAGGGGCTTCCATTTTGACCTTCCATTCATATAGGATATCCTCTGCAATGTCCAGATAAAACTGTTCTTCAGTGGGGTTGACAGGTTTCACTCTAATAATCCCAAATCGAATGGCTTTCTCCTCTCCAGCAAGTGTCTTCCATCCTGTCTATACCAGTGCAGAAATGGTTTGACTATGGAAAGCAAAAGAGGAAAGTAACAGAAACAACCAAAATATAGGTCTGCTCAATTTAATCTATGGTCCTGTTTTCACTGGTCCAACTATGGTAATGATGAAGCTAGTAATTTACAAATTTAGTACCTGATCAGAAAAAAAGGTTAACTAAATATGAAATTGGGATGCCTGGGTGGCTCCATAATGGGAGCATGTGATTCTTGATCTCAGGGTTGTGAGTTTGAGCCCGAGGTTGAATGCAGAGATTACTTAAAAATAAAACCTTTAGGGCAGCCCGGTGGCTCAGTGGTTTAGTGCCTGCCTTCAGCCCAGGGCGTGATCCTGGAGACCCAGAATCGAGTCCCACATCGGGCTCCCTGCATGGAGCCTGCTTCTCCCTCTGCCTGTGTCTCTGCTTCTCTCTCTCTCTGTGTCTCTTATGAATAAATAAAATTAAAAAAATAAAAATAAAACCTTAAAGAAATGTATGAAATTAGATTTGAAACATTAACTCTGTCCCTATCAACTCATTTCCTCTCACATCATCCCCACCAGAATTTAAATATTCTATAACCACCAAGAAATAGGTTCTGTGGCTCAACAGTGACTTTGGTCTGAATTTTATGACATTTATTTGAAGCCAGAGCTGGTAAACAGAAGTCTCTCTGGAATCACATTGCTATAGAATAAGGTTAAACTATTTTGACATCGATTCTGACCATATGTAAACATTTTGCCTAGCTCTTTGTCAGATTTTACTAATGAAACCAAAACCATATCATCAATTAAAAAAAAACACATACGATTACTTTATCTCCCCATGCTTTACATTTCTCGGGTATAAGACCTTAATTCAGAAATTAACACATGATGATTCCATTCAAATTGCCTGCATTGCCATTAAAATTCTACAAAATCTTTTGGTCCCAGGAAATGTCAAAGAATAATAACAGCATTTACCACATCTTATGCCTTACTGGGAACAGTGACTGGTAGAAGGCCACACCTTCTATACCCCTTTCAACGGTTAACCTGCAGCCTTCCTTATATGAGTCATATGTTTTGCATGTGTCTCAAATTTCCCATCTGTGAAACAGAGCGTGAGGCAGATAGAACTCTCAGTTATTTGAAGTACTCTGAACAAAATAGTTATAATGTTTTAGGGTAGGGTGTGATTTTGTTAGTGTTTGTCCAGGGATTCCCAAACTTGCTGTACAATGCAATTCCTTCGAGAGGTAAAAAAAATTCAGGGGCCCGGAGTCTGTACCAAGGATTCTGATTTAAGTGTGGCCTGAGTATCACCATTTTTATTTTTATTATTTTTATTTTTATTTTTATTTGTTTTTTTTATCACCATTTTTAAAAGCGTCCCAGATGGTTCTAGTGTGCAACCAAGTCTGCCCATACAGGTAGGCCACACCTCTGGCCTTTATTCTCCCTGCATCCAATAACCAGCAGGAGGGCAGCTGAACAGCAAAGCCTAGGACCCGAACTACACTAAGAGGGGGCACAGTCAAGGGCGATAACAAAGGGACCCTGGTGGGACGCCTGGGTGGCTCAGTGGTTGAGCATCTGCTTTTGGTTCAGGGTGGGATCCCAGGGTCCTGGGATGGAGTCCCATATCCGGCTCCCCACAGGGAGCCTGCTTCTCCCTCTCCCTATGTCTTTGTCTCTCTCTGTGTCTCCCATGAATAAATAAATTTAAAAAATTTTAAAAATAAAAAATAAAAGGGACCCTGGAATCTGACTCACATTGGAAACACTATACCATTGTAACTCAGATTTCCTCCTCACCAAGGCGGGGGAAATGTAAAAATTGATATTACCCTCACGCAGCACAGCTTTGGTAAAGCCCAGAAACTGGAGAAGCTGTTGTTCACAAAGCAAACAATGTCTCCAGCTTCAATACAATTCTTTCAATTTCCTTCAAGTAGGTATTAACTTGTAGGTGCCATAAATACTTAAAAAACTTTTGTGGGGATTTACCAAACTACTCTTGGAAGCCAAGGTCAGAGAGAAGATGTGGAATCAGGAGCAGGAAGAGAAAGGCCATTAAAGAGTTGCACACCCATAAGAGAAATTTGGGAGAAGAGACACTTTGGGGTGAGGGTGGGAGGATTTACTACACTAAAAACAAACTCTGGGGGCATCTGGGTGGCTGTTGGTTAAGCGTCTGACTCTTGATTTCAGCTCAGGCCATGATCTCAGGGTCATGGGATCAAGCCCGGTTGGGTGTGGAGATTACTTAAAAATAAAATCTTAAAAAAAATTACACACAAAGAAAGTAAAAATAATCCATAATTCCACTCCCCAAATTGAGCTATTCCAATATATATTCCTCCAGTCTTTTTTCTGTGTGTATGTATGTTATTTTAAAACATGAGTGCTATCAGCAGTGGAGACCTCTTTAAGGCAAGATGGAGCCAAAAGGGACACTCGGGTATATTCCACCTGCAGAAAGGGATGGCTTCTCCTGTCCTCAGTCCCTTGACAGATGCCATGCTGCACCCCTCCCCCAGATCCTTGGTTATCTGAGAAGCCTTTTGGAATTAGCTGAGTTTACAGCAATGGCAGTTGGAAGACTACACAGATGGCACGAACCATCATATGTAACAGAGCTTAGTGGAATAACCACTTAAAACTAAGACATTCCTAATAAAAGATGGGATCTAAGAAACGAGACACTTGGCCGAACTTCAGGTAATCATCTTGGCACTGGATGCCATGGCAAACGAATGATCCCATCTTCACATTTATTATAAACTATTGAACTATTTCCTAAAAATATTCCCCTTCAAGGTAAAAAAAAAAAAGAAAAGGAAAGAAAGAAAGGAAGGAAGAAAGGAAGGAAGGAAGGAAGGAAGGAAGGAAGGAAGGAAGGAAGGAAGGAAGGAAGGAAGGAAGGAAAGAAGGAAGAAAGAAAGAAAGAAAGAAAGAAAGAAAGAAAGAAAGAAAGAAAGAAAGAAAGAAAGAAAGAGAAAGAAAAGAAAAGAAAAAAAACCTCTGGAAATCTCTTGCCTCAGAAATATCCATGATATAAATCAGAAGAACATATCTCTACATATCCTGAGGCTGTAATATAAGGTTTTGCCAGAATACTCCTTACTTCCTTCAGAGTTAAGATATTTCTAATTGTAACCAAGAAATGCGCTTCACTACTTGGCATATACAATGTGGAGTTCATGGAAAAGGAATGTAATAAAACTAATATTTTTAATGTCTTTTATAGGTCCCAAGTAGCTGGTTTAACTGAGAGACATAACGGTGTCCTCAAACAACTCCTTTTCAAATTCCAGTGTAGCAAATAAGCCTCTCCAGGTCTCTATTTGGCACCAAGCCTTAGCCTACCTTGATAGATTTTTTTATCTTGCTCCCATCCCACAAAGGCTGGGGGCTGGATCAAGGTTCAGACTCTCCTGGGACCCCTTAACCATAGACTATCCTACAGGCGAGGAAACTGCTTCCCCTGATATGGGACCTACTTGAGTCAAGACTTCCACAAATGCAAAGACCTGTCAAGTGCAGCTGCACACCATTCTGGTGACTGTTGCTAATATTACTATAGATTGTCCCCAACTTACAATGCTTGACTGTGATTTTTCAACTTTACAGTGGTGCATTCAGTAGAAACTGTACTTTGAATTTTGAATCTTTTTTAGGTTTTATTTATTCATTTGAGAGAGAGAGAGAGAGAGCACTAGTGGGGGGGGTAGGCAGAGGGAGAAGTAAACTCTTGGCTGAGCAGGGAGGCAGACTCGGGGTTTAATCCTAGGACCCTGGGATCATGACCTGAGCTGAAGGCAGATGCTTAACCAACTGAGTTACCCAGATGAGCCTTGAATTTCAAATTTGGTCTTTTCCCAGGCTAGTGATATGTGGTACAATGCTCTCCCATGATGCTGGGCAGTGGCAGTGAGCCACAGCTTGCAATCAGCCACACAATCATGAGGGCAAACCACTAATACACTTACCACCATTCTGTTTTTCACATTTAGTACAGTATTCAATAAATTACACAACATATCCCCAATTTTTTTTTTTGTGAAACAAGCTTTGTGTTAAGTGATTTTACCCAACTATAGGCTAATGTAAGTGCTTGAAGCATATTAAAGTTAGGCCAGGCTAGGCTATGGTAGGTGTATTAAATGCATTTTTAACCTACAGTATTTTCAATTTACAATGGGTTTATCAGGTTATAACTCCATCACAAATTGAGGAAGATCTATATTGCTCTGGTTGCTTTCATTGGTTTATAATCCAGAGGCCCAAACCCTGCAAGGAAGTCATTGTTTCAATCAAGCATGGCAAATGGTGAGGCTTGCATCAACTCAAGTGGGTTTTCAAAAGGAAAGGACACCTGAGTCCCATGTCACAGAGGACATCACCCTACCCAGAAGCTCACTAGAGATGATATCACCCTAGCCTAAGACATCATCATTGAAGATGACTTTGCTCCCTATTCCAAAGACAATTTCACCCTGGACACCAAGATGTTCACCCAAACAATGCCTCCTGTAAGGCACAATTGAATACAGGACATTTTTTACTTTTCTTCTTTTGATATTAAGGATTCTATTACATTTCTGAGCTCACTGTCTACTTAGCCCATGACTCTGATACATTCCTTGCTCCCTGCTAAAATGTATAGTCCTACACGGGTGCCTGGGTGGCTCAGTCGGTTAAGGGACCAACTCTTGATTCCAGCTCAGGTCATGATCTCAGAGGCATGAAATCGAGCCCCACATTGGGTTACATGCTCAGTGTGGAGCTGGCTTGAGATTCTCTCCCTCTGTCCCTCATTCTGCTCATGTGTGCGTGCACAGACACACACACACTCTAAATAAATAAATAAATAAATAAATAAATAAATAAATAAATAAATAAAATCTTTTAAAAATAAATAAATAAAATGTATACCCCTATACTCCTATGCCTAAAGGGAAATCTGGTAAAGGTTACTACTATGTGTGCCATTCTAAAAATTAATGGAGATTATTACTTTACTTGGAGTCTGCCTCATAACAACCCTTTCACTCTTGGCAAGAGGATCACTCACTCCCCAGGGCCTTCTTCTACTACTCTCCTCCAGCTTTTCACCACAACTTCTTGCCCTATGTCTCTGACCATAACCATCAAAACCACTCCTTCCCTTTAGTTACAAACAATAGTACCAGTCTTTATAGGTATTTGACTAACATCATTTCACACCCTCCCAAAACATACCTGCTGGGCCTGCCACCATGACCTGAGCATATTTCTAACATACTTTACAGCTCCACCAAGATATTTTTTTGGCTGTTATATACATGGGAAACTTAATCATAGGCCAGCCTGCAGACTCCTTATATCTCTACTTGTATTCCTCTGTTCTACTCCCATAATAAAATGTTTTCTATGCTTGGGGCCAAAAAATAAACAAATAAAACATGAATGCTATGCCAATAATTATATGAAGAGATGTATAACTCTACTAATAATCAAATAAATGCAAATTAAAATGGAAATAATAATGAGGTGCTGCTTTCTCTTTCTCAGACTGGCAAAAATTTAAAAAGTCATGTCACACCAAGTGCTGCCAAGAATGTAGGGAATAGGACCTTTCATCCACCACTAGTGTATAATACATTAAAAAAAAAAAAAACTACCATATAGTTCTTCCATTGCTATGTGCATGACATTTTGTAATATAAGTTTTCCACTCCTTCCATAAAATGGTGGGGCATGTTTCTCCACTCCTTGAAGCTCACCTGGCCACGTGACTTGCTTTGGCCAGTGGCACATTCACAAACATGATAAAAGTAGAGGACTGAAAAGTTTCTGTTCGTTAGGACTTGATCTTTCTTATTCCCAGAAGTCTATCTGCCTTCATGTGAACAAGCTAGAGCTAGCCTTCTGAATGATGAGACGCCATATGGAGAGTGGCTTAAGCTTTTCTAGCTGCTCAGCCATCACAGATGAGAACCTGGATGTACAAGTAAGGCCATCCTACAAAATCCAGCCCCAGCCAGACTTACCGGACCAGAAGACCTGGATGCCCAAAGAATTGTGAGAAATAACAAATATTCATTTTTTAAGCCACTCAGTTAAAGAATGGTTATTATACAGCAAAAACTAACTGATACACAATGGGAGTGTGACTTTAGTACCACCACCACTTTGGAAAGCATTGAGGCAATATATAGTAAAGTTAAGGAGGCATCTATTTAGGGTCCCATAATTCAGATCTTAAATATGTATTTTGGAGAAAATGTCACAAATGTGCCCATAGAGATATGTACAAGAATGTTCACTGCAGCCTGGCACATGTCATAGGGAAAAAATTGGAAAAACCCAAGAGATTCATCAAAAGAAGACAAATTTGTATTTGCCATTATAGCGTATTCATATAATGGCACACTATGTCACAATTGGAAGAAATAAGCTAGAGCTCTAGGAGACAAAATGAATAGATCTTGAAAATAAAATGTTGAGTGAAATTAATTTTTAAGAAAGTTACCTTTTAGGATATGAGAATGGTAGTAGAAGAAAAATACTATTGAAGCAAGGAGCACAAAGATCATTCTGTTGGATCTGTAATGTGTTATTTCTTTATAATAATCAAAGCAAGTATGTCAAAATATTACATTTTCAGAATATTATTCTGTTTATTTGTTATATATTTGAAATAGCTCTCAAAACAAACTAATAACTTTTTAGGTTTTTTTTTTTGTTTTATTTATTTATTTATTTATTTATTTTACTTTTTATGTTTCTAATTCATCCACAAAAATAACATTTTAATGACTGCTTAGTATTCTAGCTTCAGGAGCTAACATTTCTTAAGCTAATCCTTTAGTTTTTGTTATCTAGGAGATTTATAATTTTTCACATGCTTAAAGTAGGCTGTAATGAACATCTCTGTGTAACACTGATTATTTCCATGACTTATTCTCAGAATAAGTGGGTGGATCAAAATGTTTTCGATTTTTAAAATCTCTAGGACTTGTTTTTAAATTGTCCTTCAGAAAGGAATACCAATTTATACTACTGCTAGCAGTGTATGACTATTTTATCAACACTAATATAATTGTTTAATTTCTCTTTGCTAGTCTGATAGTTATAACTGCTGTTTAAATTTGTGTTCTTTTGATTATGGTGGTGGTGTATCAGTTTGCTAGGACAACCACAACAAAGAACCACAAACTAGGTGGCTGAAACAACAAAAGTTTATTTTCTCATAATTATGAAGGCCGAAATTCTGACACTAAGGTGTCAGCAGAGCTGGTTTCTTCAAAGGCTTCTCTCCTTGTCTTGCGGATGTCTGTATTCTGCCTCTCTTCGTATAGTTTTTCCCTCTGTGTGTGTCTTTTCATGTTTTGTCATAATAACAGCAGTCTTCATTGGATTAGGGCTTACTTTAATGACCTCATTTTAACTTAATTACCTCTTAAAGACCAAATCTCCAAATAGTCGTATTTGGAGATATTGAGGATTAGGAGTTCAACATATGAATTTGGAGATGACTCAATTCAGCCCATAACAGTGAATATTTTTTCATAAATTTAGTATCCAATTGAATTTTTCTCTTGGAAAATTTCATCTTTATGTCCTCCTTTCCTTTCCTTTTTCTTTCCTTTCTCTCTCCTTTTTCCTTTCTCTCTTCTTTCTTTCTTTCTTTCTTTCTTTCTTTCTTTCTTTCTTTCTTTCTTTCTTCCTTTTTGTTTTTGCTATTTTGTTTTATTTTATTTTATTTTTTTAATTTTTATTTATTTATGATAGTCACAGAGAGAGAGAGAGAGGCAGAGACATAGGCAGAGGGAGAAGCAGGCTCCATGCATCGGGAGCCTGATGTGGGATTCCATCCCCGGTCTCCAGGATCGCGCCCTGGGCCAAAGGCAGGCGCCAAACCGCTGCGCCACCAGGGATCCCTATTTTGTTTTAAAGTAAGCTCTACCCCCAAATGTGGGGCTTGAATCATGACCCTGAGATCAAGAGTCACATACTCTACTGACTGAGCCAGCCAGGCACTCCCTTTGCCTTTTTAATTGTATCATCTCATTGAGACTTTTGCTTATTGCTTTACAAGAATTTATTATATGTTAGACTACTTGTCATAAACTTTGCATATTATTAAAGAGGACCATTTAGGTGACACAAACAAACTTTATTTAGCACTTCATAAACTAGAGCCTTCTTTTAGAGAACTGCAGAATGAAGCAGAAGGCAGGAAGTGTTTATGGGATAAAGAATAAAGAGCAAGGAGAGAGAAAAAAAAATCTAATTGGCTAGGGCCATATAGTCAACCTTGTTTAGAGTGAGAAGGAACAAAATGTAAATAAAGAGGACAAAGTTGGCTTGGCATTCGGGAATTGGCTGCCTGGATGTACTGTTTCTGGTTCACCCAAGCATTTATAGGCAACTGAAAGGTTTTTACTTTTCGTTTGCTGACAAGGTATTCTTGGCAGGGGCCACTTCCTCTATCTTGGGCCAAGAAAGTTACTTCCATAATGTATTTTTCCCAGTTTATCAGTGGTTATTTAATTTAGAGGTGATAAGGGATTTTGTTCCATTCAGAAGTTTTATGTAGTCAAATGAAATAATGTTTTCCTTTATAGTTTTCTACACGAGGGTCTCAAAAAGTTTTATGAATATCTAAATAACTAATATACACTAAGAAATTTTGCTTATAATTTATAGATAAATTTTACCTATAATTTACATTACTTTTGTGGTATGTTTTTTACATGTAAACACTTACTTTTTTTTTTACATTTAAATATTTAATCCATATAGAATTCATTTAGGGTATGTTATGAAGTATGGAGCTAACATTATTTTTCCTAAATATTTAACCAGTTACCTAAATTCTGGTTGCCCATATTTTGGGTAAATATTAAGTATTTCAAAAATAAAATAGAAGTAAAATTACTGTCCCTTATGAGCCTTTGGTAATGTTTTTCGTGTGAACTTCTGTGGTGGTTCAATGAACATTTTTTACTGAAAATTCTTGAAAAGTACATTTGATTATTGATTTGTCAAAATTTGTCAACTTGTAGGTTGATTTCACCCTTAGGGTAAATGAATCATGTTTGCCTTAACACCCATATGTAATTTTTGGGCTTTGTTCTTCGAATAGGGAAAAGAAAAAGATTTAGCTACCTATCACCAAGTTCTATATTACTCAGAGCACTCTGTAGCCTACAAATATTTTATTTTACAGATTCTCTTTAGCTTTTTAGAAAAGAAAGGACATTTTAAGTATTAAAGTACTGGATACGTTTTGTAACATTCAACAAGATAGTAAAAGCTGACTTTTGTCTGTCAGTGAGGATGTATATACATTTCACAAGATGGGAAAGCAGCTTATTCTGTTCCTTCCCTCACCCCTGGTGACTCCTTAGAAACCATCACAATCCAGAAAACGTTTCCGTAGTCAACTGCTATTACCTTTGATTCAAAGGTAAATCATGCTTTGGAATCTGTACCACCTTGTGCCCAGTGCAAGGTAGGAAGGAAAATGTGAAAATATAGTTCTAATCAGGTAAATGTCGCTGTACACTGACTTGGCCAGGTTTGAGCAAAAACAAGCCTTTGATCAATTGTTTCAGAAACAAAAATATCCTATCTCAATAAACTCCTTGCCATTCCACATGGGAGAGTTTAGCCATAGTATCTCACTGACTCATTTCTATGGATTTCGTGCAACTGTGTTAGAGCTAATGCTATTCTTTTTTTTTTTTTTTTTTTTTATTTGAGAGAGAGAGCGTGTGTGCATGAGCATGAGCAGGGGAGCGGCAGAGAGAGAAGCAGGGAGTCAGGTGTGTGACTCCAGGATGATGGCCTGAGCCAAAGGCAAATGCTTAACTGACTAAGCCACCCAGCTGCCCTGAGTTTTACGATTCTTTTTTTTTTTTTTTTTTTTTTTAATTCATGAGAGACACACAGAGAGAGGGAGAGAGAGGCAGAGAAAGAAGCAGGCTCCAAGTAGAGACCCCAACGTGGGACTCGATCCAGGGCCTCCAGGATCGTGCCCTGGGCCAAAGGCAGGCGCTAAACTGCTGCGCCACCCAGGGATCCCAAGTTTTACGATTCTTGGAAGAGTTGTGAATACCCATCTCATGGAGACATGAAAAAAAATCAGTAGCATTATTCGTTCCTTTCTTGTTGCAAATGTGCAAGGAATACCCTATTTTGCAGAGACAAATCTAATGATTCTTTTATTCATTAAGTTCTTTTGGGGGGCACCTAGCTGGCTGAGTCGATAGAGCATGTGATTATTGATCTCAGGGTTGTGAGTTCAAGCCCCATGTTTGGTATGGAGCCTACTTGAGAAAGAGAGAGAGAGACAGAAACAGAAACAGAGACAGAGAGATGTTCTTGAAACTGGTAATTGTGACTTGGAAAGAGGAAAATTTGGTAGCTAGAGGCCAGAGGGCGGTGGTGATGGTGGAAACTTATTTTTCACTTTATATAATTTGTACACTTCCAATTTTTAACCATATGTATGTATCACATATTCAAGGGAATTTGTTCTTTTTTTTAAGATTTTATTTATTTATCCATGAGAGACACAGAGACAGAGGCAGAGACACAGGCAGAGGGAGAAGCAGGATCCCTACAGGGAGCTTGATGTGGGACTCGATCCCAGGACCCTGGGATCAAGACCTGAGCCAAAGGCAGACACTCAACCACTGAGCCACTCAGGTGCTCCTTGAGTTTGTTCTTTTAAGCATTATTTCTAAACAGTAATTTTTGTCTTAGGACTCAATTACATTTGGAATAAATGCAGGTGAGAACATCTGGACCACTGCTCCAGAGAAAAACAAATGATTTACATTTTAAACAATTTATTTTTTGTTTCATTCATTCATTCATTCATTCATTCATTCATTCAAATATTTAAGTAACAACTCTATGCCAGGCATCAGCCAATAATTCTGGTAAGTAAGATGGTGGAGATCATGACAGACTAGAAGGGATTATGCACAAAGAATGTAAAGAGATTGCTGGAGTTAGGCAGATTCAGAAGGAATCCACAAAACAGTCACACATGTTTGAGTAACGTGAGATTTCTCATAATCTTGCTGGGTTGCAATAAGTTGCTGGGAAAATACACTGCGAAGAAAGCTAAGGTGCATGAAAAAGGGTGAGGATGCATTTTGTTGAACATCTATACCACTTGACTTTGACCACTGCAGATACAGCCTTGTCCATCCACATGCTACTTTTGCTGTCTCTATAAATGATAACCTCTGCCTTAGAGTTTGAGGAGGGAGCCGAGGGAGGGTTCCTTTTATTTTACTTATAGTTCCTAAGGCAAAGAATTTTATAAACATCATAGTGGTAGAAGATAAACAGAGGCATAATAAACATTTTCAGGATTTACTTGAGCAAAAATCAATTCGAATCAGGCAGCATCCAATCTTGCAGATGGAGAGCTCTGAGGAGCAGTATGAAATGGGAGACTTTTATAGGCAGAAGGGAGAAGGAACAAGAAGTTACACTGGACAAAAAAGCAGGTTGGTTATAGAAAGGGCACTTTCCTTTGGGGGATGGCAGGGGTCTATCAGGCAGATGACCTGACCAGTGCTGATCAGGTGCTTCCTAATTGACTGGTTTAAGATCCCAGTTCTTCGAGAGCCAGAATTATAATTAAATGAAGTCTTGGGGGCAGCCCGGGTGGTTCAGCGGTTTAGTGCTGCTTTCAGCCCAGGGCCTAATATCCTGGAGACCTGGGATCGAGTCCCATGTTGGGCTCCCTGCATGGAGCCTGCTTCTCCCTCAGCCTATGTCTTTCTCTGTGTGTGTGTGTGTGTGTGTGCCTCATGAATAAATAAATCTTTAATAATATATATATATTAAAAAAATGAAGTTTTTTTTGTTTTGTGACTTGGGTTTAGCGTAATGACTTCATTTGGGGCCAGTTGGCTTGCTGTTTAACAATAGATAACTGAAAATGATTCCAAAATAATTTCTTACTCCATTGTTTAGATTTAAGGCATGTTAAAGGACAAATTCATGACCACATGTGGTTCCTACCTTCTTGATTGCTAAGTATCACAAAAGGGGCGTTCTCATTCTCCTCAAAACTAAAAAGTCTTAATAATGTCTACATTACAATGTAAACAAACAGAAAGGAAGCCGTGCAAGGACTCTTTCAGTTAAATATGAGGTTGGCTGAGATGGCTCTAATCCCCTTATTGCCAGGATGCAGGAGAGCAAATTTGGGAATGGAACTCAAAACATTGAATAACAATAATTTGAGGGCAGAGACTAGGAAATCATAATGAAAAGACAGGAAATCCAAAGGGTTTCTGTTTTGTTTTGCTTATTTTGAGGACGGTGGAGAGAAATATTTTAACACAATATTAAATTACTCTTGGTATCTATTCACTTTACTCATTAACTATTGAGTTTATCTTCTACTATGTGTTTTCAAAACCAAGACACATTTCCATTTCATTAAAAAATGCTCAATCTGTGGGTGCCTGGACAGCTCAGTCGGTTGAGCGTCTGCCTTCGGCTCAGGTCATGATCCCGGGGTCCTAGGATGGAGTTCCACATTGGGCTCCCTGCTCAGCGGGGAGCCTACTTCTCCCTCTGTCTCTCCCCTCTGCTTGTGCTCTCTCTCTTAAATAAATTAAAAAAAAATCTTTGGGAAAAAGAATGCTCAATCTTCTAAGCAAAGCCCAAAGGTTATGAATGAAATTTGACCACTTCTTTTTCACATTTTTAATAAAACTTCTTGAGAAATTTAGAGTGATTAAGTAAACTTTTTAGAATACAAATTTTACTTCAAGAGTTTTTGATATTATGATACAGCTTATTTTTAAGATAACAGAATTAATATAAATTTCTTATTTATCCCACTTATGAAAGGAAGCAAATTTAATTTCCCTATATAAGTTTACATTTTGGTACTGATGAATTATATTATGTATATTGCTAGAGGAATCAGAACAGTCTGGTGTATATGGAAACCAAATGAGATTTAAAAAAAGACCAAGTTCTTAACTAAGCAATTAATATTAATGTTGTATTAGTTGTATATTTCAAGTCAGAGCTTTCCTAACTATAAAGGAAAGCATTAAAATTGGCATACTGATTTATAAGACAGATTTGTTACAATAGTTAGTATCCAATTTCCTTCAGAAAGAAATCTAACTTTCTTCACTGTTTCGTCATGTTAAAGGCAAGATAATAGGCTCAAAATGGAGTCACTTCACCATGTCACCGAACCAAGACTTAATTTATTTATGGTTTTGGTTCTCCCAGAAATGGTACCTTAAACCAGCTAATCAGGAATTGCCTTAGCACTAATTAGATCATCTGTGTAATAGATACCAGCCATCCCTGAAAGGAAAATAACCTTGTAGTAACCAACTTGCTTTTTTTGCCCAGTGTAACTTCTTTGTTCTTGCTCTATTGTGCCTATAAAATTCTTGTGTTTTGTACAGCTCCTCAGAGCTCTTTTCTGTCTACTAGATTGGATGCTTCCTGATTCATGAATTATTGAATAAAGCCAATAAGACCTCTAAAAGTTACTGTGTTGAATTTTTTTTTAAATGCCTGATGACAACTTACCTTGTGACATTATCTGGCAACATACAGAGCAAATAATTTTGAGGACTCACACAGAACTCCACAGCAATGCAAAAAAATCTCATAGAATGTTTACTTTCATTTAGTACATGTTTAAATATATTCTTCATTCAGCATATTTTTAGGACTATAGTATGAAAAACATCAAAGTTTTAAGAATTGACTTTGATAGGAAACACATGCAGAGTGAAACATTTATTTGTAACCTCATTTTACTCCCTCTTCCCCCCACCTCCAACCATCAACACAACCCGTTTCTTGTGTACAAAGTTGTGCAGCACATATATAAGCATTGTGTATATATCAGAAACCTTGGGTACACAGGATTCTGGGGGTGTGCTTAAACTTTATATTTGCCTCCTCTTGCCCATTTAAAATTTACTGGACAGAGCTCACTTTCCCGTTCTAGGATGAACACTCAGCAGGTGCATGAGGCTCAGCCACATGCCTCTAACTGGGGCATGTTCTCAATTCAGTGATTTGGTTGTTCAGCCACATGCATGACCCAAACTACAAAATTAGTTTAAGGCTTCTTACTGCCATACCTCTTCCCTTTGGAAGCAGTGGTTTCTGAGAGCCAGAATAGCCCTCTTCATAAATAAAAAATAAACCTCTTCATAAATCCTCACTCTTCTCCATATCCTACTATTAAACATGATTTGGATAAGGGATCCAAGTTTTGCATAATTATTTGTTAGCAATTTCAGAATACACTACCCCAGGGGCCTGGGTAAGTACGGTTGATTGGGCAGCTGACTCTTGGTTTCTGCTTGGGTCATGATCTCGGGGTTTTGGGAATGGAGCCCCACATCTGACTCCACACTTAGTGCGGAGTCTGCTTCAGGATTCTCTCTCTCCCTCTGCCCCTCCCCCAGCTTGCACTCTCTCTCTGTCTCTGTCTCTCTCTCTCTCTCTCATAAATGGAGAGATCTGAAAAAAAGAATATGCCACCCCAAAAGTATGCGTCTTTGGCACATACATTATTTTGAACTAAAGGTCATTGAAAGCCAGCAGATACAGGAAAAGCTTAAAAACAGGACACAGGTTTCCTTTTGTAAAGGAAATTTATATTTATAAAAAATTTTCCATTTGTAAAAATGTGTCTCTCTTCTCTGTTAGGAAGAGGAGGAATCTTAACAACTCTTATTAATAGGAAATCATCTATATAAAAAACCTTACTAAACAACATTAGTTTAGGCTCACTAAAAAAACCAGAGACCTAATCATAGGACCATAGAATGCTTCCCCTCTCTCCACACCTTACCACCACATTACTAAAGGTCCATTTACAGCAGTTTCTTTTAGTCTTCTTTTAGCGTATCATGTCTGACTTTCAACAAAAAATTACAAGGTATACCAAAGGGCAAAAAACACAGTTTGAAGAGACAGAGCAGGTATTAAAAACAGACCCAGATATGGCAGGGATGTTGGAATTATCAGAAAGTGAATTTCAAACAACTAAGATCAATCTATAAGGACTCTAATGGAAAAAGAGACAGCATGCAAGAAAAGGTGTGCAATATAATTAGAGAGATGAGACTTCTAAGAAAGAATTAAGCAGAAATGCTGGCGCTAAAAAAATACATATTTAAAATAAAAAATATATAAATATATGTATTTATACTTATATAGTTTATATATAAATATATGTATTTATATGTGGCAGAAATGAATGCCTTTCATGGGCTGAGGAAAAACTCTCTGAGCTTGAGAATATGTCTATACAAATCACCAGGGCTAAAAAGCAAAAAGAAAAGAGGATGGAAAAAATAAGAACATAATATCCAGTAATAACGGGGCAACCACAAAAGATGTAACATATGCATCATGGGATTACCAGAGGAGATGAAAGAGAGGAATAGAAGAAATATTTGAAGCAGTAATGATTGGGAAGTTCCCCAAATTAATGTCAGACACCAAACCACAGGAAGCTCAGAGAACACTAGGCAAGATATATGTCAAGAGAACTATGCCTAAGCATATCATATTCAAACTGGAAAAAATCAAAGACGAAAAAAAAATTAAAAGAAGCCAGAGATAAAAACATCTTACCTCTAGAGAAGCAAAGGTAAGACCTACATCCAACTTCTCTTCAGAAACCACACAAGCTAGAAGAGAGTAGAGTGAAGTATTTAAAGTGTCAAAAGGAGGGATCCCTGGGTGGCGCAGCGGTTTGGCGCCTGCCTTTGGCCCAGGGCGCGATCCTGGAGACCTGGGATCGAATCCCACGTCGGGCTCCCGGTGCATGGAGCCTGCTTCTCCCTCTGCCTGTGTCTCTGCCTCTCTCTCTCTCTCTCTCTCTGTAGCTATCATAAGTAAATAAAAATTAAAAAAAAAAAAAAAAAAAAGTGTCAAAAGGAAAAAAAAAAAACACCAACCAGAATTCTGTATCCTGTGAAATTATCCTTCAAAGGTGTAGGAGAAAAAAAAAAAAAGATTCTCAGACAAATAAATATTGAAGAGATTTGTTGTCACTAGCTAGATCTGTCTTGAAAGAAATATTACAAGAAGTTCTTTAAAGAGAAGGGAAATAATAAGGCCAGAAACTTGGATATGCATTAAAAAAGAAAAAGCATTAGAAGAAAAATAAATAAAGGCAAGTAAAGACTTTAATTTTTCTTATTCTTTTTAGTTTTCTAAGATTTTATTTTTAAGTAATCTCTACACCCAATGTGGGGCTCTAATTCATGACCCTGAGATCAAGAGATGCATGCTGAACCAGCCAGGTGCCCCTTATTTTTCTTATTCTTAATTGATCAAATGAATAATTGTTCAAAATATAATAGCAACAATGTATTTGATTATATATATATACATATATGTGAAATTATTGTCAAAAACCAACCTCCTATATTTTGTCTAGAAGAACCCTACTTTATTTTTTTATTTTTAATTAAAAAAATTTTTTTTATCAGAGTTCAGTTTGCCAACATATAGCATAACACCCAGTGCTCATCCCACCAAGTGCCCCCTCAGTGCCCATCACCCAGTCACCCCAACCCCCCACCCACCTCCCTTTCCACTACCCTTTGTTCGTTTCCCAGAGTTAGGTGTCTCTCATAAGAACCCCACTTTAAATATAAAGGCACATATCAGGGGGCACCTGGGTGGCTCAGTAGGTTAAGCATCTGCCTTTGGCTTGGGTCACAATCCTGGAGTCCCATGTCAGGCCCCCTGTTTGGTGAGGAGTCTTCTCCTTCTGCCTCTCCTTCACTCATGCTCTCTCTCTCTCAAATGAATAAATAGATAAAATCTTGTTAAAAATAAATATAAAGAAGCATATCAATTAATAGTAAAAGAATATAGAAAAAATACCATGCTAATACTAAGCAAATGAGAGCAGGAATAGCTATATTAATTTCAGACAAAGCAGACTCTAGAGCAAGGAAAATTATCAGGAGGAAAGACAAGTATTACATAATGATAAAGGGGTCATTTATCCAAGAGGATATAACAATCCTTAATGCATACCTCACAAAAAAGCATCAAAATACGCAAGGCAAAAACTGATAAAACTTTAAGGAGATATGAATGGATCTACTATGCTTGGAGACTTCAACAGTCATCTATCAGAGATGGCTCCAGCAGGCAGAAAATCAGTAAGGACATCATAGCTGGACTCAACAGCACCATCAATCAACCGGATTTAACTGGCATCTACTTCAGCCAACAAAAACAGAATGCACATTCCTCTCAAACTCACATGGAGTGGTATTCTGGTCAAAAAACACACCTTCGCAAATTTAGAAGAAAAGGCTCCTTGCTGTATGATTCCAACTACACGACATCTGGAAATGGCAACACCATGGAAATAGTAAGATGATCAGAGGTCACTGGGGGTCAGAGGAAGGGAGGGATGAATAGCAGAGCAGAGGGGACTTTTGGGTCAGTGAAAGTATCCTGTATGATACTACAGTGATGCAAATATATCATTTTACACTTGTCAAACATGCACAGAATGTACAACATCCAGAATGAACCCTCATGTAAACTATGAACTTTGTGCAAAAATGACGTTGATGTAGGTTCGTCGATTGTAACAGATGTGCCATTCCGGTGAGGGATGTTGATAGCGGAGGAAGCTGTGTGTGGGTACTCTCTGTACTTTCTGCTTATTTTTGCTGTGAACCTAATACTGCTCTAAAAAGAAAGTCTATTGAAAAGCAAAAACAATATTGGCAAGACAGAGCTCACTGGCTTAACTCCTAGGCCGTATTCCAGGAGAACAAAACACCCCAATTTAAGAACTTAAAACAAATTCATTATTGCTCATGATTCTGTGGGTCGGCTGGGGCTCAGTGTGGCATTTCTTCTTCCGGGAGCTCATTTTGGGGGGATTGTCCAAGACACTTCAGGCCTCTCTCCATCTGGCTCTGTGTCCGGCAGGGTAGCTGGACTCCTTGCTCAATGCCAGGCTTCCAGGAGAGTACTGACAGCAGATGAAGTTCTCTGAGGTTCCACAGTGTCGCTTTTGCCTGATTCTATTAGGCAAAATCATAGGTCCAGGTCTCCAGGAGGAGAAATGGGTTCCATCTTTCAAGAGAAGGCGTGGCAATGGATTTGTGGGCATTTTAAACCTGCCACACTAAATTTTATTCAACTGGTGACAACTTGTCAATCTAAACCATTCTCCGTTTACTTCCCCCCCTTCAAAACATAGCTATAGTCCATACCGAAAACAACTCAGCAGATTAGAAAACTTTTTTGTACAGCTGTGTTATTTTGTATATTGGGCAGAATAAAATGGAAGAGCCTGAAAATGTATGTCTCAATTGTGAAAAAGGAAAAAGGAAACATCAGTAATTGCAGAGATAAACCGAAACAATTAAGTATGTAATTCCTTTCGGTCATACCAGGACTTTTGCCATGGTTGTCATGTGGCAGGGGTCTCATAAGGATGAGAAAACACAGGATAGGAGGTCTCGTGGCAGCTGAAGAATGGCTAATTTTATGGACAAGAACATCCTGCCTTACAAGGAAAAGTTTTCAGAGAAGAAGTGGAAATTGATCTCCAGAATCTGAAACATACTTACTAATTATTGGCAAAATATTCCAGGGCCCTAGGAAGTGTTTCTTATCCTCTTCTCAGAAATTTTTGACATATTTGTTCTATACCATCATTGTACCAAATATGTAATCTTAAATATTTTGTCGATGGGAAAGAAGTCTGAATTCTTTCACTGTATAATCCTGGCTTCTCTTCTCCACCTTATACTTCTTAATGAAACATATATTTAGAGGAAGCTTCAAAAATTAGAGCTTCTCAAATTAAAATGATGTTATCCAATACTTCTATGACTGAGGAGCCATTGCAATGGTCTTGCAGGAAGACCTCAAGGAACCAAGACTAAGTGCATGAAGCAGTGTGTAAGCCAAACTCTTCTACTGAGTATAGAATTTTCCAGTGCATAGTGCAGTTCTTTAATTTTTTTTGTTTGCATTTTTTAAAAAAGATTTATCTATTTGTGAGGGACATAGAGAGAGAGGTAGAGACATCAGCAGAAGGAGAAACAGGCTCCCTTCGAGAAGCCAGATGCAGGACTTGCCAGGATCATGACCTGAGACAAAGGCAGGCACTTAACCCTTGAGTCCCCAGGTGCCCCTTTTGTTTGCATTTCTAATGGCAAACATTAGCAGTGTAGAAAACCACAGTGGTAACATGCCACCTTGCGGAAGCATGAGGAATGGAACTATTGCCGTGGCCTTAATTCAAGCCTGTTTTCACTCTAATTTTTGTTTTTTTATTTTTTTTCCTCACAGGAAGGATTTAATGCCATATTTTTGTTTTTCCCAATTGCAGAAGGAATACTTACTCACTGAGAAAAATACAGGAAAAGTATAAAGAATAGTGGATACTCAGATGATAGCGGATTGTATGAAAAGCATCAGTAAGCATCCCAATCTTGATTTGGAGTATACCCTCTTGAAGCAGCATAGTTGAGTGAAGGAGTATATTTTTTTAAATCTTATATTTCAGGTCAGCTGTTCACTTCTAGGCCTGGCCTGCCATTAGGGTCTAACTTTTAGAAATATTATTCATGTCCCATTTGGCTAGATGATAAAATTATGTTTATGTTCCAAAGAGGTATAAAAATTATTTGTTAGTACTATTGATAACTGTCCATTTCCACCTGAGGGGTGTATTTTATTTTATTATATTATTTTATTTTGGAGAGAGAAGGGCAGAGGGAGAGGGAGAGAAAGAGTCTTGAGCAGACTCCCTGATGAGCATGGAGCCTGTAAAAAGCGGGGTTGGGGGGTGGGGAGGGTGGGCTTAAGTTCATGGCCCTGAGATCATGACCTGAGCCAAAACCAAGAGTCTGATGCTCAGCCGACTGCGCCACCCAGGCACCTGGACAGGTGTATTTATTAATCAAGTAAATAAACATTTCATTATGGATTATTTATGGAATAGATGGGCCTAGAAGACCAGGAGATGAGTTAACTCTCCCAGAAAGGGTGAGCTTAGATCCACCATTGAAGACTGAATTCTGGACTGGCTGGCTCTCTGGTATTTCATAGATTTTTCACATTTTTTCTTAGTTTACCAAGTCCCAGCTCAGGTCTCAGTTTCCCTTTTTGCAAGATGATAGACCAGATTGGTAATTTGCAAACAGTGCGCTTCAAGAGGTTTCAAAGTGTTTGATCCAAATTTCATTATAAGTATATATTTTATCAATTTCATTTCCACAATATTATTGTAAAAAAATTCTGAATTGATTATGTTACAAAAGCATATACAGGGATATGACCCAAAGTTGAACGTGTTTGAAGCTGTCAGCATGTTAATGTGCCCTCATTGAGAGACCATACAAAGGACGAATTTTTCCAAATTCGAACTACACAATACATTGGAGGCAATCACTTTTGTTTCTTTTTCATATAGGGATTCTGTGTAAGATTTTATATGTGTATTTTCAAAGGTGGATTCTGAAGGGTGGAAGTCTCTCATATTCATGAGAGACACGGAGAGAGAGGCAGAGGGAGAAGCAGGCTCCCTGCGGGGAGCCTGATGCAGGACTCGATCCCGGGGCCCGGGATCACGCCCTGAGCCAAAGGCAGATGCTCAACCACTGAGCCACCCCAGTGCCCCTGGGGTTCCCCTTTTACCTATAACTGAGCTGTGCCACCTCACATAGAATCTTCCTGCTCTGGTGTGCACACTGCAGATTCCTGCCTCAGGAATGAGACTAATGGAGCCTGCCCCAGCTCGACACCGTTCCTCCCTCTGCCCTGTTTAGCCAATTCACACCCAGACAGAGGGTCCAGCTCAAGCCTTACCTCTGGAAAGTACCACCCAGTTTGCCTGATTCGTGGGGCTCCCCCACCTCGCCAGTCCACTGTAGCACTGGTCATACTAGGAAGCCTGTTGGTGCAAAGACCCAGAAGTGTGCTAGAGGAAATGCAAACGTTCAGGAGAGCTCCTGGATAGGGTAGGGAGGCAGAAGCAGGGGAGCGGTGTAGGGCGGAATAATGGTTTTGTTTAGACTTACCCTAGGGTACTAAGAAGCATGGAAGGGCCCCGGGTATGGCTTGATCAGATTGGCATTTGAGAAAGGTCACTGCGCTTCAAATAGCTGACTGGGGCCGACTGGGTCAAATCTAAGGCTTGGGAGAGCAGAAAAGAGGCTGCTTCTAGAGGGCAGGTGAGAGGTGGTGACCTGGGGTCACCTGGTGCAAGGGAGAAATATGAGTCGGGAGACACTCGGCGACCGCTTAGATATTGTGGCTGTGAACTTGGATGTCAGACTTAAAAGTCAGCAATTTTTAGATGCATTTTGAAAAAAGAGACTTTATTTTTAGAGCAGCTTGAGGTTTACAAAAAATTGAATGGAAAGTACAGAGTTCCCATATAAGGCCCTCTCTCCACCCTCTCCCCGTCCCCCAGTTTCTCCTATTATTAATGTCTTGCATTAGCGTGGGGTCTTTTTTTTTTATTATGGATAAGCCAATATCAAGAAGTCATTATTAACAAAAGTTCATAATTTACCTTAGGGCTCACTCTTTGTGCTGCACTGTCTTCTGCATTCTGACACATACGTCATGTCACGTATCCATCATTACAGAATTAGAAGAGTTTCCCTGCCCTAAAAATCCTCTGGGCTCCACTTATTCTTCACTCCCTTCCTCCTAACCCTTGGCAACCACTGGTCTTTTTACTGTCTCTAGAGTTTAGCCCCCACCAAAATGACATATAATTGGAATCAGGTCATATGTAGCCTTTTCACGTTGGCTTCTTTCACTTAGTATATAATCATTTAAAGGTCCTCCACGTCTTTTCATGGCTTGATCCTTTCTTTTTATTGCTGAATAACATCACCTTACAAGGATGGATCACAAGTTATTTATGTACTTACCTACTGAAGGACATCTTAGTTGCTTCCAAGTTTTGGCAAGCCGGGTGCAGGTTTTTGTGTGAACATAAGTTTCTAATTCCTTAGGGTAAGTACCAAGGAGTGTGACTCTGGATCATATGGTAGTTTTGTAAGAAACTGCCATGCTGTCTTCCAAAATGACTGTATCATCTAATATCCCCCCGCGCATGCGTGAGAGCTCCTGTTGCTCTCCGTCCTCCCCAGCATTTGGCATTGTCAGTGTTCTGGATTGGTGCCATTATTACAACTATGTAGTGGTATCTTATTGTTTTTGTTTTTTAAGTGTTATTCATTTAAGTAATCTCTACACTCAACATGGGGCTCAAACTCACAACCCTGAGATCAAAAGTCACATGCTCCATGGCCTGAGCTAGCCAGGCACCCTAGTATCTTGTTGTTTTAATTTGTAATTTGCTGATGACACATGATGTGGAACATCTTTCCTACCCTTATTAGTCATCTTGATATCTTCTTTGGTGGGGTGTCTGTTCATATCTTTTGGCCATATTTAACTGGGTTGTTTTCTTATTGTCAAATTTTAAGAGTTCTTTAGATTCTTTTTTATTGTTTACTTAGGGTGGGCCTGCTCTCTCCCCATGATATCTCCTTAATTCTAAATCTCACTTGTGATCTTTCTTCCTGCAGAGAAACAACTCAACATCAGAGAAGCAGGCTCTTTGCCCGGCAGTGAAGAAAGGATGTTGTTAGAGCAGACAGGGAAATACAAAACATATTCTGAATACTTGAATACTTGGTTAAAGGCACCAAGTTTGATAAAGACACACACACATGCACACCACACTCTTTCAACTGCAGATTTACACAGACAGTGGGAAATGTGAATGCTGGGTAGTGTATTTTTGTAGTCAAATGGGAAAAGCAATGTATTCTTCAGGCTATAGAAGAATCACCTGAGTTGTTGCAAGCATATTCTTCTGCCATTGAAGTGGAGTGTAGGTGTGGTGTCTAAAGATGATGTTTCTCCTGATTGGATGGGGGCCCTAAATGTGGCCATGATCCACCGGGTGGAAGCCAGTGGTACAGGAAGTGAAAAGATTCACCTGAGGCAGAATAAAGGAAATAGAAGTTTACTGAATATGCTACAAGGGAGCAATGAGCAGGACAGTACAGGAGAGGCTGTTTGCAAGGAGGTGGTAAGTGGGGGCTGACTTAAAGGGTGAAGGTGAGGGGGTATGGTGACGTATGGAATATTCCTTTTTTTGATAACTGTGCCTGGCTGTAAGAAAGTAGTCCACTGGACAGTGAGGGCTTATGGATATTTTGAGGTGGTCAACCTGAGGGGCCAGTCTGTATTCCGTCAGGTGGTCCCTGCGGGTCCTTTCTGCGTTCCATTGCTCAAGCCTGTTAGTCTGAAAGCAGCCTTTACACAGAGATCTGATTGAACTAGTACAGTACTTGAGGGATAAAACCCAGAATGGTAGATTGAATGGAACCCTTTAAAGGCTATTTTATTTTAACGGGATGTAGGAGCCATTGAGGGTTATTGAGCAGGAGTGGAAAAGGATCAGGCTTCTGGCTTCCATAGCCTAAGCTGATGACACAGTAATTATGCAGTTCCTGAAACGTCAACAGGGTTAAAGAACAAATTGGAGCCTAAATGCTCCATCTTAGGAATTCTTCAAATTGCTCCCCTTACTCTCTTTATAAATTGGGGTTCTTTCCCCCAAAAGTTGATGTGAGGATGATATGAGATAGTATGTAAAGTACCTAGCATTATTTCATTTAATTTTTAAAACCACCCTTCCTCATTTATGACTCCTTTGATTACTTTGTTTCATTTAATTCCCATACCTCCTTGGAACTCTGGGGTGTGAAGGACTAGCACCCAGGGCTGCTTTATCAGGCTCTCACCTCCAGGCTTTTCTGATTTGGTGTATCACTGATGACAATCATGATGGTAAAAACTTCTGTGACAGGACAGGCAACTCGTTAAGTGTTGCACATGCATCATCTCACTTGAATCCCATGAAATTATTAATATTCCCATTTAGTTGATACGAACATTGAGATTCAGTGTACTTTGCCCAAGGTCACGCAGCAATTAAAAGAGGCAAGGCCTGCATTCAAACCCTGACTTATCTAGTGCTAGCGCCTGTTCTTAACCATTAACTATACATGGGCCTTTTATGTGAGATCTGCTCCCTGGGCAGCTTTCTGAGCGCTTTGTCAGGACTTGTATTGGAGTACTGACAGCATAGCACTGGAATCAGGCTTACCAGTCTGCCTCTCCCACTAGACTGAGTCTCTGAGGGCCAAGAAATTGTGTGTCACCTTTGTTGCCCCAGCTCCTTGCACTGCGCTTGGCACACACTGGGCTCTTCATTCGTTCTTTCCACAAACACTTACGGAGTGTTTGCTATGAACCATGTGCCACACTATCGTTAGGGAAATGTGACTGTCTTGCCAACGAAGACCCCTTTGGTACCAATACAGAGAGAATATAATTTTTTAAAAGATTTTATTTCTGTACTTAAGAGACGCACATGAGAGAGAGGCAGAGACATAGGCAGAGGGAGAAGCAGGCTCCCTGTGGGAAGCTGGATGCGGGACTCCATCCCAGGACCCCGGGATCACCCCCTGGGCCCAAGGCAGGTGCTCAACCCCTGAGCCACCCAGGCTACCCGAGAGAATATAATTTTAACATTGGGTAACCATTATCATAGTTACGAACAACTGCCAAACACGGACAGGGTTTCACACAGATTCACAGAGAGAAGAAAACAACAATTAAAACTTCTTTCTCAAGAGTAAGACTAGAGGGGGAGGCCCGGGTGGCTCAGCGGTTGGGCTTGGGATCCAGGATCGAGTCCCACGTCGGGCTCCCTGCGTGGAGCCTGCTTCTCCCTCTGCCCGTGTCTCTGCCTCTCTCTCTCAGTCTGTGTCTCTCATGAATAAATATTCTTAAAAAAAAACAAGACCAGAGGATGCACCTGTGACCTACCCGTATATTTCTGGTGAGCAACAAATTTCCCCTGAGCTACTTCCCGAGGTCATGTTTACAGCTCCACGGGTCAGCAGACCCACCAATGGGCAGCGCAGTAGAGAGCCCTTCTGTCGGGCTCATTGCACTGTCCAGGTGACCCCTGTCCAGGTGACGGGCTAGGCAGGCAGCCGCATCCCTCCGTACCCTCCGTACCCTCCGTAGGGAGGACTGCGTTGCTGCCAACTGGCGCCGGTGACCGGGGCTGCGGCTCCCTCGGCGCTTACACGGATTCAACTTCAGGCCACGGGCAGTTGGTTACACCCTCCACGGAGCGGCGATCTCGAGCTGGAATTCTGCGACTTAAAGGGATGTTTAAAGAACGAATGGATGACGGATGACCAGCGAGCTGGCGGTTACCAAGAAGCTAAAGAACGTCGCTGGCGTCAGGATCGCAATGAACAGGAGGAAGGGGAAAGCGGCGCTGAGGGCGGCCCGGGACGGTGCTTTCGCAGCCCCGAGGACGACAGCGGAGCACCCCGACCCGCTTCCGCCGCTCGCCGCAGCCGAAGTGCAGGCAGGGCGGGCCGGCGGCTCCGGGGCCGGGGGCGGGGCCTCGCGGGGCGGGGCGGGGCCTCGCGGGCGGGGCCTCGGGCGGGGCGGGGCCTCGCGGGGCGGGGCTACGGAGGCCGAGCCGGCTCCGAGGCGCGGCGTCCGGCCGAGGAAGTGTGCGCAGGCCTGCGGCGCTGGGCGGGCCCGGGCCCTCCCACGCTGACCCCGCGGTGCTCCCCACCCGCGCCCGCCCTCACAGCCGCCCCTCGCCGCCCTTCCCGCCGCGGAGACGCGGGCTTCTGGTCGCTGGCGGCTTCTGCGGGTCGGCGGCGTGAGGGACTCCCTGCGGCGTGTCGTCCGCGCCGCCGGCCCCTTGCGCGCCCGCGCTCCCTGCCGGCTGTCGTGGGGGGTCCGCGCCCCGGCCGAGCTCCCGCTCGCGTTGCCCCGCCGGCCGGGGAGCCCGGCACCGCTTCGACGGCGGCTTCGCCGGACCCGCGGACCGGGTCGCAGCCCGCGCCGCAAGCGCACGGCGTCATGAGGCACCTGCCGTACTTCTGCCGCGGCCAGGTGGTGCGGGGCTTCGGCCGCGGCTCCAAGCAGCTGGGCATCCCCACAGGTGAGCGCGGGAGGTCGCGGGGCCCCCCTCCCCGCCCCGGCACCCCCCACTCCCCGGGAACCCCCTCCGCCCCGGGCACCCCCCCCACTTCCTGGGCACCCCTCGCCCCCGGGCACCCCTCTCCCCGGGCACCCCCCCTCCCCCGGCACCCCCCCTCGCCGGGCACCCCTCCCCTCGCCGGGCACCCTCCCCTCGCCGGGCACCCCTCCCCTCCCTGGGCACCCCTCCTCGCCGGGCACCCCTCCCTTCCCTGGGCACCCCCCCCCTCGCCGGGCACCCCTCCCCTCCCTGGGCACCCCCCCTCGCCGGGCACCCCTCCCCTCCCTGGGCACCCCCCCTCGCCGGGCACCCCCCCACTCCCCGGGCACCCCCCGCCCGCCCCGGCTTCCGGGGTTGGGTCAGGTGAGAGCGGGGACGTCAGCTCGGGGACCTGGGGCCGCGGGCAGAGGTGACCCCTCCCCTCCGCTGGCTTCCTGCTCGGACGAGGCGGAGGACCTTTGGTCGGATGGAGGAAGCTCGTCCTTAGCCGCGGCTCGGTGCTCGGCGGGGACCGGGCTCGAGGGGTGGTGAGGACGGAAAGCCGAGCCGAGTTTGGGGGTCCCCCTCTCCCGCCTCCCTCTGCAGCGCAGCTAGAGCTGCCAGGCGTGGCACGGGTCATCCCCATCAGAAAACGTAATGTGAACCAGATTGGTTAAAATTTCCAAGCCAACTGTAAGGGTTTTTTGTTCTCTTTAAATGTCTTGTTAGCAATTGGCTGAGAATCGGGTATCCTTTTTGTTCCATCTACTTTAGTTTCGGTGGTCAGGACCTGACTGTATAATTCATCCTTAAAAGTACACACCAGGGTTGCCCCTGGTCTTTGAGCCACATCTACTTTGAAAATAAGAATCAAGAGATTCTGAATCTCCTTAAGAAAGACCAGGTCTAAAACATCCTCAGCTGTTCACGCACCTGTTTTCATCTACCTCAAGAGTGTGTTTACGTGTTTTTTTTTTTTTTTTTTTTGGAGGGCTTTGTAAACTTAATTGTTCTTAAGCTATCTGCATGAAGAGGGGGGAAAATATCCAAGCCAGACTATATAGAGTGGTGGGATTGATAGGCAGGCAGGGTTCCAGGAAACTTGTGTATATAATGATTTACACTGGCCTTGCATGCGATTTTTATAAATATTTGCTATGAAACTGTTAACACTCAGAATATTTATTTCTGTTGTTTAGCTAATTTTCCAGAACAAGTAGTTGATAATCTTCCAGCTGATGTATCCACTGGCATTTATTATGGTTGGGCCAGTGTTGGAAGTGGAGATGTTCATAAGATGGTGGTGAGCATAGGATGGAACCCCTACTACAAGAATACAAAAAAGTCTATGGTAAGAATTCTGTTAAGCTCAGTCACTGCAAATGGGTTAATAACTTAAGGTAATATTCAGTATTAGATGCATGTAGAATTCATCAGTGGTGGCTCAAAACATAGTCCAGATCACTAGAATTTTTGGCGGTTTTCTTGAAGGCTTTTTCAAGTGAAGTGTTGAGTTAACTGTTTGGCTGGATTAACTTTTCATCCTTTCACTTTCATTCTATTTGTGTCTTTGGATCTAAAGTGAATTTTACAAAGTAAGGTGAGTCTCTTGTAAAAGAGGTAGTATAATGGGATTGTGTTTGTTGATCATTCTGTTAATCTCTGCCCTTTCATTGGAGAATTCAGTCTATTTACATTTAAGCTAATGACTGACAAGGAGGGACTTCTGCCATTTTGCTGTTTTCTATGTGCCTCACAGCTTTTTTTGTCTGTTATTTCTTCCATCATTGCCTTTTTAATTTTTTAAAAAGATTTTATTTATTTATTCATGAGAGACAGAGAGAGAGAGAGAGAGAGGCAGAGACACAGGCAGAGAGAGAAGCAGGCTCCATGCAGGGAGCCTGACATGGGACTCGATCCTGGGACTCCAGGATCACGCCCTGGGCCAAAGGCAGTGCTAAACCCCTGAGCCATCCGGGCTGCTCGCCTTTTTAATTTTTTTTTTTTTTTTTTTTTGTAGTGACCTATTTTGATTCTCTTATTTCCTTTTGTGTACTTTCTATAGATTTGTGTGTGTGTGTGTGGTTACTGTGAGGAGTGTGTTTAACATCCTACAGTTATAAAATCAAATATGATTTTTGACAATTTTAATAGTACATAAAAACTCACAAACTACATCTTTATACATTGTGTGCCCAATAACATAACAGTAATGATTTTTATGTTTTGCTTTTAAATCATGTAGAAAATAAATAAAAAGTGGAGTTTTAAGCCAAAATTGGAATATTTTTATAGCTGTCCATGTGTTATATCTCTACTGGGAGATAAAAGTGAATTACTTGGGGTGCCTGAGTGGCTTAGTCAGTTAACCATCCCGACTTAATTTTGGCTCAGGGTGTGATCGAGCCCCTTAGTCAGCTCTGCTGGACACGGAGCCTACTTGATTCTCTCCCTCTCACTCTCCCTCTGTGCCTCCCTTAAAGTGAGTTACTTAACAGCATGTTTGATAAAATTGAGCTTGCTCCAGTTAATATAAAACATTCACCCTTTAATTACTTGTGTACCCTGCTAAGATAGAACTCCTTACTACACAGATGGTGCTTTCTGATAAAATTGTGAAGTGTGAAGTGCTGTTTTTTTTTTTTTTTTTAACCCCCAAACTACTTTGAGGGTGTACCCTTCTGCTTGTTTCACAGTACCACTTTAGAGCCTAATCTGCTAGATGGAGCTGGATCTTGGTCAGGCCAAGTGTGACAAAAACAGAGTCGATCTAAATTTTGTCGTCTTTGAGGAATTATAGAAGTGTGTCACAGTTGGAAGACCATAGAGCTGAGTGCTGGTACAACACTAGAAATGGCCAAGAATTGCTTAACACTGCTCAGTATTTCTTATGTTTGAGTATTAAGGATGTACGATTATTTGGAGTAGACAAGGAAAAGAACTAATGAAAGAACACAAAATAGTTTTCTGTAGATGGGGAGGAAGGAATTGAAGAGGAGGGAAGGCCATTCCATGACAAATTTCAGATAACAGGACTGTTACTGTTGTAAACCAGTGAAGGAATGCCTTGGAAGTCCTTCCAGAGCTAGAGGAATCTCAATTTTTCATTGGTAGGAGGTTCATACTTTTCAGGTTTTCTTTCTCCTTTTCTTGCCAATACCATTCATCTATGATGTGCCTGGTTGCCTGGTTAGGTGTTTTCCCCCCTTTAAAAAAACATTGGATTGGGTGTCTTAATTAACTTAAAAGAAGTTCTTAATATGTTCTAGATCCCATTCTTCTGTTGGAATATGTATTGCACAAGTATCGTCACCTGCTGTGTTGCCTTTTTTTTTTTCTTTTGTAAGATTTTATTTATTTCTTCATGAGAGACACAGAGAGAGAGGGGCAGAGGGAGAAGCAGGTTCCCTGTGGGGAGCCTGATGTGGGTGGGACTCGATCCCAGGACCCTGGGATCACGACTTGAGCCAAAGGCAGACGTCCAATCACTGAGCCACCCAGGTGCCCCGGTTTTGTTTTGTTTTTTTATTTTATTTTATTTTATTTTTTATTTTTTATTTTTTTTCTTTTTGTTTTTTATTTTAAATGGAAATTTTATTTGTGTCTTTCGAAGAACAGAAGTTCATAATGCCAATATATCCAATCCATCATTTCTCTTTTATGGTTAGTGCCTTTTATAACCTATTTAAGAAATCTTTGTCTACTCATAAAGATACTCATCTTTGTTTTCTCCTAAAAACTTAACTGTCAATAAACTTTCCTCATCAAATTGATTTTTGAGTATGGTGCAAGGTGTAAAGGTCAAAATTAATTTTTTCCCACATGGTTATGGGCTTAGCCCATTTATTGAAATATTATTCTTTCATGACAGCACTGTATTGTCATCTTGGTCATAAATCCTGTGACTTTCTAAGTGTGAGAGTCCAAAATGTGCTCATACAGATTTGGTCTCCTAGTCTGTCTTTGGGCCATTGTCTTTATTTTCATAGCTTTTATAGTAGATCTTGGTATCTGTGTAAGTGCTCTACTTTTATTTTCAAGATTTTGAGGGGATAATTTCAACCTTCCACATTATGCATTTTAGAATCACTTGACAGTTCCATTGTTTAAAAAAAAAGGTAGGATTTTGACAAGGGTGGCTTGGAATATATAGATCAATTTAGGGAGAGTAGACCTCTTTACCATTTTTCTCGGTAATGTTTTATAATGATCAGTTTTAAATATCACTTCATCTTAGATTTTCTTAAATCATCCACAAAATATGCCTCTCTAAGTTTCATGTTTCTGGATTGTTCAAACTTGTTAATCTCCAGTGCCACCATCCTGGTCCAGTCTCAACCATCTTCCGTCTTTGTTCTCTTAATTGGCTTTCCTGTTTGTGGACTTAGGTTTCTGTATGAGAATCTACTAATATTCTGATTGCAGAACATCTTCTACCTCCTCCACCAATTTGCTTCAACATGTCCTGTACTCATTTGTCAGCCTTGTTCCTTGGTCAGGATCCTACGTTGGCTCTTCTGCCCCCATTCAGTCTTCAGCTCTGCCTGACTCTCAGAGGTTTCTATAATGTGGTGTGTGTCAGAGACATATGGATCCTGGTTAACCTTAGAAATGGTTCTTTCAGGGATCCCTGGGTGGCCCAGCGGTTTAGCGCCTGCCTTTGGTCCAGGGCGTGATCCTGGAGTCCCGGGATCGAGTCCCACGTCGGGCTCCCTGCATGGAGCCTGCTTCTCCCTCTGCCTGTGTCTCTGCCTCTCTCTCTCTCTCTCTCTCTCTCTCTGTGTCTCTCATGAATAAATAAATAAAATCTTTAAAAAAAAAAAAAGAAAAGAAATGGCTCTTTCAATAGGAACGTCTCTTAATGTTTTATTCCTTACTTGGTGGTGTCTTGACTCAGGTGTTTTTTGGTTTGTTTTTGTTTTGTTTTGTTTTTTCTTTTGCCTTGATGAGACTTATTCTGCATGTTCGTTTAAGTATTTTATCTTTAAGTAATCTCTGCACCCAGTTGAAAGAACACAAAATAGTTTCTGTAGATGGGGAGGAACTCACACTGTGAGTTCAGTGTGGTCCTTGAACTCACAACCCTGAGATTAAGATTCATGCTCCACTGACTGAGCCAGCCAGGTGCCCCTGCATGCTAGTTTTTTTGTTTTTGCTTTTAATAAATGGCAAATCATACCAGATTTGTGGCGTAACATCTGCTTTACTCAGTTAAATGTTTACATGTAAGATCGGGCAGGAGCAGGACTGATGAAAGAATTAAGGAAAAACTGTACTTAGATTTTCACCGGTCTTTTAAATTTAGTAAGGGTTGATTGTTTTATTTAAATTAGCCCTGCCATAAATATGGAGATATATTTCAAATTTCAGGTATTTTGTAATCTGATGGAAATCTTTTTTTAACATTTCTTAATTCTAGGAAACCCATATCATACATACGTTCAAAGAAGACTTTTATGGGGAAATCCTCAATGTAGCCATTGTTGGCTACCTCAGACCAGAAAAGAACTTTGATTCTTTAGGTAAGTTCTGTTTAGGTCTTCCTTGAGTATTACTTCAGCTACTTCTGCTGCTTCTCCTAGTAACAACATGGCAGGAGAGAGAATAGTTGAGCATTTACTATGTGCCAGGCACTGTTTTAGGTGCCTTACGTGCATGAAGTCCTTTCACCCCCACCGAAACGTATGAGGAATTATTCTATATCACAGATGAGGAAATTGGCAGAGAGGGGTTAAGTAATTTGCCCAGCATCATATCAGTTTGTGATGGAGCCTAGGTTCAAACCCAGCAGATTGGCTGCTTCTCTCCCTCCCAACAGTGTGAAGTTAGTGAAATTTCTATTTCCTTTTTATATGTTAAGGAATAAGCGAGAATGAATGCCCAGATGAATAATGGATGCTTTGCAATGCTTGAAGTGTAAGAAACTAAATCAACACTTGAAACTAATGGTATCAAGTATGTTAGTATAGTGTGGTGGTTTTAATTCTACTGTAGGGTTTACTTGATAAATGTGAGTACCAAAGAGGCTTGATCGTGAGTATTTCTTCATTTGTTGTTTGTGATGTACCTTTGTGCTAATGTCTTTCTCTAAGAAATTGCGAGATTTCTTAGGGACATCTTAAGTGTACCATTGACTTTTACTACAGTCTGGAAGAAGAGATGGAACAGATTTTATTGGGGATCTGCCCTGTGCTAGAGATGTTGCCAGCCATTGGGTTTTTAGGAGAGTCCGAACAAAGGAATAGTAAGTGTATATAGCAGTGGCTTTTCATCATGTACCTGCTCTGTTCTCTCTGCAGAGTCCCTTATTTCAGCAATTCAAGGTGATATTGAGGAAGCTAAGAAACGACTAGATTTGCCAGAACATTTGAAATTCAAAGAAGACAATTTCTTCCAGGTTCCCAAAAACAAAATATTGAACGGCCACTGATAAAGACAGATCATTCTTATTTATTCATTCACTGTTTTCTAGTATTTTACTGCTCATAACTCCTCAGTTGTTAAATTTTGAAAATCAAACATTTTCCTACAGCTGCGAATTAGTTTAAACAGTATAATGTCTATCACATTATGTTTCAACCATTCAAATTAAACTCATCATGCTATATAGTACTAAGTGATTCATTTTAAAAATCAAGATTCTTTTTTATGTAATATGTTGATTAGGATGTACCACTAGAAAGGTCTTAAGTGTCTTATAATGGAAATGAAATGTATATAAGTATGGGTAAAAAGGTAGTTCACTAGATTTGAGATGAGAACTAATAATTCTCATGGTACATCGTAGCATGTATGTACTTGTATAGTGTGTCATGCTGAATGGAGGAGGCATATAAAAGTAAATATATTCAACGAAGGTTTGAGAGTTGATTATAAACCTAAGGGGAAAAAATCTAGACTTTATATTTTTGATATTTTGTGCATTAATATATTATCACAAAAGTAGATGTGTGAAGTTTTTCGTATGAAATTTCATAGTAGTTTGTCGTTTTCTTTGAAGTCAAATCATTGCACTGTGTTTTTTCTTTTCTTTCTTTTTTTACAGGTGTCTCAGTTCTAATTGGTCTAGATTCCTTCTCTTTGTCATTTTTTTGTTTACCTCCTGAAGTAGTGAAATGAGTGTTTTTCTAATTTCTAGGTCTCATTTTTGTGTTGGATAACACTTCTCCTTTTTAAGAGTAGATGTTCAACATTACTCTTGACTTTGGTTCTTTTTTCCTTGAAACCATTGTCCATGTCAGCTTTTTTTCTTTCTCATTTACAATTGTTCACTTAGACAAAAGATTGCATCTATATCTATCATTCCATCCCTTCACTGTATAAAGTGATTAAGTGCATATCCATATTGCATTTTAGGAAAAATATCACCAAAACTTCATCTTTAGGTTTCCTCAAGTTGAACACACAGCAGTTCATTTGTATATACCAGCTTCTTAACATGAAACATTTGTTTTCCCCCTAAGGAACCCATTTAAGAGCCAATTAAATTATGAAAGTTATTTATTTTTAATGTAATTATATATTCCTGAGCAAGTGTAAACTGTTGTAGCTGTGTACGCACAATGTAATTTAATGCTAAACAGTGCTTATAGCTTGGGGGAAAGGCATAAGTAATAAAGTTTTAGTTAAATAATCCTCATACTATGCATTTTTTTTTTCTCCTAAGAAGTAATTCTT
This sequence comes from Canis lupus dingo, assembly GCF_003254725.2. Lineage (NCBI taxonomy): Eukaryota > Metazoa > Chordata > Mammalia > Carnivora > Canidae > Canis > Canis lupus. The sequence goes on from NC_064243.1 coordinate 82,185,229, forward strand.
GGCTACTTGAGACTCTTATTTATATTGGTGGAAAGTTGAAATCTTTAGATATTTAAGAAATTAAGATTACAGATTGTTTGGGCCCCCTGAAAGAATATATTGCATTATTGTTCACTTAAGCACCAGATTTGGTGTGGGGGAAAAGGAGCAGAAGTATAGAGAAGGTAATTTTAAAGGTAACTTATTATAAATCATTTTCCCAAATCTGCATATATAAAGGATTTTAACAAAAATACAAAGTATTTAGAAAAACACCTAAAACATCTGGAGAAAGGGGAAGCATGGATAAATTTAGTTGGATTGTGTTTTACTTTTTGGTATATGAATTTATGGCAAACAATGTATGTGTCTTTCTTTTATAAAAATACTTAGAAATGTAATTTAATGTTAGAGATCCTATACTTGAAAGAAGCCTCAATTATTAGTGGCTTTATAAAGCAAAGATAAAAACAGTCAAGGAAAGTGTAAAAACAGATTTGTATTTGTTTGCATAGCCTGCTGCTAATTATGTCCTCATTAAGTGTGTGAAGTCTTTGATATTGTCACCTTACAATTTGAAAATTGTATATTGTGAGGTTTAAGAGTTGGTTAATAGTGTCTACACTTCCCAAAGTTTTATATTAAGTATGTAATATAAGAAATTATAGTAGTACAATTTTTGATTAACCTGATTTCAGGCCTTGAAATAAATCTTATGTAAGTGATGTTTCTTTCCCTGTGTCAGTTTGAATCTTTTGCCTTGTCTGTATATAGGTTCCTCATTTGTTGGCTGTCACTTGACGATGACAAGTGGCTTGAATGGTGAGTTGCAGGTGGCAGCTGGAGGGAGAACCTGACATGCAGTGGTAGTTCTACAGCCAAGGGCCTTGCTTTGACAAGTCCCTGTTTATGCCTGCAGCACAAGTTTATTTGGAGAGCATTGTTTTTGTTTTTTTAATATTTTATTTATTTATTTACTTATTTAGAGAGCACAGGCTGGGGGAGGGGCAAAAAGAGAAAATCTCAGGCCGACTCCCACACTGATCCTGGACTTGATCCAGGGCTTGATCCCACGACCTTGATCATGACCTGAGCTGAAATCAAGAGTCAGATGCTTAACCAGCTGAGCCACCCAGGGCTCCTAGAAAGCATTCTTTTCATGGAGTGTCAATTCTCAAAAGCCTACTTTCTGGAGGTGAGGGTCCCCATTATATTTTAGTCGTAAGAGCCAGAGCAGTATGAGTAGTCTGAGTTCTCTTCCCTAACTCCTTTTTCAAAACAGGGTTCTTCAGTCTTCATGACTAGCAGTCACTTGGAACTCCTGCTTGTGTCTCATGTTTGCAGGGACATACGGGTGTGCTTTCAACACTCCAGCACTCTCAACAAGGGGGGTTTACACGTTTGCAGCTGAGGCTGCTCTTCTAACAGTTGTGATGCAATCAGGGAGACGTAAGCCGGGAGCTTCCTTGGAATTTACCAGCACAGTTTTGCCTTCCTGGTAAAAGTGCCAGCCTTTTCTGCCCACACCCCCCACCCTGACTTGGGAAGTGGATGTGAGGCTGACCAAGGAGATCCAACCGGACCTTCAGAGACTGAGCTGGGAAGTAAATGTGCCCTGTAGAGAGATGCCATCAGAAGTGAGAGGAGAAACAAATTCTAGAACAAACTGCAAAGATGACACACCGGGATTATCAGAATTTGAAATGACTTTAATATGTGTAAAGAAGTGAGTGTTAAAAACAGTAAAATAAGAGTCTATAAAAATTGGGCAGAGGTGTGGTAGGTGGGGGATGGGAGAAACATAAAGAGGACTAAAGTACAAACTTTTAAGTTGTAAAATAAATCATAGATGAAAAGTAGAGCACAAGGAGTGTAAATGTATGCTGACAGATGGTGACTACATTTGTTGTGAGCACTAGTAACTTGCAAAATTGTTGAATCGATATGTTGCACACCTGAAATGAATATAATCCTGTATATTAATTATATTTAAATTTAAAAAATATTATAGCTTTATTAGGGTATAATTGATATAATAAACTGCACTTATTTAAATTGTGCAACTTGACAAGTTGATACATGGATACATGCCTATAAAATCAAGGTCGGGATAATATCACACACACACACACACACACCCCAACTGGGGAGGGTAAGCATGAATTTAAAGTGGTACTGGTATCTTCAAATCTGGAATGTCCGGTGAATTTAAATGTTTACTGTTTTAGTTGGAGGTGTAGATAATGACACGATGGCCGACACTGGATGGGATGTTAATTTTTTTCTGCGCCCCCCCCCCCAACTCCTTGATTTCATATGTTGGAAGTCTTAACACCCAAGTATTAGCAGATGGGACCTCCGGTGGGGGGTGGAGCTGTCATGATTCAGGTTGCCCTTATAAAAGGTGACCCCAGAGAACTTGGGTTCTTCTACCCCGTGAGGATACAAGAAGTCAGCAGTCTGCAACCCAGGAAGCATCTCACCAGAACTTGATGTGCTGGCTTGGCCTTTCAGCTTCCAGAACTGTGAGGAGTAAGCTGCTGTCCTCTATAAGTCACCCATTAGGTAGTTTTTTGTTATAACAGCCTGAACAGAGGAACCTTGATGGAAGCTTAACATCGATGGCCTTCTCTTTCTCTGCTCTCCTCTGCTTTCTTCCCTGTCTCCTCCCCTCCCCTCCTTTATCTCCCCCTCCATTTTCTCTAATGGAAACAGGTGTGAGCCACTAGGTTGAGAGTGAAGAAGGTACGAAGGCATCATCTATAAAATATTTGTATTTTTTTGCTTTGGAACTAGATTTGAGATGGCAAATTGCCTTCCTCCAGGAGGCAAGTCTTAATCGAGTGTGTTACAATCAATGCTCTAAACCAGTACTAGCTAGTTTCCTGGGTTACCCAGGACAGGGGGGAGCAGAGCTGCTGAAGGGTGTGGGAAAGAGGTGGGTGCCAGTTCTTGCGCAGGGTCTCCAGTGCTCACTCCTACTGTCTGTAGTAGAGCCTCCTCTTTGGAAGCACTTAGGTGGTGGGCAAGCGTGGCCAAAAGGCAGATAGAAAAGGCAAAAGTACCCATAAATTGCCCAGTCTGGATTTTTTGAAACTCAAACCTGAAAGTTTAATTTTTTTATGTTTCTTTGCATTTCGGCCAGGGCCTCCTGGGACAGTAGAAGCCTGGGTTGCATTTGAACAGGCAAGGATAATGAAATGAATAAAAGAATCTTCCTATTCTTTCTCATGCTCTTGTCCAGTGAGTCTGTCATAGAGTTGAATTCTCCTAAGTGAAATCCAAATGTAACTGCATTGTATGATCCTCCGTATTTCCCACAGCAGACCTAAGCCTCCTATGTTACCGCTTAGGGATCTAACTCCGAACCAGGGCCAAAACACACAGGTGGTTCATGGAGGACAGTGCCACTGCTGCTGAGCAAGTATGCCCCAACTTCTCACCAAGCCCCCGCAGAGACACATTTTCAGCATAGCTGGCCCTGTTGTCCCAAAACTAATCTTTGGATGATTTTTTTTTTTTTGACAAAATTTTTTAAAGTTTAATCTCTATACATGGGGTGCCTGGGTGGCTCAGCCAAGTAAACTCTACACCCAGTAAAGTGGTCCCAACACCCTGAGATGGAGTTGCGCGCTCTTCCTACAGCCAGCCCGGCCCCCAGGTTTTCTATGATTAACATCTGATTGGCCGAGCTTCGGTCATGTGCCTATGTGTTAGCAGCAAGGGGTGGGCTGGGAAACCGAGTACCCATTTCAGCTTCTGTAGAGAGAGAGAGAGACTCTCATCCACCAAGACTTATGCAGTAGGAAATAAACTTAACAAGGTGATCTAATACTGGACTCTAAGAAAAAATAAGTCTTCACTTGAATTATGTAACTCTGAAGGAGATGATTTGAGTACCTGCTGTCCATCTGCTCTTGCATCCATTCCCAAAGCATTCCTTACATTAAGTTGGCATGTTCCAGAGAGACTCATAAGACCTTTTCCTTTTTTTTTTTTAAGATTTTATTTATATAGAAAGAGACCAGGGGGAGGGGCAGAGGGAGAGAGAGAGACTGAGCACGAGGCCCAATGGGGGGGGGGGGGGGGCTTGATTCCATGACCCTGAGATCATGATTTGAGCTGAAATCAGAGTTGGATACCTAACTGTGCCACCCAGGTGCCACTAGAACCTTTTGTTTTATCTAAAGAAAAAATATATATATACTCCATAGTGTTTCCCTTTTTATTTTGATTTGCAGGGAGCACAGGGCCACTGTTCAATCTCAGTAGCAATAATCATACAGAGCTCTGATTTTCAAAGTATGGGTGGAAGAGCCCTAGAGCTTCCTGGAGGGCACCACAGGCTGGGCAAACCAGAGGGTCTCCGCCCTGCGCCAAGCTGCTTTAGGGTAGTACTCTAACCTTTACATCTGTGGTTTCTACTGAAGACTACATTTGATTAAAGGCTTCCGTTGCTAAGAGATACTTAAACTTCTACTCGGATGGATCCACCCACATCCCTCCTCCTCCCTCAAGGCTCATTCCATGTCAACAATTTCATTTTGTACACATACTAGATGACACTGGTAAGCACTCCTCTGGAAGCAGGTGGATATAAGTCCCTGGTGTGGCTGCTGCTTGGGTTTCTGTAAACAAATACCTGCTGCTAACTGAATCACTCCTGGGACGTCCAAGTTCATCTCAGGGTCCCTTCAGGCTTCTGAGAATTCAAAACATTTTCTCCGGCTGCCCAGAGCCTTGTTTTGCTTGCAGATTTGCTGGAATTTCAAGCTTATTAAAGGCCCCCTAACCAGTAGGAAATTTCTGTCAAATGGAGTTTTTTGTTTTGTTTTCAAATCTCCCTCAAACCCGACAAAACCTAATACTAATCATCTGAGATTTCCACCATATTTCAAAACGAGAACTTTCCCCGGCCCGTAGCCTGACAAATTGGACCCATTCTCTACTGTTTCTCATTGAATTCGTTTGAGTACTTCTTTCGATGTTTTAGAAGATGGAAGCAAGTGTTATCTTGGATTCCCTGCTCTTTATGAAAGTTTCTTCATTCCTTCTTATAGTCTTGCAAAAGAATGGATAATATGAAATATCTGTTACTGCCATGATCACTACACTATGGATATCATGGTTTTTGTAAGAGTTTCAAATGTGAAACATAAGTAGGTGCACAGTGAACATTTAAAAGAACAGGTCCCCATGTTTCACCATAGAGTCAAGATGTGAGTGGCTCAGTTCCATCTACTGACCAGAAGTAAACTTTAGCTGTTGTAGCAACAGGAGCTCCAAAGTGCTTTTCCTTATATGACTCCATGGCTCTTCATGATAAATCTGGGCTGTCTGGCTAGAGATTATTGTCACCCCACTTCAGATGAAGAAATGGAAAGATAAACTCAGTCCAAATCAAACTGTAGGAAGAAAGTTTCAGACACGTGAATGTTGAAGCCCAACCTATTTCAAGAGGGAAACAGTTTTCGCCGACTGAGTCTTAGTTGCCTGGCCCTACAGGAGTTGTGTACAGGGGACCCTGGGAGCTGGGAATGATCTCCGGGTCCACTGGCTCAATGGTGTTGGCACAAAATGGCAGCCTACTCTTTGCTTAGCCCTTGATTCTGCAGGTGAAATTGCTTCAGGCACAGGATAGAGTTAGCAAAGCTGAGATCAGACTTTTAGTTGAGACAGCAAAAAGGCAGAAAATTCATAAACACTTAAGCATTAGTCAAATTGATGCATTGTGGACAGGAGCACGGTCTCAGTCTGGAAGAATAGGGATGTGCCAAGGATCCAGGTCATAGACCACACTGGGAGAGTCCGCTAATGTCAGGGGAGAGTACCCAGACTTCGGCCCTCAGTCCCTCTGGCAAATTCCTTGGGCTTCCTGTTGCTATTTCATTGACATCCATCTTTCATTCCCCATAGAATTCCATCGTACATAGACACCCCAGCCAGCTCATGTTCCCTCATAAACCCCAACTCTGATTCTTCCAGATTCTAAGCCTTGGCTCAATCTCTTTCCATTTTCTCCACTTACCTGTAGCCCACCCATCTGTGAGAGCATGTGACTATGGAACTTTTCTTTATACTTTTGGCCATCAAGAGTAAAATCTTTAATAGGTGATGCTAACTCTATTTTTCAATTCTAGGTCCTAGAAAATCCAGGTCATGCTGAGAGAATGCAAGAAACCCGTTCTGTCCATCACCGTCTTGCCTTTAGAAGAGTGGAGTTAGGAAGGGAAAGAAAGCTCTTTTGGAAATGATATCAGTAGCTCTGTTTGTACCCCTTTCAGTTAGCAGAGAACTTGTGTTTCCTAGGTTGGGAGGTAGGATACAAAGATGGTATGAGGATCTGTGGCTAGATTGGCTGTTGACAACAGAGCAGAGAGAGGACATGGTGCTTGTACTCTCAAAAAAAGGGGTGAGGAAAGAAAGCAAAGGTGCTTGCTTCTCAGGGACCAGATGTACGGATATGGCTGGAGCCAAATCTGCGAGGAACTCCACCTAAGATGGCAATCTGGAGCAGTGCAGTGATCCAGAAGATGGGCAGAGGAGGATTTCCAGAAGCCCAGCGTCTGAGGGACCTCAAGAGAGCTTTGGGTACACACAGACATTGCAATTAGATTGCTCCTAAGGGAATCCTCCAAACACATGGGCTTAACACCAACCAGGGCTTAGAGCTGGGCTCTTACATGATACTGGTTTGTTTTGTTTTTAATCTATCATATATCTATCCCAGGTGTTTGTTTGTTTGTTTGTTTGTTTATTTTAAAGCATGCATTGTTAGGGGCACCTGTGTGGCTCAGTGGTTGAGCGTCTGCCTTTGGCTCAGGTCATGATCCTGGGATCCTGGGATCGAGTCCCTCACTGGGCTCCCCACAGGGAGCCTGTTTCTCCCTCTGCCTATGTGTTTCTGCCCCTCTCTCCGTGTCTCTCGTGAATAAATAAAATCTTTAAAAAAAATAAAAGTATGCATTGTGAAATCAAATGTGGATTTTGGTCAGCTTAAAAAATTAGAATGTGATGAAAAAACATAATTTGGATAAGTATTCTTTCCCCAAACTTTTGCTTTAGTTTTATAAAGAGGCGTTGGTCTAAATTTTATATTGTGGGTTGCAGTCAAAAGAAAAGAAATTGGCATTCCCTATTTTAATTTGCCCTCCTTGTGTTTGGTTCTGGAGGAATCAGGTAGCTACCATCTGGGAAATGAAAAAGAAGCTGTCTCAGTTTCTATGCAAGGAGGCATGTTATTTGTATTTATTTTTCTTTTTTTTTTTTTTTTTAGGTTTTATTTATTATCCGAGAGAGAGAGAGAGAGAGAGAGAGAGAGAAGGGGGGAGGGAGAGAATCCCAAGCCAACTCCAAGCCTGACATGGGGCTCGGATCTCACGACCCTGAGATCATGACCTGAGTCATGACCTGAGTTGGACACTTAACCGACTGAGCCACCCTGGAGCCCTCAGGTGAGTTATTTTACCTCCCTTAGTGTCTTATCTGTGAAACAAGGGAAACAACAAGGCCTCCCCCCTAGGGTTGTTATGATGATTACAAGGATCAAAGGAGCTGAACGATGCAAAGCGCTTCTGATAGTACCTGAGACGGTGCTGGTTACCGGTGTAAGGTGGTCCTTCTCCCCCTCCCCCGCCCCCCAAAGATAACACGCAGGACACAGCAAACTCCTCCCTAGATTCCATGCAGAGAGTCTAGTTTGGGTCAGTGGTGGATAATGATTTCTGCGAGCAGACAGGCATTCCACAAATATTTACAGAGCCACTACTGTGTGCTAGCACTCTGCTTGGTGCTAGCGTTGACGGCTGTGACTCCGAGGAACACACAGGCAGGCTCCCAGGAGAGGTTCAGCTTATTCAGCTTTACCATCATCACCTCCATGTGGTTGCAGGTATATTTTAGGACTCTGGGTGATTTGAGTGCGTTTCTGGGGAAGGAATCACAGAATCTCCTTGCTTCACCCAGATGCAGTAAATAAAGGAGCATCGTGTCCCTTCAGTTTTTCCAGTACCTTCCAGCTGTGGAAGAAAAAAGGACCACAGGAAGCTTTTCAGCAGATGCCAAAGGTCTCCAAAAGCCAGCATTTCAGGAAAGATGAATTTGCTCTTGTATACATCCTCTAGTGTTTATTTCACAGTGTTTACTGAAAAAAGTTTTTGGGAAAGGAGTGAGAGAGGAAACAGATGGTGCCAAACGTCAGAGGAGAATCACGGATTTCTCTACTCTTTGCTGGCTCAGAGCAGCTGAGAAGCCAGCAGGAAAGCACGAGTGGGGGATGTGGTGTGGTCCTCACCCTCCCTCCTGGCATTGTGATCCTCAGCTATGTAAACAGGGCTATGATGTCACAACCCAACCAGAGGGAGGTCAGGGAGGTCAGGGCGTGGTGAGTGTGGCCAGCCCTTCCTTCCACACCCTCCTGTCCTTTAGAAGGTGACAGAGACTTCTTAGCAGCTTGCGTAGGGAATTAACAAATTGACGGGGTGGGGGCTCTTTTCTGGTTTAGCTTTTAGCCCAGAGTGAGTGGGAACCAGGAGGGGGTCGGGGAAGCTGAGTTGGGACCAGGTGGGACCAGCTAAAGCCCTCCCTGCCCATTGCCGCGCCTAGGGGAAGCCCCATGTCATCATGTGTCCCGTGTACCTTTTCCAAAAGGGCCAAGAGCCACCTCTAGAAACAGCCACAGGAGAAGTTTGCACCTCAGTTGTGCAGTTTGCAAGTTACAGTACAGGAGGCCACATGCATTACCCCAGATGACATGGCCAGTGTCACACGGGCCAAGATGGGAATGCAGATACCCAGAGTGACCGGCAGCTCTCTTTCATGAAGCTTTTCTTGGCTCTCTTCAGTGGGTTTGCCTTGAAGCTCCATGGTTTGTGGATCTTAAAGAGCTCTTCTTCCCTTTCTTTCAACCCTACCACCCTTGTATCTGAATTCTTTGACCTACTAGGAGTGGAGGTAGATGCAGTAACATGAATTTTTGCAAGCCTTGCATCAACCTCAATATATTGAAATTCTCCTCGGCTTCAAAGGTGAGTCACCTGGGCGATTGCCCAGGGCTGGCGGCTTAGAAGGACAAGGGCCCCAGGCTTAGATTCGGTGCTCTGCTGCTCACTATTTTGAAATCCTTAATTTGTACATTTACAGATTATGTAGCTGCCCAGTTTTCTGAGAAACCACCTCCAGATGGTTGGCCTGACTGTATAGTTTGATAATGTCCCAGTTTCCACAGGATAAGTGACAACACAGGTGAACAGAGAAATGATCGCCTTGGTGTAGCACCTTACAGCTTAGAACAGACTTTCACACACATTAGCTCCATTTGTGCTCAGGAGAAAATGTAAGGTGACAAGCCTACTTAAGGCCACCAGAGATCCACCTACAGGGGATGGAGCTGATCCAACAGGCAAAGAGCAAACAGCTCTTGAAAAGCGAAAATCAACAAACAGGAAGGAGAAATTATCCAGATGTTATACAGCTGTGCTGCAAAGGGAAGTCACAGAGGCAGTGAAGGACTCAGCACAGAGTTGGGCCAAAGGGATCACAGGGAATAAAAATTCCAATCCCAGGCTGAGAGAGGGAAAGTCAGTGTACTTGGAGCATCCGAGGAGTAGCAGCCACAAAGACCCCTCATAGGATGTGCATCACAGAGTCCAGCTGAACACTCCTTTGTCCAGGATTCTTTGCCCGGCCACTTGTTGATTAGCAATTTGGTTTGCTTTCTGTGTTCCTTTGCTGGAGGAACACATCAATACTGAAAACAGTCCTCAAGCCCCTTACCCCCCCTTAGAAGCTTGCCACCCCAAGACCTGCAGTCTGGAACCCAAACTAAATACAATTGACCTTGGGCAGCCTGGGAGTTGGGCGCCCATTTCCCACACCATCAAAAATCCACCCATGTCTTTTGACTCCCCCAAAACTTGACTGCTAATGGCCTATTGTGGACTGGAAGCCTTGCTGATGACATCGACAGTCGATCAACACCTGGTTTGTATGTTATGTGTGATATACTTGTAATACTGCTGTATTAAAGTGAGCTGTGGAAAGGAAGATGTCATTAAGAAGATCATGAGGAAGGGACGCCTGGGTGGCTCAGCGGGTGAGCATCTGCCTTCAGCTCAGGTCATGATCCCAAGGTCCTGGGATTGAGTCCCACATCAGGCTCCAGGCTCAGGGGAAGTCTGCTTCTCCCTCTGCCTATGTCTCTGTCTCTCTGTCTCTGTGTCTCTCATGAATAAATAAATAAAATATTAAAAAAAAGATCATGAGGAAGAGGAAACAGATTCGCAGTACTGTTGTGTACTTAGTGAAAACATCCACAGGCAGGTGGACCCATGCCTTTGGAACCCGTGTTGTTCAGGGGTCAGCTGCGCCACCTGTGGACCGTCTTAGGGCACCCAAACTGTGGGGTTTTGCTGCAACCGGTCCACCTGGTTGTCTGACTTGATGATCTGCCGCTGTTGCCTGTCCTGTTGGTAGAGCTCCAGTTGCAGCCTGACGTCTGAGGTCCATGGCTCCTCGCTGCCAGGCATCAGCTGGCTGTGTTCAGTGGGGACCGAGATGTCCTCAAGGCTGTCCTCCACTCACAGCCATTTGGGGGCCAAAGAGACAAAGGAGAGGATGCTTTCATGGGTTCTCAGCTCCACTGTCCAGACAGGCCTACTTTCCTGACTCTTCTCAGACGGCTTTCGAATCCTATAGCCTAAAGGTTTTTCTACATGGATTCATAGTCAAGGTGACCTAGAAATAGCTTGACTGCTATTCTTCCTGGTCCATGTTCTCAGCACACTCGGAAGATTCCCTGTGGCTTCGTAGGCAAACTCTAATGTGAGTTTTTCATGACTTGGGGAGGAAAGAGGGGTGTGTACTGTAGAAGCGTGGATTCTCTTGGATGGTCGAGGTATACATAGGATTTGTATGAGGAAGCTATTCTGGGGCACCTGGCTGGCTCGGTTGGGAGAGCACTCGACTCTTGATCTCGGGGTCATGAGTTCAAGCCCCATGTTGGGTGTGAAGATTACCCAAAACAATGAGAACAAAACACTGTTCTGCTGGGAGCAGAGCCGAGGTTGCTTTTTAGAATGAGAAGGTGTGGAGAGATGGACACATTTTATTAGAGGTCAAACATTTGGCCAACATGTTTATTGACTGTGTGGCCCTTTAGCCAAAACTTTTATCACTTCAGTGAGGAATGGGTTGATTTCCTCCTGGCTTTGAAACAAAGCACTGATTTCTGAAAGAATAAGTCTCCTGTTTCCCTATCTGCTGAGAAATCAAGTAAGAAAATCCGGTTAATGACATGCTTATATAAAGCCACTCACCCAACGTATCTGCTTTGCAGGAGAAGGCAAAAGGGGCTCAGGGGGTGTGTATTTGCTTCCAGATTAAGTGTGTAGGGAAGATTAAGTCTACTTTTCTCTCCCTCATGTGATCTTGCCTCACAAATCCTTTCAAGATACAGGCTCATGGGAGGGAGACTATTAAAGAAGCTTTCACTGCTACTAAAATGAGATGAGAGGGAGCGGCGGGACGTTAGCAGTTATAGGACCCCTTCTGTATACCAGGCGCATTGCATACGTTAATGTCATTCATTCCTCCTGGCAACCTTGCAGGGTCTGGAGTTCAAGTTTTCCACACAAAGTGAGGAATCAGAGAACTTCAGTAACTTGCTCAAGATTCCACATGAGAAAGGGTCAGAGCTGGAATTCTATTCCAGGAATCTTTAATTCTCAAACTCATGGTATTTCTGTGATGCCAAATCATCTTTATAAAACTGAATACAGAAGTGGTGAGTCTAGTTGGGGCATCACCCACCAAGATTTTTTAAAAAGGGGGTCTTCATTCTTAGGAATAGTTTCTGAATGGATAGCATGAGATTATTATTATTATTAAGAGAAACTGCAGTGAGGGCACATCATGGAGCTGCCCCTGAGCCAAAGTCTTTGGAAAATTGTGCAACTTTCCCACTTAGGCTCACTGGTTCCCTGAGAAACAAGAACACGAGGGGAAATGATGCAAAGAGAAAGTGGAGTCCACCACATACAGTGTCTGCTTGCCAGGTCTGCCTCTGCAATAACCTCCCCAGGTTTGCAGAGGATGCAGGATGACTGATAGTCTTTATCACATGTAGCTGAAATAGATCTGTGCGTTCAAGTTCATGTGAGAAGTGTTTATGGTTTTATTTTTTATTACGTAATCTTGACACCCAACATGGGGTTCAAACTCACCACCCAGAGATCAAGAGTCGAATGCTCTGTCGACTGGGCCAGCTAGGTGCCCAAGGTGTGCTTGTCCGTTTACAGAGGCCAGGAAAGTTGAGATAGAGGCTTAGTGCTCACTCTTACTGAGGTTGGCAGACACTTTTATTCTCCCACTTGTATTATTGGGAGAATAAATGTCTTTTCCCTCTACAAAAGCATGTAGAGGTATCAATTTGCTTTTTCTCACAGCCTCTATGTTCTAATGGTTTTATTGTCCCTGCCCCCCAAATTATTGCATTGCTTGCATTGCCCCTCATCTTGGGTTATTTGTATACACATTTGTTTTTTTCACTTTAATATTAAACTATTTGGGGGGGGCAGATAATGTTGTTTATTTGTTTTCTACAGTTCAGCCTACATAATCCACATAAGGTTTTTAATTTTAGAAATACACTTGAAATGGTAGTCTATTTAAACTTTTATATCTTGCTTATTATTACCTGTAACTATTGTAGCATATTTTGTATAGTCTTTATAAACTTACTTTTAGAGTGTAAATTACTTCAAAGTTGCTTTAAATTATAAGAAAAGTGAAACTTTTTTTTTGTAAATGGAGTTGGTACTCCAGAGTGGCTTCTAGGAACTAAAAGTGATCCCTGGTCAACAGCCAGAAAAGTAGTGCGGCCCTCCATCCTAGAGCTCCCAGAAACTGAATTCTGCTGGCCACCTGAATACCTTGCAAAATGGTTTTTCTCCAAAGCCTCCAGGTAAGAGGCTTGCATCTTGATTTTGCCCTTGTGAGACTCTAAGCTGAGAACTCAGTCAAGCCTACCTGCATTTCTGGGTTATAAAACTGTGAAATAATAAATGCATATTACTTGAAGTTGCTATATATGTAGTAGTTTCTTATACAGTAATACAAATGAATACATTGGCTTACTCTCTGCCAAGACAGTCCACGTCACTACAGGTAGCATTGGAACAGAACTCCAGAATCGTGTGCTGTAATTAAAAGTCCTTGCTAGGGATGTCCGAGTGGCTCATCTCTGAGTGTCCGCCTTTGGCTCAGGGCGTGATCCTGGGCTTCTTGCAGGTAGCCTGCTTCTCCCTCTACTTGTGTCTCTGCCTCTCTCTCTGTGTCTCTCATTAATAAAAAAATCTTTAAAAGAAAAAAAAAAGTCTTTGCTAAAACATTATTATTCGTTAAATTTGTTTTACTTTGATTGCTGGTGGAAACGAGCAAACAAGTAATTATTTTGTAAAAAAGACAGGAATTTCTGGATAAGAGATTTGATAAGACAGAACTCACAGATGGAAAGATTCTATCTAAAAAACGTGGTGTGTTGAAGCTGGCTCGTCCTGGCCGCTGAAAGCCAGTTGTTAATTGTTCAGGAATCTTCTGAGTCAGTTGTCAGACATGGCAATTATTAAAAATTCAGTTATAAAACTTTCAATTGAAGAGGTTATATTAGAAACATAGGTAACAAATACCCCAAACTCATCACTTCTTAATCATTTTACATTTTACTATTAGTTATGCTCCTGAGGCTATTTTTGTTTCTAAGGCGTCTGTATGGCAGAAATACTGTAAGGGTTTGCTGCTTCACATTTCTTCCAGGCTCTACATCAAGTGACATCATGTTCGAACCTTGAAATTGGCCACAATGGGTGTATTTACACCATGGAAACTGGCAAATGCCTTTTCTGAACCAATGAGATACCATGAAAGTTGTTCTTGAGACTTGCATCGGGGTAAGGTGGGGACTTTTTCCTATGGTAGGTGGACCCAAGAGAATGCAAAGTTTGTCACATTGAGCGGAGGCCCCCTTTCTCACTGGAAAGGGGGCCTCCACAGCAAGAGACAGGGAGGAGCAATGGAGGTCGACCAGAACCCGAGGATGGTTTGAGCTCCATTCCAGCAGTACTCGATCCCACACTAGGCTTCTTGATTAAATGAGCCAACAAATTCTTTTTGTATTGAAACCTGTTTGGGTTGACCTTTCTGTAATTTTTAACTAAAAGCAGCCTCAAGGATACAGCAGAATTTATGTCTGGTGCAGAATCCCACTCCTGGCCAGGGAAGAGGCTTCCCTGATAACGGTGTCATAGAGGGCTGGTAATTCTCCTGGCTTCCATCTTGTTCTGCTCTTGCATTATCATTCTCTTCTTTACAGACACACATTTGCTCCATGGAATGGTTTAATTAGCCTTCTATCAGTTCCCTTTGGCAGCTGGGGTTAGCTCTTATCAATGAACACTTTTGTTAGAGTGAGGGACATTCTTATCAGGTTTATCTAACAGCTCCACTGCTCTACTTTCCTCTTCCTTGATAATGGAAAACTTTATTTATTTTTATTTATTTTATTTTTCGACAATGGAAAACTTTAATTATGGATGGCAAAGTCCCAGAAGATGAGTCATGATTTTTCTAAACACAGCAGGGTAATCAATCTCATTACTCTTTATCAGATATTTGCTTTCAAGCCTTCTTTACAGCTAAGGTTGGCCACAGGACCTAGTTTTGGTGTATACTCTGAGCTCACGAGGCACCTATATGCAATTGTTTTTATACCTATAATCACTCAACAGATATTTGCCTTTATACCAACAGATATTTGCTTTTGTACCATTAGATCTGTAAGTCACTAAGGAAATAGAAGTAAACAAAACAGACGTCCTCCCTCTTATCTTTCTTCTTCATCTGTATAACTTTTTGTTGGTGTTTTTTTTTTTTTTTTTTTTTTGCCTATGTTGAGAACAATGCAAGGTAGACATAGGTAGCTTTATTTATTTATTTATTTATTATTTTTTTTATTTTTTTATTTTTTAAAATTTTTATTTATTTATGATAGTCACAGAGAGAGAGAGAGAGAGGCAGAGACACAGGCAGAGGGAGAAGCAGGCTCCATGCACCAGGAGCCTAATGTGGGATTCGATCCCGGGTCTCCAGGATCACGCCCTGAGCCAAAGGCAGGCGCCAAACCGCTGCGCCACCCAGGGATCCCATATTTATTTATTTATTTATTTATTTATTTATTTATTTATTTATTTATTTTTATTTATTTATGATAGTCACAGAGAGAGAGAGAGAGAGAGAGAGAGGCAGAGACATAGGCAGAGGGAGAAGCAGGCTCCATGCACCGGGAGCCCGATGTGGGATTCAATCCTGGGTCTCCAGGATCGCGCCCTGGGCCAAAGGCAGGCGCTAAACCGCTGTGCCACCCAAGGATCCCCATAGGTAGCTTTAAATGTGAAACCCCAAATACATCCTTAAATTTTGGCCTCATTTATTCGTTATCAGATGTTGTTGATATGTGGTGATCAGTTAGATTCAAAGTCTGTGCCAGGCAGGCATTAACAGAATTCTTGTTTCTCTTTGAAACACAATCTATTTATTTCATTTTAGTGAAAATGCAGAATACTGTTTATTTTAATTGATGGCATCTAAGCTTGGGTAGGACACTGCAGTTTCTTTTTTCATGAACTCTGGAGCAGACCTCCTTAACTCAGAACAGATCTTGAAATGTCTATTTCAGTGTCAAATTTATGCAATAAGGACTTAAGTCTTTATCTTGAGTTTTAATGTGTTAACTTATATATAGTTAATGTCTACAATTACCTAAAAGAATTTGTTTCGTCCTTGACCCTCAGGCAAGATGATGCCCTTGAACTGCAGGATCTCATTCATGCTTCACTGGCATCACTCTTGGTGATTCATTGTTCCTATAAATTCTATTCATTTGGAGTTAAAACTAACCTCCAAATGGAAGAGATACAAGGATTACTGACAGAGGCTAGGTTCATTCTTCAGTTAGAAGAAAAAACAGGGACTTGAAAGTCCTAGATTCAAATCCCAGTTGGACCACTTGCAAACATTCTGACACCACCTTGGTTATCCATTTGTAAGAGAATCATATTACTGCTCCATAGCACGTGTGTTGTAAAGATTAAATAAGATCATATGAAAAAAGTGCCTATGACTATGTCTGACACATAGAAGGCATCAAAAATGGTATTGTTATGATTTATTTTTTTCTCCCAAACTAGATCAGAAGCTCCTTAGGACCCAAGATCTGGTTGGTTCCACTTGCTGGTGTTTCCTAGGATCTAGAACGATGTCTGGCACATAGTCAATTCTTAATACATACTTGGTAAACTAATATTATCACTACTCCCATCATGAAATTCAGATCAACTACTTATTAACTTCAGTGAGTGTTTTGAGGACTATCTTCCACATCCTCTTTTTCAAATTAAGCCAAAGAACGAATCTCCCCCATGAAAGCACCCACCCCCTAAGGCTTGAATTTGCAGTTGTCTTGTACTTCTCCTGCTTAACTGACACCACCTCTCCTCCTCCTTCCCACTTAACTCTGCACTCAGGACCATTATCATTGTCTAGTTGTTTCATATATGTGAACCCTGGCTTCTTATAATTCAATTCCCCCAAGAATTCTTGATTTCTCACCAAATTCTGGGCATTGTGCCAGGTTCTGGAAAGAGAATAGTTGGCACCCTAGGGAATCAAGTAGCTACCCCTCTTTTAGTAGATACAGATATATAATTAAATAGTTACATCACAATGTGATGTGAGAAACTGTATGCACAGAGCATATAGATAGCAGAGAGGTGAGAAAGTGATTGATCTTCAAGGTGGTCAAAGGAGACCTCCCAGGAGAAGTTAGAGGAAGGAAAAATGATTTTAAAGGATGGTCGGGAAGTTTCCAACTGGTCAATGTGAGGGAAGAATATTCCAAGGAGAATGAACAATGTGTGCCCAAGGATGGGAAATAACAAGATGTTGTCTTGGATAGCTTAGAAGCAATTCAGGACACATGGGGAATCTGGAAAATAAGGAGAGGTGGGAACTGGTGGGTAATAGAAGCAGTGGCTCTGTCTTGCAATATTTGAATGTCAAAGTCAGCATGGATGGTGGGGAGCCCTGAATGCAATGGGCTGGTGGACCAAAGATCTGGTGGATCTTTGATAGAGGGATAGAGGGTAAATTGGAAGAAATAAAAAGACTGAAGTTCAGCAAAATTCAGGAGGAAGCAGGAAAGGTCCAGATGAGAGAGACTGTGGACCTAACTGAGTCAGTGATGGTGGGGTTGACAGATTGGACCGATTTTTAGGAAGAAGCTTCATAACTGCTATGACTAGCTTTAGTCATTGAAAATAGAAAGACAAAAAGAAGAAAAACAGTGCTCTTAACAAACAGCATTGTAGTGTGTACCTTAGTTGGTAAAGGATACTACCAAGCACACAATGTGCTCTGAAATAAGCTGTTAATAAGCCAGTCCCCATTCCATTATCTGGTCTTGATTTAATTTTGTTTCCAATTTTAAAATTGCTTTATATGAACTGGAACCTTCCAAGCCCTTGCTCAGCCTCTTGGTGCATTTCCAGTCTATAAGATCCTCTTAATATTTCCAAATTATTTGCAAACAGAAAACCAAAAAGTGACTTTGTTTTCCAACCGCGTATTTATCTCTTTAGACAGTTGTTCACATAGTATGCAAAAGAAGTCTGAAGATAACGTGGCATGATCAAGAACAAAGAAGGAAAGATGTCAGACAGTACCAACACACAATACTAGCCTTTTTACCAGGCTCACATAAGGTAACAACACAATTTTTCTTTGTATTCATGGTTATCTCAACCTCATTTAATCTTTACCTGAGTTTCATAAACACAGATTTTTTTTTTCCCTTGGGAAACAATTTCCAGGCTGCACAAAGAAATGGTCCAACTCAGTCTATCAGGGATTTAGAATTAATCAGGGAAGAAGAACAACACAGAACAAAATTGAACAAAATTACTCTTTTGCATAGACTATAAATCTGTAATTTTACAGCAAAGGATAAGAAAGGCTTCCATTGATACGATGGCTATCTTACACCTATTTTTAACTTCTAAGGATTGAAAAGAGAACTATTAGAACTTCAGATAGATTTTGAAGAGATGATTTTAAATGATCAAAAATGCTGGAAGTATATCATATGTGTATAAAAACACATGGACTCTTGAGAATGTATATATATATATTTTAAGATGAGGTCGGCAGATATTCATTTATATATTTTTTAAGACGAGGTCGGCAGGCTACGTCTGTTAGCCAGTCTGGCCCATTACCTGTTTTTGGACTCCCCTAAGCTAAGAATGGTTTTACATTTTTAAGTGCTGGAAGACAAAAAAATATCAAAAGAACAACAATATTTCATGATATGTGAAAATTACCTTAAATCCAAATTTCAGTGCCCCTAAATAAGTTTAATTGGAACACAGCCCATTATTTGTTCTGGATTGGCTGCCTTTGTGCCACATGGCGGAGTTGATGGTTGTGCAAAGCCTAAAGTATTTACTATCTGGCCCTTTCGAGAGAAAAGTTTGCCAACCTTTGTTTTAAGAGAATTCCCCTAAAGAAACACTGAGGCCTCAGTACATGGAAGGCTTCTTCACAGAGATTTTCTGCATCAGTGATACGTTATATTAAAAGAAAAGGAGAATGCATGAATTTAGTAAGGGTAAAATTGTTGCTATATCATGAAATAAGATAATATACACTCTTTTACTACATTTAGGTTGCTTCTTATTTTATGCCAGTATAGTATAGCTACTAAGACTATGCACTTCAGGGTCATTCTTTTTCCTTGAATCTTGATTAGCTTTCTGTGACCTCGGGCTATTTACTTACTCTCTCAAAAGTCTTAGGTTTCCTATAAAAACAGGATAGTAATGGTGCTAAACTCATGCAGTCATGGTATTAAGTGGGGTGATTTTCATCTTAAAGGAATTATGTAGCTCGATATCTATTACATAGGAGGTGTGTGACAAATTTTTTAATGAGCAGCATTGTCATCTGAAAATGTCATTTTTCGTGATCCCTTCACAGGACTGCCTGTAACTTCTGCTTGGATAAGAAAATCTGCAAAATCCTGAGTATATAATTTCACACAATGGCCCAGTGCACAAATCCAAGCATGTACTTGACAGGAGAGTGGACCAAGGAGAGCCTAGAATGTCTAGAAATGGATCAGAGTGGTAGAGAGTGCTGGAAGGCCAGTGGGCGGCTGGATTAGGCTCATAAGCAGGACGTTGGGATTTCCCACGTTAGAGAATCCGTTCCAACTTTTTCTATAAGGATCCTCTTAATATTAACAAGTTGTTTGCACGTCTCTCAGGGAGCTCTCAGTCTGTGACAGGCTGTCGAAAGCTTTTTGATTTGGTAGCTAAAAACTTTTTTTTTCGGAGTGGATGTAGTTCTCGTCATTTTATCCCATTTTATGTTGGGTTAACACTACCATTTTTCTTTTATTACTTAATGTCTTAGCTGGTGTTTCCGACCACAAAAATCATGAGAGTGTAATGCTGCAATTCTTGGGAATGTAATGATTCCTGTCCTACTGGCTTGCTGCTCCCTTGTCCTGCCTGAGCTTGCTCTGCCCTAGGACAGTGACTGTGGATTCCTACAGAGGAGCCAGAGCCCAGGGAGCACATAGTTCCTTGGCTCTGATGCTGGCTCCCTTTTCGTGCCTCATCTCCAAGTAGGTTGTGAACACCCTTAGCGCAGGTAGTGTCTTCTGCTCCCCAGGGACAGTCTGGAGGCCAGTGATAAAGGGCATGAGGAGGAAAACCTTTAGCTGGTCCTAACAGAACTGACCTTTGCCTAAAGATAGCTAATGGGGGAGAAAAATCTCCTGAGACAAACAACTCTTTTGTCTCCCTATCCCCCCAGAAAATCATTTATAGAAATATCAGAATCCCAGAAAGCAGAAAATATCTCTGCAACATAGCTGAGAAACAGAATCCCTAATAGGTCCACTTTTTTTTTTTTAATCTCATGAAATGTACAAATCTCACTTTTTTTTACTTTCTGTAATTTTGATTTATTATTCTGAGAAAAATCCCTCTGAATTTTATCCTTGTTTCTCAGTTATGGTTGGTTGAGTTTAGCCACTCCAAAGAAGAACTAATTATTTCAGCTTTCTTCCATACTCTAGCTGGACTTGTGGTTAAGGGGACCAATACAAACACCCACACGTCAGCCTGTTGTGTGGTGATAAAACCCCCAAACTGTAACACCCGCATACATGCCTGTGAGTGGAACGGGGCAGAGTTGGGGGGGGTGGCCTCTTGCCTACTGGTAGGAGTAACTCTCATCATCGTATTCCAGCTCATCCTCCTCATCATCATCCAGCAGCCCATACTTAAATTTCCGGTAAACAGTGCCATCTTGGCCCATGTAGACGATGTCATCATCATCATCTTCATCATAGTCCCTGTCCCTGTACTCAATCACCTGATCCTCTTCAAAGCTGGTGCTTTGATGATGACTGCTCTTATAGGACACATATGACTTATTAGGGTCAGCCAGCTTCTCATAGCCGGGCTTTGCCACGGGCTCACCTCGGCCCCGGGATTTCTTCCAGACAATCACAGCTGCCCCGAGCAGAAGCACCAGCATAACGGAGGATGTGATCAACAGGGCAGTCTTGGTATGCTCACCGGCAGGCCCTATTTCACTTGACTGAAGGATACACTCCTCTGTTGGAAGAAGGGCAGAGAGGGGAAGGGTGGAGGAGAAGAAATGGAATGAGGAAAATTAATTTCTGAGGTAAAAAGCTTTGCTTTCTCTTTGAAAACCAAAATGGTAGAATCACTGTCTCTGATTTTCCTAGAGTGCACACCATGCTACAGAATTGCATTGTGTACCCCCCTGAGAGTCCCAGTTGGCATCTGGTGATACCAACAAACCCTTCTAGGATGAAGGTCAGTTTGAGAAATAGAGTCCCCTCATCCTCATACCTTGTGAGTCAGTCACCAAGTCTCCAATCTGACCAATCGATTTTTCTATTTCCCTCTTAAGAAAAATATTCCATCTGGGCTCGTGCTTCAGTTACTGCTAAATGCTGTTTTTTGTTTCAACTCCTACTTTCTCTAAGACTGATCCCTCTCCCCAGGTATCTTCAACCTGGTCCGATATTTAAGGGCAGAGAAGATTATTTATAAAACCATTGACTTTTTTTTTTTTTTAAGTAGCCTCTATGCCTAATGTAGAGCCCAAAATCATGATCCCAAGATCACGAGTCACTTGCTCTGCTGACTGAGCCAGCCAGGTGTCCCCAAACCATTGACTCTTGAAGCTGTGTGGGGCCTTAGAAATTACTTAGGTCAGAATTCCAGAGAAGATGGTGGTGTAGGGGGATCCTAGGCTCACCTCAACACATCTAGATAATACCCACATCAATGTAAATAACCCAGGAAATGACCCAAAGACTAGCAGAACAGACTTCACAGCTGAATGTAGAGAAAAGGCAAATCAACTGGAGAATAAGGTTGATTGATTTTTAATTAGGCTCCACACACCCAGTGTGGAGGGCTCAACACAGAGCCTTGAACTCATGACCCTAAGATTAAGACTTGAGCTGAGATCAAGAGTCTGATGCCCAGCCAACTGAGCCACCCTGGAACCCCCAAAGATTTGTTTTAAATATCAAGTTGTGTTACTCGGGCAAATTGGTAGCACTCAATGAAACAATTAAAAAAAAAAGAAATTAATTACGTCAATCTGTTTCTTGACAGTTGAGGAAACTGAGGCCCACAGAGAGGAAGTGACTTGTCACTTGGTAGAGGCAAAAACTTGTTTGTGAAGCAATCAGAATTTGAACCCAGGAATCCAAATTGCATGCTATAGACTGGAAACATTTGGGCAAACATTCTGACAACTGTGTTTTTGGTGTCATGGCATTCTGTAGCTCTAATCTGACAGGAAGAGAGTCAGTTTCTTTAAATTCTAACTACCAAGTTTAATAATAGGGGACTCTTCTATCATAATTCAGATTTCTGAAGTTGAGAGCTCTGCCCCTTGTTGTTCATTCACTGGTCTCTGTTTCAATGCCTTGATCAAGAACATGGAGTAACCAAAACTCACAGAATGAAGGACCAAACAACAAGTTCAGTGATGAGCTCATTTTTCTTACTTTTCACTCATTTATTCAGGTGGTATGATTTGGGTAAGTTACCCACTTCTTTTCCCCTCTTCTTTAACTCACCAGAGGCGAGAATAAAAGAGTATGAGAGCACCAGGGAAAAAACTAGCAGGCTCTGTTGGATGTACAAGTTAAAATACAGGGTAAGTTTTCCGTAAGTGGTTTCTAAACGACCTGGGTCTGCCCCCAGGATTCTTTTATGAAAATCTAGGTATGTTATATATACTAGCTTAATGGATGTAATTCTGCTGCCAATTATTTTAGGGGCAATTATTTTTGCTAATTACATACTGGCCAATTGGATCTGATTCATCACCACTGTGTATTTCCCACTCTTTTTGCTGGTGATAAAAAAGTTGCCTATTTTATCCCAACTTTCATTCTCATGGGATTTTTGCCCATCAAGCAGAATTTCCTCTTCTAAAATAATAGCACTATCATAATTGTTTTTGTCATTAGCAATACCAGCACAGAGTTTTTCTCTGGAGGAAATACTAAAGCGCCCGAGGGATGGATAAGCAATCTGTGTGCAGTACTTGGAGATAAATACTGCCTAGGGCAGGAGAATCAATAAAATATGTTTCAAGATTGTTTCAATTACTAAGGCACCATATGCAATCATGTCCTACTCTTCTCCAGGCTTAGGTCTGCAGAGTTAGGGTCAGACTCTGTGATCTGGTTTCTTTGAAGGAGCAGAGTGTGTCTCAGTAAAAAAAATGGGCAGGTAATCAAGAGTATTTAGACTTGTGCAGAGTTGCCCCAGGTGGATCTCCAAGTGTTGCAGAAGGCCCAGGAAAGCTGAGTAAATAGTTCTTAGTTGGAACGTTTCTGAAGAAACTCTGCACCCAATGTGCACACACTTCTGGTTTCATTTAAAGCCATTGATGTAATGAGGGTTATTATTCTTAGCTGACATAGTGTGGATATCAGGCAATCATACCCTGAAGGTGGATATGTATGAGGGGCTGGGGAAACCAGCTGTTTGCAGGGGTAGAAAAGCTAAAAGAAGGAAATAATCAGTTTTTGGAAATATAATCTTTAGAATTTAATATAAAAGGCCACTAAAAATTAAAAATGACTAGTACCAGCTATGGGTCTGAGATTTACTTCACTTATGGACAGGCTCACATTAATATGATGTCTCTTTGTCAGGCCATGATACATCTGAACCCCAGAGAAATGATCTGCTTTTGGACTGGAGAATATATTTTAAGAAAAAAAAATATATAAATAAAAAATATATTAATCATATATATCTCTTAAAATATATAATATATATGTATAATCTATCTATAAGTATAGATAATATATATCTATAAACATATATATATATATATATATATATATATATATATATCTTAAAAATATACATATATACTTTTAAGAGGGAATCACCCCATTTGGGATCTTTCTGAGTTTGTGGCCTATGAAGACCAAGTACCCATATGCATATGGATGGAGTTGGAGGTAGGAGACAGCTGGGGGCCTGGGAATTGGTAAAAGGGGTTTTGTTTCTTTCTAGCTTTGACGAAAGTTCATTTTAAAAATACCTTAAGTCTCTAAGAGGAGCCTTAGATTTTGGCTAACTTCCATAGAATGAGTCTACAGAAGAATCAAGGTAATATTGGTATCAGCTTTTTTGATAATTCTTTTCCTTTATTTCCCCAGGAGGGAAGGATAAAAAGAAGAAAGTGAATTTATAAAGATGAGATTCTGGGGGCACTTGGGTGGCTCAGTTGGTTAAGTGTCCAACTCTTGGTTTCAGCTGAGGTCATGATCTCAGGGTTGTGAGATGGAGCCCTGAGTCCAGCTCCACGCTCAGTGGGGAATCTGCTTGAGATTCTCCTTCTCCCTCTGCCCCTCCCCCTGCTTGCTCACTTGCCCTCTCTCTCTCTCTCTCTCTCTAAAATAAATAAATAAAATCTTTAATTAAAAAAATGAGATTCTAGATGAACTTGAGTTCTTATTTTAGAGGTAGCACAGCAGTGGAAAGAATGCAGGCTTTGTAGTCCAAAGGGCCTATATTCTAATTCCAGATGAGCCCTTAACATTGCAATGGACTGGAGTATGTTAATCAAACCCTTAGAGCCTTGGTCTCCTCATCTGAAAAACGGTATTAATAATATCTACTTACAGGGGCACCTGGCTGGCTCAGCAGGTAGAGCATGTGATTAGAGACCATTTTAAAAAAATCTACTTGGGACACCTGTGTTGCTTAGTTGGTTAAGCTGTTGACTCTTGATTTCAGTTCGGGTCGTGATCTCTGGGTCCTGGGATCAAGCCTTGAGTTGGGTTCCAGGCTCAGTGGGGAGTCTGCTTGAAGATTCTCTCCCTCTCTCTCTGGCCTTCCTCCCTGCTTGTGCTCCCACACACTCTTTCTCAAATAAATACATTTAAAAAAATTAAAAATAAAAAAAAATTGCTTAGATGAATTGATGGACAGAAAACTCTAGGTACAGTAAACACATTGCAGGCACTCCATAAAAAGGTAGCTCTATTTATTCTCCAGAGCTTTCCATCCTCCTCTCCCCTCTGCTCTCATCCCCTTACAGAAGAGAGGCCCTTCCTCTGCAGCCTGCTCTTCAACTCCCCTCACCTGTGGTGTCCCGGCAGTCACAGCACTCCTGGGTGTGGGAGGGATCAGAGACATTACAGCATTGTAGGCAACGGCCATCGTCCATTAGCAGCAGCAGGCTGGCGGGGCACACGGTGCAGTTTTTGGTTCCAGGTCCCTTGCATTCCACGCAGCTTTCGTGGCATTTTTCACAGGTAAAATTGTCCCCCTGTTAAGAACAATCAGGAGATTCTTTTTGAGTGTGGATCAATTAACAAGGCACTGGAGTTCCCTGGTGCGAGTTCCATCTTGGCCCCATGAGGGAGGGAGAGAGGCATGTGGGGGATAGTAGAAAGAGAGCTTGTTCTGGGTCCATTTTAACTGTTGAGAATGAAACACAGACCCAACTGTTCTCACTTGAAGGAAACCGTTGATGGCTCTTTCCATCTGAGATCCACTGGTAACAAGAGTGGGAGAACAGGCTTCTAGAATAGCTTAAGTTACAAACTGACAGCTCATGTGCTGTATCTGGTCAAGAACAAGTTTTGTCTGGCTCATACTAAATTGACCTTCACAGTTTAAAAAACTTTTGATTCATTGCCCACATTTCAAAATTAGAGTATTTCACTTGTAAATCAGTTCCTAGTTTCTCTTTAAAAATTACACTGTCAACACTGTCATCACTCCCACATGGCAGCATCACAGACAGCTGAACCGCAGTGGCCCTCTTTTTGTGCTCTCCTGGTTGATTGAGTCCTCAGCACTAGCTCTGATGTCACCAACATAGATGACACTCAAATTCGACTTTTTTTTTTTTTTTTTCAAATTCGACTTTTTATCAAGCCAGTGCTGGGATTTTTCTTTGACCCGACACCCTTCACTCATGTACGTTAAGCTGATTTGCCTCTGTGGTTATTAGATTCTTATGGCCCTGCCTCATTATAATATTTGTGACTGTTCATCTGAAACAGTGAAATCTCAGTGACAATAGTTGAGAGAGAAGGAGAAAGTGGCTTCCTATCTGACAAATTGCTCCTTCGGTGGTGCTAAAAATGTAGATAAGGGAAGATATCTTCCTATTTTACTTCTGTGCTTTGGAAGGATGGTATGGTAGAAAAGGAAGGAATGGAAATTGCCTTTGTTGAGCACTTTGGCATATTTCGGGTGCTGATAAAGTGCTTTCTCAGCTGTAATTATTTTACCAAATCCTGGATTAGCCACCAGGCCCCCTGGTTTCAATCCCAGCTTTGTTACTTACTACTCATGTGATCTTTAGCAATTATTTAATCTTTCTGATCCTCAGTTTCTCCAAAGTGTAAGGATTTAATGAGAGCTCCTAATGTGAATATGTTGGATCATGTTAATTTCACCATGGCGAGATTTACTTAATTTCTAAAGTTTGGAAACACAAGAAGTTAGTGAACTCAGAATATCCATGGTTTCTAGGCAAGGAAATGAAACAATATCTCTCTTAGTACACCATGCAGGGGGGCAGGAAATGAAAGACCAACAGCAGTTGTGTAGTTCTGACATTATTCAGGCATTTCAGGTCAGACAGCAGAGGGGTAGGAGAGAAGATATTTCTTCTTTCTTCTTCTTCTTCTTCTTCTTCTTCTTCTTCTTCTTCTTCTTCTTCTTCTTCTTCTTCAATTTATTTATTTGAAAGAGAGAGAAAGCAAGAGAGAGAGAGAGAGAGAGAGCAAGCTTGAGTGGGGGGAGGGCAAAGGAAGAGAGAGAGAGAATCTCAAGCAAACTCCATGCTGAGCACAGAGCCTGACATGGGCTCAATCCCAAGACCCTGAGATCATAATCTGAGCAGAAATGAAGAGTTGGATGCTTAACCCACTGAGCCCCCAGGCACTCCAAAACTTCTTAATTCTGATGTGGTGTTCCTAACAGGACTTCTAAGGTCATGAGCAATGAATGTAAAGGTAAATCTGAGGTCCTTTTTATCTAATTTCTCCATTATTTATCTCAGGTCATCTCACTTCCTTTGACTGAAATTGAGGCCACTGGTGGGTAGCACAATTATTCCATGATGCAGAGGTAGAAGATTATAAAACTAGAGCAAGTGTAGGAATTTTAGGACTTTTTGACTTTGCCCAGAATGACAGGCCAAAACTAGCTCCCATGCCTCTGCAGAAGTAGAGGAAGGCACACCATGTCCAGCTTTCTGTACCTTTCCCACTCTGTATTCCCCCACCAGACAGTCTGAGGCACAGATTCCTCCCATTAGGTGGTAACTCCACACGCAGGATAAGCAATTCCATGCTCCTTTTCCTGAAAGAAAGAAAGAAAGAAAAAGATTCTAAATTATGAGGGCTGACCTTAGATTTCAACCTCTGTCTTGGGTTCAAAACTCTTAGGAGCAAGGACTATGTCAAGAAAATTGAAGTAGAAGGATGAATTGATTGAGGAGATGGGGGAGGGGGAAGTCTCCAGGACACCGAGTGAAGACCTAGAAATTATCCAATTAGTCAATCAATGTAAACTCCCATTTGGAAATTGAGTGTTTGGAAGGAATAGATCTTTTATGACAGCAAAAAGAAAGATTTTCAGAAAATGAGAAATCATGTGGAAAGCTTATAAAACTTTTGTCATTCTGCTTATTGTTTTACTAATATAGAGGAAGAGAATGATACCAGATGATTTGGAGGGTCCCAATACTCATTCGGTGAGAAAATCATGGTTAGGCAGTCTCTAACTAAGAAATACCAGACTTAAAAAAAAAAAAAAAAAAAAAAGGAAATACCAGACTTAGAATTTAAAATGCCAGGGCTAAGAATATTTAGCAGATCAGTTTGTCCAGTTGTTCTTAATTTGGGGAGGGTGGTGGTTGTGGTGACAGATTCCTTTGAAATTCTCTTGAAAGCTAGAAACTTTCTTTTCAAAAATTGGAATGCTATTATTATTTATTTATTTATTTATTTATTTATTTATTTATTTATTTAGAGGTAGAGAGGTGGGGAGGGGCAAAGGGAGAGGGAGAGAAAGAACCTCAAGCAGGATCCACGCCCAGTGTGGAGCCCCACACAGTGCTCGAACTCACAACCCTAAGACCACCTGAGCTGAAATCAAGAATCAGATGCTTACCTGACTGAGCCACTCAGGTTCCCCTATTATTTTTTTTAAATAAATGAAAAATAAGGCCCAGATATGTCAAGTTATCCATTTAAGGTTACATAGGTAATGGTCAAGAATCAAATTCAGATTTGTTGACCCACAGTCCAATGCTCTTTCAATCATACTATCTGCCTTAACATCTTATGACCCATTATATAGAGGAGGTCTGAATCTACAGGCTCTGTGTTTGTGGTGCTAATATCCTACTCCTAATTGAGAGACCACAAGAATGATTGACCCAAGCATTACCTTTTGCCCAGATATTAAGGGATAACTTCTAGAAAGGGTTTTGAGACAGGAGACCTGAATTCTCAACCATTCCATTAGGAAGGTCCTGGTGTTTTTGCTGAGAATTTCAAAATGAGCAGGGAGATAGACGGGGGGCATGGAGTGTGTCTGGTATTGTGAGTTGGAACTTGATATAGGTTTTCCCATCAGAAGAATATCGCACAGAGTTGTTAGTTGCATTTGAAGTAGATCCAGGAATCTTGACCTTCACAATCACTATGGAGTTAAATCAACTTTTCATGTCTAATCTCTGAGCTCAATCATTTATGATGTTCCTATGGAAGAAAAATTCTGAGCTCTGAACAACAGTTTAGAGAATAAACCTTTATTATCCAATTGCTTTTTAGATTGGGAGCTGCTTGTAGTGATACAAATTTTATAATAAAGCCATTTTATTATTTTTAAGTTTTAAATCAAAGTGTAGTTGACATACAATATTATATTAGTCTCAGCTATACAACAGTGATTCAACAATTATGTACATTACGAAGTGCCCACCATGCTAAGTATTGTTACCATCTGTCACCACACAAATAATATACAATAATATTACAATATTATTGACTATATTCCCCATGTTGTACTTTCCATCTCTGTGACCTACTTATTTTATAACTGGAAGTTTATACCTCCTAATGCACTTCACTATTGTACTCCTCCTCCCACCCCGCTGCCCTCTGGCAACCACCTGTTTGTTCTCTGTAATTATGTATACTTATTTGTTCATTTATCTTTTTTTTTTTTTTTTAGATTCCACATAAAGTGAAATCATGGGATATTGGTCTTTCCCTGTCTGACTTATTTCACTTAACATAGTACCCTCTAGGTCCATCCATGTTGTTGTGAATGACAAGATTTCATTCCTTTTTACGGTTAAGTAACATTCCATTGTATAAATATACCACATCTTCTTTAGCCATTCATCTATTGATGGACACTTGGGTTGCTTCCATAATTTGGCTATTGTAGAATGCTGCTGTAAACTTAAAATGCATATATCTTTTTACATTAGTGTGTGCATTTTCTTCAGATAAATACCCAGAAGTGAAAATAATGCATCCTTTGGTATTTCAATTTTTTATTTTTTGGCAAATCTCCATACTGTTTTCCATAGTAGAACATGAAACATTCCTACTAATCGTGCACAAGGGCTCCCCTTTCTCTACATCCTCACCAATACCTGACATTACTTAGCCTCTTTGGTACTAGTCATTCTGACCAGTCTAAGGTAGATTTCTCATTGTGGCTTTGATTTGCATTTTCTTGATGAGTAATAACGTTGAATATCTTTTCACGTGACTACAGGCCATCTGTATGTCTTCTTCAGAAAAATATGTATTCCAGATCTCTGACCATTTTGCTATCAGATTATCTTTTTGTTAAGTTGTATGAGTTCTTTATATATTTTGGATGTTAACCCCTTATCAGATATATCATTTGCAAGTATCTTCTTCCATTCAGTAGGTTGTCCTTTTGTTTTGTTGATCGTTTCCTTTGCTGTGCAAAAGCTTTTTAGTTTGATGTAGTTCCAATTATTTATTTTTTTGCTTTTGTTCCCCTTCCCTGAGAAGACAGATCCAGAAAAATACTGCTAATAAATGTTGCTGATAAATATTGTGATGTTCAAGAGTTTCCTCTGTGTTTTCTTTTAGGAGTTTTATGGTTTCAGATCTTACCTTTAAGCCTGTAAGCCATTTCGAGTTATTTTTGTGTAGAGTGTAAGAAAGTAGTCCAGTTTCACTCTTTGGCACGTGTCTGTCCAGTTTTTCCCAACCCATTTGTCGAAGACACTCTCTCTTCCCCACTGAATATTCTTGCCTCCTTTGTTACAGATTAACTATGTAAGCATCAGTTTATTTCGAGGTTCCATTAATCTATGTGTCTATTATTGTGCCAGTACCATACCATTTTGATTATTATAGATGTATAGTATAGTTTGAAATCCGAGAAAATCATTCTATTTTTATCTTACCTCTAGCTTCATAGAGAAATTCTTACATGTTCTAGAACATATTGTGGTTTTTGATAAAAGAATCAATCTTCCCCTCCTTCTTTCTTCCTTCTTTCCTTTTCCTAACCTACATTCTTCTGAAATATAGCTTAGGTGTCTTATTTCAATTTTTTTAAATACAAAAGATTTTTTTTTTTTAATGAAGAAAAATACAGAGTAGAAAAAAATCAGAAAAAAGTAGTAAAAAGATTAGGTCACAGTATTTGTGTCTTAAGATTGCTTCTATTTTACAGAAGACCAGCAGCAATTCATAGAAGCTTATATCCTGAGTGATCCCCAAAGGCCCTACATGTCACCAGTTACATGTCCTATATTGACTTATTGCAAAATCTGTAGAGGGTACAGATCCTTTTGCTAAAGGCAGTTTGTTAATTTTCAGAATGTTTTCTATTCCAAGTTTAACAACCTATGTTTATCATTGCTTCTAAGGATCTGCAAGAACTGTGCGACCTAAAAAGATTGTTTTGAAATTTCCTCAGAATTGAGAATTCAACTATCAGTTTTTCCTGGAACTAACCCCTGCGGGATGAGTTCAGCGCTGCAGAACAACCCCTGGGGACATCCATGGTGTCATCCACACAGGAAGAGGAAGCTGGAAAGACATAGGAGGTTTTGGCTACCAGCTTTGATTTTTATTTCAAACAGTTTTGTGAGGAGGATAAATAAAAAGTTAAATGTGTAAAGGTAAGGAATGAGCTAATTATGGAGGAACCAACTGCATACAAAGGTAATATTTGGCTTTATCCCCACCCTGACCTGTTCAGTGCTTTGACATATTTATTAATTTTTTTTTTCTTAAAAGATTTTATTTATTTATTCATGAGAGACAGAGAAAGAGAGAGAGAGGCAGAGACACAGGCAGAGAGAGAAGCAGGCTCCATGCAGGGAGCCCGACGTGGGACTTGATCCTGGGTCTCCAGGATCACACCCTGGGCTGCAGGCAGCGCTAAACCACTGAGCCACCAGGGCTGCCCTATTATTATTATTATTATTATTATTATTATTATTATTACCATTGGACAGTCAAATGTGAATGAAATAAATCTAGTTGGTAAATTGCTTATTTAGCTTGCTAAATTTTCTCCTGGAAATTTTGTGCATCCTCATTTCTTAATATGACAGCTAATGTTTTAGCTTTCTTTTTCTCTTTTTAGCACTGAATAGTATTTCATTGTCTGCATTTGTTGATGAGCTTCTGGGACTGAGAATCCTCAGAATTCCCTTAATCCACCAAGGAAATCTCAAACCTACTTAAAGAAATTTATAGTTTTTCAAACTGTGCTGACAAGATCACTAATAATTTCTATAATCCCTGCAAAAAAAAAAATCTTATAAAGCTAGTGTTCTGTTTTGACCGGCTGAGGTTGAGACACTAATTTACCTAATGATGGTTGCCTGGTCTTAATTAAAAACTCAAGGGCTCCAGCCCACTGCACTGCCCTAGGGCATTGGGATTAGGGTTGTCAGATTTAGCACATCAAAGCAGAGTGTTTTATCTGGCAATCCTAGTTAGAATAAAGGCCCCACACGTCTAGTAATGATGATATAAAAAAAAAATCTAATGGAAAGCCAATACCGTATTTACTATGATATGGCCAGTGATAATGCCAACTTTCCACCACCCTCTTACCCCACGCCCACTCCAACCCCCCATTCAATGTATTCTCTCATTTATCTTATTCTGGTTAGAAATTTTGAGCAGCAACAATAGGTGCCCCTGGAATAAAAAGAAGACAACACAAATGAATGGTTACTTAATGCAAGATTTTTCAGAAGGCCCTTTTTCAAAGATTGGAGTCAACTGCAGATAGGGGAGGGTGGGAGCCACTGTATGGCAGAGTTTTTGTGGACTTGTCTCAAGGACTGCCTGTAAGTGGTATGGGGGGGGCGGCGCCCATGAGCAGATTTGAAGTGGGGCTCTTGAGATTCCAACTGTGCTCCACGCTCCAATCTGGGCTGCCCTGCTCTGGTCAGTTTACACAATAGCATTCAGCTTAAGGTTTCACCTGAAGAAGAAGGACCACTGCTAAAATGCCATCTGAAACCATTACTCTAAATTACACATGTGCTGTCCAGTGCAGGAGCCACCAGCCACGTGTGGCTACTGAGCCTTGGAAATGTGGCTAGTACAGCTTGAGTTGTGCTGTACATGTAAAATAAACATCGGATTTCAAAGATTTTGTATAAAAAAAACTCTCAGCTTTGGGACGCCCGGTGGCTCAGTGGTTGAGTGTCTGCCTTTGGCTCAGGGTGTGATCCCGGCTCCTCGGTCCAGGGATTGAGTCCCACATCGGGCTCCCCTTGAAGCGCCTGCTTCTCCCTCTGCCTATGTCTCTGCCTCTCTCTGCATCTCTCATGAATAAATAAATAAAATCTTTAAAAAAATTCTTAGTTTTTAGGTTGATTACAGGTTCAAATGATTATTTTGTGGATATATTGCCTAAATACATATATTATAAAATTTATTTTACTTATTTTTGTTCTTTAAAATGTGACCACTGGAAAAGACTTAAATGTGTGTATGGTTTGTATTATGTTTTAGTTGGATGGTGCTGGTACACCATGTTGGGAGTTACTCAGAAGAAATTCTAGGGCTGGTATGAATAGTGTGTGACCACTCCCAGGCTAGTTTACATTGTCCACTAGTCTGAGCATTTTGCAGCTAAGAATAATATAATGTTTATGTCACTGATAGTCTTCTAAAATAATAAAAAAATATTGAGGACTCTCTCCAGCTTTTTTTTCCTTCTTGGTATTTAGACTTATTTTTTTTTGTTATGGTTATAACCAGCCGAGGAAAGTGGGGAGGTGGGTCGTGACACTGACTCCATGGTTCAGAGAAACTGCACAGGTGGCAGCCCCAAGCAGGAACAGGTGGTTCTGGAGCTAAATATCAAGACCAAGACCAACCACGCCTTGCGGGCAGGTGTCCTGGCTCAGCCCAGCAGCCCTGCAAGGAACCCCATGGACTCAGGTTCCTCTGAGCAGCAGCTCCTACTCTTCCAGCATCACTTCCTCTTGTAGCTTTTTCTGCTCTTCTGCTTGTAACTTCTTGGGCTTTTTCTGATTCGGAAAGAATTCACGGCCCCTCTGCTTCTGTTCCTTCTTGGGAAGCTCCTCCTCTCTTTTTCTTTCTCTCTCCAATTCTTCCTGTTTTTTTCTTTTCCTTGGCTCTGTTCTCTGCTCCTCCTCTTGGTGCTTTTATCTTCTTGGCTGTTCCAGCTCCTGAAGCCTCTCAAGCTGTTATTTCCTCAGTGAGGCATCACTCAGGTGTCTGGAGTCAGAGAAACTTTTTTTTTTTTTTTTTTTAAGATTTTATGTATTTATTTGAGATAGAGAACATGAGCGGGAGGGGAGGAAGGCAGAAGGAGAGGGAGAAACAGACTCTCCACGGAGCAGGGAGCCCAAAGGGGCTCAATCCCAGCACCCTACCTGAGCTGAAGGCAGACACTTAACTGGCTGAGCCACCCAGGTGCCCAGAATCAAGAGAAACCTTATGTAGTGGCAGTGGCCTGGCACTCCTTGCCTTTCTACACGACCTTCGGTGGCACAGGGCACTCAGGGCTTGGATGAAGCCCATGTATGTACTTGCAGTATGCAACCTTGGCTTGGAAGTTCAAGTGTTCCCGAAATTGGAGGTGTGGAAGTTCTGGCCTGTCGTCTCCTCCCATTGGGGATCCAGCATGGGGATGTCCATGTTCCATATTTCCCCTGACTTATCAAGCACTTTGACCATGACCAACTTGCTGAGCTGACTCCTCAGGGCAAATAATTTGCAGGGCAGCCCCCTCCAAGTGACAGATGCCTGGCCTCTCTCTGGGTAGCATTTCATCCTCATCCTTTGTGTCATGGAAGAAAGAGTTCTCTGGCATGTGAGGAAATTGATTTTGAACTTGGCGGCATGCACCTTGACTTGGAGGAAGTCACTAAGCTTAATGACCTTGCCATGGAGGCAGGCCAGGAAAGAGGTGACCAGATTCTTGTCTACCTTGCCTTCCAAGTGGATGAAGTCCATGGTGCTCATAGAAATCTGCAGGGTGGAGACCTAGTGATCGTGCACCATGGTCGTAAGTCTTTTCAGCACTTCCTTGGCTGCTTCAGCTGTGGAGGGCCATGTTGATGGTCACCTTCATGATGGGCCTGAGACAGAGGCTGACAGAAGACAGAACGCCACCATCCTAGATGTGTCTTGGACTGTGGTAACTGCTGTCTTAGCCCAGCCGGAGCTCCCCACTCGGCACCACCACTGTTTCCTGAAGGTGTCCTTGGCGCCACTGGCTGCCACCACTGCCTACCCCTATGTCTGTGCTAAGTGCTAGAGACACAAAGGTAAGTGAGACATATTAATTTGTGCCTTTGAGGACCTCAGTTTAGACACACAGAGAGAGATAAAGAATAAATAACATAAAATATGCCCTCTGGACTCCAGAGACCTGACTGCCTTGTTCACAGCTGAATCATTGTCTGGGCCATACTGTAAAGTAAAGATTTGTTGAATACATAAGTAGATTAATGAATGCAGAGTACTAAAGGAACACAGAACAGAGGGATTAAGGAAGGTTTTGTAGAGGAAATGCTGACTAATGGATTAGAAAGAGGTAGCCAGGCAAATCAGGCTGGAGAAAGTATTCAGGAAGGAGAAAGGGCAAGGTTTGCTCAAATTTGCAGTAACTGATTATACCTGGTTATAGAAGGTGGTGGAGGAAGTGGTGAGGGGTGAGGTGAGTCCTAGATGAAGAACCTCATATGCAGAGTTACTAAGATTCTATCCAAAAATCAATGGAGAGTCACTTTTTTTTTTTAAAGTTTTATCATTTATTTGAGAAAGAGAATTTAAACAAGCATGGGGGAGGAGCAGAGGGAGAGATAAGCAGACTCTGTACTGAGTGTGGAGCTTGATGTTGGGCTTAATCTTGGGACCCTGAGATCAGATCCTGAGCCAAAACCAAGAGTTGGATGCTTAACCAACTGAGCCACTTAGGGCCCATTGGAAAGTCATTTTTAAGCAGAGAAATATTATTATGTTTTTTTGTCACATAGAAGGATCAATCTGAGAACATAATGGAGGACTAGTTGGTTATAGAATGGCTAATACTGGAAGCAAGAAGACCAACTAGAGATTGGTGAATAACTCAAGTAAGGGGAGATATGAGTTTGAAATAAGGCAGTGATACTACAAAGTAAAGAGAGGGACTGCCAGTTGCATTGCTGATGGCATCTGCACTGTTGTCAGTATCCCCTTCAGGAATGCTGAGATGTCCTGTTTCTGGACTGCGTTCCAGGGAGGGAGGCAGGGGTAGTGTTAACCAAAAAACTGCTAGACTGACAGGAGTAAGGGTAAAGGGGGAGAGAGAGAGAGAGAGAGATGAAATTTCTCATTCAAAAGGAACGTAAGGCCAAAAATCCAAAGTATATGGAAAAAATGAACATTAAGATGACAAACACAATCAACAATTAGAACATGAATTTACTTTAAAAAATACCAATTTTATAGAGAATTAAAAAAATATTTCTATTTATTTAAGAGAGAGCAGAATGCACGCAAGAGAGCGCAGAATGCACGCAAGAGAGAGCACAAGCAGGGGTGAGGGGCAGAGGGAGAAGGACAAGCAGACTCCCCACTGAGCAGTCTCAACCCCAGGGCCCTGGGATCATGCCCTGAGCAGAAGGCAGATGCTTAACTGACTGAGCCACCAGGTATCCCTCAATTTTATAGAGAAATTTGACAAAGTTTTAAAAATCAGTATGTTGAAGGTATTCAAAGAATAAATGAAGTCATGATATCTATAAAGAAATGATAAATAAGGAAACACAAATGGGAAGATGTGAAACAAAAAGATATGGATATAAAAAGAAATAATTTAAAAGTAAATCATTTAAATAAAACTAAAATGATAGATGGGCTGAACTTTAAACACAGAGAACAAACTGGAGAAATGGAATAAAGCACTGAAGAATTAACCTAGTATAAACTATAGAGAGTGAAAGAAATAAAAACAAAACAGCATGTAGGAGACCTAGAGATCAGGAAAGTCTGAGTAATGTTAAATAAGGAATTCCAGCAAAGGAGAATAGAGGAAAGTGTGGAAAAGCAACATTTGGAGATCTAATAACTGAAAAATTTCCAATCTGTAAAAAAAGACTTTGGGATTTGTTTATCTCGGGTTCATTCATTCATTCATTCATTCAGCAAACACTTAATGAGCACTTACTATGTAAGTGTTGGAGAGCAGGTCCATTGACAGAAAGAGTGACTATCAGAGGAAGCCCAGATTGTGTTTACTCTGGGACATGTTGATTGAAGAGTTCTCTGGGACAGAAAAGTACGTATCAGGAAAGTAAGAATGGAGCTCAGGAGAGCTGGAGACAGACATCTTAAGCAGTTGTTGAAATGAGAAAAATAAAACTCCCTAGACAGATTCCAAGTTCAACAAGTAGAGGAGGGCAGAGCAGGTGGGAAACACGTCTTGGGGGAGATGAAGCCTGCGGATGGGAGGGTCTGAAGAGAGTAGTATAGCGCAGGGCAGCCCAGGGTGGGGGGCAGATGCAGAAGATGAGCCCGACAGAGGATGCTGCTGATGCTGGGGGCGACTGGCTGGATTGGCAAGCCAGAGGAAGCTCTACAGGTGATGAAAAAAGACGGACCAAGCGCGAAGGAATCCTATTTTTCCATTCATATATGTAAAATGACAGATACGCCCTCACCTTCGCATTTGTCGCAGGTTGGGTGGCATCTCTCACACGTCTTGGTTTTTTGCTCCGTGTAGTAATGCTCTGGGCAGGTGGGGTGACACTCTCCCTCGGAGCGGAGCAGAAAGAAAAATGTATCGCAGGACAGGCAGTCGGCGGGCCCCGGGCCCTGGCATGCCTTGCAGCTCTTGCTGCACCTCTCGCACCGTCCAGTGGAGATTTCTGCGTAGTACCTGAAACCAAGGGGGGAAGCAAAGAATGAATCCGGGGCTTTGCTCTTAAGTTGGGTGTGGTGGGAGAAGGCAAGATCGCGGAGGAGTAGGGTCCCCGGGTCACCTGGCCCCACCAACTTCCCTAGATAACTTTCAAGTCATCCTGAAAACCTACGACTTCGGCCTGAGATTTAAAGAGAGAACAGCTGGAACGCTACAGGGAGAAGAGTTCGCGCTTCTATCAAGGTAGGAAGGTGGAAAAAATAAAAGAAATTAAAGACTCCAGTGGGGGAGGGGCGGGCTAAGGGGGGCGGCGAGAGCTCCCAGGACAGGAAAGTCCAGGCCAGGAGAAGCAGGAACTTTAACAATCTTCCCGGATGGAAAGGCGCTGCAGGGAACTTGGGCAGGATCCCAGGAGGGGCAGTGGAGCCCCCAGGTTCCCGGGGTCACTAACAGAGGAGGGGCGCCTGGGGGACAGCGCACCGCACCACGCAGACCGAGCTCCCTAAAGGGCTGCAGCGCCTGGCGGGGCCCCGGGAGTAGCACAGGCGGCGGCTCCACAGAGGGGGCTGCACGGCCCCGGGAGCGCGATTCCAGCGGCGCAGGCCGGGGAGCCCAGGGCACCGGGGACACAGCCCAGGATCTGGCGCTCCCCCCGGGACAGGCAGAGGCGGGGAGGGCACAGGACAGCGAGGACCTCCTGCCACCTCCAGGCGGCCCCGAGCTGTGCAGGTCAGCGCCCCGCCCCGGAGTGTCCAGGCCCCTGCGGACTGGGGGCTGCGGGAGTTCCTGCGGGAGCTGACTCCAGGGCTGGGGAGCTGCCGCTGCCACTGTGCTTGTTCCTCCTGGTGTCACCCTGTGCCTGGGAGGGGCGGGGCCGCCAGGGAGCAGGGGCCTCACAGGATAAACAGCTCCCACTGAGCCCTGCACCTGGCAGGGGGTGGGGCAGCTCCCCCAGGTGCACACACCTGAGAATCAGCACAGCCGGCCCCTCCCCCGAAGACCAGCTGGAAGGACAGGGGAAGAGCAAGTTCTTGGCTGAGCAGCGCTAGAAAGCTCCAGGGAAAGTCGAGGGATTTACAGTATATAGAACCAGAGGATACCCCTCCTTATTTTTTGTTTTTATTTGTTTTTAATTTTTCTTTTTTCTCTTTTTTTTCCTTCCTTTTTCCAGTACAACTTGTTTTTAGCCACTCTGCACTGAGCAAAATGACTAGAAAGAGAACTCACCACTCAAGAAAGAATCAGAAACCGTACTGTCTCCCACAGAGTTACAGAATTTGAATTAAAGTTCGATGTCAGAAAGCCAATTCAGAAGCACAGTTATAAAGCTACTGGTGGCTCTGGTAAAAAGCATAAAGGATTCAAGAGACTTCATGACTGGAGAATTTAGATCTAATCAGGCCAAAATTAAAAATCAATTAAATGGGGGATCCCTGGGTGGCTCAGCAGTTTAGCACCTGCCTTTGGCCCAGGGTGTGATCCTGGAGTCCCGGGATCAAGTCCCATGTCGGGCTTCCGGCATGGAGCCTGCTTCTCCCTCCTCCTGTGTCTCTGCCTCTCTCTCTCTCTATGTCTATCATAAATAAATAAATCTTAAAAAAAATCAATTAAATGAGATGCAATCCAAACTGGAGGTCCTAACGATAAGGGTTAATGAGGTGGAAGAGTGAGTGACATAGAAGACAAGTTGATGGCAAGGAAGGAAGCTGAGGAAAAAAGAGAAAAATAATTAAAAGATTATGAGGAAAGGTTAAGGGAAATAAATGACAGCCTCAGAAGGAAAAATCTACATTTAATTGGGGTTTCAGAGGGCGCCAAAGGGGACAGAGGACCAGAAAGTGTATTTGAACAAATCATAGCTGAGAACTTCCCTAACCTGGGGAGGGAAACAGATTCAGATCCAGAAGATAGAGAGGTTTCCCCCCCTAAAATCAAGAAAAACCATTCAACACCTTGACATCTAATAGTGAAATTTGCAAATTCCAAAGATAAAGAGAAAATCCTTCAAGCATCAAGAGACAAGAGATCCCTAATTTATATGGGGAGAAATATTAGATTAACAGCAGACCTCTCTACAGAGACCTGGCAGGCCAGAAAGGGCTGGCAGGATATATTCAAGGTCCTAAATGAGAAGAACATGCAGCCAAGAATACTTCATCCAGCAAGGCTCTCATTCAGAATAGAAGGAGAGATAAAGAGCCTCCAAGATAAGCAGAAACTGAAAGAATATGTGACCATCAAACCAGCTCTGCAAGAAATATTAAGGGGAACTCTGTAAAAGAAAGAGGATGCCCAAAGAAATAACCCACAAAAACAGGGACTGAATAGGTATTATGATGACACTAAATTCATATCTTTCAATAGTAACTCTGAACATGAATGGGCTTAATGATCCCATCAAAAGGCGCAGAGTTTCAGACGGGATAAAAAAGCAAGACCTGTCTATTTGCTGTCTATAAGAGACTCATTTTAGACCTAAGGACAACTACAGCCCGAAAATAAAAGGTTGGAGAACCATTTACCATTCAAATGGTCCTCAAAAGAAAGCAGGGGTAGCAATCCTCATATCAGATAAATTGAAGTTTACCCAAAAGACTGTAGTAAGAGATGAAGAGGGACACTATATCATACTTAAAGGATCTATCCAACAAGAGGACCTAACAATCAAGAATATTTATGTCCCCAATGTGGGAGCTGCCAAGTATATCAATCAATTAATAACCAAAGTTAAGACATATTTCAATAATAATACACTTATACTGGGAGACTTTAACACGACACTTTCTACAAATGACAGATATCCTAAGCACAACATCTCCAAAGAAACAAGAGCTTTAAACCAGATGGATTTCACAGATATTTACAGAACTTTACATCCAAACACAACTGAATACACATTCTCCTCAAGTGCACATTGAACTTTCTCCAGAATAGACCACATACTGGGTCACAAATCAGGTCTTAACCCATACCAAAAGATTGGGATTGTCCCCTGCATATTTTCAGATCATAATGCTTTGAAACTAGAACTCAATCACAAGAAGAAATTTGGAAGAAATTCAAACACGTGGACAGCCCCGATGGCCCAGTGGTTTGGTGCCACCTTTGGCCCGGGATATGATCTTGGAGACCCGGGATCGGGTCCCACATCAGGCTCACTGCACGGAGCCTGCTTCTCCCTTTGCCTGTGTCTCTGCCTCTCTCTCTCTCTCTCTCTCTCTCTCTCTTTCTCTCTCTCTCATGAATAAAATAATAATAAAAAAAACACGTGGAGGTTAAAGACCATCCTGCTAAAAGATGAAAGGGTCAACCAGGAAATTAGAGAAGAATTAAAAAGATTCATGGAAACTAATGAGAATGAAGATACAACTGTTCAAAATCTTGGGGATACAGCAAAAGCAGTCCTGAGAAGGAAATACATCACAATACAAGCATCCCTCAAAAAACTGGAAAAACCTCAAATACACAAGTTAACCTTGCACCTAAAGGAACTGGAGAAAGAACAGCAAATAAAACCTACACCCAACAGAAGAAGAGAGTTAATAAAGATTTGAGCAGAACTCAATGAAATAGAGAACAGAAGAACTGTAGAACAGATCAACAAAACCAGGAGTTGGTTCTTTGAAAGAATAATAAGATAGATAAACCATTAGCCAGCCTCATTAAAAACAAAAGAGAAAAGATCTAATTATTAAAATCACGAATGAAAGAGGAGAGATCACAACCAATACCAAGGAAATACAAACGATTTTAAAAACATATTATGAGCCGTTTATTATACGCCAATAAATTAGGCAATCTAGAAGAAATGGACGCATTTCTGGAAAACTACAAATTACCAAAACTGGAACAGGAAGAAATAGAAAACCTGAAAAGGCCAATAGCCAGGGATGAAATTGAAGCAGTCATCAAAAACCTCCAAAGACACAAAAGTCCAGGGCCAGATGGCTTCCCAGGGGAATTCTATCAAATGTTTAAAGAAGAAACAATACCTATTCTACTAAAGCTGTTCCAAAAGATAGAAAGAGACAGAACACTTCCAAACTCGTTTTATGAGGCCAGCATCACCTTGATTCCAAAACCAAAGACCCTACCAAAAAGGAGAATTATAGACCAATATCCCTGATGAACACAGATGCAAAAATTCTCAACAAGGATCCAACAGTACATTAAGAGGATTATTCACCATGACCAAGTGGGATTTATCCCTGCGATGCAAGGCTGGTTCAACATGTGTAAAGCAATCAGTGTGATAGAGCATATCAACAAGAGAAAACACAAGAACCATATGATCCTCTCAGTAGGTACAGAGAAAACATTTGACAAAATACAGCATCCATTCCTGATCAAAACTCTTCAGAGAGTTTTATAGAGAAACTCTATAGAGAGAACATTCCTCAGCATCTTAAAAGCCATCTACAAAAAGCCCATGGCAAATATCATTCTCAATGGGGAAACACTGGGAGCCTTTCCCCTAAGATCAGGAACATGACAGGGATGTCCACTCTCACCATTGCTATTCAACATAGTACTAGAAGTCCTGGCCTCAGCAATCAGGCAACAAAAAGAAATAAAAGGCATTCAAATTGGCAAAGAAGAAGTCAAACTCTCCCTCTTTGTAGATGACATGATACTGTACATAGAAAACCCAAAGACTCCACCCCAAGATTGCTAGAACTCATACAGCAATTCGGCAGTGTGGCAGGATACAAAATCAATGCCCAGAAGTCAGTGGCATTTCTATACACTCACAATGAGACTGAAGAAAGAGAAATTAAGGAGTCCATCCCATTTACAGTTGCACCCAAAAGCAGAAGATACCTAGGAATAAACCTAACCAAAGAGGTAAAGGATCTATACTCTAAAAACTACACAACACTTCTGAAAGAAATTGAGGAAGACACAAAGAGATGGAAAAATATTCCATGCTCATGGATTGGAAGAATTAATATTGTGAAAATGTCAATGCTACCCAGGGCAATTTACACTTTTAATGCAATCCCTATCAAAATACCATGGACTTTCTTCAGAGAGTTGGAACAAATAATCTTAAGATTTGTGTGGAATCAGAAAAGACCCCGAATAGCCAGGGGAATTTTAAAAAAGAAAACCATAGCTGGGGGCATCACAATGCCAGATTTCAGGTTGTTTTACAAAGCTGTGGTCATCAAGACAGTGTGGTACTGGCACAAAAACAGACACATAGATCAATGGAACAGAATAGAGAACCCAGAAGTGGACCCTCAACTTTATGGTCAACTAATATTCGATAAAGGAGAAAGACTATCCATTGGAAGAAAGACAGTCTCTTCAATAAATGGTGCTGGGAAAATTGGACATCCACATGCAGAAGAATGAAACTAGACCACTCTCTTGCACCAGACACAAAGATAAACTCAAAATGGATGAAAGATCTAAATGTGAGACAAGATTCCATCAAAATCCTAGAGGAGAACACAGGCAACACCCTTTTTGAACTCGGCCACAGTAACTTCTTGCAAGATACATCCACGAAGGCAAAAGAAACAAAAGCAAAAATGAACTATTGGGACTTCATCAAGATAAGAAGCTTTTGCACAGCAAAGGATACAGTCAACAAAACTAAAAGACAACCTACAGAATGGGAGAAGATATTTGCAAATGACATATCAGATAAAGGGCTAGTATCCAAGATCTAGAAATAACTTATTAAACTCAACAGCAAAGAAACAAACAATCCAATCATGAAATGGGCAAAAGACATGAACAGAAATTTCACCAAAGAAGACCTAGACATGGCCAACAAGCACATGAGAAAATGCTCTGCATCACTTGCCATCAGGGAAATACAAATCAAAACCACAATGAGATACCACCTCACCCCAGTGAGAATGGGGAAAATTAACAAGACAGAAAACAACAAATGTTGGAGAGGATGTGGAGAAAGGGGAACCCTCTTGCACTTTTGGTGGGAATGTGAACTGGTGCAGCCACTCTGGAAAACTGTGTGGAGGTTCCTCAAAGAGTTAAATATAGATCTGCCCTAGGACCCAGCAATTGCACTGCTGGGGATTTACCCCCAAGATACAGATGCAGTGAAATGGCAGGACACCTGCACCCCGATGTTTCTAGCAGCAATATCCACAATAGCCAAACTGTGGAAGGAGCCTCGGTGTCCATCGAAAGATGAATGGATAAGGAAGCTGTGGTCTATGTATACAATGGAATATTACTCAGCCATTAGAAATGACAAATACCCACCATTTGCCTCAACGTGGATGGAACTGGAGGGTATTATGCTGAGTGAAGTAAGTCAATTGGACAAACATTATATGGTCTCATTCATTTGGGGAATATAAAAAATAGTGAAAGGTATTAAACGGGAAGGGAGAGAAAATGAGTGGGAAATATCAGTGAGGGTGATGGAACATGAGAGACTCCTATCTCTGGGAAATGAACAAGAGGTAGTGGAAGGGGAGGTGGGCGGGGGGTGGGGGTGACTGGGTGACAGGCACTGAGGGGGGCACTTGACGGGATGAGCACTGGGTGTTATGCTATATATTGGCAAGTAGAACTCCAATAAAAGAATAAAAAAAAAGTTGGGTGTGGTGGAAAAATCATGGTTAGTGGGACAGTGTTTGTTCCCAAGTGGGGTGACTTAAGACTCTCCTCATAAAATTGACTCAGTAGATCCATTCCCATAGGCACACCTCATTTTATTACGCTGTGCTTCATTGCGCTTCGCAAATATCATGCTTTTTACAAACCAAAGGTATGTGGCAACCCTGCACAGAGCAAGTCTATCGGTGCTGTTTTTCCGATAGCATCTGCTCACTTCACGTCCTTTTTCACATTTTGGTAATTCTCAATAGTTCAAATTTTTCATTATTGTTACACTTTTTTTTTTTAAATTTTTATTTATTTATGATAGTCACACACACACAGAGAGAGAGAGAGGCAGAGACACAGGCAGAGGGAGAAGCAGGCTCCATGCACCGGGAGCCTGATGTGGGATTCGATCCCGGGTCTCCAGGATCGCGCCCTGGGCCAAAGGCAGGCGCTAAACCGCTGCGCCACCCAGGGATCCCTGTTACACTTTTTATGGGGATCTGTGATCAGGGATTACTGAAAGCTCTGATGACGGTTAGCATTTTTTAGCAATCAAGTATTTTTAAAGTCAGGTATGGATCTCACTCTTCTAGGCTTAATGCTACTGCATACTTAATGGACTACAGTGTGGTGTAAGCCTAACTTTTATATATATACACTAGGAAACCTGAAACTTCCCTTGACTTGCTCTGTTGCGGTATTTGCTTTATTGCAGTGGTCTGGAAGTGAACCACAGTATCTCCAGGGTTTGCCTGTAATGATACTAATAAATATAATGACTCTCAGTTTTCTTATCTTTTTTCTTTTTTAAAAAATTATTTATTTATTCATGAGAGACAGAGAGAGGGAGAGAGAGGCAGAGACACAGGCAGAGGGAGAAGCAGGCTCCATGCAGGGAGCCCGATGTGGGACTCGATCCCGGGGCCCCAGGATCACACCCCGGGCGAAAGACGGCGCTAAACCTCTGAGCCACCCAGGCTGCCCTCAGTTTTCTTATCTTTAAATTGGGCACTACAATCCCACCCCTTCTATTTGTATTAAATTATGTAAGGACACAAAAGGACTTATCATATGTAGCGGAGCCACAATAATTATTCCCTACTTTTGCCTTCTCTATACCCATATGCTTCTCCACTGGAAAATTCAAGTTTCAAGTGTTATTGAATGGGATCAGGGTATGGGAGCTGTTTCTAGTGCCTCTGAGTGATTCTTCTAGTTTCTCAGTTTTAAAAAACCTCTATTGTGAAATAAGAGGTGACATGAGTGATGCTAGTGTTTACGTAATAATAGATGTAACCTCTG
Organism: Canis lupus dingo; assembly: GCF_003254725.2. Classification (NCBI taxonomy): domain Eukaryota; kingdom Metazoa; phylum Chordata; class Mammalia; order Carnivora; family Canidae; genus Canis; species Canis lupus. Next base: position 82,230,162 of record NC_064243.1, read on the forward strand.
AAAAAAATTTTGGAGGCTAGAGAGAACCATAATCACTGTTCATCAACTTTTTACTACATAACTGACCATGCACTGGGGAATTCATAAACATCAATTCACCTTAATGAACCTAAATTGAGACACTAGAGCATGGAAGTCGGGAGCTTGCCTTTTGGAACAAACTGCATGGAGTCAAAGCCAAGCAATTCCACTTATGAGCTGTGCGACCCCGAGCAAGTCACACAACGTCCCTGTGCCTCAAGTCTGTAATATGAGGCTAATGTTAGTAGGTAAAATTAAGTAAGTTATTATTGAGAAAATTGTTAGAACAGTGCCGGGTTCATTATAAGTAGCACATATTAGTGATAATTATGAATCATATGATTAAATCTAAAAGCAAACCCAATCCCTATTTTACAAAGGAGGCTCAGAGAATTTAGACGGTTGGCTTAATGTCAAGCTTGTGAAGCAGGCTACTGTGATTTGAGCATATCTGTTACATACCTGCTATAACAAAGCAGGGCAAAGTAAGTAAAAAAAAATTTCCAGTAAGATAGAAGAGAGAAAAGAAATCATTGGCAAAGATGAGCTTCTATGGGTCATCTGATCCTTCTTGGCATCTCTGGACACTGGCACACTTAAACTATCCTAGAAACTGGAAGGTTTGCCCTTGGCTTCTCTGATGTGAAACTATTTGCTACATTAGTTTCCTTAGAATTTATTTCATTTCTTCTAATTCGTTGGAAACTAAAACCCAGGCTAGGTAGTGCTGAGCCTGCCTCTACCTAGCCACCTGTCACTGACCTGAGCGAGGCTCTTGTACCTCAGTGGCCTGGCTTGTGGCAAATCAGGCCTTGCTTTACCTTCTGCAGTGAGGTGAGAAGCAATTATTGCCCAATCAGTAAAAGACAGGGTGATGAAGGGAGGACAAAGAAAACATCAATCACGAACTGAAGAGCTGATAAAGACCACAGAACAGAAGGTCCGAAAGAGAGCCACCGGAAAAGGTAGAAACCCACATTTTCCCACACAGAGAATACATGGGCTTGAAGTCAGAAGATCTGATTTCCCATCGTGGCCCTACTATGTATTAGTGGCCTTGTGACTTTGGGCAAGTCACTTAAGTTCCTTGAGCCTCAAGTTTCTCATCTGTAAAATGGGGAGAATAAATCAATCTCTGAGGATTGTTGGAGAACCAAATCATAGTTTAAAAATATATTCTGAAAAAAATATATATTCTGAGTAGAAATTCTTTGTAAACTCCAAAGCAGCGTACATGTTCTTTACTAAAGTTACTAATGTGATGAGTTGTTTTTAAGATGAAAAGCATTAGTAGGGACTGTGAGGAAGAGAGCTTATTAATACACCATTTTACTTTTTTAATACACCATAGGTCTTAAAAATTATCAGAGGACAAGACAGTGGAGGGTGGACTAGACATGATTAAAAGAGTACAACACCGCTTCTTCCTTCGATGACTTGTGTGATGTGGCAATGCAATCTCCAGAACCTCAATACCTTGAATCAGATTTTGCGCACAAGCACAAACATTAATTGGAGGCTTCCAAAACTTGCTCTGAGGTAAAAGATAATTATGTGTGTGAGTAAAGGTTCAGAGGATCATATACCTGCCTTTTCAAGGCAAAGAGATTTACCATACGAAGTTGATGCGGTGCAAGAGGAACATTGATTTTATAAGAGGAACCATTTCTATTAAATATTTCCACTAATACCTCATTAATATCCCATTTGTTCCCCATTAAAGAGATTTATGGCAACCTGTACCTCTCTTCTCAGTGGGTAATTTCACACACTTCACAACGGAACAATTGTCTTCTTAATTCCGTGGTCCACAGTCTATTTAGATCACAGGATTACACCCTTTTGTGTAAAGAGTATTTAATGACTTGATTTGAGGGAGATGGAGATTACTTTTATTGGATCCAGATCTTTTCAGGCATTTTCTGGAATGAAGATAAAAGCTAAGCCAGGTGGCCCCATCTCCCTCCCTTGTTGGGTAGGGCCCTTTCTTCATGGATCAATTTGGCTGCTGTTTTTGAGGGGTGAGGTGTGTGACTTTGTGCTGTGTGTTGCAGTAATATGTATGAAAAATAAGAGGTTTTTTTTTCAGGTGCTTTTAACTTTCTTGGTAAGAAATCTATGGGAAGAATCCATTCCTTTTTGTATTTTAAGATTTGTTTTGTTTTTAAGATCTGTTATTTATTTGAGAGAGAGTGAGAGAGAACATGAATGGGGGTGGGCAGAGGGAGAGGGAAAAGTAGACTGTTGAGCAGAGAGCTGGATCCCAGGGGTATAAGTGGGAATATTTAACTGAAATTTTTCCCTTTGTAAAATCAGTGCCCACATACATTACTTAGACTTCACCTATTAAATCTGATCGGAACAAATCCTAATGCAGAAGAGAAAGAAACTACATGTATAGTCTTAGACTTCTCTAAGGGAAGAGTGCTTTGCCTCTGTCTTGTGATCTCCTGTACCTTCAAATTAGTAGTGAAGTTTGACACGTGATTCTGACTTGATAATCGACCCTTAATGTTATCTCACTGGGTCACTCTGCCTCTCTTCTGTCCTCATCCATTATATGAACTAGCTGAAATCCTTTTTTTTTTTTTTTAAAGATATTTATTTAAGAATCTCTACATCCAACGTGAGGTTCAAACTCATGACCCCAAAATCAAGGGTTGCGTGCTCTACCGACTGAGCCAGCCGGTCAGTAGAGCTGATATCCTTTAGGGACCATTAGACCTCAGTTGGACTCTCCTCTTCATTTCTTAGTAGCACCGAGACTTCAGTCTGGTGTTGTAGAATTTAGCTTCCTCGTCTGCCAAATGAGTTTGCCAAGAGTGCTGTCTAGAGTGGTTTTGGGAAACGAGTGTGGAGCACCTTACCCTTCCCTGCAGTAGAGGAGGCACTCCTTTTCCAGTTGGAATAAACCTGGTTGGCAGGAGAGGCACTGTGTGCTGCGTCTCCCTTCACATGTCCTACAGGAGTTGTGGCAGGGGACACACTGGTGGCTGTCCTCATCAGCGTAGTAGCCCTCGGGGCAGTCCTGCACGCAGATCGTGTCTGCCAAGGAAGGAAAAGAGTCTGCCTTGATATCAGGTATGACATGTGTCTCCCAAACCTCCTCTCTGTGCTCCCCTCTGTGAACCATGGTGGGAGTGGTGGATGCAGGAGGAAGGAGACGATGTCCCTCTGAGTATCTTGCTTCTCAGGTCTCCTGGGTTGGGGAGATAGATGCTAACACTTTCCAGATCTTGGGCATATTTCTCTCCCCGCTCCCCGCTCCTCATGCTCCTCCACTGCTCCTTCTTCTGGCTGAGTGAATTTTGCTTCATTTTCTTTCTCACATGCCTGTGTGAAGCCTAATCATGCTATCCCTGGAAACCTGAGGGCATTGCTTCACATCAGAGATAACCTGCAAATATGATCTGCTGGAGGTGGCCAGCCTCAGACCATGCCAGACTTCAGAAGATTTATTAATCACTGGTTGCAAAAGCCGGGGGAAATTCTGATGAGGGGCTGAGTACCCGCATGTTTGTAAAGTGTCTCTCCACCAACTGCTTATTAATCCAAGGGAACATAGTAACTAAGCAATGGAGACATTGGACAGCACTCTGAACAGATGACCACAGCTAGCATCCCTGTTGAAGTATTCTGGCTGAGAATGCATCATCTCCATGCAGCCGTGGGCAGCCTCACACAGGCTCCAATGGACGGACAGGGACCATATTCTTCTAAAATGTTGATACGATGTAGAAAAACTGTCTGTGGAAATGTTTCAGATTAAGGGGGGCTTCAGAGAGCAATACCTGGTTGGAAACTGGCTCCTGTTCCAAGGGGGAATTGCCACACTTATAAAACAGATGATATAGTAAAGTAGTGATGTTAAATTCACTTGCATCGACAACTGTACCATGGCTATGTAAAAAAGCATCCCTATTTTTAGGAAATACAGACCAAAGTATTAAAGCTAAAGGAGCCACAATGTGTAGGTCACATCCTCAGATGATCCGGAAAATATTTATTGGAGATTGAGAGAGAGCAAGAGTAAGCTAGTGATTGAGTAAATGGGGTACAAGATTAGGGGTGGGCAGAGTGGGTGAAGGGTACATGTGTGATGTTCTTTGTACTTTTGTTTTTTCTGTAGGTTTGAAAATTTTCCAAATATAAAGTGAAAAATTAGAAAGATACCAAATACCTCCTGGGCACCAGTTTTGCAGCTGGAGGGAAAGAAAGAGCCAGCCCTCAGCCGAGGAAAGGTAACTCACTGAGAAGAAGTCTGTCCCTTGGGCAGGAGTGACACTGTTCCTCTGTGGGCCCAGTGCAGCGGAAGCACTTAGCATGGCAGGGCTTGCATTTCAGAGCCTGCACATCCCAGTACTCAGAGTGGGTGCATTCCTCGTGAGGCATGCAGGTTCCGTGGCTGTTGACCTGCAGGCCTTCCTTACAGGTGGTGCACCTCCCAGATGACAAGCAGGTCTGGCAGGACTTGTGGCAATCTGTTGACACAGTGAGAGCAGAAGAGCTAGTGAGAGAGGGCTGGGGTCCCCGCTGGAAGGTGTGTTTCCATTCCTTCCTCCTCTGTTTCAGAGATTTCTAGGGTTCCAGGTCAAGGACATGGGGCCACCAGTTGGGTAGAGCTCTGGGGCTCTGGGTAGAGCATTCTAGTCAAATGAGAAGGAAGATGGCCATTGCACATTCTCTATACTATCTAGGGAGCCTCTTCTTGCACCATCCAGAAATACTGGACTCAGTGTAGTTACCCAAACTGCAACAAAATAATAAGCAATTCTGTAGAGTACAGAATTGTCATACGCTGGTTTGTGGCCTGCTCACCCCGTAACTCTTATGCTATGGTCTTCCACTGACCTCTCAGAACCCCTGGAGCTTAATACTAACATAACAATTGTTGGGGTGTATTATAATTATCTGTTGATCAAAAAAAAAAAAAAGCCTCTTTTGTATTCATTGATGAGCGCACAGTCCCCTGTGAGGGGGCCTGGCATGTAGCAGGTGCTCAGTAAATTTTTGTTAGGCAAATAAAAACAAAACCATTCATTTATCCCTGGAATTTTAGTAATTGCTGTTCCCTCTGCCTAGAATAAAGGTGCAGTTTGTTTCCTTCTGTTTTTCTTTTTTATCCTTTTCTTTTAAAAGGATTTTATTTATTCATTCATGACAGACACACACATCTTCTGCCCAGGTTCTAGTCCATGCTCTTTCAGCTGGAACATGGACACTAGAGTGCCATACGTAAAACACAGCCAGATCATCAGGCTAGAGCAGAAAGCTGTCAGGAGTCGGCTACATCTTCATGTCCCGTGATATGAAAAACATTTTCCTGGGACATCTAGGTGGCTCAGTGGTTGAGTGTCTGCCTTCGGCTCAGGTCATGATCCCAGGGGTCCTGGAATCGAGTCCTGCATCAGGCTCCCTGCAGGGATCCTGCTTCTCCCTCTGCCTGTGTCTCTGCCTCTCTCTCTGTGTCTCTCATGAATACATAAACAAAAAGTCTTAAAAAAAGAAAGAAAAGAAAAAATAATTTCTCTGAGTTTGTCCTGGGACATGGGGGGCCTGGGGTCTCTCTTGCTACATGGGTGCACCCTCAAGCTCCTGCTGCTGTTGGGACCACCTGTGCACATCTAAGCAGTGCTTGCTGGATGGCAACACTGGGGCCAGGTTACTACTGGCTGCCTAGCTGGAGTGAAACTCCAGGAAACGCCAGTTTTCAGGAAACTCTGGAGAAGTTCACCCAGGATGATTCATTTGTTTTGCGAATTCTGACAATAGACCACTTATTGTATTTTTCCTGTTCTGAGGCAAACAGTTGATACCTAGGCAAAACATCAGGAGGCATAAACAAGAGCAGATCCCTGCTTGAGCAGGGAGGGGTTGACCTGCTGGGGGTTAGGGGGGCGTACGGGTCCCCAGGGTCCTCAGGGCAGGAGCTGCCGAAGCACATAAGGAGCCACAGAGTGGGAGCAGATCCATGAGTGACTCAAGACACACCAAGAAAATCCTCTGTGGCACAGCTCGCCTCATACTGCTGTAAAGTGGCTTCAAGTTTTAAGAAAAAAAAAATCTTCCATTTTGGGTGACTTGTGAAGGCTCATCTCTGCTGTGAAACTTCACATGAGAATTCTTTTTGATCAGTAGTTCAGAGCTGAACTTTTATTTTTTTATTTTTTTTTTATTTTTGTTTTTGTTTTTCAGAGCCCCTTTTGTGAGGAGGGTCAGTCTGATGTGTTATTAAGAAAAGTTATGTGGTCAAAGCTTATGAATGATTCATGTTAAAAGTAAATAATAAATTAGGGCAGATTCAAAGTCTGCTTTCTTGAGCAGGAGGGAAATGGATGGGATGACAGCTTTGGGGCTGGAACCCTGCAAACCCCAGCACCTGCTTCATCTCAGCAGAAACCCACAGTTGTGTCAGGCTCCCTGGGATGCTTGGCCATGCCCCCGCGAGTCTTTACCTCTGCAATCCTTAGTCTCTTTTTCATAGTAAGTTCCCACTGGGCACTCGTCCAAACACTGTCCATCATAGAAAACCAAGGAGGGCTCGGCACAGAGGTCACAGTCATCGGCTGAGGGGCCACTACACTCCAGACAGTCTTCGTGGCAGGGGATACACTGGCCTAAGTCTGCATAGAAGCTTTGGGGACAGGATTGATGACACATATCCTTGTACAGGAACGACTGAGGCATACATTCTAGGGGAAAGAGGATGCAGCAAGTTACCCCCAGGACACAGGAGAAAGGAATTCATTCCTTTTGTAGTGCGCTGGCCTGTCCGGACCACACCGGCTCCTTTGTTCTGAGTGTTTCATGTACGTGCCCCATGACATCTCTAAGCTTTGGGAGAGAAGACCACATAGGGTGGCCTGTTGATGTGGCTCTGGGTTTACAGCCTGAAATGATCTGCCCTTTGGAGGTGTAAAAAAAAAAAAAAATGCAGTGCTGTGGCAGACCAGCTATGGCTGAGGTGCTGGAGGTATTGTTGACGACCCAGAAAACTTGCTCTATTCAATCCAAAAGTGGTTTAAAAATCCTTGCATTAATTAAATTTTCATTCAATGATAGGGTAGGTCAGTGACATAGACATGGTTGCTCAGTGTGAGGAATGCATTGTGGGTTTCTTTCATTTGTATTCATTGGGAGGGAAACCAAGAAAACATAGTCACACCAAGAAAATCTTTTCGATAGAACAGCACCAGTTAAATGAATCTTGCTCTGGAAAGGAAATTAGCCCTTCTTGGAGATAATAGCAGAAAAAAAAATTCCTAGCCAGAGTGTTATTCTGTCACCTGAACTTTTCTTTCGTATCTTTTGTGACAGTGGCAATTCTCTAGCTACCTCTGTGTTCCATTAATATCAGCCTCTTCTATAAGATTTTGGGCTCAAAGAGGCAGGAACTTTGGGTTCTTATTTTTATCTCTAGCAGCTGGGATGGTGAGTGGCACACTCCTAAGTGCTCAGTACACCTGTGCGGAAGAAATCATGCAGCAAAGGGGTTTGCATTTGTCTTGGCTTGAAGAATCTATAATGGGAAGGCATTAAACTCATCTTTGATTTCCTCAGTGATGTGCACAGAGGTGGTTATATTTCAGTAAAGGTAGGGAGACTGGTTCTCTCCATTCTGCATGGGCACCCTCCCCACCCAGCTCAGATCATCGGTCCCCAGGGAGGGTGGTTTGTGAGAGCCACACTCTCCCCTGGGATGCTCCCAGGTACCTTTGCATGTTTTCTCATGGATGCAGTCCTGACACATCTCAGGGCAATGCTTGCACACCCCCTCCATGGCCACGTGCCTCTCAGGGCAGGCTTCCCAGCATGCTCCCTGGTGCAGGATGAGGCTTCCTTGGCAAGAGTGGCAGTTGGTGGCATTTCCTTCACATGTTCTGCAAGGAGAGCTACAGGGCATACACGTACTGTCTTCTGCGTAGAAGCCCCTGTGTGGAGGACAGAGCACACCTGGAGAAGCTTTCCAACTAGGGAAATGAGTCACGCTTGGTGGCACAGGATTTGGGACTTGAAGAAAAAACTAGAGGGACTATTGCTATTGTGGGACCGAATGAGGCCATCAGACTTCCCAAGAAAGAGCAGTTAGAAATCAAATCTGGGAGGAGAAAAAGGAAAGGTACAGGCATTAATTATCCTTGTGAATTTGGTTTGTTTAAAGACAATTTGTGTTAATTTGTGTAGAGTTTGGCTATCTTCCGGGTCCCCATTTATCTCCTAATTTCTTTTCTTTTTTAATTAGAGCCTTATGTTAGAGTAGAAGATGCTTTTAATGCATTTTTAATGAGAAATTTTAATTTAATAAATTACTGAATTTAGTACTTAATATAAAATGATCATTCATAATTAGGTTAAGAAGTTGTTTTTAAAAAGCTCCAAAGGTTTAATGCCCTATAAAATTAGAACTGCTTTTGCTTTCCGATGCTCTCAGCCAACCTCTGGTGGCTTCTTTTAAACACACACACACAACATTAGCACAAAACATCAAATTTATTTACAGTAGCTGTCAGTGGAGTATATATTTATGTGACTGACTTTCTTCAAGGTGGATTCTGATGTCTGTATGTATATTATACCTCTGAATGATTACATTATCATGCCATAGACATCTCTCACTGATTGGTGAACACAGTACATATGAAAGCCTCAACCTTTTCAAATATATCTGGAAGATGAAGGAAATATAAACAATTTCTTTGAAGAAGAAAGCTGAAGGAAAAGCTAGAGCTTGCAAAACAGGAAAATCATAAACCAGTATGGACTTCTGATGTTCTAGGTATCTGTTCCAATTGTTTCCTATAATTTTCTACCTGTTTGTCAGCTATTGCTATAATAGTGCTGTGTGACAAAACACCCCAAAACTCATCGCCCGTGCATCTGTGGGAAGGCAGATCTAGGCTCAACGAGGCATATGTCATTGTACAGGGAGAGCTCAGGCATGTACTCCAGGGGAAGGAGGCTTCGCCCCGAGATACACAATGGACCCAGGTCTTCTTCATGTCCCTTTATCTTCGCTAGCATAGGGACCTACTGGAGCACATTCTTCTCTTAGCCAGGACAGAGCACAAGAAGGCAAGTTCATCCAGGCAAACAGGTTTTAAGCCTCTGCTTCCCTTCTGCTAACATCCTGTTGGCTAGAGCAAATCAACCCGGCCCAAAGTCAAGTGTCAGAGAAATCCATTCTGTGTCTTGCTGCAAAGTGACAAGCAGAGGGCACGGGGACGTGGAGGGGTGAAGAATTGTAGCCAATAACTCAGCCTACTAGAGTCCTTTTTGAATCCATGCCAATAAAGAATCCTATATGACGTCTTGATGTTTTAATGAACTCATTCACATCTGTTCAATCATTCTTTTAGCCATTCTTCTATTTATTCAGTAAACAAAAATAAACTGAATGTATCAGGAAGATATAGGACAGGGGTGAATAAGTGTTACATACCTAATGTAGTTTTAAGAAAGAAAAATTGGAGATGAAGCAGTTTAGGAGAAGAGGGGGAACCAAATAGTATCCAGATGAAAGCTACGAGCAGGCTCCCCTATCCAGTAGTATCTTAGCTTTTTTTGAACCATGATGGAGAACAAAGACACCACTGCTGTGTCCAATCAAGTGAATCTGTTAAAAATGAATTTGGCGAGACAGTGGATAGAAATACTTTACACACCCAATAAAAGTTTGATTAAATTTGAGAAATTTGAAGGTAAGTAGATTTAGTGCATTCTCAAAGCTATCATGTCTTCTACCTGAATGAGAATTTGGAGGATTCATTGTTTCCGTGTGTGTGGAGGGATTTGACTCCACCCAAAGAAAGGTCTGGCTTTCCTCCCTAGCGAACCTCTGAATTTGTAGAATTTCCCAAGTGGTAGGAATGTCCTTGTTATTCATCATTGGCCCCTCTGACCACACCTCATACTTTCTGGAAAGGAAGGGCTCAGGGTGGGACTGGCCACCCCCTGTCGTTTTAGAAGGGGGCACTGACCCCCCTGAAGGCCGAGAGATTGGAGGCTTTGGGCCACGTGATGTTACTTGACCTCTGGGGAATTTTCAGCACTACGCCTAGTCAAGGTCTCTGCAGATTTGTTTCTGGATACCAAACACGAACAGTTTGAGTAAGAATTTGTAAAGATGTAGCGCTAAGAAACCTTTTCCAGATTCTTCTCCTAGGAGAGTCTGTGCATGTCCTATAGTATGCTCAAATAAAAGGAATGGATTCAGGCAAAAAAGAGAAAAAAAAATATGAAGTGCATGAGATCAAGTTTGCTAATCTGTTGATTTAAATAGAAAATTTATCCTGGCTAATCAGGGTGAGTCAGGATATTCACAAGGGTCTAAAACATGGAAGAATGACGAGAAATAGAAAAATGTCCACGTGATTTGATATGAAAAAGACTCAAATGGATATTATTTTTTTCAATGGTTTGTTTGGTGATTCTTTCCCTACTAGCGTAACATTTTATCCACCTCTTTTTTTTTTATCCACTTCTAATGTTAAAGCACAATAAAACAATATTGAAGACTATTGCTAACTAAAAAATATGTCAATCCCAGAAACGTGTCAGGAGGCAGCCATAAGGTTCTTCACTTTCTGAAAGCAGCCTTCTCTACACATGATATGGAGAACAAAGGTAAAAGAAATATAGGGGAAATAATTAAATTTCCTGATAACTTACAGCCCATTGACAAGTACTTGGACAGGCAGAATGAATTTTCTCCAGGACCTCAGCTGCCTCAATGTCAATACTTTGCTGGAGGTCCAAGGCAACCTTAGCTAGACATTAGCTCTTCTGTAGGCTGCAGGCTTCTGTAAAATTCCTTTGGAAATTTCCTTTCTCCCCACACTCCACCCTCCTCTTCAAGATACACGTTAGCAATCATCCCCCAAACATATGGCCCACTGATCTACATCTGAAGGGCTTCCAGGACTAAGGTTTTACTAGACAGGAGTAAGTGAGTTTTCCCCAACAACAGCTAGCCCCTCAAGGTCCTTGAAACCTTGCTTCTGAATCCTTAGAGACTTATACTGTCCCTAACCCCCTTCCAACTTGAAAATATATGAGTATCCATTCCTTATGACTCCAGTATGGCTCTTTCTGCCCACAGGTCTTGTCCCTGTGCTTTAATCAAACCACCCTTTTTTTGCACCGAAGATGTCTCAAGAATTCTTTCTTGACCATTTGCTCCGGTACCCCAACATCTCACATCACACAGATCTTCCCAGTGATCTGCTCTCCTGTCTTCTCCCTGCATTTACAAAACTTTTTTTGTTAATATTTTATTTCATTGTTTAGTTAAGAAGAAAAATAATATTTCTTTTGAGAAGAAATGGCCACTTGCCTTAAATTGTTAATTTCAAAGTACTCTAGATTGAAGTTTTTCAGCCCAGACAAATATATATAACAAAAGCTGAATAGTTCTGGAGCTTCACCTCCAGACACTTTTATAGACACCTAAGACAGTGACTGCCAGCACTTAAAGTAAGACTGTATTTTTCTTCTATCAGAGCTTCATATCTTTCACATTTGGTGAATTTGAGCACACTTTTTTGTTACCTTTTAAACAATCACTATAATGATGTATGTTACTACTTAAACTTTTCTTTTTTATGAACATATACCATATTTGAAAAAGTGGTGGTCACTAATGCTGACATGGTAATTTTTTTTTTATTTTATTTACTCAAGTAATCTCTACATCCCACATGGGGCTCTAACTCATGACCTGGGGATCAAGAGTCACATACTCTTCTGACTGAGCCCACCAGGCACCCTGACTTAGAAGTAATTCTGAACATTTGGGTACCATTTCATTGCAGGTTATGTTCCTGTTATAAATCTTACTGCTGGTTTACGGGGGATCACACCCAAAAGGATGATTTTTCAGAAATAGCAATGAAGCTATGAAGCCAAACTGGATATTATATGTTTCTCAGACTTTGTCTTCCCTGTTTTTTCTGTAAACACAAATGTAGGGGACCTACAGTGACAAAGCTACCCAAAGCAGGGGAACACTTGCTCATGACTCTGTAGTCTGCAGGATTTTCAGACCTGTTAGTAGCTTCCCTACTGCTCAGAAAATACAACAATTTTTGGTTACTGTGTATCTGCGTACTCTCCTATAGCTTCAGAAGAGTGGCTTGATCCAGATTTGGAGAAGTGTTGAGTAATCAACTCATTGGAGGAAGGCAAAATGTTGCTCTTCCTTCTTCACTTTACTGCATTGTCAATTCCTATAACATTCAAAGAATCCAAGATAGAGTTGGTGAAGGGTGGTTATGATTAAATTGTCATCATGGCAAAGGTAAACGAAGAGGCAGTGATTGACTTTGGGACATAGATTTTTGACCTTCACCTTTGTTTTACTATCATGTCTTGGCTAACTTTGCTGCAGCTGGAATGTGGTTGCTGGAGCAGCCGGGCTGGGAGTTCCCTGACTCTGTCTTACAGCATCCTTCCTCATCTCCCTGGGTTCTCTTACTCTAAACTTTTCCTTCCATTGCCCTACACTCTGCCTGAGAAAATCCTTCAAGAGCTATTCACCAGGGGTGCCTGGGTGGCTCAGGTGGTTAAACATCTAACTCTTGGTTTCAGATCAGATCATGATCATAGGGTCATGGGGTTGACCCCTCTGCTCAGCTTGGAGTGTATTTGAGATTCTTCCTTTCTGTCTACCTCTCCCTCTCCCCCCTTGCATGCACATGCATGCTCTCTCTCACACTCTCTCTCTCTCAAATGCATAAATAAAAATCTTAAAAAGAAAAGAGCTATTCACCAGTATTGGTATCTGAAAAGCCAGATACCCAGGTAGGGAGGTACCGAGGAAATATGCTATGTAAAAGAAAGCAGCCTCAAAGATCCCCTTTTGTAGGATTCTATTTGTATGAAATGTCAAGGAATAAGCAAATCTATATAGAGAAAGTAAATTAGTGGTTGCTTAGGGATGGGGGAAATTGGGAGTTTCTTTTTGGGGTGATGAAAATATTTTAAAATTAATTATGTTGATGCTGCACAATTCTGTGAATATACCAAAAACCATTGAATTATACACTTTGTATGAGTGAATTCCATGGTATGTAAATTGTATTTCAAAAAAGCTATTCTTAAGAAAAAGAAACCCCAGTTAGATGAGAAGTTGGCATTGTATAATGACTAAGCACATGGGCTTGAGTGCTAGGGAGATTTGGGTTAAAATCCTAACCAAACCACATATTCGTTGTGTGATGCTGGCATGCTACCTCTTCCCTCAAACGGCAGAAAACAGTAGTATCTGGATAAGAGGATTCTTGTGAGATTAATGGTCTCGTACATTTGGAGCCCTTAGCACTGTGCCTGGACAGCACAAGCACTCAGTAAGTACCTGGTTTTAAGTGGCTTCCTTTCTCTTGGAAGTTCTTAGCCCTTTGTGTTATCTAGGCCCTAAGAAGTATGACATTGATTGATGTAAGTCTCCCCTACTGGACTCTAAGCCTTTTGCAAGCTCTGACTTCTTTCAGTTAACTTAACTTAGCTTCTAGTATCTATTCTTGTACTTAGTAGGTCCTAAATATTTATCTGCAGAATTGAACTGAATATGCTTGGCTTCTACACTAGATTGGAAGCTTCTTGAGTACCCTGACTTATGTTTGTACCCTACAGGATCTATATAAGCAGAAGCAGATACAGATACTGCTGATCTATCTCTAGCCACTACTGAGATAGATCTTGTAGATTGATCTAACATCAAACTCTTTTCATTGGTGAGCAAATGAAATTTCGAATTCCTTAAGACAGATTCTGTTGATCACCGCCCCGCCCCCCCAAACTCCTTTCTTGCCTCCCTCTTTCCAGTCTTCCTGGCTGTCAGTGTTCTGATATTATTTGAGTGTTTAAGAGTGAATCTTGTGTAGCCTAAACTGATCCTTCTATTTCCATCCTTCTTGCCAGATGTAAGTGATGCATTCTGGCTAATGAGATGTGAAGGGAAGTCAGAGGAAGCTTTCCTTCCTTTTAAAAAGAGATAGAGGAGGAGTCTCTGGTTGTTGCAGAGTAGGGCGGTGAGGTTTGGAGACGGGGCAGACAGGGTGGCTCAGGGGAGGACAAGCTAAGAAAGATACAAGAGCAAAATGGAAAGACTGTGGGTGTTTAATGAAGTGTCAGCCACTGATGTAACCAATGCTGGATTTTAAACTTTTGTAATATGGGATAATAAACCCCACATTGTCTCGGTCTTCCTACTTAGAATTTCTGCTGCTTGTCACTGAAAAGTTTCGTGACACACTTTTCCATTTGCTGTTCCCACTTCCTTTTTTTTTAAACCCTGGAGGTGGAACCATTCAGGGGAAGAGAAAAGGCATTACAAACCAGAGGACTGAGGAAACCACGAGGAATCAATAAATAATTAACCAGGTATTATTCTATATTTATTATTCATACCTCACACCTCACCTACTGTAACCATTTAAAGAGAGATTCATGTGTTCACAGCCTCAAAGACAACTCTTTGATCATAAACACCAGGTGGAAAAAGAGCATATTTTCACAAAAGTAAAAAACACGTACATATAAGAGCCACCAGGGAGAAGCGTGCATCTGGCCTTATGTACGTTTTGGCTGCTGTGGCGCATGGTGATGTCAGAGGCACGAGGGGACACTTCCAGAGGCTCTGTAACCAGGGAGGGGAGGAGGTCTTTGGTGCCAGAAGGAATCGCTGTAAAAGTACCGTAGGAGGAGGACCCCGAGTGGGACGTGGAAGGAAGAGGGAAACTTACTCAGGGCACGTGGTGTAGCACCTGCCTTCGTGGAGGAAGACGGGGAAGTCTGGCCGAGTCTGGCACTTGCTGCAAAGATTGGCTCCGGAGCAGGATGCGCAGTCCTCGGTACAGTTCTCACAGCTGCCGTTCCTCGCCGAGGGCCAGGTGCCTTCGGGACAGGAGGAGACACAGGCCTGGGCCAGCAGATAGGTGCCTAGAAGCCCAGGGAAGGAGGCAGAGCAGACGGTCATCGTGTGCCTGGTCCAACGGCGCACACGACCATGCAGGGAACGGATGCTCACAACTGCTGTTTTATTTTTTTTATTTTTATTTTTTATTTTTTTTACAACTGCTGTTTTAAACCTCTCCAAAGGCCTACATATGTGGAACACTTAATTCCAGCAAACCAAAGTATTTATTAGTGATGCTCAGTCTTCCACATTGAGTTAAATCTCCAGAAAAGAAATAGGCAGTGGGAGGCTTTTGCCTTGTTTCTTTTACTTTCCTACTGGTATTGGTGTAGGTCCCTCTGGGGCCTCCCTTTGCCCCTTTGGGTTATTCACACCATCGCCTGTCTTCCTGTAAGGCAGTTACCCCTGTGCGGCTCGAGGGTGTCTATTCTGCTTCCCCAAAGCCTCTCCCGCTCGACACTAACATAGAAGCAACTCTTCCATCCAACGCCACCTGGAGTGGGCAGTCCATCTTTTTATCTTTTTATTTTTATTACTTATTTATTTAAATTCAATTAGCCAACATATAGCATATCATTAGTTTCAGATGCTGTGTTCAGTAATTCATCAATTGCCCATCACACCCAGTGCTCATCACATCATGCGCCCCTGCTTATGCCCATCTGGCTCTTCATTTTTAATTGGAAAAAAAATGGGGTAACATCATTATTGAGGAAAATGATTTTAAAATCACCCTCGACTCCAAAATCCCAAGAAGATTCCTTCAATTTCTGTTTGTAAACTTTCATATTTCATACTTTTAAACGGTTTTGCCTCCCATCCCACTATGAACATTGCACATTCCCACACAATGAGCATTTTAATGGTCACTTTTAATTCTTAAATTCTCAATAGTGATGTTAATAAAATACCTCCTGAATTCAGGGAAGTTGTTTCTGATGTTTTGTTATTATAGAGGATGAAGCAGTTCATCTGTCGAGCTGTTAGGTTGTACTTGAGATTTTTTTTTCCTCCTCTAAATTCAGAAATGAAGAAGGGAAGTACCCTCCCCTGGAGTCTCTACCCTAAGTTCTCTTGTTTTGGTTAATGTGCTTTAAAGAGTAGTGGAACCCCTAGAAATGTCAGGTACCCAGAGACCCTAACAAAATCTGTGGCCAAATCAACAGATAAGTTCATCACACCTTTGGATAAGAACATTAACATTTTTCTTTTCTTTTCTTCTTTTTTTCTTTTTCTTTTGAAAGCCAGTTGCTTTTAGTTTTTTTTTTAATATTTTATTTTTAAGTAATCTCTACACCCAACATGGGGCTTGAACTTACAAGCCCAAGATCAAGAGTTGCATGCTCCACCAACTGAAAGGTGCCCCTGAAAATCAGTTTTTATTAGAGGTCACTCTTTGGGTCCCTGCATTTTTCCAGGGTATCTAGTGTGACAGGAACAGTGAGGAGACTCGATCAAATCCTGCAAACCTTTTACATAATGATGCTGATGTACATGAGAGACAGTGAATTGGCTTGGCCACTGCCACCTCTTGGCATATTCCACACTGACCTTTTGGACATGAAGTGCACTGGGTTGCAGATTCACCACAGGTTTTACAAGAAGGATGACATGGCTGGTGTCCTCTCAAAATGTCTGTGTAGGGACAGAAACCAGAAGTCAGTGTCCTTTGAACAGGTTCATACATTGTATTAACATGTTGGAAAGGATCTCATGTGTAATCTTCCTTCCTGCCCTGAATAGAACCTCTTCAATTTTGCATTGGTTAAACACTGGTACCCGCTCATTACCTGCACGGTAGACTTTATTCATTTATTTTTTTCTCTTTCTTCCAATGGATTATCAAGACATTGTTTGCAAACGTCCAGTGACAGGATAGCCTTAAATACAAGGAGGCTGTTTGAACTAACCGGTGTTCCTTCTTTCATATATTAGAAATCTGTAGGAGTGTGTGCTGTGTGTATGCATGCATGAAAGAATTTTCTAGTTAAAGGTCATCACTTCTCTCCTCAAGATTCTTAGGTGACCATTTCTCTTCACTCCAAGATGATAACAGAATTCATTGTGTCTTTTGTAGAGTAACTTTTTCTTTCCTTCCTCTCTGCACTCCCCCCCCCCCCACCCCTTTTTTCTTGTTCTTTGGAACCAGGTTTCATAATCGGTCGATGTTTGGGTTTCTGTGTTCTTCAGAGTAGCCACTGTGGAATGCAAACTTAAATTTATCTCCTCCTAAATCTTCATTAAACATTCACATAATGGAGCCACCTGTGAGCTTTCTGGTCGATCAGGTGATCTGTAGGCCATCCCAGGTCAAGGCACCATTAACCTGGGAAACACTAGAGGTGTTCTTTTCTGCCTTTCCCCCCCAACTTGAGAGCATTAGGTGGCCAGGCTTTTCCAGAGAATCAGCAAGTCCACAGGACAATGTCAAAGAGCTACAGACTAGCCTCAGTGGCATCACTCAGTGAGTACATGAGATCTTGACTGAATCTCTGGAGCTGCTTGGGAATCAGCATGAGTCTCACAGGAGAAAATTTGAAAAAGAAGTTCTAGCTTAGGATGTGTGATATGAATGACCCTGACCCTCAGTCAATTGTTCTTGTTGGCATCTCCCCATCCCTCTCCCTTCCTTCCCTCCCTCTCTCGCTTCCCACTCCTTCCTGCTTCTCCTGAGAGTCAGTCTGACACAGTTGGTTCTGTAGTCACACCTGCCTTCAGAGCCCAGCTGTGCCGCTTACAGGAGGGTAACCATGGATACGGTAATTAAACTCAGAGAGTCCTATTTTCCATGCCTCTAGAATGAGAGCAAATGGTGGTTCCCTTACAGAACTGTCGTGGGAACTGAATGAAACAGTGTGTGTAACACGCACACATAGCGGCACAGTGAATGCTAGACCTTCTGCTTCCTTCCTGCCAGTTTCCTCTGAGGTTACCCTACCTCCCCATTTCCCAGCCTTGGACCTGAGTTCTCTTTTCCCTCCATTCAATATGGAGTGACACCAGGGGGCATTGCTTGGTTTCTCTGAAGGCTTGTTAATTAGCTGCAGAGATTTGCCACAGAGAAAACTAGATCCAGGGGTAGGTAGGTAGACAGACAGATTGGTGTGGGTGTAGATACAGACAGATAAACATCAATGACCATCCTGCCGTGCTAAGTGTCCGTTCTCTTCCTAGTCTGGAGAAAGAAATATACCCTGGTTTTCCAGAAGACTGACTCACTGGTGAACGGTCCCTTGTGGGAGCTGGGAAGAGTTCAATTAGCCTTGTGCACAGCAGTACCAGGCATAGGAACCTCACAAGAGACAGCGGGAATCTCCACAGGACCTAGTGTCTCCCCGAAGGCCTTTTAAACCAGCAATTCCACTTTTGTGTAAATAATTGAAGGAAATGAAATCACAGTCCTCAAGAGGTACCTGTACTCCCATGTTCACTGCAATAGTCAAGACATGGAAACCACCTAAGTGTCCATCGGTGGATGAATGCATAAGGAAGATGCGGTATATGTATACAAAGAAACACTATTTAGCCATAAAAAAGGAGATTTTGCCATTTGCAACAAATGGATAAATCTTGAGCATTAAGCTAAATGAAACACGTCAGAGCAAGAAAGACAAATACTCTATGATTTCGCTTCTGTGTGGAACCTAAAAAGAACCCAAACTCCTAGAGTAGATTGGTGGTGGCCCCGGGTAGGGTAGGGGTAGGGGTAGGGGTCAGAGGAATGGATGAAAGGACACCAAAAGGTACAGACTTCCAGCTATAAGATGAAAAAGTGCTGGGGCTGTAACGTCCAGCATGATGTCTATAGCTAATACTCTTGTATATGTGAAAGTTGCTGAGAGAGTAGCTCTTAAAAGTTCTCACCACGCACACACAAACACACACACACGCACACGCACACACACAAGGTAATGTTAACACTACGGTGGTAATCATTTTACCGTATATACATACATCAAATCATCACATCATACATGTTAAGCCCGCCCAATGTTACATGTCAATTATATTTCAATGGAATGAAAAGCAAGATACTTCATGTCTGAGAGGAGTTCTTAAAAAAATAATAGCAAAATAATACTTATCAGACACCTTGAAAATCTTTAGTATTGTATATTGAGGCCAATGGCCACATTTTTCCCCCTCCAGGTATTGAATTTATCATTTTTATACTAAACTTTTTTATTTACAAAGATATGAGATTTTAATGAACTTTCTCAGTTTTTATTAAATATAATGTATATATCTACATATATGCATGTGTTTATAATTACATACGTCTCACATTCTGGCAATTTGGTATTTTACTGTGAAACGCTGGCTATAGGGATCCCTGGGTGGTGCAGTGGTTTGGTGCCTGCCTTTGGCCCAGGGCGCGATCCTGGAGACCGGGGATCGAATCCCACGTCGGGCTCCCGGTGCATGGAGCCTGCTTCTCCCTCTGCCTATGTCTCTGCCTCTCTTTCTCTCTCTCTCTCTCTGTGACTATCATAAATAAATAAAAATTTAAAAAAAAATTAAAAAAAAAAAAAAAGAAACGCTGGTTATAAAATTCTGTAATGCCAGCATGCTACCACTAGAGGGAGATCTGTACACACAGTTAACAGCAATTACGTGCGGCAATGGATTGTCCCTGCCAGACAGGGACTTTTTTCATAAAAGATTAGTGATTTAATCACAACAAGTAAAATTTGACCTTGAGCATAGTTTTTCTTTTCTTTTCATTTTTTTTTTCTTTTTCCACTCCAGAAATTCTGGACTGGACAAGACCTCAAAGAAAAAAAAATTACCCTGACCAGGAAAATGTAGTGTCTCTTCTTCAGAAACGACTATAGCTAAACCATATAAAACAGAAGTTTTATTTTTAAAAACTTTGTTTTAAATAAGCAATACTAACACAGTTTTAAAAAAAAACAACAAAACCGAATAAAGGGAATATATCGTGAAGTATCTCTCCGTCTTTTTCATATAAACTATATCTATTCACACAGTTTATCACATTGCTGCTTTTTTTTTTTTTTTGTAATGTATTTTTGGGCCCATTCTCTATGGCTATATAAAGAACCCCCTCATTCTTCTTTATGACTCCATATTGTTCCATTGCATGGATGTATCATAGTTCATTTTTCTAACTGAGAACTCTTGGTGACCACTTAGTGTTTATTTATTTTTTCCAATCTCAGCTCTTCCAAATAACACTACAGTGACAGGGAAGGCAAAAAGCGCTCTTCCAGCCTATTCTTATAGATCTGCAGGACCAGAGCCTTCTCTTTCTCTTGATAGCCTCTCCCAGAGATAACCACTCAGCACATCGGGAATGCTCTTAAATGCTCCAGAAAGCTCCATTGCTGAATTTCCTCCCAGTCTTTGGCCTTTGAGTGCCTACGTTGTGGTCACCACCTCTTTCTGTTTTCCTTTTAGGAATTCTGAACCCCATTTCCTCCTGGTAGCCCAGCTTCTTGGGTTAGTTTCTATATCACAAAGGTTTTTGATTCAGTGCGATTGTCTTCTCCCTACTTCCCTGTTACCTCTTTTGATTTGAAACTTCCGCCGTGGCTTCTGTGGCAGGCTCTTCACCAAAGATGGACTTGCAGTGGGCACAGGCTCTTTTTTTATTAAAAAAAAAAAAACAAAAAAAACAAAATAAAGTGTTTTATTTTTTTAATGCAAGAAAGATAAAGGTCAGTTTCGCCTCTCACCTTACCACTCAGAAATGCCAGAGATGTGTTCTTCAGCCCGTAGGTTTCCCATCTTCATATTGAATGTGAGTGTATAATTACACACGCATGTGTGCATGTAATCATCTACGTCTTCTGCATATACCATATTGACCATTTTGCATTTGATATTATTTTATAGGCATTTTTGCTATTAAAATTCTTCATACACTGTATTTTTAATTGTTTATGTATTTGCATGAACCGTAATTCACTTAATTTTTTTCTTTTGTTACATTTTTAGATTGCTCCATCCACCTCTTTGTTTTGGTTATTATAAATAACTCTGTTATTGACATCTTTATACACATTATTAAGTCAGGACTCTGCTTGGCTCTTAGGCATCCCAGCTGACCATTATTTGCTGACTTCTTTCTGGAACTATTTTTTCCCTGACCCAGGCTCCCCAAATTACTTGCTTTCTCATGACAGGGAAGATTGTTTTAAAAGGGAACTTGTGTTTCCTGTGTGAAGACAGGGTCAGGTTAAAGGGTTGGGGAGTAGTATAACTTTTATTGTGCCTTATTCTGTCCTGGGAGCTTTCTGTGTGTTCTCTCATTTAATTCTCAGATGACCTTGGCTGAAATAGTTCCATGTTCCTATTTTATGGGTGAGGGATTCAGACAAGATGAGTAACTTGTTCAAAGTCACACAGTTAGTAAAGAAGAGAGCCAGGATTTGAATTCTGGTACGCTGAACTCTAAAGCCTACATGCACTAGAGAGACTTTTTAGTGATTTAACTGGGATTTTAAAATAGTTGGGAAAGAGGTCAAAGCAGTGGTGTAATATGACTTTTTGGAAAATAAAACAAAAAACTTGATTTGTAGTGTTTGCCAATTTCTGTGGTGTAAATACTCTCACCATAATGGATGTCAACCTGCCAGTGGTTTAGTGATCCCCCAGTGAAATTCCTGGATATTTAACAATCAGTGCAAGTGGAGACAGGTGGTTCCTTCCTGGATCCAGTGGGCCACAGGTAATTATTTACTCATCCAGGGTCATGGGTTTTCTTCACTGAGTTCTGGTTTGTTAATTAAGTAAAAATAATGTTCTTATTTCTAAGTGAGGCAACCAGACAGATAGATATAGATATAGATATAGATATAGATATAGATATAGATATAGATATAGATATAGAGAGATATACAAAGTCCTTCTAAAAATCAGATTTTTGTGGCATTCTTAAAGTTCTCTAAGATTCAGTTGCTCACAGGCAACATATCTCCCCACCATTGAGATTTATTTTTTACATATGGCTCTCAGTGTTGTGACTGATTCTGGAATTCTAGGCTTCCTCCGGGCATAGGAATTAAGATCAAAAGACAGTCTAGTGAGAAATTGTTAGGATGTGGTCAAAGATAAAAAGTTAATTCCCCTATGTCTGTACTTTGTAGATTAAACTATCATCATAATATGTAATTGGAGCCTGTGACAAACAAGGTTTTAATCGATGATGGAAATAGGTGGGTAGAGGAAATGTGCAGGAATTATTCCTGGGACTTCCCGGCACTACCAGGGGGAAACCACTTAAGAAAATCCACATGATTTAACAGTAATAGGGTAAACTGTTTCCATTCCCAACAATGGTTTCAGGAAAGCAGCCGAATCTGGGGCGTGCCACACCCGAACGTTTTCACCAATGGTTGCTCTGTGATGCCTGAGTCACTGCTAAAGCCTTTAGCAGCCTATTTAATGTTGGTTCTGCTGTCCTGCAGGGACAGTGGGCTGAGTAATCTTCACAGTAGATTGTGACTAAGACAGGGGATCCAGTAGGCATCTATGCTTTCATGCAAGGGATTCTTTGCTGGCAGGAAGAACAGAGTTGGGCGGCCATCTTTGGAGATTCCTTTGTCTTGGCTGGAGGATTTACCAGGCATGGCCAACATGTGGGGAAAGCTCCATCCTTGGGCTGGGATGGGAGGTATTCCCACAGCGTGTGTAATTACAAAGAATGATGGTCCTCTCATTGTAACTAGCCACCTCACTGAGAGAGGGGTTCAGTGAAATCTAGTTGGATTTTTATTTCAAGGCTATTTCCCCAACACATGCTGGCACAGATGATGGGGGCGGTTGCAGTCTCTGGATGCAAACAAGATCTTATTGTTTCCACTGGGAAGCCATGTGGGTGGAGGAATGGACTGAAGTTTGTCCCATTTCACCTTTTCTACATGGATCTGCAACTGTGTTGAAAACCACAATACCTTGCTGAGAGCACATTGTTGGAGCTCCCTCTGAGTTGACCCATGATGACTGCAACCTGCTTAGCATCATTTTAAAGGTGTGGCTAATTAGTGCCTGTTTTCTGGAACCTTCTGCCCTCCTATTACACCCTCAACTTTATTTTGTTTTGTTTTGTTTTGTTTTGTTTTAAGAGAAGTCAGGAGTAAGATGTAGGCATTGGCTCAAATACGCCCAGGGCTTGAAGTAGTGCATTTCCACTTAGTGGTGTCTAAATTCTGCTGGGGTATCTGAGCTACCTCCTTACCTTGCTCAGTGAGGAAACAGTTTTTCCTCACTGTTAATAGTCTGCATGTCTGATTTCCTAGATCATAGAAAAGTACAGCCATGTCATTGACTTTATTGCTTTTGTCCAGCCATGAGAAACATTCTCATCTGCTTCCCAAATCCCTTATTAGTGCTGGATCCCCAAATGGACTAACTCCTTCCTTTCTTCAAAAACACTATATTTTGACAGTAGAAAATGCAGAGGGGTGGGTGTGGTGCTCTGACAAAGGGGAACAATCAAGGCTTGATTTCTGCTTGCAAAGTGCGTAGTCCAGTTGAAAGGGACGTGTAATCATTTGGGGAATCAAATCTGCTCTGACTCTTGGCTCCCTGGACCTTTTCATCATCTGGATGCCAGATAAAATACAGATGTTCTGAGCTAGAAACACAGCACCAGACTATTTTCCTCTTGGCTTGCACTGCCTCTTAAATGCCTGAATGCCAGACAAACTCGTTTTCAGCATTTGGGTCCAGCTATAATTCACAGAAGATATCCCAATCTGGATTGAATGATTGTCTTCCCAGCTATGTCTCTGAAACTGGCCCATGTTCTCCGTGGCCCTTGGCTGCTGGGTTTGTGATGGTCTCTGAGCTGCTTTTCCTTTAAGTCACACATGGTGACACTGTCGTGGTGGATAGTCGCCATGGATGTCCCTCCTCTGAAATCCAGCAAGAGCCTTTCTCCTGCCTGGGATCTATCTGTCTCCCCAGCCCATTGAAGACTCATCCTGGGCAGACCTCCTCTGCTGCTGCACTGAAATGACCTTTTTTTTAAAAAAACAAATCCTTGCCTTGAAATCAAACGGGAGAGCATCCCTTGTTTTCATGAGCATCTCTGCATAGAATGTGAGTCAGATTTTTCCAGCAGGAAGAGGGTTTTGTTTTTTAACCACCAGAGACACAGAGAGGTAATTGGAGTTTGTAACTACCTTGCAGAGAGGTCATTGGAGTTTGTAGCTTCTTTGCAAGGAAGCCTGTGACTGAGGCTCCTGTGTGAGGAGGTCAGTATTGAAGATGCAGGTAGGAATGAACATGCACAAGCCTTTACTATTATATTGCAAGCTTCCACACCTTCCTCCTGCCCCCATCAAAAATCCCCACTTTCTTTATCTGCAACTGGAGGAAGACTTTTATTTTATTTGAAAGACAGGGGAGGGGCAGAGGGAAGAGGAAGGGAGAGAGAGACACTCAAGCAGACTCCCACTGAACGTAGAGCCGGATTCGAGGATCAATTTCATGACCTGGAGATCATGACCTGAGCCAAAATCAAGAATTACATGCTTAATCAACTGAGCCACCCAGGCACGCTTGGAGGGGAGCTTTTAAAAGGCAACCTTGAATGATGCTAAGTTCTAATCAGCCAGCCAGATTAGCTGCCTCAGCTTAAGATCTAGTACTTTAGAGTGATTCTTCCTTGCCCAGCTGAAAAAGCCCACCCTTGCCAGTCGTTTTCCTTTCCCTTGGATCAAAGCTACTCTGAAATCTTTGAGACAATGGTCATAGGGCCATTCCCCTACAGTTCTCTCCTTACCTGCTCCGAGGTCTCCTCCACCGGATAGGCACTCCCTGGCCATACCAACCAAAAGGTGTGCTTGGGTTTCCCACCAGGTCAGATGCCAACCAACCACAGCCTCCTACCCAATCCTGCCCAAACTGGATTCCCACTCTGAGCTTTGGTTCACTGCCCTGCCTTTGTCTCTGGGATATCCCAAAAGCAAGTGTTAAGGTTGGGGGAGGCAGGCAGAGAAGGTAGCCAGACACCTGCTCACACTCTACCTCTCTCTTTCTTGGGAGGCACATACCATTCCAGAATTTGCCTTCCACGTGGGGCTGGGCAGGACCCACACACGTCCCATGCTGCAGCTGCAGTCCTTCCTGACAGCTGCTGCACTGGTGGGGGCCAAGGCCAACGCAGCTCTTGCAGGCCGGGTGGCAGGGCTCACATTCTCCCACTTCTGGGTTGCCGTAGAAGCCAGGGCCACATCTCCTCACACAAGTGCCACCTGCATGAGAACAGAGAGGGGGCATGAGGGTGAGTCCCTGCCGGCTTGGCTTGGTGCTCCATGCAAGGCTGAGGGGAATCTCAGGACCAACTTTTTGTTTGAGTTTGTTTTTATAGAAACCAAAATGACATAAGCCTATTTCAACCAAGAAACGTGTCCTAAATCCAATATTTCAGTCCTCTTTCAACCAAACATTTAAGTTTGCTCAAGGGGCTAAGGGGTTAAGAGCATGGAGTAAAGAGCTTTAAATTCTTAGGGCCTTGGAAGAGAACAAATAAAATGAATCTCTGTGCAGAACTGCTGGGGATCAATGTGGGCTGTCCGCCGCACCATCTCTCCTGCAAACATTCGAGAGCACTGGACTGTTAGTCCCTTGACTGGAAGACTCATAGTGTGTTTCTTTCCTAACCATCTGGGATTGCCCAAAACCGAAGACAAAGGATCCTGTTTAACTTTTACAGTGCTTAGGAATGTATAGCGTGGATTGAGTCTCAAGACAAGAGTCATGGTTCTGAATATTCCAGGTGATTCGTTCCAAGGCATTTATCTTCAATGTTCCCACCACCCACCCCCTCCTTCACTCTTGTTTCCATCAGCTTGGAGATGTTTGAAATTAATTAGTGAACTAGGAACTCTGCTTCAGTAATAAAAGCAGAAGGAAGTAGTCCTGGCTAATGTTTATTTTCAAACCAAATTAAAATCCATCCTTGGACAAGATGCATAGGAAAAGTCTGAAACCAATCAAGCAAGTGCTCTTATTTCTGGATGGGACTTGGGAGCCTTGTTCTTCCTTTGTGCTATGCCATTCTCGGGCTTACCCAGGAGAAAGAAGCCCTCTTCACACCAGTAGCACTCATGCTGGTCACAGTTGCTACAGTTGGTATCACACGCTTTACATTCAAATTCTTCACTGTAGGTCTTCTCAGGACAGGTTTTATAACAGTGGTGGTCAAACCTAGGGAGGAAGAGATGGAGTTTCTTCCATGAGCTATGTTGATATATTTCTCTCAACCACCCCAATTTAATTTAATTTAATCCTTAACATTTGTCTACACATCATTTTTAACAGGTATAGATATTTGGGTTTCAAAGGCAAAAACTTTGTCTTGGTCTATGTATGGTCACTAAGCAAGTCATGAACCACCTTCCTCTGGACCCTGAGGACCCTTCACCCATCAGCTGTGAAGAGGCTGGGGAGAAGGAAAGGGTACTAATATTCATTTATGGAGCGTGGATTTTGCATTAAGGCCTCATTTCAACTTCCATGCAATTCCCATATGGTGGCTATTACTCGTCTTGAATTTCTGGTTAAGGGAATTGAGTCTCAAGGTTAAGTACTCAAAGACCCATAGGGAGTTAAAGCCTTACCTGGGATTTGAATAGCTTGTGTGCTTTTGTCACATGGCAATAGGAAGGGGAGGTGATATTGAGACCTACCATCTTTGACTTGTAGAATTGAATTCAGGGGATGATTCAGAGCTCATAAAGTACCTGCCTTCATCCTGGATTTTCTGACTCCTGATAGGGACAAGGTCTCCATGCAAACACTAGGAAACAGCTCAGTGTTGAGTTCAAGTAACTTACCAAAATGTCTACAACTAGATTATTTATTATTATGATTTTTTACAGCTAGATTATTAATATTAAGAAGGAAGTGTCTTAGCTTGTACGTATTTATATTTATATTAATATATGCATATTATCCCTTCTTATTCTACATTCTAAGTGTTGTATTTCAGACTCGGTTGAATTACTGGCTCATGTGAAGGGGGAGTGGAATCAAGCTGACCTTTGCCCTTTGATGAATTTCAGAGCAACGACAAGGTATCTGAGGAAAGTTTTTATTTCTTCACTAACAACTTCTATTATATAGTGTTTTATTCGCTATCTTCAGAGTTACTAAACCTTCTAAAGGGTTGTTATAAATGCATGTTTCTTGAAACAAGTATCTCATGTTTTACTCTCAGTGATACTGGGCACGTTCTTTCAGTGTGTTCGTCTCTCAAGGGGTTTTCTGGAACCTGCTCATTAGTAGCCAGCAGCACGTAGGAGCAGGGCTGGCTCCAAGGTTGAATGGGATGCTCCCAGGTGACAGGGGAAGTGGATGCATGTTCGAGGGGTGTGCCCTCATGTCAACATGAGGAAGTGTGCAGTTAGGCTGGAGGGATGCAGTGAAGAGGAACCGGGATGGAGGAACTCCTCACCCACTTTTTTCTTTCTGTCATCCACTTCTGTGTGGTCACTATTTGAGTCTAAATTCTCCTTTCTTCATTCTTCGAGGAATATTCTGTGCCCCCAACTGTGTGACCTCACCAAAGAATGTTTGCATTTCTGCTGTTGGTCTCTGCCCCAGGTGGTCTGTGGCGGGCTGTGTGCTGGGTAAAGGCCAACTATGAACATGCTGACAGATTGCTTTCTGCTCATTTACTTTCATCTGTACTACCTTATAATAATTAAGTTTGGGGGCCTCTTCTCCATTCTTCCTCCCCTGTTTAAATGGAGCAGTAAATTAAATCAGTAGGTCAAGAATGTGGAGATGTAGACCTAGTTAATGTAGAAGGGAACAGGCTACTCTACAAGAGTTGAATGACAACTATACACTTAGGTAATGATAAGGCTAACTGATTCTTTTTGAATCTTGAGCCCCTCGAATGTGATAGAGGTGAAAGGCAGTGTGGTGACAGGAGGACCCAGCCCACTAAAGTTGAGGCGACCTAAACCTGGACCCCCCCACTGGCTTGTGGTACAATATGAGGAAACCCACAGGCTCTCTGACCTTCAGTTTCTTCCTCTGGAAAGTAACATCAATCCCATGTCCCTAGCAACATTTGTGGAAAGGTGAAGAGAATAACTGGTGGATGAGTTTACCATAAAACTCCCCCGTTCCTAGCATGACAGGGAGGAATTGTGCAGCTTATGCATTATTTAGGCCTTCCTTTTCTTCTCCTCTGCCTTCTTATCTTTTCTCCCAAGATAGGCACCAGTGTGCCCTAGGAGGTAAACTAAGATAGGAAGGGGAGGTGATGTTGAGACCTACCATCTTTTACTTGTAGCGTTGAATTGGAGAACTCTGGGAATGATTATTATCTGTGTTTCCTTTAACCTAGTGGTCCATGTCTCTCATTACCCAGAAGATGATTCAGAGCTCATAAAGTACCTGCTTTCATCCTGGACTTTCTGACTCCTGTTAAGGACAAGATCTCCATGCAAACATTTGGAAATAGCTTGCGTGGGGTTGGGTATATTGTTAAAGTTTGTTCATGAATAGCAAGGTCTGAATCCTGGTAACCCATGGCAGGATTCCTAGACACCAGTGTCAGGTTGGGTGACTTCCAGGACCAAGAAAAAGAGGGCCTCCTTTTGAGGCAAGAAAACAGCTGGGCTCTTATTGCTAAATCCAAGAATTGTTCATTAATAGCCTGACAGGGCAGAGTCGCTTCAGGCTGCACGGCCTCTTTGCTTTAATCACTGGATTTAGGATTAAGTCAGTAATGCTTAAACTGCAGAAAAGTTAGTGCCATGAAAAAAAATGCCAGACTTACATGTAATACCCCGTAGTGCATGATGTACACGTTCCTGGATCATCTAGAAGAAAATTATAATAATGAAACATAATAATTACCGAGTCCATCATTTGGAAAAATGGGCTTTGGAGAAGTCGTGGCTTGAGACAAACAATCTTATGGGATGTTTCATAAAAGGCACTGTCCAGAAATGATATTTGCACAGATTATACCATTTTTAATTAGTAACAAGATGTATGCTATGACTTAGCTTTATCAAAGCTAGTCAAATAAGAGTTCTCGTGAAGAGTTGGCCCTGATTTTCAAGAAGTATAGTCTTAAGCTCCTAGGTCTTCAAATTGCAGAGTAGGAACCATCCTCATGAAGCGTCTCCTGGCTTCTACTGAGGGAAAGGCATCAAACATCCACACGTGTATTTGGAAGGGGCTATGGGCTCCCTACTCTGAATGGTAGGTTTTCCATGAGCTACCCCAAATGCCTGGCAATGTGAGGGATTGTGATCTGGGAGGCTCCTTTGAAACCTGGACAATTATTTTTTTCCAATACAGTATCTACTTTGTGTTGGGTACTTCACAAACCTCTTGAAGAGTTTTACATTACTGTCCTGTTCTCATTAAGTACAATGATTCAATGTGTCCCTTTTGGGTCAGAGAAGGGACTCTTTCCTACAGCTTTCGGGGACTTAATGAGAGAGAAAGGGCTTTGAGAATCACTAATTCAGTCTATTTCCCTTCGTTGTAACCCTCCCTGAAAGATGCCAATTCCCAGATCCAATTATTAAGGGAATTCTATAATTTCCGTTGGCTGGCCCTGCAAATCCTGTGACTCACAGAGCTACCTCCAGTTAAGTTTCTGTGATATTCCAGTTCTGCGCTTTTCATTCCAATAGGAGATGGAAAAAATAATTACTCCTCTTTAGAATGTGAAGATTGTATGCGACCTTTAACTTTACTTAAACCAAACAAAATTATGTCCTGTGAACTTTGTGCACTGCTTTCCTTTCTAATCTACTGTAGACTCTATTTTGGTTTTCACAAAGTCTGTCCCTCACTCGAATCTTTAGCCAAATGTCCATCTCGGGTTCTCCTAGGGATGTTGCAAGGCAATACTATTGCATATGACACATCATATGGCTAATGTATTACACCAAAAGTTATTGTGAAAAAATTTCTATGAGAGGCTCTGCCACTTATCCAGGGATTGATGGTACATTCTAGAAATAGCCTTGTGATGATGCAGTGGAGAGGGTACTGGCCTGGGAATTGGGTTATCTGTTTCTAGTTTGAAGTTTTACCCCTGGTTTAACTGCCTCGTGAACTTGCATAAATGCTGCTCTGCTTTGTGGGCTCTGATTTCTGCAGGTACAAAATGATCTGGTTGGAGAAGATGGTTGCTAAGACTCTTATAAAGTTAAAAATTCTGAAATTGAGTCTAGCGGGGTTTGGCAATGTATGATCCACACTGGGGCCAGATCCAGCCATGCCCCTTATATAGGAAGGATTGAACAAGAGTCAAGACAGCCAAGGACATAGCCAGACCATGTTATGCAGGAGGCCATGATATGCTTACTGTAGGGAAATGGTTTTTGTGTCTGTTAGATGGTGACATGGTTTGTTATAGGGCGACCAGAGCTGGACAGAGAAATGAACCATAAAGCAGGCTAATTAAGTGATATAAGGAATCTCACGCTAGAGGTACCATGAAAAAGAAAAGCACACCAGAATTCTTAGAATTCCTGAGAGTGTGTAGAGGGGGCTTTATGCATCTATAATCCATTGTTTGGGGATCTGAATCCATTTTAAGGTGGGGCACAAATGCCCCAGAGAACACAGGTGGTTCCACTGGGTAAGTTTATTTCCTGCTACAAGTCTATGCTTGCATCTGTATTCTTTTCAGTTCTATTCCTAAATAAGCTGCTACTACTCAGCTCACAGTTGGGCAGCTTACTTTTCCCTGCCTGTCCCCGATGAACATATTTGACTCTGACAGTTTTGCTAATTTGGCAAGGGCTGGGGAAATTCTAATCCTGTTCTCTAATGTTCTGGCCATCCCTCCCATCTAGGAATTTAATGAGTTTGCTCTCTGCTCCTTTAAGCAGGTCACTGATGAAAATGTTAAACAGAACCAAGCCTCAGAAATGTGCATACCAATGTAATCTTGAGTCCAGGGACCTTTCCAGCCCAGATGCACAGTGAATTTGGTACCTTCACAATAGTTTGCATAAATGAATAATGCATAGTACAGGAAGTATGTCTTATAACAGCTTATGAATGCCCATTAGTCTTTCTCATTATTACTGGCTATTCTGAAGAATAAGAATTATTTAAAAAAATTTTCCACCCCAGAAGATCCACAAGTCAGACATAAGCTAAATGGATTTAGCTTGACCACTGAGAAGCAGCTGTTATGGGATTAAGGAAAGGTAACAGTCCCAAACCTAGAAGTTGACTCTAAGTCAAATTGGCATTTGGATGGTAAGGAGGGTTGGCTTAAGGAGAAAGATGAATTTTCCTGGCTTGTAGTGGTGTGCGTGTTTGTGTGTGTGTGTGTGTGTGTGTTTGGGAGCTGGGGGTGGAAGAGTCTAAACAAGCTAGAATCGTGGACTGTCTTGGTGGTGGTATCCAAAGTTTAAATGTTTAAATAGCTCTGGTTACTTGGTGCTGTCAAACTTTTGAGCTGAGAGAACACAGTTTGAAGGGACATGGGGCAAGTTCAGTCAGAATTTGCAGAGAACCTCACACATTTGGGGAAAAAAAGCCTTCAGAAACAGTTACTGGCTTCCAGCTGCTCACATCCCCACTAAGGAGAATGTATGAGCAGATGCCTTGTCATGATGGAGATACAGCCTACTTTATTGAGAGAACTCTTTCTATTGTAGAAAGAGTTTCTATGGGGTGGGGTGGGCAGGACTACGATGTCCCCTCTCTTTGGAGAGGTCTTTGTGATCCTTTGTGTCACTTTTCCATAGTTTCCTTAGCTTTGTCAGTGCTGGGGCTCGTGGAAAAGTCATCCTTCTCATGGAGATGTTGACTGCTGCTGTCACCTTCACCCTGTGGTCAACTTACACCCTCTGCCATTTTGTTCTCAGTAATACCTATAGACTTCATCATTGCATATGGATGGATCAGGGCTACATTAGGAGTTATATACATCAGGGACGCCTGGGCGGCTCAGCGGTTTAGCACCTGCCTTTTGGCCCAGGGTGTGATCCGGGAGTCCTAGGATCGAGTCCCACTTCGGGCTCCCTGCATGGACCCTGCTTCTCCCTTTGCCTCTCTCTCTGTGTGTGTGTCTCATGAATAAATAAATAAAATCTTTTTTAAAAAAGGAATTACGTACATCTAACTCACAAAATGCATTGGAAAAGTGGTATTTTAAACTTGAAATGGAGCCAAATTGTCAAAATGTCCAGAGAAGAAGAATGTGTTGCTTATGGTTTACATAAACTTGGAGTCACATAATTAAAGATACACAGAAGCTAAAATTATTCTAATTTGGTTTTCTAAATTATTGTATATTCATTTTTCACTTGAAGGAGACAAAGGAGACATTCTTTTTTTCTAATTTAAAGAATAGCCCCTTATCATTATAATATCTAGATATGCCAGAATTAGCCATGGATCAGGTATATTGGCTGAGTGGAATTGCCTCTGCAAAACTGTGGGGAAAAGTTAAGGTCAGCATAGTTTGTCTTTCAAGATTTATTTTCAGGCTTCTGAATTTCCATCCAGACCCCATGGTAGCCAGGCCTCCTTACCACTGCCCGTTGAAACCGGTCAGTTCTGTAGTCCTTTACTGCACAGACCGACTATTACTGCCCAGGATGATAGACTATGGACACGTTAAATTTATGCTCTTGAGAGGCTTCCAGGTTCTTCCCTACTTCAGTCCTTCCTCAGGTGTCCTAGACTCATTAGGCTCCTTTGGCTTTGACCTCTTAGGCCACATCTGTAAGCGTTCCATAAAGCAGCACCTGCTTTATTGTAATTCATCATCCCTAGATGCTTGCTTTTCCCACATGACTTCAACCTTTTGGCTTAGTTACCTTCCCAGTTCCAACTGCCTGTATTCCAGACTCGACCATACTTGGGCCTATGTTTGCCTTCCGAGTGTTTCTCACACTAAAGCAAAGTAGTGGGCCAAAACTGATGCTTCGCCCATTCTTCATAGGTTTCTAGCCCCACAATACTCTATAAGTTCCCTAATTACAGAATCTAAAGTAATAATGTCCATACTGTTTTGACTGATCACCTCATTAGTTTAAAAATTTAGCATATGCCTGCAATGTACATATGTGTGTGTATGAATTATTTATGTGTGCTAGTACATGAATGTTTTACATTTTAAAAAATATATAGTAGAAGAATAAAATAGAAAATGTAATAACAAAATGATTGTAAATACAAGTCCTGTCTTTTTCTGCAGGTCAGTGGGCTGTCTTGCATATTTCTATTCAGAGACGAGTGACTTAGGCCATACCTAACAGAATGCCACACCTAAGGTCATAAATTCATATACTAATTTTCCAAAAATATGTTTTACACTTGATTCTTTAAAGTAGCAACCAGAAGGAATGGTTCTCTGATGGGTTACACATCTCATGTGTATAAGGACTTCCTCCACTTGACTTTCAGCCCTTCCATATTTATAGACAGACTCTATGATTCTAATTAACTTGTTCACCTAGCATTTTGGGGTTGGGAAATAAGTTGAAAAGATAGATGTAAATGAGCATATTTGAATGATCTGACTAGATTCCACTTTTCTCACCCTCCCATTGCCCTCCACAGCTTTTGTACGTAAATGTGTTCTCCAGAGAAAACCTTCTAGATTTAAATAACCAGTGATTATGTCCTATGAAAGACAACATGAAAATTCATCTGATGAGAATACAATAGAAAAGTATGATACACTTATACATTAAAATTTTGTTTCTCGAGGATATTTAATGACATGGCAACATTTTCATGGTAGGCTATGTGAATAGGGATGATAATCCACATCTAGATATGTATATAATATGTATGCATATCTATCTGCATGTACAGATATGACTATCAAAAATCATAAGAAAAAGCTAGTGTTAATAGTAATTATTTCTGATTTTATGTGTGTGTGTGTGTATATATCTACATACATGTTTCTATATTTTCCTCATAAATGTGTGCTATGGAATTAGTTAGAAAAAGAAATATATTAAGGAAAGAAAGTGCATGCTCAGGTTATGAGTTCCAAGAATCATTTATGCCACATGTTTGGAAACAGTCTTCTCCAAAGACCTCTCTCCCCAGAGAACTGGTCTTTTGGTCACAGTCTTCATTTTCTGTCCCTTTTTGGCACACTTCTACTTTTTCATATTTCCATTTTGTTTCTCAGCAATTCCTAAGTCTGTTTCGCCAGGACAAGACAGACCTTCCATGGGGTTTGGTTAAAACCATGGCAGATGTTTATATAGACTTCTTTTTAAAAATTCACTTTTAATTTGAAATGTGTTTCTGATAGGATTCTGTAAAGGAGACAGAGCACCAGGAAGTGGGGTTATTCTTGGCTCTGCCTCAAGACTGGATAAGACACTGTTACTTGGGCCAAGCATTCTTAAACAGTTCTCTTTATGAGCACCTGCGGCCTTGTTGGCGCATCAGCAGAGTGTCCATCCCCTACTGAGATGTACTACTGTTCCCTTTGAGGGAAGAGATGGTATTACAAGCAGCCAATACTTAAATTGTTTTGGAAGTTAATTAAGCATGTTGTCAATAACGCATATTCTCCCCGAGTAAATGTGTACTTAGTTATTGGATGGTGCTATACAAATCTGTAGGAGAGGCACTGGCGTTCTTCATTCCACTCAAAAATAATGACTGGGTAAGAGATTTATATGCCCATAGAGTGCAACTAATTATAAGCCCCAAATAGCTCTAAAAAGTATGTAATTTGGATAGGCCTTGTACTCAGAATTGCTTCAGATTGCTTCAAAAACACTCACGTACAAAATGGACCCTTGACCAGCTTTGCCAAAACAAGATTTTTCTGGAAGGTTCAGTGGTGCTGGGATACAAAGTACTTAGTTAGGGGGACTGTTGATGATTTTCAATCATTTTGTCCTCACCGGTGTCCAAAGACAATGAGTAAATATTTGAATTGGCAATAATGTAAATAGTACAGCTGACAATGGGGTACAACCCCCTGGAGGGACACAGTAGTAGAGAGACCAGAATAAATAATCTAAATCATTGTCTACAAATGTTTGCTAAAAGAGGGCTCAGTTCTCTATCGGACTCTAGTCTTTACCATGTCCTCTGGTTCCAACAGTGGACTATCATAATAGGCAAACTGTTTCTAGATTTCCAATCCTCTCTCAACCAACTAACCAACAGGTGGAAGTGATGGATTAATAATATACACAGCTGAGTGCCTATGAGGATCGTTCACTACAGCTGTTTGTTCATTCACTTATTCCATCATTCTGAAGCTTACATTTTAGAGGGAAAACAGACAATAAAAGGAAAATTAGATAATTATTATAATGTAAACTAAATGTAAGTCTTCAATAAATGCACAAAACAGCCAATAAAATGCAGGCTTCATGAGGACAGGTGGTTTTGCTTTGTTTTCTTGTACCTCGGTGCCATGAGTGTTGCCTGGCACGTAGCAGAAGCTCCAAAAATATGCATTGAATGAAGAAGAAAAACAAGTAAATAAGTACATAAATTTGGATAAAAGGTTAGAGAGTGATGAGATTAGAATGGAGATAAGAGGTCTTAATTTGGATAGGCTTGCTGGGAGAGAGCCTTTCAGGAATTGCATTTGAGTGGAGATCAGAATGGGAACAAGGAGATAGCCATGTGGGTTCTAAGGGTAGTGTTTCAAATAGAGGCTAAGAAAGCTTCATCTGTTCAAGGGACATTGAGAAGGCCATTGGGGCTACAGTGGATAAAGAGAAAGAGAGAGAGTCAGGAGATGAGGCCAAGGTCATAGGCAGGATCAGATCAAATATCATCTTCTAGGCCAGGCTTAAGAGGTTTGCATTCAATCTAAAAGTAAAGAGGAACCATGAGAAAATTTATAAAAAATATCTGATGTGATCTGATTTTCTTAAAATGATCATTGTGCATGCTGCATGGAAAATGACTTCTTTAACTGTGCAAATGGTTATATCCATTAAATCTCATAAAACTAGGATTCTATGTAACACATTTGAGAAACACTCTTAAGGAAAATACTGTAGGAGAAATGGTTAGGCATAAACTCAGACTACAGCTGCAGTAATTAAAATAAAGCAGATTTGAGAGAAACTAAAAAGATACAAATTGAGGAGATCAGGTCATATGATGTGGGAGGTGAGGAAGTAGGATGGCCCCTTGGCTCTGGCTTGAGTGGAAAGGAGGAACGTTCAACAAGGGATGGATGTAGGAGCAATAAACAAATACTTAACAGATCCTGTATGAGAGTTCATACACTGCTTTGGTGATTATAAGGAGTATATACTGACAAGAAATGCAATCCCTATCCTTAAGGAGTTTGATGAGGAGATGGTAATTAGTAAAGCTAATTAGAGAAGAAACCACAATGTGGCAAAATATAGAATAGATAAATCTCTAATCTAGTATACCACAGAAATATTTGCTTAGGGCCTGAAAGAAACCACATCATGATTCTCTTTCTCTCTTACCACTTAATTAAGCTTTATCTCTCTTTTTTTAATAGAAAAATTTAGAGCATTTTTGTGATAGTTATTCTTGCCAGGTAAAATACAAGACTGAAATGGGAACCAAAGGATTACAGTTTCAGTGTAAGGATGAATGAAAAATAAAATTGTCAGAAGAAGGGGACAGCAAAAAACATCATCCCAGTCTTAGCACTGGCATTGGATAGATGAAAAAGCAACAACAAAACCTCCTCTGAGAATGTCTAACTATAAGCTGGATCTCACATATCTGAATTCGTGTTATCTATGTGTTCAGGAACATCTCAAAACTAAAATTCAATTTAAAGTAGTCCTAAGTAGATAGTATCCTAAGGCAATTAGTAGAAGCAAATGCAAATCCTCTCTAGAGAAATATAATCTTAACTCAGATCGCAAAGTATTCTTGCAGGTAAATTTTCAAGGAAATTGGTCACATTTTAAAAACAAGGAAATCAGCCACTCTGAGAGACATGTGTCAGAAATAACAGACATCACAATCAGACCCACAGAGACCACTAATCTTGAAATGATATGACACAGAATATAAAAATAGCAATTGTTTAATTTTTTAAAAAAGATTTTTTAAAATTTGTTTGAGATAGTGAAAGAGAGAGCACGAGCCATGGGAAGGGGCAGTGGAAGAGGGAGAAGCAGGCTCCCCATTAACAGGGAACCCAACATGGGGCTCAATCCCAGGACCCTGGGATCATGACCTGAGCTGAAGGCAGACACTTAACAGACTGAGCCACCCAGGTGTCACCAAATGTTTAATATTTTTATTTATTTTTAAAAAAGATTTTATTTATTTATTCATGAGAGAGAGAGGCAGAGACACAGGCAGAGGAAGAAGCAGGCTCCATGCAGGGTGCCTGATGTGGGACTCGATCCCAGGTCTCCAGGATCAAGCCCTAGGCTGAAGGTGGCACTAAACCGCTGAGCCACCCGGGCTGCCCTGTTTAATATTTTTAAAGAAAAAAATAACATCTTGAAAATAGAAAAGTAGTCAGTTTGGAAAAGAAGCAAATATAATCTTTATAAGTGGAAGACATAAAAATTCAAAATTAAAACTCGGTGGACATATCAAACTATAGATTAGGCATAGCAGAAGGAGAATGAATGATCTCAAAGATAGATAGAAAAGAGAAAATTCAGAAGGACAAAAAGGTAGAAAACAGGAAAGAGCAGTAAGATACAAGGAGGTTAGGATGAGAAGCTTTAATATATGTCGAAGTTTCAAAAAGAAAGAGTGGTGAAGAGGCAGTATTCAAACAAAAGGAAAAATAAGAATGCCTGAGAGTTTTCCAGAATTGTTAAAAGATACCAACCATTAGTCCCCAAAACTATCCATATGTATATATTAAACACGTATTAATAAGGCAGGTGCTTAACCAACTGAGTTAAGTTGCCCCTATTTGTTTCTTTTGAGTTCTGTAGTTCTTCTGAGAGAATGAGTGTTTTGTTTTGTTTGAACTTCCAATAAACTTAGTACTGCTGCTATAGCTATGATCAGGTTGGGGTGTGGTGAATGGTGAATGGTCTGCATTGTCAGTAAATATATCTTACTCATCTCAGCAGCCCTAGTGCTGTGTGTTATGTCCTCATGTTATGGTTTCTTTTTCAAGTATATTTTCAGTCCTACTATTCACTAGGGCTGAGATAATGACTAATTCCTAGTATATAGGGAGCTCAGGGTGTAGGGGGGAATGCAGCAAGGAGAAAGATATTGCCATGAATGCTTTGTAGTGTTACTAATGGGATTGTGAACAATTGACTAAGAAGAAAATAGGGTGATACCTAAAGCAGGGTGTGTGTTTTGGGGGAGGGGAGTACGGTTATGAAATGGTTCCTGAAGGAAGTGAAGGCTTCGTGAGTTTGAAAAATGAATTTGAAGGACAGAGGGCAAAATTCTTGCCATGTAGAAATACCTGAAGGCAGAGAGCGCTAAATGTATGGAGATGATTCCTCTAGTAAAATGGCTCATGAGACTCCCATTGAAGAAACTACAGAGGGAGGGGCAAGATATTACCAGAATACAGCCTGGTTGCCCTCTCCTTAAAAACACACAGGATTTTAAATAAAAGAATAGAAGAAGTACAAAATAAATTGCCAAGAGTTTAGGGTAGCTAGAGTAATGAGAAAGCAAGAAGAAACAGGGAAAAGAAGACAGAAGAGATAGGAAGCTGGGTCATGAAGAAGCTCCTATGTCATGCTTGGGAGAACAGACTTTGTTCAAAGCCATGGGAAATCATTTTAGATTTGTAGGTCATTGTAACGATCAGGTTTCAATTTTAGAAAGAACATGGTTATTGTGGCATAGAGAATGGATTTCAAGAGTGAAAGAAAAGAAGAACAGAGATCAGTGAGAAGATGATGATTGCATTATCCAGGTAGGATATGTGGGTAGCCTAAAATGAAGTAGTGGAGACGGATCAAAGTGGAGAAAATGAAATATACATGGGAAGTGGAAATGACTTGGTGACTGCTGTGGATTGAGTTACGTCCTCCAAAACAGTAGGTTCAAGTCCCAAACTCTGGTAGCCATGAATATGACCTTATTTGGAAATAGGGTCTTTGTAGGTACAAAGACATTAAGATCAAGTCACACTGGATTGGGGTGAGGGGGTGCTAATTCCAATGATTGCTGTCCATAGAGGAAGGTCAGGTGAAGACAGATGGATAGACACAGAAGGAAGACAGTAATGAGACCGTCAAGGCAGAGATTGGAGTGTTGCAGCTGTAAGCCAAGGAATGCCAGGGATTGTTGGCAACCACCAGAAGCTAGAGAGAGGTGAGGAAGGATCCTCCCTTAGAGCCTCCAGAAGCACTCAATCCTTCTGACTCCTTGATTTTGGACTTCTGACCTCTAGAATACTGAGAATGAGGTATCTGTTTATTGTTTTAAGCCACTTTGTTTGAGGTACTTTGTTACAGCACCTTGGGAAATTAATACGGCGATACAATTAGAATTTACAAACAGCATCTTCCCCCATGTTTCTGCTTTGATCCTTGCATATTGGGAAGATAGCTTCTAGTCCTTTCTAATTCACCTACTTCTTTTTAATGGAAAGAGGAATGCTTTATTCTCTATGCTTAGTAAATTTGAAAGAATTTTGTGTGTCTGGCAAGTTTGATGCAGGGCAGGGAGGGTTAGGAAGCTTACTGTTCACAGATCTAATTCACCATGTTAGCTTCAGAAGTACTCAAATTGATACTTTGGTCTTTTTCTATATATGCCACCTCAGCCCCTTCTTCCCCAGTCTTTGCGTTCTCTTGGGTCTCAATCTTGGAAAGAGTTCCTTTTAACAAAGCTCAGAGAATGAGAGAGAGAGAGAGAGGGAGAAATGGAGTATCCTACAATTTTGGCTCAAGCAGCTGAGTGGTTCTGTATTCTGAGCCATATCACTCAGGAGTAGGGGCTTTTGGGGACACAGGTGGGAGATGATGACATGTAGCATATGCTCGCTGAATTGATGGTGGTCCAACTTCCTCATTTTAAGGATGAGTAAGCTGAGCCCCAAGGGACCTCAGTCCCTTGTCCACTATCCTACAGAACAAACACAGATTTGGAAACTTCCATTCCTATGAACTCCAAATGATTTCCCTAACTCCTCCACACTGATTACATATCCTTGCTCAAAAATATTTAATCACCCACTCTAAAAGACCATATTATGCAGCCTTACCATCCTACTCAAGATCATTGACCCCTCCTCTGATTAGCAAAAGCCCACATCGCAACATTGGCTAAAGACTGGCCAGACCATGGGCCTTGGGACACTTAGCTGGGCTTCGTACCAACCATTTACCCAAATCATTCAATTAAGAGCCTTCCACCACCTACAGAAGGGGTCCCCAGGATATTTTATCATTACAGTTTTCATTTCGAGACCTTGCTTGGAATCTCCAATCTATTTAGGATATTCTGCCAAAGTTGAACAGCCTGGAGCAAAACAGAACAATCCTTTTGGATACTGAAATAAGCGTCCGGGGCAGCAGGAGCCAAGCTGGAGAAGGCTAAGGGACTGGGTGTGCAGTCCCACCGAGGTCATATTTTTTATTACTTGTCCATTTAGACAACAAGAGAAGGCTACAGAAAGCCTAACCTTTCATTTCCTGACTCTGCTTAGGTGCATTTCACATTCTCAGCATCCAAGGAAACTCCAACAAAATATATTGTTAGGAAAAAGAAAACCAAGACAACATACATTTGTCTCCCTTGCTGCCTAAACAGAAACAAAACTGCTGAAAAACAATTTATTCTCCAACAGACATATTTTCTGGTCATTACTTTTTGCCCAAATTGCTGGTTTGTGTAAGCAAACTAAGGCTTGTGTAAACAAGTCCGGTTATCTGGGGAAGCAAACAAACAGCCATCTTCTGTGATGTGCTCTTACGAGGGGAGGGGGGGAGAAGGAGCCTCTTACATTTTAAAAAAGATATTTTTAAAGACTCTACCTATTCATCATCAGGAATATTTTAAAGAAGTGATATTTTTTGTGTATCTTCAAGTTGCTATAGCAACTGGATCACTTTTTACTCATTAATCAGGAGGCACCAACCAGAGAATCTATCCTTCCCCCTAGATTTGGAGCCTTTGCCTATTATCCTACCTCTTTAAAACTTCACAGATTTTGAAAATGGTTGTCTTCAAAAATGTTTCCCTTGATCTGAGAGTTTTGCTGTGTTTGGTGCTTTCTTCACTGCTACACGCTTTCTCTTCTGGGTTATTTGATGGCTTCTCTGGATTCCTAGGTGTGTTTCAATTGTTCCTTTCTCTGTACTTCTGTGCTTTTATTTCTAACAGCTGTGGGAGCTTTTGCTGAGTCTCCGGAGTCAGGTTGGTAGATTGTACAGAACCCTTCTGCTTCCTCTTCCTTACACAGGCCATCGGCCAGAAGAGCTCTTTACAGCTAAAAATTGAGTTTTGTGTCCTTTAATTGTTCTTTCTAAACAACTTCTCCTTCTCAAAAGTCAGTAGTCCCATCTGGATTTTCATTAGTAACTCTTGGACCTGCTGAAACAGTGATGAGTGATGAGCAAAATTTGTAATCATTTTGATGGCCTGAGGGACTCAGTGACCCCCTTTCCCAGGTCCATACGCTCTTCTGAATACTTGGTTTGCATGCCAATTGTTGGGTGACTCCAGATAGCATATAAAATAAGAAAGAAGGACCTGAGCGTGTCTGTAGGCAAGAAGCTGCTAACTAATATGTTTTGTTGGCGAGCACAATGTTGACCCGTACTCTGTTCAAAGAAGTCAAAAGATTTCTCAAGAAAGTTTGGATACTTGAAGTTCTGCCTGTAGCACTTGACTGGCTGAGCTGCAGACAGCTCCTAGGTGGGTATTCCCCAGTGGGTCTGAGTCCCCAGCTGGCCACCTGATCCTGCTACCTGCTTAGTACCACTAGGTATTTGAATTTCAGACCCTTGATTTTGTTCAATTTCTACCTCCTTACCTCCCCTCTTTTTAAAATAGATTTTGAGATCTAGAGTTTTCAGGACTTGACCAAAACCAAAGGAACATTGGTGGTAACTTGAATACTAAATCTAAGTCACTGACCACTAGCCTGGTGTGTTAAGTTCGTGGAAGCTCAAAACCCTGTGTTATAGTTTCTTTTTCTCCTACAGAGTGGAGTACACACTAAGTACTCAGGAAATACGTTTTCAGCTATGACCAAGAGCTGTATAGATCTCCGCAGGTAAATGTCACACCAACTCTTGTCACTCTGAGCATTTTGAAAGATGCTCAGTGTGTTATTTGCAGTAAGAAGGGCACTATTTTTCAGGTACAGAGAAACACATCGCCAGGTGCAGAGTGTGCATACGTGCATATGCATGAGATAGGATGGGCAAGAAGAAAGGAGAGAAACCCTCCGAGCACATTCTCCAAAAAGTGGCAGCTTTTCAAGATGCTTTGAATGCAGCAGATTGATCTGAGGGCTAAAAATTAAGAAAAGGATGAAATAATGTTGGAAGCAGTACTATAAGCACAACACTGATCTATCTAGAAGGTAGTGAGACATTAGAAACATTTTTATGTTCTTTGCTCACCAATTAATAAATGGCACATGTCCTGGTCTCCAGCACAAAGGGAGTCTATACACCTACCAACCCTGTGTTAGCACAATGCTATGCCTATGGTGTAAGTGTGTGTGTGTGTGTGTGTGTGTGTGTCTGTGTGTCTGTATCTGTGTGTGTGTATATACCTACAAGCATGTATGTAGGTTTTGTGAGGGTGGGCAATAAATTACTGAACAAAAAGGTAATACTCTTCAAATTTTGGAGAGCCCCTTCTCCTGGTAGCCATTTGTGAAGAGAACAAAAGTTAATAAACAAATCCTGGTTGTTTGGATGCTGCAGGAACTAAAATGAAAAGTTGGCCATAAAAGAACTCAGGCTGTGGTAATACTTAATCTAAACGATTCATGGGGAAATGAAGCCATTATCATAATAAAAATAAAAGCTTAGCACCTGCCAATGAGACAGGCGACCACTGAGACATTATATCTTGGGGGTGGGGGGTGGGATTGCAGGGCTGGAAACACTGCTCTACGGTAGCGCCTACAATGGCCTTCACACAGGAGCTTTGTGATGACAAAGAAAAGATTCCATGGAAGAGCCGAACACCCAATCCCTGCAAAGCCAAGCTCCTCTTTCTAATGAACCTCATGTGACCACTCGAACAGCATTCCAGGGGCACTTAGGTCTGAAAACAAGGGAGATTTCACAGTATGATTAAGTCTACACAATAACACAAAGTAAAAAGCAAGTTGATGATTATCTGCCAAATTTGGGGAGTGCTCTGTCCCACCATGATATAACTGAGATCGGCTGGGTATCTAGTCTGGTTCTTTGGATAATTGCTGGCTACGTCTTCCCTTCATTTCACATTTTATGGGCCTGATTGTTCCGCGAAACTCTTCTATTTTTCTTCTCCATGGCATAGGAACACCCGAGGACTGCTTTGCAGGGTCCACTTAGAATAAGAGCTCCATTTCGTTCGGCTGACCATTCTGCAGTCAGCTGAGATTCCTCTCTCTGACACTCCAGAGATTCTGTCTCTAGGGCCATTGTTCTTCCTGTCATTTCGCAGCCCTGCGGGGGCCTCCATTCATATTGGCAGGTGATAAGCTATTTTCAAGGCATGGGTAATCATCGTAATTCAGCGTTTTTCCTTATTAGCTCCACTGAATGCAGAAAGTGCACGGAAGCTGCTCATCTGTGCTATTTCTTTTCTCTAGGTTTAGAGCTTTTATGCTCCAGATGGGCTATGTTGTTAGTCCAAAGGGATTCAATGAAAGAGAGTCTCCCAATTTTTCTAATGGTCACAAATTACATGGATGAGAATGCTGTGTTTCTTCACTGTGAGTGAAGCCACCAGCCTTGCAGGAGAGCCACTGTCATTTTCATTCCTGGCTCTTGAGACACTATTGAATGAGACATTATCAAATGCTAGATGCACACATGGGTGCCTAAGTGTGGGAGTGTTCGTTGTTGGCGATGAGGCAATTTTCCCAAGCACCGATACATTTTGGGAATCTCTAGCATTTTCTAAAAATTTTGGCCCTGATGGTAGGGGGACCAGCTTGACCACAGAAAGCTCAAATGCTCGCATACTTCAGTTACATGAACAGAAGGGAACAGGATTCGGTTTCTACAAAAATGTTGCCACAGACATGAGTGTGCTTTACCAACACTATAAAAGGTGGAAGGACTTATTTGTAATAAGAATTAAATAGGCACACATTTAGGAACATTCTGACATACCTGTGATTTACGTAAGCCCCCACGATCCCTTCCCTGGGCCCC
This sequence comes from Canis lupus dingo, assembly GCF_003254725.2. Lineage (NCBI taxonomy): Eukaryota > Metazoa > Chordata > Mammalia > Carnivora > Canidae > Canis > Canis lupus. Next base: position 82,274,340 of record NC_064243.1, read on the forward strand.
TTGTTGTCAATTATGTCTACGTGTGAGTACGTGCAATTACTTTTTACAATGAACCATTTACTTCATCTAACACTTCTGCTGACAGCCTTGCCACCTATTCGGGGAAATATGCTTATTTTGCCTATGACATGAATATTTCTCTGCACTATGCTAGCGGCCCAGTGTCTTGGAACTATCACATCTAAAAGTAGTGGATTATTTGAAAATTGTACTTTCGTTGACCAGGACTTACATTTAATATGCCTACAGGGAAGCTTGAGAACATTTTCTGTCTTAGGCTAATTTTGGAAGCTATGCATTTGAAAACACAGGTGGTCATAATAAGATAGGTTCAGATGGAATGACTAATTAGAAGAAAACATGTAGCTTGAATGGGCATTATGTGTTGACGGTTCCTTCTCTTTACTGGACGGCAAACTCGACTGGTTTCTCTTTTATCACTTTATTTGATGATAACTTCAAACTTACAGAAAAGCTGGAAGAATGAAACAATTTACCCTTTACTCGCATTCACCAATTAACTTTTCATCCCATTTGCTGTATCATTTGCACACTTGCTCTCACTCTGCATTTGTTTTTATTTTTTTATTTTTATTTTTATGAGTCATTCAAAGTCAGATGCATCCATTGTAGCTCTTTACCCCTAAATATTTTAGTGCCTATTTCCTAAGAATAAGAACTTTCTCTTGTGTAATCACAGTGCAGCCATCAACTTCCAGAAATTTAATGTTAATATATACATTTATATAATCTGATGTCTATATTCCATATTTTTTTCAATTGGCCCAATTCTAGGATCACATATTGCATTTAGTCCCCTGGTCTGTTTGATCTTCTCTAATCTGGAACAACTCCTTGGCTCGTCTTTGTCTTTTGCAACACTGACATTTTAAAAAGGCAACATGTCCTTTTTTATAGTATGTTTCTCCTTTGGCATTTGCTTGGTATTTCCCCTTGTTTACATTCAGGTTAAGTGTTCCCAGCCAAACTGCTCATAGGTCACGTGGTGTCCTTTTCAGGTGTCCTATCCCGAAGTATTCCCTAGCTAGCTATTGCTCACTAGTGAGTCTCATTGGCACCATTGGTTTTATCTTTCAGGAAATTTCCTCTCATTTCATTACAGCATAACACTCAGTCCATGAAGCTGGTGACAGATTCCCCAAGACAGTTAAAAGGGAGCTATTCCAGGAGAGACAGGACAAAGAGTTTCAGAATTCAGAGCTCAACGTCAAGGCAGAAAGAGATTTTTTGAGATTGTAAACAATATTAATAATTATGCCATTAATAATGTTTATAAAAGGGGAACCTGGTTGGCTCAATGGTTGAGCATCTGCCTTTGGCTCAGGTCGTGGTCCCAGGGTCTTGGGACTGAGTCTTTCATCAGGATCCCCGTAGGGAGCCTGCTTCTCTCTCTTCCGTGTCTCTGCCTCTCTCTGTGTCTCTCATGAATAAATAAATAAGATCTTAAAAAAATAATAATGTTCCTAAGAAATATTGGTGTTTGTTGAATCCTTACCATGTGCTATTCACTTTGTTATGTATTTTAAATAGTGTAACAGTTTTCTATTGCTGTTATAACAAATTACCACACCATGAACAGTTTAAAACATTACAGATGTCCTGTGCTACAGTTCTGTGGGTCAGAAGTCCACTGCAGGACTCAGTGGGCTAAAATCAGAGCCGTCACAGGCTGGGTTCCTTTCTGGGGGCTCTAGCAAAAGGATGGTTTCTTCAGTCATTCGAGTTGTTGGCAGAATTCATTTCCTTGTGGTTGTAGGACTGAGAACCATGTCGTGGTTGGCTGTCCACAGAGGGTCATATCTGGCTTTTTGATGCCCCTGCATTCAGCTTAGGGGAGGGAGCCTAAAACTAGAAGTGATGGATTTCTGCTCTCTCATCTCTCTCTCTCTGACTGCCACTGGAAAGCTTCTCTATTTTCAAGGACTCATATGCTTAGCTCTGGCCCATCTCAATAACCCAGGATAATATAGCCCTCTTAAGATATTTAGCCTTAATCACATCTTTGAATTCCTTTTGCTGTTAAGGGAACATATTCATAGGTTCTGGGGTTTATTTAACTTGAGCATTTAAAATGTTATTTAAGATGACAGCCAAGCCTCTTTGGCTAAATTCAGATATAGTAGATGATAGGGGAGAGAGGGCTTCAGAGAATGGAGGCACCAGACCACCAATCCCATCCCATCTCTCTGCTTCCAGACTAGTATGTGAGGTCCAGAGACAAGTTGGAATGATTTGCCTGAAGTGAGTCTGAGACTGGAGACTGGCTCTTCCACCCTCTCCAAGGGCTCTTTCAAACTGTGCACCACAGTGGACCTGGTAGGAGTCTGTTTCTTTATTCATTCAAAAATCATGTATTGAGCATCTAATTTGGGGTAGACAGGATTATAGGTACTGTTATACAAAGGAAACAAAGTTTCTGCCTGCCCAGGAGTTATATTTTAGTGAAGGAAGAATTATAGTAAGTTTTAAAAGTAAATAAAACAATTAAAATATCAGATCATTAAAAATAATAATAATAAAATAAAAATAAAAAATAAAATGTCAGATCATTGTATATGATCTGCCTGAATTAAAATAAGGTGAATGATGTGTATATGTGTATGTGGGGGCTGGGAGGTCAGGGGAGGAGGAGAGAAGGAGGGAGAGAGAATGAGATGCTGCTTCCTTTGGATTGGGTGCTGAGGGGATGGAAGCCTCTTACAGCTGATATTTGAACTGAGATGTAACGATGGGAAAGGACCAGCCCCATTAATTTAATGTCTCGAGAAGAGATTTTAGGTCAAGGAGCAACAACAACTAGTGCAGGGTCTGGGAGCAAGAATAGGCTAGAAGCAATCCAGATCAGGGCCCTCCTGTGTGTCTGGAGAGTGAGGGGGAGAGGTCAGTGATGAGGTCAGGGATGTGGAAGAGATTACATTTGTAAGGCTCTTTTGATTAAAGCACACATCTGTCGGTTGTCAAGCAATATGTACCAGTTCTAGCTTGAGCCATGGAATTCCCAAGTAAAGGATCACTGGCTCCTTGGCAATGCAAAAGCATAATGCCCCATCAGATTTTGTATTTGTTCATTGGACAGGGTTCTGAAGCTTTTTCCCAGTGAGTTGCTAGATTCCCAAGTGACCCATCCCATTGATCCAGATTTGGGCACATAAGAGGACAGTTGGACAATGGCTTTGGGCAACTGTCATTAGCCACACATACCATGGTAAAGTTATGCTGTCACTGACTTCATGGTTCTGATTTGCATTTTAACATTCAAGGGGGGTAAATACCATCCTTAGTCCCAAGGAATAATTGACAGATTTTATGTTTGAAATCTCAGTAGGTCAAACTTCCCATTTGTAAAACTTCTCAGTTGCTCCTTTGCTGAGCACATAAAATGAATTTACTTCTGAACCGAGACCTTGTATGCCAAAATTTTACAGCCTTAAATATAGTATTTTATCACTACTATAAATGGTTCTTGATTCACCTCCCACAGACCCATCAGTGTTAAAGGCAAGAGGCCTTCCTAATTCACTTGTTTCAATTCATGGAAGATTTCTAAGTAGAAGCCAGGTCATGTGGATAATATTTCAAATGTACAGGCTGCATTCTGCTAAACATAATAAATCTGCAATTTTACAATTGGCTTGGACAGCTAGCACGATTGTACTGGGCTTTCCAATAAGCATCTCTTCGAAACAACCTCCTTTTTCTTGTAGGTCTCACCTTCAGACCTCACCCAAAGGCTCAATGTCATCACTGAAATGTTGGGGACATGGTAATAAGGTGACCACAATTTAGGTTGATTTATTTTTCTAGTGGAACATCCGGGTTTCTAGCAATTATTTTAGGGCATAAAGTTCTATCATGATGATAAATCAAGCTGTCAGCTCGTTCTGGTCCAAATTAGAAGTTGGAGAGACTGAGAAACTTTTCTACTCTAATATTCCACCCTTTGCATCCCCAAATTATACATGTTACCCCTCTGGAGGCAATGCTATTCTTGGATTTGCTTGTGCTGGTGATCTGTTTGAATGCAGGGTGGGGTGGGGTGGGGTGGGGGTGCTTCTCAGTCAGAAATTCTGCTCTCCAAGTACCCTAATGGGCATCCCAATCCCTGATGGCCCTGGTGAGATATCTCTGCATTGCCTGCCTGGTTCACACAAAACATTACTCACATGTCTCACCTAGTGGTGGATACTTTATGGATAGTTGGAGCATAGTTTTTATGGAAAAGATTTAGAAAAAAAAAGTTGGCTGCTACAGATGGCCATGGGCACAGCTGGGAGGATAAAAAGCTTGATTGACCCAGTAACATCACCAGTGGGAACATGACTAGTATTTGGAGATGTCAGCCTGGATACCCCCTGCCTTCCAATACTTTGACTCTGGATACTTAGCCAAGGGCTGGTAAATGAGACATTGCCCTGCCCAGACCCTTTCCCTGATCCCTCTGCCTCCTCCAGCATGCTGTGCTGTTTGGTCCCCATTCTGCTGCTCACACCCTGGATTGGCCCATGGTGCTGGAAGCCGTGCTGAAGGCTGTCGGTAGGGCTGCAGCCAAGGTTTGTCTGGTGGGAGTTGCAGGGAGACTTCATGGAAAGGATGAGTCTGGACTCATACCAAATTACACTCCCGTTGACTTTTGGAAGGCTGGAATTTCAGACTCTAGAGGTGCAGAGGCAATTTACTGACATTCACTGTTGGCCTAACTCTTAGTTGGAGACTTGCCTTTTGAGCAGCTGGGTATCAATATGCAGATGCTCCTCACCCACACTCAGCTTCTCTCTATTCTGGTGTCTGCTCTGTGGCTTACATCAATTTTTTTTTTTCTCTTCAACCAGTGGAGCTTGAAGCTCTTCCTACCATCTGGTAAAGGATTTGAAGTGGCTATGTGGCAGTGGCATAGGGGGATGGGACATTGGGTGAAATGAAGCCCCCTAACAACAGGCTCAGACGCTACATGTTTGCTGGATGCCTACCCAGCGTTAAGCGCTATACTAAGTGCTTATGATACAGTGGCACACAAGTTAGATGAGTGGCCTCAGATATACCAACAGGCCTCTTGATAATGGCAGATATGATAGGAAAGAAAATGGGTGGAAATGGAGAGAGAGAGCAAATAAAATTTTATTTTGGTAATAACAGAGCCTCTTGGTTTCTGTCTTTTAAAGAACTTGAATTATGAGTCTCTTTTAGTTTTCATTATAATCTCTAGAGCCATATTAGAAGGTAGAAGGAAAGCAACTTACAGATGGTTTCTTTCATAAAACAGAATGGAATTAAGAAACCAAAGAGTATACGACTTGCCCAAAGATTTTCACTGTGGTAGGGGAAGGATGGAGGTAAATAGACACTAAGATTTCAGACTCCATTTTTTACAATTCCACAAAATCAAGTTGGACCTAATCTTCCAAAGTTCTAGTCATTATTGTTGGTCTCACTTTTACTTTTGTTTTGAACTTGATAGACACAGGCTGAGATCTTGGTTGCTGAGGGATTTTAGAAAAATAAAAAAATATTTAACCAAAAGAAAGTAATTTGACAACGTTTTTCCAACTTTTTGCTCTTAAGCATGTGAAAGAGATGCTCTCATTGGTTTCTAGATACTTCTGTAAAGGTGAAGTCCATTCCATCAGCCCAACTGCCCCTGCTCCCAGTCACTGGAAGTTTAATGTGCACAAACCCCACATTGCTCTCAGGAATGGCAGACGGTCTTCTGAACCCCTCTGCCCTATATATTGTGCTCGGCCACACTCTATGCTTTTGTTTCACTAGGTTTGTTTTGGAAGTACTTGGCTCAGTTCTCTTTGTACAAGCATACGTGATCCAGACAGCCTTGGCTTGCAGCTCAACTTTGCAGGTCAGTTACACAACAAGTAGGAGGAATTTTGATTATACCCGGCTCTGGGGGAAAACAATGTAATAACACCAGGAGCCAAGATGGTGAGCTCATTGCTCTAGAATTGAACTTAGAATACCTCGCCACTATTTTCTTCTCCCCTGTAGCCATAAGAATGTGAACTTGAACATAGGACAGGGAGCAAAGGGAAACTTCACAGGGCGCAGCTATAGAGCATAGGAGAGTAACAAAGAATGAAACAAATATGGCAGGTTGACCTTTCCATGACTGTCGTTTATATTCTTTAGAAAAATGGTGTATAAGTACAGTCTACTCTGGAAAAAAAGAGCAAATATTTGGATGTTCTGTGGGTTTCGAGCCATACAGTCCTAGGTTTGAATTTGGCTCTAAACCTGGCTAGCTCTGTGACCTTGGGCAAATTACAAAAACTCCCTGGGTCTTGGTGCTCTCATCTATAAAATGGAGGTAAGGATTTCGAACAGAGAGGATCATATGGAGGATTAAATAAATATCATGCTTGCAAAGTGCCTACGTAGCTGAGCACCTAACATGAAGTTGACAATAAGTTATAATTATTATAATAAATCTACCTCTGCTTCAGCTTCCATTCTCAACAAAGCATTCTAAACATGTTGAAATTATGTGTTTCTATGCCCATCTTAATCAGCGGTTTGTGTATACCCATCTTAATCAACTCTGATTGCATATTAGAATCACTTGGGGAGTTTTCAAAAAACACTGATGCCTGAGACTTACCCCAGACCGATGTAATCAGAAACATTGGGAGTGGGTTCCAGCATTGCATTTTACCTCTCCCTCAGGGAATTTGAATGTGCATCTAGGGCTGAGAACCACTGGCCTTCTCCATTTACATGTGAGCCCTTTGAGAGTAGAGAACATGCTTTACTCTCTTTCATATCCCCATCTTAGCCTGATGTAGATGCTTAGCAAATATTTCTTGAACCAAAATTTTAAAAATGAAAGAAAGTTGTCCAAATTCCCAAGACTGGGCTCATATGGACACATTCCTTGGGCAGGAGATAAAGGCAAGGGTACTAGCATATTGTTATTCTCACAACAGGGATTTGAAAGAGTGGGGTAAAGAAAGGTCAAGGTTCTTTCAGCTGACAGTTCACCACCCACTGACCACATGTCATTTATCACTGGTCCTTTTTTTTTTATTCTTCAGTCGCCAAGGGATCAGAGAAGTGAGAGCAGAATACTTTGGGAGACTCCATCAGTTAAAAAAGAAATAGCAACTTCTTCAGAAGAATTCCTCTGATAGAAGGAAAAAGTGAGACACTGACAAGGGAGGATAATAGGCAAGGTCAAAGGGGCATAAGACAGCAATCAGTAAAACACAGCGGGCACATGTTTGAGACAATTTCACGCACAAACATATGACGTGAGACCTCGGCATACACCAGTAACAGTCCCAGTCATCACCATGGTGAGAATGGCATAAGACATTCGTGGTATTAGTTCCTCTCTTTTACAGGCATGTAGGAAGATTGCATTTCCCCATCCTGTGAGCTCAGTCATGGCCACATGACTCACTTTGGCCAAAATAAATGTGAGCAGTTGTTACAAGTGTCACATCTTGGGGAAAGCTTTAAGAGCCAATGTACTTTCCTTTGCCATGACAAGGTAATAAGTACTCCATCAACTTGAGCACTGGGTCGAGGACCATGAAGAGCAGAGCTCCTAACTGACCCACAATGGGGACATAGCACAAGTGAACAAACACCTCTGTTGTTTTCAGGATCCTGAGATTTGAGGGTCATCTGGTATCAGGGCACAACCCTGCCGATCCTAGTGTGTACATGTGACAAAGAGCTTCTAAGTCAACACAGTAAACAAAGTTATGCACAAGTTGCTTAGGGCTGACCATCTAATCATTCTGTTACTACCTACACTCATAAAATGGATCGAGTTTCAACACTTCCCTAATCCTCAGTTTCTCCATCTGAAAACATCATTAGATTGCAGATGTGAAGACATATCATCTAACATTAAGTGTTTAGCAGTGTGCTGGTGAATGATGATGCTTGATAAATACTAGGTTATTCGGTCCTATTATTTGTGGAATAAACTGAACAAGTGATGGGATGGCAGAAAGCACAAAAGCATGTAATAAATATTTGCTAAGTCAATTTATGAAGAAAGCCAGGATGAGTAAGTGACCATGACACTGCAGAATTTCTACAAATTCTTCCAACTTTTGGTCCCCCCTTTTTAAGTTTTTCTTTTTTAATATTTTATTTATTCATTTGAGAGAGAGTGGGGTAGAGCAGAGGGGATGCTGGTGAGGCATGCAGATTCCCTCTGAGCTAGGAGACTGATAGGGGGCTCAATCTCATGATCCTTAGATCATGACCTGGCTCAAAACCAAGAGTTGAGCGCTCAACTGAGTGAGCCACACAGGTGCCCCTAAGGTTTTCTTTTTTCAAAACCCTCATCTTTGAAATGAGCTTTCATTTAGAAAATGAAGGGGGAGGGAGGCTCTAATGAAAAAGACAAGCAGTTTATGTTGTTTTAAGAAATCACTCTCTGGAATCCCTGGGTGGCTCAGCGGTTTAGTGCCTGCCTTTGGCCTGGGGCGCGATCCTGGAGACTCAGGATCGAATCCCACATCGGGCTCCCGGTGCGTGGAACCTGCTTCTTCCTGTGCCTGTGTCTCTGCCTCTCTCTCTCTCTCTCTATTTATTTATTTATTTTATTTAAAATTTATTTATTTATTTATTTATTTATTTATTTATTTATTTATTTAAAATTTATTTATTTATTTTAAAGATTTTATTTATTTATTCATGAGAGACAGAGAGAGAGAGAGAGAGAGAGAGAGAGGCAGAGACACAGGCAGAGGGAGAAGCAGGCTCCATGCAGGGATCCTGATGTGGGACTTGATCCTGGGACTCCAGGATCATGCCCTGGGCTGAAGGCAGGCACTAAACTGCTGAGCCACCCAGGGATCCCCACATTTGGCCATTTGAAGAAGAGAGATCCTGAACTGTCCATGTAGTTCATGTATAACCACCCAGGTCACACACTAAGGTTGCCTGGCTAGAGAGTGATGCCTTTGGTTTGGAAGGTACCCAAACTGTTTGATACTGGTTCCCCCTCCCCAAAAGTTTTTGGAAAAGTTCCAGTGGAAGATCTGCGTAGTGAAATAAATAGAGATCTGTGATCACGATATCTGATTTGAAAAACTCTGTATGTTTGCCCCACTGGACAACTAAAATGTGAACTTGTCTCAGATGTTCATTTCTTCTATGAACGAGGTCTCACTCCTTCATACAACGATAGAGTAGCAAGCATCAATGAGATTGGTTCTCTAATTCCTGGACCTGAAACTTGAATTTAATATGATACAGAGCGGGGAGAGTTCACCTCATATTCATGTGGAGGAGAGAGGGTTATTTCCTGCCAATCATACCCCTATAAGGGCAGTGGGGGAATCCAGAGCTAATTGAGAGCATGTCTGCCTACTTTCTGTTATGGATTCCCCTGTCTGCTCTGCCTAGTGTCAGAACATTCCAGATGTATGTCCTTAAGGCTGACAGCTTCAGGTGAACCATGACCCCAAATCAATTTGCATGGCTATTATCAACAGTTTCACTGTTTGCCTGGTAAATTCAGTCATGTCATTGGATATAAAGCTGTAGCCCAATGAAGTACAATGGTTATTGTGTGTAGACCTGAGGAAGGGGGCAGGAAGTAAAATTTTCTTTTATCTTTTTATGATTCTATAAAGCATAATGCTCTTTTCTCTAGAATTAGAAGGGAAGAACATTCAGTGGTATAATAGAGTAGTTGTCAAACACATAGGTTTTGGTCTTGGGCTTTGCAGAATCAATTCCTGCTTTTAGTAGTTAGCAGCCCCGTGACTTTATGCAAGTTGCTTGACTGTTCTAAGCTTAATTTCTTCATCTGCAAGATGTGAACAACAATGACATATACTCCTTAGAGTTAAATGAGGTAATATACTTAAGGAACTCAGTATAGCACCTGGAACATTAGTAGAGTGTGCAGTAAGTGCTAAAACAATTAGGTTATTATTACGTTAAGCCATGTAGGGACAAGAAAGAGGAGGATTAATAGTTTACTGTAACATTATACTTTTTAAGTCAGATTTCTTGAAATATTTTTGCAGTGTAATATTTGTCCTTTTTAGGTGTATAGCTCTATGAATTTTGACAAATGTATAGCCATATAATCACTCCTAGCAGTCAAGATAGAGGACACTTCCAAAACCCCAAATAATTCTCATGCCCTTTATTATGATGACATAATTATTATTAACTGAAGTCCATAATGTACTCAGATTTCCTTAGCTTTTAGCTCGTGTCTTTTTCTATCCCAGGATCCTCTCCAGGATACCACATTGCATTTAATTGTCATATCTCTGTAGGCTTTGCTTGTCTGTGACAGTTTCTCAGACCTGATCTGTTTGATGATCTTGACAGATTTGAGGAGTGCTAATCAGGTATTTGACAAAGTATTCTCTATTGTGATTTGTCATGTTTTTCTCCTGATCAGACTGGGGTTATGGGTTTTGGGGTAGAAGACCACAGGAGTGAAGTGCCATTCTCATGACATCATATCATCATATCAAGGGTATGTGTTATTTTTTTAAAAAAGATTTTATCTATCTATTTGAGAAAGAAAGAGAGATATTGAGAGAGAGAAAAAGAGAGAGCACATGAGCAGGGGGAAGAGCAAAGGGAGAGGGACAAGCAGACTCCATACTGAGCATGGAGCCTGATGCAGGTCTTGAGTCCATAACCCTGAGATCATGACCTGAGCCGAAATCAAGAGTCAGATGCTAAACTGACTGAACCACCCAGATACCCTGGGTATGTGCTATTAGAATAACACTCTTGGTGTTGACCTGATCACCTGGTTGAGGTAGTGCTTGTCAGATATTTCCTATAAAGTTCTTTCCTCCCTCCCTTTCAAAGTGTGCTCTTGGAGGTCACTACGTGAAATCTACACTTAAGGGGTGAGGGTTATGCCCCACTTCCTGGAGGGAGGAGTGCTAAATAAGTTACTTGGAATTCTTCCGCACTGAAGATTTGTCTCTCTTCTCCATTTACTATTTATTCAACCATTGACTTATTTATATAAATATAAACTTAAGAAATTTTATTTTATTGTTGGGTTATAAGCTAATACTATTTTATTTATATTATTGCTCAAATTGTTCCTGCCTTGGCTATTGGGAACACTTCTAGTTCTTTTCCATGTCCCTTTGATATACCCTCTGCACCGTGGTGTTTTTCTTTCTTGGAGCATTTCCTTACTTTCTGTCACTCCAAGATGCTGTAGGCTCATCTGTATTTCCTGCCCAGTCCCAGAATCATCAGTTCTCCATGAGCCTTGGTGTCTTTTTTGGAGAATGGGGTTAGGAAATCAAGATCTGGACCTGTGGTATACTTATTGCTATTTGGATGTCTTTGCCTCTGTATCCTCTCAGCTGAGAGCATGAAGTACTTTTATTCCTCCAGCTTAAAACAATTTTTAAGCTACAGAATGGCTGAAATAGAGCAATGAACAACTTTGTATGCTTCAGCTAGATCTTTTTTTCCCCTGAACCCTATTTGAAAATAAGTTGTAGGCATCATGACATTTCATCCCTAAATACCTTTTCATCCATCTCCTAAACAAAGGAACAGCTGCTATTTAATACAACACAATTGCCACAGCTGCAGAAATATTAATTCAATATTATTCATTTATATTCAAATATTCTTAATTGTCCCCCAAATATTTTTTAAAACTTAAAAATCTCCAACAAATATTTACACTTGTTTTTAGTTGTTTTAGCTCTTTATTCTCTTGATTGACTCCCTTTTTTGTTTTTGTTTTGTTTTGTTTTAGGAGTGTGGGTCAGTTGTCTTATAGATATCTCACATTCTGGATTTATCTTGTAGTGCTCCTCAGGCTAAATACGAGTTTCTCAACCTCAGCATTGACATTTTAGACCAGATGATTTTTTGTTGTTGAGGCCATCCTGTGTATTATAGAATGTTTAAAAGCATCCTTGACCTTTGCGCACTAGATGCAAGTAACAACGCCCTAGGCGTGACAACCAAAAATGTCTCAAAACACTGACAAATGTCCCTGGGGTCATAGTCATCTCTAGTTGGGAATCCTTGGTTTAGACAAGGATAATAGGATACTAGATAATGTTGTGTAATGTTGTCAAGGATACTAGGTAATTTTGTGTACTTGTTAATGTATCACATCAGGAAACACATGGTATCAAGTTGGATGGAATTTATGATATGAAGTGTAATAAGTTAGTAACCAGCAAATCCCCCCCCCCCATTGTCATTAACTGAAGTACTCTGAGGCTCCACGATTATTCTGTTCCCAGTTTTTCACCCACTGATGACTTTCTTTTGAGTCAATACACTAGGGGATATAAAATGATAATCTACTTCTTTCTTTGCATACATGCCAGCTAACACTGTTGTAAAATGCCGTCCCCTTTATTTTCCCTCCTTTTTCCTTTCTCTCGTCTTTAAACATCATTATTGATGCATGGATTATTGTTATTAATTGAATTGTGATTCTTTATCATCCATATGTTTTGACAATCAAATTATCCCAAAGTGGCCAGTGGGAACCATTCACACTAATTAGTATGTCATTTCCTATGAATATAGAAACCCTTACAATGATTCCAATGAAAACTCTGTACAAAGATATATCTAGAGTAGCTTTCTTCCCGTCTCCTTCACCTCTTTGTGTACAGGTAACCATTTTCATTAGTTTTCTGGTTTATTCAAAAATAAACAAAAAATGTATATAAGCTCACAAGTATATCCAAAAGGTAGTATACTGTGTATGGTGTTTTTTTTTTTTTTCCTCCTTGCCTTCTACATAGCAGTACTTTGTGAAATCACTAACAATTCGTATAGATCTTTTTTCTTTTCATGGCCACACAGTACTCCCCAGTGTATGTGTACCTTATTTTATTCAACCAGTCTTCCATGAGTGAGCACTTAGCATGTTTCCAGTGATTAACTACCACAGATAATGCTACAAAGAGTAATACTGTGAATGTGCGGATGTGTATCTTCAGGGTAAATTCCTAGAAGAGATGCCATAGGGTAAGGATAAATGCATATGTAATTGTGTTATATACTGCCAAAATCTCCTTCAACAGTAGTTGTAAGATTCTATCTTTCTACCAGTAATAAATAAGAGTGTTTGTTTCCCTACAGCATTGCCTATGCCGTGCATTGTAAGCTTATAAATTTTTGCCAACCTGACAGGTGAGAAATGGTATGTCATGGTGGTTTTAATTTGCATTACCCACAAAATGAACAAGGTTAAGCATTTTTTCTTATGCTCAAGAGCCATTTGTTGCATCTAGCTCTTAAAACCTAGCTCTTTCTTCATAATTTCCTGGCTGTTACCTTAGATCAGGCTCCTGTTACTTCATACCCAGATTTCTGATAATTGGCTGATTTCTCTGCCTACTGCCATTCTTCCTTTCAATTATCCTGGCTGTAGTTAACACAGTTGCTAAGTTAATCTTCTTAAAACACATCTTCAAAACATTCTCTGTCTTTTAAAAGAACTTTTAATTATTCCCTTTTAGCCACAGTATACTTTAAAACTTACTCAACCAGAATTCAAGATACGGTTTTCCACCTGTTCTCTAAACTTCTTTGTTTTTTCTCTTATATTTACTTCATAGTACTTCCCTCTTATCTGTAGGGTATATGTTCCAAGACTCCTATGGCTGCCTGAAACCATGGATAAAACCAAGCACTATATATATATACTATGTTCTTTCCTCTATGTGCATAACTGTGATAAAGTTTAATTTATAAATTAGGCACAGGAAGAGATTAACAACACTAATAATAAAATAGAATAACTATAATAACATATACATATAACATATAATAAGTTATGTGAGTGTGGTTTTCCTCTCTCAAAAATGTTTATTATACTGTACTCACCCTTCTTGTGATGATAAAATACCACCTGATGAGATGAAGTGAGGTGAATGACAAAGGCATTGTGACATGGTCTTAGACTACTACTGACCTCTGACAATACATCAAAAGGTGGATCCCCTGCTATTGGACCTCAGTTGACTGTGAAAAACTGAAACCACAGAAAGTGAATCTGTGGATAGGGCGGTGGTGGGAGGAGGGATATACTGTATTTCTTCTGCAAAACAGGTACACTGAGTGTCCTACAATCCATGGGAAAAATTCTTCCCTCTGGACCTTTTTTCCCTCTGTTTTCTGATTTGAAAGCCACTCCGTAATGTAGCTCTGCCTTCTTATCTGTTTAAAGTCCATGCAAATTCCAACTCCCATCCTCTTGGAAACTTTCATTGACCATTTCAGTGCCCAGAGGTTCCCTCCTTTTCTAAATTCTATTGTTACAGATGTTGGTCTCCTTATTTAGCACTTAATTTATTTGAGCTTTATCTTGTAAAAAATGTTTATTATTAAGTACAGTTGATATACAATATTCAGGAGCACGACACAGTGATTTTAAAATCTATACATTACATGATGCTCACAATGACATAAGGTCATTGTCACTATACACCATCTGTCACCATCTGTCACTATACAATGTTATTACAATATTATTAGCTGTATTCCCTAGCTGTACTTTCTATCTCTGTGATTATTTATTGTATAACTGGAAGTTTTTACCTCTTAATCCCCTTTACCTGTTTTGCTCACTCCCTACCCTCCTTCTCTCTTCCAACCACTGATCTGTTCCCTGTATTTATGAATCTGTTTTTATTTGTTTGTTTTGTTTTTTAGATTCCACATGTAAGTAAAATCATTATGATATTTGTCTGTCTCAGACTTTTTTCACTTAGCATGATATCCTGTAGGTCCATGTATAGGTCCTATAGGTCCATGATGACAAATGGCAAGAGCTCATGTTTTTTTATGGCTGAATAATATCCCATCGTGCATGTGAGCACGTGAGCATGTTTGTATACACCACACCTTCTTTATCTATTTATCTACTGATGGACATGGGTTGCTTCCATATTTTGGCTATAGCAAGTAATGCTGCAATAAACATATGGGTGCATATGTCTTTATAAATCAGTGTTCTCATCTTCTTTGCATAAATAATAATGAAATTACTGGATCATATGGTAGTTCTATTTTTAATTTTTTGAGGAAATTCCATACTGTTTTCTACCATGGCCATAATAATTTACACTCTTACAAAAGTGCCCAAGGGTTCCTTTTTCTCCACATCCTCACCAACATTTGTTAATTCTTGTCTTTTTGATTATAGCCATTCTGACAGGCATAGGTAATATCTCATTAATTTTAATTTGCTTATCTTTAGTAATTAGTCATGTTGAGCTTATTTTCATGCTTCTGTTTGCCATCTATATGTCTTCTTTAGAAAAATATCTATTCATGTGCACTGCTCATTTTCTAACCAGATTGTTTTGGGATTTTTTTGGTGTTGAGTTGTATAAGTCCTTTATATATTTTGGATTTTAACACTTTATTGGATGTGTGTGATTTGCAAATATCTTCTCCCATTCAGCAGGTTGCCTTTTCATTTTATTTATTTTATTTATTTATTTTTTTTAAAGATTTTATTTATTTATTCATGATAGTCACAGAGAGAGAGAGAGAGAGGCAGAGACACAGGCAGAGGGAGAAGCGGGCTCCATGCAGGGAGCCCGACGTGGGATTCGATCCCGAGTCCCCAGGATCGCGCCCTGGGCCAAAGGCAGGCGCCAAACCGCTGCGCCACCCAGGGATCCCGCCTTTTCATTTTATTGATGGTTTCCTTTGCTGTGCAAAATCTTTTCATTTTGGTGTACTGCCAATAATTTATTTTTGCTTTTGTTCCCCTTGTCTCAGGAGGTATATCCATAAATATTTTGCTAAGGCTAGTGTCAAAGAGACTACTGCCTATACTTTCTTTTAGGAGTTTTGTGGATTCGGGTCTTTAACCGATTTTGAGGGTTTTTTTTTAAGATTTTATTTATTTATTCATGAGAGACACAGAGAGAGGTAGAGACACAGGCAGAGGGAGAAGCAGGCTCCCTCCCTCCCTGATGTGGGACTGGATCCTGGGACTCTGGGATCAGATTTTGAGCTGAAGGTAGATGCTCCACTACTGGTGTCCTGAGTTTACTTTTATGTATGGTGTTAAGAAAGTGGTCTACTTTCATTCTGTTGCATGTAGATGTCCAGTTTTTCCTACCACCATTTGTTGAAGAGACCTCCCCATTGTGTATTTTTGCCTCCTTGTTATAGATTAATTGTCCATATAGGTGTCAATTTATTTCTGGGCTCTCTATTCTGTTCTGTTAATCTCTGTGTCTGTTTTTATGCCAGTACCATACTGTTTTGATTATCATAGCTTTGTGGCATATCTTGAAATCAGGGAGCATAATACCTCTAGCTTTCTTTTTTTTTTTTCATGATTACTTTGGCTATTTGTGTTCTTTGTGGTTCCATACAAACTTTAAGATTACTTGTTTTAGTTTTGTTAAAAATACTATTTGGTATTTTGATAGGGATTGCACTGAATCTATAGATTATTTTACATAGTATGGATATTTTAACAGTGTTAACTTTTCCAGTTCATGAGCATGGAATATCTTCCATTTACTTATGTCCTCTTCACTTTCTTTCATCACTGTCTTATAGTTTTCAGAGTATAGGTCTTTCACCTATTTGGTTAAATTTATTCCTAGGTATTTTATCTTTTGATGCAGTTATAAATTGGATTGTTTTCTTAATTTATCTATCTGCTACTTTGTTATTAGTGTATAAAAATACAACAGATTTCTGTATATTGATTTTATATATCCTGCAACTTCACTGCATTCATTTATTCTCTCAGGTTTTATTTGGTGGAGTCTTTAGAGTTTTGTATATATAGTGTTATGTTATCTGCAAAAAGTGACAGTTCTACTTCTTCATGATTTGGATACGTTCTATTTCTTTTTCTTGTCTTATCATTGAGGCTAGGATTTCTAGTAGTAGAGATGGTTTCCAATGTGTTGATGCTCACTGTTTCATTCCCAGTGCCCTGAATCTATAGATTAGGAATGGACATTCTTGTCTTGTTCCTTATCTTAGAGGAAAAGTTTTCAGTTTTCACCATTGAGTATGATATTAACTGCAGGTTTTTCATATATAACCTTTATTATGTTGGGATATGTTCCCTCTTAACCTATCCTGTTGAGAGTTTTTATCACGAATGGATATTGAATTTTGTCTCATGATTTTTCTGCATCTATTGAGATGATCATGTTTTTCAATCTTTCACTTTGTTAATGTTACTATCACGTTCATTGATTTATGAATATTGAGCTATTCTTGCAACCTCAGAATAAATCCTACTTGATCCTTTGAAAATATTATTGAGTTCAGTTTGCTACAACTTTGTTGAGGATTTTTGTAGCTATACTCATCAAGGAGAATGGGCTTTAGTTTTCTTTTTTTGTTTTTCTGTAGTATCTTGTCTGATTTGGGTATCAGGGTAATACTTATCTCATAGAGTGAATTTGGGAGATTTCCTTCCTCTTCTATTTTTGGTCCAGTTTGATCCTTATGGCCTTTTTTCTTTTATTGTAAGTACTTAAAGTTTTTCAATTTGTGTATATTTTCTCCCAAGAGTAGGGACTTAAGCCATTTAAATGAGCAAAAATTAATGGAATTTTATCACCTACTTTTAAGCAAGATAAAGGCACATTGACATTTATTTTATTGACAAGGTAAGGAAGTAAGCACATCTTAGTAATTTGATTAAAATCAATTATTAAGTCAGTGGAGTTGTAAGTATAGGCCCTAAGTCTTTGGCTATAATCAGGTGTCATACCTATTATTACACTCCCTAAATTAAAACCAAAAAGACACCTCAACACATTAAGTAAAAGTGAGTCCATTTACTTATTCTCTCAATTAATGAAGAGAGATAATTTCAAAAACTTTGATTTATCTTAGTTAAAATTTCCATTCAAGATACTAGCTAGAATGAAAAAGAATGTTGCATCCAATCATCTTGGAACAAGATGGCAATATATAAAATGCTATCTGTTTGTTTTCAGCCTAATAAAGAAAAGAAATCCAAGGGAGAACAAATTGGTGGTCGCCAGAGGCAGAGGGTGAAGGATGTCAAAAGATACAAACTTCTACTTATAAAAGAAATAAATCCTGAGGATATAATGTGCAGCGTGATGACTATAGTTAATAATACTGCACTGTATATTTGAAGTTGCTAAGACAGTTGATTGTAAAAGTTCTCATCACAAGAAAAAAATCTGTAACTCTAAGGTGACAGCTATTAACTAGACTTCTTGTGGTGATCACTCTACAATGTATATAAACTTTGAATCATTATTTGTACACCTGAAACTAATTTTCTATGTCAATTATCTCTCAATAAAAAAGAGAAATATAACCCCATAATAATAAAAACATCTTTATTTTATCCTAGAATAGCAAATTCAATATTTTCCTCAAAATACAACAGCCACTTTTTAATTTTGTTTCCTTTTATCTCCTCTTTCTGGTAAAGTTTTCCTTGGAATAATAAATAACCCCACCGAGGACCTAGACAAGATCAATCTGGAATTTGAGTTCTTTTTTATTGGGTGTAAAAAATCTTAATCTATAGTTGCACTAAATATCTAGAAAGCAATAAAAAACCTCAGAAAAAATGTCACTATTTCCAACAACTAATCATTACATGGTGTAGAAAAAAATGTGTCAAAGCAACTGATTTCACTTTTCTGTAACTCTTCTAGAGGTTATCTAGCTCAGGTTTAAAGATGAATCTACATTATTAAAATGGAAGAAAATGGATCTCTTTCTTTCTAAAGGATGATGTCCCTTCTCATAAGAAGAACCTTAGGAAAATCTATGGTAAATTATTTATATCTTTTAACATCTATGTTTGTATCTTATTAAAAATATGAAATCCAATAAACCGTGTCCCTTTCAAATCTCCCTTCTAGTTCTAATATTTTATGAATAATTATTTATTTCTGCATCACATGATTTATTTACTCTTCTTGGCCCATAAAAGTTTGAATAGAGAAAACATCATATCTAGATCCCTGGGTATCTTGAGCCGTGCATCTCCATTTTAAGTTTCAGCAACTCTCAAATTCAATTCAATGAACATTATACATCATACATCTATTGTACATTTATTATATCTTAGGCCTGCTGCTAGTTCTTTTGACAGCACAGTGCATAAGTCATAGAGTTTATTCTAAGTAGTTTAGTGTCCAGGCAGAACGATAGGTATGCACCAAATATTACACAGATCAGCTGTAAAAAGTTTTATCATTGGCCTACAAACAAGGGGAAGCAAGAAAAGAGATTTAACTCAATTGCAAATATCAACAAAGACTCCAAAGATAAGGTGATAATTGAATTCAGCCACGGCAATATAAAAATACACAAGGTCCAACATATAGAGACTTTATAAATTAAAATAAAATTTCTAATTTAAAAGGAGAAACTGGCAACATTTAGAATATTCCAGTCCTTTTCCTGTGATCTCACTGAACATTGTACCTCTCTCCATTCTGGCAAGTTGCCTTGTAAAAGATTTAGTTCCAGATGTGTCACTTGTTAACAGCCAGAGAGGCGCTGATAGTAGGATCACAACCACATCAACTTTATATTCCCAGTGTCCCAGTGAGCATCAACACACTGTAAACCATTTAAATTTCTTCAAAGAGTGAGTGAACTAAATATTTCAATAGCTCTTTGCAGAGTGAATCAAACTTTCTAGTTTACCTCTTTTTATAGGTTGATTCTTTGGGATTTTGAGTCCCCAGATGGCCTATATCTGATATGGATTTTATTTTCCAGTGGCTACACTTGGTCTCATCTGTAGCCAGATCAGCTAAGGGAAGGGTGGGCACAATGTAGATCCCTAGTGATCATGCTTGTCACTGTTTGCAAGTTTTATGATTTTACAGACAGGCAGGTGTACACACACACATACACAGACATAATCACACCCTTCTCTGTGATACACAAAGGTGCTAGCATGGTCACATAACATATAATAAGAGCCAAGGTGCAAAAGGAGACCACAAAAACAGCTGGAATATGAAATCTGATGGGCAAATATAGTTTGAAATAGGCAAAATGTGAAATCAAGATAGTCAAGACATTTATCCTTGCTCCATGAAAGAAATACCACCTCCTATAACTTTACAAAATACATTAGAATTTGCTTATCTTTCTAATTTTAGTACTTTTATTGCTTATGTTTTGGTCTATTTTTGCTTCCCAGAAAATTCACATTTTACCCTTAAATCACTTACTCTAAATGTTAACACTTAACTCTAAATGTCACACTTCTTGAGTGTGATTTCTTTATTATATTTTATTTTCCAGTAACATATGCCCCATTTCATAGTGGAAGATAATGGGAGAATGCTATTCAAGTTCCTAAAACCTCTGTTTTGTAGTTACAGATACTATAGAAAATATATTATTTCCAGGTAGGGCAGAGAGAACCCATTACAGCCATCAGATAAATTATAATTCATGTATAACATTTAAGAATTCAAGGAAATTCATTAGGTAAAGCCAATAAAAAGTCTACTTAATCCTGGCATAGCCTGACCTCTTGCAACCTCATGAGTGTTTGATGAAGCCTTGCCTTCACCAGGCAGCTTATTAGAAATGTAATTCTCAGGCCCTACCTAGATCTGTGAATTTGCATTTTGCAAATCTCCCATGGGATTTGTGTGCACATTAAAGTTTTAGAAGGAGGAGTTGACCAATAATAGAGAAACTCCATAAATAGAAATAACTCCATCAATCTTTAATTTACATTGGGTTTCCTTTCAAAGATCTACAGATCCAAATGCTAATTATTTTAAATATCTTGACTAAATTTGCATTAAGATACATTCTTGGAATCTGGTGGCCTCTCTATATTTCATTTTACATCCAATCCAGTGGTTCTGTATGATACAGACTGTCCCTTTCCTCCTATCCACAGAAAAGCAGGTATACATGGGGAGAAAGAGATCAGTGATTTGAATTAGAGAATTATGTGGAAGACTGACAAAGACAGTTTTTTGTTTTTTTTTTTTTTATGGTGGGGATCTCAACTCACTGTCAGCACATTGCTTTCTTCTCAAGGGTTGTCTTAGGCTTCAACCAGTGGAGCCATTTCTGCAAAGGAAAACTCCCAAAGTTGGGGGTTTCTGAATCACATGCCAAATGAGTTAGATTAACTAGGAATTCCTTTGCCTTTGAGCTTCTTTCTTCTACCACTGTCTCCTACCATCATCTCCATATTTGTGATATTGAGAAGCCAAGGAGAGGCCACATCCTATGCAACTGGAAAGATGGTTGCTGAGGGTATCCCCTGCCAGATTGCCAACAACTGGAGGAAAAGATGCCTGTACTTTCCTAAACTTGGGTTTCATGAAGATAAGTGACCTCTCCTTTGTCTCAAAAGGGAGCATCTCTCACCACGACCCTGTTTGCATGGGAGTGAGCCTACTTAATGGGTATCAGTGGTGACACCAGTGATGACAAATTCCTGTTGAAAAAATTAAGTTGTGTGGGAGAAAAGAAAAAAAAAAAGGCTATTTAAATTCTTTAGGCAACAAAGAAAGGTGGCATACCCAAACTGCATCCCAGACATCCTTCTTCACAAGGCACGCACTCTTCATAGTCTGGGTCTTGGATTTGACCTATACAAGAGGAATGAGAAACAATTCATTTTTGCTAAGTGGAGACACATTCATTGCTATGAAACTATATTGGTATGCAGCTTATTTTCTTCCCTTTCCCTTTTCTCAGAGACAACAAATTTTAATTATTTTAGCTGTTTCTTGTAGTTTTTACCCCTGAATCTCTAAATAACATGTTTATGATGCTACCTCTTGATTTTATTCTTATGCATTATCTGTAGTGGTCAAGATTAGCTTTGTTTCACCATAATCCCAACAAACACAGACATACTTTTCATCCTCCCAAATTATAAATTTTGCTAGATTAATATTCAGTATTTATGTTGTAATGATTATACTATTATTATTCATATTCTGATGACATTGGGGCTTTTATAGACTTTATTGTTTTCTCTTGCGCTACTATTTTCTGGCATCTTTGTTTTCTCAATATCTGTTCTTAATTCATCCTCAACTATATCACAAGTAGAAATCTTGCAGCTATTGCATTAGTATCTTATTTACTGTCATCCTGAGGATTCCTTTCATCCCTCTCCTCCTTTGGATGTCTCATTTTCTGGACTTTATGTTTGCTAATTTCTTGTTCTGATTTTTGGTGGAACATATCCTCTACAAGTAATTTTCCCAAGAAAGGATACATGGGAGTTAAAGTTTTGGAAAGCTTACATGATTGAAAATATTTCTACCCTCACACATGACTCATGGCTTGACTGAATTTAGGATTAAAAAGAAAAATAATTTCTTTTCTCAAAAGTTTGAAGTTTTTGTTCCATTTTTATATTTTAGTTTCCAGTATTGTTGAGAAGTTCAATGTCACTCTGATAGCCAATCCCTCTTGTATAACCTGCTATTTCCTGCTACAGGAAGTAGGAGTTTCTAAGATTTTCCTTTTGCAGAAAAAAAATCTATTTTCCAAATTCTTACAGTGATATGTCTTGATGTGTGTCTTTTAAAAATCCATTATGCTGGCATGCAGAAGGCTTGTTCAATGTGGAAATTCATGCCTTTCAGTTCTGGGGAAATTTTCTGGATTATTTCTTTGTTAATGTTCTCTATTCTGCTTTTGCTGTTCACTCTTTGAAAAACCTACATCATTTGAATTCCTGGGCTGACTCTTAATTTTTTTCCCTCTTCTTCATTTTCTACTTTTTCTTTTGGTTCTACTATCTCAGTCATTTTTAAGTTTTTATCTTTCTACCCCTTCTTCATTTCCATTCTTCTGTAATTGTTTTTTTAATTTTTGAAAAAATTAAAAAAAAATTTTATGTATTTGGGAGAGAGAGAGAACAAGTAGGGGCTGAGGGGCAGGGGAGAGAGAGAGAGAGAGAGAGAGAAGCACACTCCCTGCTGAGCAGAAAGCCCAATATGAGGCTTAATCCCTGGACCCAGGAATCATGACCTGAGCTGAAGGCAGATGCTTAACTAACTAAGCCACTCAGGTGGCCTCTATAATTGTTTTTACATATTTATTTATTTATTTGAGACAGCAAGAGAAAGAGAGAGAAAGAGAGAGAGAGAGAGAAGGAGAGAGAGCCAGAACGTGCACATGAGTTGGGGGAGGGCAGAAAGAGAGAATCCAGACTCCTAGCTGAGCATGGAACCTAACATGGGTTCAATCTCAGACCCATAAGATCTTGACCTGAACCAAAACCTAGAGTCTGATGCTTAATCGACTGAGCCACCCAGGCGCCCCTGCTTTTCTTCTATATATATTTTTTAATGTTTTCAAGATCACATTTTTGTTTTCTAAATATTCTTTTTTAATGTATTTTCAAATTATGTGTTTCAGGTATACATCATAATTTGATATCTGTATATGCTGCAAAGTAATCATTCTGAAAAATCCAGTTACCATCCATCACCCTATAATTGGCCCTCTTCAGCCCTTTCTCCCATCGCCATGCCTCCTTCTCTCAACCACCAGTCTGTTCTCTGTACTATGAGTTTGTTTTGTTTCTTAGATTCTATGTGTGAGTGAAATCATATGGTATTTGTCTTTCTCCTGACTTATTCCCCTAGCATAATGCTCTCCTAGTCCATTCATATTGTGAATGGCAACATTTTATTCTTTTTTTTTTTAAGATTTTACTTATTTATTAATGAGAGACACACAGAGAGAAAGAGAGAGGCAGAGACACAGGCTGAGGGAGAACAGGCTCCATGAAGGGAGCCTGACATGGGGCTCCATTCCAGGTCTCCAGGATCACAGCCTGGGCTGAAGGCGGTGCTAAAACACTGAGCCACGT
Organism: Canis lupus dingo; assembly: GCF_003254725.2. NCBI lineage: Eukaryota > Metazoa > Chordata > Mammalia > Carnivora > Canidae > Canis > Canis lupus. The sequence goes on from NC_064243.1 coordinate 82,298,167, forward strand.
GGGCTGCCCTTATTCTTTTTTTTCTTAAGGATCAACTTTATTCATTCACCTGTTGGTGAACATTTAGATTGTTTCAGTTTTTTGGCTTTTGTAAAAACTGGAGCGATGAACACAGGGATGCATATATGTTTTCAAATTAGTGTACTCCTATTTTTCAGATAAAAACCCTGTAGTGGAGTAACTGGATCATATGATAGTTTTATTCTTAATTTTTTGAGGAATATCCCTATGTTTTCCATAGTGACTACATCAACTTACATTTCCACTAACAGTGTACGAGGTTTTCTTTTTTTCTGCATTCTCTCCAACACTTGTTATTTCTTGTCTTTTTGATAATAGCCATTCTAACAGTTATGAGGCGATATCTCATTGTGGTTTTGATTTATGTTTCTCTGAAAATTTAGTGATGCTGAACATCTTTTCATGTCCTCATTGGCCATCTGTCTGTTGTCTTTGGACAAGTATCTCCTCAGACTCTGCCCATTTTTAAATTGGTTTATTTGTTCTTTGTCTTGAGTTGTATTAGTTCCTTATATATTTTGAATATTAACCCTCTATTGGATGCATATGACTTGCAAATATCTTCTCCCATTCAGTAGATGGGCTTTTTGTTTTGATAATCATTTTCCTTTGCTGTGCAAAACCTTTTTAATTTGATGTAGTCCCATTTGCTTATTTTTGTTTCTTTTTCTCTTGCCTTTGGGGTGTGATTCGTAAAACCATTGTTAAGACTGATGTCAAAGAGCTTACTATTTACATCTTCCTCTAGGAATGCTATGGTTTCACGTCTTAAATTCAAGTCTTTAATCCATTTTGAGTTAAATTTTGTGTATAGTGTAATAAAGTGGTCCACATTCATTCTTTTGTTTGTAGCTCACAAGTTCTCTCAGCATCATCTATTAAAGCCTATCCTTTCTCCACTATGTTCTTGGCTCTTTTGTCATAAGTTAATTGTCCATATATGTGTGGGTTTATTTTGGGGCTCTCAATTCTGTTCTATAGATCTATATGTCGGTTTTTTGTGTGTGTCAGTACCATCTATTTTGATTACTATAGCTTTGTAATATAGTTCAAAAAAAAGGGTTATGATACTTCCAGTTTTTTTGTTCTTTCTTAAGATCACTCTGGCTATTCAGTATCTTTTGTGGTTCCATATAAGTTTTAAAATTATTTATTTAAGTTCTATGAAATCTGCCATTGAAATTTTGATAGGAATTATATTCAATCTATAGATTGCTTTGGGTAGTATGGACATTTTAATAGTATTAATTCTTCCAATTCATGAACACAGAATTTATGTCTTCGATTTATTTCATCACAGTCTTATAGTTTTCAGTGTACAGGTCTTTTCTCTTCTTGGTTGGATTTTTTTCCCTAGATATTTGATTCTGATTGATATAATTGTAACTGCACTTAAGTTTTCTTAATTTCTTTTTCTGATAGTTTGTTATTAATGTATAGAATGCCACAGATTTCTATGTATTGATTTTTTATCCTACAACTTGACTGAATTCATTTATTCTATCAGTTTCTTTTTATTGAATTTTTAGGGTTTTCTATATATAGTATCATGTAGTCTGCAAATAGTGACAGTTTTAGTTATTCATTTTTAATTTGAATGCCTTTTATTTTTTTTCCTTGCATAACTGGTTGGAAATTTTTTGCTTTTAGCAGTTGGAATATGTCACACCACTCCTTTCTAGCCTGCCTATAAAGTTTCTGCTGAAAAATTTGCTAATAGGCTTATGAGTTTTCCCTTGTATATTAAATAGTTTTTCTGTACCTGCATTTGAGATTCTCTTTTTAATTTTTACCATTTTAATTGTATATCTTGGTGTGGTTTTCTTTGGCTTCATCGTATTTGGAACTCTCTGGGATTCTGGGGCCTAAATGTCTGTTTCCTCCCCCAGATTAAAGACATTTTTAGCCACAATTTCTTTGTATATTTTTTCTGTGTCTTGATGTGTCTCTCTCTTTTAAAAAAAATATTTTACTTATTTTAGAGAGAAAGAGAGTGCATGTGAGTAGGTGGAGGAGCAGAGGGGGAGGGAGAGGGAATCTGAAGCAGAGTCCACGCTTAGCATGGAGCCTGATGTAGGGCTTGATCTCATGACCATGAGACCATGACCTGAGCCAAAACCAAGTGTTGAGTGCTTAACCAATTGAGTCACCCAGGTGCCCCTTGATGTGTCTCTTTTATCTTTTGTTGTAGAGGTGTTGTTTATCTATTTTTCATGTCCTTTTTTGGGGAAAATTATTCTTCATGTAGCTATAAAATTGTTGTATCTGTAGGAGGAGATGAGGTCAAAGTCTTTTTACACCACCACCTTGAATTCTTCTTATATCTTTCCATTAATTTAATAGATTGGATCAGCTTGATTGGTACAAATAAAACAAGTTGGACTATATGCCATGCAACTAGTTTTGACATCAAACTGGTAGATTTTATTTATTAAGAAAATAAGTTCTAAAAAAAATAAATAAGTTCTGCTTCTGGGAATGTGGAATTGGGTATATAAATGAACAGATTCTGTCTTTAAATCTGCCTTCTGAAATTATTGTTTTAAATTTTAAATCCTATGCAACATTAGTAAACATAAAGTAGAAAAAGGAATGAGTCTCTTAATTATTCTAGAAACATCTTGTAACTCTTTTTAGCACCAGACCAGGCATAATTCTTATACAGATCAGAGAAAGTCTTACATGGAAAAGAACAAAAACTATAAGCTTTGTTTTTTTAATCTCCCTTTTTCCATGTAAGATAAGGAATTGGGCAATAGCAATAACACATATGATTTGCAACATTTAATATTTTCCAGTAGCTTTAGGTAGGCTTATTTCATTGACTTTTCACAGCAACCATCTTGGTGCAATGCTCACCCTTTCACACACGAAGAAAAAAGGCATAGAGAAATTAGATTGATTTTGCATGGGTCTCATAACTAGTAACTGGAAAGGAGAAAATTGTTGGTCAGGACCTTCAGATTTTAATTTTATTTTCTCTCCACTATACCCTGCCCACAAACCCTTCATTCAATATTAATTCCTCTGTGATTAGCTGCATTCCTATGTCTCTTGAATGTGAAGAGACCCAGAGGATGATATGTGGAGGAAGAGAGAAGAAAAGCCATCACTGTCCCCACTGGACATACGGTCACATGAAGTCATCCCAGGTGCCAAAGTTAAAGCCAAGAGGTCAATTCAAATCTCCATCCAGGGGGCTAGCTCCTCATACTACCTCCTGGTATAAGACAATGGACCATAGCAGCCTTACCTTGTCCACACTGCAGCTTCTGGCAGGTATGGTTGGTGGGCACTACGAAGTAGCCACTCATGCATCGTATACAGATGTGTGCACTGTGGCAAAGCTCACAGTTGTCTGAGCAGGGTAGGCAGGTGTGCCCCTCGGCAGGGTAGTGGCCTGCTGGGCAGCTCTCCCAACATTCCCCCTGATATAAGAAGCGCTCCTGGCCCTGGTTGTCTGAACAGATAGAGAGGCAACAAAAACAAGTAAAATGTACAAAGTTAACTGTGAAGCTAATACAACCTAAGATATTTTATTAAAAAAAAAAAGATGTAACAAAGTGTTTTGGCTGCTAGGGGATCAGGAATATAAGAATGCATTTAACAAAAAGTAGAATATATATATATATATATATATATATGTAATATATATATATTATATATGTATATACGTACACACTTATGGTTGAAAAGTTTTCCTTGCAGGGAATAATTTTTGAATATTTTGTATCTGAGTGAGTAGAGACTACCATCTGGGATGTCACTGCAAAAGCAAAAACCACGCTCTGTGGATAAATATGAGTCAAAAAGTGTTTAGCTTTCCCAAGGGCTCCTTTAGGTATCTGTGGAAGCTCTCAGACTTGGGAGCTATAGAGACCCTATGAGAATAAACAAATGCTTACTAATAGAACCACTTTTGTAAGAGTGCAGTCTTTTAGATGATTTTGAATTCTGTTATCAAAATCACACGCTTGTATTAACTGTCCAAAAGTCTAAATTTTTGCATTGTTGCCAACTCCTACCATGACAGCATATCGAAGTGCTAGACCAAGCACACCTTTTTGACTCCTTAAATGGTTTTTTGAAGGTCCTGAGCTTCTGTCAGCATTGGAGACTACATGGAAATAATTAGCAATATGTTGAATATGAGACTATGGGAATTTGCTTTTGGAGGGAATAGAAAATTCTAACCAATTATAAACTCACAATTAATGAAAAAGGATTATAATCAGTTTATATGTACATAAAACAAGATTAACCAGATGTGTAACCCTCATCCTACTGCAGTTTTTGTTTGTGTTGAGTGTGTATCCATCTTCTCTGTATCAAGCCTCCCATACGCTCCTGCCTCTGCAGAATAGCTGACCTATGTTACCCAAAATAACTGGCACTAGTGTTCACTCGTGATATACCACATGAAGATCCAGAACCATTGACCTTCAAGGTGCAAGGCAGCTGCATCTGTGGATGAAGATATCACTAACCCCATGTTGCAAGTGTAGAATCTTAACATCAGTACAATAGATCGAACGACACAAAATCGCTGACAGTCAAGTATTTTTGTGTCCATAAACTTGGCACTCTCAAATTATCTAACTTGATATATGTCTGTAATTAAGCCCCTAGTTCAAATCCAATTTAAAATTTACACCCTTGGATTATGGGCTCTGAAGCTATCTCTTTCCTTTTTGTGATTTCAAACCAGAAAGTCTGCTGGTTTGTTCCCATGGGACAATGCAAGTAAAGAGGACTTCCAGAGGGTCGTGCAAAAGAGTGTCTGCCCTCTCCAAGTCTGAGCTGGAAGAACATTAACCTTTAAGGGAAAGAGAGGGTATGGGAGGATGTAATGCACATTTGGAGATTCTACAGCCACAGGTTGATATGCAGCACAAACCCCTGCTCTGGTGGAACATGGAATCTTGGCACCACACAAGGGTCAACCTTCCAAGCCGTGTTCTTCTCAGATGCTTTATGAAACCCTAGCAAACCCCATTTCCACCAAGACCCATTCAGAAAAGATCCTATTTATCAGGGGACCAAACTTCTCAGATATAGGCAGGAAGATTTGAGGAGAACAGTGAGAAGCTACTCCCTTTTCCATTCAGCAGCTGCTGTCCATTCTCTATACCCCCATATATCACCTCAGGATCCAGAGGCTTAGAACAGCCCAGCATATACTGAGTATATACTGAGTTTTAAATGCAGATTTGTTGCATGAATGCATGAGTGGCTAAGGGCATTAATACTTAGCAATATTCCTTTTTTTCTAACATATCCAACTGGATCACCAATATAAAAATTAACAGTGATAGGTTCAGATATCAGAGGAAGTATTCTCAAATCCCACTTGTATTGTTCAGACATGGCTTTATTATTTGAACCACTTTGGGTATTACAATTTGGGTTTAAAAAACAGTTATGGATGGTCTTGGTATTTAAGATACATGACCGTTTAAAGGAGTTAACTTAGATACCTTGATCATGAGCGGCTTTGAGCTAGAGAGATTCACATGCCCACAGGAGCAAGTAGATACAAACAATAACAGTGATAGTAGTAGCAGTAGTAAGGGTAGTAGTGAATATTTATTGATTACTTCTTATGTCCCCAGCCCTGTTTAAATGCTTTATTATTTTATCTCATTTACCCTCATTTCATTTTCATAATCTTAAAAGCAGAGAAAACAAAACAGGATAAAACAAAAACAAACAAACAAAAAAACAAACCACCAAGGTTTTTCTTTGTAGTTCTCCAATTTTTAAATTTGGCTCAAGCGGTAAAAACGTCAAATAAAATATGAATCTGACCCACATGAGCTCAAAGTGGGGGACATACATATGAGGGGAGGTTGGAAAGGGATTCAAGGGTCAAACTGCAGAGGACATTTGAGATCATGGAATATAATCCAATGACAGCAGAACCTTGAATTGTTAAAGCTGAGACAAAAAAGTAATATTTTTGTATTGAAACAATTCCTTTGTTCCTACAGGAGGGCTCTGACAACTTCTAAAAGGCATAACTCAGGGCTGAGGAGACCTTGACACAGCTTCTATTTTGATATTTCTCTTAAAGACTGAATGTGTCTCCCTTAACATCCTCGCTTTTCACTTTCGCCTCAACAAATCTTAGCTTTACTGACAGTCACATGTCTGACATCATGTCTGAATGACCTTTCTTTCTCCTTCTCCATAAAGACATCTCTTAGCTTCTCTCTCAACTCCTTAGGGGCAGTGAGTCTGTGCCTGCAATAATGTGAATTCGTTTCCTGACAAGAAGCAGAAATTTCAAGGTTATACACACTCTCCAGTGAACAGCTGTCTGATATCAACTCCTTGTCCCCAGAGTTGAAGCTTCTGAGTCAAACCAGTGGGGGAACAGGTTTGAAGAAAGGAAGAAGAGAACAGCCAGACTTCCTCACCTACTCCACAGGAAGTGCAGTTGGAAGGCTCATTTCCTTGGCATTCTTGGCAGGTATAATGGCATAGATGGCATTGGTTCTGAAATTCAAATTTCCCGGAGGGACATTTGAAAACACAGCGGCCTTTGTCAAGAATCCTAGAGGAAGAGCAGATTTCAGAGTTTGTAAGGGTGACTTTCTGGAATGGCTGTAAGTATTAGAACATGTGGTGTTCATGTTTCACTGCACAGACTTGATTTCGTTGTTCCAGAAACCAGGAGGATGTCTGGGACTGATCATCTTAGAACATGTGGACTATTAGTCACGTACCCATCCTTGGCCCAAGGTTTGGACCCAACAGCAGGCGTGCCAGAAACTGGCTCAAGATGCAGTCTTGATTCTGATTCCAAATAAACTAACCAGTGCCTGCAGGGATTAAACCCATATTGTGGGCCCTAGCCAAACATAGTTCACAGTCAGATGGAGGTCTTTAAGCTTTCAAGACACTAAATAGGACTCTGAATCCAGAGGCCTTGGAGAAAATATTCTTCCTTTGGTTATCAGCAGGTGCACACTTTACAAGGGAAATGTCAACATCAAGGGCTCTCAAAAGGATAGAATGAAGCACTGTCCTGTAGCTCGCAGCCCTACTTATAAACTTGCCCTGTGCATATGGCGAGTAACCTGTATACTCTGATTTTGAGCATCATTTTTGCAAGTGCTTCCTGATGTATAAAGTACCAACTTATTTAATCTCTCTTGCAAACACCCACAAGGACACCCCAGATGAGTTAGTGTGTGGGCTTCTAAAACCTTTGATTTTATACACATAAAATACGTATCATAATGTTACTGTTAACATGTTCATAGTTTTGCTTCTTTTCATCCTTGCAAAGTAGTCCCAAGAACAAATGTGAGTAAGTAAATCATACCCAAGAACTTTGCTCAGAAAAATACAAAATGTTTACCAAGTCTAAAAGTCCGATAGGTAATGCAGATAGATGAAGTGAGCTGTGGATCTCCACCTCCAGAGTTTCTAATTCAGCAAGTCTTTGGGGGAGAGAGCTGAGAATTTGTATTTTTTAAGTTCCTGGGTGATGCTCATGCTGCTGGTCGAGGGAACACATTTTGAGAACTGCTGTTCTGCCTTCTGCTCACTGATTGTATGGATTACTGTGGAATTTGCTAAATGAATTCCAAGTTAACACAGGTGGTGCCAAATTGGGTCTGTTCGAGTTTCCCTACAGTAGTAGTGATCATATCAGTTGTGAGGCTAACTGACCATGTAGCATACATATGTCCCCAAGGATGTCTCTTAGTGTCCAGGCCTGAGAGAGCAGAGGGCCTGTCAGCAAAGGTAGGGCTCCTTTCTCTCTCTACCACTTCTCTCCACCCAACCTGGATATCCCATGGAAAGTCAGATGTAGGCCTGAGGTGCACTGGCATGTCTGAATCCCATTGTTCAGAGCCAGCCCTGAACTGGGGATGGGCCATTTCAGTCACAGGGTTGGAGGAAGTTGGAACGGGAGCAAGGCATCCTGAAGAGTATGCTGCTTGCTATCTTCCATCTTGTCTCCACACCCTGAAAGTCTGTGTCATTTGCATCTGTTGGAAACAACGGGATTAAAGCCAACAACATAAGACAGACAGCCACCTCATTCTTGCATTCTCTGCCCTTCAGGTTCTGGTCACCACATCAAGCACCACTGGAGTGAACAATCCTTTTGGCCCACTGCAGAGCGTGGAGTCCCAGCCCTAAGGAGACACGTATGCACATCTGGTTGTCCATGTCAAAACAGATCCCCTGTGCCATGGTGCATAATGAGAAGGCTGTGCTCCCAGCCCAGACTTTTAGTTGATGGCACTAATGCCTACTGGGAATATCCCAGCCCCACCCTGGCTCCGGTTTCTGAGCTAGGAGATTTTTCAAGGAATCATTTGGATGTGACTAGTTAAAAAAACAAAAATCGCCCTTTAAAAAAAAACTGCGTAAAAGCTTTCTGAAGTCTCTAAACAAGGAAGCTACTAGATGCTCTGCTGGAAGGAAGAATGGGAATGTTTATTGGTGAGGGCTCCTTTTTTTCCCTCTAAATTCAGTTGAAAAGGGAATGAAAAGTAAATCATCACTTTTGCCTTTTATAGGAAGAGATGAATTTGTTTAGGGGGGATATCATTTCTCTTGGGAGAGGTGATCTAATACTCTCACTGATGGGAACCATTTAGAAGCATCCACAAAGTGGGGGTGGCAGACTGGGGGGTGAAGCCGATGGTGTAATACTTTTGTGTTTATATATGGATGGGGCTGCCTTTCTTACTTGAGTGCTTGATTTTAAGAAAATATCAAGCACATAATTGTGCTTTAAACCACCTCCCTTCATATCTACCCTAAGGAAAGCATAGGTGAAGTACATTGTTTTTTGTAAGAATGTGATTCTTTCTAGAGCTCAAGAAAGAGAAGGAACACAGTCATGCTTTGGTAAAGGCACTGAATTACATCATCCCCTGCATGCTTATCCCCCTCTAGGAAAATTGCTAAGGAACTTGAGAAATTTCAAGTGACTTGATTTCCACTGACACTAACATATCTTCTCTAGTGGAAGAGGATAGATGCTTTGCTCTGGGCTCCATGGGGTTGAGGACAATTTCCTATAAAGCCAACTCCAGCCATCTCTAGGATTGCTAGTCATCCAGTTGGGACTTCTGAGAAATTGGAAAAGCTAATCTCTGCAGGGGAGGCATGTCTTCCCCCAAGTTATGCATGCTCTTTGCCTTTTCATAAGCAATGAACCATTCCAGTTCCAACAGGGCTTATGGAAAGGAAGAAGTCAGCAATATCAAGTGCTAAAGAGCTGGACAGAGGTAATGTTCTCAACATTGGCACTAAATTTTCTAGACATCCCAGTGTGTGTGTGTGTGTGTGTGTGTGTGTGTGTGTGTGTGATACAAACTGGAACAGAAGAGATGGCAAGTCAGGATTATTGGATCCTCTGCTGATTGTTGGTTTGGCCTAAATAAGCCATCACAAGGCACAAAATTTAATGGCTTAGTACTTTAATATTAAAACAGAATGAAATCTGGCAAAAAGTCTTTTTCTCTCCTGACTTCATTGAAATAGATCAAATAAAACATTTGAGGGTGGGTCAGAACAGAGGTAGCTTCTAATGCTTTTAATCTAATGCTTTTAGTCATAGAGTTCACTGACTCTATGACTCCTTCAGGACTGGGTTGGGAAACCAGCTTGGGCCAGGAAGACCATGAAGACCACGAGGACCATGAGGATCATGGCATTGCAGGGCTATGCATGTTAGATAGCAGTGCCAAAGGAACCTCTTGCTTCCTCCAAGTTTTTAATTGTCTCTAAGGAGCTAAACCCAAGGATTTATGGAAACGTAAAGAGAGAACTAGAATACAAAGAGAAAGCTTCCTAAAGTTTGATTTTCTGTAAAACAGGTTCAGGGTTACATTATTTTTTAAAAATCTTATTAAGGAAAAAATTAAATATACACAAAATAAACACATACACAAGATACAACAGTACCCTGTTCCCTGTACTCATCTTTCAGCTGCAACAATTTCAGTATGTGGCCAATCTTATTTATATCCCCACCAATTTACTTCCCTCCCATATTATTTTGAAGTAAACCTATAAGTTAAATATGAACACTCTTTTCCTAGATAAAAACTCTTTTAGAGATGATTTTTTTTCTTATAGGACTAGAGATATTCAGAAGCTTAAGACTCAGAAGAAACTCGGACAAACCAACTGACCCGGTTATTCTCTCTCCTTATCCTTGCTTCAGATCCATTTATTGTCACTCTCTGTCCTGCTGTGTCCTTGAAATGTGCCCACTAGAAAATGCCTCCCCATGCTTACTTCCCTCACTTGTAAGTGGTGTTTCCCATTGGCCTCGTTAGTTTGAGACAGGGAAAATGCCAGCAGATCTGAAGGAGAGACAGATTGGGGGTATTTATTCCTCCTGGAGCTGCAATTCTGCTTTCTTCTTCAATGGTTCTGGAGTGGATGTGTCCCCTACAACTCCAGTTTCTATCAGGCATCCCCTCTTCTGGGTTGCAGTTTTTGCTTCAGGCCTAGGGTATTAAAGCTGTCCCACCTTTGCTTGTCCCTTAGTGCTTCGCCATATCTTGACCTTGACTTCCTAAGCTACCTATAAAAATTCATGGACCTTGCACCTAACTCAGAGCCGGACCTAAAGCAGGTGCAAGACCATCTGATTCCACTCAAGGAAAAGGATCTGATTCCACTCAAGAAAATGCTTTGGAAAATACTTAAGAAAAATACGTTGCTGCCCTTTTAATAGGTCAACACCAGCATCTTTCAAAATAGTTTTAATTCCTCATCTTCTCAACCCTGTTTTAGGGGTTGAGGTGAAGATGCAGATTAAAAAGTCAGAGGGCACTGAGGGAGGCACTTGATGGGATGAGCACTGGGTGTTATGCTATATGTTGGCAAATTGAACTCCAATAAAATAAATAAATAAATAGAAATTTAAAAGTCAGGTAGTTGCCATGATATGATGCCCTTTCTTGGACATATTTGCAAGTAATTTTCATCAAGGAAGAGAGATTAGTGAAACAGAGCACTCAGAGAAATGAGAAGAAAATTCTTCTTAGGAAATAAGATTTCCTTAGGAGGACACATGAGTTCAAGATCCATGAACATGCTTTTCTTTCTTTAAAAGGTAAATCATTAAATAAAAAAATTAGGGATCCCTGGGTGGCGCAGCGGTTTAACGCCTGCCTTTGGCCCAGGGCGCGATCCTGGAGACCCGGGATCGAATCCCACGTCGGGCTCCCGGTGCATGGAGCCTGCTTCTCCCTCTGCCTCTCTCTCTCTCTCTCTCTCTCTGTGACTATCATAAAAAAATAAAATTCCACTTTATAAAAAAAAATAAAAAAAATAAAAAAAATAAAAAAATTAAAAAAATTAAAAAATAAATAAATAAATAAATAAAAAATAAAAGGTAAATCATGAGCTGCTTAAGCCAGTTATACTTCTCCAATGGCCCAGGAACTATATCTCTGGTCTTTGTGTATAGTAATAGAGGGTTTTTTTTCTCATTTTTGATGAGGCTGGGACAATCATGACTTCTGCAATATACACTGGATGATGGTAGCTGCCTTAGTAAACAAATGCTAATAAGTTCCCTTAGTTCAAAGATGTCCAAACATGCAGTAGAACTTTATTGTTGATATGGTGAGGAGTTAGGAGAAACAGGACTCATATTCAGAATGATGTTTGTAACTAAGAGTATGTTCTGAAGCTGCTTTGCAAATCCAATATTTAGAGGCATAGATATCTAAAAGAGACACTGGGAAAATGTTACCACAGCTGGCATGGCCAATTCTTAAGACTGTTCTTTGGTGTCCATCTCCCTTCCTCCCTCCATCTCTTCCTTTCTTCTTTCTCTTCCTGAGGGAGCTATTTGGAGAGCCAAGCCCATGATTTCAATTACACACTTTATCATTTCTTTTTTTTATTATTTTTATTTATTTATGATAGGCACACAGTGAGAGAGAGAGAGGCAGAGACACAGGCAGAGGGAGAAGCAGGCTCCATGCACCGGGAGCCCGACGTGGGATTCGATCCCGGATCTCCAGGATCGCACCCTGGGCCAAAGGCAGGTGCTAAACCACTGCACCACCCAGGGATCCCTCATTTCTTGAATTATTACTATGCATTGATCACTGTGGGGTAATGGGAACAGGGAGACAAATACAACCACAGTTCCTGCTCAGGATATTAGAGTCCTGAGGAAGAATTAGATGAAAAGAATGTTGTACAAAGCAGAGGCAGTGTCCATCCTAGAGATTCACCTGCCACTGAAGCAGCCTCATCATACTGGTCTTGAGAGAGACTGCTTCCTGTGTATGTAGCAGAGCAGTGATGGGGCTATTCATTCAAATATTCAGTCAGCCAGCAAATATTAAGTGCTCCAATCAGAGGAGTGTTGACTAAAAATGCAACAGGCCTCCAACTCTCTATGCTAGAAATTCCCAGTGTAAAAAAAAAAAAATAGAAATTCCCAGTGTATTAGCAAATTCTCATTACTTTCAGATACTTGTTATTTCCCCATTCGTTCGGCTACCGTTTATTGGATACCTACTATTTTCCTTGTGCTGTGATAGGCAATGGAAATAAAAAGATGAGTATTTCAAGGGGCTTATAGTAATATAGCCCCTTTATAGCCATATAGAGATTTGTAAATTGATGTTTTAAAATGTCACAGGTGCTCTTATGGAAATTTATACAGAGCACAGAGGAACAAAGAGAAGGTTAATCCTGGGAAGAGGCCAAAATGTCCTCTTAGAACAGTTCACCCTTGAACTGACTCTAGAAATATGAGTAGATATTTGATAAGCAGATGGAGATGATGGGTGTGTGAGAGGGGATACAATTGCAGGCATCAAAGGTACCATTATTTTCATTGATGAGAAAGTCCCTCTTGTGTCCAGGAAACTGATTCTTGCAGAGGGTATAGGGCATCATGGGGAGAAGATGCTATAGAGGTGAGTGGTGGCTAGACCATGGTACGTTTTGGAGTTTGGTTCTTTTTCTCTGCAGGACCAAGGGGATGTCTTTAAGGTGGTGAACACCTCTGCTCTCCATACTGCCACCCATGAGTTCCCAACCACAGGAGATACTGAGAGGCCACTCACCTTGTGATGGGGCAGCTAGTGCAGTCTTCCTGAGTTGGCCCCCAGCACGTGGCACACGAGGCTTCACAGATCTGGCAGTGGCCATGCTCATCATTGTATTCTCCTAGGGAACAAAATCCAGTTGTTTACTTCATTTCTACATGGCAGTGCTGCTTGGGCTGTCAGTCTGAGAGCAGCCAGATCTCTCTGTGGCTGCCTGAAAGCAATGGAAATAACACAGCGAGGAGACCTTGAATGGCTTCAGTTGTTGGTCCTAAATCCTGACCTTCCAATAACAACTGCTCTTCTCCCAAGGGCCTTGGAAGTTGGATCCTCAAAAAGTTATGAGGCAATGACATAATTTTGGATCTAGTCAACATGTGTTACAGATTTTATAAGTAGAGAGAGGCCAAGGGGGGCTTTTTACGGGACCCCTTTACTGATCTCTTTCTGATTTTCCTGCTAAAGGTTGAGGGTTCTTGGACCTCAGAGACCCCAGTTATAGCCTTGGTTCAAGTCAAGCAACAAGCAGGACCCACCCACAATTCTGAGGGTATTGTTACTAGTTCAGAGGGGGTGTCTAAGCTTGACTAACATTTGACAGATGTGAGCTGCCTCTTGTCCTGAAAGAATAACTAAACTAACAGTGAAGAGATAGCCAGAGAATTCTTCATTTAATTGGAAGGTTTATCTTTCACAAGGAAAAACACATAGGAAGCCTTTCTACAGAAGCAAGTCCAGCCTCATGAGCTCCTTATGAACATTTAAGAAATTACTTTCATAGTAAAGATGGTAGAGACAGGCCAACCTTTTTGAAGGTGATAATCCAGTGATAAAAACCAATGATGGGTCTCTACTCATTGAATTCAATCCTCTACTCATACTACACATGTCCTCTCCTCCCATTGTCCTAAAGAAATCAACAAGTTTCATCAGTATGATCCAAAGGGCCACTCTGTATGGTTTGGAAACAGATCATGCTCAGAAAATATAGTTTCAGATTTCAGCAGAATCACCCCACCCCATGTAAGTATGCCTGAACATTACCAATCTGAGATCCAGCTAGAATATTGAGATAGTAGTTACTTACCCATGGTTTAACCAAGTCATCTTACTGAAACTCTAAGATTTGCTGCCTGATTTATTGCAGTTGCTTTGAAGCATGGAAACATAGACTTGATTGGTGAGAAATGGAGGGAAATCCACCCCTCTGCATTGTCCCATTGCTTTACTGAACTAGTGCAGTTGGGTGAGGTAAACCTTATATACATAAATCTTCCCCTTGCGCTAAACCACAAAAATGAAAATGAAGAGGTAGGAGTTTATCCTTACATACAGAAAAAGCCTTTGATGTAGCGTTATTCTATTAGTTTTGTTAACTAAAGGGGAAAGTACATATTCAGAGCAATGCAATTACCTAAGGGTGGCACACCCTGTGTATTCTAGACTCTGCTTTTCTTTGTCTTCCAAGTTGTTGCCAGGGAGTCTAATATATAACTTTTAGAATGGAACCATGGTTTTTAGCTTGGGAGCGACTCCCAGGAGCCTGAGGCCCAAAACTGTACCCAACGGAGGCAAAGAATGTAGATGAGTAAATTGCTCACTGCACAAGGTGACTGGCCCAATGATCAAGTAGAGGCAGAAATCCAGCCCAGGGTCACCTCACCAAGCCATGCACTCTGGTGTTGGCTGCCTCTGTTTCTGTAGGGGATGCCTTTTATTAATTCACATAAAGGAATTAGAATGGACTGGATGCATTCATGGTAATCAGAAAAAAAGCTTGGTTTCCAAGGCAGAAAAAGGCTAGAACTTCTCTCTAGTAGGAGTGGGAGATTTCAAGTTAACCCTGCCACTCAATATAGGCATCATATTTATGCGGTCTTTTATTTATTCAGGTTCCCCATTCTACTTCTTAATTATTGCCTTTGTTGTAATCTCTTCCATTTTTGTCACAGTGTGACCTTTGCCACAACCAACTGAGCAGTAATTTTCAGTCCGGACATTAACAAGATAAAGAGCAGAGGACCTCGAAAGACCTGGTAGGAAGAAGTAGATCTTGCCTACATTGCCAATGCTGATAATTTGTGTTTATGGAGTTGGATGATAGCTATATATCTTTCAAAAGGTGTGTGCTGGGATCCCTGGGTGGCGCAGCGGTTTGGCACCTGCCTTTGGCCCAGGGCGGATCCTGGAGACCCGGGATCGAGTCCCACGTCGGGCTCCCGGTGCATGGAGCCTGCTTCTCCCTCTGCCTTTCTCTCTCTCTGTGTGATTATCATAAAAAATTTAAAAAAATATTTAAAAAAAAAAAGGTGTGTGCTGAGCGGGACAGGACTGAAAGATGGTTACGCAGAAGCTTTGAACCCCAAAGAAAGTGTACTCTAGAGAAATGTAGGATCATAGATTCTTCATTCATTCATTCCATGGATATTTTTTGAACAGCAGTACACTAGGTACCAGGTGAAATTTAGAGATATACAAACTGAAAAGATCCTGCTCTTGAGTTCTCAAAGATTTTGGAGAATGATTTGTAAAGAAGGAATTCAAATACTAACCAGGAGACTCTGACTTCCTTGAAGAGTCTAGATTAGAACAGAAAAGCAAGGGCATACACCCGACTCTCTGCTAGACCTAGAAGTAATGACTGTTACTTTGCCTTGGTGTGCATGCCAATAGGAACTGACACAGTGGTTTGGTTTTCCTAACTCCTGATATCCATCTACCTTAATCTCCATGGTGTCTTAGATCCCCTGTTAGGGTAGGATTTAAGCTAAATGCACCTTGCTCTGCTAAATCGAATGCTATTTAGATGGTCCTGAGAGTGATTCCATATCTATTCCTGAATTGTCCTTTGTAATCACAGAGGATACATGGCTAGGTCAAGCAAGTGTTACTCAGATAGTACTGGGAACATTTTAGATTCTCTGTATCTTCTTTGCCTCCTCATTGGCTTCCATAAGCCAGTAGGTGGCACTGATACCTTGGCTTTGTACTTGATCTGTACTGGCCTCTAGGGGCACTCAGAAAGTACCACCTTAGATATAATCATCACCTGAAATAGCCCCTTTTTTGAGATTTCAAATAACACCTCCAAAATACCCACTCTGACTTTAGCCCACCCTGTTGGATCACCCTTTCACTCATCAGTCCAGTTGCCTCTTGCATTTCTTACCGGGGCTAGGCCTAAACTTCCCAAAACTCAAGTTCTACTTATTCTTTTTCAGAAGGTGACTTCACTACCTAATTTGCTGATAAGGTACTGAGTTTCTCCAGCATTCTTTTTCTCAACGCCAAAATTTGTCTCTTTTCTGAGATTGTTCATTTGTCTCCTCTCTATGGAAGGTACATTGCTCCTGGTCATTGTTGGCTATCCATTTAATGCTCTGGATATTTTTTCAGGATGGTTCTCTACCAGTCTCTTTGTCTTCAATCATTTCTTTACATCTCCCGTCATCCTCTGATCTACAAAAGTTCTCCCTAACCCAAGACCTTCCCAAGCACTTTTCTTCCCTGATAACCGACTCTGAAAACATGTTTTTCCCTCCTACCATTTGGACACAAAATGAAGAAAACCCTCATAACCTTGAGGCTGATGTAAGTGAGTCAGTGTAGGACAGCTAAGCTGTACACCTCTCTCAAGCCTGCATGCCTCTTAACTCTAGAGCAAGTCCTAGCTTTGGAACGGATGAAAATAGAGGGACCTGCCCCGATTTCCATAATTATGTAGATGTCCAATTAGTTACATAAACAAATGTCCCCAACCCCAGCCCATGCAGGCACAAGTTTTCCACTGCACATTTGAAACCAAAAAAAGGCAGATTCCAAGGATATAGTGAAGTTTTGTGTTGTTTTTTTTTTCCTGGTTCCTGGAGCAGCAAATTCTTGTCATCTGTCTTCATTGCACAATGAAACTAAATGTTTATGACAGGCGTGATATACAAAATTCTTGGAAAAAATCACTTTTAGCACAGACTTCAGGGGCCAATATTTTGTTCTCCACTTCATCCTACAAGCTCTTCCTTCTGGTGTCTTCATCTATTATTCAGCCCAAATTATCTTTCTACTGTGATCAAAAAAAATTCATTCCCCTTTTAGTTCCTTTCTCATCTCATCCTATAATAGTTCAAAGGACATGAAGGAAGTGGTGTCTCACGGAGAGAGGTGATGTCTCAAAAGCTGATGACATAGCTTAAAATTAGTACTTGTCAATTGAAAAATTTACCAGTAAGTGGCTTGCTGTGCTTGGTCTACCTCTTGTTAACATTACACAATGTGTTCATGTTTACAGATCTAAGTTATAAGTAAAGTCTATGAAATCACCCAGAATATGTAAACATTTATTATATCATCCACAGCTACCAAGTTTGATTGAGACTCACATAATAATTTTTTTAAAATTTATTTATGATAGTCACACACAGAGAGAGAGAGAGAGAGGCAGAGACATAGGCAGAGGGAGAAGCAGGCTCCATGTACCGGGAGCCTGACGTGGGATTCGATCCCGGGTCTCCAGGATCGCGCACTGGGCCAAAGGCAGGCGCTAAACCGCTGCGCCACCCATTTTTCCTGCAGAAATGCTATGCTTTCTTTTACACTTTGTAATATCCTTTATTGATTTGGGTAAATTTGTAGTAGCATTTAAGCAGATATGTATATTATACACACATATAGAGTCTAAATAAATTAATAAACAAATAAGCAGATAATGATGTGAGTGTGAAACAACTTTTTACCAAGGGCGATTAGTAAGAGAAGACGGAAAGAACATTTGATGGGAAATCAGTCATTTGTTTTAGACTGGTTATTTCAGTGAGCAACCTTGGGATACTGAATTATAAGTAGTCTTCTATATATGTGCTTTATCACTCAGATGCCAGGAGTCATAGAGTGTAACTTTCCTGAATGACTCTACAACCACAAGGGCTAATCAAGGAACACTGTTTCTTTGCGAGGATGCCAATACCTAGTTTCCAACTTAAGATACTGTTGCGTGAAAACAGTTGTCATGAAAAGAAATCCATACATTTATCACTTTTCACCAGCTATAATAAATACTCAGTAGCTTTCAAGTTATATACTAATGAAATAATTCAGTTTTTAAAGCCTTGTTGAGTGTGACATTTTATAGCAAGGCTCAAAATATGAGGCCATAGAGTGAGACCACAGCAGCTTTTACTTATAAGTCTACACAATTATTCTGCCTTCAAAAGGAAGGACATTCTGACACATGCTACAACCTGGATGAACCTTAAAAATGTTCTGCTAAGTGAAATAAACCAGTCACAAAAGAGCAAATGTTGTATGATTCCATTTATATAAAGTGCCTGGAGTAGTCAGATTCAGAGGGAAAGAAGGTAGAATGGAGGTTGTCAGGGACTAAGGGGAGGGGGGAAAATGGAATTGTTGTTAATGGGTATGTGGTTTCAGTTGGGGAAGATGGAAAAGTTCTGGAGACAGATGAATAATGGTGTTGGTTGTGTTACAAGGTGAATGTAATTAATGTCACAGAATTATACACTAATAATGGTTAAAATAATACATTTTATCTCATATACATCCTCCCCCCTCCCAATAAATGTAAACACTGAGTTTGTTCTGTACCAGGTCAATACCTAATCTTAACAAAAAAACTCAGGCTTGTCTGCCCTTTGGGGATGAGTCCAAAGAGCACCAACCATCTTGGGGAGCCAGTTTGTTGAGCTGAATCTTGGGAGACATCCTGTGATAATGGAGATCAATAGATAAATGGATAAAGCTCATGAAAATGGAGACATCTGGCTGACGGGACACTGCTGTTTCTTTAATTTGTTACTGTTGTTTGTTTTCCATTGAGGACTACAAATGCAGAATAAATATCAAGCAGCTAGAAGGAGAGATCTGGTGGTGTCTGGGGGTCACTGCTTTTCTATTTTGTCCTCTTAACAGGATTTTCCATCCCCTCCAAGCTTTTCTGATTGACAGGAGGTATACTTCCTTATCCCATTGCTTTTTTTTATTCTCAGGTGTTGGCATTCATCCGGGTGGTTTTGCAGATGCTCTGAAATGCTACTCTGGCACCGCCCATGGGTTGGCACCTCTGCAAAAAGGGTGGATTATAATTTGTGGCTCTAACACACTTGCAAATGTTTGGTTTCCTCCTGCCTGCATATTGTCCAAAGAGCAAGGAATTAAGAGTTGATCCTTTTTGTTTCCACCACTCTTTGGTCCCTGACCACAGTCAGGCTGCTTAAAAAAAAATGTATCCAAAGTGAAGTCTTGGCCAACACACCTGAACATAGTGGTGATGTAGCAATCACACAAGTTCTTATTCATTGACACCTAGTATATTACAAAGTGCTGTTCTATGTACTGTTTAATTCAGACAACAGCCCTTTTATAAATGAGAAACAGATGAAAATCAGAAAGATGAAAAATCTTGCATAAATTAATGCAACTAGGTGCAACTAGGTAAGTGCAGAGTTGGGCCAGGTATGTCTGAACCTGAGCCCATGCTCTTTCTGCAGTATTTCCTTGGTGTGGATTCATTTCCCTTTTGGGTGTTCCAAGTCGCTTTGCTATTTGTAAAAAGGAAGAACTTGAGCACAAGCCCCATCTAAACCATTTGGTGAGGTAAGGGAATCAAAAAGGAATTCACTGTGAAAAAAAAAAAAAAGGAATTCACTGTGAAAACAAATGAACTTAGAGCACGCATATTGCGCAAAGCAGATTTACTCAATGATTGAATATACCCTCCAAATTTATTTTCTCTGATAAAATGTCCACTATTTATTAAAAGGCAATTCCGTTTATCAGATTGAGATTTTACAAGCAGTTTGTTCTGTCCACTAGGTTAGAAGCTCCTAAGAGGAAACCCAAAATGGTTTTTTTGAGTGAATAAAATAATGAGCTGGGGCTCTGCACGGGGATTTTCTATACTACTTAACTGCTGTCCAAACACAAAATAAACTGACTCCTCAGAAATAGTTTATAACCAGACTTGTAGCAACTTCTCTCTGGTATTCCAATGTATATGAAAATCTAGTATGAATGGATTGGTTCCTATATATCTTTTCCTCAATTAAGAGAATTTTGCATTACCTCTATTTTTGTGAAAAGTCCTTCTAAGTCCTAGCTTAAGGTTGCCAAAATTAAAAAGACACTGAACTGTTGGTTGCAAAACCAGACACAATAGGGGACAAAAGACATGGGTGTGGTTATTAACGGCAATTAAACAAAGCTTATCATCCAATCTGTGGAGTCATGAATACTTTCCTATAAAAACAGTATGGTAGATGGAAATCCATTTGTTGCCCATCAGAGGCGTGTAAAATTGTCTTGCCATTATCTTTATTTAGTGTGCTGTCTTTGTTATTCCTGCAAGTGAACTTAGAATTTCTGTAGGTTCTCTAGTGCTCTCAATCCCCCTACTGCTCAGGTTTGATGCTATTCCCCCCAAAACTCCCACCATTTGTGGCTGATTTGGGACCACTTTCATGGGGGAAACTGTACAGCATCTGATTTATTCACAGTGAGGGGATTTGGGGGTTCAATACACAGGGACAGAAGTAGGTGACCATCTTTTGGAAAACGTCACTGATTACCAGAGGCAGGTCCCAATTGGGTGAGATGTGAAACCCACTAACTGAGAATGTGAATGACTTGGAAGGACAGGCTGTGGGCAGAGCTCCTGTGTGCAGCCCAGTGAGCACCGTGCTATGGAGCCCGAAGGGCTGTCTCACATCCCTCTGGAAGCAATGAAGGATGGCAGTTGAAATTCTCAGAACCATTGAGCATTCCTGACACTCTTAAACTCAACAAGGGTCCTAGCATGCAGATCAGATCAGATAAAGCCCAAAGGCTTTCCCAGAAAGCTGAAACCATCAAAATGCTCCCTGGTGGTAGGAGTCCTGCAACACAGGCATAAGGATGAGACTTGTTATCATCCACTTTCATTTCTATGGTGAACCAAAAGAGCTTCCCTAACCTCTCCTTTATTACTTGCTCTTAAACCCTTCAAAGCGCTGCTGCTGTTCTCCCCCCCCATCCCAGAGGAGGGAACATCCTCAAATTACCCTCCTTCTCTACTAGTTTAGCCACAGGCCTCTGGAAGTGCTGGCTTCATCTTTCTTCTCCCACACTCCCTTAGTCTTTCCTCAAGCCCAGCCTGCTGGTCTAAAACATTGCAGCCTAATCATTAATTAAGAGAAAAAAGAAGCTCCTGGAAAGAGAAGGAATTTGCATTCCAAGACTTAGGGCTTCGTGTGCGCTGTAGCTGGTAATTGACATTCAGTGTTTTATTGGGTCATCATTACTGCTGCCCGCTCACAGGCAGTGAATGGTGCCTTCTAAGGGATCCATTGGTTGGCCTAGTAACAGGTCTGAGTGGAGCACAGCCCCCAGGACACCTCAGCCCATTAGTGACTGGGTAAGCATTTGATTATTTAAGATGCTGTATGTTTTACTGGGAGTATCCAAATTGTGCTCTTTAAAAAGCCCAAGTGTGGACATAAAAAGAGGGAACCAAAGTTTTTGCTCCATTGGGTACCAGCATTGTAGGAAGCACTGGGTTGGAGAAATACATTTTTTGAGTCATCCCCACATTTTGGACTCATCCCCACCTGGGTTTGATTTGGGCTTCCTCTTCCAGCTGTCTGACATTAATCAAGTCACAGTTTTCCCTGACATTCTTCTTCTATTGTGGATTGTCTCTTATAGAATTTGGTAAGGATCAAATGAGAAAGTGGACCTAAGCACCTAGCACGGTGTATTTCAGAATAGTGATGATTATCAATACTTTAGTGTGTTATCGCATTCCACCTCCAATAATAACATGCGGTAGGGTTGTCAGCCTCATTTGACCAAATAAGGAATTGAAATGTCAAAATGTTATCTCTTTGAAAGATGGTTCAAACCCTTGTCTGACTGGATCCCAAATTGTGCCTTACCTACCCACCTCCCCCCTCAAAAGAACTTGAAAACTGTATTGGGGCAGCCCTGGTGGCGCAGCGGTTTAGTGCTGCCTACAGTCCAGGGCGTGATCCTGGAGACCCTGGATCAAGTCCCACGTCAGGCTCTCTGCATGGAGCCTGCTTCTCCCTCTGCCTGTGTCTCTGCCTCTCTCTCTCTCTGCATCTCTATGAATAAATAAATAAAATCTTAAAAAAAAACTGTATTGGTTGCACATTGTGGAGCAATGGGGCAACCACAATTACTGACCCTGTGTATGGAGAACCACAACCTCTTAAAGCAACTCAGCTACAAGTTGCCACCCATGCAAGTTAATCTTGATAAGCAGCCCTTTGGAGACAGCCTGCCTGCGTCAGAGCAGAGTGTCAGCATTTCCAGTGCCCTGGAGCCACAACTGTGCTCTTTCCAGGCTGTTGAGGTACAACTTTGTCAGAAGTAGGTGGACTTCTGTGAGCCGGGCACAGAAGATGACTACTTCCAGGCGGAATTTCAGAGTCAGGTGCACAACGTGAGGTTCCTGGTCCTGTTGTGGAGCTGGTACCATGCTAGGACTGACTTCCTGCTTCTCCTTTAGGTGAAGTGCTCTGGATGGACTATGCTTCCTTACTTGCAGGGCTTTGGGACAAATCGCAATTTCCTTTCTGTCTCAGGGAGGGTGGAGCTCATAAACAGATGAAAATGAAAACGGGCAGCGTTGTTTGGTTGTGAGTGTGTGTGTTCTGTGTGTGGGGAGGAGGTGGGTGGAGGAACCGTGAGGAAAGGATGTCCCTAATCCCTAGTTGTCAGAGACAAAGAGTCTCAGGTGCTTCCTGCCTACCAACCTTCTTCTACCCAGTTTGCATTTTATTACAGCTTTAGATTCTGTGTCCAGCACATGGAATCCAGGACTGAAATCTCACTGGGCCCTGCCATAGACAGAATGCTCCCCTCCATGCCTAAAAGATTCCTCTCATTCCTCCTGTATGCTTAGATGACTATGAGTCATCCCTCTCCCCACCTGAGGGAGAAACGTGATACAGGTGAAGTGCATGTACCTGGCACCAGATGTCCTTGAGTTGAATCTTTAGGGCTGCCTTGTGCAAGTTGTAAAAAAGTTACAACTTTTTAAAAGTTGTAAAAGTTTACACCTTGCACAAGTAATATAACCTCAGTCAACTCATCTCTAAAATGGAAATAATCACAGTTGTGTCATAAAATTGTCGGAAGGGCTGAATACATTGATATGTGAAATGTACTTTGACAGACACCAGCACACAGTAAGTGCTCAGTAATAGTTAGCTGTTACTACTGTTACTATAGCTGTGGGCACAACCAGGTCCCTTAGATAAGCAGCACAAGAAAATGAAAGAACCTTTAGAGCCAACCAGCCTCAACTCACTTCTTACTGTATAGGTGGCTTTGAAAAATTTATTTAGCCTTTCTTCATCTGTATAAAGTTCAGTTGCCCCAAACTTTGTAGCTCCCTGTTTTTTACTTGCCTTAAGAGCAGGCAGTAGTGTCCTTTCTTCTACTGTGATTAGCTTAGAACTTACATGGTAGATACAAAAGTATCTAGAAAAGATTTCCTTCCTCTACCACTGTTCAGGGACCACTTAGAAGAATAGACTCCAATTTTATTAACCATTTTATTAACTTTTAACAACTCAACAGGTGTGGTCCTGTATGATCAGCATCAAAGTGCAGTCTGTTCTGTTCAGGGAAATGGCAACCCTCTGCCCTTTCACTTATCCACCGTAAATCCACAACTCTAGAACTATTAACTTGCTAAAAAACTGTAGGCACCCCAAACCAATATTTGACTGCAAAGGCAGGTCAGCTGTTCTTCTGTTGCCCAATATTATCCCTCTTGTTGCCTTTTGGGGACATTGCTTAGGAATAATTTAAAATTTCCTGTGACTTTAACTGGTCTTTAATCGGCTCTTAACACAGTGGTCAGGGATTGATTGTGAATTTTCTTTTTTTTTTTTTTGATTGTGAATTAATTTGCATAACCTCAACATGAATCTAAGAGATATCCCTTAGGCATTATTAATATCACAAGAGGGTTTTGGCCCTGTCAGAACATTCCAGAATGATATGACTCAACGTGCCCTTGTCTTACCTTGTACCTTAATGCCTTGCTATCTCCTTTAGAAGTCCAACATGCATCCCTGTGCCCCAAATACATCTCAGAGAGCCAGGGTCTGCAGTGAAATTACAGCCTGTGCATCCCTCTCTCGTATAGACCTGAGAACTTGCCCTCTCAACCTACTCAGAGAAGTCCTGCAGAGAATGGAGGAGGACATTGCAAAAACCCTTTGCATTCCGCCAGAAACCAACAGCTCTAGGAAGTCTACAGGAGCCTCGAGAACAATTCAGCTCCTCTGAGAGAAATGGCTGGAAGGCAGAGATCTAAGTACTTGAGGAGGTCAGTTTGAAGTCTTGCCCCTTTGGCCTAACCTCTACTCTCCTGCCAGGCCCACCATGAGCAGATCCTTGGCATTTCCCCCAGGGACCGTAGCACCTTCCTGAGCTGGTTACCTTGCTGTCTAGGGGATGGGGACTCTTCAACATTTCTAGGGAACATGCAGTCAAGGCAAAAGTCTGGGCCCCATTTTAGTGTGTCCTAGGCCTTTAGAGCCCAGCCCTTGGCTCAGGTTCACAGCCGCCAGGCAACAAGGCGGGGTTCAATGTCCAGAGCTCAAAAAGCCTGAAACTCCCTGGCAACTGGGCTCCTAGATCCCTGCAGGCAGAACTGGTGAGTCAGGCTCTCCTCCTCTTCTCAAACTCCCTGCAGGGGCTGCCTGACCTGCTTTGACTCCTTTTTGCTTTCAAGGTTGCTCTTGATACTCATCTTAACCTGATTTTACTCAGTGTGATGTGCCTGGGGCCCCAAACCTTTCCCGGAGAGGGCTGATTCTTCTCTCCTGCTGTTCAGTTTGCCAGAATGGGCAGGGACTGGCTGCGGAAGAGCTGCCTGTGTGCTCTGGGAACTTGAATGGTCTTTTGCTTATGCAATCATTCAGTGTAATTAGATTGTAATTTTCTAAAGATGAATTTGTAAGGGGCCCATTTTCTATGGGATGAAAACAAAACAAGCACTACAGTAGCACAGATGATGGGCAGGTGCAGCTGCTAAAAGAAGAAGAGGCAGGAGGAAGAGCTCCTTGCAGTGTAGTGGGGGCATTAGAAGCCCAGGCCTTGAGTTAAAGATAGGGGAACCTTTTCAGGCAAAGCTAGGTGCTTTCTCAGTGCTTCCACATTTAATTCTCTAGCAGTTTATGGTGAGGAGGACTGTTGTCATTTTAAGGATGAGAAAAGGGAGGCCCAGAAAATTTGTCATTTGCTCAAGGTCATTGAATTAGTACTAATCAGAATAGCTAGTACTAGTGACACTCCTATGCTACAAATTGTCCTGAATGCTTTACACAGACGTACTCACTCCTTAAAATAATAATCCTATGGGGAGGAAGGGGGCATTGTGGACCACTGTGTGCCTCATTTTTCTATGAAAAAAAGTTGAGGCAATAAATTACTAAATGAAAAATTATGAGGGAGGGGCAAGATGGCGGAAGAGTAGGGTCCCCAAATCACCTGTCCCCACCAAATTACCTAGAAAACCTTCAAATCATCCTGAAAATCTACGAATTCGGCCTGAGAATTAAAGAGAGAACAGCTGGAACGCTACAGTGAGAAGAGTTCGCGCATCTATCAAGGTAGGAAGACGGGGAAAAAGAAGTAAAGAAACAAAGGCCTCCAAGGGGGAGGGCCCCGCGAGGAGCCGGGCTGAGGCCGGGGCGAGTGTCCCCAGGACAGGAGAGCCCCGTCCCGGAGACGCAGGAGCTGCACCGACCTTCCCGGGGGAAAGGGGCTCGCGGGGAGGTGGAGCAGGACCCCAGGAGGGCGGGGATGCCCTCGGGCTCCCTGGGACAGTAACAGACACCTGCGCCCCGGGAGAGTGCGCCGAGCTCCCTAAGGGCTGCAGCGCGCACGGCGGGACCCGGAGCAGCTCGGAGGGGCTCGGGCGGCGGCTCCGCGGAGGGGGCTGCGGGGCGGGAGCGCGAATCCACCAGCGCAGGCCCCGGGAGCACAGGGCGCCGGGACACAGCCCAGGATCCCGCCTCCCCCGGGACAGGCAGAGGCCGGGAGGGCCCAGGACAGCGAGGACGCTCCTGCCCCAGCTGAGCAGATCAGCGGCCCGTCCCGGAGCCTCCAGGCCCTGCAGACGGAGAGCTCCGGAGTTACTACGGGGGCTGAATCCAGGTTTCCAGAGCTGCCCCGCCACTGGGGCTGTTGCTCCTGGGGCCTCACGGGGTAAACAACCCCCACTGAGCCCTGCACCAGGTGGGGGAAGAGCAGCTCCCCCAGGTGCTAACACCTGAAAATCAGCACAGCAGGCCCCTCCCCCAGAACACCAGCTAGA
Organism: Canis lupus dingo; assembly: GCF_003254725.2. Lineage (NCBI taxonomy): Eukaryota > Metazoa > Chordata > Mammalia > Carnivora > Canidae > Canis > Canis lupus. Next base: position 82,324,591 of record NC_064243.1, read on the forward strand.
CGGACTGACAACTTCCAGGGGAAGCCAAGGGACTTAAAGTACACAGAATCAGAAGATACTCCCCCGTGGTTCTTTTTTTTTGTTTTTTGTTGTTGTTTTGTTTTGCTTTTTGATTTGTTTCCTTCCCCCACCCTTTTTATCCTTTCTTTCTTTTTACTTCTCTTTTTCTTCTTTTTTTCTTTTCTTCTTCCTTTTTTTTTTCTCTTTCTCTTTTCTTTCCTTCTTTTTCTCCTCTCTTTTTCTCCTTTTCCCAATACAACTTGCTGTTGGCCACTCTGCACTGAGCAAAATGACTAGAAGGAAAACCTCACCTCAAAAGAAAGAATCAGAAACAGTCCTCTCTCCCACAGAGTTACAAAATCTGGATTACAATTCAATGTCAGAAAGCCAATACAGCTACTGGTGGCTCTAGAAAAAAGCATAAAGGACTCAAGAGACTTCATGACTGCAGAATTTAGAGCTAATCAGGCAGAAATTAAAAATCAGTTGAATGAGATGCAATCCAAACTAGAAGTCCTAACGACGAGGGTTAACGAGGTGGAAGAATGAGTGAGTGACATAGAAGACAAGTTGATGGCAAAGAGGGAAACTGACGAAAAAAGAGACAAACAATGAAAAGACCATGAAGATAGATTAAGGGAAATAAACGACAGCCTGAGGAAGAAAAACCTACATTTAATTGGTGTTCCCGAGGGCGCCGAAAGGGACAGAGGGCCAGAATACGTATTTGAACAAATTCTAGCTGAAAACTTTCCTAATCTGGGAAGGGAAACAGGCATTCAGATCCAGGAAATAGAGAGATCCCCCCCTAAAATCAATAAAAAACCGTTCAACACCTCGACATTTAATAGTGAAGCTTGCAAATTCCAAAGATAAAGAGAAGATCCTTAAAGCAGCAAGAGACAAGAAATCCCTGACTTTTATGGGGAGGCGTATTAGGGTAACAGCAGACCTCTCCACAGAGACCTGGCAGGCCAGAAAGGGCTGGCAGGATATATTCAGGGTCCTAAATGAGAAGAACATGCAACCAAGAATACTTTATCCAGCAAGGCTCTCATTCAAAATGGAAGGTGAGATAAAGAGCTTCCAAGACCAGCAGGAACTGAAAGAATATGTGACCACCAAACCAGCTCTGCAAGAAATTTTAAGGGGGACTCTTAAAATTCCCCTTTAAGAAGAAGTTCAGTGGAACAATCCACAAAAACAAGGACTGAATAGATATCATGATGACACTAAACTCATATCTTTCAATAGTAACTCTGAACGTGAACGGGCTTAATGACCCCATCAAAAGGCGCAGGGTTTCAGACTGGATAAAAAAGCAGGACCCATCTATTTGCTGTCTACAAGAGACTCATTTTAGACAGAAGGACACCTACAGCCTGAAAATAAGAGGTTGGAGAACCATTTACCATTCGAATGGCCCTCAAAAGAAAGCAGGGGTAGCCATCCTTATATCAGATAAACTAAAATTTACCCCGAAGACTGTAGTGAGAGATGAAGAGGGACACTATATCATACTTAAAGGATCTATCCAACAAGAGGACTTAACAATCCTCAATATATATGCCCCGAATGTGGGAGCTGCCAAATATATAAATCAATTATTAAGCAAAGTGAAGAAATACTTAGATAATAATACACTTGGTGACTTCAATCTAGCTCTTTTTATACTTGATAGGTCTTCTAAGCACAACATCTCCAAAGAAACGAGAGCTTTAAATGATACACTGGACCAGATGGATTTCACAGATATCTACAGAACTTTACATCCAAACTCCACTGAATACACATTCTTCTCAAGTGCACATGGAACTTTCTCCAGAATAGACCACATACTGGGTCACAAATCGGGTCTGAACTGATACCAAAAGATTGGGATCATCCCCTGCGTATTCTCAGACCATAATGCCTTGAAATTAGAACTAAATCACAACAAGAAGTTTGGAAGGACCTCAAACACGTGGAGGTTAAGGACCATCCTGCTAAAAGATGAAAGGGTCAACCAGGAAATTAAGGAAGAATTAAAAAGATTCATGGAAACTAATGAGAATGAAGATACAACCGTTCAAAATCTTTGGGATGCAGCAAAAGCAGTCCTAAGGGGGAAATACATCGCAATACAAGTATCCATTCAAAAACTGGAAATAACTCAAATACAAAAGCTAACCTTACACATAAAGGAGCTAGAGAAAAAACAGCAAATAGATCCTACACCCAGGAGAAGAAGAGAGTTAATAAAGATTCAAGCAGAACTCAACAAAATCGAGACCAGAAGAACTGTGGAACAGATCAACAGAACCAGGAGTTGGTTCTTTGAAAGAATTAATAAGATAGATAAACCATTAGCCAGCCTTATTAAAAAGAAGGGAGAGAAGACTCAAATTAATAAAATCATGAATGAGAAAGGAGAGATCACTACCAACACCAAGGAAATACAAGCGATTTTAAAAACATATTATGAACAGCTATACGCCGATAAATTAGGCAATCTAGAAGAAATGGACGCATTCCTGGAAAGCCACAAACTACCAAAACTGGAACAGGAAGAAATAGAAAACCTGAACAGGCCAATAACCAGGGAGGAAATTGAAGCAGTCATCAAAAACCTCCCAAGACACAAGAGTCCAGGGCCAGATGGATTCCCAGGGGAATTCTATCAAACGTTTAAAGAAGAAACCATACCTATTCTCCTAAAGCTGTTTGGAAAGATAGAAAGAGATGGAGTACTTCCAAATTCGTTCTATGAGGCCAGCATCACCTTAATTCCAAAACCAGACAAAGACCCCACCAGAAAGGAGAATTACAGACCAATATCCTTGATGAACATGGATGCAAAAATTCTCAACAAGATACTGGCCAAGAGGATCCAACAGTACATTAAGAAAATTATTCACCATGACCAAGTAGGATTTATCCTTGGGACACAAGGCTGGTTCAACACCTGTAAAACAATCAATGTGATTCATCATATCAGCAAGAGAAAAACCAAGAACCATATGATCCTCTCATTAGATGCAGAGAAAGCATTTGACAAAATACAGCATCCATTTCTGATCAAAACTCTTCAGAGTGTAGGGATAGAGGGAACATTCCTCAACATCTTAAAAGCCATCTATGAAAAGCCCACAGCAAATATCATTCTCAATGGGGAAGCACTGGGAGCCTTTCCCCTAAGATCAGGAACAAGACAGGGATGTCCACTCTCACCACTGCTATTCAACTCAACATAGCATTGGAAGTCCTACCCTCAGCAATCAGACAACAAAAAGACATTAAAGGCATTCAGATTGGCAAAGAAGAAGTCAAACTCTCCCTCTTCGCCGATGACATGATACTCTACATAGAAAACCCAAAAGTCTCCACCCCAAGATTGCTAGAACTCATACAGCAATTCGGTAGCGTGGCAGGATACAAAATCAATGCCCAGAAATCAGTGGCATTTCTATACACTAACAATGAGACTGAAGAAAGAGAAATTAAGGAGTCAATCCCATTTACAATTGCACCCAAAAGCATAAGATACCTAGGAATAAACCTCACCAAAGAGGTAAAGGATCTATACCCTAAAAACTACACAACACTTCTGAAAGAAATTGAGGAAGACACAAAGAGATGGAAAAATATTCCATGCTCATGGATTGGAAGAATTAATATTGTGAAAATGTCAATGTTACCCAGGGCAATTTACACGTTTAATGCAATCCCTATCAAAATACCATGGACTTTCTTCAGAGAGTTAGAACAAATTATTTTAAGATTTGTGTGGAATCAGAAAAGACCCCGAATAGCCAGGGGAATTTTAAAAAAGAAAACCAGAGCTGGGGGCCTCACAATGCCAGATTTCAGGTTGTTTTACAAAGCTATGGTCATCAAGACAGTGTGGTACTGACACAAAAACAGACACATAGATCAATGGAACAGAATAGAGAACCCAGAAGTGGACCCTCAACTTTATGGTCAACTAATATTCGATAAAGGAGGAAAGACTATCCATTGGAAGAAAGACAGTCTCTTCAATAAATGGTGCTGGGAAAATTGGACATCCACATGCAGAAGAATGAAACTAGACCACTCTCTTGCACCATACACAAAGATAAACTCAAAATGGATGAAAGATCTAAATGTGAGACAAGATTCCATCAAAATCCTAGAGAAGAACACAGGCAACACCCTTTTTGAACTCGGCCACAGTGACTTCTTGCAAGATACATCCACGAAGGCAAAAGAAACAAAAGCAAAAATGAACTATTGGGACTTCATCAAGATAAGAAGCTTTTGCACAGCAAAGGATACAGTCAACAAAACTAAAAGACAACCTACAGAATGGGAGAAGATATTTGCAAATGACATATCAGATAAAGGGCTAGTTTCCAAGATCTATAAAGAACTTATCAAACTCAACACCAAAGAAACAAACAATCCAATCATGAAATGGGCAAAAGACATGAACAGAAATCTCACAGAGGAAGACATAGACATGGCCAACATGCACATGAGAAAATGCTCCGCATCACTTGCCATCAGGGAAATACAAATCAAAACCATAATGAGATACCACCTCACCCCAGTGAGAATGGGGAAAATTAACAAGGCAGGAAACCACAAATGTTGGAGAGGATGCGGAGAAAAGGGAACCCTCTTACACTGTTGGTGGGAATGTGAACTGGTGCAGCCACTCTCGAAAACTGTGTGGAGGTTCCTCAAAGAGTTAAAAATAGACCTGCCCTACGACCCAGCAATTGCACTGCTGGGGATTTACCCCAAAGATACAGATGCAATGAAACGCAGGGACACCTGCATCCCGATGTTTATAGCAGCAATGGCCACAATAGCCAAACTGTGGAAGGAGCCTCGGTGTCCATCGAAAGATGAGTGGATAAAGAAGCTGTGGTTTATGTATACAATGGAATATCACTCAGCCATTAGAAACGACAAATACCCACCATTTGCTTCGACATAGATGGAACTGGAGGGTATTATGCTGAGTGAAGTAAGTCAGTTGGAGAAGGACAAACATTATATGTTCTCATTCATGTGGGGAATATAAATAATAGTGAAAGGGAATATAAGGGAAGGGAGAAGAAATGTGTGGGAAATATCAGAAAGGGAGACAGAACGTAAAGACTGCTAACTCTGGGAGACGAACTAGGGGTGGTAGAAGGGGAGGAGGGCGGGGGGTGGGAGTGAATGGGTGACGGGTACTGGGGGTTATTCTGTATGTTGGTAAATTGAACACCAATTAAAAAATAAATAAATGAAAGTTTATTCTGATGGCCGAGCTGGGACCTAAACTCATGAGGTAAGACTCTATTCCTCTAACCAGGAATTGCTGCAATCCTTTTCCCCAGAAAGTGGTGGTGATGGGGTTTGATTCCAAGTCTTTCTGATTTCAGGTGTTGTGTGCACCTTCAGCATTGCTGGAAATCCAAATAATTGGTGGTATGTGTGTGTGTCTGAGTGAATATGAGGATAAGTTCAAAACATGCAGTCCTAGACCCCTCAATCATGCAATCCATAACTATTGCTTGCCTTCCACTTTTTGGAAGCTGTGTTAAAAGAGCTCAGCATGAGCCCTTCATGAGACAGAATCAGCTCACATAACCAGGAACATAAACTGATATAGAATCAAGTGCTTAAAATCTAATGGTTGCATGGAACAGCTGGTTCTGATTGCAGTCTTCCCAGAGGACAGGGCCATTTCTTGTTCATTTCGGGGTCCCCATGGCTTTGCTGCATGAGTAGAAAATTGTTCTTAGACTTGATTTGTGTTTTGGGGGGAGAAATTCATTAAAGTTTTTTTTTTTTTTTTTCATTAAAGTTTTTTGTACTGAAATGAAACTGACTTGGGTCTGAAGAAAATGGATGTGGTTAGGTGGTCAAGGGGAAAGTAGAAAATGTTTTAGGAGAGTAGAACAAAGGATTTGAGGCTGAAATAAGCATGATGTCTTGACCTAGGCAAATGATTGGATTGACAAGCAGAAACAGAGTTTGAGCAAATGAAAAATGAGTTTGGATAGAGGCTGTAGATAGATCATGGAACATCAGACAAGGATGTATCAAGTGGGTGTGGATGGCCAAAGGGAGCCATTGAAGGTTTTAGAAGAAAGTCAGTGTTGGGAACGAATTTGGCAGATCACCCTGGTCAAGTCAAGCTGGATGAATTGGAAGGGACAGCTGGGAAGTCAGCTAGGAGATGGCCTCAGTAGGCCAAAGTGAGGGGATGGAGCTCCAGCGACCAACATTGTCAGGACAGGGTGGTTCCCACAAAACAGCCCCAGGATCTTGGGGGAGGGACAGGTTTTAGAGCTTGTCTGCTCTAGCTGCCTCCTTTTCTCCTCTCCCAGGGATCAGGCTTAATTGTCTCAATGACACTCTAGTCTAGTGACTGCTCAGTGTTTGTATAAAAATGGAGAGTCATGGAGAACTCACTATCCCTCCTTTCTGCTTTTGGAGAACTGTCTCAGAAAGGTCTTGGTATAAGGCCAAAATTGGCCTCCTAGGGAATTTTGTACAATGGTCATTTCAAAAGGAAGAAACAGCTGCTCTGAGTGAAAAGCATGATATGTATGGGAATAGTAAAACAAGTCAGAAACTGAGTCCAAGGCTCAGCTGGGCTGGCCTTGAGCAAGTCAGGTGAACTCTACGCGAGTTGTAACTTCTGTGACAATGAGGACAATACATGTCCTGCCTTATACTCTGGTCTATTTGGATGATCAGACAATATGCTTTGTGACGATGTTTTAGAAACTTCAAATGCCTCCTAAAGGAAAAGAACACATGACTTTTATGGGAACCGAGTACAGTTGAGTGCCAGAGAAAGCTGGATCCCAATTCCAACTCTACTACTTCCCAGCACTGTGATTTGGGGCTCCTTCTCCAACCCTCACTTCCATAACCGCAAAATGGCGTAAATATCAAAAATACAGTCCTGCCTCAGGAAGTTGTGGCAACCAAAGGCGTCTGTAAGCACTCAGCACAGGCTGCGCCTGACCTATGACGATGACCTGTAACCTGATGGCTGTGTAGAGGAGATGAGTAGAAAAGGAGTCCGATCCATGGCTTGAGCTTGAGTGAGGAAAAAGATGATGGTGATATTGGTGGTCTGAAAAGGGGAGGGAAGCTGACTGATGATCTGGCAGATGTTTTGAATCTGCGGCTCCTGGCATAGCTCTTAGGTTTACACCCATGACACAGGCACTGTTTTGACAGTGGCCGTTCTTCAGGCCCGCTCTGTATTGGGCGGTCGTGCTCCCTTTCTGATGCCCAGTTGGTTAGGCTGCAACATAGCACAGGCGCTCACAGCCCATCCTGCCCAGAGCAGTGCCGTAAACAACAGGGTGCTCGCTGCACTGTCACTGGTTAGAGTGTCCTGTTGAGATGCCAAGATGGTGAAAGAAATGTCATCACCTATGTGTTCCTACCGAGGGACTGTCCTGTTCTTGGCCAGGATGCCTGTTTGGCAGAAAAGCCAAGCATTCGTAGACCCTTGGATGTAAAACCTATGCCGAAGGAAGGCACATTGTCACAAAGGGCTCTTATCACAGTGGTTTCAGCTGCCTGCTTTGCATTTTCATCACATTCTGAAAGCTGTTTCTTCACTAAGGAACCAAGTCTTAGGTAAAGGATGAACTGGTATCAGGGTTAAAGGTGTGTGCTGGTGCTTCCAGTTTCAGTGAGGAGTGACCTTTTACCAACCAGGCTAAGTGCCTAGTGAGGTAAGGGCTTGAGTTTGATAACTTTTTGTGTTCAGGAGAGCAAGCAAGCTTTGGAAAGTCCATCTTTCTAGAAAGTTTCTTCAATTGACCATCACACAAGCTGGTCTCCACCTAGGAGGCCCCCCTTCCCCAGATGAAGAAGCCAATCATAGCATTTAAACAACTTGCCCCAAATTGTACAACTTGTCTTACTCCTCCTTTCTATCCAACTATGCTGAGGGTGGGGGGAAAGCATCATTGTGGGGATATGTAAAGAGAAATAAAGGCAAAGCAATACTCAGAGACCATCGATAATGATGCTATCTCTAGGTTGGCAAAGGAACTTGTACTAGAAGGGTGGTGAAGTACCATTTAATGGACTCCTATGGTAAATGTCTAGTTCTTTATTCTGAAATTTCTTCTGCTTCCCTGTCTTCAAATATCTTCCACAAAGTGGATATTTGAAAATAGCTTTTCACAGTCCAGATCAGTCTCCTGAATTCAATAAGCCTGCATTCATGGCCCACCAGCCTCTATGCGTGAATACTTTGCAGGTACCTCCAACACCACATGCTCCACAAGCCGAAGCACCTTCCTTCAGTAATTGTACTCCTTCTATACTCCCCATCTCAGGGAGTGCTTCCAACCGTCTACTCAGGAGAGCCAGTGTAGAGAACTGATCCTCAGCTCCATTCTTCCCTACATCTAATCTCACGATTTCTGTCAACTGTATCATCTGAACGTCTGAGTTCTGTTGTCTCTTCCCTGTCTCCAGCACCACCCCTGAATTCTAGCAGTCTCTCCTATTTCTTTTTTTTTTTAAGATTTTTATTTATTCATGAGCGACAGAGAGAGAGAGACAGAGAGAGAGAAAGGCAGAGACACAGGCAGAGGGAGAAGCAGGCTCCATACAGGGAACCCGATGTGGGATTCGATCCTGGGACTCCAGGATCACGCTCTGGGCCAAACAAAGGCAGGCGCTCATCCACTGAGCCACCCAGGGATCCCAAGTCTCTCCTATTTCAAGTGGAGATTTATTTTCCATGTTGGTCTCCTGGACTCATTATCTGCTCTACCCATCCCATTCCCATTCTGTCCTCTCTATAACCAGGATGATTTTTCTCCAAGTCAAACTTTGTACTACACTTTGACCTAAGATCTTCCAGTCCTGCTCCCTCAGTACAAAATGAAGCTCCAAAGAATGACTAACAAGTGTCTTCAAATTTGGTGCATTGCTTCCATTTCTAGCCTATTCCCTGCTGTTCTGCTTGGTCTCACCAAAGCAGACCCTTTGGTGCCTGGCACACATCCTTTGGCTCTCCCATGTCGGTGTGCAGAAACCAGTTTCCAGGGGAGAGCATCTGCTTCTAAGAGAGTGAGACCTTCTTCAGTCCCTCAGAAGCCTGATGGATACACATGGAAGGCCAGAAGAAGTAGATTTCTGACTCCTAGAAGTTTTCTTCAGCCAGTGATGGGGATTTGGTGATTGAAGACCACAGCTCCCTTGCCCCTTCAGTGAGATAATGGAGGACTGTGTTCTTTTTTTTTTAATAAAGATTTATTAGAACAAGAGCAGGAGGAGCAGAGGCAGAGGGAGAGGGAAAGAGGATCTCAAGCAGATTCCGAGCTAAACATGGAGCCCGAACTGGGGCTTGATCCCACAACACTGAGTTCATGACTGAGCCAAAACCAAAAGTCAGGCACTTAACTGTGCCACTCAGGCGCCCTGAGACCTGTGTTTTATAACCTTTTCCTGAGATTCCTCTCAGAACTGGTTCTTGTCACCTCCATGGTAGCTGGCTTGACAGTATAACTTTTACTGGCTGCCTTTTCTTTCTGATCTCACCTTCTCACTCTATGCCTGGCATCTTCTTTCATCTCCCAAATAAACCTTTGTACTTGCATCTTTGTCTGAAGTCTGGTTGGGGAGTGAGAGACAACTGAGATACCTGGCCAGGCTCTGGCATTCCCAAGGGATTTCCAGTTCTCCATGTGCATCCTGTACTTTCTCACTTAGAATATCCATTTGGTTTGTATCTACTCCCTTCTCTGTTCTCCCAGGAAACTACTTATCCTTTATAACTCAAAGCTGCCTCTGATATGAGCTTTCTCTGAATCTTTCATATCACACTATTATGCAGGAAAATTGATTTTTTTTCTGTGCTTTGTACATATTTTTAATTCTACACATCAACTGGTATTTCTGCCCACATGTATCTCCTCCATGGACCTAGGTGTTCTTTGAGATCAGGAATAATTTCCCATGATCTGGACTCCTAGTTGCCATGTGAAGAAGTGATCAAAACATTTTGGTGAATTAATAGATGGACATGTTTGGAGTTAGGGATGCAAAAGAGTCACCAGGTAGCTGATATCTCCATGGAAATGTATTCATTAATGTTCAGTGTAATTATTTTTGGACGATTTATTTTAGCAAGAGTATGTGAGCAGGAGGAGGGGTGGAAGGAGAGGGAATCCCCAAGGAGACTCCCTGCTGAGTCCTGAGTCCAGTGTAGGGCTGAATTCCAGGACCCTGAGACCTGAGCCAAAATCAAGAGTCAGTCACCCAACCCACTGAGCCACCCATTCAGCATGATGGTTGAACACCTACTACATACCAGGCACTATTCCAGCTATTTGAGATACAGTAGTGGGCAAAACACAGATCTCCTCTCTGGTGGAGCTTATATTACAGCACAGGAGAGAGTAAATGATAAATAAATGAGTACATGAGTTATATAGTTTGGGTAAAAGTTAATATGAACCGTGGGGGGTTGGGGCAGGAAAGAACAAGGAAATCAAAGTGCTGGCAAGGAGTGGCAATGGGAATGCAGGTTGTAAGTAGTAGAGTATAATAGAATCCAGAAACTATAACAGTAGAACCCCAGAAGAGAGTGTGTGATTAGGCTGGAGTCATTCTGAAAGTTAGTTGACAAGGTTAATTACCAACATGCAGTACAGTAATTTTGCTTCCAGTAGGATAGACGTTTGTGCTTCGGAGTACACAAGCCCTATTCTATCTAGGCTTGTAATATCCTTAGTTAAAAATGACTGCTTTCCTAGACATGTGCTCCCCAGGCAGATTGCCTGCTGTGAATCCAATTTTTAATGCAAAATGTCTTTCCAGCACAGAAGTACACTGCCAATTTATTAAAGTTTGTGGAGAGAATGATACCAATAGACAAAAGCATATTAGAGAAGGGTGCTGTGTTTTGGGAGATAAAGTGAAGGGGTGAAGCAGACCGGGGATTCTGCGTGTAGGAAAGCAGGCATTCTCCACTAAATTCACATCTCCCTTACCACCAGTCAGCAAAACCATTCAGGTTGAAAAAATATAGTACATGGGCAATCACAATGATTGTGCTGTACCTAATGTACTAATAACAGTGAATTTATCTTTTGAACTTTCTCAAAAAGAACCACAGAGTAGGGCGTTAAATGGGATCCAAGGGTATAAAAATAATTTTAGGAATTAATGGTTTAACTATGAGACTAACAGAGATTCTAGGGGAGATAATGGCTCACCATAATGAGAGACTCTAAAAATAAAATTCCAAAAATATAATCCACAACAGGTCTCAGTAAGGAAGAAAAGGCAAGAGGTACTTCAACCTGTACCATGTCACAGAGAACTCTGCCAAGTTTGGTATCTGTTAGGAGGCTGGAGCTTTCAGGCTTTCCTGCTAGGAGCCCCCATATCCACAGGAGATGGAATATCAAGGGGGCTGCCTAAAATTTTTAGGGGCTCCCTGAGCACAAAACAACATCCACATCCTTTACATGGTACAGTGGGCAATTCACAGTCAACCCTGGGCTCCATTGTTAGCTTATCTCTCTCACCCTCTGCTGCAGCTCCTTGCACCCAGGGCTCCAACAGGGAGAAACTCCTGGCACTTTCCAGATGTTCTAGGCTATTTTGCACCTTCCTGTCCCTTTCCAGTCTCTTCCCCTAGCTCTATCCTTTCACTCCTGCCTCCTATCCCAAGGACAGACTACCTACTCTGTGACATGCCTATAAGAACATTTCCTGGCCCTTCTTTTCAAAGAACATCAGGGCATTTTCTCTTTAGAATGTATGTCTTGATCACAGTATAAATCCCATACAGGTAGAGTTCCTCATTACATTATATTCCATGTGACTAACACAGTACCTGGCACATGGTAAGTGTTCTATAAAAGCTGAGTAGATGAATAGACTTAATGAATTAGTGTAACAAAAGAATAGCAGGAAGCATTTAACAATCCAATGTACATTTCTTTAGTAATTTAAAGTGTACCATATGGCAACTTCTCATGAAGGTATATTATTATTTCTATTTTTCTAATGAAAACTGGTGGCTCAGAGGATTACACAGTCTCTTAAGTGTGGTATGCTAAATAAGGGTTCCCAAAGATAGCCAATTCCTCATCTCTGGGACCTGTGAATGTTATATTATGTATAGTAGAAGGGACTTTTTGCAGATGTGATTAAACTAAAGATTTTGAGGGGGGAGGTTACATTGGATTATCAAGGCAGACCCAAGTATCCTTGAAAGAGGTAGAGGGAGAATTTGCTACAGAAGAAAGCAATGTAGTGACCTCAGTAGAGAGTGCTCTATAGATGCTAATGTTGACTTTGAAGGTGAAGGGGTCACAAGCCAAGGAATGGAAGGCAAACAGCGCTAGACATTGAGAGCGAAGGAAATGTTCTCTCTTTTACTCTCTGGAGGGTGGTTCTACTGACACTCTGATTTCTATCCAGTGAGACCTGTTGCCTGCTTCTGACCTCCAGAACTGTAGGAGAATACATATGTGTTGTTTTTAAGTGTCCACGTTGTGGTCCTCTGTTACAGCAGCTATAGAGACTAATATATACCAAGATTCAAAATGTCAGGAATAGAAGATGTATCATCCTGACTTGGGAGCTCTGCTTTTACTAATTGTGTGGTTTTGGATGTGTCATTTAACTTCTCAGTCTCAGGGCAGAAAACCACATGAGATACTTCTTGCAGGAAAAGTATTGAACAATAGCTTTGTTACCTGTTTGTGACAGGGCCTGAGGAGCACCTGACGCTTACTAGTATGGCCCATGTAGGTAAGACACTCCTGGACATAGGTAGCTGGAAGCCAAATTCACTGTGCCCTGCCTACCACCCAAATGTTTCATAGCAGCCCTGCCAGGGAGAGCCACATGGAGCATCCGGAAGCCCTGGGAGAGTGGGGGCTGTGAATGGGACAGGGAAAGGGATTCTCTCTGTCTGTACTCACGTGTAGCACCTTGCATCCTCTTTTTGAATGCTTAGCAATGGTGTCATTATTACTTTCAGAGGAGGAAAATGAGGATTAGAGAAACTAAGGAATTTATCCAAGGTTATAAGGTAAGTGGCTGAGCTGGGATGAGAATCCACATTCCTCTAGTTTAATTGCTAAGTTTGGGCCTAACATCAGTGCTGTGGTTCTCTGAGTGGGACCAGCAGCATTAGCAAGACCTGAGAATTTATTAGAAAGGTAAATTCTCTGCTTTCATCTTGAACTTACTGAATAAGACATTCTGGGGTGGGGTCAGGGAGCAGGAATCTGCATTTGAACAACCTCTTTAGGTGATTGTGAGGCTTCTCAAGTTGGAAAAGCACTGTTCTATGCTGTTCTTCTTGGAGTCCTTTGGAAGGATGATGGCCATGTTGGCCCAGGCTCAGGCTGCTTGGTTTTCTGAGTTACTGCTTAGCATGAGCAGTAGCAAATGGCCAATGTACATGGTGCAAGGACATACCAGATCTGCCATCCTGAACAGTGGCTGTGACATAAGGCCTTTTGATGGAGGGCATCAGAGGGAGGAAGAGGAATCCAGCACAGAGTCAGAAATTCTGACTGTGTGGTTTATGAGTTTGGCCTGAAACACTTAGAAAGAGTCAAATAAACATCATCTCTCATCTACTTTAGAGTTGTCTGTTAGTTAGCCTGAGACAAAAAAAGGGGACTGATATTGTTTCTGTTAACATCATAGCTACATTTTTAAAGCACCTGCCTGTAACTGGAATTGTTGGGGCTAGACAAGGTTCCTGTGTTCCTGGAGCTTATACACCAGAGAATGAACTTCAGTGATGAGGCCTAGAGAATGCTGATCACAGAATGGGGCAGGGCCTGAGTTAGATTCTGGGTGAGGGTTTTAGGCCTCTGTGTTCTCCCAGACTCATGAAGGACTTAGTGACCTTGGGCATTCCTGGATGGTGTATTTATGAGGTTCTTTTCTGGCACAGATATCAGAGGTCACATCGCCCCAATCCATTCCTGGAAGGTCCTTCTGGTCTGTGAATGTTTGGCTACCTCCTCACACGGTCTAAGTGGGTCTCCATTCTCAATCATGGTGTTTTACTCCCACAGAGCTAGAGGGTAGAGGTGGCTGGCTGATTAAAAGCAAAGGGCAGCAAGGTCTAACCTAGTAGTGGGATAGTAGTAAACTGAGGTGTATATATTTTGTTGGGGGATAAAGAATCTCAAGATAAAATCTTTCTAGGAAGTAGCCCTAAAAAAATAGAAAGGAGAATGAAGAAAGACTGTGTTTTGCTTCAAGTTGTTCCTCTGTGCTCACTCAGCTGCTTCCAACATCATTCACAACGTCCAGGTAAAGGTTACATCTGCTCCACAGTTATCCAGCCAGCCACTGAGTTTTTGATCTTACATAATTTAGTCTTGTCTTCTGTATCCCCAAACCAGAGTCAAACCCCACAGAAGCTCCATGGGCTTACTTACCCTGCCTTTACGTTGTGCCATAGTATTTTCATTCATTTAATTCATTTTTTCATTCATTCATAAACTAACAAAGGAGCAAATATTATGTGCCGGTAAGTACCAAGTATGAGGGTTACAGTGGGTGTGAAAAAGCAAATGTAGCTCCTGCCCTCATGGAGTTTACAGTTTGGGATAGGAGATAGACATTTTTTTTTTTTTTTTTTTTGAGAGAGAGTTTGTATGCAGGCACATGAGTTAGGGAGGGGCAGAGGAAGAGGGACAGGGAGAGAGAATCTCAAGCTGACTCCCTGCTGAGTGCAGATCCCAATGTGGGCCTAAGATCATGACCTGAGCTGAAATCAAGAGTTGGAGGCTTAACTCACTGAGCCGCCCAGATGCCCCAGGAGACAGACATTAATAATCACAGAATCAAATGCAAAACTGTGACTCTAGCAGTTTGATGGAGGATCTAACTGGGCATGGAGGGTGGGAGTAGGGACAGAACCCCTGCAGAGATTGCACGTGAGAAGAGGGTTGGCAATGTGAAGGACAGAAAGGCCAGAGTGAACAGAGGGGAGACAGGGAAATAGGGAGAGGGAGTTGAGGAAGGGAATAGGAGGGAGAGGGGGAAGGAGGAGCAGGAGAAGGAGATGGGGAGAAGAGAAGAAATTGAGAATGGGGCTGTGCATGGGAGAACTTTCAGGATCTTACAGACCTTAAATGGTCCTGTATTTACCCAAAAAGAAACAGAGTTCAGCAGAAGAGTATTGTGATCCTATTTGCATTTTGAAAATACCACTTTGGCTGCTTTGGAAAGCCAGGGGCTAAAGAGAGTGCAGGAGAATTGTTTGCAGATTGCTTTAGGCAAGTTATGATAGCAGCTAACCTTGCGTGCTAATGGAGGGGTTGGAGGGAAAATCTATTCAAGAGTTAAATTTAACAGGATTTGGTGTTGGATGAGTTGCAGGACAAGAAGAAAGGATCAGGGATGAGTCCAGCTTGGGGCTTAGGCAATAATAATAACAGATATTGTGTCTAAAACACACAGGTACTCTTCTAAGTGCTTTAGTAATTTTAAGTCCATCCTCACAACATCCCTAGATGAGAGAGATTATTATTATCCCCATTCACAAATGAGGAATCAGAAGCACAGAGACATTAAGTGTATTTCCTAAGATCACACAGCTAGTACCTGACAGAATTATGATTTGAATCCAGGGAGCCTCCCACCGGGGTCTGTGATTATAACTATCTTTTATGTTGTAAATATCTCTGGTATTGAACTATCTCTTGGGAAAAAAATGGATAGAGACTCCTTTAGATAGACATGGATGGAAACATACAGTAAATTACCTAGGTTCAAGCTGGTCTCCACTCTTAACTGCCTTAAAGAACAGGGACAACAGTGGGAGATCTACTGGCCAGGAGGACTTGGAAGGCTGGGATGCAGAAAGAACAGGAACAGGGGCAGCTGCGCTGTTAGAGGAAGAAGGCTGGAATCAGAGCCAAAAGATGTGACCAATCATATGGCAGGAAGAGAGCAATTGACCACCCTAGTCCTCTGATTGCTGACCTTGAAGAGGGGGACAACCACACCGAATTTGCTAAGTAATGAACACAGAAGGTATAGTGCAATGCCTGACTGAAAGTAGGTGATCAGAAAATGGTAAATACTTTTTTTTTAAAAATTGAAGCATAGTTGACACACTACGTTGCATTAGTTGCAGGTGTACAGCATAGTGATTCCACAAATCTATAGGTTATGCTGTGCTCACCACAAGTGTAGCTCCCATCTGTCACCCTACAACACTATCACAGTATCATGACTCCCATTGATAAATCTGAGTATGCAATAGGGAAGCAGAGAAGGATAAGGCTCATAGTTGTCCATCTTTCAAAACTGTGGCTAATTACAGCTCTTATTTAAGAGAACAGGTATGGAAAATGGTCATAAGGACAGAGTGAATCCATCACAGTGAGTACAAATGGCACTAAGGCAGAGCTTACTGGTGAGCTGGCTATTTGTTTTTAGATTGAAGTGTAGTTGACATACAATATCATCTTAGTTTCAGGTGTAAAACATAGTGATTCAACATTTATATACATTACCAAGGGATCCCTACCATAAATCTAGTTACCATCTGTCACTGGGCAAAATTGTTACAATATTCTTGCTATATTCCCTATCCTGTGTACCTACATCCCTGTGACTATAACTATTTTATAACTATTTTGCACCTTTTAATCCCCTTCCCCTATTTTACCCATTCTCCCCCCCCTTTCCCTCTGGCAACCACCAGATTGTTTTCTATATTTGAGTCTGTTTGTTTTGTTTTGTTTTTTAATTTCATAAATAAGTGAAATCATACAGTATTTATTTTTCTCTTTTTTCACTTAGCATGATTTCCTCTATGTCCATCCCTGTTGTCTGAAATGGCAAGATTTCATTCTTTTTATGGCTGAGTAATATTCCCTTGTGTATTTATATTACATTTTCTTTATCCATTGATCCATCAATGGAAACTTACATTGGTTTCATATCTTGGCAATTTTAAATAATGCTGCAATAAACACAGAAATGCATACATCTTTGCAAGTTAGTGTTTTCCTCTTCTTCTTCAGGTAAAGACCCAGAAGTGAAATTGCTGGATCATCTGGTAGTTGTATTTTTAATTTTTTGAGGAACCTCCATACCATTTTCCACAATGACTGAACCATTTTGCACTCCCATCAGTGCTGCATGAGGCTTCTCTTTTATCCACATCTCACTAATACTTGTTATTGTCTTTTTGATAATAGCCATTCTGGCAGGTGTGAGGTTTATCTCATTATAGTTTTGATTTGCATATCCCTGATTATTAGTGGTGTTGAGCATGTTTTCATCTTGGCCATCTGTGAGTTCTTTTTTGGAGAAATGTTTATTCAGGTCCTCTGCCCGTTTTTAAATTGGATTTTTTGGGGGTGGACTATTGATTTGTATGGATTCTTAATATAGTTTTGATATTAATCCCTTATTGGTTAGATCATTTGCAAATATCTTCTCCCATTAAGCAAGTTGGGCTTTTGCTTTGTTTTGTTTTCTTGATGGTTTCCTTCACTGTGTAAAGGCTTTTTAGTTTGATGTACTTCCGTTTATTTATTTTTGCTTTTGTTGTTCTTGCGTGAGGAGACAGACACACAAAAAATATTGCTAAAACTGATGTTGAATTTACTGCCTATGTTTTCTTCCAGGGTTTTTATGGTTTCTGGTCTTATATTTAAGTGTTTAACCCATTTTTAATTTTTTTGTATATAATATAAGAAAGTGTCCAGTTTTATTCTTTTTCATGTAGCTGTCCTGTTTTCCCAATACCATTTATTAAAGAGACTGTCTTTTCCTCATTGTATATTCTTGCCTCCTTTGTCATAGGTTAATTGACCGTATGAGGTGTGGATTTATTTCTGGACTTTCAATTCTATTCCATTGATTTGTGTGTCAGTTTGTGTGCCAATACTGGATCATTTTGAGTACTATGACTGTACAGTATAGTTTGAAATCAGGAAGTGTGATGCCTCCAACATTATTGTTCTTTCTCAAGATTGCGTTGCTCTCTTTAAGAGCATGGTCTTTCATGGTTCCATACAAATTTTAGGATTATTTGTTCTAGTTCTGTAAAAAATGCTATGAGTATTTTGTTAGGGATTGCTTTTAAGCCATAGATTGCTTTGTATAGTATGGTCATTTTAGCAGTATTCTTTCAATCCATGCACATGGTATATTTTTCCATTTATTTGTATCTTTCACTTTTTTAAACCAGTATTTCATAGTCTTCAGAGTGCAGGTCTTTTACCTCCATAGTTAAACTTATTTTCACGTATTTTATTCTGTTTGATATGGGATTTTTAAATTTATTTTCATTCCAATTGGTCAACATATGCTGTAATATTAGATTCTGGTGTTCAGTACTTCCATACAACACTTGGTGCTCATCACAAGTGTAAGTGTACTCCTTAATACTGGGATTGTTTTCTTCATTTCTCCTGCTACTTTATTATTATTGTATAGAAATGTAACAAGCTTCTGAATATTAATTTCATATCCTGTAGCTTTAGTGGATTCATTAGTTCTAACAGTTTTTTGTTGGTGGAGTCTTTAGGGTCTCCTGTATATGGTATTATGTCATCTGCAAATAGTGACAGTTTTGCTACTTCTTTTCCAATTTAGATGCCTTTCATTTCTTGGCTGATTGCTGTGTCAAGGACTTCTAATACTATGTTGATTATAAGTGGTAAGAGTAAGCATTCTTGTCTTGTTTCTGATCTTAGAGGAAAAGCTTTTAGCTTCTCATTGTTGAGTATAATGTTAGCTGTGGGTTTATTAGATATTGCCTTTATTTTGTTGAGAAATTGTCCCTCTATATCCACATTATTTTTATTATGAACAGATGTTGAATTTTATCAATTGATTTTTCTGCATCTATTGAAATGATCACATGATTTTTATTATGTGATTTTTTTTATTAATGTGGTGTGTCATATTGATTTTGTGGATATTTTTTTTTTAATTTTTTTTTTATTTATTTATGATAGTCACACACAGAGAGAGAGAGAGAGAGGCAGAGACATAGGCAGAAGGAGAAGCAGGCTCCATGCACCGGGAGCCCGACGTGGGATTCGATCCCGGGTCTCCAGGATCGCGCCCTGGGCCAAAGGCAGGCGCCAAACCGCTGCGCCACCCAGGGATCCCTGATTTTGTGGATATTGAGCCATCCTTGTATCCCTGGAACAAATCCTACTTGATCATGGCATATGATCCTTTTAATGTATTGTCGAATTCAGTTGTTAATATTTTGTTGAGAGATAGCTGGGTTATTTAAGCATCTATGGACAGGCTTTGTTATCTGATCAACTGCTGAAAGCCAGTGTTGGGAGCCTACAAACAAATTGCCAATTTATATCTTCAGCGTAATAGCTCTGGTTATCAGGCTTACAGTCTGGGGATCAGAACACTCTAGCTGCTCATTAGTTACTTTTTTAAACTTAAAGTGCTACTAACTTGCCTCAGCTCTCCTAGTTAATGGCCAGCCAAAGACTGGTACTCAGCTGCTTAATTCTTGGATGTCCACTATTTAAGAATATGAAGTTTGCAGTAATGGCTTTGAGTAAATCAAGAGAAGGCTTCTCAAATTCAGGAAAGAAGTATCCATCTGTGACAGGGCTTCTTAAACTTTGATGTGCTCACAGATCAAAGTCTGTGGCATCTTGGTCTGGCATCTTGCAAAAGTGCATATTCTGACTGAGTAGATCTGGTGTAATTGTACTAGTTTTTTATAATAAAAATTTTTTTGAATGTTTTGAGATTTAATTGACATATTAGTTTCAGGTATACAGCATAATGATTTAATATTTGTATATAGGGGATCTCTGGGTGGCCCAGCGATTTAGCACCTGCCTTCAGCCCAGGGCATAATCCTGGAGTCCTGGGATCGAATCCCACATCGGCCTCCCTGCACGGAGCTTGCTTCTCCCTCTGCCTGTGTCTCTGCTTCTCTCTCTCTCTTTCTCTCTCTCTGTGTCTCTCATGACTAAATAAATCTTTTAAAAAATAATAATATTTGTATATATTAACTCCTTATCACATATACAATTTGCAAATATTTTCTCTCATTAGTAGGTTGTTTTTCATTTTGTTGATGGTTTTCTTTGCTATGCAGAAGATTTTTAGTTTGATGTAGTTCCACTTATTTATCTATTGTTTCTGTTACCTTTACTTTTGGTGTTAGATTAAAAAAATCATTGCTCAGACCATTGACAAAGAGCTTACCAATTTTTCTTCTTGGAGTTTTATTGTTTCAGGTCTTACATTCATTAAAATCTTTAATCCATTTTGAGTTTTTTTTTATGGTGTGAGATGTGGTCCATTTTATTATTTTGTAGTGACTATCTAGTTTTCCTAATATCGTTTATTGAGGAGACTGTCCTTTCTCCATGGCATATTCTTTGGCTTCTTGTCAGCATATAATTGACCTTATAGGTGTGGGTTTATTTCTGGGTTCTTTCTTCTGTTCCATTGATCTATGTCTGCTTCTTATGGAAATGCAATACTGTTTTATTTACTATAGTTTTGTAATGTAGTTTGAAGTCTGGGAGCACGATGCCTCCAGCTGTGTTCTTTCTCAAGATTTCTTGGTCTATTTGGAGTCTTTTGTGTTTTCATATCAATTTTAGGATTGCTTGTTCTAGTTCTGTGAAAAGTGCCATTGGAATTTGATAGGGATTGCATTGAATCTTTACATTGCTTTGGGTAGTATGGTCATTTTAACAATATTCTTCCTATCTATGAGCACAGAATAGCTTTCCATATATTGGTGCCATCTTTAATTTCTTTCATCAATGTTTTATAGTTTTCAGTGTATAATTCTTGGTTGAATTCATTCCTACAGGTTTTATTCTTTTTGAGGCAGTTGTAAATGAGATTCATACCAGTAATAAACTGCCTTCATTACTGGTATAATAATGCAACATATTTTTGTGTATTGATTTTGTATATTGCAACTTTGCTGAATTTGGCTCTTAGTTCCAAAAGTTTTCGGAGCGGAGTCTTTAGGGTTTTCAATCCACGTTATTTGAAAATAGTGGCAGTTTTACTTATTCCTTTCCAATTGAATGCCTTTTATTTATTTTTCTTGCCTAATTGCTTTGGCTAGAATTTCTAATACCATGTTGGAAAAAGTGATGAGAGTGAGTATCCTGTCTTATTCTTGATTTTAGAGGAAAAAGTTTTCAGCTTTGTGACGCTGCATATGATGTTAGCTGAGGGCTTGTTATATACGAACTTTATTATGTTGAGGTGCTCACAGATCATCTTGGAATCTTGCAAAAGTGCATATTCTGACTGAGTAGATCTGGTGTAATTGTACTAGTTTGTACTTCTACACTCACTTTGTAGAAAGTTTTTTTTAAGAATGCATGTTGAATTTTGTTGAATGCTTTTTATGCATACATTGAAGTGATATGGTTTTTTAATTCTTTGTTAATGTGGTGAATCACATGAATTGATTTGTAGATGTTAAGTCCTACTTGCATCCCTAAAATAAATCCCACTTGATCATGGTGTATGATCTTTTTAATGTTTTGTTGAATCAAGTTTGCTAATATTTTGTTGAGGATTCTTGCATCTGTGTCATCAGGGATATTATCCTGAAGTTTCTTTTCTGTGGATTTCTTATCTGATTTGTTATCAGGGTAATTCTGGTTTCGTAAAATGAGTTTGCAAATATTCCCTCCTCTTCTACTTTTAGGAAGAGTTAGAGAAGAATTATTATTAAATCTTTAAACATTTGGTAGAATTAATCCTTGAAGCAGTCCTGGACATGTAGTTTTCTTTGTAGGGAGGCTTTTGATTACTGATTCAATCTCTTGCTAATAATTGGTCTGTTCAGATCTTCTGTTTCTTCATGATTCTTGGTAGGTTGTATGTTTCCAAGAATTTTTCCACAAATTGTAGTTTGTCCAATTTGGTGTATAATTGTTATAGTAATCTCTTATGAATTTATAAATGTTATATCCTCTTGTTGGATTGACTCTTTTATCATTATGTAATGGCCTTCATTGTCTCTTCTTACAATTTTTAAAAAATCTATTTTCTCTGATATAAACATAGCTATACCAGCTTTTTTATGGTTTTTGTTTGCATGAAATATCTTTTTTTTCAAGGTTTTATTTATTTGAGAGACAGCATGAGCAGGGGGAGGGGTAGAGGAATACAGAAGCAGGGAGAAGCTCACTGAGAAGGAAGCCTGAAGTGGGGCTCGATCCCAGGACTCTGGGATCATGACTTGAACCAAAGGCAGACACTTAACCAACTGAGGTACCCAGGTGCCCCTGGAATATCTTTCTTCTATCACTTCACTTTCTGTATGTGTCCTTATATCTGAAGTGAATTTCTTGTAGGCAGCATATAGTTTGTCTTGTTTTCTTCTCCATTCAGTCATTCTCTGACTTTTGATTGGAGAAATTGGCCCATATATATTTGAAGTAATGGTTGATAGATGTATACATATTGCCATTTTGTTGTTATTTTCTGGCATTTCTGTAGTTCCGTTCCTTTCTTCCCTTGCTCTTTTCTTATATGATTTGATAATACTTTGTAGTAATATGCTTAGATTCCTTTCTATTTTTTGTGTATATATTATAGATTTTTGATTTGTGGTTTTCATGAAGTTTACCTATAACAGCTTATATTTATAACAATCTATTTAAAATTAATTGCAACTTAAGTTTAAACAAATCCTAAACTCTATGTTCTATCTCCCTCCTGCCCCCCATAGTTTGTTTTTGATGTCACAATTTATATCTTTTTATCTTGTAAAGATATCTTGTGTATCCCTTAATTATTTTTGTTATTTTTAGTCCTTTTGTCTTTTAACCTTCATCCTAGCTTTATAAGTGATCAATCCACCATCTTTATCTTGTCCTTTAATTGGGAACATATTTCTCTGTTTCTTCATTTCCTTGACTTTCTGCATTAGTTTCTCTGCACAAGATAAAAGAGTCACCTCTCCTCATCTTGAAGAAGTGGTCTTGTGTAGAAGATGAACCTTATCATTCAAGCCTGCCCTAGATCTTTATTTTTTCTCAAACCTTTGTTATTGTCCAAACAGCCTATTTTACTTTTAGTAAGTCTCAATAGTTGAAGGTGTGCCAAGAGCCATCAGTATCCCAAAGGGGAGAATCTCAGTCAGCACATATTGATTGAAGTCCAGGCCCTCAGGCAGCAGCTTTTAAATTATGCAAATATATACAGTCCTTTGAGAATGCAAGCATAAGTTGCCACTGGCTATCAGAGCCACATGATCTAGCATGTCCCCTGGGCAGCAGTTGCAAAACTCAGGGCACCAGACAAGTATACAAGTTCTCTTCCAGAAGATAACAGCTACCTGGAGCAAGGTAGAGGGGGAGTACAAAAATGACATCGCTAGCCTCTGTCCCAGGAGTGCATCTAAGTAGGTCCCTAAATGTATGACAAATCAGAAGCCTGCCCCTCAGATTTCAGCTATGTAGATATACAAATATGTACTAGTTTTTAATTGCTGCTATGACAAGTTATGGTTTTGTTATGGCTTAACAAAGCACCCTTTTATGATCTCACAGTTCTGTAGGTCAGAAGTCTGGGCACAATCGCTCAGCTGGTTCTCTGCTCTGGTTTTACAAGATTGGAAACAAGGTGTCACAGGTTGCATTCTTTCTAGAGGCTCTGGGAATGTATCTGCTCCAAGTTCATTCATGGCAATGGCAGACTTCAGGTTTGAGGTCTCTGTTTCCTTGCCACTCATTGGATGGGAATTATTCTCAGTTTCTAGAGGTTGCATGTATTGTCTCATGACTCCCTTCTGGCATCTTCAAAGCCAGTGACTGTAGGTCACTGCCTTCTCACATCTTGAATCTAATTCTCTACTCTGCCTTCTTGGCTTCCTTTCACTCTGTCCCTCTGACTGACTTTACCTTGGGCCCACGTGGATAATTCAGGATAATGTGACTTTCTAGTAACCTTTAATTCCGTTTAAAAAAATTTTTTTTTAAATTGGAGTTCAATTTTCCAACACATAGCATAACACCCAGTGCTCATCCCATCAAGTGCCCCCCTCAGTGCCTGTCACCCAGTCACCCCCACCCCCCGCCCACCTCCCTTTCCACCACCCCCTGTTCGTTTCCCAGAGTTAGGAGTCTCTCATGTTCTGTCTCCCTCTCTGATATTTTCCACTCATTTTCTCTCCTTTCTCCTTTATTCCCTTTCACTATTTTTTATATTCCCCAAATGAATGAGACCATATAATGTTTGTCCTTCTCCAATTGACTTATTTCACTCAGCATAATACCCTCCAGTTCCATCCACGTCAAAGCAAATGGTGGGTATTAATTTCATTTGCAATGTATGTTCACAGCAGTGAATAGCACACAGATAGGAATCTTAGGGAGACACTTCAGAACTCTGCCACCGAACTAACCAACAACTCACAGCTGCTGTGGCTGCTACACACTTTCAGTGGCAAGGTCCTAAAGCATTAGCTTTACTGAGTGTGTGCCTAAGGTATTGCATGTGTTTTAGGGACAGCAACAGAATCTCCATCATATCTCCTGGGATTTCCCTTTTACATTGAATTAGAAGGGCTGGAATGGTTCACAGGGATGATGTTGAAGATGGGGAAACTGAAGTATAGACACAGAGTTACACTGAAGTTATTCAGAATCAATACTAGAACTTAGTTGTCTCAGTGTCTGAGCCAAAGCTATTTCTTCCCTGTCATTTTCTCCATTATTCTCCTATTTATTCACCCATTGGCTTATTCATCTATTGATCAAAGAGTTTTATTTTTTCTATCTATTTGTTTATTCATGAGAGACACAAAGAGAGACATAGGTAGAGGGAGAAGCAGGCTCCCTGCAGGGACCCTGATGCAGGACTCGATCCCAGGACCCCGGGATCCATGACCTGAGCCAAAGGCAGATGCTCAACCACTGACCCTCTCAGGTACCCCTGATCAAAGAGTTTTCAAACACTATGTGATAGACATTTTGCTGGCTTTATGAGCTATAAGACATTTACGGACTTTGCCCCCATGGAACAAAATTTGGTGAGAATTATATACATCCAACAAATATTCCTACAATTAAGTAGATATTCATAATTGATATGAAAGTAAAGTAGAGGCTTCTAAGAGAGCTTATAATAAGGAGATCTTCAGAAGGTGAAGAAGTGACATTTTAAATTGAGGCCCAGATAGTAAATGTTAGCCAAGGATAGATGATTAGAAATGGGTTAGCATTAAAGTAGGGGAATGGCCTGTGGGAAAGTTATTTTTTTATTTTTTAGATTTTATTTATTTATTAATGAGAGACACACAGAGTGAGAGGTGGAGACACAGACAGAGGGAGAAGCAGGCTTCCTGCAAGAAGCCTGACGCAGGACTCAATCCCCAGGATCATAGCCTGAGCCAAAGGCAGATGCTCAATCACTGAGCCACCCAGATGCCTCTGTGGGAAAGTTTTAAGGCACAAAGCAGAATAAAAAAAAAACAAAAAAAACAGGGAAAGTCAGCATGGCAGGAAAATATGATGGGTTGGAGAGAATGGCATGAGATTATTTTAAAGAAGTGGGGCAGGTTTAGGTTGACTATAGCTATAGGAAGGTATTTCACCTTTATCCAATGTGGCATCAGAAGCCATGGGAGGGTTTTAAACAGTAGAGCCTAGTGTGAGCTTTGAAGTTTTAAAAAGAGTGCTCTGGCTGCTGTGTGGAATAGATTAGAAGAAGTGGAGTGTGAACACAAGGAGTGCATTAGATGAAGCTAGAGAAGAAGTTTTGCAGTTGTCCAGAGGAGAGGTAGCTTCACCCAGAAGTACCTTGATTAGGTTGGGGGCAGTAAAAGTGAAGGGCAGAAAATGAATCCAAAATGTATTTTTGGAAGTAGAGTTGTCTTGACTTGCTGATGGGACAGATGTGGGAGTTGGGAGGGATGGTCAAGATAACTCCTGGCCTCTGCCATGTTTGTGGCTCTTCTCATGACACAAGTCAGTTACAGATCATATTCTTATACACAACAAATGTTTACATTTTCTGAATCATTTAGACTTTATTATAGTTATGATTCAGGTGTCACGAAAATCTTGTATAATACCACCTGGAAGGAATATGTTTTACCAGATTTGTCAAAGGAATCTGTATTATGTGATGACTTCATCATTGTAATGTTTCACTGTCTTCCCCATATCTCCATTCTATTTCTTTCTCATTTTTTCATTTAGGTCTAGAAAATGCAGATTATGGCTTTCCAGACAGAGAAAAATTAGCATGAAAGGAGGCATCACATCTTCATTTCTTAACAGCCACTGTCTCATATCCTTTAAGTCCATTCCAATTTCTTTTGCCCACATGGTCCATTGACTGAAATTAATTCTTGTGATAATATTGATATCTACCCCTAGCTTGGTCACACAATGTGTATATGGCCATGTGTGTAGTCTTGGGTAGAATGATGCTCTATTCACAAGAGACGGCAGGGGCTCTGAACCAGACATCACCAATGGAAATATATAATCCTCATGAAAGCTCCATGGTCATAACCTGTAGGTAGTTTTGACAGATGTCTTCCTTGGCTCTTGTATTTTTCCTAGAGACTCTGATATTGGATTGTCCAGGTTTAAATTAATCTTGCATCTTCCATTTATCAATGAGGTGCCTTAGGCATTTACCTCATCTGCTTTCCCACTTGTAAAAAGAGGTAAAATCAGGCTATTGGTAGTAATTAGTGGGATAATGCATACCAAGCATTCAGCACAGAACATAGCACGTAGGAAGTACTCCATATGTAGGAGTTACTGTTGTTATTTTCATTATTAGGGAAGAGAGGTGGTAGCACATCACTTTCTTTTCTTTTGCTCTCCTCTAGTAATGATAATTTAGAGGGCAACGTTTTTTTTTTTTTTTTCCTTAGAAGGAAAAGAGGATTCTGAGAAGGCCCCTATTCCCAAGTATAGTCTTACAGACTATGCCAAATTTGTTGCTCTGGCCATGGACATCACAGTGAAAAGAAGCTACAGGCTGCCTCCTCTCATGTGAGCTATTTTGACAGCTGAGCTCTGCTTAGTACCCTGTCCTTCTATTTAGCTGGCTCAATGTAGTCAGTCCCTGGGAACTGAAGCAAACATGGTCTCCTTAGTATTTTGTCTAAATGAATGCTTTCCATATATGTTGGCAGGAGGCCATGGGTTGACTTGATGGGGTCCCTGAGTAAGTCATTTAGTCTCTCTGGAAAGAGGGTTGATGACTCTATCAAGGAGCTAGAAGGAGGGCAACAGCCCACCCACGGCTTTTGTAAGTTGACCTGTGATCTTTCTATCCCCTCCCTCCAGCTGCCTACCCTGCCCACTCATTGCCATCTCTGTCCACAGGCCCTATAATGGTTTTGTGCCCTTGAATCAGTTCTCTTTCTCAAGAATCCTTCAACATCCCCCCTTCATTGACTTACAAATTCCTGCTTATCTTTCAAGACTCAGGTCAAATGTCATTTCTCACTTAAGCCTTTTTATTCATTCATTCTGCAAACCTTTATCAAGCAAGTCCTGTGCTACACATACAAGCTACAGCTGTGAATAAAACAGACCAGGCCCCAGCTTTCACGGTGCTGGCGTTCTAGTGGAAGAGACTGACAGTAAACAAGTAAATGAACCATAGAATGTCATGTTGTGATAAGTGCTAGGAAAAGACTAGAAAAGGTGGGCAGGTGTGGGATGAGTGGTGGAGGGAGCTGCTTTCCAAGGGAGCTATTTTTGAACTAATAAGACCTTCAGAATGAGGAGAAACCAGCCATGTGAAGAGCAGGGGTCTTGATGCACAAACACGTTAGTTTTGTTTGAAGAACAAAAAGAAAGTTGTTATGACTGGAACATGATTAGCAAGGGGGAAGGGACACAAGAAGTGATGAGAAAGATCTTAGGTACAGAGTTCAGATTTGACCCTGAGTGAATAAGAAGAAAGGGGAGAGGTCCGATTTTTGTGTTGGTAATAGCGCTCTGCTATCCCTGTGACAGTGGGGCAGGACAGAAGAGGAGGCCTAGTTGGAGGCTCCTGCAGTAGTCCTAGATGGAGATGATGGTAGCTTAACCCAGAATTACAACTGTTGGGCCATTTAGAAATTTATTGTGGAGATTTGGTTAATGGGACTCTGCTAATGGATTGGATTTGGGGCAAAAAAAGAAGAGTTACTAGGATTTGGATTTAAGCAACTGGATGGCTGGGGTGTAATGCCATTCATGGGGTAGGAGATACTTGGAGATAATATTTATTATTATCAGAGGAGTCTGGAGTCTGTTTTGGACAGGTTAATTTTGAAATGCCTGTTAGCTATCTGAAGGGAAATGTCACGTAGCTATTTGGAACTACAGGTAGAAATCTTGAGGGAAGAGTTCAGGAATATATTCCCCACTCCCAGTGTGAATAGTGAATTTCTGCCTCCTCTGCAGAGTTATATTAAGATCCCAACAGATCCTAGGTTCTCCTGCCTCTGTAGGTCCATCATGTCAAACATATTAAAATTAACCTTTATCCTACATTAAATTTAATTATAGGTGGTTCCTTAAGAGCTGAGTTGCAATCGACTAGTTTGACATGTTGCATTCTGTAGATATTAAAATATCATCTGATTTTGCACATTTCAGAGGTAACGATTTTTAATGAAGCACAGTATTTTTGGAAGCCTTTAGGAAGCTCCTAGTAAGGATATGGAAACTTTAGCACTTTTTTTTTTTAAATTTTTATTTATTTTTGATAGTCACAGAGAGAGAGAGGCAGAGACATAGGCAGTGGGAGAAGCAGGCTCCATGCACCGGGAGCCCGATGTGGGATTTGATCCCGGGTCTCCAGGATCGCGCCCTGGGCCAAAGGCAGGCGCCAAACCGCTGCGCCACCCAGGGATCCCGAAACTTTAGCACTTAATTGGTAAAGTGAGCTTGCTCCTTCAGACTGCCCCACAATATTTTTATGCCCTTTGAAAGGCACTTAAATAGATTCATTTCACAATCCTGTGTTTTTGTGTCTGTGCCATCCCCCCATTAGACTATCAGCTTGTAGAGGACAAGAACCACCTCAGAGCTTCTAATATGATAGGGACTTACTATTTATGGAAGCAATTAAGTTGAGCTTAAAGAGAAAAAGCCAAGTCTAGGAGGGATCCAGTGTGTCTTCTACCTGCAATTGAGAAAGGGCTCTTAACCTTGCCTTGCGGCATGTGTCATATGGACTTGTTTTTTTCTCTGGCATTCTTCAGAAGGAGGCAGTGTTGTGCAGAAGATTGATGTTGAGGGCTCCAGTCCCAACCACACCCTTTACTAGCTGTAAATCTTGCAACAAGACGTTAATCTCTACAGGCCTTTGAGTTTCTGTGGGCCAAATTAAAGCCATTTTAGTAAAACTCTGTCAGTCTTAAAATATCATATTCTTAAAAAATGTATTCTTTCCTAAAATTAAAAAAAAATCATACATTTTAGGCCTGAGGAAATGTTTCTGGCAATTTCTCAAAGTAGGGATGCAAAAAATCCCTACTTTTGTTGCCTGATACCAGGCTTGGGAAAAGCAATTGCCCTTCCAAATTGCCTCCTGTCGAGAGGAGACCTTGCAAGAAGAGGCTTCAGTAATATGAAAAACCTCCTTCTAAGTCCTTTGAAGTTAGAGTGGAAAGGAACTGCTGGCATTCCCAGGTCCCAGGTCCCAGGCTGGCCCTCTGAGACTTTGTGATGCTGCATACCTGCATCCTTTTTGTCCAAGAATTGACTCTGGGCCAGATCTTCACCTCTCATGATGAAGAGGAGACATGATTATGTGCATTACAGCCCCACCTCTGGTGCCAAGTAGCTCCAATGAGCCACAGTGAAATTCAGTCCATCTTGGCTATGCCCCGATCCATTTGTCAATGGCTCCAAAGGATACTGCCGAGAACTTCAGATTTTATGGGTTTGCAACAAAAATAACATTTGGACAGGGCTGTCAACTAGAAGCAGGTTTACACTTTCTGCCATTGATACATACTGATTTGGGGTCCAGGGGCCAGCTTGGGCCAGGTGAGGTCAAGCTGTGGATGACCTTTGAGTTTCCTCTACCATTTTGTGTTAGAGGGTGGAAGGAGGGACCGTTGAGCTGGCTAGGCCATAGTTTAAAGTTGCCTCCAATTTTCTTCATATTTATCAAGCTGCTATCTGTTATTGCTCTTTGCATGAAGCTGAATGAGGATATGAAAGCAGTTAAGAATACCTGCCTACTTATATGTTAGCTGCCTGATATTTCCTTGCACTCAGTTGGCAGGTTCCTCAAAATGAAGAGTAGAGTGCTGAGTGGAAAACAGTGAGTCTGATAGAAGAGGTCAGCAGCAGGCAATAAGCCCCTTAACACTGGGGTGAAAAGTGAGGCAAGTCTGATCCATCCACAGATGGATGCTGGTGATTAGCAAGGTCTGCCACAGATGTGGGCACTGAGGTTGGGACTATTCATCTTTTGGAAAGCACAGAAATGTAGATCCTTCCTGACTAATCCATTCAACGTTGAATACTGTTCTTTGTAGCAGTTTGACAAAACCATTCAAACAATTGACTTGCTTCCCCGAACTCTCTTCTATAGCAAGTTTGCTGGTATAGTCTTCCTTCTCTTGTCCCACCTACTTAGTTAAGCCTCAGCCATAGCTCCAGGACCAATCCTAGTTCCTGAAATTTGCTAATGTTAATTGTCTTAGCGTTAAATTTTATTTCTATTGTTCTGTCTGGTTACTTAATCCCAATTTATTCCAAGCCCATCTGCCTCAGTTCTCTTGCTTATAAACAGAAGGTAATGTTAATTTGTAAACAGAGCATACCTCTACTTTAGAGTTTTTGTGAGAATTAAGAGAATTTTCATTAGTGTGCATATACTCTGTATTCCCACATTGTGCACGATGTACTAAGTGTTCAATAAAATCCGTTCCCCGCCCTGTCCCCCCATCCTCATAATGAGATTTCATGGCAGCAGAGGTTCTCTCTTGCATCATTTTGTATCCCTAGATCTTTAATCCTAGTTGAAGTTCAATTTGCTTTCACTGATTCTCATTTCTCTTCCTAAAAGGTAGGGCATTAGACCTTCAAAGCCAGTGCCTGCATCTCATTCAGGGTTCATGAGGATCTATAATCCATGGTGGTTCTTTGCTAACCTTACAGTCCCAACCTGTGGCATGTACTGGAGATTTAATTTAGACCAAGTTACCTTCTAGATATTCAGGGCTTCAGCCACTGTCAATTGTACACAAGACGTCAGCAAATTGAACAAAGTCTTTTCCCCTTTCAACGCTCCAATGCTCCTGACCTGCTCATGCACTGTCCTTTGGCCTCCACTCCTTCATACACCCTAGTGAGTGTGCAGTAGTCCATATCCCAGGGGATGTGTGTTGGGGGAAGCCCAGGGAAAAAAGCCCCGATGGCCCAGTCTCTGGGCCTGGCATCTGCATGATCTGCTAAACAGTGTGCCGAGCTTTTATAGATTTTTAAAATTCACCTGCTTTCTTAAATGGGATATAACATCCATTCAGGACCAAGTCTAACTTCTTCCTTTCTCATACTGATGTTACTTTGTCTCTCCTTTTCAACTTCTTCCTCTGCTCATCCTTTCCTTTCCAACTTTATTTAGATGCTCTGTCCATTTCCATCCTTTTCTTCATATCCAGCCTCTATGTGGAAACAGAAGTTTCTCCTTATCTCACCCTTTCAGAGATATTTACACATGGGTATGAACAGATCAGATAAACAGGAACTTAGGTTAATTTAATAGAAAAAATAAAATATGGAATAACATTGATTTTGGCCAGTATCAATTACAACCATTCTACTATATTTTACAAAAAAACAACTGAACATTTTACACATGTACAGTATTTTTCAGTAAAAGTGGATTTGGATTTAACAGTGGATCACTAATTAAAAATAAAAGGATAAAAGGAAACAGAAGATAGGACTTTTGTCTCTAGAAGGTTAGAGCATTTGTTAAGTCTCCAAACTTTGTACTATCCATTACATATATCTCATTATGAATATATATATTTATACATAATATATAACATTAACTTAAACTTTGAAAGCATTATGTTCTAGTTAATAATATTCTGTAGATAAACGAGGCAGTAACACACTAGTAGTTAAACCAGTATTTCCATGATGTGCGCCTGCATGGTTGGTGGGAAATGGAACACATATTGGTAGATCCCAATGAATTTGGCTGTCATATTAATGGTTATTTGTCTAAAAATACAGACATCATTTTAATATTTCCTATCACAGTAACTTCGTGCCTCAAATAGTATGGGCAGGTTTAGTAAAATGGATTCCTTTGCAGGCAAATCTGGTTTTGCCATCTGCTTGACCTTGCTTTAGACTTGCACTTACATTTGTCCGTTTAGAGATTGTGCCTTTAAATGTGAGACACTATCTGTCATAATCTGGATTAATTTACTTTCTTCAGGTAAGAAGGGCATGCAGTGTTAGGAAAACAAGTTGCTCAGTAAAATCAACTGATTTCCTAGTCACTTATAAATCATTATGTGACTCAGTATCACTATAATGCCATTAAGAAGATCATTAGACTATAATTATTCACCTTAGGTCAGACATTAACTTTGATGCCTAGGAATGAATATTTTCAAGGTAGAACTTTCACTAGCTTGTTGTTTGGATGGGGACCTTAGCATCCACTTCCCAGTTCCTTCCTCAAATAATCTATGTTGATATCATCCTTGTTCTTGGCTGTGAGGCTAGTGACATCTTGAAAGTGAGGCTCTCAAATCATAAAGCCTGCAAGATGGCTGACCACTCCAAAGCAAATGAGGTCACCAATGGGGCTCTGATATGAAAACTGAAGAAACTTTATATGAATCTATCCTCCCCTAAATAGAGAAACTCAGAATTGGTAAAAAGATCTATCAGGCATCATTTCTAACCACTGATCCAAAATAGTTTTTACATAATTCAGTCTGCTAGATTCCAGGATGTTTTTAAGAGCTGTAGAAAACCGGTGAGGATATTTCCAAGAAAACAGACGATCTCATTGACATCCAGTGGACAGATGTATCATAGCACGGTTATAGAGGGACAGAAGAATGGGAAATAACAAAACCAGGAGGGTACAATCATGCCACCCATGTTCAATTTCCAGTTTTATTTTCTTAAAATGACAAAATAAAACTTCTAATAAGCACCATTGAAAAACGTTGCTTGGCCAACTTGGGCACAAGCTTAAATATTAAATAATTCCATTTCTTAAAAAATACAGGACCTTTTAGAAGCTATTGACTCCAAGAAGAAATTTCCCGCATCATATCCAAAATGCTTCCCATCACAACAAATGGAATTTTTGATGGCCTTAAAAAAAAGTGCTATGGGGATAATGGCCATATAGCACCAGGAGATCGTGCAGGATCTACAAAGTGAACACTCTGGATTTCAGGGGAGCTGGATCAGTCCCAGTTATTTTGTGTAACTTTGTATTCTGTCCATCACCAATTTGACTATGCAGAGTGATCCCATTTGACCAGCTGTGTGTAAAATAACCCAATCTGCAAAGCCAAAGCCAGTAGCAGCAAGTCTATCTGATGAAACCAGTGGAGCAGACTTATCAAGTGAGTATAATGCCAAAACCAGCACATAATGCATGAAGTAAATTATGTGTGGAAAGGATCAATGTTCAACTGTGAAAAACTAAGACAAACAACCCTGAATACAACTCTGCGGGATGTTCTTAATGCCCTTAGGTCCACTTTTCTGCCATTTCCCCAACAGTGGACTCAAGCATGAAAAATGACAGATGCAAGAGCTTTCTCTTTGATTTTGATCTATGTCTGCTCTTGTGATGTTTTTGAAAGATATTTTTAGGCGTCTCAAAGGGGAAACAAGCAAGTAAATGCAAAGGGGAAAAAAATGGACCTTCAAAACCAGGGCAGGAAATCAAATCATTACTTTAACGTCAAATTTTGGCATCAAATGCTTTGGTCATACAATACTGTCTCTGTGGTTCTGGCTGTTTAGCACTAAACACCCAGTTATAAAAGGTAGGCTTGTTGTAGGTTTATTTTTTTTTCCATTTAAGTTCTGACAAAACAGTTCACCATCTCCCTGTACAAATTTGAGAGAGAGAGAAAAAGAGAGCAAAAAAGAGAGAGGTGGCTTGCTTTTTTTTTTTTTTTGCTTGTTTTTTTTCTTTTTAATAATAATATGGAGTAATCTATAAGTCTACAGGAACAAAGAAATCTAGGATGGCCGCTCAGCCTTGGAATGTACATGTTTTGCAGCAAAGTTGTTGAAGAACCTTCCGCTGGCACAGATTGTTCTTTTTCACTAGCATACAGAAGCCTCCTTCGGCCCAGGACTCTTCCGTTGCTTTTCCAGGAAGTCAGCAAGACAGAGGGGGAGTTGAGGACGAGAGCAGCATGATGTACACACGGAAGAAGGTTTTGATTGGCCAGAGAGGCAGATTGGGGGATTGGAAGAGATCATTGAGGAGCAGTCAACAAGGAGGAAATTTGGTCCACCCAAAGTGATTTCAGTCAACAGCATTGTTTTTCAAGGAGAGAGATTGCGGTCCAGTGGTAAATGTGATTGGTGTCCATTTATGAAAGGAAAAAAAGATTTGAAAAAAGAATAAATTAGAAATCAATAATAATATAAGCAAGGAACTTGTCTTCTCAGGATTACCTAGAGCAGAGAGTATACAGTCATTTATACTATATTTCATTGAGTCCAAGACACTGGATTTAAGATGCATCACTATTTTAAGTGGCATCAAGAAAAAACATGTTTCATGCTTCTTACTACATGGTGACACAATAGTCTCCTCAATTAGAATATTAACTTTGTGCTTATGGAAATATTAGTTAAGCATTAGTTATATAACAGGCTGTTTTGTTTCGGTAATTATACAGAAACTCTTCCTTTGAAGATTAAACAATTTTTTGAAGCTATTTTGAACTATAATTAAATTCAACACAAGAAGTAGTAACCATGTGGTTACTCAGTGGACTAGACAGCTCTGTGACTAAGTCACAGGCAATGACAGTATGTCATATCAAGCTCCTGGACAAGTGATTGTAAGCTGCCATAAATTATAAGATGCATCTGATTTCAGAGATGTTAAAATGTTAAAAAAAAGGTATGTCTTAGAATCATTGAAATATGACTCGTTGAAAGAGAATAAATTACAAACCCATAAATGTAATTGCTATGTGATCTGAAAAGCCTGGTGAGCCATAAGTGATCTCATTATTTAGCTGACCTAAAATGGACGCATTACAAATTATGGTTCTTCATTTTCTACTCTTGCCCACATTCCTGGACATTCCACTTCTACCAAAGTGCCATCTGGCATAACTCATCCCACATTTACCGTGGTTTAGAGAAATATCACAGTTAAAATATCACCAATGTGGCCATGCCTGGCATCAAGTGCTATGGGTGAAAATTTCAAGTGACTGTGGATCTTCTGAGTTTAGAAAAATACTCCTCTGTTTTGTTATTAATTTAAAAAGTCTGGTCAAATCCAGCTATTGGGGAACATATTTTTAAGTAAAAAGTGGTATTTCCATGGTCCCTGGAGGGCCATCACCCCAACCCTCTATGCCTGTGAGAACAGAGCCTGAGTGGGCCTGTGCCATCCCTGCTAGATCAACCCTACAGCCAAGAAACCATGAAAATGCAAAGTCAGCTATGATACTCTGTAGAAATGAGACCATAAATGATCTACATGAGCCATCGTGTGCCCAGTTCTTTCAGACATCTTTTTGAAATTTCGCATAGGAAGTTTTAGAATAACCATACAAGGTCAATAGGATTAGCCTACTCATTTTTACAGATGAAGGAAGTGAGGCCCAGAAAAGTTTATCACCTGCCTGAGACCTGGAGCCTAGGAATGAATGACCATATTCTGACTCCTGAATCCATATTCTCCCAGAGCACTGTTCTACCTCTTGTGAAATTTCCTCTTCTTCCCATTCAGAGGAAGACAAAGAATAAAACAAGGGAAGTGCCCTTGCCCAGGAAGACTGTTCCAAATGCAGACTTTATTATTCTCCTTTCATAACAATCCAAGGATATTTAAAAACAACAATGGTTTGAAATGATTTCTTTTTATGTTACTAAGGTACATGTCTGCATAACGTTCAGGCTCACATTTCAGGGACCCTTCTGTGTGAATTATACCAAGGGTCAAAGTTCATAAAATGTTAAAGTTGGAATAACTTAAATTCATTTATTTATAAATGGGGAAGCTGAGGGTAGAAAATTGAGAGAACTTGGATTTGCCAAGTTGTCAGGGGGAACGGAGTAAGCCAGAGATTCCCAAATCTGGATGCACATTAGAAACACTTCAGAAGCTTCTAAAAATATCCACACTTAGATAGCACCCCAAGACCAATTTACTATGAATCTTCAGGGAAGGTGTATGGTCCTGGCATTTTGGTTGAGAGCCACATGTGCAAAGAAAAGGTAAATGGATTAATGTTTAGAATTAAAGTCTTCAGTTCTACACTTAGGTCTATCATTAATTCCTTGCCTTTCAGGTTTAATGAAAGATTCAGGTACCATCTGAGTATAATTTACATATCAAAATTTTGAGTAATCCCAATAAAAGGAGTGGCAATAAACTGGCATCTTCACATGATAGAATATTATGCTGCAATTAAAAATGAAGGTTTTGGGGACTTTGTAGACAAGGATGCTTATGTCTAATGATGAGTACAAATAGCAGGATAGAAACCTCCATGTGCATGATGTCTAAAAAGCCTGGTCAATAGTACATATGGCAAAGGATGGGAAAGAAATACATGAAAAAACTAATTGGAAAAGATTGCATATTACATTCCAACTACATAGCGTTCTGGAAAAGGCAAATCTATGGAGACAGTAAAAAAAAAATTAGGGGGCAGGGAGGGAGGAAAAGGTAGAGAGGATTTTTAGGGACATGAAAGTGTTCTGTATGGAACTACAATTAGGGATTCATACCCTTATACATTTGTCCAAATCCATAGAGTGTTCAACACCAAGAGTGAACGTTAATGTAAACCATGGACTTTGGGAGATAATGATGAGTCAGTGAAGGTTTACTGATTATAACAAATGTAACCACTTTGGTGTAGGAGGCTGAAAGTGGGAGAGGGTGAGGGTGTGTGTGTGTGTGTGTGTGTGTGTGTTTGTGCGTGCGCGCATGTGCTGCGGTGGTGGTGGGGCAGTCAGGGCATATATGGCATCTCTGTACTTTCTGCTTAATTTTGCTGTGAGCCTAAAGCTCTAAATCAAAAAAAAAAAAACCCACATAACTACATAACTAGTGCCATCTTTGCCGGTGGAATGGTAGGTAATTTATTTCTCCTTTTAATTAAAAGAAATAAACCAAAACCCAAACCCACTGAGGATGTGAATTCAAGATGAATGAGCTCTAACAAGATACTGGGCATGTTCTATCTGACTCATGCTTGATAGTTTCTTTCAGTGGAAATATATTTGATCTTAACGTAAAAAGAGGACCCTTTGCTCAGAGGATCGAAATGAACAGTTTGTACTCACCGTCCTTGCAGATGGCTCCCATCTGACATGTCCCTAAGTCTAGGAGATACCCACTGAGGCAGCTCGTACAGTTCTTGAAGCCTGGACCATTGCATGTCAAACAGCTAGCATCACATCTACGGGAAAAGGTATAATTCATGCTTTCACACATTGTGTGCAAGAAAAGATGTTTGCTATCAACCTCTTAATAATGCTTTAAACTTAATTTTCCCTTTGAAGATGACACAGAAACCTCTTCTTACCAAACTTGCTATGTTTGGCAACATTAAAGAAAATCCAGCAGGTAGACTGATTTTAAATGGGGGAACACAGTCCTTGAAACAGAAATATTACTTTCAAGGTTTTAAAGTGCTCCTGAGACAAAACCCCAAAAATATTCACGGTAGGTTGGGTTAAAGCTGCAGGGCAGTATCCACAGGTAAAATGTGGAAACTTGCTTCCTCAGTAATAATTGTTTTGTATTATTTACGGAGGCGGTCAAATAAGGAACTTGGTGATCAAGTGCTAGGGCTGAGGGGGCTGATCCACTTACTTTTTGCAGGATTTGTATCCGTTCTCTGAAGAGTGGTCAAAGTAGTAGCTGAGACTACAGCTCTGCACGCATCTCCCATCCTCCATGAAGTAGCCTTCCGTGCAGTTAATACACCCATCAGCGCCTGGCCCTTAAATGCAAGACGAATGCCAAGAAACAGAAACAAAATCTCAGAAGAGCTTGCACAAGGTGCTGCTCCTTGTGTGGCTGGTGAAAATGTCATGTTAAGAGTCCCCATTTCCTATTAGTGCTTTTTTCTTACATTCTGGGGGAGGGGGGCTGCTCCCATTTTAAACTGGACCCATTTTCCAAAAACACTGTATCTCTTTGGCAAGTGGAGGAGACCTCACTGGGATGTTTAAGTGTCTCAACAAGGACCCAGTGCACATGACTGACTCTACGAGAATACGTGCCATGGGTACTGGGGGAGAAAAGGATTTCTCCAGCATTTACTTTACAAGTATCTGGTGGGTTTGTATGAGCGATGGCTAAAAACAAAGCCACACAAGCCAAACCAGAGCCAAGGGAATGAACAACAGGGCTGGGGGACTAGGTACCAGCACAGGTGGCGCAGAAGCGGTGGCAGGGCTGACAGTCCTGGCCATTGAAGTACTGCCCATCCTCACAGGTGATGGAACACCGGGATCCCTGCAGGCTGAAGACACAGACACAGACACTGTGATCAAGGTGAAGAGGTAATGACTCCCCAGCTCTATATGCAACAAATACAGCTCCTCCCCGAGACCAGGGGCTTGGCAAAGCTTCAAAGCTGGGGAAATGGTCCCCTTCCCTTCTTTTTATCCTTCCTGATGCCTATAATGATGGCTGTGGTTTGTAGCATGTGCTGCAAGCCTTGTGGATGTTCTTCTTCATTGTCCGGCTGGCTGGCACATCCCTTCTTTGTTCCCCAACTTAACTACCTGGATGTTCTTAACAGTAATTTATTGACAAAACTCATTACCTAACATATACATCTGACAATGGTGTAATCCAGACCTACCATATAATAAATCTCAAAGTTGTTTTCTAATTATAGGAATACATGGTAAAAATGAATTACAACTGAATGAAGGGCACAGTGATCTCTGGCTAGCCTACACTCCCAGGAGTAGCTATTTTTGTTTTTATTTCTGGTCTTTGTTGTCCTACTGGCTGCCATCAAAACAACACAATTGTAATACATGTTGCCTCTATTTCCTGATTTCCTTTGAATTCCAGTGAATAATTTAGTAAAATGACCCTATCTATACAGCTGAATCCCCAAACACTCCAACTCTTCTTAATTGTATTATTGTTCCCAGGTGTTCTCTATACCATATTTTCTCCATTTAGCACTCTTGGTATCTATTGTAGTTGCCAGGATGTTGAATGAGGAATGCGCATTTTTTCTCTCTTCTAATTTCTATCAATTGTGATAGCTTTCATAGTGTACAGATTGATTCTTGAAATTAAAAAAAACATAGAAATTATGACCTTTAATATACAAATATTGGTCACTGAATCAGTAGTGTGATTGGAACTATAGGTTAGCACTTGTAATTCTGTATCACCAGATAGAGGATTCTACAAGATGGGTATCTAAGCAACAGGGTCAAATGGTTTTTATTCTCTTAGACTCTTGGTATTGCTCCAATTCACATCTTATTTGAGTGTGCTTTGTATTTGGATCACACTAACTTGGAGAAGGAAAATTTATTTTTCCCTATTGGAAAGAAAATAAACAGGTAAATAAGGATCCCAAACAGGTTTGTTAACATTTTAACCTACTTCCATCCAATTTGATGTGTATGTATCTTTTCTTTGTTCTTAGCCACTACTAAAAAACTTTCAGGTCTCTTGAGGCCAAAATGATCGACCCTCAAAGCCTGCAAGGAAAAGACAGGCAATCTCAAAGAGATGGAGGGCAGCATAACTCAAAGTGTACTCCATTCACAGATCTTACTGGCCAGGGACAGATAGATGTCACTTAAAAAGCCAATAAAAGAAAATCCCTTTCTGTAGAATTGGAAAAAAGGACATTGCATTAAATGGATCCTTTCGTGGGAGGAAATTGGACCACCTAAAAAACTTCTCAAAGTTTTTTTTTTTTTTTTTTAAAGCTTCCCAGTTTTCCTAATAAAGGACATTCCTTCTGAGGTTGGAATGTATTCAGCATGAGACAGGCTGTGCTGTGCGAGGAAGGAATGGACGTAAGTGGGTCGTGCAACAGAGCAGGCACCGTGTACACTCTGAATCCTGCCTCTGCTTCCAAAACACAATGGTGGAGTGGCTAACCGGCCTGATAGGGTGGACACCTGGGTTCTTTCTGTGATAAATTGGCTAGGTCAGAACTGTGCTGTCCCACATACTTGAGCCCCAATGACCCCCGAGCACTTCAAATGTGGTTAGTGTGGTGCAAGAATGGAATTTTAAACTTTATTTAGTTTTAATTAATTTCAGTCTAAATCTTACAAATTGGCCCTTGGCTCAATGACTGGCCAAATTCTGAGTAAGTCTGGAACATCCTGGCTACGTAAAATCTACTTTGACTAAACTTTGTAAAGATCTAAATAGAAATCAAGTATTTCTTATCAAACACTACTGTTCCAAGTTGAGATGTGCCATGCACTTTAGAGGTAAAATGCATACCAGATTTCGAAGACTTGGTATGACAACAAAAAAGAATGTAAAATATCTTGCTAGGTCTTTTATATTGATTACATGTTGAAATGATAATATTTTGAATATATTTGGTTAATATTTTAAAAAATTTCACCCTTTTTACTTCTTTTAATGT
The DNA here is from genome assembly GCF_003254725.2 of Canis lupus dingo. NCBI lineage: Eukaryota > Metazoa > Chordata > Mammalia > Carnivora > Canidae > Canis > Canis lupus. Next base: position 82,365,401 of record NC_064243.1, read on the forward strand.
GGCTACTGCCATATTTAAAATGAACATATTCTCGTATTTCTATTGGGAGTGCTGGTTAACTTACTCAGTAAAATGTTCCCTAAGAAATACAGTTGAATTGGCTCTTGAACAACATGTGTTTGAACTGCACGAGCCCATTTATAAGTGGATTATTTTCGATAAAGTACGGTGCTCTAAATATATTTTCCTTATAATTTTCCCAATATTTTCTCTTCTCTAGGCTTACTTTATTGTAAGAATATAGTATATAATATACTAACACAAAATATGTGTTAGTTGACTGTTATTTGTAAGACTTTTGGTCAAAAGTAGTAATTGGTAGTTATATAGTTAAGAGTAACTTAAGGAATTAAAAGTAATCCGTGATTTTCAACTGTAGGAGGATGGGGTCTCTAACCCCTGAGTTGTGCAAGGGTATAACCATATAGAAAATAATCATAAATCATCTTTTATTTCTCATGGGCCAGTTATGTGTCTGATCCCATAGCTGATTAGTAGAAAACAGTTTGAGCCCCTATCTTGTCTCCCTTCTTTTTATTAAAAAAATCAATCTGCTCCTCCAAAAAGAAGACTGATATTAAGATTGAAAATCTTAAGATGAAAGGTGCTAAGCAAATTAATACTGAATGCACTTATGAAAAAACCCACAAGACAATCTAAATGAAAATGATATCCTGAGATATATATTTTTAAGATTTTACTTATTTGAAAGAGAGAGAGAAGAGTATGCACAAGTGGAGGGAGGGGCAGAGAGAGAAGTAGAAGCAGACTCCCCACTAAGCAAGGAGCCTGAACCAGGGCTTGATTCCAGGACCCTGAGATCCTGACCTGAGCTGAAGGCAGAAGCTCAACCAACTGAGCCAACCAGTGGCCCTGATGTTCTGATTTTTTTTTTTTAAGATTTTATTTATTCATTCATGAGAGATAGAGAGAGGCAGAGACATAGGCAGAGGGAGAAGCAGACTCCCTGCTGGGAGCCCAATGGGAGACTCACCTAGGACCCCAAGATCAAGACTCGGCCACAGGCAGTCAACCATTGAGCCACCCAGGTGCCCTCCGATGTTCTGGTATTAATTAATATGAAGAATCACCTGCCTGGAGCCTGCCCAGTTCACCTCTCCAATCAAAGGTGGAAACAGAGACATTCTCAAGACTTAAAAAGATTGAGTGCAGCAGATTTCCGGCTCTCTGTAAATTCAGAGCCCAACTCCTTGCCCAACAGAGGATGGTCTGACTTTCTCTGTGGATATCAAGAGGCTACCTAGTTCATTTGAGCCGTGTTGTTCTCCTGCAGAATCTGTCAGCTATCTGGCTTCAGTAATGAGCAAGTCATCCAGTCAAGAAAAACATCTCCAGGTGTTAAATCTATGTGCATACCACAGCATAATGGAACCAAGCCTGAGGTACTTAAGATAAGAGAATGATTGGCTATATGGAGAGAAATAATAAAGATAAGGGAAGAGTTTCCGACCATCAAAGGAATGAATCAGGAGGATTAAATATAATTCATTGGTATTACCCAAACAGTAATCCTTGACAGGGGCACTGCCGGTCATAAAGCACTAAGAAAGCCTCTCAAATAGCCATTTTTATTTTCTTGTATCTGATCCATCTTTTCTGAAGGAAATTTTATTTGGTTTATAAACCTCTCTTAGCCAAGATGGCATCCAATTTCTCACATATAATGGTAAAGATAATGCAAATAGCAATCAAATGTTGGAATGGGAGTCAAACCAAGGTGATGGTAAGAGGATAATTCATTTACATATTTTATTTACATTGAGAAGCTCCCTGGGCTGTAGGACTTGACAAGATCCTTCACTCTCTTACCTTAACCCATCCCTACATTCTGTACAGTTGTGGAATTCAGTACACGTCTTGCAGTTTTCACTGCATTTCCGGCAAAGATTTTTCTCTGTTAAAAACAAAAAACAAAATGCATACACAAAAAAGTAACAAGGTTATAAATCAGTTGGTCAGTTGAATTCCATAAAAGGAGGCGGAGACATTCTAATGTTTGCTAACATACACGATGGTATACATACCTGGCCTTGAGCAGAATGTTTTGGGAACAGCTCCCACATTGAACATTGGCTATCACTTCTCAGCAAAGCAAACAGAGTTAGGAACTGCAGCACTGGGAAATGTGGGAAATGCCTGACATCTCTACCATTTTGCAGATGAGGGAACTCGTCTTTAATTCTTTGTTGAATGGTTGATTGACCTTTCTCCCCCTTCTTCTTTTGCTTTGTCCCAAGCAGAATTTCCTAACTCCCAACACTGAGAATCACACTAACAAATAAGCTGGGGCAAGACTACTATGTGAGGGTTGAGAAGCAGTGTGGAGGCTGTGGAATGGAAAGGAAGGCTTTCCCCGGGGCCCCCATACTCACAGCTTGTAGGACCACTCTGACGAACTAGACCAGAAAAGGGAATCTACATTTAAGACTGCAGGTTAAGGGCTGACCATTTATTTCTTGCATTGTCAAGAATAGTGTCATGTACTTTATAGTGGCTGTGCCATTGATATGTTATTAATTATAGTTCAGATATATCTGTATTCTGGAGAATAGAAATATACTGGATTAAAACAAATACCTCTGAATATGGCTCTCTCATTTAATACCAAAGACTGATCCCCATTGGGGAAAACAGGGCAAATGCATACCTATTCTATAATGAAAAATATTGACTTGTTACATCACTGAGACCAAATTCTTCTGGATACTCGATACCTTCTCTGAGATGCAAATGGATTATAACCACATATGTGTTAGGTTTGAATGAAGCTTTGTTCATAAGTTTCTTTCTCTCCATCTACTCTTTAAATGTTGGTGTTCTTCAACATTCCACAGAGAAACACTGCTATAATGGATTCCTGCAAGGAATCCTAAAGGATTCCTGTAAGGACCTCCTGGGGGTGCACCTCCTTTCTAGATTCTGAGCACCCCCACCAAGAAATATGAAGTTCTTTATAATCTTATGATAGCCTTCACATGGTCTTCCCTTCACTATGCCATTGAGACTTCTGGACATGGCTTAGGATCTGAGGTCAGAGGACCTAGTTTTGAATTCTGCTTTTAGCATCTCTAGGGGGCAAGTTCAGAGTCTGTTCTCCCACTTATTGAATAAATATTACAATGATGCCAAGTTCTCTCAGCTTGTCTTCAGGGGTTAATGAAATTACTCAAGGGAACTATATGAACTTGAAAGCACTGTAAATGTGTTGGCAGTAATTATTACTAGTCACTACGTTTTATGTCAACAGACTCATTTTAGGAGGAAAATATAACAAAAGTCAGTCACACACAAGGAGAGAGAGAGGCAGAGACTACTATCAGCAAAGCCATTGGTTGAACACCCTTCCTTCACTACCTACCTCCCAGGCTCTGGGGTAACAAATAATTCTATTATCTCGACCCTTTTATACACCATCTCGAAACAAATTCCTTTTCTAAGATTCAGCCTTCTTGATAGAATTTTGAATTTTTTTTCAAGAAATACTGCTTATTTCTGGGGATCCCTCAGGCTCCCCTCCCCACTCTTATCTTTCCTTTCTCTATCAGGTTGTAGTTTAGTGTTCCAAATCTGGGGGAAAAAGAAACTACAAGAAAATCCTACCCGTGGTTCTACAGGGTAAGCTGAGAGACTTCGACTGCCTTGGGAAGAAATGCCTGCCTTTGGGTCAAGGGACTTTGATTTCTTAAGAAGCAACAGTATACACTTCAAAATTCTTGCCTGATTTCTTAAAAACAACTCTTGTTCATTGGAGCTTGGGTTTCTTCTTTCTTAGGTTGTGCCGAAACAGGAAGCATCAGTGTCCTCACTATGACGGTGTGATATTTACTAAGACAAATTATGAGAATTCAGAAATAAAATGGCCCTACTAGAGCTCTTACAGGAATGAGTACCCAAGGATTACATAATTCTCCAAGGAATGTACCTTTGTCTGTTTCCTAATGATGACTGATTAGGACCCAACTCCCTGAAGTGACATGTTAATTTATAGATTTTTGTTTGGTAACATTGCAAATGATGTCTGCATGGATACTGCCCCCCTCCCCAAGCTCTATTTGTATTGCCAGGTAGGAAATTATTCATTTTTAAAATTATTTTAAGATTTGATTTGTGTGGAATCAGAAAAGACCCCGAATAGCCAGGGGAATATTAAAAAAGAAAACCAGAGCTGGGGGCATCACAATGCTAGATTTCAGGTTGTACTACAAAGCTGTGGTCACCAAGACAGTGTGGTACTGGCACAAAAACAGACACATAGATCAATGGAACAGAATAGAGAATCCAGAAGTGGACCCTCAACTTTATGGTCAACTAATATTCGAAAAAGGAGGAAAGACTATCCACTGGAAAAAAGTCTCTTCATTTTTTAATTGAAGTACAATTAACCTACAATGTTGTATTAGTTGCCAATGTAGAATATATAGATTTGATGATTCTATATATTACTCAGTGTTCACCACGGTAAGTGTAAGCCACATCTGTTACCACACAATGCTATTACAATATTATTGACCATTTTCCCGAGCTGTGCTTTTCATTTCCACCATTTACTTATTTTATAACTGGAAATTTGTACCTCCATCTTTTTTTGCCAATCCCCCCAGCCACCTCTGCTCTGGCAACCACTAGTTATTCCCTGTATTTAAGGGTCTGTTTTTTTTTTTTTTTTTTTTGTTAGCTTCCACGTACAAGTTAAATCATATGAAATTTGTCTTTCTCAGTCTGATTTATTTCACTTAGCATAACACTCTCTAGGTCATCCATGTTGTCACAAATGGCAAGATCTCACTTTCTTGTATGGCTGAGTGTGTGTGCATGTGTGCGCATACACACATGTACATACAGACACATGTTTTTCCTTCAGATAGCAAATTTATTATTTTTTAACAAGTTTTTAATTCCAGTGTAGTTAATACACAGTGTTAGAGTAGTTTCAGGTATATAATATAGTGATTCAACACTTCCATATAACACCTAGTGCTCATCGCAAGTGTATTCCTTAATCTCCATCACCTAACTCACCCATCCTCCACCCACTTTTCCGCTGGTGTTGCCATCAGTTTGTTCTCTATATTTAAGAGTCTATTTCTTAGTTTGTCTCTTTTTCCCTTGATCATTTGTTTTTTAAATTCCACAAGTGAGTGAAATCCTATGGCATTTGTCTTTCTCTGAGTGACTTATTTTACTTAGCATTATAATCTCTAGCTCCATTTATGTTGCTGCAGATAGCAAGATTTTATTCTTTTTAATGGCTGAATAATACTCCATTGTGTGTGTGTGTATCCATCTAAAAATTATCACTTTGGTTTCTTGAATACCTTGGCTATTGTAAATAATGTTGCAATAAACATACGGGTACATAAATCTTTTTTAATTAGCATTTTTGTATTCTTTGGGCAAATACTCAGTAGTGGGATTACTAGATTATGTGGTATTTCTAAAATTTTGAGGAAACTCCCTACTGTTGTCCACAGTGGTTGCACAAATTTACATTCCCACTGCAGTGTGTGAGGGTTCTCTTTTCTTTACATCCTCACCAACACTTGTTACAATTTCTTGTTTCTTGACTGGTGTCAAGTTCTTGAGAGCCATTCTCAAGTGTGGGGGAATATCTCATTGTGGTTTTGGTTTGCATTTCCCTGATGGTTAGTGATGCTGAACACCTTTTCACACATCTGTTGGCCATCTGTCTGTCTTCTTTGGAAAAATGTCTATTCAGATCCTCTGCTCATTTTTTAAAAATTGTACTGTATTTTTGGTGTTGAGTTGTATAAGTTATTTATATATTTTAGATATTAAGCCCTTATCAATACATTTGCAAATATCTTTTCCTATTCATTAGGTTGCTTTTTTATTTTGTTGGTTTCTTTTACTGTGAAAAAGTTTTTCATTTTGGTGAAGTCCCAATACAGTGTATTTTTGCTGTTGTTTCTTGTGCCTGAAGGACATATCCATAAATATGTTGCTGAGAGTACCTTTCAAGAGATCAATGATTATGTTTTCATAAAAGGTCTCACATTTAGGTCTTTAATCCCTGTTGAGTTTCTGTGTGGTGTAAGAAAGTGGTCCTGTTTCATTCTTTGGCAGGCAGCTGTCCAATTTTCCCAGCACCGTTTGTTGAAGAGATGGTCTTTTCTTCATTTTATATTCTTGCTTCCTTTGTCATAGATTAACTGACCAAATAGATGTTGGTTTATTTCTGGGGTTTCTATCTTGTTCCATTGATCTATGTGTCTATTTTTATGCCAGCACTATGCCGTTTTGATTACCTCTGTAGTAAATCTTGAAATCTGGGATTGTAATACCTTCAGCTTTTGTTCTTCTTTCTCAAGATTGCTTTGGCTATTCAGGGTCTTTTGTGGTTCCATACAAGTTTTAGGATTAGGATTATTTTTTGTAGTTCTGTGAAAAATGCTCTTGGTATTTTGACAGGGATTGCAATGAATCTGTAAATTACTTTGGGTAGTATGAAGACCTTAGCCATATTCTTCCAATCCATGAACATGGTGTATCTTTCTACTTGTTAATGTCATCTTCAATTTCTTTCATCAGTGTCTTATAGTTTTCAAAATACAGGTCTTTCACTTCCTTGATTAAATTTATTTATAGGTATTTTATTCTTTTTGGTGCAATTACAAATGGGATTGTCTTCTTAATTTCTCTTTCTGCTACTTCATTATTAGTATATAGAAATGCAACAGATTTCTGTATATTAATTTTGTATCCTGAAACTTCACTGAATTCATTTATCAATTTCACTAGGTTTTTGGTGAAGTCTTTAGCATTTTCTACGTATAGTATCATGTCATCTGCAAATAGTGCTTTTTTTAACTTCTTCCTTACCAATTTGGATGTCTTTTCTTTTTCTTATGCGATTGCTACAGCTAGGATCTAATATTATGTTGAATAAAAGTGGTGAGAGGGGATCCCTGGGTGGCGCAGCGGTTTAGTGCCTGCCTTTGGCCCAGGGCGCGATCCTGGAGACCCGGGATCGAATCCCACGTCAGGCTCCCAGTGCATGGAGCCTGCTTCTCCTTCTGCCTGTGTCTCTGCCTCTCTCTCTCTCTCTCTGTGACTATCATAAAAAAAAAAAAAAAAAGTGGTGAGAGTGGACATTTTTGTCTTGTTTTTGATCTTAGAGGAAGAGTTCTCAGTTTTCATTATTGTGTATGATGTCCATTGTGGATTCATCATAGATGGCTTTAGTAATGTTGAAGTATGTTCCCTCTAACCCTACGTTGTGGAGAAGTTTTAACATGAATGGGTGTTGTAGTTTGTCAAATGCTTTTTCTGCATCTGTTGAGATGATCATGTTTTTTTTTTTATCCTTCCTCTTGTTTATGTGATATATTGATTTGTGAATATTGAACCACACTTGCATCTCTGGAATAAATTCCACTTGATCATGCTAAATGATTTTTTAAAATTGTTGAGGATTTTTGCATCTGTGTTCATCAGCGATACTGGCTTGTAGTTTTCTTCTTATATAATATCTTTGTCTGACTCTAGGATCAAAGTAATGCTGGCCTCATAGATGAATTTACAAGTTTTCTGGGGTTTTTTGGGGAATAATTTGAGAAGGATAGGTATTAGCTTTTATTTAAGTGTTTTGTAGAATTTAATTGTGAATACATCTGGTCCTTGATTTTGGTTTGCTGGGAGTTTTTGACTGCTGATTTAATTTCATTACTAGTAATTTGTTCAGATTTTCTGTGTCTTCTTGATTTAGTTTTGGAAAATTGTATGTTTCTTGGAATTAATCCATTTCTTCCAGATTGTCCAATAGGTTGGCAGATATTTTTCAACATTTTCTTATAATTCTTTGTATTTCTGACTTTAGCCAGACTTATCAAGAAAAGAAAGACTCAAAGATTTATCAGTTTATCTTTTCAAAGAACCAGGTCTTGGTTTCACTGATTTCTACTTTTTAATTTCTTTCTACCAGCTTTGGACTCTGTTCTTTTTTTAGTTCCTTTAAGTGTAAGGCTAGGTTCATTATACAATATTTTCCTTGTTTCTTGAGGTAGGCCTATAGCACTATCAATTTCCCTCTTAGAACTGCTTTTGTTGATTCCCAAAGATTTTGGATTGTTGTCTTCATTTGTCTCCATACGTTCTTTATTTCATCTTTTGTTTTCACTGATCCATTGGTTAATTAGTAGCTTGTTGTTTAACCTCTGTGTATTTTTTTTCCATTTTTCTCTTGATTTCTACTTTCATATCATTTAAGAAAACATACTTGATATGACTTCAATCTTCAAAAATAAGTGAGACTTATTTTATGGCCTAAAATGTTATGTATCCCAGAGAATATTTCATGTGCACTTGAAAAGAAAGTGTATTGCTACCCGAGCTACTGTTTTTTGTTTTTTGTGTGTTTTTTTCTTTTTTTTTTTTTTTGCATTCCATATGCATGTTTTTTCATCCCTTCACTTTCAGTCTGTATGTGTTGTTAAGTCTGAAGTGGATTTCTTGTAGGCAGCATATAGATCAATATTATTTTCTGACTCATTCACTGTATATCTTTTGATTGGAGCATTTAGTTTGTTTACATTTAAAGTAATTATCATAGATAGGTACTTATTGCCATTTTGTTAATTGTATTCTGGTGGTTTTTATAGTTCTTCTTGATTCCTTCATTTTTCTCTTGCTATCTTTCCTTGTGGGTTGATGATTTGCCTTAGTGATATTGTTGGATTCCTTTATTTTTTGTGTATATTACAGGCTTCTAATTTGTGGTTATCATTGGCTTATATACTGAGTTGATGGTTGCTTATGTTCAAACACATTGTAAAACTCCATGTTTTATGTATATGATGTTTTATTTTACATTTTGTTATTTTGTGTCTCCCTTGGCTAATTTTTCTAGATATTGATTGCACTACTTTGTGTTTTAAACTCTACACTGGCTTTATAAGGGATTAATCTATATTTACTCTGCATCTACCTGTAAAATTTTTTCCTTTTATTTTTTTTTCTAGTGATGGCCTATTCTTTTCACTTAAATAATTTCCTTTAACATTTAAGGCTGAGTTGGTGGGATGAAATCTTTTAACTTCTCTTTGTCAAGAAAACACTTTTCCTCTGTTTTGAATGATACCCTTTCTGGGTAGAGTATTCTTGGTTGTAGGTTTTTTTGTTTGAATATAGCATGCTACTCTCCTCTGGCCTGCAAAGTTTCTGCTGAAAAATCAACTGATAGCCTTCTTGGGTTTCCCTTGTATATACCTTTTTGCTTCTCTCTTGCTGCTTTTAAAATTCTCTCTTTATCACTACCTTTGCCATTTTAATTATTGTGTGTCTTGGTTTGGATCTCTTTGGGTTCATCTTGTTAGGGGTTCGTTGTTCTTCCTGGACCTGAATGTTTGCTTCTTTCCCCAAGTTAAGGAAGCTTTTAGCTATTATTTCTTCAAATAAGTTTTTTGCCCCTTTTCTCTCTCTCTTCTCCTTCTGGGACCCCTATAATGTGCACATTACTATGCTTGATGGTGTTCCAGAGTTCACTTAATCTATTCTCAGTTTTTACTCTTTTTTTCTTGTTGTTCAGCTGGATTGGGTTGTTTTCTATTACCTTGTCTTCTACATTACTGATCTGTCCTGCATCTTCTGATCTACTTTGATTCCATTTATTTCTATTTCAATTCTGAAATTCATCAGGTTTGTTTTGTTTTGTTTACATTTTCTTTCTCTTTGTTGAAGGTCTCACTGAGATCCACTGCTCTTTTCTCAAATCTAGTATCTCAGTGAACATTATTTTGAGTTCTTTATCAGGCATATTTTTTATTTCCATTTCATTTGCCATATATTCCTGTCTCCTCATTTTGTCCATATATATATGGACAAATATATATATATATATTTTTTTTTTATATGTATTTTTTTTTTTAATGTAGTAGGACAGTCAGCTATGTCTCCTGGTCTTGAAAGTAGTGGCCTTGTGAAAGAGGTCCTGAGGTGTTCTACAGTGCAACCCCCCACTGGTTACCAGAACCAGACATTCCTGGGTGTGTCCCCTGTGTGGGCTCTCTGTGCTCCCATATTGTGACTAAGTTGCAACTACCTTCAGCCCAGCCAGCCACAATGATCCACTTTGTGGATGGTGTCTTGGGTAGGTTGAAGCCTGTCTGAAGCAATGATAGGCTTAGTGAGTTGGGCCAGCAGTAAGCTTAGCTGTCTGCAATTGTCCTTCTGACAGAACCACAGGTACCCTGAAGGGCAGGCCTTACTTCTTGCATATCCAACTATGAGGTTCCACTGCAGAGACTGCAAGTATGCTATTATGTGAGCTTGTCTCCTCCCTCCCTATGGCATGAGTTACTCTGAAGAGACACCTTCAAAGCAGATATGTTGGGGCACGAGCCAGTTTGAAGGGAGGATTGCTGAGTTGAGTTGGACAGGGAAGGGCACACAGCTACAGCAAAGCAGATGATGAGTGTTAACTACCTCTCACAAACATCCAGCTATATAGGGCTTGGAGAGGGGGAGAGGAATAGCATGCACCTGCACTTCTGTTTCTAGTGAAATATTCTGTACATCTCTGTCAGATATATTGGCAGATTAGTCAATATATCTCCTTCATATCAAACTGCTGCCTCTGAGTTATTTAGTATGCTGGATCTTTAAGGGTGATGGGGACTCAGTTTCTTATTGCCTCAGGCTCTCCTAGAACTAAGTCCCATTGGAATTAATATCTCCTGTTTTCTAAAGCCAGACATTGTGGGGATTCAACTTCCTTCTCCATGCTTGTGATTTCCCTGCTGGTAGTAGTTAGTGGACCAGGGGTTTGGTTTCCAACTATGTCTCCCTCCTTCCTGCCCTTTTCAAAGTGGCCTTCTCTGTACAGTTAACTGTGGCAGGTCTGTTCTTCTAGTCTACAGGTGGCTTTCAGAGTTTTACAAATGTAGCTGTTATCTCCATCTGTCTGAGGGACAAGGTGAGTTCAGGATCCTCCTATTCTATCTTCTCAGATCTCTCTGGAAGTTACTCAGTTTTGTCTCTAATTCAGGAAACGGGTTTCATTTTGCCTTTCCTAGTGGACAGTAACACTTGGTAGTCTTTGAATCCATTGATCACTTTGTAGATTTCCCCATTAATGGCCCGGCATTAGTAGTCTTTGACACATGTCTACATGAAAGTCATGTTTTATAAACTTCTTGAGAAGTACACACTGATATGATCCAGGCCTGGCTCCTTTGGTTAGTATGTAGAAAAGAACAGGCTTGGCTGCTATCTTTTGAAAGCGTGCTTATGGAGTTGGCCCAGGGCTAGTATTTGGGAACTTGGATTTCAGGATGGTTTAGGGTTTCCATCACCCTGACCAGAGAGGATCATGGTGCCTAAACTGTACAAACAATATGCTTTATGCTGAACATCTGCTTTCCTTCTAGGAGCCTGGAATTTTGGTATGTTCCAGGCAGAGGGTGTCTTCATGACAACCCCAGCCACTGAGACTCTAAGGAAGTTTCCTGGTAGACCACATTTCACACGTGTTGTGACCAACTGTTGCTGGAGGATTTCTGGGAGAGAACTCTTAGAAGCTAGTGTTGGTTTTCTGTTGACTTTGTCCTATGCACCTTTTCCTGACTTTACTTAGTAGCTAAGAGCTTATGAGTGCAACTATATAATAAGTCTTGTGGGTCCTCCTAGCAAATCACTGAATCTAGGGATGGACTTGAGAACTTCCTGACAGTTACAAGCATTTTTACATAAATTATTTTTTATAAAAATTGTTATAAATTCATTTTTATAATTCTAACATGTTCTCGTAAAAACTGGTCAGATTCTGTTTGATATAACCAAGGCCACACTTTCTCTCCTTATGTCATTTAAATGAAAACCTTACATTTCCTCTCTAAAACCCAAATATTTGAAATCAACTCACTGGTGTCTGGGTATGATCCATCAGGGCAGTGGATAACACAACTGTTGATTTCTTCATTTAGGAAGTATCCATATTTACAGGACAGGCATTGGTCAGCATGGCTCCCAAAGCAGGACTCACAGTTGAGGGCACACTTTCTGCATCGCTTCTTGTCAGCATGGTAGTGGCCAGAGGGGCAGCTGGAGACACAGATCCTGCATTGTGGAATGATAAGAAAGAAGGGAAGCATCACCAGAGATGGAGTCTTCAGCACTATTGGAGGCACTCAACCAACAACAGTCTAACATCTCAAAATCCTTTATAAACCATGAAAGTAACACCATATCTGAAGAGCCAAATTCTGTTGGTTGAAGCCTTTTCCTGTGTAGGGCACTGAAGTAGCAAGGCAGCCACACCAACCAAGTCCACTAAGTAAGGCATGTCTTAGTCTGAACCAATTCCGGTTTGGGTCCAGCTCTTCATTAAAGGGGATGATGTTTAGAAACTGAGTCTCAAGAGGAAGGTTGTGGTCTGGGATTGAAGGGAAACTATGTGGGAACTCTGATTTTATACAAAAAGGTTGCTAATGAGGGTTCACTTCTGTTTTTGTGTGTTGTCATATGGATCCCGTGTGCTATTGTCTAACTTGATGTAAATAAACTTGGTTGGTTACGATAAACTTAAATAAATTGTTTGTCCATAACTGAAGGACAGCACTTTGTTTATTCATTCAACAAATATTTACTGAGTACCAAGGAAAATGTCAGGCATTTTGCGGGTCTAGGCGATGAGAGATCCTGCAGGAGCCAAGGGCCCTTCCTTTAAGGCACTGAAATTCCAGCATGGATGTAAACAGGAACTAGAATAGAACATGTCTGGGTCTGTCTGGATGACTGAAGTGTGGACTCTCTGCAGGTCAGCTACTATAGTAAGTTTTTCCTGAAGGGGGACAAAGAGGGGGGTAGGGCTGTGAGAGAGGCCTGGGGCAGATAGTCTCTGACTTGCCATCACTGTCCCAGGGTCCTCCCTGTGGACAGATTTGCACAACTTGGGGCACAAGCCAGGGGCTTAGAGATAACGGTGTCCCAGCAGGTCCACCTCACTGCCCAGCATGGAAGAGTGAGGATAAGTAAGGCCCAGCACCTCTGAAACATGGGAATGTGGGAAAGCAGTCACTGGGCTGTATGCTGACAGTTTCATGAAAAGCAAACCTAGCTCTAGCATCCGACGTCCATGGAATGGGAAAGTCTAGAGGGGGAAGACCTGTCCTATGTGGAGCTGGTTCCTCCCTACCGCCCTTCCAAATGTGAGATAAGACAGCTGCAGCTTGATAGCCTATAGGTACATTTTCTGTTCTATGACTCAGTATTGGTTTCAGCATTTGGAATGACACCAGGAGGTGGTGGGCTAGTGCGGCATCATCTTTTCTGTGCTTTGGTCCTGGTGGGAGAACATTAGCAGATACGGCTCCAGCACACCCGTGGGAACACCCAGGGCATGCTACAGGGATCGGATCAGGCTCCTCTTTACCTGGTATTGTTTTTCAGCTTGTAGTAGTAGTTCAAACAGTCATTGCAGTGGTCTGGTCCTGGCCCGTCACAGCCAACCTCACTACACTCAGGGTCACAGGGACCTTTTCAAAAAAATAAAAAATTTAAAACAACACTTAGAAAAAACGATTTTAAAGCAGGTCAGTTTTACTTTGAATTTGGTATAAAATAAGACTTTTTTTCTTCCTTAGGCAGTAAAAGTTTCTTTAACATGGCTGTAAGCATGGAGACGCACTCTTGACTTCTGGGGGAAAACCTCAATTACTAAGTATCAAGAATGTAAATCCAGTCATGGCCCGGTTTTCAAAAAAAAAGCACATATGGCTGCCTTGTGGGAGATAACAAATATCTCAGAATTCAAATGAACAATGCCATTGTAGCAAAAAGCAACTGACTGCAATTAAATATGCATAATGATAAAAATGTTGGATTTATAAAAAATGAGAAGTTAAGCTGTTGACAGAAAAGAGAAAAAGTTTATTATTCAAAGCCTGGACCAGATTGTCTGGCTTGCCCAAGGTCATTAAAACCACTGAATACCTATGAGATACTATAGCCAGCAAGAAACATCATTATGGCATCTGGTGCAAGCTTATCAGTATCTGGTCTTGGATTACAAAGCAGGTACTTAAGGCACAGATAATAGATTTAAAATTGTGTCCTGCCCACAGACCAGTGGGCAACTCCACAAAAGACAACTAGACATAAATTTTTAAAAATGCAAGCAAGCTTAAGGAATTCCAGACCTATAGGATGATGGTTGCTAATCTCTCATGACATATTCTTTGGTATGGAGTTAGGGAGAATGCACAGGCAGGAAGAAAAAATGCCAGAAAGATGGAGATTTTTATAATTGATGAAAAGCCTTCTAATTACATGGGCTAGAGCTTTTGCTTGCTTGAACTCTCTTTTCCCTCGTTCTCCATATCTTAGGACATTGGGTCTTATAATCTTGGAGCTCTTTGCTGTGGAAAACTCACATGATTTTAACTAGCAATAAACATACTGCACAGAATGTACAAACAGTAAGTTGACAGGTCAGAAATGTCTGATCCATAATTATTTGAATCAAAAGGATTTACTGTTAAACCTCGACCTCCTTTAGTCATTACAAGACTCTGTTCTACAGTTACTAAGCCAGAACATAAAATGGTAGAACTTGGGAGGAATGACTTAGACAAAAATATTGTATTCAAACACCCTCATTTATGCAGTGTGAAAACACACTTTCCAAGAGTTAGAGTGGCTTGTCCAGAATCATACAGATAGGAGCATGAGGATTAACATGGGTCCCTCTTCTTAGTCCACATCCCCTACACACAGGGGAAGTAAATGAGGTACTAGTGATGAGCTTTCAAAATGAATGCAGACTGGAGATAGACATACTTCCAATGAATCACAAGTCATGTGACAGCACTGTTTCTCTTTGTTCTCTAAGCCTTAAAGCGGACCTCTAAATTAAATTCCACAGTGACTGTAACTTGGGACCTTTTAGCTCTCTGCTGTGATACAGCAGGAGAGGGTGTATGTAAGGGTTGATGCCCAGCCAGCCGTGGGTCCTATGGCCCCTGGAATTTGATGAAACAGTAGAGGGATCTGGTTATGCTGATACCATCAGTGCCTCTAGCCAAGCTGACTTCTTCATGAAGGTGAAAATCACAGCTCTGAAGAAAAGGAATCATGGGTGGCCCTAAATTTTCACCAGATGATTTCTGCAATTAACCCCCACAACTTATTCTTTATACGTGCCAAAGGGCTCCGTATGGCAAGTTCACATGCTGTGCTATTTCTTTTGTAATCTTAAACTGTCCCAGATGCAGTTGAGCATTTTAGGTTGCAGGGTAATAATGGAATAATTGTCTTTGTTCTCACACAAGTGTCCGTGTGGACATTTCGGAGATGTAATGAGAAAAACCACAGGGATATGTAACCATTTGTTCAGAATTTTAACATTATCAAAATGTGGATTGGAAACATAGCATAAGGCATACAGCAACAGGTTATTATTATGCTCAGTTTATGTTTGTGGATACCCTTTCTCCTATCAGAGAAGATGAAATGGTTTGCTAGTTATAAGGTGAATAGTAATATTATAAGCTCAAAACCAAGTAAGACAAATCTAACACAGTCAAGCTCTGGTTGGCTCAACTGGTTTAAATTATTCAAGCTTACGATGGCCTCTAGGATACTACCTGTTTAGAATAAAAGCAACCATGTGCATGTTTAAGATATTCTGTTAGGGTGATTAATGAAGTACTTTAGTATCTAGAAAAAGAATACAATTCTCATCTAAAGGCACATTAAATTGCTATTTACAAATAGTTTTCTCTTGGGAGCAGCTTTGTTCATTAAGTATTATATCGTATCCCAGGAGAACTGAATGTTCCTTTGAGTGAGTCAATGCAATGAGACAGAAATCCAGAGCTATACTTTGAAGTAGGGAAAAAAAATTGCAGATGATATGGGTATAATACCTAAACTGCTCCAGAAAATCAACTCTTAAACATAATAATTAGAAGGTTGAGCAGAATGCCCAGTTAGAAGATAAAGATGCAACCACCAATAGATTTCCTGGATACCAGCATATACTAGTTGGAAAATATGGCATCTTTACCATTATAATAGCAACAAGACCCCAAAATAAATAGGAATAACACTGAGAAGAATACTACAAAAAAATTAAAAGATTTCAATAAAATTTTAGGGGACATGATCTGTGTTTTGGATGGAAAGAGTATATATTGTAAAAACAATTCTCACCTAAATAATTCTTCCTATGAGGTTGTGTGTAAATTCATGTTAAATTCCAATGTGATCTTTATAAGCGGACTTAAGAATTGTTATGAAAACAAGAAGATGTTCAACAGAATTTATTCTATTGTTATAAAGGAAAGCTCCTGGGGTATCTGGGTGGCTCAGTCAGTTAAGCCTCTGCCTTTGGCTCAGGTCATGATCCTGGGTCCTGGGACTGAACCCTGTGTCAGGCTTTCTGCTGAATGGGGAGTCTGCTTCTCCCTCTCAAATAAAATATTTAAAAAAAAAGGGAAGATCCTAAGCTAGTAAAAGAAGGGATGATAATTCAGTCAATAATGTTAGTCTCTTTCGAAAATAAAGACATATTTCATCCTTTGTCTCATAAACCAAAGTAAGTTCCATATGGATTAACAAATGTAAAAATCAGAGATTAGAAAAAAATGGATATGGATACTTAGTTGATTTTAAAGAATAAAACTTTTTTTTTTTTAAAGGAGAGCAAGTGAGATCTGAAACTATAAACCCTACCCTCCAATTTTCTTTTTCCATTAAAACAACACAAAAGCTACATTTTGGAAGCAAGCAATAACTGAGAAAATGTTTTCAGCAAACATTGTTCCTCCCCCAACTTATCTGTGGGGGATATGTTCCAAGAACCTCAATGGATGCTTGATACTATGTTTAATTTTTAAACTAGGCACAGTAAGAAGCTAACAATATAGAACAATCAAATCAATACACTACAATAAAAGGATGTGAATGTAGTCTATATATCTTGTATGGTACTTCTTGTGACAATGTGAGACGATACAATGCCTATATGGTGAGACAAAGTAAGGGGAATGATGTGGGTATGGTAATGTAGCATTAAGCTGCTAATGACCTGATGATCTATCAGATGGAGGATCACTGGCTTCCTTACCCTTAACAATGGGATGCTACTGAGTAGTAGTAGTAATACTACTAGGAAACCTTAGGTTAGGGGGATGAAACTGTGGATAAAGGGGAACTACTATATGGAAAAATGTGAGACAATAAAATACAGAGTTCTTAAAAATAGATAAGAGAATTGGTGTTAATTTGAATAGAAAAATAGGTAAAATGCGATTATGTTTAATTCCTAGAACTATAGAGGAAAAATAACTTTTTAATAAAGCTATAAAAATTAATTTAATTTTTTTTACTTTTTTCTTTCTAATTTTGGCAGGAATGAGTATAATAAATGCACAGCTGCTCACAGCATAGACTGGTACATCTTTTTGGGAAAGGAATGTGACCTAATTGTCCAAGCCCTCAAACTGTTTATTTCCTTTGATATAATAGTTCTCAGAACTCCATTCTACAGAAATAATTAAAGATATAAAGACTGATAAAATAATGATGTTCATCCAAACCTTATTTAAAATAGTGTAAAAACTCTAAGCAACTACAAATCCCAGATTATGTATTAAATACAGTACAATCATAGGATGGACTATTATGCTGTCCTTTAAATATCTGTTGTGAGGATATGTGACAACAGGGAAATATGCTCTTAACCACAAGAGAAAGAAAAATGATGTGAAAACTCTATATAGTATGCTTTTAGATTTGAAGAAAAAACACAGTTTTCTGAATATACACATGCAAATATCTGGGGGGATAGAAAAGAAGATGGAAGAAAATCTATTAGAATATGGGTAGAAGTTGATCTCTGCATGGTGAGGTGATGCACAAGAGTTCTTTCTTTAGCTCATGTCCCTCGTGGAAGCCAACTCACCTGCATAATCCTCTGTGCCATAGTCATCCGTGGGGTCTTCGACTCGGCTATAGCGGACACGTTCTACTTTAGGAAACTCGTTGGTTGGTGAGTATGGCTGCACGGAGGTGCCATAGAGGACCAAAGACCATTCTTTCAATTTCCCTTGAGAAACAATAATGAAATCATAGCATGACCACACAGTCATTCTTTAACTTTACAATTTCTTTAGCTCCTTCTCATCTAAGAAAAAACAACAGTAGAAGAATTGGGGCAAGCATATTCATATGAAGCATTGCATGAGGCACATAGCTAGAAATGCACATTTTCTACCAGTTGCAGAATTAACAGTTCACATATCACATGTTTACTGAGCACCAACTATAAGATAAGGCTTAATTTAACCAGCATTTATAGGGAGACTGAGACATGAACACCTCTCAGTTGGACCAAAGGCTGAAATTTCAAGGTATGGATATTTAATTTTGCAGAGGCTGTTGTTTTTCTGGATATAAATACCTTATTTGAATTAAAAAAAATTGATGTAATCTGACTTGTTTAAGAAGACAACCATTTTGTTCCAACTGACTGAATTAGTCATTTAATTTTAAGGATACATCACTATTTATGCTATAGACCTGAGCTGTCCAGTGATAGCCCCTAGATACCTTTGGGTATTTAAATTAACTAAAATTTAAAAATTTAGTTCCTCAGTCATACTAACCACATTTTAAGTGCTCAATAGCCATATGTGGCTAGTGGCCACAAATATACAGTATTTCCACCCCTGCAGAATGTTCTAGTGGACAGTGCTACAGTAAAGCATTTTCTGGTCAATGGTACCTTGAGACATGAGGCAAGTGTTCTAACTCCTTTGCAGAGAAGGCTCTCGAACATTTTGCTTTAGTCCTTATTTAGTTTTGTAAAGCTAAAGAAATAAAAACTACTTACAGGTGATTAAGCTTAATAAGATTTACATAAAGAATCAACCATACACAGAAGTGATTAAGATAAAACCATTATAAAGGCGGAAGTATGCTGATAGGAAGCAGGCCTCCCTGAAAGTCCCTCTTCCACTTAGCCAAATACAGAGAGTCCAGACATGGTTGGGGCAAGAGTTCTGCCACAGTCCTGAGAATGGTGAACTTGAGGTGTCAGCTAAGCCATCTCAACAGTTGGGAGGTATGTACTTGAATTCCCAATATATAGATGAGGGAACAGGCACAGATGCTGATAATACTCGTAAAGGCACTAAGACAGACTGCTATTAAAATCCATCTGGGGGGTTGACGACAATGTAGGAAGATTCTGAATCCACCTCTTCCTAGGGACTCACTGAATCTACAGCTACACAGGGAACAATTTCCTCTGAAAAGGCAAAACCAGGGCACTTGGGTGGCTCTGTGGTTGAGCATCTGCCTTTGGCTCAGGGCGTGATCCCAGGGTTCTGGGATCAAGGCCCACATCGGGCTCCCTGCAAGGAACCTGCTCTGTCTATGTCTCTGCTTTTCTCTCTATGTCTCTGTCTATGTCTCTGCTTTTCTATGTCTCTCATGAATAAATAAAAATAAAATCTTAAAAAAAAAAAAACAAAAAAACAAAAGAAAACCAATAGTAGTTGAGTGGCTCCTACATGGTAGGCACACCACCCCCCCCCCGCCCCCGGCGAAAGCAGGTAAGAGAGGCTGAGACACAATCTTGGAATAAACCCCATCCCTGGTCCTGTGACCCTGAATCAGGATTCAAAATCCCAAGTTTCTCTCAAAAAAGCAAAAGGTTTGAACTCCATATTGGGTGCCCCAACTTTGAACACTTGTGCCTGAGATGAGCTCCCCAAACCATCTTGCTTTGAAAACTAATAGACCTTGAGACCCACAAAGCTATAGTGAACTGACTAGTTTTCAAGAGCTTCCAGTGATTGAAAAGCACTGATTTTCTGTGAAAGAGGCTTTTTTCCTTACCTTAACATACAGCTAGGGGCCTACTGAAATACTCTCCCAAGGCAGAGGCTGTTGAGTACCATCTTTGCTCTCTCCCTCAGACTTGCTCCAACTCACTAGTATCTCCCAGAAGGAAACTATACCCTTATCCAGCACCCACATTTTTACGGCTGCATCCCAGGGGACACCCTAGGTTGCTGGCACTAGTGGTCAGCAGAACTTCTGTTTACTAGGAACATAGGACTGTAAACAAAATTGACAGATCTATATTTAAATTCACCCAGAAGAAGAGAGAGAATCAAAATTAGAAATGAAAGAGGAGAGGGGCACCGGGGTGACACAGTTAAAAGTTTGACTCTTGATTTCAGCTCAGGTCACGATCTCAGGGTGGTGAGATCAAGCCCCATGCTGGGCGTGGAGCTTGCTTGATTCTCTCTCACCCTCTGCCCCCCTCCCACTCCAAGCAGCTCATTCTCTCTCTTTCTCTCTCAAAAAAAAAAAGACGTGAGGTTATAACTAAAATAAACAACCTAGAAGAAATGGATAAATTGTTAGACCTATACAACTCACTAAGACTGAATCATTAAGAAATAGAAAATCTGAACAAATTACTGGTAGAGATTGGATCAGTAATAAAAAACCTCCCAACAAGGAAATGACTAGAACTATATCTTCTCTGGTCAATTCTACCAAATATTTTTTAAAATATTTTATTTATTTATTCATGAGAGAGACACAGAGGCAGAGACATAGGCAGAGAGAGAAGCAGTCTCCCTGTGGAGAGCCCGTTGCAGGACTTGATCCCTGGCTCAGGTCATGATCCCAGGGGTCTGAGATTAAGCCCCTGCCTCAGGCTCTCTGTTCAGTATGGAATCTGCTTGTCCTTCTCCCTCTGCCCCTCCCTCCAGCTCATGCTCACTCACTCTCTCTCAAATAAATTAAAAAAGAATCTTAAAAAAGAAATCCACCTAACTCAACATGAATTAAAGATTTGAACATAAGACTTGAAACCATAAAACTCCTGGAAAAAAACATAGGTGGTAAGCTCCTTGCCATCAGTCTTGGTGATAATTTTTTCGGATCGGACCAATTAAAAAGACAAAAAAAGGAGAATAAAGAAGTCAGACTATATAAAACTGTAAAAGACTCTGCACAGCAAAGGAAATCATCAAAAAGATGAAAAGGCAACCAAGAACCTACTGAATGGGAAAGAATATCTGCAAATCACATACCTCATCAGAGTTTAATCTCCAAAACATATAAAGAACTCCTACAACTGAATATCAGAAAAATAATCTGATTAAAACATGGGTAGGGAATATGACTAGACATTTTTCCAAAGAAGACATATACATAATCAATAGGCATGTGAAAAGGTGTTCAACATCCATCAATTAGGGCAATACAAATCAAAACCACAATATCACCTTACACCTATTAGAATGGCTATTACAAAAAAAGACAAGAAATAACAAGTGCTGATGAAGAAGTGGAGCAAAGGGAACACTCTTGGTGAGAATATAAATCAGTGGAGCTCTGATGGAAAACAGTATGGAGGTTTTCCAAAGCAACAGAACTATTATATGAGTCAGCCATTCTACTTCTGGGTAATTATAGGAAGAAAACAAAAGTATTAACTTATAAAAATCTATGTACTCCCATGTTCAATGCAGTGTTACTTACAATAGTCAAAGATATGGAAACAACCTATGTGTCCTTGATGGATAAAGAATAAAAATGTGGTATTTTTATCAGTGGTAATAATGCAGTAGAATAATATTCAGCCATAAAAAGGAAGGAAATATTGCCATTTGTGAAAACATGGATGCATCTTGAGGGCCTTGTGTGAACTGAAATATCAAAGACAAATACTATGTGATCTCACTTGTATGTTGGCAACTTTCAGGTATACCGATGGAGCATATAACACAAGGGCAATAAAGGAAATCCCATCCATCAGTTACCCTAAAATCTGGCTCTTTAACTTAAGATCAGTTTGGATCTAAAGTTTATCCTTGTGTAGGACTTGGAAGAATGCTGACTCATAGTTGATTACTGCTATTTGTGTCATTTCTGAAGTGTCTCATAAGCCCACTGGCGGCATACTTGTCAGGCAATTCATCTCTTTATGTTTCACTTATTATGTAATCTTATTTCCTCAGAATCTGCCACAATTCACATCAAGTACTGCCATATTTGGGCCATGTTTCCCTTATCATGTTTTCCATTTGCTAAATTACTTAGGAGATTTTGCAGTCAATGATGCAACTTTCTGTTAAGAAATTGTTCTGTGAAAACAGAATGACAAAAATCTATGTTGGTACATGAATGCAATCTGCCCAAGAACGAAAATCCAAGATAGGTCTAATGGGTAACAAAACAAAGCTAACAATTGAAAAAATCCTTCAAAAAATCTTTACTGTGGATCTCTGGTTCAAGATGGTGATGCAGAAGACCCTAAACTTACCTCCTCCATAGACAGAACAAATATATATCTACATATAGAACAATTCCTCCAGAAGTAAAACTGAGCCTGATTCAACATGTCAAGAACAAGAAAAGATAGACCATATAGAGAATGGCAAGAAAGATGGAGACACAGTAATGAAGGGACTTTCTCCTCTTTCAACACTGTGAACTGCAGCAGTTTAAAAAGATAACCAGAACACAAAATATCCAGCCCTAGAACTCTACTGAATGGTGGGAGCAGCTGTTGGAGATAGCTCCAGGATGGAGGGGCTATGAGTGCCACAGTTTACAATCCTCTTCCACCTTGAAAGCACAGAGAGGAGCAGGGTCTGGAGTCAAGGCTATCCTGTTGCTTCAGTGAGTTCTGGGCCCTTAGTCCACACTGGCCTCCAAAGCCCTGGGGCACAGAAACACACACACACACACACACACGCACACACACTTAAAATAGGAACTAGAATATAAAGGATCTGACTGGAATTCAGCCAAATGGTGGGAAGCTACTGGAAAATAGGAACTAGAATATAAAGGATCTGATTGGAATTCAGCCAAATGGTGGGAAGCTACTGGAACTCTCTCTGCCTCAGAGGGGCTGGTGAGTGACATGGTTTACATTCCTCTTCAACCTCAATAGTGTAGACAGGAACATGGTCTGGGTGCCCTAGACAGTTACTACCTCCATGAGCCCTGATCCCCTAGCCCACATCAGCCACCAAGGCAGTCCCAGCATGGTGCACACTGGGACACCCAGGTCAGTGCTCACTACAGCTCTAGCCATCTCAGGAAGGTGACACCTTTGCAAAGCACCCAAGAATACTCTAAACCCACAAGTTGGTTCACAACTTGCCAGGATCCCCCAGTGCAAGGTGCCCCAGGATCTTCTGGCCTGAGCCTTCTTTGGCTCCAGATGGAGCTTGCATCGACTTCAGCTTCAACTGTCCTCCCAAGGTGCCTGCAGCACAAAAGCACAAAAAGCCCCGAAACCCCCTGGCTTATATGTACTTTGGTTTCAGCTGCTCTGTTGGGGCACCATCTGTGTGGAGAGAACTGGGATTTCCCCAGCCCCCCTTGTCCATTTCAGCATTAGCTATCTTGCCAAGATAACCTCTGCACAGAGAGTTCTGTGATCCCCTGGCTTGCACCCACTTTAGCTTCAGCTGTCAGACTACAGTGCCCTTTGCACAGATTCCCTCAGGACCACCCCGACCCAGCCTATGCCATCCCACCAGGGTGGCCCCAGCATGGAGTGACCTGGGACCCCTAGGCAGTCACCTAAAGTCACTAGGCACATACAGTCTACACAGGGGATAATCATACAAGATTATTCCTTCTAGTTTAAGTAGCTGTTCTGCCTAATTCTTAGAAACAAACACAGAAAGCCAAGTAAAATGAGTAGACAAATGAAAAGAATGAAAGAACAGACATACCTCAGAAAAAGAACTAAATTAAATGTAAATGAGCAATATACCTGATAAACGGTTGAAAATAATGGTCATAAAGATGTTTTGTGGACTGATGGCAAGAGTGGAAGAGCTCAGAATTCAACAAAGAAATAGAAAATATATAGAAAAAACAATCAGAGTTAAAGAACACATTAACTGAAATTAAAAATATACTATAGGGAATCAACAGATTAGAGGATATAAAAGAATAGATCAGTTATCTGGAAGACAGGGTAATGGAAAGCATCTGAGCTGAACAGAGAAAGAAAACAAAAAATTAAGAATGAGGATAGGCTAAGGGACCTCTAGGACAACATAAAGTGAACAACCATTCATGTTAAGGGGGTCCGAGAGGGAAAAGTGGCAGCAAACTCATCTGAAGAAATAATAGCTGAAAATTTCCCTATCCTCGGGAAGGAAACAGATATCCAGTTTTAAGAAGCAGAGTTCAAAATAAGACAAATCCAATGAAATTCACACCAAGACAGATAGCAATTAAAATGGCAAAGGTTAAAGATAAAGAGAGAATATTAAAAGAGCAAGAGAGGGCAGCCCGGGTGGCTCAGCGGTTTAGCGCTGCCTTCAGCCCAGGGCGTGATCCTGGAGACCTAGGATGGAGTCCCATGTGGGGCTCCCTGCATGGAACCTGCTTCTCCCTCTGCCTCTCTCTCTCTCTCTCTCTCTCTCTCTCACTCTCTGTCTCTTGTGAATAAATAAATAAAATCTTTAAAAAAATTTCTAAAAAAAAAAAAAAATAGAGCAAGAGAGAAACAATTAGTTACACACAAGGTAAACCCCATAAGGCTTTCTGCTTATTTTTCAGCAGAAACTTTGCAGACCAGAAGAAAGTGGCATGATATATCTGAAGTGCTAAAAGGGGGGAAAAAAGCCAAAATCTACAACCAAAAATACTCTATCTGGAAGACTATCATTCAGAATTGAAGGTGAAATAAAGAGTTTCCCAAACAAAAGTTAAAGGAGTTCATCACCATTAAAGTAGCCTTACAAGAAATGTTAAAAAGGACTTCTTACTTGAAAAAAAAGGCCACAATTAGAAGAAAATTATGGAAGGGAAAAATTTCACGAGTAGAAACAAACATACAGTAAAGGTAGTAGCACAATCACTTATGGAGCCAGTATAGAGATTAAAAGACAAAAATAGTAAAGTCAATTATGTGTAAAAAAAATAGTTAAGGGGAATCACAAAAAAAGAGATGTAAAATATGAAAATATATACAAAAATGTGGAGGTGGGTCATAAAAATGGAGTTCTTTTAGAATGTGTTCAAACTTAAGTTATTGTCAATTTAATATAGATTGCTATATACTTCAGATGTTATACATGAACTCCATGGTAAACACCGACTAAAAGCCTTTAATAGATACACAAAAAATAGAAAGTCAAGCATAACACAATAGTCCTCAATCACAAGAAAAAAGAATAAAACAAGAACTACAAAAACAACCAGAAAACAATTAGTAAAATGGCAATGAGTACATACCTATTGATAAATTACTTTAGATGTAAATGGTCTAAATACTTAAAATCAAAATACAGAGGGTAGTGGAATGAATAAAAAACCAAGACACATCTATATGCTGCCCACAAGAGACTCACTTCAGACTTAAAGGCACATAGAGATTGAAAATGAAGGTATGCAAAGATATTCCATGCAAATGAGAGCAGGAAAAAATAAAACAAAAATAGTCTATCAGACAAAATATACTTTAATCACAAAGACTATAGTAAGAGACAAAGGAAGGCAAGAGGATATAATAATTGTAAATATCTATGTACAACATTGGAGCAACAAAATTCACAAAGCAAAAAGACACAAAGGAATAAATTGACAGTAATACAATGATATAGAGGACTTCACCAGACTTACACTAATGGATAGATCATCCAAACAGAAAATCAATAAGGAAAAAGTTGTCTTGAACAACACATCAGATCAGATAGACCTAACAGTTATACAGAGTAGACTGTCAAAACCAACAGAATATACATTCTTTTCAAGTGTACGTGGAACATTCTCCCAGGATGGAGCACATGTTAAGCCATAAAATATGTCTCAAAACAAGCATCTTTTGTGACCACAACAGTATGAAACTAGAAATCAATTACAAGAATAAAAGTAGGAAAAAAACCCCACAAACACATGGATGCTAACGACATGCTACTAATCAACCAATGGCTTAATAAAAAATACACTGAGATAAATGTAAATGAAAACATAGTGATCCCAAATCTTTGGGAAACAAAGAAAGCAGTTTTCAGAGGGAATTTTATGACACCATAAGTCAACCTCAACAGCCTACCTCAACAAACATGAAAAATTTTAAGTACACAATCTAACCTTACACCAAAAAGAAGAACAAAGACCAAAGTTAGTAGAAGGAAGGAGATAATAAAGATCACAGTATAAATAAACAGAGACTGAATAAACAATAAAAAATTCAGTGAAACCAAGAGATGGTTCTTTGAAAAGATAAACAAAATTGATAAACCTTTATCCAGACTCATCCAGAAAAATGAAGGGAGGACCCAAATAAAATCAGAAATGAAAGGTAAGTAAGAACTAGCATCACAGAAATACAAAGGGTTATAGGAGACTACTATGAAAGAGTATATGCCAACAAATTGAAAAACCTAGAAGAAATGGATAAATTCCTACAAGCATACAATCTTTCAAAATGGAGTCAGGAAGAAATAGAAAATCTGAACATATCAATTACTGGTAAGGAAATTGAATCAGCCAAAAAAAAAAAAAAAAATCTCCCAAACGACAAAGTCCAGGACTAGATGGTTTCACAGGTGAATTCCACCAAACCTTTATTTTTTTAAATATTTTTTTTATTTTTTTAATAAATTAATTTTTTATTGGTGTTCAATTTACCAATATACAGAATAACACCCAGTGCTCATCCCGTCAAGTGTCCCCCTCAGTGCCCGTCACCCACTCACTCCCACCCCCCGCCCTCCTCCCCTTCCACCACCCCTAGTTCATTTCCCAGAGTTAGGAGTCTTTATGTTTTGTCTCCCTTTCTGCTATTTCTCACACATTTCTTCTCCCTTCCCTTATATTCCCTTTCACTATTATTTATATTCCCCAAATGAATGAGAACATACACTGTTTGTCCTTCTCCGATTGACTTACTTCACTCAGCATAATACCCTCCGGTTCCATCCACATTGAAGCAAATGCCCACCAAACATTTAAGCAAGAGTTAATAAACTATTCCAGAAAATAGAAGAGGAAGGAAGGATTCTATTAGACTAGCATTACCCTAATACCAAAACCAGGCAAAGACACTACAAAAACAGAAAACTATAGGCCAAAATCCCTGATGAACACAGATTAAAAAATCCTCAGCAAAATATTAGCAAACCAAATTCATTAACACATTAAAAGGACATTCATAGTGGGATTTATTCTGAGGATACAATGGTGGTTTAGTATCTGCAAATCAATCAACGAGCTATACCACATTAATAAAGTAAAGGATAAGAATCCTATGACGGTCTCTGTAGATGCAAAACAAGCATTTGACAAAATTCGACACTTATTCATAATAAAAACTCTCAACAAAATGGGGTTAGAAGGACATACCTCAACATAATAAAGGCCAAAGGACAAATCCATAGCTAATGTCATACTCAATGGTGAAAACCTGAGACTTTTCCTCTAAGATCAGAAACAAGACAAAAATCCCCACTTTTGTCAATTCTAGTCAACATGGTAGTGGATGTTTTAGCTGTAGCAAACAGATAAGGAAAAGAAATAAAAGACATCCAAATTGGTAAGGAAGAAGTAAAACTGTCACTATTTGCAGATGGCATCATATTATAGATACAAAATCCTAAAGACTCCATCAAAAACCCTAGAATAAATGAATTCCATAATGTTGCAGGATACAAAATTAATATTCATAAATCCGTTGCCTTTCTATACACTAATAATGAAGTAGCAGAAAGAGAAATTAAGAAAACCATCCCATTTATAATTGTACCACAAAGAATAAAACACCTAGGAATAAACTTAACATAGAAGGTGAAAGATTCGTAGTCTAAAAACCTAAGACATCGACGAAAGAAACTGAAGATGATCAAACAAATGGCAAAATGGTCTATGCTCATGGATTAGAATAATTTTAAAATGGCCATACAGATAATACTAAAATTTGTGTGAAGCTACCAAAGACCCTGAATAGCCAATACACTCTTGAGAAAGAAGAACAAAGCTGGAGCATCACAATCCCAGATTTCAAGATCTTCTACAAAGCTATAGTAATCAAAATAGTACAACAATCAAAAGAATATGGCACAAAGAGACACAGAGATCACTGGAAGTGAACAGAGAGCCCACAAATAAACCCACACTTATAAAGTCAATCTACCACAAAGAAGTCAAGAATTTATAATGGGAAAAAGCCTCCTCAATAAATTGTGCTGGGAAAACTGAACAGCTGCATGCAAAAATATGAAACTGTGTCACTTTCTTACACCATATACAAAAATAAACCCCACATAGATGAAAGACCTAAATGTGAGACCTGAAGCCATAAATATTCTAAAAGAAAACAAAGCCAATAATTTCTTAAACATTGCCCTTAGCAACATACTTATGGATAGGTCTCTTTAGGTAAAAGAAACAACAGTAAAAATACACTATTGGGATGATACCCACATAAAAAGCTTTTGTACAGTAAAGGAAACCATTAACAAAACAAAACGGCAACCTAGTGAAAAGAAAATATTTGCAAAGGAAATATCTGATAAGGGGTTAATATCCAAAATGTATAAAGAACTTTTACAGCCCAACATAAAAAAACTAAACAATCCGATGAAAAATGGGCAGAGAACCTGGATAGACAGTTCCTGAAAGACACAGATATGTCCAATAGATATACAAAAAGATGCTTAACATCACTAATCATCAGGGAAATCCAAATCAAAACTACAGTGGAATATCATGTCACACCAATCAGATTGGCTAAAATAAAAAAGACGGATGTAACAAGTGTTATTGAGGATGTGGAGAAAAAGGAACTCTCATACATTGTTGGTAGGAATGCAAACTAGTTCAGCCACTCTGGAAAACAGGTTGGAGGCTCCTTAGATAATTAAAAGTAGAAATATCCTATGATCCAGTAATTTCACTAACTGGATATTTACCCAAAAAACCAAAAGCACTGATTCAAAAAGATAGATGTAGGGGCGCCAGGGTGGTGTAGTCGGTTGAGCATTGGACTCTTAATTATGGCTCAGGTCATGGCCTCAGGGCCCTGGCATCGAGCCTCATGTTGGGCTCCATGTTCAATGGGAAGTCTGCTTGAACTGCTCTCTCTCCCTCTGACTCTCCCCCACACTAGTGCTTTCAAATAAATAAATAAATAAATAAATAAATAAATAAATAGATCAATAAATAAATAAATATTTTTAAAAAATATATGCACCCCTATGTTTACTGTGGCATTTACAGTAGCCAAGATGTAGAAGCAACAATAGATGAATGGATAAAGAAAATACAATATATCTATATTTATATCTATATCTATATATATAGATACACACACACTGGAGTATTACTCAGCCATAAAAAGGAATGAGATCTTGCCATTTGTGACAACATGGCCGAACCTAGATTCCATAAAAAGGAATGAGATCTTGCCATTTGTGACAACATGGCCGAACCTGAGATAAGTGAAACAGAGAATAGCAAATACCGTACAATTTCACTCATAAATACAGAGAATGAACTGGTCGTTGCCAGAGAGGAAAGGGATGGAAGGATGAGAAATATCAGTGGTGGGGAGTGGGAGATTCAGCCTTAGGGTTATGGAATGAACAAGTCACAGGGATGAAAAGCACAGCACAGGGAATAGAGTCAATGGTACGGTGCAGATAGTAGTCACACTTGTATGAACACAGCATAACACAAAGAATTGTCGAATCACCATGCTGTACACCTGAAACTCATGTAGCATTTTGTGTCAACTGTACTTCAATTTAAAAAATCCTTAGTATGTATTTTAGCAATAAACAAATGGGAAGAAACAATAAAGAAGTATCAGCTCAGTCTGATATCAGGAACCTCTACACTTGGGAATGAGTCTACCATTTCATCAGGCTCGAAAATCCTACATCTCCAATTGAATTTCTAGTAGCTTATTAAAGAAATCCCCAATTAGAGAGAAAAACCTTACATAGAAAAACCTTACAATGTACACCACAGAAACAGTGACAGAAACATACACACACACAGAAGTAGAAGTTCCTTTTCAACGTTGTGAGTAACCCTAAACTGGAAGATTGGCTGAAGGAAGGATATTCAAACACTGTATGAATCTATTAAAGCCTACTGACCCCAGACCCATAATAGCATTAGGATATCTCTCTTATGGCATAAAAGGACATCTGTAAAATGGTTAGAGGTGACTGGGATTACACAGGAACATATACACATTACACAGATAATCTAGTTGCCTCTTGCACAGCATTGGCTTCTCCTTAGATTATCTGGGCTCCTGCTGAGAGTCTCTCGCACAGATGATCATCATAAACTCTGGAGGGACTCTGAACTCCTAGAGGGCAGAGAGACTGATATTTGTGGCCCCTGACCCTTGCAAATAAATACCAGGTCTACCGTGAGTTCGCCCCCAGGGGTAGTTTGCTCTTGTGGGGAGGAGCACTTTACCATTGACATTCTTTAGAATTGCTGGTGCATGGTGATAATAAAGAGGAGTCACTTTTAGTCAGTTCTGTAACTGTCTTATATTCTCAACAGTGTGCCTCTATGTGTGTACCTTAGGCTACCCCCAGGCCAACCCCCACCCCCTGGTATACAACTGCCACATTTGGACAGTGATTATTTCCCTGGGATCTCTTGAGATGTAAGACCCCTGAAGTGCCACTTGCTGATGGATCAACTGGGGTTGGGCAGCACACCCATGTCACCATGAGTGCCCCTGAGGGTCACGACCCAGTATATCCCTATCACACGAGCAATGAGCCTGGTCTGGAAAGAGAAAGGGACGGGAGGGGATGTTCCTGGGGACTAAGTAGATGATGAGCCAATTCAAGTGTCTAGAGACCACGGTCTAGTTTATTCTAATGTTTTCTATCCACCCTGCCTTGTTGACAAACATTCGATTTCTGGATCACATTTCGGCAACCATTATATTCCTGAGGCATGCTGGAGATGAGCTGGACCTGGCTACTTTTTAACAAATCCTTTATCCCGATTCACTGTGACCTTGCCACCATGCTGGTTTTAACCTCCCCGAGTGTGGGTCGGCTGTGGCAACACAGATGAACCACCTCACAGAATTAGGGAGAAGAGATGGCCAGATGTGGGCCAAAGACGATCTCTCAGAATGAGTAACTTTCCCTGACTGGGGGGTCAAAAATATGGCAAATGCATGATCCATTCCTGTGTTCCTCCTTTGCCCTGCACAGCCCACAGTATCTGAATAATATACACTCTTACAGTGGATCACAGAATGTCTGACTTAATTAATTCTGTGATCAGGAGAGGGCTTGGATTGGATGTCAATCTGAAAATGTTCTCAGGCCTGGATCTTCTGCAGATGGGCTGCCACAGAGAGACCACTGAGAAGCATGAGTTTATTAGATGGTTGAAGATGTATCCACAGCTGAATGGGAGCTGGGGTGGTTGTCAAACAGATCACCTGCCATTGAGCCAAGTACTACGTAGGCTCCATCGCGAACAACACAGGTTGCTGTGAAAACCTGTTCAGTCTCCTGCTGCACGCTGCATTTGTACTTTCCCTTACTTTGTGTTACAAACAAGCTTTATGTATTAGCATGAAGAAAGAGAGAGACCATATGCTTTTGCTAATGTGGTAATTTCCATGTTTTACTTTTCTAGAAAACATCTTTTTCCTTAGCTCTTCGGCTCACATGGGGCAGATTACCACCATTCGTTTTCTTTATTGGTAACCAGTTAAACTGGCACAGGCCAAGCTCAATATCTTGTGAGTACTGAAAATTAATTTTTAGAATAAACTCAGAGAAACAGATAATTAAGGGAACTGCCTCTTCTCATGACCAAGCAATTTAACCCACTGCAGGTAGACAAGGCTGGTTTGCTTACCAGAGAAGCTGGTTAGAGATGTGGATCATATACTCTGAAACATCAATCAACAGCTGCCACGTTTTATCCTGTGCTTACACCTAAACATTTATTATTTAATCCTTCAATTATTACCTCTCAAATGGTGATGCTGAGAACTGGAATATCTGCAGATAACTCAAAGCACGGGATCACATGAAAAAGGATGATGTTGGGGCACCTGGGTGGCTCCGTGGTTGAGCGTCTGCCTTTGGTCAGGTTGTGATCCTGGGATCGAGTCCCACATTGGGCTTCCAGTGGGAAGCCTGCTTCTCCCTCTGCTTATGTCTCTGCCTCTCTCTCTGTACCTCTCATGAATAAATAAAATCTTTAGAAAAAGAATGATGTTGATATATAAATGTAAAAACACTTCTAGGCCAAAATACATTCCATCATTGGTTTCTGCAGAGTAAACCAAACGATAGAAAAGGGAGTTCTTACCTGGAGTCTTGAAGTTCCTCAGCTGGGAGGGTGTATCGTACACTTCAAGGATCCAGTCACCGGTGGCTCGTTCTCCCCAGCAATGAATGGTCATGAACTCCCAATTTTTAAATCCTTCCATAGAATGATCAAAAAGCCTGAGAGAGAATCATAAGGCATTGTTTTGTATGTTATTTAGAATCCAGTGAAGGTCAAGTCAAGACCATGATCAATGATCTTTTTGTATCCATCAGCATGTTCAGCTCAGCACTGGAGGCTGTCTTCCTCCTGGATGTTAGTAGACCCAAACATGTATCATTGTTCTACCACAGGCAAATAGGCATGAGGGTGGCCTTGTAACAGTAAATCTGGAAGGGGTAAAGGTTTGGCTATCAGGAAAACCAGGCTATGACTCTACCCATGAGACTGATAATACCGAGTGTTAGACATGTGGAGCAACTGAAAAATCTCTTACACTGCTAATGGGAATGCAAAATGGTACAGCTGCTCTGAAAACAGTGTGGTAGTTCTTACCATGTAACTCAACAATCCCCCTCCCAGATATTTACCCGAGAAGTGAAAACATATGCTCACACAAAGAACTCCACATGAATGTTCACAGCAGCTTTATTCATCATCATCATCAACTCAAACATCCCTCAACTAGCGAATGGGTAAACAAGTTCTGGCATACTGATACAACAAAGTACCACCCAGGAATAAAAACTATGGAACTGCTAATACATGCAAAATATGAATTAATTTCAAAAGAGTTTAAGCTAAATGAAAGAAATCAGACACAAAAGACATTCTAGAAAAGGTGACATAAACAGAAACAGATCGGTGGTTGCCAAGGACTGGGAGGGAGGATGGGGCATGGTGAAAGTTCTGGGGTGATAGAACTTTTTTATATCTTGAGAATAATGGTGTATGGTTATACAATATTTGTCAAAGATCATTAAATTACTCATATTAAAAAGTGAATTGTATTGTATGTAAATTATGCCTTAGTAAAAAGAGCCTGCCCACTAATCGTAACCAGTTCAGGGAGTCATGCCTGGAACTCCAGCCTACATTCTGCTCTTCTAGCTCTTCCAGTGATTTTTATAAGCTCCTAATTCTCTAGACAAAATCTATTTCTGTTTGAAATAGCTAGAATTATTTGTTTCATCTGATGTAATCCTGAGGTACATAAAATATGAAGGAAAATTAAAAAAAACAGAATCCTCATTAAGAATAAAGAGAGGTCGATAGATAGCGTATTAAACAAGCACATGAAAAAAGAGGCACATCATTTATATAGGCACATTATATAGGTCGGACTACCCAAAGAAATAGTCAAAAGATTTCTATACAGGGCTGCCTGGCTGGCTTAGTCGGTAGAACATGCACCTCTCAATCTTGGGGGCATGAGTTCAAGCCCCATGCTGGGTGTAGAACCTACTTAAAAAAAAAATGATTTCTATAGAGATGGGACACAGAAGGTAAAAAAGTAAAAGATGGGGCAAGAGACAGATTTTTCTTTTTAGAGTACTTAAAATTATGTGCATCTATTAGTTTTATTGAAAAAAATAATAGAACAAGAGGAAGAATTTGAGAGCTAGTGCGGTAAACAGAGAGACAAAAATATCTCTAGTAGTCTTAAGAGCAACCATCCCATTACTGGGACCTATCTGTCCTTCAGTAAAGACAAAGTTCATGGCAACTCGATGTTGATGGCTATTCAGAACATGCAATCAACTCTCCTTGCTTTAATTTCATGCTCACCAAACGGGTGGTTATAATCTGAGGTTCTTTGTATATCTTTCCCATTGGGAGACAAAGTGCCCTTCTAAAACCAAAAATAACCAGTTTAATTTCCTTATAATTTAATATACCAGAATTCAAATTTTTTTTTTTTTTTTTTTTTTTTACATACAAAAGCATTCTATCAATATGTTTGAGGATCCCTCTAAAATGCCAGCTGGATCCTGAAACTGACGGGTTGGATGGCACAACTGGAGCGTATTAGGTAAATGGTGGCCACTTGGCAGTTTTCCCTAGAGAAACATAATAAACAAGAAAATCACCTCTACCTCAGCCCTTAGAAGAAGAAAAAGGGCAAGTACTTATCAGCACTCTCAAAAGTGTCCCATGGCTGGAAAGTATGGGAACATTTGAGAAAGGCTGTTAGAGTGGAACAGATCTCTTTACAGGAGAACATCTGAGATTGTTGGGATATTCTAGTATGTTTTGTTAATTTCCATAATGAGGTTAATGGTAGGAGGTGATTTTCAAAGTTTCGGTGAATTAGAAGCCCCTTTTTCTCATTTTAGGATATCTGTATACTATCTGTAAGCGTTAGTTCTGATCAGAGGAGTGCAGCATTTCAATGAGAACCATAGTGGATGTGGTAGCTTTCCCTCATGGTAACAGAGATGGAAATAGTGGCTCCTTACATGAATGTCTCCTCAGTGTAAGGGAACTCCACTAGATTAGGGACAATACATTTTGTGGAGATCCTATAATTCATGTACTACCACAATGGGGATTGTTTCATAGCTTATGGCTTAACACTGGACTCGGCCAAGAAGAAATTGCTGGCTCATGTAACTGACTTACACACCTTACACACAGAGTCCTTCACGTAAACCCAGAGGGTGAGGGTACTGGATGAAAAGGAGAAACAGTAATGGGGGGGGAGGAGGGGGCTTTTCAAATAGCCCTTCCTCTCAGACATCCCAAAAAGGGAGCATGTTGACATAGAAATGAGTGGAGGCAGAAACCAATCTAGAACCATTTCTCAGCCCACAGACGTCTGATTTAGGCTCCAGTTTGCTGAAGCCATTGTGCCATTTGAGGGCACTGAAGCGACAACTTGTCACAGAATACCTTTCCAAGAGTGCCGGACTTAAAAGCAATTCCCAAACAGTTTAGACAGAACCTCTGGCTCATTGCCTCACGTCCAGAAACTACAAAGGAGACTTGAGGCTGCCATCACATGAGGGGCAGCCTTGTTTCCACAACCCCAGCCAACTTCTAATTACTCATGGGTCAATTATTTGACTGTTGGATTAGCGGACCCTGTGTTTCTCCCCTTCCACCCTTTCCTGTCCACCTTTGAAACCAGTCCATTGCTGCCAATCACTTTCAAATCACATTTGGAACCCAAATTAAATATGAACTGGGTGCCAAGAAGAAATATCCATAATAGGCATTCAAATAAGTGTTTCAAAGCCCGAATATAAACGGGCTTTGTCTATCTGGCTAAGCAGTTTCTCACCCCGGTCTCTTCCCTTTATGCAGAGCTGAATGCTCATTAATTTCATGTGGACACAAAAGTTGAGGAGAGGAATTAAAAATGCAGCCAAACACGATCATTGCATTTTGCTAAAAGAGTTGATGGGGAAAGAAATAGACACTGATTGCTGTTGGCCACTCACGTTTCTAATCTCACCCCCGTTCTTTATTTTCTTCTGATTCAGCACTGAAACTCTTCCCTAGTTTTGGCCTCGTGACACTGGACCAGCCTGCCTCATCTGTATGTCACAAAAGGTAATGCTGGTAGTAGATTCGATTTGTGTTGCAGAGCAACACACTTGCTCGAGACAAGCAAGTGTCAAACCACTGGACGCCAGCTAAAGAGATTCTAATTGTGTGGTCTCCCATTTATCAACTAAAAAGTCCAATGCCCAGCCTGAACGTCAGTGCTGTGCCAACAGTGAAGAAACCCGATACATGCCAACATTATTAGCATGGATAAAATGTCAATAGAGCAGGGCCAGTGTGTGGGAAGCTGGAGTAATTAACTCCATGCCCGATCCGCATCTCCTGTTGCAGCGAAAGAAACCCTGCCTGTCAAAGTTGACTTCATAATCATGTGCTCGATGAAATGATATATGCCTGCGGTAGCACAAATTATGCATCCAGTTATTAAAATGGTGCCCCACAGCCCTATCCCTGTGAGCGGTTTTCAAATAAATTACTTCGGATGAAGCCTGGTAGAAAAGACTGCCATTAAGTGTAGC
Organism: Canis lupus dingo; assembly: GCF_003254725.2. Taxonomy (NCBI): domain Eukaryota; kingdom Metazoa; phylum Chordata; class Mammalia; order Carnivora; family Canidae; genus Canis; species Canis lupus. Next base: position 82,401,736 of record NC_064243.1, read on the forward strand.
ACATCCTTTTGAGGAATTAACTCAGGAAATAACTCATATAATTAGTATAAGCTTTCTTCCCCCTTTCACTTAAAGAGTCTAGCCAATGTATCAAGGCTGCAGCATTCTTCAGTGGTGTTATGGCAACTAAATAACAAGACATTTTATCAGTACTGACAGCTATGTGTTATCATATAATTATTTCTAAAATTCTAAGTGGATCTTAATTTTAGAATCATCTACTACTCCCCAAACAGTATTTATGTTCACTACAAAATTAGACTTTAGACAGATATTTTTGGAAGTTTCCTTTTTTTTTTCCCTCTCTCTCTAAGATTCTTAATTATTATTTTCTTCTTAGCGCTTTATCGCAATTCAACGTAGAACTCACGGAATGCTCGAAGCGCTTATTTGGCTTAATTGTAATTCCGTTTTTGATTTTCTCGAGCTGTTTGGCTTTTGCAAGTTTCAAATGATTTGCTTCTGAAATAGGGTATTTAAAACACACTATTAAGTTTTTCTGTCTCTCCCACTCCCAATTGAAATTACTTCTTTAAGAAAGGTTGAGAGAGAGATACTACTTCTACAGGTTTAGAATACCTAAAAAGATGATTAAAAAAAAAAAAAAAACCAACTTTCAACCTGCATACTACTACTTACTGATCAAGCCCGAAACGTATTCCTTCTTGTGGATCTATGATGTCTGCACGTAATCTTGCAGATTTAGGAGTGGATGGCTTTTATCTAAGTATCTGTTTTAGATTACAGACTCCTTTGTAAATTATTCGCACAGCACCCAGCAGCGTTCTGCTTCCAAGTCTTTTGAGGACACGAAAATAACAAGAATGTGTCTGAAAAGTTGGGTGATCTTTTAAATCGGTGCTATTGAAAATGTGGTCTATGGACAGGCAGCTTCGGCATCACCTGCGAGCTTCTTAGAAATGCAAATTCATGGACCTCACCCAGACCTACAGAATCAGACTCTGGGAGAGGGGCCCAGCCATCTGTGTCTGATGGAGTCATTCAACAGGTGCTTTGAGAAGCACTGTGTAAATAAGGGTTAGCACCTATTAAGTGCTTACTGTGTGTTCCAGAAGCGGTGCTACGGACTTGCCATATGTGATCTTATTCAATGCTTGTGACAACCGTGTGAGGCAGACGCTGCGGCATCTGTTTTCTGGATGAATCACTTTTCAGAGTTAAACACAAAAATTGGTGAAGTCAAGACAAACCCAGCTCCAACTCCAAAGGCCGTACCTTCTTTGGGAGAGAGGAAGAGGGGTCTTACGGTGAGGCCTTACTGGAATGTAAAATTTCCACTGCAGAAGTGTCATTTTTACTGCAAGCCACAAACGCACTTATATACGTGACCCTTTACAAATGTCAATAGTCACTGAACATTTGGGCAGCAACAAAAATGACTCAAATATAAACACTACATTTAAACAGAGTTAATTATAGAAGCCTATAGGTTCTGCAGACTCAAAAGGGTACCTTCTCTCTACTTGAGACCATAATTAGAAGCAGAGATATTCATCTGTAATTAAATTTAGAAAGAAAGGCAAAGTTTCGGCTTTCAGTTAGAAGCCAAAACTTGGAACAGAGAGCCAATACAGCTACACTAAATCTAAAACTCACTGACTGGGGCCAGGGTGGGGGGAGGAAGGGGAGATTCAGGGGGAGAAAGACAGCTTTCATAATTCTAACAAATGCAGCTGAAGGACGAATCTGATGAAGCAAGCTTTTGTCTGAAAACATTTCCACAGGCAGAATTTGAATATGTGGTGGTATTAAAAAAAAAAAAAAAGGCCTCCACCTGAGGTTGTCCTTGTCTGAAAACATTTTAAAGGAACCTAAGCCCACCTAAAGCACTGCCCCCCCACTGCCAATGTGAGACCTCCAGAGGCTCCCCAGAAGTAAATCATTTGTGCTGATTATCTGGTTTAGCTTTTTTTGTTAGGCAGGGTGTGCAGGCCAAGAGGAGGACCGGGAGGCTTGGGAGGGCAGGAGAAAACAAAGGGATTAGAAGAGACTAACCTATTTGCCCATTGCAGGACTGCTTTGTGTACTCAGCGCTCCCACCCACTAAATTATCAACCTGGCTTGCCAGGGGTGCTCGCATGCTGGGCTAATGGGGTAGGCTCAAGTTCGACTGGATCTGAACGCGGCTGAGTGCCTTCCAGGGCTCAGCACCTGCAGATGCTTGGGTAAACGTTCTTCCCCCAACAGCTGTTCTCCACGGGAGTTCCAGCAAGTGCCCTGTGTCAGCAGGGGCAGGGAGGCCCTGAGGGGTTCCAGACGGCCCACACTAGCCAAGTGTTCAGCGACCTTGCAGAAAATCGAATCCCAAGGAACTGCTGCGTGGTGGGGGAATAAATAACACTGAAACAATCCCTTGGAGTAGGAGAGATGGCGCGGGGACAGTACTTGGCCACCTTGGCTCTACCCCTTCATCTCAAATGACCCCTCCACTAAGGAACCTCCTGTGGTGAAGAAACTTCGTAAGTGGTCCTCCTTAGAAATCTTGACTTCTTTGAAAGAAAGATAAGCATCCAACAGGGCAACCATTTATGGCTCTCATTAATAATCTCTGACACACTATTTCCTTCCCAAACTTGACCTATCCTCCTTGAGGAAGTCTCATTGCCTTTCAAACCGGCATGAAGGACCCCAGGAGGGAAGCAGATCTTCCCTTCATCAGCCTGTCCCTACCTGTCTTCTATGCTTCTTGTCCTCGGCTCCAATCCAGGGAATGGGCCTTGAGACAGAGCCATGGTTAGGGGACGCAAAACTCCCTGCTTACTAGGTCAGAGACTAAAGGGTTCCGAGTAGAGATTTCCTCTCATCAAAGGAAAGCTTCAGAACGTGCCAGGAGGAGAAAAATGCCAAAAGAAACTGTCTTTCCATAACTGTCAGGAGAAGGGATGCTCCTAGCATCAAGCCAGGCAAGGGCGGGGGAGCCAGCTTTTGGGACTGGGTGCACCCAGGAAACAGCTGCTCTGAGTGATGTATATGGGGAACCATGGATAAATGAGTTCATGACAACCTTTACATCTCTTGGGTGTCTCCAGCCCTTGGCCACTCCAGTCTGCCCACCTCCTTGGGGTGGTTACTTATTTTCAGGACTGAGATGGAACACATGCAAAAGAACAGCCCTCTAAGGAAATGTCCCAGACAGAGAAGACACACTCCAGGTGGCAACTTTATTCCTAGGGGGTCTCCTGGATGGCGGAGACTGAGGTAAACTTTAGGACTCCTGGTCCCTGAGCATCTGAAATACCTGCTTCTTTTCTCTGGTACAAGTCAAGCAGCCCTGTTGGGGTGGGCACTTTGTCCTCTGCTAAGAATGTGTGTCAGGTGGAAGCCAGTGTCACCGTCATCCTGTGACGGGGTCCAGGACTTCCCTACTTACAAGTCTGCTCACCGAAGTCATTCCTGGGGGGGAAGCCAACAACAAATACTGAAATATGCATGAAAAGCCCAGAAAGTCTGAGGGCTCTGAGCTTTCCAAGCCCACAGCAAATGGGAAAGGACTGTTTTCTCTATAACAGAGGAGGCTCGAACGACATTGGCCCCACATGCGTGCAGCAAACCTCTGCGCCTCCGTGTTTCACCTGGATTCTCTTTCAAGTTTAATGCAGATGAATAAAGGCAAAGAAAATGAAAGAACAGAGAAAAAGGTCTTTCCTCGCTGCAGTAGCAACAGCTGGTGTGACCCCGTAATCACGTAATTGTGCATCTGAAGGCCTTGCCTGCTGGAAAGAAGCATCTGGCAGGTAGTGGCAATTATCTGGCAGGTAGCAGCTGAGACCCCTGTTTGTGGAGGGAGGAGGGCATGGGTGGCACGGCCAGTGATCTGATGCCAAAGCAGCCTTCCCTTCTTTGCACCTGCATCCACTTATTCTGGCAAAGCTGCGCTTCATAGAGCACTAAGCCCACGTTTTCCCACGCCCTGATGGAGGACTTTAGGTTTTAAGGAACACACATCTTCCAAGCAGAGAAGTAAAATGTAATTACAGATTTCAGAGTCTGTTCCCCCAGTCACTACCATCCAGAAATGCAACTGCTCTCCGTTTGTCCTCACAGTCCTAGAGATGATGTTGGGGATTTTGCAAAGCAACTGGCACTTGCTCATTTCTGGTTCTGCAGGTTTGCATTGGCCCCTGGCCTTTCCACAACCACAGCCTCTCCACCCTGCTGCCTTGTTGTTAGTCCTAACAAAGACCACCATGGCCGCAGTCCCCAGGCTGTGTGGGCAGGTGGCTATGTCTGCATAGAAGGTTGGCTTTCATTTGGACTATATATGCCATTCATGAGATGACTTTTGCTCCCATTAAATGTTCATCTTGTAGAAAAAAAATCAAATTAAAGAAGCTTCTAGGCCTCTGGCTGTGGTTTATATCTTCGAACCATAGAGGGGACAAAGCGTTTAAGACAACCTGCATTTCCCCATTCTGGTCCCACTTTTTGGCAAGCACCTGCTGCCCATGCTCCCAACCATTCAAAAACCTACGGAGCAGGGATGCCTGAGTGGCTCAGTGGTTGAGCATCTGCCTTTGGCTCAGGGCTTGATCCTGGAGTCCTGGGATCGAGTCCCACATCGGGTTCGCCTCAAGGAGTCTGCTTCTCCCTCTGCCTATGTATCTGTCTCTCTCTGTGTGTCTCTCGTTAATAAATAAACAGTAGGATCTTGGCAATACAGTTACATCCTGGGCCAGTGTCTGGAGGGAGCCGGGAGAAGGCAAGAGGCTAAGAAGAGAAACTGAGTACCCTCTAGAGCAAAGAAGACTAAAGGGCCAACCTTTCCAATAGGGGTCAGCCAATTCCAGTCAGCCCTCAAACCAAATCCAGCCTGCTGCCTGTTTCTGTAAATAAAGTTTTATTGGAAAGCAGGCATGCCCATTCATTCACACTGCCTAGGGGCTTTTGCGCTCTGAGGCAGAGGTGAATAGTTGCCACAGAAATATGGCCTGGAAAGCACAAAATATTTACTAACTGGCTTTTTGCAGAAAAAAAAAAAAATTGCCCACATCTGTTTTAGAACAGAACTTCCTCTAACATTGAACAAGACCTGGGCAAGAGAATCCAGTTAATCTGTAACAAACATCAGCAGCCACTTAATTAAGGGCAGAGGAGAGAATCTCAGAGGACTAAGGAGTTAGTGCTCTGGCATTTCTTTGTCACGATAAAGAACAACAGGTGGCTTTCAAGTTTTCTGTGGCATCCTTGCAATATTATCCAAGTAGTAAAAGTGATACTATTTGTGCCTACAGATTCTAGGCAGTTTGACACTCCCTCATTTTTTATTTTTATTTTATTTTTTATTTTTTATTTTTTATTTTTTTAATTTTTTTTTAAATTTATTTATGATTGTCACAGAGAGAGAGAGAGGCAGAGACACAGGCAGAGGGAGAAGCAGGCTCCATGCACCGGGAGCCCGACGTGGGACTCGATCCCGGGTCTCCAGGATCGCGCCCTGGGCCAAAGGCAGGCGCCAAACCGCTGCGCCACCCAGGGATCCCCTCCCTCATTTTTTAAAGAGAACAGGTTGATTGATTGATTGATTGGCTGTGGCAGCGGGGAGGGACAGAAGGAGAGGGAGAGAGAGAGAGAGAGAGAGAATCTCCAGCAGACTCCCCACTGATCATGGAGCTCAACCTAGGACTTGGTCTCACGACTCTGAGATCATGACCTGAACCAAAATCAAGAGTCAGACAATCAACTGAGCCACCCAGGCACCCCTGCACTCCTTCTTCTATGTATGAGCAGTAAGAGCTTGGACTGTCCCATCTTGTCCCATCTAAGTGCACCCTTAGTTGGTTCTTAGCACATAAGGAGCAGCTGACTTTCTACCTTCCACAACAGCTGAGTGTTGGTGTCACCTCTATACACTGGTGGCCAGAGGCCATCACAGTACCTGTTGGCCAAAAGCTGGGACCTGGTTCCTGAGGGCGAGGTCAGGTAGATGGCCAGGTCTCCCCTCCTGGGATGGGTGATGGTTATGCGCACAACTACGTGCTCCAGGTAGTTGACGTGGTGGTTGGGGTTATCAGAACAGCCCGAAGCTTTGTAGATGGAGCGCACTGCACTGTTGGGGCGAATCGTCCTGCAACAGAGAGAACAGAGTGTTAGCATAGTACACAATGGGGTTGGGCTGGGTGGACCTGCGGGCCTGGAAAGATTACACAGTGACATGCAGGTGGCTGGTTGCTGGATACTAACTGACACAGTGCTATCACCCAAGGCCACTTTAAGGATTAATCTGGGTTATTAGTGGGAAAGATGTGAGAGAATAGGAATTAAAGTTCTTTTATCTTCATGCAGGGAGTAGCTATCGAACTTGAGGGTACCACCTTGTTAAGACACAGAGGGCTAAGCCCCTGCCCATGATGTCTGATTCAGTAAGGCTGAGGTGGGCTCCAAGAATTTGCATTTCTCCCAAGTACCCAGGGGACAGTGATGTTGCTGATCTACGGGATATACTTTTTGGACCACAGGTAGAGGGTACAGTGGTATGGGGAAGGCCTGGGGATGACCATGACCTTGGTTCAAATCCCTGGTCTACCATTTCCTTGCTCTGTTACCCATGGGCACACTCCTCCTCTTGCCTGAACATTCCTGGCTTCTTCACTAGCTTCTTTTCATGCCAAGGTCCCTCCTGAACACTGGGCTCCAGTCACGCTGACATTGGTTCAAGTGTGTGTGTGTGTGTGTGTGTGGCTGATTTGTTTCTCACCTCAGAGACTGCCTGAAGTTATTTTTTTTATTTTTTGCTGTTCCTATGGTGACTCTTCCTCTCTTCATAGTCAAAGCTTGACTTTCAGTCTCTGAGACTGTCATTGAACCACAGGAAAACTGTGTCCCCTACTTCTTATTTTCTGTCCATTTTATATTTCCAACGTATTGTTATTTTTACATATTATGTTGAAAAAATAATTTGTAATTATAGGTTATGTACTCAGTTTCCAGAATACAAAGCTTAGCTTTTTGGAGTTGCTGAATAAGGGAGAAGAATACTTGAAACCATTAAAAAGAAATATTGGCTGAGCAGAAACCTTAAGAATGCCCATCTGCAAGGGTCCTCCAAATCCCCTGCTAAGAGATGCTTTTAAGGATCCTTGGGTCCTATTATGTAGATTTAACAGCTTAGCATCCTAGGCATTCTATTAGGATGTTATAATTGCTCTACGGGAAAAAAAAAAAAAAGGAAAACTACACAAGCTTTCAGCTTCCATGTACAACAAAGGCCTGTCTCAAGCACTTGTGGGGGCCTGATCCCTTTCAGGGCATCCTTTGGCTGTCTGCTTGCAGTGAACATTACTTGATTTGTCGGTCCGTGCTCTCCACACACACGCGCTGCTGGGGAACGGTGGTCCATTTCTCCGCTTCCATCACCATGGCTTCTGCATCCATCAGTCCAAAACCATAGAGGTGGCTCACTATGGAAGGCAAGAGGCTGGTCAGCTTCATGGAGGTTAGGAGAAACCTAAGCTCTATATGTTGAGGTCTGCTTTCACTCAGCAGGGAGCCCAGACACATCCCTCTGGGATCCTTGCTTTCTTTCTAGCAATGACTGAAAAGCACAAACAAAATCACGCAAGTGAACAAACCTAACAAGAAAATAAAATGGCTATATATTATTCAGTGATTATGTATCAGGACTAGGAACATGACTATCACTTATGAATTCTTACTAGGTGGCAGGCATTGGACCGTCCCTCTCCATGATCTTAAGATGTTAGTGCCATTTATGATCATCATTCAGGAGAACAGAACGCTGAGGAACAGATAGAAACCTAAGACCGAGTAGCAGTTCAGTGGTTGAGCTGGATTCTGACCTGCATAGTTTGGCTCCAAGGCTTTACTGTTAACCACTTCAAGTGATGACATCATCAATTTTGTAAGATAATTAATAGGTTTAAAGAGAAGTGACAGTGTATTATACCCTCTCCTAGCACAACAAGAACATACATGCAAGAAATATCAGCTTTCTGACATATCCAGGAGTTAGGCTGAATATCTCAGAAGACAGAAATTATTACCTTTCCTCCAGTATGTGAAAAATTGATTAAACTTTATGCATGCAACATTTGGAGGCCTCGACACCTTTATGCCACTGTCTTTGAATGTTGTAATCTTTTGGTTCTCAGTAAGAATATCTATTGATCGAAATCTGAATTTGACAATAACCGCCTCAGAAATTTCAAATACATATATGAATATTTTAATGATGATACAGCAATATCCACGTGTTGTTCTTTTAAAAAAATACATTAAAATCTCAGTGAATAGTTAAAAATCTCCACCCCACATGAAACTCATATCTTTTTGTTTTAAATATTTTATTTATCCATGAGAGACACAGAGACAGAGAAAGAGGCAGAGACACAGGCAGAGGGAGAAGTAGGCCCCATGCAGGGAGCCCGACGTGGGGCTCAATCCCGGGTTTCCTGGATCAGGCCCTGGGCTGAAGGCGGCGCTAAACCGCTGAGCCACCCAGACTGCCCATAGCTTTATCTTTTTTAACACAAAATCATACTGCTACCAGATCTGTTGCCTAAAACATTTTCCTTATAACATTATTTTACGTGAAAATGTCTGTAGCTGCCAGGCTGATGGATTAAATACTTCAGCCTGAAATTCAAGACGTTGTATAATATAGTCCCATCCGACCTGCAAAACAACTTCTTCACCAGAACCTGTGCTTTAGAAAGCTCATTCCTTTACAGTTCCCAGTCACACCTTGCTCGTTCTGCCTCACTGCTTTTGCTCATGCTGAGACCTTGGCCTAGAATTCCCTCCTAACTGCTCTATGCAATACATTCTACACCTGGAACTTTCTGGAAGGCTTAGCTAGTCTATCTTCTCCTTGAAATATCCTCTGACCAATAAAAGTCACTCACTAGACATTTACTGAAATGCCATCTGTCATGAATGAACTTTTCTCTTTTCTAGTCCCTGTAACTCTAATAAATTTGTCAGTCCATCCACTCTTCTGCCCATCTAGCCATCTAGCTATCCATCCACCCATCCATGCATCCATCCAGTATTTATTGAGCGCCTTCTCTATGCCAGGTGCTGTATTACACACTGCACTTTTTATTTGTGTCATTAATTGAATTGCTAATTAATTCCATCAGCACACATCTTTTTACCCCAACTATATTTTAAATGGCTTGATGGCAGGAACTAGGGCTTATATTTCCTCCTATGTTTCATGGGATTTAGTAGAACTTTATACATATGGGGGAAAAAAAGATGATTGCATATAAAAAAGAAAACTGTTAGGATTCAGAAATACTGCTTTATTTCTGAAATTTGCCAATTACGTAATTCTTGACAAACAAGATAAAATAGTTAATCCCTAATTTCCTTGTGATATGATTGTCTGTCCTGTCACCATTACTAAGTTGATTAAGTATTATAATTTGTCCCATGTGAGAAAATCTTCGTCAAGACCTATACAAATGTAAGGGTTCATTATTATAGTACCAGGTACTCAGCCAGACAGGATATTCTGAATGAAACTGAATAAACCTTCTTAGGTATTGCAAGAATATATGTGGGATTCTTACATATGTACTTTTTTTTTAATATGTACTTTTGTAACTTCTTTTATAAATGATTATTTCTTGATTAAAAAGAAATGTATATGCATTGTGAAAACCTGGAAATACATCCAGAAAAGAATGAAGAAAGCAAAACTCACCAATAACCTCATCACAAATTGGTAATATATACTAACGGGTCTGTATTAATAACTCTGTATATGTAGTTGTAGTTACAGGACATGATGCGAGGCCATTTCACCTCCTTAGTTAAAAGACAGTCAAAGTGATCCATGTGTTACAGGAGAAATGTCAAGCGTGGGCTTAAGGAAACCGAATTGTAGAGATCTTTTACGCAAGTTCATGGAAATCCCAGGTTCTCGCTTATCACTTAGCTATCTATATAGGCAATGACCTGTATCATTTCGTCATGGACATTCCAAGGCACTGTTTTTCCTAGAGGAACTGAAATTCTTGCCAAACATGCTATATGCTAGGCCAGGCTCTCTAACTCTGCACAGTACCCGAGTATCCCCACACTAGAGTCAAGTGGTTTTAAACCAACACAACTTACCATTTGATCTCAGTTTAGGGGAAAAAGAGGAAAGATTTGACTGGCAAGTAAGGGAAGAAGCTGGGTGGGGACTTGGCAGGGAGGGGGCGCACAACACAAGGGCTGCCTGGACTTTGGTTCAACTGTACTTGCTGCTGCCTCAATCCCCAGTAACTGTCGACCTAACAACCATTAGGACATAAATTAACACCTCGAGTCATCAAATACAACAAACACTTCAGGCCTGAGAAACCACCACTTGAGTTAAGCAGAAAAGCACCTTGAGTCTTTATGAAGGTCATAAATTTGTTTCCTTTTCAGAGTCAATTCCTACCCTCCAGAGACAATGTCCATTCATGCAACACTCTAAGTAGATGTTCAGAAAAGAGGCTGAGTTCCAGTTAAACTACAAACTGGCAGGTCAATGGAAAAAAACATCATATTAATAGAACATTAATAAATGAAGGAATTAGATTAGATCAGTAAAGGCTATTCAGTCAGTCATGGAGATTTTTAGTATTTTAAAATACTGGAAATTATTTGTCCAAATCATAGCCTAAGAAAAAAAGAAAATAAATTTATATCTTTTTATGGAGGGGGCTGCTGATAGCAATATTTCAACTCCATGTATTCTGACTGGCAATTATTTGTTTGGCTTTTAGTAAATACTAAGAAAATAATCACACAATGAATGTGTTAGGAAGGGAAACTCTTTTAAAATATGATGCCATCCAGGGAAATACCCATTAAACAGTTGAGAAGCATGAATATTTTTTCAAAAATATAATTGACATATAATTTTAAAAATATTATATAAAGTTTTTTTTACTCTAAAATGACCTATAAATTCAGAAACAGACCTTTCTTTTGGTGATTATCTGGGTCAAGTCATCTTGGCCATCACACTGTCACCATGAGGGGCCTCAGGAAGTGGGAATGCCCATGAGTGGCTGCAGAGCACCTAGCTAAGAGTAGTGCTTCTGTATGGATTTGTGAAGTGAATGAATGCAACTGACAGGAGAAATTTAATTCACCAAGTGGCATACAGTGTTTACATGAGAATTACAAGGGAAATCTGGAGGTCTGTCCTTTTTATTACCAACTTCTATGAAGTCTTCATTAACGCACCAAATTTGAGTAGAGAGCCAATATTCACATTTAAAAAAAATTATGATTGTAGCAAATATACCAGGCAAACAACTCCTTGTACTATGTCCATCCATACCTAAATTAGTTTTATTTATGCACATTTCTCATGCCAAGCTCAGAGCAAAACCTGAGCATGAAAATAACTTTATGATGATCAAGTAGAACTGTCTCTGTGCAAGCCATGAGTACTATGCAAAACTCTATGAAGATAACGGTGTGAGGAGGAATCCAAGCAGCTGAAACTGAATTTCATTTCTATGAATGTGGGCAGCAAACATTCAATTATAGTTTGAACATTAATTAAGATTCAAAAATCAATATTTAGAAAGCTATCAAGGGAACAAAGTAGGTTTACAGAGTAATTAAAGATCTTGAAATTTACTGAAGTAAATTTCAGAAAGTAGAATGATGCTGGGCAAGCTGAAGAAGGGAATCTGAATACTTGAATAACATTATATTTGCCTCATTAGGCTGCATGACTGTTTATGCAGATAAGCGGAGAAAAGTGGAATTGTCTGGTGCCAGAACTACAGCTAGTTTTTATTCCGAGGAATATGAAAGCTTCCCTGCTTGGGCCAGCTAGATGAATGAGAGAAGGCAGGGAAATAGATAATGTTCTCCAGCAGGTGTATTTCCGCTTTGTGATGAGACCAGAAGTGCTGAGGGAAGCTAATCGTTAAGCATGTGAGGAAATGACTGCATAGTTTGGAAGCAGATACACTTAAGTAATACAATAGCTCTAGCTAGGAGACCTGAACGGTTCTAGAGAAAAGCTAGGAAGCTCAGCAGGAAAAAAAAAAAAAAATTAAAGTTCCCAAGCACAGGAAGCTATAACCAAGGGAAATTTGGGATGCTTTTATGTCTTTTTAGTGGAATATCCTTACTGGAGACAGCTATTTTTTTTTTTTTTTTTAGATTTTCTTAACTTTATTTTGACAGAAAGAGAGAGAGAGAGACAGAGTTAATTCACTAGCAGGGGACAGAGAGAAGCAGATTCCCCACTGAGCAAGGAGCCCAAAGTGGGACTCTATCCTAGGACCCTGGGATCATGACCTGAGTGGAAGGCAGATGCTTAACCATCTGAGCCACCCAGGTGCCCCTGGAGCCAGCTGTTTTAAAGTTTTTTCTTTTTCTTTTTTCTTTTTAATACTACACCGAATGGAAAGTTCATGAGACTCTGAAGGATATAATAAAGGACTTGATTGGTTAAAAAAGTTTGTTTTCTAAGTTTTTGAGCACTTGCATCTTTTAATACCAATAATTGAGTGACTACAGGATATACAGCAGCTTGGACTTATACCTGTATTTGTTACAATGCACATAATCACCAACATAGGAAACGTGGTTGATAAATTAGGCTCCATTATTTGATTATTAGAAATGCTGAGCTGAAATTTGGAGCCAGGTGAGATGACCCAAGAGGGAAGGGTGGTATTTGGATTGTGCTTTGGTGCGTGACAAGTTTTAAAGTTTTCAACGAGGCGGAGATACCAGGAGAACATTCCAGGGGCCAGGATGCAGCCTCCTGGTTAAATAATCACCAGGTCTGTGTGTGGTTTACTGGGGCGAGGAGGAAACCAGCAGCCGTGGAGTGGGTGGTGTGTGGGGTGAGTGGTCAGCAGGGGATGGGCATTAGTGGTAAACATGGCAGGAAATAAGGGGGTGAGAGCAGACTGCTGTGGAACTGCGAGCCAACCACGATTGTGGGGTGTCCTCTGCCATCAATCAAGCTGTTGCTATTCTCATCTACCTGTAAGTAAACCACCAGACTAAAAGGTAGTTACGCAAATTCCTTTCTTGAGGGGGGACTGCTTGATCTGTGTGGGTAGAGACTCCAACTCAAGATCAAAGAGGTCCTGCAGCTGTCAGAGGCCTGTACCTTTGGGTTCTTTGATCCTCACGGCACTAAACCACCTGCTCTGAAATGACTGCTCCCACCAGGGACCCTGTGCCTCCTGAACCAGTTAATCAAACCAAGCCAAATGCGAGGACGAGGAGGAGGGAGTGAAACAGGAGAGGGCCTGTGACACTTGCCTTAGGTTGCCCGCTGAATCAGTACGGCCCTTGTCAAGCAAAAATAAATAGTTAAATAGGAAAACATAAAATGTAAGATTCCTAAGGATGAAAAATTGGAAAGTATGCTCTTCTGTCCTCCTATGTTAGCATTTCTACACTTAAATATTTTGGACAGATGGAAGGAGGATGCTTCCAGAATCACCCATTTCTTCCCTTTTCTTAATCCGTTTCTCTGACATCAATCTCTTCCTTACGTACCCTTTTAGGTTTCAGTGTGAAAGGCACATAAGCTTCTTAGCAAGTCAGAGCAACAGTTACCATGATTTCTGTCTCCTGGTGCAGAATGCAGACTCCCCTAGGGCAGGAAAACAGAGCCGACACCTGCCTTACTCTGCATGGTTTGTTTTTATTTTTCCCTAGCTCTTCCTAAAATCTCAGGCGCTCCCAGCAACTCCAGCCAGATCCGAACATGCCAGCCGTCACCAGCCATACTGAGGTCTTGCATGTGGAAAGTTTCCAGACACTGCTACCTGGCTGTCTGCGGGGTCTGCACTTCAAAGCTCCCCTTGGGATGGGTTTGGTCAGCAGCTGCAGGGAGTCTGACAGGCTCATCATTACCCAGACGAAATAAGAAGAGCTTAGGAAAACACTGGTGAGCGCTTCTCCATGTGCAATGTATTTCATTACATACGGGCATATATTACATGATGTATTATATTCTACATGCATATGTAAAAATATAGACTTTTTTTTAATTTAAGGAGTTAAGATAGGAAGATATGCCAGCCTTCTCTCAGGGGTCTCTTTCTATTCTAAGAAACCATATTCTAACATGATTATAATAAGCAAGTAATTTGCTTAAGGTAATTGACTAGTATTTCTTGAATGAAGGTAGAAAAACATTTTAGCAGCTTGGGGAGCTAGTCATACATCCCAGGGTCTATGCAGATCACAACTGTGCTTGTTTTTAGGAAATTAAGATTGTTTGGACAGAGTTGAAAATAAGATCTAAAACGTACTACAAGGGACTTTGGGTAACAGCTAATTGAAGATTAGACTGACCATTTATCAGCTCACCAGCCTAGATCTTCTTGGCGTGTAACTTGAGCAAATAATTACTAGCCTGGGATCTTGAGTGAACCAGCAGCCAAAATTCTTATTTGTGAATCACTTACATATTATTTTTAGGTAACTCTTCATTTAATTTTCCCTTACGTTTGCTTTGTCCTTAAATTCTCACAGAAGGAAGGAACAGAAATTCTGGTTGATGTTTATTCCCAGTGAATGAGTTTTCACATTTAACCACTAAATTAAAGTTATTCCTTGCAATGGGAATGTCACCATCTCATTGGGAAGAAAGTTAATACTTATCCTTCTAGGTTTCAAGTACTGTGTAAGGCTTCTCATGATCATTCCTTTTCATTTACATAAAGCTCAAATAATTTTTAAGCTTGGGAGACCAATAAATAATATTCCTGTACTCTCAGAAAAACTCTCAGAAAAATAGGCCATTAATGAGGACCATGTATTCTCTTAGAAGAAAAAGACTCGAGTTGCTTCTTAAAAGATTTAGATTCACGGATGTTTATCTGGGGCAAAGCAATGAAAGCAGGATATTTGGAGTGGTGGCTTCCTCAGGAAAGCTGTGTGGCCCTAGAATCCCTTGGGTGGATTTCTACCTCAGGCAGTGAGTAGCCAATGATCAAGGAAATGACATAATCTAATTGATATTCTAGAAGGAGGGATCTGGCATTGGGATACAGCATATGAAAGGAAAGGAAGCAAGCAAGTAGGGAACTGGTTATTTCTACACTGCAGGCATGAGGGATCATAAACTGGGTTATGGACATGGTGAATGAAACAAAAGGTCAGCTAAGGAGGGTGCAATGAAATTTCACAACTCACACATCATGGGAGACTGAGGAGAGAGAGAGGGCAGACGGTGAACAGGATGATGTAGAGAAGAGTAGCCCCTGATGACAGAGGTGTATTTTAGGGAGAAGCTATTTAGTAAAAAAGATGACTGACAGATCCTGTTCCAGGAGTTTTGAGTTCACAATGACATAGGGGGAGCCCTGAGCAGAGATTCTAGATTGGTAACGGATGAAGCCAACATTGATGATGTAGAACAGTATCACTAATAAGAAGGTGCTACTCATAACTGAAAGGAAGGCAGAGACATGGGGGGGGGGGAAGCTGAGGAATCAAGAGGCGGTGAGAGGGAAGGTGTGGGGAGAGGGCCAGGAGTGTGCAAGCTCCCTCTAGAATTCTTCAAGCAACAGACCTTAGGGAAATGGCTAAGGTAAAGGAAGGGATCACTAGTGTCAGAGAGGGAGGGCTTTATCTTTGCATCACAAAAGGCAAGGAAAGAGATCTGGAGTGGGTAGATCAAAAGCAGGAGATCATACACAAAAACAAGAGGCTTCTTATTTGGCAAGCAGGAGATGGCTGAAAATCTCGGAGTAATTTCACTTCAAAGGTGGAAAGTGGAAACAAGATTGCAGAGAATTACAGAGGGGCTCAACAGTAAGCAAACGGAAGCAGCTAATTCAGACTACTTGCTGGGAATTTTTAGTTGTAGAAGGGAGGACCTACCTAAGGCAGTAGGAGATGGAAAATGTTTTCTCCTTCCAAGATGGCAGGGGCGGGGGCGGGATACATAGTTTGAAAACAGAGTTATGGTCTGGTTGACAGGAGAATGATTGCAGCTCAGTGCAAAGGGCCAAGTGACTGACAAGGGATAAGATGGTTTTTATGTTGTTGTTGTTGTATTTATTTTTTGAGGGAAGAGATGTTTTGAGGGCACCTTTCAAACTTGGGATTCCCTGCTCAAACTAAGGAAAAAGAAATGACTTGAGACTTTAGGTTTTCACTTTTTCTAAGGCTAGTGCTTGATTAGCACCACTTAAATGCACAGAAAAGAAGGTAATTCACTACATGTGGTGGAGGACTTGGATCGGTGGTTCCTGGACTTGCGTGAGCATTAGAATCACCCAGAGGACTTATGCAAGCACAGGCTGCTTGGTCCCACTGATTAGTGGTTTTAAAGTAAGGTCCAATATAAAGAACTTCTACAACTCAACACCAAAAAATGCCACACTATCTAATTCAAAAATGAACAAAAGACCTGAATAGAAAATTCTTTTCCAAAGAAGACATGCAGATGGCCAAGAGGACACATGGAAAGAAGCTTAACATCACTCATCATCAGGAAATTGCAAAACAAAATCCACAATGAGATCACCTTATACCTGTCAGATTGGCTAAAATAAAAAAACACAAGAAACAACAAGTGTTGGCAAGGATGTAGAGAAAAAGGAACCCTTGTGTACTACTGGCAGGACAGAAAAAATGGTGCAGCTGCTGTGGAAAATAGTATGGAGGCTCCTAAAAAATTTAAAAAATAGAAATACCACATGATCTAGTAATTCCACCACTGTGTATGATCCAAAGAAAGGAAAAAATACTACTTTGAAAAAATATATGCACCCATATGTTTACTTTTACTGCAGCATTATTTACAATAATGAAATGATAGAAGGAACCCAAGTGTCCACAGATAGATGTTTAGATAAGGAAGATGTGGTACACATACGCACGTGCGCACACACATACACACACAGATGCGTGCACACTCCGGAGTATTACACAGCCATAAAAAGGGCTGAGATCTTGCCATTTGACATGGATAGTTTGATGCTAAGTGAAGTAATCAGGCTTAAAAAGACAAACACCATACGATTTCACTCATATGTGGAATCTAAAAAAACAAATGTATGAACAAACAAGTGGAATCAGACCTATAAATACAGAGAACATGGTTGCCAGAGAAGGGGGGTGGAGAGATGGGCACATACATGAAGAGGAGTGGGCAGTATGGGCTCCCAGTGATGGGACGAATAAGTCACAGTAACAAAGGGCACAGCACAGGGAACACGATCAGTGACACTGTAATCGTGTATGGTGACAGGTGCACTTGTGGTGAGCACAGTATAATGTATAGAGAAGCTGAATCACTATGCTGTCCACCTGAAAATAATGCAACATTGTGTGCCAACTCTACTTAAATATGATTAAAAAAAACAATGAAGAAATTAAGGCCCAGAATTTGCATTTTTAACTAGGTCCCAGGTAATACTGATGTTGGTCCAGGGACCCTGTCATGAGAGCCGCTTCCTGAGGGTGTCAGGGCTGGCATCTCTCCTGCAACCCCAGTTAATAAAGCCTGGTTAATTAGGTTGGCATCTTCAAAATGGGGTCTGGGTCTTTGGAGGTGGATTCTTAAAGACCCTTCCCTTATGCCAGTAGCATAAGAAATCAAAATTGGCTGTACAATATACCCTGCTAATGTCTTTTCATGGGGATCATCACACAATTTTTGCTTCCCTTATAGAGATATTTTCAGAAGAGAATCATTCCTAATTAACCTATACATATCCCTGACTCATCGAGCACAGGTTGTTCTAGATAGTTTCTTCTTTGGATGCACGTTACTCAAGGAGTTAAAAAAGTCTATTCATTCCTAGGCCAGAATCCAAGTTTGACTGAGATGAGATACAAAATCAAGCTGAATTGCAATGTTGAAAATAGTAAATGCTCTAAAGGTTCTATTTAATGCATTTAAATCTATCTATTTTATCTAATCTTACTGTCTCTATAGTTGGAGTACATTTAATGTATCAAACATGTTTCCCCAAATAAGACGCCCAGAAGAAATTTTATATGGAAGGTAAAAATAATATCTTACATATGCATTTTATTATGTATTAGCTAATGAAATCTTTACAACAGTCCTATTGGCAAGATAGTATTATTCAGATTTTACAGCTGAAAAAATAAGCCTCATAAACATTAAAGGAACTTGCCCAAAGTCACACGGACTCAATCCCAAGTGTTCAGAATCTCTTTGCATCATGCATGCATCCATCGATCACTGTTGTCTATAAGGCACCCAGTATTTCTGGCAACTAATTTCTCAAATCAAGCATCATCCTCAGAATAACAAGATGGTAAGGGGAGTGGACACATTTCAAAAGTTTATAAACCACAAGCGAACACGGCGGCAGTTTTATCCTCTTTGCCTTTTGCAAATCAGCTGCATGAAAACTGCTTGCTTCTTCAAGGCTCATTAAAATATCCTGTGCAGAAAAAGATGTATGTGGGGTTTTGGAAGGAAAGTTAACATCTGGCCCATAACCGTTTTCCCTGTTCTTGCTGAGGGTGACCTTCCTCAGTCATTTCTATCAGGGATTTTCTCTGAGTGTGAAGACATTATTCACACGAAAAAATATTTTATATTCAAGCCTAGACCATTTTTTAAAAATTAGAGCTAACGAGGCATGTGTGGGTGGAAGAACGGCATTGAGTGGCAAAGAACAACTTTGCATTTGTTAACATCCAGCAGCGATCACAACACCCTTCTTCTCTGGCTCTTTCAAAGATGACTCTGGAAACTTCAGGGTGTACCGTGTCTTCTGGTATAATACCATAAGACGAAGCCTGTTGAAGCCATTATCAGGATGTGTGATAGAAGTTTAATTGCTTTGAAATGCCTAAGGCTAGCAAGATGTGAACATGTGTAAAGAGTTTAAATTGAGATTTTAAGGGGAAAAAAAAGTCTGGATCTATTTATTTCATAGAAGATGTATCCAGATGGATTCTACAAAGCAACCGCCTGGCGTGTAACCATACCTTGCTGGATGCAGTGGCCTTAGGAAGTTCTGGATAGAACTAGGGCAGGATTCATTTTCAGAATCTCCTTCTGAGACTTTAGATCTGGTTTACATTGCAGGTGTTGGCACTAAGATCTCTCCAGAGAGAGAAAAAAAGAAGGATGGGCTCCACCATCTTTACTAAATAAAACCGTAATTTAAAAAGATTCATCAGAAGGCCCTTTTTTCCTCTTATTCATTAGGGCTCCTTTATCGATCCTGAATCAGTTTTCATGGCTGAGGCTGCCATTTACCATTAACTCAGTGTGTGATGACACCAAGTTTGAGCCCCGTCCCTGAGTGGGGACAGAGTTGGTGCTGCTGTCTATGCTGGGAATACTGAGGTCAGAGTCCAAGCTGATGTGCATGTACAAATTCCAATCAGAATTTCTCCCGTGCACCTCAGTCACACTGCTCCTTTCGCATTGAAAACTCTATTCCACAGGTGGTAGAAAAGATGGGGAGTACCTTCACATGACAGCTTGATGATAATCGCAGAAGCTTCGAATAAAGCCTTCATCACTGCTTTATGTCTGTGCTCAGGCAGCCCGTGCATGTCAATATTCAAAAGGACTCTTCACCCCAAATATAAATCTTCTACTGGCCCCAAATGATTATACATTTGAATTCATGAGGCATCAATCATTGTTGGTCGCAAAAAATGAGAGAATGTAAAAAGACTGTGAAAAGAATAATAGATTTGGACTTGGCACTCACACTCACTTAAAATTCTAAGATTTTACTTCGAACTCTGTCTCGAGAGCTGTGATGAAATCATCCCAGACACTGGAAGACTCTATTTGACTCCAGTAACACTGAGTTAGTTTGCTAACGAAGGCTTTGTGAATGTCAAGGTTGAAGCAACAGGTGAAGGTTAAAATGAACAAAACCATCTCTGGGTAGGTATCTTTGAAAAGATATTTATGCCTTCGACAATCCTGAGAGAAATTACAGCAGAATTTTGTGCAATAGGGCTGCCCATGTGGGATCTCCGTGAACTAGAGAAAGGTACCTCTTTCTCTGAGGGAGGGGGGGCTTGTCCCACTCCGGGGCACATGGCTAGGAGAGTGGATCACAGGCTGGATTTCAATCTCCCACCCAACCCCTCACTGTGGCCCTCTAGCACAGTTAATAACCTGTGCAACCAACGATGGCAGTCCCATCACACAATCTCAGATATTTCTTGCATTTTTAGCTATCTGCTCTGATTCCTTAGCCAAATGTGGCTGGAACTCAGCAGGGAATTCTGAGATGCACAATATCAAATTCTAGAACAAAGCTAAACACCTATCTTCTGCCTTAGTTCTGAGGATACTTCTGAGGATACAACATGAAAAGAAGCAAATGATTTCCAGACAAAACCATCTTGCACAGTACATTAAGAAAGCATATAGTGGTAGCCTCTGGTGGGTGCAAATAAGCAATGCAGTTTCCTAGGATCATAGACAATTCTAAGTTTGCTTTGCGGCAAAGAAAAAAATTAATGTAAACTTTAAGGAAGAGAAAAAGTCATTTATAAACTGTCAATGCTTCTGTCACACAAGCTGCACCCATCTAAGAGCAACTCAAGAGGCTAGCCCAGATTTTATGTTGCTTGCTTTGTTTAAATTTCTGCAAAGCTACATGGCAAATACAGACTATAATTGCATGTGAAAAATAATTCAAATATTGGAAGTTAAGTGGCTTTCTGAAGGTCATGGTGAATGAGAATGACCAGTGAAAAGACTTTGATCAAAGAGAATGTGTAAAGCCTTCTCAAAGCACAATTTCTGGCCTGACATTTTTCAAGGAGCAATCTTGTCGCCACACCTTTTGCCTTGGGTTTATTAAAGAGTCATTTCAAAAAGAATTCTTTCTCTTCTTTAAAAAAAGAAAAAGAATTTAGCAAAGATGATTATATATCTTAACTCTAGAACACTCCTCATTCGGAAGGAAGGCAAGAGATGATCAGAAATTTCACTGAATGTCACAGCCTCTAAGGTCAGGAATATACAATTGCATACTAAGATAATATAAAACGATCACCATAGAAGAATTCACATCCATTTTAGCAAGTCTGTCTCTTACCTACATGTCATTTTGTAGGACATATCATAGGAGCAATGGATTCACACCATCAGTTTCAGAAATAAACTCTTTCTGACATCAGATAGGCATCTAGAATCAATTTGCTCAAAAGTCATTACTATTACCAACTTACTTTCTCAAACTACTGCAGTAGCTCCAAAGCATCTTTCAAATGATGCCCTTTCTACACACCGGGTCCTTTTCCTTCTCTCTGACTGTTGCTTTCCCCATGGCAGTGTCATACAGTTTTAATCCCCAATCATCCGAGAAATGCAAATAAACAAAATTAAGGGACATCTGGGTAAACTGAGTAGCCATCCTAGAACCTATTTCAGACCAGCTTCAGTTCCCAGGGGTAACCCAAATTCTCCAACATCTTCCACCCTCTTCTAGTTATTTATGCTTCTGATCAAGTTTATATATGTAGCGTTAGTATAACTCATTAACGATCAGCAGATTATGCTTTTTCTCAATACTTTTGAGTCCATTGATTGAAATCCAAGTAGTCTTATAGAAAAACGGAGCGCCCAAATAAGGAAGTTAGCCCTTTAATCAGAATCATCAACTAAAATCACTGATAAATGAAAACAATAACTCAAATTATACTAAAAAGGCGAGAATGGAGGTGTTACAAGAAATAGGTGAATATAAAGTAGTGAGTCTATTAACTGAAAGCAATAGGGGAGCTAGTTTCATCTCTAAGCTACCCACAGCTCTATGCACATTCATGCACATATATGCTCAATTTTGATTGTACAAAAATCTTAACCAAGAATATTAACTTTATTAGATATTAAAAGTGAGAATGATGCATGACATGCAGGTGACAGTTTCACTCGCGTGCATACTATGAATGAAGAATGTTGCCAAATTCTGTATATAATACTGCTTTTCTCAGCCTTTCCTTTGCCAGCTATGTTGGCCTCCTACCCGTTCCCTGACCAAATCTTTATCTAAGTTGCCTGACTTGTCTGATGCTCTACACACGTGGTTAGCCATTTAGCTTGCTCATCGCTCTTCGGGTCTGTTTAGTCTTTTTCTGACTGTCTACTGTTTACAAAGCTGTGTCTGCCCACACCCAGACTTGTACATGAATACTCATACCAGTTTAACTCACAACCCTGGACCAGAAACAACAAAGTCATCCATGAAAAAGTGAATGAGTCAATACACAGTGGTATATTCCCATGGTGGAATATCACTTAGCAATAAAAAGTAATGAATTCCTAATAGACCTAATGATTTAGAAGGACTTCAAAAATATTACATGGAGAGGAAGAAGCCACTCCTAAAAAATTCGACTTATACGAAAGTCTACAAAAGACAATAATCCATAGCTACAGAAGTATACTAATTGCATTGGCTAGGATTGGCAGTGGCGGGACTGGTGGTGTTGGGGATGACAAGAGCACAAAAGACCTTTCTGGGGTGATGGAAATGTTCTATCCTTGACTGTAGTGATAGTTACATGGGTGTATACATTCGTACACTTAAAATGGTGCTTTTTTTCTTTATCATATATAAACTTACTCCAGTCATGTGGATTAAGAATGTATACAGATTACTGGGTATACTATTTGTCTATATAATACAGCTAAGAATCAATCCCAGACTGTTTGACTTCAGAGCCCAGGTTCTGAGGCACTCTGTTGAGTGAGTTTTTTTGTTTTGTTTTGTTTTAAATAAACACAAAATGCTCAAAAAGAAAATGACTGTTGAATTTTAAAAGCTTCTGTAAGAGACTGTGTCTGTATGTATGTGTATATGTATTCTGATAAGGCAGTCTTGGCTTAAAGCCTTTTAGGGTATCTTATTTTGTAACTGAATTCAGAATCCAATTATGAGAGCTTCACAGAAATCCATTTCATTACTTTTTAGTCACAATACACTTTTGCCCTGAAAATGGCATTGCCCCTGGTTGATTACCCTCTGTAATCACCAGGTTTAGGACTTGATGATTTTTATCTTTGCCTAAAATATCAGTTGTACCCACAAAATACCAAGATTTGCTACCGGTAATAGACAAACTCGTATGCTGAAAGGAAGACTTTTAAAAATACCTGGGGAACTCCAGCCTCATTAGAATTAGTGAAATTGATTTTCATCAAGTGATTACACAAAGAGAGACATCAACTCTCTCTGAAGTCTACAAGCTTCTGCATATTGTTAAAAATAATATTTTTTGCTCACAGCTTGCGTACTGTATTTTAATGACTCAAGAGTCAGTAGGACATTGATAGTTATAATCAGTTCAGATTTCTATCACTAGTTCCTATGTTGAAGCAATTAATTACACCTGTTAATGTTTAGTAGGTTGAAGCCATGGTGACATTTAAACATTAAAACTAAATTGCAGAAAAGAATTTAAGTATGGCTGTGATTGATATACGATTAGACTATAGTCATATTGATATGTGATTATGATGTATTAGTGATGATTTTATTACAAAGCCCTTAGTATATGTTTTTTTCTCACCCTACTCAAGATTAATAAATTTCAACTCCAAACAGCATTCTAATTCACAACATAGTTCCATATTTTTATCCTCACTTCAAGGAGCAGGAAGCTGTGACATAAAAATATACATTTAAGACCATTTTTAAAAAAGACTCTTTTTATGTTTGGTATTTTCCATTTTCAAAGCATTTTCATTCAACTCAGCCTTCTCATTATGTTTGGTATGAGTTACCCACATTCTAAAAAACCAAGATACAAAAACTTTAATTGGCTTCCTCAAAGGCCACAGAAAATATCAATAACAGACTGTCTACTAGATTTAAATGTTCTTAAGATTATGGCAAAGCCACAAAACTACTCCACACATAATTCCTTTCATTAACTACTTATATCTGGTATAGAGATAACAGTCACTTAGAGCAACTATCATTTTAATTCCATTTTGAAGATGGATTTTAAGTGTGAAACAACATACGTTTAAAACTTAAACACTTAGGGATGAAAAGGCAAAACACAACTGAACAAAACACCCCCAAAGTCTAACAAACCTAATGCTACCATTCAGTCAAAGATCAACATGGAGGAAACAATATTTTTCATTGGTAGAAGGCATTTTTAAACCTCACATATTTAGGAAGTATGAATGGAACATTCTTTCTTATAGGACAAGTAGATATTCTGGATACAGGACTCTAAGCAGTGATCAAGCTGTTTGCTGTCAGGGGTTCTACAGTACTGTTCTCAGGTAGATATTTAGATAAATCATCCACCAGACAAATGGATAAAGATAAAATATGTAAATTATGTGATTCACATCTTTTTTTTTTGTAAATGAGCAAGAAGATAAGTCCATGTATTCAATGGTCAGTAAATAGCAAAAGGAAAGGTTTTATGTTAATACACATTAAATGAAATTGAGTTCAAAGAGTACAGTAGTATAAAACATGGAATCTTGAAAGAAAATCAGGTAGCATTTCCAATAGGCACATTTTATTCAATAGAATCAAATATATTTACTTCCCTTTTTCTTTGCATTGAAAGAGAAGAACTCAATGACTTATTTCTATGGATAGGACGGGGCCTGGAATCAAACAACTGATTCTAATACTACCCCCGACACTGACCAGGTGAATAACATTTCACTTTGACCTTTCTTCAAAAACATGATGTGCAGATTACCAATTATGTAGCTTTAATCAACGCTACCAACATCACATCAGCATGCGAAGTGGCAAAGATGAACTATTATTTGTGCAGTGAAATAATAACATAAAATATAGCTTTACCCTTTCAAACGGTAATACATCAGATATCACTTCATACACTCAAAAAAAAGAATACATTTCAAAACCTTTAGTTTCAATTCAACACATGGCATGCTTAATGGTTTCAGCACTTCTAATTCTTTTTAATAAGTGTTACAAACTGAAAGCAAGACAGGTAGGTATTAAAAATATATTGGAACATCTTAAAATTACCAGCCCTACCAGTGGAAATAAAATGATGGCAATTAAAGGTAATAAAGGTTATTAAAAGTTAGGGCCTTGGAGGCTAAGAAGTCATGTTAGACTGTCAATTGTTTTCCCATGGTGGGAAATCAGTTAGAAATTAAAAAAAAAATCTAGTAGTTTAGTGGTGGTCAAAGAAAGAGTCAGTGGGGATGGGGAGGTTTCAGCAACATGCTGGTAGAAAAAGAGAGACTTACATAGTCTGGGAGGGCAGTGAAATGGAAGGCGTGGTAACCTCGCTCACTTAGTTGTCATTTTTGATTTTCAATGACATTTTTTTCATTCTTTCGCCTAGTAAAGATGACAGAAGGTCCTAATTTATTATCTGATGTCTATTCCTGTTCCTAAATTTAAGAGAGTTTAACTGTATACAGTCATATCATCCAAATACAGACACTTTGAAAAAAGCTAGAGCACCGATGTTGCATGCATTCAATTGCACTTGTAACTGCTTCCGCCAGCAAACCAGAGGTAAGAACTCCTGGGGTGGGGGGCAGGGGTGGGGGAGGAGGAGGGTCAGTCTGCAGAGCACAGCCCAGACCACTGAGGGGATAGGTGTGGTGGATTTGCAGGTTGACAGATGGAAACAGTAGAATGGAGGGGAATCATCACAAAGAGCTCAGTGCTTCTGGACATAAGAGCCATGCAATCTAGAAGAATGCACAATGAAAGTCCTCAGCATGGCTGAGTTGGTTCATGGATCCTCTATGCATAAACAGAACTGGTCAAAATATCTGTGACTCGTCACAATAGATGGTCACTACCTCAGATGCCTTTTCCTGCTGAGGTTAGGCTGCATTTTAGATGACCAGGGAGGTTTGCATTGACATGTTTTATAAACATGACCTGGCAGATCGTTTGGGCTTGACAGAAGGGAAGAAAAGTGCAGTGTAAAATTCTGTTTCTGTATGTAAATCATACTGTGGCCAGATCAGATTAGGCAATGCCATGCCTCCCCATTTCCTTTTGCTTTCCCTTTCTGGGTGCACTTCAACATGTGTTGGGCTGGCATGCTGAAGGTGCTCAGGAAGTGTTTGTAAATAAATAAATTAAGAGACTGCATAAATTAAATTCTGTGAAGAAAACCACCCAAATGGCAAAAAGCCCTTGCTTCTACAGCTGATTTGTCCATCTTAAGAAGCATGGAGGGAGGGATTAAAAAGCATAGAAAAGAAAAAAAAAAAAAAACAGAGAAGACTTTTCATAAGACGGAAGGGAAGGCATCAAAGGAGAAGGAAATAACATTGGAAAACCCACATAAGCGATTTAATGCCAAAGTCATCTCCCGGCATTGCAAATGCTGATGGGTAGCAAAATCCGGGAATTCGGATTTCAGTTCTCTAGTGGCAAATATCACATCTGTTCATCTGGCCTCATACAAATACTTTCCTACCCTCATGAATAACCTCAAGGAGATTCTTTGATAAGTGCATGGTATTTATTCCATTTATTTTTAAGGAAACTATCTTTGGAGGAAGTTTAAAGTCAAAAGGCGTATGAAATTTAGCCAAAATTATTTACACAATGAACAACAAATAATGTTTACCTTGAAAAATGGATCTTCTGCAAAAGACCTTTCAACTATATTATTATTTACAAAGTAGCAAGAGAATATCATCTTAGTTCAGTTAAAATTGTTAAAAATTAAGATGCCATTAGCATAAAAATATTGATGAGCAGCTTCCAGTTTGGGGGCTCCCTTCACTGTGAGCTAATTGTACTATCTGATTGTTTATTGCATGTTCCTATAATGAGAACACAGAAAAAGGAGGAGAAAACTCTGCACCCAGCTCATCAGTATGCAACTCCAGGGTAATCCTACTCTCAGAAACACACAGATGAGTCAGCAGAGCGCCACATTCTTTGGTTTTTCAAGGCCAACCTCCTTGTCTGAATGAGAGCCTGCCTGTGCCAGTCAATAGGAAGCCAGCAGCTGCTGCTGGAGGGAATCTCTTGCATTTTCCAGGTCCATAACACATGTGGATTAGAATGCATCGAGTCGGCCTCGTGGAGAAGCCCACATCAGTCTAGCTGCTAGATCATCTGGTTCTACTCTCTGCCTGGGAGGTACTGCCTATGGGTATGCCTGAAGAAATGCAAGGGCACTGCATGCAGAAATAGAAGGACTTGGCAGGGTCTGGTGAGAAATTGTTCTTTAGGGTGTTGGCTCCTGGGACACGATCAGTGAGGACTATCAAGTCTCTCGATGACAAGATCCCAATACTGAATTGGTTGCTACCCTTGCTGCTTCTGCTTTACCTCATGAAAAGGAAATTCTTTTGTTGATATTGACATCCCCAATGCGGAAGAGCACCTACCAAGCCATCTGTGAAACTATTCTCAGGTTTTTGTTTTTTTTTTTTTTCCTAAACACTTTAAACAAGTTAAATTGCTCAACATTAGGGCACAAGAGCAAGCCCAGGGAGGCAGAGATGCTCTCGGATTCATTTCAGGCACACACATCATGCAGTGTCAGGACTAAGTTGCATAGAAGAGGGAGAGGGGCCATGGCCACATGCTCCTGTTTGCAGGCAACTTCCGTCTTCTCCTGTCTAAGGAAAAATGTTTGGCCATGTGTTCCTGTTAAGGGAGGCCTGCAAAAGCTGGCTGACCTAATTTAAAATATGAGCTCTCGCTGAGCTCTCATTGCATGAAGCCCTTCCAAAAATTAGCTATTTTTTTTGTTTGTTCAGTTCTTATTTCATAAAAAGTCACCCATCTCTGTTCAATCCCAGTGACCTGCATCCTCTCCTTCCCCAAAGCACGTGGCTTCTCCTGCGAGCCTCTGCCTTAATCACTTTTATTTGTAGGACACTAGGGAGGGGATGGTAATGCTTAGGGTAGGGAAGAATATAGGTCTTTAAAAAATTATTCTTATTATGACCATGTTTAGATGAAATATGGGACTTGCCATCAACAAAATTACAAAACAATTCCACTGGGAGTCCAGACCATTCAGGGTAATTCATCTATGAAAAAGCGAACTTTAATTGTTACTCTTGGCAGCAATCTAAGAGAAGAGTGAAATATTATACTAAATAATGCCACGTGCAATAGTAAAACTCTCTTTCCTCCTTGCCAGAGTGCTGTATAGCCCCCTTCAGACTCAGGGTTGGATCTGGAGAGTTAGTCTAAATCCTCTGTTTCCCCCTCTCCAAAACCAACAGAGGTTTTCAAAAGAGCTACGTTTTTTTATTTTTATTTTTATTTTTTTTTATTAGAACCATTTGCTCTTTTTAACTTGCCAAAAAGGAATCAGTAAAACTAAGACTTTTATTTGGGTTAAAGTTGATTCCCCAGCTTCATGGAGGTCAATGTACTTAGTCTGTGAACCTTCTGCTAAAAAGTTCACTGCAGCCCTGAACCAGCCAAGGTTATGTTTTGGTCCCTTCTTCCCCTTCCCCAGATCTACATCCCAGCCTTATGGATTTAGATCGTAAGAGCTGGGAGGGTGCAGAGGCTAATCAGAGTGAAGCACATCTATGGCAAAGTACATCTTGGATTTTTTACAACTGAAATTTCACATATTTTGGATGCTGTGCATAACAATTGCTATTTTGAGGTTGAGTGTCTTGATTTGGGCTTCAGACAATGTGATCTCAACAAGTATTTATGACTCTTTAGATTAAAAGCTCATCGAACACTGCTGTATTACAGAATTTACGAATATGGAGAGGTGTCTGATACTACTCAAAAGCAGAGAGAGACTCTTTTTCTAAAAACAGAGTGAAGCCTTCATTGAAGATGCTAACCAAAGAAATATTTTATATGGCACTGGTTATCTGGTATATTTATAGGTTTTGGCTAAGCATGAGACTATAATTGCAAATAATTTTTAAATTACATTTTACGTGGATATTTGCATACATGGGATATAATTCACTAAAGACATATTAAAATATTTAAGAAATTGCATGTAGATAATATTATTCAGTTTCTAAAATGTTCAAGTTGGAGAAGGTAGGGCCTAGAATAATTAAATGACTTGCCCAGGATTATTCAACATGTTACTAAGGATCTGAGGACCAGTACCTCAATTTTTAAGTAGACATTCCCTATTGCATTACTTTTTTTTACCCATAGGGATATATAATGGTACCAACATTATTTGAGAATAAATTTAAAGTCTGCAGATACGACCGAGAGTAATCTTGGCTATTTAAAGGATTAAAATTTAGGACATCTGCTTTATAAAATTATTTTTTTATTATACTGTATGTTATGGATGATGACAAACAAAATGGCCACCATTAGTAAGACAGTTTGAGGGAACTATAATCCTCAGCCATGGGAAAAAGAGCACTTAGGATATATTGTGCATAATTGTATACTCTATGTTATAAAGCTTCATAAGAACTTTTAATTTATGTAATGTCTTAGAGTTAGCTGTTTGTGGAAGTTTAAAAAAAACCAAAATGTAGAGAAAGCATGGCCTAGAAACTGACAGTGAACAAAATATACCAGTTATTATCGAAATGGATGTCATCACTATAGAAGATGAGAAAGTTTTACATACATTGTTACAAACACCACTCAGATAACCAATGACAGCAATAACACACTAATTAGAAGCCCCATAGGTCGACTAGACTTGGAAGTTGGTTGTCTTTTAAGAAATTGACCTATGATGTGGGAAGCCAAGGAAATCTGCCTTTTATGTGTTGCTTGAATTTAAAAAAAT
Source organism: Canis lupus dingo (assembly GCF_003254725.2). NCBI lineage: Eukaryota > Metazoa > Chordata > Mammalia > Carnivora > Canidae > Canis > Canis lupus. The sequence continues at coordinate 82,431,406 of NC_064243.1, forward strand.
CAGTCTGCCTTTTATTTACTAAAAGAGCAAGCTCTTTGTGTGTCAGCACACGACTTTAGGTTTCTTTTGAGGGGTTCTACTTCCTGCTCTCCATTTAAAATGGGGGAAAAATAAAAATATTTTGCCTGTGACAGAATATGAAAGAAGTTCTCACCCTTAAAACCAGCAGCATTGGTTTTCCAGTCATTAGCGTTCAAATGTCCTGCACGGGAAGTCCTGACAATAACATGCTGCACGTCTCTCCAGGTCAGAAACGGACTGGGGAAAGACAAGGTAAGAATCATTGTACCAAAAAAAAAAAAAAGATGGGGGAAGCAGAGAGTCACAAGCAAATTAAAAAAGCAAAAGCAAAATGGCAAAGTACTAAAAACAAAGGGTCAGTGATTTGGGTTTGGGGTGAACAAATGCCAAATGCCGCTCTGGTTCTTTCTCAACGTGGAGAAGTGACGTCAATCTGAGGGAGGCAGAAAATGTAACCTTAAATTTAGGAAATAATGTGGCATTAGTTAGCTGTTTTTAGAAGGGTGAGGATTTCCAGTTTCCTCAACAAAATGGCTCCCAAATCTGGCCTGGTCATCCTTTGTGTAAAAGCGGGCATCAGCATCTGAAAATTACGATAAGCTCAAGTCACAACTGAAGTCTTCTGGAACTTCCTTGTCCAGCTGTATAGCCAGCCAACTGATTTTCATTTAACAGAGAACTCAGCATTCTGCGTATATGTATGGGATATGGAAAAAGCCTCAGCTGAACTGAGTCCCCGGTGTCCGTGTTCTCACAGAAAGAGAATTCGGGACAGGGCCCAAAGCTGGGCTCCAAGACACAGCTATGGGAGTACCCTTAGTCTGCAATAAGTAGTTATTATATTAAATTACTGGATACCTATGTCTTGTGACTGTTAGCACTGTAGAGCACAAAGACATTGAGTAGAAGTTCCTTTCTTTGGAGAACTGCAATACGATTCATAAACATACAGAAAACAAATCCATGTGCACGGACTTCTGTTCTCTTTCAAAGAGTATGTATATACTGGAAGGCATTTGACTCAAAGCACGCACAGAATTCTAATCAAGAAACCTCTTCATTTCAGTCTTGAATGTCAGGTGTGACAACCTTTTACTTAATAATTAGGAAATATGGCAGTTATCATGCAGCTTGGATAGTTACTCTGTTTCTTGTCTTTTACCTTCCTTTTAGAAGGTATTTGCCAAGGCTGGTTCAGAACATTGAGGGGAGGGGAACGATGATTTGCTACCTTCCTTGAGCTGTGACAAGAGCATGTGGTAGCTCCTGTGGCCCCTCATACGCACATATATGGAGGTTGGCTTCTCCCAGGCAGAGGGAAAACTTGGTATCTTAATCATAGCTAATTTTCAATAATGGAGCTGCATATTTATACTATGTTTTCCCATTATACTCGCCTCATACATGTTTTTGAGAGTAGCCTCCCTGACAGAGAGGGCCCAGTGAGCAGATTCTGGCCTTTTCATTTCCTACTTTTGTGAAATTGGCTTCTCAGGGTTTCAGGTTCCCCATTTAGCATGTGGATGCTAACATCTACTTTACTCCATTGTACTGATTGAATCAAAGTGATGTCAAGTCCTTAACCCAGCTCCTGGTGCAAAATAAGCTATCAAGAAGTGGTAGAGAGTAAAACCGTCTGCTACGTTTTGAACCACAGCTCCTATTTGGTGGCTTGAATATGAAGGAGACAGGGAGAGAAACGTACTATAGAGTTTTGACACCTTTTTGCTAAGCCCTCAGATTAAAAATAAAAGAGACAGTACTGCCATTTCCAAAGTTTTCAGGGGGGACAAGATTGGATGTAGACTACTTTGTAAGGTTGCATTCACACAATAACTTATACTAAGGAAATTAAAACCTAATTTCATGCGTTTTAAAAATATAAGAAGAAGGAAAACAGTTATTTCTGTTTTGTTTTACACAACACTTTGTTAGGAACCTGATAACGCATGAAACTCTGGAGATAGAGAAGGAGATTGCGTGATGGGGCCCAGGAGGTAGGTAAGTTTTATTTCTAAAACAAATAGCATGATTTGGCCCTTTGTTGATGGATATTGAATCTACACAATAATTCAGTAGACTTGTCACACCATGGTCAGAAAAATTAGGAAAAGCGTCAAAGGATAATTCTGAACGCTAGGGTGACCATAAGATGCTTTTCCTGATCTGCCTGAGGTATAACGCTAATTTCCTTTCTCTTTCTCCATGCAGTTATTTGGGCGAGAGGCAAAAGCAACAACAAAAAAGCTCATCCTGGCAAGATTTTCCAGCCTCTTGACGTATGGTACGGCAGGATCCTCTCAAATGGACATGCATGTAATTTTTTTTTCACAAGCAAACAGCAAGACACCTGAAAGTATACTTGGATTTGATACATATGTCTAAGTTAACCTAGTGAGTTTAAAATAACATTTAACACACAGCTAGAACATTCACATTTTAAATATTACTCTTCATGGAAAAAAAAAAAAAACAAACAAAGAAATGAAGCAAGTTTCCTATGGTACCTATCACCAGGGCAAGATTCTTTCAGAAACATCAAGTTCTGACCATTGAGAGACCATTTCCCTACTGACCCTTAGCACTAAAGTATAATAGTGGTGGTGGTGACGATGATGATGATGATGATGATGACGACAACAACAGAACAGGGAACATTTATCTCATGCCTTAAGCAGCTGTATTCAGGCAGATTCAGGAAGCCTCCTGCATGCAAGTCAGCCTGAAGAACAGGAGTTACTTGCTCTCATGCCGGGTTGTAAAAACTAGTTCTTCTTGGAGTACTTGTAATTAGAAGGATGAAATTAGCTTCAGGAAATTGAAACTATGCATGGAAAGGAGGAGGTGGTCAGGTAATTTTACTCTGACATTTGATAATGCACAATTTCAGAAATCATTTAATTTCAAAATTTCCTGAATTTCACCAAAATGAAGCGAGGAAGTTAACATGGGAAACCAAGGGATTTTGCAATCAGTGGTGTTTCTACCTGTGGGAGGTAACTAATGATTAGCTCAGGAAATAGCCATAGGTTAATCTGCTAGTATCCTGAGAGGGCTTGTATTGCTGGGGGAGTCTGATTCACATTGTATGACCTATTTGTATTTATGCTATCAGGGATGCTGCAAAAGTTAAGAAGTCAGACTATGAAACTTCTAGTATGTCATATACAGAGTGAAAGCAAAGAGAAGGCTATATGATCCCTGTGCTGGGAACTTTGCAGGCCACAGTGGTGAAGTAGGAACCCTTACAGCCTACCCTCTTCTGCAATTATCCTGGAGCCACATTCCACTGGCTTCTGAACATCAAGACCCCTCTCACCTCCAAGAACAGAAGACAGCGCAGAGATCTTTGGGGGCAAACAACAATCAAGAGGCCACAAGCATAACTGACCTTTGGGAAAAGAGTAATTTCTCTCAATTCTGAGCCTGGAGACCACTGAGCCCATGAAAAGCCACAAGGATTTAGGCCACATACCCCTTAGGTTTCTACCTGGAATTATTGACAATTATCTTTATTTTTTTTTTAAGATTTTATTTATTTATTCATGAGAGACACAGAAAGAGAGAAGCAGAGACACAGGCAGAGGGAGAAGCAGGCTCCATGCAGGGAGCCCGATGTGGGACTTGATCCTGGGACTCCAGGATCACGCCCCAGGCCAAAGGCAGGCGCTAAACCGCTGAGCCACCCAGGGATCCCCAACAATTACCTTTAAACAACAATGTATACTAAAAGGGTAACATTTATAAATCCCTGCTAAATGTGGCTAGCTAGCTATGAGCTTTCAAGGCAATAAAACATACATGATTTTCTGAGGAGTTCTATATGTGTCCTCTTTTCCTGTTAGGAAGTTTTGCATCCTTTAGGGACTTCAAATTAATAACCAACATTAAATGAGCACTTGGTCAGGGCCAGGTATTGCATGTTGTACATGCATTATATATACTGTGCAATCTTAAACATCACAGGAGGGGCACCTGGGTGGCTCAGTTGGTTAAGTGTCTGCCTTCAGCTCGGGTCATGATCCCAGGGTCCTGGGATAGAGCCCTGCATCCAGCTGCCTGCTTGGTAGGGAGCCTGCTTCTCCCTCTGCCCACCCCCGCGCCCCCTGCCCTGGCTCATGCTCATTCTCTCTCTCTCTCTCAAGAATAAATAAAATAAAATAAAATAAAATAAAATAAAATAAAATAAAATAAAATAAAATAAATAAAATAAAATAAAATAAAATAAAATAAAATAAAATAAAATAATAAAATAAAATAAATCCTTAAAAAAAACAAAAACAAATCCATTATATGAACACAGGTAATATTTTTATTCCCGTTCCACAGAGGATAAGCAGATACTCGAGTACATACAGGTAGTTAGTGGTAGAGTTACAATTCAAACCAGCAACACCTGGCTGGCTGAAGATCCTATGCTATCATTCACTATTTAACACCATTTCCAGATGGACCCACAAAAGTGGAATGAACACATACATAGTGGTTTACCAGGTAGTTCTTTGACAACTGGATCAGGAAGCCAAGTGTGGCATGTCATGTCCTCATAGTCACACCATTTTTGTACCTGTACTGTGTCTTTTAACTCAGTTGGCTGAGTTTTGTTTGCCATAGAATTCAGACGATTCTCAAGTCTTAATTTGGGGTTTAGGTTCTGACAGCTTAACTTTGGCACACACTATCAAAGATAAATGGAAATCTATTGAACTAGGAAATATCATCTTATTTTTATAAGAGAGTATCATATGCTTATACTGTAGATCATAACATTAGATTATTTAGCATTATGGTTATGAACTTGCCACCTTGCTTGACATGTTCATGCTCTGATGTAGTTTGTAGTCTGGTTGGGTTAACACTTCTCCAATGAGGGGAGCTCATCTGAACCCCATCTCAAACACGTCTCATTTCCAGCAGCAAAAAAACAGGAGAATTAATGACACGATCACTACCTGGTGTTTGTATTCCATTTTTGTTCTGAGCAGTTCAAAGTATTTCATGGCCCCAACAATAAGTTTAGAAATAGGACGTATCCCAAGAAAGACATTTTGTGTAGTGCTTCCTGTTGAGCTTCTAAGCTTAACTGCTAGCATTTAAATTCAAAAGCAAAACACAACAAAATCTCTCCCAAGAGAGATTTCAAGGCAATAAAACATACATGATTTTCTGGGGAGTTCTATATGTGTCGTCTTTTGGTTTCCTTTGTACCTCTTGGCTCACCTGCATGATTTGTCAAGACACCTAAAACACATCAATTAAGTTTTCTGTGGCTTTACAAACAAATGGCATTGTGTCTGTAAGCTCAGTCATTATTTCCTTGAAATACGTGCTGCATAAACCCTTAGAGGATACAATGCGATGGATGGTCACACAAAGCTGAGTTTTCTCAGCTAGTTCTGCACATATGTGAACCGTTCAAAATCAACTGGTACTTGGTAGTCCTTAAAAAACAGGGCCAATTCTGAAACCTGAGTGACTGACTCACCTGCATTTATTAAGAAGAAACAGGAAGTTATCCTCCCCCCTAAATCCCCAAATGGATCTAGCATCACAGGCAGTTAAGAGGAAACTGATTAAAGGGACAACATATACACATCTTGGTACAGAAAATTTCTCAACATGAGCAGCAATAGCAAATCCAGATAATGAAAACTGTTTCCTGAACGTGCCAATCTTCTTTACATACAAGAGTGATTCTATCTAATGCAATGATGAGCAATTTCAAGAAGCAGTCCTATGGGGAAACTGCACGACCAATCAGCAAGCACTCAACTGACTAAATATTCCACAAAAAATCTGAGACAAAACCAGTCTCGTTTTATGATCCTTACCACTGTGTAAAATAGAAAAGGGAACAAGTAGCCAGAAAATTAAAGTCATTGTACAGATGCTAAATAAATCAGCAATTAAGAAGAAAGATTCATTGTCAGCTGGGATAACAAAGATGAGAGAGAAGGTGTTTGAAGCCTTCTGAGTTTGGTAAAAACAGTATTCTGACTGTACCCCATGCGTGTCTGTGACAAGTCAAGAATAAAATACCGACCATCCGACAAAGGAAACCCATCTTCTTTGGTCAGGGAATGAAGCCGCTGAAAGGATCATCATATGTCCCACGGTAAACAGATATAAATTGCTAATGGGAGTGTGTTTGGTTGTTGTTTTGTTGTGTGGTACCTTGTGCTCTACATTAATTCAAAAGTTCCAGGCCTCAAATTGAGTGTACCGACAGAAAACACAGATAATAATACCCCCAGATTTGGAAATGTGACTTGTTCTGGTATCCCCTGGACACCTACTTATGATCTGTCCATACCTGAATGGAAGTAGAAAAGATAAAAGAAAAGAGAAGATTGGTTCAGGACCACCCAAGTCAACTTTTCATTATACTCTCTTGTATACACCATTCACTCATTACATGAAGGGAGTATAAAGTCAAAGGTACAGAAACTTGGTCTCTGAACACACTTCAGGGAACACAGACCCTAATTTACCAAGAAAAACTCTGCCATTTAAACTGAAGTGTCTTCTTTCCTTTGTACTTCTTGGCTCACCTGCATGATTTGCCATGACACCTAAAACACATCAATTAAGTTTTCTGCGGCTTTACAAACAAATGGCATTGTGTCTGTAAGCCCAGTCATCATTTCCTTGAAATACGTGCTGCATAAACCTTTAGGGGATACAATGCGATGGATGGTCACACAAAGGTACACTAACTTGAGATCACATGCATGGAAATCAATTCACAATAATGGAACTCAGTGCCACTTCTCCCTATGGATGCAATTCCCTCCAACAGTATTACCCCGAGGCTATAAATTCTGGCCAATCTAAAGGTCTCTCTCTTCATGTACTCTGAGACCTGGAATCCAAGTCTGACTTTCATTTTCATCCTCAATCTTTGAAATCTCTTGAAGTAGACAATAAGTGACAGGATGAGAACTCCCCCCCGCCCCCACCCCGCAAGCTTATCCCAGTCAGGCTGCAAGAAACCCAAGTCTGGGAAGGAAGCAGGAGGACAGACTCAGCCCAAAGACGTACGCAGTTCTAAGTGCACCGACATCGTCCTGCAGGAACACACTGCCATCCGCATTATTTTTATTTCTCATTTAAATTGGTTCTTAAAAATAATAACAAACACTGCTCAGAGTCACATGAGAATGATAGAACTGTGCTTTGCCATCGGGAAGACTTGGGCTAAATCATCACCTGCTATCTGATGCTTCTATGATGCCAGACAATTTTCTGAACCTCTCAGGGACTCAGTTCTTTCAGCTGACAGCAGAGGTGGTACCACACAGTCTGCAGGGTGGTTGCAAGAACCCAAGGTGATGCATACAGAGTGCCTGGCACAGACTCCCAAAGACAACAGCCATCGTGATTTATTAGGACGCACAACCTATCATCCCGAAACAATTCAGAAGGACCACTCTTGAGTTTCTGCTAGCATTGAGTTTCTGCTAGCTTTTGATGGTTCTCTATTTAATTAAGCTGTTCTTTTTTTTTTTTTTTTTTTTCTATTCCTAAATTTCGATGGTATGGTCCTGTAACAAATAAGCAAACTAGCATTTTTGATACATCAGTGTGTTCATGCTCGGGAAATAATAATGCCACTATCTGTCAAAGGATCTGGTTTTAACGAGCCAATGGTGCAGGCGTCAAGCTGACCGGTTAGGAAAACAAGTGCCTGGACCCACTGTGATTGTAACAAATCCTCTCTCTCTACTCGTGGGAACATCTTTGCTCTTGACAGTTGGCCACTGAGTGATGTAGAAGATGGTGGAATGTTCTTTGTGTGGACATCGGAGTGCCATATGGTACCAAATGTTAGGATGAAGACTGTATGTACTTATTTGCTCAAGTGAACTGCTAGACTGCAGTGTTTTTGAAACTTTTCTACTAGAGGTTAGGGATTTGCAAAGTTCTCACCTCAAAAGCCAGCAGTTGAACCCTTGGACAGGCAATAAAAATACTTGGCTGCATCTCTGTTATTACTATTATTCTAAGTTACAGCATTTTCTCTCATTTTTTCCCCCCGCTGAATACAAAGAATTAAAGTGATGCTTTTCTACCTGCTTATCAAGAAGTATATTTTTAAACAGGGATTTTTCAGTGTTCACCTGCCTTTTAAAGTTCAGTGAAAATCAGTATGCATTTTGGTTCTAGAATTTTAAGTAAATGTTATTCTACTTTAGAAACTCCTGGTTTATTATGTCAACTCCTAGCAGTCTTTCTAATTACTAGATGTCAATGGTAACAAAAAAATATTTTTAGGGATGCTCAGTGTTGAGTGTCTGCCTTTGGCCCAGGACGTGATCCCGGAGTCCGGGGATTGAGTCCTACATCAGGTTCCCCGCAGGCAGCCTGCTTCTCTCTCTGCCTATGTCTCTGCCTCTTTCTTGTCTCTCATGAATAAATAAATAAAATCTTTAAAAAATATTTTTAAAAAGCCTTATGCACTGTACATACCCATTGCGGGAAAGGTTAACAGAAATCTAGAACAAAAATTCTGTATTTTGTACAGAATATTTCAAATAACCTTATGGCTGATGTGACTGGAATAAGCAAAAGAATGTTTAACATTTCTGTACTTTACATTAAGAAAACAAAGCTGGCTTGTCACTTAAAGGAAAGTAGAGGGAGGAAGTAGTGATGAAAGACCCCCCAAAAGTTAAGCCTGCTTCCCCATCTATCCCCTGAATTAAAGACCAAAGATACTCCTGGCCTAAGAAAGTATATACATGATTCTCTACTAGACATGTACTCTTTTTTTTTTATTTTCAAGGCAGCCCGAGCATTAACTCTGCTATGTGTTCTATCTCTATTTTTAGAGTTTCAATTCCTAGAAATTATGGCAGGAATTAGGGGGTAAATTCTACCTTTCTTTTTTACTGCCTTTCTTAGTCTACATGTGAGATACCAAAGTCATGTCCCCCAGATGCCCCGGCAGGGAGGGGTGCACATGAGATGGAATTCTGAGTAATAAAACGTAAGTAGGAGTTTACTGGGCTTTTCTAAGAAAGCCTTTGCTTTCCTGACACAGGCATTCCCCAATTTTCCTTCACTCTTTCCTTCCTTCTTTTACTTGAATGTGGACGTGATGGCTGGAGCTGTAGTAGCCATTTAAGAAAAGACAGAGAGGGGAACGTGGGTGGCTCAGTCAGTTAAGTATCTGCCTTTGGCTCACATCATGATCTTGGGGTCTTGGGATGGAGTCCCCTGATATCAGGCTCCCCACTCAGCAGGGAGTCTGCCTCTCTCTCCCTCTGCTCCTCCCCTAGGTCATGCTATTTCTCTCTCAAAAATAAATAGATACTTACTTACTTAATTAATTAATTAATAAGAAAAATACCAAGAGGGATGCCTAGGTGGCTCAATGGTTAAGTGTCTGCCTTCAGCTCAGGTCATAATCCCGGGGTCCCACATTGAGCTCCCCATGGGGAGCCTGCTTCTCCCTCTGCCTGTGTCTCTGCCTCTGTGTGGCTCTTATGAGTAAAGAAATAAAATCTTAAAAACAAACAAACAACTTCTCCTTACCTGGCACTCCTCACTTTGGATCTGATCTCTGCCAGGATCTGATAATTGACCAAAGGGTTTTGTCTATCATCTAATCCTTTAAGGGCAAGTTTGAATAGGTCTGTGCTTGGATGTTAAGCAGAGCAGGGACAGCTCACACCCTTTCTAAAGCTAGAATTTCTCATTGAGAGTGATTAAAAAAAAAAAAAAAAGGAAAAAATAGGAACATAGGAAGGAAGAAGGGAAGGAAAAAGAAAAAAAGTAAAAGGTACTTAGAAGTACAGGGGGCACCTGGGTGGCTCGGTGGTTGAGCATCTGCCTTTGGGTCAGGTGGTGATCCCAGGGTCCTGGGATTGAGTCCCACATCGGGCTCCTTGCGGGAAGCCTGCTTCTCCCTCTGACTGTGTCTGCCTTTCTCTCTATGTCTCTCATGAATAAATAAATAAAATCTTAAAAAAAGAAAGAGGGAAGTACGGGGACAGGAAAAATGAAGAAAAATAATATGGAGCCCGTGGAAAAGACAGTGAACGAAAAGCAAATATAGCAATAAGGAAGGCAGGTTTAGATGCCAAAATAGAAATTGAGAGAAAGACTAAAAGGAGCATAGAGTAGTATTAGCAAAACAAAGTTTGCATTAGAGGGAGTCAATTGATAACGGATATAGATACTGTGAAACTGATAGTATGGAAAATTGAGTTAATAATGTGGACTACAAATATAAGAACTCCCCACAAATTTTTTTTTTAAAGGAAACTAATGAAGAGATGACAAGGAAATGCAAGATGACAGAACTGGAGGCCAGAAAACAGAAACCCACTTCGAGATAGGAGTTTTGTCTGCCTCTGAGGACCAACACCTACTGAGTCTTCACGATTTACTTACAGTAATGCACACAAACCACTGCAGGATGCAGATAATATTATTCTTCCCTTTACAGGGAAGTGGAAACTAAGGCTTAGACAGGTTACATATGGATCCTAAAGTCAGTAACAGTGAGAACAAGAACAGGAATTTGCATGCAGGTCTCTCAGACTCCCAGGGTAGGCTTTATTAGTAATCAAAATCCCACTTGATTAAAAATGCCCCAGGTAGGCTCGAAGAACTCAGTATGTTTCAGGAAATATGAAGAATTGCATCTCTTACAGTCATCCTGATATCTGTATATGTATGTGTACGTGTACATATAATCTATAGGATTATCTATATGTACACATATAGTGTGTACATATAGATAGATACTAATGAAAAGTATCTTAAAAGCTATTTAGGAATTGGGACACCTGGGTGGCTCAGTGGTTGAGATCCCTGCAGGGAGCCTGCTTCTCCCTCTGCCTGCGTCTCTGCCTCTCATGAATAAATAAGATTTTTTTTTTTTATAAAGTTATTTAGGAATTAAAGCAGAATTTCTGCCTTAGGATTCTCTGCAAAGCTCATTTCAGGAGACCCATGAAAAAGGACAGTTAAAACCACTGAAAGGAAATAAGCCCAAGAATTTTTTTTTTTTAAGCCCAAGAATTTTATGCTAACCTCCTGTCCTTCATGAGTAAATGCAGAAGACACCCATTGATAGGACTGACAAAGTAAACTAACCTACCTCTCTACAAACACACGCTCTGAAAACCAAAATAAAGCAGATAACGTTAAGATCTATTTCAGCCGATGAATACGTAAGTCCAAATTAAAAACCCTAGAACGTGTTGTTGTTATGAAAGGCCTTCCCATGGCTCAAAAATAAACACAGAGGGAAGACTTAACAAGTCTCTTAACACAATCCTTCAAAAAAGAAAAAAATAATGGGAAGAAATAAATTAATTAAAATAGCCTGTTGTGGGACGTCTGGGTGGCTCAGTGGTTTTGCACCGCCTTCAGCCCAGGGCATGATCCTGGAGTCCCTGGATTGAGTCCCGCATCAGGCTCCCTGCATGGAGCCTGCTTCTCCCTCTGCCTGTGTCTCTGCCTCTTTCTCTGTCTCTCATGAATAAATAAATAAATAAAATCTTTAAAAAAAATAGCCTGTTGCATAAATCCAGATTATGGTATTAAACATGGATATATAAGTGTAGGTGGGAACAGCAAAGTAAGCATGAGCCATGTTCATATAGCAAGGAGGCAAAGGGGAGAACTCCCTTGTTGTAAGATATATTTATTTTTAAATATCAGCTTTATTTAAAACCTAAAATTTAAAAATTATTAAAATATTTAAAAATATTTTTTCCTAAAAAAATATAGAAACTAAAAATTAAAGAAAGGGAGAGATTTTTCCACAACACACACACATGTAAAGGTATGGATGACAAAATTAATTGAAATACTATAACATTTTAGACATAAAGACACTGAAAAGGGGATGTCCCGGAGGCTCAATGGTTGAACATCTGCCTTTGGCTCAGGTTGTGATTCTGGGGTCCTGGGGTCCTGGGATCGAGTCCCTCATTGGGCTCTCTGCAGAGCCTGCTTCTCCCTCTGCCTGTGTTTCTGCTTTTCTAACTGTGTCTCTTATGAAAAAAATAAATACAATCTTAAAAAAAGACACTGAAAAGGACAAGGAAGTATAATTTAGCAGAAAGATAAGGTAGTGTCTATAATAAATATCTAACAGCATGAAATGTTTCTATCAAAATGTATGGATCCAGAGTGGCTGTACCAGTTCACATTCCCACCAACAGTGTAAGAGGGTTCCTTTTTCTCCGCATCCTCTCCAACATTTGTGGTTTCCTGCCTTGTTAATTTGCCCCATTCTCACTGGTGTGAGGTGGTATCTCATTGTGGTTTTGATTTGTATTTCCCTGATGGCAAGTGATGCGGAGCATTTTCTCATGTGCGTGTTGGCCATGTCTATGTCTTCCTCTGTGAGATTTCTCTTCATCTCTTTTGCCCATTTCGTGACTGGATTGTTTGTTTCTTTGGTATTGAGTTTAATAAGTTCTTTATAGATCTTGGAAACTAGCCCTTTATCTGATATGTCATTTGCAAATATCTTCTCCCATTCTGGAGGTTGTCTTTTAGTTTTGTTGACTGTATCCCTTGCTGTGCAAAAGCTTCTTATCTTGATGAAGTCCCAATAGTTCATTTTTGCTTTTGTTTCTTTTGCCTTCGTGGATGTATCTTGCAAGAAGTTACTATGGCCGAGTTCAAAAAGGGTGTTGCCTGTGTTCTCCTCTAGGATTTTGATGGAATCTTGTCTCACATTTAGATCTTTCATCCATTTTGAGTTTATCTTTGTGTATGGTGAAAGAGAGTGGTCTAGTTTCATTCTTCCGCATGTGGATGTCCAATTTTCCCAGCACCGTTTATTGAAGAGACTGTCTTTCTTCCAATGGATAGTCTTTCCTCCTTTATCGAATATTAGTTGACCATAAAGTTGAGGGTCCACTTCTGGGTTCTCTATTCTGTTCCATTGATACTGATCTGTGTGGAGGTTCTTCAAAGAGTTAAAAATAGACCTGCCCTACGACCCAGCAATTGCACTGTTGGGGATTTACCCCAAATGTTCAGATGCAATGAAACGCCGGGACACCTGCACCCCGATGTTTCTAGCAGCAATGTCCACAATAGCCAAACTGTGGAAGGAGCCTCAGTGTCCATCGAAAGATGAATGGATAAAGAAGATGTGGTTTATGTATACAATGGAATATTACTCAGCCATTAGAAATGACAAATACCCACCATTTGCTTCAACGTGGATGGAACTGGAGGGTATTATGCTGAGTGAAGTAAGTCAGTCGGAGAAGGACAAACAGTGTATGTTCTCATTCATTTGGGGAATATAAATTATAGTGAAAGGGAATATAAGGGAAGGGAGAAGAAATGGGCGGGAAATATCAGAAAGGGAGACAGAACATAAAGACTCCTAACTCTGGGAAATGAACTAGGGGTGGTGGAAGGGGAGGAGGGCGGGGAGTGGGGGTGAATGGGTGACGGGCACTGAGGGGGGCACTTGACGGGATGAGCACTGGGTGTTATTCTGTATGTTGGTAAATTGAACACCAATAAAAAATAAATTTATTAAAAAAAATGTATGGATCAAACACTATAAGAAAAAAGAAGTAACTGAGGGACCCAGACTACTATTTAGGCATTTTATTTTATTTTATTTTTTTCTTAAAGATTTTATTTAGTTTTTCATGAGAGACACACAGAGAGAGGCAGAGATGTAGGCAGAGGGAGAAACAGGCTCCCTGCAGAGATCCCAGTGTGCTAGGACCCTGGGGTCATGCCCTGAGCCAAAGGCAGATACTCAATCACTGAGCCACCCAGGTGCCCCAGTCAGGTAATTTAATCCATTTATTTCAGGGAAAAGACTACAAAGGATTTGTTTACATAAAAGATATACGTTAATAGTATTAAAACATATCTCCTACAAAGAATAATTTCTTTTTCTTAAGAATTCACGCACCAACTAAAGAGCTTTATTTATTATTATTATTATTATTATTTTTACTAAAGAGCTTAAAAAAAAAAAAGAGCTTTTTTAATTGCCGATATACTGAGCCAAAAGGAAACCTCAACTGCCCTAAGGAAAAACAATACTTCACATACCACTAGTGTGGCTGATAATCTAACTTCATTATCTGACCACAGCATAGTGGGGGGAAAAAGGTCAATAATTAATCTCAATAGAGACAAAGTGTGTTAATACTTAAAACTATTATTCTCAATTGTCATTCTACCAAAAAGGAAGCCCAAACATCCTTAAAAAGTAATGATAGCCAAAAGTGTGTTCAGAAGTAAATCTGCAGGTTTTTTTCTTTTTAAATCATACTAATGTAAAAGGAAAAATAAATGAACCATGATTCAACCAATAAGATTAATAAAGAATGAAGAGTGATCACAGGAAAACAGGAAAGATATTAATGAAAAAAACAGCATTAATCATTAACAAATCTAAGAACTGGCCTTTTGAAAGGAAGAATAGCAACAGAACATCTAACAAAGAAAATAATATATAAAATATATCATATTAATATTACATATATTAAAATAATTATATTATGCTACAAATTACAAAATATGCCATTATATTACAGTTATATATGTAACTATATGTAATTATTAGTTAATAAATTTGAGAATCTTACGAAATGGACCTGGTTCTGAAGAATATAGATGAAAAAAAATTAAGATTGAAAATTTATCAAAGGAGCACCTCAAAGGCTTTAGGGACAGATGGTTTCCTTCAAACTTACAAGGATAGTAATCGTAAATGTCTCCAGAGGAAAGAATAGATGCAAAGTTTCACAATTTGTTTTGTGAATTTAACATCTTGATATAAAAAACCAACAGTAACAACGAAGTGGTAGAGAGGCAGAGTACAGACAGGTTAAACCAATCTAGGTTAGGAGGCTTGATTCTTCATTTACTACCTATGCAACCATATATTTGAGGAATAAATGAGAAAAAAAATAAAGAAAGTACACTTTACGAGATTCTCCTCATATCTCATAAGTACACAATTAATATTAGCTAGGTGCTGTAACAATATAGAACATATACACATGCACACTATCCAGTTCAAGAAACTATGGGGATCCCTAGGTGGCTCAGCAGTTTAGTGCCTGCCTTCGGCCCAGGGCGTGATTCTGGAGTCCCAGGATCGAGTCCCACATCAGGCTCCCTGCATGCAGCCTGCTTCTCCCTCTAACCTGTGTCTCTACCCCCCCCCCCATGTGCCTCTCATGAATAAATAAATAAATAAATAAATAAATAAATAAATAAATAAATATCTTAAAAAAAAAGAAACTATAAATGTCACTTAGGAAAATAAACACAAAGGCATGTATAAAATATTCTAATACTAAACCAACTGCATACTAAACAACCAAATTTCACTTGTAATATAAAAAGAAATAATATTAAAAATCTATTATTCTAATAAGTCCCATAAATGATTCTAATATGGCAAACTAAATGTCAAAAACCTCAACAGATACTGAGAAAAGATCCAAATTCCATTTTTAACAAAACCTTTGTAAAACCAAAAATGCTGCATAGCCACATGAAGAAAAGAAAAAAAAAATCAACAAAAAGTGAAACAAATAAAAAAAAAAAAGAATCCAGAGAAAATCAGGACCTAGACATGAAAGCTTATTGTCATTTTTGATACTTAATATTTTAAACGGTGGGCTAATATAACAGAAACACTAATCATGATTATATCAGCTTCTATATTTGTACTACTTTCCATATGTCCACATCTGTTTCATCCTGGCAACAAACTGGTGATTCTGGGTTATTGCCCCAAATTTCAGATGAAGAAACCAAAATTTAATGAGGTCAAGAAACATAATTTTCACTTGTTCAAGGCTACCTAGGTAGTAATAGAGTGGAGGCAGGACTGGAACTGATGTCAGCCTGACTCCAAGACCTGCAGTCATAATGACCAGTTTGTAAATGAAAACAAACCCAGAAAAAATTCAAATGAAGAGAGAGTTACCATAGTCCAAAGTCATGTATATATTCCCTCCCCTCAAAAAACAAGGTAATCAGTTACAACACAATGTGAATTAAAGGGGCTAGAGAAAAGAAAACATACAAAAACAGTATCTCTGTTATACATGATGTAACAGTAACAGCAAAGCATTCAAATATTTACTATTCCAAAAAAGAAATCTACCCAAAAAAGTATGGAACTAAAGACAAGCCTGAAATGTTATTTTGCCAATAAAAGAGAGATCTGAATAATTCAGAGGCAAATTTTCTTGAATGGGAAAACAAACTGTTATAAAGAAGCCAAGATTCATACAGTTGTCATAAATTGTCATTCAGCCTGTTTTGGGGAACACGGCAAAATGGTTCTAAAATTTTCCAGGAAAAATAAACAGGTAGAAATGCTTCAGAAAATATTTAAAAAGTGGAATGATCATGTAATGTCAAAGAATAGACAGAATAATAAACAGAAAACGCAAGGGAGACCTTGATAAATTCAATGACTGGAATGCAAAACAAATTGTTTTTGGAGAGGAAGATTACGTAAGAAATGGCATCGAGTAAATGGATCTCTATAAAAATTCAACTTAGAGCCTCCTACTGAATGCCAAAATAAATTCTACGTGGTTAGACATTAACATTGAAAAATGAAATAAGGGGGATCCCTGGGTGGCGCAGCGGTTTGGCGCCTGCCTTTGGCCCAGGGCGTGATCCTGGAGACCCGGGATCGAATCCCACATCGGGCTCTCGGTGCATGGAGCCTGCTTCTCCCTCTGCCTGTGTCTCTGCCTCTCTCTCTCTCTCTCTGTGTGACTATCATAAATAAATAAAAATTAAAAAAAAAAAATTTAAAAAAAAAAAAAAAAAGGAAAAATGAAATAAGGGCAGCCCGGGTGGCCCAGCGGTTTAGCGCCAGCCACCTTCAGCCCAGGGTGTGATCCTGGAGACCCAGGATTGAGTCCCATGTCGGGCTCCCTGCATGGAGCCTGCTTCTCCCTCTGCCTGTGTCTCTGCCTCTCTCTCTCTATGTCTCTCATGAATAAATAAATAAAATCTTAAAAAAAATGAAATAAAGCCCTAGATGAAAATGGAAGTTGGTATTTGAGACTTTGAGATAGGAAAGACTTTCTAACCTGAGCTCTTAACTTGGGGCCTATAGGTTACTTTGGGGTACAGAAAATCCTCTATTATACATGTGCCTGGGCTCATTTTAGGGGGAAAGCATACATAGCTTTCTTAAGCATACATAAAATTCTCCAGAAGGTCTAAAAAATGAGTCATGACTAACTGCAAAATTTATTATAAAAAACACAGATAATTGACTAATAATAATGAAAGAATAAAGAAAAAAAAGCCCCCTCTGCCAAAACAATCTGAAGCAAACTTGAAAGTAGATGACAGGGCAGCCTGGGTGGCTCAGAGGTTTAGCACCGCCTTCAGCCCAGGGCCTGATCCTGGAGACCCAGGATCGAATCCCAGGTCAGGCTCCTTGCATAGAGCCTGCTTCTCCTTCTGCCTGTGTCTCTGCCTCCCCTTCTCTCTGTGTGTTTCTCATGAATAAATAAACAAAATCTTAAAAAAGAAAGTAGATGAAAAATTGATAAAATACTTGTAATAACTATGGCCAGGGCTAATATGTGGAGCATATGCCAATAAGAAAAATATTAATAACATAAATGATTAGTACATGATTTGTAGAGGATTCACAGCATTTACAGCCCTTTCGAGTGACTTGGAAACACGTTTCTGAAATTCAAGTTGAATATCAGTTGCTAGAATTCAGGAGTTGATTGACACCCAATTTTCAACAAGTGGACAGAGACAGAACTCACAACGACCTAGAAGAATCTTCTTGAATCTAATCTTGCTTGACTGTGTTGGACAAAGCATTATGTTGTTAAAATGGATGGTAAAAGACTAATAGAGAAGGGAGGACAAGAGGAACAACAGGATCTGAAGGGAAGGTGATAGGCAGATTGAAGACAATCAAGTAGGAAATATTTTTGCAATAAATACATTGCGTATATTAAGAGTGTTTGAAACAGGCATCATAGTATTAGAAGTTACTGTACTATTCAAGCATAAAACAGTTGCTGAGCTGCTGAAAGTTGTGTAGGGATGCTTTTGATCTTTGTTTTTATATTTCTACATGCTTTTTTAAAAAAATGGTATGTATTATTTTAGTGATAATAATCTAATTTTTAAATGGTTCTATTGCTAGCAATATTGGTGATGGGTTTGCTCTTCTGGGATCTTTCAGTATTAAATATTTTAGTGCAAATGGAATCAGTGGATGACTGGTAATTTAATTTTGCCAAATAAGGACAGCACCATTTTATATAATTAAAAATTTTTTTTACCAAAATAGTACATAATTTCCAAATAAGTCACTTAAGAATTTTTTAAACTAAAAAAAAACCCTTTATTTTAAAAATTACCTGAATTATCTTACCAGTATTATTCTCCCTTGCCTGGTGATCTTTGAACACTCTTGCTAAATAGCATCTCTACAGACCAGATGGTCTCTGGGCAAACTTCCAATGTTATGATTTCTCAGACAAACTGATCACAAGTATTTTCTATTCCAGGTATGGTATTGCCTATAATGGGGAGTTTTAGCACAATGAACATTATAAAATTGAATACATCTGCTATGGCAATGAGGCTATGTCACCTCCAATGGCACCTAAATTCAGAGCAGTGAATAAGAATACAGCATGACTAATATGATCACTCCCAGATCATGCTTTCTCCAGGAAGCTCCCTCTTACATTCTTTCAAGTCAGTTATAAAGGTTTCCAATAGCCAAATCACAAGCAGGCGCCTCTGAGAGCCTGCCTTAAATTTCTCTCAATTCTCTTCCCTCCTCCCAACATTCCCTGGCTGTGTACCAAGTTTTTCAGATAAACTAGTTTGTCCACCAAAAATCGAAAATTAAAGGGTGCCTGGGTGGCTCAGTCAGTTAAGAATCCAACTCTTAATTTCAGCTTAGGTCATGATCTCAGGGTTGTGAGATCAAGCCCTGCATCTGGTTCCACACTGGGCATGGAGCCTAAGATTCTCTTCCCTCTCCCTCTCCCTCTGCTCCTACCCCCCTCTAAAAAAAAAAAAAAAAAAGATAAGACTTTGACTAGATTCTGGATGAACAATTTTAAACTCTGAAGTGATGCCCCATTTTCAATCATATATGGGCATGTTTCTCAATAATGGTAGAAAAAATATGGATTATTTCTCCTTTTCATTTAGCCTTGTTATATAAGTCTTGGTCTTGATTTCAAGCACAATTGGATAAAAAAAGGGTGAAACTCAGTTAATGCTGCAATCAAACAACAACAGTAAAAACTCATAAAAACCAAGTATAAGTTGGATCAACTTTATGACTCCACTTTTAGCAAAAATGATATCATTTCATTGGTGACCTACCTAATCTTTTCTTTATTTGCCATTATGCACCCTTCCCTACCCTTAGCCCACCAGCAATTTCTATCACAATATCATCCTTTGTTTTACTTTTTCTTTCATAGTGCTTAATGTCAGATGTAATTAACTTTTATGCTGTCCTTAGCTGGAACGCATGCTCTCTGAAGGCGAGGTTCGAAGCATCATATGCATTTGGGATGAACCTGCTCTACCATTCTGGCAGCTAATGTTTGGAACATACATGCTTTGCTCATAGCTGTATTCTAGTTCTAAGCATGGTGCCAGACATACATGGAGTTACATCAGAATTCTGATGCTAGGGGATCCCTGGGTGGCTCAGCGGTTTAGCGCCTGCCTTTGGCCCAGGACGCGATCCTGGAGTCCCGGGATTGAGTCCCGCGTCAGGTTCCCGGCATGGAGCCTGCTTCTCCCTCCTCCTGTGTCTCTGCCCCCCCCCCCAATAAATAAATAAATAAATAAATAAATAAATAAATAAATAAATAAATAAATCTTAAAAAAAAAAAAAAGAATTCTGATGCTAAAGGTTGCAACAGTGACCATAAGATGCATTGCAATTTCTGAGATGGCAAAAAAAAGTGTTTCAAAATAAAGAGATGATGGTAACAAGCATGACTCAATAAGTATTTCTTGAATGAACCAGTCAACATTTAAAGTTAAAACTAAATTTCTCAGCAGTATACCCCACTAACTATAGCTACCCAAACAGATACCTATTCATATTTTTGAATAACTAAGAGATTTCCTTCTCACCACTTATTCATTCACTTGTTATATGAATATTTGATTGCCTTCTATGTGCCCAACCTTGTTCTTGGTGCTCCTGGGGCTCACAGCCTGGGAGAGTTTCCTTCCTGTGATCTAGAGACCACTTGCAATTGAATTACCCAAACTATTTTGGGGGCTTCAACATCTGCATTTTTAAAAAAAGATCTTATTTTTAAGTCATCTCTATACCCAACATGGGGACTGAACTCACAATCCTAAGATCAAGAGTCACACGCTCTACCAACTGAGCCAGCCAGGTGTCCTCAAAAATCTGCAACTTTAAACAAGATTCCGTATGACTCATACATACTAAAGCTGAAAAAATAATCCTTAGAGTATAGCTTGAATCCCTCTTTTTCTTTAAAGTCCTTCTAAATCATCCCTATTCCAAGTTTTATCCCCTTTCTCCATACTCATGGCCCTTATACTTCATGGCAGCCATTTGCAATTAACCATATCTTGTTATAGCTCTTTAAACAGAAAGGTGATGCAGTGCAATAGTGCATTCTGGCATCACATCGCCTTGAGTTCAATTTCCAGATCTACCATTTACCACCTGGATAAACTTCTAAGCCTCTTCCTACATTTGAAATAGGGAGATAATGCCTATTCAGAGCAAGCATTCAGTGAAAGCTGTTTTTATTTTTCAGCATTTTATTTTTGGATTTTACCTTTTTGTACTTTTACGCACTACTTCCACACTCAGTTGAGGCCCATGGCATGCAGAAAATTTGTCTCATATACAGCATATCAGAGTCAGATGTACAATGACTTTATGGGTTAGAAAGAAGCTACCAGACTTCAAGGGAATTCTGTTTTTCTGGGATATGCAAAGAATACAAAACTTTACTTCACGTTCGTCATGCCTATGATCACTCAGTAAGGTTCAGAATCACCACAAAGAGAGAAATGAAAATTCAAGATGGCAAGAAATAAGCCAATCTTCTACACGCAAACTATCTTTCTTTTTGTTTGCAGGTCGTATACAAGTTATCACAGCTTACTTCACTATGAATTTGTTGCTTTGAGCTTTTGACAAATCAAATGCCATAATCGACTTGTTGAGGTCAGAACGAATAAATCTTGCATGCTAGTGAAACGACATGCTTTTCAATCTGTCAGCTCCACTTCTCTTCTTTATGTTTCCCTCATACTGATGGCAAAACATATTATGATTCTTCAAAAACAGTAAAAAGAATGCTGGAATCAGCTAACCACAAAAATAATAGCGTCACTAGTAACAATTAGCTTCTTCTGAACAAATGACACAAACATATCCTAGAGGTAAAAAATTACAGGTGAAGACCACTTGACCATATGCCAGATGGACTCAAATCTCACCCTGAGAGGATAAATCAGGGTTGAGTTTTAACTGGGTTTCAATATAGAGTTTAGGAAGAAATCTGAGAATGTTCAAATACAAAGACAGTGATATCTGATGAAGCCATACAGTAAGTCATTTTGGAGAATGTACTTAAAATATGCTTTGATTAAAGCGATGAAGTTAGTAAACTATGGTACAAAACTATAATGGGCCCTGGGGATAAAAAATAAAAGCTTCTCTTATGCTTAGCAAAAAAAAATTATATTTGATAGTATTTGGGGTGTTACCATAGACACTATCAAGAACAAAAATTTCCTGGCAAAGAATAAAATCCACGAACCCTCAAGAGATTAAATTTAAATACTAAATTTTACATACTTACATACTTCTTGAAAACCTACTAACTCATTAGGTTTTCTAAGCAATCTTAGGGGTAACTGCCTAAAAGTCAATTTGCTATTAATGCTCTATTTAAATTAAAGGACATGGCAGTCGATGAACAATTTATAATGTAAATAAATCCATATTCTATATTTTCTCTCTTTTAAAAAATGTAAATTGTCTTAGTCATTTATAGAAACCATGATCTTAGTGAATTCTAAGAATTACATAATAAATTGCTAGGGGAGCCAATGCACAGTCAGTAATTGTAGGAGGAACTGGCTACTGGCTACAGGTCTTGTTGCAAGACCTGTAGGCCCAGTGATCTAGTCCCATGGGTATTTAAGCTTCTTTTCTCAGAATCCCAAATGGAACACAATCTAGCCAAGAGCTCTATGAAGAAACAAGAACTCAGCCTTCAGTTTTTCTTTTCCTTCAGAGCACATTATCTAATTCATTCCCTGTTTGCTGCACTTGCAAAATGAACATCAAATCTATCCACTTCTGTCTCCATCATCATCATCTTGACCAGGCTACCCTAATCTCTCCTGAACTATGGTACTAGCTTCCAAAACGGTACCTGCTTTGCTCCCACACTAAGAGTTCTCCAAGCAGAAGCTGGAATAATCTTTAAAAATTTTAATCAAATCATGTCTCCCTCCTTAAAAGACTCCACATACCTCTATCATGCTTACTTACTATAACATCCTATGTGATCTAAACTTTTCCAAACTTTCAACTCATACTACCGATGCATATCTTCCTATTTCTCAAACCCAGTAACCTTGTTCCAACTATGTGGTCTTCCCAACTTGCTCCTTACTCTCCCTGGAATGCTCTGTCCAGTTCCATATATGAGCCATCTTATATTTCAGGTCTCAGCTAGAATGTGACCTCCTCCAAAAGGTCTCTCCATTATCACTCTAGATAAAATGGTTCCCTTCATCAAATCACTCTTCATTATTCTATTCTGTTTATGTTGTTCTTAGTACTCATCATTTGGTTTGCTATAGAGTGCCTTGTCAAATAGTACAAAAATTCCATGTGTGTCAACCCACCATTCAACTTACAGTGTCTAGTGTAGGAACTGACAACTAGTAGACCATTAATACATGTCGACTGAATGGATGAATGATTCCATATAAGCTCAATATTACCAACAACCATATACTCTTTATACACATTTCAGAGATGAGGAAAATGAGATTCGAAGTTTCTTTCCAGTGGTGCCTGGGTGACTCAGTCGGTTAAGTGTCTGCTTTCAGCTCAGGTCATGATCCCAGAATCTCAGGATCGAGCCTTGCATTGGGCGCCCTGCTCAGTGAGAACCCTGCTTCTCCCTTCACACTGCTCCTGCTTTGTCTCTGTCTCTATCTTAAATAAATACATAAATCTTTTTTTTTTTTTTAAGAAGTTTCCTTCCAAAATCCCTTCTCACACACTTTTTTTTCCCCTCTAGGCTTAAACTATAAAAAGCTTCCTACATTGTTATTTTCTCAGAGTGGTCTCATTGCTTATAGAATTCTCAGGCCCAGTGTCCTTTGCGATGGAATTCTTGTCAAGATGGTGGAGAGGATGGCATAACATAGATAGTGATATAATTACTATAAAATGGGTCAAATCCCAGGGGACACCAAAAAGGTCTTCTCACCTTTGTCTTAAAGTGATATTGCTTAGGTTAAATCACAAATCTTGGAAATTTATTCCATGAGACATTTCTAATGTAACATATGACACCTGATAAGGAAAAATGCTGGGGATTACAAGTGAATTGAGAACTACTCTTCCTAAGAAGTGATCTTTATTTTTTAACTTTTTAAAAGATTTTATTTATTTGTTCAGAGAGACAGAGAAAGGCAGAGACACGGGCAGAGGGAGAAGCAGGCTCCCTGTGGGGAGCCCCATGTGGGACTTGATCCCGGGACTCCAGGATCATGACCTGAGCCAAAGGCAGATGCTCAACGAATGAGCCACCCAGGTGCCCAGAAGTGATCTTTATTTATTAGGAAACTAATAAGAGTAAAATATGTTCAGTGAATAATTACTTTTGAACATACAGCTAAGCCAAAGAAGCAGCTAACAATCACCTGATCACCTATCTGTCCTCAGTGCACTCTCTGGGCGACTCGACTACCCATCCTTTCTTAGTTTCCCCACCTCAGGAAGGGGATAGAAAACATGAGCTGCATCTCAAGACAACACAAGGTGAAGGAGCCTCCTGACCAGGGCTTTCCAGCAGTTCAGGACACCTCTGGAAGCTGTACTGTTTTAAGCCATTAACCACTAGTTAGGTACAAAGTTGAGTCCAGTGAAAATTGGCTTCCACATAATTTGAACTCGAAAAGTGCTAGAGAACACAGTGTATTGTCTGTGTGTGTGTAGACATAACAAAGCTATTTTCATGCACAGTCCTGGCAGAAGGCCCGTGGTAACTGCTCTGTGGGTCTGGTTACAATTATTTCACTATAGGGAATAATTCAGGACAGTACATCCCTTCTCTGTCCGCTCGGCCTCAAGTGGAAATGTGTGCTGTTTTTACCTCACCAACCTTTTCAGCCCTCCTCCCTGATCACATTTTAAGTCTCCCCACCCTCCTCATGCTACATATCCCTACCCTTCATGCCAGAAACCTCAGCTAAATGCTAAGCCCAAACTATGACACTGAAGCACTCAAGAAACTCTTGAGAGTATGGGGAGAGGGGGAAGGATTGTATGTTAACTCCATCCTTACCCTTGTAATTCTACGGAATCTGGGCACATGTGCCTATATTCTCACTCTTTGTGCATGTGCTTCTGAAGTTCTCAGCAAAAGAAGCAAAACTCTCCTAAAAGAGGTGGTATGTTCTCTGCTACTTTACCTCAACAACCAAATGCATTTGTCTCTCCGCCCACTGCAGCATTTCATACAGGGGAATGTGGCCCTTGGGAGAATTTCTGATGGAATATGTTATATTGACATGTGTTTTTAATTAAAAAAAACAAAGATAAGAAGAGTTTACAAGATATCAGGCCTAAGATGCAAACCCCAATATTTAGAAATGTTTATGTCTATCGAGTCCTTCTTATGTGGTCTCTTTGTGAGACGGGTCACTTCTAGAACTTTGAAGCCCCTCAATCAGTGACTTCAACTCAGCTTATTAAAAACTCCAGGCACCATCTCAACTGTCATTGGTATTAATTCTCACAAGAATTGAATCTCAAATACTTGAGGCATTTCCTCCTATTTTTCCTGCACCGGAAACATACAGAAGACAGAAGTTGTAATGAAAGGTAGAGCCAAAGCATACAGTGGTTGATCTGTGGGAACTGCATTAACATTTAAAAAAAAAAGATTTATTTATTTATTCATGAGAGATACAGAGAGAGACAGAGAGAGAGGCAGAGACACGGGCAGAGGGAGAAGCAGGCTCCTTGCAAGATGCCCCATGTGGGACTCGATCCCACGACTCTAGGATCATACCCTGAGCCGAAGGCAGACACTCAACTGCTGAGCCACCCAGGCGTTCCCTGCATAACATTTCTATAGATGGACTTTGTAGGTTTAAAAGAAATGCAGATGGTAAGTTTAATTTCCTGAGAAAAGAATTTTCAGGATGGTTTTCCTGAAATCAACAGCATATGGTATGGATCTTCCTGTGGCTCAACACGTCTTTAATTCTTCACGCATTGACCTTTCCATGTCTCATATTATCCCTTCCACTAAAGATCAGAGGTAGAGGGGCTTCTCTTGGAAGCTAACGGAGGGAATAATATCATGTCTTCTTTTTACCCACACTAAGCCCAGTTCTAAGGAACAATAAGTCAACTGGGTAAGAGAGGAGTTGAGGTAGTGTGAGGAGAAGTCACTAATCAACACCAACTAGAGGAACTGAAATATAAAAATAATGAATATATGAAATTGAGCAATTCTGTTCATTTTATTCTCCTGGTACAGAAAAGAAGAAGGTTGGACTAGATGGGACTGATTTAATGTTTGTTTGGAAATGACCTTTTGCAAAATGCTGTGCTTAGATGTCATGGAGAATATAAAAGTGTCATGGCACCAATGTTCCAAGTTGGATCATGGAGGCTGGCCATTTCTATTTTCATCCAAATCCTCCACATTCTGAAACCCTTTGCCCCAAAATGATGTCACTGGCTTTCTTAAATAATTTGTGCATATATGTTAGTGTACATTTGCCTCCCTTTGAAGGCAAGTGACATGTTTTACCAATAATCGAATTACGTCCTGCTTAATTCACTTAGCATCTAGCATAAAGCTTTAACTTTTTTAAACCATGTATTAGATATTTGTTATATGTATATAAATAAAGACTGCAAGGTACAATCCTTAGTCTCAAGGAGTTTAAGACTCATTTGGAAGAGAATACAAATAAAAATATCTGTAGTACAACAATAAATTAACTAAGTTACCTAGTACCATATTCTTTCCATATACATTCTATAACCTGTGTTCTACAAATACGAATATATGTTATGTTCCAACAGGACATTTGAAATAGGAGAGAACAGATACGTAATAAGAAGAAAGTAAATGAGCCTACTTAGAGATGTGTGTATATGTATACCCATGGAGCTAGCTAGCTAGCTAGTATACAGAAGGAGCAGGTATATTTCCAACACAGAATGAAAGCTGTCACCCCAATTTACTTATTTCCAGAAGTTAGGTTCAGATATATTAGATGTTCTCAAAGGAAGGTATCCCTGAGGCCCCTGAGATATGAG
This sequence comes from Canis lupus dingo, assembly GCF_003254725.2. Classification (NCBI taxonomy): domain Eukaryota; kingdom Metazoa; phylum Chordata; class Mammalia; order Carnivora; family Canidae; genus Canis; species Canis lupus. The sequence goes on from NC_064243.1 coordinate 82,458,005, forward strand.
ATTTGAGGAAAACACTTTGAGGTCACTTAAAACAAGGATTTGTGGAAGATGCTTTTGTGTCAGTACTCTCCTTGTCAAGGTCCTTTATCTAGGACTTTAGAAGTTTCTACCTGACTCAGTCCCTTTTACTCATCATTTACTGTGTAACACTTCTTGGTTGCTAAACATATATTACTCAAATTTCCAATGAGAGACCATTTACAACTTAAGGCCAAAAGGTTTCTTTAGTAAACTTAAATTTTGAATGTTCTGAGTTAATGCTGGTAATTGAGCACATAAAAGACACCACTAAACTAGCTTCTCTTTGCTAATAGTTATAGACTCAGGTCAGGGAAACTTTCAGTAAAACATAGTTTAAGAAACTGAATAGTAGGGGCAGCTGGATGGTTCAGGTGGTCAAGCATCTGCCTTCAGCTCAGGTCATGATCCCAGGGTCCTGGGGTCCAGCCCGGAGTTGGCTTCCTGCTCAGTGGGGAGTCTGCTTGTCCCTCTGCCTCTTCTTCCCCCCATCTTATGCTCTCTCTTACTCTCAAATAAATAATTAAGGCTTAAAAAAAAAAGAATCTGAACAATATATTTGTATGGACATCAGTTATTTCCATCTTTATTTTATAAACCATTTTACAGGAAACATCATTTGCTAGCAACTGTCTTTTCTCTTCCCAGGGGGCTAGAGTACTAGCCATACACACACACACACACACACACACACACACACACACACTAGCATCAAGATGTACTAGCTAAATATATACTAGTGTCAAAATCTAGCTCTTTATACATGTGACCTAGTGTTCCAGGCTGCTTATCTAAAACTGTTAGTCATGTTTCACCACATTCTTCATTTAAGGACACTCATTTTACTAGAACTCTCTGAGTTATGCCATGCCAAAAGACATCACTTTAAACAGCAATGGCCCAAATGAAAATTAGCTCACTCGTAATCACTGATTATAAAAATTCCCTCTTCACTCAGCTGAAAAACCCAAAAATTCCTTTCAAATACACAAAACCCCAATAATTGAAATAATATAAACCTCTGAACTAATATATACATGACGAAAGCATCCCAATACAAAAGTTTTCTTCCCTCTCTCTATGATGACAATATTTTCTCTTATTCTGAAATTGCTTACAGTTTTTAGAAGGCTAAGAAATGTATGGCTTTCAGTGCCCAGGAAACAGGTTTGGGAGCAGGAGGAAATGGCCTTATTTACTAAAAAGGCAAAGTTTGCAACCAGACTGCCAGAGGCAGCTGGAGAGAAGAGGCTCAAACCCAGGAAGAGCAGGAAAGGTGGTAGATTTTTAGAGGCACCCAGAACCCTTTCAATCTTGGGTATAATATACTTTTACCTGAGTATCTGGGGTGCACTACTCTGGAATCTGTCACAACATATGTTCTTACACACTTGTGGGAAAAAAGGATGGCCTTCGGAGTGGGGGTGTGTGTCCTGTGAACTGTCACAGCAGAGTTAACTTATGACCAAGCTTTTGTGGAGCTCGGATAAGAGATCTGCACCCTTTAAGCTTATCTGTTTCTATGTTTTGTATCTGTTTTTATTTTCTTTTCTCTTAGATTCCTAAGAGGTGTTTTGTTTTGTTTTTTCTTCATTTGGGGTTAAAGCTCGGAGCATAGGGGAGCGAGAAGAATCAGGATGGCAGAGAGGGCAATTGTTGAAGTAGCTCGAGAGGAGAGTGTACTGTTCTACTGATGCAGCCAAGCACCTGGGGATGCAAAGAAATTGGGCTGTGAGCAGCTCAGGAGGTGGGAGCCTCCCCTGAGTGGACACTGTAATCAGGCATCATTAGGAGAAATGGGAATTCCTCCCTCTAGGGCACGGATAGTTGGGTCGGGCCCACACATGGGGACTGAAGCTCCTGCAGGCAGCTCTCCCCCCCCCCCCCCCCAACTAGGCCTCATCGTTCCTTGCTGACCTGAGCAGGGGATGCGTATCTGAAGTAGTGGCAGTGCCCCTGGGGTGTAAGTCTGCCTCGCTTGTACCTTTCTCTCCTCTCTCCTTACAAAGGAGTATCTTGGAGATCAGGCTTTTCAGCTTGTGAGAGGAAAGGCTGATTCTCCAAATACCAAGGTCCAAGTGTTGTTGAGAAGTACTAGTATAAGAGGAGCTCCTGGGGGAGTGGGGGCTGCTGAGTGGGTGGGTGTATTTGCAAGGCTTACACTTAGCGCTTGCAAAACTGTAGCCTTGGCCTGCTGTCACTTGAGCTCCTTGCTACAATTTCTTACTTCCAGATACATTTGACGCATGCAGGAGGCCCAGGCTTACTGACCCTGGTTTATTATCATCAATATCTGACCCACTGTTTTAATATTCAGCCGTCTTTTTCCTTAACCTCCAACTTCTCTTACAGGCAAAGACTGGCCTGTGGAACAAGCCCACGGAGTTAAGAGGCAAGGCTTATCCTGTGTTATTTTATCAGATTATTGACCATCTACTTTGGTACCATGATCAAACTGTACTGCTTAAAATCTTAGCATACAGTGGATTCTTCCGGGCAGAGCATATCCTGCAACCTTCCTTCCACCCATCACAGTTTAGTCTTTAAAAATGCTCAAAATGCAAAGAAAGAGAAAACAGGTAAAGCCTTTCCCAGCCCTAAAGCAAATTTATCAGCCCAACTGAGTGGGCTGTTTGGGGCACAAAAATAATGATTTTCCATTTGAGCTTAAATAGTGGTCAAAAGAATTGTTGATATAGTCATGTTATATTAATATCCCAAGGAACTGAATACCATATAAGCTAAGTTTGAGATTATAACTGGTTTTTTGGGAGGGGTGCAGGCAAAATTCCTGACTTTTTCTTTTCCCCTTCAATATTTTGTGCACAGGAAAATATTCCTGAGAGAAACCCCAAAACTTCAGGATGAAGATAATATATTTTCAAAAATCCCATCAACAGTGACCAACTTAAAAAAGACAGTTAATGGACTTCTGGGGTCACACCTGCCCAGTGGAAAAGTTGTCAAGTGAAAATTTAATAGGATAAGTATAACACAAGTTCTCTGCTACTTTATTTTATTTTAAAGATTTTATTTATTTATTCATGAGAGACACAGAGAGAGAGAGGCAGAGACACAGGCAGAGGGAGAAGCAGGCTCCATGCAGGGAGCCCGACGTTGTACTCGATCCCCGGTCTCCAGGATCATGCCCTGGGCTGAATATGGCATTAAATCGCTGAGCCACCCAGGCCGCCCTATTCTCTGTTACTTTAAAAGATATAATATGCTGAATGTTTACTTCTTTAAAAGCTATAATATGTGTTTACCAATTTAAGAGGTATAATACGCTGAAATGATTAATATTTAACCTCATCAAAAAGGAAGAAATACGGGGGGCACGTGGGTGGCTCAGTGGTTGAGCATCTGCCTTTGGCTCAGGTTGAGATCTTGGGGTCCTGGGACTAAGTCCTGCGAGCCTGATTCTCCCTCTGCCTATGTCTCTGCCTCTCTCTCTGTGTCTCTCATGAATAAAGAAATAAAATCTTTTTTTTTTTTTTAAGGAGGAAATACAAATACTTGTGGGAAGCTGGATATTCCTCAGCTCCAATCCTTAGGCAAGAGGCCAGCAAGAGAGAGGACACCTGCTATGTCCTGAATGCTTCTATCCTCACAAAATTCATACGTGAAACCTACTGTCCAATGTGATGGTACCAGGATGTGAGGCCTTTAGGGGGTGATTTGATCAGGAAGGTTGAGCCTTCATGAGAGGGATTAGTGCCCTCTAAGAGATCCTAGAGAGCTCCCTTGCCTTGCCTCTTCCTGCTGCCCTGGGACCCACCCCGGAAGCGGGCTTTCACCAGACACCAGATCTTCCAGTGCCTTGATTTTGGACTTTCCAGCCTCCAGCAAAATGAGAAATAAATGTTTGTTGTTTATAAGTTGCCCTATGTGTGGTATTTTGTTGCAGCAGTCTGAACAGACTAAGGCAGCCCACATCCAGAGCTGTGTTCTTCCGTCTGTCTCCAAGGCTTTCAATTTACTCTTTCCATATGACATTAAGGCCCGATCGCCCTAACACAGGCTCCCTGCCTCAAAGAGGGGTGGCTGTAAATGTACTATGGACGAGTCAGGACCTTTCTTATCAAAGCACCTGAGTGTCATCATGACTCTGGTATTCTTTTCCTGTCCCTGCTATTGTTGCACATCAAGGGTACAACTAAATCAGGGTAGCTTTCCATTCCTCCCCCCGGGCAGGGGTCGAAGGCTATTTTCGGGAAAACACTTACAGTTATTACTTCAGTGGCTTTTATGATCCTCTTGTAGGAGGGTGTCAGAGCGCAGACCCACAGCCCCCTTTCTAAAATCCTTGGACTTGACGCATTTGGAATTCAAAGGTTTTTGAGATACAGCATCCACAGCATATATTACATACAACTTCCAGTAGGGGTCTGAGCCAGCACCTCATAACCAAACACATTCATATTTCTGCAGTAAGATGTATGAATTTTTACAATCAGGACTGCGAATAGCCTCAAATCAGTTCAGGACAAGCTCTGCCATCAGATGAGTTTGTGTGTCAAATGTGCAAAAAGTACTTTCAGTTTTCTGGACGTTTCATAATTTTGAAATTGAGGGTAAGAGAGTATAGATCTGTATGAGGTTTTGAAAGAATTAAGATCAGGTATTTCAAAGAGTGAAGACAGCAAAATCTGCTGGTGTTTACAGAAAGAAGAGGTGAGACCTACCGCTCGTAATCTAAGGGGCCTTTCAAAGGGAACTTTTCCGACACAGAATTTGACCACGTTGACTAAGACTGAAGGTAGTAGATGGGTTGTTCCTGTCTCTGTGCTTCCGGTCCTATGACCTTGACACATTCTGTCCCCCAGAGGGAGCGCTATTGTCATGGAATCTGAGCTGCCTCACTGTTCTGCAGGGTAAGGGCCCCCAACTGCTCTGAGACTCCCAGGAACATTCCCAGACTAGAATAAAAACCTCAACAAGGCAAGAGTGTTGGAGCCAATTGGCATGCTTGCACTATGACTCCATAATAAAGTAATTACACAGTTTGATTTTTTAAGGATATAAAAACCAAAAAAAAAAAAAAGTGCTTTTTTTTTCTTAATATAGGGAAAACAACTCTTTTTAGAATCCTAATCTTTGGTGTTTTAAAGGTGGGATTTAGAAGGTTCTACTCTGGGCTCTTGTGCTAGGGATCCTATAGTAGGGAGTGGGTAAGTTGTCCTTGAGATGAGGGGTTGTCGCCAGCGGAGACATAGGGAGATAAAGGCTTACTTGGCTTCCAGGGCCAGCGCGATGATGCCCGCAGCCATGGGGGCCGAGGCCGACGTCCCAGTGTGGTTGTCCGTGCAGCGCTGCCTCAGATCCGTAGTAATCTAGAAGACAGAAATGGAAAATTCAGGATTCTGGGGTCAATGTGAGTCAGATGCTAGTAGAAAGACATTCACTCATCAAAGTGGAATGGAGGGGTGTTGAAATAGTTGTTTTAAATTCCTTGTTCTTGTACTCCTGTGACTCTATCACTTTTAGAGAATTGCCTGTGTAAATCAACTTTGAAAAGAGGAGCATTTGGAAATCGGACTCCACTTCTGTTAAAAACCAGGGTCAGGACTAGGGTGAGAGTCTCTGGCTTGGAACAGACGGGTTATGCAAGTGTCACTTTAAATTTTACCGCCCCCCACCCCCCTTATCCCTTGCTTGCTTCACCCCAGACCCAGCTCTAGTTAAAACTAAAGTTCTTTCATTATCCCATTTTTAATAATCAGATATGATGAACCAATAACCAGACAGTGAGCTTGGCGTTGGTAGCAGAGAAGCACACGATCTGGCCCCTGCCCTCCCAGAACTGAGCTACTGGGAGAGCCACAGGTTGAAGCAAAGGCACGCTCTGCCAAACAGAACACGGGTTTTTAGCATCCATAGAAATGTTGCATGGATGAACCAAGACCTCCTCAAAGATTTAACGTGAATACTAAAAACAAGCTTGAAGACAGTGTGGTTGATGGAAGATTACAGCGCTGAGTGCCTGCCGGTATATTACAGAAGGAGATTCACCATTTCTCCCATTTTTGAAATCGGAATGTGAGGACTAGATCATTTTTTTCTCTTGGTTTGAATCCAGTTTACTTCAGCTGTGGCTGAATAACATTCCCATCAGCAAGAGCTCTGCCTATTAACCTTTCTCTCATGATCATTCCACCCCAGGAGAAAGACGTTAAACCGAGATTCTCCTTAACAAGACAAATTAAACACTCTGACATAAGATTTCGCAAACCAGTGAAACACTGAAGATTTAAAAAAAAAATAAAATAAAAATAAAAAAATAAAAAAAATCCTCCCCAACAAGCATCCGCTTTTGCCTCCTTGGGGCTGATGATGCTCCTGCTGGGAACACACAAGTCTTGTGAGAGGAGCTGGTGGTTTCTTTGCAGTTATTGGAAGACAGTAGTTAAGCTTTCTTTGGGATCAAGACCAGCTTATTGTCCCTATTTTACAGACAGGAAAACTGAGGTGAAAGGTCATCAGAAAGGTGTGGGGGGATAAAGGTGGCTGAAAACAAAGTCTTGCTGTTCTGAGGTGTATCCTTCCAGAGGCGTGTCAAGATTGGTTGATTTGGAAAGAAATCTGATCTTAGTAAAGAAGACAGGAAGACAGTGCTGTGTAAATTTTCAGAAATAAGCCCACCCCTAAAAGTTTCCTCAGGGTCCCATGAGGACGTCTGAATGAACTCTTTAATTATCTGGGGTGGCTCTAGATTGACACGCTGGCTGGCCTAGTTTCACATAGGGCCATCAGTTTTGTCTTTTCTCTGGTCCTTTTGACACTTTTAGTGTCACCAGACTATCCACCAGATAGTCCCTGATACACAAATGGCAGAATGAACAAAAATATATAGAACCATAAAGACGTGGTGGTGGGAGACAGGAGGCAAGCCTTACCCTCTTTTCTTGAATAACCAAATGGTGATCAAGAGCCCCGACAGTGTGTTTGGCAAGCAGGGTAGGGTGCTTCTTGATTAACGGACCTGATTAACTCACCATCTCCTGAACCTCCATGTTGGATGCTTGCAAGATGTTTGGGTAAACAGAGCACTACCCACTTGTACATAAGAAACTTTCTGGGTTTTTAATTGTTGACTATGAAAGGTATTTCTTTCTTTTTTTTTTTTTTTTGTTGAGATAAAAAACACGCAACACAAATTTACCCTTTCAACATTTAAGTGTCCAGTATAGTATTGTTAGCTACATGCACATCACTGTACCACAGATCTCTAGAACGTTTTTTTATCTTGTGTGAATAAAACTCTACCCATTAAACAACTCCCCATTCTCCCCTCTGCCCAGCCTTTGGGCATACCATTCTACTTTCTGTTTCTACAACTTTAACTACTCTGGGTACGTCATATAAATGTAATTGCATAGCATTTGCCCTTTTGTGTGTGTGTGACTGATTTACTTCACTTAGAATAACGTCCTTGAGTCTCATTTTGTCGGAGCATACGGCAGGATTTCCTTCGTTTCAGGCTGCATAATATTTCATTGTATGTATTTACCACATTTTCTTTCTTCATCTTTCCATCAACAGACACTTGGGTGGCTTCCATCCCTTGGCTGTTGTGAATGCTGCTGCAAGGAACATGGGGATGCAAAGACCTCTTCTCAATCCTGTTTTCGATTCTTTTGAATATACAACCAGAAGTGGGACTGCTGGATCATTGCAAAGATACTCCTACTTCATTTGAAATTGTGGGTAGATTTGTAGCCTTGTTTTCCAAAGGCCTGGTCCCTAAGTCAAGGCATAAAAAACCCCAGAAGCAGCCTGTTTCCGAGTCTCCAGATCCTCTGTTGTTGAGAGATGGCCCTGCCTGCATTCTTCTCATTTTACCTCACCCTCATGGTCACATTCCTTTGCCAAATTTTCTTTTTTTCAATGACTTGTGCCTGGATTCAAGATTTTTCACGATATCTTCCCACTTGGCTCCTTTTGCTTATTCTTCAGCTATACCAGACACTTTCGATGCAGAGAAACAAATCCAGAATAAACACCCCAAGCGCGTGTAACGTTTTTGAGTCGAATAAATAACTACCTCCAGCCAACCTCAAACGTGAGTGATAAAAACTTTATGATGTCGGGTCTGCAACAGCAATATGCCTCATCCATACACAGTCACCAGGTAGAGACATATATGCTGTTCGTTTAAATAAAAAGCTGCTCTGTACTTTTCTATACAAACCCCAACCACATGTTAAATGCTCTTTAATACGGGCAAGCTTGTGGGAATTCCCAATTGGCATGGGGCTCTCACTTATTTATTTTTCAATCATTTTATCTAAATGGAACGTGAGTAGTAAAAGAGTGAAAGGGGGTGGAGCAGGAAGGTGACGGAGAGTAGAAGGGAAAAAGGAACAGAGAGAAAAGAAACAAAAATAGCCTCCCTCCCTCTCATCCTGCTTGAAGGGTGAAATTCCAGCTGGGTCATTTCAAGAGGAAGTTACTGTCACTGGTGGAAATAGTTAGGTGTAAATTACCGGAAAGATCTAAGGCAGGGCTTTCATCATTAAGAGAAGCCACAGTATCAGGGAGTTTTTAGGTCTATCTTTAGAATGAAAAGGCAAAGACCACCAAGAAGCACGCAATCTTGAAGAAAAATGATGTCCCGAAAACTGGAACCACATGGGGTAACCCCATTAATCACAACGCATGCATGCAAGATCTGACAGCGTAATTTAAAAGCAAAGTTGCGTGGACCAGTCGGCCCGTGTCACAGAGCAGGGAGTCTGGAGGTTCTACATGTGAAAACGGAACAATAAAGCCCTTTTAAAGCACGTCTCGAAATTTGGTCTTCAGTCCTAAGGGCGCATCTTAACGCCCTCCAAATTCCCTCGGTTCACAACCCAAATCAGAAACAGAATTTCCTTCTGCAGAACTTCTCAGATTTGCTCAGGAAAATATCTTTTCTGTCCATCAGAGTGAAGGAAACAGGAGATGACACCAGGCCTCGAGCCAGATCAAAGCTGTCCTGATCAGCAAATTGGATGTTCAGCCTGTCTCAGGATGGGTAGCAGATGGTTTTTTGGACTCCACCATGTTAGGGATGTCATCTTTATTTGGTGAGAACGGGTGGGCGTGGCTCAGGTCTAGTCACACTCACTCTGAGTAGAACCATGGGTTTTTCTCCTCCTAAGCTCCTATTTCCTGCTATTTCACATTTCATTAGTTGGGCTGATTGGATCTTTTATTCCAGCCTGTTGAGGAAATTCTCCAGGGCACCTCAGCTCAGATTGACTTTGGCCATGAGTGACAAATCTTAATAGCAACCCTGCAGTTAAGAGTTTCTATCTCCCTGATATCTTGTGATCTCTTTTTTATTTTGAAGGTGCCATATTGTCTCATATCTGTTAAAAGAGCAATGGAACAGATATTTTTAAAACATGAAATGATTCTACTGTCTGTTAGGTTGAATTTGTTTCTGGTGTGGATTTTGATTTGGACTAGTAATGTGCCAGAAAAGCTGTTTCAAAGACAGCAATGGGGGATAAAGGCAGAAAATAAATCTTCAATGTGTCAATGAACAAAATAGAAGAAGCTGATTTATTAAGCACGGCAAAATAAAAACGGGATGGAGGACCAATTAATGCTTTCTGTGTTCAACCAAAGTCTGGTATAAAAGTCAATCATGACCCACGAGTCCACACAAAATCCCAGTCCTGTGTTGGTATAGGAATCTGTAAATGCAAAGTACAAATGTAAGGTTTTGCTTACAAATGTGAGGTTGCTAGCACCAGAGGAGGATGCCATCTTATATCATTTTTGCATTTCCATCATGTTTAGCTTGGTGCTAGGTATGGAGCAGAAGCGTATTTATTGGCTAAGTTGAATTACTAGTATCAAGCTCCCTCATACTCATTTTGCTCTACACTTTAAACTCCCTTAACCATTAGGAAAGACTGCCAGGTTGCTTCTTGGTCAGCTCATACACATAAACTTATAAGCCACCTATAAAAACTATGTGTGTATACGCGTGTGTAAAATCCAGGGGCTACAGTACAGCTATCCCTCACCAGTGCCATTGCTACCACAAGCTGGACTGCTTCAAAAACTACCACCATTTGCAACAAGCGGGACAACACGCAACAGGTGCTTACACACGTGTATGCTCAGGTATGTATATAAAACTACATTTAAATCCACAGGAACTCTGTGCGCAAGATATGACATTATTAACTCAGGAAATGGAGGCTCAGGAAGACCAACTTGCCTAAAGACACATAGCTACTAAAGAGCTGGGTAAGCGGTGGAGCATAAATCCTGATGTGGCAGCAAGAGAAAAAGCTGGGTTACAGGGGGTAGCCATCCGTGAGAGCCATGGTGGCCATTCCGGACCATCACCGGCCATGGCGGTCATGATGGCGGAACTGCCCTTGAGATCTAGCTCAGGTCAGCAAGTGGGCATCCACTTTCTCCTTCTGGCCACGATGGAAATCAGAACTTTTCAGGACCAAACTTTACTTTCTTCTTTTTAACATTCTCAAGAGACTATGTGTCCCACTTCCAAACACACTAAAGACATCTGGCTTTGCTAGTCTTCAGTTGGAAACATAATGATATATCTCAAATCAAAAGAAGAAACAGAGATGATAGAAATCAGCCCTGGTGCAAAATGGTGGCTGCTCCTGAATAATGATTGGGGGCGGGGGATGGGGAGCAGGATGTCTCTGGGGAAAAAAAAAAGAAAAGAAAATGTGTAGCTGCTTAGGAACCCTGCAAGCAGTAAGAGGATTCCTCTACATGGAAATGGTCGCTCAGTTCCAAGCCTGAGATACCCCGGGCGGCAAGTTTGTTTTGAACACAAGTAAGTAACATGACGTCAGGAGAGGGCTGAGCAGAGCATATATTCTCAACCCTTGGCTCGCAAGACCCCTCCCTGGAGGGATACGATCACCACCATATTCCAATCTCCAAGACAAACTACTAGAGGAAAAAGGGCAAAGGTTGAACGAGTCCCCAAAGAAAGAGATAATTTAATGATGGGAGGGGCTGGGGAAGAGAGGGAAGCTTTATTTCCCAAAAACAGAACTGGGGAGAAATGTCACGAGGCAGTGAGGGTTACAGATCTCTCATGCTCTTGGACACCAAGAAAGGTTGTAGGTACAGCTTTATCACCTAGCCAGGTTCCTGGGTGATAGGGCAATTTCTGATGTCAAATTATTTTATTGTCAAATACCCTTTGCTTTTCACCCACCTTCCAGAACAAGGAGTTTCTCTTAAAGAAACAGAGCATCTCCCTGTCTTCCTGGAGCTATATAAACAACTAGTGAAGTTCCCATCCCTTTCAGTGTCTGAGCGTGATTTATGTACAGAATATTTCCTCAGCTCAGGCTCTGGGAAGGAACAAGGCAAAGACTTCAACCTCACATAATTTCCAATCTAGTGTGCAAAACAGACAGTCAGCAAACATGTAATGTACTAAGCAGCTCTAACTAAGGGCAGGAGAAAGAAAACTCCAGAAGATCAAAGAGGCCAGGGGGAGGGGAGTGCCACAATTTTAGGGGAGGTGAGAAAGAAAATCTTCCCCCGTAAATGAAGTGGTATCTGGAGATACAGTGCCTTAACAGACGACATTTGTCACACAGAGCACCCTGGCTTGAACGTCACACAAAAGGCATAACCCGGAGGAGCTCAGTGCTGACACTGGGCCCCAGGAACCAGCCATCCAGACTGGCAAAGAGCTTTAGGTTTCTGCAAGAGGACTGATGGTCTTAGGGGATTATGAAATCTTATGGCATGAAAATTAAATCTGCCAAGTAGTGAAAAATAATGGACACCTATATATTCAAAAATATATATATTTATATATTTTTATTATATATTTATATTATTTTATTTATATTTATTATTGATTATATATTTAGAATTTATCCACTTTTAGTATATACACTAAATAGAATATTTATAGAATTTTAGAACATATATATTCTTATATAAATTACATGTAAATAAATCTATATTTTTATAAAATATACATATATTTTTTAAAAGATTATTTATTTATTCATGATAGAGAGAGAGAGAGAGAGAGAGAGAGGCAGGCAGAGACAAAGGCAGGGGGAGAAGCAGGCTCCATGTCAGGAGCCCGATGCAGGACTCGATCCCGGGACTCCAGGATCATGCCCTGGGCCAAAGGCAGGTGCTAAACCGCTGAGCCACCCAGGGATCCCTGTTTTTTGTTTTAATCACTGTGAAAAGAACCCAAACAGGTAAGAGCAGCACCATTCTTTCAGAGAGCCTCCATAGTGGATGTCCTTGAAAACTATCCAGAGCATGACCACATACTGGTTATAAGATGGCCTTGAGTCTCCATTCTGACTTTGGTGGAAATCCAGGCTCTACCACTTACTGCTTAGGTCTCTTTTACCCTTTTAAGCATTAGTTTCTTCATCTATAAAGTGAGGACAATACCTAGTTGTCCTGTGTAGAGTTCTGAGGATACTATGAGATAATGCATTTAATGAGCACAGTCCAGTTCCTGGCACTAATTAGAAGAATGAAAAAAAGGCCTAACATTTATGGCCTGCTAAGAGGACTGTGAACGTATGACATATTCCACATCGAATAGGATGTATGCAATATTATTAATGAAAACATATGATCTGATCATATGACTTCATAGATATCAGTCATTTCAACTGATTGCTCTTTAGCTTACAGGGGAGCTTCTTATTGTAGTAATCTTGATACTTTGGATGTGCTCCATTTGCTGAAAAGAGATACAAGGCCATCACTGAACTGAATCTATTAAAGCATGAATGAAATACCACGGTTCACAGCTGAACTAATAGCAGTGGCAGGAAACCGAGACAGAGATCTGGCTGGTTTTGAAACCCAGGGCAAGGTTTTCCTGTTTGCATACCATGAAAAGACATTCTGTTGGGAACAAGTAAAATTTATTCAACAGAAGTGCTTTTCCAGAAGCAGAGATATCTTTCCTCTCTCCTGAATCCTCAGCATCTGCCTGGTTCAAATCACAAAGGTGCTCTCCAAATAAGAAATGACAACTGTGCTCTCCCAAAGAAGCTGCATATGGCACAAGGAAATGAATGGCCAAGGGAGGAGAGCCCCAGAATGAAGGGAGACATACACCACCATGCCTGCAACACTCAATCACAATGCCATGGACAGGAAGCGGGCATCTCCAAGGGGCCAAGGGCATGCGGTTCAGAGCCTGGTGAAGGAAAGGTCCCAGACATAACACAGGATTATCTGTCATTCTGACATCTAGATGGAAAAAGGGGTCAGCTGGACCATGAGAGGCTGATGTCATTGCCAACTTTACTCACGTTCAACTGTTAACATCCTTGCGATCAAAGTGCCTTTCTTGATAGGGTAGGTGGTACAGATTGCAGTATTTTCTAGGTTGGAAATATGGAGGTGCAAGGAGTTCCAATTCTTTACAACAGTTGGAAAGATGGCCGGCCTGGCCTCCCAGGATGCAGAAAGCCACCCCGACCTCAGGGACACTCCTGAGTGGCTCTTTGCACCAGTGTGGTATGAGGACCTCATGAGATGTCCAGCATCTCATCTCCATCAAAAATCCATGAGGCTGGAGAGGATTCTACTTGCCTTTTATAGATGCCCAAACCCAGACTCTGTGAGGTTCCCTGAAACAGCTACCAAATTTCCTCTCCCATTTATGGTGATCTAGAGATTCAGGCAAAAATAAAGAGATTCTAAGAGCTGGAGGAGAAAAATTACTAATAAATTGCTGCTGTGAAAATAGGAGACAGAGATCAAATAGAAGGTAGAGACAAGTATGAGTTAAATATCTAAAGTGGGTTAGTAAAGGTTCTGGTATCAGAAAGAGCAAGTAGGGAAAAAGTGAAGTCTATGACTGGATCTACCCAGTGAATGGATCGTTCTGTCCTCCCCTGGGAGAATACTAAATTGCCACCTGTCACTGGGGGGCGGGAGGTGTCACAGGAGCTACCACAGCATCAGAACACGATGAGGGCCCGGGAAGGTCAAATCTAGGGAGTAAATCTCACCTAAGGATTTTGAGGTCCCTCTCTCCACACTGTGTTCTCCCATCCAGGACCCGGAAAAATCTCTTTTGAGATTTTGCCTGCTGGATCATATATTTCTCTTAAGAAAGGCATTTATGGAACTTCACAATACCCTGTCGATGGCAACCATCCCACAAGCAAAAAGAGGAGTAAATGGGCAGAGTTGCTTTGAAGCCATGGCCAGTTTGCCTTCAGACTTGAGAGGTATAGAAAGAGAACTCTTCTTATTCCAGAGAGTTCCATCAGGATTTTTACAGTGCAGAACTAACAGATGCCACTCAGTTTTAGTGGACTGTGATGCTGAGTACTGAGAGATAAGCAAATTTGAGAGCAGAAGGGGTGCTCCTAAATTACAACAATGTCATAACGAGGGTAAAATATCATGGAACATCACTTTCCCATTATGAAAGCCAGGAAATTGTGAAACTTGTCATTTCTGTATTTTTTTTCCTTTTACTTTTTACTTTGTAAAATTTTACTTTGTATTACAGGATTATGTGTACTGATGAATGATGGAGGTACTTAAAGCTGGATTCATGTAACATGTTTTTTTAATACAGTTATTGTGGGGGGAATTAGAGAAAGATGGGGCAGATGGGATATGTATACGGGTAGGCGATTTCTAATTAAATCAACACAAAAAATGTAACTAAAGAAGCTAATAAAAAGTTACTGGAATCAAGAAGAACCAAATGGATGTGGATTACACGAAGGGAGTAATATTCTATCACCTGTATTTCCACTGCTGCATAAATGTCAGATGTGACCCAAATTTGCATGAGTCTCTAAGACTCGAGAGCAAGGTCTTAGCTAAATACTAAAAAGTATCAAGCAAAGCAGCTTAGCTCCATTTGAGAAAGACAGCCTGTGACAGTTTATAAAACTATGATCAAGAAAAGAGCAAAGCACAAAAGTGTTTGGAATTTAGCATCAGAGGCACAGGGCTGGGCATCCCAAAAGCCAGACCTTTCTTGATGGGTCAAGTAGTGTGCAAAGCACTTCTTCATTATTTTTTAATTACTCTACAAGCTATATAATCCTAAATGCTCACACTTTACAGGTAAGGATGTTGAGACAGAAAAAGTAAGTAATGTGTCTAAAGTTACCCAGCTTATAATAAATAGTTCAACAGTAAACAAAACACACATAGTCTGGTCCTGCGACCTGAACTCTTCATCAGTTTGCTGTCTGCACAGAGAGCAGGGCGCATAGGAACTGAAGCTTATTCATGTCTACGACCACATCCAATGCTGGAATGTACTGATCCAGACAAGCTTTTTCAATGAATTGGCAATAGAATGACATGTAAAAATACATGGACTGAGCAACTGGCTAACTTCCATCTATTACTCGTCTATTTCCACATATTACTTGTGCATATCAGTTTATGGTTCTTCCTCTGTGTGTCACAGTGAAAGATAAATGAATAAACCACGACAGACACTCAAATGTTACATACTATTTTCTTATCGTACGATTCTCCGCTGCTGTATGTGGTGGCCAGCGTGGATGAACACTCTTCCAAGTACCAAGGCTTCTTTCCACTCTCGGCTGTGCTGCTGATGGAAATGGTGTAGATGCTGTTGGTGTAGCCATCACAGGAACAGTGGTCTTTGCTCCTTCCACCGTTTCCTGAGGCCCAGACAAAAACAGAGCCAAGGCCTCTCCGCCCCTGTTCAGAAACAGAAAAAGTTAAATGATAGAAGACACAGATCATAGACTCCAGATGCAGAGCGGATCACTATCAACAGGGCACATCAAATATTTGTAGGAGGGGTATGGTGCTGTTTTAGTAATATGCAGGATTTAAGCTGGTTTTTTTTTTTTTGAGGTTAGAGGAGTTGCTTTTATTATATTATTTTTATTTAGAGAGAGAAAGAAAGAGTGAGCAGGAGGGAGAGGCAGAAGAAGAGGGAGAGAATCTTAAATAGACTCCATGCTGAGTGTGGAGCCTGACCCAGGGCTCTATCTCATGACCCTGAAATCATGACTTGAGCAGAAATCAAGAGTTGGTAGCTCAACTGACTCAGCCACCCAGGTTCCCCAAGAGGAGTAGTTCTTAGAAACTAAAATAATCTGGATGTAATGTATAGTCTAGTGACTAGAGTCAATAATACTGTATTGTTTATTTGAAAGTTGCTAATAGATCTTAAAAGTTCTCATTACTAGAAAAAAAATGTAACTATGCTATGCTTCATGAGGGATTTTTTTTTTCCATGAGGGATGTTAAACTAGACTCACTGTGGTACTCATTTCACAATATATACAAATATCAAAGCATTATTTTATACACATGAATATAAAAGTATATGTCAATTATCTCCCAATAAAAAAAACCCCTAAAATAATCTCTTTCACATGTCATAGCCATAGACGTAATGAGAGCACCAATGATGACAATAATAGGGTTAACATTCATCAAGTACCCACCAGGGACCAGGCACAATTATAATTGTTTTACATGAATCAGACTGAACTCTTCCAACTACCCTTGAGAATGGTACAAGGTTTGTTCCCATTATACAGAGGAAGACTTGAGCTACAGAAATTAAGAAACATTCCCAAGGTCATATGGCTAGGAAATGGAAGGACAAAATTTGAACTCACATGGCCAGACCCCAGAGTTGGAAATATTATCAGTATATTCCAACTATATAGTATTATCTATAATTACTATAGACCTATAAAATTATAGAACTCTTTATCCACGTGAAATGGGTGCTTTTATGCTTCCTCGGGTGACATATGAGCAAGAGGAGGTGTGGAGACCTTATGTAATTTATCCTTAGATCTCATCATTGGTGAGGAGCAAAATGAGGGATTATGTGCCTTCCAGAGCTATGTCTCTGCTATGTATGGCATGGACACTAATTATGAAGGATGTTAATGGAAGCTACCAGAAATAAAAGAATTTCAAGATTAAGTACGCTTGGGAAACTCTAAGTTGAGCAAAATGAAACAGGTTCCCCTATTGGATAACTTAATAAATGATTGCTCAATGCAAAATTCTAAGGGAGGAACAATCTGATGTTTTTTTCCAAACTTATTTGATGGTGGATACCTTCTTCAACCAGATCCATGAAACTTTTCTTACAATGCTAGGAGATAAGGTTACATTCTTTATGTGAAAACTTGGCATACACTCGCTGAGTTTCCTGAGGTCATAAAATAATTAAGGAGAAGAAGCAAAGTAGAACATAGATGTACTGAAGCATAATAACTATTTGGTTGCATAAGATAAAATCTTCAGAAGAAAAGAGAGAAGTTCACCAAAGTGAAGTGTATTTCTCTGAATAGTGACAGCTGAATCCCTCAGAAATTGTGCCTTTTTAAAACTAGAAGTCACATCGAATGACACATAGGCCAAATCTATCCTTTGGTAATTAAAGAGTGAGAACCAAAGTCACTAGCTGGTGACGGCTAAACCTCTTTCTTGCTTCGAGGCTTTTTGGTCTCAGGTGGAGGGAAAGTATTTGGGATGCTGTCTTGGAATTTCTGGTAAAAGAGCCAAGGAAAAAGAGACAACAAAGAATTTGAAATATCCTTGATAAACTGTCTCTGACCTTGAAACCTCAAGGAACAGAATATTTATGACACAATTTGACCTGAACATAGATTTCTTTTTGTCTTTCAATGTGGAAAAATGCAATATGATCACACAGGAATGGGAAAAATTCGTGAAGAGAGAAGGAGAGAAAGTTCTGGATGCTACTGCCACCAGACAGCTGGGTCTGGTTTACCATCCTTCAGTTTCTCACCAAAATATTCATGAAATGTACAGAAGGATGCAAAAATCACTAAGCCATCATAAATGAAGGATTTTGTTCAATGCTTTGTAAGTATCTAGAAATAATTATTCCTCACTCTGGTGTGGATGGCCAGATTGAGAAACTCCGGTGACTGACTCAAATAGCCTCACCTCAGAGACAGAATATCATAGCCAGAGAAGGAAGCGTCCAATTCACCACCAACATGTACCCTCTCTATCACATGCCGAAGGGCTGTGTCGTTGGCAAAAAGCATGGTCACATTGGAGCTTTACCTGACAGGTCAACAGAACACATGATATAATACAACCCCCCCCCCCCCCAGTTTAAGTGGCACTGTAACAGATAATAGATTAAGAACCATAAAACTGTGACAAAGCACGTATGGCACGATCACATTCATATACCTATACAAAATTAGGGCTGTGTGCCTATGTACAAAATTTGGTGAAAAGATCTTTAAAACATACTTGATCTTAAAGGAGTATTTGCTAAAGTATTTAGAAGGTATTTTTATGTTTACAAGGTAATTATAAATGGAGGATACAAAATGATATGATATGGTCGCAGTTTAGGAAAAAAAAAACGTATGTGGGCCTGTGTGTGTGTGTGCGCGCACACGCGTATACATGGAAAGAAGTTAATGTGTATAAAGTTATATGACTAAAGTTATCGTAAAGTGACAATGTAACAGAACTTATTTTGCTTGGTAAGATTAGAAAAGATTTCTTTTTTCTTTTTCATACCATCCTTCTATGACCATATATGATTTTTATAAAAAGAAACAAACACATTTATTCCCCTCTTAAGAGGGAAAACACAGGGCCAATTCTTAAGAGAGATTTTTTACTTTATGATTAAGAGGGTTTTACACTCGAAAGATTCATTGTGTATGAAAAACAGCAGAAACTAACATTTATAGAAACTTGTCATGTGTCAAGCACCATACACACGTTATTTTGCACAATTCAAGTCTATACCATCATTTTACAGATGCGTAAACAGGAGCTCAGAAATGCTCACGACTGCCAGAGCCAGAGCTTGAAATCCAACTGGAGCTAAAGCCTATGCCCTTAACCCTTAACAATAATCTTTTTTTTTTTTTGGGGGGGGGGCGGGCAAAGAGAAGGCTGGTGATTGCTGTACTATTTTTAGCCAAAGCTCCAGTGTCTTCATTGAAGTTTGGTCTTAGAATCTAAGAGCAGACCAGCTTCCAAGTTCTCTCCAGACCTGATGTCACGATTAAAATGAGAAAGAAAGAAAGCATGCATAGTCCTGAGCATTCTCAGGGAGAAGGAAGTAGGTTCAGATGCAAAATTCCACCTAGAAATCCCAACCTGACCAGGAATCCCTCAGAAGTAGGAGCACAGATCATTCTATCATGGAAGCATCCAGAGAGGACACCACTGTAAAGGAACTATAACATTATCATGGAGTCCTTTGGAGATCCACTGGGTTGAAAGAACAGTGGATTGCCACTGTCTTGGAAATGTCCTTCCAGATAGAGGTGACATCCTTCTATCAAACATAATTTGAGGGAATTATTTTACAGCTGGCCATGGTGAAGGAAGCTTCAAAGGACAGTATGAGATTGATAACCACCCAACCCCCTTAGGATGGAAGGAACCTGAGGTGTGGGGGTCATTGGAACCGAAAACAGGCTAGCAGAAGTTGAGAAATAATCAGGGGACATACCAACCCAAGGGGCCAGGGGAACATGTACTAAGACCTCAGTCTCTTTCTCTTTCTCTCCCATCTCTCTCCCAGAAGACAGAGGAACTGAGATCCCAGGGGGATCAGTATCCCTGAGCATGTTGCTTGTGGAAAGAAGGGGAGAAGGGATCTGGAGAATCTCATAGGAGACACCTGGCATTGTTCTTAAGGTATGTCATGTCCCCTCCCCTTTAAACTCTTATGGTGACACTTTAACTCCCAATGTGACTGTATTAAATACAGTGAAGATACAGCAAGAAGGTGGCATTTCTTAAGCTGAGGAGAGGGGCATCACCAGAACCCAACCCTGCTGGCACCTTGATCATGGACTTCCGGACTTCCAGCCTCCAGATTTTGAGAGAATACATTTCTGCTATCAAGCCACCCAGTCTGATATTCCGTTATGGCAGCCTGAGCTGACTAATACAAGGGTAGAGGGGGAGACAAAGGGTGGCCTGCCCCCATGGAGGCGAGAGAATATATAGATGCTGCCGCCGCACTATCCACCAGGCATTCTGACCTTTACGCATGTGTGTATAGTTTATGATTAAAGTCCCAGAAATAAACTAATTTGTGGGTTAAAAACACCATAAAGATCTATGCTAAAGATCTATGGGGTTAATCTGAAACAATTAACAATTCAAAGATTTATTTACTACAGATGCACAGCAGATTCCCATTAGTGTGCAATATTCAGAAAAATCAAAACATATGTGGTAAAAGAAAATCTGGACATTTCTCCAAAATTCAGAGTAATTTCAGAATTGAATCTTAATGTGGGCTGTAGGGAGAAGGGAAGGTGGGCAGAGTAGAATAAAGAGAAAAGACTCTTGAGGCACATATCTTCCCAAAGTGTATGGAATGATATTTTCTAGTTTGGTTAAGTATTGTGATTGCAACTGGTTATTTAAATATGGCTTTGGATGAAAAAAAGAAAAAAAATCTTCCAATTAAATTGGGTGCTAAGTTAAAAGTTGGTAAACTCAAGGCAAAACATTTTGTGAAATCCATAGAAAATCCATCTGACCAAATGCTATTTTTTTCCATTGTGTACTTAATTGTACATGTGTTTCTTTTCATGTATGCCTTACAAAAATCAACTTATAATACCCCATAATTGTATAACTAACGGCTAGAAAGGAACTGGATTTTCTTGTGGTTCCAGAGGTGAGAAAAGGCTACCTTATGCTGCATTACCAATTAAATCTTACACCTCAGGCTAGGTTTTGAGGTTTGATGGAACCAAATTTCTTTCTTTAAAATGGTGTGATAATTCTTTAGCCAATGCAGTTAGGTTTTGATATTTTAATATTACTTTCTTTCCCATATCGCCTAGAAAATATTCTTAAAGGGGCATGCATAAGTGACCAGAGACTCCTGAAATTTACAAAAAAAAAAAGTGGCTGGACACTGTGCTGGTGCTTTCACAAATATGAGTTGATTTAGGGCAACACCAGCAAGTAAGATATGTATTTTACAGATTAGAAAACTGAGTAATGCTAAGTAATATGTAAGCCATCAGAATTTGGAGGAGACAGGGGACTGAGGTCCCAACAAATCTGATCAGAAGACATGTATCTGTATGTGCCAACATGAAGAGACAGGACGATACAACACATGATGGGTAGGATGAGGAATGTTCCTTTATCTGCGATGTCTTCCATAGCCTGTGTGCCCAATTACCAAAACCCCTACAACACTCCAATCCCCATCTTTTTTCGATATTTGTTCTTTTGGTGAGAAAAGAGCACCACCCTCTAAGGAAGCTCTTCTAAACCTCGATCACAGATAAAGGGGATTCAGGCCAGAAGAGGCAGAGGAAAGACAAAGATAGCCACAATATTCGGTAGCTGAGATATGAAGAAAGAGCTGTTCATTTTTTTTAAAACAAAATCAATCATCTTTTTAACAAAATCAATCTTATTCTTTAATGGAGCAGGTTCATTAGCAGAAATAGGTCTGGTCTAGAAACATAATAGGCAAGACAGCAACAACACACTTCTGAAAGGTATTTGTAGCACTCCCACAAAATCTTCCAATATTCTAAAATATATATTGCTTTTTAAAGCTAATAACTCTTTGACTCTGGGGCACCTGGGTGGCTCAGTCGGTCATGATCCCAGAGTCCTGGTATTGAGCCCATGCTGGGTTTCCTGCTCAACGGGGAGTCTGCTTCTCCCTCTCCTTCTGCCTCTGCCCCTCCAGAGGTATGGTCATTTTCTCTCTCAAACAAATAAAATCTTAAAAAAAAATAATCCTTTGAAGCATTATCATCAGTAGGCTAGATGATTCACATAAAAACAAAAACTTCTTAAAGGTGATCTAAAATGTAATCCAAAAAGAAATACAATACATAACTGAGAACAAATCAGAAGCGGATGGTCACACAACTTCCAATGCCTTGGAGACAATTCTGGTTGAAGTTGGTGGGACAAAGTCTTTGGGAATGCACCAAGAGAATGCAGCCATGGTGCAGATTCAGTAAGATGTCTTTGGGAAAGCCTGGGATTTGTTTCTCTAATCAGTTCACTGGGGCAAGATGGGGACTGCGGTAGGGAAACTCAATACAGTTGACCCTTGAACAACTACACGAATCCACTCATATGTAATTTTTTTATATAAATACAGTACAACAGTGTAAATGTACCTTCCCTTCCTTACTATTTTCTTTTCTCTAGCTTACTTTATTGTAATTCAACAGTATATAATACATATAACATACAAAATGTATGTAATTGTGTGTTATCGGTAAGACTGCTGGTCAAGTAGTTAAGTCTTGGGAGAGTCAAAAGTTACACGTGGAGTTTTGACTTTGCAGAGGGTCAGTGTCCCTCATCTCTACATTGTTCAAGGGTCAGCTGTAAATGAGACTCATTTGAACCCAGGGTATCAAGTGAGCTACTCCCCACCAAAACACAAGGGAATCGAAGAAGACAGATAGTGAGATACTCTTAAAGAGTAAAATGAGATGTGTTCTTTGAGGGTTAGAAATCTATAGGTTAAGGGCTATTTAGGGCTATTTTGTCAGAAACAATCCTATGCCAAAATGGTAACTTTGTCAGTAGTGACTGTGGTGTCTTCCTTCACCCAGAAAATATGCACGTGCAACCCTTATTTCTATGATCTACTTACTCCGCAAGTCAGAGTGTCTGACATAAAGAGTATACAGGTTTCACTTAATTCTACTTCTCAGAATATTTTATTATTGTGCTCTAAGGATTATTAAGTTAAACAGAGGAACTATTTGAAGTATTTTTAAATCAGTTCATTCATTCATTCATTCATTCATTCATTCATGAGGGACAGAGAGAGAGGCAGAGACACAGGCAGAGGGAGAAGCAGGCTCCTTGTAGGGAGCCTGATGGGGGACTTGATCCTGGGGTTCTGGGATCTGAGTCAAAGGCAGACGCTCAACCACTGAGCCACCCGGGTACCCAACTATTTGAAGTATTTAAAAACCAAACCATCATCAATGATGGTTTATTTGGTAATTTGAGTGCAGCCATCAGCTCCTAATTCCTCTAATCTCCAAGCAAAAGTTCTAGGATTGAAAATACTTAACAGTGCTTCCCAAAGATGATTTCAACAGATAGCCAACAAATAAGAGTGTCCTCCAGCAACACCTGTTGATGGTCAACTCTCCTTTGGCCCCAGTGCCTCCCCACACTGATATTCTTAATCTTTCCACACCTGCTGTAGCTTGTCCACTGCCCAAATTACCATATAGCCCTAACTTGAATTTGGAGGAAGGACCGTCAAAACATCCATAGACTGACTTACAAAAAGTACTCCGTGGGCAGCTCTTCACTATTCTCATTCTATGCTACTTACCCTGTCCAAGCATGGTTGATGATTGAAAAAGACTGAAAATACACATACAGTTATTTTTTTTAAAGTACTAAAAGTGAGGTGGAGAAGCCTTTTGTGAATGGTAAGCTGTTTCTCCCCATTTTTGTCTTCCTACCTTTTCTTGTGTCATAGGACTTCACCCTCTCTTCCCCTCCATGTCAGCCTCACCCACCTTTTCCACTCCCCAT
The DNA here is from genome assembly GCF_003254725.2 of Canis lupus dingo. Taxonomy (NCBI): domain Eukaryota; kingdom Metazoa; phylum Chordata; class Mammalia; order Carnivora; family Canidae; genus Canis; species Canis lupus. The sequence goes on from NC_064243.1 coordinate 82,481,558, forward strand.
CAAACTTTCTTCTGATTTGCTGTGTACACAACTGGTAGCTAAGCCATGTATCTTAAGCATTTTTCCATGTTCTGTAGGTTTTTTAATACATTGAAAATATCCGATGTAGTTATTAGCAATCATATTAGTTTTACCATGCACAAATGAAAAGCCATTTTATATGCATCACAAACATACCAAGCGTAGTCAACTTCCCTTTATGAAGGAATAGAGAACTCAATCTGTGATCATGGAATCAACTATTGGCGACAATAGATGCAAGCAAATCTGGCGAAATGATAAATACGTTTACACTTAAAAGCTACATTTGGGGTCTTTTTGCAACATTGTTCATGTTCTAGTACCTGAATGAGCAGCATTATGTCTTCAATTCAGGGAACCTAAAGGTAACTTTATTTGTTTTCTAAAAGGACACTTGGAATAAATAAAGGGCCAAAACTAGCATAAAAATTAATCAATTCTGTAAATGCAAAACTCCCTTAGACTCAGGTTCCTGATAAAAAGCTAGATTTATGTTTATCACGTAAACAGAAAACAATTTTTAAAAAACGAGCTGCTTATCTGCCAGAATATAAATTCAATATAACTTCAACTCACAAAACAAACAAAGAAACAAACAAAACAAAACAAAAAACAAAACTTCAACTCACTAAAGGCCTGGTAGGACCAATCCTGTCCTGGAGCTGCCTTTTCTTCAGGAGGTTGACACTGAGGATTTGTACAAATAATACAGCTTCTGACACTTTATCACCACAGTACACAATGGTGTGACCCTTGGCTCCCAATGACAGTATTACAACAGTGTAGATTTCTTTTACTTTATTTGCAAAGTATAACTGCAAGAAGAAAATCAATCTTTCATGGAGAAAAGGCAGACTATCTAGCAGGAACTAAAAACCAGGTACATTTACTAATGGAAATAAATATGCTTTCAAGAGAAGTATTTTATTCCTATTATCCTTTAGATATTCTGTACATTTAAGAATTTTTATAATGCAAATGTGGAGTGGAATAATGAGCTATGGATATTACTTAGAACTGGACACATAAGAGGTTCAGACGTTGAAATTTTAAATTCTTCTATCAGAAAACTAAGGAGATGAAGGTCGCAGAGCCAATTAGTAGCAGAGCTAGAACCAGATGGGTCCATTCCCACCTCGACTGAAACGCTCATGCCCAATGACTAGTACTGCCATGGGGTGTTTCTAAAAGTACATAATAACATGGTTTAGGGAAACCTGCTTAACAATAGTGTACTGGACAAAACAAAACAAACTTTTCTCTTCCTGCCTTATCTTATCTGCCAAATCAACAATTCCCAAATAATTGTCTATTAATATTTTCTCTATGGTCAATTCATAATGGTCAATCCTTCATTTTTTTTCTCAGGCCTTATCTTTCTTACTGACTCACTGAACCTCAGCAAATCCAAATTATTATTTACTTCTCTTCACTCCCACAGCCTCCAAGATTGGAGTCCTATTCAAGCTGTTTTCCCAGGACCTTAGGATCTTGAATACTGGCTGGGAGGAGGAACATGCAAATCAGGTTTCTCAATTCTTCATTCCAAGCAGCTATAACAATACATGCAAATCTTATATGCTCTCTGAAATAATCACAGTCAATACTTAACAGCACCAATGCAGCCATTTCAGGTACACCTACTATCCCAGCATTCCCATTTTGGGGAGAAAAAGAAGACCTACATAAGAAAAGTTTCTATATCTTGGATCATCCCAGAGCAAAAGCAAAATCAGGCTCAGGACTGTTTCAGGAGAGATAGGTTTATGAAACTGAGGACATTGATGATATTAACGTTCATTACCTATTATGAAACTGCCCAGAAAGATACCACACCTTTAAATTTCTGTTAAAGGAGTAAAATTTGAAAGATTCCTTTCACAGAGGAAAAAAATATTTACTATGAACAGGGGCATGAATGGAATTTATTGTAAATGTTTGGAAAGGTGTTTGGAAAGGAGACAAGGGATACTCTAGCAGTAATGAAAAAAGTGCATACGTGGGGTGCCTGGGTGGCTCAGTTGGTTAGGCATCTGCCTTCAACTCAGGTCATAATACCAGGGTCCTGGGATCCTGAGGACTCCCTGCTCAGTAGGGGTGTCTGCTTCTCCCTCTCCTTATGCCTCTCCCCTTGCTCGTGCTCTCTCTCTCAAATAAATAAAAATATTCAAAAAACAAAAAAGGAAAGGTATATATTCTTCTCTATATTAGCTTACAGAATGCCTCGCTATGGTGGACTGGTCCCAAATGCCAGCTCAACTCAGAGACAGCAAGCAAGCTGTTCCTCTCCAAAGCTCACCGGTGGGTCTGAACATCACAGGCCATGAAATAACTTCATGAAATAACCACGTTGGTCTTTTGTGAAGCAGCCCATAACATTTCTGAAATAAAGAAAATCAGTCCTTCACAGTTTCTTCCCATAAACACAATCCTAACTTCACTGAAAGCAAATCACACTTCTGCTAAGATTACACTTGATATCAAGCTTGTATTATTTACAAGATCCTATGGTGGGTACTCTGGGGTCCTTAAAGATGCATCAAGCGTGGCCCTTCCTCTGAGGAGAAGACCAGCAGTAGGTCTGAGCACTGCATTTGTCTGTCATGAAGACAGACGGCTCCACAAAATAGGCATTATCAGTCTTTCCTTTGGGAAGCAGAAGCTCTGATAACTTAGCCACTTGACCCAGGTCAAAACACTGGAGGGAAACCAAAAAGATTTCAACCCGGCTCCCTGTGAATTTCAGGTCAGTACTTTCTACATTGTCACAGCTTGTGCCCAGGGAGGCGGATCAAGAGACAATACAGTGAAGTTCAGCATATGCCAAGTCAGTTTGCTCCAATGATGTTTCCCAGGACTTCAGAGAAGAGAGCATCCACTTCCATGACCATAACTACAGCTACCGTTAGCAGAGAGTGAATATGCACAGCCAGACCCATGACAGGAGTGGATTCACACAGCCTGGTGGTGAAGAAGTGGCCAAGGGAGAGCCACATTCATGCTTCTTAATGGTCAGGTTACCTACTCTGCGAAGACTCAGCTTCCAAATCTTTTTTTTTTTTTCTTCCCCGGGGCTCCAAATGCACGGTGCGGGCACCAGGGAAGCCTTGTGGACAACCTAACATGGGAGCCCGGAGCCTGGGGTGGACGCAGGCAAGGTCGGGCCAGGGGGAGAAGCCTCCCTGCGGGCGGTGACTTCCTTTGAAGACCATTGTTATGCCTAACCCAAGTGGCTAGAATTCATAGTAATCATAATGTTTACCATCCTGAATATTAAATTTGATTGTTTTCCTCCTACAGAGGGGACTGTAAGCTCAGGTCAAGGGAACAAAATCTGCTATAAAAGTGTACACACTTTAAAATCATTTGATATTATCAACTCACTTCAATTTATCCTTGTTTATTTCACAGTGGCCTTTTTTATCATGGCCACTGCCAAGTTATGTTAAAGAACATTTCTATCACCTTTCTTAAATTTATGCTCTGAATCACAGAAATGCAGGTTTGGTACGGACTTTAACTTGACCTATCCAATCCCTGTATGACATCCAGACTATACTAGAATGGTAAGGGCTTCATGTCCTCCCCGATATGTCACTATATATAGAACAAAATGAGCAAAAAGAGAAAAACGATGGCTACTGATATCTGGTTAATCCATAAGGAGAACAGAGGGAATTAGAATGGCATTTGCTAAAGTTAGTATAAACTACTTACAGAGTGAATCTCTAAACTAAAACTGAAAACAATGTGACAATAAATAAATGACATTTGCAATTTACACAAGGCTAGGAGAGATTAGTGCTCCTTTCTATGCAAATATATCACAGTTCACAATAACCCAGGAATCTAAAACTGATACTTAGATGGCAGATAACTTTGTTAAGATTATAGAATGTGAAACCACATCACGTATATATATATATTTATATTTATAAAGACAAATAATTCTGTTTCCAAAATGGAAAATGTTAGATTGAGTCCATTTGGCAAATCACTTCTTAGCTTTGTTACAGCCCTAAGGACACAGAGTTCCACCAGGATATAGTTAGATACTAATGGAGGATTATTAAACAAACTCCAGTTAAAGTCAATTGTGATTAAGTGGAACCAATATTAAATAAACTCCTTTGTCTATCTTTGCCTATCCATATACCATTCCAAAGTTTTAAAACGTTTGCCAACTAATTCAACAGCAATCTGTCATTTATTAAAATGCGAACTGGTACCAAGCCTGCTACAGCTGGATGTGTATCAGACAGAAATATATTCTTCCCAAGTGGAATTGGTTAATTTTATTATGATTATTATTACCGCGTTTATTATACAAGCTCATTATACCTTTTCTCTCCCCTTCTGGTGAACATATGCCTTTAATTTAAGCATTGGAGGAATGTGTGTATGTGCACATGTGTGTATATAAGGGACAGTGTATGACTGTAAAGCAACTCTGTTTTCAGCAAGTATTCCAAATATCCAATCAGGTATAAAATCTGGTAAACTGAAAAGGAAATAGATGATAGGAAGGGGATATACTAATCAGAGACTTCATAAAAGACTCTACAGCCAGGCATGCACTGTATAGTTGTTCATTAAATGTCCTGGTTTCCATCTGGAGTTCCTGAGAAGAACAGAGAAAGGATGGGAATGAAGGGAGATGAGGGGCCAATGATTCAGATTTCACCTAATTTTGTTTCCCCATCTTTGATATTGATTCTGCTATGAATACATTGGAATGCTTTCATTGATAATCCCCAAGCCTGAAAAACTCAAAGAAAAATGATCTGAAATTGAAAGTATACCAGTAGATAGCACAGTAAAGAAAATTCTAGAATCTGTGCTCCTATAATACGTGCAATGAGGTACATGATTTCTCCAGATAAAAGAGTAAGATAAATGCCAAATTAGTGCTTGATATGTAGAAGGGACTTGAGAAATATTTCTCGGTAAAATAATAAGGGAAGTACTGGTAATCTGAGTATAGGATTTTCTGACTACAAAAAAAACCCCGAAAAGATTCAGTCCCAATTTTTGCTTGTTTCCCGAAGGATGTTATAAAATACCCTTGTCAGGAAATTGTGAAAACCTGTCAATGCATGAGATGCCTGCTGACGAATGTAAAAATGCACCCAATATTAATTAAGTTTAATAACCCAAATGGGGCAAAAAAGAGGATTGTAAGGCAACTATACTGAAAACAAAAGTTTTATAATTGTATGCTGTGTAGTCTGTCCTTATTGCTTACGAGATTCTAGAAACTGAGGGGTCTTGAGGAATTTGCTTGGCACTTTATTTAGAACATTTATTCATCATTACACAGTGAGCTTCCCAAAGACAACAACTGAGTGTTACTCATCTTTCACTACTACCTAGCAAAGTACCTAGAATATTGATAATCACACAGTGAATGTCTCCTGAATGCAATCAGGAATAAAAAAAAAGAATAAAGACTCTATCAAAGAAAACTTCAGGCAGTTAGCTTCTTATTCTGATATCAAACCTCGGGTCACTTATATCTAAAACACTGTCAACTGACTTACTTGTTTTGTAAAATCATTTTCCTATTTAGAACTTCCTGGGCAGACAAAGCAAAGAGTTTTCCCCAAAGGAAGGCTTTGCCAGTCATAACCAAGGAGCCAGGCCATATGTTTACCATGGTGACAGGACATGTAATCGTGTCAGTTTGAATGAGAGTAAGGTATAAATGGTCCTTTCCTTTGATGACATGCAAGATTTTGATTCTGAGATCGCTGGAAAGATTGTGAGAGACCTTTGTGCCCTATTAAGAAGCTTAGACTATTCCTTGTTGGTCCTAGGGAGAAGTGGTAAGTTTTAAAGAGAAGACAAATGACAAGATTTACATAAAAAAAATACTTCTTTGGCTGCAGCATTCATACTGAATTGAAATTTGAAGCTCAAGCCAGGAGGATGGAAGCTTCGGAAGGATGCTATGGTTCCAGTTTGTGTGAGAGATGCTGGTTCTAATTGTGAGGACAAGGGGACACATTCCATAGACTTAGGAAGTAAGACAGGAAAGAAAGATGTACTGGATGAGTAGCCTGAGGAAAAGAAGAAATCATCCATTTTAGGAAGGTAGATAGGATGACCCATAGTGACATCAACCAGTAAAAAAAAAAAAAAAATACAAATGTCGGTAAAAACCATTCAACCAAATTGCTTCCAGTTCTAATGTTCTGATTCAAAAGGCCTAATAGGTTTAGCTGAACTTTTGTAAAGCAATTCCAAACAGTTTAAAATGAAATTAAATTTAACACCAATTCAAAATGAGTCACAAAAATAGAAGTTTTTCTGTGGTTAAAGTTTAGAACATTAAGTAAATCAAGTTACACACAGTTCTTTACTGTGGAACTTCTCAAAACCTTTAATATGCTTTTAAGTTTTGAAAGGGAGCATATAAGAAGTGGTGTTTCTCAAGTCTCCTTGATAGCAAAATCCTTCACCCATCCCTTTTTGGGCATTTTATTAATTAGTGTTTTACAGAATAGACTTCAGCAAATATTCCCTTGGATATGCTGTCCCATTTATTTTGGCCATTCCTTAATAATAATCTCAAGACTGTAGATTTACCTTCTTTAAAGATGACTCAGAACTATGAAATGGATTAATCCACTAACCTAGAAATTTTGGACAATTAAGACTTTTTAGAGTATTCTGCACGATTAATTAGTATTTCACTTTTATTACCCTGGCCTTTTTAGAAGTGATAATGATTAAGACTCAAGACATAATTAGAGACTTTACAACGTTCCAGAAACTCTGCTGCATATTTTACAGGCATTAATCGCATAATCCTCACAACAGTCCTATAAAGTAATTACTAGCATTTAGCTCCATTTTATAGAGGAACAAACTGATTCTCAGAGAGGCTAATTAACTTGAACATGGTAAAAATGTACTGAAACCCACTGGAGAGTCAGAACCTGTAGTCTGTGTGCATTAATCACCAGAATACACCATGTATGTTAGTAACTCATTTCCATATTATTAATAAAAAAACAATGCAAGTGTGATCCTTATATAAATTCACTCAGTATATGTAGCAAACTGGCATGGAATTCACTCACACAGTCGTTCACTCATCACTAAACAGATACTATTTTAGGTACTTGGGATATAGCACAGAGCAAAACGCTCCATTTGGGGGTCTTTATAGAGGAAACAATTCATCCACAAGACAGGAAAATACACTAAATAGAAAGAGTGAGGGGTTCTGAAGGGTTGGAGCGTGTGTATTTGATTGGGGACCAGAAGAAGCAGGCAGTTTTCCTTGCGAGGAGGGATCAGAAAAGAGCCCTGGGTTTTACATAAGAAAGTCACTGTGGTCTTGACATGAACAGCTTCTGGGCTGTGAGGGGTCAGGGTTCTGATGAGTGGCTTCAAGAGACAATGGAAAAAGAGCTTGTAGAGGACAAGTATGAACCACGGTATCAAAGAGGGAGGGAAAAAGAAATGAATCAGTAATTGGAAAAACCGAAGAAGACTGCAGAGAGTCTCACTTCTCTCTTCTGAGAAAGAACTGACAGGAGGTGGATGGCAGTCACACAGACAAGAGGCAAGTTTAGTTGATGATGAGAGAAGAGAGAACTGATCGAGCCATGTCTTTAGGGAGGTGAGAGGCTAAGGCATCCAGTGAGGAAATGGAGGAGGTGGGTTTAGGTAGAAGGTGAGAAATTAATTCACCACAGTAACAGGAGAAAAGCTCCGATGTGTGGTCACGGACGATACAAGGAAGTCAGATGCACCAAATAAAGTGGAAATGATGACAAAGTAGTGTATTAGATTTCTTTGAGGCTCACATTCTGACTTTAGTTCTGCTGGATACTTGTGTTCTATAAAATTGGTGAGAACAGGATTTATCTTATGTGACCATCGTGAAGATTAAAAGTTATCTATTTTGGATCTCAGAGGAGTGACCATCCTCTAAGAGACTGGCAAATGTTAAGTGTTTTAGTATCATTACTATTATTACGATTATTATTATTACTATCATCATCATCCATCATCATCAATTGTACACCACTCAAATTATGTCCCTCTAATTCCTGCAATTAATTTTATAGCTCCTAAGCATTAAATAAATTGCAATTTCTGGGGGAAAAGAGCAAACTGTCAATGGTAACATGGTTTGTTCAACATAGGTTCGTCTAATGTGACGCTGGCACCTTAATTCTGAAGGTTATAAATCGAATCAATTCTGATTTTGTTAGTCTTTGAAAAGAGTGTTACATTTTACTGAACCAAATGCTTATCTTATAGTAAACAAATAGGGAGCATTTTGAAATCCAATATTTGCTACGTTTTTTGATTAGCAAGCAGAAAGAATGGACATGATCAATACCTGGATTCCGTGAGCAAAATATATTTCCTTTGTGAAAATCTGTCTTGATACGTAGGCTTTTCCCTCCTGCCACACCCCTTGCTACTTGTCCTGATGTTGCTGCCACCCTCCCCTGGCTTATCACCAACTCTTCCCTGGACCATTTCAATCTTCCATAGGAGGAATCCTCCCTGCCCCTCTCCCAGAGAGTCCATTTCCTGTACAGCAGCAAGCTCTGAAAATTTTGTGTCCCTGCAGGCCACTGCTCAGAAAACCTCTAAGGGTTTTCTGCAATGATAAAATGGTACTTGGTACTACCCATCCATAGTTTATATATGTTTTTTAATTTTTTAAAAAATATTTTATTTATTTATTCATGACAGACACACAGAGAGAGGCAGAGACACAGGCAGAGGGAGAAGCAGGCTCCCTGCTGGGGGCCCGATGCAGGACTCAATCCCAGGACCCCGGGATCACGATCAGAGCCAAAGACCAACATTCAACCAGAGCCACCCAGGTGCCTCCATCCATGGTTTAGAAAGCCCTGCTGGGCTGGCCCCTGACTACCTCTCTAAACCACCTCCTACTGTCTGCTTTCCGTCCGCATTGCTACCATCACTCAAATCACTATTTTGTTCTGTGAACGAACAAACCCCCATCATCCTCCACTCCGGGTGTTTTGCTCTAGCTGTTTCTTCTGCAGAAAACATTCCTTCCACATAACTGGCCTTTTCCCATTTACATTCCTACTCATGGATCACCTCAGAGAGGACTCCCCATCCTCCTGAACTACAGCAATTCTGCTTTGCCCCCCTACCTGTTCATCTCATTTATAATACTTATCTTTAGCAGGTGGTCTTGATGGTTTGTTTGTTTTCCGGCTTGTTGCTAGAATGTATGGACTTTTATGTGTTGCATATAAAACTTAGACGTCTCCTTCATTGCTTTATCTACATTACACAGAAAGTGAGAGCTCACTAAATTTTATAGAAAGAATAAAGAAACTTCAATTCCTGTATTTTTGTAAGTGATAGAGCTAAAACTCTAGTAGACCAGAATGACTTTAAGCTGTCACATAGGGTTTTATCCAGCTACCAGAGGGAACTATTATAGTAGTTACTTATTTCTTCATTCCTTAAATTACACTGCCAAAAAATCACTTATTTCTTAGTTGCACTTTATAATCTAACTTTGTAAAAGTTTTCATCTAATCATTTTCTACATATTTGACAATGTATATCAAGAACAAAAATCAGAATAAAATCTCAAAGAATATAGAATGCACTGTGCCATTTGATGTCTGATAATAAAGAAGTGGAAGTTTTCTTTCTCCTGGGAAACTAATATACCGCTTTAAAAATGTTAAATTATATAATCATAGATATTTAGAGAGAGACATCTCTTGGGAAAATATAAGTTAAATTCAAGACTGCAAACATAGATAAGTAGAATGAATCTATATATCAAGAGGTTATCTCAAAATGGAGATGTGCTTTTAAGGGCAAATGAAATTGGAGGTGAATACAGACATAGGAAGAACAAAGTATATGACATGTGAGAACTCAGAAAGTCTACGCTGACTTCTATATATTGTTTTTAATCCACCACTACAGGTAACTCTGCGGAATCATCTAGAATTCTGTAGTGTAGAAATGGTAGACAAGCATGAGCGACTGAGGAGAAATACGAAGTTTTTTCAAAGGACATGGTCTCTTCTCTGAAAAAAAAATATGTGTGGGTATACATACACAAATACTATATATAAATCTATATACATTTATATACACACAGATACCTATAAATATAGATACATACACATACACACAAATACCTATAAATAAATGTATTTCTTGAGCACCTGTTATGTTCCAGGTGTTGTGTCAATTGCTTTATATGCATTATCTCATTTAACACTCATAACATCTCTGTAAGTACTATTATTGCCTTACTTTAGTTGAGGAAATGGGAACAGAGGTGATTTGATCTGTATCAGGTCAGAGAGCAGTAAATGACAGATTCTGGTCTCAATCCTGGCTAAGTCCAAAGCCTATGTATAGTAAACACATAAAAACCCTATCCTGTTGATCTAAACACATTTAAATAGGTCACCACAGCATTTCCATAATTGAATGTGCCATGATACCAGCCGAAGAATAATCTATTGTTTTTTTACGAGTTATTTCTTTTGTTACTACCTCATCTCTAAAAGTAAATAGCTCAACACCACCACCACCCCCTGCCCCGCTTCTTTTTTCAGTTTAAAACCTTGAACAATCTTCAGTGAAATGTTGGAAATATCTCCATATTCTAAAAATGTTGAAACATTACAATAAATGGGTTCTATCCCTATGAATTACCCTGGAAGAATGCCCATTACAAAAGAGCAACACAGAGAGGCCATGTGACCCCTGTCTGCTGTGTGAATGTACACAGAAGTGCAGAAAGGTGTAGTCCCTACTCTTAATGGTTACTTAATTGTGTGGGGAATCTATTTTTAATTTCATCTTTACAAAATTATGATTTACTTTAATAAGCATGGGTTACTTTTGTAATTAATAATGAATACAGAGTAATTTTTTCAAAACCGCTTCTAAATATAATCTTCCTATAAGTTTGAATAGCTTCCTCAGAAGATCTTAACCCTTTCCTCCTTCAACCAAAGTACCAGATTTTTAATTTGTTTTACATGTTGAACTTCCAGTTAAGATTACCATTGAATGAAAGATTCTCTAGCAAAAATACATTTAAAAACATAAGTTCAGGGATCCCTGGGTGGCGCAGCGGTTTGGCGCCTGCCTTTGGCCCGGGGTGCGATCCTGGAGACCCGGGATCGAATCCCACGTCGGGCTCCCGGTGCATGGAGCCTGCTTCTCTCTCTGCCTATGTCTCTGCCTCTCTCTCTCTCTCTCTGTGACTATCATAAATAAATAAAAAATTAAAAAAAAAAACATAAGTTCATGTCATCTGATTCAGTGGCAACTATGAACATGGGGCATTCTCTATACACTATTGAGATTATTAATTACTAATTACTAATATATTAATGAGAAACTCCAGCCTATTCTTTATGTTGTATCAAAAGCTATACACATATAATTTAAAAATTAAATATGACCTAAGTCTGATCTATTTAACTTGAATCACCATTCAATTGATAGCACAGAGAATACTCATCTATAGTCCAGGGTTTGGGTAATGCAATCACCAGATCACTTAGAATACATTCATTTGGTGTTCAGATACCCAAAAGGCAAATTCTAGACAAAATGATTTAAAACACAATTCTATAGCTTCAAAGAACTCTAGAGTAGCTAAAAATTGACAGAACTAGAACATACACCTTAACCAAACCTGAACCATCTTTCGGTTAGGAAGCATGTCCTGAGCGAGGGCATTAACTTTCCCTCCCAGTCTATTTCAAAATAACCAGCAGGTAGCTTAGCTTAGTCTTGTGCTTAAACCCCAAAACCAATCCCACAAAGGTGGAAGAAGCATTATTATTTGTACTCCAGCTGCTACATGACATCAAGCAGCTGCATGCATTCCACTGCTCCAAATCTGGGCTGAATACACAACTATCCTGTGGCTGGCATAATTCATAGTAAATTAAACGAAATTCCACAAACATTTACTGAGGACTCACTAGAGTTCCACGGACTCCATGGGTTTTGCAAAGCCCATAAAGATGGGCAGAGCACAGGCTTGGTTACCTTGGGACATACAATTTAATGAGGAAGATAGAGGCAAGGATAGCTCTGATATAAAGCACAATATGATAATGATTATGTGCAACTCCAGGAAGAACATAAAGTGTACTGGGGGCAGGGGAGGGACTGTTGGCCCTTAGCTCTAGGTTGGGCAGTGAGAAGGCTTCTGGGGAGAAGAAGCATTTTAACTGAGGCTTGATGGTTCAAGAGAATCAGCTGTACAGTCATTGGACATGGGAATGAGGCAGGGATGTGCATGGAAAGCAGCACGCACTAATGAATGCGAAGAGTGGAATATGCTTGCTTCAATTCCAAAAGAGTAAAGAGAGATAACGAAGGAAAGGGAGGATAGGCCCAGATCATGACTAAAATGCATGCTTTAAATCACCCCAAGTATGAAACAGAAAGGAGTTGCTTCTAATGGGGTGCTCCTCCTTCCACGATTCCAAGCATACTGTGGCCTTATTTTTTTATTTAATTAAAATAAGAGGATTTTTTTTTTAAGATAGGATTTTTTTAATATTTGTAATTTGAAGGAGACATTTTATCACTTTAGATTATGTGGTCAGTTATTTTGAGGGGAAGAGTGGTGAGTGGATTTTTTTTAGTGAAATCAAGGAAAATGATGATGGTTGAGCTGCCTTGTTAGGGAACTCGGGAGCCAGCATAACAATAATACTGTCCTGGGACAGAAGTGGAACCAGGGAATGTAGTATGAAAGGAGAGGCCCAGAAAGGCATTGCTGGGTGACCTCAACACCAATCGGAGAGGTTCAGTATCTCCATTTCTCCTCCATCTCGCAGTGCTAAGAATTTATTCCTCCAAGACAAACCATGAGAGACCCCTAACTCTGGGAAACAAAGAAAGGGTTGCAGCAGGGGTGGTGGGTAGGGGGATGGGGTAACTGGGTGATGGGCACTAAGAAGGGCACAAGAGAAGATGAGCACTGGGTGTTATACTGTATGTTGGCAAACTGAATTTATTTTATTTTATTTATTTATTTATTTTTAATTTTTTATTATTTTTATTTTTTTAATTTTTTAATTTTTTAGTTTTTATTTTTTTTTGGCAAACCGAATTTAAATAAAATATTTTTAAAAAATAATTTAAATCCTCCAAGTGCAAGATTAATATATTAATGAATACATTTCCTTTGAGCAAATCTAAGCATCCGAATATACCTCTGTTCTTATCAGGGCAAACTCTCCAGCCCTTAGCTTATTTATAGAACGGATTCAACACACAATCCCAAAGGCTCAGTGCCTCTTTCTTTCTTCCTTTTACAATTTATTTGAGAGAGACAGAGACAGAGAAAGCAAGCAGGGGGTGGTGGGCAGAGGGAGAGGAAGACAAGCAGGCTTCCTGCTCGGTGGGGCTCGATCCCAGGACCCTGAGACTATGACCTGAGTTGAAATCCAGAGTCAGCTGTTCAACCAAGCGAGCCACCCAGGCTCCCCTGAGTGCCCCCTTCTATACCCGTCTCCTGGCTCAGCTCTGTCCGTTCCTCTAGACTGAAGGACTAGAACCCCCAGTTGCATAGATAGCTCCCCGAGAGACCATCACCGATCGACAAAGTATGAGCCCAGGGGCTTTTAAAACCTACCATTCTAACGCCGTTTTCAAAGGCTTGCCGGGTGAGGGGAGCCGGTCCATCCACGGTCTTGCCATCGTCATCTGGGCCCCAGCTTGCACTGTAGATATGCACGTGCTGGGGGTTGAAGCTAACCGATTTCGCTTCAACCATGTCGGTGACATCTCCATCCAGCATCCGAACCCCTTCCAGACAGAAGGGAATTAGCTTGAATAGAGGCTTCACTATGTAACACCCAAACAGCCCAAGACATATTTGGGGGCAAAGAATAAACTTTTTAGTCAACACTTGATTAAAGTGAGCGTCTTCATCACCCCCCAGCCCTGCAAAAGTAATACAGACCCTTCCAAACCTTTCTTGGAGAGAAAGTAAGTTACATTGTACGGGAAACAGAAAAACTTCTTTAAAATCGTTTTTATCCATTATTCTCTTAAAGTTTCCTCAATCTCGCCCTTCTCTTTATCCCTGTCTTCAGAGAGTACCTGACAGAGAGTGCCTCAAGCAATCCATCTTCCCTAAATTTCTCTTCATTAGGTAACTTGTGTTCCTAATCGGTGTACAGCATTCTGACCTTAGCGGGCTCACAAAATTTGGAAAGCTGCCAAGTTAGGTTGGTCTAATTTCCTCCGTATTTAATATTATCTCCTAATCGGTAAGACTGATGTGAATTTAAGACATTATTTCTTTGCCAAGTTATTTATAAGTCAAATAATAAATGAGAATGCTCTCTGTGTATGTAACACATCAAATGATTCTCAAAGGGTTTTAACCATGTTCAGTCATTAATCTTCATTTAAGCATATTCCCGCCAGACAGACAGGAATTTATTCTTAACCTTAATAGGAAAAAATAAGACATAGATAGGCAAAAATAAGTTGCATGTTCAATGTCAGGCTTTCCTTCTTTCCTTTTATTTTGGAGACTCAAAACGACAACAGAACATCTAACTGTTGAGTAAACCTATCGATCCTCCAGCTTAAGCTAAATAGCATCACTAAGATGCTATATTATTTTATAATTATATCTTTATAGCCCACATTTACTCCTTGGATAAACCTTGTTCTCTAACAGGATTTCAAGTTTTTATTGCTAAAGCTCCAACACATGGGGGTTGCATAATAAAAGCCCAAATCAGGCAGCTTTAATACTGTGTGGTCTGAGGTGGGACTTCTGGTAGAAAAGAAACATGTTCTTGAGAAAACTATACCTTCTTAGGGCTTTAAAGAAATGTTTATCTTTTAGCTCTAACATTAATAAACATAAAAAATAGAAGGAATGACCATGGGCATTGACACAGATAATACTCAACAACTGGTAACATTCCTCCATATTCCCAGAACCTTTTTAAGCTACGTGACAGATGGGTCACTACATGCTTTGTTATTTACAAAACAACAGTGAAAATCAACACTTAGGATACATTGCATTTCCTCAAAGCGCCCCAAAAGACATTGCACCTGATTGTTTTATCTCGAGTCTTTTCCTCTAGGCTTCTGGATTTTTAAAGGACATGTATAGAACAGGTGATGTGGACACCAAGGGTTGTAATAAGCCACTTTAAAAATTATCAAATGGAAACTGTATTTAGCAAGCTTTTCAGCACTCTGTTTTGTGGGAGTAGAACGCCTGACATGGTGCGCTCTGTGTGTACTAGGTCCTAAGCAGCCAATGGCTTGCTTTAATTTGCCATGAATAATTCAAAATTCATCTGCACGATTTTTACTGAAAAAAGGATGAACTACTTCATAGTCTTCAGTTTTTACTTCTTGCTGTTTCAAAGCACAGAATGAACTACAGCTGACCCTTAACAACTCAGGGTTAGATGTGCTAACCCTCTCTCACCACCACCCAGTCAAAAATCCATGTATAACTCTGACTCCTCAAAAATGCAACCACTAATAGCCTACTGTTGCCTGGAAGCCTTTTTGATAATGCAGTTAATGAACACATATTTTGTATGATATATTTATTATTTATTATATTCTTATAATAAAGTAAGTTAGAGAAAAAAGATTATTAAGAAAATCTCATGACAGAGATAATACATTTGCAGTACTGTACTATATGCATTGAAAAAAATCTGTATATAAGTGGACACACACAGCTCAAACCTGTGCTATTTAAGGATCAACTGTATTTTATTTGCACAAAGAGGTCCAAAATAAACACCAGATTATTTGACTGCCTGGAATCATCTAACCAGTAATTCTAAATGCCAACATGTAGCAGTATCTACACAGTATCTAAATGTAGTTTCTAGGTCATGCAAGTGATGGAAGCCCATGAAAAAAATGCTTAATGAAATCATATCTAGAGGGCAATATTCCTTTCCTGACCAAAAATTAACAAGTAAGAATTTTTGCTTCCTCAAATTTACAGATGAAAGGTTGATTTTGCCTTATCGGACTTCGAGCCTTCATGTTTTGGGTCTAGGGGTTAAATTTATAATTCACAATGTTCTTGTTTGGGGGATGACAGGACATTTGTGAGTCATTGCCATACATTCATTTTTCTTGCTGAAGTTCTATCCGGCTAGACAAGCAGCTTATCTGTGAGTTCCTTCTTTCATCCCCTCAAGGTCAGTGAGCGCTGGGTTAGCACTGGAGAGTAATAAGGGGGATATGGACGTGTGTCACTGTATGTGGGGGACTGTGTGTGTCGTGACTGGGACAGCAAGAAGGGTTGTTTAGGCACCCTCATCATTCTTCAGGGAAAATTTCTTTAGTTCTTTCATGAACCTTCTCCTTGACACACAGCAGATGCTCTCAGAGTAGAGCTAATTACCGGTTAACAAGCTGCCATACTATAAGAATTCAGTGTGAAATAAAGGAGAGAAAGAGGTCAAATGTTCTGAGCACTAACATTCCATGTAGTGTCAGAAAACCTTCTCTTAGCACCATTACTAGACACCCCAAATATTTCATGTTACGAGACCTCTACATTTACTCTAGAAAGGACTGTTTTTTTTGTTTGTTTGTTTTGTGTTTTTTTTTTTTTTTTTTTAGATCCAATTTTCTTTACCACTTGGCAACAACTCTGTACTGAAACCGGAGATGTCGGTCTGCTTACCAGGAACTTCGTTCATTCGTGACACTGTTTAGGAGAAGCCCCCAGGGGCGACTTTCAGAGCCACTAGGATCTGTACTGTCTCTTATAATGTGTCCTCTCATTTGTGTGTGACTGTGGCACACAGAGATGATTATAAATGGGAAAGAGTTTGCTTCTATTAATGCCTTGATTTATATTCCCTGGGTTAGGTCCTTGTAGCAGGCATTATGTCTATTTGAGTGTGTGCATGTATGTATAATGCATATACATAATCTGGAATTATTAACAATAACTATATTCCTACCTTATGGGACTACAAAAGGAGATTTTTACCACTCTCTTAATTTCAATTAAAAAGGAACTTTCTAAAAAAAAAAAAACAAAAAAAACAAAAAAAACAGGAACTTTCCGTAAAACCTAAGGAAAAAGAAAAAAAATGGATTTTCTATTCTGACATAATTTCAAAATGTTTCTCTCCATAGAGTTATTATGGGCTTTTGTTTAGATGATCAGTTATTTCCGACCCAGGCAGCAATTGTATAGCTTGGGACAGATGTCAACGACCCCATCTTCGTGTCTGGACATTTTCTTCATGTCTGTCTTCGAGAAAGAAATGTCTGGATTTGCAACCCTGCGGGGGTACTGCTTCAAAGGCCTTTAACTGTATTTAATGACACACATTAAGATGGTCATTTTCCGCAACAGTTGAACACTACTCTGCAAACACCGGCCTGTCTTTAGCTCAAAAAGGGGTCTACATCTACCCAAGTTTGTTTCCCATACCTCCGATCTTGGCATTGAAAGCAATTCCGACTGTGCAGTGAGAGTTGTTCGCTGCGGCTGCCACTTCTCCAGCACAGCGGGTCCCATGCCTGCAGGAAGAACACACACACTCGCTCAAGTAAGACACTCCGTTCTTACCAACGCACAACATCATTGCCATCATTCAGACTACATAGGGGGGAAGACTTCACCAAACTGTGGATGCTTCTGGAACTTGTACCCCAGTAGCACTAGCCTGCTCACTGCAAACTTTTAATATTTTATTATATTCTATTTGGGATTCTATTATTGATAGATATAGGTATATGTGTGTGTGTATACATACTATATATATATATTTTTTTCTATCTATATATTTCTCTATATATTTTAGATCTTGCTTTCCCAATTATAGAAAATCTCCTTGAAAGCTAAAATAGAATGCTATGGTTTTTTTGTATTCTCTAAACTTCCAGGATCCAATATGGTAACCACCAGTCGTCTGTGGTTATTGGATACTTGAAATGTGGTTTGTGTGACCCAGTCTCAACTTTAATTAAATTTAAGAACTAGTACTCAATTCTTCTAAAATTTAAGCATGTTGGTATATGAGAATCTGCTTCTTAAACTGTAAACTTAAATACAGATCAAGTATCTCCCACAAAATCTGTCATCTAAAATACAATGCCCTGTCCTTGTACACTGGGTTTCTAAGATTTTGTATAAACAAACAACATGAAATATTCCACGAATACTTGTTTTATACAAATGATACAAAATCACTTATGCAAATATATCATCCATATTTATTTCACCTGTTCCCACCTTTTTAAAAATGCAGCTTTTAAAAAAGAAAACACGTTTTTCTGCAAAATATTCCTTTTATTTCTCACCACAGTGACTCTGTTCCTTGGTTAGAAAAAGCCTTTAGTTGAAAGGACTTCTAAGGTCATCCTAGGCAAGGATAGCAAACAGGTTTCAAGTGCAAAGTAGAAGTTGTTTAGAAATGTTGACCTCCATCTGTGTTGAGAAGAATCCAGAGGTATATACAGCTGAAGCCAGGGAAAGGAGACTACGACTAATGACTACTACCTGCCTGGAAGCAGAAGAGGGATATGACAACCACTACAGTGTATCTGTCATTGCTAATGAAGTCCAAGGCTCACTCTATTGCCCTCATTTTTAGAGATGAGGGTGCTTGAGGAAGCTCTGAGATATAAAAGAGGGTGAAATCAGCCCCACAGTGCCTAAGGCTCAGATCTCCCAAATTCTGTGTCATTACTTTTTATTTTACAGCATAGGCCACGCTCGCCATGGACCTATGACTACCATCTGTGCAACTGTGAACAAATTATTGCTTACAATGGATAGGTACACACACAAGTTTATACAACAGAGATACATCCTGATTCATCCACTTAGTAGTGTCATGCATATCTGCCTATATGAATATTAGCCTCTGTGTCATTTAAAAGCTTACTATTACCTCACATCATCTTTTAAATGGCACACTCTCCCCTCCCCCATAATCTCTCAGAACGCCTCAATTTCTGGAAATTTACCCAGTTTTTCACTGAGAGCAACAAGGCTATGAAAAAATCTTGAGCATTTGTATAATGTTATACCTTGGGATAAATTCCTACAGGTGGAATTACTGGGTCAAAGAGTACGGGATATACTGTCAAATTGTAAGCGGAAGATTACAGTCATAAAACTAAACCTCAGAAAAACCCCTGCAAGATGGTTATTACAAAACATCAAATTTTTGTGCATGACAAAAAAAAGACCATAAGCCTACTCAAATGACAGTATAAGAAATAGAGAAAATATCTGAACGAACCCATGTCTATAAACCCCTATGTATGAGTTTTTCAATCTTTTCATCCTTGCCAATCTGACATGAAAAATGGTATCTCATTGTTGCTTCCCTTTTTATCTCCTCAGATTACATTTGGTGTTGTCCATCTTTCTAAATATTTATTAGCTCATTCTATTTCTTGCTTTGTGAATAACCTTTTCATGCCTTTTGCCCAAATTTCTTATTGCTTTTCCATCATACCTGTTGCATATACATTTCCAAATGTGTTATTTGGAACACAGCCATCTTATTTATGGCAATTTTAGGTTGCTCTACACAGCAATTAATTTTGATGCACTCATAATTATCTTGCCCTTCTGATATTTGACTGTACCACTTTTATCATCAGAAAAATGATCCCATTTTAAAAGAAAAAAAGATTTCTTTTGTAAACTACAAGCTGAATTCCCAGTGTTATCCCTGAGCCCAGCAAGAATTTACTGTGATTCTTCATTAGTCTCTGATTGCATATTACTTCATGGTGTAAGTTATTTGCTTCCTGAAATGTCAAATTCCCTTTATGAGTCCACTGCTCTTATACTTCACTGCATCTATTATTAATTAAGGCAAGTGCTAGAGGATCACAAGGATCTGATTTTAATTCTCCAATTGTTATTTATGAGTCCATTATGACAAAGGTTGTTCATTGTATTGTGGATTTGATCATGTTTTCTGCAGTTCTGTCAATTTTTATTTTATTTAGAATGGCATTATTAAATCTTCCTAGTGAAACTTTTTATGAATATGTAATAAAACTCTAGGATTCCTGCAAAAAAAATTAAAAAAATGATACTAGGTTAATTATTAAATTGTATACCTTTTTGCCCCCTTTAATGTCAAACATTTTGTGTTCATGTCAGTTGTATCTGTTATAAACAGAATGTAATTGCATTTTTTGGAGCTATATATCTCAACTCAAGAATAAGTCCATTTACAGTGACTAGATCCATCATTACATGATATATTTATGTTCATCTCTGTATTTTTCTCTCTGTATGAGTATGGATTTCATACATTCGATTAGCTAATGCTTACTGTAGCTATTTGCTCACGGATACCTAACATCACAAAGTCTAAAGTCATCAATACTTTTTGTTAGTTTTTCCCAAATAGTACCGACTAGAATGTTTTAACTGTGATTATTCACCCTTTAACACATGAAATCCCTATGATTATAGTTATACATTGGATTTTTTAATTTTGGAAACTATCCATCAGTGTCTCTATTTTGAATAATCAATATCCTTTAGTTATACAAATATTCTTTGCTCTATTTGTTTTTATTGTTCATAACTCCTTCTGGGATCACTGATTTTTTTTTCTGAAGAACATTCTGTAAATGTATCCACCAGATTCATCTATAGCCTCAGAAAATGACTTTATTTTACTGTTGTTCTTGAAAAGTAATTTTGCGGGGTATAGAATTCTAGACTAACTGCACGTCCGACGCCATTCCACGGTCTTCGAGCTTCTCCTGTTTCTGCTGAGAAGTCAGCCATCTTGGCAATCTAGTTCTGTCTGGAAATTAGAATTTAGAATTCTAATTCTTTTTTAGAATTCCTAGACCTGTGATTTAATGCTTAAATTGTCAGAAGTCTCAGCCAGTACCTTTGAAAGCTACCTTAAACTTTCATTTCACCATCAGATTTCCCATGCCTTCCTCTCCCTAAGCTGCTCTCCACGTAATTTGCTTAGTTCTAGATTTCACTTATCTTCAGCTATGACTAACCTGCTATTTAATCCATTCACTACATTACTCATGTCAAGTGTTTACATATTTTATTTACTTATATTTTGAAGTTCTTTTTCAAACCCACCTGGTTAATTTGAATAGACTCTTTTCTTAAAAAGCACTTTTCAATTCTATGTATTATAACATACATTTTGTAAAAAGGTTTATTTATTCATTCATGAGAGACACAGAGAGAGAGAAAGGCAGAGACACAGGCAGAGGGAGAAGCAGGCTCCCCACATGGAGCCTGATGTGGGACTCGATCCTGGATCCTGGGACCATGCCCCGAGCCAAATGCAGATGCTCAACCGCTGAGCTACCCAGGCATCCCTACATTTCTTGATATAAATGAATTGTATGTGATAATTCTCAGATGTGTCAATCTAATTCTGCTCTTTTTGCTGCTGGATTGTTTTCATGGTGATGTTTTCCCCATGCGGTGGGTGAACTGTCCACTTGGGAGGTCACGTTGTTTGGGCTTTTATCTTTGTGAATTCTTTGAAATTGGAGTGGATGATGCATCAGTATTTCTGCTTTATGCAAGTCTTTTCTTACCTCACTGCAATCCCTGTGGTTTTTTTTTTTAAGATTTTATTTATTTATTCATGAGAGACACAGAGAGAGGCAGAGACATAGGCAGAAGGAGAAGCAGGCTCCCTGCGGGGAGCCCGATATGGGACTCGATCCCAGTATCATGACTCAAGCTGAACACAGACCTCAACCACTGAGGCACCCAGGCGTCCTTAAACCTGTGCTTTTAAAAATCCAGCTCTAGGTTGGCTGGGTTTGGCTGATCACTCTGGAAAATTCCTAGTGTACAGCTATTGCCTACCTAGTTCATAGATCTGAGCTTTTGCAGAGAAATACTCTAGGTGTCCCATTAGCTCAACTATGCACTAAAAATTTCTTTACTATTTTCCCAGGAGTTTTAGATGTACTACAGTATGAGAGATTTAATTGAATATCATTGTTACCATAATATTTTTAAAATGTAAGAATTGTCTCTGTATTCCTAAAATGCAATAAAACCCTGCTTATATTATGTGCATCATTAATGTACAGTGAATTCTCCTAAGAAAAGAGTGACTATTTCCTTATAAAAATGTTTTTTAAATGTAGTTAACAGAAAGATTTTTTTTTAAGATTTCTATTTATTCACTTATTTGAGAGAGAGAGAGAGAGAGAGAGAGAGCGCATGCGTGCACATGCACACACAAGAAGGGGAGTGGCAGAGGGAGAGGGAAAAGCAGTCTTCCCGGGGAGCTGGGAGCCTAATATGGGGTTTGATTCCAGAACCCTGGGATCATAACCTGAGCCAAAGGCAGATGCTTAACTGACTGAGCCACCCAGGTGCCCCATAAAAACATTTCTTATAAAGATTTCTCTATATTGCTCTGTATCGTAAGCAATGATGAACCATTTTTGAGAAATAGGGAAGTTATCACTCTACTATTGATGCATAGATTTTAAATATCAGTTAAATAATATACTTAACATGCTGTAATCGAAGGTCCAAATTACTGACTACATTTAAACAGCTGCTCTCTTCAGATGAGAATGATCATTACTTCAAGTAAAGTACTAGTCATATATCTTAGTTGGAATCAGTGTTTTGATGGATTTAAAATAGATCCTAGAACAATGGATATCATCATGACATCATGACCTGTTCAAGCATATGAACAAGATTCAATTTCTTCCTTCTCTTAAAGAACAAGAGTGGCCAGCATTAACTATATTCGTGATGTCAGTTAATTATAAAAGTCACAAAATAGACAGAAGTCTTTGTTTCAGATGTATTTTTCTCCAGAGACAACAGAGGATGAGCATTTAGAGTATTTTCAGCATAAGGAGAACAATTTCAGGTGATTTTAGTCCAGAAAACAATATTCTCATTATATTACATTCTGACCCACATGTGCCTAAATATTCATTTACTGGCCAACTTCCACATAATGCCCCTTCGAAAATTAATCAGCTGGTTAGCTTCTTTGCATGTGTTCATGCTATCACTAAGACACATTATTTTCTGAGACCCCAGACGGTAAACTAGTGATATAAATTATAATGGATCTTTAGACCAGTGGCAAAATAAATTGGACCTCTTCTAAAATCAGGTGGGTGCAGACAAACTAGGAAGTAAATAATGCATCCCTTCACTAATTCTCTTAAGCATATTGTCATTGCTGCCAGGGCCCTAGTAAGTGCAAAATATTCTATCATGTAATTTTTACTTGAATAAACCATTTTTGCTCTTTTTTTTTTTTTTTTTTTCCATTTTTGCTCTTAAAGAGCATCTTAAGTGAGAGATCATGACAATCTTTGGCCACTCCAGGTTTTCTCATCTACTACATGATCTGTTCCCAACAATAAGCCATTGAAATTAAAGGTCTCCAGAAGTTTTATCTGGGGTCTGTGATTGAAAAGAAGGAAAATGAGATGAGAGACTGCCTGCTAACTCATTTCTATAATATTATGAACTCACACAAGTGAAATGAGTACAGAATATGAATTCATAGTTGACTATAAAATACTGCTTTTACGTATTCTTGTGCTTTCTTTCTCCTAGTCCCAGGGTCACGCTGCTTTGTGAACTTTATTTCCTCCATGTGAGTTAGTGGGGATGAAAATATTAACTTACTGGAGCTTTAACGCGGATGTGAAGACAAGATACAAGTAAGCTCAGCAATAAATCTGAGACATCACGACACAAGAGGTCCACCCCCTATGGTTGCCTCTGCATTGCTTGCAAGTCAAAATTACACTTGCATGCATCAAGCAATGTCAAGTTGGAGAAAGACTACTTTCTATTTCATTTCTTTCTCGAAACAAACATCCTAAACTGTTCATGGATTCAGTCTACCCCCTCACTGTTTCTATTCCCTTTTGACATCTGGTGTGCCCATTCTCTTTGGCATATTTTGGTTTTGTTTAAATCTAAGTGAAAACTTTCCATTTCAAAAGCACCCTTAGAAAGGGAGAGGAACAAGAAATAATGATGTGTTTGATGTGTTCTCCAAAATATCACTTAGAACTGATGTTTTCCACTGTTCACATTGTTCTCGATAATACTACCACCTTATGTTTACATCACACCATCCATTTCTTCCAAGTGTTATAACCTCAACTGATTCTCACCTCAACCCTCTAAAGCAAAATGGGTATCACTCCTCTAGGTTGACGTATGAGAAAATTCAGTCAGATGGTGATTGGAAGGTATAAAATGTGTCAAGGTAAAGACTAGATATGGCTCTCCTGAATCCTGATGGGAAGTCTTTTCACCATTCCAGCAAAAGGCAGAGAGGCCCCTGTCCCTGTCTTTGAATGGCTGCCAAGATTTCATGACTTCTTTGCCTGCTCCCCTACTTATTTCATGTGGTAGTGGCAACTTTATTCCTTCATGACTACTGATGACAGGATATTTGACAGTATATTTTATAGAGTATCACGAATAAATTATTCAGCTTCAGTCAGAAGGAGGAAATGCTGGGAATCTTAAAAATGAAAACTTAAGAAGGGAGAAGAGCTGAAAACAAGCTCCCCTTGCTTCAGTGAAAAGGTTTACCAAAGCTCATGAAACATGTTGGGGTGGGGGGAAGGTAGATTGAAACTTTTGAAAAGTAAAAAACAGAATCACACATTCCACTTTTTGGTGATTAGTTTTTGTGAGACAATTAAGATACTAGCTTCCGAAGTGACTGCAATTATATTCAGTCCCTGGGGCTTCCTTAGTACTACATTTTTTTTTTTTTTATTATACAAGGAAAGAATTCAGAACAACTCATTCAAAATAACTGCTAAAGACTCAATCCTTGTGCCCATCCCCACCCTCCAATCATAGGTTGAAATCCTAATCCCAGTGTGATGGTATTTGGAGTGGGGCTTTAGGGAAGCTATTAGGTCACAAAGGTGGAACCCCCATGATGGAATTAGAAACAACAGAGAGCATGCTCCCTTTCTTTCTCTCTACCCTGTGTGGATACAGTAAGAAGGCAGCTTTCTGCAAGCCAGGAAGAGAGCCCTCCCTGAGACCTGAATCTTAGACTTTCCAGCTTCCCAAACCATGAAAAGTATTTATTGTTTAAGCCACCCAGTCCATGGAACTCCATTATAGCAGCCTCTACTAAGACAATAACAAGTAACTATATAAAATAAGATATTAAAAAATAAAAAATAAAAATAAAAAAATAAAATAAAATAAGATATTCAGAGACACTTCGATAGACTCATTATTGAAAGAATCTTCAGCATGAACTTTAAACTTTGACAGCTCATATACTTAGCAATAGACATTGTGAATCTTCCCCTTGGTCTTCAAGAATAGATACACAATATTTAAAGAAATTAACAAAAGGCAGTATTCATCAACTACTCCAAAGTTGAACAGATATGTTGTAGGCAAGAGAATGAAAAATATATTTTATAATATTAACCACTAATAGGCCACTACTAAGAGTTAGCATCAGATAACATGCAAATGACTCACAAAGGATTTTAAAAAGCAGAATATTTCTTTTAGAGGTTTAAGGGTACAATTAGTCTGACACATACACATAGATTATACATAAAACTGGTGAAATCTGAATAAGGTTTTCAGAGTATATTAATGCCAATTTCCTGGTTTTGATATTTGACTATAATTATATAAATTGCTATCAATGGGATAATCTAGATGAAGGGTATGGAGGACTTGTACTATTTTTGCAACTTATTTATAATCTTTTAAAAGTTAAATAATCATTGTGGGTCTGAAGAATCTATAGTTATTTGCAGTACTGGTTGTAATTCAAGTCAGACATTTTAGTATTTAGTATACTGCCTTTAGATTTTTCATAAATTTTTAAAAATTATTTTACTTGTTTTAAATTGAAGTATACTTAACACAATGTTATATTAAATATACACAAAGGATAATTAACACAATGATTTAACCATTATATACATTTCTCAGTGCTCATCAAGATAAGTATACTCTTAATTCTTTTTGTCTATTTCGCTCATTGCCCCCCGCACTTCCCCTTGGCAACCACCAGTTTGTTCTCTGAATGTAAATCTGGTTTTGTCTCTTTTCCCTTTTGTTCTTTTGTTTCTTAAATTCCACATGTGAGTGAAATCATATGGTATTTGTCTTTCTCTGACTTATTTCACTTAGCATAATACCCTCTAGGTCCATCCATGTTGTTGCAAATAGGAAAATTTCATTTTTTATGGCCGAGTAGTATTCCATTGTATATATACATCACAACTTCTTTATCCAGCCATCTATCGATGGACATAGGTTGCTTCCATATCTTGGCTATTGTAAATAATCTTGCAATAAACAGAGTGGAGTAATCTTTCCGAGTTAAGTGTTTTATTTTCTTTGGGTAAATATCCAATAGTGAAATCACTAGATCATATGGTAATTTCATTTTTAATTTAAGGAATCTCCATACTGCTTTCCATAGTGGCTGCAAAAATTTGCATTCCCACCAACAGTGTCTGGTGGTTTCTTTTTCTACACATCCTTGCCAATACTTGCTATTTCTTGTCTTTTTGACTTTAGCCATTTTGACGAGTATAATGTGATATCACATTGTGGTTTTGATTTGCATCTCCCTGATGATGAGTTATGTTGAGTATCTTTTCATATGTCTGCCATTTTTATGACTTCTTTGGAAAAAAAAGTCTATTCAGGTCTTCTGCCCATTTTCTCAGATTATTTGCTTGTTTACTGGTGTTGAGTTGTGTAAGTTCTTTATATATTTTGGATATTAACCCTGTATCAGATATGTAATTTGCAAACATCCTCTCATTCAGTAGGTTGACTTGTCATTCTGTTGATGGTTTCCTTCATTGCACAAAAACTTTTTGTCTTGGTGTAGTCCCAATAGTTTATTTTTGCTTTTGTCTCCCTTGCCTTTGGAGACATATCTAAAGAAATGTTGTTGAGCCCAATGCCAAAGAAATTACTGTCTCTGTTTGCTTCTAGGAATTTTATGATTTCAGGACTCATGTTTAAGTCTTTAATCCATTTTGAGTTTATTTATGTGTATGGTGTAAGAAAGTTGTCCAGTTTTCCCAAGACCATTTGTTGAAAAGACTGTCTTCTCCCCATCTTATTTCTTGACTCTTTTGTTGTAGACTAATTGACCATATAAGCATTGGTTTATTATTTCTAGGCTCTCCATTCTGTTCCACTGATGTATTTTTGCGCCAGTACCATACTCTTTGAATTACTATAGTTTTGTAGTGTATCTTGAAATGTGGTAACTATGATATCTCCAGCTTTGTTCTTCTTAAGATTGCTTTGACTATTTAAGGTCTTTTGTGGTTCCATACAAATTTTAGGATTATTTGTTCTAGTTCTGTGAAAAGAATTAGATTGCTTTAGATGTTTAAATTGCTTTAGGTAGCATGAACATTTTAACAACATAGGTTCTTCCAGTCTACAAGTATGGTGTGTCTTTCCATTTGTTTGTGTCATCTTCAATTTCTTCCATCAGTTTTTTATAGTTTTTAGAGTACATGTCTTTTACCTCCTTAGTTAAGTTTATTCTTAGATATTTTATTCTTTTTGGTGCAATTATAAATTGGATTATTAAGAAAATAATAAGAAAAATAAGAAAATAATAAAAGAAAATTATTAAGAAAATAATAAAAAAAATTAAGGAAATTTCTTCTTCTACCACTTCATTAGTACATAGAAATGAAACTGAGTCCTCTGTATTACTTTTGTATTCTGAGACCTTATTGAATTCATTAATCAGTTCTAGTATTTTAGTATTTTTTGGTGGAATCTTCAGAATTTTCTATATATAATATCATGTCATCTGCAAATAGTGAAAGCTTTAGGTCTTCCTTATCCATTTAGATTTTTTTATTATTTCTCTTGCCAATTCACTGCTTTAAAAATATCCTCTTACCTCTATTATTTTCCCTCTTTACCCTTTTCAGCCTAGGCCTTTGACACCTCTTTTTTTTTTTTTTCTTCTCCTTCTGTCTGCCTCAGCCTAGAAAATAGGTTATTCATTACTAAGTGAATTCATTTTTAATTATGGTAGCCTATCCATCAAAGAAAAAATAGCTCGGTTTATCAGAAAACCTAGTTTGTTAACCTCACTTCTGCTTTCTCAAATACAATGCTGCATGGACTGAAGTATACCAAAACCCATGACAAGTACATACATGTGTATGTATATAGTCTTGACCAAGATCTTAGCCACCTCCTTATTAGCCTAATTCTCCTCCTCCCTTATCTTAAAGATTAACATCATCATCAAAGCGATAGAGTAGGAGAGATCCTTGTGGATGAAATCTACTAATCATGATGAGGGAATGAGGCTCTTGTTCTTGGCTCACTGGTTCTCTATAGATTTACCTATCATGCTGTTCAGTTCCTCTTTTTTATTTTACTGATTGGTTTTTCATGTAACACATGAATTTAATTCTGTGAATTCAGATTGCCCATGCTTGTTTATATTCCCTAGTGATTCCATGGTGCTATTTTTTCCCCACTGGGTCTATTAAGAGCCCATTAACTCTACTCTTCAAACTCCCTAACTTCTATTAGAGGGTTCTGTTAACTATCTGAAACTTAGATCTACTAGCTTTCACTCTATGTAGTTAGAACTTTGAGAACAGTCTGATCTCATTTTCTACCACAAATGGAATACTGCAAAAACTGTCTCCCTTACCCCTTGACTATGAATAGACAGAAATTAGTCATTCTTGCTGATTCATTTTAGGTCTGTTCTCAGAGAGCTACGAGTCAAGTGTTTTCTCTTATAAGTTTATAAATGTGGATCTGGAGGCTCCAACTCTTCCTTGGAACAGGAGGGTATGACATGATGCCCATCTTTTCTACTGGACATCTGTCTGCTTTACTGAGTTAAGTACTACCTATAATTCTGGAAAACAGAACTATTTTTATGTAAAGAATAAACTCTGTTAGAAATGTTGCTATTTTCTTGAAAAATATCAAAGTACCTCCCCAGAAAGATTTTAGATAACAATATTGGTTCCTTCCTCCCTCCTCCCTTCCTTCCTTCCTTTCTCAAGTCCAGATAATTCACATCCTAGGTCCTAAGCATTTTTCTAAGCAAGGGGTACACAAAGTTGAATATTCTGAGGCTGTGGTACTACTCACAATCTTGGTGGAGAAGACTCTGAGTAAAGGATGAACAAAACTTTTTTTTTTCCTTTTCTATGGGAAAATTATTTCAGATTAACTTTCCATCTCTGCTTCCCTTGATACCTGGTAAAGGTGGGATGTCAGCTACCAAGGATCACTGCTTATGGTAAAAATGATCCCTGGTTGGTGAATTACCACAAACTGGGAAGTCTGTGGGCAGGATGCTGGATACATGATGAAAAATCTTGGCTTTGGGCTTCTGAGAGTAGACACTAGAAACTGACTGTGGCCTTCTGTATGCAGTAGGCTATGTGTAGGAACAATACTGTTCCTGACAGCATAGGGCTTTTAAGGAGAAGTGACTTTTCTGCCCACTCACATGGCTCTTTCTTGTGCAACTGAGGTGTCATTTGGGTACTCAGGGGAAAGAAGAGGAGGAAAAAATAGCCTGAGACTGGTGAACACCCTTGCTAAAAAAAAAAAAAGAGCTGATATTGGCCTACAGGTACATTATATTCTTATCCTCCTAATGACCACTAATGAGTTCTAGGAGTTCAACTGACCACCAGTTGAACCTATGACCACAGACGGGGGTGGGGGGGTATTGTTAAGATTTATGATTTATGCAAGTAATTACCAAGTACTGAGGTACATGCTAATCAAAGTTTATGTACAAGATGTTATAGGGATTTCTGCTCCAAGGGTTCTGGCTTGAAGTCAGTGTTTGCGAAAATGCTTTGTATGCAATCTAAACTTTCTCCTCCTTACACCTGAACTGATTTTCCTACAATTTTGCAGCATCATAATTAGAAGAAAATTTCATAATTAGAACTCAGTAAAGCATGAAATATGAAGTATATACTGAGTATATATACTGAGAGACTGGAGAAAGATCTATAAAGATAATGAAAGAAATAATGGCCTGTATCAAATTATAATTTTGATTTTTTTGTGGTCTATTTCTTTCCATACATATTTCTCTTCTCCAAATGTATACTGAAAACCACTTCATTCATATAATTCTAAAGTAGCAAAAACAAGAGACCAAAATGCTAGAATGTACTCTACATAGACAATATTTCAACTTCATATATTCCTATATAGGTAAATTTCCATTTTATGAATATTCATATACTGACCTAGTTAACTAGACATAATGAGACTGTTCCCATGTACTGCCCCATAATTAATTAACTTTTCTGAATCATTCGTTCAGCAAATATTTATTGAGTACCTACCACATGCTGAGGAATGAATTAGTTACTAAAGATTCAATAGTGGGAAAAATAGACATGATATAATGTTGTTTCAATGAACTCCATTGGTGTGGAAATCCTGAATAAGAGGCAATAATTCACAAGTCTCTATTCATTTAGCAGTAATCAATTTAATGGTTCTGCTTCTATTTGTTTTTGCTAAACTATTCAGGTAAAGATATCATTCAATAACTATATGCTGTAAAACAGGCTAAAAATATTTGCGGTTTTGCTCAAAATCTGTTCATGGCTGGTAGCAAAAGGTGATCTGTGTTTGACTTCACTTTGTTTGAGATGCTTCCAGATCAGAAACAAACTATCAAAACACTTCTGGGGACTTGAATCTTATTTTGCAGGGACTAACATCTAAAACAAGTGACTATTACATAACCCAGTTTGTCTGGAATACAGGTAAACTGGGGCCACAGAATTAGGATCCAAGGGCTCCCTTGGTGTTCCCTGCAATACACTCAGAGTCTGAGAAGTTTGGCGGTGCTTGGTCCAAGGGGCCCCCAGCACTCTACAAAACATCCTCAAGAATAATTAAGTAGCTCACACATCTTATATTCACTGAGCTGACATCATTTCAGCTTAGCTACACCAAAGCAATGGCCAGCCCTTCCATTTACTGATAGCTGCTCCTGGTTTTCTTTGAAGAGTTCAGCAGGGTCATTTCCTTACACATTGAAAGGTTCTCAAAATTATGCAAGTACAAAAACCAACAATGAAGGAATGCCTCCCTCCCAAACACAGGTTTATCCTATTTCTTATTATCAATTTAACGTTTTAGCATATACACATTTTGCTGGGGCATGGCACAAAGACTGGGTCTTTAATATGACAGTGTTTGTATGAGTGACCACGGGTTGGCAAACATCTTCTGAATGGGCCAAAGAATAAATATTCTAGGCTTTACCGGGCCAAATACAATCTCTGTCACATAACTCCCTGTTCCCCTTTTTAATCTTTTGAAAAAAAAAAAAACAAAAAAACAAAAAAAAAACATTCTTAGAGTAGCCAGGCAAATCTGACCTGCAGTCAGTAGTTTACCAACCTGTGGTTTCTAGACATGATGGGTAAATACAGTCATAGCTACTTAGGCCTTCTTGGGAACCAAGAAACATAAGCTTCTACCTTTTCTAACTCCACTTCCTATGATTTGATACTGAATGCTTTTATGTAAATTAATCACCTCAACAAATACATTGGATCATTCATATTCACTGATGTAATGATTTCCATTTGAAAGCACGCTATTTTAATAATTTGCAATTGAAACTTCAAATTAGGGGCCCCAGGGTGGCTCAGTTGGTTAAGCAGGTGAAGCTCCTGACTCTTGTTTTTTTTGGCTGGGGACAGGATCTCACGTGAGATCTAGCCCTGCACTGGGCTCAACAGAGCCTGCAGAAGATTCTCTCTCTTTCTCACTCTGCCTCTCCCCCACCCTGCTTAGGCACACATGCGCACCCTCTCTAAAAGCAAACAAACCAACATCAAATTAATAAAGGTGATGAGATCACTTATTTATTATTTGTCAGAAAGTGTTACTTGCCTAGGTTCACATATTTAATTTGCTCTCTCCAATAATCTTGCACACATTACATGTACCTTTATCCACACATTATAGGTAAGGAAACAAATTCTTATGGGTTAAGTGACTTCACCAAGGTAATAAACCCGCTTACTTCAAGAGAACACAAATGCAGATCTCCTCACACCAAGTCCTAGAGTTTCCAACAGTGAACACATTATATGTTTACAGAAGGACATGCATACATCCTCGGGCATGCATATACTTAGCAGGGCTGAACAAAATAACGATGACTTGAGATCTTACCTGAGAGGAAGGCTCAGAAGCTGCATTGTTGAAGGTATCTGGATCACAGCCTATGAGTTCTTTTTTAAGATAGGGTATTGTAATTATTAGTTTTCCTAACTAAACAAGTACAAAAGATACTCAAGAATGATCCCATCACTAATGAAATTACTGCCTATTCAAGCATCCCTACCCTCTTCCAGTGCCAGAATTTTATATCTTTGCATACACATAAAATACAAACAAACAATACAAGGCAAATCAAACAAATCAATTGCCTAATGAACATTCAAAAGACACAGGATTTCATGCAATCAGTAAATTTCAGAACAGCTTTAATCAATCTGAAAGCTGTGTTGAAGAAGAATCCAGAAGAGTGAGATTTAGTAAAAATGGAACAAGGCTGGCTACATGACAGTGGCTTTAAATGAGAATGATCTGTCAATAAAATGATTCCAAATGGCCCTTAGAAAACTGAAAAAAAAGTTTTTATAAACTGAGTCTGTTTATGACTCTACTAAAATTCAAATTTCGTAATATTCCAGAAAAACTACAACTTTAAACATGATTCATTTTTGTCTGACGTACGAATGGCTATAGCCACATGTGCCATCAGATAATAAACTACATTATTTTCATCATTTTGGTTTTATTGTTTAAAATAAAACACCGTTTTCATCGCTCATTACAAGAATCTGGCCTCAATTTAAGTGGATTCATTTTTAATATTTTCTCTCCCCTCCAGCCCCCATTTATCTCTGTAATGAGTCCCTCCTGCACTGCTTCTCCAATGCAGGAAAGCTGTGGATGAAGTAAGAGACTAAGAAACTTGCTCTCCCCTCTTGGGTGAGCACAAGCAGTCACAGAGGTTACTGAGTCCCTGTCATAGCCGGTTAGGCTCATAATCTTCAACTTCAATGTATATTCTAAGCAGCTTCCTTTCTACACCCTAAATGCTTCTTCCTCAAGACGCGGGAACACAACATGCTGTTTATACCAAAATAGTTATCAGAGTGATATTCCCCCATGAATACAACATGATAATAGCAAATGTCAGGCCCTGAACTGCATGCTCAGCATCAGGACAATTTCCCCTGCAGTATTCATGCAGTTTCACAAGCCTCGGATCAGGATCATATTTCCTTAGCTGACACATTACTTGCTTTGGCTAGGTGTGAGACCACACTTAGAGACGCAGGGGCAGCGGTGGCTGGAAGCCATTATGTCTGGTTTCCTTTATTAAATTTAGACTTTGGGACATAGAAAAACTCCTTATGTCCCAAGAGAAGTGTGCTCATAGAACCACTCTGGGTGATGTTTAAGAACTACAGTCACATTCCTTCTCGATCTAGTATCGAAACACCTTAAAATATAAAAGAAAACATCATGGGTTAGTGTGACTAATGTTTTATTTTAGCCTTCAGATTGATTCAACTTTACAGGCTCAAAAAAAAAAAAAAAAAAAGACAAAAGAAAACAACTGTATTGATATGCAAACATTCCAGGCAAAAGCACTTGTTATACTTCACTATCCTCCTCGTGGAATACTTCCAGAAAATGCAGTAGTTACAGGCAACTACTCAGTAGTGGAGAGCCCTTATGGCAAAATTAACCTACGTTCTCTCATGAGTGAGAATTTTGTAAATTGCCCCTCCCACACACTCACACTCCCTCTATCACCAGATTATTTTCTTTTCCCTTCGGGTCACAGATCACTGAGAATCCCGAACTGTCTCTTTCCAACATTCTGACCACTCTCCTGTTCTGTGCTCATCACTGGAACAGCAGGTGGACAACCAAGAAGGTAACTGCAGGCCAGTTAAGTCACAATGAGGTAAGGAACTTTGTGAAAGATGGACAAGAGATTTTAGTGGATTAGCTGGAAGATGCACTCGTAGACATTGTGCGTGTCTCTTAACTGTCCATCAATAGCTCAGACAATCATAAAATTGTATCCTTTTCAAAGGAAGAAAAGCAAAATGACTTGGCAAACATTTTCTTTTCCTCTCCCTCTGCCACTTTAAAATGGAAGAATTCTGGATCCTTGCTGTTAACCAAATGGCATTTACAGCTCTCAGTTGGCATAGGGCAGCTGAGAATCTAAAATGAGGAATGCTTATTCCATTTCTATTTCCATGGAAACTAGTCACCAACTGGTGAAAACAAGGTAGATCAAATTTTTGAATAAGAATGTTGAAATAATCACTCCCTTAAAACTTTTCTCTTGCATCAGGACGAAGAGCACAGTTTAAGCTCAGGAACACACAGAGATGTCCATGTGGGTAAGCAATTCACCACTGGTTTATTGTTGCAACTCTTCCCATGTCACAGTAATTACTGTATTTGTACATGGGGTTTTTTGGTTATTCTTTGGAGGATGAATTGCTACAAACCCAATAAATAAATACTATAATAAAATGTGAAAATTAAATGAGTTTTAAAGGGCTGTTTATTAAGAAAAGCTTGGAGTAATCAACTAAATCTGATAACTCCTTTCAAAATTTATGATCATGTTCCTCTTCTACACTCTCTTAGCAAACACTTGAGGCAGGATATAGAGATTTACAGAGAATGACTGTACTATAATCAGTTTTCCTGAAGAGCTTTAGAAGGTGTATTCCATTTTTTTTTTTTTTTTTTTTTTGGAACTCTGCAATAAAAATCTGACTTTGAAAAGACCATTGAGGGATCCCTGGGTGGCGCAGCGGTTTGGCGCCTGCCTTTGGCCTAGGGCGCGATCCTGGAGACCCGGGATCGAATCCCACATCGGGCTCCCGGTGCATGGAGCCTGCTTCTCCCTCTGCCTATGTCTCTGCCTCTCTCTCTCTCTCTCTCTCTCTGTGACTATCATAAATAAATAAAAACTTAAAAAAAAAATTAAAAAAAAAAAAAAGACCATCCTGTTAAAAAAAAAAAAAAAAGAAAAAGAAAAAGAAAAGACCATTGAAACAGCCAACTGTAACAGAGCAGAGATGATCTCCATTAACTCTTAGGTCCATTTAATCTTTCCATGAGAATTTCAGACCCATGTCCTCCTGTGCCAGAAAAAAATCCAGATTCCACTCCCACTGTTTGCACATGTAGAATATAAATGTTCTAAATCGGATGGAAATAATTTCCCTCAGACAAGTAACAGGATGAAAAGTGTCGATGATTCATTTGACTTGTAGCTCTGCCACCAGGCATTCCTAGTGATAAAACCTCTATATGAGCTCTAATACCATCAGTTAGTACATAGGCTAATAGGGCCGATGGTATCCTGAGCACTCAAAATGCATTATCTGCAATTCCCACAGCAAACTCAAAGTAGCTAATTTTGTCTCCATTTTATATGCAGAAGACAATTAGATCTCCCAGTGGACAAAGACTTGCCCCAAGTTATCCCTACAATCATTCAGCTTGTTTACCTGTGTCAAACTTTCATGTTCATAATCCTCCTGTCCAGATGCACTTCCCTATTCCTAGCTTATAACCCCAATTAAAAAATATCATCATGTCTATTTCTAATCTCATTAATTTTAATCTCCTCATATTAGAAGATAAATATATGCAGAAATGTCCGACCTCAGCCATCGCTACTTTTTGAGTGTGTGCAACTAATTCATGATTATTATTATTTCTAAGTTTTCAGCTAAATTCTAGATCTCAGGTTGTGCTTTAAGTGGTTCAATTATTTCTGATTTCTTTCCTACTTAATGCTAAATATTTAAGAGGTTTGACCTTAATTTTTAAGATGAACGTTAAGTTAATAAGAATACAATTATAATAAGTAGGGATGTGTGTGTATGTCGGTAAGTAGAAAGAGACTGATTTTCACTAAATTTCAAAATCTCAGAGAATTATCTCAAGTTTTACAGATCAGTAATTGCATGTGCATGGTTGTCCATTTTCACCTTTTCATCCTAAAATTACTTAGTGAAAATATTTTTTAAAGGTTATGCTACTTGATTTACCTCATTATTTTAAGAAAAGCATGCATCTAACATCTGAAAGAAAATTGAAACCTAAATCAAAGTTTAATTAATTTATAATTTCCTTTCTGTTGGCTAAGAATAAGAATCAGTTGACGTTAACGAACACAGCCCCAGGTAATCTGCAATATTTTATTTCTGTGTAAACTGCACCTTGTCTTTCAAGTCTAAATAGAAGCTTAATTTTAGCCACAGAAAATACTTGCAACAAGCACTCGGAATAAAGACAAGCTTTTTTTTTTTTTTCTTTCTCTGTTACTGAAACAATCAGTTATTTATAGTATTTAAAACAAATAGAAACCAAAAGTGGCAGAGCAACTTTATGCAATAATTTGGAATATTAGAATAAGAACGTATTCAAATTCATTTAAAACTTTATATCTGACACTGATTTTAGATTCTTCATCCATAAAATCTGTGTTTTACATTTCATGGCCTTTTCTGCTGCCCTGTTTGCTCAAGTGAAAAGGGGGCAGTGATACTGCCACAGAGCAGGGATGCACTGATACTCAGCCTCCAACTGGGTTACATTAGCAATAACCACAGTGCACATCGAGATGACATCTTATATATAACAACTGATAAGCATGGTAGAATGATAACAACATAACCACTTAAAGAGTGCTTACTATTTGCCAGTCTCCAGTACAAAAGAAGCATGCTACGTCCAGATAGCTGTAAAAAGATTAGTTAAAATTAGGGCGTGATGCAATATGAGTTAGGTGGTGAGGCTAAGAGATAATGGATCTATTATAAATTCTTTGCACACACGTAAGGACCTGGTCATAAAGGGTTTGAAGGTAGAAGACAAACATGATCAGATTTGAGTTTTAGAGAAGAGAGAGGCTCTAGGGAAAATAAATTTGTGGATTTTCCTTTTAACAAAAAAGAAAAAAACCAAAATGGCCAAACAAGAAGATGCCTTCCATCCCAAAGCTTATAAGGAGCTCATTAATACAGAGACACATTCGTCCATTACAGACTCTCAATAATGATTACTGCCTTCAATCAGTCCTTTTCCAAGATCCAGGTCAAATGCTACCACCTCTGTAAGCCTTCCCTACAATTTGTGCATAATTCCAAACACAACCCCTTGGAACAACCTCTCTAAACCCACTCCTCTGGCCTGTAGCACTGGTTACACTATGGCTTGTTTTGTATAAACAGAACTTTTTACTTCAAACATAATCTTGGGAGAAATTGGGCCATCCAAAATAAATTTTAGTGTAGATTTTAAAAAGTTGAGGAACAGAGGGCTTTACTCATTCCATATAGTTGCCTGAGTGTCATCTGGGCAGTCTGAGAGATCCATCAACAAACTTGAGGGTTCCATAAAATACTTTTGAAAAGCCAATGGTTTCCAGTTCACATCCTTCCTACTGGTTTAACTGCTGTACCTTATCAGTTAAGTGACAGATCAATGTTCAATGTCTCCACAATGTAACTATATCCATAGTTTGATTTTTAATAGCCAAAGCAAAAGTGCTATTCTCCGGGTACGTATTCAAAGTCTTTTCTAAATGAAACTACAGGACACAAAATAAGCCCTAAACTCTCATCAACTAACTATATTTACATGAATTTAAAAGTACCTATTGTTTATGATATTAAATTCAAAAAAAGAATATCTAGTACCATGCTCCAAACTAAGAGTATAATACATGATACAAAGAGCATGAGTTTGGAGGCCAGACTCACTTTCATCAGTTATGTGAATCTGCCTCGAATTTTACTTTCTTCCTCTGAAAAGAGGGGGCAACAGTAATGAGACATAATTCCAGCTTCTTTACCATAACTGCTGAGTGAGGCAGAAAAGTAGTTTATTAAAAGGATATTGGGAAGCTCAGAATCATTAGAAGCACAAAATAACCAACATGGAGACTAAGACTGAAGAAAAACACAGCTGCTCTGCTGACAGAATGAGAATGAGAGAGAGAGAGAGAGAGAGAGAGAGAGAAGTTAAGAGAGAGAAAGCGTGAGACAGGAAGGAGAACCTGGGCAAGTGATTGAGTTTTCCTGGCCCTGAGGTCACTAGCCTGCACAACTGCTCCTGATTTAGAATCTGGATCCCTTGGCCTGGGCCCTAGACTAGAGCAAGGGAGGCTGAGCAAGTTAATAACATTTGCCACTTTCAGCCACCATACTGAAAAATAGTCTTTGCTCTTCACCGGGGCAGAAAATTCCCTATACATAAAGAATTCAGATACTGGGACACCAAAACAATTATGTACTACCTCTCTGACATGAAACTGTACAATTCAAATGAGAATATGTGTAGACATGCTTTGTGAACTAAAGATCTATATAAATAATTATTTTTAGAAGGTGGTTCCTCTGGGTTTGAGAAGATGAGGTCTGAGATGACTTGGAAGGATTACTGCTAGTCAAGGGAACCAGAAAATCTGCTGTTTTCTCATTCTCTTATAGAAAACATATAGTGACCCCCCTGAACTTGATTTAGACTCTGCTGAATTTCTAGCCCAAGGCAAAACCAGTCAGGATTTCTGGGGAGACAAAGTTGTTCTCTGCTCCTCCACCACATCATATACAAAGCTTCCAAAGCTACAGAACTACTCATAGGAAGCCAAATATACAGCTTATTTTACAATAATTTAAAAATTATTATGATAACAACAACCTTTGGGATGCCTGGGTGGCTTAGTGGTTGAGCATCTGCCTTTGGCTTGGGGTGTGATCCTGGAGTCCTGGAATCCAGTCCCACATGGGGCTCCCTGCATGGAGCCTGCTTCTCCCTCTGCCTATGTCTCTGCCTCTCTCTGTGTCTCTCATGAATAAACAAAAATCAAATCTTTTAAGAAAAAAAAGTAACAACTTTTCCCAAATGAACCACATGTAGTGCTTGTCCATGTGTCTGCATTAGGCACAGCTCTAGAGGCTATTGCTCAAAATATCCTCAGTGTATAAAGGATTATTCAATTTTATTAAACAACTTATCTAGCAAGCAGTTACTTGGACCTCCCTCCCCATACACATTTTCCTATTTCACTTCAAATATAGATCTTGGAAATCTAAGTGAAATTCACATAGATTTCAGAAACCCATAAATCTTATAAGAAAAACAGGTGAATGTAATACAGGAGTATCATCCCTCACAAAGTTTACTTTCTCAGCATAGGAAGAAATTTCTCCCTAACCAAAGACAAAGATAAAACATAACAGAGAGAACATATGAGTATTTTTTTCCAACAAGGATGGATAAAACATGAGTTTATATCCCCTATAACTGAAATGAGTTTTACAATGAGGATTCTTTCAGAAGCTCACAGAAACACAATGAGGACACTGGATGATGATAAATGGAATCAACTGATGTAAAACAGTATGCATGACCATAAAAATGAAAGAATGAACAGCCACATAATTTGCAAATGGCTTACCTGATACCTTCTCATACTGCATTTGGGCTACAGAGATTTCAAGAAATTTGAATCAACATTCCTACAAATGTCTTTTGTTCCATACTTCCATGCTGTGGAACATGGTTCCACCATGATAATGCTGCTAATATTACTCCCCACAGAGGCCACACAATTTGATACAAATTCAATCCACAGAAGAGTTGATCCACAGTCGCTGTGGCATCCCTGCATTGGGAAATACTACAGTCACAACAGAGGCCTCCACTGCCCCCAAGAATGGTATGCTTCAAAGCATGGATGACCAGGCAAATGCATGGTTTTTAGTAGAGCTAGTCCTGAGATGCTCCCTCACTTGAGGACCCCATTTGTCTCCATTCAAAATCAATTTCAACAAAGTCAAGGTCTCTAATTCTTTAATCTTCTCAATTCAAACCCCAGCTCCTTCTCAGATGGCATGAGAGGGATGGGCAAGAAATAGAAAAAAATAATCCAGTGTTTTGTCACATATATTTGCCATTTTGAAAAGCATTAAAGGAACTTCTAGTTCTGTTAGGAAGAAAAATAAATATATTACACAAAAGAGTTTGATGTTCCATAAAATTAACAACAAGGGTTGCAGTTAAGACTGCTGAACAATTTAAATTCTAGTCAGATCACCTAGTACAAACTGTGTAAACTGGCACCCAGACTGGGCCCATTGCTGGAAACAGATGTGAGCCTCCTCTGCATGGTGACATCATCCTGGTACCCAGCGGAAGACCAAGGTATCAGGATGGTGAAAAAAGAAAGCGATCCATAACAATCTGATACAAGTAGTGCTGTGGGGGTCGGGGGGCAGGGGATGAGTCAATATTTGGTAATTGGGATGGAGGTGGAAGGGGGTATGACCCTGTGAGGATGAACCTCAGAAGGAGGAAAACCAACCAAGAGCAAAAAGGTCAGACAAAATCTTTAGCAGTCAGCTAATCTCAGCCCAGGGTGTCACCACAAGGTATTCTATCTGCAATTCATGCAAATTCAAATGCATTTACTAGCATATGTAAATTATATGCAGATGGCGTGGGGATATCTAAAAATAGGAAGAGGTAAACTCTCCTAACAAAGGTCAGTCTTTTTTAAAATTCATGAGATGGCAGCTTGTGATGAGAACACGCTGCAGAGAAAGTAGGGATTCAGGGAAATTTGCTGGAAAATCTCCAGTAGTCAACTGTTCTTCTCAATTTCTTCAAGCTATATTAGGTGCAAAATAATTCACCACAATTCCCCAAAGTAGGACACCTCCTTCCTCAAGACCCCACACCCTTCTTAAGGTAGGAGAAGCTTCTCAAGTCCTTGGGCTCATTCTTTCCCTCCCACTGAGAATCTTGCAGAGCCCAATCTTGCAGAGAACCCTCTGGGGTTGTCATTTAAATACAAAGACATCAGGAAAAGGTCTGAGTTATAAGATTCCAACCTCAAAGAGTCCGTATCTCCATATAGAGCAATGTGAAAATTAACTCCCACCCTCTTGAGAATTAGACTAAACTTTACCTTATTTCTTAATTATTACCACCTTACTAATAACATCCATACCTTTGAAAATTTAACATAGTTTCTCAAAACATTTATTTACATTATAACCATCTGGTCTTCATTCAATTTTCTTATAAAGCTATTAATTTACACTAGATTCATTTGAGAACAGAGACCCTAGCTGTGTCTTCCCCATGCCAACCACTGATCAGAACATGCCTGAAGCCTTCCTTTTCAAAATTTCTTCCTTTCTCCTTCCTTCCTCTCCCTTCTTTTTAATGATAAAGCTTTTCCAGTCCTGTGTCTGCCCTTGGGTCTCTTCAAGTGCTGGTGGCTGAGTCCCTAGCTATAGCAAGCTCTGAATAAATAGCCTCCAGATTTATTTGGGTGGCTTTCATTTATCTCCACAGAATACCATTGTGAAGTCAGAGAACTATATAATCACTTTCTGTAACAAATGATCTCTGCTACTTGTTCAAAGTCACAAGCACACAAGGTATTGGCAACCTTTGTGGCCCAATCCCCTCTCTGTAGAAACAGGGCTCTGAGTGCCTGCACTCGGTATGGCCAAGCTACTGAGTATTTACCAAACACAGCAGTGCAGCACTCAGGTGATTACAGTTTTCCCAAGGTAGTAAAGTTACTGAAGCATGCGCTCAACACAGGAAAGGAATTAATTTCTCATCTACTTGACCACAGATTAATTTAGCTATGCAGGTAAATAGATGCTGCAGGAATAAATGAGCTCAAATTCTGACTGTCACTCGGTGACATTAGGCATTTTACTCCACCTTTTATCCAGTCTTTCGCTCTGGATGTGGGTTGCTGTGAGCAGTAATGAGAAAGCAACCAGATGTGCTAATTTTATTAACAGTTGCTTACCCTACATTCAAATCTAGTCAAGCAGCAACCCCACAGACTTCCAGATTTTTTGGTTAAGCCAGCCAGGGACATTGAGATACTGACATGACAAGGGAAGCTCTGATAAGCATGCTTGTTGAAGGCCACAAATACCAGGAACAAGGCTGGGACTGGTACACAGATCGCACCCAAAAGCAGAACTTTATTTTTTTCCCACTGTTTCACCTTCCCTTCTTTGGTGACCTATTTTATGAGAATTAATCAAATATATTCTGACCTAAAAGACCTATTTTCTGCCCTTCCATCTTTTACTGAGGATTGTAATCGAAATGCACACCTACCATTGATAATAAACACATATACTTAAGTCCACTGGAACAGGCTTCTACTGTAATTGACTGAATTGCTAAAACATAAATATATGACATCCTGTTCAGCTAGTAAAAAACAGAAATTCTAACTTTAGTCTCTTAACTTAGAAGGCATTTGATCTGAGCATTAAGACAACCAATATTTAAATATTAGCTTGTTAATATTAAAATGAACAATTAGCCAGTTTGCAGATTGATTATATTTTCAGCCTGTTCTTCTAGTATCTGTACAGGGAGTGAGATAAACAAAACCTAGTTCTCTTTTCTCCTGAGTTTTCCTTCTTTTTCAGCATCTAACATGAGTGTCTGTTGGCTGAACACACTTGAATGTCCTTGGATGCCTTCTCTACAGCTCTGTAATAATACATGTAATGCACTGCTCACACTGACTTCTCCAAGATCTTCATGCTCCAAATTTTATGTATTTCAGAGTATAAAGAAACAAGAGAAAATAGATCCAAGGTGGAGGTTAGAGGAAAAGAGGAAAATAGAAAAATAGAAAGAAAAATAAATATACCTGTCTGGAAACCCTGCTCAAGTACTTAATCCATTATTTAAAAAGGATACTTCTCTTTCCCTTACTGCAATTTTCATCTGCTTTAGAGGCCTCAGGAATTTGTGAGTTTGTTTTTTTAAGT
Source organism: Canis lupus dingo (assembly GCF_003254725.2). NCBI lineage: Eukaryota > Metazoa > Chordata > Mammalia > Carnivora > Canidae > Canis > Canis lupus. The sequence continues at coordinate 82,524,533 of NC_064243.1, forward strand.
AAGAAATTTAAATTGAAGCAACAATCAATTATTCATGTCAATAGTGCACTGGGTTTGCATAAATTATACCCAGACCTCATTTTAACCTATAGCATCAATCAGACCCTTTACTGAAACTGTTACTGAGAGCCATAAGAGACCATATCCCCAAATCCTGGAAGAGAACACACCAAAATCAACAAAGAAGAAGGGGTCTGAAGACTGCATTATCATGATTCTAATCTCTAGAATGATTAGTGCATTGTTTTATAGAAACTAATACTTCCACTCCAAGTGACCGGTATAAAGGAATTCTAGATTAGATAACTATTTTTTGTATTTACTGGTCCCCATTCAAAAATAAACAGCCATTTACACAACTCCTATGAATCTAGTTATTTTCTTTCTTGGAAATGTCTAAACATGTTTTCTTTTAGTCTACCAAAGATACCAGGCTAAAAACGAACACACCCTGTGTCACTCAGGGTGGAACAGAAACACTGGACTTTTTTATACTGGGTAACATGAGAAGAATTTATTCAAGAGACTTAAATAAATATGGGGGCAGGATTTGGGGAAACCAATAGGGAATAGCATGGTGTTCTAAATCACAAACACTGGAAAATCCCTAGATCTAAGGAACCTTGGGGGAAAAGTGGTTTACTGATGCCCACAAAGGATAGCCCTCAGGAGGAGGTCAGCCTTAGGGCATCTGACAGGAAGTAGGATCTTCAGGTACACAGCTACTCCCCAGTGGTCCAGTAAGGAGGGGGCAGAGAATAAATACTCCTTCTTTACTCTTTGGTATCCCAGTGGTCTCCTGCTTGAGCCTACCATTGGCCTTCCCACACATTGGCTTCTGGGCAGAGAGAGAGGCATTTTCCTGCTGTATCCCAGCTTTGTGTGAGGCCCCAGACCTGGGCCACTTTCCAGAATCTAGAAGATGGTCAAAAATGTTACTTATCTCAATGTATTGCATCATGACCCCACAGGAAAGAAACAGGTTTTCTAAAATATTTGTTGTATGTTTTTTCCCTGACATAGGATGTATGCCTAAATGTGAAAAGTGTCAGATATCTTTCACAACTATTTGTTCCAGATGCATTAAGCCTCTAGCATGTACAATTGTAGTTAATGTCACAGAAATTCATTTGATAACCACTGATTGAGTAAGTACTGGGTAGTATATCCTAGTGTTATTTTGCAAAAAGACTGAAGGAAAAATGTTGGAGATATTTGGAAAAATACATCAGTCACTGATTCTTGGCTCTGCTTTTCTAAGGTAGATGTTTTGCTGACCTGTTTAGCTATAAGATAATTTTATCTGAACTCCCTTGGCTACATCCTGGGTACTGGAGGGTATTATGCTGAGTGATATAAGTCAATCGGAGAAGGACAAACATTATATGGTCTCATTCATTTGGGGAATATAAATAATAGTGAAAGGGAATAGAAGGGAAGGGAGAAGAAATGGGTAGGAAATAACAGAAAGGGAGACAGAACATGAAGACTCCTAACTCTGGGAAACAAACCAGGGGTGGTGGAAGGGGAGGAGGGCGGGGGGTGGGGGTGAATGGGTGACGGGCACTGAGGGGGGCACTTGATGGGACAAGCACTGGGTGTTATTCTGTATGCTGGCAAATTGAACACCAATAAAAAACAAATTTATTATTAAAAAAAAAGAAATAAGGATTCCATGGAAAGATATTTATTCAGGTCCTCTGCCTTTTTTTAAAACTTCATTAGTTGTTTTTATTTGTTTGTTTTATTTATTTATTTTTTGGTGTAGAGCTGTATATCCATTGTTTATAGTCTTTGGATATTTACCCTTTATTAGATATATCACCTGCAAATATCTTCTTCCATTAAATAGACTGCCTTTTTGTTTTGCTGATAGTTTCCTTTGCTGTGCAAAAACTTTTGATTTGGAGATAGACCCAGTAGTTAAATTTTGCTTTTGTTTCCCCTGCCTTAGGACACCTACCTGGAAAAATGTCACTATGGCTGATATCAAAGAAATTACTGTCTATGTTTTTGTCTAGGAATTTTTTGGCTTCACGACTTACATGTGGGTCCACTTTGAGTTTATTTTTCTGTATGGTGTAAGAAAGTGGTCCAGTTTCATTCTTTTGCATGTAGCTGTCCAGTTTTCCCAACACCATTTGTTGAAGAGACTCTCTTTTTCCCACTGTATATTCTTGTCTCTGTCATAGGCTAATGGATCATAAAAGCAAGGGTTTATTTCTGGGCTCTCTATTCTCTTTCACTGACCTATGTATCTATTTTTGTGCCAATAACATGCTGTTTTGATTACTACGGCTTTGTAGAGTATCTTGAAATCTGGGATTGTGATACTTCCAGCTTTCTTCTTTTCCAAGACTGCTTTGGCTATGTGAGGCTTTCTTTCTTTCCTTTCTTTCTTTTTCTTCTTTCCCTCCCTCCCTCCCTCCCTTGTTTTTTGTTTTTTGGTGGGGTTTTTTTGGTAGTTCACCCCAAATTTTAGGATTGTTTTAGTTCTATGAAAATAAATTTGGTATTTTGATAGGGATTGCATTAAATCTGTAGATTGCTTTGAAAAGAAATACATATGTCCAAAAGACACATGAAAAGATGCTCACCAAAAAAAAAAAAAAGAAAAAAAAGAAAAGAAAAGATGCTCACCATCACAAATCATTGGGAAAATACAAATTAAAGCTACAATGAAAGACCACTTTATACCTGTCAGGATGGCAATATCAAAAAGACAAGAAATAACAAGTGTTGACAAGGATGTGGAGAAACAGGAATCCTTGTGCACTAATAGTGGGAATGCAAACTGGTGCAACCACCATAGAGTCTATTATGGAGGTTTCTCAAAAAATTAAAAATAGTAATGTAATTACTATTGGATTATCATGTAATCCAATAATCACACTACTGGGTATTTACCCAAAGAAAATGAAAACAAATTTGAAAAGATAGGTGTACCTCTGTATTTATCGAAGAGTTATTTACAAAAGATGTGGAAGCAGCTCAAGTATCCACTGACAGATGGATGAAGAAGACACGATACACACACACACACACACACACACACAGGAAGATAATTCAGCCATAAAAAGGAATGGAATCTTACTATTTGCAAAAACTTAGATGGACCTCGAGGATCTTATGCTAAGTGAAGTAAATCAGAGGAAGAAAAATACATATGATTTCACTCATGTGGAATTTAAGAAACAAAAGAACAAAGAAAAAAGGAGACAAAAAAAAAAACAAAAAAAAACAGACTCTTAAATATAGAGAACCAGTGGTTGCCAAAGGGAAGGTGAGTGGAAGGATGGGTGAAATAAAGGGAATTAAGAGAACACTTCTATTGGTGACCGCTAAGAAATGTATAGAATTGTTGAATCGTTATAGCATACACCTGAAACAAATATAACACTGTATGTTAATTATACCTGAATTTAAAAATTTAAATAAATATAATAAAGCTTTTACCGATTATAGATCTAAAGATAACATTATAGACCTAAAGGTATGTTTTCTTTTTTTTTTCTTTAGAATTGAGTTACAGTATTTTCTGTAAGTGAGAAAACACTGGTTATACTCATTGGCTTTGCTTTTGAACACTATCTCCTGAAAACAGTCCTCGTCTGCAGGAATGAGAAAGAGAAGGCCGTAGGGACTTTGGTTTCTACAACATGGCGACATTCTTAAAACCAAAAGTGACATGTGCAAGGAGACTAAAGAACCAGAAAAAAAAAAAAAAAAAAAAAAAGGGCTTCCATCAAATCTTTCAAAAAAATAGAGATAAGAAAGAAAACTGACAAAATTAATTCCTTTTGAAAAAGGAGTCTTTAACCTATGGATTGGTTCATTTGGAAAAGGAATCAGATTCTGGACCCACAGATCCCCCATCCAAGATATAATGTATACTCTCACCTCTACTAACTATGTTGCTGTGACTTTTAAATGGAGGGAACATTTAACCAGAAGCAACCTGAGGAAGGGAAGTTTTAACTCAGATATCAATAATTCATTTTTTCAGAAATAGGAGTAGTGGTGAGAAATGCCAGGAGACTCTTTCATATGTAGGGAGGCATTTTCTATTTTAAGCCTAGAACAATGCAGTCACCTTTATTCCACAAACTACTATGAATGGAGGCAAAGCTGAATGGAAGGACAGCTTTTATGGTCTCCTCTACTAAGGCTATTTCTTTAGCCCCTGTTACGGGAGATGTGAAAAAGTGACAAAAAAAAAAAGGAATTTTTATAACTTCTGTACTTTCGAGGTGACTTCCATCACCCTAAAGATTTAGTACTAGAAACATAATCATGTCAGCCTAGAAGAGATGATTGGCGTGGAGTTTTAAGGGTGATTTCTCTCGTAGTACTAAAATCCATCAGGCATTAAAGCTTCTTAAGTCATCTACCAATTAAATCCATTAATTCTCAGCCTGAATTATTTCATCCTTGTATCCCCCAAGCATTTAGCACAGAGCCATTCACAAAGTAGGGTCCTGTGGAATGAATGAACAGATGTAGCTAAGCATGACATAATTCCAGATATACTCTTGAAGCCTACTGGTCAGATCACACAAAGAGGAAGTATTTGCATAGCCTCTGTCAGAACGGCTCCATTCTGACAATAATTAGAAATGCCTCCTCTTCACTATCTTACATCAAATTCAAAGACTCATATTCCGGTGAAGGAGGTAGGTAAAAGGAACTGAAGAAAAGCAGATTTTCTGTAGACTGAATGAGTCTCAGCTTTCACCACCTAAAGCAGCAAAAAACCTACCGAAACCTCTCATCTTAGAAATAAAGACCTCCAAGTCGTTCGTACATTCAATTTGAAATGTTCATATGCACATATATTTTGAGATGATTATGATTATTAATTATTTATCAGGAACCAGCTAGAGGAACAGAACACATAATTACAACAACAGCTATAATTATGATTATCCAGCACCTAATAGAGACTCAGTTGTATGTTTGGGGTTTTAGGCATTTTACTGGTAACCTTTAGAAGTATTATTATTATAATTTTAGAGATTAAAACAAAACAAAAGGACTAAAGCTCAGAGTACTCAGACCCAAAGATGATAAAGTTAATTAAGGAGAATGAAAGCTGTCAACTCTTCTGAACTACAAACTCACTGCTAATTTCCTGATGCCAAGTCATTTCCATTCAAACAGAATTATCTAGCTTAAAGACAGATCCATCAATCACATCTATAATTATGGTCTAATGAGCAAAGAGGATATCTTAACCTCAAATGCCTGAATACATGCTTGTGTTTGGCAAGTAAAAAATCAGGGAGCGCTCCTGAGAGGGGGTAAAGGGACATCTGATGCCATAAAGCAGAAGTAGGGAATGCTGGTGTTGTACCTCTGGAAACACCATATTTCACAGTCAAGACTACAAACACAAGCACAAATCTCGAACAATGCCTGTGCATGCTCCAATAACCAAACCCACACTGCACTCAATGAACCGTGGTCAGTACTTAGAATGGGTTCAAACAGGACATACTAGAACATGCCAGCGTGAGCAGGCCCATGGCGATACTTCTTGAGATAGGTCTTGGGGAGAGCCACGTTTGAAAGGAATCCTTGAAAAGGACATGGTTTTTAAAAGGCAGCCTGTAAGAAGCCATCAAAGCCAATACTGTCTATGTTAACCGCAGCCTCTGTGCTTAGTGATGGTAGTCACACATCAGACAGGCCTGGGAAACAGTCACCATCGCCCCCCGAGAGTCTCGATGTAAAAACTCACATGTAAATTCAGACTGTACTGCCTACAGGGTACAATACGTTTCTGGTTTCCACCTGTAGCCTCTCTTGTCCCTTGACATCCTGTACAAAAAATACTTTGGGTGTTAACATGAGCTGGTCTTTCCTACAGCTCTCCTGATCCTCTTTGCTTTCTACAAATGTTGATGGAATACATCAAACCGATGGATATAACGTCGTACACATAGCATCTCCTATACGCTCACCTCGAAAACACAAATTTCTTCTGACACCATTGATGTGTTAAAGAACAAGGTAAGCACGATGTGGAATTTACATGTGTGATGCACAATTTTGTCCTAGAAACTCTGAGTGTAGAAAACGCACCCTGCTCCACGGGAATATACAACATGCACACAGTTGCATACCTGGGGAGCACCACAGTCCACTCCTAGCCATACCTGTGCACACCTGCTCTTGCTACTCTCTGATTTCGACTGCCTCACCTTCCACTTCAGTCACTGTTCAGTTGCCACGCTTCTTTAGGCCATTCTGGGGCTTGTGGGGGCGGCACAGACTGTCCTCCACTTTCATTTTTTCCCTCTCCTCTCAACGGATTCATTTTCCTCCCTAGTCTTTGTTCCTTTCCTAAATTTTCATCTTTATATTTTATTTTCCCCCTTTTTCTCTCGCACACAGAGTGGCAGGCCTGTGAGCAGGAGCCGATGTAATGTGCACACACTTCCACAAGCAAACTTAGGTGTTTTTCAAGATAAAGTGGTGCATTTATTGTAATTGTACACATTTCATCACCACTTCACATGGACAGAACTGAGCCATTGTTTTTGAATAGGTCCCTACTATTTTGCGACGAAGCTTTTGAGTGCTGATCTCAAATCTCATTGTTTTATTACTTGGCGGCTTGAGATTTTGCAGAGCGCAAGTGTTTTCAGGAAGGTGGGTGTCACATTAGAGCAGAATGGACTATGTGTCAACTATATGTTGACATTTACTGGTGGTGACTTTTTGATATTGAAGCTTCAAGATTCTTCATCAATGTTTCAGGCTTAGTTTTTAAATTACGTGAAATAAATGAGCTCACACTGTTTCGCGTTATAACCCTTGGTGTGAAATTCACTATAACTTTAAACAGTATAATCTGGACAGCAATGGCCAGGACTGAAAGAAACTAACCAGTTTTCTTTTTTTGTTTAAAAGTTTCTGAAAAATTCCATCTAAGTCAATTTATATATTAATGCTTTCACCATTGAATCCAATCTGTAATATTAACTGAATTATTAGCAAACAGCATGCTTTCCACAGTAACTTTTTTGAGGCTTCTTTGTAGATGGTGAAAGGAGGGGGAAAAAAAAAGAAGAAAAACCCATGTGCAGTCACAATTATCTAGGTCAGATGGCTTTATCTAAACTTACTGACTTAATCAAATAATACTAAGAAATTTTTCCCTGAAGAAAAACACAGGCTGAAAATAGCACGTAATAAATGGGCAAAGCACCTCTCTTTGCTACTTCTGAAATTCCAAACTAAAACATGTAAGTAAAAATCGAAATGATAGTATTTAAATCACAGCATTATCCTGGAAGAGCTTTGCAGTAAAAGGGAAAAAGCTAATGTGATCTAGAGATTAGAAGTATCTACTAATATTAGAAGTATCTACTAATCCTTTAAAGAATCTGGATAATTTAAGCAGAAAAAAAACAAAAACAAAAACAAAAAGCCATTCCCATTTCCTTTGTGAAGAATGTTAAGATATTCCATGGTATCAAATGGGTGTGCATTTTCATCCACTCTCATGAAAACTACTGTACTAACTAGAGTGGAAAAGTGGTTAAATGGGTTTCTATGGCTCTTGAATGTGAAGATAAGAAAGGTAATGGGTTCTGTACATGGTGAACCCTACAGGTATTTCATGTACATTAGTAGAAAACACAATCATTACAGAATAGAAAAAAAGCAGCAGCATGTAAGAAAGTCCCTGGCAGACCTCAAGCACAGGAGTCAATGAAATCTGTTGAATTTAACAGAATAAAGTAACTCTTTGGGGGTACACTTTGTTTTGCCTTTCCCATTAGCCCTCCATCCCAAAAATGTGTCAATATTCCCATTGCCCCCCAGCTGTGCCCTCAAGATATGAAAATGCTGAATCATTATTCCCCAGGGTTCTCTCTGCGACCATTCTTACCATGTAGACCACTGCTTTTTATTACCATGTAGACCAACCCTTTTTATTCCTTTCAGTGTAAAGATACTTGTTCATCTTGGAGCAAATTTATGGATCCTTTGTTACCAAGGTGTTCTAAGAAAATGCTTCCCTCAGCAAGAGTAAAACACAAGTCCTTGGCAGCCACACACCAGCCACCCTCACTGGGCCTTACTTGTTCTCGTTGCTTGCATCATAACGAGGCATTGGGTCCAGGTCATTCCCATTAACGTCACAACTCGCTAGAGCATCCTATGGCCACAGAGGAGAGAGCAAGAGGAGGAGACAGGCGTTTAGTAATTAGCCATTAACCTGAAGGCTCATGCATTCTTAAACACATTTCTGCAAGAGAGTAATTAGATTAAATAATACATTCATGGTTCAGTGGTGTCAGGATGCCTGGTTCAGTAATAATCACTGTTGTATTTTTCTCCTTAAGGTGAAGAAATACTCTCCACAGACCAAGCAAGAACCCAGACCATTCTTGCCAACATATTTTCCCTCATACCTAGAACTGAACCCTCACCCAATTCCTTTGAAGAGGTCCTCAATGACCACCTTCCCGGTGAAGTATTCTTGGACTCTCTAGAAGCAAAGTGATTTATTTTCCAGGGATTCTCTCTCTAGTCCTTACTTCATTTCTGGAGTGTGTAAATTCCTTGTAAGTCAAAGATTTTTTTTGAAGATAATTCACAAATAACTGACAAGCCAATTAAAAATCAGTGTTAGAAATTTATCATATTAGGTATGGTGGTACTTATATCAGGCAATAGCTGTCTGGTTTCAGATGGTGTATCTACTATAAAAGAGTCTGTAATTCAGACTTTTTACTGATACCCAATGACCCTCTGTCCCAACCAAAATAATGAACAAAGTTTTACTGTATTTGTCAAGGCTTCAAACTGAGGCAAAAGCATCTCTGAGGCCATAGCTGGATCTGTTTTTAAAAGTGATTGTGAAAAAATTTCCAAATTTCTACATTTCTGTCTCTTGATGTTCCAAATTTCCAAAAAGAAATTACTGGCTTACTTCCTCACTGCAATTTATATCACAGTAGACAGAACTCATTTAGAATGTTTTGTATTTTCTGACGCTTTAGGGTAATTCCCGATTTCAGTTTTAGTGAAAATAAATGCAATCTTTGTTTTCTAGCTCTCACAAAGGCTCTTGTTTCTGAAAATAATCCGTAGTACACAGAGTCTGATGTTTGGAGAAATTAAACAAAATACATGGGACATATGAAGGTGGTAGGTAAACTCCTGCTTCCTGTATTAAGGTGGCCCTGCAGCTCCCCTTTCCCTATACTGGTCACTAGAGCATGAATGGTGTGTATCTAGTATGAGTGATTAGTTTTACTTGGAAGGAAACAGAAGCCTAACATAGGCTAAGTACCTTGGTCAAAGGCATGAAATAAACCAGCCCCTAAAACCATGATTGGAACCCAGGCCATCTGCTTCCCCATCCCTCACGTCCCATCCCCGACCCCACCCAATGTGCTTTATCTCTACATGTCACCAGCTCCAACGTCAGGACAACTGCAAAGCACCAGTACTGCTAATCACACAGATAGGTTCTGGAGAACCACGTCTCTTTTAAGGGGGGGGGGGGAGGACAATAAAAGAGGCAAAGAATGCAATCACAATTAGGTTAAAGCTGTCTGCCTTTCATCAAATATGTTCCTAGGTGGTGGTAGGCAGGAACACCCCAGGAACACCACACTGTGTATGACTGGAAAGACTCCTCTGCTGGGAGAGAGGTCCCCACAGTTCTGTTCCTTATAAAACCTGGGCTCCCTCATTGCAGCCTTCAGACCCTAGTTTCTACCCTATCAAAGAGGAGACTGAATGGAAATTTCTTTTTTAGCTCTCAAATTCTATGCTGTGAATGTCTGAGTGTGCTTGGAGGCAGGGGAAGAGCAGCCACTCAAATGTTTTGTTCAAATGAGAACGGAATGAATTTGCAGTTACTTCTCTCTCCCTTTTTAACCTTGGGGAAAAATCATCTAATTTAGCAGAAATTGTTTCAATATGTCATTGTAGAAAATTAATTTGTGAAGTTTCTGGGGCTGAATGTTTGAAACAAAATGGGCAATGAGAAGACAGTGAGGAAAACATTCAAGTGTGAGGGGACACTGGGGTGTTCGTGTGCAGGAAGATTGCTGTGGGTCAGAAATGTGGGTGACTGTGAGCCTGGGGGAGTTCCTGAGGTGCCAAGGAAGTGGCTTGGAGGTATTTTATTTGCAAAGATAAAATGGAGTCTCTTCAGGAGAATTAACTTGAGAGTCAGGGTCATGAAATAAGTGAGACTGAGCAAATGAGAAGGGAACATTGGAGAGAATGTGGTGATCTCTGTCTAAACGGTTTCATGAGACGCTAGAACCGTAGGTGAGGAAGAGCAGAGGAGACACAGAGGCAAACACACAGTGACACCCGTGGTGTTGAGAAACCACCCAGAAACCAAGCCTTCCCATGCCAGAGGAGATAGAGACACAGAGAAAAAAGAGAGAGAGAAGAGAGAGAGAGAGAGAGATCAGATTTCAAGAAGGCATCATATCCCTGTCTCTGAAACCTGGCCTTAAGTAAAAAGTCAGGTCCCTTCTGAGTGAGTCCAGGACAACATTCCCCAGGGCCTATGTCCACTGAGGCAGCAGACACGTCAGGATGGCAAGTCCTTTGTGCCTCACAGTTCTCTGCCAGCTTGGGGCACAGGGTGATGGGGTGGGCTTGCTGAGGTCACTCCTTTAACAACCATGAACTGGAATTGAGAAGACAAAAATCTGAAGCAATGTGGTCTTCCCACTTATAGAACTCAGGATTCTCTGTGGGACGCCTCCCAAAAACACAGGGCAAAGCTTCCTACCCCAACCCATGATTTTCCTCCTTTCGAGTCAATAAGAGTCCCACAAAGGGAAGCAAAGTAGACTTCACTGTGATTTCGAGCTGCTTGCATTTTTAGGGATAGGACGGGAAACTTGTAAGCGGATAGAAAATCACCAATTTTAAGAGCAACTTTTTTTTCAATACCAACATGAAATATAATTTAGGAACATTCAAGACAGCCAAAAGTTTGGAATGAAAGCAATCAGGAAGGAAGAGAGGGGGGTGGAGGTAAAAACGATGGTAGTTTAAGTGGTATGCAGTGATATCAGTGTTGCTGGGTGGAAACAGTTGTCACCAGAAAAAAGGTCCCAGGGGAGGTTAGAACACATGGGTGTGAGTGGGATCCAGGGAATTTTCTGCTGAGCCCCGATGGGAATCAGCACTGCATTTGCAGATAACAGGGGGTCATTGCAGGCTCTTGATAAAAGAAGAAATATTTTAGAGAGAGAACCAAGGTGTCAGGAAACACAAATTTGGAGCTGACAGAGAATGGCATATGGAGAGATAATTATGGCACTCTCAACCACACTTCGAAAGGAGAAGCCAATGGAAGGAATGAGATTGGAGAGAAGAGCTCAGAGAAATCATGGACACATTTCTAGGCAGTGGCTACCACAGTAGTAGAGGGGACCCAGAGGCCCAAGGGGCAGAAACTGACCCCAAAGTGCAGTGGGCACCGGACTGGTAACCAGGATTTTCAATGAAAGTACTGAGTATCAGCACTTGCTCTGTGGTCTCGGGCTCATCCCACCCTTGGAGTCCTGGAATCACAGTTCCTTCTTAAGAAAGGGAACTGACTGCTTCCTAGGACTAGTAGGAGGCTGATCATTATCCTTTGAAAGAGGAGAGTAAAAAAAGAGAAAAAGACCAGTAGAAGAACTTGAGAAAAGTTCTAAGTACGCGTTTCTCCATAAAAGAAACGGAGCGTGTTGCGTGGGTATGTGGATGAACCGCAGAGCCGGGCGGTCATCATCAGGAGTAGATGGTGCTCATAGCAGGGTTTCTGCTGCCTTATCACCTGCTTATTGTCATCAGAACAAAGAAAGGCACTTGGAAGTTGAAAGCAGCATCTCATGTTTCCTGTACTCAGACGGTGCATCTTTTTTATAAGATGGAAGCAATACTCAGAGCCTACTGTATCTGTTAGCTGCACTTCTCAGCAGGGTCCCCACGTTCTGGCAATCCTGACAGGCATTCCCTTATTTCCCAGGAGGGAAGGTGTTGCGAGCACAGCACACACTCACGTAGTTCTGCATCAGATCCGGGTGGGTTCTCTCGATGCCGTCGTCCAGGATGGTCACCACGATGTTCTTTCCCGTGTAGCCTCTCTTCCAGGCTCCTTCGATGTTCATGTCTGATTGGCAGGGATGCGTGTTGTCGCTGCAGTGCTAAGGAAGGAAGAGGGAGAATCAGAGGGTGCAGACGACTAATAATCAGAGGACAAGAGAATCGCCTAGTTGTCAAGATCATGGATTAAGGTAATTGGAATGTGGTGGTTGCCTGCAGAGCAGAAGCCCGGGTCTCTAGCATAGTAACAGGAGAGGGTGGGAAGGAGAGACGTGGGGAAGGCAAGCAGAACAGAAATCTCCTGCTAGCTCTGCGCTCGCCTAACACCATACATCCTTTGGGGGAAAAACGGAGTAAAATGAAGTACATCCCAGTAGCACAATAATGGATGTGTCATTTTATTGTTAGCATGCATCAATGACACATAAAAAGGCATCGTAACATTTCATTTATAAACCCCATCCAGGCAACTGAAGAACGCATACTTTATAATTTCTTAACCAGGCATCTGGAAGCCAAGCTGGCCAAAAATGAGAACTCAGGCAGCTTTTGGACAGTGTCAGCCAGAGGTGTGCTACTGTGGGAAACCCACGAACGAGGAAAAAAAGGAACAGTGCCGTCAAACTTCTTTTGATGAATTGACCACAGCTGTCATACCATGATAGGTAGGGGGCAAGCCGACTCGGTCAGCGGTACTTGGAGAAGAGAAAGGAGGAATGGAACCGAGTCCAGACAGGACATGTGTGTGAGGGATTCAGAGGGCAGGCTGGAGAAACACTGAATCTTAGCTCGCTATGTATAGTCATTTCATTCCGTAGGGCTACAACATATAAACACAGCAAGAACTGCATGAAAGCAGCAGCTCTTCATGATATACTAGCATTCAGCCAACCCACACCACGCCCCCCGCACGTCCATGTCTTCAAAGTAGCCCTCTGAGTGGTGTTGCTTCCCAGGTTCTTAAGACATCGTAGAGGAACAAAGGGGAAAAGACCTGCTATAACATAATGCCACAGTAACATGGGCCACCCTGGATCTTACCGTTTTCTTCCTGTTTTGTAACAGTTCAGCTCTTTAGGGGGGTAGGAGAATGTGAGCTTTGTAGGCTCCGAGCATAATGGAGACCCCACCGCCACTGACTCATCTAACCTATACTTTATTGAGCACCTACTACATGCTGCGGTGTGGTTGTAAGCAGAAAGGTTCCTGTCCTAATGACCCCTCCAAAGGGGAGACGCAGATAATAAACAAATAAACAATACCATTCAGAGCCCTCCTTTGGCTTAAAAGAAATTAAAGAGGGTGAGATGATGGTGAATGCCAAGGGACCAGAGCATACCCCTCTAGGTGGGAGGGGAGGTGGAGTCTTTGGTCGCAAGGAGTGAAATCAGAGCTGATGGATGACTGATGAGAAAGAGCTACTCTGCCCAAGAGCCTAGAGCTAAGAATCTCAGTAGAGGACACAGTAAATGCCAGGGTAATGTAAGGCGGGGAACGGCTCAGCACGCTGGAGAGAGAGAAAGAAGGCAGCACATGGCTGAAGCTCAGAGAATGAGGGAAAGAATGGTCTGGACGACAACCAACTAGAAGGGGAAGAGAGGTCAGACCATCCAGGGCTTTTCTTCTGACTACAACCTAAATAAATTGAGGCTCATGCCAAACTTCATCCATCAAAATCCGAAGCTAACTAGACACAGATACCTCTAACACAGATACCCCTGACATGAATCTGTAAATTTATTCTCCAAATGAGACTACCTTTTGTTGAATGTCATAAACACACTTGAGTAGTTTCGAGGATTCATTCTAACAAACGGTGTACCCATTTTTCACCACAAGGAATAGCAATTTTAAAGAGGACGGGGGCTTATATATTTTCCGAACATCCGTATCTTTTTCTCACCTTCTTTCTGGCATTTAAGGCCCTGTACACACACACACACACACGCTACTACGACACTAACCCAAATTCCATTCTCCCCATGTCCCCCCATTTTCCAGGCACAGCTTAGCACCTACACTTTTTCCCACAAAGAGTTCTTATGGCCTTTGGCCAATGCATCTATCTCTTCCCCATCCTTGAACTCAAAGATGAAGACAGATACACACACACACACGTTCTGTCCTATACAATCCAACTCCTACTTGCTAAATTCTGCTGAACTGCTGTTGACTGTTGAGTCTTGTGTGTGAATTTTGTCTTGTTGATGGTAAGCCCCTCTCAGACCATGCATTAAACCAAGTCTAACTGAGCAATGCAGTGAATACTGGGCTGACTGATCACATGCCAGAAGTGAGGGCACAGCCTCAACCTCATTTCCAAGTTCACAACTGCTATGACGGGCACTGCTCCGACCTCGTCAGAGATACCTAGCCAGCTAATGCTCAGTTGGCTAATGGAGATGATCATGAAAGAAACAGTGTAGATTTCCGAAATGCCTATGTCTCCCAGAAGTCTCTTTCTGGCCAAGAGTGTGGGCCTCTCCTCACCAAACACTGCAATGTAACACAAAGCAACCTTGACAGGTTTCCATGTCATTTCCCCTTTTTCAGAACCTGTTCTGGCCACCTGTGGTATCGTTTGTGACATGAAGTAATGTTAATGTGGCCAAGAGGTGGGCTGGAGGAAGGAAATGCACAGGAAATGGGTAACCCACAAATGGGATAACCATCCTGGAGTGGAGGGATGCTGCCTGAAATTGTAATTACGAAAATTGAAGAAAACCAGCCGTCTATGGAAAACATGTGTGTTAAAAGTGAAGCAATTAGGTTTCTTTCTTCCACCTCTGCTTCTGTTGAATCCGACTCTAACAGATTAAATATTTTTGTTCCTCCTTTTTTTCTTTTCATCTGCCAAGATGGAAGGGAAAGGAGAGGAAATATCCAATTGATACTTTCATTTGGATAATCGAATATAGCAAGTAGCCAACATGTCAAAGGAAAAAAAAAAATCAGGGCCTGGGGTATTCCTGCAAATGAACAATAAAGTCAGAGGACCCTTAAACCAGAACCCTAAATTCTGAATGTGAGCCTTAGATTTTTTAGCATATATTTCAAGTAGTCCAGGCTGCCAAAGAGGTTTCTGGTGTGGTTGTTTCATACACCCAAGGTGTCCAGAGAGCAAGGACTATGGAAATATACTGATGGCAGTCAACAATGACCAAAGATAAGAAGGAGTTAATCACTTCTTTAACTGCCTTGTTGAGATGGTCTTTAAACTGGGCTCAATTTACTCAACAAGAATCTATGTTACAGCATCAGTCAAAGGCAAAAGGAATATAGATTAGCCATGATTTCCTCAGACATAGTCAATCAGTGTTGAGAAGATATCTGCCAGAGCTGGAACTCAAGACTAGTTTCCAGAATTGTGTTACCAGATATGTACTCAATAGACCGGTATTTACAAAAAAGGCCAGTCAGACCCCTGTAGCATATCTGAAGCTGATGGAAACCACATATGTGCACAGTATATGCAACATAAATATTTGTAGTAAATATATGAACCTTCAGTTCAGAAAAACATACTGTATTTTCAATGATGGTCTATGCACAGGTGACTAAATATTTAGGAATAACACAAAATGGAATACATCTGTAGAAACAATGATTGCCACCTAAGTGTCCCATAAGTATCCCTTTTATGGATAGTCTCCCTATCCATAAAAACTTTTATTCTTTTTTAGGAACGTAATTTGAAAGAGTTTGTTCTGTGGGCTCTACCAATGGCCTTTTCCATACCTGGGTTATGATCTATTCTGCTTATAAAACCACTCTGGGTGTGTCTCTTTTTCTTGTGTTTTAAACACATCACAGTGTTTGCTTAATGAAAGAACAGTTTATACTAAAAATAAACACCTTTGTTATGTTCTCATCATCCTTTTCTTGGGGGACGGGAGGCAAGGCAACTCTCAATGTCATTCTTTTTAAACTCCAAGTTCTGAGGGTCTTCAATGGACTGCCAATTTATATGCTGCCAACAGCCCAGGACATTGAAAATATCTACTGTTCACTGTCATCGATACAGTGGCTCCTAAGATTGCATCTCTGAGTATACACTGTTAATAAGAATGCAGGATACACAACAATTCAAAAATTTTATAAACAAATTCAAAAACATGTCTAGTCAACTTAGTAAGGTGTAAATATATTTGAAATTCTTTGTAGAATTTGGAGTCCAAAAGAGGTAAGAAATTGAAAACAACAACAACAACAACAACAAAAACAAACCCAGAATCCATATTCCCTAAGGGGAAATGAAACTGATACCTACAAGACCCTTACCATGGCCAAGCATCGGACTAATCACTTTATGTGGTCTAGCTTCATTTAAGACTCAGAACAACTGTTTGAAGGAGGTACTTTTATCATCTGCTTTTAATAGATAAAAAAAATTGGGGCTTAATCAGCTTCGGTAACCTTCCAGAATTCACACAGCTAGTAAATATTAAAAGTAGGATTCAAAAAGAAGCAGTCTGACACCAGACCACAGGGCTATGGAAACTCCTGTTCAAAGTTAAAAGAGAAGGAGCTTAGAGGAAGACATAATACATAACACAGCAAATTCAGGAGTAGATAGTAGATATTGGACAATATAGCACCAGTTAAGAAATTCAAATCACAAATCTCACCTGCCTTAGCACCGTGATCAGTGCATTCAAGTGAGAAGGTAATATATACTTGAGTAAGACTTTAGGGACCTAATTTTTCTTAATTCTCCTTATTCCAATACACTTTTTTTTTAAGTTCAACTAATTTTATTTTACTTTTTTAAAGATTGTATTTATTCATTCATGAGACACACACAGAAAGAGAGAGAGAGAGAGAGGCAGAGACACAGGCAGAGGGAGAATCAGACTCCCTGCAGAGAGCCTGACATGGGACTCGATCCCAGGTCTCCAGGATCACGCCCTCAGCTGAAGGCAGCACTAAACCACTGAGCCACCTGGGCTGCCCCCAACACATCTTTTAGGAAATCACAAAGTTTCTATTTTCATAGTTGCATTGATAGAGAGCTTACTTCTTTGGTAAATAGACAAAGATGTGCTGGTAAATCAATTCTTTTTTTTTTTTTTTTTAAGATTATTAATTGATTGGCTGAAGAGGTGGGAGGGACAGACTGGGAGAGAGAGAATCCAAAACAGACTCCGCACAGTGTGGAACCCAACACAAAGCTCGATCTCATGAACCTGAGATCATGACTCGAGCCAAAATCAAGAATCTGAGACTCACTGACTGAGCCATGCAGGCACCCCTCAATTCTTAAAAAAAAAAAAAAAAAAAAAAAAATCCCTTGAGTCGCCTGGCTGGCCCAGTCAGAAGAGCATAGTTGATCTTCGGGGTCATGAGTTTGAGGCTCACATTGGACATAGAGATTACTAAAAAAAAAAAAAAAAAAAAACTTAAAAAAATCCTTTATTTGTAGTGTTTGCGAATTTCCATGGTGTAAATACTCACATCATGGTGAGTCTTAAACTATCACACTTGCAAAATTCCTGAATCTGTAACAATAAGTACTCATGAGCTCTTGGAAGGCAGATCAAAACCATCACAGGAAATGGCTCACTCCATTGTTAGCCTTGCTCCATTTAAGATGAAATTGTCCTTTCTGATGGGTCTGACATCTGTTTCTCAGTACTAGAGACTAGATAACTACTGGTAATAAATACGTAGGCTTAGTTGTCCCCTTGACAGTTTCAGACAATCACTTCACTTCTCTTTGCATCTATTTGGAGAAGGTCTTTCTTTAGCCTTTCCTTTTCAAGGCTACCTAGAGATATTTGACTTTGGACTTTTGTGAGGCCATAAGCTGATGTGCTTGCTCTTCTTGGGATGCAAGAAATAGAGTTTCTATGGCTCCAAAACCAAAGATGACTTCATAGATTTTTGAACATCTCAATTAAACTAAGGAAATCCTAAGACATTTACTATTTTATTTATGAGTCAATTTGAGGGACTTGAAATCCTTGGTTATCACACATATGAAAAAAAAGAAAAAGATGCCCCTAGCCAAAATGGATCTAACATCCAATTATTCAAGGATGATTATTCAATTTGTAGATTTTCCAGAAATTCCAAGGAAGCCCAGTTTCAATCAGATGAAACTCAGCATAGCAACTAATGACTACAGCTAGGGGAATCAGAAACTGATACCTACAAGATCTGTAGGTGACTCTGTTAAGTTCCCTACATTCTTAAAATCTGATCTGTAGTTTGAATGCAGAGAATAGCCATAAAGATTAAAGAAGATAAAGTACATTAACAAATGGCTGCTGAAATCACAATCCTGTTGTTGATGAGAGCACCGTGATAGGAGGCATGAGTGTACCCAATAGTTTAGTAGAGAATACTAATTAAAGAGAGAGAGAGAGAGAGAGAGAGAGATTATGACAAAATAATAAAATAATGATTTTCTTCATTGTCTGGAAAGGTAGGTCAGACAAACTTAAAAGGGCAATTGATCCTTTGTAAGCATAGCTGGGATGACCTGAATATTTTACATCTGTGGCTGTGAGTCTAGAGACTAGGGAGGAGGTGTGGGAGTAGAGAACAGTGTCCAACTATTCTGTTACATTGGTCAGATGGCCTCCTATGAATCATCACACATCTTTTTTTTTTTTTTCAACTCCACACATTTATACCAGTATTCCAGCTCTTCCAGAACCATGGTTCACATCTACTATAATATAATTGGACAGTGGATCATTTCTCAGTTATAAAATCTCAAGGGTGTCTCACATAATACCAAAGAAACATCAGAAAACAATGGATGTTAGAAGAGGGGCTGTGGGGTATGAAATATGCCTATACAGAGGAAAATGAAAAGAAATCCAGTTCCTAAAATCCTACTCATAACTGAGGCTTAAAAAATCGAGGAAGTAAAAAACAAACAAACAAACAACAACAATAAAAAAAGAAATTGAGGAAGTATCGTCAACCAATCTTAGACAAGAGAGCAAAGGCAATACAATGTACCAAAGAGAGTAACGGTGCTGGAACAAGTGGACGTGCACATGAAGACAAATGCATCTAGACAAAGATCTTACATCCTTCACAAAATTAGCTCAAATTGGATATGAGACCTAAATATAAAATGCAAAACTAAATGCCTGAAAGATAATGGCAGAAGAAAAGCTAGATGACTTTGGGTATGATTTTGCCTTTTTAGATAGGACAGCAAAGGCATAATTCATGAGAGAAATAGTTGAAAAGCTGAACTTCACTGAAATTAAAAACTCCTGCTCTATGAAAGACAGTATCAAGACACTGAGAAGACAAGCCACAGACTGGATGAAAATATTTGCAAAAGACACATCTAATAAAGGACACATTCAAAACCTACAAAGAACTCTTATACTCAAGAATAAAGAAACAAAAAATCTTATTAAAAAATGGGCCAAAGACCTTAATGGACACCTCGTCAAAGAAGAGATACAGAGGGCAAATCAAGATGCAAAAAGATTTGCCACATGACCAGTCAGCAGAAAAATGTGAATAAAAATGAGATGCCACCACACAACTATTAGACTGACCAAAATCCAGAACACTGACACTCCCAGATGCTGGTGAGGATGTGGAGCAATTGGAACTCTCATTCACTGCTGGTAGGAAGGCAACATGCAGCCACTCTGGAAGACTGTTTGGCGGTATCTCACAAAACTAAACATGCTCTTGCCAAACAACAGTTATATTCTTTGGCATTTACCATAAGGAGTTGAAAACTTATGTCCAGGCACCAAAAAGCTGCACATGGATGCTTATTTACAGCAGCTTTATTCACAAATGCCAATACTTAGAAGCCACCAAAATGGCTTTCAGTAGGTTACTCAGCATTAAAAAGAAATGAGCTCTCAAGCCAGGCAAAGCCATGGAGGGAACTTTAATGCACGTTATTGCTAAGTGGAAGAAGTCGATCTGAAAATGCTACACATGGTATGATTCCA
Organism: Canis lupus dingo; assembly: GCF_003254725.2. Classification (NCBI taxonomy): domain Eukaryota; kingdom Metazoa; phylum Chordata; class Mammalia; order Carnivora; family Canidae; genus Canis; species Canis lupus. The sequence goes on from NC_064243.1 coordinate 82,544,557, forward strand.
ACTACAGGCCACTGTGGAAAAGGCAAAACTGTGAAGAGAGTAGAAAGATCAGTAGTTGCCAGGGATTGGGGATGGGTGGAATAGAGAATTTTTTGAGGGGTGAAAATACTCCTTGTGATACTCTAATACTGGATCCATGTCCATTATACATTGGTCCCAAACCACAGAATGTGCAATACCAAGGGAGAACCCTAATTCAAGCCATGGACTTGGGTGATTATGCATCAGTGTAAGTTCATCAACTGTAACAAATGTACCACTCGGGGAGGAGATGGTGAGAATGTGGGCAGCTGTGCAGGTGTTGGGGCAGGAGGCATACAGGAAATCTCTACCTTCCTTCAAGTTTACTGTGAAGCTAAATCCACTGTAAATAAAATGGTCTTGTAAAAAAAAAAAAAAGAGAAAGAAGAAGAATTGAGGGCACCTGGGTGGCTCAGTGATTGAGCGTCTGCCTTCGGCTCAGGTCATGATCCCAGCGTCCGGGGATCGAGTCCCGCGTCAGGCTCCCTGCAGGGCGCCTACTTCTCCCTCTGCCTATGTCTCTGCCCCTCTCTGTGTGTCTCATGAATGAATAAATAAAATCTATTTTTAAAAAAAAATGGAAGGAGAATTGAGGCAGAACAGCTGAAGGCTCACTGGGCAGTCGGTGCATTTAGCTGAGTGCACGACATTTCTCTCGTCTGTAAATTTCAAGATCCTCTTCGCATCTTTCCGACCCTGAATTAGAAACTTTGAGTTCACTGAAATATGTTAAATACACATCAAACAAAGCAAAACCCGAGAAGCCCATGAACCTTTTTTTCCGTTCTCCAGAACTCCTACACGTTCTGTCTCAGGGTTCAGAGAACTCGTTTCAGCTAAAACCCCCGGAGTCTAAAGGGTAACCAGAATCTCGAAGATTCACTGGACATTTCCGAGACGATGAGACTGAGCTTCCCTTGACGTGTTCAGCCCACCGCGCTGCCAGGGCTCACATCATTTGCAAATACATCAGGTCTAAATACAGTCAGGTTCTGGAAACCTGGATGGAAGCCTGTTCTTTAAGTTGTTCCATGTCACCTCCCACTTTCCCAGAGCCTTGAGGTTCAGGCTGTTGGCCTCGATCCACTTCTTTTTAACCTTTCTAACCTGTCTGACACTTCTAACCTATCCCCTTGTGTTTAAAAATGATTTTTCTCCAGCTCTTCCTGGCTCAGACGCTGTCCCCCTGCACTCACGTCCTTCTGGTCTTGTATGGGTGATGGGCAAGAAATTTCACAAAAACACTTGCTTAGGATTGTTAACGAGGGTTTGTGGGGGTACAGCGGGAACATGAACCTGATCAGGGGGAAGCCAAGAAAGAAAGGCTGGGCGCTCTCTCTAGAGAAAAGTGACACTTCAACAGAGCTCCCAGGCAGGAGCTGACTGAGCCAGGGGACAAGCAAGGGGCAGGGAGGATGTGCTTGCTTGGGGTAAGGGTAGAGAATAATCGGGAAAAAACTCAAGCACTAAAGGAACTGAAAGGAATTCGGTACCACTGGAGGGTACAGATGGGAGAGTGGTGGGGATGAGAAAAAGTGGAAAGAGAGAAGCCTGCAGAGGTACGCACGCTGGGGCCAGACTGTAAGTGTTCTTATGAGCCATGTCTGCTTGCTTGCTTGCTTGGGTTTCAGCATAATTTAATGTAAAATCATTTAAGGGTTTTAAGATCAGGACTAACACAGTTTGGATGTCTAAAATGCATCTATAACTGGGGGCACCTGGGTGGCTCAGCCAGTTGAGCATCCAACTCTTGGTTTCAGCTCAGGTCATGATCTCAGGGTCATGAGATTGAGCCCTGTGTTGCTCAGTGCAGAGTTTGTTTGTCCCTCTTCCTCTGCTCCTCCTCCTGCCCTTTCTCTCTCTCGAATAAATAAAATCTTAAAAAAAATTAAGTAAAATGTATCTCCAACTGAATTCCGAAGAAAAACACTTGATTTCTCCCTACTGGCTCCTACAAAGCCCTTCATACCCAGGGTTTTCCATGTCCCCCACACCAGTTTATAGCATCTGGCTCCTCAACTTCTCTATAAACACCCGTCAGCAGATCCTTCAAAAGAACTCTTAAACCTGACCTCGTCCCACCATCTTCAAGGCTACACTGTGATCCATGCTATAACTATCTTTTATTCCCCTCTATAGTCTATTCTTCACTTAGCAGTAAAGTGATTGTTGTGAACTATGTCAGATGTAATCTCAATAAACATTCCCAATCAGGGATGCCTGGGTGGCTCAGCAGTTGAGCATCTGCCTTAAGCTCAGTTCATGATCCTGGGGTCCTGGGATTGAGTCCCACATCAGGTTCCCTGCAGGGAGCTTGCTTCTCCCTCTGCCCTATGTCTCTGCCTCTGTCTCTCATGAATAAATAAATAAAATCTTTAAAAAAAATTCCCAAACATTCTCAAGTGTCAATGACTTTCCCTCACAGTTTTAATGATATACCAAGTCCATCCTGTGGCCTAATGTGAAACCATCCCCCTGACTTCTTCCTCATTCTATGCCACTGCACCACCCTTTTTCATCCCAATCCCACTCTTACCCCAAGACTTTGATACTTGCTATTCTCCTTCATTTCCTCAGATAGCCATAGGGTTCCCTCTCTGATATTCAATTGTCACCTCCCAAGAGAGGCTTTCCCTAGTCCATCTGTCTGGAATGGCATCCTGTGTCACTCTCTACCCATGACTTGGACTTCATTTTCTTCATGGAAATCACAACTACCCTATTATATATCAACTTGTCTCCTCGTCCCATGTCTCTCACACCAGATGAGAAGCTCCATGAAGGCAGTCACTTTGCCCTATTGATTTCTGTATCCAGAATCTAACACACAGTAGAAATTTGGTCATTGCATGCCAACTGAATGAACATTTGGTTTTAAGAAGTCACAGTGGCGACAAAACATGAGAGACTCCTAACTCTGAGAAATGAACAAGGGGAAATGGAAAGGGAGGCCAGCCGGGTATGGGGTGACTGGGTGATGGGCACTGAGGAGGGCACTTGATGGGATGAGCACTGGGTGTTATACTATATGTTGGCAAATTGAACTTCAATTTATATATATAAAGAAGTCACAGTGGGTAGGTACTACAGAACTTGAAGGAAAACATTGGACACCAATTCATTAGGAGACAGCTCTACTGATGGAGAGATGATAGTGGTCTAGGTTAGCGGGGACAGGAGAGACCATAGTTGATGATACACAGTAGGCAGCCTAAATCTTTGTGGTTAGTAACAATGAATGAGTATGGTGAGAGAAAGAATCAAGAATCATCAGACGTGTGGCTTGGACTACAAAGAAAATGGTGGGATCTCTTGCTGAGAAAAGAAGCACAAGAAGAAGTTTGGTTAGAGAATGAAAATACTGACTTTAGTTTTAGAAATATGGAAAATACAGTGCCATCCAAATAGGAGTAGTCTGTAACAACTGGATATGTGGATCTAAAGTTCTTTCTCTGCAGATCTACAAGTGAGTCCTTTCTAAAATTCTGGCAGCGTGCCATTTCCCACCTCAAATCTTTTTCATGTCTATAAAGCACCAACATCTTCACCCCTCAAGGCACTCCATAATCTGGCAGTGAACACACTGTCTGGTGCCGTTTGTTGCCTCAAAGTTGAAAAATGCCTAAGGCAGCGTAGACTTTATAAATTTCATGGTCTTAGCAAAATTTGAGGTCATTACCAGATGTGTTTAGAACAAAACTGGACACAATTCTCCCTGCTCCCTACACCTATGGCACTTGGAATTCCTCCCATTGAGCTATGAGGTTATTCCTTCCCTCTTTGAGTTCGGGCTGGCCTGGTGACTCGCTTTGTCCTAAGAATGTAATAGAAGTGACAGTGCTCTAGTTCCACACCTTCCACACTCTGTCTCTTGTAACCCTTCCTAGTGGCCAAGTGAACAAGGCATGGTGGCCAGCTATGAAATGAGTGACCACATTAAACAGATTAAAGCTGTCCCATCTAAAGCCATGCCCCCAGCTGACCCAGAATGGCTCATGGAGGCATTAGTGATCCCACATGAAACAAGAGAATGGCTCAGCTGAGGTCAGCCCAAACTCAGGATGTGCAGAATCATCAATCTAATAAACAGCTGCTTTTTACCCTCCGAGGTGTGGAAAGTGGTTTTTATACAGCAAAAGCTAACTAACATATGAGGTTATCAGTCTGAGGGAAGTAGGCCAAACCCGGAAAGGTAGGAAAAAATCAGAGCATTAGGTTGGCAAAAGTTCCCTGGAAGAGAAGAAGGGTTGGCTGTATAATCGGGGAGGAACAGCGGTGAGGATACGTGACTGTATCAAATGTGATTCTAACGCAAATTTTGGGATCGCTGTGTACCAGTTCAAACCTTCCCTTCATAGAAAGCCCAGTATTTCTCTGCTCACCCTATCCTGCCCTCACACCAGTAATCTCTGATTATATTTGGGTTTTATTTTCGCAATGAAATGACAAGACTCTTGAAGTAATGGAGTCTCCATCATGTTCCTTTATAACGTCTAGAGTTCACAGTAAAAATACTCAAGTTGTAAGTTGATGTTTATTGAAGAGAGAAGGCAGAAGCAAGCTGTGGGGAAGATGCAGAAGATAATCTACATAGTGAAGACATGTTATGAAGGTCACAGGTAATAGGAAAGGTTCAAGTTGGATCTAGAAATCTTTGCCTCCGCACACGGGTTCCTCAAAAAGGGCACAGCTGCTTATTCAACTTTGCCAGTGAGAAGATTGAAGAAACAGCATAGGAAATGTGCAGGACTGAAGGCTTCACAAGGAATTGCAGAAGAAGAGAAGACGACACTCATTTGGGGGTGATGATTATGTTAATGTGCCACTGGTGATGGTCAGGAGTCCTGGCTGAAGATCTCAGAACAGACACATCAGTGACAAATGAGCTATTATCCCCTTACAAGACTGGTGGGTAATCTCCCCTGGCCAGAGAGGAGCTCAGGGCACAGGTCGGCTTCCTGTGGAACAACACATGGCATGATGGAAGTAAACACTTCTCCACTCTTCTCTGTTTTTTAGTCAACAGTTCTTTTGTAATATTATCTTTCATTCTGTTCATGCTGGAGATTCTTTCATGAGATGAGGAAAAACTCAGTTTGACTAAATGACTTTCTTCCTGGCTATGAATCAAGAACCAAGGATTCATAATATACTACTCTCTACCCAAATGGTGCAATTAGTAAATCAGTAAGTTGTGTTTACTTAAGGGTGATCTCAATTAAAATGCTTTCCCTAAGTGTCTATAAAGCCAAGAAATAATTCCTATGTTGGAGCTCATGAAAATGAATTTTAGAAGCAATTGAGTTGCATTATTTAATAATTATGCAAACATTAATAAGAAACAAGTCTCATTCTTTTCTAAAATGTAATTCCTTTGTTTACATTGTGTACAAAATTTTGCCTGCATAGAACTCTTCACCCTCTTGGTCTCTATGCATAAATCTGGCTCAGAAGGGGTGCCTCGGTGGCTCAGTCGGTTAAGCGTCTGCCTTCGGCACAAGTCATGATCCCATGGTCCTGGGATCAAGCCCTGTGTTGGGCTCCCTGCACAGCAGTAGAGTCTGCTTCTCCTTCTCCTTCTGCCCCTGCTCATGTGTGCTCTCTTTCTCGCTCATGCTCTCTCTCAAATAAATAAATAAAATCCTAAAAAAAAAAAAGATCCGCCTCAGAAATTCCAGTCTACTTTTTTTCCCACCAAGATCTCAGGAATCTGAAGAGGAGGAGGAGCTAAGAGATTACAGGGCTTTTCCCATTCCTTAAAATGAGCAGGATGTAGTATAGTTTGGATAAGCATCACCAACCGACTCCAGAATTCAAGTGCCCCACCACTTTTATCTTTCCAAAATCACAGAAGAAATTTTGAGGCAAAACAAAAATAATTATCTCTAATACCGGAGACATTTAAGGTCAGGGAAGATTAGAATCTGAATATCATTTGAAGATACTTAAATACAACCTTACTAAGAGGTCATGCTTCTTCATTTATATTATTTCATGAATGGCAATATTCTCATGAAAAGTAATGTCAGAGGCAGCTATTTTTCAAATGAGGAAAAAATCCATTTTGCAATTGAAAAAAATAATGAGGAATGGAGATAAAGTTATACAAGACCTTCCCAAACCCTCAGTCCTTCTGCAGGGAGATTTGACCATGTAATTGGTTTTTCTTAAATAGATGTGTGGATGTATGGATGGACTAAGGATGGGCAGACAAGAAAACCATAGACAACACATGCAGGTAACCTTCCAAGTCCTACCACACTCAGACTCCTGTCAGATTTTTAATGAAGGATGTGCCCCTTTCTAGGACTCTGTAGAACTACTGAGTGGTAAAAGCTACTTCAAATTCCCCAAGTCAGCTCCCCAAATTCCCATCAATTAGATGTTCCCACAGGATTTTTTCCATTCAAGACCAAGTCACAAAAATGATACATAGAAGGAAGAGAATACAGAAGAATAGAAGAGGACAAGAGAATCAAGTCCATGCAACAGTGAAGTCACACGTCTTCAAGTGATGTCCAGAACGAATACATAAGCTCCTCCCCTTCCAGAATAAAAATCCACCTGAACTTTCCTAATAAAACACAAGCTTAACTTGTTAAAATTTAACATATAGAGCAGCAGAAATAGTCTTAAACATTAACAGTGGTTCATTCCCCTAATTTTTGTCTCAAGAAAAGGCACTCTAGTAGATACCATGGAAGGACAAGTAAGATTTGGTGGTCTGTTGGAATGATTCATAAAAATTAATGGGATGTGGAATTTCTAACAGCCATTTTGGATCTTTAACTTCGTTTCTCTCTGGACTGGAGATTATAGACTCAACTTTCTGAACATTCTCAAGTCTCTGAAAGGTTTCGCCATACCCTCTACTAAGTCATTACCTCAAATAAATTTATTTCTACAAGAAATCTGTTATTGGTCACCTGGGTGGCTCAGGGTTGAGTATCTGCCTTAGGCTCAGGTTCTGATCCCGGGGTTCTGGGATCGAGTCCCACGTTGGGCTCCTCACAGAGAGCCTGCTTCCCCCTCTGCTTGTGTCTCTGCCTCTCTCTGTGTCTCTCATGAACAAATCAATCAAATCAATCAATCGATCAATCGATCGATAAAGAGTCTGTATTGTCAGCCCTTTCTTTTTCCTACAGTATAAACTAGCCCATAATCTAACGGGCTGACAGCAGTAACTGCTATGGCTCACAGTGCTGCGGTGTGACGAGGTGGTTCTCACTGGGGCCTCCCATTCAGTTGCCAGCAGATGTCCCTGGGGCTTCCGGCCCCTGAAGGCTCGAGTGATGTGGAATGTAAGAATGTACTAAATGTACTCTTTAGTAGAAGAACAGAAGATCATTGAACATGATCAGCTGGAGAATTTTCAACCTTATGGGTAAGATTTAGATTTTAAGGTGCATTTGTCCCAGTTATCTCCCAGCCGTCCTGAAGGACATGTATCTACTGTGTCATGATGCCATCCCATAATAGCTACAGGAATGGCAGTTATGTTACACCTTTTCTCTATAGCTGTTAGCTGTCAAAACATTTCTTTCATTCACTTATGTCCCATTAGTTTGTTTTTCACATCCCAAACAATACTTATTAAATGTTTTGTGTCTACATCACAGAATGAGTAAACAGGGTCTGGCCTTCGCTAGGTTTCCATTCAAATCAGAGTAGGCAGATCAGAAATAGACAAATGAGACACACAGTAAAATTAACGATTATAGCAATAGTAACAGAGGAAATAGAAGAGATTTTGGATAATATCAAGGGAATGTTATTAAATGTGCATCTCAAGTTCTTTACAATTTTGCTATTAATAAGCTAACCTTTACTCGATAAACACAGAAATGTCGTTTTGAAAAGAGATGTTTATGTGAATCAGATAATCAACCCCAGCCCTAGAAGAGCAAGCTAGAGCAAAATTGAGGATCCAGACCTATTGCCATTTAAAATTAAAAAAAAAAAAAAAAAAGGAAAGCAAAACAAAAACCACTTCAAATAAAAATTGCAAAACAAAAAAATTTCTAAAGTCAAAGAACCCCCAGCAGCATAGAGTGTGAAATGTGCTATTACTGTGATGGATCCACAGAAAAATAAATCTATTTTTACTGCCAAGCAAAAACAATCTTACCTTTGGCAATCAACAAAATCAACTCAGATAACTACTGAAAAGCCTACTTTAACACTGTTCCTTCTAGACGGAGTAAAAATACGTCTTAGTCTACTTGAACATCTTTGCTTTCAGTGTCCACTTAAAGATGTAAACTAGTATAAAATCTACCAAGTTGCTTGTAAGGAAATGAAACATTTTGATTGGAGAGGCCAATCACATATCTAGTGCTTCTTTCTAGTGGCAAACAGTACATGCTTCAGAAAAGATGAAGGTTCTCTAATATACTGGATGAGCTATTCAATAAAGGAACCCACAGAAAAGATTGCTTCTTCAACCTGGTGAAGCTTCTCTCCAGACTCTGAAGTATAATGAGCAAGAAAACAAAGTCATTTTTATCCTACACTAGCAAGTGTAATTGGAAATGTTTTTCTTACTAATAAAAAAAGGCTGAATCCTTTCAAGAATCTAACCAAGCAACTTGCTTTAATAGCATCCTACAGAATTTCTGTGGTTGGAGAAAAATAGGAATTCCAGGAAAGCACTAAAATAAATATAGTAGTCCATCTTCATTTTCAGGACAAGGGCACTGAACCTTCTCTGTAGTAACTCTTACCATGGCATATTCAGGGCAAACTGGAACACTGCTCCTACAACACAGGTCACTTTTTCCCCCCATTTACTAATGGGAGGAACGTTTCATCAATTAAATTCAACACTAGTATTTGTACTCTTCATGGACATACACGCCAGGACTACACTATGTATCTATAACACCATTTTCTGAGCATCTGTTTTCATTTCTACCTTCCCAATTAGCAGGCTTTTCATGGGGAACTAATACAAATACTTCGCAGTCAGTTGCAATCCAAAACATCCCAGCATCTAACAATGGTATGTTTCCACTTTTGATTTAGGGAAGAGACTTCCAATGTTGAGAAAGTGGCAAGATACCTTATAAGATGTTGAATTGGTGTTGAAGAGATTCAAACAGCTGCTCGAATGACATGACACAAAGCCCACTCTCCTCCTTTCAGTAGGAGGGAAGAAAAGGCCAATAAACAATAAAGGGACAGATCACTGCCCCCCCCCCCAAAAGCCTGTAACTAAAACAAATAAAAAATAAAACTTCCTGTTAAAAGATGGGCTTAATTTATAAAATTCCTACAGTTACTTTCTAGTCAGAGTAAGTTTCTATTAGCTTGGAATGTTTTCAGCTACAAAGAAGAGAACATCTAATGAATTAGAGTCAGAAAGGTATTTAATTATTACTCAAGGAATCAGGAAGTTGAGGATTCCAAGTTTGGTGGAACAGCTTAATGATATCATTAAGGAACCAGGCCCCTTGAGGCTGCTCAGCCACCATGCTTAGCTGACCTCTGCCCCCTGAAAGTGTCTTCTGGTTGCAAGGTATGTGCCACAGCTTCACATATGACATCCCTCACCAGTATCCTGCGAAGGAGGGAAGGAGGGAAGGAGGGAAGGAAGGAGGGTGGAAGGGAGAGAAGAAAGGAGGATTTTCCTCACAAAAGAAGAAGACCCTCAGTATCAGACTCATCCTTTCTAACATATCCCTATTTGACATACTTATACTAAAAGTTATTCATGATTTACCTTAATTATTATTTATCAAATTTAATGAGGTTTCCTATATTTTTATTAGCTAAATCCGGAAACCTTTAGTGCCACAAGTCTAATAGGAGTGACTCTGTGGAAAGATAATAATTTGTCTATTATTGCTTATGATGTCTCCTAGTTCAACCAATTGCATTTGGGTCTCCTAAAGAAGAATTAAGATGGTTTTAGTAGGAATACAAAGAGAAGGAAAAATATGGCATTCCATTTTCTTCATATCCAGAACAGGCTCTGAGAATCTAATCCTGGTTTGAATAGGATAATAAAAACCACATAAATTGTAATCTCTTCATGCCTCCTTCAAAAAACATAGATGTATCAAATAGAAATTGTTAAAATATTGGTAATATAAATCTACATCCTAATTAAGATAAAAGAATAAAATGGATCCCAAAGCATGTTCAAATCCAGCAGAACCAGCTCTGGAGACCACTCCTATGCATATAGTCAGGTAGAGACCAAGCAGACAAATAAAGAGGCAGCAGAAGCCCAGATGGTGATAGAACACAGATACAATTATCACATAACAAGAAAGCTCAGTCTTCAGTAGAATACTAAGAACAGATCTGAAGCCCAGGTAGGGCTCAAGGTGCAAAGAAGCAGAAATGGCAGTCTTGGAAGGCATCATTTTTGGGCACTAAAAAGCAACTTGGAAAAGACACTCTTCAAAGACTGGATGGAGGAGATAAGAAAAAGATAAAAAGTAGAAGTTAAAAAAAAAAAAAGAAAAAAGAAAGTCACAGAGCCAGAAGACCAATTCCCTCCAAAAACCTTGATCAAAATGGATGAACTGTACTGTATCAAAAGGCCATTGCACTCTTGAACTCTAAAACTTAACTAGTCACCTGAACTCCTATTTTTTTTTTCTCTGCACAGCTGCTACTAATGGTCTAAGAAAATAGTACAAAATGAATGGAAACTAGTAGACAGATATTCATGCAAGGTTTCTACAGGAACAAAATATAAAGTGAATCAAAAATACCCCAGCTTATAGAAATTCTGCTCAAAACTCTGCAACGGAACAAAACTGTAACACCTGAACCCAAATGAAACACACTAAAATAGAACCTGTAGATATGAGACCATAGCTCAAATTAAAAATTTAAAAACATATATGAACAGGAAAAAAAACCTAAGATGTGAAACTAGTATTGACTAAAACCCTAGAAATAAATCAAAAATGAAACTAGATTAAAAATAGTAATGAAATTAATTAAATCAGGAGCACTGAGGAAAGGCAGCCCTGGTGGCCCAACAGTTTAGCACTGCCTTCAGCCCAGGGTGTGATCCTGGGGACCCGGGATCGAGTCCCACGTCAGGCTCCCTGCATGGAGCCTGCTTCTCCCTCTGCCTGTGTCTCTGCCTCTGGCTCTCCTGTGTCTCTCATGAATAAATAAATAAAATCTTTAAAAAAAAAAGGAGCACTGAGGAAAAGTATAAATATATACAGAGAACAGAACAAAAAACAAAGTAGAGGTCAAAAGGATCCCAGGGCAAGTAACTAACAAAACAGGCAAAGAAGATCCAATATGCTTATAACTGTTTAATTTTTAAAAGTACTCTAAAAGAGTTAAAACAGTACTCTAAAAAAAGATTAAAAAAAACAAAACAAAACAAAAATCTGTGCTACTGGATCAAAGAAAAAAAAAAGAGGGAGAGAGAGAAAAGAGTCACTAGCAAGGTTAAAAAAAAAAATCAATCAGTGTCCTTCAAGTATCAAAGCTACAAAAACTATTTTATATAATTAATAACTTAGGGAATACTAAACCCCTTCCTTCTAGGCTGTGTGGCAGAGGGTGTGCTTCACCCAACCAACACATAAGTGGCATTAGAACTGATCATGAGCATGAAATACATTTAAGTATAAACCTAAGACTAAAAGCAAAGGTAGGAACAAAGAGGGAGAAAAAATAAGCATATATTCTGTGTTGTGATAAAGCAGGAGAAAGGAACTTAAAATGGAAGAAGGAAAAAACAGAAATGGTAAAATAGAATAAGTTAATGAATAGCTAATGAATCTTACCTAATGATAGGTAAGAGTTGAATAACATCCTTTAAAGCTGACAATCTAAATATAGAAGGCGAAAGTGAGGAAAAAAGGAATGAAGAAGATATAAATGTTATTTGTAATAATCACTAAAATAATAATAGAAACCTTCCCCAAAGCCAGAAGAAATTATTTTAAAAGAGCAGAAATAAGCCACACAAGAAAACACAGTAAAAGTCACACCATACAGATTACATACATATGTATGTATATATGTGCATATATATGTATATAAAGTAGCATACATATATGTATATAAAATGCACATATATAAAATTTATATGTATATACACAAATATATAAAAATGTGTATGTATGTAAAATACATGTGGAAATAGATATAAAATAAAGTAGTATGACAAAATTGAGACATTTTGGTCATATTTGTACATATTTATATATACAAGTTTAAAGGTCACCACTAAAAAAATACATTAAAATTGGCTCATAAGGCACAATCTAATTCCTAAGAGAGTATTTTCCAATGTTGAAGAATAAGAGATGATAATGATATAAATTATATAAATATAATGAAAATGATATCAAATAGGCATTGTGATCTTAATATCAAATAACACACAGAAGTGCCCTTTCCCATCTGCTAGACCCACCCAAATCACAACTGACAGTACGGTAAGGTGGGAGGGGAGGTCCCCTTAAAGCGCATCGATGAGAATGTAGACTCTTCTAGCCCTGCTGAGGAGGTTAAGCAAACTCTAACCTTTGCTTCTGCCTTTTGACTAAGCAATCTCAGAATCAGGAATTTATTCTGAAAATAAAGCCCTAATGTCACTGAGAAATATACGTACAAGGTTAGCCAGTATGGAGGGGAGGGGAGGGAAGGGGAGGTCTCTATGAACTAATAAGGAGTGATTCCCTGGGTATATTAAGTGATTAAATCAAAAAGAAAAACAATGCATGTGTAGTATCCTATGCATTTTACTTTGAACCATATATTTTACATATTCCAAAAGAAAACAAATAAAATTAAATATACAAAGATAGGGGACAGAGCTTTACAACCAAACAGAGCAGAAATAAATTAATGTAGCTATCTATCAAATTAATGATGAAACCATAGAGGGAAAAAAAGTATTTATTCAAGCAACTTTTGATTCAAGTAGCCTGACTCTTGCCTCTGTGGGATTTATTCTAAGAACAAAAAGAAATCTTGGGTTTTATGTAAGTCCGTCATTGGCAGTGGTATCGGTAAAGTAATTCAAGTACCATTTGTATATACAGTAGTAAATTTATTAATATTGATGAGAACCATGATTCTCACTGTGGGAGGGAAGGGACAGAATGTGAAATGGAGTGGGGGGTGCCTGGGTTGCTCAGTGGGTTGAGCGTCCGATTCTCAGTTTCTGCTCAGGTCATGATCTCAGGGTTGTGAGATCGAGCCCTGAGTCAGGCTCCGAACCTGCTTGAGATTCTCTCTCTCCCTCTCCTTCTGGGATGCCTGAATGGCTCAGTGGTTAAGCGTGTGCCTTCAGCTCAGGGCATGATCCCGGACCTGATCCCACGATGCAGTCAAACATAGAACTTCTATTTTCATTGCACACAGATTGTCAGCAGTGGTTGATGCAGATGAAATCATTGTCTTGGACCAAGGCAAGATAGCTGAACGTGGTACCCACCACGGCTGGCTTGTGAACCCTGGCAGTATCTATTCAGAAATGTGGCATACACAGAGGAGCCATGTGCAGAACCATGGTAACCCCACATGGGATGTAAAGAAAGAAAATGTGTCCAAAGAGGAGGAGAGGAAGAAACTACAAGAAGAAATTGTCAACAGTGTGAAAGGCTGTGGAAAATGTTCCTGCTAAGTTGTATGAGACATTTTTTTGACACATTTGCACTGAAGCAAAATTGTTTTATTTAAAAAAAAATCATTAAAAAAATCCAGGTCCGGGATCAGGTCCCAAATCAGGCTCCCCTTAGGGAGCCTGCTTCTACCTCTGCCTGTGTCTCTGACTCTCTCTCTGTGTCTCTCATGAATAAATTAATAAAATCTTAAAAAAAAAAAAAGAATATGAAACGGGGTGACAAGAGTATATACGTATGCTATTGCATCTCAACCAGGGTGACACAATGAACTCCAGACACAGATCTCTACACTCTGTCCATTGAAAAGGGACCTAGAATGAGGGACACCCTTACTACTAAAATTTTCACTACAAAATATCATTCCTCAACAGGAGAAACCATCTACTTGGAGCTATGGCTCTCTCTGGGTCTGAGGTAGAGAAAATGCAAAGGGAACATGTTGTTGTACTGTATAAGGGGAAGCACAAACCTGCTCGGGGACTTCTCCAAAGGACACAGGAGTCAACCTGAAAACTCACCCTCTCACCAAACATGGGACAATTTAAGAACCAAAAAGAAATGATGTCAGTAAGGAGTTGTTACATTTAGAAAGCATCCATGAGCGCAGGGGAATATTAAAAAGGAAGAGGAATGAAGAAGGGATCATAGGATTAGAAAATCCTCATCCTGCAACCACTGATCTAGCAATCAATTTAGGCAGAAATCTCCAGTGGATGCTCAAATCTTGGAGAGAAGTTGACAGGCAACATGATATTCATGAGTCTCAAAACACTACCCCTCAAATTTCTGATTAATTAAAGAGACAAAACATACATTTACCATGGAACAAACTAACAGATACCTCAACCAACCTAGTAAATACATTTAACACCACCAAAAATAGAACTTCTAAAGTTCTTACGTGAAACCTTGAAAAGGCCATCATCTCACCTGGGTGGTTTTGGTACCAAAAATGTTTACTTCTCCTTATAGTCCTGAAAAAAAAAGCCACCAAACAAATCCCAAGTGTGACTTATTCTACAACTACCACCTGGACTCATCAAAACCATCAACATGAAGACCACTTCCTACCCCCAGTAAAGGGACAAGGGGATCTTCTAGATTAAAGGAAAGAAAGAGATGTAACAAAAAATAGCCATGTAGGGATCCCTGTGTGGCGCAGCGGTTTGGCGCCTGCCTTTGGCCCAGGGCACGATCCTGGAGACCCAGGATCGAATCCCACATCAGGCTCCCGGTGCATGGAGCCTGTTTCTCCCTCTGCCTATGTCTCTGCCTCTCTCTCTCTCTCTCTCTCTCTCTCTCTCTCTCTGTGACTATCATAAATAAATAAAAATTTTAAAAAAATTAAAAAAAAATAGCCATGTAGGATTCTGAGTTCCAGATCAAACAGATCAAAAGGAATAGATGGACAATTTTTTTTTTTTTTTTTTTTTTTTTTGCGACCACTGGGAAGATCTGAAGATAGTAAACTGGGTGAGATCACTTTCGTAGAAGTGAAAATGGTAATTTTGGTTATATGGGAAAAGAGTCTTGGGAGAGGCATCCTGAAACATTAAGGGGTGCATTTTTATAATGCCTGCAACTTTCAAAATTCAGGAAGAGTATGAGTGTGTGTGTGTGTTTGTGTATGGAGAGAGAGAATATTAACTTTTGGCAAATCCAGGTGAATGAAAGTAGAGGTTACTACTAGTCTTCCAACTTATCTGTAGATTGCCAATTCGTCAAAATGAACCACTGGGGAGAAAGTACGACTACAGGCACAACTTTTTTTTTTTTTTTTTTTTTCAAGTACCTGGCAGTGAAGCCCCAAAGGGCATGAAGCAGAGTCCACATGCCATAATGACAGCCTTCCAGATGATCCAGGGAGAGGCAGCTGGCAGCTGGCGGCACCAGGGAGCCAAGTGGAAGCCACGCCAGTGCCCCGCAGACCACCCACTGCCCTTAGACGCGGGGCCCTAGCTGAGGAGGCGGGCCAGCTGTCTCTTCTTTCAAGCTGTCTGGTGGGGGATTTGTATCAACAGCTGCCTTCGCTTGGGCGGGGAACATGCATGACAAGGGTGCCCACCCATGCCCCGAGACGTCTGTCGAGGTGGAAAGACTGCCTTCCTCCCTCCAGACTCACATTTGTTACTTTTGCTACCTAGTTCCTGCTCTCCCTCTAAGGCACTGTGTCCCAAGGGTGTTGGACAAGGCAGGGAAGACTCACTGGTCAGAAAACAAGAACAGAATAGGGGAGGAGGTAAGGCACGATGGACAAGGTGTGCACCCCCAAGAACTTTTCTCAGAACATCACAGCAAAAGCTCTCGTTGTTCCATTAGATTTGAACTAGGGGTTACGGACAGGTGACTTGTAATGAGCAGAAAGCTTGCTTGGAATGAGACCAACACTTGGAGGGATCAGAGCTACGTAGAGTGGTAGGAAGAACCATGTCCCAGAGAGCCACTTTAGCTCCTGGATCAAGGGAGGCGGGCCAGGCTGCGGTCACACACGCCGATCAATTCCCTCTCTTCTATCACTTTTCCTTCTCCCACAGTCTGGACTGAATTTTCTGATAACTTACAATTCAAACAATCTCAAATGAAACATTACATTCAAAATATATTTTCTTAGGACAAGTTAGAGAAACTTTTTTTTTTTAACATGTATGTCCCTCTCTCACCAATTCACAAAGCATATTAGGATAATAAAGGCTCTGAGAAGTCCTGCAGAAAAGAAGTGTTTTTAAGTTTGTTCAAACCAGTATATCCCAAACCACTTGCCTTTGGAGATATCTATTTACAATCCTTAGAAGTTGTGTTCATCAGAACTAAATTTTGTAATGGCTGTGGAAATCACTCACTCTCCCGAAAAAGAAGTCCTATCATGTACCATCACTCAATTGCCATCACTTAGTTTCCACTTCCACATTAGAAATTTGAGATCTGGGCAATCAAATGAAAGATTATAACTCCATATCAAACAGCTTAAATATACTTGCAGGGGGCCACAGTACTCATGTGCATGCCTGTACTATGTTGTTAGCACAGAAAGTCAGTGATTGCTCAGCCTGCCTATAACTTGGCCAGGGAACGGAGCACACAGCTTTTTTCAGATTTGTATCCCCAGCAGGTTAACTTATGTCTGATACGTAGGAGGAGCTCCATAAACGTTGCGGAATGAATAAAATCATTACTAATTTACTTTTTTCTGTGGGAATTACTTTTCTTGTTGCTTTCCTTCATTTTCCCTTCTGTTACACATTGAATTAATGCTTTTATTGAACGGTCTGTGTTAACTCCTAGTTCTTAAGTCCTAGGAGGATAGAACTAATTCAATGCTCATTAGTGTGTACAACCAGTTTAAATGATTTGTTCATTGCACATTCCCTTTTTCTTGTCCAGATTGAATCAGGTTTGATCATTACGGATCTCTTTAATCTTTCATTTCCTTGGACAAACTTCTACAATTAGAAATGTTTCTAGTCCTGTTTTACTTCATCTTTCAAACTAATAAAGAATGGCAAGTTTAATATACTCTTTTCTAAAGTAGGCACATTAGGGGAAATAATTATATGCTATTGTGCATAGACCTAGGGAAGTTAATTTCATCCCTTCAAAATAGAATATTAATTCCCAGGCATCAGGTTGCTGGAACAGATGGTTTTGCTCCTCTCCATCTATTGCCTCTACAAGCTAGAGAAATATATGTCTTTGTAATATTTCCTGTTCTTCCACTGACAGCCCAGAATGTGAAATAAATTAAAACATGTTAATAAAAAAAAAAAAGAAAAACAACTATGATGGTAGAATAGATTTAAATCAGCAGGGAATTCGGTTGGCGTCACTGAGAACGGAATTGTCAGCATGGGAAAAGATACAGATGTGAGACTAATGAGAGTAAATAAACTGTAGAATAGCTTTCAAATTGGACGTATCTGTGTAAACTCCTGCTATATTTTATACATAATAATGCACATTTCCAACTCTGTTCACTACAAAGTCCTAAAATCTAATTCGACAATAGTGAGAATCTCAGCACTCCTATTATTGTCTCTAAACATCAAATTAAAAAAAAAAAAAAAAAAAGAGGGGTAGAAGGGGTCTTTGGAGAAATGGTTGATTCCACGTCTGGAACAGGAAATACACATGAAGAGTATGGGACAGCTTGTTATACCACAGAAAAAGAATATTGGGGTCATGTCAAAAGGACCTAGGGGCTAACTTAAATGGGTTTTCACTGCAAGGAAGATATTTATAATGTCAATGAAATAAAATACATGAAATATATTTAAATCCACTCTTGGTAATGAAACAAACAAACAAACAAAAAAAACCTTGCTCATAGCTTTCAGTGAATGCTTCCGATAAATGAAAGAACTGTAGGAACTGTACGTCATGGTGGCAAATAATTGATGGGTAATCCCTTTATATCAAAACATTTCAGCCAAATAAATGAAGAAGGAATCCCAGAAAGAGAAGATCACTATTTTCTAAACCCTGATGGATCTACAAGATGGTAACCACTAAGATCACAAAGCAGATACTCTGTACCTGCTGATGGAGGCACATATAACAACTAGGTACTGAGCTATCTCATCCTCACCTTCTCAAAAATAAATTTGAACTTGAATCTGATTGAGCCTTTACCTCTTACTACCTATTGACTTAGTGGTAAATTAGGAACAAAACATGCTAAAGGACCCCATGAAAATGCAATCAGCAAGATCTAGACCACACCAAGCCCTAAGTAACCTAGATTCTTCAATCAAAAATTTTCAAAGGAGAAAAAAAATGGAGGTAAGCTGTAAAATAAAATTTAAAAGAAATACCAACCAATCACAAAGTACGAGCCTCATTTGGATCTTGACTCAAACAAATTACAAAGAAAAAATTTATGAGACAATAGGGAAAATCTGAAACAGATGGGGCATTTGACAATATAAAAAAATTATTAATTTTTTACAAGTAAAAAAGATATTATGATTGTATTGTGGAAAAAAAATGGCTCTCATCTTAGAGAGATACATACTGTAATATTCAGGGATGAAATGAAGTGTATGAATTGCTTGAAGATAATCAAATAGGAGGCAATAAATGAATGAATATTGACCTTGAGTTGATCGTTACCGAAGTGGGTGATAGGGACATGGGGTTCATTATGTTATTCTCTCTACTTTTGCTTTCAATTTCCAAACAGTTCCTGTAATGTTTGCAGTGAAAGCTGGTGAAATAGGGATCAGATGTGATCCTCAACCTGGAATTTCGACCTGGAATTTAGGAGTGCATAAAGCAACAGGGACATAAGTTTCTGATCAAGTATGAGGAAGTGTTTTTGAACTAAATTGTTCATTATGGGAAGAAAGGGCTATCTGAGGAGAGTATACTTCTGGTTAGTGAAAATTTACAAAGTGGGTATTGAACATGAGCTGAGGTTATTTTTCAGACTCATTCCAATTTGGTGGTCTAGGAGCTCCCACCTCCCCCATATCTTCTTAAAGACCACCTGACTCAGAGCACTAGTTGCCAAAACATTCACAGAACTGGTTTCCGTGTGCTTGTGTATGTAGTGTGCATGGATGCGAAGCAGAAGGGCCTGAGATTCAGTGTACAGGCATGAATGCAAAACGAGAGGAGGCATATAAAACACTTCAGCATATCAGGAATGATCTAAAAGCACATTTATGTAGTGCTGCTATGCTTAACTCACTACTGTGGAGACACTCAGTGAAGTTCTTTTAGTTCCTTGAAAAATGAAAATGGTTTCTCTATCACTAGGTAACAAACCCAAACATCAGGCCTTAAAACACTAATTTAACCCGGTTTCCGGAAACCATGCAAAGAGATCATTAAAAGAACTCAATCCTGTGCTACCTCGGCATGATTCTCTCTACTTCAGACATGCTAATTTAGTCTGTTTGGATCAGAACTTCCATCTCAGTAGGCTTTTTAGAAGGGTCAAAATTCGACTAACCAGGAAACTAAAAAAGACAGATGCAAAAAAAAAAACAAAAAGATACATTTCTTCCAAGTAGTCATTAAGGCTATCCTGTAAATTTTGTACTAAATACATGAATAGGCGTATCCAAACTGACTTTTTTCCCTAGCATAAAGATATTACTTATAAGGTTCTTCTCCTTTTAATCAAGGAAAGATTAATCAGTGAACACATTCTTTACTTTGTCCACACCGCCTCCCATCACAAAGAGCACCTCCACGTTATAACCAAACTTTGATTCTGACCTACGCGATTAAGTAATCAAATCCTCTTCCTGGAATTTCTAGTTCCAATCTACCTATCTCGCTGTGATTTGCCTTCATCTGTCGTGCAGGGAGTCTCTCAGCATGGACTATTTGCATATTGGATTATCCACTGCTAGCCTAGAATCCCATCCCTAGGCTGAGACCGTCTACCAAGGATTTTCTCACACTTGAGAAACTGGAAAAATCATATTGATGTGTGTGTGCATTCTATTTGAAGACAGTTATTACTTTCTCTTCCCCAGGCGGCTGGGGCGTCTCAATTCTTCTCATCCCTGCAATGCGAAGAATCATTTCTTTTACTTTACTGTAAAAGTCACGTTCACTGCTAACCAAGATCAAGGAAAAACAGCATTCCGGATGCCTCTGATAATTGTCACATTTGAATTCTCAACGCAAGACATTTGAAGGCACATCGTCCTTTCGGAAGTGCCAGCTCAGTTCTATGAATTTGGAAAACGTCAGACGAAGACTGAACCACTGACTCTTCTCACTTTCAAACAACATTTACTGAGTACTTACTAAGAGAATCCTACTTATTGGCCGAGAGAGGAGTAAAATAAGCCAAAACTGCTTTCATCACTGGAACGAGCCCTCACGTGGGGTGAAAAGTAAATGAGAAGTGAGGAATTCAGAGAAACTGATAAAAAAAGAACTTGTCTTCAACATGTTAAGACAACCACAGATGAAGGGAGCTGAAGGGTCAGTTGCTACCCACTCTCCAACAGAAAATGAGGTACTAATGAAAGAAAAGGTTTGACTACAATCTTGATAAACACACCTTTGTTTCTATTCACAGACCCTTCATCAGGTGAGAGTGGGGCCCAAAGGACCTGACTACCCACGTACTTTTCTTCTTTGAAAAGAAGGCTGAGAAGATAAGTGACCAGTATGGAATAAGTTCTAGCTTGCTCAGGGAAATTCATAAAGACTGTAATAATTTGCACCTGGCAAGGTTGACTATTATCTGAAGTGATTTTTTTTTTCAAGTGGATCATCTATTACTGGCACTTTGACTAGTTAATTATAGGTTACTTTCATATTCCTAACATACGGACTTCCACCATAGCTGGCATGTGGGGTAGCGAAATCACATGAAGTCCTCACAGTCATCATGATAATAAGCAAGCAAGAGAGTTCTGCTATGGCACTTCTGCAGACTACCATCAACTGATTTGGTCAAGTAAAAGAATCCAAATTTCTACCCATAAAATGTTCCACTGACTCTTCATTAAAGAAGGTACTGTGGCCAACTTATTGACCATCTTATCCTTGGTGTTGGGAGTATTTGAAATGCTGGGAAGAAAATAAATCTCTGCTAAATAGGAATGAATGAACGAATGAATGAATATTTGCCTGACAAAAACTTTGATTCAGCTGGATTTCCCAGTCTACAAAACAAATATGGACCATACTGGGGATTCAGTTTGCTTTTTGGGAGGGAATACTTCCGAGCATTTTTCTTTGGTGTTAATTTACTTGTTCAGTGAACACAAAGTTTTAATAAAACTTGAGCTATTCTTCAACTCAGCCACTTGTGTGTTTGGCCCCCCTAAATGCCCTTGGCTGGCATCTGGGAACTTGGATTTGGGTAGAGTTCTCACCATTCTGTCATCAAAATGTTTCATTATGCCTAAAGTGTTTAGCACAGACCATATTGTGTGCATAAATACCTTCAGGGAGCATGAAATTTGGGTACATGGGAGGCACTGAGTACCTATACAACCATCCCCAATAAAAACCCTGAACCCTGAGTCCCTAATGAGTTTCCTTGGTAGGCAACATCTCACACATGGTGTCACAATTTGCTGCTGGAGGAATTAAGTGCTTTCTGTATGACTCCACTGAAATAAGTCTTTTGGAAGCTTACGCTTTTTTCCTCTGGACTTTGCTCCATGTGGCTTTTCTTTTTGCTGATTCTGTGTTGTACCCTCTCACTGCAATAAATTATAGCCATGAATGTGACTATATGCTGAATCATGTGAGCCTTCCTCATGAATCACGAAACCTGGGGTGGTCTTGGGGACCCCCAACACAGGGGACATAGCGAATCTGAGCTACCAATGAAACCAAAGCACGGTACATAACAGTTGGGAGCTCATGGGGTGGGTCTGAGGCGTAAATCAAGACATGAGCCCCTGGTGGTGTGTGGTCTCTCTTGACCCAGTATCCAGTTGAATTTGCAATGTGGAACTAGAGGACGTTCAAGCACGAATGAACTTAGGAAAATATATCCAGACCAGATTTTTCATTTTTTCAGATGGGCTAAAGTTGATCTAAAATACCTTTCTACAGGTCACAGAGCTAGTTAGAAGTAAATTTTTGTACACCAAAATCATGTCTAAGCCCCCATTAGTTCCTACCAGTCCATCATTTGTTGCTTGGCTGGAGTCTGTCCTTCCTCAGAAGACCTCCTGTTTGCATCAAGATGTGCCACATGGTTGCAGATTTGCACCATGTTGCATTTTCAATTAAGCCAGCTAAATGGGGTGTTTTAAAAGGATGATTTCCAAGCTGCCAGGACAATAATGCCACAAACTCCACCAAATTTTATTAGAGTCAAATGACAGTATAAATCATTAGGAAAATGTGTGCCAACCACAGAAACAGCAATGTCTCAAACTCTTGGAGTACTGAACACCATCCAGTTGGCTGAGAAAGAATCATGTGGCTTAAAATCATTTTTCACAATTACTATCCTAGCTAGTTCATAGTTTTTGGCAGATATGCCCCACATGCATAGCCGAACTCAGCTAATTTTCACTCTGCTGATCGACAAATATAATTTTTCCCCTCAGAAAAGCCACCCAGAGAGCTTTCATGAAATCTTGAGGTAGTACATCAAAAAAGTGAGTCCATTTATTAGAGCCTGGCATGAAAAATGCATATTAAATAGGCCACCCTATATTCATCACAGAAAATTCTAGTGTGCTAAGACGACACATTCAGAATTCTGTCATACCTACTACTAAAGTCTGAGAGTCAAAGAGTAAGATTTCACAAGCCCTTCCTCACTTTTCCCTTTTGAACTGAGCTTGCCTTCCATCAGTCAGGAACCAAAAAATAATAATAATAATTAAGTTTTTCCTATGGGCTTGTCTAAAATAATTGTTAGTTTTTCTTTTTTCCTCCCAAATTATTAGTTCTGTAAGTTAGACAAGAGATATCGTACAATGCTCCATCAAATTCTTTACACAATAAAACATTTACATGACAAAAAGGAACAAAAGACCTTTTCTATCAAATTTAATTTTTCATCCAATTTTCATTTCCAGGTGGTCTTCTAGAGACTGTTGGTCAAGAGCCGAGTGTCAAATTCGAGCCACGAATGGGTGTTTTATGATGATTTCAAATAATGTTAATCTGCTGCAAATTGAATACCCTCCCCACAAAGAGAAGCATCTGCCTACAAAGGGGATCTCCCTCATGTACTTCAAATTCTGCATCTGCTAACTCTGTAGGGGATAAAGGGATGCTATTAGGACAGAGCTCACAGGGGGCCAACAGTATAGGGTTCTATTCCTCAGTTTGGGCAGAGGTGGATAGGCGTCCATGGCATCCTTTACAATTTCTGTGTATCTGAAGTATTTTCCAATAACTTATTTAAATATTTAACCCCCTGAATTTGTTCGATTGGCATTTCCAGACTCTTGAAGAGGCACCTTCTAGAGCCTTGCTGTCTCTAGAGTCACAATGAATTTTCTTTGGTAGGATCAAAACGTTCCACTATACCAGCTGGGTACGTTAAGACCATTTCTGCCATACTGAGTTCCTAAAGACTTGGCTAAATCTTCATGACCTTTCCTGTCAGATAACCTTTGCCTGTGGAGCATCTTGAAAGAATATATAAGCCAAGAGTATTTTCAATCAGTGCAAGCAAAGTAAAAATGTCTTCTCATGTCAAAGTTGCCAGTTTCCCAACTAGAAAATGTAAGAAAAAGGTAGAAGATCAAGAAAAACAAGTTAAGTTGACCAAGTGTGCTTTAAAGTGTCCCATAAGTTTAAAAACCCCTCCGTGCCCCAGCTGATGATGGGAAGACAAGAGCCAGCTGTATTCATAGAAACTCATGTTTGAGATGGCGTAGAGCAAAGAGGTCTCAAAGGGGTCTTGGGACTCTGACGACAGCATAGACTGGGAAACTGTCAGAAATGCAAATTCCCAGATCCAGGATGGGGGTGTGAGTGAGGTGGGCAGCAATCCCTCCAGATGATTCTGACCCCTAGCAGTGTGTGTACCATGGACATCAAGGTTGGAAGTCCAGCCTATGGGGTCAGAGTTGCCGGGTTTGAATACCAGCGCTTGTCCCTGGTAAGCAGGGTGACTTTGGACAAGTTACTTAATTTGTCCTTTCTTTAATTTCCTCATGTGTAAAATCACTATATTAATGGTCCTCAGCTCACTGGAACACTGGTGTTAAGATAATACATGTAGAAGTCTAGCAGCATGCTTGACACATACTAAGCATTCAACAAATGGGATTGATTATTTTGTCTACTGTGGAGATCATCACAGATTTCTTTTTATTCAGCTTACTCAACTATTTATTTGATGAGCATTTATTGAGTATTTACTATATACTAGACTCAGGGCACTAAGTAACACAGCATTCTTACCTAGCTGCCAAGCTTCTCCATCCTGAGTTAGCACCAATGAAATCCCACCACTCGAGCCACACTCTCGAAAACAAAGAATCGCTGATGGGGGAGCCCAAGCTTGGATAGGTTTTAAAAAGCTACTCAGGAGCTTTTAGCTTCTCCCAATGGAAGTAGCAGACCTGCAAGCAAGAATTACAGCCCAAAGCTCAAGGAGCAGAGGCTGGATGTACGTATATGATCCCAGAGAAACTTCTGGAAGGAGTCCTTTGCCCAGCAAGCTTTCATACTGAGCTTTGCCCAGTAAAGCTCCCCTGCTTTACTGACCTTCTTAGGAAGCACAAATCATGGCTTCCTCAAGCCTCAGGGCTTACCCCTTTGCCAGACAAAGAGTAGGTAGGGGAGAAGTCTGTTGATGCGACAAGAGGTGAGTGCTAGTTTTAGGATGGGGCCCTCCTGACTCCTGGAAGCCTGAACACAGTATTTCAGGACAGAGGAGTAATTATACAGCCATGGTCTCCTCCATAACCAACTCTTGTAGATGCAGATGCACATTTCCCTGGATAAACTGCCCACGCCCCAAGGCCAGACATAATGGTTTCACACACCAGTTTCCAAGGGGAGGAGCAACAGAGGCAAAGCTTTTAAATTAATTAAAAGAGACACTCAGGCACACTTCATGCCATTCTTTAATCTCCACTCTCCTGTGATAAATATAGAATGACAGGCCGGGGCCCAGGCTAATGAGTTGAAGGCAGGACCCTAT
Organism: Canis lupus dingo; assembly: GCF_003254725.2. Lineage (NCBI taxonomy): Eukaryota > Metazoa > Chordata > Mammalia > Carnivora > Canidae > Canis > Canis lupus. The sequence continues at coordinate 82,569,790 of NC_064243.1, forward strand.
GGAGGTTCGCCAAGCAGCCCTCAGAAACTGTAGCAGGGACCAGGCCTCAGAGAAAGGAAAAAGAAAATCAGTATGTTGCCTCAGCTGGGTCACTGATGTGTCACTAGAGTGCTCTGAAGAGTTCCCACTGGACATATGATCCCCCCCCTTCCTTGACTAGCAGCGGTTTAAACAACAGACAAAAGGAAACAGCATGTATTGCATTAAAAGGTCAGAGAGCAATAACAGTTAAGATTTATTAATGGTTTTCTAGTGTCAGAAAAGGCACTGTGCTAAAGGCTTCTCATGTGGTAATGCATTTAGTTGTGGGGACCAGCTTCCCAAAAAATCCTCATACCTCTTCGTGCACACACCCTCACCATATGGTCCCCTCACACACTAAATCAGAGCTGGCACATGGAACTGATAGGAAATTCTAGAAGAAACAGTCTGTGACTTGAGTTTAGATGATAAAAGCCATCACCACTTCTAACATGATCTCTTGCATCATATGCCCTGGGGGAAGCTAACATCATCTCAGGAGCCCTGTGGTGAGGCCAATAGCTAAGCCACTTGTGAATGAATCCTCCAGCTTCACCCAAGGCTTTGAGTCATCCAGCTCAAGTCCCAGACACCACAGAAAGGGAAGCCATCACTGCTGGGCCCTGTCTGAATGCCTGACCCAAGAACCCATGAGATAATTGTTTTGAAATTGATTTTCTGTGATTTGTTACACAGCAGTAGCTAACTCGTACACAAGAGCCAGATACTCTTATTTTACAGTTGAAGTGAGTTAAAGTGATTCACTCATGGCACAGTAAGTGAAGCAATGAGGATGTGCATCCAGGCTGGCAGATTTGAAGTACTAGTACTCATTCTATCATATTACTCCTGGCAGATATACATAAGGTGTGTAACGGACTTCCCATTGCTTTTGTTCAGGGAAAAGCAATTACTTCATAGGAAGCTTTGAAGCACTCTAGTTTTCCAAGATAATTTGTTCAGCTTCCATGGCACCCACCGTTCTGCTTGAATTTTAGCCATTTCTCTATGGTTGTAAGTCCTTAGAGGGTTGAATAGAGGGTTTTTCCTATGATAGTGTTTGTAAATAGCAGAAGGGTGAGGTGAGGACAGGATGCCAGGTCAGTCCCATGGACTCCATTAACTTGCTTGGTTTGGCAGTCTCTACCACTTCCAGGCTGGGTGATTTTAGGCAAGTTGTCTAAATAACAGGAGCTATCGACTCCTCACTCTTAAAGCGACCGATACTCATACACACACTTTTGTTCACACTACATTATAAGCATACTCAAACTATTTGGCACCACTGCTTGGCACACAACAAGTGCTCCCTAAAAATGTTACCTATTTGAACTATCAAAGAGGTGTTGGAAAAAAACCAGCATTTTAAATGCCCAAACAAAAGCTCTTCCATCAACCTTTCATCATAGTGAAAGGGAATTTACAAAGAAACAGCCATGGTTCTTGGGGGTGAAGAGATCTCGCTCCACAGGCTGGCCAGTGTGCTAATGCTTTGGTCATGGTTTCTTCTAGAGCCTAGGCTGCCCTGCTGGAGTGACGAAAGGGTCAGGGAAAGCTGCCCTACATATCCACCATTCAGTGAGACAGGTGTAAGGCAAGGGGGGGGGGGTGTCTCCCTCTCCTTGGCCTTCTGAACAGAGGTGGCAAGGGATTTTGCTTCCACCCTATCTCTTAATCCCATTATACTTTTATCATTTTGTCAGCATGGACAAAGCCCCTTAGGTCCTCCCAACACTCATTCTAATGCCTTCCCATGTGATACACACTCTCCCTTGGTCTTGGAGCTTACCAGCTGTCAAGTATCTTACCGTTCCCTCAGGTGATTTCTACTCAAAGGCTATTTCGAGTTCCACCTCCATTTGAATTTAGCTTTATGGCTCTCTAGCTTGCATGCACACTCTCTCTCTTTCTCTCATTTGTTACATCTGAAAGAGTTCTCCATGCAAAATTCTTTTCAGGTCCAAAACGAGGGGTTTCCACAACCTTCCATTTCTGGGTAAGACTAAGAAAAGGGAAGTGGAGGAGAAGCCAGCCACTTCCACCCATCTCAAAATCAGCACAAATTTCTGGCACTGAAACGTGCTAGGTCAGGTTCTGCGGGGGACCCTACTCCTCATCCCGTGTAACAGGGGAGTATGATTAAAATATCAACAGCTAGGGATCCCTGGGTGGCGCAGCGGTTTAGCGCCTGCCTTTGGCCCAGGGCGCGATCCTGGAGACCCGGGATCGAATCCCACGTCAGGCTCCCGGTGCATGGAGCCTGCTTCTCCTTCTGCCTGTGTCTCTGCGCCTCTCTCTCTCTCTCTGTGTGTGTAACTATCATAAATAATAAATAAAAATAAAAAAAAAATTTAAAAAAAATAAAAAAAATAAAAAAAATAAAATATCAACAGCTGTACAACAAAGAGGCAAGGGAAGGATGCCATGCACAGTAAAGACAGAAGGCCCGGGACAGCCAAGGAAGGAAAGAGTGGACAGGTGAAGACCAGGGAGATTTGAAGCAGGGAGCCTGTCATGGGTCCCGAAGACTGGGGGAGTGACCGCCTAAGGCCGTGGGGAAAGGCAGGAAGAGCGCCCCCAGGAGGAAGGAATGAAAGGCACGGAGGCAGGAAAGCATAAGATCGGTCCACACCATGCTATGGATGTGCAAGGAAGCCGGGACAGGATTGCAAAAAATACAACAGGTGAGGGGAAAACCCCCTGGCAATAGTGAGCAATAGAGACTTTCAAAGAAGATTAAAGTGTCTTTGTAGATTACAGAGCAAACTGGAGACACGAGGATTTCATGAAGAAAAGTAACCGAGTTCTCAGTGATCACCACCGCAAAACTCGGGGACTGGAGAAATAGAGTTTCCAAGGAGGCAATGCCAAGGGAAGAGGTGGACTGCTCTTCCCAACACTTAAGGCAGTTCCCCTCACTGCAAGTTTTTGCTTGAACCACCAAACTAGCTACAAGGCACACCCTCTCCAACTAGTTTTGTCCTTGGTTTAAAAAATTATTTTCCCTAGTTTTTAAAAATGATTACCTCAAGTAAGCAGGCACGTATGAAGTGACCAGCAGGGTCATTTCAATGATTTCCAAGAGCCAGGATCCATTACCCAGACGGGTTTCAAGGTGGAAGCAATGCATATCAGAGAGGAACGGGATTACTGATAGGTCTAAGGGTGTCTGTCTGGGCCTCGGTATATTTTTCTATCCTCTGGCTCAGATTTAGAAGGCTACCCAGAGTAAACTCTCAAATGGAAATTCTGTAAGTCCCAAATCCCTTCTCTTTCTCCTTAGAACCAAAGAGCAAGGTTCCAAAAAGATCCAGAAAACATCATTTGCCTTCAACCAATCTCACATGGTGAGTCATGAAACAGAAGAATGTCTCTGGCCCTTGCTCCCGTGTCCTCCCAGACCCCAAGGACATCCCTGCACAACACGGCCCCAGGTCAGGCCTCCTCACCATATACCACATGCTTGGCCACTTGGGATCGTTGAAGTAAGTCGGCTGGGCACGACTGAAGTCATAATCCCTCTTTGTCCGTTTTTTTACCACTTGCTGTTGGATCCACTCCACCTGCCAAGAAGAAGGACATTTGTTGAGTGTTCAAAGTCCCACCAGGGTTAGCACAACATCAATGACAGTCTGTGCGGCATGTCCCATCCTGAGCCGACTCTGTGCAACTCACAGACTTCATGCAGGTAACTTGATTCTGAGTCCAGGGGCTCAGAGTCTCTAGAATCCTAGTTCTCCTTTATTTTCATGGCATATGGGTTTGTTAGTCTTAAATGACACGTCATCTCTATCTCTTAACAACATGCTACCTTTTAGCTTCTTCGGAAAGCATATTTTACTCACAAATTTATTGCAAATTGATGAGTTAATTTTTATACTAATTTTTTTCACCCTGACCTCATATTAAGGGTCAGCAAACCTTTTTATAAAGATCCAGACAATAAATATCTTTTTTTTTCTTTTCTTTTTCTTTTCTTTTTTTTTTTTTTTTTAAGAAATGGCTTTTTACCACATAGTGTGATGGAAACAGCAATATTTGGGGAATCAGAAAACCAAAGCCCTAGACCTGCCTCTGGTACAAAATTGGAGAAATCACTCAATTTCCTGAGCCAAATGCTCCATGCCAGTTCAAATTCAAACCTACCGCCCTTGAAGAAGTCTGAATATTTAGCCACCACTTGTGCTTAAACAAAGCAACCGAGAACTTCTGAGTTTAATACAGAATTGTAACCTGTTAAGGCTCCATATGGGTTTTTTTTTTTTTAAAGAGGTCATAACAGCAACATAAAACTAAGCATGTTCTATTTTGAATGCTGCATCTGACATGCAGTATCAGCCCCAGTGTCATTCTATAATTTGTTCCTAAGTAAGTTCTTCTCTGTTAGATCTCTCCTGCTAATTTAGCCACAATACTCTAAAATGTTCTGTTCTACCATTTACCCCTACTCTTCACAAAGAGATTAAAAATTGAGGGGAAGGAGACTTTGTAGTCCACTAGAGATTCCATATTCATCCATTCAATAAAGATCTCAAAATCACTTTTGCCTACTGATTAACAGGCTCAAAAATGCACAGCCATAAACAAGGCACTAAGGCCAAAAGCCAAACTAATAAATTTCCCTGATTCACCTATCAGGAAATATACTCAACAAGATTATTGATATGCAAGATGAATTTAAATAGTGAATTCCAGGTTACAGCACTAACAAGGCAGACAGAATTACATAGCTTCCTAAACAAATATAAAAGCCATTTATGATTAGGATCACAGCTAAGCATCATACATGTGCTGACAGGTATTTTAGGCAAAATTATTAGTACAGAAAAAAAGCCAAATAAACGAAAAATAATATTCTAGAAAATGAAAGGTGTTCCTGCTCCTGTTTTATTTAACATAGACTAAATGACCCTTTGGCACTGAGTCATTCTACACCCTCCCATCCCCAACACACGTAACTGTGCATACTGGATAGGAGGGACTGTGTGTCTTTCTTTGAACTACAGGACAATGGTTGTCAGGAAGCTAAGAGGGATCTTGTGTTTTCTTTGACTCGAGCGACTGCTCTTTAGAAATCACATCGAAACTAATGTGGCATTAAAATGCATGTAAAATTTCTTTTAATGAAGAGGGTAATTTTTAAGGGACTGTTTCTAAAAATAAAGGGGAAAATCAATTTCCTTCTCAATCAAAATGGAGCAGCAAGCATGGGCACGCATGTACTTTTTTCTATTTCCAGGAAACGTTTTAATCTCTTCATTTCAAATAATATTGCTAAGGAATGAGTTTCATTCACCCACTTATTCATTCAATAAGCATTAAGTGTCTATTCTGTACCAGACACTGTGCTGGCAATATAAAGATGAGTTAAAAAAGTCTTTGGCTTTGAAGGACTTACATTTTACCAGAAATATTTAGCATGTATTTCACAATTATCCACTTAGTAAAGATGCAGTTATCTCCATTAATGGCATCTATCACTCTATTAATTAGAGTATCTGTGAACATTCTGACTATGTAGATTATATTTGCAAGTACGATTAAACCAGTACCTATTCACACGCTTGGTAAAAAAGAAGGCTGTAGATCTGTTTAGATGGAACTCTTTCCAAACTAATCCTATATTGGCAGTGGCTTTTTCCCCGAACAGAGCCTCCAATCAATTGTGAATTGCCACCTAGATGTGTACATAAACTGGAAAGTGTCAAATCCCCCAGTGTGGTCTCAAACAGATTGCTGGAGATCAGACCAAGTCTATACTGGGAGGGGAGCATATCATTGTTTCTACAACACCACTCTAAGTACACACTTCCCATAAGCGTGCGCACACACGTATACACAAATGTGGGATAAGTATGTGAGAAAACCAAGTGACAGCCATTTTCCTAGATGAACTACAGGTACTAAAATAGAACAAAACATCCTACCAAACAGCATCTCTTCTATAATTTTACCAAACACAAGTGCTGGGCTTGGTGGCTAGAAGGTGGCACTGAAGTTGGCCTCTAGATTTGGCTACAAGTCATTCTATCCAATCACAGGGCTGAAATATTCAAGAAAAGTACATTGTGTTTTGTTTTGTTTTGTTTTTAGCGTCAGGTATCATGTATTTTGTCTTGGTGCTTTAGGAGTATGAGTATAGAGCCCTACATTTTTTGGAAAGTGGGAAAATCACCTCTTGGATTGGAAGATTTCTATGACTGGAAAGACTATATATATATATTTTTAAACCATTATCCATATGTCTGTCCTTGAGCCCTTTGAGAAAAAGCTCGGAGGTAATGCATTATACAGATTTCACTTTTTGCCAAGAAGCCACAATGCATAGAAAAGATGCTTAGAAATTCATTTTCAAAAAACTAGTCAGCCCAGGACAATAAAAGGAAAACTGTGTGCTTTCCTTCACTGGTTTAAATTCTGAAGGTTCTATTTCTTATATATTAAGGAACTACAGTTAATCCAGACTCTAAAAACCACAGGACCTTTGAAGCTTCAGTGTAGACTTCATTAACTTCAACAAATGTGTGCTGTATAGCTTTAAGGACACTCCCCTTTACCAATACAGCTCTCCTCCCTATATGGTCCGAGTGAACAGTGGGCAACCCCCTTGCCAGAATCTTTTTCTAAAGATGTTCTCTTTCATCAAATTCCACGTGTCAAGCAAAGCACATTACATGAAAATTCTGTGAAGCCTACCCCCCACAGACAATCACAGCTGAACTCATCTCTCATTATTTTGCAATTTAAAAACTTTCTGAAATAGGATAAAAAAGAAGTTATATGAATACACATTATATAACTTATTATATAAATAAACTTGGAAAACAAATTACAATAGCACAAGAAAGACAAATACTACGTGGCATCACTTATATGCAGACTCTTAGGAAAAAAAGTCAGACTTGTAGAAACAGGAGAAAAGTGGTTGTCAGAGGTTGAGGGGTGGCAGAAATCGAGACAGGTTGGTAAAAGGGTACACATTCAACTGGAAAATGAGTAACATCTCAGGATCTAACATAATGGTGATGACAGTTGATAACACTGTATCATATAATTGAAATCTGCTTAGAAAGTAGAACATAAATGTTCTTGCCAAAAAAATGTATATATGTGTATATACACATATACACATATATACACACATATATCGTAATGAATGTTAAATATATATATAATAATCACTACAACATACACTTTAAACATCTTACAATTTTCTATGTTGATTATGCCTCAATAAAGCTGAAATTTAAAAAAATTAAGGTGTCACTTTAAAAATATATCTTGCAGTGGGGAGGAACTAGCCTTTTAGATATTAAAATATATTAAAACTAATGATTAAAACATATACTGGTAGCAAATGTCAACAGATTTCAATGGAATAGAATGGAAAGTCAAGAAATTGACCCCAAATATAGTATATGATAAGGGTGCTACCTTAAATCATGTGGGGAAAACAGATTACTTCATAAGTGATGGTAAAACAACAACCAACTGGGGAAAAATAAAATTGAAATCATGCTAACATCTTACATCAGGACCAATTCCAAATGAATGATATTTAAATGTAAAAGTAAACAAAACCATAAAAGTACCCTGAGAAATATGGGAGATTTAAAAAAATATCTTAGAATGGGAGATGCTTATCCAAGTATAATGCAAATTGAAAAAGTGATTTAGAAAAAGTGATACATTTTACAACATAAAAAAATAAATTTGGCATAGCAAAAAAAAAAAAAAAAGCTTCAAAAGCAAGGCAGATGACAAACGGGAAATGTTTCCAGCTCCTATTACAGACAAAAGGCAATTCCCTAATATATAAAGAGTTTCTACAGTCAGTAAGAGAAAAATTCAGTAGGAACACACGCAAAGGATAGGAGTACAGTAATCTCTGAAAAGATAGTTTCTTAAATGTATAAAAATATGCCTAACCTCATGCAGATAAAGACAAAAGTAAATGAAAACCACAGTAAGATACCACTTTTCCACCTTTCAGATACAAACAATATGAGATAACATCCTATTAGTAAGGGCATGATACAACAATCATTCTTATATAATGATAATGAGAATATACAGCTGTCCAGCTCTATGGAACATAATTAGACAATATCTACAAAAATTTTACAAGAAGTCATGCTACTTTTAGGAACTTAACCCACATATTTATTCATACTTGTAAACATGCAAGGCTATTCACCAAATCACTGTTCATAATAACTGCAAGCTGTAGACAACCTGAATATATACTGATAGGGATTAATAATGACATATCAATACAATGGAGTACAACGCAACCATACATGAGAATGTGACTAAGTTATGTACTGAGAACAGTGTCCATGCTACAGCTTGAAATGAAATGAAAGACATAGTCTATAAAGAAAACTATAATCTTTGCATTTCTCTGAAGTGATTACACACTTGATATAGGGGATACAGACACAGGAGAGAAATCTTTAGCACATGCCTTTTCATACTGTGTTACTTTTGAATTACATGAATATATCACTTATACAAACAATTTATAATTTAACTTAATATGTTCCATTGGTTGAGTACTATCATATAATCCAATGATCTAAAATGTGACCAAATGCGCATACTACATGTTTTTAAAGAAATGAGAAAAATAGTATATAAAAAGCATTTTAGATGGCTTTGTATAATGTCTTAACATGGTGAGTATTGAGAAAAATGTGGATAAATAACAAAAAGAAGTGGCTGGAATGTGGAGAAATCAGTTATAATGTTAGATTTGCCACCAGTTACCTACGTGACCTTGTAAAATCTTCGTGGACTTTTTTATCTGTAATGTGAGAGAAAACAGACAAAATATGTCCTCTAGTCTCCTTCTAGCTTTGCATTTTTATCTATATATTCTATTCTCTGATTTGACTGGGAATACAAAGTTTGTGCTAAATACAACAGAGGTACTTAGGTGCTCCAGTTGATAAATGATCTCAAGTCATTCCATGAAGATGTGAGATTAATATTTAAGAAAGGAGTATAGTAAATTTTAGTATTGCTTTCATGATCTTATGAGGCAGTTGCCAGGAAATAAAATATGTAGAATTCCATATTTTGTATCTTTGAGTAACCACTGACAAAACTGAGGGGAAAAAAGAGCATGTACAGATTTCTCCCCTCCATTTTCTTCTCAGACTTTGAAAAAAAAAAAAAAAACAAACACACACACAGAGCTGCCTTGATTAAAATATATCTATATCAGTTAGGTGCATAATGGCTGTACACTTGTTCAGAAGAGAAGGGTCAACTAAGACAACTTACCACTGACAAGCCACTCCCAAACCCTAAAATCTGAACCCAACATATCCAAAAGTTTTCTAAAACTGATCCAGAAATCAGTTAACCAGTGAAAGAATCAAAAGAATCTAGCAAAAGTAGGCATTTAAAGGAGGGTATTATGGTCTTTAAACCTTTCTCCAGCTACTAACTAACTGGCAATTAGTGAGTTACTCAATATTGACATTGGTATTTCATTTGACTCATACTTGGAAAAGTAAAACAAATAAAAAAACCAATTGTTTGGAGTTTCCTAATTTCAGACAGCTACTTGTGAATAAAATAAGCATTACTGTTTATTTGATAGAGAGGATTTTATTGATGATGTGCTTGAGATAGGCATTTTGAATCCTATTTAATGGCTGCCAACCTCAGAGGCTTGTATTAGAGAATCATCTATCCAGGAATACGAGGAACCACACTGAGGTTTGGAAGGTCAGTGAGAAGAAAATTTGTGAAATAAATACTGCATGTACATTCAGAACTGTGTGATCGAAGACCATACAGGCCAAAGTGAAAAACTTTAACTCTTGTAACATTTCTTAATTTGTTGGCTTTCTCCAACAGAACCAAACTTTAGAAGTACGTCATCAATTTCACCTCCTTCTTTGTTCAGTGGAAAACTCATAGCATTATTGGTCTAACTGCATTACTCACTTCCAGAGAATTCGAGTCCTGTTCCACCCCTTAAATGGTTCCACTAATATCTGCAGGCTTCTAAACATTTAATTTCCTAATTTGTTCCCAGTTTTTCTTTCTCCCTACTTCTGGTAAGATGACGTGTGAAAGGAAAATATAAATGTTGCAACCAATTAAGACAGTAAAATTTACTCCCCACACTGAAGGAAGACCCTTTTTGTGTCTATTCATTCCAAAAATATCATATAAAATATCTACTATGCAGCGGGCACTGTTCTGGATGCTATAGGATGGCCTTGAACAAAATAGAAAATTTCCCACCTTCCAGCAGTTTCCATTCCAGTGAAAGGTAGACTATAAGCAGCATGTAAATGAATAAAAGATTATATAACAGACTTTCATAGCACAAAAAGCAAATAACACAAGGTGATAGAGATTGCGAAGGAGGGGGCTATTCTAGGTAAGGTGGCCCAGACAGGCCACTTTAATAGAATTCTGAATAATAAGGACCCAGCCCTATACATGCCCCCAAAATAAATATTAGAGGCAACGTGAGTCCTTAATGCAAAAGCCCTGGAATGACCAGATGTCTGTATTTTTGTCTACAGCTCAACCAAAGGCCACAGAGGCCTATGGTGATCCCTCAAGGCCTGGGGAGGGTATACCAGTAGTGCATTGCGCCCTCCAGTGGAGAGAGAAAGAAAAAGATTCTCACGAATCATGGAAACCGATCCCCAGACATCTGGTCAACTAGTTCTGGGCTCCTGGATACTGAAAATATGATCTAGAAGTGGACACAGTTTTAGGTGGGCATGTCCCCAAAGCCCCACCAACTCCTTGGCTGATGGAAGCAAACTCAGCTGAAAGAAGGCTAAACGAGGTCCTCAGCCAGGTACCATTATCTAGGACTGGTACTCCTGAGATGCTCGTCACTATAAACTGGTTCAGTGAGGGGCTTTGAGGCAGATTCTGACCTTTCAGTTGTATAGTAAAAATCACAAGTTCAATGTCATCTAAACAGCAGAGAAACAAATGATTTCTAGGACAGTGTCCCCAGTACAAAGCATTCAAGCACAAGGTAAGGATAGGGACCTAAATTGTTAATTTAGTGTAGCAGCAGGTTTAGAGCATTATACTCGGTATCAGAAGTCATAGTTACTAAACTCCCCATTTCAGACATCATCACTGACCACCTCTGCAACTCCAAGTAAAAGGACATAGTATCTGTTGTTGGACAAATCTTGCAAAAACAATTTAATATTTAAGCAGGCACATTTTTTTAATAATAAATTTTTTATTGGTGTTCAATTTGCCAGCATACAGAATAACACCCAGTGCTCACCCCATCAAGTGCCCCCCTCAGTGCCCGTCACCCATTCACCCCCACCCCTGCCCTTCTCCCCTTCCACCACCCCTAGTTCGTTTCCCAGAGTTAGGAGTCTTCATGTTCTGTCTCCCTTTCTGATATTTCCTACCCATTTCTTCTCCCTTCCCTTCTATTCCCTTTCACTATTATTTATATTCCCCAAATGAATGAGACCATATAATGTTTGTCCTTCTCTGATTGACTTATTTCACTCAGCATAATACCCTCCAGTTCCATCCACGTTGAAGCAAATGGTGGGTATTTGTTGTTTCTAATGGCTGAGTACTATTCCACTGTATACATAAACCACATCTTCTTTATCCATTCATCTTTCGATGGACACCGAGGCTCCTTCCACAGTTTGGCTATTGTGGACATTGTCGGGGTGCAGGTGTCCCAGCGTTTCATTGCATCTGCATCTTTGGGGTAAATCCCAGCAGCGCAATTGCTGGGTCGTAGGGCAGGTCTACTTTTAACTCTTTGAGGAACCTCCACACAGTTTTCCAGAGTGGCAAGCAGGCACATTTTTAAAAGTATTTCTGGGGATATATGCAGAAATATCTAGTGTGTGTTCTTTTATACTATGCCACTGATAGGCCGAGCAGAGTAGGGAGATGGGAAAACATGCCACCTGAGTTGTTGGTAGACCACCAATCACTAGCCTGGCCACTCTGAGCAAATCACATAAATCCCCGCATTCTACATTTTCATATGTAAAATGTTGTAAGATTGTTGCGAGACACAAAACGTATTATGTTACACAAATGGAGGCTCTGCAGGACTTAGTACTTTGTATTCTGATTGCAGGTTTCCCCTCACTTCCTCATAAGAAAGAAGCTACTAGGTCTGAGTATTCCTAGTACCAAGGGCAATGGTTAGCACTGGCCCTCCAGAAATAATCAGAGATGGATGGACAGTATTTTTGTGCTGCATTGATACATTTTTTAGTAGGCATATCTAAATTTTCTAGTTATTAAAAAAGTAGCAGGCAATTTTAAACTGGAAAGAATACCAAGAAAGGGTATCTGCTTAATCTTACCAAGTATATTAGGATATTTTGTTTTCCAACAACAGAAAGATGTTAGCATGAGGACGATTATGCTACCAGCAATGAAAAGGAAGTTACGGTATTAATGTAGGATGTGTTCTTTCTATATATAACTCTATATATTTTTAATGTAGCATGGAACCTTTCTCGGTTTGACAACCACCCCCGCTTCCAACTTGGAACTTATTGCTCTATAGATTTTGATCTTTAGAGATGGGATCATTTCCCTCACCTCCCTAGCCTAAATTTCAGAAGCAACAAAACACAGTGTCCACAATTAAAACGAATAAACACTGAAGAATTAAGTAGTTGACACATGCTGAGAACCTGGAATAATACTGCAGACACCAGTAGTCATTCTATAACTTGCAAGAGCCAAAAATTAAATGAAGTCGATGGATCCCGCAGTGCCAGTGATACTTTGTCCCCGTGACAGAGTGTTTCCCACATTTTAGTGGTCACGGACTAGTCCATAATCAGAACACAGAGCAGACAAAGTGTGATCTTACAAGCAATTATGGGAGCGCCTGGGTGGCTCAGTTGGTTAAGCATTTGACTCTTGATTTCGGCTCAGGTCATAATCTCAGGGTCATGAGATCAAGCCCCGAGTTGGGCTCCACACTCAACAGGGAGTCTGCTTGAGATTCTCTCTCTCCCTCTCTGCCCCCCACCCCGCTTGTGCTCGTGCTCTCTCTCTTTCTCTCAAATAGATAAAATCTTTAAAATCACTTATGGAAGGAGAAATAGAAAGATCAAGGTAATGACTAGAAATCAACTCAAAGATAAGTGAAAAAAAGATGCCAAATTGATGAGAAAATGTTAGGACATATTACTTAAAAGAAAGTTTATTTTTAAACATTTATATTTAAGGCTTTGCCCATCCTGGCCACTAGCAATAAATAATACCCAACAGCAACAGTTTCTTCTCAACTTTTAATGACAATATATTGTTTTACCTTTATCTTTCTTGGAAAGCTGATCTCCGAAGATTTCAGGCTCATTTCCCCCATGGATGTGTCACTCTTTAAACATTCTTAGAATCTCTTGAAGGCAAATACTTACATTTGTCTCAAATATAATGCATTTGTTTCTTGAAACAAGTTTAATTTGTCCTCTCAAAGAAAAAAAAAAGCCTCCTATTCCTAGTCATGCCAAAATGCTTTCCAAAGGGTAAAACAATTTAATTTGTTAAAAAAAAAAAAGGTATGTGCGCGTGCATGCACACATGCACACAGATAGACCCACCACCACATGGAAAAGCTGGTGACGTGAATCCATTAGAATACTTGTTAAATGGCAAGATTATACCAAAAGAATCTTGCATATTCTAACTTGAATTTCAATTTCTTCTATTTTCAACTTTAGGACAATTCACTTAAGCAATGAGAGGAAATTTGAAAACAATTTTGATTGCTTAAAAGTATTAAAAGGAAATAGAACTAAAGTATCTAAAATTAATCCTACTCTTTTGAATACCACCGGGGGTTAAATTCACACTTTTGATTAAATGCAATCTTAATTCAGGGATTAAGCTGGGACAGCACATAATTCCCTCCAGCTTCACTCTGGGATCAAGATTATCACTGCACTAAAAATACAGTGGCATGACTTCATTCTATATGTATTTGTTTTTTGATAATCATCCTCTAAGCAATTTGAAAGCCAAGGCAATGGAATAAAACCTATTCAACGTGTCAAGTAAGTTACATCTCATTCTGCCTTTAATACAGCTGAAGTTGGAGACATCTCAAAGAGTGACGATTTTACCTTAAAACCAAGTATTAATCCCTTGACAGATTCTGGTTTTCTTTGACCAATCCTGCAACTCTATTTTCCAGTCATTCACGATATTCCCAGACCCGCATTTGCAGAGACTGGGTGCCCCTGCCTATCAAGTGAATACAAAGACGAGCATTATTTTGTACAGAGTGGAGAAATTGTTCAATTCAGCTGAGATTAATATAAAAAGAGGCAAATGCTGGCAAAGGAATGGGAGTCATTTTCATTATTTCTCCAAGCAGAGGACATGGGGGTGATCTGCTAAATCTCAAAACTATGTCAGCATCTTGCTTCTTCATTCCATGGCTCACAATGATCATGAAAGTTCTATTCACATGGGGAGAAATACTCTTCCCTAGTGACTATTTCAGCTCCACTGCACAGACTGTCTTAGTCTCCTAGCTATTTAAATATAAATAACAATGGCATTTGTTTCTAAATTCCCATGGACCCTACTGCTACAATTTTGATCACGGTGGAAAGATCTGAGTGGGGGGTGGGAGAGTGAGTCCCTAACTTCACAACTGGGTACCTGAAGTTATCATTTCATCCATTTAATTCTTTTTTTCAGTGTGAAGCATGCTCAATATTCTGGTAGCTTCAGATTTTTAATCTTTCTCTTTAAATCTCTTCATTGTCAAGATTTCAAATCTTAAAAATCAAGAAAGTACCAATGGTTATGTTGGTGAGCTCTAGCTATGAATCAAACAGGCGGCTGGATTAAAAGTCAATGTCTTTTCTTCCTCCTGCTGCTAGAAGATAAATATGCCATTTTAGGGGCAAATGCACCAAGTGTGCATAAATGCTCCATGTTCTCTTGAGGTTAATCCACATTTTTAAAACCTGAAACGAGCTGAAAAATCTGTAAGTAATATGAAGTCACCAGTGGTGAGAAGCCTGGATGAAGACCCCCATGGTGGGCTCCCCAAGCAGCAGAGAGAAATGAGAAAGGTCTTTGGAGTGGGTCACTGACTTGGGTTTCTATTATATTCCTTTTTTTTTTTTTTTTTTCCGGAACTCTAATCTTATACTTGGCAGGGAGGGCAGGGGTGTTTTGCAACGAAAACACTGGAATTGTGGCAGCTCTTAAACACCATCATCACCCTCTGAAATATTCAGCAAACAGCTACTTTGGTCAGGGTGGGGGAGAAGCATGCTTTTGAGCCTCAGGGAAAAATACTGTCCAAAATCCTCGGGCCAAACGGGAAAGAAATTGGCATATTCCCACCTAGATCCAGTCGCCTGAAGCCAACCAAACGCTTTCTCAATTTCAGGGCTGTTCCCTCACCTCTGAAACCACTGATGAGACTTCCAGCAAGGTGGTACTGGACAAAACCCGCAGGTCAGAGCGCATTAAAGAGCTGGAGCAGGCCCCGACGCACGAGGGCCCAGGCTGGAGCTCCCGCCGGCCCTCCGCATGTCACAGCGGAGGGGTGCCAAGTCACTCCACTGCGCCTCCCTCTCTCTGAACTCGTAATTCATACCCACCACAGTCAATTACAGGAGCCCTGGGGCCGAGGCTTGAGGAAGGAGAGAGAAAACACATTTTCATCACTGTCATCAAACCGGACACATTTTCAGCATGAAGATCCAGGAGCTGGGGCTCTCCCCCCACAAGCTTCCTTCTTTCCTGCTGGGTGTTTTGGATGGCTCACCCCGGAGTCTGTTGTGTCAATGTTCATGGAAATGTGATGCATTTACTGCACCCGGGGGCTGGCAGCAATTCTCTCTAGGCAGCAACACCGCGCCTCCCACCCCGCCCCGCCACCTCCAGCGGACACCACTCTGGCACATTCGGGCTCTCAGCACTGGAGTGGCAGCCGGCCTGGACCCCAGTTCCCAGTGACCCCTGCCGAGTCTTGGCCACTGGAGAAAGAGCATCTGCTGAGCACGCTCTTGAGAGACTTTGATCTGCAGAACACTGAGCAGCTCAGTGTCCAGGTGAGGGAAGGCAGAGGACAAAAAGTGACACTACGAGCCAGAGAGACTTTGAGTATCATGCCTTGATTTCGTTGAAGGTCCAGGAGGACCAAGAGTGGCCTCTCGGGTGTCTCCAGCCCCCGACAGCAGCTCTGCTGTGCCTTGGCCAGAGCAGGCACCCAGTAAGGGTTTACGGAAGGAAGGACGGTATTAACAGGAAAGAAGAATTTCTCTTACAGGAAAGAAGAATTGATGGTCCAGCCCCACACATGTAAGGGAAAGCAGAAGAGCAAGCTCTAGGTTACTCTTACAGGGAAGAGGAGGAAAATAATTTTATATCATTTTCAGACAAGAGAAACAAATGAAGTGGTTGTTTGCTGACCTAAGGAATAAATCACATAGGTGGTGGTGGGCTTTTCCGCTACTTTGACTTCCAACGGGTCTAGAAATCCTTGGCTCTCATGACTCAGAAAGTACAACTGTGATTTTTTGTTGTTGTTGTTCATGTTCCCTGTAAAATAAAATCAACCTACTATTTCTTTAATACCACCCACATGTTCCATGAAAAGATCATCGTTTTACCAGTGGGGATACTGAGGCACAGGGAGGTGAAGTCACAGGACAGTAAGGGACCTGAAACCATCCTGATTAAGTAAACCCATGCTCATGTCTGTTGCTGCAGAGCACAGCAGCTCCCTTCTGAAATATCCTCTCAGCTGATGAAACAGATTGGGAAGCACATCCTTTTTCTCCCTCCTTGGATCATTACAAGATCTCTATGCCTGGAGCTTACTCAAAGCTCGTCCCGCAACTGTATTAGAAGCTTTCCTGGATGAAGGATGAGGGAAGGAGGGTGTAGAGGACACAAAATGGAGCAATGCTGGAGCTTTTATTATCTATGCAAGGAATTCTGCAAAGGTCTTCAATTACTCAGCAGGAAGCACTTTAAGATGGGTTAAGACACTCATTGAGTCCACAAATGGCAGGAGAATTGTCTGATGAGTGAAAAATAAAAATCTCAGTGGGGAAGAGAATTCTTAGCACAGCTCTGGCAGTGATGACAGAAATCCTTTCTCCCTCAAGGGCACCTTCTTCACTTGTAACTTAAGTGCACAGGAAGGTCAAGATCTAAAAATTTCCAAATTAAAAACAAAAACAAGCAAACAAAAAAATCTAACTCGTGACTAAAATCCTTAGTTACCCAGCTGCTCTGAATTAAACGGAATTGACAAGAGGAGACAAAGGGAGACATGATGGTTACTGGTTAAAAGTTGGGTTCTTGCTTGGCCACTGAAAAGCAGGTGAACCTCAGACAAGGTACTTAACGTCCAGGTGTAAAATGGGGAAGGTAATTGAACCTGAAGAGTAAATGAGCTGATTTGTGTCAAATGCTTAGCACTGTTCCTGGCACAAGAATACCCACCATGCTGCCATGGCAATGCACTGGTGTACCGAACGATGCCCATGGGGAGTGGACTAGTTTCATTAGCCCGAGAGCAGCAAGCTTTGGTTTAGTCTCAAATGACCAGAGTGTGACATTGACCACGGAAGTTTTATAAAGGCATGCTGGACTAGAAATCAGGAAATCTGTTATTATCTATCCCTGTCACCTCTTTGATTTCAATTTCCTTCCCTACAAGCTTAAAGGGTTAAGATCAGATTAGTGATTTGACCCCAGGGGTCAGAATATGGCCACCAAGGCCAACAGGGGAGGATGGGGGAGTGAAGCAGTAAAGCCAATCAGTGATCTGGGCCCCATCCTCTCCAGCCTCCAAAGTAGGCCATGTCTCGAATACAGTGTTCTGCTTCAAACCAGAGAAGAGTCTCAAAGGATTTGAGATCCCACATGGTTAGCAAAATTCTATGGAATCTCTGAACATTTTTAGACCTACCTTTTCTCTAGTGTTAGGACAATTTGCATTAACTTTCAAGAAGTGGCACCCAGATCATAAAACAAAACAAACCCACAGGGGCACCTGGGTGGCTCAGTGGTTGAGCATCTAACCTTTGGCTCAGGTTGTGATCCTGGGGTCCTGGGATCCAGTCCCACATCAGGCTCCCCACAGGGAGCCTGCTTCTCCCTCTGCCTGTGTCTCTGCCTTTCTCTGCCTCTCATGAACAAGTAAATAAATCTTAAAAAAAAAAAAAAAAAAAAAAAAAAGGCTGTTTTAAAAATCTTCCTTGTTTGTTTTATGCAGATAAACTTCTTAACAATTATTTTTCCTATGGAGTCATCAGCAGTAGTCTTGAAGACTGGAACCAAGGAAAGTTCTGTTGATGCCAGAACTCCAGTGGGGGCAGCCATGAGGTCTGTCATCAAAGTGGATTTCCAGGCCCTTCGTAGAACAATTCTAATGAACACTGATGTCTTGGAGTTTTCCAAAGCCATGTTAGAAAAAGTAATGTACATAATGAGGTCCATGGTAAGTAATTGAATGAGCTCACAACAAAGAAGGTCACAAAAGATCCTACAAACCATTTCAAATGGCCCCTACCACTGACAAGAGAGCTGATAAGCCTGCCTCTGTGAGAAAGATCAGATCTGACCACTTTTCAGCATCTCCTTAGCCTAACTCTAACTCAGACCCTCATTTTGTCTTATCTTGCTCACGGAGATCCCTAATCATCCCCTTGGGATTTCTATGAAGTGTGGCCTTTGTATGTTACACCTCGCAAGCACTTGCCAGCGGCTGCAGTAAGTACATGCTTTCATCCTAGCACCTTCCCAGGGAGGGGGTCTTTCCTCCAATGGTTGGGAAGCATTGAGCACCTGTGCTTATCCCTACCACAACTACAAGTAAAAAGCATTTTAGCTATTTGCCAGCCTTCTCCATGAAAGCACACATTCCTAGAAGGAAGAGACTAGACTTTCCGTATCGGTGTCCATGGAATTTGGCAGATGACCTGGCTGACAACGGATGTGAAGTGCCTGCTAAGTGAATTAATCTGTCTGTTAATACGTGAGGAGTAGAGGACTTTGTAACATACTTTAGACTCACGGTCAAGGCCACTTCCTGAGAATTGGTCTAGTTCCTGGGACTGATTGCAAGCCTGGTTTGATACTGGCCGTCCTTGCTAAACTTTCAAATCCATTTGATTCAACATACCTTCTCTGAGCACCTATCACATGCCAGGCACTGGTTTTATCAGTCACTCCACCAACAAGCCCCTGACTTCCTGGAGCAGGGAAAGACAATTTAGTTAATTGCTGGCAATTAACAGAAAGCCTGATCTCTGCCCTCCATCACTCACAGCCCAGTGGGTCAACTTACTGTAACACCAAGGGGCACATGTCGTAGCAAGAAAGGATTCCCTTTGGTCCCTTCTTGCTCCAAAATGTTCTTTCTTGCAACCTTCTGGAAGCTTCAGTATGTTCTTACGCTGTGCTGTGTGAAATGGGTCAACAATACAAAACCCTGGAACCTTCAATCCTAAAGCGGTGTTGGTACAATCTGTCCATCTAAAGCACATCAGAGTTGCTTCAGGGCTCTGGCTAACAACCATCACCTTGTATTTATAGTAAGACTCAAGAGAAAATCCCCCTTCCCCTTGGAGGTTACCCGTCTACTGAGACTGTCCATGACCTACACCGAGAGGACCAGAAGCCAGGAAGGGGGTAGACCTAGTTTTCCTTTGTATAAAAGATAGAACTTGCAGCGATGAATGGTTTCATAGTATGTGTTGTGTAGAAATAGAGACAAGACTAGATGGCTCTAAATTTAATTCTAGGAAGCAACACTTACTCTATAACGCTGCTTGTGTGACTGGACCTATCTCATTATTAGTCACCTCATCTTGTTGTGACCCAACGTGGAGGGATGGTAGAAAAAATAGTTCCTTTCCAAACCACCCTGGCCCCCCCATCAGTCTGGGGCAAAAAAAAAAAAAAAAAAAAATTTGTCTTACATTTATCAACAGCTCATAAGGACACACTGGGGGTTCAAACACGAGTAGATCCACCTGTAATTAGGTGAATTGTACTGAAATCTGTAAAACCACTGAACACATGACACTCTATAGCAAGAAAAGAGATTTTTCAAGAGCACATTCCCACAAGGTTGGGATGGGGAGTTGTCTGTTTCTGGGTGGCGTACCCAATAAATACTCTATCTTAAGTAGGTACTTAAAAGCCACTGTCCAGGCAAGTGACAACCATGATGTCATTTTTCACTTCTAAGCTACCCCATGCCCTTCAGAATATGATTCAATTGTCATAGATTTTGTTCTCGAATCACTCCTGTAAGCAATCCCTGACAGGCACAGTGGCCAGCACCCTGCTGGTAAACAACCAGCTGAGGCTGACTTCCATAAGGACTTCTAGAGAGATTTCTCCTCTCTCTGATATACCTCCAGGGTGAAGAAACCATGACCTTTTTCTGTCCTGTCTCAGCACTGGCTGACAGGCCCCCACAGCAACTAACTCTGGAGTAACTTCTAGATGCACTGGCTGATACAAGGGCTTAGAGCTAAGAGCAGCCAAAATGGCCTAATAGGGCAAACCCCGTTGAGGGCAGGAACTGGCTCCTTGTTTCTATACTTGTCATGTACCCCCTGCCATCTCTCTCTAACAAGCCCTGGATCCTGCCTCCAAACTGCAAACCACATCACTGTGGAGAAGCCAGGGTTGGGAGGCAGTTGTGAAGTTCAGGTTATCGTTCATCCCAAGAATCCCCTCCTATTCTGGAATCAGTGGCTAAAAAACAAAAAGCCACTTTCTATATCTACTAGTCTCTGCTTCAGACACCTAAGGAAGGAGGGAGAATAGCCTTACCAAAAAAAAAAAAAAAAAAAAAAGTCACCAACAGGCACATGACAGAGGCCAACAGTACGCTTTGGTTCACTTCTTGTGTTCTATCACAGATTCTTTGCCACTTGGGCAGGGGTCTTAAAGATCATCAAGCTCAAACCCTTCCTTTTACAAATAAGGAAACTGAATCCAAGTGAGGTCATAGTTTTCTTGTGATAAAAAAGGTCTCCCTCCTCTTAGGCCTGCCTTTTGACCACCATTACATGCCTAACATTTGAGGATTGGCTTTTAGCCTAATTGAACCAATATGGATAATGACCTCCCCTCCAACGCGCCCCCCCCCCCCCCCCCCCCCCCCCCCGTGCAGGCAAGAAGAGACAAAGGTGCTATTTAAAACAAGCTTTTACCTTCCTATAATTTGACAATGAACTGCTGATTTGGAATATGGGCCTATAAGGAAATTGCCTCGTTACACATAGACGGTGGATATGCCGCGAGGACTTAATTAATATGAGAAGTTGAAATGAACCATGAATTAATAATGGCATTCATCAAACTGAAATTCTACTGCTATTAGTCATGCTTTGGTATTTGTGGGCATTATTCCCTCAGTCATTCGTAAACACGCACACACCTAGTAACCATCAAATATCAAGGACAAACAACCCAGGTGCAAAAGAAGCCCAGGATCTGGGCTTTAGCAAAGCAGCCAGTTTTTGGGTGGGACAGAGCTGCCCACCCCAGAACTCACTCCACTCTTGACATTTTTTTCCCCAACTGTGTTCTATTCTTTTTTTTTTTTTTTAATATTTTTTTTAATATTTTATTTATTTATTCATGATAGTCACAGAGAGAGAGAGAGGCAGAGACACAGGCAGAGGGAGAAGCAGGCTCCATGCACCGGGAGCCTGATGTGGGATTCGATCCCGGGTCTCCAGGATCGCGCCCCGGGCCAAAGGCAGGCGCCAAACCGCTGCGCCACCCAGGGATCCCCCCAACTGTGTTCTAAACACAAATGTTATTTCATTGTTTTTATCTCAAGATGTGTGTGAAATATTCAAGAACACTGAGATAATGTCAGGAAGAGTGTTCTGACAACATCCTCAATGTTCTCAAACACATTAGCCAAGCAATACATGTTCAGAGTCTTGAGGTAGAAAGAAAAAAAAAAAGAAAAGAAAGAAAAAAAAAAGAAAAGAAAGAAAAAAAAAGAGAGAAAAGAACACTGTGATATAAGGAATTCTTAGAGCCCCGACCTGTTAGTATTCTTGCCACAGGACTTTCTCCCTGTTATGATGTGACCTACCCAGGTATGGCATTTAGATTTTCCTGGTATCCTGGCCCATGCCCTCCCAACCCATGCAGTTTAGCATGTTCTCTTGAGACAGGAGAACAACGCAGCCTCCAGCACCCTCAGATCTGCTCAACAAGGTCCACAAGGTCAGTCCCAGGTACTCTACCTATATAACCTCTAACCTTCTCAACAAAAGTCAAGGCTAGGGCACCTGCGTGGCTCAGTGGTTAAGCATCTGCCTTCGGCTCAGGGCATGATCCCAGGGTCCTGAGATCGAGTCCTACATCAGGCTCCCCAAAGGAGCCTGCTTCTCCCTCTGCCTATGTCTCTGCCTCTCTCTCTCATGAATGAATAAAATCTTAAAAACAAAACAAAAACCAAGGCTGGATGTAATACCCATCTCTCAGACTGAAAACTGAGATTCAAAAGGCTAGGCAAAGTGTCCAAGGTTACCCACCAGGGTACGAGAGCTGGGGTGTGATCCTGCTCCTGAGCCCATGCCTTTCCACTACGTTATACTCAATCAGTGAACTCTTCTTCAGCCAAAAGAAAAAATGAACTCAAGCAAACGCTCTTACATGAGCGCCCCTCCCTTGCCTGGCACGAAGTCTGCGCCTCTTTAAGTTGGCACAAAACCGCGGGGAAGCTGAATGTCAAGATGCTCCGTGTAGCAGACACTGTCAACAAAGTGATTGAGGTAAAGATGCCCCTCTACAGTTCCTCTTCCAAGTCGCTCATTTTAAACACAAAAGCTCTGGAGATTTTCACTGTAAATTGTTAGAACTAGAAATGTGAGAGTAATTTCAGAGGAAAGCTGTGACTTCCATGGGTTTGCCAAAGTCTGGAGCCCAGAAGAGCCAGGATTGTATTACTTTTCCCCAGAGTGGTGTTAGGAGAGTGATCTCTCAAGATCGTGTCGGATCGTTTCCCCAAATGCTAACCTGTCAACCATGGCCCAATCTGCTCTTTTAACTTTCTTTTTATTCGGTAAGGTTTTTCAAAAAGAGAGAGAGAGGCTAATAATGACAATAGCACCGATAATAACAGCCACGATCTGCTGGGCACTCTCTAGGAGTAGGACACGGTACCTAAATCCCATCGCGTAGTCCCCGTGACAGTCCTAGGAGGCCGCCTTGCATCGCGGAAGCAGGGAAACTGAGACTCAGGGAAGTTCAGCTCTTGTGCCCATGTCCCTGCCGCTAGCGACCGGCAAAGCAGGATGCAGACCAGATCTGCCCCCGGAGCCCGCCCCAGGGAGCCCTTACACACACTGTTCCTTAGGAAGCGACACAGGACCCGCATGGGATCTGGCAAGAGGCCCATTTAGGACTCTGTTGCCGCTCACCACGCTTGCTGGTCCCTTCACAGTGCCGGCCAACCTCAGGGCTGGGTCTGACCCGCTCCCTGACACCCACACATAGGGCCACTGTCCACGCGTGGGGCAGGTCACGTGTGCCCATGCAAATGCCGGTTCTCGGGTCCCTCCCGATCTCCCCGAGCCCTCCACGGCGCAGAGAAAATGACTGTGTCCCCCAGGGCGCCCCGTCCCTTCCCCGGCTTAGGCGGCACAGCGGAGCCAGCCACACGCCCGGCGCCACCACTGAAACCTGCCCCGCGCTCTGCTGTGACTACTGTGTCGCCGAATCGGAAGGTGCCTGGCTTGCTGTGGAAGAGTCACCCTGTCACATTCCCAGCGGCGAACATGCGGCGGGCTCCAGGACGACGCGTGTGCCAACGGGCTCTGGCCCTGTGCTGGCCCAGTTGGCCCTCGGCCTCCCGCTTGCCAGGCCTGCCCACGAGCCAGCAGCTCTCCCTGCAGCCTCCGATCGACCCGGGGGCCCAGGCGTGCTTCCGAGGCAGCGAAGGACGCGCAGCAGGCCCGCTTCCAGGCCCACATCAAAGGCCTCTTCGAAGAAGACTCACCATCTCTCCTGGCTCTCCCTCCTCCTTCCAGGCTCAACTGTGACTGCACTCTAGGGGCACCCCACCTGCCCGCCCCCATCCGCACTCTCTGTACCCGCCCGCACCCAACCCTCACCTCCAGCGCTCCAGCACCCCTGGCTCCAGCACCCCTGCGCAGCTGCTTCCCGCGCCTTAGCACATCTGAACTGGTGCTGATTATTTATGGGTATCGTTTACTCTCCATCCTCCCGCTGGAACCCTGTGCTCTCCCGGGGCATTGACCTCACGGCCTCCGTGCCTCTTGTCTGCCCAGAGTGCAGCGAGGGAGACACTGAAGGCAGCCAAGGCCTGACTCAGCGCTAGCCAATAAAGAGAGAATGCAAGCCACATGTTTGCTTATATTAAATTCACCAGTGGCCACATTGAAGTTGCAAAAGAAACAGGTGAGGGACTCCTGGGTGGCTCAGTGGTTGAGCATCTGCCTTGGGCTCAAGGTATGATCCTGGGGTCCTAGGATCGAGCCCCGCATCAGGCTCCCCGGAGAAAGCCTGCTTCTCCCTCTGCCTGTGGCTCCCTCTCTATGTGTCTCTCCTGAATAAATAAATAAAATCCTAAAAAAAAAAAAAAAGGAAACAGGTAAAATAAATTTTCATAATATTCTTTGGCCTGGTTCACCCAAACTATAGTCATTTCATCATGTGGGACGCCTGGGTGGCTCAGTGGTTGAGCCTCTGCCTTGGGCTCAGGTTGTGATCCTGGGATCCTGGGATTGAGCCCTGTCCTTCCCACAGGGAGCCTGCTTCTCCCTCTTTCTCTGTGCCTCTCATGAATAAATAAACAAAATCTTTTTTAAAAAATCATTTCACCCTACGACCCAGCAATTGCACTATTGGGGATTTACCCCAAAGATACAGATGCAGTGAAATGCCGGGACACCTGCACCCCGATATTTATAGCAGCAATGGCCACAATAGCCAAACTGTGGAAGGAGCCTCGGTGTCCAACGAAAGATGAATGGATAAAGAAGATGTGGTTTATGTATACAATGGAATATTACTCAGCTATTAGAAATGACAAATACCCACCATTTGCTTCAACGTGGATGGAACTGGAGGGTATTATGCTGAGTGAGGTAAGTCAGTCGGAGAAGGACAAACATTATATGTTCTCATTCATTTGGGGAATATAAATAATAGTGAAAGGGAATATAAGGGAAGGGAGAAGAAATGTGTGGGAAATATCAGAAAGGGAGACAGAACGTAAAGACTCCTAACTCTGGGAAACAAACTAGGGGTGGTAGAAGGGGAGGAGGGCGGGGGGTGGGAGTGAATGGGTGACGGGCACTGGGGGTTATTCTGTATGTTAGTAAATTGAACACCAATAAAAAATTTTAAAAAAAATGAAAAAAAATCATTTCATCATGTAAGCAATAGGGCAATTATTAAGGAGGTATTTGATGGTCTATGTTTTGGTTCTAAGTCTTTGAAAGCAGACTGGCGTTTCGCAAAGCACATCTCAACTTGGATATGAAATTTTCCTTGGAAATATCTCATCTGTATTGAGATCCCATAAAATTGACCCTTGAAAGAGCAGATTCACGTATCTGAATTGTATCAAACACACATAAACATTTCCTAATACCTTGAGTCCAGGGTAAGTTTTAAAATTTAATGTTAATAAATTAGGTAAAAGTAAGATGCAAGTGCCACAGATGTAACAGCCACATGCCAAGGGCATAATGGCCCTACAGGCTGGTAGCTGCTGTACTGGGGAGTCAGGTTGGAACAATTAAATGAAAGAACACATTCTAAAATAATGACTGATGGGTGGCACGCATCTGGGAAAGGCCTTACATTGTTCGGATTTTCTCTGTATCTTAAATCCCTTTCTCATCAGTCAGCGCAATGCTGAGTCACTTCCATGTGGGGGTACACCAGCCCCACCATGTTGCCAGGGGTGGCACAGAAGGCCACAGAGCAGGCCCTGGATGCAACTGGGAGGCCTGGACTTTGGGCTCAGCTGGATCACAAAGATTCGATTCAGATGGGCTGCAACAGTAACTAGTCAAATCAGGGACCCTCCAAGTCACACAGCTCTTTTTGTGTCATTATTAGTTGCTGCTCGATCCAGTCTTCTGGCACCGTACCACTTCTCATTCTAACTGGTCGTGAACATATTTCAGCTTCCCCTAAAAGGCAGCTAACAATCTGGGGTGGAGAGAGCCTTATTCATCACTGACCAGGGAGACTGGATGTCCCCGCTGGACCCGCACAACTGCGGTTCAAGCCTGTGGCCCCGGTGTCATCTGTACCTCTTCCCACTCTCAAGATTCTAGATTCTACCGTATCATGTAGTCTCAGAGCACCAAACCCCTAGCTGGCACTTGGGAAACAGCTGTTGGATATTCACGCACAGACCATGGCTGGGGGTCCCAAGTGCACCTGATGCTCACCTCTGACCATCTTCTGCTCTGTAAATACAATTTGGGGGAACATCTCACAGACACAACCCTGTGATATATAAAAAAACATAAACTGGCCTTTATACTAACAAAATCCTTTAGCATTTTAAACTTCCTTTTGCTCTTCTGTAGTCTGTTCCCCGTGATCACATGCTCTTTGTTTTCTCCTGAATATTAACATTAGTTTTTTTTTTTTTTTCTCTGATACTTTCTATTGCCTTTTTTTCCTTCTCCTCCTTCTTTTCCATCTCCTCTCAGTGATCAGCAGCCCACAGAGCTTTGGGAGATCTCTTAGATTTTTTTTTTCAATCCCACAGAAATCTGGCCTATTGAGCTGCCCTGACCTCTGGTTGTTTCAATCTAATCCTGTTCCTTCCCATCCTTTCAGGTCCCCCATCTCGCTAGCTTGTTAAAATGTTTAACAGTTGTTCTGATGGATTCTTCTGACCTGATTTAAGAAACGTTAAGGGCAACAAAGAGTTGTCAGTTTGATTTTGATTTTACAGTTGAAAAAGGACCCTAGCTCTAGCCTACATAATCACTTCCTACAAACCTCTTTCCCTCTCCGGTCTCTGCCTTCTATATGCTTGGTCATATACATGTCTGTCTCCATCATCCACCAAAAGTAGAAGTTGGAGCATGGACTTTGCTGTTGGGCATGTGAGCCTGAATCCCAGCTCCTCTACAAACTGGCCGTGTGTGCAAAACTGCTCATTTCAACCTATATAGAATAGGGATTATGACATCCCTCTTCGGAATATTTAAATGACTTAATACAATTAAAGCGCTTCCAACCATGCCAGACCCATACTGGGTGCTCAAGAAAAAGCTATTGTCACCACTCCACTGTGAATCTTTAACCTTGTCTTACATTCTTGTTTCTCCCCTGCACTTAGCCCAGGGCTGAGCTATGCACAAAGCGAATGTCCAATTAATGGTCTTTTAAGTTGAATGTTGACTGATGCATGGCTCCAGTGGGCGATGGCTCTCATAAGGACACTTAAGTTTCACCTGGCAAAAATCTCAGTTTGTCCCACAGCCACAGTGTGGGCCCCAAGACCAGCCACCACTGGAATGTGTACCGCTGCTGAACACGGAGAACCAAACAAGAAGCTAACTGGGTGAGTGCAAGTCCTTTAGTCGGTAGGAGGGTATCACAGTGTGTGCACAGCTCTTGGTGACTCAGTAGCATCACCTCTCCAAAGGAACATGGAATTCTACAGTCTCATATATACCACAGGGCACCCCGAGGCAAGCAAGATGAAGCCTAAGCTCTTCAGCAGTAAATAAGCAGGGCTTTGAGACCTGGTCTCTAGGGCATCAACCTTATCAACCTCTTCTCTTGCCCCTCCCCACTCCACTTGCCCCATATACACATACCTAAGCTCTAGCCAAAATGAAATGAGGCCTAAATAAATGACATTTCCTGTCACACACCTGAGACCCTACCAGTCTTCTCCCTTAGAACATCCTTGTGCTACTTACATTTTCTTGTCCACCAGCCAACTTCTATCCTTTCTGCATTGGCTCAAAGGTCGACCCTGCCCTTTCTTGGGAAGATATTCCAGATTTCCCAATTCTTTTCTCAACGCTCCTCCATGTTGGGGGCATATCCATCCCGCTGTCACCATCAGCATCTGTGTCTGTCTGCCCTCCCGACTGCTAACTCCTTGTGGGCCAGACTCCAAAGTAGAGGCGTAGCGTGCATCGGATCAACAAATGAATTCATAGACTTCTTTCAAGTTTACAACATGTCTTTTGCATAAATTAACCTCCAGAATCCTCATACCACTAAGGGTTCTTATTATTACCATATCCATTTTATGCAGAAGGAAACTTCTGCTCACAGAGCTAAAATCACATGCCCAAATGTTCACTGTCAGTGCAAGAGAGCAAGAGAATTAGCCCTTCTGCCTCCAAATCAAGGGTCTGCTCTTCCGTGGGAAGAAAATTCTATGTACATTATCTCAATTCGACTACAAAACCACCCTGCGAGACAGCATAAACTGAGGCACAGATTCAAGCTCATGAATTCTTACCTAGGTAGTGGCCTCTGAAGCTCATGTCTTCCCCTGAACCAAGCTGTCTCCAAGCTGCGTGGTTCATAGATACGCATGGATACTCAGAAAGCAGAATTTCTTCCAGCTGTTGTTTACAGTCAGGCTGGGCAAACCACTGCTAAGTATACAGAGTAGGCTGAAATGTCCTCATAAACTGGGTTCATCTCCACTCCTGAATCTCCTTGTATTCCCACTGGGACAGGCGTGAGCAGAGGGCAGGTCCTGAGCACCACCGAGCCCGGACTGGGTCAAAGGCTGAGTTTATTCTTGGCCTGCTTCGGGGGCTTGTTCTCACCCAGGCATCACAAAAACCAAAGTAAGTTTACTCAGCGTAGACCTTACACTTTACCATCGATAATGTGCTGCTTTTACATAATCTCGAATTTACAAAACAATTTTAAATCCCATTAGAACTTTCCAACAACCCAGATAGATTGACAGGACAGATGTTATTATTCCTAATAAATGACCTTGTGTTACATAAAAGCAATCTAAGATCTGGAATTCAGGGCATGGAGTCACTGTTCTTTATTTGGTTTTATAAAACTCTCTCCCTCTCAGGTAAAAGAGGCAGATGTTTGCGTGCTCCTAGATTGTCGGTGGGATGCTAAATGGGAACAGAATCTCTCAAAACAAAATTACCGAAAAGAAGCGGTCATGCCCAACAACCCCCCAGCAAGCAATTGTTACTCTGTATGTATATGATTGTCTCCATGAGGAAACAAGACTATTAAGACAGAGGTAGTCTCTTCTCTTCTTGCCTAACAGAAAATGTTATTTGCATTAATACTCCTGTGTATTTCAATAGAATATTTTAAATTTTAAAAAGTGAGATTTGTAAAAAAAATTAGAATGAGTAAAACCAAAAAACTAGACAGGTTAGAACCTCTGAGGCAGATACCAACAAGCCAGCTAATTAGCAGGATTCTGGACTCGACTGGAAACACCATTTCAGCCTTCCACAGGGAGATGCAGGACTGCATTTCCCAGCAAAGGGTAGCCAAAATACTACAATTCTATTTTTGTAAGAAGATAGGAGGAAGGGCATTTTTCCCCCAGCGACAGTTTCTGGTTCTTTGGTACACCCACAAGTCATCAAGTGTAGGAAATTTAAGCTAGAGTCACTAATTTGCTATTTATTGTAACAACATTGCCTGGTGTTTATACAGCACATTCCATTCTGTGATCTCCAAGAATGTTACGATCGTTCCCACTAAAACAGATGGAGAAACTAAGGCACACAAGACCACCAACACAGTCACCCCAAGGAGGCAAGAGCAGAAGCCATATCACTCATCACCTGGCCCATAGTCTTTGGTTGGGACTGAATCAAGATCCGGATTCAAACAAGACACTATAACCAGAAGAGGGAGGTAGATTTCACTGAGCATGGGAGCTCAGATCTTGGAAAAGGTGGGGAGATATAGGGAATCCCACTAAACCCACACTCGGTGTGACTTACAGCCCAAGGAAGAGCGCTAGGGTGAATGGACCACAGCCATCGGGTAGGATGCCCAGGGCTCGGGGAAGCCCTCCTAGGAATTTCCCAGCTCTGATTCTAAATTGTCACCCTTAATAGTTTGTCCCCTAAACTTCAATTTGTGCCAAACTGCAAACCCTCTGAGGAGAAATAATGCTTAAGCTACTAGTGGTCTTTCACAGCGTCTTGTGAATTAAGGTTTTGAGAGTCCATCTGAGAACAGTTGAGGAAGATGATGCAAAGATGCTAAGAGAAAAATATAAAGATACAGGAAGGCGTGAAGCTCAATGAGAGGCAGGCACCAAGGGAAAAAATAAAGCCAACAACTGCATCTATGTTGTAATCCTTCCCAAGTTCCAAAGTATTTTGTTTTCCTCTCTACTTGATCTCCAGCCGGCAGTGCCTTCTAGCCAGAGTTCCAACACTTCTCTGCAATTTGTATCCTCAACTATGCACAGCTCTTTCTATGACTCACTTCGATTTCACAAAAGGTAAGCTCAAGTGACTCTGTTTTGTCCCACGAATCTAGAATTATTTCAAGGAAACACTTGAAGGATATTAACATATTTTCAAATATGTGATGATGGCAAAAGCCCATCCAGAACTTAGGCTGCAATGGAAGATGATCCAGAAGTGACCAAAGAGACACGTGGGCTTTGGAACACAACCAGTCTGGATGGCTTGCCTCAGCCAGTAGTTTCTCTATAGTTTCTTGAAGCCCACAGCTCCTCCCCGACTTCTCTGTAAAATGAAGGTAAAGGACACCCACCCTCCCACAGGCTACCAGGAGGATTAAAGCAGACAATATCCTGAGGAACTTCATAAAGGGCTAAGACAGGGTAAAGAGGAAAAGATCCATGCTGAGAATCACAGAGTATAGAGTACGCCAGGGCCAGCATCCAACTGCACATGAACCAGGAAGAACAAACTCAGACACACTTGATCATAATTGTGATCGAATATTACTGTTTTGTAAATATAGTTGTGCCTGCTTCTCCACGGTTTTGCCTTCCCCGGCTGAGGTCACCCCCATACAACTGGTCCAGGAGCAGGTGCTCCCCCTTCTGAGAAATCGTCAAGTTAGTAGTAGCCTAATGCTAGGTCACAATGCCTATGTCATTCACCTCCCTTTGAGTCACCAGATAGCCTCTTATCAATTCAGGTCATCCCAAGGAGGGAGAATATGGTACAAGAAGATCTTGTGAGAGAGAGACCACACTCAGATAATTTTCGTTACAATATGCTGTTGCAGTTGTTCTATTTTATTAGTTACTGTTCATCTCTTACTGTGCCTAATTTAGAAGTTAGGCTTTAGCAATGGGTATGTATGTATAGAAAGAAACACAGTAAATGCAGGGTTTGCTACAGTCTTCAGTTTCAGGCATCCACCTGAGGGGGTCTTGGAACATATTTCGGGTGGGTAGGGGGATATAACTGTATAAACTGTGTTCACAGCTAGTAGCCAAGGTATGAATAACTCAGGGGGGGTAGAAGAAGCAGGGTAAGGAAGTACAGACTGAAAGCTGTGGTTACCTATTAGTAACTATTGCCTTGAACAGGTTACTTAACCTCTCCAGGCCTCTGTTTTCTCATCTGTAAAATGGACAGACTAATTAATAGCACCTAATTCTCAGGGCTATCAGAGCATCAAATTATGTGAGCGCCTACCTTCTCAACAAGAGAGATATTGTCTTAGATGGTGGAAAAAAAAATCTTAGAAAATTAGAATGGTTTGTGTTCCTCTGAAGCTCGATGTTGCCTCACAAAAACGTATCCCTTAGTATTTCATTTTTCTCATGATGGAGAAATTAAATGTAATTCAAATTCAACTTAATCTAGTGTATTTTAAGTTAAATTATACTTTTCTCCTTCGCAAGACAATAATGAAGCAGAGGTTGAGAAACACTGAGTTTAGTATATATAAAGCACTTGCAGCAGGGTCTGACATGTAATAAGTGTGCAGGAAGTATTTATTATGATGATCTTTATTCTGATTTTTAGTAGAAGCAGTGGTATCCCAGCTCCAATTAAACGCTACAGTTAAATTAACTGGAACCTTACAATTTCAAACTGAAGTTTAAGTGTTTTAAATGATTTAAAATTACTTAAATCATTAAAAATGGCCATAAAGTATGTGTGTTGGTGAAGCGGCTTTAAGGACGGGGAGACGGAAGCTTCTAGAAGGGAGCATTTTCAGCCATGCCTGAGGGTTCCAGCCTAAATCATGTCAATTTTTCTGAATAGCTACTACTTTTTACCCACGTACTTGTTATCTTTGTCAGAGAGAAGACAGACAAAGGCAGGAGAAAGCACCGTGCAGGAGAGCAGCCAATGCTTTGGTGAGTGGCCTACTCTGAGTCTGCTCCCTGCAAAGAAGCGCCCCTTTCTCAAAAGTTTGTCAAGAGCATCAAATGACAGCACTCAGGTACTGCACAACACAGAGTTCAGCATACAGTAGAGGCTTCATAAAGACTAGTTTTTCCTTCAAATTATGTATTTTGAATTACAATGAGCTGTACAACAGAGGTCGGCCTGAGGATGCAGTCAATAATCAGTGTAGAACTTAAAACATATTTGCAAGGAAGAGATCTAGAGAGAGAAGGGAGGAAAGGAGAGGGGATGGAAGGAAAGAGGGAAAGAAGGAAGGAAGAGAGGGAGGAATTGTTCTGATAGAATGTGCCAACAGACAGACAGCATTTCAAAGCTGTGTAGACAACCGCTACTGACTAAAGAACTGACATGTAGTAAGTGTGCAGAAAGTATTTATTATGGTGATCTTTATTCTTATTTTCAGTAGAAGCAGTGGTAGTGGAGTGGGCTTTCTCATAATTTACCCTTCTCCCTGGAAAGTACTGCACAGATCTGATGTCCTGTCTAGAAAGCCCTAGAAGCCAAAGAGCAGGGCAGCTTTTTAGGCCACACCCCCCGTGAGCTGGCTTGATGTGGCGCTTGCAACGCTTCCAGGGGCATGCATGTTATTCCCCTTTGGTTTTCCTGAGTGCTAAATCCACTTGATCCATGCAGCCAAACCCCCACTTAACTCTCGTTAATAGTGACGTGCTAGAGAGCCAAGCATTTTAAGTGTAACAAATTGCCATTGTACCAGCTGCAATTATGAGTAAATTTGATCTTGAAAGAAGCCAAGGCACTGTAACTCAATAACTTTGTAACAAAGCTATCGTTCTAATAAGGATAAAGTGCCACAGTGTTTTCCCGGGTGCTTCATCAGCTTCCTTTAAACTCCAGAAGTGGGGGAGGGAGACGTTCAAGGATGCCCTGCCCCTCCCTCCCAGGAGGCTCATTAACCAACTCTGTGGGCTTATAAATTCATAAGCCACATCGAGGTTTGCAAACACCAAGACAGAGGATTGACGTCTGCTGAGTGTTCGAGTGCCTGATGACCCTAATCTGAACAATAACGCACATATGAAGACAAATGCCTTCCTGATGATAATCTAGAACCCGCACACCAACTCTCACATGGGAGAAAAAAAATCAGCCTGTTTCTAGAAACAGTATACCAGGTAGGTTGCAAAATCACTTGGTTCTCTGTTTCCATGTACCGTTTATTTATTTATTTATTTTTTAATTTTATTTATTTATGATAGTCACACAGAGAGAGAGAGAGAGGCAGAGACATAGGCAGAGGGAGAAGCAGGCTCCATGCACCGGGAGCCTGATGTGGGATTCGATCCCGGGTCTCCAGGATCGTGCCCTGGGCCAAAGGCAGGCGCTAAACCGCTGCGCCACCCAGGGATCCCCCCATGTACCGTTTAGCCACACAATGTAGATGGCCTACAATGTCATTATATTACTGTTTAAGGTTTATTATCAGCCTAATACCTTCCAGTGCGATGCTGAAAAGAAAGTTTCCTGCATCACCATCTCCTTCCATCCCACAGGGCTTTACTGAAGCTCCTAAGTAAAATTCCATCCCTGCCTAAACTCTTATCATCATGATAAAACCACGTTATTTTTTTTTTATTAAGGTCTGATTATTCTTACAGTTTCCAAAGTGTGGAGATTTGATAGATGCTTAATACATTTCTGTTGAATAATTAAGTGAGTAAACGAATAAAGCAAATACTCTTATTGGTTATCTCCAACTCTATTATAAATGGGTGTACGCACATACACGCATGCACACACGTGCATAAGATAAAACTACCAAATTGTTTCTGCTTTCACAGAAAATTCAAGAAGCAAGAAGAGACAGGCAGGTTTCATCCCAGTAGGCACCTGGCAGCAGCTTCTCACATTTGGCACAGGATCTCTGGCCAAAACAAAAGCACAATCCTATGGTGAAATGCATCCCCTCATCATTCTCTCAGCTCACTAAACCCTGCATCAACCTGACTTACTGTTAAGCAATTTGACCTGGTATAACCACTGCCACATAGCAACCTGATGAAATATTTATTGGTGCTTGTTAATGCTTCTTGGAGCCCTCCCTTCTCCTATATCCTTCCTTCCTCAACCTCACTTTTCTTGCCTCCTCACAATCAAATCTTTACTTTCCGTGCTCAGAACTTAAGGATGGATTATACATACTTGCCCCTGACATGAAACTGGAAAATCAAAATATTTGTCCTGTCTGGCAAAGAAAAATACTCAAAACCCACTTGAAAAAAAAAGATCACCCATGAGACAGACATTTATAACTATGAAATTCAAAGAGTTAATGAAATGTTTTTCAAGGTTCCCAAAGTCAAAATGTGAAATGATATGCATACTGATAACTTAGATTTACAAACTGCAAATTGCATGGGGGTAAGATAACTAAATTTTCTTCCAAGTCATACCATCAGGGGTTCTAGCAACCCCTGATTGTGCATTTGTCTTATGTCTGGTAGTAGATTGAGAATTCACAAATAAATACCAAACCTGCATAGTGCAAAGCTACCTTATTCCAGACTTAAAAACATTCAGCGGATAGTAGCTTTACTCCTTTTTTAAAAAAAAGATTGTATTTATTTATTTATTCATGAAAGACACAGAGAGAGAGCAAGAGAGAGGCAGAGACATAGGCTGAAGAAGAAGCAGGCTCCCGGTGGGGAGCTCTTGGTCCTGAACCTTGGGATCACGACCTGAGCCGAAGGCAGACGCTCAACCATTGAACCACCCAGGCATCCCTATAGTAGCTTTGCTCCGAATCATTGAAACCTGATTAAACCCAAATGTCCTTCATCTGATGACTAGGTAAACTGGGATATGGACACAGAGTGGAATACTACTCAGCAACAAAACGGAACAAACCAGTGACACACACACAACCTCCCAGATGCATTATGCTAAGTGAAAGTATCCAGACTCAAGAAGCTACATATTATATTATTCTAATCATAGGACTTTCTAGAAAAGGCCACACTATAGAGGCAGAAAACAGACCAGTGCTTGTCAGAGCTGCGGACGGGGGCAGGGGTTGACATATATAAAGGCACCCAACTGAGTGGGGAAAAAATAGAGAAGACAAACCATAAGAGACCGCTAACTCTGGGAAACAAAGAGTTGACAGGCCCTAAGGAGGGTACTTGATGGGATGAGCACTGAGTGTTATACTATATGATGGCAACCTGAATTTAAATTAAAAAAATAATAAAACAAAAAACAAAAAACCAAAAAGGAACCCAAGAGAATTTTTGGTGGTGATGAATTTTCAGGGTTCTAGAGCTTGACTATGGTGGTGGTGACACAACTGTATACATTTATCAAGACTCACAGAACTGTACACAATAAAAAATAAATTTTATTTTTTTGTAAATTATAACTTAAATAAAAAAAAAATAAGCCTGTCAAAGCTAATTTGTGATGGGGGAGAAAAACCAAACAGTGGCTGCCTCTAGGGGGAGACCACCTACCAGAAGGAAAGCGCCTTGAGAGAAGCCTGTGAGGTGATGGGAATAATTTATATCTTGCAAGGGATTCAAATTATGTACATGTATGCACTGGTCACACCTCAAAGACTCTATATTTAATACCTGTGAGTTCCACTGCATATAAATTTTATATCAAAAGAAAAAAGCCTGAAAATAAATATATTAATGATACGCCACCTGAAGTACTTAGGAGGAATAGGCGGACGTCTGCAATGTACTTCCAGATGCCTTGGAAAAATTAGATGGATTAATGGATGAATAAAGATGGACAGGTGCAGAGACATGTGATAAAGGAAATAAGTAATAGTGGACTCTAGATGCTAAGTATAGTGTTCACTTTGAATTCTCTAATTTTGCTGTGCACTTGAAAATTGCTGTAACGAAATAGGGAAAAAAATCCATTCTAAAGAACTAAAATATACATACAATCTAACGAGGATTCTAAAGGATTTAATAACAATATATGCCATTAACTCTTGAAAAGATGCAAGCTATCATTTTTCTTATGACTACCCATTTCCCGCCCGATAACATATTATTCAGATTCAAAGCTTGTAAATGATGCCACAAACACACAGCTGTGCCTGTCACTTCACAGGGTTTGTTCAACTCCAAACTTGAATTAGACACACGAGGCTGAGCATGGGCCCTACTTAGCCACTGACGATAGGAGAAAACCCACCCTTCCAGAATCCTAATTCCCTGCCACCGAATTCACTCACGACGCAGGAACGGGGGCAGAAGGAAGAACGGTCTATAATTTCATTCCCAGGGATGTAATCTCAGTGCTCCCCAAGGTCCGAGCTACGGAGTCATGAAACCGAAAAAGGCCAGCTTATTGGCTGGTGATTCATCTTGCTATCTCCGTTCAGAACGCCTTGGGGCACCTTTGCCCTCTTGGAGTAATTCCGCATTCTCAGATTCCGTGCCAGGCTGGACTTCTGACCCAGTTCCTGTCAGTTAATTCCATCCACTGTTTAGGGCTTATGCCTATGAAGTTGGAACTTGCCCCTGTGCAGGGGCACTGCTACAACTACACTGCTTTGAAATTTCCCCAATCTATACATCTACAGATTGTGTTGCTTTGCTTACAATCACACAATCCAAAAGCTGAGAGCTGATCAGAAGGCTGATGCTTTGATTTAAAACGTCCCTGGGGTGGCAGCTCCCAGGTGAGCTGCAGCGACCCTCTACCCCCCCCCCCACACACACATTCTATTACAGAGGTTTATGGGTCAGTTATACACAGCTCAATCTCTGAAAAAAAAATTGGCTGTGTCTCTTGGAATCAAGAATAGTTTATGAAGTGTTTCACAAGGGACTGAAAGAGTTTGCCTTTCTACTAAACAACAGAGATGCAATCATCGTGGGGTGGGGGTGGGGGGGAGAACTGAAGGGCTGGATTACAGATACTATGATAAGCTGGGAAACCGATCGAAATGACCCAACATACTATCGCCATGGGATACAGGTATCCCCGGCTTTTCACAAGTTTGCATTATACCACTTCGCTTTTGCAAAAGACCTACATTAGTACCTGTTTTTGCTAACTGGAAGAAATCCCAAAGCATATTTTCACTTTGTCTAAAAAAGCAAAAAATAGAGCTCTACAGTGACTTTGCAGTGAGCCACTATAAAGGCGGTGTGCAACCCAAGCCACAGGCACGGCACTGCCAAGCTTTTTTGGGGTGGGGAGGATGCCGGGGGGAGCTATACTCAGCACCTAAGCCTCAAGCTGGCCCCTACAGCTCTGAACTGTGTCTGTGAGCATCTGTGCTTTATCTCCATTTGTTCTCTGCATCTATGAGCAAGACATTTCCTAAGATAGCAGAAAAGCCTGAGAGGGGTTACTTTCGAGGTCTGGAAATGCTCAACTATTTTTTTTCCATGTAAATGAAGGGTCACCAGTTCTTGGCTTTATGCCCTTTTGTTCTTTGGAACGTTCCACTTTCAGATAGCTGGAGGTTACCTGTACTGGGATTTTGGTCAGTCTTCGCTGACCTTAGCTACGCCTCACTATGTGTACTCATGCCTTAGTATCGCCAGGCTTTTTTTTTTCCTAATTGTAATCTCAAGCTGATTCAGGTACAAATTAGGGCTGCCAGACTGACTAAATAATAACATGAGACACTCAGTGAGACTTGCATTTCAGAGGAACAACAAATAATTTATTTTAGTGTAAATATGGCCCATGCAATATTTGGGTCATGCTCATATTAAAATTTGTTCTTTTCTCTGGCAGCCCTAGGTATAAATATAAACTTAATATGAGTTAGTAAAAGCTTTTAACAGCTTCACACTGTTGCCAGCATATGGGTATAAAAACCAAGGCTGAAAACTTGGATTTTGGCTTCAGGCCTGGACTCCAGATTTACTAGATGGTAAGCTGCCTGAAGGCAAGGACTCCATCTACTTTTTTAGTTTTATCTCTGATGTCTGGCCCAGCACCTCATACACAATAAGCTCTCAAAATCATCCATGGGGA
The DNA here is from genome assembly GCF_003254725.2 of Canis lupus dingo. Lineage (NCBI taxonomy): Eukaryota > Metazoa > Chordata > Mammalia > Carnivora > Canidae > Canis > Canis lupus. The sequence goes on from NC_064243.1 coordinate 82,608,171, forward strand.
AAGCTAACGAATGGGTGAAGTCTGGTATCTCTCTCATGCTACCTCATTCCTAGGCAGCTTCAGTTTTCCCTGTATTAAGGGAGGCCCAGATTTTTTCCGGATCCTTCAAGAAATCTCCAACTTTGTCATTTTCTCTCTGTGCATCAATGGGTTGAAAAGGGGTTTCCCATGGGTTCAAAGAGTAAATCTGAAAAGCATGTCTACATCTTAAGACACATTACTGAAACAAAGCAAAGGCTGCCCTTGAGTTGGGGCCGAGCAAATTTGTCCTAAGGATACAGTCTTGTTGCTCAACTGCTCGCTCTGCTGGTCTTTTACATTTGTTGTTTTTATTTTTTTTTCCCCCGGAATAGCAGCTTGGACCTTACAACTCATATATGGAAATGCTTGCTTAGCTTTGCCAATGGATTAAAAAAGAATCTACATGTCCACCAACAATTTTCATTAATCGTGTCCACCCTTGATTCAATCTGATTTTATTTTTGGCTTCTATTTCCCACCTCCTACCCACATCCCCATCACTACCCTCTGAAAACATTGCTCATTTCTCATTTGCGTGGCTAGGCTTTTAAAAATCTGTTCTATTGTGTTGTCATTTCAGAAGATATTCCATTTTCCTTCAGAAGAACTTGTATTAAGCACAATGTTTTGCTATTCGATAATGGCCTTCTTCTGAAATTCATGAACAACAGTAATAAGAACTACCATTTTCATTCTCATACTCTTGTATCAGTGACGGATGTGTACTATGACAACAAAGAAGTGATGTTATTTGTTCCTCATTTATCATGTGCATTGCTGAATCGCTAATATCTACACCTACCTCAAGACTAACCAGGTTAATCTCAAGTCTAATTGTACAATCAGCTCTCTCAGGTAAAATAGTGTCTTGGAGGAGAGCTAAATGTGTTAAAAAATACTCCAAGTATTAGGGAGAAAAGGAGAAAGTCTGGAAATGTACTAGAAAGAGAATATGAAAAGGGCACATGTGGTGGGCAATGTGGACTAGCAGTAAAATCACAAGTGACATTGGTTCAAGATGGTAATTAATGGATCGGAATGAACATTAGAAAGTAGTTCATCTGCTCCATGATTTTATAAGTGAAATAAGCTCAATGAGGAGTGACGCACTAATAGCAACTCTGAGCTAGTTGTAGAACTGAGATCAGAATCCAAATATCACATGCCCGGTCATTGTGTCTGATAACAGAATGTTTCTCCAACTGGTTGCCCCCATGTCTGTGGCAAAATGAGACAGTACTGTGTATGCTACCATAAGAGGATTTAAATTCTAGCAAAATTAAGAGAAAATTACAGATGATAGTTTTATTATTGTCTCCATCATTGATTTTCCATAAAAATTAATTTTAAAATATCATCCATTCATTCTTTCTACTGACAGTCTTCCATGTGTTCTACTATGCCAAGTCAAGAAAATACCAGGATTAACAAGATGTTTGGGGCTCCTGCCTCTACTGAGTTTATATCCTGGAAGGGGAAAACCAACAACAACCAAATAAAGAAGCATATGGTTTTGGATTCAGGTAGGTAATAAAGAGGAAAGTCACATGTCAAGGCTAGACAGTAGCTGGGTAGATGAGATTGAGGGTCCACTTTAGGAAGGAGGATTGGGGAAAGTTCTTCAAAGAAGGGGTGACCTTTGCTTTGATATGTAAAAGATGAGAAGATATCCATCATGCAAAGCCCAAAGGAAATGCATTCCAGGCAAAGGGAAAAAGAGAAAGAGTTGTGTTTTGAGAGGGCGGGAGGCCAAGGTAGCTACATGTAATAAGCAAAAAGAGGGCATTTCAAAAACTAGCTCAAGGAGGTAGTAAGGGGCCAGATCATGATGGCCTTTGAAGACCATTACAAAAAAAAAAAATTGGATTTTATTCCAAAGTCAATGGAAAGTCATTGAAACATTTGATCTTTGTATATCTTAAAAAGCATATGCTCAGTGGACTACAACCATGGAGAAGAACAAGGGTGGAAATAGAGGCATTTGCTATGGTCCAGGTCAAAGATGATGGGTGGGATTAACAAGACCAGTGGTGGTGCAGGAGATTTGCAGACTGCTCTACTTTGGCTTGAGCAACTAGATAAATCATGGCACATGATTTGCTAGGAAGGAAAGGGTTGAGGACAAAGGTGATGCATAGGAATTAAAAATATCATATATGTCATGGGACACCTGGGTGGCCCAGTAGTTGAGCATCTGCCTTTGGCTCAGGTTGTGATCCTGGGGTCCTGGTATTGAGTACCGCATCGGGCTCCCTACAGGGAGCCTACTTCTCCTCTGCCTATGTCTCTGTTTCTGTCTCTCTCTCTCTGTGTCTCTCATGAATAAATAATTTAAAACTCTCAATCAATTAATAAATGTATTATGTGTCATACTTTGTTTTAGATGCTTACTAGACATCTAATTTGAATTGTCAGGTAGATGACAGGAAGAGGTATAAATCTGAAGCAAAGACGCCAGCATAAAGGTGAGCCCTGGGTTTCCAAAATTGATATGTGAAGTAGAGGGGGTGCCATCAATGACAAGAGTAGGCAAGAAAAAAACAGAAAGAATGTAGTCTCAAGAAACTGAGTCACTTTTCAGGAAGGAGCAAATGATTGATCACTATGTCAAAGGCAAGGTAGCATCAGACGAGGATGAAGATATACCCACAGGCCTTGAGATATCAAAGCGTTGCTGATGTCAACAAAAGCAGCTGCATTATAATACTTAAAAAAACATATCACACGGCGTGGAAGGTACCTATCAAGAGTCATTTTCAGGTGTTTGTATCCTTCCAAAACTACCCTGCATGGAATTACATACACTAGGACACAAGTCCTTTTTTTGTCATTTGAACCTAAAACATAAACGAGAACATGTCGTATATGCTCTTTCTATATCGCTTATTTTGAAGAACTTTCCTTATCAGTCTGTATAGACGTAGAACACCATTTTATTGGCAACTTACTACTTTGTTTACTCTGTGCTTTTGATCTTTTCTTGCACGTACAGTTCATTCTATTGTGTAGGACAGTACACTTCTCAAGTGTACCGTTGGTGTACATGTGCTAACAAGGATCAATCTTCCACTGTGGGGGAGAGTCAGACAAAGGAGTTAAGGGATCACCCTACAGAGATCAGAGCTGGAACCAAAACTCAGAGATTCTTTCTGTGACTCCATAATTCCTCCTCTTATGTTATAAGAATTGATTGACATTTGGTGGAACTGAGCACAAATCAACAAAATGTACAAGCCGCTTATTAACAAATCAGGCCTTTTCAATGGTGATATTCTAATTGGATTTCTTATTTTACTCTTGCATTCATTAAAATAAATAACACAGATTGGTATGGTATCTCTTCAAAGCCAGACAATGAAAATGGCTTTGACTTTTGTTGCTGGTTACTGGGTTTTGTTCATTGTTTGCTTATTTATTTCTCCCTCACCTGCCCTATGGCTATAAAATTCCCTTCTTAAGACCTGTTATAGACTAAACATTTGTGCTCCCCCCCAAATTCAGATGTTAAACCTCTAATATCCAATGGGATGGTAGTAGGAGGTGGGGCCTTTGTGAGGTGAACAGGTCATGAGGGAGGAGCACACATGAATGGAGTTAGTGCCCTTATAATGGAGGCCCCAGAGATCGCCCTTGCCCCTTCTGCCACGTGAGGACACAACAGGAGGACAGCTGTCTAGGAGCTAGGAAGTGAGCTCTTACCAGACACCAAGTTGACCAGCACCTTGATCTTGGACTTCCCAGCCCCCAGGACAACAAGAAATAAATTTCTGTCGTTTATAAGCCACCCAGACCATGGTATTCTATCAACAAACGACTCGAACTAAGAAGACCTATCTAGAATATTACCACCCTACATTTTCTAGATACAGCATCTGCTTTTTTGGAATCTGACACCCTAGAAATCCTACATAAACTAAGAAAATAAATACAGATTTTACATTTTGTACCCTTCCTTCAAGTGGCTGAAGTGACTTATGCAAAATCCGTAGCTACCCTACTCTGCCCCCATCAATTCTCTTTTCTTATTTTCACATGGCCATCACTTCATTTGCCATTTGTTCTTTTCTCTGACTTACCCAGTTTCCTCTGACCTTTATTTCCTTTTAAGACTGTTTCTCCCAGTACAGTTACAGGTATCAGCAGGAAAGTGGGCAAAGCACAAGTGAAACTAGAACGAGCCCTCTATCCTGTCCTCAGCAGCTTGAGCCTTTGCTACAGAACTCAAGTGACCTGCACCTATTGTTTATGCCCAAAAGATACTCGTATTTCAATCTGGAGACAAAGGCACAGAGAAAAATCACATTTGAGCCACTCGGAGGAGCATGACCAACCAGAACAAATGCTGGTGTTCGGGTGAGGATAAGACCCAAGGAAAGTTATGGAAGTGCTGGAATCTTTCACGCCTCCTTCCCTTTCTCCAGACACAGCTCAAGGGGTCACAAACTGGGATGCCTCTTGGCCACATTTTCTTTGGCCCACACCAATGTTTTAAAACTTTCCAATTATCTGCCAACATTTAAAATCAGGAAATGTCATGCAGACATTCAGACTTGCCGGTTCTTTGGAATTGGCAGAACCGAGCCGGCTTGCCCACATGACAAGTGGCTGCAGCAGAGTGGCAGCTGCTCCCCTACACACAGCAAGGGTTCTCCACTTTGCTGTTTGCCCAATTATTTTATATCTGGCCCATCTCACTCATTCTTGTTATCTGCACTCCCGTTGTAGGCATGCGAGTTTATAACCTTTGAAAATGAAATACTGCCAAGTGCTCTCTAATAAAGATTTGGCAACCTTTCCAAAGTAGCTGAGAATTTTATTTTTTTAAATTCACTCCTGCCTATAAGGGATTTGAGTCATGACTGAAACCTTCCCATCAGACAACCCTGCAGCATACAATCTGACTCTCTGGTTTCTGACCATCCAGACATCTGAAAGACCTGGACGTGAGACAGGAAAGAAGGGGCGGTGGGGAAGACAGTGGGATCTGCATTCACATACCTCCTTCTGTCTTTCTCATACATCCAGCCGTCCTGCCACCATAAATGTATCAAAGGTTGCAAACTTGTGGCTGAAATGCTTCTGCCTAGGATATATACATTCTAGGAGTGCCTGGGTGGCTCAGTCAGTTAAGCATCTGCCTTCAACTAGGGTCGTGATCCCAGGGTCCTGGGATCGAGCCCCGCAGCTGCTTCTCCCTCTCCATCTGCCCCTCAACCCACTGGTGCTCTCTCTGTCTCTCTCAAATAAATAAAACCTTAAAAAAAAAAGAATATATGCATTCTAGTAGGGTTTTTAAGACACAGAGATGCTACCAAAACCAGACAGGATTTTGCTATAATGGTTGCATTTCACAGCTGAGAAGGTGGCGAAGAAGGTAGTCTGGAACATGATGGCCTCCGCTATGCCCCTGGACAGCCAAGTCCATGTCCTCCCTGTACATTGTCAGAGGCAAGCCTATGCTGCTTTCAGAAGAATTCATTCTCAGGATACTTGGTGACTGTCATTCACTGGTGAGATGCTGAGAGGCATGTGCGTACTGATCATGGTTATGACATAGCTAAGGACACAAGGACTCAGGTAACTGCCTGAGAGGACACCACTACTGTCATCCCACCTCAACATGTTCAGGATCATCCCACACGGCTGGATGAGCACCCACCCAGGGACATTATATTACAAAACTGTGCTTCCCCCAAGAAAATTCAAACCATTAAGTTATTACCACATTTAAAAGCAAAGAGCAGAAAATTAACTGCCAAAGAAAACAGTTCACAGGAGCAGCAGCTGGAATGAGGGCAGGTGGGGCAAGCGGAAATGGAGCATGGCCTGAACAGGAAGCACCTGAACTCAGGTGAAACCAATACCACAGCCACATCAAGCCGAATGGAATCTTCTCAGCAAAAAGGCGGGGCTGCGACTCATGCCTGGGAGCCAGGTGAGAGGGAGTTCAGACACTTCTGAGCATATATCTCCCACTAAATCAGGCTTCTTCCCTTCCAAGGGTCTGCGGGTAGGTCAGGTGCATGTGGACAACTAACTGTTTGGTCTCAGAGCTAAGAGAGAGAGGGAATGAAGGTGCTGGTGTCCCCATGGACCAACTCAAGATTAATCAGAAGTGAAGAAAAAAATATTCCAAAATTACAAAATGAACCCATGGGTGGAGGGTAAGTTTGACCAAAATCAACAGGATTTGCACAGTTCTTTGAGAACATGGCTGCTAGGCAGAGGGAGATACCTCCGTACACCTACTCCATTCCATGATCGTAGGTCACTCACTTTTAAGGCAGAAAGAGTAAATGCCAGTCATCTGAAAAATCAAATTCTGGGCACAAGAGATACCACCCTGGGTTGGTAAGGACACTGAGCTTTCCTGTCGTCTTTCCCAGGGCTTATCTCCCACTCATCTTGCTAACTACATCCAAGCACTTCCATTTTTCTCTTCCTTCCTTTCCTTGTACCCCTTTATTTGTCACTGTTCAATACTTGAATGCTCTGTTTGAAAAGTCTCTTCAGAGGAAATGGCTTATGGATAAACGTAACAAATGGGCAATATCTCTGGGAGCAATATAAGCTTGCACTTCATTCTGGGCCACATTTATAGAGGAACAATTGCTGCTCCTAGAGAATAAGCAAGGGGCTTTAAGTATTTAAAGAGCCGTTATGTATAAATCTGGAAGGGAAAAAATAGATTCAATGGGTAGACATAACAGGCAGCAGATTAGAACTCCACAAGCTGAATCTCTTCATTATAGAAATGTTTGCTTTATCCAGTATTGAACTCTGTCACTGGGCATGCTTATAGATCTAAAAACAAACAAAAAACAAAACAAAAAAACCCACCACCCTCTTAGGGTATGCTGGAAAGCATGCCAGCACTGGAGAGCAAAAAGATAAGTCTCCATCTAAGGATTCTATGATTCTGCAGTAAATAATATCATACGAATAGTTTTTCCATAATGAGATGAGATATATAGTGTCACACATCCATGTGATGGGGCAGCTTGATACACATGAGCTTTAGGAGAAAACCAGACAGGAGAGGCATCTATTCCTTATTCCATGGCAGAGGGTGATTCTATCCTAGATTTGGAAAAAAACCGACCTATAAACAGACTTGAACTCAGAAGGAGTACTGGAAAAAATAAAAACAATGGAATATTACTCAGCCATTAGAAATGACGAATACCCACCATTTGCTTCAACGTGAATGGAACTGGAGGGTATTATGCTGAGTGAAGTAAGTCAATCGGAAAGGGACAAATATTATATGGTTTCATTCATTTGGGGAATATAAAAAATAGTGAAAGGGATTATAGGGGAAAGGAGAGAAAATGAGAGGGAAAAATCAGAGAGGGTGACAAAACATGAGAGACTCCTAACTAGGGGAGTTGAAAAAGGAGTGGTGGAAAGGGAGGTGGGTGGGGGGATGGGATGACTGGGTGACAGGCACTGAGTGGGGCACTTGACGGGATGAGCACTGGGTGTTATACTCTATGTTGGCAAATCGAACTCCAATAAAAAATATATACAAAAATAAATAAATGGAAAGGCTGGAACATTCGAGATAAAATCTAATGGGCAAAAGGAGCTGTATTTGTATGTTACACATGGACAGGACATGAGAACCTAACTTAATGGCAAGGGTTTTGTTTGGTTGGTTGGTTGGTTTTGTTTTAATTTTTAAATATCTACTCTAATAGGAAATTTAGGATTCTGGTTTTTCTCTTCTGGGTAAGGAGGAGGAGAATGAAAAATCTGACCTCCACCCAAGCCTGTGTCTGTGTGGGCAACACAAAAGCTATAAGGAATTTCCATTTTGGGGCGCCTGGGTGGCCCAGTCAGTCAGGCATCCAAATCTTGATTTCAGCTCAGGTTGTTGTGATATCAAGCTGTTGAGATCAAGGTCCCCATCCAGCTCCACACTCAGTGGGGAGTCGGCCTGAGATTCTCTCTCTCCCCTCTGTCCCCACCCCTGCTCACACACACACACTCTCTCTCTCTCTCTCTCTCTCTCCCACCCTCACTCAAATAAATAAATAGATCTTTGAGAAAAAAAAAAAAAAAGAACTTCCATTCCAAAGCTTTCTACAAATGACAGCCTCCTTGACCAAATGCTGCAGGGCTGGCAAAGATTTCTAAACAGATTAATGAGAGGCTTCTGAGAATGTTAACTCAAAACTGTTGTTTTTAAAATTTAGCTTAGATCTCTTTCAGAAAAGCTAGTCAGTCAAAAAGAAAGGTATGGATAAGGATATTGTAAGACTCACTGGTCCAACCGCTGTAATACGGTACCAACATTTTCTGCAAAACTGTTATTACGGTACTAGTGACACTGTCTTAGAAGTCTGTGAATCTCTGTCATTTAAAAAGCTAATCATAACATAATGTTAACATATGGAGACCAGGCTATTCTGGTTCTCTGAGCTCATGTGCCCCAACTGACCACAGCATTTTCTTAGCACCAGGAAGCTTGTTCTTACAACCCTCCTGGTCATTTTTGCATTTCCTTCTTTAGAACCTTCTAAATAAAAACAAAAGCAGAGGAAAAAAAAAAAAAAAACATGCAATTTACTATAGCAAGTAAAAGCCAGGGTCTGCGTTGTGTGTGTATTCCCTGCAATTGATCAGTATGCCCTTTATTAAGAAGATGGCAATCAAAAATAACTTTGATCCATCACCAATGTTTGCCACTAAGCTATTTCCTATGGTCCCATCACCCAAATCACACATGTGCTCCACTGTGGCACACAAGCCATCCACCACATACACATCCAACAGTAAGAGGAAAAGAAGATCTTCCTAAGAAAGCAAATGTCATGTGGACACTAGCTCTACACTCCCAATGAGGTCTGCTGGGAGTGAAACAGAGTCAGCCCATACACATTTACGTGGTCTCTAAGCATCTCCCCATAAACACTTATTCATTAGGAAGGGGAAACTAGTCATTTTAACATAGAGAAAATTGGCAGATACCACATGTGTCACCACCAAGGTCCCAAAGTTAAAATCATGAGTACCGAAACAAGTCAATATCATGCACATCCTGATCTGATGCACTTCTTTGATAGTCTTGCTAAACCTGAACTAAGCATGATATTGGATAATCTACAAAATAACTGGCCTATAATCTTCAAAAAGAGTGCTAGTTGTTGGAGTGCCTGGGTGGCTCAGTAGGTTAAGCACGCAACTTTTGATTTCGGCTCAGGTCCTGATTCCAGGGTCCTCGGATGGAGCTGTGTGCTGGGCTCCATGCTCAATGGGGAGTCTGCTTGAGGACTGTCTCCCTCTTCCTCCACCCCTACTCCTGCTTTTATGTGTGTGCGCACAAGTGTGCCTGTGTACGTGCTCTCTCTCTCTCTCTCTCTCTCTAAAATAAATCTTTAAAAAGAAAAAAGTGCTACTTGTTTAAAGAGAAAAAAGAGAAAAAAAAAAAAGAAGTATGACACAGTCTACAAAGGGGACATGGGACAAATGACAACTAAATGTGTTCCTGGTCCAGAAAAGAGACAACTGGCAAAACTTGAATGAAATCTGTAGACTGGATAATAATATTAAATCAATGTTAATATCCAGATTTCTACCAGAATGTTAATGGTTTGTACTTCTGGTTATAATAACAGAATGTCTTTCACTTTAGTAAATACCCAGTGAAATATATACTCAATGGGACATCATGTGTATAATTTGTTCTCAAATTTTCAGAAAAAAACTTATATACAAAGATTTGTACATACACATGTTATAGAGAGAATATGATCAAGTGAGTCTGGTAAAATGTAAAACATAAATATTTGGGTAATGCAGGAAGCTTTTATAGGGATTCCTCACAACATTTCTGTGACTTCTTTAAGTAAAAAGTTTTTCAGAATTAAAAAATAATAATAGTGACCCAACTAGGCCTGAGCTTTTCGAGGAGGGAGCTGGAGAAGGAGGAGGAATGTAGTGTACCTCCATCCCATTTGCTTCCCCATCCCCAACACTGGATTGTGCTGGGTTTCCCTGAAAGCCACGGTGGAAGCTTGCCGTGAGCTCCCTTAGGGCACCACTGCAGCTCCAGATTCTCAGAGCCTACCACAGGGCCTGTCATATCCTATAGGCTCAAGGAATGGCCAATTAATGAATGAATGAGCTATAAGAAGTATCTGAAAGAAAGTGTGGACAGTCCCCATCATCGTGCTCCATCTGCAAAGTCGGTCGGATCATGGCCCTCCTGTATAAATAGCTGGGTGGGAATGAGGGGCAAGAGGCATCTGAATAAAGAATAAGATATTGTTCTTCCCAAGGGGTATTTTTTTTATTGAGGAGGAAGGTAACTGAGTATGTTCCCTAGAGCTATCCTAAAATGGCCCTATTCTCCTGGACTGGGTGAAAAAGGCCATACATTCCAGGTATGCTGTGTGCCGGCATCCAAGGTCTCTGTTGGATCCTGGATAAGCTATCTGATGCACTGAGATAAAAAAAAAATGACCGGGGGGGTGCCTGGGTGGCTCAGTTGGTTAAGCATCTGACTCTTGATTTCAGCTCAGAGCACGATCTCATGGGTTGGGGGATCAAGCCCCAGGAAGGGCTCCACACTCAGCGGAGTCTGCTTAAAGATTCTCTGTATCTGTCCCTCCCTCTTCTCTCTCTCTCTCTCTCTCTCTCTCTCAAATAAATAGATAAATATTTCTAAAAAACAAAGAAAAAATGAAGACCAAGATTCCCCAAGATGGCATTGAAGACTGAAACAGCTCCATATTCAATAAACCCTTCATTATGAACACAATGCCTCATTACATTCTGTTCTTACCTCCCAAACCAGCTAGTACTTGGTTTCTCAAATTCACACTGACTACACACATGAGCTATGAAATTGGAATCATTTTAATTACCAAAGTTCAAGAAAGCTTCAAAAAAAGTTGTTTAGCAGATGAAAAACGTGACTTCGCTTCAAAAATTTAGCTAATTCAAGAACATCCCAACAGATTGCTTTTCCAGAGACATTCAATTCTGAATAGAGATGAAGGGAGAAAAAAAAATACAATCCTCAGGCCACTGGAGTGTAAGTCTTAGGGGATGTTCTTATAACCCAAAATTGGGTCATAGAAAATTGGGACCTACAAGAAATGTGCTTTCTCAAACCACCAAGATACCATTTCACAATCATGAACACTGTGATAATATTCCAGAAACAAATTAAACAAGGCAAACCGTGGCACATAACAGAGGGCAGGACTCCAAACTGCAAACCTGATTTGCATATTAATTCAAATAAGGACTTTTTGCTTTAATAACGAATATAATTTTCGTGGAATCTCTAGGTGAGATTCCTAGGCTTGCTTGTAGGGACTTGTTCAACAATTTATTTGAAAATGAGTTCATGTGGCAAATCCAAAACACAATGGGTGGGAGGACCCTTCCTAATCAATAAATAATCAACAGAGAGCCCACAGAGGAACTGGGGCAGGCTGATACAGCTGCCTTCTCTCCCACTTTACTAGCCATATCCGGGGGGCCAAGCAGATCCCCCTCAGAGTCAATGCCTTTCCTCTAACTTAGTAAGGGCAGGTGCGTAACTCATCCTGAGTTTTAATTGCTAGTTACTGGTTTGTTGGTCCCTAATGCCCTTCAGCTTCCTATCTCCCAGCTTAAAGCTGTCCCACATCTCTAGGATGGAGTGGGATATCATGCATGTATCATATCTCCTTCTTGGCAATCCCAGGGGTATGTTGGCCATATAACCCTAAGGGACATGGAATAAAGACAACGTACAAGAAAGTTACCTGATGAGCCCTAACTCAAGAGCAGGAGCCAGTTTCTATCCCTTCTGTGCTCAGTGCCCTTCTCATCCCAGACACGATCTAGTCCTTGGGCTGCCAATGACACGGCTCTATCAGTCCCACCTGACATTGTGAGGACTCGGGGTGACCAGACCCCTGACCTAAAGACTCTGTTAGAGACCCCTCTATGGAGTTCAGCTAGAACCTCAGATCTGTAGGCAAATCAGTAGGATGGTGTGGTATTTGTGTTATTTCAGTACTTCTGAAATCAATCACTATCTCTCCTCCCACACACTCCTCCCTTCACCAAGAGAACCCCTATTTATGATACCCCGGGGCCGTTCTCCAGGTGGGACATGATCCTGGCATCTCAGTGAAAATCAAGCCATTGTCTATTTTTGTCTGAAGCGGAAGCCAAGCTGCTGGACCCCAGGGTGATGTGACGGCTCCTGAAATTTGAGTCTTCACGCTGGTCATCGGTTCCCAGTGTGATATTACCAATGAAAAATGCAGAAGCTTATGCCTCTTGGTCCCCACCCAACTGGTTCTTCTTACCTTTGGTTCCATTGAAATGAAACTGTGGGTTCCTCTGCTTGAGAGAACTGACCTTTTAATCGTCCTGCTATGGTAGAAGTGGTAGTAGTCCTTGAGGGCCCCGATCTGTGGAGACAGGAGGGGAAGCGCAAAACGGAGTGAATGGGAGTTAAAGGGAGTCTTCTGTTTTCCCTGTTTTTCATTAAAATGAGGATGCACAACAAAACAAGGTCCATAAATTATGCAGCTGCCTCCATGCTCAAATGTTACTTGAACCTCGGTGATCACTTTTCAAAAGCAAGACACGTGATATGAAATGGAGTGTCCTTGAGGCAGTGACTGCAGAACTAAAGATTATAATGGGACAGCTTAGCCTCTCCATATCTCCCTTTTAATGTTTAATTTATATGCAGCATTTTAAGTAATTCTATATCCATTTATATCCAAATGTGGGAAAGAGAAAAAAAAAACCAAATAGCTATCTGGTTATAAAAACACACTGCATTCTGTTTGCTTGGAGAAATGTACAATGAAGGACCTTGTTAGATTATTTATATCATCAATTTGAAACAAGTCCTGAGCAGTTGGTCATTCACAAAGAAAACACTACTTAGCTTGTTTTCTTGACTTAAGCAGACAGTATAAATACATGGCAGTTATTCATTTACTGCAAAACTAAAAGTGGGAGGGCAGTGTCTACAAGACAAAGATCACATATCTTACCTATCAATGAAGCATCCCCTATACAAATAGTTTGATCCACTTTATCTCAACCACTTCTTTGACAAATTCATATTCTCATCTGTGCTGCCCTCCCTTTAGTTGAAAACAGGTCTGTTCAGGATAGCTTTGAAAATAAGTCACTGTCCAGTATCGGGAAAACAAACAAAATCCTAGATAATCATACTCTCTCAGCAGATTATAAGATGTGGGTCACATACATGGAAATTGAACAGTACACCAAATGACGACAGAAGAGCTCGGTCCTCATTCTGGCTGACACTGTTCAGAAGTGGCTTCTTGGCTAAATCCCATATACTTACTATGTCCCTTTTTCTATTCCTATAAAACTGGGCATTGGGCTAGTTAATTTTAAGATCACTGTAGCCCTCAAATTCTAACAAATTCCATTCTTTGACACTGATACTTTTGTTTTGTTCTCTTTGTGTAAATACATCAAATGGGCTATTTCCCCAATACCATGGCTCTGACCTCAAAGAATGACCATCAACAGGATGTTTTCCAATTGGGACAATTCAAAAGTTGGCTTTCTTAATCAAAAAAAAAAGAAAAAGAAAAATTAAATTAAAAAAAAAAAGTCATTGGCCCAGCTTCATTCTTCCAGGTAAAAGGTTTATTGTTTTAGTTCTCTTCTTTCCATCAGTTCTCAATCATCATCCCATCCCCTCCAGTAAGGATGATCAATCCATCTCTATGCCATTTTAGAGTCACCCCCTCTCTGAGACTTTATGCTCTAAATGAACATCTCTAATCATTATTAGATCTGACAAGCTTAAGTCACACGTTTTTAACTCAAGTGGAAACTGCTCAGATGTGCACAGAAAAGATCCGGGACTTTGAAGCAGCAGCAAACAATGAGGAAGAGGACACAGATGCTAGTCTCAGTCTCCAAGAGGGTTTCAAGGAGGGATTTATGGGCCAAATTTAAGATTCCAGAGGACTAAGGGTAGAATTCACAATGGGCTGTGTAATCCTTTATAAGAAAATCTTAAAATCCCAAGGAGCTTAGAGCTTTCATCTCATGTAGCTTTTGTCAAGAGTGCTCCTTGGGTAAACACAGTAGTTCTTTTGGAGAGGGGCATAAAATCTTTGAGGAAGAACTTTATACAGAACCTATCACCAGCATGAAAAATGTCCGTGAGTTTCAGACCATGTCCACCCAACTGTAATGGAGCCTCTTTGATTATAGGAAATAACTGAATTCAACTAAACTATTAAACTCAAATAAGGATGAAACAAGACCCTGAAGGTATTATTCTGATCCTTTGTGGCTTCTTTGGTAAAGACTGGAATCCTGGACTTACGTACTGGGTACAAAGCTGGAAAACAGAGCCCTTGTCTTGACTTAACTACTTTAGGATGTTAGATACAACACTTAACCATTTTGGGTCTTGGTTCCTCAACTGTAAGATCAGGACACAGGAGGTACAGTGGACAGAGACTGCGCATCAGAGTCAAATGGCAGATAAAAATGTTTATGGGTAAAGGTGGTTATAAGGACTGGAGGTTGTAGGAACAGGTGCACTGTCTGGTCAAGTCAGATTACTGGTTTCCCTTCTAAATTTATATTTAAGTCCTATTTTCTCTCACCTCCTATCTTGCAATTGATCCCTTACCTCTCTATCCCTTGGTCAGAATTCCTCTTGGTGTACTCTAGTATTTACCTCTTAACTTCCCCATCTTAATGGGCAAAAGTCAAAAAGTCTGATGACGCGCTGTTGGCAAGCATGCAGGCACAAATGCAGCTTATATAGGATTGGTAAAGAGCGTTCCCTGGGACAACTGTTTTGAGAACCATTTGGTGATATAAACTACCTAATTAAGATATAAACTATACCTAAACTTTAACCCAGTCTTTCCACTTCTAAAAATTTATTATACAGATACAATCACTTATATATAAGAATGGATGTTAGAGCAAATTTTATAAAGCAAAAGAATGCAAACTAGCTATAATCGGTAGGTGTTTGGTTCTATATGAACTAAAATGAATTATCTTCAAGGTAGGAAAGAAAAAGAAAAAGAAAAAGAAGAAGAAAAGGGAAGGGGAAGGGAAGGACGGAAGGAGGAAGAGGGAGAGAGAGAATGAGGGAGGGAGGGAGAAAATATGACCCAATTTTTGCAGGAGAACAAAGAACGAACTTATATTACACATATGCTTAAATGCATAGGATATTTCAGGAAGAACACTTGAACTACAACGAGAGCCTGTCTTTTCATTGTTGATGTATAGTCACTATTTTTAAAATAAAAAAAAACAAATTAAAAATGAAAGAAATAAATTAATAGTGCTCACATACACACACACACACACACACACACACACACACACTCATATCCCACCTACTCTTCCAGGGACAAAACTGCTTTCCAAAGTCTGTGTGCCTGGTACAAGGGACACATTTGTCCACCCCATTAAATCTCTCTAGCAGTAAGCTCTAGCTTATCTTCACTTTCAGGGATTCTGTTTCCTCTACAGGGTTGGTGAATGGTGTTCAGTGACGGACTGATGTCTCATTTACTGAATGCCTGCCATGTGCTAGGCATCTTGCTGCTCCTTCTACATGTTATCATATTTAACTTAATTCCCCCAGGAACCCTTGGAAGATAAATATCATTACCTCCAATTTGATAAGTGAAGTTACTGGAGCTCTGGGAGTGCCCACAAGTACACAGCTAGTATCGGGGGGGTGGGAAAGAAATGTAAATCCCTGTTGAACGTCTAGAACCAGGGTGAAGTGAGGTCACGTGATGCATCCTAAAAGGGGGGCCCATTCCAACATCCTTCTAGTGAGTTTTCCTATACTGCATAGCTAAAAAGCTAAACTCTATGCAGCCAGGTTGATCAAAGTTCTGCCAATGAAAGGTAGATTACAGCATCCTGGGGCACTCTCTTGGAGGCCTTTATGCTTTTCAGCGGTGGTTGTGGCAGAGGTCTTAATGCCTTGGCTGCTAGCTTTCTGCACATTCATTTTGCACATCCCATTTTACTGATAAATTAGCAAGAGATTATAGAGGACTATGGGGCAACAGAGAGTAGCTTCCTCATTCTTCAGCTTTTTGTTGAGGGCAAAGTAGCAACTCTTGTAAAGACCTATTCTGTGATGTGGCATTGGCGGACGTTTCTGAAAGCTTTGCTTGCTCGATTGATTCTACAAGCTATTTAACAGTCTATACTACATGCCTTCCAAAGTAGAATGACTGGTGGACTCCACAGTAGGCTCCCTACTAAATCTAAAATTGGATAGATCACAACTTCTGAAAAAGTAGCTACACATTTACACAATCTTATACAACTTAAAGACCTTCTGAGTTATGTACCTCCTGAGTCATGGGTTATAGGTACCAGTGAGCCCCAGGCCCCCAGGTGACTCACTGTGTCTGTTCTGACCACCTGTCCGATGACTACACTCACTTCTAGTCTGCTCAGGGCCATACACACCAACCTCCTCTCTCAAATCTGTTTTCTACTCGGCAGCCAGAGAAAGGCCACAAGATGCAAATTTGGTCCTACTGTTGCCTAAAATTTGTAGGGGCTTCCCTCTGCTCTGAAAATAAACAGTAATTGTTAACAGTGAATATTAGTTAATACTATAGTCTATAAAGTAAATCAGAAATATATGCCTGTAGTTAATACTTTGATCTGTATAATGTCTCAGCCCCCACCGCATACCTGTATGTTCCGATGAGACAGACACACCTGTCGTGCTTACGTTTGATTCCAGATCCTACTATAAGGCTCAACACATAATAAGTTCTCAACAAAGACTGCGGAGTGAATGCTATGGACATCAGAATCCTTGAGCTGCTAAAATTGCATACGTTAGACCTATAGATGATTCAAAATCTCCAACAGGAGTATAACAGGACTATCAAATTAAGGTTAATTTCCGCAAAAAAAAAAAAAAAAAAAAAAAAGTTTAATTCCACCTTCACTGAAGCACCAACTCTGCCGGAGTTATGGTTCAATCATTCTACATCATTTAAACAAAGCAGTCGGTCACCTTTCAGAGTTATACACATTTTTTAATTTAAATATATATATATATTTAAAAGCATGTTTATGCCTCCCATCTATTAATATGCATGTCCCTTATTGGCGAGAATTGTGTCTTTCATATTCTTTCAACAGCACTGAGCATGCTGAGGGCATTTAATAAACATCAAGAAAAAAAATGTCATAACATGTTGAGAGCTATTCAAAGGAAAGACAGTGTATGAAAACAGCAGTAATATTATCTATAAGCAGACATTCCATCCAGCTCCTCCAGGGCAATGTAAAACAAAAGATGACTGTGTTTCTATGTTACCCAATGCTGACAAGGGCTAAAACAAGGAACAATATATAACTATCATAGGGAGGTTTTATAAATAAATCAGAAACCATAGGCATATATGAAGTACAAAATCAATAGGAGAATAGCCAAGGCTCAACCTTTTCCGTAATCCCACATAAAGGCAGGAGAGTAATTCCTTCCCTCTTGACCCCTTTAAGCTCTTTTTCTCTACGGCCATGCACAAAACACCCTTCCCTGCCTCACAACACAACCTTCGACAACACTAAGCCAATAAATTTCATCTTTTGTCCTCAATTCTGTCAAGAATTTGTGCCTTTTCTTCCTTAGTGGTAGCCTCTCATCCTTGAACCCAGAATTTTCCTATAATGACCCTTTCTCAAACCAACCTGTTCTTAGAAAAGGTTTTGGTCTTTTGTGTGTTTTTTTTTTTTAATGAGCTATTTTATACTAAGGTGTAAATGACTGGTATGACTCAATGTCTTAGTTCTTCCAGGAACAACTGCATTTGATCAGGAAATTAAAACTGGAGCCAAATAAATCACTGTCAGAAAACAAATATTGGAGTGTTTTTGTTTTTGTTTTTCTGCTAGCAAGAAGGAAACTTC
This sequence comes from Canis lupus dingo, assembly GCF_003254725.2. Lineage (NCBI taxonomy): Eukaryota > Metazoa > Chordata > Mammalia > Carnivora > Canidae > Canis > Canis lupus. The sequence goes on from NC_064243.1 coordinate 82,626,129, forward strand.
CCTGTGTAACTAAAATCTTCTGTCACAAGGGAGCTACTGACTTCTGAGCAGAGAGTTAGGAGTCAGAAGACGTATATTTTACAATGGCTTTGACCCCAATGAGGAGCTGTGTGGCCTTTCTGAATTCATTCACCACAAACAGTGTCACATGTGCTTGCGACTAAAATTTCCTCCAGACTAATAACTCCAGGCATATAATTTGCTAATTTTTTATGCGTAGTTCTATAGGGTGACCAACCATGCTGGTTTTCCCAGGACTGAGGTATTTCCAGGGACAAAGAACTTGTTTATACTTATACTGGGGCAGTCCCCATCAAATTTGGTCACCCTGATTATGAAGCAGCAACGTCAATGAAACCTGTCTGCCTTGTTCTCCCTCTTACCCTCTCTGAGTTACACATTTACCCCAATTCTGAACTCCCCTTTGGAAGGCTGTTTACCTCCATTCCAGAAATTGTTTTAAAGGAGCAAAAATTTGAAAAGACATTTCACCAAAGAAGATATACAAAAAGCCAATAAGCATGTAAAAAGATGCTCAAATGCAAATTAAAATCATAACGGCACTATATGCACACCCAAATGGCTACAGTTTAAAGGACAGACAATACCAAGCTCTGATGAGATTGTGGAGCACTGTAACTCTCACCCAGTGCTAATGGGAGCATAAAATGGTTCAACATCTTTGGAAGATTGTTTGGTAATTTCCTTTGAAACATACATCCTCCTCATCACCCATAACATTTCATTTCTAGGTATTTACTCCCCCAAAATGAAGTCCTGTTTTGAAGGAAAACTCATTTATAAATGCTTACAGCAGCTTTCTTACTAACAGCCCCAAACTGCAAATATCCATCAACAGGTAAATGGAAAAACAAATTGTGGTATATCCATACAGTGGAAGACCCAGCAATAAAAAGTAACAATTTCAAAACACCATGCTGATACAAAAGAATGCACGTGGTGTAGTTCCACTGATATGAAATCCTAGGACAGGTCATCTATGATGACAGAAAACATCAGTGACAATCTGGGTACAGAGTGGGGATCTATGGGAAAACCTGGAGAAATATGGAACATTGGGAATATTCAGTATCTTTATTGTAGTGGTAATTACATCAGTAACAAGTGCTTCCATGAGCTGGACCCAGGTCACCGTAGGCTTATGAGATCCAACTTCGTATCTTCTCAACACCCTGTTCAATGAGCTCACATTGATAACTTGATATGAACAATTACAGAGTATTAACTTAACCAGGAAAATTTGGCAAAGACTACAAATTAGGGCTTCTTTCCCTCCTGAAGAGTCAGTTGTTTAGTATTTATCAGCATACTGTGGGGTTTAGAGATTTGGCAACATTCATCCCACCTTCTACAAAAATGGCTGCATTCCGGGGTATGTAAATTAGACATCAATAATGGTGACTTGGAAAGTTATAAATCCCCTTCTGCTGTCATCCTGTAGAATGACACTGATTGGAAAACTTAAGAACCCAGGTACCTGGGGCTGGAATCTACCTTCCAGCTCACACCTTTCCCCACACTCTCAGGTGAGACTGGGAAGAACCAAGTCACCAAGGCCACTGGTCTTCCTGACTGATTTCTTCCAATGCCCAATGTTGAAAAGTCAGAAATTTCAACTTGCTGAATTCCATTTAGAGACACAGGCCCTGGATAAACTGCTTCTCCATCATTTAAATGCTGACTGTGATGCCTCTTTTGTGCTTCCCCAAGAATATTAAAACCACTGTAATAATTTGCCTTCTGTGTTCCAGACTCCATAACATTCAAAATAGAACCAAAGAGAGTTTGGCCATGACCACTTTCCTTAATTAAAGTCACCAAGAACCCTCCAACCTTAGGATCTCTGCACCTGGTTTTCCTCTGCCTGGAATACTCTTCTAAATCTCAAATGGTCACAACCTCTCTACTTTCAATTCTTTGGTCAAATGTCCCCTTCTCAGGGAGGCTTTCACTGACCACCCAATTTAAAAGTGCCATCATGCCCTCCAGCGTACCCCACACCCCCTTCCTTGATTTATCTTTTCCTGTAACATTTCTCACCATTTAACACATTACATATTATTTTCATTGATCCCATCTATCATTGGTCTTCCCCTATTAGAATGTTAGCTCCCTAAGGGCAGGGATTTTTATTTGACTCACTGATGGATTAGCCTTACCTCCTCTTAACAGTGCCAGCGAATGTGTAGAACAAATGAATTGCCTCTGCCCTTGGGGAAGTCAAAGAATACTGAGCATGTCTCTAAACCTTTGGGTAAGTTTCTTGCTCATTTCTGCATAACCCTTCCTGTGACACAACCTTAACATACAACGTAACATATGCTATATGCTTACTAAATGCTGAATGAATGAAGTCACCACATGTAAACATGTCCGGAAATTAAGAATTTACCACCAACAACCACTCGCTCACCAGAGTCTGCCTTTATGTTTCTTAATTCCCTTCCTTGTCCCTTCATAGTCAGCGACCTCTTGGAATCACTGAACAAAAGTGATATTTATAACAAGGCTGTTGAATTCATTAAATATTAAGTGAGAAGTCAAGTAAATGTAGAAATCTGATAAACTGTTAATATTTACAGAGTACGAGCTAAGTGGCCAGCACTGCTGCACTGTGTCCTCATCACACAACAGCATGGAGGAAGTATGCAAAAAATCATAGGCTCACAAAGTCTAAGAATTTGCCTAGGGCCACACAGCTGGCAAAGGGTGAAGCGCAGGTGGATGCCAGCTAGCCTAACTCCAGAGCATATATTCTTAACTACTCTGAGAGATGTTTAAAATGAAAGGTTTCTAAGGGCAAATTTCAAACCACAGCTATCCAAGGGTGCCTGAGTGGCTCAGTCGATTAAGTGTCTGACTCTTGGTTTCCGCTTAGGTGGTGATCTTGGAGTCATGACATCAGGGTCATGGGATGGAGCCCTGTATCAGCCTCTGCAGTGAATGCAGTTGGCTTGAGGTTTTCTCTCCCTCTCTCTCCACACTTCCTGCTAACATGCTGTCTCTCTCTCTGTACAATAAATAAATAAATAATTAAAATCACAGCTACCCAGAGATCTCAGTTACCCAGAAGACAGTGTTCCTAAGAGCTGTACACAGAGGGGATGTCTCCTAGGGATATTTCTATCTACTTTGAGCAGATGCAAAAGAAAGTATCTTCATATGAGAAAGTATCTTTAAAGCATATCTTCACAAGTTCAAAGGGCATTCCAAGTTGAACAAGTAATATCTGGCACGACTCATCTTAGATACAATTGTACAGGGCCATGGAATGCTACAAAATAACACGAACGATATCTTTCTTAGACTTTAGTTTCAGTCAATCTCTCAGAGAATACTTGTGATTTCTTCCTAATTTCCTTCAGGTTCAAGGCTCAGCATTTGAGCTCTTCAGACAAGTCTTGAGAAAATGGCATTAGAGCAAAAGCACTATAGTAATTTTTTTTTTTAATCAGGGTGCTCAAGGAAAGATGTATCATCTGTGTGATTTCAGAGTAATGTCCTAAGATATACAGGCATGGGAGGAGTTGAATAGTCCTCACATCCCAATTCCCAGAACCTATGAAGAACTATCACTGGATATGGCCAAAGGGACTTTGCAGCTCCAATTGAGGATTTTGAGATTGGGAGATTATCCTGGATTATCTGGGTGGATCCAATGTAATCTCAGGGGGGCTTAGAAAGGGAAGGCAGCAAAGTCAGAGAAGATGTGATGGTGGAAGCAGAGGACAGAGACAGAGATGGAAGCACAGACAGAGGTGGTGGGGAGAGAAATAAAGAGAGAGAGGGAGAGATAGACGGAGAGTTTAAAATGCTATGTCACTGGTTCTGAAGGAGGAAGAAAGAACCACAAACCAGACCATGTAGATGGCCTTTGGAGGCTGAAAAAAGCAAGGAAATGAGTCTTCTCTAGACTCTCCAGAAGGGACACAACTCTGATGACACAGCTTCATTTTAAGGTCAGGACCTCCAGCCACCAGGACTGTAAGATAATACATTTGTGTTGTTTCAAGCCACTAAGTGGTTAGTCATTTGCTACAACAGCAAGGGGAAACTACCAGAAGGCAGAACCAGCAACTCCCTCAGTAGACATCTGCAAGAAGCCAAGGAAATGAAACTGGACTATGGGTATTTGGAGCCTATTTATATTTCCTTATTCTCAGGACCCTCTGGGTATTCAGTTATCAGTCCCCAAAGAACTGTATCAATCTCAGAAGAGTATTGAATATTGCCCCAGCATTCTGCTAAGCTCTGTATTAGCTTAATACAAGGTTAATCCTAAAAAAACCCCCACAAAACACAAAAAAAATCCTGAAAAACCAAGACACTTGCCCAGCAAAAGAGAACGAGCAAATGGCTTATTTTCTTGAAAGCCACTATGCAGCTCACAGTACTAATCACCAAAGTTACCACTTAGTGATGTTTTCCTACATTATCTTTCCAACAAAGGAAGAATTATTCTAATTGTAGGCAGGAGGAAATGGAGTCCATAGACGGAGAAGGTCTAAGTTACATGCCCGAATGAGAAAGTATCTGAGTCTGATCCCAAAAATCTAAGCTTTTGCTACAGCACTTTGACTTTTGCCTGAAATACATTCAAAGGGTTTGGTTCACCGTATGTGATTCAATGGGCACACTCAAATATTCCCACCCCGAGCCACCTCCTTGCCCTCACTAATACAAGGCCTCATTATTTCATTCTAAAGCTTCCTCATCAGCAGAATGTGAGAGAATCTAGGTCCCTGTAGTTCATCTTAAGAGCAAGTAATCAAAAACATCTTACTGCAAATCCCGAACAAGCAAGAAATAGATACAATTTCACCAAGGAAAAGTAAAACAGAGAAAACAGAGTAAGCAACAACTTTTCCCAATTTCAGGTGAGAAATCTATAGCCTGCCCCACAATTCACACGAGACATGAGACTTGTCTCAAAGCAAATCACAGAATATCAGAATTGGAAAACAAAAAACAAAACAAAACAAAACAAAAAACCGTACTTTAGCAGGATTTTAATCTGACTTAGCCCGCTGATGTGAATCCATCCTTCAAACTGGTATACAGGACTGTATTTCCTGGGGTAGCCCATTTATCAGAAACTTCTCCCAGATAATTAGCCTAAATCCACTTACTAGTCTTGGTTCTAGCCTGTGGAGCCAACCCAGAAGGGTCAATCCCTCCTCTACAAACCAGAGAGCCAACACATCCCTCCTGGATCTTCCCCGTTCTTGGCTGAACATCCAAGTTGTTTGGTTTTTTTGTTTGTTTGTTTGTTTGTTTTGTTTTTGCCTCATGCAACAAGTCTTCCCAGGACTTGCTTTCTTTAGACAAGCCAACATGTATGATAGCTCCCCAGGAAAGTTGGAAACCAGAGCATTAACACATGTCATTTCCAGGTATGATAGCGCCAGGATGCAGTCCATAATAACTCCATGACTTCTCCTGGTTATGTTCTTCTACTTAGAAGTAGCTTAAAATTGAAATATTTTTAGCAGAATGAACTTGGCCAACTAAAAAGTCCTCAGAAACCTTTTTTTCATGTGATTCTCTTCTACTCTATATTTTAATTTCTTAGGTGTCAATGTAAATGAGAACCTTGAATGTCAGTTTCTATATTCTGCTCTATATTTTTCCAGCCTGCTGAGACACTAATGTATTTACTGAGTGTATATACAACGTGCCAAGCACCGATCCAAAGACACTACAGATAGAGCAAACAAAACAAAGCCTCTACTAAAATGCAGATAACTTTCTGACTTGACTCTGACAACTCCAGTATGTCAACTGCAAGTTTGAAAGTTGTATCTTCTTTACTCAATCAAAATATCTCCCCAAAAGGAACTCTATAAATAATTTTTCATGCTGGTATATTAAAGATTGGGTCCAGCATCCAACATATATGATGTTTGTAACAGTTCTTTAAGAATGAACTATAAATGGCATTAGGCTTTTATTTTCTTTAATCCCTTTTTTGAAAAAAAAAAAATTCCCTTTTTTGTCCAAAATGAGTAATTATGTCCTTCATGTAAAATAATCCTTGTATATTCCTCAGATAAGAACATTCATTACAGCTATTTATAGTCAGCTATTCTTTTACAAAGTTCTTAAAAACCCATCTGTAAGTAATTTCTGGAGAAACTAAAAGAAGTTATTGTTTAATATTTAAGCTATTCCACCTGCTTGTAAGACACACATCGCACGCCCACAAAGGAAATCGTCCAAGAGAGGCCGAGGGAGAGAGAGTACATGTAGCCTGCATTTAGGTCTGCATTATTTTCATTACGGATCACCTTAGCAACTTGAAGCATTTCCACATATATGGAAACAAACAGAGAATAGTACATATTTTGATAGGTGGAAGTGTTTCTGGAATTACTCCTGGAATGGTAAATCTTTTCTTCAGATTCAATAACTCTCAACTCCTATTATACATTAGAATTATATGGGCACTAAATAAAATACTAATGTTGGCTCCCCCAATAATCACACTGGAGCTTCTGACTTAAGCATCTGAGTTAAGGCCAGGGTATCAGGATTTTTTAAGAGCTTTCTAGGTGATTCTAGCATACAACCAAGATGAAAAATCACTGTTCTAATCCATCCATCTCATTCTGCAAGAACAGAACAATTACTCAGTGTTTGGCAATCTCCATTCAGATATTCCCATCTAATTAACTAACATACATTTAAATGAGAAATATCTCTAATTAATTTGACTTTAACACCAGTGTAACTGGCATGCTTTCCTCTTTTATTCATTTATTTCAAAAGCCCTCCTTGCCTTCAAAAAAAAAAAAATGGAAAAATGTACTTAGTATATAACCAGATTTAGAATTCCTAATGTTTTATCATATTGGTAAACAGAGGCTATATTGAGCTCTATGGCATTTTAAGTAATATATTTATTCTTACAAGGGAAGATTTTGAGTGTAAAGGCCGTAAGCATTCAAAACGTATGGTAGAGACTAAGTATATTCAGGACAGTTGATGGCTTTGTTATCATCAATTAAAAAAAAAAAAAAAAACCTTACTAGAAAGTGTCACAATCCCAGATTTCAAAACATACTACAAAGCTAAGTAAACAAAATGGTATGGTGCTATCTCAAAAATCGATACACAGATCAATGGAACAGAACAGAGATCCCAGAAATAAACCCACAACTATATGGTCAATAAATCTACCATAAAGGAGGTAAGAATATACAAGGCAGAAAAGACAATCTCTTTAACAAATAGTGCTGGGAGAACTGGACAGCTACGTGCAAAATAATGGAATTAGACCACTTTCTTACACCATATAGAAAAATAAACTCAAAATGGATTAAAGACCTGAAACCATAAAACAGCTAAAAGAAAACATAGGCAGTGATCTCCTGGACATCGGCCTTAGCAACATATTTCTGGATATGTCTCCTCAGGCAAGGGAAACAAAAGCAAAAATAAACTATTGGGATTACATCAAAATAAAAAGCTTCTGCACAATGAAGGAAAACCTCAACAAAACAAAAAGGCAACCTACTGAATTTGCAAATGATATATCTGACAAGGGGCTAATAGCCAAAATAAATAAAGAACTTATACAACTAAAAAAAAAAAAAAAAAAAAAAAAAAGAACTTATACAACTCAACACCAAAAAAAAAAAAAACAATAATAATAACCTAATAAGAAAAATATGGGTAGAGGATCTGAATAGACATTCTTACCAAGGAAGACATACAGATGGCCAATAGACACATGGAAAGATGTTCAACATCACTCCTCATCAGAGAAATGCAAATTAAAACCACAATGAGAGATCTCCTCACACCAGTCAGAATGGCTGGTATCAAAGACACAAAAGATAACAAGTGTTAGCAGGGATATGGAGAAAAGGGAGCCTTTGTGCACTCTTCACGGGAATGTAAATTGGTACAATCACCATGGAAAACAGTTATGGAGATTCCTCAAAAAATTAAAAGTAGTACCACCATTTGATCCAGCAATTCCACTTCTGGGTATTTATCTGAAGGAAACAAAGACACTAACTCGAAAAGACATATGCACCCCCATGTTCAGTGCAGTCTTATTTATGATAGCCAAGATATGGAAGCAACCCAAGTGTTCACTGATAGATGAATGCATAAAGATGTGCCATAAGAAAGAATACGGCCTGCCGTTTGCCACAACATGGATGGAACTAGAGGGTATTATGCTAAGCAAAATAAGAGAGACAGAGAAAGACACATACCATATGATTTCACTTATATGTGGAATCCAAGAAACAAACAAATGAACTCTTAAATACAGAGAACAAATTGGCAGTTGCTAGAAGGGATGCAGGTGGGAGATGGGTGAAATAGATAAAGGGGATGAAAAGATACAAACTTCCACTTACTGAAAAAAAAATATTAGGAGAAGTTTCCCCCTATCTTTGATAATGCCTGTTCACAGATGCCTTGTACATTTGTCCTCATCTTGGTCCTTCCTGGAGATTGAAAGAGGTAGCATTTGCAGGGTAGTGACCCCCCCAAATGGGCCCAGAGCAGGGGATAAGTAATTGCATCTATGACGTAATGACAGAGGAAAAGAAGGTGAGGTTTCCAGCCAGATGTGAAGTTCTGCATCTAGGCAGATGGGTGGTTGGGGTCCTATTTTTACAGCTCATGAGACTCTGCCACTGTGGGCAGATACTGGCCAGCTGTAGGAATTAAAGATGTCATAAATATACATCTACTAAAATAGAGAAAATAATAGGAAAAAAATGCCAATACCAAGTGATGGTGAGGATGTGAGTAAATGAAAGGCTCATACATAGTTGCAGGGAATCCTTGAAATACAGGTTAGCAGTTTTTTTTCAAAAACTAAACATTCACTCCCTAGATGACCCAGAAATCCTACTCCTAAATATAATCCCCAAGAAAACCAAAAACTTATATTTACACACAAACTTGTACACCAATATTTATAGTGGCTTTAGTCATAATCACTGAAAACTAGGAACAACTCAATGTCCTACAACCAGTGAATGGATAAACAAACTGGTAGATCCATACAACACAAAACTTTTCATCAATAAAAAGGGCCAACCTACTGATTAATTAATCAAGGATGAATCTCAAATACATTATAGCAAGGGAAAAAAGCCAGGCTCAAAAGGTTGCATACAGTATTATTCTATTTATAACAAATTTGAAAAAAGGCAATATAGACCAGAAAATACATTAGTGGTTGCCAGGAGTGAGGGGTAACAGCAAGAGGCTGATTACAAAGGAGTATGACAAAAGTCTTTTAAGGAGACAAAATTGTTCTTTATCGTTCTTACAAAGATGGTTACATGACTATGTGCATTTGTCAAAACTTAGAGAACTGTACATACACTTTACTATATGCAAATCATATTTTTTAAGATGTTATTTATTTATTCATGAGAGACACAGGAGAGCCAGAGGCAGAGACACAGGCAGAGGGAGAAGCAGGCTCCATGCAGGGAGCCTGATGTGGGACTTGATCCCAGGACTCCAGGATCATGCCCTGAGCCGAAGGCAGACACTCAACCGCTGAGCCACCCAGGCATCCCACAAATCATACTCCAATAAACCTGATCCATTTCTTAAGTCCATAAGGAAAAGCTCGGTCAAAGTGAGCTTATTGGAAAGGGGATACAAATGAAAAAGCAAAATGTTAAAAGTTGTCTGGGTGAAAATATATCATCAAATTGACTTTCCTCAATTGAGGTGCTTCCCTAAAGCTATAGTAACCATTTCAACACTTGGAATTACAACATGCAAACAGCAACCCTGAGAATTATTCAGAAGATATAAAGCTTTATCAAAGGAATGGAGCATTTCGACACTTCTTAGTACAAAAGTACTGCTTTTCTCTAACGTGACAACTTAGGCACAACAAAATATGACTGAATGTGCTAAATGAACTACTGTAAACTCTGAAAATATGGCTGGCGATTTTGAAACAAAGATGAGAATGCTCAAATGGCTCAGGATCTCTTCAGTGCCATTAACCACACACTTAATAACAGTGCTTTGAAAGTAAGTAAAAATCTATGAATCAGTGACTCTCCAAGTATGGCCCTGGGACCAGAAGCATCAGACCAGTAGTACTGGCATCACCTACAAATTAAGTAGAAAGACACATTGACGTGCCCCACCCCAACCTAAACAGAATCTAGTCATTGCCCTGTTGAACCAACTCAAGAGGAAGAGACAAGGAAATGGCAACTATGCATGACTGACGAAGTAACTTTTTTTTTTAAGATTGATTGGTTTAGAGAAACAGCACATGCATGTGCGTGTGAGCAAGAGGAGAGGCAGAGGGTGAGAGAATCCTCCCGCAGACACACCACATTGAACTCTGATCCTAACACAGGCTTTGATCTCATAACCCTGAGATCAGGACCGGAGCTAAAACCAAGAGTTCGGAAGCTCAACCCCCTGAGCCAACCAGGCACTCCTAATGATGAAGCAACATTTTAAAAAGGACATGAGCACATCATTCTCTCTCTTGACTGGTGCAGTCAGGATGAAGTATAAACCTACCCTTCCACGTGGCCATCCGATCTGCATAGTTACAAAGGGGCTTAATTCTAGGTTTTACCCTTTTAATAATACTAAGAGCCCATCTCAGTTTACAATAAAATCAGGTTTCAAGTAGAATTCTATCCAAACTCAATTCTGGAAGATAATTAAAAACATTAATAATGTTTGCAGCACTAAAAGAGGTGTAGTTATCTGTGATAGATCAGTTCATTTCAGAACCAAGTGAGTTAAGTTTCGGAACTTAAATTTCACAAGTGATATACATGTTAATAATTATAACTATTAAAAATTAAAAGTTGTCCTTCAATAACCATTGGGTCCTGTCATATCCTAATTTACATGTACTATATCTTCTTAGCTTCTGCTTCCCATACAGAAGGATCAGTGACAATTCCCAAATTTTCAGTAAATGTCTCAAGCCATAAAGATCAGGTCTTTTTCCTCTTCAAGAAAAAAGGTTTTGCTGTCTCAACAGATGTCTTTGTAGCAAAAATGTTATTTTCATCCATCTGAATGAGGGTTCATTAAGCACAAAGAGGATTAAGTCATCCCCAATATCACCATAATTATGTCCACAGATATGCTCACTTTATTTAATTTTTTAAAGATTTTTTATTAAAAAAATATAAAAAAATTATTTACTTTTTTGAGACAGAGGGGAGGGAGAGAGAGAGAGCATAAGCAAGGGGCAGAGGCAGAGAGAGAAGTAGGCTCCCAGCTGAGCTGGAAGCCTGATGTGGGGCTATATCCCAGGACCCTGAGATCATGACCTGAGCCAAGGGCAGATGCTTAACCAACTGAGCTGAGCCATCCAGGTGCCCCAATATGCTGTTTATAAAACAAGGTTTTATTTCCATTAAATTATGAACATCTCCTCTTGGGAGTCCTGCTTTAGTCACATTATCTGTCCATGATATTCAAAACCTTCAAATTCATAATTTTGCATGAATGCACTATCTGGCCTTTCAATCACCCCGGGGCAAATATTTAATACGATGCTACTTCTCAGTTGACATCCAGTTCTTCAGGAGATGCATGGGTCACAGGCAACAAAATCCGATCACTGGCTTAAGCAAAATACTACCAGGGTAGATCTATTGCCTCTCACCTACACACACACACACACACACACACACACACACACACACACACTTGGCCCCAAAACCTTAAAAAAAAAAAAAAAAAAAAAACCGCCGGTGTTTTGGATTATCTGCATGTTTTAGCTCCACTGTCTATTTTAAGAATTTTACAACCTTATAAACAGGATAAATAACTCATTGGGCCACATGTGTTTGTCTTCTTCCATCCCATGTAACAATAGCTTATATTCCACATGCTGTTTCCACCTTTAAAGTGTTTCTCCATATATGGTTATACAGAGGGCACTAAGATAATGTCATACCACTTAGTAAAACTGGCCTGTTACTTCTTGTCACATATATAGTACAACCAAAAATGTCCGTATTTGGCCCATAAGGAGACAGATCTGTCTCCTGTCTACCTTTCTAGGGCCATTTCCTACCACCTCCACCTCATTCACTGGGCTCCAACCCCACTGACCTTCTATGTAGCCTCAGGATATTTGCACTTGTTACTCCAACCCCCTGGAATTCCCTTTTTCCCATTCTCCTATTGTCTAATCCATTCTAGTCTTTTAGATCTGAGCTCAAACATCACTTCCTCAGAAAAAGTCTTCTCTGAGCTCCCAGCTAACTTCCCAGTTACTCTCTATCTGGCTAAGCTGTTTATTTCCTCACTAATTTTTAAATACTGGGATACTGCCTGTACTCATCATAGTGCTTGGCACACAGTATGCCCAATAAGCACTTATAAAATGAGTGAGTGAGTGAATGAATACCATGAAATAAGAATTACTATCCAGATTTGCCAAATAATACAACTGAGGCCCAGGTAAATACAGGGATTTACCCAACCTTTTACTGTAACCAAGTGATAGGCACAAGATTTTTCTGACACCGAGCTCAGTATCATTTTCACTATTCTATACCAAACCTAAGGAGGCTAAAGAATATCATAATTTGTGCTTGGAGTCATATTCTCAATTTTTATTAAAGGTTCAACTCCAACCTGATTAACTTTAGGATTAATAACTTTATCTCAACAATTCCTGAGCCTGGCTAAAGCACCAAGCTTTTAATTTTTTTTCTTACCATAAAATGTCCATTGACCTTTATCTCAGCAGTTTGCTGGGTCTTAAATATATGTCAAATAAACCCAAAACGAGAGTTTAAACAACCATTATGCCTACCAAGTAAATGTTTGTATCCATAAAATAGAAAGTTAGAAGTGATGTTTAAGAAAATATACTCGGTGCAGTAGATTGAGTTTTAAGTTATCTCTGTTCTATCATTCCTAAGTACTTACTGTTGACATAAAAGATAAACCCAATACAGTGTTTTGCCAAAAGAATCATTGCAATGTTTACAGGTTTTTGCAGTAACTGAAGAAATATACTTATCTGGACAAATACCTCATATCTGGATAAATGAAGAAAAAGTATATATATATTTTTTTCACTTTCTATATGAGGCTTCCACAGGACTGAAAATTAATCCATGAATTATTTTAATATTCCAAACACTGGTTACTGCCTGATTGCTACATTTGTATTGCTCAAACAGATGCAGGCAATTTAGAAGAAGAGCAGGGCTTCACCAGTTTTCCTCCCTCTTAGTTCAAACATGCCAACATTCTGTAGCTAAGTTGTGAAATAGGTTTAAAGCCCCAATAAACTAAAGTGATAAAGACCCAGAGTGGAGAATGGTCCGGGCAGCCACAGCATTTACTCCCATTTCAAATACATCATGGTAATTTCAATTCTCACCATGGCTGCATTAGATATGCTGGTGTGTCACTATTCTGTTGTTTTTGCGAGTGATGAACTTCCAGAGATCTATAAAAAAGAAACTTACATGCTCAATGCAAGGGATGCAGCAATTGACACCTCATTGCACAGTTTAACAAAATCCATTAATACAGTCAGGATCAGCCATAGAACATCCAGTTTAGCTTGCAGTCACTGGTAAAGGCACCCCCATTATAACATGACCATATTCCTACTTGCAAACGGGATTACTACACCTACCTTTCCCAACATGAGCCTTCTGACTTTCCTCAGGGAAGAGTTCTCTGGTTCCAGGGACCCACTGAGATGGTCATGCTTTAGATATGAGATCAATTATTTCTCTTCCTACTCTACAGCCACCATGGTAGGACTGACATTTTGCTGTATCAAAGGCAGGAAAAAATATCTAATGTTTCCCTTCAAGGTATTTTAATAAAAGGGTAAAACAGATTTTCACAGAACTAGAGGAAAAAAAATTGTGCCTCCAAAATCAGCTTCTTTGTTCATACGCCACATACCTATATATTCAAACTCCCTTGTCTAAATTTTCCCACATGTGTATCTCCTAAAGACAGTCTCTGATAAAAAAATTAGAAAAAAATTAATTAAAAAATTAGCAATAATTATTAAAGAAATGCATATACATCCTACAAAAGATCAAGATGACTAGAAAAGTAAGTTTCTCTACGTTACTGATAAGGCGGGTGCCTTAGGTGCCTCAGGGGGTGCCTTTTATAATTGGAACTTGAAGACACTGGAACTCAGATCTGCTAAATTCCAAGTCCAGTACTTTACCCATGCCTCTTATCTTTGGGCCTCAGTTTCTTTTATCTTTATAGTGGGGGTGGGCACAACATTGCCACAACTCTAAAACCCAATGGTTTTAATCACCTAAGGGGCATTTACAGTTTAGGAGATATTATTAGGACCCTTCTCAAGCCACAGAATGTTGCAAATGGCATTTCTTTCAAGATAAACAAATTACCATTATTTAATACACCCTCTACCTCCATTCCACACACTTTCTTCCCAACTATAAGGAATAACCAAACATAATATGGTAATGTGGGGACAAAAGACAGTGCCTTAGTGGAATGCTGGATCCAGCAAGATTCAAGCAATAAACTTTATGGAACTTTGCCATACTCTCGTATCACAAAGCCCTTTATGATAACCCTCAAGTAAATCCATCTGGTTGAGTTAATAATTAGTTTAAATCTGTTACAAGTTAATGATGCCCAGACAAGTCATTCTGGGTACATGATGATACAGCGAATTTGTGATATAATTTACAGATAATATTTTGCACTGCCTTTCATTTTTCTCTATTTCCTACTCTGATTAGAAAATAAAGTCATTAAAGAACAAGCAGGGGCAGCCCTGGTGGCTCAGCGGCATAGCACCGCCTTCAGCCCAGGGCGTGATCCTGGAGACCCGGGATCGAGTACCACGTCGGGCTCCCTGCATGGAGCCTGCTTCTCCCTCTGCCTGTGTCTCTGCCTCTCTCTTTCTCTCTCTCTGCGTGTGTCTCTCATGAATAAATAAATAGAATCTTAAAAAAAAAAAAAAGAATGACTTATTAAAAAAAAAACAAGCAGGACCTTCAAATAAGACAGATATACCTATTGGCTGAATTCAAAGGGAAAAAAAAACATTCTCAGGAATCACATAGGGTTTCAGAAGGACCTCAAAAGCTGAGACAGATCCCAGGCCATTTCCATATTTTAAGATGCCTGTTGTATTATAAAATAAAGAAATGCTAAAATATGTAGCATATTTATTTAGTACAAAAATATAGCTATGCTATTCACCAGATAGTTTCAGAATGTGCAATGCATATTCATTTGTAGTGTACTTACTATAAACAGCGTAGTAATGAGACATGAGATGGAAGTTTTCATACGGACATTGTATTTCAATTCAACGAGAACACAAAACTGTAGGTAAAGGCTCACTAGGAGATATTTTGGAAATATCAAACCTGCAAGCTAAATGATCTTCCAGTCCATGGTCTCCAGGATCCTGTCTCTTGGGTAAGATCCTAGGGTTCACTTAAATGTCTATTATATGGCCATGGCCTTTCAATATCCATCACACAAAAAGAGCACACAAATATGGGACCCTCTAAGTTACCTATTTGGGAAGCTCTGTATGTGTGTATCATATAAAGATCATTCCCCTCTCGAACACAGAGAGGTTGTAATTTAGCAAAATCTGACCACTGAGGCTGGAATCATCAAAATGCAATGGGGTTGAAAATGAGTTAATGATTCATGGGTTTTGATGGTAATGAAAAGAGAGAAGGCTGAGGTCAGAGTTGGTTGGTGGGGTGGAGGGGAGGGGATGTACTGGGGTAGAGAATAGATTCCTCAGGAAAAGAGAAGCTCTGAGCTCTCTGGGAACCACCAACATACCAGGTGCCAAGCACAGGGGTTGTTCTCAACCCTGCCTGCGTATTTAAGAAAACTGATGCCCAGACCCCATCTAAGGCCAATTAAGTTCAGTGTAGGATCCCAGGTGACCGGAATGTGTAGACAGGGAATGAAAACCACTGAGTCAGGAGGGTTGAGGATCAGGGAAAGAAAAGGCCATGTAGAACAGCTCCTGTAAACATGATTTGGGAACTGTAAGGAGACAGAGCCAGTGTGTTCTAGAAGAGAGCTGGTATGGGAATGGGACAGGGTAAGAGGTATCCAGAGATAGAACTCTTGTTTATGAACCAACAGAGGGTAAGGACATAGTGCTGGAGAAGAAAGGACACTCAGATGATTGAAGCTATGGCAAGTTAAATTCAGACAACATTCTTTCTTACATTCTTCCCAGACCTGCTCAATCAGAACCTGCATTTTAACAAGGTCCCCAAGGGACTTAAATGCACAAACGTGAGAAGCACCAATCTATAGACTCGACCTCCCCTTTCCAGTTCACTTCCCATGACCTCCCCAGCCCATCTGCTACCAGACTCTCTCATGCAGCATCACTGCTCTTCCTCCTCTTCCTTCTACATATCTGGTTCTCGGGACGCCTGGGTGGCTCAGTGGTTGAGTGTCTGCCTTTTGGCTCAGGTCATTTTCCCAGGATTCTGGGATTGAGTCCTACATCGGACTCTATGCAGGGAGCCGCTTCTCTCTCTGCCTGTGTCTCTACCTCTGCGTGTGTGTGTGTGTGTGTGTGTGTGTGTGTGTGTCTCACAGATAAATAAATAGAATCTTAAAAAAAAATATCCAGCTCTCTCCTGTCCAGGGCCTTTGCACTTGTTGGGTCCTCTACCAGAATGTGTTTCCCCCAGGTAACTGTAAGGCTCATTTCTTTACCTCACCTTCTCCAGCTCCTTCCTCAGGTCATCTTCTCCAGGAAGACTTCCCTAGCCCTACTGTTTATAACTGGGAAAAAAAAAAAATGTCCAGACATCCCCCCTTCCCTGGTCTCTGTCCACAGCACTTACTGCCAACTGACATACTTGTGCTTTTCTACTCAACTGTTTATCAACAATCTCCCTAGGGGTAGATTGCAAAATATGGCCACATTCTTTGCATCTCTTCCTACGAAGGAGGGAAGTTTATGTCCCCGCCTCTTGAAGCTGGGTTTGGTCATATGGCTTGTTTTGACTTAGGGAATGGCAGTCAGTTAGATACCAGCAGAAATTTGAGGAGGGCTTCCACTGCAGCCAGAGAGCCACTCTCTCTGGCTGCAAGGGTACCTTACCGTCCCCACAGGAAGAAGCAACCCAAGCCTGCCTGTGATGGGTAATGGGAGGCACATGGCCAGTTATACCCCCATAATCCAAGCCAGTACCCAGCACCAGCCTTCACTAGGTGAGTGAAGGCATCTAAAACCAACTGGCTGACCCACCAGTTGACTGAAGAACCTACCAGTCCATTCCCAGCCTCACAGCAATCATGATTACTTGTTCTTACCACTGGGTTTGGGGTGATTTGTTTTGAAGCATGCCGGTACACTCCTTCTAGGAGTATTTAAATTACAAGAAGTAGAGATTTTTGTGCCCAGCTGCATCTCCAGGGCTTAGAGTACTTAGCATACTGTGGATATTCTAAAACACTTGAAATGAATGCTAAAAGACAGACAAAGAAAAAAATTACAAGTGAAGGAAGTAAATGCCAGGGATGGCCTCCCTGGCTGAGAGACTAGAAGGCAGGAGAAGGAGGACCTTCTGGGTTCATTAGAACCTTGGTCTCTCTTCAGAGTCAGAGTGAAACTAAGTAAGATTCTGACGACTTTGGTAACAGACTATTTTAGCAAAAATAAAAAAAATTCACATGCTCACATGCACTGTTTCAAGTGTATTCAAAATAGTCCTAGTTTCGTGGTGCTTAACTTGTCTGAGACCGCACAACCATGTGACCTTTAGAATATTTTTCACATTATGCAGCACTTACCCTCCTCGTTTTAAGTTATTCTGATTTTTAACAGCTCGCAAATCGGCGAACCAAATCACTGCATGTTGCTTCAATTCTGTCTTGCCAAAGAAGAAAAATCTGCTGCTTTGGATTCGTTTCAACAGTTGGAAATTCAGGCCATAACATTTTAAATCTCAGATGTTCCCCGCTGTGTCCACATCACATAAATCACTAAGTGCACAGATACCCACGTTTGGGAAGCCAGTTCTCTAACAACTGAGGCATAACGGCCAGCGGAATGGGGCGGCAAATTTAAGTGGATTCTGCAGCAGTGGGTGTCATAATTCTGAAAGCACAGTGCGCCCTCAAAAAGGCACAAGCAAGTGTGACCAGCAAGCAGAAAGCATGCTCCTTATTAAGCAACCACTCGAGGTAAAAAGGTAACATGTTGTTTTCATTTCGCGGGGGAAAATAAGACAAGCTGCAATGCACTAAGTTTCTATCTTCTTGGAAAAGAACAAACCTTCTATTTTGTAAAGAGGCTTACGGGTCCTGAACAGGTACATCTAGACTCATGGAGCAAGCTTCATCCCAAGGGCTGGCGAGGCCAGATAGAAGCAACTCTGTCCAATTAGGCTCTGGTACCTTTAGGCTTTCTTTCAGGAAATGCAAATCTCTAAGCAACAGAACTGCATACATACATTTGGAAATACCTATATCTGGCTTCTGATTTTTTTTGATCTATCTAATTATCACTTGCATAATGAGCAAAATGTAGACAAGACCACTGAGGTCTTCCTATTATGTCACAGGGATCTTATCCAGAGCATCACAGAATTTTATCTCCTCTTCCTATCATGTACATTAGCCTATACTGTGCGCAAGGCCACGGAGAAAAGCTAGTGTATTTCTGCCTTAGTTGGAATGAGCAAGGTTCCACAGCAAGGAACACAGGAACCCATGCATCTCAGTGATTTAGAACAACAAAGGCTTGTTTCCAGTTCGTGTTACCTGTCCACAGTGCATTGGCTGGGAGTGCAGTTCATCAGGTCCCGTAAGGACCCTGGCTAATGAATGGAGTTCTGCAGATCACAGCCAATCATGCCCACACTGTTAAAGATGGGACACATGTCACTTGTGCTCCCATTTCCAACATTTTGACGTTGGCCAGCGGAAATTACAGTAGGGAAGTATACCAAAAGTAGGGAAGTACAGTCCTATCACATGGCAAGGAAAACCAGAAATATTCAGTGGGCCATACTCATGTCTGCTGCAGTTTCCATTTACCCTCTGCCTTTATTTATTCACAGCCATTTATCCATTTCAGAATATTTTTCCGAGGGCATTTTAACTACAGAGCGCTCCTCCAGGCACCATATGCAAAACAAAGATGGACCAGAAAAAAAATCCTGTCTTTAAGGAGATTGCTCTCTAGCGTGCGCGCACACACATACACACACACACACAGTATAGGATCTAAATATGTCAAATACCAGGGAAAAGAAGCTTGCAAATTTCAATGAGAATTTAAAGGAAGGAGGTTTTAGCTACAGGCAAGATCCCTCAAGGAGATACCATCTGAGAAGGGCTTTACAGAATGAGCGCTGCAGGTGACAGTGTCCAGGCAGTGGGAATGACATGAGTCGGGACAGAAAAGCAGGGCATGGCAGTTTATGTGCAAAGAATGGGAAAGTATTTAGGTTGAATTATGTTTAGCATAGGGGAGGAGAAGAAGGAGAGGGAGAAATGGTCTTTTTTGACCAGGATGGGTGCTGAGAAAATTACTCTCTGCCTTATGTGGCAAGCTTTGAAGGAGAAGACAATGGAGACAGGATAGGCCTGGTGCAATAGCCCATATAAGAAATAACAAGGGGCTTAGCTACAGAACAGCATCGCAATTGAGGAGAGGGAAGAGGGCTACTCTAGAACCGCAGACAGCATGAGAACACTCAGCTTTCCCATCTCCCTTTCATCTGACCCAGAAGATATAATTCACCTTTCCCTGAAGGACTGGTCATTTGAGGCTTCAATCTGATTAGAGTGCAAAGGTCAGACAGGGAGACCCATCTCGATTGAGAGACTGGCTTCCAGCCATATCACCCAAACAAGAAAGCATTCCTTCCATAATGAAGTGAAGCTAATTCCTAATGGATATTTGCTCTATTTGTCTTGAGTTTATTTCCTATCTCCAAGGATATTTCTGAAGCCACTCCTTAAGGACAAAGCTGCAGGGCTTAATTTTATGTCTGTTTGTCCCAGAGCTTGCAATCTCTCCTCTCGGGCCAATTTAACTCCAGCTTTGGTCCTTCAAAAGACCCAATCCAGGTAAGCCCTGCCACGAGTCTTTGACCATCACAAGATTCTACTCCTTACATTATCCTGAGCTTTGGGATGTTCATATAAACCAAATCTGCTTATTTTTGCTACTCCCCCTGATTCCACACAAACAGTAAAATTTGCCTGTGAACTGAAATGGTCTCTTATGACTGACCAATTCTTTCACTGGGGGAACGCTCTGTGCTGTTCTCAATGCTCCATCAGACAGAGGACTTCCATTGCCACCCCCAGGAAGATGATCACAGCCAGCAGGGTCCTCAAGGTTCCCTGGCATCCATGGAGAAGCAGTCGTAGGATGATGTGAGACTCAGCGGAGTTGACAATATCACACTGTGTACTCTGACTCTCACATGAAGAATTTTCATGGAAGTCAAAGCCAGAAAGAATGACCATGACAATGATGCCAAGGTCTGAAACACTTAAAGATAAGGGTTAGGCTAGTTCCCAGGAAGCCCTGGACTTTAGAATCCATACACAAATGACTCATCAATTCTAAATCACTGCTCCTTACCGATAGTCCTTTCCAGAATATACTATACGCTGTTAGTCATCTTTATGGGTAGACCTTTTGTCATTTTTCTCTAATGTTTAGATTTTTCATTTTATATATATTGCATGTCTGTAAAATACTTTGGAATTCAACTGATGTTTAATGACTGATGTTTAATGATATAGAACAAGACTATCTGAGATGCTACAGAATAATTAAATCCCCCAAAAGGGGGGAAAAAGAAAGAAAAACCCCACTATTCCTTAAGAGAATTTTGTGCAAACTATACCTACGTTTTACGTATACTTTCAGAACAAGGTATAGCAAAGAGGTGACATTGAGATGTGTGCCTTTGAGAAGAGATAGGATTCCCAGAAGAGCAAGGAGGTCAGGTGAATATTCCAGGTGGAAAGACTGGCACAGAGACAGGAAAGCACTAAGCATAATACCTGGGGAACAATGGGAAGTCCAGTTTGGCTGTGGTCAGGGACAGAATAGGAAAGATGATAGAAAAAGTTCTCAGGACAAGTGGGTAGAGGCCTTTAAAAGCCCAAAGAAGAAATCTGTTTAAACATAGTAGGGAACGGGAGCTACTGGTGGCTTCTGAACCCAGAAATGGCATCACCAAAATAAGCGTTAAGATCATTCTCTCCAACCTCAAGCTCAACCACTTGTTAACTAGACTCTATTTATACGAGTAGCTTTCAGTTCCTCAAGAGCATTGGCACTGGCTATCTCCTCTGTACACACATGACCCCAACCCAGACCTCCACGTAGTTGGGTCCTTAATATTCATGTCCCTAGAGGCACCTGGGTAGTTCAGTTGATTAAGCATCTGCCTTCTACTCGAGTCATGATCTCAGGGTCCTGGGATCAAGCCCTGCCTCAGGCTCCTTGCTCAGCGGGGAGCCTGCTTCTCAGTCTCCCTTTGGCTCTTTCCCTGCTTGTGCTCTCTGGCTCCGTCAAATAAATAAATAAAATCTTTAAAAAAAAGTATTCAGGTCTCTGCCTCAAGTGTTTCCTCCTCAATGAGCCTCTCTGACCAGATGGTCTACAGAACTCCCTGCCACCTCTACCATTGCTTTCCAACAACACTTACCATAATTGATATTATTCTATTCATTTCATTACTGACTTACAGTTTGTCTCCTCCCACTATTAATATAAGCTCCGAGTGAGTAGATACCTTATCAATGACAAATATAGTAGCACTGTGGCTATTAGAATGGATGATAAATGATGGGTACTCCATAACTATTCTTAACAGCTATATTGAGACATAATTCACATACTATACACTTCACCTATTTTAAATAAACTGTCCAATGTTTTTGTATCTTCACAGAATTATGTGAATATGACAATTCATTTCAGAACATTTTTTCTCAACCCCAAAAGAAACCCTATACCATTACCCTATTCCCATCAAACCTTCCAGCCTAAGGTAACCACTAATCTACCTTCCATCTCTATGGATTTACCTATTCTAGACATTTCATAAAACAGAATCATACTCTCTGTGGCCTTTTATGACTGGCTCTTTTTACTTAGCCTAGTGTTTTCAAGATTGCAGCATGGATCGGTATCTCATTCATTTTTATTTGCAAAATAAAATTCTGTAAATTTGTTTACCCATTCATCAGTTGACAAGATGTGGGTTGTTTCCACTTTTTGGAGTTTTGGTGTGAACAAAGGTTTTCACTTCTTTTGGGCATATCATATAGCTAGGAGTAGAATTGCTGGGTCATATACTAACTCTATGGTTGACCTGTTGAGGAACCACTAGACTTTTTTTTCCAACAGTGATTATACCACTTTACATTTCTACCAGCAACATACAAGTCTGCGAATGACTTCATATCTTTGCCAACACTTGCAATTACCTATCTCTTCAATTATAGCCGTCCAAGTAAGTGTGAACTAGTATCACACTGTGGTTTTGATTTGCATTTCACTGATGTTATATATAGCTTCATGTGCTTATCACCCATTTATATATCTTCTTGGGAGAAATGTCCATTCAGATTCTTTGTGCTCATTATTAATTGGGCTATCTTTTTATTACTAAGTGCATATATTCTGGATCTAATTCCCTTATCAAGTATGGCTTGCAAATACTTTCTCCCATTGTATGGTTTGCCTTTGTACTTTCTTTGTAGTGTCCTTCAATAACTATTTATGTTAATAAAACAATGAATAAAACCAATATTTTAAGACAGAGACCAACTCTTACATGTGGGGCAGATTAGTGGCAGGGTGGGACCTAGCAGAGGATGCAAGTCACCTGCCTTCTGTCTTGAGCTTACCTACTGGTTCTCAAACTGTCCAACCAGCCCAAAAGCTATGATATCATCCTACGATAATTCAAAGAATGTAGCATTTGGTAAGTTGGCTCAAGAGCAGTAACCAAATAGAAAGATGCCTTGCAGTTTAAAAAAAAAAAAAAGGTTTTGCTGGAAGCTGGGCTGTAATAAATCCTAAGTGGCCCACAATTTAGTTTTCTCTTGAAAAACCTTGAAATTGATGAATGGGGTTCCACAGACACAGGAAAAAAACAGATATTAGTTAAGTGCAAGTAGAATAGGCCCAGGATGAGTATGCGGGAAACTTCTAAACTTATACTTCTGGATATCTGCTTACAAGATTAAAGGCCCTGGACATGTCTCCCCCTCCCTGTACTATATTCAAACTAGCAAGCACGGCCCAGTTTTATTTTGGTTGAGAAACGTCAACTAGTAAAAACAAGGTACAAGCCTGGGAACAGTGACACGGAGGGGACTGGATATTTTTACAGCTGTAAGAGCTTCTTAGAGTAGAAAAATACCAGATCATAAGCACTTATTACAAAAATATCAGACCTTAAGTACTTAGTACAAATATATATATATTCTATATATATATATAAAGGGAAAGGCAGCAGGAAAGGACTTGCTTTTAATAAATCTTAACTAATTTCAATGCTGGTATGGTACCCACATTATAATTTTCCCAAGACAGAATTAACCTCTTAGATAATGCACGGATTTAATTAGAAATTTAATGCTTCCTTTGTGATGCTAACCCTAAATTAGCTATCAGATTACATACAAATGCAAACAAGATTAATCTAATATTACACAGAGCAATCTAAAAATCTTATATATGAAATATAGAGCAATCTATAAATAACTGTTAAAACACATATTTAAAAACATATGTATATTCCTATAGGGCAGTACAGTTTGGGCTAAGAATTCATAAAAGACGTGTTCAGAACACAGCTTCTATATATTTTATAAAGAGCAGAATATGTGTCATGTGAATAAATTATAATAATGATTTATTATAAGGGAAGTGGGCTATATGACAACTTAGGGTAGAGGCAACCACAGCATGTGACAAAGTATATGCCATTTTAAAATCATCCTTAAATATTGTTTCTGGTTTCACATTCTCCGTTTACACTCCTCCCTCTACAATCAGCGTTCCATGCAATCTTCAGTTTTAAAATCAAACACAGAAAGATACATTCGGGAGTTGACAGCAATCATCCAGTTGTCTATCCTGATCCTTTAAGCTGATCCAGGACCTCTAGTACAAATAATAGCACACAGATGGACAAAGTAGTGATAATACCTAAATTTATCCAATCACAGTGTGGGGTACATGCCACGTTTACCTGCCTAGTGAGTTCACCAGCACAATTACTTGGGATCCTCATCTTATACAAACTGATAAAGACTTCCAACATCCCAGCCCCACACTTTCTCCACTCTGTCTAACCCACTGGCCTTCACTGGTTTTCTATTTAATGCTTTCTATTTAATGTTAATCAGCTCACCAGCATGTCCACCTGTTAGAGCAGAACAGCTCTAACGTGGAGCTTACAATCAATTAATCAATCAATCAATACACATCCACCCTCTGGGATGCCTCCATCCTGTGTTTCCACTTCTTCCACTCTTGCCAAACTGGCCCTCCATTTTTATTTTATTTTACTCACAGCTCCTACGCCCACCCCATTCTTGGGTCCACCAGCCCTATTTGGGCCCCTCTGCCCTCCTCAAAGCTTGGACACTGTGCTGTGTCACTTCAGAGGTGTGACCCCTTATATTCAAGAGCTAGTCGATCCATTTTCCCCTACCCCTAGCCCACCCGCAGCTGCCCACAGATCTTTTCCCTTCTCTCTCACCCTGGCAAATTCTGTCCTGTTCCGATCTCAGGTGTCTAAGCATTAGTGGCCAAGGCACAAAGCCATAACAGTTTGGTTTATCTGTTGGCTCATTAATATACAACCATTACTTGCTGAGCCATAACTAAGAACAAGCAGCAAATAATCTCACTGCCATTTGGCTATATTCTTTCCATAGTCATTCATCATTGATTCTTTTTTTTTTTCAATTTAAGTATAGTTGAGACATGATGTTATATTCATTTCAGGTGTGCAGCGTAGTGATTTGACTAGTCTATACATCATTCTATGCTCACCACAAGTGTAACTACCATCTGTCACCATGCAATGCTGTTACAATCCCACTGACTGTTATTTCTCATGCTGTGCCTTTCATCCCCAGGACTTATTCATTCCATCACTAGAAGCCTCCTGTCTCTCACCCCTTCACCCATTTTGCCCATCCCCCACTCCCTCCCCTCCAGCAGCCAACAGTTCATTCTCTGTATTTATAAGTCTGGTTCTGCTTTTTGTTTGTTTATTCATTGGTGGGTTTTTTTTAATTCCATATATGAATGAGGGGATCATATGGTATTTGTCCTTCTCAGCCAAACTTAGTTCACTTAGCATAATACCCTCTACATCCATCCATGTTGTCACAAATGGCACCATCTCATCCTTTCTTTATGGCTTCTGATCAGAATTTCCTTAACATGTATCAAAACACCAAAGCACGTGGACACCAAACTCACCCAACTCTCCCCAGTGTCTGCAGGTGACCTTCACCTAGTCAGTGACTAAAGAGATTGAGCTATCCCACACGTATGTTCCTTTACCCCTCAACCTGAACTCCCCGGAAACTCCACTCACCCTACGTTACACTCAAGGCACCAGTGCTTCTCTTGCCTTCCAAACCTATTTGTCTTTATGTAATGTTTCCTATCTCAAGTGTACACTGTGCTTCTCTGATGCCATGCACCGTGCTAGGTGCTGGGGACCCAAACGAGAAAGAGGCATCGCTCTGGCTCCTAGCTGGTGGAACGACATGTAATTAAACGCACACACACAAATATGCATACAGTTAGGGTAACCGTATCATTTCTCTTCCAAATTCAGACATGTCTGAAAGTAAAAGGGGATATTAAAAAATACTTAATGGAGGCAATACATAAGTCAGGATTATCCCTGGCAAAATACAAGTAGAGTCACACGAATTATAACATAGTGTGATACCCTGAATTATGAAGCCATTAAAATTTGTCTAAAATTATTTAGTAACCTTGGAAAAGGCTCACAATATAATGTTAAGTGAAAACTATAGGATGAAACCATAGATAGAAACTGAGTGTTACTTGGTTAAAAACAAACAAACAAAAAACCCAAGATCTAATAACAGACACTTACTGAGTATGTAGTATGTGCCCAGCAGTATTTTAACTACTTTTAACTAATCCTCTCAATGATTCTATGAGAGAAATACTATTGGATCTTTTTCACGCATGAAGAAACTGAGGCACAGAGAACTTAAGACACTTGCCTAGGGTCCCCCCACTAAGTAGTAGCAGTGTTAGGAGTCAAACCCTTTTGGTTCTAGATCTGTGAGCTTAGCTGCCCTAGTGCATCAATGAGAGACAGAGAAAGAATACAAGTAGGTGGGCATGTGCAGTAAGAACCTTCTGTGTTCATTTCCTCTACTGTCCCACATCCTTGAGTTCCCCTCATTATCCAACCAAGCCCTGGCACCAAGATCATAGTCAACCTCCTCATCACCAAATCTTTAAGCCATATTTCAATTCTCATATGCTGGATTCTCTTTACAGCTCTTTTCACTGGTGCACACCCTATAGAGGGAGCATCTATTCCCAAGGATTCCAGGCTCTACTTTTGAGGCCTCCCTCACTCTTTGATACTCCTTTATCCCTTTACCCTTAAGTGGAGACATTGCCCTAAGACTCCATCCTCAGCCTGCTCCACCCCCTCCATGCTGCATCCCTTCTCAATCCTATGCATTTCCACAGACAGGATGAGTGCCTGTCTTCACTTCTTTCCTGTGCCAAATCTCTTCTGCACAGTGGACATTTCTATCTGTGTGCCTTTCTCTCTACCAACAACACTAAGGCTGAACCTACCCTTTTGTTCTCCAAATGCTCCTGCAGATTGCCCCAATTCTATAAATGGGTCCACCATGCTCCTGGTCCTGTGGCCATACACTTTATAGTTACCTTCACCTTCTCCCTCCTCCTCAACCTTCACTTCCACTTAGTCTCCAAGCCATACCGAATCCACACTGCTACAAGAATCCAAAGCTATTCTCTTCCCATTGGCTCAGCTTCTGCTTCATTACCAATAACTTTTACCAACACAACAGCCTGTCTGCCTCCTCTAGCTCCTTAGGCACACCTCAATCAGCAGATTCCTCCCAGGCCGAATGATTGAACCATATTGTGCTGTTACCCCACTCGTATCTGTCCTGCTGAATGACAGCTATGAGTAAAAATGTCCCACCTCCTTGAAAGCAGAGAACATCTTATGTATATTACATGGTAGACCTTCATGTGGGTTGAGTCAGCAGGCTGTCACCTCTTCTCAGGGAACTTCAATGGAACACTTTGTCCTATGGGATGAAGTTGAAACTCCCCAGCCCAAGCATTTAAGGCCTTATATAACCTGATCTGTAGTGGGAGGTATTCTTGTCCCGCCTCTGCTTTCCCTCATTCCCCAGCAACAGCACCCCCTTTCCCTTGGGGAACTGTCTCTCCCCAGTTGTGAGCTGTCCATCAAAAGTCAATATCTCCCTCACTTCAAGGGCAGATATGTGAAGGTGACTCACCAACATACTGCCATCCCAGAGGACAAAGTCAGTGGCCTATGAGTAGAGATATAATCCTATGAGGAAGCACTAGAGTCTTTTTCCAGGGTTTATTTCAATAGCAGGTAAGGGAGGTACTAAGAATCGTATGAGCTTTGCTGCCTTGGAGAAAGGGCCTGTGTGAGAATAAAGCTAATAGAGGGAAACAGGAATATCTGACGTTAGCACTACCTCTGGACTTTCAGCTGGACAGACTTCGCAGTCACCTTTTAAAAACTCTTAGATCTAGAGGCCTCTAGGTGGCTCAGTGGTTGAGCATTTGCCTTTGGCTCAGGTCATGATCCCAGGGTCCTGGGATTGAGTCCTGCATCAGGCTCTCTGCAGGGAGCCTGCTTCTCCCTCTGCCTGTGTCTCTGCCTCTCTCTCCCCGTGTGTCTCTCATGAATAAATAAAATATTTTTAAAAATAAAATAGAAACTCTGGGATCTAGATGCATTTCAGAATTCAGAACTCTTCAGATAAGAAACGTACAACAGTACACATCCTGGAGTGTATTGTATACACCTCGACCCACCTCAAGGACAGCATCCTCCTAATCAAACCCACTAAATGCATTTCTGCAACAAGACAAAAAAAAAAATAATGCCCTAATTAATCCCAGTATAGGTCAGGATAGGTTTTGCCATGAAGAAAGTACACATCAGGTAAGGCCTGTTTGCACCAAGAATTCAGTTTCTGTTTTCAGAACCACATATACCAGATCCGCATGCGGATCTGTTTAATTAACAGAGTCCCTGTTTCCTTATCTGATTGTTTATTAGTTTTATTTCAGCAGCAGGAGGTTGGGTTTTCAACACTTGCACCCAGAAGAGTCCCATCTGTATTCCTATATTCCTATATTTCAATTTTGTTTCCCATTACTCCTCTATACATACTCACATTTGAGTCAAACACAAAAGGATAGCATAGGGAATACACTCAATAATATTGTAATAATGTTGTATGCTGACAGATGGTGAGCACACTTATCACAGTGACCACTGAGTAATGTATACAATTGCTCAATCAATACTTTGTACGTCTGAAACTACTGGAACATTGTTATGTTAATTATACTTCAATTAAAAAAAAACACTGTGTTTTGACTTTTTAAAAAGATTTTATTTATTCATGAAAGACAGAGAGAAAAGCAGAGACACAGGCAGAGGGAGAAGTAGGCTCCCCACTGAGCAGGGAGCCCGATGCGGGACTCGATCCCAGGACCCTGGGGTCATGACCTGAGCCAAAGGCAGACGCTCAACCACTGAGCCACCCAGGCATCCTGTGATTCTTCAAATAAAACATCTTGCATCCTCCAGATTGTCTATGCCTTATAAACAAAGCTGTCTGACACAGAGATCAGGAACTTTAGCTGGGTGATTATCTCGTCTGTTCTCCCAGCCCTAGCCCTCTGTCCATGGCCCTCAGGGAAAAGTATAACTATCCCTGTCCTCTGAAGAGAGGATCAGCAATGACACTGACTCCCCTTCCCCTTCCCCTTCCAGCTCCTACTCGATCCCCAGGGACAAGCACAAGAATCTAGAAAGTCTCAAGTCACTCCACTAAGAAACCTGCATGAACCATGGCATTCTCTTACTTTCCTTCTAGTGGCCTTTGCATCTCCTTGGAGCCCCAGTAGATCACGCGATGCTTCCTAGTCTTACTTTTTTATATACTCGTGTTCGTTATTAGGCACCGGATTTCAACCCCACAAGGTGGCTCAAGTAGTAACAGAGTCCCCTCTTTGAAAAATGAGGCAATGGGGGTCAAATTGGTTAATGAGAGAAAAAACCCTTGAGCTTGCTGACTCCTACTCTTGTTCTCTTTCTGGTCTCATTTTCCTGCAGGGATTAACCCACACTGAAGGGTTTATTGGCACTGATTGTCCTTTCTTGCTACCTTTAGATGTAGAGATCTCATTTGTTGAAACTCGTAAGAATACTGCATGAGCAATTTCACTCTAAATTATGTGCATATTTAACTTTAACTTTGATAAAAATAAAAATTAACAGATATATACATATGGATGTACACACGTCCATATATCTGCATACATATATTCTAGCATGCATGAAGGTCTGTAAGCATTCATTTTTCCCCACCCAGGAAGCCAAGCGTCATTCTCTGTCATCAAATCCAACCTGAATTAGCCAAGCGATAAAGTCCCGAGGCACAGCAATGCCTGGAGATACTTCAGCCTTGGGAAAACCCAGACACTGCTTCATATAACTAGAACAGACAAGGCAAATACCCCTCCCTGCCCAGGGGATGTTTCTGGGTCAGGACTCCCTCCCTTAACCAAAGAGTCAGACAGCGCTGGCCACTTTCCCAGCACACTACCCTGCTTCTCTGGCTGACCTTTAAGGTTAAGACCTCTGGATATAAGCTCATGAAAGACAGTGATAAGGCAAATTCAGCTGCCTTTGGGTGCATAAAAATGCAGTTTTTCATTTTCAATAGACCCCCAAATCCCAATGGCCACATATGAGCCATTCCTGGCCTATGAGGTTAATGCAACAGATCCACCATCACCAGGCCAAGCCCTCTGAATTGCTGTTTTCCAGTCGAGGTTCTCCTGCTCATGAGAACGAAGCATGTGAGAGCTGCTAGCGGGGGTCAGGGCTGAAGTTCTTGGGTGTGAAGAGCTGCTGCGCAAAGCCAGATGGACTCCTACATCGATTTATTTTGCTGTTTACAATATGCCTAAGAATGCAATGAGGGGAGCACAGTCCACTCCCATTCAGCCCAGCAGGCTAGCCACGTCCCTACTAGCAATGCCAACCATATGCACCCAGAACCCACTGGCCACTGTTTGTCAGCACTGTGATCACCCCACATTACTTGAAGGTTAGAATTCATCAGCAGAGTGGGAGGCCCTCGGCACATCTCTGAACAAAGTTCCTCCTACTAAAGATCCCTAGGAAATGCTGCTTCTAACTCTACATTCAGAATTAAAATATAAATTCAAATACGATCTCATATAACGTACCAAGGTAAGAGGCTTTATAAGGTAATCAATCCTCAGATATTTTTCTTCTCTGTCTTCCATCTCCGGAGAGCTTATCCTATAATATTTAATGGACCACAACAAGGATCAAGCAGGGAGGAAGGCACCATCATGGGAAATCAGCCAGAATTGTTTAGAGTCCAACAGAAACTATTTTTAAAGTATTTTATATTGTTAGTTGAAACGGAAAACCATTTTCCCTGTCTACAAAGCTTTGATTTAGCGCTTTTTGCTCAGCCATTAAAAATTTATTTTCCTGATCTTCACATTTTGCATCTCCCAGTTAAAAAAAAAAAAAAAAAGTCTTCCTTTCTCCCTATCTAAATAAAGTTTGAGTCTCACTTATTTCAGATTCAGATTCAACAAACCTTCCTCTGCAAGCCTAACTATGTTCTGAGCAATGCACAGTCAACTCAGTTATCTAGAGATTTATCGTCTTACAGATGGAGGCACAGGGGCTCCATTAAGTTCACTGACTTTCCTGCTTTCAAAGACCTTGCAAGTGGCATCCCTGGAGTTTCCAAGTCTCTGCTTTCAATGGGAACTCCAGGTAAAATATTTCCCCAGTACTGCTTGCATCTGGCTTTATCCTTCTGGAATCTCGCTCAAGATAAGTTACATGGTTTGAGGAGAGCTTTTCGCTACCGGTAATCTCAGTTTGGGATCAAGGATTATATGCAATTCACAGAAGGATAAATACAGCTCTTGCACACGGCAAACAACCCCCACAAGGGACCTTCTGAGTTCAAATAACCAGAAATGAAGGCCCGCCGGATTGTAGAGTTAGTCCAAACAAAGGTTCACAATTAACACCATGTCAGGTCTTCATTCCTTTCTGTCACTGCCACCCTCTGACCACTACACTGTTAGTTCTGAGAGTCAGAGCATGGATTGGGAGGGAGGACCAAGGCCTCCCTTCCATCCGCATGAGGCCACAGGCAGGGCATCCCAGAGCCTAGGAGGCCTGGCAGTCAGGGCCGGCAGGGGAAGAAAGGGCAATCTAGTACCAAGCAAAACAGGATACACACCAATGTGACGACAACTACTACTACTACTAATGATGGCATCATTTCAGATTTCCAAGGCATAACCATCCACAAATACTACCATTATGTGGAAAACCTATCAAAACATAATGCTACCTCTGTAGCCAAAAGCAAGAGAAGTCTCATTATTCTTCCCTTTCAGGAAGCCAAGCATGTCCTTTTTGCCTGTCTGCTTGCTCGCTCTTGTGTTCCTCTGCGCATCCTATTTTTCATGAATGCAAGAGGCACACCTACTCTTTTTCTGTGGAATTCTCGAGGCCAGAGATTTCTACCTCTGGTGACTCTAAGTGCTAAGAGGCCATATAGAACATCACACAGAAATTCTGAGTAGCCCAAACTGTACCTTAGCTGTGGCGAAAATTCACTACCTTACTCACCTAAAATATTGCACTAAAGACGTCAGAAACACCCCCGACGTATTAAATGCTGTCACTGGCAATAAGAGGTCTAAGTTCCAATCTGTGACCCACGAGGTGGGACCCCAAGCCCAAATGGGTAAAGACAGAACATTCCAGAAACGTTTGCAAATTAGTCCCTGCCCTCAATGGAAGAGCCACTGGCTTAGGGATGGAGATGCAAAGAAAGAATAACAAGAGGATGTCTAAAGTGTTAAAAGGTCAGGGCAGTAAAAGAAGAATAAGATATATGTTTGGCCCTCACACTGCAGGGAAAGTGCATGTGTGAACTCAATTCACCACCCCAAAGACTTAGCATAGTGTCACCCCCCCCTCCCCGCCTTTGATCTACAGAGCAAACGCTTCACACTGTAAGGCTCGCTGACCTTTTTACACTGTTATGGCATCAGTTCAAGGGGTCCTCTGCAACTTTTGAAAGCACTAAATTTCTTCATTGGGATTGTAAAAACCACAATAAATGGTATTTGGTGTCATCTGTACGGAAAGTTTCTTTGCATCACTTTTTAAATGAAAAGCCACCACTCTTCATCAGAAGACATCCTGTAAACACAGTCAGGTGAAGTCACAGGACACTGCAGTGTCTGCTTGCTCAAAGTGGGTTCGGGGACAGAATCTCCTCCCTCACTCTGCCAGGCTCTGCAGTATCTCAGTTCTATTTAATGAGTTCATTAAGAAACAGGTATTTCTCCTCTTGCAAGTCATGAAGCTTCTCAGAGTCCAGAAGTCCAGGTCCGTTTGAAACAAGTATCTGTGAATTAATACTGAACGTTTGTTCCCAGTCTACTGAGCCACTAAATCAGGGAACTGGGGATGTTACTTTGCTCCTCTTTTCTCCTATGGGATGGTGGAAGGGGAGATACCCTAAGGGCAGGGTTCACGCAGGAGGAGGCCTGGGCCAGAGAGTCCTAGGTCTGAATCATGGTTTTGCCACCATCTAGCTGAGATGACAGAGGGTCATCCTCTCCAGGATCTTGGGTTTCCAATTTGCTGAGTGGGCGGGGACAGCCACCCAAATGGTCATTTTGCAGATTACCCCCAACCCCCAAAAAATGTATGTTCAAGAATTTATTTTCTAAATATGTCTCCTATATGGGAGATGCACCTCTGGAAAGATAATTAACAAGGCTCCTTTGATTGTTAGGGTTCCCAGTTACGTTCCAGGGTCACACCCAGCACCCAATTTTAAGCTCCTGTAAAAGGAGGAGAGATTCTGTTTCCTTCTGATGAAATACGAAGCTAGTAGGATCCTTACAAGCCATTAGAATAGAACTCTCCTGAAGATGACAGGCACTCAGGCAACAAAATGTAGCTCCCTTCCCTTTCCTTTCTTTTCCTTCCTTCCTTTCTTCCTCCTTTCTTGCTTCCGGGTGTGTGTTGGATAGGGACCGACCATGCTGTGTGTATATGTGTGTGTGTGTGTGTGTGTGTGTGTGTGTGTTTGTAGGGGGCGTGGCGGGGGTGGATAAAGACTTTGCCCCTTGCCCTGGTTTCCGTCCTCACAGGACTGGCCTCTCAGGAACACGTCGTCCCTCTTGACCCGTAAAGCCCCAAACCTCAGGCTCCCGCTGCTTACAACAGCCCCCCTACCCCCACCCCCGCCCCCAGCGCTCCCGATCTCCTTCCAGATGCAGGGACAGGCGCTCGGCCTCCCTCCCTCAGTGCCGCATCCCCCAGGCAGCTGCGGGTCTCAGCGCTCCGCTCCGGGCTCTCGTTCCTGGACGTGGACTGCAATAGCACCAGGCACCGTCTGTGCCCTCTCGGTCCCGGGGCACCCGCAGCCCCTTCCTTTCCCTTCACCCCGGGACAGCACGCAGGGCACGTGCATCCGGAGCAGCCCCAGAAGCGGGTCTGCCGCGGAGGCGCCCCATCACCCTCGCCGCCCACCCCCAGCACAGTCAGGCCAAGGTCTGGCCAGAGCCCCCTCCTCCAGCCAGGCCTGGAGAAGTGAGTCACAGAGGTGTGAGTGCGGGGGCGGGGGCGGGGGGGGGGGACCATCGCGTCACTTTCTCGGACCCGTGTCCGCGGCCCTTGGCGCTCTCAGTTCTTACAGGAAGGAGGGCGAGGATCGTTTAGCTCGGAAGTACCTCCAAATCTGTTGCGCTCCCAATCAGCCCCGCAACACCGTTTAATTCATTGTCTCCCAGCTGGGCAGCTGTGCGGGAAGCCCGGGAGCGGCGCCCCGCAAACGCCCCGCAAACGCCCCGCGCCCGCTGCCCCACGGCCCTGCAGCTCCCCCCGAGCAGAAGCCAGCCAGCGGGGCTCGGGAGTTGCCCACCTTCCTTCTCCGGCCCCGCTCCGCGAGGCCCCACTCGGGTCTCCCCAGAGAGCCCAGGAAGCCGGGAGGTGTCTCCCCAGATCTGCGCTCACGCCGGGTCCGGCCCTCCCTTCCCCTCCCGCCGCCTCCCTCCTCCTTCCAGCTCCAGTCCCCGCGCCTCCAGCCTCCAGCGCCCAGCGGTGCTCTCCCCCGGGGGGGGGGGGGGGGGGGGGCAAACTACTTTCTGGGCTAAATTCAGGTCCGAGCCGGAAAGGCTTTCCCTTCCTCGCCTTCTCCTCACCCTGGCTCTCAGAAACCGCAAGGAGCGCGCTCGCCCCCTCTAACCGCCCCCCCCCAAAAAAAGGAGCTCAGGCTACCAATGCTCTCCGACTTTCCAGGTCAAAAGATCCGGTAGGGTCTGAAACCACCACGGGGGTATGCACGCTGGATTTTTCCAGAGACCCTACCTGTCCCTCGCGGCTTGCAAAGGAGGAAAAAAAAAAAAAAGTAAACAAAACCAACCCTAGTAACTTTGAGGAGTGTGTGTGTGTGAAAGAGAGAGAGAAAACCGCTCAAGAGTTCGGGCAACAGCTGCAAGAGCACATCTGGAAGAGGGGGAAGGGGGTTGCCCGGGGGCGGGGGGGGGGGGCAAGAAGCGCGAAGTCGCTGGAGGCTGCCCCTGCCCCGGCTGCCTCGGGGCCAGGGACCCGGCCAGCCCGTCGTTACCTGTCCTATGTTGATGAATCCGTACTTGCTGGCGATGCGGTCGGCCTCCGGGAAGCCGCCGGCGATCTTGACTGCCCAGTGGTTGGTGTAGACGCGCGTCCGGCACACGGGAAGCAGGCAGCCCCCGAGCAGCGCCAGCACGCACAGCAGGTCCAGGCGTCCCGGGCAGCAGCCGCGGCTCCCCCAGCCCATGGCCCCGGCGCCTCTCTGCCTCCCTCGCTCGCTCGCTGACTCCGCGCACGAGCCGCGCGCACAACTAACTTCTCCGGCCTGGGCCGCCCCGGCGCGCAGCCCCCGGCCGCCGCGGCGCGCAGCCCCGGGCGATCCGCAGGAGGCGGCGAGCCCCGGCTGGGAGCGAACGGCGAGCCTCGCGGTGCGGCTGGACCGCCTAGACCATCCCCGGGGCTGCGCGGACCTGTGCTCCCTGCCCTCCGGCCCGCAGGGCGAGCGGCGGGGGCTCCCCGGCCCGGGCGCAGGAGGCGGCGGGGCAGGCGCCCTCCCGCAGTTGGGGCTCGGCCGCTCGGCTCCCGACTCCGCGACTCGCCCTCGCTCCTCCCCGGGCCCCGGAGCGCGGCGGAGGCGGCGGTGCAGGCAGCGGCCGGGCGCCCCCTCTGCTGGCCCGGGCTCCGAGCGCTCGCTCGCTCGCTCCCCGCGCTCCCTCCGGCTCCGAGCGGCGCGCGGGGAGTGTGAGTGGCAATGGCAGCAGCGCCTGCTCTGCATAAATGACTCCCCCGCCCCCCTGACACCCCTCCTCTCCCGCAGCCCCCTCCTCCTCTCCCTCCTCCGCCCGCCGGAGCGCGGCCGCGGCCAGGCACCAGCCAGGTCCTAGCGCCGCCGGCTTCCCGGGGCTGGAACCTCCAAGGGTCCCGGGCGGCCCAAGCGAGACTTTTTGCAAAGGGCTGCGAGGGGAGCTCCGGCGCCGCGGCTCTGCCGCCTTCTCTTCCTCTCCTCCTTGCGTTGGAATCGATTTACCGCCCCTTCCCGAAAGGCGGCGGCGATCTCCAGGTCGGTGCGGGCCGAGCGCCCCGAAGATTCATTCATCCTGGCTCTGAACCTCCTTAAACGACTCCGTGTTTAGGAAGGTCACTTGCGTGTCAATTGCCGAACAAATAACTCGAGATTTTCACTTCGTTAATTCTTCACGCTTTTCAGCAGCTGTTTATGTTACACACCCTGCTCCCGGGAGAGGCCACCCCGCGGGACCGGACCGCGCACCGACTCTGGCAAAACCCAACCACCGTAGCTCCGAAGCCAAGTCTGTTGCCTGCTGACTTTCGAAATCTGTGCATCTGGTAGGAGGCGAAGCCACCGGAGAGTAAAATTCCAGTCGCAGCAATGAGGAAAGATGTTTCCACGAATATCTGGTGCGAAAGTGGATGGAGACGTTGGGCCAAGGGAATACATTCATTCATTCGTTCCACGGAGTCTGATGAGGGCGGCTTTCTCTCCACCAAGGGAAAAGCTGTTTTCCAACTTTTCCAAGCGCGGCCCTGCAACAGCGAGAGACTTCAATGTAAAAAGGACCACAGAGGAAGTTCAGATGAAACCTGGGCCTGCGCCGGCCTCAGTACTGTCTCCAGCGCTGTGGCTGCCCGGGCAGGAGCGAGCTTGGATTAACCCCGTTTCTGCAGAACCACCTCCCTGCCTCTTCTGGTGGCACAGGACGATCTCTCACGAAAAGAAAATGTACCCTTGATGTAATAACTCAGCTGGCCTCAGAAGTATTTACCATACCCCTAACTCCCACCCGCCCCCTTTATTTTCTCTCCTTTTCCCATCCCCCTCCCCCGCCAATCTTTTTCTTCTTAAGCGTTGGTTAAATGTATTTGAGATGAATTAACCTATCACACCTCCAGCTTTGGGTAAGGATTCTTTTATCTGCCTAGGGCCCCACTTTTCTCCCTTTCTCCCCTCAGCCGTTCAACCGTATCTGCGAACTCAAAACTCATAAAGTTCATGAAACCCAAAAAAGTGAAATTATCGCTTTATGACATTTTAAACATTGTCTAAGGTCTTCCATGTATGTTATCTAATCTTGAAACCAAACTCACGAAAATGACATTATCCCCCACCCCACCCCATCTTAACTGATGAAGATGTGGAAGGTCAGAAGAGGTCAGTCATTTGCAGAAGGACAAATATTTTATTCTGTTGGACTGATTTGAAACATCTCTGGAGCACCTCTGACTTGCCAGGCTCTGTGCTGGACACTGAAGAAAGAGGAGGAGGGAGGGAGAGGAAATGGAGCACAAAGGATTTAGTGGAATTCAGTGACCTCTGACTAACTCTAGAGGACATTGTTATTACTACTATTATTGTCATTGTTATTTACAGGTTGAAAAGCATAAGCAGTATTACCATTATTACTATTATTGTTATTGTTATTTACAGGTGGAAAAACATAAGTGCTGGGCTTTCGAGTTTCAGTACAGTCTTGCTACTGGCCAGTCCCTCTGCACACACCACTTCCTCCATCCCCAGTCTGGAGTCCAGAAAGTTTACAATCTATTAGATCACTGTTAATTGCCACCCAGGCCACCCGCACCTACCCATGGGACACTGGATTACTCTTCCAGTAGCTACCAGGTTTCAGATGGGATGGGAAGAGATCAGTCAAAATCCCAATCTCAATATACATCAGTCATTCTTCCTTTCAGAAGCAGGGTGGAGGGGAGGTGGGCATTAGCTGTCTGTGGGTAGGGCGAGCCTGTCTGGGGATGATCCACAGGACGGTGGCCGCTGTGAGGACCACACCAGGTACTTTATGAGTCCAGTCTGAAGCACGGCCTGTAGTTTTCTCTGGGTCTCTGGGGCCATTATTGTTTAGGATCCCAGAAAGACAAATGCTTCTCTTTGAAAGCGATGTTGCCCCTGGGCTTCCACTTTTGATTGAAATGAAAAGGAATCACTACACCTGGTCTCTTGAGGCCTGGAGGTTGTTTCCTAAGGATAACAAAACTACTCATTGATATTTTTTTCTCCATGGTGTCTTTCCCTTTTTCTTTCCAACTAACACTCTTGCCTTCCATGAGCATGCCCTGCTTGGCACGCACACACAGCATTCACTGCGTTGAACATGAGAGAGAATTGGAAAATGAGGTAGGAAACAGGCAAACCACTTTTCTGCTTTGTAAACCAATCCCGAGGCCAGCTTTTGAGCTTACTCAAAGGGTATATTCTTTCATTTAGACGCATATGTATTTAGAAGGGAAAATCCTAGCCCTGTTCAAAAAATGAAAAGGATCTGGGACTCCATACATCGGTCACATCGAACACATGAATGTAGATTCCTTCTTCTTCTTGTCCATCACTTTTGTAGCTCCCTTCCAGTTTGCTTTGGAAGAGTATGATTCTTAAACTTCAGTGAGACCAAGGAAGCCCCTCTGCCATTGCTGTGAAGGCTTTGGGATCTGCCTTCATGAACTCATTAGCCTCCTTGATTAGGGCCATTTGGCCTCCATGAAGGATCAGGAGCTATGGCAAAAAAAACATCTTCTTTCTCCACCTTAAGCTCTGCTGGTTCTCAGGATCAGCTCTGTTAGCAATGGCTCAGGAGCCAAAGGAACAAGGAACTGATAGAACTGGTTAGTGCAAAACCATCACTGACATTGGCAAAGAAGCTAAATCCAAGATTTGTGCAAATGCTTCCTTTTTTTTATGCATGGAGTAGCCTTGCAAGTCTGACCCTGGACTCTTCCTCCAGAATGTGCCATATGGCAGGAAATCGGGCAGTTTTAAGTTTTACTCTACCTTATACTTAGCAATACATTACTTGATAATGAGGCCCCACTAGTGGCTGGCCTCTCTGTCAAGGTCCCTCACGGCTTTAAAAGCAAATTTCAGTGAAATGCAATGAACAGAAATCCAGGCAGTTTCGTGGGAGAGGTGAACCAGAACCCTGTAAGGATTCATCTTGAAACTCTACAAACGAGCATTAGTCTGGGAAGAGTTTGCCTTATGAGACACCTCATTTCTTCCTCTGCTACATCCTTTGCTGGAAATTGACCTTTAAGGGCTCTTCTAACCTGAAATTCTGTGAATCAATAATAAATTGGTAATGGACAGTTTGGAGCTGACTGAGAAGGAAAAAAATGCCACTGAGAATTTCGCTGCCCAGGAGAAGAGTCACCAAATTTATGGAGATTCTAATCAGTTTTCCAGTATATCAGATTCAGAGTTGGCAGTGAAAATTTGTCAGATTTAATGATAATAATAAATGGTAATAATAACTACCATTTATTAAGGACTAGTAATATGCCAGGCACTGAGCCAAACACATTTCAGGCCTTAATCTCATTCGTAGAGCATCAGAGCTGAAAGAAACCTTACATATCAGAGAATCTAACTTCTTTATTTAATAAAGAAGAAAACTGAGGCCAATATAAAACTAAATTGGAAGACAGCAATCTCATCATGGGAAAATGAGTTCACAATGCATGAATAATATAAATAAAACAAAGGAGTGGCCACAAGGACCAAAGATGATAGTGCGCTAGGAACCTAGGATTGATGTTGATCTGACTGGCACACCGGGATTAATAACTTTCAGTAGAATGAAAATATGACTTAGCATCTCTGATTCCATATTTCCATAGATGATTAACCACCACCACTTAACGATATCATCCATGACACACAGGAGCTATCACAAGACTTATCTCAGGGCTCTATAGTGTCTTCACTGCAAAATCTGTAGGATGCTAACAGCTGACTATACCAGATTTCAGGAGGCTTTTGCTCCATCTTTGACCTGTTTGAAGTTTATTTAGATTGGCATAGTTGACCCTCTCCTGTGGACATTTAAATCCTGCAATGAGAAGCTGGTTCCCAAAAGGCTTTCAGTTGGAAGTAAAGTGTAAAGGTTGCAGGTGAAGGATACCAACTGTCTGTTACCTTCTAGCTTCTACCTGTGATCCCAGAGCAGTATCCCTCTAGGATGGATATGATGGATGGATGTGATGCCACTTCTCCTCACCCAGACTCTATTTTTTTTCAAAGATTTTATTTATTTATTCATGAGAGACACAGAGAGAAAGAGAGAGGCAGAGACACAGGCAGAGGGAGAAGCAGGCTCCATGCAGGGAGCCTGACGTGGGACTCGATCCCGGGTCTCCAGGGTCATATCCTGGGCTGAAGGTGGTGCTAAACCACTGAGCCACGG
The DNA here is from genome assembly GCF_003254725.2 of Canis lupus dingo. Lineage (NCBI taxonomy): Eukaryota > Metazoa > Chordata > Mammalia > Carnivora > Canidae > Canis > Canis lupus. The sequence goes on from NC_064243.1 coordinate 82,666,339, forward strand.
GGCTGCCCCCAGACTCTAATCCAGGGAAAAGCAAGTAGAGAAGGGGTGGGAAAAATCAAAGCAGTAGGCTTGGGTATTGGAGCTTCACCCACCAAAAGGAATCTACTCTCCATCCATGGTAGCAGCCCTCTTGCAGGAGTCAAGACTTGCTCTTTTTGGAATGTCTCTAGACCTTTCTTCCCAAAACATTTTCTCGACTTTTATTTTTATTCTTAAACCTCTCAGAGAATCAAGAGTTAAATAACTACCGACTTAATAACATGATCTTGCTTTTGGAAGACCAAGTTAAATGGACGCTAGGAATTCAATTTCTTTTTTCTTTTCTTTTTTTTTTTTTTGAGTCCGGGCAGTAGCTCTAATTCGTTGATGCCAAATGATACATTGTAATTCAAAACATATTCAGTATGACTTTTACTTGTTTATCTGAAGCAAGATAAATTATGACAAAATTATTTCACAAATATCTTGTATGAGTACATACCTCATGCTTATTATATTCCACCATTTCCAGAAACTGTATATCTAGATCGCTGTGCATGACATAACTTCATTCTTCCCCTGGTGTATGCAGGATGGAGTTACTACCAAACCTTTGTGTACCTAGTGTTCAAACACCACCCTACCAACCTTCCCTGGCCCTACTTCAGATTTTAGTAATGTGTGGGGAAAAAAAAAAAAAAAAGCACATCTTATCTCTCTCTTAACCCTTAGATACATGGTAAAAGTATTTATTAGTAATTTAATCCAGAGCCAAACCTCACTGCAATAACTTACCAGGAAGAGAAGGAGTCTGGTTTAAACTTATGCCGGTGAACAGCTCTTATTCTGTATATAGAACAATGGCAAGGTTCTATTTTCAAAAAGGTTGTTCCATACTTACTAATAATTCATTGATAAATTTTATTTCTCTGAAGGCAGTGGAATACAATCAATAGGAAGCTTTTCAGGGCTTTCCAATTTTAAAAAGTGTAAGATTTCCCTGGCTCTGTGTTTACAAGTTCCCTATGACAGCTCAAAGCCAGACACTGCATAAAGAAAGAGCTGACTCTCATTTGAACTCTGGCAAGTGCTACTCTTTTAAGTCCTATGACTTGGTTGGTTTCTCAGAAAATCAAGAATGAAGAGTCCACTAAATCACTGGAGACCCTGACAGGCTTCCCTCTTCAGTTTTTTTCCAAATCTGAACAGTGAAAGCCTGTTTCATAGACGTACTAAATAAGACTATCACATAAATTTGACACGTAAATGCTAAATATTGCCTTCTGTGAGTGAAAATGAGACCAGGTTTTTGAAAATACTATGCATCATAGTTAGAGTTTGGGGTGCTGAAAATATCTTTCTCTATACTGCTGTACTGCTGTTTATTTCTTTAGAAAAAATAATCAGAGCATTGTTTTGAGATCTGGTACCAAATTGAACTGTGAGCATGGGCTGAATCCTGTGCAGAAAGAACAAGCAATATATTCGGTATCATTAATCATTTCTTATTCTAGTCTTTGTCATACATCTGTGTGTGTGTGTGTGTGTGTGTGTGTGTCCATATAGATACAACTTGGCAAATTCAGAGGATATTTGCATGTTGACATTTTGGCAGCCAAATGAAAAATGAAAAGAATTTTGCAGAAAATGTCAGCAATGCAAAACTTAGTGACATTCTATAAAACTGGGCTAAGCATTATTAGGGAAAAAAATCTTAAGGGATGTTGGAAGTTAAGACTTTTGGAGTACATAAGAGCCGAATGCTGGATGCTAGACAGAGAAGGAAAGTTAAAACTTACAGGTAGAAAGCTGACCACCCAAAGGTCAGTGAAATATTCAAGGCCAAATTGTGGGCTAAGTGAAATAATTGGATCCACATGGAACTCATTCTGCATTTAATACCCTAGACACTTTGGAAAACACTTTTTCTACCCAAGTGTGTGTCTGCAGTGGGGAGAGCTCTGGGGTAGCTGATGGAGTCCCGTGTTCTGAGAGATGTGAAGTTTCAGAAGTGGCTCAGTTATGTGTGGAAACTAATGACTCTGAAGCAAATTATCTAATCAATATTCTATTATCCAATAGCCCTTTACTTAACATGGGGCCTGAAGTGCCACAATTTTCCTGTGTTAGTCATGCCCTCTGAATGTTTAATGATAAACTCTCTGCCAAATGGAGTCTAGACAGGAACAGGCCTTTTCCTTTCTCCAAATCAAAGAAAATTCCCTGAAAACATCTGGATCAAAGGAAAAGAGGAAATTGGCAAATCTGTAGAGTAAGGGTGAGATCGCATCACATCAATTGGATGAATTGCGACTTAGAAGGTGATCATGGGCCGCCTGGGTGGCTCAGCAGTTTAGTGCCTGCCTTCAGCCCGGGATGTGATCCTGGAGACCTGGGATCGAGTCCCACATCAGACTCTCTGCATGGAGCCTGATCCTCCCTCTGCCTATGTCTCTGCCTCTGCCTCTTTCTATCTCTCATGAATAAATAAATAAAATCTTAAAAAAAAAAAAAGAAGATCATGATGACCATTATTGATAGAGCATTACTGGTACAGCCTTTGTACCAGGAGTTCCTTCTGGTTATTATCATATTTACTCCTCACAGTGTCACACCAAGTGATGTCGTTGTCTTTATCTTAATTAACACCATGGTGTTGAAAGGCTCTCCCTGGTTGCCCCCAGCTGGTCATTGAGAGAACATGGGCTGAATCCAGTTGTCCCCAGTCCTGTGTTTGTGCCAAGTTCACCCTCCCAGAGTGACAGCAAAGTCTCTACAAAGGTAAGCCCTCCAAAATAAATACTTCTGTTCTGTCCCTGGGCATTTGTTTGTCACTCACCATGGAAAATTCTCATGTTGTTGGTTGAGGAAGAGAGACTGGAGAATTCAAAGCCAAGGGCCTTTCTTCAGGGTTTCCTGAGTCTGTCATCAAACTGCAGTGACCACTCCTGGCTCCCCTCATCTCTCTTCACCTCAAAGTCCAGTTATTTCTCAGTTCTGTCCCCAGATGCAGATCCAAATCAACACCACACCAGAAGTTTCTAGGAAGAATGCATTCCTGTGATTGGTTATGTCTACAAAGGCTTTTCTCCTTTCCCAACTGAATTCAGAGATTTTCTTTTCACTCGCTAATTATCCAGATCCTACAAACTGCAGATGTAACTGCAATGTGCTCATGATGATGAAATGTCACTATTTTTATCAGAAGCAATTGTGAAGTCCTGTTGGAATTCATGATAAGAGACATGCTCCTAAAGGATCTTGTAAGGCTCCCAGTTACATGCTTGGCTTGTAAGCCTTTCAGTTATCAATCACTTGATAGCCAAAGGTGAATTTGTAAAATTGGACCCTCCCTCCCCTTGTATCAATTATACTTCAATAAAGCTATTTCAAATATCATGTTCGCCTACCACACACACACACACACACACACCCAGCTGACACACATAATTAGTAGAACTTTGAGAACCACAGAAAAAAACCAATGCAAAAGTAACTGGATAGGTGTTAGATGCCACAAGTGAAATTCATCATGAGTGATGCACCATGAACTGAGTCTCCTTCCTTGTATGGCAAATTTTGTTTCTTCACCCCACATTTTCCCCATCTTCTTCCCATATCTCCCTTTTCCCAAGTTCCCTACCAATTTGTCTATTCATCACATGTTACCTTCCATCACTGTGATCTTCATAAATAATAATAATAGAGAAACATTTAGAGTGGTTTGGGAACAGCAAAAATATTAACATTTCCATTGCTGAAACATAGCTATTTTCACATTTATGTACTCTCTCCGCATATTGGTCTCAAAACCATATCTTTATTAAGTTATAGGCATTATGCATACCCACTTTTACATTCTACATTTTTCACAGAATATATTCGATAAATATATCTCTATGGTCTTTGTTATTAGCATTTTAATGATGGTACTCCATTGGGTTGATACATCATAATTTACTAAACTCTATTGTAAGACATTTAAATTGTTTCCAATTTTTCCTTGTTGTAAATAATACTGCAGAGAATATCTTCATGAATAAAGGCTGTGTGTTTTAGATTTTTTTTTCCTGTAGGATGAATTAACATCCATTCGCTCTCCCATACTCCAAAAATTAGAGAATGGTTTGCAGCCTCAAACTGTTTAAGAACCAGGCATGTAATTTTAAAAAGTGAAGTGGCCCCATAATGTGATGAATAAGTTAATTCTTACCTCTGATAGCATTCCCCAAATCTACTGCCCTAACAATAGGGATGCTTCCATCTGTCCATCCATCCATTCAGGCATTCTATCCATTCATCCATCTACACTTCTGTCTGTCTGTCCATCAGTCACTCACACTAAGCCCCACATCAACAAACTGAGACTTAACTCAATTACAGTTTCAGGTTTCCCAGAAATGAAATCTTAAACCAGTCAATCAGGAATCACCTGTTCAACATTAGTTAGGTTATCTGCCTAAGAGACCCCTACCATCCCCTAAAGGAAAGTGACCTTGCAATAACCAACCATTTCTTGCCTCTTGTAACTTCCTTGTTCTTGCTCCCTTTTGCCTATTAAAGTGTCTCATTTTGTATAGCTCCTCAGAGCTTTTTTATCTATTTGCTAGATTGGATGCTGCCCAATTCATAAATTGATGAACAAAACCAATAAGATCTATACATTTTCTCAGTAGGATTTTGTTTTTTTAACCCTGGGTTAGGTGCTATGTTCAATGACTAATGTAGAAGTCATGATTTCATAAGGTGAAACTCTTGAATTATTGTCTTATTATTTAATTGGCTTGATTGTCAGTGCTAAGTACTGACACTAAGAGGTATTGAGGGAATGAGGAAGATGTAACTGGAGTGGTCTAGGCAATTTTATGGAGAATATAGAGCTTGAGGGGCGCCTGAGAGGCTCAGTTAAGTGTCCACCTTCGGCTCAGGTCATGATCCCACATCCTGGAATGGAGTCCCACATTGGGTTACCTGCTTGGGGGTGGGGTGGGGGGGATGTCTGCTTCTCCCTCTCCCTGCTCTTGCTCTCTCTCTCTCTCTCTCTCAAATAAATAAATAAATGAAATTAATTAATTAATTTTTTAAAATGAAGAAAATAGAGCTTGAGATAAATTTTAAAACTTATGTTTGGGGCTTGAGTTTGAATAGAATAAAAGTAACAGGATTCCAGTAATTGGTGCACTTCTCAGTGCCATTTATTGGGGACCTTAAGAATTTTATACCTTTGACCAAAGTTTTCCAACTCTTCAAGTTGAAAAGTACCAAGTAATTCCTCTTCAACCAATGAGAATCTTTATGACTTTGTGTCTTCCCTTAAGCATAAAAGTCAATTTCTGAGCAAAGTATGAGGATCTGGATGTTGATCGGATTAGGGAAAATTGGCCTGTTCTCCAAGACATTTAAAATCCATTAAAAAAAATCTCCTAGTCCTCAACATAGGAAGAAAACCAAGCCTAGGTAGGAAAAATGGAATATCATGACCCTTCCCCATAAAAGCTACCAGTCTGCCAGCAATATCCCCCAAATGCAGCTTTTGGCTTCTACAGTAACCAGAGAACAAGGACATGTTTCCAATGAGCTCAAGTATTCTGAAGGATGCTTGATAGGCCTATAAAGTAATTTAAAATTTACTTGAAACTCCTCAATCTAATCAATGATACCAGAGGCCTTACTCAAATGAGACAATCAACAAAATCACCAGTTTCCTGCCTAACAAAAAAAAAAAAGGCCATTCCCCCATCCCTTTGGGCCTCATTCATGTGGGTTTGCTCCTTAAATAGCAGATGTGCTGGAAGTTTCAAGTATTTTCTCTAAAAATTTAAATTTCTTTCTTCATACTCTTTCCTCCTTTTCTGTGTAAAGTCTTTAACACGTCTTGTCTGCAGCTTTAATTATTTAATTTCTTCACTGCATTATTTAAAGAAGACAGTTCTGAGGATGCAGGAAGGAAGTATGACTCCATGCAAAATTGAAGAAAGCTGTGTAACACTGCCATACAGCACATTATTTAGTATCGAATATTTTGCAATCTCTAATAATCTTTTATTTTAATGCATCCTCCTGCAAATATGGACTAAATGATCATTTTGCTGGCTATGTCAGATAAATATCAATGAAGAAAAGACCTTCAGGAGCTTGAAGAAAGAGGACTTATGTGAAAGTATAACATTATTTTTTGTTAAGATCATTTAGAAATGGGCCAAGATAAAGGCAAGACTAGAAATGCTGATCATGGCATTTAAATATAGAGATTTCTTTGACTCTTCCTCTCCCAATGTAAAAATAGGATCCAATATCAGTAGCTTTGGAGCATGAGTCCGGTTTGAAAAAAATGCATGATTCTTTTATATTTATGGCACATTTTTCAGCCAAAATTTTAAATACCTCAAAAATAGAGGTAGACACCCTCATAAATAAAAAGTCCTTTTTCTGACTGGATCAGTATAAGTTTATTGTAGAAAACAGTAAAAAAAAAAAAATTCCATAACTCCTTACCCCCATCCTAAGACACTACTAACCTCTAATCTCTACCTTGGCATATATATGTTTTAATCTTTTCTTCTCTCTCCCTTTCCTCTCTTGATAGATAGATAGACAGATATAGATATATGTGTATAGATAGAGATATCCAATGAATATCAGATATCATGTATCTTACACACATCTATATATATATGTATATATATATATACTTGTAGTTTTATCCTAATTTAACATTTTAGTTATTTTAACTTATTTTTACTTCCATATTTAAAATATATCCTATTTCTCCATTTTTTAAATATATCTTTTCATGGCTACAAAGAAGTCTTATCATATAGATATATTACACACACACACACACACACACACACACACAAACACACACCCCACACATAGTATCTACACACATACATAACCACTACTCTGTTGTGGACAATCTATTTCCATTTCCAATTAGGGAGTATATTAAAGATAATACTGTATTGAATATGTACAGAGATACATTATTTTGGTAATAAGCTATCAAAGTCAAATGATTTTCACAGAGGTAATTTCACAGTGTCATAATGACCCATGGCATAGCCTGACTCTACATGGAAATCACAAACTATCAAAAAATTTGTAATGGGGCAGCCTGGGTGGCTCAGCAGTTTACTGCCACCTTCAGCCCAGGGTGTGATCCTGGAGACCCAGGATCGAGTCCCATGTCAGGCTCCCTGCATGAAGCCTGCTTCTCCCTCTGCCTGTGTCTCTGCCTCTCTCTGTCTCTCGCTCTCATGAATAAATAAATAAAATCTTTAAAAAATTATAATGAAGATATACTGTATGGTGTTAACACTGTAGATTCTGAAATCTCACTGCCTAGGTTCAAACACCAAATTTACTGCTTCTATGATCTTGGGTAAATTCCTTAAACTTTTTCTGTCTGTATCTTTATCTGTAAAATGTGTATAATTTTAGGATCCACCTCAGATGTCTATTGCAATGATTAAATCACTTATAAAAAAGGGATTTAGCATGTTATTTCACAGTAGGAATAGGAATTAGCAGTAAATGATATTTTTATTAATATCATAGTCTGTAAAATACCTATACCCAAATACCTCTAAATATATACCATCAAGTGGTATTTCAATTTCTCCCTGCAAGTATTTTAACAATATTTCACTGAAGCACATATGAGAAAAGAATAACTCAACATTTAGAGAGTCTATTTAATTGATTTTGTTAGCATGCCAGCTAACATTTATCTACTTTGTCATGTTATACCACAAATACTCAAATCCAATAGACCCATTGGGTAATATTATGCAGGGTTTATGGCACAGAGTCACCCTGTGTAGTTTATACTTTCTGATTTGCCCAGATCCACATACATCCCCTTCCATGCAGTATCTACTGAGAATTTTTCTAGGTGGGCTAGGAGATCTCAGATATGAATGCTAGTGCATGTTGTCAGAGGTCACAGATGAGTAAACCTGCCCTCTCTTTGAGACTAGATTCATTTTGGAGGTTCTGTCTAGAGTAAAGAGTGGTTGACTGTGGCCAGGTGTTAGAGTGATGCCAAATGGCCCCTTTGGAGAGCTGATTGGATACAGTAATTTCAACAAATGAATAGATAAGTCTTCCACATGCTGCAGAAGTCGGGGCTTTGCAGGGTTCTTCCCACTACCTGGAACTTCCTTCACCTTGTGCATCATCATTTGGTGATGAATTTTCAAAATTCACTCAAGGAATCAGTTTTAGCAAAAAGCCTTTCCCCAAATTTTGCCCTCCCTTGTCTGCAACAAACTGCACTGTAGCCAACTCTAAGCCTTCCTATTTCTGCCTCTCCCTCCAGCTACCTACCCACCCACCCACCTATGTGCATACATGTGCGCACATGCACACACACACACGCACACACACACCGAACTTAAAACTGCTGAAGACAGATAGCATGTCCAATTTTCTCTTCTATCTCAAGTAACATGCATGTGTTAGGTGCCTAATATCTGCCTGTTGAATGAATAATTCTGTAGTCTTTCCTTTTGGGAATAGACTGACGGCTCACATCAATTCCAGGAGATGGGCTGATAAACGTAATATTGATAGGGATTAAAAAGCATATCTCTTTTGAAGGATTTATGAATGGAATGATAAGCCTGGGATATGCCTCAAAAGAATCTAGGTTTCCCGGGGCGGGGGGGGGGGCGGGGGGGTGGCAGCGCCAGAGGAGTGGGGACAGAAATTACAGGTACTATGAAAAAAATTGGCCACATATTGATAATCGTTGAAGCTAGGTGATAAGGAAGAGTCAAATGAACTATTCTCTCTACATTTCTCTTTGAAAATTATAATATTGTATTTGAATATTTTCATAAAACATAGTATATATATATGCACAATTATACATATACATATATATGTGCACAACCACAAAATATAACACATAAAAGCACACCCTAAGAACACTGACTTTATAAAGTTAGTATTTTAAAGGAGGGCATACATTGATGGAATTTTATTTTTACAGCACATAACTGTTGTATTTGGGAAAATATGATTTGAACGAGGTCCCACTATAGTTTGTTCAGCTATGAAAGGCTAACTACCACTGTACTTCAGCCAAAACTGGTGGGATGGATAAAAGTCTCCTTTATACAAGGACCCAAAGGCAGACATTGAACCAAAAATAAGAAGAAAGAGAAACAAACTCCAAGCTACAGAACGAAAAAGAAACAAACTATAAGCTTCAAACGTTTAAAATCTAGCCAATAAAACTCATCTGCAAAGTGCCGGGGGATGGCACCACGGCTGAGGTGGCAGCGTTTTGTGTTTATGTTGGCCGTTTCGTTCCCCTAAACACCTTAGACATCTCTAATTAATCCCTTTGGAGCAGCGGTGGCTGGAATTTGCAGCTCACAGTCTTGCCAGCCAAATGCAATCCTGAGCCACTGCACGTACGTGTGAAGAGACATTATCGCCCTTCACATTTAAGAATAACTGTCTAATCTATTAGGTGGAGAGGGCTCTTCTCTGTCCTCTGCACATTGAAATCAGTCCAATCAGAGAACTGGAATCAGGTGTAGGCATTTTGAAACGTTGCCTCAGATAATTTTACATTGTTGGGCCAATTCCCCAAAAGCTACAAGAGAGCAGCCCCGACTTCAGTAGAATTGAGGAATGAGAAGAGGAAATTTTGCAATTGGTCACTGAAGTGGATCCTGCAGTGTGCTGCTCAGGTTATCCCCCGACCCCGACCCCTCCAGGACCTGAGTGTCCTTGCCAAGACTGTTGGCTCCTCTAGTCTCCCTTTACACCTGATTCCTTCCTAGGAATTGCCTCAACTCAAGGAAGCTGCCTCATCCAAGTGTGCACCCCTCCCCAGGGGCGGTCCATATCCAATCTCTGCAGGTAAAAATGCATTGTCCCCTTGCTCCAATCTGGGATCTCTCTGAAGGGCCATCCCTGCTGCAGTGCTCTGCATGGGATTGGCTGAGCCTCTGGCGTATCCACATTGCAGTCAACTTTCCATCTACTGAATTCTTTTTCTGAAGGGCCTCTGCTCTTTCCAACTCCCTTATGGCCATGGTCCTGCATCGCCCTCCCCAGAGAACCAGCTCCCTGCGAAGCTTCATCCGGGAGGCTGTTCTCCAGCACATCTGACCTCGCTGGAAGGCTGCTCTGCCGGGAGGGAAGAGGGGGGGGGGCACCCATCTGCATCCAGTGAGGACAGGAAGTCTTGGTATTTGCTTTGCTCCAAGTGATCATTTACAAAATCAACTCAGAACTAGATTACAGCTGCTTTTCCTCAAGTCTCATCATTTCCACTGGTTCTAATAGATGGGAAACTCAAGGCTATGATCCATAATTAACATATGCAAAATATTGTAAGCCTGAGAAATACTTATCTATATGCTACAAGTTGTTCAATTGTGAACAACTACAGATGTGATTTTTCTCCCACGGTGCCAGAATCATTGTGTGATATCAGGGTATTTTTTGGACTGTTCAGCTTCCTCTTTCCCCAGTGGGCATCCCTTAAGGCTCTCTGATGCTGCTTTGTTCTTTTTCCAGATCCTCACTTCCTGGTTTTTCTTTGCCTCATGGTCAATGCAGTCAGAGCCCCGTTGGAAGCTTTTACTGGGAAGGCCTGTTAGCAATAGATCTCATGGTTCCTGGAAGCCTAACAAGGTATTCACAGGAGATAGCAGTGGCTGAGTGCATAGATCTGTCAGATTTGGACCTTATTCTAAGTAGAAACTCTTTGATTTGTAGGTCTGAGGTTATATGATAGACTCAGAGACAAGGAGCATGGGCAGGATAAGAAGCGTTATTTGGGGATCCAAGAATTAATGTCTTTCTCTGTAGTGGTGACTAGAATCTGTATGGATTAGGCTGTGTTGGGGATGGCTTTCCTCACTAGTTTATGAGACCCAGGGGGTTGTAATTTTCTTTACTTTGATAAGTGACTTTCAAGTTGTACCCAGTCACAGAACAAACAGGGCTGTGACGTGTGTTTTACAACTTGGTGGGTAACAATGTACTCTGGCCCTTGCTTATCAGTATGTGGTTTATGAGCCCGCAGCATTGCCATCACCTGAGAGCTTGTGAGAAAGGCAGAATTTTGGCCTACTAAATGAAAATGTGCTTTTAAGCATGGGATGATTCTGTATTTCTAGAAGACTCCCAAGTGATACTGATGCTCTGGTCCACAGGACACATTTTGAGTAGTAGGGTTCTAGAGAGTTCCATCATATTTCTGGTGCTTACAAATTTTATCCCTTATAGGAAGCTGGGTTGTGGGTGTGTCCTCCTGTATCCCTCAGTGCTGTGTTTGGCCCTATCCATTGCCACAACAAGCCATAAACCTATGGAAGAGGACCAGATAAGCAGTGGCATCTGAGTGGTGACAATGGTAGCTCTTTCCAAAGAGAGCAAGAGAGTCTTATGGTCCAAACCAGTGTCAGGCGTAAAGGACGTAGCTTGTAACTCATCTCTGAGAAATGGTTAATTGCCTCATAGAGAAAGTTCACCAAGAAACTGCCATCACATGGAGGAGAATGTTGCCCACCCAAACCAAGGACTGCATCTCCACCAGCTCTGTCCAGAGGCAGCAAGAAGTGAAGAATTGGGGGAAGAAACCATACCAGTGAGGGTATTCCTTAAACTTCTAAAAGAGAGAGAAGAAGCTCTTGACTAGGAGACAGGGGACTTGGATACTGGACCTGACTCAGTCACCAACCAGATAGAAACACTGACAAGTCACTGGATTTCAGTGACTTCATGGGTAGGGTGAGAAGGTTCCTGAGATCTGCCAGCTCTTTAGCATCAAAGAACTCAGACGCTCTAGGATTCGCTGCAAAAACTGCTCTTGCCACAAGAGGGAGTTCTCTTTCTGAAATCCTCGAAATTCTAAGTATTGTCTTAATGGAATGATTTAGGCAAACCATAATATTTGAGCATCCCAAACTAAATGGTCTTTCATACACAAAACAGATGAAAAGGTTCATTAATTTTTGGAACTTAGATTAAATCATGACTAATTCTCTGCTTGAACAAAGCAAAAAGGAGACTTTTTAAAGACTGACGGGCACTCACCACAAACACAGATTGAGAGCCTTTACAAATATAATAAAAAAGAATGGTTCTAACGTTCCTGCTCAGCTTTGTGAAGAATTTGAGGCCTGTGCAGTGCTTCTTTCCTTCTTTACAGCCTGGTAATCCTAGGGGTGTCCTGCTCCTATGATAGAGTTGTATCTGCCTGAGAATAAACAGGGGACTCAAGGTGTGTATGTGACGGCAAAGAACTCTGGCCAGGGGTAAACTGGTACAGAAGGTGATGGAGGGGTGGGGGGCTATTTATAGAATTCCAAACATCTACTTGAAAAATGAAATATTCTATCAAGTTTCAACATACTGCCTCCACAAGAGATGTTTTCAAATACCTGAATGTGAGGTATCATGTGAACTCCATGCTCAGCAGCAGACCTGTTTCTGTCATCTGTCCTGGATCACCCAGACCCTAGTCAGTAACTGATATTCCTTTTATTTTCTTTCACTGTTACTTTATCTTGCTGGCTTGTTAAAGAGAGTTTTCCAGTTTATCTGCCTTCACAAGGTAGAGGACAGAAATGGGATGTGAAATTTTGGTGAGGCAGGGAGAGGAGACAGCTGATTGGATGATTTTTGATGGGCTGTCAATGACATCTTTCTACCCTGCCTTTGACTAGAGGGTGTCCCTCCAAGAATTGTGCAAGAAGGCTCTCTCAAGTTCATCTAGTTCAACAGTTCCCAAAGTACGAAGGGTCTTCCACTCCTAGAATGGAGATCCTGTTTTAGTTTATGCATGGACATGATAACACTGAATCACAGAGAAAGAAAAGTTATTCCTTTTCAGTTCTCAGGCATTCCTTCTAGTGGCCTCCAGAAAGATCCCTCCATCTTAGGCTGGACTGTTTCTGAAGCCCATCTAACAGTTGCAAATTTCTCATTTTAACAATGTAAAGGAAGACTTCAAAAAGCAGAGCCTTTAGCAGACAACACTGTCTAGCTAGAATATAGTGGTATCCCTTGATTTATTATATTGATCTTTATAACAGTGTTCTATTTATGGCAGTGATATTGGTTTTTACATCCATGGTGACATCAGATTTGCTTTAAGTAAAATTTATGTAAAAAATGACTTAAAGAAGAATCCCACTTAAGTAAGTGAGAGCATAGGCAGTGCACAGACAAGGCAAAGATTGTCCAGATGGCACCAGGAGGTAGAGGGACTTAACAGTGAACACCCAGCTCGATCTTTGACGCTATAGCAAGCTCTCACACTTGTGTATCTGGTTCTATGATGGGATTGACCACTAATGAGTTACTTTAGTCAGGCTGACACAGAAAAACAAATGTGCCCTAATTTTCTTTCAACTAGTCAAGTTTTTACTTCATTACATATATTAAATAACTCATATTGCTCCTTGGAGACAAACAGGGGAGAGAGGAAACTTTCTTTTGTGCCAAATAATACAGTTTTATGTTAAATCCCATTGCAGCCCACAGGCAAAATCCCATAGCTGCCAATGCCATTTCAAAGAAAGTTCTCTATTTCCTTATCCCTGTAGCTCAAAGTTAATAGTACTTGGTTTACCTAATTACAACAAATTCTTTCCAATAATAATCCTTACAACTAGTGCTTTCTCTGGCCTTGAGCCAGTCGCTCAATAAAGAAAAGCCCCAACTGTTATTTCCTTCAAGCAGGAAATCCTTTCTCTAGTACCTTGGATATTTCTGATCATTTTATTTGTACGTTTATCATCCAGGACAATCATACTCCTTGAATCATGTCAGCTCCTTGAAGGCAGGACTCTCTGTTTTGTTCACTGCTGTGTCTTCTCAATGCTTGGAACAGCGCCTGATCTTCGAGAAACATTTGTTGATTAACGGAGAGATGAATTAACTGTAGTGGTGGGAACAGGTCTTGATTTGGGGGAATTGCTTGTTTATATAAAGTCAACTGGAACATCTGCTCTGTGTAGGAGCACATCACAGAAGCAGCTTTCATCTTCAAGAGGGAGATAAAGAACGTACTAGTGATGCAGGTTATGCTCAACTTGGGAAATTATGAATTCCAAAGAGTGCCAGAGGTTATCTACTCTGTATTGAACAGTGGAACCATCCCAGGTGGAAGAATGCCTAATAATTGTCCAAGGCCATCAGGTGAGGACGTTGGTTAGCAACTCATTGCACACTGCCAACAGGTAAATGTTCTTCCTGTGAAATAACACAGAATTATCAAAATCTCCTGGGGTCATTGTGATACTTGTTTTCATTTTGTTTTAGCTAAACATTCCATTGATTTAATGCACACGTTGGATTTCATATTGCCAGCAAAAACAGTTCATTTTTAGTTCAGTGGAAAATATAAAATCAACAGGAAAATTCAGGGTCACAGATAGAATTGTTGATTTAGAAGAGCCTGGTTCCTTGAATCTTACCTGTGCCCACAACACTTTGTTTTCTCAGCAGATATTTATGTGCTCAAGACCATTGGCCATTCAACAGGTAGTCCTTGCCCTCAAAAGTATAATCACAGATGAACCAGAAGACAGATGACCCAGTAAGTATCATTCATATGTGTTGTAGATCCTATCAGAAGAGAAAATGCATGGAGCTGGTGGAGCACATGGAGGGGCGTGCACCCAGTCTCTTTGTGCACAGTGGATGCCGGGACACCAGGAAGGGGCTCTGAGATGAGGTTAGTAACCTAAAGATCTTGTAGGACTTAGAGAAGATGAGCAAAATGTTCCTGGAAAAGCATGCTTCCCTTAAACAGTTCTCATCACGCTTCCGTTCTCAGGATTGCCTTCTGCTTTGCTCTGCACTGTGTGTCTCCCAGAGTAGTTTTCATGTGTCATTGCAGAAGCAGGAAGGATCATTGCTGAGGACTACATGTTGTGTCCCTCCCAAATTCATGTGCTGAAGTCCTAATCCTCAATGCAACAATCATTGGAGGTGGGGCCATTGGGAGGTAACTGGGTTGTGAGGGTGGAGCCCTCATGAAAGGGATTAGTAAGAAGGCAGGAAAGGGATGATCTCTCTCACCATGTATGGCTACAGCAAGAAGGCGGCCATCTACAAACCAGGAAGCAGGTCCTCAGGAAACACTGAATCTGCAGTCACCTTGATCTTGAATGTCCCAACCTCCAGATCAGTGAGAAATAAATGTTTGTTGTCTAAGCTGCCCACTCTCTGGTGTTTGTCATAGCAGCCTGAGCTGACTCAGACAGTGGTGATGGAATCCAGTACATAACCATGTGAAAATGTCATCCAACCTGCTTCCAGTCTGACCTACTTTCCCTGCTTCCAGGGTCTCCTCTTTTATCCCAAAACCCTTTTATAATCTGAGAGCAGTGGTGTACCAGGAGCCACAATGTAGCCCTTGGGACAGGGAGCTGGGTGATAAGTACAAAACGTGCCTATGCTCCTCCTCTAGAAAGCATCAAAGTTAATGTTGCAGTCAATGGCTTACACAGTACACAACCATGTTCCATTGGAAAAGCTCACACATTTTTTTGAACCTGGTTCTTGTCTTCAGATGACAGAAGAGAAAAGTCTTTTTGTGTCATGGGCTGTCTCTGGACAAAAAAATTACCAAAGCCTCTGGCTAGCTAGAGGAGGGGAGCAGTAGGTAACAATGACCAAAATGCCTTCTAGGTTTTCCTAAGAGACTCTCAGGAGATGCTATCCATTCTTCTTTAGGAGAAAATAGAACAACTAATTTTAATTTTTTTAAAGCATGTTGATTTTTGAATAATTCATAGGAAGTTAAGTGCTACATGGAGTTGTTATTTTCCTTATTTTTTAAATACTTTTTTATTTGGAATATTTCAAGATTCATAAGAAGTTATAAAAATAGTACAATGGGTACCTGTATACCTTCCATCCAGTTTCTCCAATGAGAACGTGTAGACAATCATAGTACATTGTCAAAACCAACGTTCTTTAGATTTTATTTTTTTTTTCGTTCTTTAGATTTTAATGTTAACTTGCTAAAATAGAAAACTTCTATTTGTTGTATATTTGTTCATTTTAAAATTTATTAATTTCACAAATATTTAATGAGAACTCACTCTGTTCCAAACATTGTACCAGGCCTAGTGATTAAAAGCTGGCTAAAATGTGGTTCATTCCTTCAAGGAACTCATAATAACCCAGTGTGGGGAACAGACCAGGACAGTGTGATCAGTTCCAGGGCCTAGAAGCGTAGTATTACAGGGGACCAGAGGAAAGGCATCTCCATAAGACTATTTGCCCAAGAACACTCCTCAAAGACCAGACTGATTGGACTTGCAAGGGTAAGCGATCTTTAATTACCCAAAGGGATCAGAGAATATTTGGGGCAGAGGAACTGTATGTGCGAAGTTCAAGCAATATAAAAGAGCAGGCTTTATTCAGAGAACTGAACTAAATAAATTTGGACAGGTCAAAGAACAAACAGCATGTATGTGCTCTGGGTAGATAGTGGTGGGAATGAGAGGAAGAGATAGCAGGTAAATTATGATAGGCAGTCAAGGGCCAGACCATGAAAGGCCCTGCTTGCTAAATTAGTGCCTTCCAAAGTTAACCTGAAATTCAGGGTGAGCCACCAATGGGCTTTGAAAAGAGAAGTGATATTATTATATATGCACTTTGGAATGATTGCTCTGACAACATTATAGAGGATGCATTGAGAAAAAAATCCTAAAGCAGGGAGATGGGAGTTAGGAGTCCCTTTGAACACTGAAGCTGAGAAAGAAGGGAGAAGGAGGAGAAAACCAGAGGTGGTGAGAAGGAGCAGAGGTGGAAGCAATGGAATTCAGTGACTGGTTGGATATTGGGACTGAAGGCTGAGTGACGGCAAGTCTAGGCTGACTTTTAAGTCCCTAGGTCTACCACTGGGAGTATTCTGGAGATAGAACATAAAGGAAGAAGGGGGGATTGGAGAGGAAATTGGTTTTGGACATATTAAGTATGGTAGAGATATCCATTTGGAAATTATATATATATATATGTGTGTGTGTGTGTGTGTATATATGTGTATATATATACATATATATAAATTTTATATATATATATAGGCTGATATCAGTGATAAAATAGTATCTATTTAAATTATATACATAAGGCTTATATGAGTGATAAAATAGTACTCATGTATTATAGTTATACCTTCAGGACCTGGTTAGAGTTGCACACTGGTTGGAGGTGAGAAAATCAAGCTAAAGTAAATTCCCATCTTTTAATTCATTCTGTCCCCTTGACGATATTATCTTTCTACCCCAACATCAACTTGGTGGTAATCATCCTGGTACCCCCAGAGTCATGCACATAGTAGGTGCCTGATATTTCCTAAACAAATAACAACTACTCGGTTGGTTTCCCAGGCTATGTGAGTACTTCCTACTTTTCTATTTTTTTAAAAAATTTTATTTATTTATTCATGAGAGACACACAGAGAGAGGCAGAGACATAGGCAGAGGAAGAAGCAGGCTCCATGCAGTGAGCCTGATGTAGGACTCGATCCCAGGACTCTGGGATCATACCCTGAGCCGAAGGCAGATGCTCAATTGCTGAGCCACCCAGGTGTCCCAGTACTTCCTACCTTAATGTCTTTCCCCTCACTAGGCAAGTTTCCAGCCCTATGACCCCAATCCCTATGTACTTCCTCTGCTTCCCTATTCTTGGAGCTTTGACAGAAGCCACTAGAGGGTGACATGACAACACCCACTTAAGTGGCTCAACAGAGAAAGCCTTCCCTATTCAGCAAAAGTCAGAATGGCAGGGGGCATTCAGGCACCCAGCCTGTCCACTGAGAGTAGGGAGAGGTAGTGTCACCTAGAGGCAAAGCATGACTTTGCCAGCCTAAGGAGGCCGCCATTACCACACCAGAGGCCAGTTTTCTCATCCACAGAATAAGAACTTAAGACTTAACTGCACCATTTCTGGCTTTTCAAAGTTTATAAGCTATTATATAATGTCTCTACTCCAGCGAAAACATAGCATAACAAACAATAATTTTTCAATAGTACACTCTGAAGAGTTAGCATAAAGCTTTTCTGCTAAATTTTGGTAAAGATTTTGGCAAATGAAGCACCTTATGCTGTTATTATTAAATAATAAGCAAGCAGGAAAACAGCTTGGCAGTATGCATAAACTGTTAATTCACCCTTTTTTATTAATTAAACAAATACTCCTTGGGTGCCTGGTGATAGATACAGCAACAACATAAAGAACTGGCTCGGGGCAGTCCAGGTGGCTCAGAAGTTTAGTGTCGCCTTCAGCCCAGGGCCTGATCCTGGAGACCCAGGATGGAGTCCCATGTCAGTCTCCTTGCATGGAGGCTGCTTCTCCCTCTGCTTGTGTCTCTGCCTCTCTCTCTCTCTCAATCTCTCTCTCTGTCTCTCATGAATAAATAAAAAAAAAAAATCTTAAAAAAAAAAGAACTGGCATTCTTTTTCTTAAAAATTAATTAACTTTTCAGAAGGGAGGGAGGGGCAGAGGGAGATGGAGAGAGAGAATCTTAAGCAGGCTCCATCCCTAGCCCAACATGGGGCTCAGTCACACAACTCTGAGATCATTACCTGAGCTGAGATCATTACCTGCGGCACCTAACTGACTGAGACACCCAGGTGCCCCACCTGGGGCTTAGGTTCTAATGAGGTGAGAAGTTGGAGACACAAACACACCTTGTCTGAGCATACAGTCTAGGGGCAGAGTGTGTGGCACCACTTGCTATTTGTAATCACCACCACTGGGGTTTGTCCCTGGGGTTGCACCACACTTGACAGCCACCAAAGTACTTTCTTACTCATTATTCAACCCTGACATCATGGGGTGGACAGATGTTTTAGTAGATAGGAAAATGGAAATTCAGAGAGGTGGAGCTCAGGGTACAATGTCATGTAGGTGGTTTGGTGGTGAAACACAGTGTTTTAGCTTCAGAAACACCAGTGTCCTCCGAGGAAGATCTGACCAAGAGATCAAGAAGTCTTTCTCACTGGTCTATTGACAAGTTGATTTGGATTTAAAGTAAAACCCAGGCCACAATGAAGCAATTGTGCATTTTTTTTCCACCAATCTCCAATTGGTAAGAGAGGCTTTGGTCCCAATACTAAGAAGTGCAGAAATAAACATCAGGTAAGCAGGGATCCTTTGGGGTAGAAAGATGTTGAACTCAAACTTGACTTCTTTTTTTTTTTTTTTAATATTTTATTTATTTATGACAGATACAGAGAGAGAGAGAGAGAGAGAGGCAGAGACACAGGCAGAGGGAGAAGCAGGCTCCATGCACCGGGAGCCCGATGTGGGATTCGATCCCGGGTCTCCAGGATCATGCCCTGGGCCAAAGGCAGGCACCAAACCGCTGCGCCACCCAGGGATCCCCAAACTTGACTTCTTATCAGCCTGAAGGAACACCTTCAAGTAAACCCACTGGGGTTGCGTAGGGCCCAGAAAGACTCATAGGTGGACCTCTCACTCTTTGCCCCCTAACCCCCTCACTACCTCTCACTGTGGGGAAACCCCTTCAGAGAGCTGCATTTTGATTCTGAAACTTTTGGATTTGGAAGAGACTCTATTCCTTCAACACCAACTTCTTCAGAAACCAATTCCAAATACCAGAAAGGATATGGAATCAATGAATATTCATTACGTAGCTGGAAAAATGGATGATTTTAATAACATAAAACTTATTTTACATTAGAATGCCTCCCTATGCTGCCTGTATTACTTCTGCATCCATTTGCAGATCTCTGTCAATAAAAAGATGTTTCACTAGAGCACATTCTTTTTGCTTATAGAAAGTTATGCATTTATTTTTGGAAAACAAACAGAGCTGGTGACTGCAGGAAGCTCCTTGCTACTGACTAATTATATGTACCCAACTGTACATTGAGATAGAAAATGCAACTCTTCTAAAATGCTGGCACCGGAACCCTGCAGTCCTATCTTATCCAGTTGGTTTAAAGGTAGAGCAAATAGTTTTTGAATGTGAGGGTAACAACTTTTCACCCTAATATCTGTCTGAAGTCTAGAACCACATGTGCTATAAACCCTGATATATTGTATTTCCTTAAAATCTAATGAATACATTTCATTTTGATTTCCATAATAATTTTCGAGTCCATCTATCTGCCAGGCTTGTTTGGAAAGGCGACTTTGTTTGGAAATGTAATCTTGGAAGTGATTGTGAGGACAGTTCACAGGATGTGAAAACAAACAAGGATTCTCACACTTAGACCACCATCACCTTCCTTTGGGTCATGTGATATTAGAAGGAGAGTGGCTCCCTGGAGAGCTGTTAGACTACTTTGCATTTACAGAATGTTATGCTTACTGTTGCTTAGGTTTTATGCTGATTGAGTTAGTAAAAAATAAACACAGAAAGGAAATTAAATTGGCAAGAGCATCCCAGCAAGGAAGCAAAGGCAAAATATGAGGATTGCTGTTGTCTCTAATACAGAGCCATGTCAAGGAAGATCAAAATCATCATCATCATCTCCTTTGACACCTATCTGTGCTCATTTTTGTTGTTGCCAATATGGCTATAATTATGGCTATGTTTCTGTCTTTTCAGACGTCTCTCAAGGAGATGACAAAGTATAAAGCAGCTGAAGCCATGGTTGAGCCAAAGGATTTTCTCAGGGCACTGAGGTCCCTGATTGAATGTATGGGCAATGGGGCTGCTGATTTTCGGAAATTGGCCTTTCCCTTCCGGCTGGCATGTTTCAGAGTGGTTGTTATCTGGAAAAGACCTATTCATTCAATGAAAGGGTGAGGTCATTGGGGTGCCCCCACCCTTCCTACATGTACAATGCTGAGACTTTTCCTACCAGTGTCAGATGCCAAAACCTGGTGAGGGGTGGGGTCCACCAGTCAAAGCTAACCAGAAGACTTGTCTTCTGGAGAAAGCTGATTTCATGCTCCATGTGCAAAGAGCTGAAGACGGTGTGTGGGAGACTGGCTTGGAGAAGGAAGATGGCAAATGCACAGAATTTTTGAATAAATGAGAAAGTTGCAGGTCACCTAAATCAACCCAATTGAGTCTCAATTAAAAAAACCCAAAACACTCAAGTGTTCCATAGCCTACTTTTTCATCTACACCCAACAGTGAAAAAAAAAGATTGTTTTGAAAAAGTTAAGCATTAAATGTAATAACCCTAAGCCTTATATGATACATCAATTTCCCATTTTGATTCAAATTATATAAGCATGTGCTTTTCCCAAATTCAAGTCCCCGAATCCTGACTTCTGCCTTAGTATTCTGTGCACTCTGCTTTCTATTTAGTGTTCCTGTTCCCTGATATATTACTCACATATAGTACAGTGCCAGGGACATAGTAAGTGATCAACACATGTTTTTTAATACATTAATTACTTGAAAAAGTTGATGCTTTCTTTGTGCCAGACATTGGAGGGCCATTTAGATTAATCAGCTAGAGTTATTATTCCCAGGAAAGCTACACGTTGAAAGAATATACCTACATGAATTAGAAGCATACAAAGTTAGAAAGTAACTTAGAGCACTTATAGTTTACACAGACCGCCTCCCTTAACCTGAACAAACCAAACAGGTAGGTGCTGTCATTATCCTGTTGTACAGATAGGAACAAAAATGAACCAGGATGTCTTTATAAAGGAGACATATTTGTGTTTTTTTTTTTTTTTTAATTTTTATTTATTTATGATAGTCACACAGAGAGAGAGAGAGAGGCAGAGACACAGGCAGAGGGAGAAGCAGGCTCCATGCACCGGGAGCCCGACGTGGGATTCGATCCCGGGTCTCCAGGATCACGCCCTGGGCCAAAGGCAGGCGCCAAACCGCTGCGCCACCCAGGGATCCCAAGGAGACATATTTGAACTAAACTTTACAAGATAAGCAGATGTTGGGTGTTTAGGGATGACACAAGAGTCCACAGCTGTGAACGGTTTGTGATTCTCTCTGCTTGCAAACTAACAAGTGAGCTTCCTCCAGTTGTATGAATGCATTTGAAGACATGTGACTCTAGGGTCAGGAACAAAGAAATGCCTATTATTCACAGCAATAGCTTGCTTCTATGCCTCAGTATGGGCGCCACTGACTAGTTGTGCCACTGACTATTTCCACCACTTGGCTGTTTCCCAAGTGCCAACTGCAGGTGGCTGCAGTGACTGTGCCCAACTCCCTTTGCCTTGCCCAGATCTCTCATTCTTCCATGATTGTTATTTCCAAATGGGGAAGTCCAGTACAATGGGTCTAGTCCCAGGTCACCTCAGCACTTCAAAGAAAGTTTGCAAGCAAAAGTATGTTTCTGGTGGCAAGGAAATTATTTTGGGTTAATTCTAAGGTACCCCAGAATTGAGTTAAAATGCTAACGATAATAATTTTAATGTTCTTTTTAATCATGTAGGGGAGAAGAAAAAAGTAAAAGGGAACATTTTCAAAGACCGGGTAGGAGATTTTGCACATTTAATTACAATATCTGTATTAGCCTGCACAGGCCACTGTAACAAAATACCATAGTTGGGGCAGCTTAAACAGAAGAAATATATTTTCTCACAGTTCAGGAGACTGGAAGTCAAAGACTAAGGTGCCAGCAGGGTTGGTGTTTAGTGAGAGCTCTCCTGTTATGGATGATTTCCCTCAATCTGCTTACACTGGTCCTTCCTCAGTACATCAGATGCACAAGAGAAACAGAAAAAGAGGAGAGAGGTGAAGGGCAAAAGCAGGGGTGGGGGATGACAGAGTATGAGTGTTTTCTAGTGTCTTTTCTTATGTGGACACTAATCTTATTGGATCAGGGCCTCACCTTTATAACTTCATTTAACTTTAATTACCTCCTAAAGACCCTATCTCCAAATATATTCCCATTGGGGGTTAGGGCTTCAGCATGCAAATTTTAGGTAGGGCAATACATTTCAGTCCAAAGCACTATTATGTAAACCTCAAAAAACTCCAGAAGGTCTTGATTCCCACTATTCAGAGGAGGAAATAAGCTCAGAAAGGTTCAAAGAACCATGCCAGGTCACGAAACTGTAAGTGGAACAGCGAGAGATTGAAACCAATCTTCTGGCTTCAAAGCCCATTTTGATTTCAACATCAACGGCCATTTGCTAGTATCTCCTGTATACTGACTAAGTGTCAGCTACTTTGCTAAAGGATTTTACAGCATTATTTTTTAATCCCCTCAATGACAAAGGGAAGGCACAGAAGAGTTAAGTGACTTGCCGAAGAGCACAGTTATAAAGTAGAATGACAAAAGTCTTAAATCCAGATTAATTGTATTCCAATGCCAACATTTTGTTCTCTACAGTGAATTTCTGGGGTTGGTCAATTACTCGCTAATCAATTATGTAATTAGAATGTATCATAAAGTAGTGTACCTCAAGCTTTCTGAAACTATGGAAATTTTGTAATATGAAAAAAAAAATCCACAGACCATTAATCAGGGTGAAAACTTCTAATATATGTAAAGACATATGATATCAAAATCAAATTTGTATTGGTTTAAGCCTGAAATTCTGCATTAAAGGGAGGCCAGTACAAATCATAATTGCATGGAAGAAATATTAATTGGGATAGAGACTGCAGGTCAGGGGCGTTTCCATAAAATGTCTTTGGTTTCAAAGTTGTGTCTGGTGCAGTTAAAGTTATGTTTTCTACCCAAAGGTGGCAGCACATGTTCTATTACTTTTGGTATGATTCGGATTGCATTTAACATAGCAAAGGACCTGAAAGATCCTCTAGGACAGCCCCATTGTTTTGAAACAGAGGAAGTTGAGGCCAAGAAAGAATCTGTGACCTGCTGAACACCACACTGCTTTTTAAAACCACATCCCAAACTAGAATCCAAGGTCCTTAACTTTCTGATCTGTCTTCATATACTAAGTTCTCCTCAACGTAGTCACAAATTCACAGCTGATGGGGGGTGATGACAGAGTATACTTGAGTTTAAAAGAGGAAAGGAAGAAGACAGGAAAGGAGAGGAAGAATAGAAAGGAAAGAAAGAAAGACTTGTTGCAAATGGAGTCTTGAAGCAGCTATAGCTTCACAGAAACTTCAAAAGTCTAATTCCCCCTGCAAAATAGACCTCATGTTCTAGGGAACAGTTAGGAATCCCTTGCCCTGTACAATATCAGATATATAAATATGTATATTTATTCTGCTAACCACCCACCTTTCCTGGCTTAGGTACCACTAGGAACCATGGTGCTGACAGTTCCTGAAATGGGATCATTCAGACTTTCACAATTTACCTGGGAGGACATTGTGATAACATCTGTCCTCACTTTGTTCTGGCTCCAGTCCTATTTTCACAAACAGAAATGGATGCATGACACCTTCTGTATACCTTACAGAAGGCGAAGAAGCCACCATAAGCTATAAACCTTCTGCAATAAAATATTGAATTGGGGTACCTTTGGAAAAAACATGAAAAAAATGCCAATATTCACTCTCCCAATAGGAAAACATTGAGACTGAGAAATTTCCAGGAGAAACAAGGGACTTCATGACCCTTTGTTCATTCTGCAAATATATTTTGGAACGAGGGCTGTGCTGCCCCAGATGGGGCCCACAAAGATTTAATGAAGTAAACTCTATAGGACGAGAGTGCCCCAGCATGGGAGTGGATGGAGCAACCATCTTCAGAGCCCAGCATTGGAGATCTTCCAATACCAGCTGAATGGTAAAGAAGGAATAAAGCTGGAAGGCACTATTGCTATTATTTTGTTGTTGTTGTTGTTGTTGGGTATTACAGAAAGACCCAATCGGGCATTGATTTTTAAAAAATATTTTACCCCCTAGAACACCTCATTTATTTCTTCATGTATAAAATGGGGACATAATTGCCCTGTGTAGCTCATATAGAGGTTAAGAGAATCAAATGAGATATGTATGTAAAAGAGTTTTGTAAATATGCATTTACATATGTATATAAGCATATATGGCCATATATACCAAAAAGCATTCTTATTATTATAAAATTATCATTAAATATTATTATTTTCTGTACCTGGGAATTTTCAGAGTTTCTCTTCCTTACCCTTTTCAATACTGATGCACCACTAAAAGGTTCTATAGTTTTGACTCAAGCAGGGGTTGGCAAGCTTGTTCTATAAAGAGCCAGACAGTAAACATTTTTGGCTTTATAGGCCATATGGTTGCAACTACTCCACTTTGTCTTTGTAGCTGGAGACTAGCTATAGACACTACATAAACTCATGGGCATGACTGTGTTTCTGTGAATATTTATTTACAAAAAACCTGTAGCAGGCAGAATTTGACTCTGTGGTCTGAGGACTCCTGACTCAAGAGCTCGCTTGAGCTCTTACCCTTCTGATAAGCTTCTGCAGTGCTTGGGAGTCCAGCGGCAAATGAGAGATAGAAAGTAGAGATACATCTCAATGTGGTGTTTGGCAAGCAGGAAGGAGAGCTTTTGGCAAAGGCAATCTTGAGAACTCTATTCAAATGGAATAGAATTGATGACTATTGCATGATACTGTGTCAAGCACTGTTCTGGGTTGTGAGGGTATAATGTTGAATGAGCCAGCCCCTAATTACCTTACAGTGTTTATAGTTGGGACAAAAGCTGAGACACCACTGGTGTGATATATGAGTTGGGTTGAGAAAGTACATAGTTCAGGTTAATAGGCTGTGATGTCAGGGCAGATCAGTTTTGAGCACTTATTGTATATTCCGGACCATGCTTGTCACAATGGAGAGAGACAAGCTCCTTTTCACCCAAGGAGCTTACTATTTAGTGAGATCAGTAAAGCCAACAATCTCAAATACTATAAATAAGGATGAAATTGAGTGTGAGACAAGGAAGGCTTCATGAAGGAGGTAGGAACTAGGTTGGAGGGGCTGGAATAGGCTCAGTTAGACATTTCCCTAATGGTTGGTAGTTGGGGGACACAATGGATCTCAGAACACATCCTTCTCCATTTAGGATCAGTCTTTGGTTAATGAGTGGAAAGAAACCATGCATCTCCTCTTTCGTCTTCTGTCAATTCTCACAAAGAAAGATAAGCCAAATAGGGCTGTGTGTAGAGGGTCCTCTACACACCCTCACTCCCTACCCCCAAATAAGTAACCTGGGAGTGTGAGAAACATAGGCTACCTTCCTGTTTGGTTGTTTCTTTGGGAGAAGCCCAAAGAGAAGCCCATTCCAACCAGGACAAAGCCAATTTTACATGGCTTAGGGTCAAGAACCTACCCAGCTGAAGTATATTATAGCAACAGTATGCCCAAATATTTTAGAGCGGGAAAGCTAAAGTCATTGACCATTTGTCAAGTGATCCTGTTTTATGGAAGAAAAACAACCACCTTTATTCACTTCACGCCACTGAAAAAAACCAAGATTACAACAAGAATGTTGAAATACTACAGAATTGATCACCTGTCTAATCTCTATAGCTCAGAGAGCACTGTCTTACTTTGTCAAAATTCAGCAAATAAGGTGGCAAATGTGACATATGTAGCAGACACATTTCCTGAAACCCAACCTAACAAATACGCATTTAAAGATATTTTATTTTAAATTTAGAAACAAAAAAATGACTGTATTTCTAAACAGGGTGAGTCAGGCTGTATGTAAAATCATAAGAAAAGAGAAATTCCAAGGAATATTTTGGAGAAGTAATGTTAATGGTAAATAATAGCTAATGTTTGTTTACTATTTGCTGTGCACTATGTAGGGCTTCATATTAATTGACTTATTAAACTTTACAGTACCTCTGTGAACTCTGTAGTATTATTTTTACTTTATTAGAGGTGATAAAACCAAGGCTAAGAGGGATTACCTAATCTTCCAAGGCTCCCAGATGGTAAATTCTGCCTCAGCCAAAGCTTAAACCACAGTATAAGACTGCCTTGGGTGTAATCAAGAGAAGAGATGAAAAAGCACCACCAAAAAAGGAATTTTAAAAGGGGATAGTGAGAACAGGACCTATATATTTTTGAATCTACAAATTGGAGGCTTATCAACTGTCGTGGCTGGTTGAGAAACATGTGGTCCAGCATCACATAATATGTTGATTTTCAGAACCCAGGTCTCTTAACCCCATTTCCTGGACTATTTCATACTCTTCAGATCACCTTGAATCATCCTTTCCTTCTAAAGATGCTAAGAGATTTGAGATGAAATATACCAGTGAGCAATGCCTACTAGTCTCATTCATTCGTTTTTGGGGTTTTTTTTTTAATTGAAGTATAGTTGACCAACAGTGTTATATTAGTTTCAGGTGTGCATCATAGTGAATATGTGATTCTATATGATATGCAATGCTCGTCATGATACATACCATCACCATCTGTCACCATACAATGTTATTACAATATTATTGACCATACTACCGAATCTTGTTCAATATGGTTTAGGGTTGGAAAAGAGACAAGCTCCTAATTTCTTTTGTTTTTTTTCTTTTTTTCTTCTCTTTAATTCTTAGTTCCCACAGAGATGTATGACTTTGTTCTTCAAAAAGAATGAAGCCAATATTTGCTTATTGTATTTTAGAGGAGAGCCAAAATTGTGCATAATTAAACTCAAGAAGATACAGTGCTTGTCCAAATGGGAAAAGTTTTGGAAGCTGTCAGTGCTATGCTCTATAATAGCTCTTGTTCATCATTTTTAAGTGATTCTTCATCTTGAGTGCTGCTCTGGAATGCAAGGCCCACGCTGTGAAGCCACCATTGGAACATGTGCTTTATTTTCCTGTGATTGTCTCAGAAATTTCCTAAGTTATCAGATTCTTGAACAGGGGTGGAAACAAACCTTTCCCAGGCACCTACTACACCTTTGCTTATTGTTCCACTTAATTTTTACAGTGCCAACTCTTTCATGGGTACTGTGGTTTAGGATAAGCTGACCAGAGCCACCTAACCTGACAACATGAGGATTTGAAGCCAAGGCCTTCCTTTCAGGTCCCAAACTGTGTTCTTTTTCCCATTTCACCAGATAACAGCTTGTCATACTTGGTGGTGGGATTTGGGGAATAAAAAATAATATCTTCAGAAAAATGTTATCCTGATCCAGAAAAGCATGTGAATAGGTTACAAAAGCTCTACAGAGAATAACATGTTTGAAAACAATTAGAACTACAGAAAGTAGGAAATAAGGTTAACATTAACTTTTTTAAAGATTTTATTTATTTAATCATGAGAGACACAGAGAGAGAGGCAGAGACATAGGCAGAAGGAGAAGCAGAGGGGAACCCAATGTGGGACTTGATCCCAGGACTCTGGGATCATGACTGGAGCCAAAGGCAGATGCTCAACCACTGAGCCATCCAGGTGCCCCTAACTTTTTTAACGTATTTACAGAATGCTTCTGAATTTGCAGTGTGATTTATCCACATGATCCCATTCAGTTCCCCTTACACATCTGTGAGGAAAGCAGGGGAGGTGTGGTTTTGCTGAAATTCATAAAGCATTGCTGAGCCTAGACGTCCCTCACCTCCATCTTCATCTCACCCCGCTTTCCCACCCCTCAAGCTCCAGGTTTTTCCTATTAGTTAGAATGCTTATGATCTGGAAATTGTCAAAACTCAATTGACTGTGGTGATTATAGGACTGACAATTGGATTGTGATGTTTCCATCCACGGATGAGTTGAGTGACTTGTTCTATCCTCACCAACAGCATTAGTTTGCATTCCGGAGCAGCTCTCCAACAAGTGCCTTGTAGCTAGTAAGCAGGAACATTGGCATTAGAGCCCAGGACTTCCAAATCCCCCCATACCCTTGTCAATCCCACACTGTTCAGAAATTGTTGTGTTTTAAAATATTTTCACTTATTTATTTGGGAGTCTGGATCTAGTAAAAGGTAGAAATGAACTTCATCTGAATATTATGTATGGGATCTTTCAATAAAGAAAATGTGGTACAACTGTCTGCCTTGTCTTTGGTATGGTGCAGTGATGACCTTTTATTTCCTTCTTTGGCATACTCAGCATATCAATCTCCTGAATGATTCCTTCCTGGGGAGACTTAAGTTCTGTCATACTTTTGACTATATATACGATAAGATGGTTTTTGATGAGACAACTTAAATTTTTAAAAAATTATAGATGGGATATAGGATTATACCCACTGTAGAAAAGAAAATCAGCGAATATGAAAGAGAGAATGTAACAGGTGTGCCCCCCACCCCCGGGTCCCATTTCTTTTCTTAGAGGTCACCCATGGTAAACAGCTTGATGTGGTTCTCTTTTTATTTTTATTTATTTTTATTTTTTATTTTTTTGCTTCTCTTTAAGACTTTTTTTCTGCGTACTGTGTCGTGTTTTCAAAAATTTTATGGACCTGATTATAACTATGGCTTCTCATGGCACATAGCAAAATATTGACAACACACAAAATTATACACACTGTCACAGAGACACAGTGATGGTATGACCAGAAGCCTGTCACCACATAATTTAAAATGTGTGACTCTTGGGACACCTGGGTGGTGTAGTCAGTTAAAGGTCTGACTTTTGGTTTGGCTCAGGTCACGATCTCAGGGTGGTGAGATTGAACTCCACATCAGGCTCTGTGCCCAGTGCAGACTCTGCTGAAGATTCTCTCCACAGCCCCCCTCAAATAAATAAATAAATAAATAAATAAATAAATAAATAAAATAAAATAAATCTTTAAAAAGATAAAGGAAATAGGGATCCCTGGGTGGCGCAGCGGTTTGGCGCCTGCCTTTGGCCCAGGGCGCGATCCTGGAGACCCGGGATCGAATCCCACATCGGGCTCCTGGTGCATGGAGCCTGCTTCTCTCTCTGCCTGTGTCTCTGCCTCTCTCTCTCTCTGTCTGTGACTTAAATAAATAAATAATAAATAAAATATTTAAAAAAAAAAAAGATAAAGGAAATAAAATAAATTGCACTAAAAATAATGTGTGACTCTTTCCCCGACAACAGTGGCTTGAGCCAACAAATACTTAAAAGAGGGGAGGGGGTGGAGGGATGGGGTAATTGGGTGATGGGCATTAAGGAGGGCACTTAATGTGATGAGCACTCGGTGTTCCATGCAACTGATGAAATACTGAACTCTATATCTGAAACTAATGATGTACTATATGTTGGTTAATTGAATTTAAATTAAAATAAAATATATTTAATATAAATAGAAAGAAATAGAAAGAAAGAAATAGAAATAGAAAGAAATAATAGAAATAGAAATAGAAATAGAAATAGAAATAGAAATAGAAATAGAAATAGAAATAATAGAAATAGTAGGCCAGGGCATCTACGTGGCTCAGTTGGTTACTTATCTGCCTTTTGTTCAGGTCATGATCTTGGGGTCCTGAGGTTGAGCCCTGTGTGAGGCTCTTTTGCTCAGCAGGGAGTCTGGTTCTCCCTCTGCCTCTCTCTCTCTCTCTTTCTTTCTCTTTCTCTCTCTCAAATAAATAAAATCTTTACAAAAGTAATAATAATAATTTTTAAAAAGAAGGAAGTCAATTCACAAAGTCCCCATTTGATCTCACTTGCTGGCCAGGTCTTGCAGTAGACTCAGCCTGGCTGCCAGTCCCTATACTCCCTTTTTGTCTGCAGCCCACCCTCTTCTCTGCAGGACTCTGGTGCTTCTGCAGGACAGTGTAAGTGAATGTGAGAGCTTATGTATAAGAAGGCACCCACGGTGGGGGCTGGTGGTTGGGGGCTGGGGGCTGGGCTGGGGGATGGTATTATGGGAAAATCTCCAATCTAAATAGGAAATAATGTGTTCTCTTCTCTAGTTCCACACTCAGACATCTTTCATACCTTTGAAGATTAAGAAATACCTAATGGGTCTTTATAGCTCCATGATCTTAGATCAACTTTCCAGGCGTTAGTTTCTTTATATATAAAATAAGGAGGTCAGGCTCATTAGAAAACTTTCAACTCTACTCTTCCCCCCTACTTCCTATGAAGGAAGTATTTATTGTTTACCTATTATGTTTAAATGCATGTGGATACTTTATATGCAGATGATCTCAGGCTTCCTTCCTAGTCACCCGCTAGTTTGCCCGAGTCAAAGAATATCTGAAACCTCTTGAATGGTGTGACATTTCTCAACTTGCAAAATTATCCAATATATTAAAATAATTTGTGCTTTTTTATTAACAGAAAATCATTTCACCCACAAATGAGGATAATTGGATGCATTTCACAAGAGAAAGAAAGACCGCTTTTGCCACCTTGCCCTGCTGTTGAAAAATTAAACTCTATAGTACATGAGGAAATGAGATTACTCCCAGAAAAATGTCGTTTGCTCTGGAAACTGTTCATATGTCACAAGCTCCAAACTCTGTCAAATTGCCACCTTCTCAATAGCACATGGAGAAATGAATCAACAGTGGTAACGCTAAATGGAGAGTTAGAAATTATATGTAACACCAATTAAATAGGTGATATTTCTGTGGTGGTGTTTATTTGTGGGAGTCTGAATCAAGATGTTACCTTATATGGCAAGAGGAATTTTGCATGTGTGATTAAGGATCTTAAAATGGGAAGATATTCTAGATGATTCAGGTAATCACTGGCGTCCTTACAAAAGCAGGCAGAGGAGATGTGACTACAGAATAGACATGACGATGAGAGGAAGAGCCTAGTGATGTGGCTGCAAGCCCAGGAGCAACACGTGACACTATGGAGAGCTGGCAGTCTCTGGAAACTGGAGAGGCAAGGAACAGGGTCTCTTTTGGAGCTTCCAGAAGGATACAACCCTGCGGGCACCTTGATTTTAGTCTTATAAGACTAATAATTGGACTTCTGAGCTGTCGGAGAATACATCTGGGTTGTTTCAAGCTACTAAGTTTGTGGCAATGTGTTATAGCAGAAAGAGTAAGCTAATGTATTCATTCAAGGCTTTATTTTTTATTTAGCAGTTTGATTTTAGGAGAAAGGGTGACAAGTATCATTAGAGCCAGAAACAGCCATTGGGTTGAATATTCTTGGAATTCCTTTGGTTAGTAAGCTTTGCAATGGGAATCTATTTCTGATACAGTGCAGAGATATTTATGGAGAGAGAGACAAGTAAAAGAGGGGGAGTGGGGTAGATACAAGTCTATCTATGGTGGGCTGCCATAACAAAATACCATGGACTGGGTGGTTTAAACAATAAAAATTTTCTCCCAGTTTGGGAGGCTGGTAAGTCTAAGATCAGGGTTCTAGCTGATTCAGTTCCCAGTGTGGACTCTCTTCCTAACTTCCAGTTGGCTGGCATCTTGCTCTGTGATTCCATGGCCTCTTCTTTGTGAGTGTGTGGTGAGCAAGCTCTCTCCTATCATTCTTTAAAAGGGTATTTATGCTATCAGGAGGGCCCCACTCTCATGCCCTCATTTAACTCTAATTTTACTTCAAAGGCCCCATCCCCAAGTATCATCACACTGGGTATTAGGGATTCCACATTGAAGGGGTGTTGGGCAGGGGAGGAGGAAGTCACAATTCAATCTACAGCAGTAGGTAACTAATTATCTACAGTGGTTCTCTTTCTGGAAATTTTATACCCCGGCCTGGAAAACTTGAAGTGGTAAACATTAATGAATTATTGGGAATAAGAATATTTGTAACATCTGAGTTTGAGAAGTCTTGCCTCCAAAGATAAAAAACTGGAAATATTTTTTCATACCTCATTTGAATTTAGAAGACACATTTCTAGATAAAGCCCTACCTGACACACAGTCCATGTTAGCCACAAGTTAGGAGTGGGAATGGATGTGTCCTTCTTTGGACATAATACACAAGTATGTGGACATGTACAAATAAAGTGCTGCATTCCAAAATGATTAACTTAGTTGTTGAACTATTTCTTTAGACCTCAAAGAATCCCATGGTTAAAGAAGAAAGCTATGGTAGTAGCTCCTGATAAAGGAAGCTTTGATTCTGTGGGCACAAATGAGTAAAGATCCTAAGAATGCCAGGATCATTGCCCCCCTGCAAAATTGTCTTTGTTAGTAGTTCTCTCCACTCATGTACATTTTATGGATGTATATGAACGTGGAATGCTGCCAGAACAAAGTGAACCCATGAAGAGCTCTGCAGAAACCAAGTGTTCCATAAATCCTTTCTCTTACCTAAGGATCTTCAGTCACAAGACATTTTGCTGGAGTTCGAGCCTTCTGATAGGAGACAAAATTGTACAGAGATTCTTAGACGAACAAGAAAGAAAGACAAAGTATAAGATGTTCTCTAAAGTTTAAATGCTTTTCTTACAGATGGTCTACAATATGAGGTTATGAAATTTGTGTGAGTTGTGTGGGTGAACATATATATATGTATATTTCAGGTATAAATATTATATGTTATATATGTTATATATAATGCACACAAGTTCTAATGGATCAAAGAAACTTCCTAGCCTTGGTGGAAGGGACATTAGGAAAGATTCCATTTCAGATATTATAGAGAATTTAGTCAAGGGGAAAAGACAAAAGTCTGTTGCTGCTGAGAGGATATCTAGTGTCTCCTTCCAGCAAGAAGCAGCTCTTTTAGGAAAAGTGGGTATTTTGAGGGCAATCATTAAACTTCTTTCTCCAAAAGGCTCTACTGGTCAACCTCTCTTACAGACATTTTTGGGGGTTTAATCTATCTTCTCAGAAGTAAATCAGCACCCAGATAGTATGCCAACGTTCCCAGGAAGAGTATGGGTTAAACTCAAACCAGTCTCTGCTGGGTTGACTCCAAATCAGTACTACTTAATAAAAATATAATGTGAGCTATGTATATAATTGTAAATTTTCCAGTAGCCATATTTAAAAACTGTAAAAAGAAATGGGTAAAATTTTATGGCTTATTTATCTCTATATACCAAAAATATTATTGCAACATGTAGTCAATATTAGAAACTACTGATGGTGTATTTTACATTATATTTTGTACTATGCCTTTGAGATCTGGTGTACATTTTATACTTGTGGCTCATCTCATTTCAAACCAGACACATTTTGAGTGCTCAGTAGTCACGTATGCCTTTTCACTACCATACTCCCTGGCTGCTCTAGATAAAATGCCATAGATTGTCTGAATTGCCCCTGATTGTTGAGACGTGAGTAGGACACAGATCTCTGTTTTCTGACTAGGTAGTCCAAGTCCCTAATAGGTACTCATTGAAATGAACGAGCACACTTACATTTTCTGGCATGAGATTTCCTGCTTTTGTTCTCACTTATTCTAGTTTTCTCACATGGTCACCTGCCTCTCACCCCCATTTTGGCCTCCATTCTGCCATTTGATGCCACACCAAATATCTCACATTCATGCTTAAAGACCTGCACCTCACATGCCAGCCCCAGGCCAGGCTCCACGCACACCATGCTCCCTTCTGCCTTTCTTTTCTCATTCATGGAACATGGTTGCATGAGATTTTGAAAAGGTTCTTTCTTAATTCCCAGAAATGGGCAATCAGATCTCATGTCGAACAACAGAACACAGACTACCTCTCTTTCTAATTTTAGAGAGTTTCCAACTTCAGAGTCAGCTCCTTCTCTCAGAACATGTTGGGAGGGGTCACTTCAGAAGAACATGACCCTGACCTCCCCCGCCACCCATATAAATGAAGGTTTGCAGGAAGCAAGAAGTCTGAATTTGTAAAATCGCAAATCACCATTTAGGCTCTATATACATGTCTTTTATCTATGTAGCTGTCACCTACGTACCTATGGTGTAGCTTATTGTATTGCCTTGCATTGGCAGAGAATTTTATTTTTATTGCCATCAATTTTTTTCTATCATTTTTATCAGAGGGTTTTCCTTTTTCTATTTGTTGTCTCATTTGATCTTCAGAAATCCTATGACATAACAGATTAGTTTCATCACTTTCATTTTTCAGATTAAGAAGCTGAGGATTTTGCATAGAGCAGCAAGCAAGGTTTGTTTATCCTTCAAGGTCTATACCCCATAGTTCTGGGTTGCTGGGTCTAAGTAGTAAGCCAAAGCGTCATGTGGCTATTAAAATTTATGCTTTTTTTTTTTAATTGGAGTTCAATTTGCCAACTTTTAACATAACACCCAGTGCTCATCCTGCCAAGTGCTCCCCTCAGTGCCCATCACCCAGTCACCCCAACCCCCGCCCACCTCCCTTTCCACTACCCTTTGTTCATTAAAGGTATTCATCAAAGGATGAATGGATAAAGAAGATATGGTCTATGTATACAATGGAATATTACTCAGCCATTAGAAACGACAAATACCCACTATTGGCTTCCACGTGGATGGAACTGGAGGGTATTATGCTGAGTGAAAGAAGTCAATTGGAAAAGGCTATTAAAATTTAAATTGAAGTTAGTTGAGTGCCTGGGTGGCTCAGTGGTTGAGCGTCTGCCTTCGGCTCAGGTTGTGATCCCAGGGCCCTGGGATCAAATCCTGAACTGGGCTCCCTGCAGGGAGTCTGCTTCTCCCACTGCCTATGTTCTGCCTCTCTGTGTGTGTCTCTCATGAATAAATAAAATCTTTAAAAAAAATTAAAGTTAGTTGATACCGAATAAAATAAAAAATTCAATTCCTCCATTGTGACAGTCACATTTTAAAGGCTTAATGGTCATGTGTGGGTAATGGCTACCCCATTGGGCAGCACAGATAGCATTTCTTTTGTGGTAAAATGTTCTATTGGACAGCACTGTCTTGAAGAGACACCTCTAGCCTCCCTTAAAGCATCAAACTTCTCACCCATTGTTCCAGTTCCCATAATTCCTGCTTGACAACAGTGCTAGACAGCATTAGGCATGCTCTGGGCTCCAGAGTAGGATTGTGACCTTCACTGCTATCTGATGCCAGTAAGGATGACCCTCTCCTTGTCAAGGCATCATTTGACAGTAAGGAGAAGCAGCCTGGGGCAGTACCAGCCCTCTTCAGAAAAGGCTGCAGTTGAAGCTGAGATTGATAGGATTCACTGAAACTCCAGCAAGGCACTAACCTCCAGTTGATATGGCAATGCAGACAAAGAGACTGTTCTCCAAGCAGTTGTCTGATTGAGTCTTGGAATTGGTCTTCCAAGATAGTACCCATAACTAAGAGGGGTTTTCAAATGCTTCAGCATACTTTGGGTTGGTTTTTTAGAGGGATTTGGATTGAGGATAATGGATGTTTGTTTCAAACTGCAATTGTCTCTTTGGCCAAATGGGATTCAAGGGATA
Source organism: Canis lupus dingo (assembly GCF_003254725.2). Taxonomy (NCBI): domain Eukaryota; kingdom Metazoa; phylum Chordata; class Mammalia; order Carnivora; family Canidae; genus Canis; species Canis lupus. The sequence goes on from NC_064243.1 coordinate 82,702,390, forward strand.
TGAGGACATACACAGGCAAACGCAAACTGAGAAATAAGCAACTTCATTTCTTCAATAAATATCTATTAAGGCAACTATGAGCCAGACGCTGTGCTAATTGTTAGGAGGATACAAAGAAACATAAGACTTAGTCCCTGCCCTTAAGATGCTTAAAGGTAATTAGGAAAATTAAAACAATCGGTCATGAAAATAAGGAGCACTTATTCCCTTCCACAAACTCTGCTCACCACTTTATATAGATTATTTCATTTAAGGATCCTCAAAATCCTAGGAAGTAAGTAAGTGGGCAAAGTGGGCAACCATTAAAGCAGAGATTAAAGAGGATTTAGAGAGAAACAGAATTCCAGCCTCTCCTTTGTCCAAGGGTGGAGAAAGCAGGCCATAGGAATTTACCTTTTCATTTAGAATAATACATCCACATAAGTGGTCACTTAGTTTTATAAATTATAGTATTAAGATGCTTTTTTTTTCCACTTTACTTGACTAATATTGCCACTTCCTTAGGTCCTTGGTATACAACACTGGTTGTGGGAGGAGATTGCTCAATTTACTTAGACATTCAAGGTTCTTCTGTGGAAGAAGGGGCAAATACTAGCCTCATTTATATATATATATATATATATATATATATATATATATATATATAATGCATATATATAATATGCATTAGCTGAATAGACTCTGGGATCATCAGAAGCAAAGCAATCTGTGTATTTTGTTAAACCCACTGCTTCCCTAAGTTAGTGAGGTATGAAGAAGAAAGTTTTGCATACAGTATTTGGCCTAAGTGTCTTGTGAATTAATGTTCCACAGAACATTGGTTTAAGAAATGCTATAGAGATGTGTTCTAATCAGGGCCGTCCTCCTTCCATTCCCCAATCCTGCAGTACATGTGTGTTAGTTTGCATATGAAACAAGTATAGGAGGGCGAGCTAATATTTACATCTCAGAATCAAGATACAAAATGACTTCAAAAAAAAATAAATAAATAAAAAACAAAATGACTTCAACTGGGACAGGCAGAACCATAATTCCCCATTTATATTAATTTGGATGAGAGTAAATTATGAAAAAAGCAAATATACAAACAGTGGATCTCAGTAGAGTTTCAGTGGCAGTTTATGTAAAGAAAGCCATAGATTTTCAATGTTAGAAAGTTCAATGTAAAACGACTGTGGCATGACTGACCACCCCCCTCCACCCTGAAACATGTACATTTTGGTGGCTCTAGGAGTTCCACTTGTAGCTCTGCTGTGATATCCTACATGGGTTCCACTGTTGGTGGAAGATTTAGAAGGGAAGTTGTAAAACTACAGCAATTCCATTTACTGTGTGGTGTCATTTATTGTCAAGGGCAGCATGATGGAACTCATTTTCCAGCATTCTCTTCACTATATGGTTCTGAGTCAGAGTTATCCAAAAAAGATGCCCCTAGATTTGGATAGTACAAGTCAAGGTGTAGCCATTGCTTTCTGAAGGTTGTGGTGTTAGATGTGGTTAGAGATCACCGGTTATCCTCATTTCCTGCTCTGCATCTGGCTTTTCTTCCTGACTACTGCCCCTGCTGAGCAATGGTGGCCCCAGCCCATTACTGGAGGCTGGAATGCTGATCCACCATCCACTCCCATAGGTGTTTCCACAGCTACCTCTTTGTGAGACTCCTTTTAGCAGTCAGGTGATCTGGGCCTTTTTAGATAGATGGGCTGACTCCTCTAATTTCCCAATTGCTCCCTTTGACCTTCGTTTCCTGGATCCTCCCATAATCAGGTAATTCTTAAGTCAGTTTCTATATCCCATAGCTCCTATCTGCTTCCCCAATTGAATACTGAGTCAGCTAATAGCTGACACTATATAGTGTCATACTATATAGTGTGTAGCTATTACTAATGTTATGTATCTGAAGACTGCTTATTCCTTGCTAGGCACCAATCTAAGAGCTTTGCATATAATAATTCATTTATTCCTCCCAGCAGTCCTAGAGGTAAATACTATTATTATTTCCATTTTACAAGTAAAGAAATGGAAACACAGACAAGTTATGAAATTTGCTAAAGTTTCATTAGTTAGCAAAGGACAGCACCAAGATTCAAACATAAATCTGATTCAGGAGTCTATTCTCTTAAGCACTCCAGAGATGAAGCCAATCAGAATTATGGGAAGCCCAGGAATCATGTCCAAAAAGGAATAATGAAAAAAATAATGGAGATCTCATCTGAAACAAATAATTTACAGTAAATATTGTTAAATATCTCAGGGAGAAGGATAGGAAGAGAATAAGCTTGTTTAGTCCTATCCTGCTGGGAAGAACTATAATATTTGGTAGAAGTTGGGGAGATAGGTTTTATTACTTTAAAAATACTTTAATTATTAGTGTTCAAAAGTGAAATGTCCTGCCATGGTGATCTTGTTTAACCATACATGGAATGATCATCAGGGAAGAAGATGGCCAGGAAAGTTTAGTTTCATTATGAACTAAGTGCTCTTTCACTCATTCAAGAAGTACTTCTGGAGTACCAAGAATTATGCTTACACTGGACACAACACAGACATGGTTCTGTATGATATTTCAGTCCAGTAACTACAGATATAAAAAAAGAAAAATCATGCATCTTGTACAGACATACACTAAACACATAATACAACCTGTGATGAGTACTCTGAAAGACAAATCAAGCATGTAAAAGAGAATATGACCTAGTCAGTAGCTTCAGGAAGACTTCCACAAGGAAATTACATTTGGTTTGAATCTGCTGGCTAAATAAGAGTTTTCTGGGTGAACTGGTGAGCTACAACAGTATCAGGCAAAGAGAAAGTCTATTCACAGGCCCAAAGGCAGGAAAAGGAATAGCATTTCTTTCTTTCTCAATCTCTGTCTCTCTCTCTCTCTTTTTTTTTTCTTTCTTTCAGAGAGTGTAAGTGGGGGAAGGGCAAAGGGAAAGAGAATCTTAAGCAGACTCGACACCCAGCATGGAGCCCAATAGTGGGGCTGGATCTCACGACTCTGAACTCATGACCTGAACTGAAATCAAGAGTCAGATACTTAACCAACTGAGCCACTCAGAGGCCCCAAGATTGGCATTTCAAAAGAAATGGCTGATGGGTGGATTGTTAGAGAGAAAAGGAAATTGTGTGGCACTCCACAGGTAGATGGGATAGATGACATAGAACCTACTGGAGAGGATTTTTGTCTTTAGCCAAAGTGGCTGGGGAAGGATTTTAAGAGGGGGTTGACATGAAAATCACTATAGATCACGAGTATCATTTTGGACACAGTGGGAAGAATGGTTAAAAGTGGAGCCAGAGAAGAGTTGGGTGGCTCTTACAGTGGTTTAGGCAAAAAGGAGAGTCATGTGGAACTGGGTAGAGATGGAGAGGAGTAAACAGATCCAAGATAGTTTTTAAAGGCAAAATGTATAGGGCTAAAAGTACATTCTTAGGTATGGGAAATAATGGAGAGAGAAGTGACCAAGATAATTCTTAAGGTTCTGATTTGTACAGCTGGTAACCCAGGCTTGAAATGTGCTAAGATAAGCATGTCAGAAGAGGATCAAATCTGGGGGATAGATGGGATAGAAGACTATGACATCAATTTTGGAAAGGTTTCATTGAACTTTTGGAAACGTCCGATGGGATAATTAGGTAGGTAATTAGCTAGTTGGGTTGGTGCTGGGGAAAATGTGGCTTTGAGATGTAATCTGAGAAAATATCTGTGTGCAGATGGAGACAGAAACTATGAGGATAGGTGACAGGGCTTGGGAAAGGGTATAATGTAATAGAAGAGGGACCAGGAGTGAATCTGGATGAATTCTAATGTTAAAAAGCCTGACCCTAGAGGATGTGCAGGCAAAGGAGCCCGAGAAGGAGTATCAGAACAGGGGAAAATCAGGACAGGGTGGTGACTTGGAAGCAAAGAATGGAGGAGCATTTTCAAACAGTGAAGAGAAAATACTACAGGATATCCAAGTGGTTTCTAGCTCTGAAATTTTATTATTCTATATTTTAGAAAATAGGTATGGAATTTTCTATTGTATGATTCTATTTTGACTATCTCTCAGCACAATCAATGTAGATAGTCAAGAAAGCCTGGCATTTGTATAGCGCTTCTAAACATAATTATCTTGCCCCTCACACACTTGACAAAGAGTGGAGAATATATCCTTTAGGTGTCTTCAAATAAGGAAACTGAATTTCAGAAAATCAAGTATTCTGCCTAAAATAGTAACTAGAAAATCTATTCTGACTTCTTGGTCATTTAATTTTCTTTCTTTTACAAGATGTTAGTATAGCTGGTTTTAATTATTTTGCAACCTTCATCATAATTTTCAAACAATTAGAAGTTTGTTAATACAAGATATTCTATTTTTTATTTTTCAACTTTAAGAAGGAACATTGAGCATTGTTTCCATTCATTCATTCAACACATATTTAGTAAATACTTGGGTGCCAGGCACTCATAGTAAGGAATGGGGATGCAAAGGTGAAAAGAAGATAAGATTGTAAACTATAGAGATGGAGAATAGATCAGTGGTTGCCAAGGGACAGGGATGAGGGTGAGGGGGGTGCATGCCACTATAAAAGGTTTTTTTTTTTTTTTTAAAGATTTTACTGACTTATTCATGAGAGACATAGAGAGAGGCAGAGACATAGGCAGAGGGAGAGGCAGGCTCTGTGTGGGAAGCCTGATGCGGGACTTGATCCCAGGACCCCGGGATCATGCCCTGAGCTGACACAGGCAGACACAACCACTGAGCCACACAGGCATTCCTCTCTTCAATGTTTCTTCTTATAAAATGTTATATGAAATTTCAGCCAGTCTCTCTTTAAATTAAAAGAAATTCTAAGTGATTAATGTGTCTATATTTGACTGTCTTGAGTTTTAAAGCTTACAGCTTACCAATCTTAAAGCTATATTGGGGTGTGGCCGAAAATAAATATTAAAAATCTAATCTCAAGAAATTTACCTGGATTAGAATAATTCTATTTTTCTTAAATAATAGACTCTTTCTGTATATATTATAGGTCAGTTCAGTACTTTTGTTCTCTTAATTTATTGCCATGGAAACATGTGCAAGTTTATAAGCTGTTAGAACAAATCAAAAGTTGTTACATGGTGAGCTTCCCATTGATATGCCTACCATCAATGTAACCAATTGAAATTCTGACTTACAGTACTAATTTATTAAATAATTTTGAAGTCAATGTCAACCTCATAGGTCAATAAAAAAATAGAACAACTTTTCTTATAGAAACAATGCAAAGATTGGTAATGAATATGAACGCAACACACATAAAAGTCAACAGTGGTTTGAGAAATAATTCTCTTGACAATACCCATAATCTGTTGGGGGCATTTCAAGAAATTCTCCTTAGAAAGGTAATGAAGAGAATAATTTAGTCAAAAGAATAAGAAATTACTATTTAAATCAAATATACATATTGTCTTGGAAGCCAACTTAGTTAATTAAAACAAGAGAAGACAAATGAATAAGCTGCCATCTTTTTATTTCAACAATTTATGATTAAAGATGTCAAATTTTACTCACATTCAATATTATACAGCAATTACCTAATATGTCAAAATATTTTAAAATCTCGTATGTATTGAAATTTGTTTTTCTTATTTTCATTGGGTCTATTAGGTCACCTAATGATTCTCCTCTTCCTCCAACCTAATAACCTAGAGTCTTCTCCCACTCTTTCCTTTACTTTCCATTCCAACATGCCCACCTGCTTTGAAACATTCCATGCACCCAATGCATGACTTTCAGAATTTAGCATTACCTTATTATGCTGCCTGCCTCTTTACATCCATCTTTTGAGTCATCTCCCTCCCCCAGACTGGCAATATTTGATGTTTATTTTCTCAGGAACTTTTTTTCTCTGATCACCAAACGACACACTGCACAAAATTAAAATAATATAGAAAGGTAAAAATCAGAGTGAAAATGCCCGATAGCTTCACCCATATCAATGGCCTCTATTCTGTAAGTATAAAAAGTGTGTATTTTATTTTATAAGCATACAGAAGTATTTATATTTTATATGGCTTTTGGCTACATTTACTCTTCTGCAAATTACTTTCCTTCAATTGCATCATATTAATTTTTACATTCTCTATTTCAGATAGAATTTATATAAAACTTTAACAGCTGCAGTAAACTCTATTGTGTGAATGAGCTCAATATAACTCCCATGTTATGCTTATGATATCTGAGAGGACATATAAGCACGTATAATGACATGATAATGACATATAATGACAGAAAGCCACAGAGTCATAGGTCAGTGTAAAACAGGGGTCAGCAAACTTTTTCTTAAAGAACCAAATCATACTTTAGGCTCTGTAGACCATATGATTTTAAAAAAACATTTTATTTATTTATTCATGAGAGAGACACACACACAGAGAGGAAGAGACACAGGCAGAGGAAGAAGCAGGCTCCATGCAGGGAGCCTGAGGTGGGACTTGATATCCTGGGACTCCAAGATCAGGCCCTGGGCTGAAGGCAGCGCTAAACCACTGAGCCACCTGGGCTGCCTAATACTGTGTGATCTTAGTTTACAACTACTTAACCCTGCAGTTGTGTTGCTAATACAGCCATTGACTATATGCAAATGACTGGATGTGGCTATGTACCAATAAAATTTTACTTACAAAAGCAAGCAGTGGGCTAGATTGCCCCATGAGCCATAGTTTGCCATCCCAAATGTAAATAATTTCTCTTCCAATTTTATCAGTCTATTCAGAGTTCACTCCTGTTGGACTCTTGGTTCTCTTCTTTCTCCTCCTTCACATTTCTCATAGACTTATACATTACTTTGCTCTGTTACTAGGGCCAACCAGTTCTAGTCTAGCATGGTAGTAGATTCACAGCTAATGGTTCTGTCCATGGCTATATAAAGTTCCTCAATTTTTTTTAAAGAGTAAACAGACAATTTCTGTCACTAATATTGTTTTTCTAAATATAACTTCCTTAAAATGTTTACTGTCTGGCCCTTTACAGAAAAAACTTGCTGACCTTTGTTTGTTTGATTGATTGATTTATAAAGATTGTATTTATTTATTCATGAGGGACACAGAGAGAGAGGCAGAGATGTAGGCAGAGGGAGAAGCAGGCTCTACCCGGGAACCTGATGTGGGACTTGATCCCAGGACCTGGGGATCATGACCTGAGCCAAAGGCAGATGCTCAATCACTGAGCCACCTAGGCACCCCTGACCTTTGTATTATAACTACCTTTGGCTGCAGAACTGTCCTATTACCACAGAGGACTCCCTTGTGCTACCCTTTTATAGTGGCATGCACCCCCCTCACCCTCATCCGTGTCCCTTGGCAACCACTGATCTATTCTCCATCTCTATAGATTACAATCTTATCTTCTTTTCACCTTTGAGTGAGTCATTCTTTACTATGTCTCACTTAGTAAGTCATTCCTTACATGAGTGACTGGCACACAAGTATTTACTAAATATCTGTTGAATGAATGAATGGAAACAATGCTTAATGTTCCTTCTTAAAGTTGAAGAATAAAAAATAGAACATCTTGTATTAACAAACTGTTTGAAAATTATGATGAAGGTTGCAAAATAATTAAAACCACCTATACTAACATCTTGTAAAATAGGTTTTCTGAGGTTGTAAATGAAGTTCACAGAAGTGATCAAGATGGGGTTAGGATGCCACAATGACCTTCTTGGAGGGCTTGCTAATTGTGTTACACAGGAAGCATGATCCTGGCTTTTCACAATGGGTCATTTTTCAGCTCATGTGCTAATCAGGAAGTGACTGTGACCAAAGGAGCTTGAAAGGCCCTACCCTTTCCTGTACTTTAGCAGAGATGACTTGAGCAGGCCTCTGAAGACTGATTAGCCCAAACCCAAAAGCCATAACTACTCACTGCCATTTCCAGGGGGTCAAGGCTGCAAGAGGTCCTCTGGACTAGAGATTTCTTGGAGAAAACCTCTGGTGGGTTAAGAAGTGAGGGGACCCCTGTGTTTCACGTGTCATACAAACAGCCAAAGCTACACAGAGAACAATTACCTGGACTTAGACACCACAATGGGAAACTGGACTAGGCCAGCAGGCCTCAAATTGGGGCACCCAAGGGCTGTGCAGGCCCAGATTTAGATGTTCACTTTTAGACCTTCAACTCCCTAAAATTTCAGTAGCTGAAATTGCGTCTGAGTTCTCAGGACCTCTTCTCTCATTTGACACAAAAGCATTTCTCCTCATTGATCCACAAACATTCCCTGGGGTGGAAACTTTAAGAGTATTAAGAAGGAGGATCCCTTTACTACCAATCAAGGCATTGTTAGCTGGTAGGACTCCAGTCTTGTACATATTGCTCTTATGGGTGAAGCTTCTTCTTGGAAGACTGTGTAGCTCTGATGGAAGGTCACATAGGAGCAAAGCAAAGCGGTGGAAAGTACTGAACACTGAAAACAGCTTAAAAAATATTGAAATCAAAATTATTTCAGCTCTTCTCCATACTTTTCCTTGTAACATATAATTAGCTGAAAACAAAGATGCCTTCCAATAGCTGAGGCAGTACAGACTGGTGTCACTGATTCTCGTCAATACAATGAGTATTTCCTAGCACTATATAAGTTTTCAAGAGACAGTGGGTAAAACTTGAATGAAAGTTTTATGTAATTTCTTTAAAATTCAGTTCTGTTATTTTAGTATTACTATTTTATCAAAAGTATGTTTTGAGATGTTTACTTTGAATATAGTAAATCTTTATTTTACTCTACTCCCCCCAATTCTTAGTATTTCTATTTCCTATTAACAAAAAGTAGATGCTAGCTAATCATCAATTTTTAGCAATATATGTCTCTTATTAAGTATATAAGTCTGGCTGTAATGACTAATAAATAAATGGCATTATTTCCAATTTACAAAATTTAATTCTTATTAAATTACTCCTAAAAGCCAAGCATCAAAATACATTTACTAAATTCTACACCTTTTTATCATACTTCTTGCCTCATAAAGAATGCAATTTTAGCAATATTTTTTCACTAAGTAGAAAATGAGTAATAGGATATTGATAATTGTAAAAACTTATTATAGAATATATAAATTAATTACTTTGGATCTATAAAGATTTAACCTTGAATAATTTTAGTAATGTATTTTGCAGGAGGTGGTCTGTTATTCATTGTATGTTAAAAAGCATTCCCTGAAGAACCTAATACTAGGCTTACTGCAACTAAAAAACAGGATCACCCTTTTCCTGATGGAATATAGGTCTTATGTAGCTGATGGGTAGAAAATAAAAGTCAGCTTTCTTAAATAAGTTACATGGCAGAGAATTCCCATAACCTGAACAACATCTGTAATTCCAGGGTTTTGATGGATGTATATTTAAAGCTCATGATTAAATAAAAGTATTTTATCAAAAAATAACACAATTGCAAAAGTGTGCAAAGCCACAATGTCTTGATTTTTCTCAATTCTCTCTATAGTTAAACAAGATAGCTTTAATTAGGAAAGTAACAACTATAATTTAATAATAATTTCCCATATTTGGATGAAGACTGGGTTTTCTGAAATATAGAAAGTGAATGGCGAACTCAAATGTTTAACTTGTAAATTTTATTCTTTGCAATTCAGATTTCTAGTTTTTTATATTCCACAAAATTAAAGGAGTCAATTCAATTGTTAACTGATACATCATTTTTTAAAATCCCCACCTTTGATGATAGAATACGTGGACACGGTAAAAAAAAAAAAAAAAAATGGATACAGGGACACCTGGGTGGCTCAGTGATTGAGCATCTGCCTTTGGCTCAGAACATGAACCTGGAGTTCTGGGATCAAGCCCTGCATTGGGCTCCCTGCATGGAGCCTGCTGCTCCCTCTGCCTATGTCTCTGCCTCTCTCTATGTTTCTCTCATGATTAAATAAATAAAATCTTTAAAAACAATGGATACAGAATCAATGGCAACTCTTATTTCATTTTGGCAATAAGCCATTTTTATCCACAGATACACAAACTAATTAAGAAAAAGTAACCCAATTTATCTCATCGGAGAGCATTTGCATTAAAACTTGACTTCTTATATATTTACTTATTAAAACTTGTAAACTAAAAATGCTGTTTAGATCAAATATTTTAAAATAATTGTAATAACTCATTCCAGAAAGATTTTGATCACATGAAGACTTAACTGAAGGTCATAGGAAATTAAATCAGTTCAAAAAATCTTTAATATGCGATCCCTGGGTGGTGCAGCAGTTTGGCGCCTGCCTTTGGCCCAGGGAGCAATCATGGAGACCCGGGATCGAGTCCCGCATCGGGCTCCCGGTGCATGGAGCCTGCTTCTCCCTCTGCCTATGTCTGTGCCTCTCTCTCTCTCTCTCTCTCTCTCTCTCTCTCTGTGACTATCATAAATAAATAAAAAAAAAAGAAAAAATCTTTAATATGTCTTACATATGTATTTATATGCACATGCATATACATATTTGTATGTTATATATTTATAAATAATTATTATTTCCTTTCAGTCAGGATACTCTAATTCTTCATTCTGGGAAATATTTTTAAATTATTCTTTGATTATTCTCTCCCTTCTCCATGATGTGTTTTCTATTTTTTTTTTTTTACTTTTTCTAATGTTTCAGCTCTATTCTTCTGCTCTACAAGAGTTTTCATTAATTTTATCTTTAAACATTTCTATTTAAATTCTATCATATTTAAAACTTCCAATAGTCTTTGTTTCGTCTTCTTTTCTTTAAATAGTATTTTTTATTTAATGAACCCAAATCCCTTATCCCCCTGAGCTTAATGTTAGTTTCTCTTTTTAAGATTTTACTTACTTACTTACTTACTTACTTACTTACTTACTTATTTAGAGAGAAAGTCTGTAAGAGCAGGGGGGAGAGGCAAAAGGAAAGGGAGAGAGAATCCCAAGGAGACTCCATGCTGAGCATGAATCCAATGGTAGCTCCATTTCCTGACCCTGAGATCATGGTCTAAACTGAAATGGAAAGCCAGATTCTTGCCTAACTGAGCCACCCAGGCACCCCATAGTAGTTTATTTCTAAGCATTTTTGTCTTCCTGTAGTTTCTGCTTTTTCTAAGGTTTTTTGTTCTCTTTCTGTTTGTTCATTTTGGTCTATATCATTCATGGTAGACTCATGTTCTCTACAATGGTAGCCCGTACACATATGGATTATTGAGTAATGGAAAAGGGACAGAGTCCAAACTGCAATGTGCTGTACATAGTCTGGACTTTGAGAACTCAGAATGCAGAAAAGGATGAAAAATATCTCATTAATATTTTTATAATTCTTACATGTTACAGGGATCCCTGGGTGGCGCTGCGGTTTAGCGCCTGCCTTTGGCCCAGGGCGCGATCCTGGAGACCCGGGATCGAATCCCACGTCGGGCTCCCGGTGCATGGAGCCTGCTTCTCCCTCTGCCTGTGTCTCTGCCTCTCTCTCTCTCTCTCTGTGTGTGACTATCATAAATAAATAAAAAAAAAAAAAAAAAAAAATTACATGTTACAATAATATTAGAAATACATTGAAATACATAAAATATATTTAAGATAATTTTTACTTATTTTATTGTGGCTACCAGAAAATTATAAGGTACATTTGTGGCCTGCATTATATATCTAATGGGAAATCCTATGTTAGACCCTTTCTCAGATGTCTGGCAAATTTTGGTTTTGTGCATGTGTGTGGAGTGCCTGCATATGTATTTACAACAGGTTTGTTGAGACATAATTCACATGCCATAATATATCCTTCAGTACCTTTTAGTATTATCATCAGTATTAAACAATAGAACATTTACATTTCCCCAGAAATAAACCTTTTTACCCATTAGCAGTCCACTCCCCATTCCCATCTCCCTCCAATTCCTACAAACCACAAATGTACTTTCTGTTTCTACCAATTTACCTGTTCTGAACATTTTCTATACATGGAATTATACAGTATGTAGCCTTTAGTGACTGGCTTCTCTCATTTTGCATAATATTTTCAGGGTTTACTCATGTTGTTCCATGCATCACTACTGCATTCTTGTTTATTGCTGAACAATATTCCAGTGTATGGATATACCACGTTTTATTCATCTACTCATTAGTTGTTAGATATCTGGATGGTTTCCATTTTTTAGCTATTATGAATAATGTTGCCATGAATATCCATGTATTAGTATTTGTGCTGAACTCTCTAAGCATGAATGTGAAGCTGGTAGAGTGTGGACCTCCCTACCTGGGGATATAGCTAGAGAGATATCACATCATTATCTCTAGGTTTTTCCTTTGGGCCAGAGAGATTTCACAGAGAAGCTCTCCAACATCCTGCAGGACCAACTCAACCAGTGTGATAGCATTCTGGAAATTAACTGAAAGAAGAAGTTTGGGTTTTTCAATGTTCAGTGTGTCAATAATCATTTATTTCTCCTTCTTCTCTACTGAACCTTCACCCTTGACTATGCTTGTTATCTCCCAGTTAGAAACTCTGGTTGATGCTCACTAGGAAGAGGATGGGAGAGGGGTAATACTTGACTGTATAGAGTAGTAGAAGGGATCAGAGGCTCTCCCTCCTTAAACACGCTTTTCTCTGGCTTTCTGTACCACCAAACCATGCTTAGCTCCAGAGGTAGTTGGGGCAATCAGTTCCAGAGCCTTCAGTAGGTCCTATGAAAGAAATCCATTTTCTTTTTAGCTTCCCCACTGTCAGTTTAGGATTCAGCATTCTTAGCTATACTTATCTGCTTTCCAGATTCCAAAGTTCTGTGAATGATGTCTCCTCCCCCATTCTCTTTTGTTCTCGTGGGTATATGCCTTAAAAATCTCTCTTGGGCCATTTTAGAAGGTTTTAGGGGGAAATGAAACTAAATGCACATAATCAGCTATCTTTATCCCAAACTCTCTGTTCTATGGATTTCTCATGTATTGTTCCAAATGCTTCCTTTTTCTTTTCTTTTCTTTTTTTAAGATTTTATTTATTTATTTATTTGAGAGAGAGAGAGAGAGAGTGCACACAGGTGGGGTGAGGAGCAGAGGGAGAAGCAGGCTTCCCTGCTGAGCAGGGAGCCCCATGTAGGGCTCGATCCCAGGACTCCAGGATCATGATCCGAGCAAAGGCAGATACTTAACCAACTGAGCCACCCAGGCAAACCACCACACCACCCCCCCCCCCCCCCACCGCCCAAATACTCTCTCTAACCTTCTCTCAAATTGGCAAGCCAGGGACGCCTGAGTGGCTCAGTGGTTGAGGGTCTGCTTTTGGCTCAGGGTGTGATCCTGGAGTCCTGGGACTGAGTCCCCACTTGGGCTCCCCACAGGGAGCCTGCTTATCCCTCCTTCTAGGTCTCTACCTCTGTCTCTGTGTCTCTCATGAATAAATTAATAAAATCTTTTTTAAAAAATGGCAAACCAAATAATCTTTTATGACTCTTACATCCTGTTGGGGTACCTGTAACATGGAAGACATAATTATTTGCAATTTGCAATTATTTGACTGATTCACCTACTAGATTGGAAGCACCCTGAAAGTAGGAATTGACTTATTTTTCCTTCTCTCTCCCACTGCTTAGCACAGTGCCTGGCTCGGTATGGGCCCTCAGAACATGCTTGTTGCATTTAATTGACACTCAGAGGTTGAACAATGGTGGCTTTAGAGAGGAGAGGAAGACCCAAGTACCCAAATCATTCATTTTTTCACTGCAAGGCTTTTGTCCCTCCACACTCTGCTTTTGTTCATAAAGAGGCCTGTATATTTAGGGATTTTCAACTTTCGTATTTTATGGAGACAACCCAGAGAAAAATTATATCTACTCTGTCCACTAACAACAGATAGTGACAGTGGTTACATGTATATTGTCCTTTTGGATATACAGATAAGTGGATTCAGGAAGAGTCTAGGGAGCCCCTGGATTTAGGAATCTCCTGAATCTAACCTGCTCATGAGCTTGTGAGTTTCGGTAATATATATTCACACACACAGAGCTGTCTATCTTCCCTGATGTCAGGGTTATTTTAAAGGAATTACTTCTTTTAGGAGGCAGGAATTCCTTCTTTAAAGGAATAACTGCCTTTTTCCTGCCCTTTGCTATCTGCTGATATCATTCCCCTCAGGTCTTCAGGCCAGGTTTCCTTGAGATTAGCTTTCAATGGAGCAAGAGAATACAGACAGTTCAGTCTGAGAAAGCTGGCTGCCTTGGTCCCCAGACCCTTCCCTGCTGCTGCTACTCTCATTGCATGTGGATTTTCTTGTCTTTTATAATATATCCTCCATGCCAACTGTGTGAGCTGGCTTTGAACCTCCATTTTGCTCTGCACTTGAGCCATACTTCCTCTTGGCTTTCCAAGATTTTGATCTCCTATGGCCTGGCTGTTCAGTTTTACATTTGCTTTAATTTCTTCCAATATCCTCATTGGCTTAGTGGAGTGAACACTGAGTTCCCTTCTTGCCTAGACTCTCAGCACTGGCTACCCCACTCCATTATCTAGCCTTACTTTTCTCTGCTGTCAAAATCACTTTTCTGTTCCATGCATTTTCAATTTGCCTGGTCACAAGTTGGCAAAGGAGAGTGACAGTGTGTTAAATGCTGTGATATCTCCCTGGAGCATAGGAAAATATTTGGATACTCTTTGCGATTAGAGTTTGGACATAGATAGATGTGTTGGATGCTCTGGAGAAGGTGAATGGCTGGTAGATTACAGGTTACACCAGACTCAGCAACAGGGCATAAGCTAAGGAGAATAATTATTCAAGGTATGTAATAATGTTATATTTGAACCATCTTGACCCAGCGCTTTGAGGGGGTCCTAAGTGTTTAGGGTCAGAGAAGGATGCAAAATAAAACAATTAGAATTGAACATTAGGGTGCTCAAGTAACTGCTCTGAAAGAACCACCTCCCTGCCACACACACACACACACACACACTTTTCAAACAGTGGCACAGGAGACAGTAAACAGTTTCTCCTGTCAGCTGGAGATGTGAGTAGCAGAGGTGAAAAACAGATCAGGGATATAATGTGGACAGCCAAGAAGGGTTTGGGTAGCATGAACCATGGCAGGTGAAATTTGGTGACAGAGATTCATAACCAGGCAGGGCTCCAGGTGCAACAGCAGTGAGCATACACATTGCCAGGGCAAGGGGGTGGGTGGGTACAAAGGTTAGGTCAAGGATTCCACATGAGGAGTCCGAGGAGAGTCAAGGAAGCATTCTGAGCCAAATGATTAGGAAACAGATCAGAGTGATGACAAAAGTAGGGCTAGATCACAGGACAGCAAGGTACAGGTAGCAGGAAATTACATGTGAACCACACCTCTCTCTTTTCAGACTGTCAGCTAGATATAATAAAGGGGGGGGGGTCCTCTGAGTGCTTGTCCCTTGGAAGATAGGAGGTTATAATCTGCCAGGACCTAGGGATCAACCACTACTGTGGTCTTAACCTATGGCTCATAAGCTGATAGGACCTTAGGTAATGTGAACATTATCTGGGAAACAACATTGCAGAGTGCCAAATGCCTCATGAGAAATGTAGTATTTATGACTCATTGTGGAGCTCTTAATCACTTGCCAGCTGACTTTCCTACTTATAACAAATACAATTGTACACAGCCATTTCCTTTAAATGTAAAAAGAAAACACAGACACATACCTGCACATATACACAAATGCCTCATTAAAAAGACTAGAGGGCAATAGGGTAGAAGAGTGTTAAAAATTTGAGAAGGATAATCATGATTTCCCTCCAACTGGCCCACATTGTAAAGAGCTCTATTCACATGGCTGCTCTCACCTCTGCTGTCCCAGGAGTAGTGTTCCTTTGGCAAATTCAGTTCCTGGAGAAGATAATAGTCTTGCATTTATATTGCCACTTGTTTGCAGAGCCTCAAAATATTTGTCCATGAGTGTAGAACTGACTTTATTTTCTATATGAATGCACTTTCTAAGATGCATTGTGGGGGCACAGCATCCCAGATTTTTGTTGAATGACTGAATGGAAAACAACCAGCCCATTTGGCAAGTCTTCAGAGCCCATGGATAGTTGCTTTCAGTGAAACTTGGAACTAAGGGTGGAGGAGGATTGTTGTATACAAATTAGAGAGTTAGTTCAGACCCTTGGCAATTAAGAGTTGAGATGTTACACAAAGCAACAACCACAGGAAAAAGTTATAAAGATACCAGGTCAAAGAGGTCAATTTCCAGAGGAGGAAGACCAGATCCAGGATAAGGTACAGGACTGGGATTCTCACAGCACATCTGGGGGACTGAGTCAGATGGAGATGCTCGTGGTCTTGAACAAGACGCCTCCACTTAGGAAATGTGTCACCTTGGGCTGGTTACTTCATTTCTCTGAATCTCAGCGTCCTGAATGTTTAAAATGGGGATGATAGTAATACCAATTTCACAGAGATTTTGTAAAGAGTAAATAAATACCCAAAGCAATCTACAGATTTAATGCAATCCCTATCAAAATACCAACAATACTTTTCACAGAACTAGAAAAAAAGTCATGAAACCACAAAAGACCCCAAATAGCCAAAGCAATCTTGAAAAATAAAAACAAAGGGTGCCTGGATGGCTCACTCCATTAAGCATCCAATTTGATCTCCACCCAGATTTTGAACTCGAGGTTATGAATTCAAGCTCCACATTGAACGTGAGCCCTGCTCAGCATTGAGCCAGCTTAAAAAAATAAAAGAAAAAGAAAACAAAACTTGAGATATCACAATCCCAGATTTCAAGATATACTACAAAACTGTAGTAATTAAAAAAGCATGGTACAGATACAAAAATAGGCACATAAGCCAGTGGAACAGGACAGAAAGCCCAGAAACCTACAATTATATAATAAATTAATTTTGGGAAATTGCAGGAGAGGAGGGCAGGGGTCTAAGGAAATGGGGCTCTGTAAGTGGACTGGATTTAATTTTTTTTTAAGATTTTATTTATTTGTGTGTGTGTGTGAGAGAGAGAGAGAGAGAGAACGAGCAAAGGCAAGGAGCAGGGGCAAGGAAAGAGGGAGAAGCAGCCTCCCCCACTGAGTGGAGAGCTTGATGCAAGACTCAATCCCAGGATCCTGGGATCATGATCTGAGCTGAAGGCAGACACCTAACCTATTGAGCTACCCAGGTGCCCTGGATTTTATTTTATACATATAGAATGCTTCTGAGGATATAGGTCTGTGAGGTAAAATGCTACGGGCTGTTGAGACTTATCTAGAAGCTCAGGAGAGGGTACCACAGTGGGGCTATTGTACAATCAAGACTAGTCAGGCTAGGAGGCTTTGCAGACAAAGTATCAGCTTGGACTCAGACAATGGCTGTGGGCACTGGGAGAAGCAGATAGATGACAGGATATTGGTAGTCAGTGCCAATAAGACTCCATGATGAGTTGGATGTCAGAGATGAGAGAAAGGGAGAAATAAGGACATTGTGTAGGTTTTTAGCTGAAGCATTTAGATGCTTTGTGGTGACATTTACTGAGATGGAGAAAACTGAGGAAGGAGCAGGTTTGAAAGGGGTAGAAATCAATAATTCTGTTTCAGGCATATTAAGTTCAAGATGCAATACTGTTGTTGCAGCTTTCAATTTTGATCTCAGTGAGCTAGGTGGCAATTCACTGGAGAAAGCTTATCTGTTAAATTTTCAGTGGAAAAAGTGATCACCGGAGAGACAGGAAGGGATGCTTTAGACCTCAAGGAGCACAAGTGGGAGGCTGCAAGGACACTCTCCATTCTAATGAGCTTGCAGGGGGGAATTGCAGAGCAACTCCCCGAATTCTCTCTAGCTCATTGTGCCTTTCTCAGAACCATGCCATTCAGGAAAAGAAAAGCAAGAAATGTACTTACACCATATTGCACATTCTTTCCTGAAAAAAATCAATCAACACTCAATGCTGTGTTTATTTCCCTGGCTCACTGTATATGGAAATGAGAATTATCAAATAATAATAATAAAGCCTAAACTGCATCAACAGATAGGGCACTCTGACACTTAACACATCTCTCTAGAAGTTACTTCAGTAATAGTTCACACAGACTTCACAAGATGGGAAATGTTCTTAATTTCAGATACTCTAAGTGGATTTTTTTTCTCTACCTCCTATGGATTTTTTAAAACTTATTTTTTAATTTTTTTTCCCTTGAAAGGCATATTCAGCCAGGGACTCCCAAGTTTTCAAGTACTGAAGTATGAAATTTAGGCTGCAAAGTTATTTATTGGGCAGAAGGATGACACGCCCAGTAGAGAGAGAGGGTTTTTAAAATTTATTGACTGGTAAATAGCTCACATTCATCTTTTGAAATCTTGTAAAGTTTCATGCTATACTTTATGTTTATTTCAGAATTATTTTATTTCTCATGACAGTAATTTAACATACAGGTGCCTGTACATGCTTACTTTGAAGTGCCTGTTTTGTTTTTTAAAGTTAGGTAATGAATTTATGGACGTGAATAAAGGATAAAGGAGGAATGTGACTTTGTAAAGTGATAAAAAGTTAAGTAATGACTTGTGAATGTGAATGAAGAATAAGAGAGGAATGTGATTAGCCCAGCTCCTTTCCAGTTCATTGTAGGAAGGGAGGATGGTTTGGGGGTGATGGTGAGCTTTGCTGAGGTCTTTTAAGTGGGTAAAACTGTGAAAATCTACAATCAAAGCAGCAAGAGAGCCTTCCTCTCTTTTTTTTTTTTTTTTTTTTTTTTTTTTTTTTTTTTGAGCCTCCTCTCTTGATGGTCATGCCTGAATTGTGGATTGCTTCATGTCCTACACACAGAGCAGAGTCACTAGTCCTTGGGTCAATGGTCCTTTGGTCTGAAGCTTGTTCTCTAGAAGGTTTTGTAGGAGGGTATGTTGAATAATATTCCTGGAGTTCCTGCATGTTTTAGTAGCTGGTCTATGTCTTTAAACATAAGGGTCAGTTTGGCTGGATATAAAAAAGATATAACTTACCTGTTCTTTCCTTAAGTATCTTAAGTACATTACTCTTTGGTAATATTAAGAGTTTTTCCTGAAAAGTCTTATGATACTATGTATTATTTCCTTCCCATTATAAATGGTACTTTGACTTTGCTGGGTGCCCAAAGGATTTACATATTTTTTCTTTGAAGTCTAGTAGTTTTATGAGAATATGTACTAATCTTTGCCACTTTGGGCTAGCTTTTCTCTGGCATGCAGAGTCCCATTTAATATGTAGTTTCAAGTCATTTTTTACTTCAAGAAAGTTTCCTTGAACTATAAAATATTAAGCCTTTGTTTCTTTCTGTTGCTTTAGACTTTGTCTTTGGAGGTTGCTGTTATAATTAAGCTGGATCTTCTTTGTCTGGCTTCTCTATTGCTTTCTTGTGAATCTTTGTTTTTAATCCCTTAGTTTCTTTCTTTTTTTTTTTTTAATGTATCCTTTATCTTCATTTTCTTTTTCTCTTAAGGGATTGTTATACTATTTTCTTGTGTATTCCTTCTAACTTAATATGTATTCATAAAATAATTTTTCCTTTTATCTCTATTTCCTTAACTCTGCCTGTTTCCCTTCAAAATCTCTATTTTCCTGTACCTCATTTCTGAGTGTTTTCTATTTTTGATTTATGTT
Source organism: Canis lupus dingo (assembly GCF_003254725.2). NCBI lineage: Eukaryota > Metazoa > Chordata > Mammalia > Carnivora > Canidae > Canis > Canis lupus. Next base: position 82,721,959 of record NC_064243.1, read on the forward strand.
GATTGCTCAAAGTTTATATTTCTCTTTCTCACTGGATTTGAAACATTAGGTTACAGGAGTTTTTTTTTTTTTAAGTGATTTTTAATTGAGATATAATTGACAGGTAACATTGTATTATTTTAGGCATACAACATAATTATTTTATATATGTATATATTGCAAAATGATTATCACAAATTAACACCTATCACCACACAGTTACAATTTTTTTGTGTGTGATGAGAACTTTTAAGATCTACTGTCTTAACAACTAAGTTGTAGTTTTCATTAGTTTAGTAGACATACTTTCTGGTGTGCTTTGTCTAAGAACATGTTTTATTCATTTACTTTTTTAATAATAACTTTAAGTGAGATATATTTCCCCATAATTTTAGGAGACAGAGATGGTCCAGGAAAGCTCTTCCAGCTACATGGCTCTAGAGTTGGTTCTTTCATTGTTCTTAAAAAGTTCATAAAACCAATGTCTGTGAATTTCTTGAAATCTGATTACTCTAGTCTCTTCTCCCATTTAAAAAAAATATTTATTTACTTGAGAGAGAGAGTGAGCAAAAGAGAGAAAGAGAGCATGGAGGGAGGAGGATCAGAGGGAGAAGGAGAAGCAGACTCCCTGCCAAGCAGGGAGCTTGATGTGAGGCTCAATCCCAGGACCCTGGGATCATGACCTGAGCCAAAAGCAGATGCTTAACCGGCTGAGCCACCCAGACACTCATCTTCTCCTATTTTAATTTAGATTATCTATTTTCTTTGACACTATTCCTTCTATCCTGTTGAGTTTGGGGAAGGGGACCCTGAATTGCAACATAGTGTAAGTGAAACATTCAGTCACCCAATAGAATAACAGGAGTTGAACAGGGAGTTCTCCGGGTCCCAATTCAAAGGAAAGTGTAGAACTGGAGCTTGTACTCATATATCTTATTCAAGTTGTTTAGCCTCTAAAATGTAGTATTTTCATTACTCTTCTAATTTCTTTAGAGCCATGCACTAGTATTTTGAAGATGGTATTAAGGTATTTACAGTGTCATTAACAGGAAATCAACATTGAAGACCAGTCTTAGATGAGAGTAAGATTGCCATATAGATCCTTTATTCCTTGCATCTTAAAATGATTTTTATCTGAAATAATTCAGAAGAGCTTAGTCAATCAAGACTTAGGCAATACACATGTTTATATATAAATATATATAAGTGTCTATAAGTATATATTAGTGCATATATGTATATATAATTACATATATAAATTACTCAGTCATCCAATACATCAAAAATATGCACTTAAATATTATATTTCTTCTGTAAATTTCAGAGTGCCTAAAGTAATGTTTTCTTTCAAAAATTTGTGTAGTGAGATAAATAAACCATAAAATTCACCCTGGTAAAGTGTACAATTAAATGGTTTTAGTATATTCACAAAATTGTACAACCATCAGCATCATTTAGTTCTGGCATGTTTTCATCAATTCCAAAAAAAAATGATTTGTAGTCCCTCCCTGTTTTCCCCAAACTCTCCCTCTTCAGACCCTGGAGCCTACTTTCCATCTCTATGGATTTGCTTTCTTTGGACATTCAGGCTTGAACCGAAACATCAGCTATATCTAGATCATGAACCTGCTGGAATTTGGACCAGAAATACATCATTAGTGTGCATGAGCTCATGCTTGTTCACTCAGTCATTCACTTATCTATCATCTATCTATCTATCTATCTATCTATCTATCTATCTATCTATCATCTATCATCATCTACGTCCTGTTTCTCTGGAGAATAGTGATTAATATAACAGTATTCTCTTGTAGTCCTTTTTTTTATTATTATTACTTATGGATGTCCTTTCTTCCATTGTTAACTTTGGTAATATGAATTTCTTTCTTTTTGCTGGATAAGACTAATGAGAGTTTTACTGTGTTTACCTTTCCAAAGACCAACTTTTGGCTTATCTTCTCTATGTTCTACTTCCTGTTTCATATATTTCCCCTCTGATCTATATTATTTCCTTCCTTCTAGTGAATTTGTGTTTATATTGTTCTTTGCTTCTTTTCTAAAGTAAAATAGAAAGCTATTAAGTTATTGATTGGATATCTTTTAAAAAATATAGGTGCTTAACAGCTATAAATTTCCCTCTAAACACTATTTTAGTGGGGTCCTATAACTTTTGTTGAGTTTTAGTTTTGATTCATTTCAAAGTATTTTCTAGTTTCCCTTGTGATTTCTTTAAACCTGTAATTCAGTAAGGTGTTAATATCCAAATAGTTTTAAAGTATCAAATTTCCTTCTATTATTGATTTATTTTCTCCATTGTGGTTTGAGAAAAACTTATTAAAAATTATATCAATCCTTTTAAATTTAATGAGACTTGTTTTATGGTCTAGCACAGGGACTATCTCCAAGAATGCTCCATGTGCATCTGAGAAGAGTGTGTATTCTGGTGTTACTGGGTGGAGTGTTCTATAGATATCTATTAGGTCTAGTTGCTTTATAGTGTTGTTCTAGTCTTCTATTTCCTTGTCAATCTTCTGCATAAATGTTCTATTCATTATTGACTATTGTCATAACCTTATTGAGGATCCTTTGTACATGATGAATTGTTTCTCTCCTGCTGCTTTCAAGATTCTATGTCTTTAAGTTTTGACAGTTTGATTATGTATCTAGATGTGACTCCTTTTGGATTCATCCTCCTTAGAATGTGCTAGGATTCCTGGGTGTGTAGATTAGTGCTTACCACCAAATTCTAGGAGTTTTCAGCCATTCTTTCTTCCAATATTATCCCTTGTTTTCTCTCTCCTTATTCCTGGAACACCCATTATGTCTGTGATAGGGTTCACAAGATTTGAGGCTATGTTCAGTTTTCTTCATACTTTGCTGTGCCTCAGACTGGATAATCTCAATGGATTTATCTTCAGGTCGCTGATTATTTCTTTTTTTTCCCTCACTCAAGTCTTCTCCTGAGTCCCTCTAGTGCTATTTTTCATTTAAGTTATTATACTTCTCAATTCCAGAATTGCAATTTGGTTCTTTTTAGAAAATATTTTTTTAAAAAGATTTATTTATTCATTCATTCATTCATTCGACATACAGAGAGAGAGAGAGAGGCAGAGACACAGGCAGAGGGAGAAGTAGGCTCCATGCAGGGAGCCCAACATGGAACTCAATCTCGGGTCTCCAGGATCACGCCCTGGGCTGAAGTCAGCACTAAACCGCTGAGCCATCTAGGCTGCCCTAGAAAGTAATTTCTATCCCTTTATTGATATTTTCTATTTGAGAAGATAGAATTCTTCTGTTTTTTTTTTCTATTACAGTTTTATTTGAACATATTTCTAATAGGTAGCTTATTGTCTTTGACTAATAAGTCCAACTTCTGGACCTCCTCAGGGATGCTTTTCTCTTGACTGCTCTCCCAATCCTAGTATGGCACTAGTAGGTGCCATACTAGTCTAAATTTGTTGTTGAAAGCTTGTTGCTTTCAACAATATATGTGGCAATTCCAGAAATGGATTCTCCTATCTCCCCTGGGGTTTGTTACCATTATTGCAGCTGTTGCTATTGTGTAGTGACTTTCCTGGAATAGTTCTGTAAAGTCTCTGTTCTTTGTGCTCTGTGGTTGCTGAAATCTTTGCCTTAATGGACAGCTAATATTTGGAGATTAAGAGATTTTCTTAAATGCCTGCAACCTGTAAGTTTCCCAGCCATAGCTGAGGAGTTCTGTGTGTCTGTCTATTGAAGTACCTTTCAATCCTCAGGGAGTTGACCACTCTGCCTCACCCTTCACATACTGCCTGAAGAGTCCCAAGACCAGCCATAAACATGAATGTTTAAGGCCTTCTTAGGTCCTTCCTAAGTATGCATGCAACTCTGGGCACATGTGCACAGCCCCACACTTGGGTAGGGTCTTCTAGATTCCTGGGAATATGTGGGATATTTTCAAAACCTCTTTATAGACATCTCATTTTCCAGCTTCTTAAATGTTTTTAGTCAGCTTGCTATTTGCCTCAACTGTAATCCCTACCTCAGGCAGCTGAACCATAAACAGTTGACACCAGTAGGGGAAAGTCTGTTCTGTTGTTAATGGTCAGAATTCTGAGTCAGGTCAGTCAAATAAAGACAAGCCACTCAAGTGTAGTTTTCTAGGGAAGAGCCAATAATGCCAAATCTCTGGAAGTAGGGCTTTGGAGGATTTTCAACACCTTTCTGTCACCACCAGATGCTGCTGGGCTACTTGTGGAATTGTTGGTTTTTAAGGCTGTTATGAAACCAATGCGGGAAAAGGAGAATCAAGCAAGTTAAAATGTTACACACCTTGTTGTTCTTACTGATATTCAACTGTGTTTCCTGAACAAACTATTTCTGGGTTGTTACAAGCCTTTGGTTAATTCCAATAGCTCTAAAAAAGTTTACCTTGACCATTTTTTTCCAGTGTTGGTAATAAAAGTTTGGGGTAATAGATGCGTCAGCTCAGTAAATGTTCACATGGTACAAAATAGTCACAGTTGTCCCAACATGGAATGGGCTGATTTAGAAAACAATGAATCCCCTCATCTGGTGATTTTCAAACAGAAGCTCAACAACACATGGCCAGGAGTATCATGGAGGAATTCTAACAGCAGAAGAATGACTAAACTAGATCATGTTTTTTAACAATTAAATATTTTACTATTGTTAAAACTTTTCAATATCGACAAAAGCAGAGGAAATTGTGGAATACACCTCTATACACCTATTATTTAAACCTGACATTAGCTTCATCTATACCTCTCTTTCTCATTTTTGTTTTTGTTTGCTGAAGTATTTAAAAAGAAGACCTCGGTATCAGACAATTTATCCCACTACTCTTCAGTCAATGCCTCTAAAATGTATGGATTTTTTTTTTTACATAAGTGATATTACACAAATAACATTAATGTTATTTACATGAAGGAGAGACTGGGAATCATCATAGATTCTATGGAAAATGGGAAGTTACAAGGAAACTGAAGAGCCAGTTCATTCTGAATGAGTTTAGGATAAAAATCTGAGAGAGAGGCAGATGATGCATAATTCCAAGAAATACATAATGACATTCTGAGAAATACTATGGGGAAAGTTTAAATTCATCATTAAGTCAACACATCAAGATGGAAAATGCCTTCAGGCTTTATCAACTTCTTTGTATATTCCCAAGGTATTATCTCAAGGGAATAACCCATGTTTTATTACACTTTAAACCAACTTCAGCTCAGCTATAAATTTTAATGCTTTAAAAAATAAACAGTACAAAGTTCTAGATAAAATTTTATCCTTGCTAATATTTAGGTTTGGGCTCAAATTTCCAGTAACTGCAGAAAGAATTTTATTAAAAAAAAATAAAACCTCTGCTATTTGGCCATTGTAAAGGACAGTTAGGACACCCTGAGAGAACAAGTTGTGCTTTCCTAAGGATCTTAGATCTGTACTCTTTCACATCACCTGTCCACACACCAAGGCCTCTATCAGGCTGGGCTTCTCCCTTATACACTGTCATATTGGGAGAAAAAAAGAGTTGAATTCTTTTATTTATTTAGAGAAAGTATGTGCATGAGTGGAGGTGAGGGGGCAGAGAGAGAGGGAGAGAATCTCAAGTAGACTCCCTGCTGAGCATGGAGCCCAATGTGGCACTCGATCCCACAACCTGGAGATCATAACCTGAGCTAAAAATCAAGCTGGACACTCAACCAACTGAGCCAACCAGGCACCCCTAAAGGAGCTGAATTCTTTGCAGAGAAAACATTATCTTTTTATTATGTAAAATATTATTACATAAAAAAGCCAATTCTCATTTGTAAAAGCAAAAAAAAAAAGCCAATTCTTTTTATGTTTGGGGGGATATCTGTTAAATATCTCCCTTTGCTAAGAACTACCCCCCTACTCATTACAGAAATGAAGTCCAGACACCCATGCTTGTGCCACATAATTCTGTCCCCTGCAAACTATGTCCCCACATCGACCATGCTTATAAAGACCACTGGAAGACATCTGATCTCAGCATCATGGGTAGGTTTGACCCCTAGTAACTTGGAGATGGGATTCAGAAGTAACTCATTAATTTCTGCCTGGGGACCTGACTGCAAGTGAATCCAAGGGAGCTGGAAATGCAGCCCCTTCTGCCATGTACAAGGAGATGGTGAAAAACTGCTCAGTAAAGAGATAACAAAGACATGCTTAGAGAAAAGAGATAAAAAAATTGAGAAAAGAGGCAGGTTGGATTCTTGTTCATTTTCTACTTCTGGTTGTAGTTACCAGAAGGGCCCAGTCTCTTCTGGATTCTGCAGGAGAACTCACTAACTTCCCAATAGATGCATTCCTTTTCCACAAGTACATTTGAGTTGCTGTCAATTACTTGCCATCAAAAGAATGTTTGACTAAGACAGTTTGTCTATACTTTGGAGAAATAACTGGAATAACTCCAAGTGTGAAGTGTACGTAGTTATAAGCAGTCAGTTTCCAAAAGGCTTTTCTAAAAGTCAAGTTGTCTTCATTTCCTCGGCAAAACCACTAATCTTCTCTTATTTAGATGTTGTCAATAAATGCACTTACTTCCATTCCTCTGAGATGAGACTCTCAATGTTGTCAGTAAAATCAGTGGGGAGAGAGATACTGATCCAAACCCCTTTGCCCCATGATGATATGAAATGATAAGGTCAAAATAACACCCTAAACAAGGTCTTACTGAATTAGACTCTAGTCTTTTTAAGAGAAAAGGGCTTTACTAAGATGCCAGATCCAACAAAGCAAGGTGGATCTTGGTGACAGGATGATGGACAGATATCCCTTTGTGTGAATTAGCTGTCATTTTTTTCTTGTGCAAAGAGGGATGTTGATCCTCTTTTATCCGTGTGTTTGTTTACATGAGACATTCCCAAAGGATGAATACCAACAGAGAACTCAAAGCACACCTACATTTCGGGAGCTCCTGAGAGCTGGCAAGGACAAAAGTGATGACTATCAGTTCCATGGAATGGTGTTTTATCCATTATTTCAGCATTAATATTACTTGATAGTTTTTAACTTTCTTCTGTACACTTTGAAGAAGAAAAAGAACTTTATTAAAAGACAATTCGATTAAAAAAATTGCTGGTTGCAAAAATAGATTGTCTTACAGATCTTAAGGAAAACTAGAATCTGCCTGGCCTTGCAAGTTTATACCCCAGGGAGATGCTTGACCTTTTTTTTTTCCCCTCTACTGAAGCGCAGCACATTCTCTACTCAAGGAGCCTGGAGCATGGTCCATGCATCAGGGATGCAGCAGGCACAGCTCAGGGAAGGATATGACTTCAGTGCTAGAACGTGGCTGACATTCATTTAGTGCTAGCCATTTTCAGACATTGTTTTATCTCGGATTCATAATTTCATTTAACCCTCACATTCCTGTGAGGTATACATAGGATGATTATAATACCATTTTACTGGTGAGGAAACCAAGAAACAGAACATTTCAGTAACCTGCCAAAGATCCCTCAGTGGCAGAGCTGAGTTTTGAACATAGGCCTTTCCTGAGCCTTTGATTAAAACCCCCATGTCAGGGGGGTTTGCTTTACATACCTTGCTTCTAATATTTGAAAAAAAATACAAGTTGGGTATTATACCCATTTTACAGATGAAAGAAAATGGATGACTAGCAAGTAAAATGGGATACTCAATACTCAAAATTACTAGCTTGCCACAATTTGACTTTAATACTACTTAGTATATTTTTCTTTGTGTTTATCCTGCTTAAGGCTCACTAATTTCTTGATTGGTAGGTTTAGTTTTCACCAAATTTGGAAAATTTCTACCCATTATTTCCTCAAATAACCTATTCTGTCTCCTCTCCTTTGGGAACTCAAGATAAAGGCATTATTTACACTGCCTAATACAGTCTCACAGGCCACAGAGTCTTTGTTCATGTTTCTTTTCGGTTTTAAAATTTACAGTTCTGGATACACATAAAAATTAAATTCTACATACAAAGCAGATCTGGGACATGGCAGCAAATTTTACCACCAGAAAAATATTGTGTATTACCCAATAATTATGATAATTTCTTTACTTATGAAGCTATTTGTTGGAATTTGAAATTCATAAGAATTCAATGCACATACATTTTTCCCAGATTAAGATATCGATAGATATGCTTGATAAATTTATGTATAAATTTAAAAATATGCTTGATAAATATTAATATGCTACCTCTTCACCACTCTGTCCCACCCCTTTGCCTGGACAATCTTGTTCAGGATGCTTATTCTGACCCTGTAAGTTTAAGATAGAAATTCTTTTTTCTAAGTTCCCATGGATTTTTCTGCATATCTCTCTATATTGAATACTTATTTCAAATAGCAAATATTGAGAATTTATGCAGTGCTAGGGATACATCAGCATGTGTTTCCTTGACCTTTTAGAACTTATAGTTTAGTGACTACATCAGTCTTTTTGTTTTTTAGTGACTGTAACTGTTAACATAACTGCCTCACCAACAAGACTAAGTTTCTAGAATCTAATTTTATGAAGTCTAGGGGATAATAGAAATTTAGCAAATGTTTGGTTTTAAACTGATGAATAAATAAGTAATAGAGAAACTAGCTAATTACCTAGACCGGGTTTCTCAACCTCAGTACTTTTGACATTTGGGTCTTTTTGGAGGATGGTTAGCAACGTCTCTGGCCAGAAAGCCTAAGACAAAACTTCTTTGGAGAGGGGAGGTGAGTAGGGGTGGGTAATGTGTGTTATTGACTTCAGCTGAATGTGATTAGATTAAATATAAGTTTCCAGAGCTTGGACTTTATCCTGTGGACCCGGGAGAATTGAGTAGTTAATGATCCAATCAACAAGTTAACTGGGGATGAGCCATAGGAAAACAAACCAACCAACAAACAGCCAGAGAAGCGAAAGAGGAAAAATCTGTAAGAGGGACCCTAGGCAACCACGTATGGGTCAAAAAATAGGGAAGAGTTGACAATTTCCTACAAAGCCAATGATCTAACAATAATGGTCATCAGATATTTCTCAACTGTGTTTTTTAAAGACTATGAATTTAGACTTATATAAATTTCTATTATTGGGGCACTTGGGCTGCTTTAGTCAGTTAAGCAGTCATGATCTCAGGGTCCTGGGATTGAGCACCATGTCCGAGCCCAGAGTCTGGCTCCTTGCTCAACAGAACTATTCTTGTCTCCCTCTTGCTCTACCTCTCCTCTTGTACTCTCTTTCTCTCTGTTCTCTCTCTCTCTCAAATAAATAGATAAATCTTGTAAAAAATAAAATAATTACTGGTTATGCCTGCTGCAGAGTTAAAGACATGATTCAAATGATGGGGAAAGGTTTTTTTTCTTAATTCTGTAAGATTTGGCTATGAAATCAAAGCATTAACAGAACACAATTCCTTTTTGGTTCCTGACTTTATCAGTTTCCCATTGCTGCTATAACAAATTACCATAAACTTAGTGGCCTGAAATAATTCAAATTAATTATCTTCCAGTTCTGGATGTCAGAGGTCCAAAGTGGGTTTCAGTGGGCTAAAAACAAGGCATCAGCCAAACTGTGTTCTTTCTGAAGCTATAGGGAAGAATGGGTTGCTTTACCTTACCTGGTTTCTAGAAAGTTCACCACATTCTTTGGCTGTTGGCCCCCCCTCCATCTTCAAAGCCAGAAGGACACCATCTCCTAGTCTCTCTCAGCCTCTGATATTGCCTCCTGCCTTCTCCCTCTTTCACTTTTAAGGAATTTATGATAACATTGGCTCACCTTGGTTATCCACAATAATCTCCCCATCTCAAGGTCAACTCATTGGAACCTTAATTTTCCTTTGCCGTGAAGTGTAACATTTTCATAGGTGCTGGGGATTAGAGTATGATCTCTTTGGGGGATCATTACCCACTACAATAAATATAGTCTTTCAAACTTCAATTCCTATCTCTTTATTGGACCATATCTAAGATTTGGAGGAAAACATGTCAACCTAGTCAAAACTGCAAAATAAAGAGTTGTGCAAGAGTCAAAGAGCAGCCAATATGGTCTTTATGGCAAGCCCCGCTGTGGGGTCATTCATCCTCATTATCAGCCATGTACTCATCAACAAGTGAGCCGAATGACTGGGCCTTAAGTGTCCGGCTCTGTGCTAAGTGCTATGAGGCCCACAGAGGTGTATTGGGCAGTCTCTATCCACAAAGGAATGACTATGCAATAAGCATTGCTGAGTTAATGCAGAACACTAGGGTGTATCCAATACTAAGAGCCTCTAGGAGGAGAAGGAGAGGAGAGGAAGAGGAGAGGTCACTTCTGAATTAGGTCTTGAGAGCAGGCCTCACTCAGTGTGATGGCAGGAGCAGAATTCACTCCAGATTGTTCACATGGAGACTCTCATAGAAAGGACAGCTGATGGATGTGTGGACAGGGTTTAGGGAAAAGACAATAGAGAGCATGGCTCTGGGGCCAGGATGAGGTAAGGAAATAAAATAACTAGAACCTAGTGAGACTGGAAACATGGAGGTGTGGAGGAGGGTGTCCTGGCAGGAAGTGAGTCCTGGAAGGACCCAGTTACCACAGAGGCATTATGCCAGAGCAGGGAGAAGTAAGTAGGGTGACCAACTATACCAGGTATGCCTGGCATTGAGCAGTTTCCCGGGATGTGGAACTCTGCCAAAACCAGAAAAGTCCCAGGCAAACTGGGATGATTTTGTTACTCTGGGAATGGGGAAGAAATGCCTGAGTTCTTTCTTTCCCCAACTGCAGACAAACAAAGCAGAGAGAGGGGAGAATGATAGATCTGAGTGGGCAATGGCTCATGAAGACCAACTAGCATGTCAATTCTAGTTAAATTTTGAAGAAAGGACAGAAATGTATTAGGTGGGTTGAGGAGAGAAATAGATTCTACGTAGGCCATAAGAAGCTTTACTTAAATGGGTTCCCTGTTCATTGTTATGGTTTTCATTTTTTCTTTCTCCACAATTATCCACCTCTCTCCACACCCTCTCTACAAAACACGTTTTCCCTTCTTCCTCTTTATACTCCTGCTGTGACTACTGCATGGCTCCCATTAGGGCTCTGAGTAGGTGAGGTGAACACAGGAGAACAGTCACTGTGATTTTTTTTTTTTTCCAGTCACTGTGATTAAGAAGAGTTTGCCAGTGGGTCTTGATCCACAGGGTTTTCTCTTGCTCCAAGGCTTGTATGATCTAAATTTGCCCTAAATGGAGGTACACTGAACTATCCAAACCCCAAAGGAAAAACTGTGGCCCAGAACCAGAGTATCATCCAACATCAGTTAACAGCCCCAAGATGCCATTGCTTGCCACTGGAATCTCTTCAGTGGAAACAACTCCAGCATTATTTATCATCCTCAGGTGGGCATTTACCATTTTGCACAGTATGTTTTTGGTTATTTTGTTCAAGTTCTTAACCAAAATGCACCCTGTTAACTACTTTGCTCTATACAGACTTCATAATATCATGCTTATAAGCATGGCTTTGGAGTTAGCCCAGGTTTAAATCCTAACTCTGCTGTTTACTGTGTGGCCATGGCCAGGTTGCTTAGTCTCTCTGTACTTCGTTTCTTCAAGCACAATCCAGATACTCAAGTGTTCCTACCTCCCAAGTTGTCCTAGGGATTCATGAAGTAATACAGGCAAATAACTTAAAATGGTGCCCACCTGGAGTGATTACTCATTAGTGATGTAATTCTAGTTTTGTTTCCATCACTGCTCTTCTTAAATAAAAATGTCCTGAAGCTGAGGAGCATCACATATAAAGTTATAACTAGGAACCTGATACAATCGACTCCAGTTGTTTTTGGTAGATATGCTCTATAAAGCTGTCATAAACACTGAGTTAATGAATCCTGAACTATTGCTCACAGGAGAAATACAGGGTTAGGGTATTAATTATTGATTCATTACTATTATATACATATAATATATATACCTATGTATTACATGGGCCAAAAGCACTGTAACTAATGCCTGAATGGAGCACACCACATACATTCTCTGTAAGACACATCACAGGCTTCTTCCCTGAGAATAGTAGACAGCACTTCAGCACCATACTTGGGAGCCATTTTAAACTAAATCATCAACAGCACAACAATGCAAAAGATGTGGTGCTAAGTATATTGCAAAAAAAGGACACTTGTTTTTAGTACGAGAACTAAAACAAGAAGGGAAAGCGTTGCATCGTTCTGTCTCAGCTGATAACCTGCACATTGGGGGACAATTTCTTTCTTCCTTGTGCATGTCTACAAATGACCACAAAAGTGCCTGAGTATTGATTTGATGGTTACAGGTAAGTTCCAGCAAGTAGGCAGATTCGCAAATATGGAGTCTGCAAAAACCATGAATTGACTGTAATCGATTCAATGTTCCTGCACAGCTAAAGACTTTATGAATAGGGGTGAGTGGGGAGGAGGATTATAAAAATGTTAATGTAATCATTGACCTGATAAGGTAAAGATATGATGTTCCCAATTTCCGTATAGATTAATATTTCCCCCAAATGTATTTAGATGTATTGAATAATGCTCAACCTGTCCCTGTGGTGCAGAAACCAGCAAAGACTCTAATATGCTAATGCACATTGTCAAATCCAGTGTTTCTTAAATTTGACCATTGGACCCTCTGGGAAATGCTGCTCTAAGGTGTTTCTGACAAAAGCACCTGTAACTTCATCCCAGTGCTCAGAGATTTTCTATTTGAATAGAAGAGTAATTTGCATTGTAAAGGCCGTCATTCAAATAGCCAAATGACTATGCTCTGGAATGCTTCTTAAACTCAGTGGGTGGATTAAGCCTATTTCCAGATTTTAAGCACTTTGTTGTCCCCCTCCCATGCTCTGTTTTATAAAGTTACCACTGTCTGGGCTATGGACTTTCTTGGAAGAAAGGCTGCCAGCAGAAAATTTGCATTCTTTTTGCTTTTCAATGTTGTACATTTCCAAATTTAATAAGCAACTAAAACAATTTATATCAAGAGGCAGAACCTCTGCATCCCCTCTTAAAATTTTGCTAGGAGAGAAAAGATTTGAGAGCATGATGGTTGGAGATTGACAGCTAAACCCTGGATCTCCAGGCACTGCCTGAGAACTACATCTTAGTGACAGTGATTTAGCCCTTGGAAGTGAAAGGCATTTTCATTCTTGTAGTTTATTTTGCCTAAGCCCACTGCAAAACAGATATGCAGCCTGTTAGTTCAGGACTTTGTTTAAAGCTTTCATGTGTCTCTAAGAACTATCACAACTGATTTCTTTCTGAAATAGCTTCCTTTATCTTAAGTTGGGATGCTGTGAGGACTGTCATCAACAGTCCTACAGTTCTACGTTGGAACCAGGGAAGTGGGGTGACTGGTGGAGGGTTTGAAGAATATACAAAGGCCCTGGGGATCTGTAGCAATCAAGCAGAGGAAAAGCTTAGGACAGGATGCTGGAAGCAAGGGTCCAGGAGCCACTGGCCTAGGCTCCTAGGTTAGTCTCTCCACCTCCTGTCTGAGAGATCTTGGACAAGCTGCTAAATCTCTGTGCCTCATTCCTGCACTAGAAACACAGGGATTTAAATAGTACCCACCTCTATTACTGGGGATTTGAGTTCATCTACACTCAACAAATGTGAGTTCAGTGGCTTATTCAAGGAGTGTTTATTTTTCTAGAGTAACAAAAAGTCAGGAGTACGCAGTCCAGGGCTGGAGAAATGGTTCCAAGAGACCATTCATCTTCTAGACTTTTTCCTTAGTTTTGTGTCATCATCCTTAATGTGCAAATATGTGACTTTTAATCTCATGGTTTCAAGGTAGTTTCTGTATCTACAGGTACTCATATTCCAGGCAGAATGAAGGGGAAAGAGAAAGTAGTAAAGCATAGAGGTCTTCTCTTGGGTTGTTCCACGGTATTATTTGTTAATGCCAGTCCATCCCCAAAGTCCTGTTTGTATCTCATTGGATAGAACCTCATCACATGGCCATGCAATGGAGGCTGGGGATTTCACTAATTTGGCCGGTCACATTACCACCTCCCCCACACCAGGGTATTATTTAGTAGAAGTGGGGAGGGGAGATGGATACGTCAAGCAAAGAGCAGTATTACAGACATGTGTAATGCCATTATATGGACCAAATGAGTTAATATTCATGAAGAACAAGGAAGCGCTGAGGAATACAAGAAATATCTAATGTGTTTATAACAAACTTAAAATGAAGCTAAGGTTCCATGTGCATTTCTCTGAAAGAAGGAAGAATAATCTTTCCACCTATCCCCACCTCCTAGCTTGATTCCCTGGCCCTCCACTAAGCAGAAATGATTTCCTAAGGTGTTATCTCCTGATTTGCAAACACTTGCAGATCCCTTATTTTGTGAAATGGTGACTTCTGGTCCAGGGTCTTTGGGGACAATGATAACTCAGTATATTCTCTTTCTGGCATGCTCTTTCAATTTGTGGAATGTGTCACTAGGAGAGAACACCGGGCAGATGAAAACAAAATGGTCCTAATGTTGTCAAACACCTGGACACGACAAATGGCATTTCCTAACATCTCGCCAAATATGAGCTGAGACATGCAAAACACTGCACAAACATTGGATTTAGACATTGCCATGACTGTCAGGGTATAGGGCAGTGTCTCAGAAACCAGGGCCAAATATACTACATTTTTAATATAGCAAATACTCTGGTGGTCACTAATGTCTGTGATTTCTTCTAGAGCCGCATTCCTCCCTTGGATGTCTTTTTTTTTTTTTTTTAAGATTTTATTTATTTATTCATGTGAAACACAGAGAGAGGCAGAGACATTGGCAGAGGGAGAAGCATGTTCCCTGCGAGGAGCCCAATGCGGGACTCAATCCTGGGACCTGAAATCACCACCTGAGCTGAAGGCAGATGCTCAACCACTGAGCCACCCAGGTGTCCCCTCCCTTGGATGTCTTAAAAAAATTTTTTTGCTCGTCTCAGACAGCTGCTAGAGGCTTTCTTTCCCACTTGCCTTCCCCTTATCTTCACCAAAAATGTATGAAGTGCTCAATGTGAACTCAATATGGCATCTATGCTACGGAGACGGAGGCTTCTCCTGTTCTAAACCATTAGTGAATTAATTCTACAAATACATATACACTTGCTTACTATGTGGTACTTCACTTTGTGAAGTGGACCAGGGTACAGTGGTATGCAAAACAGAGGGACAGGGTAAGTTCTGAACCCTGAGTTCTATATGGAGGAGAGATGAATAAAAACAGGACTACAATTCACCAAGATAAGTGATATGAAAAAACAGGATGCCAAGGTCAACTGCAGGCTGGCTGGAACTGGTGTAAGCTGAGAGCACCCGGCCCTGCTATCTATCTCTTGTTAGAAGAGGGAAATGTTTAATTGGAATGATGCTTTACAGTAACAGAGAAATGGAAAGATCTTTTCCCTCTCCTACTTAGGTTGTTTGATAGAATGTACCCCAAATTGTGTATTTAGGGTTATATACTTTATTGGCTGAGATGATTTGAAGCTCGGAAGATGTGAACTATAATAATTTGCCTTCAAGCTATTCATAAAATCTAGGCTTTTCTATCAGCTTTTGCCCTAAGACAAACACAACTTTTAGCAGAGGGAAGAAAAGATAGGATATGCATGCTATTATTTGTTGCCCAGGGGATGTTTCAATTTTGTCTTGTCTTACAAAAATAAATGAGATTTCAAAAAGTATTCATCAGGGGGAAAGTAGAACAACAATTGGAGAAGCAATGGGGTATTTTTTGATAAAGAAGTCTATAACTTAGGAGAATCATAGAATATCCAGGCTGGAAGGGGCTTGAAAGTACCTGGTATGCAATGTGTAATGTATGTAGAAATGATGAAAGAGACAACTGGAATTACAGATTTCAGCAACTGTCTATTTTTTAATGTTCCAAGTCAGAGGGTTTTGATGTGAATGAATACGGATGAATTCAGATGAGATCGTCTCATTTATTGTTGACTATGTTACTCCAAACGCCAAGTTCTGGTGGTGGGAAAGGAAGACATAGTAAATAAACTATACCCAGAATTGTAAATTTTAGTATGTATTTAGGAACAGTCTTCAGATTCAGCTTCTAGTAGATGAACCATAGCAAAATATGTAAACAAAAAAAAGAGAGCTTGTTTTGTTTTCATTTCAATGCATATGTTAGTAGGAATCATGCACTACATAACATTAAAATATATGATATAATAGGTAATATATAAGACTCTGTAGTGTAAATGAGTTTTGGGAAATACACTATGTGTACTGTGGTTTAGCTAGAATTACTATGACAACCATAACTTTAGCATTTCCTTTTTTTTTTTCCAGTTTGAATTTGCAACTAAAATGTCACATTACCATAGGTTTTGGCTTTCCTTTTTCTGTGTAGTTCAAAAAGAAAAGTCACACACCAGTGCTCCTGTTAAATCCTCATTTAATTAAATGTACCTCCTGAACACATCACACTTGTTCAGGGATCAAACGTCTGGGTGGGTACCATTGCAGTTTTAAAAAAAAGAAGAAGAAGAAGATGAAGAAGAGAGAGAAGAAAGACTTCAGTGAAGTCTTAAAATAGAATTTGCAGAAGATTTATAACATGTATAATTATGAATCAATGTACTGAATTCTCCTATTTCAGGTGTCTTTCTTCTAAGTGATCTACTGGTAGAACAACATAAGAAACAGGGGACATAGTTTGACCCTTTTGACATGTAATCTACCTATATATGACACCCATGGAAACTTTATTTCTACATTATTCAGAAAACATTAATATGAAAGAATCTCTTTATAATGTTTTTGCTTGCCTTAATTGTATTCTATGTTAACTATGGAGTGATTATTTTTCCTGTGTTCTTATTTGAATCTGTAGATTTTCGCTATCTTTTCTTGGGGCTTGCCCATGTCATATAACTCTATTGATTATGTTAGTTTGTCCCTTTGATCTCTTTATCAGGGTTCATTGTCATTTCTGGTTCTTCCATGTGCCATTTAGAAAATTAACATATACTAATCCAGCAATGTAAAATATATTGAATATAGTCCTAAGATGTAGTCCATGATCTTGAGGATCAAACAAATATTTTGGGGGGCACCTACTCTATGCCAGGTATCACCCCCTTCCTATCTACCCTCCCACATGCATATGACAAGCTAGAGATACTGCATGGATATCTACACCTTGTTCAAATGTGAGAGGAGCTGGTGAAGCAAAAATCTGCAAGGAGCAGTTGGAATATTAGAAACTGAATTCACCTAGAGTTTGGCATGTGTGGCCAAGATGGAGCTTTGAGAAAGTGGAACGTATCCTGTTCCTCAAAAGTGAATAAGAAGTGGAGCACTGCTGCCTCTGAGTCAAGCATCTGGGGCTGGGATGGCCACTTTGCCAGTATGGCCAGGAACTACTGGATGAGGAACAGGGGAGAGTTAGGACAAGCTGGGACCTGCTGGGTTTCTCAGCATTCTTCCACAATGGTGATTGCAAAAGAAGGTTCTCTGAGAATGATGACCACTGCTTTGTCTCCCAAATCTCATGCAAGTTTCTCCTTTGGTCAACCCTAACTATCCACCAAAAGAGAAAGAGATCCTAGTTCCTCACCTAACCAAAGTGAGGGGCAGAGTCCAGAACAACAATCAATGGTCAATACAGAAATAATCACTGCTCCTGGGATGCTTAAGGACTCTGGCACATGTAATGAAGTTCCAAGGGGAAGAGATGAAGAAATGAGTCTAAGTGACAGCACAGAGCTGTACAGAATAAGTGAAGGAAGAATGTTGGAGTGACTCATGGACCTATAGTTTAAGGAAAGGAAAGAATAAGAGATGAAGAATATAATATTCCATGTAAAACTTATGTTGAGTCAAACACCGAGGTCACACGAAGGAGAGGATTTTATTTCTATTTTTGTTAAGAGAATCAAAGGTAAGGAGGTAAGGTGGCTTGCCCAAGTCACATAGCTTTATATAAGCTATCAAATATCAGAGCCAGGCTGTCTTTAAAGATTTTACCCATTTATCTTAGAGACAGACCCGAGTAAGCTCAGAGCCTGATGCGGGTCTCGACCCCACAACCCTGAGATCATGACCTAAGCTGAAATCAAGAGTCAGACACTTAAATGACTGAGCCACTAAAGTGCCCCCAGAGCCAGATTTTTAACTATTTTCCTGAATCAAAGTCCTGGGTTTTATCCCCTATACTATTGCTGCCTTCTGAGGGGCCTCTTGATGAAACATCTTCCTTTACTCAACTTATTGAATGGTTATTCTGTGTACAACCTGATAGTGACACTAGGTTCTGGGAATAGAAAAAATGAGAACATTCTCTACCATTGGGGAGCATATAACCTTGCAGAGAAGATGTACACTAAATTATAGGAAAGTCAGTCTCCTTCAAGTGCCATGGTAGCAGGACAAGTAAGTTTCAGTGGGAGCTCAGAGGAGGGAGGGAGAAAACAACACTGAGTAGTAGGAATAAAGAGCTTCACAATGGCACCATGGAATAGCATTTGAGAGCAGAGTTATTAGAATCAGGCCACTTGCATCCAAATCCTAGGGCTACCTTAACAAGCAATCTCTCCTTGAACGATCTATTCACCTTCCCTGCCTCAGTTACTGCAGTTATAAAATGGGGATGATAGGAATAGTAACTATAACCTGGGGGTAGTAATAACTATTAGCTGAGTTAATATTTTTAAAGTGCTAAAGTGGTGCTTAGCACATGCTAATAGAATAAACTAGAATTATGAAAAAAATTTAAGATTCTAGCACTTAGTTTCCATGCAGAATAAAGGAATAAAAATAAAAGGAAAGAATAAGAATAGAAGAATGAAGGTATGGAGAATTGCAAGAATAAATGATAGAAACCTAGGATCAAGGCTAAAGATGAAGACACAGAAAGTATGTAGCTGGTGAATAGCCATGAAAAATAAGTTGAAGTGCAAAGTGTACTGGGCGGGGGTGGGTGCAGATAGGCATTTCTAATTTTATATATCAAACTAGAGTGAAAGAAATTAGAGAGGCTGAGTTAATCAGGACCCAAGACAGGGAGTCATGGAGAAGAATGGGCAAAACATAGCTGGATGAAAAACTTTTCAAAGGATAGAAAGATCAGAGGTACAAACCATTAACCAAGGTGGAAGTTCTTCAGGATGAAGCCCAGGGATTCTTAGCCAGAGCTCTGGCATAGCCTTTGACTGTGATGGTGACACTGGGCAGTAGAGGTCAGATAAAAGATTGTGGAAAAGGCTCAAACCTATGGGGACCTCAGACTTGTGGTTACAGATGCTCTCAAGACTGAGATTCAAGAAAGGAGAAAAGCCAGGCAAGAGAGACAGATTTTTATCCAGTCTAGAAAAAGCCAAGGGAAGATCCGTGGGCTTTAAGTGCAAAGGATGTGTATTTCCTAGAGGGTTGTCCTTGATCAGTGATGGGAGAATAGCTCTCTCTGAATCTAAAAGATATACAGTAAGAATCAAAATAACTAATTTTAAACACCTCTTATAATTAGAAATAAAAAATTTTAAGTAAATCACAATGGAAGATAAAAATTCTTAAAACTGAATGATACTGAGGGACGCCTGGGTGGCACAGTGGTTGAGCAACTGCCTTTGGCTCAGGTTGTGATCCTGAGATCGAGTCCTGCATAGGGCTCCCTGCAGGGAGTCTGCTTCTCCCTCTGCCTGTGTCTCTGCCTCTCTCTTTCTGTCTCTTGTGAATAAATAAATAAAATCTTAAAAAAAAACCAAATTATATTGAAAATCCTGCTTATAAACAACTTGAAAGATGTTACTAAAGTGGAACTTAGAAAGAAATTGACAGTCTTAAACGCTTATATTACAAAACAAGAGAGGCTAAAAATTAACAAGCCAACTTAAGAAGTGAGAACAACAAAACCAACACAAAAAATATAGAAGAAAGAAGATAATATAAGAGTATAAATTAGGGATCCCTGGGTGGTGCAGTGGTTTGGCGCCTGCCTTTGGCCCAGGGCGTGATCCTGGAGACCCGGGATCGAGTCCCACGTCGGGCTCCCGGTGCAAGGAGCCTGCTTCTCCCTCTGCCTGTGTCTCTGCCTCTCTCTCTCTCTCTCTGTGTGTGTGACTATCATAAATAAATAAAAATTAAAAAAAAATAAATAAAATAAAATTAAAAAAAAAAGAGTATAAATTAATGAAGTAGAGAAGGGAGACTAGAGATCAAGAGAGCTAACAGATCTTTGAATTCAAAGACCAGAACTTTGAAAAGTACAGTAAGATTGGCTAACACCCAGCAAGAGCAATCAAGAAAAGACAGGAGTACAAGATAACAAGGATAATAAGAATGAAAAAGGTCTGGGATCCCTGGGTGGCGCAGCGGTTTAGGCCTGCCTTTGGCCCGGGGCGCGATCCTGGAGACCTGGGATCGAATCCCACATCGGGCTCCCGGTGCATGGAGCCTGCTTCTCCCTCTGCCTATGTCTCTGCCTCTCTCTCTCTCTCTCTCTCTCTCTGTGTGACTATCATAAATAAATAAAAATTAAAAAAAAAAAGTTTAGAAAAAAAATGAAAAGGGTCACAACTGCATAGAGAAGAGAATTTTTAAAAATAAAAAAATAATATTACGAACAATTTTATAGAAATAAAGTTATACATTGTGGCATGACGGACAGAGGGAAAATACACCTTCCATAAAGGATCAAAAAGAAATCTAAAATGTAAATGTTGCTCTGATCATTAAAAGACTCAAAAATTGCAAGTCTTCTTAGAAAATTATATTGGCAAGTTTTAACAAATCTTGTAGGGCCAAAAATTGAAAATATACACAAATGCTTCTAGAGAATAGGGCAAAGGGAAAATTCTCTAATTTTGTGAGGCTGGCATAAATTTGCAATGCAAGAAATCAAAATTTCAGGTAATCACACTCAGGAATGTGGATAAAATAACAATACCAGCAAATATAATCCAGAAAGAAATTATATGATAATAAGTCATGATTAACCTGGTGTTTTTTCAGGAATGTACGATTAGTTCAATGTTAGAAAAATTATGTAATTCACCACCCTGACAGATTAAAGGAGAAAACTCTTCTGAAAACCACCATTTTATCCTTTGCTAATGGTCAGTCGGAAAACTGGGAACAGAGGGGAACTTTCTAAATTGAAAAACAAATTCTATGAATATTTCACAGCAAAGATCACGCTTGATGATGAAAAAATAAAAGAATTCTCCTTAAAATCAGGAATAAAGGAAAGATGTCCACTATTACTACTTTTAGTCCATATGAGTACAAGGGAGAGAGAGAGAAAGAAATAAAAGGCATAAGGATTGGAAAAGAAAAAAAAAGTAAATCTATAATTAATCTTGCTGGCATAATTATTTGCACAGAAAACCAAAACAGACTGATTAATAGTACCAATAAGTGAGTTTAGCAAAGTTAATAGATAAAAGATCAATATGTAAAAATCAATGGCATTCCTAAATTCTAACAAAGAGTTAGAAAATGGACTTTAAAAAATACAGCTTAGAAAAAGATCAAAAGTGCAAAAACTTAGGAGGAAACTTAAAATATTTCCAAAAGCTAAAAAATAAAATCAAAAGCCTTCACCAAATTATATTTTTAAATGTATAGATAGGGAAAATCCTATTAATGCATAGGAAGACATGATTATCCCAAACTCAATATACAAAGTGAATGTAATTCCAGTCATAATTTAAAAGTATTTTTCTTAGAACTTGTCAGCATGATTATATAATTTATAAAAATGTCATCTGAATAGCCAAATTTGAGGCTATCAATTTTGAGGAATACCCAAGCAGAGGAACTTGTCCTACCATCTTATAAAGACTTTATTACCAAGTTATAATAACTTATACAGTGTCATATTGGTTCAAGGATAGACAAACAGACCAATCAGGTATGATAAGAGGGTCTCGAAACAGATCTAGGTATACATGTAAACTTACTATATCACAAAGCCAGTATTACAGATCAATGAGTAAAAAAATAAAAATGATTATTTAATACATTGTACTGAGAAAATTATCCATAAGGAGAAATGCAAAACAACAGTAAACAAAAAAGAAGTTGAATCTCTAACTCACACCATGCCCCCAAATTAATTCTACATGGCTTAAGGATTTTAATGTGAAAATCAAATTTTAAAGTTCATCTTATAGAAACAAATGTATGAGGATACATTTGTGACTTTGGTATAGAGAAGGATTTAAGACTTCCAACATGGAAAGCACAAATCAATAAATTCCAATTATCCAATAGAAAAATAAAGTGTGTGGTATAGATATAAAAACAGAAGTAAAAGATTTAATTAAATGCTTAAAGAAATGCTTAACCTCATCAGCATTCAAACAGATAAAACAAAAATTGTAGTACAATGCCATTTTACACCGACCATGTTGGTAAAATTTAAGAAGTTCCACAATCCTCAGTGTTGGGAAGGTAATGTCAAGAACTCTCATGACAATCACTTATAATTGAGTAATATGACTTTACTCCATAAAACTGAAGATGCAAATATCCTATAAGGGTAAATATGTATATTTATACCCTAAAGAATTTTTGTACATTTATTTCAGTAGAAATGAACAGAAAATTTATAGTAATCGCAATAATTGGAAACAAATCAAATATCCATAAAGTAGAATGATAATGTTTTAGTATATCATACAACTGAATACTAGATAACAATAAAAAAGAACGAAATGGAATCTTTCAGAATGACAGACAAGCTAAGAGTTTGATGGACCCTCTCCCCAGTAAAACAATTCAGTGAAAATTACAAAACACAAAAATTTAAAGTCCTTATAAATTATCTTAGTACATACAGCAAACTAGGAAATATTCACTCAAGAAAACTGACTAAATCTCAGTCAGAATCTAGCAATATATAGAAAGGATCATACACCATTACCAAATGAGATTTATCTCAGGAATGTAAGATTAGCTCAATGTAAAAAGTCATTTAATGTAATAACAGCAAGTAATTTAATAAAACCTTGATTAGAACCAAGGAAAAAATAAACATAGATGTGGAAAAAAGCATTTGAGAAAATCCAAAATAGAAATAGAAAATAACTTCCTGAACCTGATAAAAATCATGAAGATTATATATGAAAAAAAGTCACAAATAACAATTATATTTAATGGTGAAAAATGGAATGCTTTCCCCCTGTGATCAGGAACAAGACAAGGACATTTGCTCTCCCTACTTTTATTCAACATTGTATTGGAGGTTCTAGTCAGAACAATTGAGCAGATAAAAGAAATAAAGCTTCAAGATTGGAAAAGAAGTAAAATTACCTCTATTTGCAAATGACATGATTTTTTTTATTAAGAAAAATCTTAAGAAATCCCCTAAAAACTATTAAAATAAACAAGATTGTAGGATACAGAATATTAAAAAAACAATTTCTATGCACAGTGAATGATCTAAAAATCTAAATATGAAATTAAGAAAATGTCATTTACAAAGCCATCAAAAATAATAAAATACTTAGGAATAAACAACAATAAAAAGCACAAGACTTGTCCCCTGAAATCTTAAGAAAAACCTTCATATAAGGGGAGACATTCCATGTTCAGTAATTGGGAATTTTAATATTCTTCAGATGGCACTATTCCCCACAATGATCTACAGATTTTTTTCTAATTTTTATTTATTTATGATAGTCAGAGAGAGAGAAAGAGAGAGAGGCAGAGACATAGGCAGAGGGAGAAGCAGGCTCCATGCACCGGGAGCCCGACGTGGGATTTGATCCTGGGTCTCCAGGATCGCGCCCTGGGCCAAAGGCAGGCGCTAAACCGCTGCGCCACCCAGGGATCCCTGATCTACAGATTTGATGCAATTCCTATCACACTCCCAACTGACTTTTTTTTTCTTCGCAGAAATTGAAATAGCGAATTCTAAAATTCACATGGAAATGTAAGGGAATGAGAATAGACAAAACAATTTTAAAAAGAACGAAGTTGGAAAACTCATACTTCCCAATTCCAAAACTTACTACTAAGCAACAGTAATTAAGACAGTGTTGTACTGATGTAAGGACAGATCTGTAGATCAATGGAATAGAACTGAGAATCCAGAATAAACCTTCACCTTTTACAGCCAATTGATTTTTGATGTGGGTGACCAAACAATTCAATAGGGGAAGGAATAGTCTTTTCAGCAACCAGTGTGGGGACAAGTGGATATCCACAAGCAAAAGACTGAAGCTGGACCACTAACACCGGATACAAAAATTAACTCAAAGTGCGCCAGACATCTAAATGTAAAAGCTAAAACTATAAACTCTTAGAATAAAATATGGGAGTAAATTGTTGTGACGTTGGGTTAGGCACCGTTTTGCAAATACAATACTAAAAGCACAAGCAGCAAAACATTGATACATTGTATTTCATCTGAACCTTAAAAATTCTGTGCTTTGAAGGATACTGTGCAGAAAGTAATAAAAACGCAGAATGGGAGAAAATAAATGCAAGCCGTAAATCTGATAAGGGACTTGTATACAAAATACAAGAACTCTAACAAGTCAATAATAAAAAGATAATTCAGTTTGGGGTGCCTGGGTGGCTCAGTGGGTTAAGCATCTGATTCTTGATTTCAGCTCAAGTCATGATCTCAAGGCTGGGAGATGGAGCCCTGCTTCAGGGTCTTGCTCAGCAGGGAGTCTGCACGAGATTCTCTCTCTCACTTGGCCTCTGCCCCCCTTACTCTCTGTCTCTAAAATAAATACATCTTAAAAAAGAGAATTCAGCTTAAAAATGGGCAATAATTTGAATATACATTTATCCAAAGAAGATACACAATTGGCCAACAAGCACATGAAAAGATACTCTACATCATACCATTAGGGATACATGAATCAAAATGACCATCAGATACTTCTTAGTACCCACTAGGATAGCTATATTGTTAATATTTTTATAAGCAAGATAGGTGTTGGACAGGATATGGAGAAATTGGAACCCTTCATACACTGGTAGTGGAAATATAAAATAATTGAGGATTTTCCACTCATCATTGTGAAGATATCCTTGCTTTGACTTCTTCTATTTTTACTGATGAAAAGACTGCTGTCCTCTCATAATTTTACTTGTTCAGATCATGAGTCTTCTCTTTGCATTTTATCCTCCCAAGTTTTTGTCAGGATTTGGATCTGGTGTTTCCTCTCTGGATTTGCTGTGGATTTCCGTCTAAAAATCATCCTCTTTGAGTTCGTTTGCTTGTAGTCATGTATTATCTCTTCACTATTGCCTCTCCATTTGTTTCCCTTTCTGGGAATTCTCTTAGGTTTACAGTAAGCTTCTTATTTTCTTTGATAATTTCCATCTCTTTTGATTTCTTGGTGATTTCTAATCATCAATGTTTCATTAATACTCTCTTCAGCAGTCTAATCTCCTGTTCAACCCATATAATGAGTGTTTCTTTTTTTCCAAAGTCTTTGGTCTTTGTTTCCAGAAATTCTATTAATTAAAAAAAGAGAAAATTCCCTTGTAGTTTTTATTTCTTCCTTCCTTTCTGAATATTTTATATATAAGCTATATATAACTTGATTTATAAAAATTTTAATTCCAATATAATTAACATACAGTATAATATTTGTTTCAGGTGTGCAGTATGGTACTTTACCACTCCCATACAACACCTGAAGCTCATCACAGGGCTTAATCCCCATGATCTATTTCACCCATCCTCCCCATCCACCTTCGCGCTGGTAGCCATATGTTTATTCTCTACGGTTAAGAGTCTGTTTTTTGGGATCCCTGGGTGGCGCAGCGGTTTGGCGCCTGCCTTTGGCCCAGGGCACGATCCTGGAGACTCGGGATTGAATCCCATGTCGGGCTCCCGGTGCATGGAGCCTGCTTCTCCCTCTGCCTGTGTCTCTGCCTCTCTCTTTCTGTGTGTGACTATCATAAATACATAAAAAATTTTTTAAAAAAGAGTCTGTTTTTTGGTTTGTCTCCATTTTTTTCCCTTTGTTCAATTGTTTTGTTTCTTAAATTCCACATAGGAGTAAAATCATATGGTATTTGTCTTTCTCTGCCTTATTTCGCTCAGCATTATATTCTCTAGCTCCATTGTTGTTGCAAATGGCAAGATTTCATTTTTTGTGGCTGAATAATATTCCATACAGGGGCACCTAGGTGACTCAGTCAGTTTGGCATCTGACTCTTGATCTCAGGTCATTAGTTCAAGCCCTATACAGAGACTTCTTTAAAGATATTTAATATATATATATGTATATACATACGTATGCTTGTATGTATATGTACAAGCATATACATACATAAGCATACATAGGTATGCTTGTATACATACAAGCATATGCATGTATATACACATATATGCATATACGCACATATATACATACATATTTATGTATACACACATACACACACACCACATATACCGCATCTTCTTTATCCATTCATTGATTGGCCATGGGCTGCTTCCATATCTTGGCAGCACATTGTAAATGATGCTGCAATAAACATGGGGCTGGGCATATATCTCTTTGAATTAGTTTTTGTACTTTTTGGATAAATACTCAGTAATATAATTGCTGGATCATAAGGTAGTTCTATTTTTAGCATATTGAGGAAACTCCATACCGTTTCCTAAAGTGGCTGCAGCAGTTTGCACTTCCACCAGCAGTTCATGAGGGTTCCCTTTCTCAGCATCTTTACCATCACCCATTGTTTCTCATGTTGTTGACTTTAGCCATTCTGACAGGTATGAGGTGATATCTCATTGTAGTTTTGCTTTGAATTTCCCTGATGATCAGTGATGTTGAGCATCTTTTCATGTGTTTGTTGGTCACTCGTGTGTCTTCTTTGGAGGAATGTCTGTTCATGTCTTTTGCTCATTTTTTAATTGGATTGTTTTTTAGGTGTTGAGTTGTGTAAGTTCTTAATATACTTTGGATACTAACCCTTTATCAGATATGTCATTTGCAAATATTCAGTATATTCTTAATTTCATACACACACACACACACTTTTAAAATAGAGAAATAAAGGAGGAAATAGAAACCTCAGGGTACAATTATATATAATATACAAACATATATAAACCTTTTAAAGAGTGTTCTTTTATAGTTACTAAGGTCTAGATTTATCCATATTGTCCATAAACTTTCTACTATAGTAAATAGTTTACTGCTATTCTTTTGAAAGTTTTGACTGTGAGATCCCCTTCACGCTAGAGAATAGGGTCGTTTCTTAGTATAGATCAGGGAATCTTCATTTATGTAGGTATCCCTATGGGACATTTGAGTTTGCCTTCTCTGGGGTCCAAAAAGTTTCCCTCTCTGGACCAATTACAGGTATATTTCTTAATTTGGAGTTCCCTCCCATTGTGTAGTGTGCAAACTTGTTCCTACACCCCCTCTCCCTTTTTTTTAAAAGAAGACTAGAGAGTTCTAATCCCTTGTATGGGATTCTTTTTCTAGTTCGATTGGATGACAGGTTTCCATGCCATACCCATTGACTAGCATGTGGAGCAAATACTTTACTTTCATAGAAAGGATGGCCTTTTGCACTTCCAATTTTATGCAGAAGTTCACTATTTTCCTCCTATTGAGGACTCAGGCTGAAAACTAGACTCTTGTGTCCAGACAGGCATCAAAACCTCAGGAATTTGGTCTGTGTATTTGGTTCTGTTGTCCCTGTGACCCATTTGGCTTTGACTACCACTCATAGCCTTGGCCTTGTCTCTTCTTTATTTATAACATTGAGGGATTTGGTCTTTGACACGTGCATCTAATTTCTATACTTTTTCCCTATTTCTTTATGTTGGAGAGGAATAGTCAGAAGGAGCTTCCAATGTCAGCTAAGACCACCCAGTGACTGTAAGTTCTCTTTTATATGTTTTTTTAAGATTTTATTTATTTATTTGAGAAAGAGCATGAGAGAGAGAGAGAGAGCACGAGCAGGGGGATAGGGGAAGGGATAGAGGGAAAAGCAGACTCCCCACTGAGCAGGGAAGCCAATATGGGACTCAATCCCAGGGCCCTGAGATCATGACCTGATCCGAAAGCAGGTGCTTAGCCAACCAAGACACTCAGGCACCCCCCTCTTTTTTTATTCTTAATGCTATATACATACATCTTTTTTTCTCTCAAATAGCTTTGGAAATGGTTTACCTGTTTAGGTCTACTTTTTCATCTTTTAAAGCATTAAACTCAGAAATCCCTTATTTTCATTCATTCTATCATGTTTTAGCAAAAAAAAAAAAAAAAAAAAAAAAGACTACAAACACTTCCCTGGGCAGTTACTGTTACATTCCACGAGTATTTTTTTTAATATCCTAAGTTGAAATTTTTCCTTTTTCAAGTTTTAATTTAAATTCCATTTAAATTCCATTTAGTTAACATAGAGTATAACACTATTCTATAGGTTTTGATATAGGATATGCTCATTGTTATTCATTTCAAGTAGTCTTTTCTTTCTGACCCTTGTATTATTTATTGCTGTGTACAAATCAGCCCAAAATATAATGGCTTAAAAGGCCAACATTTTTATCTCATAGAGTCTATGCATTTGAGTGTGACTTAGTCTTTTGGCTCTGGGTCTTCCCCAAGGCTCAATTATCTTAAGGACTGAATAGGGAGGATCCGTTCTTTGTAGGCTATTGGTCAGAGGCTTCTTGGAGGTCCTTGCCATCTGGGCTTCTTCACAGACCATCTTATAATGTAGCAGCTTGCATCATCAAAGAGAATGTGTGAGAGCTGGAGATGGAGAGAGAAAAGGAATACCAGCAAGACAGAAGCCCTCATCTTCAGTAACCTAATCACAGAATTGATACCATGTCATTTATCATCATAAAGGAACTTTCCCTGGCCTATTTAATGCTTTTATTTTAAATTCAATTTTGTTCAATATTAATATTGTAAAAGTCTGCTTTTTAAAATTATATTTGACTGATAGACCTCTATCCATCCTATTTCCATAGCTGAATTTTGTGTGTGTCTTCATTAAATAACAATCATGGGATTTACTTGATCAGAGATCATTTTGGCTTCATAAAAAGTTTATCTCGTTAAAATTGTTGTTACAGGAGCTTTTTTATTCTTTTGCTTCCATATTTTTCAGTGAAAAAATATGTATTCTTAGATTCTAGTAGTGGTTGCTATTACTTTTTATTATAGTTTGATAAATAATGTTATATCAGTATTAGGTACACAATAGTATTTTAATTTATCTTTTTAAATGTTTTAAAGATTTATTTATTTACTTTAGAGAGAGAGAAACCACAGGTCAGCAGTGGGGAGAAGAGGGAGAGAGAATCTCAAGCAGATTCTCTGCTGAGTGTGGAGCCCTATGTGGGGCTCTATCTCATGACCCTGAGATCATGATCTGAGCCTAAATCAACTGACTGCACCACCCAGGTGCACTGTAACAATATTTTTAAAATACAATTTAAAAATAACTTTTCATTGTAGGAATCAAGTATAAATGCTATCATCAAAGTGAAAGTCATTAAGAAGTTTAGCTTACTGTTCCATCTCCCCATATCACCTATTCCTCCCATGTCTCAGCATAGTTTGCTTTTTTTCTTTCCCTTTTCTCTTTCCTTCTTTCCTTCATTAATTGCTTCTTTTCCTTCATCAATTCAAGACACATTTGTTGATTGCCAATAAATGTCAGGAAATAGAGTAAGAAAAAAATTAGTGTTCAGAACTATATACTTCTTTCTCCTTCCCTCTTTCCCTCTCTCAGATATAGATACAATCTAGATTTAGAGTTAGCTTGGATTATAATATGTGTTAAGAAGGAAGATAAAGCAGAAAAGGGATATTGAGTGTCAAGGGGGTCAGAATTGCTGAAATGATTTAGAAGGTGGTTAGGGAAGGCTCTATGATAAAGCAACATTTAAGCATAGATCAGAAGGAAGAAAGGCAGCAAGCCATGTGGGTATCTTGGGAAAAAGAATTTTGAAAAAAGATTCTGAGACTAGAGATTTTTGTTGAAGAACAGCTAGGAGGCAAGGTAGCTGGTGAAGATTAAGGTAGGGGGATATTTATAGGATATGAAGTCACAGAATCGATGATAGGAGTGGGGCCTTCAAGGTCATTCCAAAGACCTTTACTCTGACTTTTGTTTTAAAAGTATAATTATGTCAAATAAACAAGGGGAAAAAAGAGTCAAAAAACATAGGAGAATGAACTGGTCATTGCCAAAGGGTGGGGGGGTAGGAAAATGGGTAAGGAAAAGGAAAAGGAAAGGAAAGGAAAAGGAAAAAGGAAAAGGAAAGGAGAAAAAGAAAAATATAATTATGTTTATAAGCAAATTTCAGAAGGCAAGAATGACAGGAAGGCATTATTACAGTGATCTAGATAAAGAAGGGTAGTGGCCAAGATGGTAAGAACTGCTTAGATTCCAGATAAACTTTGAAAGCAAAGCAGCAAATAGGATCTGCTGAGGTTTGGAAATTAGGTGGAGAAAGAGACAGGATTCAAAACTTCCTCTCAGGGTTTTGGCCTGAACAACTGACAGGAAAGGATTGCCATTGATTGAAATACTACATACCATGGGAGGAGTGATTTTCAGTGCATTACAGAACGACAGGCTGTTAGGCATCCTTGTGAAGATGTTGAACAGGCAATCTGATATGTGGGCCATGGAAATGCAAATCTGGACTTCAAGGGAAACTTCTGTGCTAGAAAAATAAACTTGGGGATTCATCAACACCAGGATAATATTTAAAGTCATGATACCACGTTGGTGTGCTACTGTAGTGTGTGTGAATAAATAGAGATAGACCAGAAGAGTGAACTCTGCTGCATTTCTGTTTAGAGGTGGAGGAGATGAAGAGGGACCAGCAAGGAGACTAAGACACCAGTGTTTATAGCAGGAGAACCAAGAATGAGAGGAATCCTAGAAGCCAAATGAAGTGTTTAGAAGGAAGGTAGGATGGCTACGTTAATGCTGCTGATAGGTGAAGAATGAGGAGAACTAGGGTGTTATAGTCAAATTTTGCTACATGGGGGCTACTGTATACCTTTCCCTGAGCTCTTCAAGTTAATGCAGTATGGACAAAGACCTGGTGAACATAGATTCAAGAGGGAATTGGAAAGACCAAAGGAAGATAGCACTTGTAACCCATTCTATCGTGGTGTCTTCCTGTAAAGAAGAACAGAGAAACAGGATCATAGCTGAAGGGAAATAGGAGCCAAAGAGAGCTTTTATTTGAGAGGTGTTCCAGCTTGTTTGCCTCCTCTGGAGAATATCTAGAAGAGAGGGAAATATTAATGATGCAGGAGATCTGGGGGATAATTGCTATGGGTGATTGGAATCCACAGCACACTGGAACTTAGATACAGAGTCAGACTATCTAGGGACAGCTGCAGGTGGGGCTGGGAGAGGTGTTGGTGGAAGTACTCTAGAAATTCTGTGTTCATGACTTCTATTTTCTCAGTGCAAGGGGAATCAAAACAATGAGAGGAGGTGTCAAAAGTTGGTGGAGCTGGGAGAGGGTGTGACACAGTCTCGGAGAGAGAGAATGGACTACAGAAATATGGGAATATTACAAGAGAGGTAAGAGCCCTTTTGAGGTTGGTGGACATGGAGTGAAAGTGAGACAGGTCACATGGTTGTGTTTTCCATCAGCTACATTTAGTCACCTGCATGCTGATGGGAATAGACTGAGAATCTGAATTTAATTAAAGGCAGTGTTTTGGCTCATCAGTAAAATGGCAAGAGGCAAGGGAACTGGAGATATACACCCGAGTGAATGTATGCCATTGTTGGAATGAATATACCAGAGAAGTAAGCTGTGAAGAGAGACAATGGTGGTTGGTGAATGGGACATTTAATGTCAAGTTTTTGGAAGAGGTGCAGTTATTGATAATGACATGTTCTAGAGTATGAAAGTAGGTGCTGGAGGTAGTGTGGAGGGCAAGCTACTTGGAAGAACAGATGCCAAAGAACCGAGAGTACTAGTTATTACTGAAATTATCATTGACATCCGTGCTGCCCAAAATGACAGCCACTAGCACTCATGGTTATTTAAACTAATCAAAATTAAATAAAACTTCAGTTCCTTTGTTGCACTCATCACATTTGAAGTGTTCAATAGCACATGTGTGTCTAGTGGTTACCATATCAGATAAGGAAGAGACATCATTTCCAACCTTAAAGGAAGGTCTATGGAGCTGCTCTGCATAGATACTGATATCCATACCATCAATGATTATGACAAGACTGACTCTGGAGAGAGGGACAGTTAGTGAGTGATAAAATCTTCAAAGGATGAATACTGAAGAGGGTATCTACCCTGACAGATGTGGAAGAGAAAATATCCACTCTTTGGTAGGGATGATAGGGAGCAGTGTCTTCAGGAGAGAATCAGGTGTTACAATAAAGAAGTAAAAAATCATTACGGAAAAAGCTGGATGAATATATAGGGATTGATAGACATTGGAAGGTTTTGTGGAGTTGAGAATGGAAGATTGAATCAGTCTAAGGAATTCACAGAGCTATACAGGGATTAGTATCCAGGTGAAAAAAGATAACCTTAATGCCTTGAGCTTCTTAAAGTGACTTAGGTAAAGAACAGAACATAATAAGGTTATTTCTGAGGGTCTGTGAGGCAGGTGGTGTTTCTGAGGCTGTGAGTCCTGGTGGGGAGGGATGAGTGGGCTCTAGGCAATGGTGCTCTCAGGGCTGGCAGGAGGGAGTCTTACTAGGAGTCACTGGTATAGATACATGTATATGGTTATATTTTGGTTATAAGATCTAGGTAATAGTTATAAAATTGTTTTTACATATTATATAACTTTTCCTGAGATAATTATCTTTTTTGCATTGTTTTTAAAAGAGCTTTACAACACTAGACATTTTTAAAGATCAACATTGTTCAGCCCTTTTATATTATGACTTCCCAATTTTCAGAGTTCTTGATTTTACCCCATGTCAATTGATCGCAGTATAACTTAAATGTTTTTTTTTTTTTTCCAAGATAGGTATGTGGGCAGCCTATCTGGGGGGCTTTTTATCATCTGGGAATGTCTTTCTGTTGTCTTCGTATAAGAATGGCATTTTTCTTATCACGTAATTTTTGGGCCATAGCATTTCTCCTAGAACTCCAGGTGTTATTCCATTATTTTCTGGAATGTAACTTTGCCGAGAAGTTCGTGGTAAATTGATCATTATTTCTTTGTAAGAAATGTCTTTTTTTTTTTTTTTTTCATTCAGCCTGAATACCAGTAAGGTATTTTGTCTGTATCTTTGTATCTCAAGATTTTTTTCCAGGCTGAATCTAGAAATGTCTCTTAATTAGTTTGGCCTGGAGTGAGCTTGTTCAATACATTGCCCTTCCCTCAACACAGGGAAGATTTCGTTCTGCTACTGCATTCATTCTAGGCTCCAGCTCTTCATTTTCTCTATGTGAGATGGTTCATATTTTTAAAATTATTTTTAGTTTTTTACAGAAACTTATTCACATTTTG
The DNA here is from genome assembly GCF_003254725.2 of Canis lupus dingo. Lineage (NCBI taxonomy): Eukaryota > Metazoa > Chordata > Mammalia > Carnivora > Canidae > Canis > Canis lupus. The sequence goes on from NC_064243.1 coordinate 82,755,356, forward strand.
CTTCTATGGCATCAGATCTGGTCTTCATTGAATCAACTGTGTGTTTTTATTATGCTTTACAATTTTATACTCTTTTAAAGTTATTTATAGCTTTTAACACATAAAATATATTTAATGATTATATACATTTTTGAACATGATAAAATGGATACTCATAATTTGACATCCATCATTAAGAGCTGAACAGCACGGATACCTTTGGAGGCACACTCACCAGCAATCCCAACCTCCATACTTCCTACCAGATTTTATAGCATGATTTTAAATTTTGTGTTTACAATCCCCCTGATTTTTTAACTGTTTAATTTTAGAATGGTTTTATATTTACATTAAAAAATTGTAAAAGATGGTTGAACATTCCCAGATAGTCACTTGGCTATTTTACTCACCACATTTCAATTTGGATTATTTTGCAATTCTTCTGAATTTAATCCCTCTTGTTTCCACCTAGTCTGCCCTTGTTTTGCTTTGTTTGCTGGCTTTTAATAGAGTCCATTTCTTGTGACTTTGTATGGAGGAAGGTAGGCAGTTTACAAAAATTTTCATCTCCATCCTTCAGCAAATTATCTTTAGAGTATGTTTTTCTTCTGAGCCCTCTCATTGATTTTTTAAAAACAGGGTGGTAGTAAAGGTAAACTGTTTTCTCTCAAGCCTTGCTCTATGAAGTTCATTCTTTGCATTTTAATATTGTTGGTAATTAGAAAACTAAGGATTTTTCTTTTCTTTTAAGCAGATAACCAATAATTGGGAAAACTAATTAACACTATTAGGGTCCTGAGAAAAATTCTCACAAACGTCGTGGTTGGAAAGAGTAGAAATGACTTATCTCATAGTTCTGAAGGCCACAAGTCTGAAAGCAGTACCACTGGGCTAAAATTGAGGGTGCTGGCAGGGCTATGCTCCCTCTGGAGGCTCTGGAAGAGAATGAGTTCCTTGCCTCTTCCAGCTGGGGGACTGCTCACGTCCTTCCTCTTGTGGTTGCATCATGTCAATCTCTGTTGTCTTCATATCTCTTCTCCCCTTTGTGAACGAGGTCTCCCTCTGATAAGGAGATGTGTGATTGCATTTAGGACCTGCAGAATAATCTCCACATCTCAAGATCCTTAACTTAATCACATCTGCAAAGATCCTTTTTCATTATAGGTAAAATTTATAGATTCCAGGATCGGGACCTGGTATCTCCAGGGGGCCATCATCCTACCTACCATAGGCACCATGTACCATGATCTAGCAACTCCGTGCACACATACACACTTTTTTCTACCAAAAGACATGTGAAGAAATCTTCCTAGCAGCCTGACTTGTAGTGGTCAGAAACCAGAACAATCCAAATATCTGTCAACAGTAGAGGAGATGGATAAGCTCTGATATAGTCATACAATGGAATACTTTACATCAATGAGAACGAAAGCACTAAAACTACATGCAACATGCATGAATCTCACACATATGATGTGACTGAAAGAAAGCAGATAGAAGAGTAAGCCCTAGAAGAGTTCACATATATAATATCAAATGCAGGTAAAATTAGTCTGTGGTGTTAGAAGTCAGGACAGTGGTTACCTTGGAGGAGCAGTGACCAGAGGAAGGTGAAGGGGGCTTCCAGGATGTTAAAAAGATTCCTTGGTCTGGGTGCTGGGGATAAAAGCTCAATTTACGAGAATTTATTCAGTCACTTACTTATGCTTTGAGAACATTACCAAAAAAGGATAATTGACAAAGAAAGCTTACAGTTTTCTCAGGGCCATGCAGAATCATTGGGGCAATGTCTACATGGTTGGAGCCAGTAGGAAAAGGGGTCCCAACTTTAAGTTGAAGTCAGGGATTCAGAAGTTTGAGATTATCATAGCCTAAGAACAGGTCAATGATATAGATATTTGGAGGTGTGTCAGCTCCCCTCAAATTTTTTGAGAAAATGTATAAAGAAAGAAATAAGTTGATAAACATAGGATTTGATAAAGTAGAGGTTTGACCTGAAGACAGTAATTTGGGTCAGTTAAGTCAACCAAGTCATTCAGCATCAAGAGCTATAGTATCAAGATGCTGTCCAATATGGTACCCATTAACTGCACATGACTATTGACCACTTGAAATATGGCTGTTCCAAATCGATTGTCTTTGTACAGAACCTTAGCACAAACAAGTTGAGTAACTGCTTTTTATGCTAATCACAGGTTGAAATAAACTTGAGATGTATTGGGTTAGAGAAAAACTATTAAAAGAAATTCCGTATTTTTCTAAATTTATTAAGATACAACTACTAGAATATGTCAAATTACATTAAATGACTAGCATTTGTGACTTCCATTCTATTTCTCTTGGACAGTAGTGATCTAGACCAATAAACCTGATGAACAGCTAATAAGTGAGTAACAGCTACATATTTTTCTTGCTCACACATGCAAGGACAGGTCTAAGCAGGGTTGGCCCTGCGATGGGAAAACTGAAGTGACTGGAGTTTGGTAGCAAGCAATTACAATTGAACTATTATTATAACTGAACTCTATTATAACTCAACCATTATTTCTGAGTTCTCTCATTTTGGGGAAGCCTAATTGTTCTAAACAATGGGTTTCAAACTAAATCATTGCTGCTCATTGGGCTGTTATATAATCTCTTAGGCTTATTAGGTTTGATCTGAAATAATATGTAAATACAGTATACAAATGATGCTAAAACTGTGGTAGGTGCTAGTATTCTTGAGTTTCAAGTATGAAGAAAACAATAAATATTTTCGAGGCCTTGATGAGAAAAATTCTAAAGGTTTTCCTTTGCAGATTCTTGGGATGCTTTAGACCAATCCTGGGCCATTCCAATGCTCGGTGTCTCTAGCAAATAAGGAGGAGAAGCTCACAGAAAAGTCAGGCCCCAGGATGTCTCCTCCTTCTCATTGTGTACATTCAGCTTCAAGGAATTAATGCCTGGATCACAAGGATTTATTCTGTATTCAAAGCACTCGGCAACATCAATCCACTCCTTCCAGTCCCAGATGCCGGCGGGCCACCCCATCAATCATTCTCACAGACGCCCATCAGCGTGTCACCGCCGTGGCAGAGATCTGTTTTGGCAGGCTCGCTGCAGGGTACACGTAATCAGCCGCGACGCCACACTTAACCGTGATTGATGCCAGTCTTTTGACAATTTCTCCTGCCAGACCCCTCCATCATTCTGTGGCAATGTTCTCCTGAGTGCTAAATAATTTCTCTGAATTATCACAGCCACTTTATAGACTGACTTGCAGAGATGGCTTGTTGTCACAGCTGCACTGGGAAGGATTTTTATCTTGTGTGTCCTCCTTGGGTTTTTTAACCTCTGATGATCCTTCCCATGTTTCTATTGCTTTCTTCATTCATCATAGTGGTGGGAATGGTAGTTTGAGGTAAATTAAAAAAAGGATATTATAGTCTGTGGAGGTGGGCAGATGTCTGAAGTCCATTTCCAATTCTTTATTTGGCTGGTAGTATGACCTTGAAAATGTAATTATTAGTATGCCTCTGTTTGTTATAATGATGCCTTTGTTACCACTATGTCTCCTCTACAAGATGTTATGATTAAGACTCTGAGACTTAAGGGGTGGCTTGGTGGTTGAACATCTGTCTTTGGCTCAGGTCATGATCCCTGAGTCCTGGGATTGAGTCCCACATCAGGCTCCCTGCAGGGGACCTGCTTCTCCTTCTGCCTATAGCTCTGCTTCTCTCTCTCTCTCTCTCCCCCCCCCCGCCCCCGTGTCTCTCATGAATAAATAAAATTTTAAAAAAGAGGATCTGAGACTTTAGACAAATCCAAGTAAGTGTCCTCCTCCTCCCTTATGATCTGGCATTTGATGTTGGCCATAGAGCCCTTCCTAATCTGCACTTGTGCAAGATGACTTCATCCCCTCCCTTTCCTTCTCCTTTTTCCACCCTTTACCACCAAGCCCCAGCTCTACCCCAATAGAGAACTGAGATGGAAGCATGAGTAGATGGCACATTCAAATGGCCTCAGAACCTCCTCTGGTCACAAGAAGAGATCTGTAACCAGAAACTACAGATATGCCAAATAAAACACTTACTGGATCCTCATTGATAAATGAATGGTACTCTGATTTCATGATATCCAAAAAGTCACTGAAAAAGAGGGATAGTCACATCGCAATTAGTAGGACATATTCCAAAGATAAAAAGACGGAAGGTGGTTAACTTCAGCTTCCACATGAGGTCAGTCATCCTTTCAAACAGTCTTTCTTGAAATGGATTATTTCACCTAAATGCCAAATTTGGAACATTTTTTCCTCTTGCCTAACCTCCTGTAAATCCCAATGAATAAAATAATCAGTACTCATAAAGATTCTTGGGAAAACATGGACTTACCCATTCAGTTACATCAAGGAAAAAGGATATTATCAAAGAAAATAAAATGTAATTTTATTCTTTGCTTCTCATATTTATCCTGGTTCTTTTCAGTCTGATAATCCTTTTGTTGAAAACTGGACATTTACGGTAATATATTGCTGTGACTTTTGATACTAATCCTCCCCGCCAAGGGCTTGTTTTTCTCATTAGCTTATTATTTTAGTGATTTTGCTAGGCTATTGTAGAGAAGTCTGTTCCTCACCACCCCCCTCTGCCCAGTGTGAAGCTGCTGATGTTGCTCCTTAGACAGCATAGCCTTGGGTCTGTGTACAGTCAATATGGGATGATAGTTATTTTAGGGCTTTTATTTTGGAGCCTTTTAAAAATTGTTTTTGATGGTCTCTTCTCTTGATTTCACTGGTAAGCTGTCAGGCCGGTCTGGTATCATGCCCAGCCATTAGACTTCACTAATTACCAGCTGGCCATCCTATTGTCTTTGACCTTGCCCTGGCATAAACTGCTCCATCGTCTGATCCAATTAAATTCAGGATCCCTTGTAGCAACAGATGTTGATACCAGACTTTGAAGTTTGCTCCAATTCTAGGAGGGTTTTTCTTAGCTATATTCTTCCTTGATTCTCTCTGGTAAACTAGTCTTACGGTTTAACCTGTGGCTGTAACAGAGCCTTCAGCCTCTTCTTAGTCCTGTATCACCAAGATCTCCACTGTCTTCAAGAGTATCCTTATGCTTGAACTTTCCCACAGTCTGTTTCAAATAAAGCCAGCTCCTTCGAGGAGAGCTTCAGAGTCCTCTGTTCTTATGGGTTGCTTCTTTCCTTGCACAAGTCTCAGAACCACTGTTTCAGAGCCGGGGAGAAGAAATAACACTCTTGCTTTGGAAACAGGGTTCCGGGTGGTGATGGGAGCTTGTCTCTTACAGCGTGGGACCTCTGGCTTATGGGTGAAATAGCTTATTATGCCTGTGACAGAGCCTCAGCCTTGTGTGCAGAGAGACTGGTGGAGAAAGAGCACCCTGACCTCTTGTCCCCATTTCTTAGGAATTTAGTACATGCAACCTGGATCCAGAAGAACTGAGCAATTCCAGTGGCTTGTACCTTCTGGAAAGATATTGTATCCCTTGGTTAATGAGGAGCCAGGGAGTCTGTCTTCTTGGTCATAGTTACTCAGAGTGAAATGTCCATTAGGCTGAACTGGGGGGTAACAAAGGAGGGAGTGGATCATGGCTCAAGTGCTGTAGATTCCTGCTGTTTTAACTGAGATTTAGGTAAATTTTCTTGAACAAACGTTCATTCATTTGGTCCATGCCCTTAGGATAATTTCCAGCAACTTTAAAGGTTTTTTTTGTTTATGTATATATAAACAAAAATATATTTTAAAATATATTTTTATATATTATATATTTATATATATTTAATATTTATAAATATTATATATATTTTTTACCAGTTATGGTTCTCTTCTGAGGAACAGGTCCATGAGCCCTTCATGCTACCATTCTAGACATGGAACATCCTATTTGCCCTTTTTCATTTTATATCTAAAAGTGGGGAGAAAACTATTCATAGCTGACAGACCATACAAATAGGTGATAGGCTGGATTTGGCTTGTATGTTATAGTTTGCCAATTCCTGCTCTATCCATGGTAATAATGCTGATTTCCATGTCATTTATGGCTCCTGCCTCAAAATTTTATACTCACACATTACATTTGCAATTTAAGATACATTTTTCTGCTGAGCTATTAATGAAAGATTTTATTCACCTGGGCATACTCAATTATTCCTAAGGTTACATAATTCTGCTCTCACCGGTTGTACCTTCACCATTCCTGGTGCCTACTCTTTGATGCATAGGTAGGGAGAAGAGTGAAAAAGGTAAAAAAAAAAAAAAAAAAAAAATTAAAGTCCCTACATGCCTGTACTGGCAAGACTGATGTTCCTTTTCTGGTGATCATCATTGTTATTCTAGTTCACTGTCTACAAACAGTTTAAGAATTAGTAATTTCTTTTAATAAATCTTGATCACTAAGGACCTATTCTCAAATAGTTGTCTTAGGGATTGGTGGCGGGGGGCTTCTGAGAGCTTTGTTGTCCAGCTGGTACACTTATACCATTGTCCTCTGATGCCTGAATCTCCCCTTTTTATGCTATGAAGATTCTGAGTGGTCTAGAGCCTCCAGGCTCATCAGTCTTCTAGAGCTCTAATTTTGGAAAGCATGAAAAAAGATTCATCTTTTATACTTCTTGAGAATATAACTTTGAAAGGTGTGACGTTATGGATTAAATCTTGTTTCCCTAAAATTCATATATTGAAGCCCTAACCTCCAAAGTGACTGTTTTTGGAGATAGAACCTTTAAAGATGTAATTAGGTTAAATGAGGTCAGTAGAGTGGGGCTTTAATCCAACATGATGGTGTCCTTATAAGAAGAGGAAGAGACAACCGGATTATGTGTGCATGGAAGAAAGACATGTGAGGACAGAGTAAGGACATAGCCATCTGCAAGCCAAGGAGAGAGGCCTCAAGAGAGACCAACCTTGCCAACACCTTTGACATTGGACTTCCAGACCCTAGAAGTGTGAGAAAATAAGTTTCTGTTCTTTAAGCCACCAAGTCTGTAGTATTTTGTTACAGCAGCCCATAAACCCAGGAAGACAGGGAACAGTGTTGTCCACACCACCATCCCACATCCCCTAGTGGTTTTCCTACTGCTCTGGGAGAGGTCACCAGGCCCAGCAGTTAATAAGACACACCACTATGAAGTAAGGTGTACCCTTTTACTGAAGCAACTATCAAACTTCAAAAGTAGTTTTCTTGGAAGTCCTTCCTCTTATCTTCAAGGAGGCCGAAGTGGCAGTTTTGAAAATTCCCTCATATCCCATGGGAAGAAGAAGAAAGGGGACGCTGCCACAACACCAAACATTGTTTTACCTTCTCAGTCATGCCACACATTGACCATGATGTTGGCTGCGGTGGTGGTGGTGGCGGTGGCGGCATTGCCCATACTGCCAAAATGGCATCTCTCAATAAAACCTGTGGGGTGAGGTCTCATTGCCAAAACTTGAGGAATTATCTGAAATTATTATGAGGCTCTCAGTCCTTTTTGTTTTCAACTATAGTATTTAGTCATTTTCCAAAACAATAGGAGTGATACTTATCTACCCTATCATTCTAGTGTACAAAATCCTACCATATTCCTAGAAACACAATGATAAATCTATTAAAAATTACTGAGAGCTGATTTTGTCTAAGATGCATATAAAAGAAACTATCTCTTGTCTGGTTAATCATGAACAAAAGTAAGCAGGCAGAGTTCTTTGACAGGCTGGTAATACATCTAAGGTAATATATTCAATGACTAAACCAAGCTAAGCTCTCTTAATCATTTGGTAGGGATTTCTTGCCACCTGGTTGGCAAACAGGTATGCCTGGATTGCTGAATGGTTTCAGGTCACTGTTCTCTCCTCTGCTATGGATCGCTTCTTGTTTTGGCTCCAGTCCTCTCATGGATTATCAAAACTTCAATTCTTCCTTGAGCAGCAGCTTGCAACAATGGTCTTGAAAAGATGGGATTAAGGAGCAGGAGTGGGGGTGGGGGTAGGGGAGCTGGTTTCATCTTTATCAACATGCTAAGCATGGCCACACTATGCTGCCCAAACCAAGCTAAAACTTTAGTGAAAACTTGAGCATAATGGAAGAATGACATCTCATAGATAATCAAGCCCAGATACTAGCTATGACCCTTCTTGGTCATGCTTCACAGTCCAGCACTGAGGTTGCTTCCATGTAAAGAAAGTCTGCCACATGTTTTTGAAACAGAGAAAGAGAAAGAGAGAGCAGAGAAGGGAGGGGAAGGAGGGAGAGGAAAAGGGAACAAAGAGAGAAAAGTTCTAGCTCAGGATCATTGCTTCAGGTCTGCTGAGTACTCACTTGTGCATCCCAGATCCCTCCCCTTCTGAGATAATATAGGCTTTGGAGATGCTCACCACTTTCATTAAAAAGTAAACCAGCACCCAGCCCCCTTCCTTGGTAGTTACCCATAGCCTTGCCCTAGAGGCCTTTGAGGACTTTCTGTCACATCACAAACAACTAGTATCAGGACATTTATCAAAATCTAGGAAATTTGGTTTAGAATAATGCTGCTAAGGTGTACGACTTTAATATGTGATTCCACTGAATGTCAGCAAAGTCCAGTGTCTTTATGCTTCTTCCATGGGCATGAGATGAAATTATGCCCCAGAATTCTTCCTATTATTTTCTGGTTTCAATCCTAATTATTTGTGGGTATATGCTTCAATGAAAACACAAAAACACTCTCTCTCACACACGTGCGTGCATATTCAAACATCTTTCAAAAGCAAATTTCAAGTGAAATGCAATCTCTAGCTACATTTATGAAAAAAAGACCTAAGTGATATCTAGATGTTAAATTTTACAAATAAGATAAATTTGATATTTTAATGGGATTAGACTTTTTTTTTTTTTGCTTTGCTTTTCCTTTTCACTACCAAAAGTCTATAGAAATAGACTCTGTAGAAAGAATTATTTGACCCCAAAAGCAAATCTAAGTCTCCAACTTCTCATAACACTTGAAAGTTTGAGATTGCAATTTTTTCCATTCAGGTTTCAAAACAGTTCGTCTTTAGGGCACAACTTCAAAATGCCCTTCTCCTTAGTAGTATCTGTAGGGAAGTTTTCCAAACATAAGAATCCTGAGTCCTAAGATACAAACAGTAGGCGATCAGTCTCCAGAAAACCCCAGGAGAGCAAGCCCTCCACTGGAAGCCTGAACAGACAATCCCTTCCAGCTAGAGCCAGATTTTTCTGACTCCCTTAATCTTCAAACAGAAGAGAAGTGGCCAACACAGAATGGCTCAGGCCTTTACTACTAAATATGTTAAAACTGTAATTGGTAACCCTTCAAGTCAGGCTTGCAGAGAAAAATACAATCTAGTGCATGAAATATTCCCCTAACCATGATGCTGTCTCTTTAAAAATAACTTAAACTCCAAAGACTGAGATGTTTTAATAAAATGAATCCAGGCAAACAATTTTTTTTCTAAGACTGTTCAGCCCAGCATGAAGGCCCGAGTTTGACAGCACGGAGCTGCTTGGTTCTGAAGGGACCTCAATGCTTGAGTGAGCTTCCCCAGGTGCCTTCCTAACTCCCAAGGTAAGATGCAGCTCAGGGGCCGAGAGTCCAGCTATTTCCAGTCTGCACAATCACACATTTTTTCCTCTAAATCTTTGGTCTCTGGGGACTACCTTGCAAGAAGAAAAGCCAATTTACCATTAAACATTTGATTAAAAAAAAAAAAAAAGACAAGGAAAATCCTCTTTTAATTACATTGTATGGTCAAGACAACTTTCCTGGTGAGAACTGCTAAATTTACACAAACAAGGACACCTTTTTAAAAAATTGTATAGAAACAAAGAATCTTTTTTTTTCTCCCCCCAGTAAGTATATAATAAGTGCCTGTTCTTCACCAGGTACTGGACAGGGCTCTGGGGCTGCAGGTAGGAAAGAGCCTTGATCTCTGCAAGCACTGCACACTGCCTTAGAGGAGACACACCTGTAGTTTCCTCCAGTATCAGCCAAAATAAAGCAAACACCAAATATAAAGCACAAGCAAAATACCATAGGCATCCAGAAGCAATAACAATGTCAACAATGATGCCAGGGGTAACGATAAAATATTAATAATATAACAACCATGTGTTTAAATAAGGCACAGGTACTCTGCTAAATGATTTACATGTGCTGTAGTATTAAATCTTCATGACAATACTATGTGACAGGTACAATTATTACCTCCATTTCACATATTTGGGAACTGAGGCATGCAGAGGAAGGACTGACCAAGTGGGTTTGGGGCAGACAGAAAGCCTTCACAGAGGTCATTATGTAAGTCATAGCCTAGAGAGGGGGCCCAAATAGGATGGAAACAGAGGCAGAATAAAGAGGGGATATGCAAGGTAATTCTGGCCAAGGCAACAATGGCACTAGATGTAAGGAACAACCCAAGCAAAACTAAAGGGAGGATTATGTTGAAAACGAAGGAAGTGTAGTGCTAGAAATGGCATCAAGTATTTAAAACATTTGGAGCAGTATCCCACACCTGGCAGACCCTCAACTCATGTAAAAACAGTGAGTGAAGAAAATGAATGGATTTCTGAGTGCCAGACTCACTCTCCCTTCTACTGGGTTACATCAATTGATATTTGCTTCTTGGCTGTGACGTGCAGACTTTTGTTATAATTTTTGATCCTTTAACCTATTTTATAATTCTTTCTCTTACCCTGTAAACAGAATGGAAATGCAATCCCAGATGAACAATAGCCTGGGATCCCAAACAAAAGCTTGAAATGTGAAAGGAGGGGCGGGGGGAACACACTATCTTGTCAGCACATCAGCAAAATAGAACACAAGTTGTCATATAAGGACAGTTAGTAAGGTCAGAGGACCCATGAAAGGCATGAAACATCAGCTCCAGTGATAAGAACTAAACTAATCTGTTGTGAACACCTACTTCAATGCCAGCTCTTCACCTAAACTGTCTCTCCCAACTTTACCAACAAGGCGCTAGTATTTCCATCATACAGATGAGATGGATACTGATGGCTGGGACATTCTTGCCTGAAATGATTGCAGTTAGCAAGGGCAGATTTCACCTTTCAAACATTGTCTAGCTGACTTCCAATCCTATGTTCTTTCCACGACGATGCATGCATTGCTCCCTCCATGAGAACCCAGGGTCATCTGAGGTCATAAGGCACCATCTCTCCCTCCCTCCCTCCATCTGTCTGTGTTTTATAATAGGAAATATAGAAATATTTAATGTTTTACTCAAAAAACATGATTAAATACTGAATCAATTGGGCTCTCTGATCCCATAGCAAGTTCTCATGTACAAATACTTGAGAAACAGAGTGATAAGTAAAACAGATATCAGATTGACTCTATTTACCAATCTGGGTTGGTATAGGAAATGGAAAGTATGAAAAACTTGTAAACACTACTCAAATAATTAAACACTTTTAGTACTTTCAGTGTCCTCAAATATCATTTTTAAGTTAAAGTGGCTAATCTTTCAAAAAACTACAAAAGCAGTTTGATAGATTTCGGGAAAGAACCAGATCCAAACTGAGCAGCACAGAATTTCCTGACTGCCTGCAGCCTGCCTCTTACCATTTTCTGGCCCTTGCCTGCCTTCTGAGGTGTCAGTCTTCCTGCAGATTCTAGTGATTTGCCAAAATGTTATTTTCAGAAGACAGAGAAAACTGAGACTTTATCAAAATAGAAAGCTTTGCCTAGACTGAGTTGTTACCACTGTTTGATTTAAAATTTCACTCAAAGGCATTTACAATTGGTTTAACTTCATAACTGAAAAAGGAATAAGAAGAGTGTGATGCTGTTGATGAAACTGTACAAACAGAAATGATAGATTTGTGCTCTTTATCTGATATTAATCATGCCTTATGTCACTGTAGAGCTGTGTAAATTTAAAAGCAGCCATCTATATTTATTTTTGCCTTGGATTTGGTCAACATTCCCGTGGAGTAGATAGCATAGGAAACAGAATCAGCAATCAAGAAAACTTGAGGCCTGGAGATATGAAGCAGCTTTCCTACAGTGTCAGAGTTCAGGATGAGCTAGAGAAGACTAGACTTCTGGACACTGGGACCCCCATCCCAGCGTCTATTCTACTGCTCTGGAATCTCATGAGATAAATAAAGGCACAACAGATCCCACATCCCTCTTGGGGAATTCTACAGCAATGAAGAAGGTGGGACCCAAGACTCTGATTTCTTAAAAAAATGCCAGAGGATTCTTTGGTCAGCAATTCTGGAAAACTATTAATTCATTAAATATCCTAGCTGAGAGCAATACATTGCAGAATAGTTTTCTTTGAAAATTCAGGCTCATATTAATTGCAGTTAAATTTTCTTTAGTGTTCCTAAAGATAGTTTAAACAATTGAATCAAAAGATGAATGACTTCAGCTCACAGTTTCAGGGTAAATAATAGAATATGATGAATACATTAAAATGTTGTTTATGAATAGCACTTTTAGGCTTTTAAAAACAATATAGTGTGATCACAATGATGATAGATGGGAAAACAAGTCTAGAGAAAAGTATTGTTTGGGGTGGATAGATTAATAATTTTCTTTATTAATAATGATTATGTATACTTAAAAAGGCAGTGATACCTTTTTAAAAAGATTTTGAGAAAGAGAGCATGTGAGAGAGAGAATCTCAAGCAGACTCCCCACTGAGTGTGGAGTCCCACACAGGGCTCAATCTAAGATTATGAGAACATGACCTGAGCCAAAATCAGGTGATGATTTTGATGAGCATGACTGAGCCACCCAGGTACCACAAAGCACTGATACCTTTAATTTAGAAACTACCAAGCAAGAGAAAAAAGTGAGGAAGACAGCTACATAATAGTCAAGTCCCCTAGAACTAAGCTCAGAAACTGTTTCCATAATCAGCACTTGACTTGATACTGTTGTTGACTGCCTGGATGTATATTTGGTAATGATGAACATAAGGGAGTCATGAGTTATGGACAATGGCTCTCCACAATTCACGTATTCATTCATTCAGTGACTATTTGTTGAACTCTTACCACGCAGGAGGCACTGTACCATAAGCTCATCATCAAAGTGATGCCAACTCAGACACGCCTCTGTCCGGGCTTGTAATCCACTGGGGGTTATAGAAAAGTACAGTGATAACTGGAGGTGAAGCAGCTGTGAGTACACAGGAAGGGACTCTACTCAAATCTGAAGGTCAGACTTCAAGTATCATCTAAATAGAGAACCAAAAATGAACAGAAGTTGGTCAAAGGGAAATGTTTCAGGAAAAGGAGATATTTGTGCAACATGCTCTAAGTGAAACAGAGCCTGAATCATTCAATAAACTGAAAGAGATTCGGTAGAATTGGATGGCAGGTTGTCGGGGAAAGAGTGGAATCAAATGAGGCTTAGAAGATAAGCAATGCCAGATCCTTGGAATTGTGGGCATTGAGAGGCTGCATGCAAGAAGGAGAGATTCTATCAGGTTTGTGTGTGAGACACACCATAATGGCTATTAAATGAAGGATGATGGAAGGAAGGAAGGTCTAGTTTCATTAAGAAGCTGTTCTCCTAGTTCAGGTGAGATGTGGACTAGGACAGTAGCAGTGGAGATGGAAGGCAGTAGAAATATGCAGCAGAAACACCAGGACTTGGTGAGTGAATGTACACCAGGTCCAAGGGAGGGGGCCACTCCAAAGAAACTTCTGCCTGGGTAACTGAGTCAGTGATTACTCCATTTCTAATTCCTGGAGTAGGGAACATAGGAAAAAAGCATGTTTTAGGAGACTGATAGTGATTTTTGAGGGGCTTGTACCATAGCCAAGTAAGCTGTTCAGCAGGTAGCTTTAGAGATGTGTCTCAATCTCCAGGCTGGAACCACACAGTTTAGAGGTGTTGCTGGAATTCTGTGCTGTGATGAGAGATAAGGTTCACCCTCCTAATAACTGTTGATCAAATGGAAGATGCTATGAGAGTAGCGTAGTTTTTAAATCTAAACACAGACCATCCCAACTGCAATTAAAACTCATCCCCCAGAAGGCGAAAATTCAGTTGAAATAGTTGGATTTAATCACAGGGCCCATATTGTTGTAGGCTCTGACTCTAGGTCTGGATCCCTTTCCACTTATTTACCTGGTTTGCTGACTAGGTCTCCAGGGAAGGAGCTAAATGTAGTTTGAACTAAACAGTTGATGATCAGTAAGTGTAGAATGAAGACTCCAGACCTATTTTGACCAAAGTCTCCCGAAACTGAGTGCAGTGCAGGGGAAAGAGAGGCATTAGCATGGAGGCTGCCCTGAGATCCACCACTCTAGAGATTCGCTTGAAAGGGTTCATCTCAGACTGGGATCCTTTTGGCAGAACTCAGAAGACATGATACCTGGGCCAAGATAAGAGATCCTGAATGTTGGGATTCAGGTTTCCTCAAAAGGAAACCTTGGTTTTCTGGCTCAGAGCTATTAGAGTTTGGAAGTTCAAAGAAAGTCAGCTTGAGTTTGTCTGATGTTTTCTCGTCATTGGAAGGAGGTTATGCATTTTTTTTTTTGGCAAGAATACCTCCGAACTGGTATTGTGTCCTTCCTGATGCTTCAGGTCAAGGGTTTTATGACATCAGTATGTCTTATGACTAGTGATATTAACCTTGGTCCCCCAGTTAGGGTGGTGTATTAGTGAAGGTTCTCCAGAGAAACAGATTTTATTCCATAATCTATACTAAACTTAACTGTGTACTATACACTATAGTTGTTTTGAACTGCTTTTAGACTCGTCTCCCTCCCCGACTGTTTTCTGAGATCACCCCCCCCCCCCTCCCTGAATAAATCACTAGCACCTAGATCTTGGCTTTAGGTCCTCCCAAACTGAGCAGAGATCAGGAAATCTGCACATATCAGAATTTTGGATTTTTTTCTATGAAAATTACCTGGAAGGTAGCTACGCCATGGTACCAATAAGAATTTATAATAGCTGATATATATAGAAATCTTTAATGCCAAGCACTAAACCAGATTCCCCATATAGATTTGGTCCCTAGACAAACCATATGAAATAGAGTTATCATTCCCCCTATTTTATAGATGAGAAAACTGAGATTTAGAGTCATGAAGCCATGTGTCTTAAGTCATGAAGTTAGCAAGTGGCCAAACCAAACTCTATCAAGGCAAATTTACTGCAGATCTGTGTCTTAGGCACAGGGGTAAGATTAGGCCCCACTTAAACTCATGGAATCAGGCTTTCACCTGAGATCAGATAGGAGGCAAACCCACTGGCCTGACAGTCTGCAGAAAGGAAAGGTGTGCGTGCTAGCATTGGTTTCACCATCTTGGCCTGATGTGTGAGTTGGACTCCTTCCAGGGAGTCTTTTGTTTAATGTATAAATAAATAATTCAGATGTAAATTGCAATCCCTAAGTGCCCTCCTCCTTTTCCCAATTTGGGATATAAAAAGCATCCACAAACATATGTTCCTGCTGTATTTTTTTTCTGTGGTATCCTCTCCACGAAGACACTTGAAGAAAAATCAACAGCCCACGGTCTCTTCAGAGCCTACAGATCTGGTTTGTCATTTGCAAAGGACAGAAATAATCCATGCATGGTTGAAGGTGGGGCCAGGAGACACGGAGAGAAAGATGTATTCTTGGGCTGCTTGGGTTGCCTCCTAATGAGGGACTGGGGTTGAAAAAGGAATCCAGAGCTCTGCCCATTAGAGGTGTCCACTTCCGCTAAGTGTTGAATTAAATTGAACTGCGGCCACCGGGGAGGAATGTGACAGGTTGCTTTTAAGGAGAGTGTCCTGAAGAGGGACCACTGTACTTCCTCCTACACCACTCCTGGCTCTTGGGTAATTACTATTATAATTAATATTAATTATAATGCTGCTATGGCATTTTAAATGCCAATTTCAGCTGGTGACCTAAATAAAAAGCAAAATGATAAAACCACACACATTAAAGCTGTCAGAAGAATTTTAATTTGGTAAAGAGTAGCTTGCTCCTTCCTGAGGTTCCAGATCTCTGCTGCGTTGCCACTACAGAAAACAAGCAAACGAAGGAGGAAAAAACCTAAAGTCTTCCCTTTACTCCTTGGAATTCTTTACACTAAGAAGTAGAGAACAGCATTTTAGATATGGTTGAGGTACTAGGTCCCATAATAAATTCTTCTGGGGGCCTTTTCTGTGAATTCACCATCTAAACCCAAGCAGACAGCAGTAGTATGATCTGAATATAAAAGAGTTTATGCTGCTACAGGTTTGGCATAGGGTCTGATGCATGAATGACGGGCCTGCATCCTGCTGGCACTCAGCCAACCTTTTGAATATTAACACCTGGGAAGAGTTTCCCTGATAACTAACTGATCTTTGCATCTTTGAGAAGGAAAATGCTAATAATTGAATGGAACTGAATTAAACGTAAAAGTCTAACTTTTAGCAAGTAAATAATCATAGTACAATGTCTTCCCAAAATTAATGTACAATTTCCCAACTTTTTCTGTAGTGCACTCAGATAACCTTTAAAAATTATGACAATTCTAGCTTTCTCTTCCTGAAGACCCTGCATTCTTCAAAAGAAAATGGTTTTGTTTCCCTTTTTCTGTTATGATCAGTAAAGCACTTTATGAAAAAAAGAAAAAAAGTGATGTACTTGTATTTACGGGGGATAAAATTTTAAATTCACTCAGATACACATTGGTGTTTATTCTTCTCTACTGATATTTTTGGTTAAAGAACAGACTTTATCACATGTGGCCAAGTCCAGGATTAGGTGGGGTTACCAAGGCACCTCACGTGCAAAATTTATGGAAGTGTCTACGTCAGCATCATGCAAGTGCTGAACCGAACAATAAGGCCCCACTTTTTGGGGTCAAATTGGAATGCTGCTTTGCTTTGGCCTGTGACCACCAACACACTGTACTGTACTCCATTCATCCCTATTAATTCACTCAACAAATACTGAGCATTTGACATGTACTAAGTACTATGCTAAATCCTCACTGAACAAAATCGACACTTTCCTGGCTTCCTATTCCCAGAAGGGAACACAAACAATAAGAAAAAAACATGGTAATTGAGACAGGGTATGGTATGTCAGAATGGGATAAACACTTTGGCTAAATAAAGAAAAGGGGTAAGGGAAACCAGCAGTGCCAGAGAGAGCTACACGGTTAGATTTATGAGGGGTCTAGATTTATGAGGATCAGTGAACCTTAGTGAGAAGAAGACATTTGGGGAACTACTTGAGGGAAATGTGGAGGAAGCCAGGCAGATATTCAGTGGGAAAGCATTCCAGGCATCAGGAGAAGTCAGTGCAAAGGCCCTGAGGCACAAATGTGTTTGATGCGTTTGGAAAGTAAAGAAAAGGCGGGAGGGGAGTAAGCAGAGTGAATAAGGGAGTGTGGGACACTGATATAGTCAGAGAGATCAGGGAGCATAGGCCAGACTTGCTGTATATCGTTAAGACCTTGGATTAAATTCTGAAACAAGGAGCCACTATGCAATTTTGAGTAAAAGGATGAGATCATCTGTTCTTAGTTTAGTAGGACTACAACTAAGGCTGCTTTGTGAATGATGACTACAGGAAAGGGCAAAAGTGAAAGCAGGAAGACCAGTTAGAAAGCAATAGTGATTTTCTAAGCCAAAGACAGTGGTCGATGGACAACCATGGTAATGGAAAGCAGTTGGATTCTTGATATATTTTAAAGGTAGAGCCATCCGAATTTCCTGATGGATTAGCTACAGGTTGAAATAGAAGGGAGTCAAAGGGAGCTTTGAGATATTTGTTCTTAGCTACTGGAAGAAGAGTATTTCCATTTTCTGAGTTGGGAATGATTATAGGTATAGCAATTTTATGGGTAAAGACTTGAATTTTGATTTCGGATAAATTAGAGATGTGTATAAGAGTTCTAATCGAACATCCTAAGAAGGGAGCTAAAATATACAGGTATAAAGCAGAAGATCCAAGCTGAAGATGAGGATTTTGGAGTCATCAGCATAAAGAGGTTATCTGAAATTCTAAAACTGGATGAGATCCTCCAAAAGGAAGAGGAGAGCCCCATAGGCTGAGGCCTGCAGCATTCTAGTGGTAAGAGAGGAGGAAAAAGAGGAAAATCAAGGAAATGGGTTTTTAAGGACCCAGGTAAAAGGGGTAATCAGATGTCAGGTGCTGTTAATAGTCAAACTGGATGAGGCTGAGAGGTCATTAGCAGATCAAACAACCTGGAGACCACCAATGACTTTTTTTTTGCACATGGAGAGGGGGAGAGGAGGGGAGAGCAGAGGGAGAGAGAGAATTTTTTTTTTTTAAGATTTTATTTATTCATGAGACACACACACAGGCAGAGACACAGACAAAGGGAGAAGCAGGCCCCTCGAAGGGAACCTGATGTGGGACTCGATCCCAGACCCTGGGATCATGACCTGAGCCAAAGGCAGATGCTCAACTGCTGAGCCACCCAGGAATCCCAGAGAAAGAGAATCTAAAGCAGGCTCCACATTAAGTGCTGAGCCCAATGTGAGGCTTGATCTCATGACCCTGAGATCATGATCTGTAATTCAGAGTCAGACACTTAACCGACTGAACCACCAAGGTGCCCCCCATCAGGGACTTTTGGTAAGAGCAATTTAAGTGGAGTCAGGTGAAAGGTAAAAACCTGATGAAGTGGGAGTGAGAAATAAGAGAATGGGAGACAGTAGGAATAAACAAATTTTTAAAGGTATTTTGATGTAAAGGAAAGTTAACAAAATGGTAGAGTGGCTTTCAGCAGAAGCAGTGTCAAAAAACGTATTTAAAAAAAAAGATTAGAGAGATAAAAGATGAAAAACATAATAGTGTGTTTTTGTGCTGAAGTGAACTGGCTCTTGTCAATGTGATTTCTCTGCTGTGGCACTCTGCTATTAACATACAATTTTTACCAATTTAGGAATATCTTCATATATACAACCAATAGTTTAATGCTTTCTACAGGATAAATGAATTTAGAATTATTTTAATAGGAAAAGAACCTGGTAGAATGCAAAAAACAATTCAGAAGTTAAAAGGTAAGCCCAAAGGCTGGGAAAGTTGGGTGGACATAGGTCAGTAATTCAAAGATTTCTCCAGAAAATGGATGAGATACAGATATCAGCAATAAAATAATAACTGTATATTAATCAAAAGTAATAAATTGCCATGTTAGAAATTCATCACCACAGGGACTATGCCATCATGGTCCCTGAGATATTGCTTAAATACCCAGTAAATATACTTGCTAACGTTTAAAAAAAAAAATGCTCATCTTTTTCCAAAGAAGTTCCTAAAACAGAAGTGGTATCTCTGGAACCATGCAAATACGGCCAGTGTGAACTCATGACCACCACCAATGCATGCAAGACACACCACATCAGTTCACTTTTCTAAATCAAACTTCTAATCTTGTTTCCATTAGGGTTAGGCCAAAGTCCCAGAGTGGGAGGCTTACGCAGTCTAGATCTTTCAGGGAGAGCCCAATAGCTTTAGATCTATGATGGTCCTCATGATGTGAGCTAGACAATTCAACGTGGTTGATCCGTTCAGGATGGGTGCTCAAGTTGAGAAGGCTAGAAGCTCATAAGGCTAACATTTCTTCCTACTTCGATGCATTGAGCTGTTTTTCTCAGGTCAATCTTCTATTCTAGGCAGAGAAATGGCAGGATAGGAGTCAGTGTGGGTTCCTGAGAAAACACCATTTTCCTGGTTTGGATAATTTCTCTCTTTCCCCAGATTGGCGGTGTCTGCTTCTACCTAAATGACATTCTTCCCCATATCCCTTGTTTCAGGCAGCAAGTTACACTGTGGGAACAAACTCTCAAGGAGCTCACAACACAGAAGTTTGTTTCTTGCCCGTGTTTCTTGTCAGCTGCATGTTGGAGATGGCTGTCATGCCTAGCTTCTTTACCCAAGTGGTTGGGGCTGGCCCTAACTGGCTTCATGAGAAGAGCAATACCATCTCGCCATGAAATGACCCTTCAGGTTTCTTTGGAAGTTGCATATGTCACAATGTATCTTCCAAAATGCATCACATGGCCAATTTGATGGGGTGGAGAAGTAAACTACTCATTGGAAGAAAAATCAAAGAATTGAATACAAGAGCACAATTTCCCCACACTCCCCCTCTGAGGACATTCTGGAGAAACAAAAGGTCCAGACCCTTTCCTGGAGGGGAAAGAAAAGCAGTTAGCATTTTCTTTCTTAACTCAGTTTGCTACAGCAGCAAGCACTGTGAGATTACGTAGATGCTAGAGGAAATTTGCAGGAGTGGGATTTGGCAATTCTATAATATTACTAATCAGGCTCTGATCATGCATTTAACACGTATTAACTCATCTAACCCTTAGAAGAATTCCATGAGGTAGATCCTATTTTTTTCTCCCTCTCCCCATTTTTATAGATAAAAGAATTTAGGCATAGAGATAAAGTCACTGGTTAAGAATAAACAAGTAACAAATGGTGGGTGCGGGATTTGGATCCCAGGGTCTGAGCTCTTAACTATTATCCTACAGTATTATTAGGAATTAGACCCAGGCACAGTACCTAGGGAGTCCTAATAAGAGAACAAGTGGCAATCATCCTGTTTCATTCTATAGAAGTATAAAAAGGGGATTTTCCCCCCTCTGTGTTTCTTTTGAAATGTAAAGTCTCGCTGTGCCATTTTCAGATTAAAGCCCAATTAAGGGAATAAAATACTGGTGCTATTGATTCTTCAGTAGGGAGGTTACAGCTATAATCAGTTACTCCTAGGAGCTAGTTATCTTTCTAGATGCTCAGCTGTGACCTTTTATTCATCTGTAGGGATTCCTGAGTCCACAGTCCAGGACCTAACATGTCTTGCTGTGTGCCAAGAATTACCCACAAATTATTAAGGCTGTACGTGCAGATCCCCCAGCAAGAATTTCTACCAGTTGCCCACTTCCTTCCATCGCCCCTTTTTTTTCCCTATGCCTGACATGGGTAATTGGGGTGACCTGCTGAACTAATGGAGTTTATAAAAGCCACAGTCCCAGCATGCATGGTTACCAGGACTCTTCCTATCACCTTCGATTGTACAGGGATGTGGGGGGAGGTCTGCTTTTCAGCATGAAGTGCCACACAGCCATTTCTGCATTTTTCTCCCTTACTTCATACTATGCAAACGCAGAAATCCCAATATAAACACACAGGCAGGCATGCACATGCATTCCTTCTGATCTTTTGTTTCCTAGAAGTTTCATTTTCTGGAATTTAAATGCCTTATGTTGTTGAACATAAGGCCAAGGTGAGACTGCCTCAAGTAATAGCATCCAAAGCAGGGAGAGAATGCTCCAACTTCATATATCTCATCTTTTCCTTTTTAATTGAAGTACTTAACTGCCCAGTTGAAACTTCTTTAGAAAATATAAAATATTTTTGAAAATATAAACTAAAATGAAAATATAAACTAAAAACGTGCTTTCTACATTCCTTTATACCACAACTCATTACATGTTCTTCCCAGAGTATCAGGATTTATCTCGCTATTAAACACCCCCTGTTTTATTGATAGGAAATAGAATATTCTGTAATTTAAATATTCTAAAGCAAAGGAATTTTTAAGAAATGTTTCAGATTTATATAGAAAATAAATTGAATCCCTACTTGGCAATTCTCACTGAAGCTGACTTCAGGTGAATCAAGGGCTTAGCTGTGAGTGGCAAAAGGTAAAAAAACTTTAGGAAGAACTACACACATATTATCTCTGTTACTTTGGAGGAAGAGAATGATTTCTTAAGAAACAAAAAGGGGATCCCTGGGTGGCGCAGCGGTTTGGCGCCTGCCTTTGGCCCAGGGCGCGATCCTGGAGACCCGGGATCGAATCCCACGTCGGGCTCCCGGTGCATGGAGCCTGCTTCTCCCTCTGTCTGTGTCTCTGCACCTCTCTCTCTCTCTCTGTGACTATCATAAATGAATAAAAAAAATTAAAAAAAAAAAGAAACAAAAAGCACAAACTATGAAGGAAAAGATGGATTAATTTGGCTCATTAAAACTAACAATTTTGCTCACCAAATGATTATGTTAAAGAAGGTGAAAAGATTAACCAAAAACTGGGAGAAAATACTCACAATGCTGGGAACCAACAAAGGACTGACATGTAAAATATAAAAGAAAAACAGAACTTACCTTGGTACTTAATCCTGGAAGCCCTCTGCAAGGTGGCAACAGGAAACAGAAGTCCGAAGACTTGAAGGAAAGGAAAGATCTGTCAGGTGGAGAAGCAGAGGATGGCTGAAGAACAGAGAGAGGGGTGGAGAGGGGCTCAGGAGTACACAAAAGCAGAAGAGCAGAGTGGTATAGGTGAAGCCAATGGAAGGTTCAACTGTGCACATGTGGCTGTTATGCCAGGTGTGGGGTGTGGGGCCAGGGGGTCCTTGCCCAGAGACCACAGGTCCTCGGTAAACTAGTAGAGGAGCTCTGATAGAATCTCAGAGGGAAGGACACCTGGGGGGCTCAGCAGTTGAGCATTTCCCTTAGGCTCAGGGTGTGATCCCAGGGTCCTAGGATCGAGTCCCACATTGGGCTCCCCACAGGGAGCCTGCTTCTCCCTCTGCCTGTGTCTCTGCCTCTCTCTGTGACTCTCATGAATAAATGAATGAATGAATGAATGAATGAATGAATGAATGTAAAAAATATATATATCTCAGAGAGATTTTGGTTAAGGTCATGAGCTCTGGAACCAGATTACTGGATAGCTATCCTAGCTCTGCGCATTATCAGCACTTTGACTTTGGGCAAATTGCTTAGGCTTCCTGTGTATCCATCTCCCAATCTGGGAAATGGTTAACAATAGTGCCCATTAGGTGTTATTATTCTTTTCTATGCCTTCAACTTCTGGGCAGTCTGGGCATGCCTATGGATCCCTACTCAGAAAAAAATATATTTTAAATGCATAAATAAAATACCGAGGACTCCAAAAAATATCAAATACATATTAAAAAATAACTATAGGTTGCCTGGGTGGCTCAATCAGTTAAGCATCAGACTCTTGATTTTGACTCAGGTCATGATCTAAAGGTGGTAAGATGGAGCACTGAGTGGGGCTACCCACTGGGTATGAAGCCTGCTTAAGATTCTCTCTCTCCCTCTTCTCCCCCTCACACCTCCTGCACCCCATTCCTGTGCATGTGCACTCTCAGAAAAAACCCAATTATATAAAAATATTCAAACAGATACATATATTACTTTATATATATATAAAACTTATTAGATAAAAAGAGCTCTTAGCAGGAATAAGAGCTACCATAATTTTGAAGTTGTGATGACTGAAACTATTTCAAGACACAACAATTGTAATGTGATAAAAAGAAACATCAATAATATTTACAGGTTATAAAGTCCCAGATGCTGCCAATTCTACTGTGTGGTTTGTTGCCTACATTTCACAATCGAAGGAAATGTTAAATTTTGACTAGAGGTTGCAAAAAATATATGTAGGTATATAGATGTCTATCTCTCTAGATCTCCTATCTATCTCTCCTAGATAGGCAGCGCTACCTGCCTATCGAATCTGCAAGTTGAACGACTCTGAATTCTAACCACTAACCCCTTGGACACCCATGGATCCTAGGACAATACCCCTTGTCTTGGTCTGTATGGGCTCCTGTAACAGAATACCATAGACTGGTGGCTTATAGACAACAGACATGTATTTTTAAAAAATGTTTCGGGTTTTCCAAAAGTAAAATGAAGAACCATAAACCCTCTGCTGGGATAAAATATGTTTCTTGCCTTGCCTGTCATTCTTCATTTTGTGAATATGAATAAATTCCTCTAATCTCTGGTAAAAGCAAAGTAAATTGTGAAACTATGACAGCAGCCCAATGGCTTAAGAAGCCCATCTTCAAACTCTGTTCCTTTCAGAACACTAGACTCTTTCAAGCTATTAATTGGTGTTTTGGGTTGAAGTCTTAGGAGCACCATTAAAGGATGCAGAAGTGAGACGGGAAAGGAAAGAGAGTCAAGAACATGTGTGTTATAGAGCAAGTTTCCACTATGAGCCATTGGGGTTTGGTCCCACTGGGGCATTACTGGAGACACTAAGGAACATGCTTTCCACCCTGTTCTCACCGAAGGAGCAAGAAAGCCAGCATCTTGACTCTCTCTCATCCATCAATGATGCTGGGCTGAGCCCAGCAGTCTTAAGTCCTTAGCACTTCCAGCCTTCTAGTCACCAATGGAGCAAGGGAAAGCTCTCAGCTGCTTGTAGTTATGTGCTCCTGCTGGAATTTTTGAGTCACTACAATTGGTGCAACATTATAAACAGACATTTAGTTCAATAATTTTGCAATACATAAAAATAATAACTAAGTTGCTTAACTGCACTATGTCCTTTTTAAATTTTATTTATTTATTTATTTATTTATTTATTTATTTATTTATTTATTTATTTATGGAAGAGAACACTAGTAGGGGGAGGGACAGAAGAAGGATAAGCAGACTCCCTGCTGAACACACAGCTGGATGCAAGGCTCCACCCTAGGACCCTGAGATCATGACCTGAGCTTAACCAGCTATGCCACCCAGACACCCCTTTCCATGTCTTTTTGTATGTTAATATATTGAATCTCTAATCTCTATCAGCTTCATAGATGTATTATTATCTGAAATTGCCTTGTTTATTTTTATAACTTGTATATTACTTATTTCACCCTGCTAGAATATACATTTCATGAAGGACTATGCCTCTTTTGTCACTATATGTAATTTATACCTTAATATAAAATATAATTCAGAAATGAGAAGAGAACCACACCCAAATATTAGGAAGTTGAAATTTTCACTTCTCAAAAGAAAAAAAATAGAATGGAAATTAGAATGTTTAGAAGTAAATGACAATGAAAACACTACATATTAATATTCATGGGATTTGGTAGTACTTAGAGGAAACTTAGATCACATATAAATATATATATTTATATATATGTATGTATGTGTATATATTCATATACATATGAATATATATATATATATATATACATCAGAAACACAAAGTTTGAAGATTGAAAACTAATGAGCTAAGCATTTAACTTGAGAAACTAAGTTGGAAAAAGAATAATAAAGTGATCCTGTTCTCTCTTGTACATGAAATGTGAAGTATTGACATTCAAGAAAAGTTGATGAGACAACTCTGATGTTTTGTCTGCTTTAGCTGCTGTCCATGTGCTCCTTGCCCTTAGGCTGTGGTCTATCTGAAGGTGTGTACCATCACTCCCTATAAGAACTTGTGCTTAGTATCTTCCTTTGTATATCCTTTTGCATTTCTTTTTGTTATCTTATATCTTCACAATGTCTTCTCTAAATAGAATATAGCAAAAAAAATTTAAATAGAATATAGCAGTACTTTTTTAATGCCAGCTGAGACTATCTTAGCGATGGCAAGTTTAGCTCACTGACATTTACTGTGATTAATGGTATATTTGGATTTATTTCTTCCATATTATCTTGTATTTTCTTTGACTAATGTTTTTTCTTAGCTTTCTTTCCTTTTTTCTATTGGCTTGAGTTCTCTTCCACCTCTTTTCCACCTGACTCATTTAGAAGTTATACAGCTTGTCACTGTTTTGGAATCGGTCAGGCTTTCTGGTATATGTGTAGTCTTGCTGAGGGAAACACTTAGTGACATTATGTCCACTAATATTTATCACAGATATATATCTTTTGCTTTGTTACTCCTAAAACAGCAATTCTGGAAGGGAATATCCTTCTGTTCTGCCTGGATAGATGCAGAAAACAACGAAATGATACAAATCCCAACAGAAGACTATGAAACAACGAGGGTAATATTTGGAAACAATGAAAGCAATCAATATCTGATGATTAGTTGTTATTTTGAAAGAGGATAAATGGACTTGTTGAAAAAACATTTTCACTAATGATTTTTCTTAGGCTTATGAGCCTTTCATTTATTGCCATATAAAAAAAACAATTGATTTGAATACTGGCGTAGACTTTGACCAAAACTTTCCTTAAAACAAGGTGAATTTATATTCTTTGAACTCCTAGGAACTTGTGTGCAGTCCCCCTGAAAATATATGTCTTTAATCTGTTCTAGAAATGTATTCAATCCTGGTTATTGAATACTATATTGGGTATTGCCAATAGGCATTCTCTCTGTTCTCTCCTTAACTCCTAGTAGATAATGTCAAACCTTCTCACCACATATTCCATGGTGCTTGGACTGTCTTACATATATTCCAACTCTTCAGCTCTCTGAGCCACTATCTGGAAAATTGCCCAGATCTCTCTTCCTCCACATCTAATCAGCTAATTAGCCTGTTGATTGGGGTTTTAGCTTAAGCTACTATGTTTTTTATTTCTAGAAATTCTAGTTTGATTTTTCTCCATACCTGCTCATTGTTTTTTCCAGTGTCTTGTTATTTCTCAATGGGTTCTATCTCTGTCATAATTTCAAATATATGTGTGCGCACACGCACACGCACACACACACCTGCATATGTATATGTGATCTCTTAAGTGTCTCAAGGGTATCACATTAAAAATAAATTCATACAGCTCTCCAACTAGTGGTACATAAGAGTCATAAATTAGCTTGGTTTGCCAAGTTGCTAGAACTGGAAGTTAAATCAGACTACTCTCTGCATTTTTTAGTTCAACTCTCTTCGTATTATCAAACCTGTTTTTCATGACAGGCATTACTTAAACCGATTCTGTGAACACTCAATTATTTAACTTGGCTAATAAAAATACTTGATTACGGCACGGTGTTTTTTTTTTAAAAAGCTTTGGAGTTAGATTGTCCCAAGTCGGAATCCCAGTTCTTTTGTTCACTAGCGTGGTAACTTTGGCCAGATTTCTTAATCTTCCTGATTGTAGGATTCTTCATGTGAATAAAAAAACAGGATAAAAGATATATTTGATTGAGCTACATAAAATCTGCATGTAAAGCACTTAGCATAAAGATGGGCATATAGTATAAATTTAAGAAACACTACCTCTTCTCCTGAACAGGGATAACTTTCTGGGTCATCTAAAGCAACTCTCAAGTGATAAGTCATCTTTGTTACATTCTGAGCTAAGAGCTAAAATAATAGATTCCGATTCAATTAAAGTCAATGAAAACTAGAGCACTGATTTCATACCATATATTATGTCAACTTCTGATTTAGGCTGTTCTACTGACTAACTGGCAAGTCATGTCACCTCCTGCAGCCAGAGTTTCCTTACAATCAAGGAAGGATGATCTTTTGGCTCCTTCCTAGCCCTTAAACATTTTATAATTCGATGTATTATCAGAAATGTATAACATTCACATTCTATTTATAATCAAACGTATTTCATAAATAGATTCAGGAAGATATAAACATCCGTGTCTTTCCTTTTCTGGTAAGTTCCAAAGACTCAGCCTGAAATAGAATTGATGTTGAGAATGCAGAGGAGGTGGTGGAGCCACTTTGCAATTGAATGACTGCCGAGTGTCCAGTGAAATCTGACAACGACATTTCAAAAATCAATGATTCCCATCCATCTTTTATCTCCAGGGAGGTGTACTTCTTGTCAGGTGTAGCTTTGCAAGAAGGGATTGCCCAGATTTTTATAAAAAGGATGAGATACATTTGAATTGTCATGACGGAAAGAGCTTGGATCAACTGGCACTTCACTGTAACACGAGTTAATTCAAAATAGACATTTATCACCTTTATCACTTTGCTCAAGAGAATTGCAAAGCTACAAAACATGCTGGCAAAATCCCTACCCAAAGAAACAACTCCTCAGCAACCACTGAATTATTTGCTGGTGTTTTATGTGTAGAACATAGAAATATAATTCTACTCTCAATATCCCCTCGCCTGAAATATGTATTATTTGATTTTAATGTAGCAAACCTAATCTATAGGCTTCTGACAAGAAGACAAACCTCCCGCGGGCCATGTTGTCTTTGGTTTCTTTGAAACATTTGTGTTGTTTCACACTTACGTGTCTGCACAGCAGAATAATATTTGCTCTCATTCTATTCCCAAGGAAAATTTAATTGTTTTTTCAAGTCTTTCAGGGGAGAAAGTAATAATAATACAGGTAATCAAAACATGAAACAAGGTTCAATTTCACTATCATTCCCCAAGATTACTCCCAATGTAATTTGTGCCAAGAGGAACTAATTCAGTAGATAAACCCAGCAACTATATTGTATATTAGACACATCAAAACAACATTAGTTTGCAAATCACTCCTGAACCTTAATGAAATCATTTCTAGTAACAGAACATAGAATTTACAGAGGCTTCTTAGAAGAGGATGATTTTTGTCTATCTAGATTAAAATATTTCCCTAGTTAGTTGTCAGGGAGAATTAATTTATAATGAGTGTTATATAAAAAAAGGTTGAAATAGCTCCTCAGAGAGGACTATTTTATGGATTTGTAACCAGAGATGAGCAATTCAAGGCCTTTGCTAGTGTATCAGATTTATAATAAAAGGCAAGTGACAGTCTTTTGGTTTGCAGTATTTCTCAGCTTTGATTGGAAACATATTTCTGTGTAAGATTCTTTTAACTCTGCTAGCACTTTTATTCCTTTCCAAATCGGGGCTACACACAAATTTTATTTTTTCTGTGCAAGTCTTCTACGCTGCATTTAGCAGTGGTAGAATTAAGCAAGAATAAATCCCTAGTCAGCTACACAAATGAATCAAAAAAGCCAGGCTGGCCATCAGTCTAAGGGTCACATGGTCCCATTCCAAATTTCCGTCCACCTAAGGATGAATGCACATCGAGTCAGTGTATGCATGTGTGTGTGTGTGTGCACACTTGTACCTGTTGGGGGTGGGAAGGAGGAGATAGAAGCATTTCAGGTGGATGTAATGATAAATGCAAGGCTTCTGGAGTCAAGGAAACTCATGGTGTGCCTGAAAAATTGAAAAAAATTAACTTAACCAGAGTAAGGTAAAAGAAAATTTCATAAATGTATAAGGTAAAACTGAGGAGGTAAATTTGGACCAGAACCCTAGCGAGGTAAGAAAAAAAGTCATAGTTCTCTATATTTCTAATTTTAAAAGATGGCTCAGTCCTGATCTCCTAAGGATTGAGGGATATCTATTCTCAGTCACATTTCTGTGATCTTTCTTCTCCTGTGAGCATGAATTCTGGAGTATTTGTATTCCAGGAACTTTGATGAGGGACCTCTGATGTTTCATCTCTCCTAGCTGCTGCTCTCAAGACTCTCTGGCTTGGGTTTCTCTCCATGTGAAGGCCAGTAGCATCTCTCCATCCATGATGAACACTGCAGAGACAGGGACATTTTCCATAGATCTTGAGATGCAGGGCTCGGGGTGTAACATTCTAGAACACATATGTATCTGAGGTCCTGCCATGCCCATGACTGTAAATATAAGCAGAGCTCTGGCCCCTGCCATTCATGAAACCCACAACATACTGTATTTCCACTTTCACAGAAGCCAAGAATTGGTTCTTTCTAGGATTAGGTCACAATCCTTTTTTTTCTCAAAGTACTTATTTCTATTCTTTCTTACGTAGACCCATGTCTTCCAAACAAAGTTGTTCAAAGGTATTTTTGATGAGATTCTGGAGAAACAAAGGGATCTTTTTGAAGATTTATTTACTTATTTGAGAGAGGGTGAGGGAGAGGGAGAGGGAGAGGGAGAGGGAAAGAGAATCCTAAAGTCCTAAAGCAGACTCTGCCCTGAATGCAGATCTCAATGCTGCGCTTGATCCCAGGACCCTGAGATCATGACCTGAGCCAAAATCAAGAGTTAGCTGCTTAACCGAATGAGCCACTCAGGCACCTCAAGAAACAAAGGAATTTTTAATCCTTACTATTACTAGGGCATGCAGTCCAAAAGACAGACAGACACTTAGTTGTCCTTCCAGTAGAAGAATAAAAGGAATGTTTAGCTTTTCATTCTTTTGAGTCCTCCAGAGTAGACTTGACCTAAGACAATAAAGTAATATCTAAATGGACTCTTTTGCTATATAAGCCATCTTGATGTGTTTGGACTTTATCTTTAGGGATGTTATGGGTTGTGCATACAGAATGAGATGAGAGGAAGGAGCAAAGACCTTGGCACTAGACCCATCCTTTTGAGGGCCAGATACAAGGACTTCCAGAAAGCTCTAACTGGAAGATGAAGGACCATCCAAAGTAATGACAGATGGAAACTGAGGCAAGGAGCCTGCACTAGGGCCCAAGGTACAAGGAGAAGTTAGACCCAACAGAGGAGGACTAAACACAGAAAAAAAGGGATGTGGGAAGAGCAACAGCAGGGTACATCAGGAAGAACGAGGGAGAAATCCAACCCATTAAGCTAATGAAGATGCTGGATAAGTTACTTAGGAATAAGCAGATGCTACCTTTTGACTCAGGTTCATAAAGCACCATCACAGCAGAGGTCTTGGAGCGCTCTCTCCAGGATGGGTGGGAGCTGGCAACTCTTTCTATAACTTTTGCTGCAAGTCAGAGTTGTTTCTCAGATCTAGGAGAGATACTGAGCCTCCCTATGTAAAATGAGGATAATAAAGCCTACACCATAGAGTATTTGTAAAAATGACAGATAATGTGTCTAAAGTGCCTAGCATCATTCTGGGCACAGAGTGGGCACTTGATAAATGATAGATCATCTTATTTTTCTGCGCCAGTAATTCCCCCAAGCCCACATACATACATACACAACCACATTTAATTGAATTGCCACATAAAATACAATTTCCTTTTTCTTTTATTGTTTTAATGACACGCTCTTCATTTCAACAGATTGGCCAGCAATATGTTCCCTCACAGTAAATACACTTTTCTACCAACTTCCCCTATGGAGGGCAGGTGTTTCCATGTTACTGTAAGAGAATTTTGTGGCCAGCTAACTGGAGCACACAGCCCCACATTCCACACCAGCACGAGAAATGATTTGGGGATTTTAAACTTTTCCTCAAATGAGTCATTACTGGATCAGAGACACTGAGTGAACTAAGTTTACTTTCCTCAATGCTTGATTCGGTGATTTCCCATGTGCTTTCTTCTGACTGTTCATCTTTTTTAGGGACTAAAAGTCTTCTTTTTTGAGATGACTCCAGTGGAGCTAACCAAAGAAGCTGGGAACCAAATAAGAGGAGGGGTGTTCTTCCAATGCCTGTCTCTCTGTGGATGCCACATGACCTCAACATGTGCTTTGGGGCAAAAAATGGTGCTCAACTCAGCTTTGGGAGCTTCTGAAGCAGTGTCACTTCCAAGGACAAACTGACCTCTTCTTAACCCAGTGTACTGTATGTTAAGAAAGAACAAAAGTATTTATTTGGAAATCCTTCATGTACTCAATAGATGACCACGATGAATATCAGTTACAGATACAGAAGGCGTAACGGGAACAATCAATGACACCTCCCTGGACCCCCAGTGGAATCTTTAACTGCTTTTGAAGCCCTTTCAAATATTTTAATGAAATTTTTTTTTTCATTGCGAAATATATCATACATATAAAAAGAATAGATGATAAAGGTACAGTTTAAAGGCTACTCATAAGGTAACCATGATGTTCACCATCCAGGGTGAAGCAATAGAGCATTGTCTTGAATGTGTCCAGTGGCACGCTGAAGTGCCTACTAGGAAATGTGTCCCCCTGCTGAGACAATGGCATTGCAGGCAATCTCTCCTTGTCCAGATGTGGGAGCTTGGAAATTGCCTTAAGAAGTCAACAAGCACAGATATTTGCAGACTAGATTTGTGGCTTCTTTGGCCAAACTCCCTTAGCAACCTTCTCAGGTTGTTTGCTTCTGATCAATCCCATGTTGGAATGACCACAGCTAAAAATCTTATGTAAAACAAGAGCTATTTAGGCAGTGTGCTGGACATCCTTTTTGGGCACAAATAGGTTACAAATACATCCAGTATATTGTTCCCTTGAGCCTGTGTTTCGGATGATGGGAGTATGCAGGCTGGTCACCATTGGCTCTGAGTAGCCTCATTCACGTGCCCCTATGGGCTACACAAATATTATATTATATTCCAAGCGCATGATGTGAACAAGGTTGAAAAACACTAATCTAAGCAGTTTTACAGTTCTGGAGTTTTATTAATGATCTCTGTGCTCTGCCAATCCTGCTCTGCTTCAACTTATTGGCAGCTACCTTGAAGTCATTCAAAATAAAGGAACTGAGGGGGAAGGCTGTGTCAGCATGTGAAAAACCTGCCAAAGTATCTGAAGAGACAGATTTACCAAATGATTTGCCCCAGGCCCCAGATTTTCAGCCTGCCATGCGCTCATTCTCACAAGCTTGCACAGTGTGCCTTCCCAGCAAATGTCACCTAGATTCTGTTCCTGCAGCTTCACTTCCAGGGACTAAATCTGTATTTGTTATGATAGAGATGTTGTATCAAAGACCCAAAATAACAGCAGCTTAAAGCAGACAAGAGTTTGTGTTCCTCTTACATGACAGTTCTCACAAAGGCAATCCGAGGTGTATATGGGGTCCAGGGCCCACACTCATATTTTGTTGCTCTTCCTTCACCACCTGGCCTCTGTCTCATGGTCTATCTCCAGCTCCTGCCCTTACATCTTCCTTCCAGCCAGCTGGAGGGAGAAAAAGATGGACCTGGATGGCTCTCCCTTTCCTTTCAAAGGCATGACCCTGAAGGTGTGCTCTCTGCTTCTACTCTTTTTCCTTTCACACACCTGCACTTGGGTGTTGGGAAGTAGGGCAATATAGTCTTTACTCTGGATAGCAAAGTACCTATTTGAAGGAGGAAAAATAAGCCTACATATTCAAAGGAAAGTAGCTGTCTCTGCCACAATCCTTATGATTTTTCTCTGTTGATCTAGTAATTATTACATCTGCTGTTAAAAATGTTCTATGCTGGGCAGCCTGGGTGGCTCAGTGGTTTAGCGCTGCCTTCAGCCCAGGGTGTGATCCTGGAAACCCGGGATCGAGTCCCACATCGGGCTCCCTGCATGGAGCCTGCTGCTCCCTCTGCCTGTGTCTCTGCCTCTCTCTCTCTCTCCCTCTCTCTCTCTTTCTCTGTCTCTCACGAATAAATAAATAAAATATTTTTAAAAATAAATAAAAATGTTCTATGCTGGTAGATTTGTCAATTTCTCCTTGGGTTCTGTATGTTTTGATTTACATATTTCTAAGCTATAGTATTATGTGTATACTGTTAAATATGTTATATCTTCTTGGTGAAATTAACTGTTTATTAATATGCTGTGATCTATATCTCTTGTAAGAGTTGGCCAAATTCTATTTTGCTTTAATTAATGTTTTTATATCCTTTTCTTGTGGTTGGGTTTCACTTTATGTATCTTTTGCTATAATTTCACTTTCAATCCTAAGCTCTTATGTTTCTTATAAACAGCATATAGCAAAAACCTTTTGATATTCAACTAACTTGTTAGTACTATACTATAATAATTTATTCATCTAGTGCTCTATGAGCATTTGGGTTGTTTCTGGTGTTTTTCTATTACAAATTGAGCTGCAATTTTTCATCGTGTGCTGACATCAATTTGTATTTTTTTTTGACATA
Source organism: Canis lupus dingo (assembly GCF_003254725.2). Taxonomy (NCBI): domain Eukaryota; kingdom Metazoa; phylum Chordata; class Mammalia; order Carnivora; family Canidae; genus Canis; species Canis lupus. Next base: position 82,788,790 of record NC_064243.1, read on the forward strand.
TCTTTGGAATAGATTTCCCAAAATAGGATTGATGTGAATTTTACCAGCTATTCTCCATTTGGGTCAAAGCATTTTGTCAGACCAGCAGCAGTACGTGAGAATATCTGTTTCTCCACAGCCTCACCAGCAGTGGAAAAAGAGGCACTTTGGTATTTTTACCAAGTCGGAACTATAAAGTACTATCTCCATGTACTTATATTATGACCAAAGTTCATCATCTTTCATCATCTTGCCCAATGTTAAGCAGTCATTTGCACTTATTTTATCTATGAACTACCAGCAATATTTCAAATTAAATTTTTGGCCCGAGAATCTTAGTTTTCACATTTAAATGCAAGCACCAGTATCAGGTGACTGGTCTCTGTAGTAATGCATCTTAGAGTAGCCTGTTTCTGTTTTCCTGCTCTGCTGGAGGAGCCAGCAAAGGGTGAGACTGAAGGAGCCTTGTGGGAGGGTAGAGTTTGGCTGGTTCACTCTGTAGGCTCACCTCTTAGGGTCCACTGTCGGTAAAGCTTCCAACCTGGGGCTCCTCCTTGAACTCCAGGTGTGTTTCCTGTCCCCTTCTCACTTGTAGCTTGTTGAAAGGCAGCTTCTAGGACAGTGGGGAAGTAGGCCTTGATGCCCACAATAGCTTCTTTCAGAGCAATCCCACCATTTTTATATCAAGCCTGTCATTTTTTTTGTCTTCATTAGTTCCTCAGCTATGGTTTTAAAAAAGGAAGTGTTTGAAAAACAGTTTTAGGGATGCCTGGATGGCTCAGCAGTTGAGCGTCTGCTTTCAGCTCAGGGTGTGATCCTGGGGTCCTGGGATCAAGTTCCATATCTGACTCCTCACAGGGAGCCTGCTTCTTCCTCTGCTATGTCTCTGCCTCTCTCTCTGCATCTCTCATGAATAAATAAATAAAATCTTTAGAGAAAAAAAAGAAAAACAATTTTACTCAGCATTTTCAAGTCTTTAGACTTGTGGTCTTACAGATATGCATATGAATATTTGATTACTGTTTATTCCCTTTATTATAGAGTCAAGTTCATGGAGACAGGAGCAATAGCTTATTTGCTCACCTCTGCGCTCCCAGGGTCTAACACAGGACTAGTGCGTGCTTCATGATAATTCTTGAATGAATCTAAATGAATGTGAGCAACATAAAGCCCCTAGAGATGAACAGGACAGCAGGTGGCATCAAGAAGCAAGTGCAAACACTGGGGGCACAGAAGTACCCGAGACAGGCCAGTAGCTCGCGGACTTGAGCATTTATTCCATAAATCAATATGAAACTCAAGTCGGGGCTGATGTGGCAATTTATAAGCAATGTAGATCAATTGAAAAAGTGAATTACCCATGGCTATTGACTATAAATAAAATAATAAAGTTATTTCCATTGCCTACTTATTTACGAACTGGAGATGACATGAGAAGAAAGGAAATCTGAAGCTGGCATTGTGAAGGGAAGAAAGGAAGAAGAGACATTTGAAGAGGCCCCTCAAGAGCAGCTGAACAAGAGGCTGGGAAAAATTACAAAGAGACCGATGGCCTGCTTCCTGCCAAGATGGAATAAGGAGGACTGGATTTTTATTCCCCACCTCCTCCCAGGACACACACTCTTAAAAAATAAATAGCCAGAAAAATATATGCAAAATGTTTTTCAGATATTAGACAACACATGGAGGAGCTCAGTGTCTCTCAGAGAGGAGACAAGGAAGAGGAGCCGTACCATTATCCCAGTTTGCTGCTTGGAGATGGTTTCCAGGCCCCAGCATGGAAAGGAGAAACTCAAGTATACTCTCGAGATCTCTCTGAGTTGGGAGATGGAGGGGGCATTTCTGAAGGCCCAGGCACCTAAGGTACCAGAGAGCAGAGAACAGTGTGGAACATGACTCTGCACATCTGCATACTAACCAGTTTATGTTTGTGAGGAAACTATGTGAGGCCCGGGGGGAAAGACTCCCAGAAAATTTGTAGGTGGAGTCATCTAGGAGCTTAACAGATCTGGGATAGATCCTGTTCCTGCAACCAGAGTAGACAAACACTGTGGCACATGGGATGATGGGCAGAGTCCTTGGAAGGCTATTATCTTAGTAGGGGATCCCTGGGTGGCGCAGCGGTTTGGCGCCTGCCTTTGGCCCAGGGCGCGATCCTGGAGACCCGGGATCGAATCCCACGTCGGGCTCCCGGTGCATGGAGCCTGCTTCTCCCTCTGCCTATGTCTCTGCCTCTCTCTCTCTCTCTATGTCTATCATAAATAAAAATTAAAAAAAAAAGAAAGACCTAAGGTATCTTAGTAGTGCATCAAAATCTGCTCCACTATAAGGGCTCCTCTGCTCCAATTCTATAAAGCTTAAAAAGCAAGCCTCAACATGATGGTTGAAGGGCTACCCAGAACATTATCCCTGTTTCTACTGGCTGTAGACAAGGTCATCCCTGACCTGAATGGGAAGCTCACTGGCATGCCTTCTGCATCCTCATCCTCAATGTGTCAGTCATGGATCTGACCTGCCACCTGGAGCAAAGCTTCCAAACACAATGACATCAAGAAGGTAATAAAGCAGGCATCAGAGGGCCCCCTCAAGGACATTTTGAACTACAGTAAGGACCAGGTTATCTCCTGTGACTTTAATAGTGACACCCACTCTTCCACCATTGATCCTGGGGCAGCCATTGCCTTCAGTGACCACTTTGTCAAGCCCATTTCTAGATATGACAATGAATTTGGCTAGAGTAACCAGATGGTGGACCTAATAGTCCACATGGCCTCTAAGGAGTAAGAGCCCACAGACCACCAGCCCCAGTGAGAGCAAGAAGAAAAGAGAGGCTCTTATTTGCTGGGGAGTCTGTGCCCCAACTCATTCCCTAACACACTGAGAATCTTCTCACCTCTACACAGTTCCTGTTCCAGAACTCCTAAAGAAGGGGAGGGGCTTGGGGAGCTCTATCTTGTCATGCATCATCCATAAAGTATACTGCATTCCCACCCCTCCAAAAAAAATAAAAAGGCAAGCCTCAAAATGATTCAAAAATTTCCAAGTAATTACCTGGATCCTAGCACAAAGTTCAGAGGTATATTTTTAAATAAAAGACCATGAGAGACTCCTAACTCTGGGAAACAAATAAGGGGTAGTGAGTGGGGGGATGGAGCGACTGGGGGACGGGCACTGAGGGGGGGCACTTGGTGGGATGAACACTGGGTGTTATACTATATGTTGGCAAATCGAACTCCAATAAAAATATACATAAAAATAATAATAAAAGAATATTCAGCACCCAGCAAAGTAAAATTAAAAACATGTGGCAACCAGTCAAAAATTATCAGTTATTCAAAGAAGCAAGAAAATGTGACCTATAATGAGAAGAAAAATTATCTTATCAAACTGACCCATAAATAACAAAGATGATGGAATTGGTACCAAGTATATTAAAACCGTTACTACAGCTATAATTTATATTTCAAGAAAGTAGGGAAAACATAAGTATGATGAGGAGAGCTATAGAAGATCTTTTTTAAAATTCACAAATTAAACTTTCTACATATAAAAACACAAAATTTGAGATGAATCATACACAGGATGGAATATACTAGATAGTAAAGAAGAAAATATCTGTGAATTTAAAGATACAGTCATAGAAATGACTCAAAGTAAAACCATGGAGATGAAAACATCTGAAAAATAGTGAATCTCTGTTGAAGGATTTCATGTACATCTAATATATGATGGAACTGTTGTCTGTCTTGATTTTGGTTATGGCTATATAATTGTATGTTTTCAAAATTTGCCAAACCATACACTAATACAGTGTGATTTTACCGTATGTAAATCATATCTTAATAAATAAACAACTATGGAAAAAGTGACCAGTGGCAAGGAGCTGGACCAAGCTGAACTTCTGGGAATCTTATCTAATCTAAGGGGGATTTGCATTTGGCACATCCCTCATGTTCTGTGTTCAGAGTTTTTCCTTTGACTACCTCATGGACAGAATGATGAAGACTCTTTATCTTGGCTCTGCCCTCTTTAACAGTGAGAAGTTAGATACATTGCTTAGCCTCTCTGGGATTCAATTTACTCATCTTAAAAATGGAGTTAGTACCGATTCATTCACTCACACATTTAGACTGGCAGCGAGCAACACCTATTGAGTGTTGACTCCCTGCCAGTACCATGAAAGATATTGAGGGAAGGGATACCGGGTTTGCCTTCAAGGTGGTTGATCACAGAATCATAGACTAAATGAGAGCAATAGAACCACTCAGCAATCATTTGGTCCAATATAAGAAAATTAGGTCCCACCCAAGAGTGAAAATGACTCACTCAAGGGTTTTGAGTTGGTAAAGGACAGAATTTTTAGTACAAACCAAATCTCCTTGTCTAAAACACAGATTTATTGTTAATAAGTAGCAAGTGATAGAAAGTTGTTTGGGTTTTTTCTTTTCCTCCAGTGAAAGGTATTTCCTCTTTAATCTTGGAATGAAAATTTAGTCAGTGGATGTTTGCAGAAGCTAGGTTTTATAGGTGATGATGATGATGATGATGATTTTACCTGGACTTTGTATTTAAAAAAACTTTAACCACTCATCTACATTTTTAAAAGCAGGAATTTTACAGAGAAGTTGAAGTGGTTTGTTTTCCTTAAAGAATTTTTAATATCTGGCTCTACTGGTACTGAAACTCACATTCTGGTGAGGTGACAGTCACTGATAATGATGAGCAGCTGCTCCAAGCAGCAGGGGCCTGGGCTCTCCAGCACCAAAGCCCTCACCCAGCTCACCTCTTTTATTTCTGTTATCTGCTTGGTGGCCCTTAGGAGACATTATATTTTGCAATCCCTGTCTTAAACTTGAGAGATTACTTGTTTTAGTTACCACTCCAAACAGAATACATCGGGCATCTCAATCTTCCCAGTGGTTTTCCAAGGCAATCATCAACACAAAATATCAACAAGATGCGACCCAAGCCAAGCTGTAGTGATACCTCAAGGAAATTCAAGGAAGCAGATATCTCTGGTCACAATCAAATATACCGGATAAGAACCATATATAAATAAATGCTAAGGGCTTTGCTCTTCTGTTTTGATTTGTAAGTTAATTTTAAAAATTTGGATTTTACTTGCACCTTCAATTCAAGGGTCTACATAGTCCCCTTTTGGCTATTTTTTCTGGCTTTGTGTTAGAGTTCAATCTAGTTCTGTAAGTCTGCATTACAAGGCAGCCATAAACACTGAAAGGTGCCAACAAGTCAGAGTGACTCTCAAGAACTAGGTTCTTACTTTACTGGTAGGACAGAAGTGTTTAAACCATTATCAAGGAAATCTGTCCATGCTTTCTGAAGTGTTTATAAAAGGATAAAGTGGATTGTGCCTTAAAATTGATGTGCCCTATATGAATACCTAGATAATCTCAGTGAGCTTTAAACCCTATTATTGCAACCAAATCAAATTGCTGCAGCCCCACACCAAAATATGTCTCCACAGTCCATGCAATGAATGTTTTTCATTTCACAACTGAAATGTCAGAGTGAGCTGAATGCCTAACATTGCATTTTAACAGCAGCAACCCAGAGGGTCAGTGTGCAAATCTGACTTCTGTGTCGACTCTTGGCCATAGACTCAATGGAATTGGCAGTCTTGGGCTGGCATGGGGCCTCTGGGTAAAGGGAAAGGATGTGCTTGTTGAATGGTATTAAATAGTGTAGAGTGTCTCTAAATCCAATTACTAGTATCCTTATAAGAGCAGATATAGATGGGGTTCAGTTGGGTAAGCATCCAACTCTTGAGTTCAGCTCAGGCCATGATCTCAGGGTTATAAGATCAAGCCCTGCATCAGGCTATGTGCTTAGTGTAGAATCTTCTTGCCCCTCTCCTTCTGCTCCTCCCCCACCTTGCACACACACTCTCTCTCTCAAATAAATAAATGAAATCTTTGAAAAAGAAAAAAGATCAGATACACAGAGATAAAGAGGAGATGCACACAGAGGGAAGAAGGCCACTGAGGATGGAAGTAGAAGTTGGAGTGACAAGGAACACCAAGTATTGCTGGCACTGACCAGAAGCTAGGAAATGGTAGGAAAGATTCTTCCCTAAAGGCATCAGAGGGACCATGGCCCGCCGACTCCTTGATTGGACTTCTAGCCTTCAGAACTGTAAAAGAATGAATCTCTGTTATTTAATCCATCTGTTTTGTGGTGATTCTTAAGGCAGCCCTAGGAAATGAATACAAACTGTAATGCAAGCATGCAGACTAAAGGAGAAGAAGAGCTGCTGATGCTGTCCAGTCCGGGGCTTGCGCTGGAAACAAGTTCAGGATGAGATAAGGCCATTAGAGCATGTGGGTTCATAGAGGAGAAAATGAGGTAGAATCAGGAAAAATTTAGCAAAATTCATTAGGACTGTAATACACAGCACACAGTAGATGGCAGATAATATTCAAAAGCCAAAAATTTAGGACCAGGTATCTGAGATAACACCTTTTCTTTCATCACCATTGTATAAATGTGTGGGTAGAATAACATCCCAGCACTTATACAGACTATAAATCCATAAAAACTACTTAAAAAGAAAACCTTGATGAATTGGGTAGGAAGAAGGGGAGAAGTCAGGAGGAAAGAAAAGTGAGAAGAAGAGAGAGACGGAGATGTCTTTTCAAGAAGAGATAGAAATGTTTAAAAGAGCATAATCCATGTGTTCAAAAGCAATTTAGAAAAACTAAATTGTGTGGCCATCTAAGACAAGCCTGGTATGTAAGTTCTCTTGCTTTTTAAAACTGTCACTTACCAGTCTGGAATGCCCTTCCTTTTTCATCATTTTTTTCCTTGCCCTCTGGATATTGGAATCAGTTTCATATTATAACTGGGAAGCTACCATGGAGGTTGTGAACAAACATCCCATTATTAAATTTTGCTTAAATTACTCAGAGTGTACCATCTATTTGCTTATATTCTGATTAATATGCATATTTTAAATGCTCAGGAAGTAATCTTCAGTATTATTTTGGTGGTATAGCCAGTCTCCAAGAATGTCTAAGAGTTCCAGTCATTTTTAAAGAGTGCTATTCAAATGGATAAACTTCCCTAGCATCTGCTTTGGTCAAAGGAGGTCTAGAGCTCCTCATCCCCATGATGGAAAGCTGATACTTTTCACTATCTCTGAGTTGTAACTCAAAGGATTTGTATCCTACTACAGGACAAACAAACACAAAGATGGCTGAGCAGAGCATCACTTCGACAAATTAAGGAATGTTATAGTTCCCCAAATCAATGTCTTCCCTCAACCACAGAGTGTAAACTTCGATTTGAATCTTAGACAAATACTTTTAAGAGCAAGCTATATTTGACTGGAATGAGAAAAGAAAGAAAAACATTAACATTATCCACTGTGGGATCCATTTTCCATACTTGCCCTGATTAGTAATCAGTTTGAATAATGCCTTCCAAGGATGATTGATTTTAATTTTATTCATAAAGTTTAGGCTTTTGTTATATGATTCTTTCTGAAGCTTTCTGTATAAAGAAATAGCACTGTCAAGTTCATGGTCCCTGAATGAGACATCACTCCAAATATGAAACAAGATTAAACTTGACAAGCTTCTCCCTCAAAGTGGTTTGTTCTTGTTTTCATACATATGTAAAAATTGTATCATGGGAATTCCACACAAACATCAATACAGAAAGCTCTATGATATGATGATTAGAATGAAGATATGGGAAACCATTTGCTTTCAATCTTAAATATAGTGTAAACAATTTAGAAGGGCCAGAGTAGCTATATACATTTGATTCCCACTAGAAAAAGAAATCTAAGTAGTGAATGGATTATAAACTGAAGTAGCATAAAGATGATAACACTTAATTGAAAAAGAGACAGTCTATCTGGGTGACCACTAATCATGTGCACAGTGCTAGGTGGGTCCTCCAATCCTTGAAGGTGAATAAAGGACTGGGATGGAGCCCAGATCCATCAATCTTACCTCCTTCCTCTGTCTTTTCCTTAATAATCTCTTTAATAATTGGCTTCCTTGGCTTTCCACAGTTTGTTCTAGCAGTAATGGAATTAGCATGTTAATTTTGATCAGACATGTATTAGAACCCCAGTCTCTCAAGTATCAGGAACAGAATTTGTCTCATGTTATCAAGCAAATCAGACTGCAAGCTAGCCAGGAACTGAATTTCTACATGCTGACATCCATCCTCAGAAGGATATAGTAGAACTGGTATGAGAGGTGATGAGCAAGAGCCTGGTGACATGATGCCCTGGGTCTCTTGTTGGTCTTTTATCAATGAAATAAACTCCAATCCTTGCCATTATAAGAAGGAACAATTCTCTTGTTGGTCTAAATCCTTTTAGTTGCTTTTCTGTAACTTTGAACTTGTAGAATCCTGACTAATCCAAAGGTAATGGAGCTTAGGTTTATTCATTCAAATATGGAACTATATTCTTAGGGATGTCTCAAGTATGTCTGCTTGTCTTCAGTATACTCTTGGGGCTGTGGGAAACAATTTCAAGCCTAGTTTTCAGAGAGCTTATTTCTCTGGATGCAACAGTTGAGAAGGCCTCCAAAATTGGAAATGAAGATATTCTTTTGAGTTCTAAGATAGAAATTCAAAACATAGTGGGCCAGTGTAGAGAAGAGATCTATCTGAGATTAACTTCAATATTAAATTAAATCCAACTATAAAGGCAAACATAGGAAGAGAGATGGAAGGAGAGTTAGGGAGGGAGAGCAAGAAGTAGGGAAGTGCATCCTAAGTTTTAATGTGCACCCAAGTCCCTGAAGAGCTTATTAAAATGCACAATTGGATTAGTAGGTCTGGGTGGGGCCCAAGATTCTGTGTTTCCAACCAGCTTTCAAATTCCATCAGTGCTGCTGGTTCCTAAACCACACTTCGAGCAGTGAGGTGCTTTAGGATACTTCAAAGAAATGAAAATAGTCTAAAGAGCAAACTAACAATAATGACAATAACAACAATAATACCTATCTAACCTTATTATGATATCTAAAGAAATATCAATTAAAAACACAGGGAAGGAAGTCATCAAAAATCATAAAAGAGAGTCAGAAAAGAAAAAAAAAAGAGAGAGAGAGAGAGAGCCAGTAAAGCAATGTCCAAAGAAGCTCAGTGTCTTGGCAAAAAGAGACTTACCTTTGCAGTTAATCTTTGTTGTGAGTATGGATACCATAAATTCTCAATTTCTAATGACATTAAACTTCCGTATTCCTTAGTTAACTTTCCATATTGATGAAACAACCTTTTGAATTTTATTTGCTTCTTCATATGGTTTTTCAATAGGAAAAAAATGGGCGCTCCAGGTTAAAAGGAGTAATCTGCCCCTTGTGAGAGTTATGCTATTTCTTGTAAATTATTAAATCGTCATTATGTTTCTAATGAACAGCCTCTGTGAGTTTAATTTGTGTGACTCAGCATCCCTTCAGTCCAGTATTTGAAATATCGATGAGTTGGAGTTTGACACTCAACTTGAATAAAATAAAATAAAATAAACCTGAGAGTCTGTTTAAATCATCACACTTAAATGCTGTCAAATGGGGTCTACTGGCAGTATCCAAACAACCACCTCCCCACCCCAGCCACATCTGCCACTGCCAGGTACTTTTGTAGAAATTTAATATGTCCTATAACACAATGGTCAGGACACTGATCTGTAATTTATTAACTGGTGTTTTTTTATGATTTTCTTAGTTTCTAAGATAATTTTTGGTTCTGTTTTGTTTTGTTTTTACCAGTCATGTAGATCCAAGGAGGTTAGAAATAGCCTCTCTCCATCTTCCCTATTCTCTCCTGATGGCCTTGGATGGGCTGTTGACTTATGTACAATGTGGTTTCCTTTACAGTTTCAAGACATTTTATCATTTGTTGTCCCATCGTGCCCCGCCCCCTGTTCTATTTCTAGTTCTCCTTTTCTATTCTTGGCAAAAAAGCAGTATTGTTGAAATACGCTTCTATATAATTGATTATATGTGTGATATTAGAAGGAGGTCAGTCAAATTCACCTTTTCCATTTACAAACCTCATATCAACATGTCACATATAATTAGGAACTGTTAGAAATGGATGCATTCACTGAGTGAGAGGCAGACACACTGGCTAATAGTCATCACGGAGCGTCTTGCTTTTGTGTACACGCTAATACTATTCTCTTAAACTGGCTGCTTTGGTGGCATCTTGTCAAATGATTCATTGGGGAATACAAAAAGGGGGTGGGATGACCTTCAAATCACTCTTGTGTTGGCTGGCTATTTATCTTCTGTGCAACTGTAAGACCAAATTAGTTTAGATGCTTGCTGATACGTTCCTCTATTAATTTATGAAAATATGAGGAACAAAAATTGGGAACATGGGTTGAAGAAAAATAATGGCTTATTATAGAGTCTCTGGGAGAAAATAAGAAAGGACAAACAATTTATTTTCACCTTTGCAGGTTTATGGTTTTTGACTTTGATGTGGTGTGGCAGTTTGATTTCAGGTGTGTACGCTCGCCACCATAAGAAAATGTGACTTAATTTTCAACACGCATACTCCATTGAGGCATTTGCCGTTGATTTTGCTCCTCTTTAAACACTGGGGAAGCTAGAGATAAGTGATCTGAGTTTTCTGTGTCTCCTGTGAACCAAGCCAAATTTGTCTAAAAAGTTTCAGACATATCTGACTTTTTGTCAGTGGAACCAAACTTTGAGGCTGCATATTAAATGTGTCATTCTACCCTATAACAAATCTCTTTCTCATTTCCTTTTTTCTGTATGCATACATAAGCCCTTTTAAGATAAGATTTATGTTCTGGTTTGTGGCAGTTTTAATTTTAACAGGATATTAATTGTTAAGCCTGACTATATACTAACTGTATCTTTTAAAAGGACATAGAGAAATATTTTTTATCAAATGGCTAAATACATTCCTCATGCTTGTTGAGATCTCATTACATCAAACCTTCTTCAGGGAAGGTCTTTGGAGAACTATTTCACTGGATGAATTTCTAGCACAACAGCACATATGATTGTCAAGTGCCCAAGACCAATGACTGAATAGCAGGCTCTGGAACACCAGTTCCTATTTCTCATAGTGGCAAATTCACCAACAGAGCATGAAGTTTCTTCCTATAAGCTTCCTGCTGATACTTCGTACTTTAGGTAGGAAGTTAACGTGACTTTCAGGTCACAAACATCAACATGCATGGAGAATATGAGTAGAAGAGGAAAAAAACATGTGCCAGGCTGTATTTTGATGGTGTGAGGAGAAGAGAAATGCTAAATGCATGTATGGACCAGCACAGAGGGCAGAGAACTCTTGGAATGTGGGAGGTATTCTACATTTCATACACATTAAACCATATGCAAACCCCAGTGAAATAAAGATGATGGATGGTCACAGGGACATCAAACTCGGTAGTCCATTAAAGAGTAGTTCTGATGACCAGGGGGCCAGAGGGAAGGAGGTCTCTTTCGGGTAGACCAAAGAATATTTCCCATTCAGTTGGGAATGGTTTAATTCTTTCTCCCTTCTCTTAAAAAAAAAGTACTAGGTAGATCCAAAGGCAGGATACTTTAGTAGCCAATGGAAAGCATGCAAGGTTTTAACAACATAACAATATTCGTCATATTAAAAGACGTTAATTTTGGGGGCACCTGGATGGTTCAGTTGGTTAAGCATTTGCCTTTGGCTCAGGTCATGATCCCAGGGTCCTAGGATTGAGTCTGGTGTCAGACATCTTGCTCAGCAAGGAGTCTGCTTCTCCCTCCGCCTCTCCCCACACCATCACCACTGCTCATATTCTCTCTCAATCTCTCTCTCTCTCAAATCAATAAAATATTTGAAAAAATAAACAAAAGATGTCAATTTCTTTAAAAACAGCAGATTGACAAATGTACCATGATAGTTCTATATTAGGAAATAACCTACATTTCAGAGACCGATAATTGCTTCTCCGAATCCATTCTGACCTTCTTTCTTGGTAATGAGAACCCTAACATTTAGCAATCATTAGAGCCAACCAGATAAAAAGCAAACAAATCACACATGTGTCATGTGACTTAATTCAAGCCAGTGACATGTAAAGCTCAGTGTTCTATGGAAATGAGAGGAAACACACTGGATATGCTATGCTCACCCCTCCAAATCAATTCTACACCCTTCTCCATCATGCTCTCTGCCCTGGAATGTGGAATTTTATAGAATGAATCAATGGGCTCCTTTGATCTCTGACCTCTGTTTGGGCTTAGCCAAGGTGACAAGAAGAGACTCTGAAGGATGGAAGGGGAAAGAGTTTGGGATAACACTAACTCTAAGATCATCAAATGAATTGATGACATATTTGCAGTTCCTTTTGTCCCCAGGATATATCTAAGTAGGGATTTACATTCTAAGTAGTTTGATTTAAAGTCATTAAAAAAACAAAAACAAAAAACTCTTGGGGTACCTGGGTAGCTCAGTGGTTGAGTATCTCTGCCTTTGGCTCAGGTTGTGATCTCGGGGACCTGGGATTGAGTCCCATATCAGGCTCCTCACAGGGAGCCTGCTTCTCCCTCTGCCTGTGTCTCTGCCTCTCTCTCTGTCTCTCATGAATAAATTAATAAAAATTTTAAAGAAACAAAACAAAACAAACCTCTTCTCTGTCTGGGTCAGGCTGTAAGTTGGCATGGTGTATTCCTTCACTAGAAGCCAAGCCTCCTGTATGATGGCCCTCCATGACAGCCACAGCTCACTGTGTACATTCAGATAACCACTCCTCTCCTTGTCCCTTCAAGCCTACTAATGGTAACAACTCTCTCAGGTGATAGTTCCAGGTAATGAGTTACTTTCTTCCTGGTTCTGCTCACTCTCATCAACAGTCCTTTTATTAACCTACTCACTTACTTAATTTGAGTATATCCTTAGGGGTGCACAATGCCCCTCCTCAATTTTTCTTCCCACTGGCTGGAATGCAGATATGATGACTAGGGCTGGAACAGCCATCTTGGACCCTATGGAAGAAAGCAATGGATGGTAAAGCAGAAAAGTAAAAAGGACCCTTAGTCTTCGATGACCATGGACTGACACATCAGCTCTTGACTACTAAAATCTCTAGTTGTTTTTTTTATACCTCAGCCTTGCCCCTGAATGTCCTCTTAGTCTCCACTGCTCATGTACCTCATGGTCTATTTCTTCCATACCAGATATGTTCACTTACTTAGCAGAAGCCTCCTTAGCACAGGAGTGGTAGGTCTCCATGTGGTCTCTGATCCTGCAGGTCAAAGTGGCAGTGTGTGTTTTTTTTTTTTGTTTTTTGGTTTTTGTTTGTTTTTGTTTTTTTTGGGCTTCTGCAGTCACAAATGGGAAGTGAAATAAAAGCTTCTCTGCCCCCAGATTTCCCCTTGATTTATCTAAAATATCTTCTTGTTCCAGGACCTCTTTCTCTACTTCCAATTTCTTCTTCCCATAATCCATTGAGATTGGAGTGGACTGGCAGAATTCCTTTGCTTTGCATGGTACCTGGAATCTTCTCTGTCCTTTAGTTTATAATACGGTTCGATGATTAAGCTAGTTAGGTCTCACGTGCTAATGGGAACATAAAGGAATTTAGAAAATCTAACTGATCATCTTGCAATGCACTCAGAAAATATTTCAATTTTCCAACCAAAGAGGAATCCCCTTTTCTTCTAAAGCACAAAAGCCCATTGCTTTAGTTGGTGTAGAGACCCCAGGGCAATAGAATTTAGGTAGGAAGATGCATCTGAAATCATTTAAAAGAATGTGATCCAATTGTATTAAAATCCCTGGAGGCAAGCTCAGTGCCTAACTGCCGTTTATTCAGGGCCTTTATGACCACCACCCATTAGGCTGTGAGCATGGCTCAGGAAACAGAAGAGCTAGAACCAAGGGGCCCCAAAGGTCTGTTTGGAGAGACAGCTGCTACATGACAAATGAGCCAGGTAGTAGGTACTTTAAAACAGTGCTAATTAATTAATGTTCACAGGAGACATCCGGAAATCTTGTTAAAGTGCAGACAGATTCAGCTAGGGTGGGGCCAGAGACTTTGCATTTCTAACAAGCTTTCACAGGGTGCTGATGCTGTGAGAATGTGGACCTCATTCTGGGAAACAAAGAGAGCCAAAAAGCAATGCTTGGCCCAGAAAGAGAAGATTGACCTGAACTCTAAAAAAAGAATAGAACAGAGAGAAGCAGAGGACATACAGAGAAGGAGGGAGAAACAAAGAGAATGAAAGAGGCAGTCTGGGTGGGAGTGGTGATGTGAGCAAATGCTTGGAGGCAGGACTAGCTCCCACACGCCTGAGGGTTGGTAGGCAGACCAATGGGAAGGGAGCAGGTGAGGAAGATGGGAGGGAAGGGGGAGCAACAGATGGAAACCAGATTTGGAATTAAGTGTGAATTGGGTGAATCTCACATGTAGGTTCTGCCAACAATGTCATCAGGCTCAAGGCCATCAATAGTTTTGATGTCTTAGCAACACCTGGACAAAAGTTGTATTGACCTGGTACAGACTGAATCCATACCAAAAAGCCCAGTTAGTCCTGGACTTCCTCCTCAGCCACGCTAAGGGAAAGGGCTTCTAACGTCTGTGGTTCTTTAGCACCAACCCATTCTTTTCCCCTCCCACGTGACCACAGGGTGTTAGTAGATTACTTGCATCCTGAAGTCATAGTGACAGCCATCCGCATAAACCCACTCCTGGTGCTTCTATTCTCTTCCCTTGAAATTCCGGGAAGACAGCCAAGAGGGGAGGAGAGAGCTTAGAGTTCTCTGGAGGGAAGCACAATACTCAACTTGAAAATCTGAATCCAGGCCATTGTGATCAAAACACGGGAAGCGCTAGTCATTATTCCTACCCAGTCATTCCCACTAATAGATGGCAGGCAGTTGGTCATGGATGCTTGGAGGAAGTCAGGTAGTTTTATTTTTAGTTCAGTATGGAAGGGGGAAGCAATCCAACCTGTTTACACCGGAGAGTCTGTCCTCGCAAAGCCCTAAGGACCGCTGCCCTGTAGTGGAGGCATTCGCTACCCCTCACACACATAGACAAGATGACAGAGGTCTTCACCTGCTCTCAGCTGTACCACTGATGAGGATTGGAGGGTATGTTGTTTCCATTTAGTACAGCTGTAAGTCAACATTACTACATTACTTACCAGCCTGAAATTCAGCTGTCAAGGTCTGCTCTTCAAAAGAATACTGGCTACTGGTCTGTTGAAAAAAAAAAAAAAAAAAGAATGTCCAGGAGGTTCTTTTGATTATGCCCCCTTCCTGCTTTTCCGAGAACCCTCCCCAGTCTCATTCTCTTTGGGTATCCTCTTGCTTCCTCTTACCCTTTTCCTTTTTTGTAGAGAAAATAAATCAACATAGAGAATGAGATGTGCTGCTACTATGAGAACTATAGTTGGCAATTTACAGATTTAAGCTTGAATCAGAGCTTTGCCCCTACCTGCCATTAGAGGAGGTCATTGAGAGCACATGACAGCCATGTGACCCTTGAGCTAGACCCTGGCAATTGGAGACTCTTTTCTCCTTCCCCTGTCCTTGGAATATATGTTCTGCCTGCCATTCCCCCAGTGGGAACCGTTTCCAAGGTTGCAGCCTGGATTGAGTAAGGTGATGTTGAATCCACCGGGACTGTGTAGGTGATGAACCTTGGTAAGGCCTCCATAGAAACTGAAGATTCCAACAGGCCGTTGTGGAGATCTGCTCATCTTGCTGCCTCCCAAGATAAGCCTCATATGTAAATTCCCCTGCATATTAAAACCATCACCTACCAATCTGGAGTGGTCTGCCTCTTTTTTTTTGGTGGTCTCTCCCTGTCGTTCCCATAGGGGCCAGTTTCAGATTTCACCCCTGGGAAATTCTCAAGTTTGCCGAACAACAAACCTTTGATGCACACTGTGCAGGACTTTGGATTCCCAAATGGTTCACGGATCACCTCTGCCACTGCCCCTACTGTCAATCCCACTCTGGAATGGCACCCTTGGCATGTCACATCTTTCCCTTCCCCTTCCAGATGCTGTACTAGGAAGTCCTGTTACTTGAGAGAGGACAAAAGAAGCAGAGGTGGGAAGAGGAGCTGTAAACTCCTCTAACACCAGAAAGTAGGCAGGATGGGCAACTGCTTACCTGACACAATCAAGATTCATGAGAGAGCTTCCAGATGAATCCTTCAGTGGCCTGTCCTCCCACAAGCAGACTGACTAGAATGAGACCCCTTCTTGGGTGCAACATGCTACCTGAAAAAGGATAACACGTTATACATACTCTTTGCTAGGATTAGTTTGTCATGGGAGCTAACACCAGACATAAGACTTCTAAGGGACTAGGACATGGGAGATATAAGTTTTATCCACGAATCAAGCTGGACAACTGGAAGTAGTGTGAGAACTGTAAGTGTCGGTAAAAAGGTGGAAAGATCAAAGTGTGGAAGAAAACTTGCAGGAGACACACTGCTAGTACACATGAGATAGATGACTCCCATTTCACTAATTACTGACATGTGGGTACAAAGTCCTGGCATTCCCTTTAGAACCTTTCTGCTCTAATTTTCCTTAGTCAATATATTTCAAAGGTAAGAGAGGCCACTTTTATTCACTGCTTACCCCTTATGTCCCTGGCTTCCTGCTGCTTCTGCTAATCACTTCTGGATTTGCCTGTCTACCACAGGGCCAGAGCAGGAACACAGAAGCACTAGGGGCAGATGATCATATGTCCCTGGGATGGAGGCCACCAGACATGAAGAGCAAAGGTGTTTGGGGTGGAAAATACTCATACCATAATGGTAAAAAAAAAAAAAAAAAAAAAAAAAAAAACCATGTTGGAGTCAAATGAACTTGGAAATTAACAATCATCTAACTTTAGAACTTGAACTCATCCCCAAAGTCACTGAGATCTCAAATCCTACCACCTGCTCTCATGCTCTTGACAGCTGCCAGATGGTAACAAGGTCCACATTTGGATATCACTCATCACAAAGCAGTGCTTCCTTATGCTGCCACTTTATATATTTGAAAAATATTTAGCTTGCTGTACATACAGTTTTAACTTTACATCTAATATCAAATTTGAAATCCAAAAATAAACTATAGTAGATCAAAAAGTAATTTGCTCAAACCCAAATGATGGGGCTTCAGTTACTAAATAAAGACACTCACTTTATCAGGCTCATGTTGATGTCCAAGAAGGTCCTTAAGGCTTATATTAAGAATCTTTTAAATATAGAATGTAAAGACAGGAAATCTGCTTTCTCCAGACCACTTTATCAGCTCAAAATATTAGCTATTTATTCAACTCTATTCCGCTCAAGTAAAACTAAAAATGTATAGGTAACAAAGAAGAAATACCTGTAGTATTTGAATAAATTTGGCTCTAGGGGATACTTCACAAAAAAAAACAAAACAAAAAAAAAAAACAACAACAATAGAAAACCCCACACATGCTTAGTAAATATATCATAGCTTATGGACTAATACAAAATTAAATTAACTTATTGAAGAATATCCCCCAAATTATTAATAAACAAATATTCTTTGGTTTCCAATGCATTTGATATTGCCTTGGGATTTTTAGAAAATTTTAACACACACCGCATTTTCCTTTCGAAACCTATAGCTGATTATAAGAAAGAACGAAGCCACGAGAAAGCGGGGAAGCCTGCCAATTAAAACAACATGGATGAACCCTGATGGCATGAATAAATGGAATTACTTGAATTATTTTAAAAATCCATTTTAACTTATCGTCATTGTAACTCTACATTTTTTGGTGTTTTTTTCTGGCCATAATAGTATACATCCCTAATGTTCACGTCTACAGAAAGTTAGTAGATTGCACTATTTTACATAAAACATAGAAACCTTAAAATCACATAAGTTTTTTTTTTTTAATCATGGCAAACTTAATGCCACAGTGGTCATACATATTATACTTAAATACATTTTAAAACCACAAATAATGTTATGACGTTTTGTTTTAAATAGTCCTATTTATTTTTTTAAAATTAAATTGAAAAAATATTTTATGTTTACTAAGAAATTGCCATCTGATACTCTTTATTTCTTCCCAGAGATCAATGTTTTCTTCTTGTATCATTTCCCTTCAGACTAAAGAAATTCTGTTAGCATTTCTTATATTGAAGTTCTGTCAGCAATGAATTCTCTTAGATTCCTTTAATCTGAAAGTGTTTTTATTTTACTTTCCTTATTGAAAAATAATTTTTTGTTGGCTATTGAGCTCTGGATTGCCATGTTTTGTGTTGTTTTGTTTCCTTTCAGCACTTTGGAGATGTCATTCACTAAGTCTTCTGGTCCTTATATTTTCTGATGAGTAGTCTGAGCTCATTAGAATTGCTGTTCTTTCATATATAATGTGTCATTTTTACTCTGGATGTTTTCAAGATTTTCTCTTTGTGCTTTTAAAATCCATTTACTGGGCGCCTGGGTGGCTCAGTTGATTGAGCAGCTGCCTTCAGCTCAGGTCATGACCTCAGGGTCCTAGGATGGAGTTCCATGTTGGGCTCCCTGCTCAATGGGGAGCCTGCTTCTCCCTCTCCCTCTGACCATCCCTGTCCCTGCTTGTGAGCATGCACACTCTAATATTGATAAAAACCTTTTTAAAAATCCATTTACTACGATGTAAGTAGACATGATTTTCTTTATATATATATTATATTTATAGGTTGTTGAACTTCCTGAATGTGTAAATTTTGTCCTTCACCAAATTTGGGAATTTTGGTTAATTTCTATTTATATGTGTTCAAGTTCTCCATTCTGCCAATGAAGTCCATTATTTCAAAAAAATCTCAGACACTCTATTATTTCAGTTCTAGTATTTCCATTTGGTTCTTTTCATATGTTCTATTTCTACAGTGAGAATTTTTGTCTTTTCACTTATGACGAGTCTATTTTCCTGTGCCTTGGTGGACATAATTAGAAGAGCTCACTTCAAGTCTTTCCTGACAATTTCATCACCTGATATATCTTGTAGTTTATGTCTGTAAATTACTGTTTATGATTAACGTTTCCTCGGTTTGTTTGCTTGTTTGTTGTTGAATCATTTTGAGCCATATCCTAGACAGGATGGATGTGATATTGGCGGGGGGCGGGGGGGGGGTCCTCTGGATATGGCAATATTTTTCTGAATGTTGATTATTTGGTTTTAGTGAGCAGACTTGGTTATATTCAGACTAAAAACAGCCTCACCTTAGGTTCCCTGTACCAGGTCACAGCTACAACCTGCCTGCAGGCTAAGTCTGTAAAACCAGAAAATTCACCCATGCCTTTTTCCAAGTCTTAACTCCTCTCCAAAATTTGCCTGCCTTTTTTTTCATTTTCCAGAGTCTTTGCTGTTGATGCTGTTGTTGTTGTATTTTGCCCATGTCTATAGTCGTGTGACTCTTCTCTTAAGACCTCCTTTCATCCTACTGGCAGCAGAAACCCCTGGGAGCTTGCTCTTCAAATCCTAAATAATCCCTACAAATAAGGTGTAAATATGTGGTAGGGAAGGGAGTAAGATGTTATGTTATAAACATATCAATAATGTGTGAGTCTTCTCATAAAGTGGTATGAAAATGTCAAGGTTGGGGAGAAAATAAGAATGTTTGTCAGGGATGTCCAATAAATACTAGCCTTGCGGGTCCATTTCGCTTCCATGTAGGAGCCGTGCAATTACTTCTAGAATAACTTACTTGTTTTAGGTATTAAAAAAATGTAGCAGATGTTGGTGCCCTATTCAACCTGCAAAAGCCAACCCCCACATTTCTTTGCCTACTGTGCCCACATGCACAGCAGACTGGGAGAGATGAGTCATTAAAGCTTACAGGAATGTCACTGAAAGACTGGTTTCCCTGGGTGCACAAACACCACAGCTCACTCGCCTGGGGCGCTAACTCTGCAGCATCTGCTTTCTACCAATGTTTTTCAACCCATAAGTTATGAGGTACCAGTTTTTTGTTCGTTTCTAACCAATGTTTTCATAAAATACAATAAAAACTAATGTGTATATCATGGCAATATCAACCTGCTGTAAGAGTTTATAAACATTGGGGGAGCCTGGATGGCCTGATTGGTTAGATGTCTAACTCTTGATTTCAGGTCAGGTCATGACCTCAGGGTCATGGATTGGACCCCATATTGGGCTCCACACTCAGTGCAGAATCTGCCTGAGATTCTCTCTCACCCTCTAACCTCTGCCCCTGCCCCCCCCCCTCAAATAAATAAAATCTTTTTTTAAAGTCTATAAATGTCTGGACTTATTGTTGACTGGCAACAAATGGTTTATAAAGTAGCACCAGTTACAGTTGCTCACTGTAGTAACTGGCTTCATAAACACAGGCTTTATTGGCTTTATTTCCTTCCCTGTCTCACTTCTCCACTTCCCTACTGGTGTTTTCTGGGATCACCTCCCAAATAAACTACTTCTTCTCAAATGCTTGCCTCCGGTCTGCTTCTCTGGAGAAGAATCCAACCTAGTCATGAGAAAATCCAGCTATACTATTAAATATAACACTAATTGGAGTGGTTAGTACTGAGTCAATAAACAAATTAAAATGTTCTCTTTTACTCAATGAAAAAGAAGCTCATAAACTTTAGATGTTAAGCCACTGACTAGAAGAATCTTTGAAGTAAAAAGAAGAAAGAAACTAAAAACAAACGTGACTCAGACCCATAATTTCATTCCAAAGTGGGACAAAATCTGATCTCAGAATTCTGATTATATGCTGCTACCATCCATCTGGTGAAAGGATGCCATTTTCTTTGTGAGTCAAGTGATTTGATGATTTCTTTCATAATGTCACTCTAGGGCCATCAAAACAATAACTGTTTTTTTTCCCTTTGGCTTAAAAAGTGACTTGTAATTGAACATGAAATGTTTCTACATCGGTTAAAATAAACACAGTCCCTTCCTTTTTGTCCTAAAATGACCTCCTTTATCCTGATGCTTGGCTATAATCCTTCATTTGGGAAAAGAATGAACTTAAGGGCCAGAGGAAAAAAATATATATAATCTAATTTGGGTTTGAGTTTTTAGAGGAAGAGTGCCCAGGATGAGTTATTGGCATGGAAGCTATCCTCTTCTTAGTAATGATGTGTATTATATAAGAAAACTCAGCAAGAATTCAGCATCATGTAATGGAAATTATATGGCTTTTGAGTTTTAATCCGGACTGCTCTGGCTGGAATTCTGATCTTGCCAGTTACTAAGTATGTGATGTGTGCAAGTTTCTGTAATGGATTCAGTGACTGTATCTATCTCTTAGGGATATTGGAATTTAAATAATACAATGATGTATTTGAAAATATCTGGCTCCTTCGAAGACATAAAGAAGTAAAAAATTATTCCAATGCCTAGTTCAACTCTGATTTTTAGAGCTGGAGAAAAGCACATGAGAGAGAAAATATCACATGATATTGGGGGTTGAGGAGGAGTATTCCAGCAAAGGTGAGAACAGTGTCATGTTGCTTATCATTGTTGCTACCAGATAAAATCTGCCAATCCAAATTCCCTTTTCTCTTATAACCAGAAGGGACCTAGCCTGAATCGAGTACAGTGCATTGAACAGAAACCTCTCTGGCTTTCTTTGTGCTCTGTGGAATGAAATGAAGCTCGAAAAAAAGAAAATCAAACTAATGTTGGCTGCATATGAGGCCACAAGGACACTCAATGTAACCATATCATAAATCATCAAAGAAAAATGCCAGGGAAGATCTATGCTTGTAGGACAGCGTGCCTCATTTAATATATCTAATGCTGCCGTAATAGCGACTCGTTGTTCCCCCCCTCTTCCTTTGTTCAGTGGTAATCGTCCTTCTGCTGGACCATTCATCTCTTGCTGAGTTGTCTCCTGACTAGGAGATGTGTACTACTGGCCCTGAGTTATGGGTTCTCAGCCTGGAAAAACCTACGTTTCAGTTGGGTAGTGTTCAAAGTTAAAGTGAAGAGCAACCAAAAGTGCAGAAGGAGGAAAAATGACCCTTGGCAAAACTGAATGTTGATAAAAATACCTTCACTTCTTGCTGTGTTTCTTTAATGAAGAATAAATAATGAAAGAACCAGTTTTGGAGAATAATGAAAAGAATATGATGCTAGTGACCTAAAAAGTCATAAGGATGCCAATGTAAGGACCCGATGCACTATTTTACAGCCCATCTACAATCATTACTGGGTCACAGTGAAATCTTCATTGCATAGTTTGAAGCTAGCAAATTAAAATGATCAATTATATTTTCACCTGAAGTCGGTGTCCTAAAAACAATATACAACCCACGAAATTCCTTGGGATTTTTGGCAAATCCATTAGGACTACTCACAGCCATGAGGCAGTACTGAAACTTTAAAAGCTTTAGTCCTTCTCAAGTTGGTAACCTAAATCTCCCACTGGAGATCTCTTCACGCACAAAAGAGATTAACAGGTTTAGCTGAGAATTGGAGAGAAAAGAAATGAACAAAATACAAAGGCTCAGCCCAAAAGAAAATTATGTGTGAGTAAAAATAGAGTAAGTAGCATTAGTATTCTAATACTTGACTTTACACACTACTTACGAACCCTTCAGAAATAAACACAGAAAGAAACATTCCAAGAGCTTGAGGGATCCAGTGTAAGCCTACAAAAGGGAGAGAAAAAAATTAAAAGCTAAGAACAGAAAGAATTACAAGAGGATTAGGTAAGCACCCAGGGTAGAAGCAGCAGGTATAATAAATATCTTTCTTGATGAGGTGCGCAGTCAAACCTTTTCATTGATTTGTAGCTACAACAGCAAGATGGATTTCCTTATTCTCATGCACAGCAGCATGTGATACAAAGATAAAACCCAACTTTTTAGAGACTAGAACACACACCATCTACCCAGAGCATTCACTTTATCTTCCGAAGGGCTGGGGCAACAGCAGCAGAAAGCCAAGCCATACTCTGAGGATCTGAGGCAATTCAAGGTCCCTTTAAATTTCATACAACAGCTCCTGATTTTTTGACTATTTAAGTGCTTCCATCCTAATTCTCTTTTCCTGTCTGGTTGAGTCCGTTTAAAATGACAGTGGAGTTAATCTTCACAAGTCAGAACCTGCACTCTGCAAGGAGTGTGACCTAGAGTTTAATGCTTACTCTTGGCCCCCTCTCTTCTTTTCAAAGACACACCTGACCCCCCTGGTTGGAAAGCCAAAGCCAGCGAGGGAATTCCTTCTGTCCCCTGAGGATGGAAGCAGAGCATTGAGCTTTGTTACTGGTAACTTGTAGCTGTAAGACTCCCAGCCTGCTGTAGGATCCTGAGGGACCAAATTCAACGAACCTCCAACTAGACAGCCCTACTTGGGTGGCACTTGGGTGCAAAGGTCAGCCCCTTGGCCTTGTCTGCCACTAAAATGTTTATAATAAGTTCAGTTGCATGCATTACCTTCAGGCCACAAGTTTGCATTTGCTTTCTTGTTCCGATGATGTGGCGGTTTCCAACTTCATGTAGAAAGTCCTGTCTCACAGGCTATGCTTTTTGGCACATCCTAGTTAGTGTGACATTAACACAGAGGTGAGACTCTGGAGAAGCTCCGTTTGGGCAAGTCGGAGACCTGAGGATGGAACTGAGGCTTTAGAAAGAACTGAGATCAGCACAAGAGTGGTATTTCTGTGCCCTAGATCTGGCCTTTCACTCTCAAACAGGAGCCTTATAGAAGGAGCATAAGGAACAGTTGTGGGAGCATAAAGCAGCATCCCATAGAAGTTTTCTCCAGTTTCTTGGGTCACTTGCTCTATCCTTCGAGCAATCTGGCCATGTGCCTCATACTGAGCCAGGATAGGTGATTCTTGTGAGACTGCGAGGGGCAAAGGTTTAATTCAGTGCTGTAGCATTTCTCTCCTTAGATTTAGCCACCCAGTGTAGCAGGAACCTCCTTGCCAAGTATTCAGAAAAAATGATACAGCTGAAAGCCAGGTGCTTCCAGTACTAATCATTTGTTTGTGTGCCTCTTATAGACTTCTCTACCCAAAGAGCTAATCCAGACAGCTGTGATGATTAAAAGACCGCTGTACCAGCCTCCACCATAGAGATGGACAGGGTGATGATAAGGACAACAAATGGCCAACAGAGAAAAAATTTAAGACAGCCTAACTTCTTGGCCTTGGAGGGTTAACAGAGAGAAAGACTGATGCCTCTGAAACTAGTCCAGAAAAGTTGGGGAGGTCCAAAGAGGATATAGGTTAAAGTAAGGGTGTTTCAGTTAGTGGTATGAGGAGGAGAAGAGAATGGAGTCCTTCGACAGAACATCATGGGCTTTAAGGTTGCATCAATCTGGGTCCAAGTGCTGGCTGAGCCATGTCTTGGCCATGTCATTTTTTTTAAACTAGGCTCCATGCCCAGAGTGAAGCCCAACACAGAGTCTGAACTCATAACCCTGAGATCAAGACCTGAGCTGACACCAAGAAATGCTTAACCAACTGAGCCACCCAGGTGCCCCTTGGCTGTGTCATTTAAAACAAATTACCTAACATCTCTAACTTTAAGTTTCTTAATCTGTAAATTGGGGCTGATTATACCAACTGCATAGTGCAGGTGTGAGGAATGACACGGATGACACATACAGGTTAGCTAGGATTACAGAACTGGTGCCAGGGAAGGGATGAGGAGTACCTAAGCAGAAATACACATTAACCTAATGGGGTCAGAGGCTACAACACTGAGAGAAAACCTCTAAATTTTTGTTAAAGATTTTATTTATTTATTTGAGAGTGTGTGTGTGTGTGTGTGAGGGAGCACAAGCAAGTGAAGGGGAAGAGGGAGAGGGAGAAGCAGACTCCCTCCTGAGCAGGGAGCCCAGTGGGGCTCAATCTCAGGACCCTGTGACCAATGACCTGAGCTGAAGTCAGGCACCTAACCCACTGAGCCACCCAGGCACTCCAAACTTTTATAATTTATAGTGAGGCCAATTAAGAGTGAGCCTTAGACACCTAGCCAAAGAGTTTGGTATGGAGTAGGGAATCTCCAAGATTCACAATTATGTGGATAATATCATAAAAGAAATGTTTTTGAATGTTAGGCTGGAGGGATAAATAATAGTAACCAACCTTTTATGAGCACTTACTATGTACCAGGTACCATTTTAAGTGCTTTAAGCATTATCTCCTTTAATGGTATTATAGAGGAACAGCAGAGAGAGCTAAGGCTCTCTCTCTCAGGGAGAGCTAAGACGCCATGGGAGGAATACAGTGGTGGGGGATGTGGGGCTTGAGCAGCATGGTGGGAAAGAGAGAGAGGGAGAGAGTGAAGAGAGAGAGGGAGGGAGAGCTGGAGAAATATGGTACACTTGGAATAAGGACAAAAGAGAGGGGAGGGTCACATGTGATCAATACCATGGGCTAGACAGCATTAATTCCTCAATCAAGACAAAAAGCCATGGAGCGCAGAAGTTGTGCTTAAGAGAACTTACCACTGACAGGCCCCTGTTTTGTCAACCTTGATTTACTTCTTCAGCCCCCCTCTACTGTCTAGCTTTGCGCACCCCTATCTGTGCCACTACTCTAAGGAATCCAGTAGGATCTCTCGCAATTTCTTGACAATGTGCACGTGCTTCAAGGCCTTGGCTATTCTTTTAAATCTCTTATGTTCTTTTACTCACCTCCAAAATTGATAGTTGCTCTTTTGATTTTTTTAATTTCCACCATACCTTCAGGCACTAGTTCTACAGAGTATACACAAAAACTCCAAAGAGGAAAAATGCTACAGAATTCGTGGGGGAAACCACTGAACTAAGATTATTCCCGGCATTCTAGAATGAGAGATAATTAAAAGTTGATACTGCAGTTTAGAAAGAGAGTGAGGTGGGAAAAAATGTTTCTGAGCTGAGAGAAACATTCTGGGCTTCTCATTGCACAGTAATTCTTTTATAGAAAAGGCACACGGGGCCAAAAATAGAGGCTTGTCCCCGAATATGTGACAGACCCTTCCCAAGTGACAAGATGGGCCATAATTTTAATGAACGTTGTGACACACCCATCAATTATCCTCGGATGTGAATGTGACCATGTGAGGGTGCAAAAGCAGGAGAGTGGGTAATTTCAGTCCACGGATTCCTGCACACCTATCTGCCGTTGTCAAGCTTCTAAATGACCTACACTGGGTCAAATTAATTTAATGTTTAAAAAGAATGTCACCTGCATATTCAAAACACCTTTCGTTTAGAACCGCACAGAGAAAATTACAGAGCAACCCACAGCAAAATATGGCATTGGAGCAGAGCAGTGGAGAAAGTGAGAGGGAACACACCTTGGTGTTCAGAGCTATGGAAGTTAAAAACCAAACCGGCGATGCAAACTTGTGTTGTCATGGAAACCTGATGCAATTGAAGGGCCAGGAAAGCCATGGCTTAGCTGGATCCATACAGAGGCTCATTGCTAATCAGAACAATTAGAATTATCTGGCCAGATGACTCTAAGAAATGAGTAACAGAATTAGTGATAAGTCTAAAAATTACAACAACGGGGGCACCTGGGTGGTTCAGTGTTTGAGTATCTGCCTTTGGCTCAGGGCATGATCCCAGGGTCCTGGGATCAAGTCCTGCCTTGGGCTCCCTGTGGGTCACCTGCTTCTCCCTCTGCCTATGTCTCTGCTTCTCTCTGTGTCTCTCGTGAATAAATAAATAAAATCTTTAAAGAAATAAAGAAATAAAAATTACGACAACAATGACAACAACAAGATCTGAATAATGAAAGTAAGGAAATGAGTACTGGCATAGGTAGAGTGGAACAGAAGAATAGACAAGAAAAGAGAAAATTAGGATGAGTAGGATGTTCTGGTAAAAAATCCAGGATATGAGTAAAATTGTGTAGTAAAGGAGGAAAATCGTAGAACAAGAGAAGAACATTCTTCCATTATGGTATTAATCATACCATAATGTATTAATTGCTACTATATTTCTCTCCCTACAGATGAGGAGCTTCTTTAGATAAAGAGTCTGCGGCTGTATTTATCATTCCCTTCCCCCTGCCCAACCACGGTGTTCAATCAATATTTGGTGAATGGTAATAATTGCTACTGTTTATTTAGAAGGGACAGTGGCACAGTTGCTCTAGCAAGTTGTATTAATTTGCTAGGGCTGTTGTCATAAAGTAGACCAGGCAGGGTAGCTTAAATAGCAGAGATTTATCTTCTCACCATTCTGGAGGCTAGCTGTCCAAGATGAAGCTGTTGGCAGTTTGATTTCTCCAGAGGCCTCTCTCCCTGGCTTAGAGTTAGTTGCCTTGTCGCCGTGTCCTCACTTGGCCTTTTGTATGTGTGCACATCCTTGGTGTCTCTTTTTCTTCTTATAAGGACATTCCATCATACTAGCAGAGCTGCCTAACTTAGTCACCCCTTTGAAGACCTTATCTCCCAAAATGATTACATTCTGGAGTAGGAGGGTTGTGACATCAACAAATGGCTTTTAGGGAGACATAATTCAGTCCATGATACCAGCTTATAGTTTATATCATGGGATTCGTTGCCACAATATTAGTATAGCTTTTCTGTAGGAGAGGCCATCGAATCCCAGAAAAGTTAGGTAAGCAGACAGTGGTCCCACAGTTCGGAAGGGGCAAAATGGGGATTTAAACCCAATTGACTGACCTCAAAGCCCAGTTCTTTACAAAGCACTCCAAAGAAGGAATGAAATTGGTAATGAAGTTAGTATTACCATCATCATCAGGCTAACCACTTGGTTTGGTCAAGCAATTTGGACCCTCTAGGCTCAGTTTGTGTCTTAAATGATCCAGCTCTATTTGCTCCCTCAGTCAGGATTGGGTAAATTCTTCCAATGTCTCTCCATGAAAGGCTAGAGATCAAGGGCTCCTGAGAAGATAAACAAGGACACATTGAAGCCAGCCTCACACAGTACAAAGCATGATGTAGAAATCCAAGCAAAGACCAGATGATCTTTTTACCCCCTCAGAACCTGTGCTCTTACAGTGATAAAAACATGCTCTATTGCTGTTTTCGCTTGCTTTGATGTGCTTTTAAAATCGAAGAGATCTTTGTCCATTATGAACTCTGTTGACTTCTTCCTGCTCATTCAAATGGAATATCTCTAGAATTAAGTGCAAAATTGCAGTGTGTTTTCCTGAATTAAAACAGAGAGAGAGGAAAACATTCCAATGCAATCCACATGATTATCCTACTAAAGAAGTGGTGGTGATTTTTTTTCCCATTGCTAGAGATTTAGCCACCCCCCCAAGGAAATCAGGCACTCACAGGGCCTCTCCCAACTGAACAGGACTTAAGAGGGTCACATTTATCAACTGACTCAGAGAGATAAGGTGGCAGCTGACAGATCCAGTCTCAGCCCTTAACCATAATGTCCTTTGCTCTCCATTGTGTTTGTGTATTTCTCAACTAGAACAAACCCATCTGTGGAACCCCTCCCCATGGGGAACAAAAGGTACAAGAGGTACAAAAGGTACAAAGGTACAAAAGCATAAAGTTTCTCCTGCAGGCTTATAGGAGCCTAATGTTCATAGATTAATTGGGGGTCCATAATATTGGGCCACCTGGACCCCCACAGCCCCCTGCATTGTTCTTGATTCAATCAGCAGACCCTACCAACTAACAGAACATGTTCTTGGGATTCTCATCCTGACTCTTAGGGCTCTTTACTGTCTGTGGCTTCTCTGTCCACTAGATTCTCACATGGGCTCCAGCGCCAGCTTCCTGGAGCACAACTGCAAAGGACCCAAGAATTTTCCTCAAATTAATGGCACCATAGCTAAATGGAACTGACCTAACTGAACTCTCTGGGGATGGATATGCCCCCTCATCCAGCGAGACAGTTTGAAAAATCAGTAAATTCTAGCCATTCCTAAAAAAATGATCTTCCTACCTTGCAACTCATGGCACGTGACACTCAATGAAATGTAGTGAGGCTCTGTTATAAAGCATCTTGCCATGGAGGGGGTTATGTTACAGACAAGGCCACACAAAGTAACACTCAAAGTCACCTGGAGAATAGTGACTTGGGTCAGATAGAAGCAAAGAGAGAGGTGCCAAAGGGGAAACAGGGAAGCTTCCAAGGTAATTCTATAAACTCCAGCATTTACTGAACCTAAGCCATGTTTCAGGCAATATGCCACCGTCCAGCTCAGTGCTATGTCAATTATGCACGGTCCCTCCCTAGTTGCCGGTTAGGGTGCCCTTAGATGCTTAAAAAGAAATCTTTGAAGTTCCAACAAATTATTCCATTCCAAATTTATGAGTTATATGAGAAATATATATGTACATATACACACATATTCAAGTGTCTGTATACATTGTGTAGAATTCAATTTTTTGTTTTAGAAGTCAATTTTGTTTAAAATACTATACTTTTTTTTGAAGATTTTATTTATTTATTTGAGAGAAAGAGAGAGAGCACAAACAGGGGGAGCAGCAGAGAGAGAGGAAGGAGCAGGCTCCCCACTGAGCAGGGAGCCTGATGCAGGTCTCAGTCCCAAGACCCCAGGATCATGACCTGAGCCAAGGGCAGACTCTTAACTGACTGGGCCACCCAGGTGCCCCTAAAGACTATACTTTTTTTTTTTTTTTAAACCAGTTCAGGTCTTATGGTTAAGGAAGACAGAGTGGAAACAGAGCAATAGTTTGATCCTTCCCGTTTTGTAAGAGAAAGGGAGGATGATGCATACATGAAGACGGAAGTTCTTCAGAGCAAGAGAGAGCCTCTTGCTTTTCTCTCACCGCAGGTTTGACTTCGACTCCCAAAGGGCTCAAATTCTGCACGTGACAAATAGAACAGGAGCAATTAAATAATTACTGTGTCTGCAAGCTCTGCACAGACAAGGTGAAATGCGAGGCATCAGAGGCACGATATCAGAAAACAGCTCTTGCAGAAATTATAAGGTACATCCTGGCTTTTGTCATCCTGTCCCAGCTACGAGAAGCGACTCTCACTAACCTCAGAGAGAAAGCAAGATGAATGCCACTCCTGGTGGCAGGGCCCAGCCGGGGCCTCTTAAAACAAGCCAAGAAGCCACTTCATGGAGAAATGAAAGTTCCTCTCTACAGCCCCTGAAGAGGGACTATTAATGCTTTTCTGGTTCTGACACACATGTTCTCTTCTCAAGAGTTCATTTCAATCCTTACTGCTCCTTTCCTCATTTTTCTTCCCTGCCAAGAAGGCTGGATGTTTTAAAAGTCATTTTGTCCTGAAGTTAAAGAACTGTCTCATCCCCAGTTTTTCCTCACTTGTCTTGTGTTGTCATCTCTCTTCAGCAAGGTGTGAGCAGTAAACATGAAAAACATAACCAGGACTATTACAGGTGAGCTTTTTTAGTTTAAACGGATCTCACTTTTAAAAGTGGCCTTTCTCAAGGGTAATAATTGGATGGATGGCGTTAGAATTATCTGGGGGTTATTATTTTATATAACAGCCTTATGGAGAGGCCATCCATGTATCGTACGTTTTACCTCTTTAAAGAGCACAACTCAGTAATTCTTAGCATCTTCAGAGTGGTGTGGCCATCATATGATCAATTTACAACATTTTCATCATTCCTAAAAGCCCCTACCCATTAGGATCACTCTCTAACCTCCTCAGCTCCAAGCAACAACTACCACTAATCTTTCCATCTGTATGATTTTGCTTATTTGGGACATTTTATGTAACTGGAGTCATAAAATATGTAGTCTTTTGTGACTGAGTTCTTTCAGCACAGTGTTTTCAAGGTTGATCTATGTTGCAGCATGGATTAGTAATGCCTGCCTTTCTTTCTTTCTTTCTTTCTTTCTTTCTTTCTTTCTTTCTTCCTTCCTTCCTTCCTTCCTTCCTCCCTTCCTCCCTTCCTCCCTTCCTCCCTTTCTTTCCTCTACCCTCAGGGTGGGCCTCGAACTCACAACTCTGATATCAAGAGTCATATGCTCTACCAACTGAGCCAGGCACCCCTGCATTTCTTCCAATTGCCAAATAAGATGCCATTGTTTAGATCTCTCAAATTTTTAATCCATTCATCAGTCGTTAGACATTTGGGTTGTTTTCACTTTGGGGCTTTCCATGAATAATAAGGCTGCCATGAACATTTGTGTACAAGATTTGTTGCAGACATTATTTTCAATTCTGTTGGGTACCTATCTAGGAATGGAGTCACTGGCTCCTCTGGTAATGCTACATGTAACCCATTGATGAACTTCCAGACTATTTCCAAAGTGGCTGCACCATTTTGAATTCCAGCAGCGGTATGTGAAGAATCTAAATCTTCCACATTCTTGCTAACACTTGTTATTAGCATCTTTTTCAAAATCACCAGCCTAGTAGGTACAAAGTGGTATCTCACTGTGGTTTTGATTTGCTCTTCCCTGATGGTTGGGATTATGGTTAAAAGTGCATACTTCTGGGCTAAGGCCTGACTTCAAATTAGAAGCAATTGAGTCTGCATTTTACTGAGACTTTTTTGTCAATTATTTTATTCCTGCATAATAAATATTTATCATCTCTCACAGTCCCTGTGGGTCAGATATTTGGGAGAGGCTTGGTTGAGTATTCTTGGTTTGGTATCCCATAGGGTTCTGTTAGATACCATCCAGGGCTACAGAAATTTGAAAGGTTAGCTTGGACTGGAAGATCCCCTCCCAGGGTCTGCTTCATGGGCCTGAAGTTTGTGGAATCACACAGGACACCTGATATACTTAGTTGGTGTGCTGCTAATGCTATCTTGCAACTCTTGATAACTTACTGTCTTTGAATCTGTGTTTTGTAAGTTGAGTCCAGGAAGATAAGAAAACATGTATTTGTGTAATATGTGTGTCTATGTTCCCTTGGGCCCTATTTGCATGTGACAATTGCAATACCCATGAGCACAAAATCTCAGTGAACCTTGAATATATGAAAATTCACTGTGACTCAAAGAAAGTGCAAGGTAAACATATTGTATGTTGGGCTAATGGAGGTACTGACAGTCCAGAGAGGCCACACTTTCTGTTAGCACCCAGCCTTGCTGTGAACACAGAGAAGACTGAGTTTGGCCTCAAGGTGAAAAAGGGAAAGAGAGGAGAGAGAAAGCTGGTAAGATGGCCAAAAGTGTGTAGTGCACCTCCCTCATTTCCTTTGAACTCTCTAGGAAAGCTACCAAACCCACCAGATGCATTGTGGGAGTGAGTCTTTTTTATAGCGGATATGGTTGGGGGCAGGGGTGGGGGAGACAACACCAGAGGGTGCAGGTATATGAGCCAGAGGGGACCCAAAGGAATTGAAGATTTCACGAAATCATGGGGGAAGATTTGGGACTGCCACTGACCATGGAATGGGGAGGACTGAGTTTGAGATTTTCATACCTCAGTTTATATTTGGGTTTTACTTATAAATTCTGCATGTGGGACAAAAGGTATAGCTCCTCAATTCCAAGTGTGTAATATCTCCTTATCATTTATCTCCTATGCTTACACATCCTTGCGATGACAATTCTGTAAGACATATATTCCTGGGTCTTTATGAGGCATATGCAAATGATGCTTATTTTCTAAATAGAAAAAGTTAAGATATCCCACATTCTGAATTCAGTGTGCCATGTTGCTTGGGTGTCCATGAGATTGCAAGTTTGGGTGGCTGTTAGAAGCAGATTTGGGGGGTGCCTGGGTGGCTTATTCGGTTCAGCATCTGCCTTCTGTTCAGATCATGATCCTGGGGTCCTGGGATTGAGCCCTGCATTAGGCTCCTGGCTCAGTGGAGAGTCTGATTCTCTCTCTCTCCATCCCTTATGCTATCTCTCATCTCTGTCTTTCAAGTAAATAAATAAAATCTTAAAAAGAAGAAGAAGAAGAAGAAGAAGAAGAAGAAGAAGAAGAAGAAGAAGAAGAAGAAGAAGAAGAAGGAGAAGAAGAAGAAGAAGAAGAAGATCTGAACCAGGTTTCACAATGTGGAGTCTAACTGAAATTCATTGATCTCCAATCTCAGTGTGAGCTAAACTGAGGGACAGAGAGAAGTGGGGAGGCCTTGCTGGGGCTGTGGGAGAGCTGCTGGAAGCTAAGGTCAACATGAAACACTGGCATGTGAGGATTCTGAGGCAAAGGGAAGAGAGAATAGACTGCTGAGGTCTGTAGGTGAAGCTGCTCCTGAATCCTGGCATGACTTGCCCTGCAGCCCACCATCATTCGCTAATTGGCGGAATTTCCTCATTGGTCTGCGGGCTCCATTGAAAGCCCACTGCGGGAGCAAACCTGCTCGTCAAAGCACCGGCTCCCGTGATGCAGTGGCTCTTCAACCTGAACAGCCTTTGTGCCTGGAAACAAGTGAGGGCACCGGGTGCTGTGCAAAGCCAGATCATCAAGGCCCAGCATTCAATGAGGCAAAGGATCTTACCTCCATTCAGTAGAGTCTCACTGACAAGCCCCTGCTTTGTTGTTTCAGATGATGGGCAGAAAAACAACCACACCGCAGCCCTGAACAAGAAGCTTTTCTTCTTGTAAACACAAATTGAAAGAGTCTATTTCTTAGAAAGAAAACTGCTCTGGCAGCTTGCAATGCATTTCAGAATCAGTGGGTGATTTGTTAGGGAGCAACATTCACTATTATTTTAGTCTCTGTTGCATTTAGGTGACTATTTGACTCTGTACATATTTTTAATGTAATTACACATGTGCTTTGACCTCCAGTCCCATAGAACTCAACATGTACTTTGGCTTCCAGCCTCATCCACCCTATTGTTTACTCACTCCTTAGGTTTGGATGGCCAAAGGGCATCTCAAACCAAACACATCTAAAACCATTCTGTTGCTCAGGCCTGTGATCAAGCCTTGTATTCTGCTCTTGACCAACCTTTGTGTGGAAGGATCCTCACCAAGACATCTGCATGCCTTACTCCCCTAGGTGACTCATGTCTCTGGTCAAATGTCACCTTATCAGACAGGCCTTCTAGGACCACCCTCTGTCCCCTACCCTGTCATTTTCTCCTGTTACCTATACTATTTTTCCATAGCATTAGCACCCTAGGAGAAGTTCTATATTTGTCTATTTACTTCTTGTCCATCTTCTCTTACTAAGATGTAAGCTCTTTGAGGATAAAGCCATTCTTTTACTCATTGTTACATGCATAACACAGGAAGGTACTTATACAGAGTAGGTTCTCAAAGAATATGAGTTGAATCAACTAATGAACAAATAAGTAAAATAATTGGTTGCATGGAGATCCAAAAGATGATTATCCAGGGTTTACCTGCTGACAAATTGAAGCCGTGCTCTGAGGAGGCACAGCAGATGAAATTTAAAGGGAATCTCCTCAGAAGAATGTTTACATCATGATTTCTTAGAGTGTTTTCTCTCTGCCTATTCCTAAATCTAAAGGAAAAAATATAACATCATATTCAAGAAACATTTATTGAGCATTTGCTCTGTGCATGGTGTTATGAGGGATATAAATGTAATGTAGATATGTTTTTTTTTCTTTCAAGGATATTGCAATTTTACACATTACCACACTATTCTACTGTAGTGAAAAATCCTCAAATGTCTTACTGTTCCATTTAGCAAAAACAAATTATAATCAAGCAATTACTTCAGTGTCATATTAAAAAATGAAACCTATACCGTAAATAATTCAAACAATACAGAAAGGTATACAAAAGAAAGCAATACATCACTTCGAATACTAACACCACAAATAACCAGCGTTACTGGGTGAACAATCTACATAGACCAAAGAAATCACAGATGATGTATAAAAAAGGAAAGAAATTGGTGGATAAAAATGAGATAAGGCTATACCAGGAATTTTGAAAATGAGAAGTGATTCATTTTCCTTGATTCAACAGAATAAAAAGAACATGAAGTAATGTGGAAAGAATTGTTAATTTGTATAAAAATCTTTCTTCACCATATTGATTTTTTAAAAATCAGGAAGAACTTGCATCAGGAAGACCACTGAGATGTTAGGGGTGGGGGTGGGGCGCGGTGTGCGTAGTTAGTTCATTGCTGACAATGCCCTGCTACGAAATAGCAGGAACATTGGTGCTGCACACCGCCCCCAACCATACCTGCCATTTGTTGTGTTTTCAGTTTCAGTTGGTTGTTGGGGGTGGTGGGGAGATTGGTCAGAGTTTATAACAGTAGCTTCCTGTTCAGTGACCATGGTGTTCCCACTTGTTATTCTTTGTTCCATGTTAAATGGATTCAGTGCTCTTTACAATGATTTCCAGATATCTGAATTTTCTTTTTTAAGTTATAGTTACTTAGGTAATCTCTACACCCCATGTGGGGCTCGAGCTCACAATCCTGAGATCAAGAGTTGCATGCTCTTCTGACTGAGCCAGCCAGGCACCCATTCCCCCAAAACCTGATGTCTTTACTCCATCTCTAGCTGGCTGGATTTGGGCATCCAGTAGATTTTTTTTCCTACTCATGAGTGCTGTTTCTAGACTTCTTTCATATTTGAGAATTCCTCTTGTCTTTGAACTTGAGTGGCAATAGGACTGGGCCAAACTTTTCTTTCTCAAACGACTGTGTGGCAATTGCTGCACTGCCTCTGATAGTGAATTCTGCTGAGATGTCTAAGAACAACTCGGTATTTTCTCTCTCTCTCTCTCTTTTTTTTCTTTTTTTTTTTTTTTTTACTTCAGAAATATTTTTTTTTCCTTTTTGATAAACTTTATGGTTCAGAGGATTTTGAGGTTCCCAGCAAAATTGAGTGGAAAGTATAGAGGGTTCCCATATACTCTCTGCCCTAACAGACCCACAAGCCTCCCCATTATCAGCCTCTCCTGGGTGGTACATTTGTTACAGCTGATGAACAGGTACAGACACACCATATCACCCAAATCCATGGTTTGCATTAGGGTTCACTCTTAGTGTCGTACATTCTATGGGTTTAGACAAATGTATAATGACATGTATCTGCCATTATCGTTTCAAATACATATATAGTTTCAAATACACATATATTTTATATATAATATAGTCCCACTATATGTACATTTTATATAGTATAACTCTATATCATTACAGAATAGTTCCCCTACCCTGAAAATCCTCTTTTCCCTGCCCTGTTCTTTCTTCTCTCCCCTCTAGACCCTGGCAACCACTGAACTTTTTACTGTCCCCATGGTTTTGCCTTTTCTGGAATGTCAAATACTTGGATTCATACAGTGTGTAGCCTTTTCAGATTGGCTTTTTTCTTTTGGTAATTACATTTAAGGCTCTTCTAGTCTGTTCATATCTTTTTATTGCAAAATAATGTCTTTCTTCGTTTTTAAACAATTTCATCAAGGGTATCTGAATGTTACAATTCTCTATGTCTTTTTTCCTTGCTATAATGTGTGACCTCTAAATTTTAGGATTGTAATATTTGGCACATGGAAACATGGTAATAAAATAAACTCATCTAAATTTTCCACCTCACCAAAGATCAGAATTTTTCCAGAATCACTGCTCCTATCAATACTCTTCTCTACTATCTCAGCCCATTGTCTATCTTATGGAGATACACACTGGCTTGAATTTTGTGTTTATCATTCTCTTGCTTTGTATAAGGAAGTTTTCCCATATAATCATAAATACATCCCTCTAAACTATATGTTGTTTAGTTTGGTGTGTGGGTTTTTTGTTTTATAGAAATGAATTTATAATATATAGCCTTCTAGAACTTGTTTTTTCATGCACTATTATGTCTTTAAGAGCTATCCATCTGTTTGCATAATATTCCATTGTGTGAATATGACCTAATTCTATTCTCCTGTAGAGAGGCATTTATGATGTTTCCAGTTTGTTCTTTTAGAGACAGTGCTGCCATGATCACTCTTATTTCTGTCATGATGCACACATACAAGTTTCTCCAGTGGCTCATAGCTGAGTTCAATAGCTGGACTGTAGGCCAATGTAAACATTTATTTTTGCAAGATAATCCCAAATGGTTTTGCAAAGAGTCTTGACTAATTCACATTCCCACCAGCAATCTACAAAATATATGTTTATCCATATTCCTGCTTACATTTGGCATTTCAGACTTCTTACTTTTTGCAAATTTAGTAGATGAAAAACAGCACTTTCTTCATGGTCTTAGTTTGCATTTTTCTGGGTTACTAATGAGGTTGAGCACCTCCTGAAATGTTTGCTGGCCGTTCAGGCTTCTTCTGGGAAGTATCTGTCATTTACCTATTTTTCTATTTAATTGTTTTTCATTTTCCTTTTTAAAAAATGTATAGATCTTTTTATATATTGGTTCTATTCATTACAAATATTTTCTCACTTGTTGTTTAGCCTTTTCACATTTTTATCATACTATTTGAAAGATATTCTTAATTTAATTTTTCAAAAAGATTTATTTGAGAGAGAGAGAGAGAGAGTGTGTGTGTGTGTGTGTGTGTGTGTGTGTGTGAATGTGGGGTGGGGAAGGGTAGGGGGAGAGGGAGGATCTTAGGCAGACTCTGTGCTGAGTGCAGAGCCAGAAGCAGGGCTCCATCTCAGGACTCATGAAATTATAGCCTGAGCTGAAATCATAAGTCTGACACTTAACCAACTGAGCCACCCAGGCACCCTAAACTTCTTAATTTTAATGTAGGCAAACATCAATCTTTTCTTTGATGTTAGTGCTTTTTGGTTTAAGAAGTTTTTCCCTTATTTCAAAGTCAGACAGATATTCTCCTATATTTTCTATGAAATACTTTAAAGTTTTGCCTTTTACATATAAGCCTTTAATCCATCTGGAATCTTGGATATACATAATCTTGTACATGGCATGAGGTAGGGACATAATTTTATTCTTTTCCACATAGATAACTGACTTAGCAACATTATCAAATAATATTAGTATAGTATAGCAAGTCTTGGTGTGTGTGTGTGTGTGTGTGTGTGTGTGTGTCTTTTCTAGGCTTTTTCTTCTGTCTGTAACAGAAGCTACACCAACATCACACTCTCATAATTAGTAAAGCTTTATAGTAAGTATTGATATGGGGTGAGGCAAATCCCCCTGCCTTATTGTCTATTCTTGGCTTTATGTTCTTTGATATACATTTTAGAACCAACCTTTTAAGTGTCTCTAAAAATCCTATTGGAATTGTTTTTGTTTCTGTTTTTTGTTTACACTGGAATGCACTGAATCCATAAATCAGGTTAGGAAGAATTAAAATCTCCTGATATTGGAAATTTCTACTTGTATACCTGATAAATTCCCAATTTAAGTCTTCTTTTAATGTCTTTCCATAAAGTTTTATAATTTCTTCAAACAAGTTATGCATAATTTTTGTTAAATTGCCAAGGATCTTTTTATGTTTTCATTGCTATTTTAAATGTTATGTAGTTTTTAAAATAACAAAGTTTAGCTGGTACTTAAAAAAATGCAATTAATGTTTGTATCTTGGTCTTACATAGTTCCATTTTACTTTATTCTTTTGATTATTCTAATAAATAATATAAATCATTAATCTTAAAAAATGAGTGTTTTATTACTCCCTTTCTAATCTTTATACCTTAATATTTTTTTCTTGTCTTATGGAACTGATTGGGCTTCAATAAATGTTGAGTGTATGTGGTGACAGTGAGCATCCTTGTTTGGTCTTAATTTTAAAGGGAGTACTTCCAATATTTTTCCATTAAGAATGAAATTTTCCCTAGGTATTTGTAGATAATACTTATTAAGTTGAGAATCTTTTCTTCTATTCCTAAATCACTAAGGTATTTTTAACCTGAATAGCTTTTGTATTTTACCAAGTGATTTTTCTGCTCTCATTGGATTGGTATGTGGTCTTTCTACTGTAATTCATTACTGTGGTAAATTACATTTATAATTTCTCTAATGTGAAACCCCTCTTGGCATTCGCTAGATCAATTCATTTAAATCTATGATGTAATAGCTTTTTTATATGCTGCTGATTTTTGCTTGATATTATTTTGTTATTATTTTGTTTAGGCTCTTTACATCTATTTTCACACACGCACACGAAATAATATGATTATAAAAAAAACCTATCCGGCAGCCCTGGTAGCTCAGCGGTTTAGCACCGCCTTCAGCCCAGGGTGTGATCCTGGGGACCAGGAATCGAGTCCCGTGCGGGGCTCCCTGCATGGAGCCTGCTTCTCCCTCCGCCTGTGTCTCTGCCTCTGTCTCTCTCTGTCTCTAATAAATAAATAAAATATTAAAAAAAATAAGGCCTACCAGGCTATGTTTTACAATGTATTTTTCGTTAAATACAGGATTTGTATGATGATAAAAAGTTAATAGCCACTCAGCAGATACTTTTGATATTGATGATGAAAGTAATAAAGTTGACAGAGTGTCTTTATATGTTAGAAAAATGCCACTTTAAGACTCTGGTCAGGAAGATAAGGAAAAATCTCTGATTACAGAGTCCTTCAAGAGCATTATACTTACAGCCAGTCCATATGTGTCCAAATAGTATCTATATAGCCAAGATAGAATAGAAATATTTTCAAAACAGGATAATATTTCTAAGTTTCTGAAATACAACTGGAAATTATTTTGGGGGAATGGGATGTCTTTGTTCATGGAGTAGAATTTTCTGACTTTAAATAGAATATCCTATCTCTCCAAGAATACATTTTACCAAGAATCCCTAATACTGTAGTGGAAATTTAAAGGGACAAGATAATTGATGGCTCCCTCAATTCAGTATGTCATTTGTTACTACAATAATTGCATTCACTGTCCTCCTTAGATTCCTTGCCTTCTACCTTGCCTTAAACATCAGAACTTATATTTATCTTTTAAAATTGATTTTTATACATGAACTACAATAAGAATAATCTTATTTTAAGGTCTTAGTTATAATGCTTACTATTACACCAGTATTCACTTTTTCTTTGATTTGATCATTTCAGGACTTGATATAATTGTTCTCGTTGTCATCACTTTTTGTACTATGTTATGACATTCCTTTATAACTTGCTTTCATATACCAAAATGTACGCAATGAATCAAAACTCAATACTGTAAAATGATAAAGCAACTTCAAAATAGATAAATAAGTAAAAAAAAAACAAAGAAAATATGTAAGGCAGAAAAATAAATACACTTACAGGCTGCATGGTAAATACAGTTTGAGGACTCAGGTATTTTTTTTTTACAAGTAACAATGACCCTGAAATTAGGAAGTGGCAAGAAAAATCAAAAGAGCAAATGGACCATGAAATTTTATCCCTTATGAAAGGAGAGAATTTTTCACATTAATGTCCCCTCGATGTATTATTTTTATCCTTCAGCTCATATGAGAATTATGGAGGCTAACAAGTGAATTGCTTGTGCCATGATAAAAATAGAAGGGGAGCTGTGTGGTAGGAACGTGTCTGAGGCTGTTACTTTGATGAAATGACCTAATCCCGCAGATATCAGTGAACATGGAACATGATGAAAGTCATTTAAATTTGGGTACTGAAACAAAGTCTGAGAGATAAAGAGAAAGGCTTCAAATGAGATATAATGTAAGGGTCGATTTTGTTCATTTCTGAGGTATACCATGTGAAGGGGTATGTGACATGGCAGTATTTGTCCTGGTCGATTGTCATAGGTAATTTATTTTTAAGAGTCTTGCACTGTATCTGTCCAAGGATGTGATTCACTATATGGCATCTCCAGTCCCAGGTGCTAATGATCCACATTTCTGTCACTGATATATTTTATCAGTCACTTATCCAACACACTCACTCCTATCTGACTGAAGGGGAGAACAATGATTATCCAGGGAGTTGCAAGTAAAAAAAAAAAAAAAAAAAAAAAAAACCCAAAAAATATTGTTTTAAAATATTGAAGGCAGCTTGAGGCATCCAGCAGAAAGCTCCCCGAAAGATCATTCACTTTAAAGAACCGACTAATGTTGAAGTAGCTTCTTTCACTTTCTGCCCTTCCAGAATAGCTTTGGGGTATTAATAAAACTTCACGGAGAGCCCATGACACTCAGCAAAGGAAAGGACTTTCGAAAGAGTCTACACATTTAAATTAACATTGCCCTTCTAACTCCACAAGAAGCCATAGAATTTTAAGTGAGACTTTATTGGTTTGTTCTGTGCCCTGTACAATTCCCTTGGATTTTAATGAAATATTAGAACTAATAAAACAGTGAAGAGCATTTGACCTAGAAAGAGTACTGGAAAGTCCACTTTTATATTTCTTATTGGTAATACACCTATAGTCACCTATGTTTTTCATTAATATTTCAGTGAACACCCCTGAGGATATATTACAAAGACCAGGGAAAAGATACCCCAACACACCCCTGGTACCATGACACAAGGTAAGCCACTATCTGCCAGTCACAGGTGCCACTGTTAAGCAGATGGGAGAGTGAGGAAAAATCTTGAATTAACAGACCTA
The DNA here is from genome assembly GCF_003254725.2 of Canis lupus dingo. Classification (NCBI taxonomy): domain Eukaryota; kingdom Metazoa; phylum Chordata; class Mammalia; order Carnivora; family Canidae; genus Canis; species Canis lupus. The sequence continues at coordinate 82,830,011 of NC_064243.1, forward strand.
AAATCTGAAGTTACTGAATTATCCCAGAACGGATTGTTATTTTTTTCTCATAACCAGACACAATGAAATTTAAGATAGGGATTAAGTTGGGTTATGGAAAAATATGGCACAGTCTTTTCTTTCCCACACTTAAGTGACCAAAAAATAACACCCACCACATTTTTCTTTTGATTTATATATTGGTTATCTATAGCTGCATGACAGATTATCCCTCCTCCCCAAAATGGCACCTGAAAACAACTATAAACATCTATTTCATAGAGTTTCTGTGGCTCAGAAATTCCAGAGTGGTTCAGTTGGGTGCTGGGGTGGTTCTGGATCAGGGTCTCTCTGATCTCACAATTGGGATAGCAGTCATCTGAAGGACTGACTGGCGTTGAAGGGTATGCTTCCAAGATGGCTCGTCCAATCACCAGTTGGTGCCAGCTGTTGGCAGGACTCAACTCCATACCATGTGTACTTTTCATAAAGCTGCTGATGTTTTTGCCTGACATGGTGGCTGACTTCCTCCTGGGTGAATAATTCCCAAGAGCGTAAGGTGGAAGCCCCATGTCTTCTACTACCTTCTACTTCTACAGGTTTACTACCTATCCTCAGAAGTCACAGACCATCATTTCTACAATATCCTGTTGGTTACAACTAGTCAACCCTGCCTAATGGAGGAGGTGGGGACTGGACTGGAAGCCCCCCCATCTGGGAAGACCCCTTATAAGATGGCTACCACAATGTGCAAACTAGAACTACATGCGCAGAAGGCATTTCATCAATAATTATAAATATAGAAATGGTATTTCAAAGAATGGACATTCAGATCAGCATACTCGGCCAAACAGTGTGAGAACTCAGTTTTGTATTGTTTTCTTGTTGGCACAACATCATCTGATAAAAATAAGAGGATTTTCCATGGTACACAGCTCCTTGTTTCCACTCCACAGTGTAGTGCAAATGTCGTTTTACCAGCCCTTATGTCATGCTAAAGTACAGGTTCCTTGTTAAAAGTCACACCATATGTTAGATAGCAATGAGGCTCAGGATGAAGTAAGTTCTTTCACACACAGGAAGCAAGCATCTCATCTACATTTGGTTGTTACTACAAACAAGAGCCAATAAAATAAGAGGGATGGAAATAAATGTCTGAATAAAAGGAAAACATACACTAGTTGCAACTGGTTGGCAGTATTATAACATACAGACATTTTTTTCCCCAAGTAAGGTAAATGGAAAAAGAAGGAAAAGAAAGACAAATAAATCAAAGATGGACCTCCAGCTGGGCTTTCTAGTTCACCCTCTTCATTTTACAAATGAGGAAACAAAGGCCTAACGAATTTGATTGACTTCTCCAAAACACACAGTAGATTAACCAGTCGTATACTCAGAGATGATGTCACAGATCCGACCTTTTTCCTCTTAATTAATTTTGTATTTATTCAACATCAAACAGCAAGTCAGAAGCCCAAAATTGAGTTAAATTGTCAGTTACTTTTTACAATTCAGACAAATAAGAAAAGTATTTGCTTGGGAGACTTCAACTATTTGAAGTTTTTTTAGAAACATCAATTTGGTCCAAAACCTTTGTATTGTGTAGACAATGAGAGCCAATGAAATCTTTCTTTCTGACTCCCAAACTTTAATTTGAGGTATGTTTTTTAAATGAAAGGAAAGTTTTGGCACTCTTGGGAAGACATGTCACAGAGAAAAAAAACACCTCCGTGTCTTTTTCCTTTTAAAAATAATCTCATTTTTTATATGATTTTGAATATAACGGATACTTCTTTCATGTAGGAAGCACACTAATCATAGAAGATAATGTTACATTGTGCCAGATGGAACTGTTATGCTTTAGCTGAATGTCCCTTTCACTGGTATATTACAAGTATGTTTTAGGAATTGTTTTCCGAACAGCAGGTGACTCATTGCTTCCTTTCAAATCAGCACTGTCTGCTCCTCCTTAGTGTGCAAAACTTTGACTGTAATTTTATTTTCATGCCACATTAGCCTAGAAAACGTTCTTCTAAACAAACAATTGCTGTCAGAAGGCAGAAGATGCATTATTTATCTTGGATTCTAGTCAATGAAAATAACTCCTAATAGTCTGGGGCTTGGTTTAGAAACATGGCCGCTGCACATGGAAACTGAATTAGCATGTGCTAATGGTGTCTCTTAGCTGTTAGGACTAGGTGGAAGAGGTCCTTGGCTTAACTGATGAGAGAATGTGACCATTAGTGGGCTCTGTAGATGAGGAAATGCAGTGATGATACACAGGCATCTAAATTCCTCATAAAATCAAACATTTGTGGAGTACCAGCATTGATCATGATGCTGCTGGTGTTAGGGTTTCAGGATTGAGTTTGTGTTTTAGGGCTCAAATTCTATTTCTCACTTCTTCCAATCTCCAGATTTTATGCTAAATGTATTAACACAGAAGGAAAAATGGTCAAATATCATAGATAATACTTGCTTATCAGGATTCCTTGAAATGAAAAGCCTTGGTACAGCCTGCCTCTGTAAGGTGGGTCAGGAGCACTGTCCAGGGAGTCCTACTGTTTGAGAACAGAAAGCCCCAGGGAAGAATGCAGGAAGTAAAAGTGTGAGCAAGGAACCTGCCTTGGGAAAACTGCCATCAGAAGCAGAAGAAAACATTGGTCATGCATCGGTGTTCAGCCTTTCTCAATGCAATGACCCCATCCACTAATGAACTGTTATGACCCAATGAAAGAGTCAGACCAAAATAAAAAGGGGGGGGGGAGAGAGAGAGAGAGAAAGAGAGAGAGAGAAACTTTCTGGGAAGGAATTTGAATTGTAGCCACTGATGGTTCCTTTTGTATGCCTCTGACTAGAGAATAGAAGCAATTTTGAAGTTAAGTCTATGGGAGGAGTCTCCCTTCCTATCAGGTACCAACTGGACACTTAAGGACTCCATCACCACCATCACCACCAAGGCCACCACCATCACCACCGTCTAACTGGATAAATGTTGGCAGTTATTTATCACCCAGGAATCTTGAATCCTCTCTGCAAAATATGTCTCCCACCAGCTGTGAGCAATAAAGACATATTCCCTCTAAGTTTACTCAAGGAATTCTCTAGGCCGATTCTGAGTAGGCCGGGGAGTCGTTTAGAAGTCTCTCACCCTCTAAGAGGTGAGATGCAGAGGAAAGGTCTAGAATTAGTCACGCAGCATGAAGACAGTGTGCCTGGGGCAAGGTATCCACTTCAGTGGCACCACTGAACAACATTTCTAAGCCCTCCTAGGATCTCCCCAGGACTGGCTTCTACCCTGATCTGTTGAGAGTGTTCCTGTTTTCTCATGTGGGAACCTCTGTCACTGTGGTGTGACTACTCTCATGGTTCAAAGGAAGAGTCCATATTTTCCTTGCAGTTGCTGACTGGGTCTCACTGCAAAGACAATGCTGCCACTGGCTAGGCATAGCAGTGTCTCTGCCAGGAAATATTATCATCACTCCCTTAGTGTCAGCCCCAAGTTCACCACACCCCTGATTTAATGGCACGTGCACTGTGGGTTCATTGCTTTTGGGGCCAGCTGCAGAGCTGGGAAAACCCTATTGGCTCCGGCCCACATATTTCCCAGTTCCTCTCTGATTTCTGCTGGTCTGCTATTAAAGTAACATGCCTCCTGCCTCCACAAATGGGGAGGTCCACAAAGGCCTTCACATTGTAAACAACCCAATAGCACCAGTTAGAGATGGACTCGGTGGTTCTATTTAGGCTGTGCTCTCTGCTTGAATGAGGGTGGCTAAGACACATCTGAGGCTCACTCTTAGAAATAATGCAAATTTCCTAAAAAATTTAGGAAAATTCTAGATATTTATCCAAAGGATACAAACAGTGATTCAAAGGGGCACATGCACCCCAATGTTTATAGCAGCAAGGTCCACAATTGCTAAAATATGGAAAGAACCCAGATTTCCATTGACAGATGAGTGGATAAAGAAGGTGTGGTAAATATACAATGAGATATTAGCCATCCAAAAGAATGCCATCTTGCCATTTGCAATGGCGTGGATGGAACTACAGAGTATTATGTTAAGTGAAATAAATCACGCAGAGAAAGAGAAATACCATATGATTTCACTTAGATGGGGAACTTAAGAAACAAAACAGATGAACATAGGGAGAGGGAAGAAAAAGTAAAATAAGATAAAAACAGAGAGGGAGGCAAACCATAAGATACTCTTAACTATAGGAAACAGAGTTGCTAGAGGGGAGGTGGGTGGGGGATGGGGTAACTGGGGGATGGGCATTAAGGAGGGCACTTGATATCAGGAGCACTGGGTGTTACATACAACTGATGAATCACTAAATTCTACCCCTGAAATTAGTAATATACTATATGTTAACTAAATTGAATTTAATTTAAAAATTAACAAAACAAAACAAATGCAAGCTGTTTCCTCTACCAGCAATGTCCTTGATCCATCCTAAGAGCAGGTGTGCAGCTCCTTTCTATTCAGCCCTCCCAAACTAAGATCTTTGTTATGTTACTTTCTTTGTAACAAGTACAAAGTATATAACTCTATTGTTTCACTGATCATACCATATTTTAACTACGCATTCAAGTCTTTTTCTCAATTTTGTTGCAAAGTTCATAAAGGCCAGGACCCGAGAGTAACTATCTTTGCTCTGAGCACCTAGCATTGTGCCTGGGACAGGGTAGGCCTTCCATTATTGTGTTGTGTGACTGTGACTGGGCACAGAGATGAATGGATGAGTGGATGAATGCAACCTACAGTTAGATTGGGGTATCATGGCATATAAAAGATCGTTACACAGCCATCCCAAAGTACTGTAGTACTTGTGAGACCTTAGATACATCTCAATGTACTGGGCCAGGCGTTGGTTCTAAGACACAGATTTGTTCCCCATGTTTTACATCTTTGAAATGGGGAGGCATTACCCAATTTCTGTGAGCCAGGAGGCAGTCAGGTAAAGCGGCCACGGTACGCCGTGCATCTAAAGTAGTAGGGTGGGTATCAGGTGTTTGGGAGGAATTCGTGGAGAGGATGGAGGATGGTTTTGAAGAAATGCCACATTACCAACATTTCTGATACTACAGGGTACAACAGTATGTGGAAAAATCACAGTATCTACTGCGTTGGGTAGAAAAGTCTTCAGAAAAAACCAATATCTGAATATAAAGAAGTTTTAGGACTACCTTAGCAAATTTAATTTGCTTATGTTCTCCTTTCTACAAATGCACATGAGTGCTATATCATAATAAGCTATGTCTAAGTAGCTCTAAAACAGATTTCACCAAGAAGAAAATAAAAACTCTGAGAGAAAAATGGTATGTAAATCTAATTGATAGCATTTTTTTCCTTAGCAATCTATAAACTAATGGTGGTTCTTATAGTCAGTGCCATTATATTCCATGAAATATGGGGTACTGGCTGTAAAACTAGGGATTTCTTTTCCTCTTTTGAGAAACAAGTGGGATTAGTAAATTGCAACTGTTACCACTTGCACTGAACTAAAGGCACAGGGAGTTCTGCATGTACTTTTCTTAGGTAAATTTCACAGTGTTGCAATCAACGGAACAGGTAAATGCTTGCAAATTCCCAGGAAACAGTTTCTCTGCTCAGATTCAGGTTTTGTTATTGTTTAATGTTGTTGCTGAAGAAAAGAGAGACCCACCCAGGGAAGCCACATTAAAAAGAGTCCATAGCCCTGCAGATTACTGCCATCCTCCACAATACCCAGCCCAAAAGGAATGCAAGCAAAAGGGGACATAAGGCCCCCATGCTCACCCACCCTAACTTTGGGGCAGATAGGAATATGTTGCCAAAACCCTCTCTTCCCCCAAAAGATGGTTGGTCCACATCTTAGGTGATCAAAAATAAAAGGAAGATGACAGTAACAGCGAACGAATCTTGAGAGCAGAGAGCTAAACAACCCAGGAGAAGTAGGGGACCCTTTGGTCTCTGATAAGTTGCTTTGTTTCCTGAACTTTTCACTTGGCTGCTTATTTGAAGAACCAAAATTAGGCCTCACCCAGGTGGACTCCAACCCTGATTTTGGCAAGGGCCAACACCACGTATACAGGTGCCCACACGAAGAGCATTATCCCTACATTTTCTCCCCTGCTCCACAGTGCCAGGTGGGCCCACACACACTCTGTGGCTTTCAAATTCTTCTTATCCTTCACTTGCCCTCCAAACAGTGGGAAGCAGTACACCTGGGGGCACAGCGACAGCTCTGACTCTACTGCACGGCTGGTGCATTTGACCACATGGGTCCTGGATCTGACGCAGGCAGCACATAGCCCAGTTACGGCCCGTCCGAACCAAGGAGAGATACAAGTAGAAGAATAAATAAGAGACTCCCTCCCATACAGATGTGCCCCAGTGTGCAATTAGAGCAAAGTCTATAATTCCTGGGAGTATAATCTAGATCCTTGCCTTTTCAAGCTCTCATGGTAGATTGCAAAAATGCTGAGTTACCACCTTCCCTGATGAGTCGTCTTTGGAAACACTCATCCTACTCCACCCAATACTTCATTAAAAAAAAAAAATGTCCAAGAGGATTATAGGTTCATCTCCAAATTCCGTATTGGTTCCTAGAGGAGAAACTAGTATTTGTTGCTTGGAGTCCAAAACAAGAAAGCAGAAAAGGGAAAATAAAATATTTGATATTCCAGGAGTGCCAAGTCCCAAAGCTTTAAAATTCTCCCCAGCGGCATTCCTCAACATCTGTGGTCCCTCCAGCCATGCTGGTCTCTGCTCAGGTACCCGGCTACTGTCCATAATTGCAGAAACATGCAACTTGGTGGCTTTAGAGAGGAGCAGCTATCCGTGCCACTTTAGAGAAGTTTAATGGCTCTATCTCGTCCCTAAAAAACATGCCAGGTTCCCTGGGGGGAGGCCGGACACCACCCTGGGCAGGTTACCCACGGCAGGCAGCCGCTGGGAGCCAAGGGGAGGGCGTGTGGAAGCCGTGAGGTAGCGTCTGGTCTGAAGGAAATGAAATCCTGCATGCGGAGGGCTTATTAAATGCTTAATGCTTGAAAAATCCAGAGTAAAGGCAGGTCTCGGGAAGCAGACAGTTTCCCCTTTTGCTGGTCGTGTTAACTTTATAGTTGGCACTTTAAATGCAATTTTGACATTTGTGTGGACTTCAAAACAAAAAGGAAAAAAAGACAGCGAGGCATGAAGCCGTTTCTTTATTGAAAAAACATGACCGAGAACAAAACTTCTCAAGTTAGCACGTTGCCAGTGAGGAGGTGCGGCCTTCTCCTCTGGGTTCTGCAAGCCGCACCGGCACCGGCCGGCGACTGTCAGATCAAAAGCACAGCAGCGAGGTGACCAGTAGGCCCGGGGCTCTCCTGAGCTGCTCTCACAAGATGGCTCTAGAAATTTCACCAAGGCGTTTCAGGCCATTGGACTCCTGGTAGCAGCAAAACAGCTTCCTGTGTTCCCCAAACGTAACTTTAAAAAATTCGACTCGATTCATTTTTTTAATTTTAAAAATAAATTGTACATGTGAAGTTTTGGGAGAAATAATTAATGCGCATGGTACAAAATTCAAAGGAGCAGATGGCAAATGCTGACACGTAGTATTCCCAACCTTCCCCCCAGTGATTCTGCTCCGCTTCCTAGGAACAACCCTGGTCACCTTTTCCTGCAGAGCCTTCAGGTATCTATGGCAAACCCTACATAGAGCTTTTTCTTTCGTTTCTTATGTGGGCTTTGTTCTTTGTTCACTTGAAGAGGTTTCATTAAAAAGGTAATGAGGGACGCCTGGGTGGCTCAGTGGTTGAGCATCTGCTTTTGGCTCAGGTCCTGATCCTGGGGTCCTGGGATCGAGTTCTGCATCGGGCTCCCCGCAGGGAGCCTGGTTCTCCCTCTGTCTCTGCCTCTTTCTGTGTCTCTTATGAATAAATAAACAAAATCTTTAAAAATAAATAAAAAGATAATGAATTTGGTGAAATGGATAATTTAAAACAATTTTTTATTTAAATTGAATTTAGTTAACATATAGTGTGTTATTACTTTCAGAGATTGAATTTAGTGATTCATCAGTTGCATGTAACACCCAGTGCTCATTACATCAAGTGCCCTCCTTAATTCCCATCATCAAATGACCTCATCTCCTCCCCACCTCCCCAATGGATTTTTTTTTTTAACAATCTGATGAAATAGATTATTTTACTGGATTCAACTAGATATTCTTAAGGTAGTAGTGTGTTAGTAAATGACTCTCCACCTTAAAAATATTTTTAAAAATATAGATGCATCCCAAATACCCATCCCTGATGAATTACAATGTGAGAGTATCTCTTGCCCCTCATTTTTCATGGCATTGTGTCTTCCAACAATGTAGCTTTCTCACCCTGCTTCATTATGATCTTGACACATTCTCATTGATGTTCATCAGCTTGGCCTTTCTTTAAAATTTTTAGAGTAATTTTTCAACGTTTTCTAGATGGAAATGGCAAAAATCATGATTCCTTTTTAAATTGGCCAATAGAAATCAAATCACTTTACCTCTGGCCACCCATGGCTGATCACTGGCAACATGAGGAAACGGCATTACACTGGAAAGACCGCTTGGCCGGGATTTAAGTAGATTCTGATCTATTCATTCTAACTTTATTAGTATCCAGAATGCAATGAAGTCTTCAAATCTCTCCAGCCTCCTATTCCCTTAAAAAAATTTTTTTTTTTGAAAATGAGGAGAAATCACAATTTCCTTTTTTAAAATAAAGATTGTATTTATTTATTCATGAGAGACACAAGAGATAGAGACATAGGTAGAGGGAGAAGCAGGCTCCCTGATGCAGGACTTGGTCTCAGGATCCTGGGATCATGCTCTGAGCCAAAGCAGAAGCTCAACCACTGAGCCACCCAGGCATCCCTCACGATTTCTTTCTTAAACATTTGATTTCTTTTCTGACATATTCCAGTGTTCTGCCCATATGTATCTAGTCCTTAAGTCTCATAATGATCAGGGCAGCAAACTTGTCTCAAATGTAAAGGAAAAGAATGGACACAATCACATTGAAATTTGCTAGCTGTCATGGAGTGAATATTTATGTCCTCCCACAGGTCATTTGTTGAAGTCTTAAGCTCCATCACAATGGTATTTGGAGCTGAGGTCTTTGGGAAGTAATTAAGTTTAGATGAGGTCATGAGGGTGGGGCTCTGTAGGTGGGATTAGTACCATTATAAGAAGAGAAAGAGACTAGAGCTCACTCTCTCTCTACTATGTGGGAGCACAGTGAGAAGGTAGCAATGTGCAGAGCAGAAGCCCGAACCCAACCATGCTGGCATCCTCATCTTAAACTTCCCAGCATCCACAACAGTGAGAAATGTGTATGTTGTTTAAGCCACCTGGTCTATGGTATTTTGTTAAGGCAGACCAAGCTAAGACTCTAGATAATTTCCTAATATCCCAACAGCAAATAGTTTAGCAACTCAAAGGTATGGTTTCAAATTATGCCAATTCTTCTTTGTTCCAATTATATAGACCCCTTCTGGCAATCATGCCTCAGAAGGGCATACTTCACATCCTGAACACACACCAGGCCCTATTTTTGGTACAGGTGCTGGCCACTAGGCATGTTTCCAACCCCTCAGTCCTGCCACTGTCTCACTGAAAACTAAGAATTTAGTAGGGCGGTGACATCTATCCAAATGCCCCTTGTCAAGCAGCCTGAATTCTGGGCGACTGAATGGAGCTGGGCTATGTCTGAGGACCTAAGCCCAGATAGGACAGTGGGCTCCAGAGATTGGAACTGAGAGACACTGGGAAGAATTCTTTCCAGAGGTTAGGCCAGGGTCAGAAACCACAAACCTGGCCTTCTTAAGGAGTGGAATAAGGTGAAAATCAAGTATGAGGCAGGGACTATTCTGTTTTCCTAATTGTTACATTTGTAACTTTCAATATGTGTTTCACTCAATAAATTTGTACTAAGGGCAAATTATGGTGCCAGCCAATGGGGGGAAGGGGAGGAAGAAAGAAAAAAAAGAAGCTCCTTGCCCTCACAGAGCTTACATTCTAATATGTTCTCCTACTTCTGCTTCAATCAACCATGTTTGTGTCTTTCTTTTATTTAACATGAGAATATAGCTGTACTATTCTTGTACAGCTGTGCTTTTATTTTGTCCATCAGGATTTTTATTGTTCCTAATGTTTTTCAAATATAAATAGGTCTTCCATTCTTTCTCTAAGTAGGCTGATTCTAAAAGTGAAAAATAAAATCTATAAATGGATTTATGTTATCATAACTAGGTAGATGCCAATGACTACACAGCCAAGTGATATGCTAGAATTATATTTTTTTCTTTCAAAAATCTAATGGCATAACTCCTGAGCCAATTAAAGGAGAACATTTTCTTAAGTTTTTATTTAAATTCCAGTTAGCTAATGTACAGTGTAATACTCATTTCAGGTGTACCATAGAGTGATTCAACGCTTCCATACTACACCTGGTGCTCATCACAAGTGCACTCCTCAATCCTCATTACTCTTTCACCCATCCCCCATCCCCTCTGGTAACCATCAGTTTGTTCTCTATAGTCTGTTCTATTTCTTGATTTGTCTCTCTAGCTCTCTTCTTTTCCCCTTTGCTCCTGAAATTCCACATATGAATGAAATCATATGGTATTTGTCTTTCTCTGACTGATTTATTTCACTTGTCATAATAATCTCTAGTTCCATCCATGTCATTGCAAATGGCAAGATTTCATTAGTTTTTATGGCTGAGTAATATTTCATTATATTTGTACCACATCTTATTTATCCATTCATCATTGAATGGACACTTGGGCTGTTACCATAATTTGGCTACTGTAGATAATGTTGCTATAAGCACAAGGATGCATGTATCCCTTTCTCTTTGAATTAATAATGTTTTTGTATTCTTTGGGTAAACACCTAGTAGTTCAATTGCTGGATCATAGGGTAGGTCTATTTTTACCTTTCTAAGGAACTTCCATACTGTCTTCCACAGTGGCTGTACCAGCTTGCATTCCCACCAATAATTCATGAGTGTTCCTTTTTCTCCACATCTTCACCAACAGCTGTTGTTTCTTGTGTTGTTGATTGTAGCCATTCCAACAGGTATGAGGTGATAGTTCATTGTAGTTTTGATTTGCGTTTTCCTGATGATAAGTGATGCTGAGCATCTTTTCATGTGTCTGTTTGCCATGTATATGTGCTCTTGGGAGAAATGTCTGTTCATGTCTTCTGCCCATTTTTAATTGGATTATTCATTGTGGGGGGTGTCGAGTTTAATATATCCTTTATATTTAGAATACTAACCCTTTATAGACTATGTCATTTGCAAATATATTCTAAAGGAGAATATTTATATTCTAATATTTTTAGTCAAATGAATTCTGTCTTAACACAAAGTCAATTAAATGCTTAAAATCATGACATGCCACACACACAAAAATCATTATATATTTTACTTTGTTATAATATCTGAACAGAAACTTCTTGCATATGTTTTTGTTTTTCCTGAAGTTTCTAAAATTGCTTTTTTTTTTCTTGTTGATAGAAAAATAATGCACTTTCACTTTTTCCGGTTTTACCTAGACTATCAATCATGCTGTCCACTACATGGAGTTCATCTTTTCCCTCAGAGATGTCTCTCCCTGAAGTCTGCACTTTCCTCCTCCAGTCAGGAGTAGTTGATGCATAAGTCCATTATAGATTTTATCCTCATCTCTTCACTGTCTTCATGGGGTCTACTGTTTCTTAAATCTTACCTCTTCCTCTTTCTTGATTTTTAACCCTTGTCTTCTTAGAGGTTATCCTTAAATAACTTTATAAGAAAGAATCTTAGGAGATCCTGAGATATACATTTAATGAACATCTTTTTTTTTTCTTTTATACTGGACAATTTGACCAAACATAGAATTCTAGGTTAAATAAAGAAATGAAAAAGTAAAGCTTCACACTAGGAAAAAATAATTGCAATACACATATCTGAAAAAAAAAAAAAACGGTATCCAGAATTTATAAAGAACTTCTAAAAACCAATAAGAAAAAGACAAATAACCCACCTTACAAAAAATGAGCCAATACTAAATAGGAACCTCACAAAAGAAGATAACCAAATGGCTAAGAAGTATGTGAGAAGTTGCTCAAAACTGATGCTTGTCCAGGAAAATCTAATTAAAGTCACAGTGAGATATCACAGTACATTGACCAAAGTGGCTTAAATTAAAAAGATTGGTACTATCAAGTATTGGCAAAGATGTAGAGCAACTAGGACTTCAGAACATATGGCTGATGAAAGGGCAAAATTTTCTGAAATACTATAATGCAGTTTCAATAAACTTAAACACACACCTACCTATGACCAACCAAGCAATTCCAATCCTGGGTATAAACCCAAAAGAAATGGTCAAACAATTCACAAGAACTTGTGTAAGAATGTTTGTAGTACCTTATTTATAATAATTTCAAACTGAAACAATGCAATGCCCACCAAAAGGAGAATGGATAAGTAAACCATAATGGAATATACTTCTCAGAAATAGAAAAGAATGAAATTCTGTTATACCCAACAACTTGAATGAATATTAAAACAGTTCTATCGTTTAAAAGAAGCTAGATATGAAAAGTATATACTATAGGATTAAATTTATATAACTTTCAGGAACAGGGAAAACAAATCTCTGGTGATAGAAATCAAATACTGATTATTTGAGGGAGGAGGTGATTTGTATTGACTGGGAAGGAGCTTAACAGAACTTTCTGGGGTGGACAGAAACTGTTTATACCTTGATCTGTATGATGGTAACACATATAATCAGCAGCCTCTACTTAAGATTTATGCATCTCACCATGGGAATTATATCAGTTTTTTTTTTTTTTTTAAGAAAGATATCTAAGTTGAAAATCATCTTCTTTCAGTACTTTGAAAGCTTTTCCTCATTGTCTTCTAACATCTGCAGGTGACGGTAGGAAGTCTTGTGCCAGTCTGATTCTTATTCCTTTGAAGTCCAAGTTTATTCTCTCTGGAACCTTAAGAACTTTTCTTTAAACCTCTTGTTCTGAAATTCCACGAGGATGTCTCTAGGTAGGAACCTTCTTTTCCATTCATCCCACTTGCCCTTCAGTATGCCTTGTCAATTTAAATATGTGTGTCTGTCTTTATCTTTGGGACAGTCTTTTTATTAATTTTTAAAAGAATTTTCACTCTTTCTTGTGATTAAGATTTATGTTCTTGAACCTTCATGAATCAGAAGACAGACTTCTTAAATGAAGGTTCCCTGTCACTTTCTTTATCTTATTTTTGTCTTTTTTGCTCCATGTTTTGTAGATTTCCTCCACTTTATCTCATAACAATTATGCTGAATTCCTGGGCACTCTTCCTTATTCTATGTTCCTGTTGCACAGCCATTTGTTTTCTAGGATACAGTGTCTTCTCAGATTTCTCTGACGATTCGAAGGTTTGGTAAAGTCCCCTGTTTTCTGAATTATGTATATTTTCTCCAATAGCTGTGGTATTTGTCTTTCATGCTACTGTTTTCCTCGTGTGTTTGGTCCTCCTTGGAGGATACAAGTTAATAATGAAGGTGTGTGTTTCCTCCTCCTCTCAGTAAGAAGATTTGTTTCCTGAATAGACCTCTTCTTGTCTGGGCATCTTTCTGAAAGACCTATGTGTAAATATGGCCAGGGCAAGCTGAATGACCACGTTATGGTAAGTGGGCATGGAGTTCCCTGGTAGCTCAAGGAGTGTGGAAGATCTTCTGCTGAGATGTCAACACTTCTGAGAGGTCTTTGCTTTCCCTGATTTATTTATTTAGTATCTCTAGAGAAGGATCCTAGAGGCAATGGCCATACCGCATACAGCTCTGTTAGGGTCAGGGAACAAGTGGGCTTGCCATGCACTGACCTTCATACAACCCTCTCCAGTTTTACATCTTCTGCCCACCCCTTCTTTCTCATTATTCCTGTGACCAAGCCATTAAACCTTCCAGACAGGTGGATGCCCTCCTCCACTGAAGACCCTCATAGCACATTCTGGGCTGTGTATTTTTTCCCCCTCTGTTACTTTTGGTCTAGAGGCTTCCAACTACTTTTCATCTTCTAGAAATGTCATGAAGTTTGTCATGTATTACAATTCTCCCTCCCCATTCTCCTTCTACTCTCAAAGACTTTCATTATAACTTAAATGTAGCTTCTAGAGGGAGAACAGTGAACATGTATGTTCAGTCTATTTTGAATTGGGATGAACATTTTTTTTGGAATGCACATTCAGTTTTTCCTAAGGTAAATTAATTTATTTCAAAAAACCTGATAAGATCAAGGATAGTATCAAACAAAATTGATCAAGATATCAACTGACCCTTTCCTGCAATTGGTTCCCAAATCTATACTCCCATCATCTTCCCCTGTTTCCATGTGCCTGTCCGTCATTTCCTCTTTTCTGTGTTTCTGTTACCCCATTTATATGAATCCAAGCTTCTCTCTGCCGACTCCCTCTTTCCTGCCATGACTGGTCCCCTTGGTCCTCCCACAGGTTCCTCCCACACCCATTCAGCTCTAACACCTCACACAAGTCTTTGACTGTTTCTTTTTTTTTTTTTTTTAAGTCTTTGACTTTTCTTTGCTCCGTCTCTTTATAGTCAATGAGGGCTCAAAGCTTCTCAGTTCTTCCTGTCTATTGTATTCTACGTTTGGAGTGAATTCTCTCCTTTCGCTCAGCCTCTGCCCAGAAAATAAAAGGGCCTAAAAGTAGTAACAGGGAACATTGGCTTCATTACTGCCAGGGGAAAGGCAAAGGAATCACCACTCACACCCAGTGATATCTTTTCCCTCTACCTTACACAGGATTCATACCTTAGTTGAACAGGAAATGTGTGGGGATTAAACATTTATAGAAAATAAGTGGTGGGAACACCTGGGTGGCTCAGTTGATTAAGCATCTGACTCTTGATTTCAGCTTAAGTCATGATCTCAGGGTTGTGAGATTGAGCCCTGTGCTGGACTCCATACAGGGCAAGGAGTCTGCCTGGGACTCTCTTTCTTCCCCTCTGCCCCTCTCTGCTCACAGGCACTCACTCTTGCTCACTCTCTCAAAACAAACAAACAAACAAACACACACACAAACAAAAACAAACAGAAAAGAAAGAAGAGAAAAGAAAAGGTGTTTGTCGCAGAAAAGAATCTGTAAACATCTCTTAGGGACTGAATGCCAAATGTATATATTCTTAGACCTAAAATTAGTTTCAAGTCTAATAGACTGATTCCAAGCTCTCCTACTCCACAGCCATTCTGATAAAGTCCCAATCCCATCTCATTTGTTTCCTTTCCTTATGTAAATAAGACATCACAAGTGCATACTGTACCGAATCACATATTAGCTAGACAGGACCTTCTGAGAACTGAAATGTGGGTAGAAATCACCTTCATATTTTTTCACATGTATTGGACTCCTATGGTTTTAGTGCTGGTCTGATATTTGCATCATCGGCTGTAGTTAGGAGAATTTAAAATTGTTACTGGACTGAACTGTTGATAAACCTGGTGTAGGAATTTAAGATTTGTCTGCTTTAGCTCATACTCATATTGCTACTGATACATGATTGTAAGGTTTACAGTTAGACACTTGAAAAATTCAACTTGCCGTTAAGCTGTTAGACTGTGTGTGTCTCTTTTGTAGAAATGAATTGATTAGAGAGGAACCCTGAGGTCTGTTGGGAGAGCTTGGTGGGGCAAGGGGAGGAATGGTGATGGGAGCAAAGGGGTATTTTTATTCAGCAAGGTTTTGATGTCAAACAGAAAAGCAATCACAGATGGTGTCTGATTACTGTTGGATTATTGCCAACAACTCACAGGTAGCTACTACAGAAAATGAAACAACTGTGGCACCTGTGGGAACTTCATTCACAAGCCCCAGTGCCTTTCACGGGATCAGGATTATGTTCTGTGTCACTGTTGCTGATTTTATATATATGAATGTACATATAATACATTTTATATAAACATATATGTGGATGCATGTGTGTCATTCCAATACTTGAATGTGTTGAATAGGTGCACTCACCAGAACATATTTCCATCCTGTAAGATGGCTTCATGACACAAAATGACTTTCCAACTTTCCAAAAAAAGTAAATTTCTCTCTGAATTTAAAATTTGATTTCAATTTCTTTACAAAATTAACTTCCCAGGCAGCTTCCAGTTAATTCACTCAATCACTCATAACTATGTACTGATGACCATCCCATTCACATTTACAAAAACACATCAATTAATGTTGAACAGGACTACTATGTAAGTCTTAGGCCAAGAACTTGTTTGAACATGGTGTCCCTTTGTTGTCACCTACAAAAGTGACAGAGACTCATTTTTTTGCTAAGTAAAGGGTGCTGATTGGCAATTGATGTCTAAGTACATTGACAGCCTCATAACTCTGGGTTTGCATCTTGATGATCTGTGATTCTCCAGCTTGACAATGTCTTCACAATTTCCCTGACAACCGGATGAAAATTGAAAGTACTTAAACAGCCAGTTGTTCGTCCATCACTGTTAACTAAGTCAGCAGGTCTCTGTTGGAACACAGTGGACTTAAATAGTGTCAACCTTAGCATGTTGGATTTTTTAGACCGTGAAAAGAAAGGGCATTCACTGCAAAAAAGAAATCCAGAGTCCTAAGATGTTCTCTCGAGTTCATGGGAGCCATGTCTAAGCAAAAATAACAATAGCAAAGCTCCCTTTCATTTCCATGGAAAGAACAAACCCACTGTTACTACATTTCAGGGAAAATGAACAATTAACCATGTAAGACTCTTCCAAAGCGAAGAAGACCAGTCTAGAAATTGAGGGCCAGGACCAGACTGCCTGGGTTTGAATCTTGACTCTGTCTTACAAGCAGGTGTGTGTCTTTGCTGTGCCTGGGTTTCTTTATCTGTCAAGGGGTGATAAAAATAGTACCTATATTGTATGGTCACTTTAGGATTAGACAAGTTAATACATAAAGTGCTTGGGAGAAAACCTGGTGCAGGAAAAGTATATATAAGTGTTTGCTCCTGGGATGATGGTAGGCCAGGCACTTTATATTCATGATTGCAGTCAATTCCTTCAGGTAGATAGTGGTTATTATTATCTTCATTTTCCTGATGAGAAAATGGATCTCAGAGGAGAGGAGTAATTTTTCCAAGTTCACATAGTGGGAGAGTGCTTGAGCTGCCATTCATACCCAGGTCTTTGTAGTACCAAGCCATCTGTTCCCACTGGTGAAAAACAAATAGCTAACTAGCTAGCTGGCTGACTTTTTCACATTTCAACTAGTTCTCTTTAAGAGGGTCATGGCCAGACATGGACAGTTGCCTCAAAGATGCCCCATCGGCTCCCTTCCATCCCCTTTTCAGCGAGGGGAGTCCCCTAGCTCAGGGGCAGCCAGCTCTGTAGGGGAGCTGGGAGCAGATGCAGTGATCACAGAGCCCAGGTCCCAGACCACTTTCTCTTCTCTATTATCAGACAGGCTCTCTGCAGTGGTTGCCAGTCAGGGTGTAGGATCTGCTTGCTCTTTCCCTTTCAAAATGTTTTAATTTTTTCATACCATATTTAATATTTTATTGTTTCTTGTGGATGAAAGGAGAAAAGCTTGTCCTGAAAAATATATAACTCCTCCTTCCACAGAAGAGATCCATCTTGGAGCAATGTTCACAGCCGGTGCTGCCAACTTCAAAAATAAATGGTTCTGATATCTTCAGAAACCAGATTTTCATATTTGTTCTCTGAAGAGCAGAGGGTACATTTTTAATAAATTTCTAGTTGTGATAAATCCCAAAAAGAACAGGCGGAAGCCAGGGAGGGAGTGCAGTGGCCTAGGAGCCACCTGGGTGAGTAATTTGCCTATATAAACAGGAGCACTGAGGAAGTCTTTTGTAAGTGGCTCAGCTCATTTTCACTGGGTGACTTCCTTTTCTATTATCAGCTCTGATCTCAGAGAAGGGGCTTTGCTTGCAATCTAGACCTGGCAGGCTGTGGCACAGAGCTATCCAATCCAACCTCAAATCTAAATCAAAAAGGTAGATACTCATCTTCTCCATCTTATCACAGTATGTTAAGTATGACATTAACATAGCTTGGACGTATTTTTTTGTGGCAAGGCACAGACCTTGGAAGTCCTTCTGGTTTCATTTCTTATGCACAGTGACTGAATACAGATTAATTTGTATGACTAATCGAAGCATATACACTTAACGTCAAAGGCAATCTCTTGCTGCAATAGTTAGGGCTGTTTCAGTGTGATCGGGAGCAAGAAAGAGCTAGAGGAGTTAAGTTAGCTATAATAGAAAGAAGCAGCAAATTTCATTATCTTACCTCTCTCCAAACTCATCCATTATGCATTTAGTCCAGCTGTCCACTGTAGGTGATTGGAGCAAGTAGCCTCAAAAAGAACCCCTTAGGTAAGTATTTTTTTTACTGAACTGCTGCTTGAACCTTGTGAAATCCTCTGGGGGTACTCCTTCACCAGGGGCAGTGCAAGCATCTCCATATCCCGGGATGGATTAAGGAAAAGGGAGGAGGGACACACCCACAGAATGTCCATCACAGGGGCTCTGGGCAGGCAGACAAAGGAAACGGTATGATGGTGCCATCTTCCATTTTAGGGGTAATGTTGATGGAATGTCAAACTCTTTCCCAGCCAGAGAACCTATGTACAGAAGAATGTGGAACAAGGGTCCCAGTTCAATCCTCTCTGCTCTCCTGCCCCCTACACACTAACTGGTTGGAACTCCGGGTGTGCCCCGAGGATCACATTCCCCTGAAATGCCAAATGCTAGAAGGTCTTTCTCAGTTCCCAGACCCGAGAAAGGAAGATGTGCTGGATATTTTCTTTTGACCTTCTAGATCTACTTTCCATCTTCTCTCCTCTGCTCTGTATCCTGGGAGATCGACAGTGTACAGATGGCATGGATGGGCTCCTTTGCCCTCTGGCTTCCAACTGTGCTCAGTCAATGGAAGGCACCAGTGAGAGAAAAGGACAGAAAATAAATGAGATTAGGGCCTTTATTTCCTGAGTTTTTCTACCTGGGATCATGGCAATTTGGCTAACATCCTTCTACCCTAAGCACAGCTCCTGTCTGCCCCAACCAGCAGGCAGAGATTGACCTCAGAAAGAACACCTTCCAACTCTTCCACTATGGCCAAAGAAGAGGAAGCAGAGATACATATGGATGCAACTGTGGGTAGGAGTGGCAGGAAATGGAGAGTTCTCACATGATGGTATCCTTTCACTGTGCATGTATGGAGGAAGGATATAAAGACATTCCTGATGCACAGGAGGAAAAGGTAGTGGTGGAGAAGGCTAGAGAGGCATGCAAGAAGTTGGAGAGCATTGACTCAGAAAATGTATCTGAGATACAGATACTTGGAGGTCAGTACAGATACAGGTCTTGGAGACTGCATGAAATTAGAGAACAGGAAATTGCAGTGGCACCAACCTTCATGTGTAGCACTTAGAACTCTGTGAGTGGGCATGGAAAAGGCACCTTGTTGGAAATCTGTAAAATTATGAGTCTCCTGGGTATTCATGAAATGAAAGGAGGACACTGAGAATCGAAGACTTTGGCAAAAGAGTGACTGAAGAAATTTTCGCCGTGGTCATAATGAGACCGAAAATGATGTAAGAAAGACAAATAAAGGAACAAGGAGAAGAGATGGCAAAGAAACTGAGGAACAGGTGCAGGGAGAATAAGAGACTGAGGGAACTGACTGGAAAGTGTGAGATTTGGTGAGAGGGATGTCATTTCTGGTGATGACAAGTTTTAGGATATGATCATGGAAATAGGGTGGAGGCCTTTAAGCTTGAAAAGTTCACAAAACAGGAAGGATTTTTCATCTAAAATGCTACCAAATTAGATCAGAAGACTGTTGATGCATGCATAAGTCTTCACTAACTTTGAACAAATGAGGGGTAGCGGGTTGATAGCAATGAGAGAAGGTGGATGGTATTAGCTTCAAACAAACCTGTTCGGTGCATAAAAGGGTGGATTGCTGGTCTCTGTGAAATAGTGGGGAGTAGGAGAATGCCCACACTGCTCCTAACTCTAAGATATGTGAAGAAAGATCAGCTACCCCTCCATAAAGCTTGCAGGGAAGCAGAACTTTCAGGGGAGGTCAGTTTTCAGCATAGACCACACATGAAAAAATATTTCATGATGAGGTCAAGAAAAGAGGAAAATCCATTTATGAATCTGGGGGACCTTGCAAAGGATTAGGATAGAAGGGATTAGGGAAAGTTGGATCGAAAGATGACCAGAGTAACATATGCTTTGCCAATAGCCTTTGTAGAGGTGCAAAGCATGATGGGTTTGATTAGCCTTAAGTGGCCCCAAATGACCTACTTGTAGCAGCATCCAGGTACTGGGAAGGGGGTAAGGAGAAGAGAACATGCCCAGTTTTCCCTGGAAGAAGTTAAACCAGATATGGTTGACCTTTAATTCCTAATACAGACATGGGGGTTAACTAATTTTAATTTCTCAAGTCCTTTCCTCATTGGTTCTCAAATTTTTTGGTCAAAGGACCTCTTTATACTCTTAAAAAGTATTAAGGTCCCCCAGAGTTTTTCTTTGTATGGGTTAAATCTATGTACAT
Source organism: Canis lupus dingo (assembly GCF_003254725.2). Lineage (NCBI taxonomy): Eukaryota > Metazoa > Chordata > Mammalia > Carnivora > Canidae > Canis > Canis lupus. Next base: position 82,850,597 of record NC_064243.1, read on the forward strand.
TTGCCATATTAGAAATATAAAATGAAAAATTGTTAAATATTGGTTTATTATGTCATTTTAAAATAACAATAATAAGCCCATTTCTTAATACAACTAACATTTTTTAACAAAAATTAATTTATTAAGAAAAATTTATTTCAGTGTGAACCTGTGCATTGTCTATAGGATACGCTTCTGGGTTATCAAACTCTAAACATTTTCTTTAAGCTATTTAGTAACTCTGTAAATTATAAATGTAGACATGCAAATTCTGACCTGATAAGGATTAGATTGGAAAAACCTCTTTTGCCTCCAGTTATAATTCATTTCAATACACCTTTGCTCCATATAAATTTGAGTTAAAGTTTTATTTATTTATTTATTTATTTATTCATTCATTTATTTATTTACTCACTCTTTGTCATATCTGTCTGGCTCCTTTGTCAATTAACAAGTGGAAAAAGATCCTTAACCTCTGTTCATTTCCACATATGTATGAAAGTCATGATTTTACTTAATTTTTTTGAAAATTATTTCTTAACAAAGTATATTTCTAAAAAAAAATTAGTGAGAAAAGTAGAGTTGTTTTATGCTTTTGCAAATCTTTTTAATGTCTGGCACAATAGAAGGCAGCTGGTTTCCCAAATCTGCTTCTGCATTCAATCTGCCATAGATATGTTGTTTTACTTAAAGTATGAAGAAAATCTGGCCTCACATGGATATGTAGTTGGAAGAGGGAGGAGTATTTTAATACCTTTTTCAGATAATTGTGGGTATTCTTGTTAATACTCTATCAAAACTTGCCAAGTTGTCATTTTTTAAAGGTTAGTTGCAATGTGGAATCTAAAACCATTTCAATGAACTTTTCTACTCTATGAAATTAAAAAAATTACTTGTCTATTTTTCATTCTGAAAGGATCTTTACCCATGAATGATTTTCTAACATCATGCATTGGTCATTGGGAAAACACTGGTTTACTGAGTTATTCATATCTTCCAAATATTGACCTATCTCATATAATATTTTTAAAAATCACATTGTTAATATCACCACCAATCTAAAAAAAATCCTGAAATATTAAGAATCTGTCGAACTTAAAGGTTAATATGTTTTCCAAAATCCTAATTTTCACTTGCAAGCTTGAATTTTATCATTAGTAAGAAATACAGTCCATTGTTTTCCATTAGAGACAAGCTCACTCACTCATTAAAAAAAAAAAAAATTTCCCAAAGATCTACATAAGTTGAAATAACCACAGTTTGCTCATCAGCCAGGCATTCAGGTAAATTGGCATTTCACAGAAAGTGGCCACTCCAGCTTACAACTCAAATATTGCACAAGTGCTTTCCCTCAAGATAACTGCCATATTTCAGTATGCAGTAGAAGTACCTTGTGTGTACTTCTCATTTTCTCACACAGGCTGTTCAAAATACTTATACTCAAGGATTGAGATTTAAAATTAATAATTTTTTCTGATTCAAAAAGGACTTCCTCAGATGAAATTGGCATTTTCTTTTACTGTGAGAGGATGGAAAAGAAGAATCCAACAACTACTAGTTTAGTGCTGTGCCCTTGGTTCATTGTCAGGCACCATGAAACTTATCCATGATTGCTTTCCATCATTAGTACAAATATCAATATAGTAGATAAGCAAACAATGTCTTGACATTATTATAAAAGTAGTTTTTCTCCTGTGGACCCCCTGAAAGAGTATCAGGGACCTCTAGGAGTCCACAAATCACACTGTGAAAACCATGGCCTTACCAGATGCTCTTGTGTGTCTCCTTTCCTAGAGGAGCTTGTACTTCTCTGCTAGTGTGTAAGCTTCTTTAATTTCTCTTCCTCTGGGGCTTGACATAAATTATCAATAAATGTTTGTTGGAAGAAATTCACCAGAGTGAAGGCAAAAGACAGGGTGCTCATCTGTACCTGAAGAAATTGGGCAAAGTTTGAAGATAACATTAAAGTAGGTTTTAGGGGGGTTCCCTGGGTGGTTCAGCAGCTTAGCACCTGCCTTCAGCCCAGGGCATGATCCTGGAGTCCCAGGACTGAGTCTCAGGATCGAGTCCCACATTGGGATCCCTGAATGGAGCCTGCTTCTCCCTCTGTCTGTGTCTCTGCCTCTCTCTCTGTGTGTCCCTCATGAATAAATAAATAATAATAAAATCTTTAAAAAAATAAAAAATAAAGTAGGTTTCAAAGGGTGAAAAGGATTCTGACATGCGGATCTTGCAGAGAATAGCACTGTGTGTAGAAAGAACACAATACATATGTGAGAATTTTGCCATGTTGAGTTGATTTGACAGATGAAGACAGACATTGATCATGATGTTAGAAATGTGGACCTGGTATTCAACACACATTTGAGTTAGAAGAGAACTGAGAATCATCAAAATATTGGTATTAGTAAGAACCACAACAATGGATGTGATTTCATAGGAAAAGTCTATAGAGTGAAGGACAATGGAAGATGGGGGAGGATGGAGAGGGTGATGCAATCTTTCACAAATCTGCTTTAAACGTGGTCAGAGAAAAAAATGCCAGAAAAGGTATCTGAGAAAGAACAGCCAGAGATCAGGTTTGGGATTTAGGAAAGTAGTGTCTTGGAATTAAAGGTGGAAAGAGTTTAAGGAATAAAAGAGTGTCTCAAATTTTTTTCTAGATAGGTCCCCTGAGGCAAAGGAAACAAACCAAAAAAAAAAAAATGATTGGGACTATATCAAAATAAAAAGCTGCACAGCAAAGGAAACAAAGCTGAAAGGCAATCTATAGAATGGGAGAAGGTATTTATAAGTGACATATGCAATAAAGGGATGTATGCAAGATAAAAAAAAAGAACTTATACAACTTAACACTCCAAAAAACCCCAAATAATTCAATTAAAAATGCGTAGAAGACATGAACAGCCATTTCTCCAGAGAACACATATAGATGGCCAATGGACACACAAAAAGACACTCAACATCATTCAATCATCAGGGAAATTCAAATCAAGACTATAGTGCAATATCACCTCACATTCATTGGAATGGCTAAAATCAACAACACAAGAAGCAACAAATGTTGGCAAGGAGGTGGAGAAAAAGGAATACTCATGCACTGTTGGTGGGAATACAAACTGATGCAGCCACTCTGGAAAACAGTATGGAGGTTCCTCAGAAAGTTAAAAATAGAACTACCCTAGATTTAGCAATCTCACTACTAGGTATTTATCCAAAGAATACAAAAACCCTAATTTAAAGGTATACATGCACCTCTATATTTATAGCAGCATTATTTAGAATAGCCAGAATAAAGAAACAGCTCATGTCCATCAATTAAAGAATGAATGAAGATATGAGGTGTGTGTGTGTGTGTGTGTGTGTGTGTGTGTATAGACACAAAGAAGACATGAGATGTGTATATATATATTATATACACATATATGACTAATATTCCATTATATATTTCATATATATAATATATACATATATATACATATCTGAATAATATCTCATTATATTGGAATTTTCCATTATATGGAATATTATTCAGCCATAAAAAGAATAAAATCTTGCCAATTTGCAATGACATGGATGGAGCTAGAAAGTATTATGCCAATGAAATAAGTTGGTAAGAGGAAAACAGACACCATATGATTTCACTCATGTGGAATTTAAGAAACAAAACAAATGAGCCAAGGTTAAAAAGAGAGAGAGAGACAAACCACAAAACAGACCATAACTGTAGAGAATAAACTTAGGTTACCAGAGGGGAGGTAGGTTGGGGAGGGGTGGGTGAAATAGGTGATGGGGATTAAGGAGTACACTTATGATGAGCACCAGTGATATTTGGAAATATTAAATCCCTATATTATATACCTGAAACTAATATTACGCTGTATGTTAACTAACTGGAAATAAAATAAAAACTTAAAAATAAGATTTAAATAAAATAAATAAAAAGAACCTGAGGGAAATTAGTATTAAAAGCTGTCGATGAGAGTAGGTAATGATGAAATGTTTGGTGGCCTTTGCTTGGATGGTTTCATGTAAATGGGTAAGGATAGAACATACAGAGAAGGATCTCTAGAAAAAGAGATGGTAAAATTAAAGAAAGGAGGAGATTCTAGGCTAGGCTCCAAAGCACAGTGAAAGAAATTAGATTTCTGTTGGAGAAATGATATCTTTTCTCTGAGACTGGAGATAGACATGGAAACAGATCATTAAGTTTGCATGTGTAAAGAAAGTTGAAAAATTTCACCCCTAGTATCCCCTATTCTCTCTATGAAATACAAAGAAAGTTTTCTTTTGAGAGTGAAAGTGATATGGGCATAGAAAGTATTCTAGCCAGTTTACCTAGCACACTGATCCCAGGGCAATAGCATCTTTTCTAACATTTGGCTGGGAGTGGTGGCAGCACAATTCCAAGGAAGTGGGATGGAGGGGGAAGGGAAGGGAGACAGGAATGGAGTACGAACAAGTATGAGAAGGTATATTACTGAGATGGTTGTTGCTTGGTACCAAGTGCAACTGATTAAGTGACACCAGAGGTCCATCTTCGGAAATATGAAATGTGAAATATTGTGAAATATTGCAGGACAGTCCAGGGAAGGAACGAGAATAAAGAGATAAGAATTTTTTCAGTAGCTCCTATCTCCATTGGTCAGAGTTTTGCTCCAGAGAGTGTTAACCCCCACTGCACTACGTTCATGAATATCTGGATGCCTAGCAGGTCTCCAGAGAAGCCCTGGGGCAGGACATGAGTTACTGTGCCCGTGTGAAGATGGCATACCTGCATTACTCTCTAAGTCCATACAAAGCAGATCTTTGCGTGGTGTCTGGGGCAAAACTAACAGTTCATGGCCCACAAGAAAGGTAAGGCCAAGAAGTTCTGGCATTAGGTGTAAAAGGTGTCTGAAACAGCAAGTTAACATCATGCTAAGACTTTAAAAGTCTATAGTTCCTCAAGAACAAGAATTTTTAGTAGCTCTGAAGGCACATTGGATGCCAACACTTATACAGGCAATAATTTTGCCAGGTTACATTATTTTCTCCAACAATGTTCAATGACCCCAATATAAGAGGAATATAATTACATTGTAAAGTTTAGACTGAAGATTTCTGGGATAAGATTAGAAGGTAAAAAGAGGTGAGGTTGTGGGTGAGTAATGGATTGAAGTGACCAATCATAAATTTGGACATGGTGAAGATAGGCCAAAAAGGTTAGAGAAGGGGACTGGAATTCCTAACATATTTGGAATCTAGTGTAAGTGGGAATGAAAGAATACACATGGAAAGATATGAAATTGAGATCATAGAATAGCATATTGGAATTTGCTGCTTTGGAAGGGAGATATTTTGGAAAAATGAAGAACCATTCATTTTGATTCCACTCAAGAGTCATGGGAATTAATTCATCAAGTAGAATTAGAATGAAAATTCCATTTGACTTCATGTCAAGGATGTTGGATGTATCAACCCCATGGTAGCCTCTCAGGATAATAAGAGAAGAAGAAATGAAATGAAGAAACGATGCAATATGCCAAAGCTATCAGTGAATATAGGAAAGTGATTTTGGTAGACCCAGTGACAAGAAAGAATTGGAGGTAGCATTCATCCATTCTATGGTCTAGCAGTACTGAGTATCAATAGCTTGTGGGGCACTGACCTAGGTTCTAAGATCACAAAGATGAGCAAAATAGTCCCACAGTCTAACAAGGAAAACCAATGTGATAACACAACAAGTTATGTGTTTTAATGAAGTCATATACACCATACTCAGGAAGTCATAGTGGTTGATACAGAAATTAAATTTTGAAAACTCATTTAGAGTTTACAAGCAAAAAGAGAAGGAAAGGAATTCAAAGTAGAGGGAAGAACATAGTCACAGCTACTCACTGAGAGATTCAGCGGAAAGAGACTAAGAGCCATAAATGAACTTGATCATTCTGAGGACTTCAAAAATACATTTAGTATGTGTTGTGTCTTGTGTAGAAATTCTTCCAAGTTTTTCATTTTAATTGCAATGTACAGATTTATATGTGAATGTGTTATCTAATCAAAAATAATTCACACCTTCAGTTTGTTTATTTTCTCAGCAGTCACATTTTTAGCTCCCAGGAGATTACGGAAGATTTTTACTGGAGCAAGTCATTACAAGATCATCCATCTTGCCTCCAACCTGGGGGTGTGATAGGAGATCACAGGTCTCGGCAAGACAAAGACTGAGCACTCTGGTCCAGGATCAATAAATTATAAATGCCCAGTCTAGAGTACTGAAGACTAGCAGAGGAAAGTCATAAATGAAAATCAAGAGTATTTTCTTTAGAATTGTCTACTTACTTGAAAGGATATATTCTGGTTGCTTCCTCTTTCTTTTACCGCTTTGGAAGGAAGATTAACTCATTTTATTTTTATGGCACTGGTTGCACTTCCAATTTTTAGAGAAGCAACAAAAAATGGAAATAGCCTCATAAACTATCACTGGCCCTTTAAAATCATCCTGTGGATAAATGATCAAATGATAAGGGCTTTGAAGTCTTTTCTTCTGCCTACAAACAGTCATTAGCTGATGTGCTACCCAACATCACTCTCCTACATTCAGTTCTAGAGAAAACAGTAGGGTGCCTGGGTGGCTCAGTGGTTGAGCATCTGCCTTGGGCTCAGGTCATGATCCCGGGGTCCTGGGATTGAGTCCCACATCGGGTTCCACACAAGGAGCCTGCTTCTCCCTCTGCCTATGTCTCTGCTTCTCTCTGTGTGTCTCTCATTAATAAATAAATAAAATCTAAAAAAAAAGAAAAGAAAAGAAAAAAGAAAACAGTGGAACATAGGACAGATGAGAGAGTACAACTGGGTTATAGTATTGAGCTAGATACCAGCCCAAGGGGGCTAAGCTAGGTTCTGCATATGTGACTATGCTAGGTACTGGCTATAAGCAAATTTTTGTCTTCCCTGATATTTGGTTTCCTATTCTGTAAAATTAGGCCTGTGCATAGTTCTGGTGGGGTAGATCTGGAATCCCCAAGGTCAAAGAACTCAATCAGCAGGGACACCCTTACAGAGCTTTGACACTCTTAGAGCATCCCCTGGAGCTATACCCAATCCTGCAAGGACCTTTCCAGCTTGCTCCCTGACTGTGGTTTGCCTGGTCTTGGATCTTCCACTTAGCTGCCATATCACCTGCCTGCATGTCCCTCCATCTCCTTCCCCCAGGAGGCTCCATGGATTTCATTATATCCTCAAAGGCACCTGGGAACCAGAAAACTAGCCCTCACCATCAAAACAACAGGTTTCCAACCTAGAAGCATGGGACTAGGCAGAGAAAAAATAAGTCTAGTTAGTCAGATTATTTAGTCAGATAGTTCTTTTAAAGGACCTTGAGGATACTTGAGGTCCAGTTAAAAACCAAGAATTCTCAACTATGAGAAGTTAGGAATCTTGTCCATTGCATTTCACTATGTACAAAAGCAGTTGTACTATTCTCAACAATGTTGAAGAGTTATTTTGTTACTAAATCATAATCTGTCTTCCAGGAAATATATCTTAATTCAAGCAAAAACTTGTAAACAATTTTCTATAAGCTAGGAGAAAATTGAAAGGAGATTCATTCGTTGGATCTCAGGAAACACCTGGCATCATGCATTGGACCTCGTATCATTGGTCAAGTGAATCCAAATAAGGAGACTACTTTTAGGATGTGATCGTTAACATGCTTTTTCAGGGATGCAATCTCTCATCCTAGGAAGGTAGAGGAAAAGTAAATGATTCAAGGAAGGCTCTCCAAGGACATACGTTCTAATGATTTCTCAGGAATATTTCACTTCAGACAAGCCACTGACATTTACACCTCTGTTTTCTCACCTATGAAACAAGAAGTTTGTACCAGATGAGTGCTTCTCAAAGTATGGCCATGAATGCCCTATACAGAATCATCTAGAATTACTATTTAAATTGCTATCTCAAAAACATTGCATTAAAGGAGAAAAGTTAAACACAAAAGGCTGCATGAAGCATAATCGCATTTTTATGGAATTCCAGAAAAGGCAATATTGCAGGAAAGAAAGCAGCCTGCTGGTTTGGGGGAGTGGGGGTCGGCAGGTACAGGTAAGGGCAGGAAAAGGAGATGGATTGCAAAGGGGTACAGAGAAACTTGGTAGGTTAACAACAGTTGTATGCTGTGATTGTAGTAGAGGTTATGTGTCTGTGTACAATTACCAAAATTCATCACACTGCACACCTCAAGGGAGCGATTTTACTCTCTGGAAGTTATAACTCATCCCCAAAATTTCAAATTCCTGGGCCTTATCAGAATCTGAATTTTTATTTTTTTTTATTTTTTTTTATTTTTTTTTATTTTTTTTTTATTGGTGTTCAATTTACTAACATACAGAATAACACCCAGTGCCCGTCACCCATTCACTCCCACCCCCCGCCCTCCTCCCCTTCTACCACCCCTAGTTCGTTTCCCAGAGTTAGCAGTCTTTATGTTCTGTCTCCCTTTCTGATATTTCCCACACATTTCTTCTCCCTTCCCTTATTTTCCCTTTCACTATTATTTATATTCCCCAAATGAATGAGAACATATAATGTTTGTCCTTCTCCGACTGACTTACTTCACTCAGCATAATACCCTCCAGTTCCATCCACGTTGAAGCAAATGGTGGGTATTTGTCATTTCTAATAGCTGAGTAATATTCCATTGTATACATAAACCACATCTTCTTTATCCATTCATCTTTCGTTGGACACCGAGGCTCCTTCCACAGTTTGGCTATCGTGGCCATTGCTGCTAGAAACATCGGGGTGCAGGTGTCCCAGCGTTTCATTGCATTTGTATCTTTGGGGTAAATCCCCAACAGTGCAATTGCTGGGTCGTAGGGCAGGTATATTTTTAACTGTTTGAGGAACCTCCACACAGTTTTCCACAGTGGCTGCACCAGTTCACATTCCCACCAACAGTGTAAGAGGGTTCCCTTTTCTCCACATCCTCTCCAACATTTGTTGTTTCCTGCCTTGTTAATTTTTCCCATTCTCACTGGTGTGAGGTGGTATCTCATTGTGGTTTTGATTTGTATTTCCCTGATGGCAAGTGATGCAGAGCATTTTCTCATGTGCATGTTGGCCATGTCTATGTCTTCTTCTGTGAGATTTCTGTTCATGTCTTTTGCCCATTTCATGATTGGATTGTTTGTTTCTTTGGTGTTGAGTTTAAAAAGTTCTTTATAGATCTTGGAAACTAGCCCTTTATCTGATATGTCATTTGCAAATATCTTCTCCCATTCTGTAGGTTGTCTTTGAGTTTTGTTGACTGTATCCTTTGCTGTGCAAAAGCTTCTTATCTTGATGAAGTCCCAATAGTTCATTTTTGCTTTTGTTTCTTTTGCCTTCGTGGATGTATCTTGCAAGAAGTTACTATGGCCGAGTTCAAAAAGGGTGTTGCCTGTGTTCTTCTCTAGGATTTTGATGGAATCTTGTCTCACATTTAGATCTTTCATCCATTTTGAGTTTATCTTTGTGTATGGTGAAAGAGAGTGGTCTAGTTTCATTCTTCTGCATGTGGATGTCCAATTTTCCCAGCACCATTTATTGAAGAGACTGTCTTTCTTCCAATGGATAGTCTTTCCTCCTTTATCGAATATTAGTTGCCCATAAAGTTCAGGGTCCACTTCTGGATTCTCTATTCTGTTCCACTGATCTATGCGTCTGTTTTTGTGCCAGTACCACACTGTCTTGATGACCACAGCTTTGTAGTACAACCTGAAATCTGGCATTGTGATGCCCCCAGATATGGTTTTCTTTTTTAAAATTCCCCTGGCTATTCGGGGTCTTTTCTGATTCCACACAAATCTTAAAATAATTTGTTCTAACTCTCTGAAGAAAGTCCATGGTATTTTGATAGGGATTGCATTAAACGTGTATATTGCCCTGGGTAACATTGACATTTTCACAATATTAATTCTGCCAATCCATGAGCATGGAATATTTTTCCATCTCTTTGTGTCTTCCTCAATTTCTTTCAGAAGTGTTCTATAGTTTTGAGGGTATAGATCCTTTACATCTTTGGTGAGGTTTATTCCTAGGTATCTTATGCTTTTGGGTGCAATTGTAAATGGGATTGACTCCTTAATTTCTCTTTCTTCAGTCTCATTGTTAGTGTATAGAAATGCCACTGACTTCTGGGCATTGATTTTGTATCCTGCCACGCTACCGAATTGCTGTATGAGTTCTAGCAATCTTGGGGTGGAGACTTTTGGGTTTTCTATGTAGAGTATCATGTCATCGGCGAAGAGGGAGAGTTTGACTTCTTCTTTGCCAATTTGAATGCCTTTAATGTCTTTTTGTTGTCTGATTGCTGAGGCTAGGACTTCCAGTACTATGTTGAATAGCAGTGGTGAGAGTGGACATCCCTGTCTTGTTCCTGATCTTAGGGGAAAGGCTCCCAGTGCTTCCCCATTGAGAATGATATTTGCTGTGGGCTTTTCATAGATGGCTTTTAAGATGTCGAGGAATGTTCCCTCTATCCCTACACTCTGAAGAGTTTTGATCAGGAATGGATGCTGTATTTTGTCAAATGCTTTCTCTGCATCCAATGAGAGGATCATATGGTTCTTGGTTTTTCTCTTGCTGATATGATGAATCACATTGATTGTTTTACGGGTGTTGAACCAGCCTTGTGTCCCGGGGATAAATCCTACTTGGTCATGGTGAATAATTTTCTTAATGTACTGTTGGATCCTATTGGCCAGTATCTTGTTGAGAATTTTTGCATCCATGTTCATCAGGGATATTGGTCTGTAATTCTCCTTTTTGGCGGGGTCTTTGTCTGGCTTTGGAATTAAGGTGATGCTGGCTTCATAGAACGAATTTGGAAGTACTCCATCTCTTTCTATCTTTCCAAACAGCTTTAGGAGAATAGGTATGATTTCTTCTTTAAACGTTTGATAAAATTCTCCTGGGAAGCCATCTGGCCCTGGACTCTTGTGTCTTGGGAGGTTTTTGATGACTGCTTCAATTTCCTCCCTGGTTATTGGCCTGTTCAGGTTTTCTATTTCTTCCTGTTCCAGTTTTGGTAGTTTGTGGCTTTCCAGGAATGCGTCCATTTCTTCTAGATTGCCTAATTTATTGGCGTATAGCTGTTCATAATATGTTTTTAAAATCGTTTGTATTTCCTTGGTGTTGGTAGTGATCTCTCCTTTCTCATTCATGATTTTATTAATTTGAGTCTTCTCTCTCTTCTTTTTAATAAGGCTGGCTAATGGTTTATCTATCTTATTAATTCTTTCAAAGAACCAACTCCTGGTTCTGTTGATCTGTTCCACAGTTCTTCTGGTCTCGATTTCGTTGAGTTCTGCTCGAATCTTTATTAGCTCCCTTCTTCTCTTGGGTGTAGGATCTATTTGCTGTTTTTTCTCTAGCTCCTTTATGTGTAAGGTTAGCTTTTGTATTTGAGTTCTTTCCAGTTTTTGAATGGATGCTTGTATTGCGATGTATTTCCCCCTTAGGACTGCTTTTGCTGCATCCCAAAGATTTTGAACGGTTGTATCTTCATTCTCATTAGTTTCCATGAATCTTTTTAATTCTTCCTTAATTTCCTGGTTGACCCTTTTATCTTTTAGCAGGATGGTCCTTAACCTCCATGTGTTTGAGGTCCTTCCAAACTTCTTGTTGTGATTTAGTTCTAATTTCAAGGCATTATGGTCCGAGAATATGCAGGGGACAATCCCAATCTTTTGGTATCGGTTCAGACCCGATTTGTGACCCAATATGTGGTCTATTCTGGAGAAAGTTCCATGTGCGCTTGAGAAGAATGTGTATTCAGTTGAGTTTGGATGTAAAGTTCTGTAGATATCTGTGAAATCCATCTGGTCCAGTGTATCATTTAAAGCTCTCGTTTCTTTGGAGATGTTTTGCTTAGAAGACCTATCGAGTATAGAAAGAGCTAGATTGAAGTCACCAAGTATAAGTGTATTATTATCTAAGTATTTCTTCACTTTGGTTAATAATTGATTTATATATTTGGCAGCTCCCACATTCGGAGCATATATATTGAGGATTGTTAAGTCCTCTTGTTGAATAGATCCTTGAAGTATGATATAGTGTCCCTCTTCATCTCTCACTACAGTCTTTGGGGTAAATTTTAGTTTATCTGATATAAGGATGGCTACCCCTGCTTTCTTTTGAGGACCATTCGAATGGTAAATGGTTCTCCAACCTTTTATTTTCAGGCTGTAGGTGTCCTTCTGTCTAAAATGAGTCTCTTGTAGACAGCAAATAGATGGGTCCTGCTTTTTTATCCAGTCTGAAACCCTGCGCCTTTTGATGGGGTCATTAAGCCCGTTCACATTCAGAGTTAATATTGAGAGATATGAGTTTAGTGTCATCATGATATCTATTCAGTCTTTGTTTTTGTGGACTGTTCCACTGAACTTCTTCTTAAAGGGGAATTTTAAGAGTCCCCCTTAAAATTTCTTGCAGAGCTGGTTTGGAGGTCACATATTCTTTTAGTTGCTGCCTGTCTTGGAAGCTCTTTATCTCTCCTTCCATTTTGAATGAGAGCCTTGCTGGATAAAGTATTCTTGGTTGCATGTTCTTTTCATTTAGGACCCTGAATATATCCTGCCAGCCCTTTCTGGCCTGCCAGGTCTCTGTGGAGAGGTCTGCTGTTACCCTAATACTCCTCCCCATAAAAGTCAGGGATTTCTTGTCTCTTGCTGCTTTAAGGATCTTCTCCTTATCTTTGGAATTTGCAAGCTTCACAATTAAATGTCGAGGTGTTGAACGGTTTTTATTGATTTTAGGGGGGGATCTCTCTATTTCCTGGATCTGAATGCCTGTTTCCCTTCCCAGATTAGGAAAGTTTTCAGCTAGAATTTGTTCAAATACATATTCTGGCCCTCTGTCCCTTTCGGCGCCCTCGGGAACCCCAATTAAACGTAGGTTTTTCTTCCTCAGGCTGTCGTTTATTTCCCTTAATCTATCTTCATGGTCTTTTCATTGTTTGTCTCTTTTTTCCTCAGTTTCCCTCTTTGCTGTCAACTTGTCTTCTAGGTCACTCACTCGTTCTTCCACCTCGTTAACCCTCGTCGTTAGGACTTCTAGTTTGGATTGCATCTCATTCAATTGGTTTTTAATTTCTGCCTGATTAGCTCTAAATTCTGCAGTCATGAAGTCTCTTGAGTCCTTTATACTTTTTTCTAGAGCCACCAGTAGCTGTATAATAGTGCTTCTGAATTGGCTTTCTGACATTGAATTGTAATCCAGATTTTGTAACTCTGTGGGAGAGAGGACTGTTTCTGATTCTTTCTTTTGAGGTGAGGTTTTCCTTCTAGTCATTTTGCTCAGTGCAGAGTGGCCAAAAGCAAGTTGTATTGGGAAAAAGAGAAAAAGAGAGGAGAGAAAGAAGGAAAGAAAAGAGAAAGAGAAAAAAAAAGGGAAGAAAAAGAAAAAAAAACGAAAAAAAAAAAAAAAAAAGAAGAAAAAGAGAAAGAAAAAGAAAGGAGAAAAAAAGGGGGTGGGGGAAGGAAACAAATCAAAAAGCAAACAAAACAAAAACAAAAACAAAAACAAAAACAAACAAACAAAAAAAGAACCACGGGGGAGTATCTTCTGATTCTGTGTACTTTAAGTCCCTTGGCTTCTCCTGGAAGTTGTCAGTCTAGCTGGCGTTCTGGGGGAGGGGCCTGTTGTGCTGATTTTCAGGTGTTAGCAGTTGGGGGAGCTGCTGTGCCCCTGCCTGGTGCAGGGCTCGGTGGGGGTTGTTTACCCCGTGAGGCCGCAGGAGGAACAGCCCCAGTGGCGGGGCAGCTCTGGGAACCTGGATTCAGCTCCGGCAGGAACTCCGGAGCTCTCCGTCTGCAGGGCCTGGAGGCTCCGGGGCGGGGCCGCTGATCTGCTCAGCTGGGGCAGGAGCGTCCTCGCTGTCCTGGGCCCTCCCGGCCTCTGCCTGTCCCGGGGGAGGCGGGATCCTGGGCTGTGTCCCGGCGCCCTGTGCTCCGGAGCCTGCGCTGGTGGATTCGCGCTCCCGGGCCGTGCAACCCCCTCCGCGGAGCCGCCGCCCGAGCCCCTCCGAGCTGCTCCTGGAACCGCGCAGCCCCCTCCGCACGGAGCCTCTTCTTCTGCCCGAGCCCCTCCGAGCTGCTCCCGGGGCCGCGCAGCCCCCTCCGCGGAGCCGCCGCCCGAGCCCCTTCAGCTGCTCCTGGTCCCGCCGGGTCCCGCCGTACGCGCTGCAGCCCTTAGGGAGCTCGGCGCACTCTCCTGGGCGCGCAGTTGCTGTTACTGTCCCCGGGAGCCCGAGGGCATCCCCGCCCTCCTGGGTCCTGCTCCAACTCCCTGGAGCCCCTTTCCCCCGGGAAGGTCGGTGCAGCTCCTGCTCCTCCGGGACGGGGCTCTCCTGTCCTGGGGACACTCGCCCCGGCCTCAGCCCGGCTCCTCGCGGGCCCCTCCCCCTCGGAGGCCTTTGTTCCTTTATTTCTTTTTCCCCGTCTTCCTACCTTGATAGATGCGCGAACTCTTCTCACTGTAGCATTCCAGCTGGTCTCTCTTTGAATCTCAGGCCGAATTCATAGATTTTCAGGATAATTTGAAGGTTTTCTAGGTAGTTTGGTGGAGACAGGTGATTTGGAGACCCTACTCCTCCGCCATCTTGCTCCTCCCCCCAGAATCTGAATTTTTAATAAGCTCCCTCAGTGAATGTTTTATTCACTAAAATTTGGGAGCTACTGAGTTTAATAATTTATTCATCCCTTACAAATTTAGGATTCCATAAAATTCCAATCTGGGTGACTGTGGCAAAGTGTTCCTTAATGTCAAAGATACATGGCAAAGGATAATTTTAGCTGTTAATGTAGACTATGAAAAATATGAACGACTAAGAACTGTAGAAGTAAAAAAGATTTTTTTTTGGAGGACACCTGGGTGGTGCAGTTGGTTATGTGGCTGCCTTCGGCACAGGGCTCAGGTCATGATCCCAAGATCCTGGGATGGAGCCCCACTCAGCAGGGAGTCTGCTTCTCCTTCTGCCCCTCCCCCCCCACCCTCATGCTTTCTTTCTTTCTCTCTCTCAAATAAATAAATAAAATCTTTAAACAGAAAATTTTTTTGAGCTTAGCAAAAACCTCTATCAGGAGGACAGATTTAGAAGAAGACCTAGAGGAAGGATTTCTCGTGTGGGTTAAGCGGTCATAACACCTGGCCCAAGCCTGGGCAGAGTCCCTTTGCCTCTGGCTACATCTGCTCACTCTTGCAATTTACAAGAATGCAGGCTTTGAGAGCAAGATGAGCTAAAACAGGCACTAGTATAATTTTGTGATGCCTACCAGCATCGTTCTCATTCCTGCTAGTCTGAGTTTTAAATAATTTAAATAAACAAATGAATCCCTTTCCAAATCTCCAAGGCCTCTTTTACTGTTAGAGAAATTAATGCAATGGCCTCCTGAAGTCCTTGGAACACTGCTCACCCTCAGAAGAACTGAGCAAGGAGGGGGCTAGAGTTCTGCTCTTCTGCTACTTGTGTGGATTATGACATCATCCAAGTTCATTGATTGCATTTCTATCTACCTTTCCATGTGGGACCATGCATTATTCAGAATATATATATTTATTTATTTATTTATTTATTTATTTATTTATTTATTTTTCTTTCTGATAATCCAAAACAAAATGTGCTCACCCTCTGGAGCAGCGCCCTGGTGTGTGAGATCACATTATTGATGGCTAACTCCTCTCCACTCCTGGGGAGGGACCACAGGCTGCCAGCTGTTGCCTGGAAACAGCCTCCGTGTGGGAGGCCATGAGAAGATCCAAAACCCAAAGAGGATTCCAACATTCAGAAGACAACAAATGAATGGGTTCCTCAACAGGCAAATAATATAGAAAGAAAGAATGCAGGAATGCTAAGATGGGAAGCTATGAGCTAGGAAGGACCAGGCACAAAGGCACAAACATATTGCAAGCCTTTATGGCCAGCAGAGTAAAGAGGAAGCATGGAGTCACTCTTCCTGCCCCCTTTGCTGCCTACCTGCTTGCTCTTGCCCTCTTTCCCTCTCCAGTCCTCTCTCCTTGCCTCCCTCCCTCTCTTCCCTGATGCAACATTTAAATGAGCACATTTTACACAGATCCAGAAGGAGGCCAGAGAAATGCAGTGAATATGAAAGACACAGCTCCTTTGGAGGACCCTATACCCTGTGAGAGCCTGACAGCTAAACAATGACAATCAGGCCTATATAGGGCTTTAATTAAACTAAGTGCCACAGGAGCCCAGAGGAGCAAATGCCTCGCTCTCTATAGGAGACCTTTCTTACCTTACACTCGTGGTCCTCATCCAGGGGATGTGGTCTCTCAGTGGACATTTGGCAATGTCTGGGGACACAAATGGTAAAGGACCAGGTGGCAGGAGTAGGAGAGCCTTCCGATAGTAATGTAGGTCTGACAGCTGGAAAAGGAGAGAGGAAAGGAGGGTGGATTGAATAGGAGGAGCCACAGACCACAGCGCGGCCCTGTAAAAGTCTTGGTCAGGTTGAGGAGAGTGCATGCTGCCCATCAGAACTGGCCTATATCAGGCCCTTGGCTAGTGCACCCACCACGCTCATTGGCTGGGGGCCACCTGGGAAGACTGTGGCCTTGGCACAAAGGTGGTGGTGGATGCAGAGGTACGGCCTGCTGTAGAAGCTGTTAGGTAACAATGCTCCTCATGGAATGTTCTCCCTTGGGGGAGCTGAGTGTATAACTCTCTACGGCCACCACGAATAGACTGTGACTCTGTTTCGGTCACTAAACAAGATTCATTATAGATCTCCATCTTCCTTCCAGAAAGCAAGGCAACTACACATTGCATTGAAGGAGGAGAACGCACAACAACTGCACATTTTCTCCCTAAAGCCTTTCTGTCCTTAAAGCTGTGGGCCTGAGCCTTTGTTAGGTGTTATCTATACAATCGTAGAAAAGAGATTTGTCTTTTTGTGTCCCGAATCAAGTGAATAAATGTTGCGATTTTTTGCCACTATGAGACCACAAATTAATGTTAATAAGAGGGGTCAGAACACACAAACACGCACACACACATACACACACACATTCTCTATAATATCTGCTACCTCCACAGGGCATTGGCTTTTGGTTTCAGAAACCACCTTTCCGTGCATGGCCTGTCACCAAATGAGCAGTTTCCACTCCAGGATTCAGGATCTTTCAGCTGTTTGAAGACTCTTCTCTTGGCAAATAATGGGAAGCAATACAGGAAATATCAGATACTTGGTGTCATGTTATTGGGAAGAATACAATGAGGCAGTGAAACTCCTTGACTAGTTTCAGTGTCTCTTGGCATCTTGATTTTTGGCAAGCCAAAAACAACATCACATGGGGAGCCATCTGCCTTCTGTGCTTGCCCCTTAAGAAGAAAACATAGTCCTCCTATTATGTTGTCGTTGATTGCCCTGGAGCCTAATGGGTTCCTGAAGAATGCTGTGAATACACTCAAAACCAAAATCTGTGGTCTCTGCAACCTGACATGCTGTCTCTGGGATTAATGCAATCTGCACTCGGTCACAAAGGTGACCCCTATTGTCACCAGCTATTTGCTACTGGACCGTAAGGAGCCACTCCAGTGTTGTGGATTAAGAATCAGATGTGGAATATGCTGCAGTCCCGAGTGGAATTTCTTAAAACCCAACTGCCAAGAGTACCCCCTTTGAAATAGGAGAAGGGAGAAGGTAAAAGGAAGAAAGAGAGACTGTTTATAGGAGCTGTTTTGTTCACGTCTCATCATTTTTTTGTATGACATTTTGAGGAAAGTGAGCCTAGCATTACACCTCACAGTGAGAATGCTCTAGTTCACACCCAGTTTCAGGAAATTGGAAGAGAACAGAAGCAAGCTCATGGTATTTAGAAAATCCTATCACATTAATTCATGGAATTCTCAAAGGGAAATGACCCCATATCAGGTACTTTCCTTTGGGGAACACCACACATGGGTAGTTTATAGGAAAAGTCCTGTTTCCAGTTCTCATGTACCAGAAATAGCTAGAGAGCTAAGGAAGTGGGAAGCTTCTCATATTATTACTTTTCCAGAGGATTCAGCATATTTATTTTATCTGGAGATGATTTCAGGGAAAAGACAAGTTACCGCACTATGCCTCATCAATGTCAGAAGACCTATCATACACAAACACTCAATAATGACTTTAAAAAGTGATTATGAACTAGTTCATTTCTCAATGCAGCACACACTCTAGTAATAATCCAAATTGCCTGTGACTTATGGGTATATTTGGCAACAACCACTAGTTCCCACTGTAGTGTGAAATTAACACCACAGACTGTAGCTGTGGCATTTATTGAGCACAAGAGAGCTGATTATAGCCTCATAAATTCAAAAGCAACCTCTGCTATTACTTAATTAGAATCAGTATCTATGCATAAATTACAGTAGCAATAACTAGTACTGTTATGGTTAAAGATTTGTCAGCTTCCTTATTATACAACAACCCCTTATTTTTCCACATAAACCTATAATTTAGGGAGGTTGTAAGTTGTCTGTAAAAATGGTTCAGAGGGGAAAATTGGCACATGGTATCCTGGAGGCCACTGGTGTTTTGTTTCTAAGTAAATATTTAAAATATTAATCTTGTGCTGTTGCTTTAAAAAAAAGAAGAAGAAGAAAACCACTAGGTCCCTAATACCTCCCAAGTAATAAATTGTTCTGGCTACACATGCATGTTTTTTATAGTACAAAACTTTATTTAAAAATAAGTGTTGTCTTGGCACTTTTCCTCCTATAATTGTTTTATTTTTAACATTGTTGTAAACTTTATACACATAAGGCACTCCTAATGAACATTAGATTATGACCTTCCAAATCCATTTTTATTCTTTGCTAATGTGTATAATACTTTTATATAGTTGTAATCATGTGCACATTTTCTTTCGGGTCCAGGTTTTTAAATTTTTGGCTTAACATTTTTTCAAACACATGTGAACCATATCAATATAGTCCATACATGGCTCAGTACCCTATCAGATCAATCTTCCAGAATACTTCAGAAAGATAAAATCATCATAGTCAAGTAATATTTTTGCGTCATGCAAATATATATTCCAGCCTAAGAGGTAATTTTGAGCCATAGGAAGAGCCAATTGTGATAAATCTATCAAACTATAAAACTATTTTGGGGAAATAGTTGATTGAGAATGTGGAAGAGGTCCATGAAATAAAATGAATTCATTTTTTTACATTATCCTGTGTTTTTAAATATCGCTTGGCTAAATTAATAATTCTTCAACTGGATGTTTTCCTACTCTGTAGATGCTACCTATTTCATATACAGAGTTCGAGCCACATCATTTACAAAGTAGGAAGTTGCATATAAAGAAGCAGACAGCTTTCTTTCTACTTTTAATCACAGTCAATAATCTTTTTATTCTCCAAATGGAGATAGTCTAGCCATTAGCAGTACAATATTTTTTAAAATCACATCTAAAAATTTTTTTCTCTATACAACTTTTTTTTGAGATTTCAATTGAAGTAATCTCTATACCCAATGTGGGGCTTGAACTTACAACCCCAAGATCAAGAGTCACACACTCCACTGACTGAGCCAGCTAGGTGCCCCAGTACAATTGTTTTAAAATACATTAGGCTAATAATTTAAAATATGGGCCATACTATTGCCAATATTAATTATCATTATTGCTGTTATCATCCATCCCAACAAATGCTTTCCATGCCTTTACTTGGTTGTGTGGTGTGGGTGTGGTGTAGGTAATTTAATGTGGGGAACATAAAATAAACAAATATTTTTTTTCTCCACATTAAGAAATAATCATTACTTATTTGAGGCAAATGAAAAGGTAAACAGATACTTTTCAGCCTTTGCTTGATTGTCACCAGGCATAGATAGTACAAAACTTAAAAAAAAAAAGTCAGGGGCAAGTTTGAGCAAAGGAATCCAACTATTAATATCACAGTTCATCTGCTTTGCTATATAGGGTGTATATCTGCTTCCAAAACTCAAAACTAGGCTGACCCACCCACACAACATACAGATGACAGCCAGCAAGAATGGGCTTCTGGATATTGTATCACAATATCCTGATGCCTGGACTCATGAATTTGGCTGCTGAAATGACAGAATTGGGTTGGCTCTGTTTAATCCCATCAAATACTTAGAAGCTGTTATGATGATGAGTGGAGGAAAATATTGCTGGACAACGGCAGTCATAATAAGTGCGTGGGTACAGAAATGCAGAGAAATTACTGTAGACAAGCTCCATTTATCCAGAGGGAGGGCAGCATGTGGAATTCTGTCTGCATGGAATAATTTCTGGGTTTCTGGTATGACCTTGCAAGTGAAAAAGAAGGAAGAGAGGTTTCTTAGTTCATATTTTATGTTAGAAGTCATCACTTAAGACATTGAAGGACAGTATAATTGCAAACAGTGCTGGGGGTGTGGGGTGGTATATTTTAAGAAATCTAGACCATCTTAGTTTTGGAGGGAAAGTTAGAAGTTTAAATCTCATCCAACTTCCCAGTCAATAAAATAATTACATATATTTCATTTGTAGTAGTGTTTGCTGTATGTATAAAGGGTGAGGGTAGTACGTTCATATAAACCTGTACCCATAAAATTTCCCCCTTTTACCTTCTCCTTTCTCCTGATCTGCTGGGATATATGTGAGGACACCAATGGCAGATCCCCAGAGAAGATAAGACAACTGAACATAATAACAGCACTGGGGTGGGACGGGGGTTGTGAGGAACAAGGGAGAAAGAAACCAAGATTGGGAAGAAATTCTTCACAGACTAGGACTTTGGAGAGACACGGGAAAGAAGACATTCTTGAAGAAGGTTTATTGTGTGGTGTGCTATGTAACCTCAAGGGACTGCCAAGAAAGATTTTCCTCCCTTAAAGTCTGGTTTCCAGTCAGATTTCTGTTCCTACTGGGGATACCAGCAAGCTAGGATGGACCATAAGGACTGCATATGGGTTTATATCTTAGAATGAATGGGTTTGGGATCTTTTGCTTTGCACATATTTTGGCAGGAAGACACATTAAAAAAGAATATGAGGGTACATGGTTTTGGAGGAAAGCATCCGGTAATGTCCTTTACTGTATGGTTGCCAGAGTTAGCAATTAAAAATATAAGATGTCCAGTTAAATTCGAATTTCAGATAAACAACAAATGATTCTTAACAAAAGTCTGTTCCAAATATTGCATGGGATATACTAAAAAATTCATTGTTTATCTGAAATTCGAATTTATCTGAACACTATATTTTCATTTGCTAAATCTAGTGATCCTACCACAGGGTGGAATCAAAGATAGGCGTATCAAAGGTAGACAAGAAGGGTGTATAATGGGCAAATTCTGTCTTCTCTGTTTCTAAAATCAGAATGTAGAGGTGCCTGGGTGGCTCTGCCTTCAGCTCAGTTCAGGTCATGATGCCAGGGTCTGGGATTGAGCCCCTTGTCAGGCTCCCCACTTAGCAGGAGTCTGCTTCTCCCTCTTCCTCTGCCCCCTCCCTCCCCACTGATACCCCCCTTTGTGCTCTCTTTCTCTTGTTCTCTCTCTCAAATAAATAAATACAATCTTTAAAAAAATAAAATAAAATGTAAGTCTAGTAATGTTTCCAGTTCTCTCTCCAGTTTGAAAAAATTAAATCTTTTAAAATAGGGAATATGAATGTTACTAAGTAGTAGGCACCTGGTAAGAAGAATAGCATGTTAATATGAAATGATGAAGGCCCGAATGCATACAATTTTTGTTTTTTTTTTCAAAAGCTGATTCAATGCAGTTTATCACCAAGAGCCATAAAAGCTCCAAATGATTTTCTAATTTATATAAGATTCTTTGTGAATTTGCCTAAGTATACATCTGCATTTATTGAATTTCCAAATCCACAATATACTAGGAGAATTGGTTTTCATGTCAACTTTCATGTCCTTTACTGAGGGACTCTTATTTTTCCTTATTTTTAATAAAGCCAATTATGTGATAAAGTCCAATAAACATTGCTGCAGAAAATGGAGAAATAGAGATATTTTGTATGCCTTCTAAGGTACGTGGATTAATGCTAACCAACCACAGCCAGAAGTATCCCTTCTGGTACCTTATTACTGAAGATATGACATAGAGAAAATGAACTATTAAAAGATATTGCCTTTGCTCCCTTGGTTCAAGAATCATATTGAATTCATATTCATTAAGTAGCCACAAAGTGCACCAGGCTGTGTTATATGGGATGTGAGTGTCTTTTAGGTGATGACACTGTCTCTAGGAGCACTTGGCCCATGATATTTCTGCATATCTAAAACATTTTTTCATAAAGCTTCAACCTTAACTAATACTACTATTTTTAAATTGATAATAATGCTTGCCATAAGTTAGGAATGATGGTTTTTCCCTCGTAACAAGGAGATATCAATTATATATGCTATTGTCAGAGATGGCAGTTTGATTTTTACTGTCAAAGGGGCCAAATACCACTACCTTTTATGAAACCCATTTCCCTTTGCTGTCAAATGTCCCCATGCCTTGAAACTCAATGTAGCAGCCAATCACTGTTTTGTGTATACTTCCTGCAGGAGTAATAATAATGATGATCATGATGGCTAATAATAATAAAAAATAATACAAGAATGAAGGTGATGAAGGTGGTGATGAATGATGATAATGCTATCAATAGCAGATACTATTTTGGTCTACTCAAGCTTACCCTCCCACCATTCTTTTGGTAATTGTACCTCCTATCCTTTGGGAACTGCTGTCTCTTTCCTATAGTTTTAGTGAATGTATTAATTACACTGTGCAGCATACTCACATGCATGCATATATTCATGTTGCAGAGATTAGCTCAGCAATGATCAAGTGACTCAAACCAGACCAACCTGAGTTTTAGGAATTTGTGGTTTTTTGAGTTTGCCTTTCAAAGACATGGCAAGACATTTTCACCAAGACTGAGAGAAAAATATGTTCTCTTTCTTCTGGAGTTGCTAAATTGAGATTATGAAGACTTAAGATTGTCTCTTTGTCCCCATTTAGTCACTCATTTGCAGTGGGGATCATAAAACAAATGGACATTTGGGAAGAAGAGATGACACTCTCAGAGTTACTGGCATCTCCAAGACCAGTTCTTTTACTTCAATGTCCCATCCTAGCCCCATGACACATGAACCAATAAATTCCACTTTTTCTTAAGCTAATTTATGGATGATCTGATATAGCTATCATCTATCAAGAATTAATTCAGTGCTCTAAATCATGTGTTGATATGAAATATATATGTAACCTTGTGGATTTATATCCATATCCAAATTCTATGTTACAAGTGGCAGCACACCATTATAACCATTATTCTCAAAACACATAACACATTGGATAAAAAAAATAATTAAAAAATAATTCTTTTTTCCAGTGGCCTATTTAAAATGTACTAGTGAAAACACCTATTTGGGAATTTTTCCATCAAGTTCTCAGAGAAGATTTTAATTGGCTAGACTTGGGTCATATACTCATACCCAGAACTCTGGCCCCCTAGGTAATGAGGCCATTCCTATTATCAAGTCACATAGAATAAAAATAGGAAGGGTGATTCCCTAAAGAGATGCTGGGAACATCAAGAAAATAAGTGGATCAGTATGACAGTATTGTTTCATTTATTCTTCTTCTCATCCTTATAAAGTAAGATCTACTTTTATTTTATAGATTAAAAAAAATAAAAACAGCCTCATAAAAGTTCAGTCACTTGCTCAAATAGCTTGGATAATAAAGAAAAGTTGGATTTCAAATTCAGGCCTATCTGATTCCAAAGCTCCCTCTCTCTGTTCCACCATGATACTGTTCAGGAGGGTAATGGTAGGAGGTGCCGGGCTTCACTAATACCTGATTGCCTCTGGTGGCTGCAGCAAAGAAACTGGTGCATGGAGTGAACATTTGGGAAGAGTTTGCTCATGAGATTTGGAACCAATCATTTTCTGTCCAGAAAAGTAACTAAGGTCACTACATGGAGGAAGGACTTTAAATTGGTGCCTAATGAGGATAGGCATGAAGAACAGAGGCATAAGGAGACTAGGTCATCAGATAGACAGGCAGGTACTAATCTGGTAATTGGTGAGGTGAATGGGTAAAAAAAAAGAAGTAGGATGAATCTAGGCAGCCCCTAAGGAATTTAACTCAGGACGAAGTTATAAGCACAGTGCTTCCTAAGATGATCCTCAATGGTTTCTCCCTTTCTGAATAAATTTTCATTTATTTTCTCTTCCTAAAGTTCTCTAAGTGTTCATTTCCCAGAAAAGTCAAGAGCAATCATCCAAAAATGGTTTTACCATATTTAATCAGGGATGGAGCCCAAGACCCACAAATCAAAATGTTAGACTTGTAGTTGCTGGAGGCAGGAGAGAAACCTGGAAGGTAGTTAGGCCACCAGGGCAAAGAAGACAAGTGGGTGGAAGAGGTGGGCCAATGACTGTTTACCAAATAATAGGATAGTAGTCCCATATTTTAACAATCAGTAAAGTCATCCTGGGTGCTTGCCTGCTGACTAGAGTCTTTGACTTTACCCCTTTCCTCATGAAAGCCAGTAACCAGCAGCTACTTTTCTTTGCAACCTCCTACTTCCTGCCACCAGGGCTCTTGGGAGGCTGGTCTACCTGGGATAGAAAGAGGTTGTAATCAAAATACACGAATGTTCATCTGTGACCAAAGCAGGTTCTTAATATTTTCTAGACATGAAGGCATTTCTCTGATGTTTGTTCTCATTAATCTTGCCTTTTGCTCAGAATATCTGTCTCCATATTTCACTAGGGGCTGAAGTTGAACAAAAGGCTTACACCAGATGCTCATACTTATCTCTGGCTTGTGTACTTGAAAGGAAAACCTTCCAAAGGAAGCAGTCTCTACCAGGACAAGCTGTTGGAGGAGAAAATGAAGCCTGAAAGGTTGAAATGAAGGACAGAAGTACAGGCAGGTGCCAGGAGGAAGAGTTAGGATAAGAGATGGAAAGCAGGTACGTTGGTTACAGTTAGTTGGTACAGACAGCAGGTCATGCCTGAGTGGATTAGAAAAATCAGTAGTGTATAGAATCCGGGATTTATAAAACAGAATCAGGGATGCAGGAAAGTATCTAGAAACCATATTTTTAGGTCCTCAGTGGAAGCAAAGAGGTAGAGATATTGCACAGGTGCCATGATATTTTATGAGCTGAGCTGTGGACGATGTCGTGTATCAGCCTCCAATGCACTTAAATTTTTGATGTTCATATAGGTCTCCTCCCAAAAAAGGTGGATGAGGTCAAATTGAATTAGAGTAGATTGGATTGGAATGGATTGGACTAGACTGGATTGAATTGAATTGAGTTGACCTCCAGTGGCCGAAGAGACAGGCAGTTCCCAATAACCCAAACCAAAGAGTCAGAGAAGAAAAATCATATAACTTTCCACACTCTGAGAACAGGTTGGAAGGGGAAAAAGAAAACATTTGATTTCTTAATCACAAGATTTGGCCCCAAGCATCTTGTGTTTAATGTCTGAAAAGACTATCTGGTTTGCCAACTTCCTGTTTTGCACGACTGCCCAAATGGGTTACAGCTGTTCAGTTTAAAAGCTCCTGACTCCAAACCAACTACATATCTTGTTCTCGTGATTTGAATGCCATACGAATCTTTATGTTCCTTTTGGGGGAAGTTTCATATCTTCCCTTTCAGAGTTGACTCTTCTTCAAGAGCCAGAGTCATATAGGTCCCCAAATCTACTCTAAGACCATAAGAGCAAGTCACGGTAGAATCCTTTAAGGCTTCCACTTCCAGCACCTGCAGAGACACGTACCCCAGGATCTCAGAATATGTCTGCACAAGGACAATCCAACAATATGTTCAGGAATGAGCCGAGGTTCACCAGAAATAGAATGGAAAAGCCTTTCCAGCTTTGGTAAAGGTTATTTATGCATTTATTCTTTCACTTTTTGCTTCTTTGTCCCTATATACAGAAAGAAGTCTTTTGAGATTTCTTCACGAGTCTTATGAACTTGAGATGGCTATACATTGACCATCTACCATATGAATAATGTTAGAGCTCAGTAGGGCACGAGACATGAAATTTTATGAGTTAAACAATCAAATATAGCTAGAAAGAAAGGAAGGCTAGAGTAGGGACTTTGTAAAGTCCCACTCCAGGGACAGGAACTGAAGAGTTGCTGCTGTAGAGCTCATCTGCAGTGGAATATGGGATGATTTCTACTCCAGAAGTTATTTCAAGTTACAGCCATTCCAGTAACCTGGTGGACAGATGAAATAAAAAAGCAAAGAAAACACATATATATAGGAAAGCCAGTACTAACAGAACCAATTGGGTGGCATCATCATCCAGGTGTGGGTATGGATACAGAACACTTGCCACTTTTTTGAAGGGAAAATGTCATAAGCAAGGAAGTCCAACTACCCCTGCAACCACTGTTTTGGATTTGGTGTAGGTTCTAATTAGAACTAGCAATAGAAACCAAAAGAGAAAACCATGAGAGGCAGAAACCAGGTACAAGGTCTTAGTGTTAACATTCATGCTTAATTTAAAAACAGGATTAACATACTAAAATTTGTCCAGAATATGGATGTCTGCAAAGAACACTAGATTCTGTGTAGCATCCTAGCAGCATTCAAATTCCACTTGCAGAGGGCCAGGGATATTTATAATTATTATCAAGACAGGAATTGGCACAATAGATCTTAGGCATTAAAGCACCAACTCTGAGCAATTAGAGAAGTCAGAGACCGCAAAACAAAGCAGGTGCTGTGACTTAGCTCATTCCAAATACTGTGATCAATATCAAACAAGAAACAGTTAAATATTAAGGAAGCAGTAGATGCCAGAATTTAATAGTATCTTTAAAATCATTGATTTTCAAAATTTAACGTGCACAAGAATTATCTGAGGACCCTGTTATGTGGCAGATTCTGATTCTACAGGTCTAAGTGAGTGCTTGAAGCTCTGTATTCTTAAGAAATTTCCAGACGCTACTGTTGCTGCTGGTTCATAGACCACACGGAGAGTAGGAAAGGTCTAGAACAATAGTTCTCAATTTTGGCTGCTCATTAGCTTTAAGCAATGCTGACGCCTGGGTCCCATTCCCAGAAGCTCTGACTTAATTGGTCTGGATTGGACTTTGCTTTTGGGTGGTCTAAAAACTCCCCCAGGAAATTCCTTTTAGGAATCTATTTAGAGCCACTTCAGTTCTCCCATGGATATTAGCACAATGTTCTTCTTTATTTCTTTTATTTTTAATCCAACCAATAAGTTCTCTTTTCATAGTTCCAGGGGTTGTAAGTATTCAAAGTCCTAAAGCACTCTGGCTATTTTTTCAATCATGAAACATTTCAGGGTAATAAAGCTCATTTAATTCTTTGTTTAGAAGTGATAACATTGTGTAAATCAGAGATTTTTTTTGTTCCATTTAACTTTTTTATCACCTTACTTAAAAAAAAAATAAAACTTTCAAAGTCTTTTTTTGGAGTAATAGGTAGTTTGGATATTTATATTTTCCCATTCTTTTAAAAACCATTTCTTGTCTTCAGCAGTCTTCCCAGACCTCTTCTGTTGTGTTCATTTACTTGGGCTGCTTGGATTGCGTCCTAATGATGTGTTTGTTCTCTCATTACCCTCATAGGCTCCAGCCAACTCCAATAGCACATTCTTAGGAAGTTGATGTCTTTGTTTAATTCCGCATATTTCTCCTCTTAGAGAGAGAGGGCAAATGAGGACAGCTATCAGTTACAAGATGTGTGGAACACATAGATAATCTAGCACGCTATTGAGAAGATCATTTTGTGTGAAGATCCAGTAACTTTCCACTTACATCATCCACTCTCCTAAATCTTGTTCCTTCCCAACCTCCCTGCCTCCTCCAACTCCATTCCACCCCTACTTTCAATCATCCCAGCACAGAAGGTTTACATCAATTAAAAGGTTGGCTTAGGAGGCCTTTGATTCTCTATTAGGCTGGGTTTTTTTTTCTTATTTACTGTTGTTCTGTAGCATTCCAGAGGCTATTTCATCCTAGATACTATGCTTGCATTTGGGGTGGGCTGCCACCAAAAGAATCTTGGCTTTGTCCTCAGAGTATAAACGGCTTGGTTTCTCCTAAGCAGAGATAAATATAAATGTGCTTTTATTTACAAGATTGCTTTAAATAAAGATTTAATACAAAGATCTAAGGTTATTTCTCAGAGGACCTTTGAGCAATGTTTTCCAGACTACAGATATTCCTCATGGATTGTGAAATAAATTTGATGATTCTTGACCAGCATTGTTTTTAATGGATGGGAAGAATGGAGGAGAGAAGTCAAAATATCTGAGAATATCTCACATTCTAGTTGTAATCTTTTTCTTTTTTGACAGAACTCCCATTTCAATTATATAACTGTAAATTGTATTACTGTGAGTTGTGTTTAAAAAGATTGAAAGCCACTGTCCCAAAGCAATCATCTGTCAGCCCACCTTTATTCAGAATCTTCCAAAAACTATTACAATTTAATGATAATTTATTATGATTTTAAGATTTTCAGATAAGACATCCTGTTGTTTTGGCATAAAAAGACAATCAGCACAAAAATAGCCCTCTCACTGATTAAAATCTCCAATTTCCATTTTTAATCAGATTGGAACACTGGATTTTATTTGGTTCACTTTTATGCAGACTCCTTATGGTCAATCAGGCTTCCTAACCACAGACCTCTTTCTCTTCTTCAGTTTACATTTATTTTCCAAACACTTCGAGACCCTCTTTAAAGTTTTTTGAAGCTTCTGTGTCCTTTTTAGGACAAAGGAAACATCAATGGTTCTTAAAATCAAAGGCCTAAAAGGAACTGAAATCCCATAGTTCACCAGTGTTCTGGACTGCTGCTACCCCTGGGAGTTCACAAAGCCTTCCCAATGGATAGAATGGTTTGAAGGGAATCAAATTGGCTCGTCACCCTTCACATATTCTCCTTCCTAAATTGAATGGAGTGGGAACACATTACAGTCAAGCCATCCAATTTACAAATGCCCTCTTCCACTTTACAAAAGAGTGGCATATGGTCCACTGCATCTTAATATGTGCACTGCTCCAGGGTATAAAAACCCATAAGACACCAAATGAATCCAAAACACTGGTATAGGTCTGGGAAAGTGAATGACCCTAATGGCTAAGTAACAAATTTGTGTGAAACTATCAGGTAGCTCCCAAGGTATGCTTTCAAAAAGGTGAAAAAACAAAACTGTGTTGGATTGTAGATCATGAAAAATAATTTTTCAAAATATATCATGTGAATTTTGACAAATAGCTCAAAAGGAGTTCCAAAATATTAGAAAAAGCTGTGTGTGTGTGAATGGGGCTTGCCAGCTAGAAGTTTTGCTTTAGGCTGAACAGATAAGGAGCCAGCTATTATATTTGGATGGCCCCAAATTTCAGATAAAAAAGACATTGCTCGAGGGTCTTAATAGCCATGTTTAGAAAGTAAATTGAGAAAATTTCTAAGAATACAGAACAAAAAGATAGAGACAGAAAAATATGAGAGTAAAGTAAAATGACAATAAGGATTTATCTAGGGGTTCCAATATCTATCTGATGTAAGTTCTAAAAAGACTGAATAGAGAAAATGGAAGGGAAAATTTCAAAGAAACAGAAGTGAATTTTCTACAGCTAAAGAAGAACAAGGATATGTATACTGAATGAGCCTCTTGAGTGCCTAACGGAATGAATGGGAACAAACCCATCATGATATTTCAAAAGATTAAAAATAAAGAAAAGATCCTAGAAACTTTCAGGTCAAATCCCCCTCAACGAAAGAAAGAAAGAAAGAAAGAAAGAAAGAAAGAAAGAAAGAAAGAAAGAAAGAAAGAAAGAAAGAAAGAAAGAAAGAAAGAAGAAAGAAAGAAAGAAAGAGAAAGAAAGAAAGAAAGAAAGAAAGAAAGAAAGAAAGAAAGAAAGAAAGAGATGACTCATCAACAACTAAATGCTAGAAAACTAAGCAGTGCTCTCAGTGTTCTGAGAGGCCTATATTCAATCAAACTATCAATCCTCTGTGAAGGCAGAATAAAGTATTTAAAGAAATAGAAGATTCAGAAATCTTACTTTCTAGTATGCTTTCTAGAAAGTAATTTGAAGATATACTTGTGATATTGTGATTTATAATAAGAAGTCTGTATTTGGTCTTTGTCCCTGTTTCTGCCACACATTTCTAAAACCGCTGAAACTTCCTAAGAGATGAGATAAAGGTGTCTTCTGTTAGGTGAATGAGGTGACTTCTGGAAAGCGCTTAAGGAAGGGGACTGGTTGTCAGGAGAACTGACCATGTGATTGGAGGGTTGCAACTTTTAGTCCCTGGTCCTGACTTTCCAGGGGAGGGAGAGGGGCTGGAGGTCAAATCATTGGCTGCTCAATCCTGTGTAATGAAGTCTCCATAAAATACAAAAAGAGATGTTTGGACAACTTCTAGATTGATGAGCACTTTGAGATTTAGGGAGACTGGCACACCTGGGGAGGGCATGGAAGCCCCACACTCTTCTCCCATACATTGCTCTGTGCATCTCTTCCATTTAGTTATTCCTGAGTTGTATCCTTTTATAATAATCTGCTGATCTAGCAAGTGAAACATTTCTCCAAGTTCTGGGAGCTATTCTGGCAAATTAGTCCAATCCCAGGAGGAGGTTGCTGGAACCTCTGATCTATGACCACCTGGTCAGAAGCACGGGTGACAATCTAAACTTGTGATTGACTTCTGAAATTGGGGTGGTGGCCCGGCTTGTAGGGCTGAACCCTTAACATGTAGCAACTGATGATATCTCTGGGTAGACAGTGTCAGAATTGAGTTGAATTGTAGGACACCTAGCATGTGTCAGAGAATTGTTTGTTGGTTATATGTAGGAAACTACCCCTTCTCCTGACAAACGCACACACACACACAACAAGAAATTGCCTCAGAACATCTTTTACACTCTGGAAAAATGAGAGAGCAAACCCAAAAAGAAGAAAATATAAGATCCAGGAAAATGATAAATCTAATCCAGGAGAGCACAGAAGGGAAGTCCTGAGGTGGTAACTTTGCAACAGAAATAGAGCAAACTTCAGATTCTAGGAGATCTTTGTGGGAGGAAATAAAATGTTGAAAGTTTTCCAGTGTCTCTCAACCTTTCTTATATCATGGCATGAATAAAAAATGGTGATATATAATATATATCAGGTACACTGAAGTAAATGGAGGAGGCTACATGCCCCTGGAAGCCAACCTGTCTGTGTGCCTTGAGCCTTGGGTCCTCCTGGCTGACCTGGGAGCTAAAGGATCAAGAACCAAAATTAATTAATTAATTAATTAATTAATTAAGGATCAAGAATCTGGCTGACTTGGAATCCATTCATGAAACCAGTTTTGGAGAAGTTCTAAATCATACGATGTGATTAACATCTTGGCATGACTTGGTAACATAATAAGATCATGGGTGACTTATTTTAAAAAAGTGAAAGGATCCAAACTTCAGACTAGGGTAATTCCTTTGTAGTGACACTAACTCATAGAGGAAAAACATGTAATCTGTGTACACTTTGAATCTGCAGCCAAAAATCTTTATATAGTCATAATATGTTATTTATTTATTTTCACCATTTTAGAGTCAACAATGATAAGTAAAGGGAAAAGGTATAAAATGTCAATATTCTTAACATTGACCATATTCAAAGGAAGACATAGCCAATGGAGGTTGAGGGATACAAGAGGCTGAATATCATGGAAAAAGGATGAATTGCTTTATGAATTTGGAAGCCAAGAGTTACTGTTCATAAAGGGAGGGAGAACCTTCCCTCAGACCTCTGTCATCTGCTTCAGCTAGTGGGTTCTCAAGGAAATGAAATAACAAGCCATTCACTCTTTGGATTCTCCTTCATTGAGAAAGAAGCAATGTGAAAAGACATGCCACCCCAAGGTACCAAAGGGTAAAAATCAAAAGCAACTAAAAATGGCACTGAAAAACTCCCAAGGGAAGAAGACATGAGAAAGATCTCATATTTCTGTTGCCAAATTGTTATTAGGAATTCAATAAATGCTAAATGCTGAGCAGGAGAGAGAATGTGTATGTCAGACTGTGGCCTAAATAAGAAACAAACAAACAAAAAACAGGATTAAAAATCCTATTTGAGGGGCACTTGGGTGGGTCAGTCAGTCAAGCATCCTACTTTTGATCTCAGGTCCTGATCTCAGGGTCATGAGTTCAATCAAGCCCCACATTGAAAAAAAAAAAAAATCCTGTTTGAAAATTTATGGAAAGACTATATAATATGGACAAAGGTAAGAGAAATTGTTAATGATGTAAAATAACTAAATCCTCATGATTCATGGCAGGAAGTCAATAGACAATGGCTGCATTTGGCATTTCAAAAAACTGTACCACAAGCATATAATTTAGCATAAAGAGTCACCACTAGAAGAAGTAAAAATTGAAAAAGTTTCCTACTGTGTCCCCAGTACCCAGAACAATGACTGGCTTATTGTACATGCTCACTAAATATCTGCTGAACAAATGAATTGGCTGAATAAGTGCAATAATCAGGGAGAGGATGAGGGAATTTGATACTGATGCTTACGTGCCTTATAAACCTAGAGTAGTTCCATTTATGTGCCTCTTTCCTTGCAAACAGAATTCAGATTTCTACTCCTCAGGGAACATATCTCTAACGAAGAGGTAAATCCTGATTAGTCCAAAGAATCATGGTAATCCTATGCTGCTAGCCAGTGGATGTTGTGGGACCTGGTTCTGCCCAAAGAGATATGAAGGGAGGATTCTTGGGAGACTGCTTTCCTTTTCTTTCTCTCAGAGCTGACAGGTCTAAATTTGATGCCTCGCCTGGTATAACTATCTCATGACCAAGAGGAAGCTAGTCCAAGGGAAAAAAACTAACATCCACAGAATGGCAGGGCATGGAAAGAACCTCAGTTTAATGACATCACTGAGCTCTCAGACAACCATATCTCGACATGATTTGTATGTGACATATTAAATTTCCCTTTTAGTTCCAACTAGTTGAGTTGGGGGCTACTGCTATTAAAGTTATAATAGTATGCCTTGTTATTCTTAAGGCATAACAACAGATAAGGGTCTTTCTGTATCTTCTGATATCAGTAAACACATGCCTGTGTTAATGTTTATGAAAATAAAAACTAGGGGATCCCTGGGTGGCACAGCGGTTTGGCGCCTTTGGCCCAGGGCACGATCCTGGAGACCCGGGATGGAATCCCACGTTGGGCTCCCGGTGCATGGAGCCTGCTTCCCCCTCTGCCTGTGTCTCTGCCTCTCTCTCTCTCTCTCTCTGTGACTATCATAAATAAATAAAAATTAAAAAAAAAAGAAAATAAAAACTAAAATAAGGCTTGGCATAATTTCATCCTATTACAATAGAATAGTGTTTTTAAAGATCTGTGTTTAAATTATCTTTTATTAAAAAAATGAAAAATTAAAAAATAAATTATCATGTCCTCTAAATTTTGGTGACCGGGTTTCCAGTTTCAGTTACCCTCCCCTTTACTTTTGCTCTGATTCTTGTTTTCTAAGACAAATTTTACAAAAACTCTTCTCCTCTAATCTGATAGCCTCAGAAATTTCACCACAATAAACTCTAGTTGAAAGGGCAGACCTCTTCCTGGAAACAAAGAGGAAAGCAGAGAATATGGCTACATTGGCCTATTTAGTTTTCTTATCATGATATTTATTCTCTCAACAAAGTGGGAGACAAAGTCAACAGCTAAGAGAGAACACAAGAAAATGAGTATAAGATACAAAGTGAAAGGAAAAGGCATAAAATAGTCATCTCAAGGACTACAGGAAATAAATTACAGATGTAAAAAGATTTTCAATGGGATATTCCCCATTATTTCAGAATTTCACTTTAGAGCCTAAAAGCTGAAATTGAAGGCTCTGCTAGACACTTGTATGAAAGGTTTACCAAAAGTAGCAAAATAGCCTAGTAATCATCATGTTGTACAGCCTATAAACACGGTCAAAGAATTCACAAAGGAGGGTTGTTTAGAAGGTAATTTAGAGAAAAAGATTTTATAATTTATCAATTTAGGTTAATTTTACTGCCTTCCCCACAGACAGTAGAAGGTTTGTAGGGCCCCTAGGGAGCCATCAGAGGGAGTCTCAAGAAAAAAAAAAATAGAGAGCAGAAAGCAGAACCTGCTTTGGACAGGTACTTGCTTCTTGCTTTCACCCGTTCACAGTAAGAGCACAAGAGCCCAGTAGTGGAGTCACCTGAAATGTGCTGATCCAGCAGACCAAGGGTTGTGCTCCTTACTGCAGGATGAGTGATCACTATCGAGAGGGGTCAGGTGTGAATATTCATATAGCATTTTTGCTCACAGAATTTTCTGCCTTTAAGGCACAGTGAACTCAAGGTTTAAAAGGTTATTTCCTTACCTCTTGTCATGGAGGTGGTGGGGTGCTAAAACTGAGGAGGCAGGTTATCCTTCTACTGGGGGAGGGAGTCACTACAGACAATTGAAGAGCCAGCAATTTGAATACCTGACCTGACAGAGGTCAATTGACAGGTAAGCAACAACTTCCATTAGCCTTAGCTAAGTGAAAAGGTCTTCCCGGATTTTCAATTCATTCATCCTCTCCTGATCTTAAGCCACCAGGAGCCAGAAGAAACCTGGTTTTGGAGGAGGGAAGGGGAGTAGAGAAATGGAAGAGCAAAGTGAAGAAACATTGAAAATACACACTATGCTCTTCTCCCCCACGAATATCTTTAAACTATGGGCTCATCCTGAGCTGGGAAGTAGGGGGCACTTTGTACTGAGTAATAAGCTTGAGTTGTAATTTAGACTGGACTACACTTTTTCCTTTGATCTGAGAATGTGTCTGTTTATGGCTGAGAGCGGTCAGAATGCATAAAATATGCCTGTGATGATGTCAGTGGGTGAGGAAGAGAAATCCTACCCACTAGGCTAGAAAGCAGCAGCTGGAGAAAAGGAAAGAACTTTCTGCTTTGTCCCTGGGACGAGAAGCCTATTCATAAGACCTGCCATACTCCATGAAGGCATTGTACCAGGAGTGCCAAACAGTACCCATTTTGGGTTTCTAGTCATGGATTTCAGGTGATGCCTGTCAGCCATGTTGTTATTTTCCCCCAAAATATTCGGCTCCTCTAGTATAGGCACAGAAGTAAAAAGAAGTAGGCTGGGTTTGACCAAGACTGAGATTTTGCTATATGAACATATAGGAAGGGAGTGAGGAGAAGTGAGCTGAAGATGTTTCAAGGACATAACTACAGTGAGGGATTAAGGATAGAATCCAAGCGGAGTGAGGAGGAAACAGAGACAGCAGGGGGAAGGATAGAGAAGAGGAGGTGGAGTTATGGGGCAGAGGCATTATCCAGGCAAGACTATTACAGTTAGGAAACTACTGGAAGAATAAGTTGTGGTGTCCAAGAATGATTTGCTTGATATGGAAGCTTCAGAGTCTATACAACTTGTAATGGTGGCAAGACTTAGGATGATGTTAGTTGAATGAAAAATCATGGGAAATGATGTAGTTAAGTAAATGAGTGGTTAAAAGTGCAATTTTGTGGACTAGTTAGACCTGGTTTAAGTTATTCTAACTTTAATAGAGTTGTACCAGGTTTTCAGTTTAAACCAGTTTGATCCATGCTTAACCAGTAGATCTATCCATTTGTAATTGTATACCTCATTGATTTTATCCACCAGGAACTAAATTTGAACTTGTTTCACCAAATGTAAAAATACTTACATTAAATTATACAGTATATTAGTATGAAGTATTGTTTTCTACTTTAATTTAGAAGATTAGATCAGATTGATAGTGAACTTGACTTTATTTACAAAATCCATGCAAGTGTTAAGGAATATTCCCATCAGAGAAAACTTTTGAAGAACACACCAAGTGGGTCAATCCATTGTAAGAATAATAAAAATCCATAATGCTTTCTTCTCTTCCAAAATATGAAAATTGTGCTGTGGTTTGGGTTTACCCCTATAAGGTTTAATCATTTTTCTTAGTATGAAAGAGCCTCTACTCAGACCTTATAAACCTTTTATCTCATTTCTGAGAACTCATTTGGTCCATCCGATGGTACTTGTTTCTCAGCTATAAGCCTATACATTTGTGATCACCTTCATATAAGCAAAAAAAATACCTTCCTTATAACTAGATGAACTTGTTTGCAAATAGATTGAAGCACTGTCAACCAGTGAAAACATATTTCCACCAACACTGAGAATCATTTGACCATGTCATTGTTAAGTGAAAATGTGTCCTCAATTGAGAGGGATATAGTTGGATCTTCTTTTCCTTCCTTTCAACTGAGGTGGGCCATATTGATTATCCCAATTGTGGGTTCTTCACACCCATTCAAGCCATGAATACTATGTTATAAGATCCAAATACCCCTCCCTGATAGTTATAACCAGATACTAGAACATCCTCTGCTTTATCATACCATATCCATGAAAACAGCCCATCCAACAATCATAAATTACAAAGGCCAAAAATGAATTTGAAAACATATCAATCTGTTATAAAGATATTTAACATCTGGATGTTTTGTTGCTTATTTTATTGGAGCTATGACATAAACCAATACTCTTTTTTAATAATAAATTTATTTTTTATTGGTGTTCAATTTGCCAACATACAGAATAACACCCAGTGCTCATCCCGTCAAGTGCCCCCCTCAGTGCCCGCCAACCAGTCACCCCCACCCCCCACCCTCCTCCCCTTCCACCACCCCTAGCTCATTTCCCAGAGTTAGGAGTCTTCCATGTTCTGTCTCCCTTTCTGATATTTCCTACCCATTTCTTCACCCTTCCCCTCTATTCCCTTTCACTATTATTTATATTCCCCAAATGAATGAGACCATATAATGTTTGTCTTTCTCCGATTGACTTATTTCACTCAGCATAATACCCTCCAGTTCCAATATTCTTTTAAAGTTTGAGGATCCTACGTCTGAAGCACCTGGGATTATTTTCAAAGTGCAACATCCAGTATCAAACCACAAACCAAATGATTTAGATTCAGAGAAGGAGGGAAAGGCCTGGGAATCTACAACTTTAAAAAATCTCCCAGTTAGTTTTTACACAGAAGACAGTTTGGGAACTATATTTAGAAATCTAGATAAAGTATCCTCATCCCAATAAATCAGGAAAACTGGGTGTTTAAATTATGGATTTTAAAAAGCTCATATATTTAAGTCCATACATGAACTCAACTTATCTAATGAACTTATCATTAGATAAATAAAGGCTCTTCAACAATTTTTCTTTTAAGTATTGAAGTGAACTTATTCCTATAGGATTTATCAATGACCTATCTTTATGGGCAAATTTAAATGGAACGTGAAAAAAAAGTTGGATAATTCAATCTCCCTCTCTCTCTTTTTCTATCCAAAATTCAAATCCCTTTATTCTTACCATCAGGTTTGGGTCTGAGTATTCAAAAAAAATTCCTTAATTCTGATTTTCCATTTCCCTATGTAAACTTTGGATCCAAAAAGAACAAAATTATTTCAGACTCCTTGGTGATAAGTGAAAGGTTGCATCGTAAATTAGAATTCAAGTACATTTTTTAAAAGATTTATTTATTTATTGGAGAGAGAGAGCCTGTGAGTGGGTGGGAGGAGGGGCAGAGGGAGAAAGAATCTCAAGCCGACTCCCCCCTGAGCATAGAGCCCAACACAGGCTCAACCTCATGACCCTGAGATCATGACCTGAGCCAAAATTAAGAGTTGGGCCTCAATTGACTGAGCCACCCAGGTGCCCCCGAATTCAAATGCATTTAAGGCATTTTCCCCCCTGAATACTGCTCAAACGATCCTCTTTGTCTCCTGCCTCCTCAGCCTTCCTTGGCTCTTTTCAACCTCTGTACCAGACCAAATGTAGTCATGAGCATTTCAGCTTTTTCTCAATTTTTGGCTCTTACTAACACTTATCTTCCTGCCCAAGGTCATTCACCTCATTTTTAATTTGCACAAACCTACCTATTCTACTAGCAGAGATTAGAATTTTTTGCCAACTCCTTGAAATGCACTTTCTGTACTCATAAGTGTTTGTCTTTCAAGACTGTGTAGTCTCATTTGTTCTCCCCCCGAACCTGAGCAAAGGAGATCAGCTACTGAGGGTACATTTGCAGTCAATTTAGAGATTTTTAAGTTGGGTTCTCTGTGCTTTTTAGGGGAGCCATTCAGGTTTTCAATCTTTTCATTTAGATAGTTGCTCTAGGAAGAGATGGCACAGTAATTAGTTTTAGAAATTGGCTCATCATAAAGTGGAAAGACTCAATGGCCATTTATATTATCTAAAGCAGCTCGCTTCTCCCCAACAATCTCCATGTGTGTGTGCCTATGCACATGTTTATAAAGAGAGAGGACTGAGAGACTATGACAGCGAGAGAGAAAAAGAGTATCTGCTTCTTGTCAAGCACATGATGACTGCTTTGAGATACACAGCGATAATTACAAAACACTCTGTCCTTTCAGAGGTGTTTTCAATATAAATTTGGAGGCAGATATGTCCATAAACACTAAGAGAAACCTTATAAAAAGACGCCTGAGTGTGACTGCTGAGTCTAGGTTTCCCATGCACAGAAACATGGAAAGAGCCACCGGTTAAGGGGCAAATGCACCTGACTTCACATCCCAGCTCAGCTTTTCTGTGAACTTTCTGGGAAACTGGTTAACATTTGCTGATCCTCAGTTTCTCTGTCTCCAGAGGACAGCAGCACCTAGCTCCCAGGGTGGCTATAAGGAACAGAGGGAAGGAGGTAATGTGCCTAGTGCATGGGAGGGGCTTCCCAAATAGGAGTTATTATTACAGAAATAGCCAGCAGGTGAAAGTTTGCAAATTAAGCTCTCAGCAACTGTACCTCTGGGATGGGGGGGGGGGAGGGCAAGATCGTGGAGGAGTAGGGTCCCCAAGTCACCTGTCCCCAACAACTTACCTAGATTACTTTCAAATCATTCTGAAAAGCTATGAATTCGACCTGAGATTTAAAGAGAGAACAGCGAACTTGGAGGAGCAAGATGGCGGAAGAGTAGGGTCCCCAAATCACCTGTCCCCACCAAACTACCTAGAAAACCTTCAAATTATCCTGAAAATCTATGAATTCGGCCTGAGATTTAAAGAGAGACCGGCTGGAATGCTACAGTGAGAAGAGTTCGCGCATCTATCAAGGTAGGAAGACGGGGAAAAAGAAATAAAGGAACAAAGGCCTCCAAGGGGGAGGGGCCCCGCGAGGAGCCGGGCTGAGGCCGGGGCGAGTGTCCCCAGGACAGGAGAGCCCCGTCCCGGAGACACAGGAGCTGCACCGACCTTCCCGGGCGGAAAGGGGCTCGCAGGGAGGTGGAGCAGGACCCAGGAGGGCGGGGATGCCCTCGGGCTCCCGGGGACACTAACAGACACCTGCGCCCCGGGAGAGTGCGCCGAGCTCCCTAAGGGCTGCAGCGCGCACGGCGGGACCCGGCGGGACCCGGAGCAGCTGGAGGGGCTCGGGCGGCGGCTCCGCGGAGGGGGCTGCGCGGCCCCGGGAGCAGCTCGGAGGGGCTCGGGCAGAGGAAGAGGCTCCGTGCGGAGGGGCCTGCGCGGTTCCAGGAGCAGCTCGGAGGGGCTCGGGCGGCGGCTGCGCGGAGGTGGCTGCGCGGCCCGGGAGCGCGAATCCACCAGCGCAGGCTCCGGAGCACAGGGCGCCGGGACACAGCCCAGGATCCGGCCTCCCCCCGGGACAGGCAGAGGCCGGGAGGGCCCAGGACAGCAAGGACGCTCCTGCCCCAGCTGAGCAGATCAGCGGCCCCGCCCGGAGCCTCCAGGCCCTGCAGACGGAGAGCTCCGGAGTTCCTGCGGGGGCTGAATCCAGGTTTCCAGAGCTGCCCCGCCACTGGGGCTGTTCCTCCTGCGGCCTCACGGGGTAAACAACCCCCACTGAGCCCTGCACCAGGCAGGGGCACAGCAGCTCCCCCAACTGCTAACACCTGAAAATCAGCACAACAGGCCCCTCCCCCAGAACACCAGCTAGACTGACAACCTCCAGGAGAAGCCAAGGGACTTAAAGTACACAGAATCAGAAGATACTCCCCGGTGGTTCTTTGTTTGTTTGTTTGTTTTTGTTTTTGTTTTGTTTTGCTTTTTGATTTGTTTCCTTCCCCCACCCCCTTTCTTTCTCCTTTCTTTTTCTTTCTCTTTTTCTTCTTTTTTTTTTTTTTCGTTTTTTTTTTTCTTTTTCTTCCCTTTTTTTTTCTCTTTCTCTTTTCTTTCCTTCTTTCTCTCCTCTCTTTTTCTCTTTTTCCCAATACAACTTGCTTTTGGCCACTCTGCACTGAGCAAAATGACTAGAAGGAAAACCTCACCTCAAAAGAAAGAATCAGAAACAGTCCTCTCTCCCACAGAGTTACAAAATCTGGATTACAATTCAATGTCAGAAAGCCAATTCAGAAGCACTATTATACACCTACTGGTGGCTCTAGAAAAAAGTATAAAGGACTCAAGAGACTTCATGACTGCAGAATTTAGAGCTAATCAGGCAGAAATTAAA
The DNA here is from genome assembly GCF_003254725.2 of Canis lupus dingo. NCBI lineage: Eukaryota > Metazoa > Chordata > Mammalia > Carnivora > Canidae > Canis > Canis lupus. The sequence goes on from NC_064243.1 coordinate 82,891,112, forward strand.
AATCAATTGAATGAGATGCAATCCAAACTAGAAGTCCTAACGACGAGGGTTAACGAGGTGGAAGAACGAGTGAGTGACCTAGAAGACAAGTTGATAGCAAAGAGGGAAACTGAGGAAAAAAGAGACAAACAATGAAAAGACCATGAAGATAGATTAAGGGAAATAAACGACAGCCTGAGGAAGAAAAACCTACGTTTAATTGGGGTTCCCGAGGGCGCCGAAAGGGACAGAGGGCCAGAATATGTATTTGAACAAATTCTAGCTGAAAACTTTCCTAATCTGGGAAGGGAAACAGGCATTCAGATCCAGGAAATAGAGAGATCCCCCCCTAAAATCAATAAAAACCGTTCAACACCTCGACATTTAATTGTGAAGCTTGCAAATTCCAAAGATAAAGAGAAGATCCTTAAAGCAGCAAGAGACAAGAAATCCCTGACTTTTATGGGGAGGAGTATTAGGGTAACAGCAGACCTCTCCACAGAGACCTGGCAGGCCAGAAAGGGCTGGCAGGATATATTCAGGGTCCTAAATGAGAAGAACATGCAACCAAGAATACTTTATCCAGCAAGGCTCTCATTCAAAATGGAAGGAGAGATAAAGAGCTTCCAAGACAGGCAGCAACTAAAAGAATATGTGACTTCCAAACCAGCTCTGCAAGAAATTTTAAGGGGGACTCTTAAAATTCCCCTTTAAGAAGAAGTTCAGTGGAACATTCCACAAAAACAAGGACTGAATAGATATCATGATGACACTAAACTCATATCTCTCAATAGTAACTCTGAATGTGAACGGGCTTAATGACCCCATCAAAAGGCGCAGGGTTTCAGACTGGATAAAAAAGCAGGACCCATCTATTTGCTGTCTACAAGAGACTCATTTTAGACAGAAGGACACCTACAGCCTGAAAATAAAAGGTTGGAGAACCATTTACCATTCGAATGGTCCTCAAAAGAAAGCAGGGGTAGCCATCCTTATATCAGATAAACTAAAATTTACCCCAAAGACTGTAGTGAGAGATGAAGAGGGACACTATATCATACTTCAAGGATCTATTCAACAAGAGGACTTAACAATCCTCAATATATATGCTCCGAATGTGGGAGCTGCCAAATATATAAATCAATTATTAACCAAAGTGAAGAAATACTTAGATAATAATACACTTATACTTGGTGACTTCAATCTAGCTCTTTCTATACTCGATAGGTCTTCTAAGCAAAACATCTCCAAAGAAACGAGAGCTTTAAATGATACACTGGACCAGATGGATTTCACAGATATCTACAGAACTTTACATCCAAACTCAACTGAATACACATTCTTCTCAAGCGCACATGGAACTTTCTCCAGAATAGACCACATATTGGGTCACAAATCGGGTCTGAACCGATACCAAAAGATTGGGATTGTCCCCTGCATATTCTCGGACCATAATGCCTTGAAATTAGAACTAAATCACAACAAGAAGTTTGGAAGGACCTCAAACACATGGAGGTTAAGGACCATCCTGCTAAAAGATAAAAGGGTCAACCAGGAAATTAAGGAAGAATTAAAAAGATTCATGGAAACTAATGAGAATGAAGATACAACCGTTCAAAATCTTTGGGATGCAGCAAAAGCAGTCCTAAGGGGGAAATACATCGCAATACAAGCATCCATTCAAAAACTGGAAAGAACTCAAATACAAAAGCTAACCTTACACATAAAGGAGCTAGAGAAAAAACAGCAAATAGATCCTACACCCAAGAGAAGAAGGGAGCTAATAAAGATTCGAGCAGAACTCAACGAAATCGAGACCAGAAGAACTGTGGAACAGATCAACAGAACCAGGAGTTGGTTCTTTGAAAGAATTAATAAGATAGATAAACCATTAGCCAGCCTTATTAAAAAGAAGAGAGAGAAGACTCAAATTAATAAAATCATGAATGAGAAAGGAGAGATCACTACCAACACCAAGGAAATACAAACGATTTTAAAAACATATTATGAACAGCTATATGCCAATAGATTAGGCAATCTAGAAGAAATGGACGCATTCCTGGAAAGCCACAAACTACCAAAACTGGAACAGGAAGAAATAGAAAACCTGAACAGGCCAATAACCAGGGAGGAAATTGAAGCAGTCATCAAAAACCTCCCAAGACACAAGAGTCCAGGGCCAGATGGCTTCCCAGGAGAATTTTATCAAACGTTTAAAGAAGAAATCATACCTATTCTCCTAAAGCTGTTTGGAAAGATACAAAGAGATGGAGTACTTCCAAATTCGTTCTATGAAGCCAGCATCACCTTAATTCCAAAGCCAGACAAAGACCCCGCCAAAAAGGAGAATTACAGACCAATATCCCTGATGAACATGGATGCAAAAATTCTCAACAAGATACTGGCCAATAGGATCCAACAGTACATTAAGAAAATTATTCACCATGACCAAGTAGGATTTATCCCTGGGACACAAGGCTGGTTCAACACCCGTAAAACAATCAATGTGATCCATCATATCAGCAAGAGAAAAACCAAGAACCATATGATCCTCTCATTGGATGCAGAGAAAGCATTTGACAAAATACAGCATCCATTCCTGATCAAAACTCTTCAGAGTGTAGGGATAGAGGGAACATTCCTCGACATCTTAAAAGCCATCTATGAAAAGCCCACAGCAAATATCATTCTCAATGGGGAAGCACTGGGAGCCTTTCCCCTAAGATCAGGAACAAGACAGGGATGTCCACTCTCACCACTGCTGTTCAACATAGTACTGGAAGTCCTAGCCTCAGCAATCAGACAACAAAAAGACATTAAAGGCATTCAAATTGGCAAAGAAGAAGTCAAACTCTCCCTCTTCGCCGATGACATGATACTCTACATAGAAAACCCAAAAGTCTCCACCCCAAGATTGCTAGAACTCATACAGCAATTCGGTAGCGTGGCAGGATACAAAATCAATGCCCAGAAGTCAGTGGCATTTCTATACACTAACAATGAGACTGAAGAAAGAGAAATTAAGGAGTCAATCCCATTTACAATTGCACCCAAAAGCATAAGATACCTAGGAATAAACCTCACCAAAGATGTAAAGGATCTATACCCTCAAAACTATAGAACACTTCTGAAAGAAATTGAGGAAGACACAAAGAGATGGAAAAATATTCCATGCTCATGGATTGGCAGAATTAATATTGTGAAAATGTCAATGTTACCCAGGGCAATATACACGTTTAATGCAATCCCTATCAAAATACCATGGACTTTCTTCAGAGAGTTAGAACAAATTATTTTAAGATTTGTGTGGAATCAGAAAAGACCCCGAATAGCCAGGGGAATTTTAAAAAGAAAACCATATCTGGGGGCATCACAATGCCAGATTTCAGGTTGTACTACAAAGCTGTGGTCATCAAGACAGTGTGGTACTGGCACAAAAACAGACACATAGATCAGTGGAACAGAATAGAGAATCCAGAAGTGGACCCTGAACTTTATGGGCAACTAATATTCGATAAAGGAGGAAAGACTATCCATTGGAAGAAAGACAGTCTCTTCAATAAATGGTGCTGGGAAAATTGGACATCCACATGCAGAAGAATGAAACTAGACCACTCTCTTTCACCATACACAAAGATAAACTCAAAATGGATGAAAGATCTAAATGTGAGACAAGATTCCATCAAAACCCTAGAGAAGAACACAGGCAACACCCTTTTTGAACTCGGCCATAGTAACTTCTTGCAAGATACATCCACGAAGGCAAAAGAAACAAAAGCAAAAATGAACTATTGGGACTTCATCAAGATCAGAAGCTTTTGCACAGCAAAGGATACAGTCAACAAAACTCAAAGACAACCTACAGAATGGGAGAAGATATTTGCAAATGACATATCAGATAAAGGGCTAGTTTCCAAGATCTATAAAGAACTTCTTAAACTCAACACCAAAGAAACAAACAATCCAATCATGAAATGGGCAAAAGACATGAACAGAAATCTCACAGAGGAAGACATAGACATGGCCAACATGCATATGAGAAAATGCTCTGCATCACTTGCCATCAGGGAAATACAAATCAAAACTACAATGAGATACCACCTCACACCAGTGAGAATGGGGAAAATTAACAAGGCAGGAAACAACAAATGTTGGAGAGGATGCGGAGAAAAGGGAACCCTCTTACACTGTTGGTGGGAATGTGAACTGGTGCAGCCACTCTGGAAAACTGTGTGGAGGTTCCTCAAACAGTTAAAAATATACCTGCCCTACGACCCAGCAATTGCACTGTTGGGGATTTACCCCAAAGATACAAATGCAATGAAACGCCGGGACACCTGCACCCCGATGTTTATAGCAGCAATGGCCACGATAGCCAAACTGTGGAAGGAGCCTCGGTGTCCAACGAAAGATGAATGGATAAAGAAGATGTGGTTTATGTATACAATGGAATATTACTCAGCTATTAGAAATGACAAATACCCACCATTTGCTTCAACGTGGATGGAACTGGAGGGTATTATGCTGAGTGAAGTAAGTCAGTCGGAGAAGGACAAACATTATATGTTCTCATTCATTTGGGGAATATAAATAATAGTGAAAGGGAAAATAAGGGAAGGGAGAAGAAATGTGTGGGAAATATCAGAAAGGGAGACAGAACGTAAAGACTGCTAACTCTGGGAAACGAACTAGGGGTGGTAGAAGGGGAGGAGGGCGGGGGGTGGGAGTGAATGGGTGACGGGCACTGGGTGTTATTCTGTATGTTAGTAAATTGAACACCAATAAAAAAAAATAAAAATAAAAATGAAAATAAAAAAAAAAAAAGAAAACACACAAAAAAAAATAAAGAGAGAACAGCTGGAATGCTACAGAGAGAGGATTTTCGCTTCTAACAAGGTAGGAAGTCAGAGGAAAAAAACAAAAAGGCTCCAGTTGGGTAGGGGCCCGGCGAGGAGCCAGGCTAAGGGGGGCGGCAAGAGCCCCCAGGACAGGGAAGCCCAGCCCTGGAGAAGCAGGAACTTTAAAAATCTGCACCGGAGTCTTCCTGGACAGAAAGGCCTCCGCAGGGAACTCGGGTAGGACGGCAGGGGGGCAGTGGAGCCCCCAGGTTCCCAGGGTCACTAACAGAGGAGGTGCACCCGGGGGAGAGTGTGCTGCACCCCGCGGGCGAGCGGGGAAAGAGCTGGAGCGCCCGGCGGGGCCCCGGGAGCAGCGCAGGCGGCGGCTCCACAGAGGGGGGCTGCACGGCCGGGAGTGCGATTCCAGCGGCGCAGGCCGGGGAGCCCAGGGCACCGGGGACACAGCCCAGGATCTGGCGCTCCCCCCGGGACAGGCGGAGGCGGGGAGGGCACAGGACAGCGAGGACCTCCTGCCACCTCCAGGCGGCCCCGAGCTGTGCAGGTCAGTCCCCCGCCCCGGAGCGTCCAGGCCCCTGCGGACTGGGGGCTGCGGGAGTTCCTGCGGGAGCTGACTCCAGGGCTGGGGAGCTGCCGCTGCCACTGTGCTTGTTCCTCCTGGTGTCACCCTGTGCCTGGGAGGGGCGGGGCCGCCAGGGAGCAGGGGCCTCATGGGGTAAACAGCTCCCACTGAGCCCTGCACCTGGCAGGGGGTGGGGCAGCTCCCCCAGGTGCACACACCTGAGAATCAGCACAGCCGGCCCCTCCCCCAGGAGACCAGCTGGAAGGACAGGGGAAGAGCAAGTTCTTGACCGAGCAGTGCTGGAAAGCTCCAGGGGAAGTCGAGGGATTTACAGTATATAGAACCAGAGGGCACCCCTCCTTACCTCCCCCCTTTTTAGGTACAACTTGTTTTTATATCAGACTAAAAATTTCTGATTTTTTTTTCTCTTTCCCACCTTAACTACAATATTTTACCACCTCTTCATTTATAAGTTTCTTCCTTTTTGACTGTCCTATTTCTACAATTACAGGTCCTAGATATATTTTCCACTTCTAGATTCCCTTCAACAAACTCAACTTTATTTTGGGAGATATACAAGATATGTTTTTTTGTTTTGTTTTTTTTTGTTTGTTTGTTTTCTCTGCCTCATTTTGTTCTACAATGGTGGAAGTTAATACCTTCTAAAACATGACCAGTATGCACCCAGAACCAAATGGTATACTGTGCTGGTTCATTCTGTGAGATTCCTCATTCCCATTCTGCCCCCCCCCCCCTTTTATCTCCTTTATGTTTTGGTGGTCAATGTTGGGGCCATCTACAAGTATTTCTGGTTTATAAATATTTGGGACCGAGTATCTTCTAACATACAGAACTTAATATACTCAGAAACAAGAGGATCACCCTCTAGAACCCCTCAGGTAGACGATATTCTCCCTCCTCTACAACTTCTTCACCACTACTATCTCCCAGTAACCCCCTCCTCTTTTTTTTCTTCTCCTTTTTTTTCTTTTTTTTTTTTTCCTCTTCTTTAGGATTCCTGGCCTCTTATTTTTTACTACTTTGTTTGAAAATTTGTTTTTCACCTTAGTGGTCCTTTTGTTTTATTTCATTCTGATCTTTGTTTTCAATTTCTGGTCTCTGACCTCAGCAGAATCATCTAGGGTGAAATTTCCTTAGGTCATGGTTGATATTCTTGACTCAGCCCACTCATACAGCCACTCTGCACTGAGCAAAATGACTAGAAAGCACTCACCACAAAAGAAAGAATCAGAAACAGTACTATCTCCCACAGAGTTACAGAATTTGGATTACAATTTGATGTCAGAAAGCCAATTCAGAAGCACAATTATAAAGCTACTGGTGGCTCTGGAAAAAAGCATAAAGGAATCAAGAGACTTCATGACTGCAGAATTTAGATCTAATCTGGCTGAAAATAAAAATCAATTGAGATGCAATCTAAACTGGGGGTACTAATGATGAGGGTTAGTGAAGTAGAAGAAAGAGTGAGTGACACAGAAGACAAGTTGATGGCAAGGAAGGAAGCTGAGGAAAAAGGAGAAAAACAATTAAAAGACCATGAGGAAAGGTTAAGGGAAATAAATGACAGCCTCAGAAGGAAAAATCTACGTATAATTGGGGTCCCAGAGGGTGCCTAGAGGGCCAGAGGGCCAGAAAGGATATTTGAACAAATCGTAGCTGAGAACTTCCCTAACTTGGGGAGGGAAACGGGCATTCAGATCCAGGAGATAGAGATGTCCTCCCCCCCCCAAAAAAAATCAATAAAAACCATTCAATACCTCGACATTTAATAGTGAAACTTGCAAATTCCAAAGATAAAGAGAAAATCCTTAAAGCAGCAAGAGACAAGAGATCCCTAACCTTTATGGGGAGAAATACTAGATTAACAGCAGACCTCTCCACAGAGACCTGGCAGGCCAGAAAGGGCTGGCAGGATATATTCAGGGTCCTAGATGAGAAGAACATGCAGCCAAGAATACTCTATCCAGCAAGGCTCTCATTCAGAATAGAAGGAGAGATAAAGAGCTTCCAAGATAGGCAGAAACTGAAAGAATATGTGACCACCAAACCAGCTTTTCAAGAAATATTAAGGAGGACTCTGTAAAAGAAAGGGGAAGCTCAAAGAAATACTCAAAAAAATAGGGACTTACTAGGTATTACGATGACAATTAATATCTTTCAATAGAATTCTGAATGTGAATGGGCTAAATGATCACATCAAAAGATGCAGGGTTTCAAACTGGATTAAAAAAAGCAAGTCCCACCTATTTGCTGTCTAAAGAGACATATTTTAGACCTAAAGACACCTACAGCCTGAAAATAAAAGGTTGGAGAACCATTTACCATTCAAATGATCCTCAGAAGAAAGCTGGGGTAGCAATCCTCATATCAGATAAATTAAAGTTTATCCCAAAAATTGTAGTAAGAGATGAAGAGGGACACTATATCATACTAAAAGGATCTATCCAACAAGAGGACCTAACAATCATGAATATGTATGCCCCTAATGTGGGAGCTGCCAAGTACATCAATCAATTAATAACCAAAGTAAAGACATACTTAGATAATAATACACTAATACTGGGAGACTTCAACATGACACTTTCTGCAAATGACAGATATTCTAAGCATAACATCTCCAAAAAAACAAGAGATTTAAATGATACACTGGACCAGATGGATTTCACAGATATTTATAGAACTTTACATCTGAAAGCAACTGAATACACATTCTCCTCAAGTGCACATGGAACTTTCTCCACAATAGACCACATACTGGGTCACAAATCAGGTCTCAACCAATACCAAAAGATTGGGAGTGTCCCCTGCATATTCTTAGACCATAATGCTTTGAAACATGAACTCAATCACAAGAAGAAATTTGGAAGAAACTCAAACATGTGGAGGTTAAAGAGCATCGTGCTCAAAGATGAATGGGTCAACCAGGAAATTAGAGAAGAATTAAAAAGATTCATAGAAACAAACAAAAATGAAGATACAACCGTTCAAAATATTTGGGATACAGCAAAAGCAGTTCTAAGAGGTAAATACATCACACTACAAGCATCCCTCAAAAAATTGGGAAAAACTCAAATACACAAGCTAAGCTCGCACCTAAAGGAACTGGAGAAAGAACAGCAAATAAACACATAGAAAAAGAAACAGTCAACAAAACTAAAAGACAACCTACAGAATGGGAGAAGATATTTACAAATGACATATCAGATAAAGGGCTAGTTTCCAAGATCTATAAAGAACTTATTAAACTCAACACCAAAGAAACAAACAATCCAATCATGAAATGGGCAAATGACATGAACAGAAATCTCACAGAGGAAGACATAGACATGGCCAACAAGCACATGAGAAAATGCTCTGCATCACTTGCCATCAGGGAAATACAAATCAAAACCACAATGAGATACCACCTCACACCAGTGAGAATGGGGAAAATTAACAAAGCAGGAAACCACAAATATTGGAGAGGATGTGGAGAAAGGGGAACCCTCCTGCACTGTTGGTGGGAATGTGAACTGGTGCAGCCACTCTGGAAAACTGTGTGGAAGTTCCTCAAAGAGTTAAAAATAGATCTGCCCTACAATCCAGCAATTGCACTGCGGGGGATTTACCCCAAAGATACAGATGCAGTCAAACGGCAGGACACCTGCACCCCGATGTTTCTAGCAGCAATGGCCACAATAGCCAAACTGTGGAAGGAGCCTCGGTGTCCATCAAAAGATGAATGGATAAAGAAGCTGTGGTCTACGTATACAATGGAATATTACTCAGCCATTAGAAACGACAAATACCCACCATTTGCTTCGATGTGGATGGAACTGGAAGGTATTATGCTGAGTGAAGTAAGTCAATTGGAGAAGGACAAACATTATATGGTCTCATTCATTTGGGGAATATAAAAAATAGTGAAAGGGATTAAAGGGGAAAGGAGAGAAAATAAGTGGGAAATATCAAAGAGGGAGACAGAACCTGAGAGACTCCTAACTCTGGGAAACCAACAAGGGGTAGTGGAAGGTGAGGTGGGCGGTGGGGAGGGGTGACTGGGTAACGGGCACCACTAGGCATTATGCTGTATGTTGGCAAATTGAACTCCAATTAAAAATATATACAAAAATAAATAAACAACAAACAAACTGTACCTGGGATGCAAAATCAACAGCCCTGTGCCCAGATGCAAACCTATTTTTATTTCAAGGGGTTGGTTTAAAATTAGAATGTGGTTTTGTGGGCAGATGTCAATTTTCAATACTTTTGAAGCAGTGTGGGCCACATTAGAGACTTTGAGGTTAGCAAAGCATTAAAAACAAAAGGCGGGGGATTCCTGGGTGGCTCAGCGTTTTAGCGCCTGCCTTTGGCCCAGAGCGGGATCCTGGAGTCCCGGGATCGAGTCCCACGTCGGGCTCCTGGCATGGAGCCTGCTTCTCCCTCCTCCTATGTTTCTGCCTCTCTCTCTCTATGTCTATCATAAATAAATAAATCTTAAAAAAAAGAAAGAAAACAAAAGGCCAACTAAAAACCCTATACTTTAAAATCAGCTTACGCTAAACAGAGAGGAAGATCCAGGATAACTTTTCATGTTAAGAAAGGTTTTGACATTGAGTTACTTCATGTCTCGAGTTTTTTGTTTGTTTGTTTGTTTGTTTGTTTGTTTTTACAAATTCATTCTCTCAGCTTCTGGTAGTGGAAATATATTTTGTCTGGAGACCATCCTTCCCCTTTTTCAGTCAAGGTGTCTTGGTCAAGAGGCAGGTTAATGGCTCAACTTAAAGCAACTGAATACTTTCCTAAGAGTTTCAATCTCAAATGATATTTACACAAGCCCGAAAAGGGACAGAGCTGATGCATGCCTATGATGGAGTCCTGAAGAGATTCCTTGGGTTCCTGTTACCACAATGCCCAGAATTACTGATTCCTGTCTTCTCCAAAGATCTTTACCTTCAACCTTTGCTTCAGTTCTTCCCTAAGGAAGAGCTATGCTTTAGTACATTGATGGGCTTTCTTTTGTGTCCCCTACATACAGGTCTAATCCCTTAAAATTGTTTCCAACAATTTTTTTGCCTTTTAAGTTAGCCAGAGTGGCTCTCATACAAGAGACCCTAAAATACAGTGATAAAATAATAAATATTGCATTTTTATATGTATATTTTAATTCATTCACTTATACATTTTGTACTAAAATTTTCTTGTAATGTGTATTATTTTTGTAAGTAAAAAGCACTGATAATTTCGAAAGAAACCTAGGTAACCAGGAGTATTCTGAGACAGAAAAATTTCTCTTGAATCCCCTTTGCAAGCTAGGAGCAGTTTTGAGTGGGGTGGTAGGGGTGGCATTTATAGCAAACTCTCTCAAAGCACCAGAGGGAAGTGGGGAGCAGAATTGATGGGGGGGAAGGACTGAGTGGGGAGGTTTAAGAGTACCAGCTACTCCATACTTTATTATTATTTATGTATGAAAAGGCCATCAGATCAAGAGACAATTGACACTGAAAATGAAGTTGTTATATAGATCCCAAGAAGAGTGTACACATCATAACATGGGGAGGGCACATGGAAAAGAACTAGGGTGGACAGGAGGCAGAGAGAAGGAGGGAATTGTGGGCAAGAGTCCTTATTGTAGTTTACCTTTAAAGACACACTTATGAGCAAATTGTTCACTACCTTTAGGAATTGGCTAGCTCTTGGAGGGGCAGTCCCTCAGGCATCAGCATGGCCTTGGATGTCAAAGCATCAGAATTCAGAAAATAAAAGACATAGTTAATATACCTCACAGTCTAGATAAGACCCAAACTCCTGCCCCTTCCACAATCCATGGAAGTTCAAAACCCTCCCTGGGCGTTCAGTAAATTTTCAAGAAAGCTAACATTTTATTCTCAGAGTAATCCTGATCTCTGGAATTTTACATTTTTGCGTGTTGCTTCATTTCTATACCATTTGATGCCAACGTAGAATGCAGTTCTCTCTTCAGATTCAGGGGCGGGTGTGTGTGTATGTGTCACACTAAACATGCTTTTGGAGAACTAGCAGTCTCATATGGGTGAAGGTGGGTGCCAAAAGGGGTCACATTATTTTGGGTCCATCATCTTACTGGCTCTTGTTCCCCACTCCTCACCAGATTGCCCCCCACAACTTCAAATGTTTCAATTTCTCTTGTACAACATAATTTCCTTTCCTTATCATGTTTTTGCTCTAGCCAATGGGTCTTACACTTTCTTGTGTAGAACAAAGTCAATTTTCATGCTGTCTTTCCAAAAGAAGACAGTTTCTCTTGGTAAGAGGAGTTCTAGTACATTGGTTAGGAATACATTTTCTGCACCTCTCAGATCACATGTAACATAGGGCAGGATATTAAGCTATGTGAAGGAAATATATACTGTACAGTGTCCATAGGGACTAAGCAAGAGAAAGAGACCCTGGGATTCTGAGAAGAGAGAAAAGATTTACCAGAAAATTGCCTTAGCCAGAGAACTTCCATAACTGCATATCCTTTGTTGATTAATTCCACAAATATTTATTGGGTGCTTACTATGTTCTAAGAGGCAATCAGCTACATGCTGGGGAATCCAAAGATAAATAAGACATGATTTGAGAAGCAAATGTCCAGGAGGAAAGACAGATACATAAACAGATAGGGAGGCAACAGTGTTACAATGGAACACCATAAAAACTTGGAGTGATTGTACACATTAGCCCAAACCTACCCCAAATATTTGGAGCCTAGAAAGGGTTCAAATGGAGGCCCATGCATCCAATCTCTCAATATTTAAGATCTACAAATACAGCTAACAGACTGCTAAATAAAACATGCCCTGCTCTTCTAATGTGACAAATAGAACTTTGTAAAACCTGAAGGGCAAGGTCTGAGTTTGGAATTCTTAGAGTTCTGAGACCATGGCTCCCAGTCTGAGGCCCTTGGCATTCTTCCCACCTTCTTATTCCCCTAATTCCTTTTCATACTTGCTCCCATGCATGTGGACACCCAGGCCATGTGTAGAAGTTCCAGCCTCAGCCTCCACAAACTGCTGTCCTTAGTCACCACTTAGGTCAGGCTACACCCACCAGGGGTGCCATTTTTTCCCTAGGAGCAAAGCCCAAAGGAATAGATCTACTCAGGCTCTGAAAGTAGGGTCAGGGCCATTTAGAAAGAAAGTACAGAGCCCTAAATATCAGGGGATGGTCTAGAAGGGGGGGATGCATCTTTGGACTGCAGGGACTCTTGCCTATAGTACCCTATTGGCTCCAGGGACTCTTGCCTATAGTACGAGGCACAACCAGATCAGGGCTACCAGAAGGCTTTACTCTCTTCACTGGTCAAATGAAATATTGCTTAACTATTTCATCACATTTTCTCAGGATAAATCATCCTAAAATTCATGCAGCATTCCAGTTTAGGATGCACTCATTTTGTGCAAGGATAGAACAAGTGTGCTGATTTGATTTTTAGTTCCCACTTGGTGGATCCTTGAAGACACATTATTTCTGGACTCTTGAAGCATTAGGATTCTATTTCCCAATGGCTATAGAGGTTAATGAGATACCATCAGGGAAGAGAGAATAGGAAGAAATTCTTCCATTTGACTGCAAATCCCGATTTAGATTCTAAAGTATACTAGGGCCATCTTCAAAGACAAGGACCATGTGTTTTCAAATATTTCTTTCAACCAGGCATTTTCCTATCAACTGCCTGTTTTCATTTACTATCATCTGCAGACTAGACTTGTCCTGAATTGGTTTGTCTCAGGGTCACAAGGAAATAACATAGCTCAGATAGAGCCAAAGCAGGGTAATTCCTCCACTGCAGGTGGGCTGCATCTGCCCTCCTGCCATCTTGTTTTCCCCTGGTCTTGCTTGGCTTTTGGCTTATTCTTCCATATTTCTTTTGATTTTTCTCTCTCAGTGTCTATGGATCTTCCAGTTGCTTACCATACCTATCAACTTCTGGCCACTTGCCATGTTTTGTTGTCTAGTATTTACATCGTCCTGGCTTCTGTTGGCATCCAGGCCTGATATATTGCTGTCTTAACCTAAGCCAGCCTCATCACCTACCCAGTTCCCTGACCCATAGCTACCCACACATTACCTAGTGGAATGAAAGCAAACAAGTCATGTCTTGAAGCAAAAATCCCCTCCGCCTTTGTTAATTCTCTTGTATCATAGTGGCAGGAAGGAGATTTTTATCTCTCATTTATTTGGCTGCCTCTTCTCCAATAATCTTTTCCTCCCCGCAACCCTAAGAAAGCCAGCTCTACCCCATCATACTGTGGATATCAATGTTATGTAAGACCCATCTGTCTTCATGTCATGAATCTAAGTATATGACCATGAGTATAGACTCATGGTCTATGAGTTTGACCATGAACTCATAGTCCCAACGATTCCCACTTTGGATTCATCAGAATCTCTAATCTATTGACCCCTCTCTGCTGAGCATTTTTCCAGCCTGTTAATTTCTTCACTTCCTTCCTTACAATCCCTTATTATAATGCTATAATCCCTTATTTCAAAACCTTCTGTATAATCCCTTATTTCTATAATCCCTTATTTCAAAACCACTCTCATTGATATCCCAGACTCCTTTGAGCCTTTGCATTTTGTCACATCCAACGTGGGATCAACCCTGCTGTTGGGCTTTCACACTTAAGCATCTGACAATTGCTGGAGAAGAACACCACAAAGCAAATTGTTATCACTCTAAGTCCATAATCGCTAACCTCACATGATTCCTCAACTCTGCCCATCAACCCTACCCATTTCTCCTAGCCAACTGGCCTGGCCCTCTCACTCCACAATTTTTCCCCAAATCAAGATGATGCCTGCACAGCTTGACCCTACTATGTATAAACAGCCATCTTTGTTCCTTCATGGAGAAAATGGAAGCTGTAAAAGATCCCCTCAATTTTGAGTTACCAACTCTACAAACTTCCTTAATGTTCTCAGGATAATGACCAACACACCAACACAGTCTGCCCCTCATCCCAAAAGCTGTCAGCCTTCATGCTTCAGCCACACTGGCCTTCTTCTAGGCCCCAATGTCATGTGAACTTCCCTGATGACAAGAATCATTCAAGTTATTTGATAAGTTAAAATTTTCAAGCCCATTAGATAATACCTCAAGGGAGAGAAACTAAAGAGTGGTACACTTAAAAAGAGCTTTAGGTCATTCTTCCCAACAGGAAAGATTAAAAACACAACCTATAATCTCTCCTTCCACTGGGTTTTTCAAAGGCTTTTCCTTGTCCTGAGAATTTCTTCATCCTGTTCTCCCCCTGTCCCTCTTCCCATCACACCAGACTTACTCTTACTCACCTTCCAACTTTATACTCAGGCAGCACACCAGCAGGAAAGCTTTTCTTCACAACCCCCAACCCCACCAGCACCAAGTTTAGGAGGTGTCCTTTGTCATATACTCTCATAGGACCACATTCTTCCCTTTATCACACTTGTCCCATGTATTCATTGTATGATTATCTGGTAACCGTCTCTCCCCCTACCAGACTGTGCGGTTAGGTAGCATATCTATTGCCACTGTCATCATTTCTACAATTATCTGGGCAGTATATAATAATTTCTTAAGAATCATTAATACCTGAATGAATGTGGAATAAATTAATGAATTAATTGGCTCAAAATTGATCAGAGATACTGGAGATTAACAAATTATAACCTCAGCAGAAAGTATTCTAGCCTCTACTTGGATAGTTTTAATTCTGTGAAGTCTGTTCCATTGTTGGACAGTGTTAGAAAATCCATTTTTCTATTAAATTGAAGCCTGCCCCTGTATAACTTCCCACACCAATGCTTACAGCTCAGTCTTGTTGGAATATGATCTTTCTCTTTAATGATATTCCCTTCCAATATTTGAGTATTTTTTTTAGCATGTGTCCCCTCTGTTTCTTCTCCAACATGAATAAATACATTTGCTTAAGCAGTTCTTGATCTGAGATAGCTCTCAGACTTAACTATCCCCTCTCCAATTTGAGCATACTCTAATAAACACAGAAACAGGATAGAGACCACAGAGCCATGAAGCTCTCATGTCTTCAGAATACTAGCTTTAAGTCATTACTTTAAGAAAATGAGGCTGTCTCCTTCCTTCTACTGGTTACAGTTTAAATTACAGAGTCATTATAAATTACCAAACTGCATATCTCCAAGAAGGATGGTGTTCATAAGGTGATGAATCCACAGGATACATAGGATTTATTACAAGTACTTTTATTAGAGCAATTTGTTGACAAATGCCCAAAAAGAAGGACAGAGTGATCAGTAATAATACAACCTAATGAAGATCATTTCCCCAAATGCTGTCTGAGAGAGAAAGTGAGCCAGATTTCTTCACCAAATCTAGGTTTTCTGTACCTTTCTACTAATAGTTTTTATATGCCATCTCTGGAGAAATTTCAGATGTTTCAAATCTAAACCTTTATCAAAGTTGTGATTTATAAAAATAGCAAAGGGCTTCTATTTATCTCTATTTGCTAATCCTAGCCAGCTGCTGAGAAGAATTGGAGTTTAAATCCTATTACTCTCCCATGGCCCCCACCTCCCAGGCCATTATGTTAAGTTGATACAATTATTTCTGGGATGAACGAGGAGGCTGTCACGTTGACTGACTATTTCCAGTGCTCATGAAAAGGAGATAGTTTGGTCTTCTAGATGAAGAGAATTACATGCCCCGTAATAGCTGGAAGCCTTTCCCAGGGTCATTCTTTCAGACTGCCCTGAAAACCAGAGGCAGAAAGGATCATGTCATTGCTTGGCTTGGCCTAGGATGCCAAATGCCACTTAAGAGAGCTACTTAACATAGTATGTTTTAAGATAGTGACACTACTAACTTATAGTAAAATATGGCAATAAATGACAGCCTGCAATTTGCACCTAACCAAATTGCTCATGGGGTTAGGACACTACAGGACAATACTGATCCAGTATTTTTAAACTGAGAAAATTAGGGACAGACCTGGGGCACTTGCTATGAGAATGATTTGTAAGAAAAAGAATCCACAGTCAGAATTGATGAAAATTACCATTATGTCATAGTCTATAAACTTCACACTGTCCTATACCCAAATAACCTTCCCTTCCCTTCCTTCCTTCCTTCCTTCCTTTTTTTTTTTTTTTAATTTTTATTTATTTACTTATGATAGTCACAGAGAGAGAGAGAGAGGCAGAGACACAGGCAGAGGGAGAAGCAGGCTCCATGCACTGGGAGCCTGATATGGGATTCGATCCCGGGTCTCCAGGATCGCGCCCTGGGCCAAAGGCAGGCGCCAAACCGCTGCGCCACCCAGGGATCCCTTTTTTTTTTTTTTTTTTTTTTCCTTCCTTCCTTCCTTCCTTCCTTCCTTCCTTCCTTCCTTCCTTCCTTCCTTCCTTCTTTCCTTCCTTCCTTCCTTTCATTTCTTAATTTCTAAGAAATTTCAAACAATTACATAATTAAAAAGTCAAAACTAAATAAAAAGTTATTCTCAAAAAGATCATACTTCTATTCCAATTCTAGTCCTCTATGCCCACCCACCTCTTATAATCATTTTCATTTGTTTCTGGTTTATATTTCTTGTATAACTTCTTACCCAGAAAAAATCTATATGTATATTTCACTTTTCAATATATCCTGGAAATCACTCTATCAGCTTACAGAGATCTTCCTCATTCTTTCTCACAGCTGCAGAGCACCAAATGGTGTGAATGTACCATCATTTATTCAATTAATCTCTTAAGAATGGACATTTGTTGTTTCCAATATTTTGTTTATATAAATAATGCCACAGTGATGAATCTTCTACATATGATTTGGTTTTTCATGTTTGTGGAGTGTATCTGCTGGCTAAAATTCTCAAAGGAGGGGTTGCTTTATAAAAGGGAAAATGCATATGAAGTTGTGTCAAGTATTGCCAAATTTTTCACCATGGGTTTGCCCCACTTCACACTCAAGAGAAGAAATGGTTTTGAGTGGCAGAGTGTTTGGGAAGGAGTGGAATGGGGATGGAGATAGGAGAAGAACTCTTTTTTGCAGTCCTTTACAAACCTTTTCCCTGTCCAGGTTTGCTCTGTGGTTAAATCTCGTTTGCCAAGAATGTTTTCACCTAAATTGGCTGTTTTACCTTCAGGAAGCTACAGTTGGCCAGACCCCAAAATTGGTGATCCCACCTCTGTTGTCCACTCCCAAGAGACTTCTTTCTGACCATAGACTCCTCCCAGGCTAAGCCAACACAGAAATGACGAATAGCTCCTGAGAGCCTTCACCATTGACATCTCCATTTACTATTCACTGTGTGCCACAACCTGTGCTAAGTAAGCTGTTCTGTGCTCCAGACCCCACCCTTTCTCACCATCTCACAGACTTCCTTTCTCTCAGTTCCCTCCTCCATGTTTTATAACATAAATTTCCACACCAGCACACTCTCCCGCATGCCCACTGGCCATATACCATCAGTATACCAACATTGTATAACACCTTCCATTTTTAAAAAGAAGAAGAAATCCCCCTTGAGCACCCACCATCCCATTATTGCCTAGTTTTTGCTCTCTTCTTAGCTCAACTTTTCACAAGTGTTATTCCCACTTCCTTATTTTCCATGGCATAACTCCATCTATTCCAGAATGTTTTTCTTCTCCAGTGTCAATCTTCGCTTGTTTCCAATGACCAGCAAACACCCTGTTGCTTATTCTCATGATGTTTCCCTCTCGCTTCCTTTGGCAACCTCCAACACTATTGATTCCTGTCCTTCTTGAACTGCTCTACTTTGGTAGCACTTAATAGCACAGTGTCGACTTCCTTTTCCCTATCTGACTTGTTCTGATGGCTTTTCCTGGGGGACCTGCTCTTGTGATTTCCCGGCCATGGAGTTCCCTGGGTCTTGAAACTACACCATGTTATTGCCTCACCTGTCTCTAGTGATCTCACTTGTTCTTATGGCCTTTCCTAATGATGCCCACATTTACTTTTCTCCAACCAGCCCCCTCCCTTGAGATCTAAACTCACAACTTGACAGCTCCTCTTTGTCACTTTACTAACGCCTCAGTATAGTGTGTCCAAACTGGAACTACCAATACACATCCCTAAACCCATGTCCCCAACATAAGGGCTATCCTTAATTTTGCCATTTCCTTCAATTCCCACATACAGATCATTAGCAAATTCTGTTTATTCTACCTTAAAGATGTTTCCCAGTCAGTTGGATCTCCCCACTTTCCATGCTTCCACTATAGGTCATGTGTCATGATCTCTTGGCTTAATTACTGCAATTGGCTCTTTTGCTCCTGCCCCCTCAATCTATACTTCATCAAATGGCTAGAGAGATGTTCTAGACATAAATCAGGTCAAGTTCAGTAGCTTTTCCTTGAACTCAGAATAACTAAACTCTTAAGGCCCTTGCATGTCTGGCCTTTGAATATTTCTCCAGTGGTCATCTCATCCTACTGCTACAGCAATTGGCTTTCTTTCCATTATCCAAATGCACTCAGGCCCTCCTTTTCTACTCCACAGTTTCTTTTTGTCCTTAAGATTTAGCATAAGTATCACTTTTATTTTTTATTTTATTTTTTTAAAGATTTTATTTATTCATAGAGACAGAGAGAGGGGCAGAGACACAGGCAGAAGAAGAAGCAGGCTCCATACAGGAAGCCTGACGTGGGACTCCATCCCGGGTCTCCAGGATCACACCCCAGGCTGCAGGCGGCGCTAAACTGCTGTGCCACAGGGGCTGCCCAAGTATCACTTTTATAAGAAAGCCTCCCCTGAGCTCCTTATAAGGGACATAGCTCCTAATTTGTTATCTCTCATTTTCATGCTTGTTTCACATGTAATACTTATTGCTGTTTGCTGGGACTTTTTGACCACTTGCTCCCACTCTATACATATTTTCTGGTGTACCCCCAAGACAACCACACTGGATGCAGATAATAAGAACTCAGTGACAATTTTTAAATAAGTGAATGAACTAATGGGTGAATGTAAATGCCACAAGAGCAGGGAACCATTTTTACCTTGTCTACTCAGTGTTCTCATTGCCCAGCACAAGAGAAAAACTCAACAAATATGTTTAATTCTACAATGCCTATCTTGTAGCCAAGGAAACTGAGGCTTAGCAACGTTGAGCAACCTGTCCTGATCACTCCAGCAGTAAAAAGGCAGAACCAGGACTGCATGTCTCACAACTCAATTCTTGAAACATTAGTGCTGGAAGGGACTTGGGGGATTATTTTATCTAACATCTCAATTCTATAAATGGAGAAGATGAAGTTCAGGATAGCAAAATGACACATTCAATTCATCTGGTTTTGACCTATTTTGTAGGACCAGATCTATGACTGACTAGCATGGCAAACCTCAATTACCTTCTCTGCTCTTTACTGTCCATATCTGTACAAGGATTTGGGAAGGGCTCGGTGGCATAATTGCAGCATTCCTAGATTTCAGGGTTCTTCTCAGCCCAGAAGTTCTTTTCTCAGTTTGCTCCTGCTTTGTCCCCCAACCTTTCTATCTTATTTTAAGGTTAAGGAGAAAATTGGGTTGTATGACACATGTTCTGTTCTCTACTCTGATAAGACCATGAGAAAAAAAAGTAAAAAAAAAAAAAAAAAAAAATCATAAAGTTTCCCAATCTTTATGTACCTTAAGAAGAACAAGAGTGCCACCTAAGAACTGCCTTAAGGAAAGGTAAAATATATCCCTAGCTCCTAGCCATAGATGAAAAAACATGTCTATAATAGTTATTCAGAAGAAATATCATTATCAATCCCTGTAATGAAGCAATACATCGGAAAAGAAAAGGGTAAAATGATGTTCATAGCAATAACTGAATATAAAATCCCTTGGTGTGTATGCAAGAAAATGAATAACCCTACATTTCTGTGGTTTTCACTTTATTTTAACTGCTGGTGAGGAATGACTTATACTGCAAGAGGACAAACCATTCTTATTTACACTCAAAATGTCAAATCCATTTGCACTCAAAATGCCATCACCTTGCATAACTCTACCAATTTAACCTGCACAGGAAATAAAAGCTAAAAGCAGAATATGAGGAGACCTGGAATATTAAATCTGCTCTCTTTTCTTGCAGCCTTGATCAAACACCCTGATTTGCTGCAACCATTCCAAGATGGAAGTGTTTTGAATTCTAAAATAGCTTAGCACCAAATGTGTCATAATTATCTGAAACTATATTTAGAATGATGAAATTTGCCATGAAATCTGAAATATGCTTCAAATGTCAGTCTTATTTTTAATTAATATGCCAACCCACCTTTGCAATAATCAAGTTTTACAGTCTCCCAGTGCTGGATAACTTGGACACTGTTTGTGTGTGTGTGGTTTTCTTAATCTCATAATTATGATAATGTAGTTCTCCAACATACCTTTCCTTCTCTATAGATTGTCAGAGGAAATCTGATTTCATCCCAGTGGTATATTTTGTCTATAAAACCAAATGATATGAAATAAAGTGTCCTGTCATAATGGTCACAAGTTAACAAAATCAATTCAATACCATCACATCTATGATCCTTATGATCTAATATTTAGTGTAAGAGAGCAATATATTATAGTGCTCTGGTCAACCCATATCTTTTTACTTAAATGCTAGGGCGGTGGATCTGGAAGCCCTGGATTTAAAAGAAATATGCTTTTACCTTTTAAAGTGGATATGGCTTTTGAAAACATGATCAAATATAAAATGTGACCATTCATTTCACACTCCTTTGTAGGTTTATTCAGTATTTTTCATTGAATTTTTGAATATTTCATAATTTGATAGAAAATTTTAAAAACACCTATGTGGAGCTCCAAACTGTAACAATTCTGTTACCTTCTCAGATTGCATTGTATAAATATTTTTATATTTATATAAATGATTTTCTTACCTTTACAGGCAAGAGAGACAACAGTTTTCTGGAAGTTTCATACACGTCTTGAGATTTGTCTGCCATTACAAACAGTAAGGTATCAGTTATAGAACAAGTAAAGTTGCCTGAAAAACAGAGAAAATACACAGTTGAGAGTGTCTAGAAACTTTTTTTTATCAACCAAAGTAATTTTGTTTGTTGCGCCTAAAAAATTTAGGCTTCTATTTTATGTATTTTTTTGTTTATTTCAGTTTTCTAGTAGTTTATTGTGCTTTAAAAGAGATTTTTTTGACAATTTGGAAATTCAAAACCTTGTACTTCCCCAGAGATGGTTTGAAAATCACATCATAGACAAATGCCTTACTTTTACTCTTTACAAAGAACTATGCCACTAGGAATAGAGATTACAAACAAATACAAAAAGCCTTTAGTGCATGAGAAGCTGAGTATGCTATGCTATTGTGTCAGTGATACTCACTTGGTTCTTGCTCAACTGACCTGAAATGGAAAATGCAAACTTTGGACTCAGTTGTCATGAGGCATTATGGTGTTGCCAAGAACAGAAACTCTAATTATTCAATAACAATTCTCAAAATTGTAAGGTTGTATGATATAGGCTTCATATCTCTCCTTTGATGTCAATGAATACCTGTTCACCCTTCATTACCTTTAAGAAGACAGCACAATCTTTATTAGGAGTGTATAGTAGTGTTTAAAAGCCCCCCATTGGGAATTTATGCTTATAAATTTATTTATCAATCAATATCCAATTTATATGTAGCAGATAAGATGCTAGGTGGGAAAACCTTGCTCTCATGGAGCTTGCAGTCTGACAGGAAAGACAATACTAAGCAAGCAATTGCATAAATATATTTAAGATTAAAACTGTGATAAGTGCTATGCAAGGAAGGGAAAGGATGAAATTTATTACAGAGAGAATCTAATCTAGTTTAATGGATTAGGAAAGACTTGCCCAGGGGATACATTCTTTAGCTGTGACCCAAGGATAACTAGAGAAGCAGTGAAAAGTAGCAGAGTGAGCAATCCGGCAAAGGAAAACTAGGTCACTTCTTGCTGCCACAGAATCTGTTTTACTATGTATGTAGTCATTTCTCAATGGCAAACACCAACTCCATTTAATTATACTGTAATCATTAAAACCTTGCTCTTAGATTCCACATCTTCCGTGAAGCTATATATATATATATATATATATATATATATATATATATATATTTCTCTTATCAATGCCCATTCTGCTCTATAATTCTACTCTCCACCAGTGCTATACAAGCAAATATGGGCATGACTAGGATATTCCTTTAACCTATGCAGCTTCCACGACTTGTGCTTCCATGAACCCTCTTTGCCTAGGCTTTCAGTCACTGCCTCTCAAATCCCTTCAGTAAGTTGTTAATGTGAAATGAACATTAGCCTGGCAGTTGCCATCTTCTCAGCTCTTTCTCCATCATTCCTAGATACAGAGGTGGGCCATACATCCAAGGCTCAGCTGAGTAAGCAATGCACTTTCCTAATCCATTGTGATAAGCTTATGAGAAACAACAAAAAAGATAAACATCTCCCATGTAGTAGAAAAAAGAATGAGATAAGCAATTTCTCATTATGTTGTTTCTATCCTCAATACAGACTTTCTTTTTTTTTTATTGATATATATTTGACATATAGAATTCTGAAAATTTAAGTTGTATAGCATGTTTATATAAATTTATATAAAATAAATACATTTATATAATGGCAGTATGTTTGCCATTGTAGCAATCATTAGCACCTCTATCACATCACATAATTATTTCTTTTTAGTAGTTGGATAATTAAATTTTAGTTTCTTAGCAAGTCTGACGGTTATAATAGAGTATATTTGCTTATATTCACTACATTGTACATTAGATATGTAGGATTTATCTACTATTCACTGCATGATTATACCCTTAAACAACATCTCTCCTATCCCCCCTCCCATCTGCTTGTAATTACCATTTTACGCTCTGTTTTTACAAGTTCAGCTCTTTTAGATTTCACATATAAGTGATATCATACAGTGCCTTCCTTCTTTGTCTGACTTATCTCATTTAGCCTAATATCCTCAAGGCCTATCCATGTTGCTGCAAATAGCAGGATCCCCTCCTTTGACACAGACTTTCTTTATTTCTTTTTTAAAGATTTATTTATCTATTTTAGAGAGGAAAAGAGAGACAGCATGAGCAGGAGGGGAAAACGAGATCCTAGAGCAGAGAGGGTCTCCAGCAGACTTCACGTTGAGCATGGAGCCCAATGTGGAGCTCAATCCCACAACTCCAAGATCAATTCCTGAACCAAACCAAGAGTTAGACACTCAACCAACTGCACCACCTAGGCACCCCTGACACAGACTTTCTTTTTTTTTTTTTAATTTTTATTTATTTATGGTAGGCACACAGTGAGAGGGAGAGAGGCAGAGACACAGGCAGAGGGAGAAGCAGGCTCCATGCACTGGGAGCCCGACGTGGGATTTGATCCCACATCTCCAGGATCGCGCCCTGGGCCAAATGCAGGTGCTAAACCGCTGCGCCACCCAGGGATCCCTGACATAGACTTTCTTGAAGCCAGACATATCACTGGAAATAAATATTTATAATTATATATATGATGTATATATATAAATATTTATAATGATATATATATATATATACACATATGACCTGCATCAGTCTTCTATCTGAATCGTGTCTTGAGCACTAGCTATGTGAAAAGCTCTGCCCAAAGTCCTGAAGTATTCAACAAATGCAGAAGTACCATACTTCAGGAACAGTGGAATGTCAATTCACTCCAGCCAAAGTCCATCAAGAACACATCTAGGGATGAGTAAGCTAGGGGGGTTATTAGCAAGGGAGAGTACACACCATGTGGAACTGTGGGTATCTCAATAAGATACTATTAGAAAGGACTCATAATCTGAAAGGAGAGACTAAGGAAGCAAGAGCTCTTTCAGGATTGAAGGCTGTCTGAAAGTGGTGACGATTGTATAGTCGGCTCTCTCAATAAGTCTTATCTATAGGGAGGGCAGACTAGAAGGAGGATCAAGCTGTAATTGGTATAAAAGTAGTAGCTCCTCATATTAACCAAGAGAGGGAATGTTTGGTATTTTGTGGGTTCCACGGTGAATTTATTTTTCTCTGTGCCTGACAAAATTACAAGGTCCTGAGCATTCGTATTTGATCATAGGCTGAAAGTGATCTTGCCTGATACTGGCACTCAGTGAGATTGTTTATGTCCAACAGGAGAATGACACAGTATAGCTGTGAGCACTGGGCCAACTTCTAACAATACTGAGGTCTGGCTGTGAGCATCAGGCTAGTTTCTGGATGTCAGGGGCTGCTGTTGTGTTGTGCTTTTTCCTTTCTTTCTTGAAGGTTAAGAGATGTAGAACCACAGTGAGAGGCTCTAGATCCCTCTTACGTTGAACCTGGCATTTCCATTCCTTGCAACCACTCCATGCACAGGCAGAGTAGGAAGGTGGCCGCCTGATTCTGTTTAGGAAGAGCTACAAAGCCTTGGTAAAACTTTTTAATTTTTCTGCAGCTGAATAATGATGCCAGATTCCCATTAATAGAGATCAAAGTCTCTTACTTCCTAATGAAAGAAATGCCATACAGTAGAAATTCCCCAAAGAAAGGGAACACATTATTTCGCTCTTCACCTCTCCAAATAAGGACATGGTGACCCATGAGACAGAGCATATTGTGATCATCATTCCAGAAGGAAGCATGAAGGAATTTTATTCCTTTTATTGAGCACAGCATTGATAGAAGAATCCTAAGTTCTTTCCTACACAGAGGGCAACCTGGTTCCCCTTTGATTTCCTATTCTCTCCCATTCACCACCGAAAAACCCACTGAAAGATAGAGGAAGGGCTATTTTGGGTCCAAATTAGCTCACCTAAGAACCAGGAAGCCTGAGCTCCCACCTCAAGGACTGTAGCTTTATGACCTGCCCCGCAGTGCTGGCAGGAAATCAACAGGCTTGCCAAATCCAGAATTTTTCTCCCACAAAAATTTATTTACATTGGTTCTATATATTGTGAGAAACACTTAAGTACAAAAGGAAGCATGCAATGTTAAAGAGATGGCGTGGACAATATTGGTGGCTTATCTAACGTAGAATCCAATGTCCTTTCAGGAGACTGAAGATACTCAAAAGTTGCTCCCCAATTTCTATTAACAACCCTCTAAAAATGAACCTTTTAATTTGATACAAACATACAAATTTAAAATAAGTGCACAGTTCAGAATGGCCTACCATTTTCAGATTGCTTATGTGCCACAGAGTATACAGTCAATAAAAAATACCAAAGAGGTGGGGATGAAAGACTTAGATCTGAATGGCAAAAATGAATCTGTCCTTTACTTCTGTGCATACTACGAACTGATCTTTTTAATTTCCACTAGACACCTTGATTTCTTTACTTTCTGCTATAGAATACACCATAATGCCCTAGTAATTTTCCTCCTGAATCACCCTTTGCCCTCAATCATGACATCAGGCCAGAACAGGTGGGAAGGTATTAGGAAGGTATTTGATTTCTACCAGAAGGTTCTATCTATTCCTCTCCTGCCACCTATCATTATTCTTCTCCTAACACAAGTGTCAACTTCACCTCACCACTTTCTTCCCACCTGCCCTATGAAGAAAAGACGGGGCTTGTGAGACGCAAGCATGATTCATTTTCTTTCTTTTAGAAAATTGCCAAAAATTGCCAAAAAGATCTGTCCATACCGAATAACCCATTTCACCCCCATTCATCTTTCTTTCCAATGAGTCTCTCCAAACTGGAATAAAAAATGATTCATTCATTCATTTACTCATTCAATAACACCACACTCATTGAGAGCCCACCACCAGTGAATGAAACTGACATCACAGAGCTTCCTGACAAATGAAGGATCAGAAAAGAGCTCTCTGGAGGGGATGCTAGCAGGATCTCATGGAGGGAGTCAAAGGGCAAAGAAAGGAGAGCACTGTCTTTCATCAGTTCTTCAATGAAGTCTGTCTGCAACCTGTTGTGATGCTCAGCCTCAGACTTTCTATCACTCCACTGTGAGCCAACGAATACATAACTTCTAGGGAAAAGATTTAACATGCAACCCTCAGGATATGAAGACCCTGGCTCCTGCCACTTCAGCAGTCATTTGGGAGAATTTCAACACTCTCATTTGAGAGCATGGGACAGTTACCATGCTACTGTGGAAATACAAACGAAACACTAAAAATATGTAGCTCCGAAATAGTGTGGTCCAAGAAATCATTGAGGTTTGGAATGAAATATGTTTGTTGTAGGATAAGAATAGGTATGTTAATCTGCAATTTTATCCTTTGGGTTTCTCTGGCATTTTTAAGTGAAGTGATCTTATTTTCAATAAGCTTAATAAAATTTGAGTTTGAGGGAAGCGTAAAAAAAATCCATATTTCATCCCAGGTCAATGTTCTGCTCTATTTTAATTTTTAAGGCAATGTGGGGGGAAAAAGATGCAAAAAACAAAACAAAGAAAGTCTCTGCTGATGGCAAAGATGGATGTGCGGTGCAGTGTGGACTCTGAAGCACGTGCACCTCTAACCTGAGTGAGATTTTTGTGGCTTACCCCCAGGTGGGAAAAAAATGTCATTGTAAAAATTGCTCATGGTGTCCTCAAAATTATGATATATTTAGAAGAAAGAAAATGAAATTTGTACTATAAACTTTTGTGGGCTCGACTGGTATGTTATCTGTGTGCTTCTTTCAGTTTTATATTCTTTATTTTTGTAGAAAATTATAGTATTTTTGGTATCTGCCAGGGAGAAGCCACAGAGAGCTTCGGTAACTAATATCCAGCTATGTAAATCAGTTTCAATCAGCCTTTTGCGTATATCTGCCCCATTTTAGTCTGCCCATGTTTCTGTTATTCATCTACTGTTGAAGAAAACTCCCACTGGTATCGTACACAATGTCCATAGGTATTATAAATATCCTTTCATTTTTCTCCACTGAGGGATAAAGCACGGGGTCAATTCAAAGTCAATCTTAAATTTTTAAGGCAGGCAAGTATATCATTTGCATACAGATCAGCAAACTGTCCTTTACTTAGGGAAAGATTTACAGATACTTTAAAATCAGGCCTAATCTATAAAACAAACAAGCACACAGCTAAAGCTATGCTAGAGAGAGAGAGAGAGAAATTGAGAAAGAGAGAGAACACATCAGATTGTAATAGCTTTGAATGTTTCTCATGGAAGAAATTTCTTTCCATAAATTGCTTTTGGTTAAGATTCCAGAAGCTCAGGGCACCTGGGTGGCTCAGGTGGTTAAGTGTCTGCCTTAGCCCCAGTCATGATCCCGGGGTCCTGGGATGGAGCCCTAATGTCAGGCTTACTGCTCAGCAGGAAGTCTGCTCCCCCTACTTGTGCTCTCTATTTCTTTTTCTCGGTATCTCTCTGTCTCAAATGACTAAATAAAATCTTAAAAAAAAAAAAAAAAAAAAGATTCCAGAAGCCCCATTATGAACAAAACTGGGGACCCTGATCTGGGAGTGCTCATGAGTGGCTCTGAGGTGCCAGGCAGCATTTATTTCCACTTAAGTTACCATCATAAAGTGTAGGTTTCAGGCACTGATTGGGTTGGGGTCTTGTTGTTGTTATTTAAATAAAACTTTTTTTTTTTTTTTTTCAAATTATCTCTAGCTTAATCAATGCATGCTTACAATTTGCTTTGGCCAAACAGAACTTATCCGGAAAGGTCATCCTCTGAAAGTAAATCATTCATGTTCCTCTGCCTACCCTGAGGGAAAAACGCAGTATCCTAGGAAAAGCCAGGGCAGATGGCCAGGCCCCAGGTATGTGTCTTGCTCCCAGGACTTAATCACGGAGATAGTTCTCTCGGATATGTTATAGGGGCTGCCTGCATGGCCCCAAAGCAGAAGTTTAGGGACAGGAAGAAATAAAAGGGCAGAGGAGAGACAGCTACAAGACAAATTGCACTGAGCAAATACCTGTGTGTTTGGGAGCCACACCAGATCCCGGAGACTTGGAGAAGTGTCATTCTCATAGGACTTCTCACCAGCATTCTCACTGCCCATCCACTGCATCATCACCTTGAGGCTGACCCTTTCCCTCTTCTCTGGATACATACTAGTCCTGATCTAAACTCATTTTGCAGAAAGGATCAGCTCTTCACACTTTCTAAGGTGTCAGTGAAGAATCAAGCCTAAAGGGTAAATTCCCAAAAGCAAATTATTAATGTTTTGCCTACTACAAAGAAATACCCCTTGAAATTATAAGGTTAATTACAAAAATTTACAGTATTTTTTTTAAAGATTTCATATATTTATTTGACAGAGAGAGAGAGAGAAAAAGAGCAGAAGCAGGGGCGCAGCAGTGGGAAAAGGAGAAGCAGGCTCCCCATGTGGGGCCCCTCCGTGTGCCTCCCCATGATGAGCAGGCAGCCCCATGTGGGGTTTGATCTCAGGACCCTGAGATCATGACTTATGCCAAAGGTAGATCCTTAACCAACTGAGCCATTCAGGCAGCCCCCAAAACTT
This sequence comes from Canis lupus dingo, assembly GCF_003254725.2. Taxonomy (NCBI): domain Eukaryota; kingdom Metazoa; phylum Chordata; class Mammalia; order Carnivora; family Canidae; genus Canis; species Canis lupus. Next base: position 82,919,941 of record NC_064243.1, read on the forward strand.
ACAGCATTGTTTAAGATTACCCCCCCAAATCACATAATTACAAAACTATTTTTAAATTACAAGAGCCCTGTCAGTATGGTTTTCTGTGAGGAAGGAGTGGAGAGTCTTTCCCAACTTCCTCCAGACATGATCAGTGTTTCCCAAACGTACTCTGGAAGTGCTGTTTTGCTTGAGCTGTTAGTGAGTATTTCACACACAGACACACAAAGACAAAGATGGTTGAGACTCTAGGGGAAAGAGAGTGCAGAATTTCTCTGAGTTGTCAGTATGCTTATGTGGACCTTGGATCTCTAAATTACTGATAGGGTATACATTACATTATCTTCTAAACCTATTTATCCAAAGAAACTTTTTGGAGATATATGTCTGCGTGTAACCCTTTCTGCTGTGGCCATGTCGACTCAACCATGAGATAATCAGACACAAGTACATTTTTAAGATGGCGCATTGAATTTTTCAAGACCTTTCCTTGAATACCTTATCACTTGCCCTTCCATTCCTACCCCTTTTCCATCTTCCTCCTTTTTTTAAGATTTATTTATTTATTCATGAGAGACACAGACAGAGAGGCAGAGACACAGGCAGAGGGAGAAGCAGTCACCTTGCTAGGGAGCCTGATACGGGACTCAATCCCAGGACCCCCGGGATCACGACCTGAGCTAAAGGCAGACGATCAACTGCTGAGCCACCAAGGAGTCCCATCCATCTTCCTCCTATTTGCACTCCTGGATCACTCCAGCTGGTCATTCTAGCTCTGCCTTTAGGACGTCATTCAGGCACGATCTCTTCCAGAAGTGTTCCTTGACTTTTCCCAGTTTCCACCCTGTATTAGCTTCTTAGGTAACTGTAGCAAATTACCAACAACTGAATGGCTTATTGCAACAGAAATTTATTCTCTTAGAGCTCTGGAGACCAGAAATCTGAAATCAAGATACGGAGATGGCCACACTTCCTCTGGAGGCTCCAGAGGACAGTCTGTCTTTGCCTCTTCTAGCTTCTGGTGGCTGTAGGCATTCTTTGGCTTTGGAAATAAAACTCTAATCTCTGCCTCCATCTTTGCATGGCCTTTTTCCCTGTGTCCATGTCTTCTGTCCATTCTAGGGACTGTCATTGGATTAAGACCTACCCTAATCCAGATGATCTCATCCCAGAGGCTCAATTACACCTGTGAAGACCTCTTTTCCAAATAAGATCACATTTACAGGTTCTGGATGGACATACCTTTGGGAGGGGCCATCATTCAACCCACAACACACTCCAGGCTCCTTCACTTACCTCCCCCACACCTTCTCAACACCTTTGGCTTGTGTTTATCATGGTATTTACCATATTGTGTTGTCATGACTCACCTCCGCACTCCACCATCACACCTCTCAATCCTGTGAGATCCTGGTGGGCAGCATCAGTGCCTTATTTGTCTTTGAATCTCTATAACCTGTGCAAATAGAGGTTTTATAACTGTCTGAATGAACATATGAATGACCCTTCCTACAAACAGCTTTCTGCTCTCTTAAGACTGTTGCTATGTATCCTACTTCCTTTCCCCACCTGGTTGTTCTATGATACTGAAAGATCTCTAAATCATAATTGTTCTCACATAGTTACCTTATTAATTTAATTTTTTAAATTTGAGTATAGTTGACACACATCACATTAGCCTCAAGTATACAACATAGTGATAACTTCTCTATATGTTATGCGATGTTCACCCCACGTGCAGCTACCATGTCACCATAACTAGTTACCTTTTAAAACATTTGCAAGGGATTGATTCATAATTTTGCTATTTGGTGGAAAATGTTGACCCTGTCATAAAAAGGCTGGCATTGATGCACTGACATTGTGTTGGTAACTGGCATCATTATTTTAATTGATGTATTAAAAGGGCAGAGAAATGTGCAGTGTTGTCCAAAGAACCAATTACTGCCTGTTCACTTACTGTAGTTATTATCCACCAAAGGCTTGGAAACCGCAGAATGGTGGCAAGGTGGGTGGCTGTCCTCTTTGGGTTTGACTAAAGTTTTTGCCTATGCGTCTTTGCCTGGGTTCCAGCCTTGACATAGCAGCCCCCAGTAGGTTATTTTCTATTGGGAAATACAGACATTTAAAAAGCTGTTCTTTGCCCTTCAGAAATGGATAATCAATTCGGGGTGAACGGAAATATAAACAGATCACTTTAGTGCCTTGAAGTAACTGAGAGGTGCCATGTGTGTGGTGTGGTCTTTATCCCATGGGATCTACATAATGTAGAAGTTCTAAGCTTGTCCAGAGTGGAGGCTTTGAGACTCTTTGATGCAATTCAAACACCTTTGCATGATTTATGAGGGTCTTTTCTTATCTCTTCAGCCTTATTCCCCTCATCCTAGAACACGCGTCAGCCTCACTGCATTACTTGCTGCTTCCCAATGTGCCCTGTTCTCTTTTTCCTCTAGGTTTCTGAACGTGCTGGGAAGTCTTCCAATACCATCATCTGCTGCCCCCACCCTGCTCCCCTGCCCCCCTCTTCTGTCCACACTCCTGGGGTATCACCTGGGTTATTCACCCTTTGGATATCAACCTAGGTGTCATCTCATCTACAAAGCCTTCTCTGAACTCCCCAAGTCAGAATAAATGCCCTTTCTGAAAATGCTCTTAGAGCCCTTACATGTGGTACTCTAACACTGGTGCAGTTGCTTGAGTATCTATCTGTCTCTTCCATTAGATTGTGAGCAACCTAAGTGTGGCCACATTTTGCTCACCTTCTTGTCTCTAGTGCTAATAAATGCCCCTGGTACATAGAAGACATTCAGCACAGACTTGTAGAAGGAAGGGAGGGAGGATCTTTTAGAATTAGCTGAGTGTTTGTCCTGCTTGGAAAGTGACCAACCTAGTCTTCAACCTCGTCTCCTCTTCCCTGCAACTTTGAGCTCACAGCAGTCGTAGATCTGTGTTAGAAAAGCCCCCAGCAACACCCAGCAGAATGCAGCCACTCATCTGCTTCCGTATGCTTCTAGCCATGAGAAAAATGATCTATTTTCTGACTTTGATGCTTGTTGCATTTTAATGAAAATAAAAATACCATTTCCTTTTCTCACACTAACGATGAGAGGAGGCTTCCGGATAGGCGGAGATGCCAAACTTTCCTTATTTCTTTGCCTCCCATACCTCATTTAGATTCTATTGCTTATTGCATCAGAATAAATCATCAGAGCCTGCCCAAATTTAAGCAGCTGCTAGCTTTCCTGGTTTTTCCTAATGGCTGGATAGGCTTTCTGCAAAGGTGCTCTCATATGGAAAAGGCTGCTTCGAGATGTGTTCTAAGTGGCTGCAGAATGTGGTTATGCCACCTAATTGGCATTCCTTCACTTGTTTAGTCAACAAAAACTTTCAGAATGAGTGAATGGTTGGAGGGATGATGTTTTCCAGAACTGAGTGCCATCTATTTCTTTGCCCATCCAGTAATTAGCAAGCTGGCCTGTACCCTGTTCTGGAAAAGGTAGAACACGTTATCTATTAATCTTCATGATCCATCATTTTTAAGAGCTAAAACTTAATCACCCTGGTCTCTGACCCTGTGAGGACCAGCCAGTATCTGCAGTTACTATTCTTTTGTTTCATAATCAAACAAGTGTTTAATTCTCTGGGCCATAAATCAAATTATCATAGATTTTCTTTTTATTCTGGGCTTATTTATTTTTTAAAGACTATTTTTTTAAATTTTATTTATTTATTCATGAGAGACACAGAGAGAGGGGCAGAGACAGAGGCAGAGGGAGAAGCTGGCTCCCTACGGGGAGCCCGGTGGGGGACTCGATCTCAGGACCCAGGGATCACAACCTCAATCAAAGGCAGATGCTCGGGATCCCTGGGTGGCGCAGCGGTTTGGCGCCTGCCTTTGGCCCAGGGCGCGATCCTGGAGACCCGGGATCGAATCCCACATTGGGCTCCCGGTGCATGGAGCCTGTGTCTCTGCCTCTGTCTCTCTGTGACTATCATAAATAAATAAAAATTAAAAAAAAATTAAAAAAAAAAAGGCAGATGCTCAACGGTTGAGCCACCCAGGCACCCCTTAAAGACTATTCTTAGAGCATATCTTCGCTAGCATTGATGCTGTCAGTGTCTCAGATTTAGATCACTCTGGTGAAGTGGTATCTATTGTTTTAATTTGCCGTTTCCTGATGACATATGATGAACACATTTTTCAAGGAAGATCATTCTTCCTGCCTCCAGACCCTACTTAGAAACCCCAGAAGGAAGGTTACCCCTTCAGTTCTCAGCTGCCTTTCTGAGGGTAAAGATAGGAAAATGATGATAAGAGGGATTTTAGATACGTTTTTTTCAGGTTTAGATCCCGACCGATAATTCCCCCAAGAGCAAGATATCCTTTGACAACTGTAATAATGTTTTGTCCGATGATTCTTTTACATTAATAGAAAAATTTTGTTTTAAAATATAATCTTGAAAAAGAAATATTTGGGAATGAGAGAGAATGACTACAAAACTGCTGTCTCTGGATAGCTGCCCAGAAAGGAATACATTCCATGGGGCCAGAGCTTCAAATCAATTTATAGTCCTGGTGGTCTGGATGGCACAATAGATTTCCTACTTGCTACTTGATCTGTAAAAGCCAGACGGTCCTAATTTAAAGCCAGACTTTACTAAAAATCATTCCAGTAGACTAACTCCTGTGATCCCAAGTGAAATGAATTTAGAAGTTGTAGATAAAATGTTTTGTGAGGGCCTATGATAATTAAACATCTAATGAAAATGCAATATGACCTACTGTTTTTCTGTAGTAAGTAGAAGAAAGATGCATTTATGTAGGTCTTTTGGTAAATAGTACTTTGGGTACTGCTCTTAGTGTTAGAGATCTTTATTAGATATATTGAAATGTATAACTGCAGTAAATATCTATCTGTATCTGTGAAGATGTGTTAAGCCTTTAACCTGCATTTAACTCGGGATCGGTAAGCTTACACCACTTAGCTTTGCTTTATATTCTTCACTAAATTCTTACCAACTGGCCCCTTTTAATGGGCAACTTGCTTTCTCCAAAGACAAGTGATCTAATTCTTCCACTAGGTTTCCCACTGAATGAAGAGAAAATTGCTTCAACTGCATATTACCAGATATCCCTACCCTTTTCCCAGTGCCATCACCTCAGTGATGTCCGTCTTCACACTATTAGAATTCCTCTGAGCACATGAGAGAGATGGTACAATGGAGAGGTGACCTCCCTAGCCACCAGAGTTCTTTAGACTATAATAGTAGATATTTTCACAGACTAGCCAGAACTGAGTGCTAGTCTGTGAAAATATGAGAGAGCATGAAAAAAAAAAAAGTATCCTTATCAATAATTGACTAAGGAGAAACAGGCCACAAATGAGATGATCCACAATATTCACCATATTATTCTGAACAGATGGAGAAAAGAATTCCAGCCTCTGTCATGGGTAAAATGAGAGTAGTCTTTTCAAGACAGAATGCTAAACTCTCCACACTAGAATCAGATTTTCCCCTGGGGACTGACAATCTTTAACTCAAAAAGTAAAGCTAATGACAATCCCTTAGCTACTGTCCACCAGGAGCCAGACCAAAATCAGCTTTATTTCACTCCCACTCTCCACTAGACATATAGCTATTTAAGACAAAAAGTTCATCTTACTTTAGCTGTGCTTGAAGGATCTCAGCCTCTGGATTTAACTAGTCCATCATAAGCTGGCAGTAAACAACTGTCAGGAGGTTGCCAAATAAATAACATAGAAATTACTTGCAAAGAGTTTTAATACATCTCTTGTTGACAGGCTACATGGATATAGATATCAGAATCTTGCTCTATTGCCCATTATCAAGGGTCTTCTATATGCCAGGCACTTAGAATTGCAGCAAACAAAGGTATTCTTTCTGCCTTCAACAAGCTGAAAGACCAATGGAAAATAAATGCAAACAAATAATTACAGAAGATAACAAATGATGTAATAGAAACAGATTTCAATGTCTATAGGTGTCCAGAGGAAAGAAGATTAATATTTCCTTCTTCAGGCTAAAACTCTCCAAACTACACGTCAATAGCAACAAGGACACCCAAACCCTTGCTATTCACAGTGTGGTGCCAAGGCCTGCAACATTGGCATCACCTAAGAGCATGTTAGAAATCCTCCAAACTTTAGGCTCTTCTGCTGACTCAGGCTTCATTTTAACAGGATCCACAGGAGTTTCATGTGCCCATTAATTTTGAAAAGCACTAGGCTAGAACAGTGTTTCTCAAGCTTTAGCATGCTTCAGAATCATCTGCAAGGCTTGTTAAGGACAGATTGCCTTATGTCAACCCAGCATTTCTGATTCTGAGTAGGGCTCTAGAATTGGCATGTCTGTTGAGTTCCCAGGTGATGCAGATGCTGTGATCTAGGGATCATTTTGATAATCACAGACATAGATCATGCTTAATATTGAATCCAGAGAAAGAAGAGAGCATGAAATATCTCACAGGTAATTTAAGAAAACTACCATATAACTCTGATATCTTGCATACTCAGAAGAAAACCTGCTCATTACTGGATACTTCCATCCTATGTGCCCTGCCCAGGTTATAAGGTGTACAAAGGTAAAGGACAATGCCTCTTTTGCTTGCCACTTTCTCCCCAGTCCCTAGAGCAGAGGAGGTGCTCAATAATATGCTTTCTTTTTCCATGAGGCAAGCATGGAAGATTCTGTTCTTTGATAGACTGTCCATTCTTATCTACACCACTGATTGGAAAAGCAGACACTGAGTCTCCTGGGACAGGCCACATGTTCTGGCACAGCTTGCCAGAAAAGCCCTGCAATGAGAGGATACTGAACACTTATCCAGCTACTAATAAAATAACCCCCACGTTTCTTATTTGGTTGTTGTTTATGGTGAGCACACATCTTCTAATACACACCAGAGAAGGCATGTCAGGAGTTAATCACAGAAAGTCTTCTCAAATGCTTAACAGTCTGGACAACAGCCTATATCAAACCAAAGTAGCCTAAATTCATAATTGTCCTAAACAACTACCATTGTTACTTAACAAACTGTCAAAGATTAGAGACCACTACTTAGAGTGGCTCCTCAAAAGTTCTATTACCTGAAAATCCCTCATAGATGTTTAATTTGAATTTTCAGCTCAACCACAATGCCTAGTGGCAGATTATAATGGTCTATGTACAGGAGAGAAACTAAGACAGTTTTCCTCAGAGACTAAGGTTATACCTTTTCAAGGATATGACCATTTCTAGGTTAATTTCTGCTACACTGAAAAAATTCATAAGAAATATAAATTATGATTCCTTGAATGTGCCACTACCCCATTGGATATTTATTCATTGATCCTACTTATCTTGCTTTTTCCCTCCATTTCTGCTGCCTCTTCTAGTCCACACAAGCTCCAGGAAATAGGAGGCAGGATTGGAAAACTGCCACCTGGCATTCTGGACATGTCTACTTTGATTATTATTCAATAATTCCAACCAGTCACACATAATGTAATATGATTTATGGCATGCTGAATGATAATGCTGAAAGATGCATTTATCTCAGCAGTTAAAAAATCAGTAAAAACAAGAACAGGGAAATAATACCTTCACCCATGTGAAGTAAATTCATTACCCTAAATACTGTATGTATTTCCCATGGCCTGAAGATAGAGTCCATCTCCCTTATTTTGTTGAAAAAGCACAAGGTGTTTTTTCCCTTCTCAAAATGTTCCAGGGTTGTCAGTTATAGTGCAAAGCCTCTGAAAGCTTAAGTAGTGAGGGAGCTATGAACTCTGTTAACATTTATTTATTCAAAACAATTGGAAAAGGCAAGTGACTTTTATTCATATATCTTATCAAACCTTCAGAATCACCACCTTTCAAAGGTGAGCTATTGTCTTAACAGCATAAGGGGAAAAAAAAGAAAAAACTGGAGCTGCTCTAGCTATGACTCTTGGATAACTACTGATAGATACGTATCATCACTGACTCCCTCCTTCCACTATTAGGAGGAAAATGCATATGATAAGTAGGGGGACTTGTATATAATGTGCTCAGCTTGGGGGCACCTGGGTGGCTCAGTCAATTAAGCCCCTGACTCTTGATTTTAGCTCAGGTCATTGTCTCAGGGTCGTGGGATCGAGCCTTGGGTCAATTCTCTCTCTCCTTCTTCTGCTGCTCCCCTGACTCATGTGCATGCTCTCCCTCTCCATCTTAAAAAAAAAAACTATGATGATAATGATGATAATAATAATAATAATATGCTCAGCTTGGCCATTACAAATGTATGCTCTATCCATCTACACCTAATATCATAGAAACAATAGGACAAGATATGTCCAGTTTATGTGAATACACACACACACACACACACACACTCAAGCAATACAGATGTTAGTGGAAAGGAAAAGTTAAGGACCAACTTTTCTCTTCTTATTTTTTCCCAAAAGGAAGAAATCAGGAGCTGAAAAGAATTTTTACATTATCCATATAATTACCTAACCTGCCCCCTTCTTTTTGCCTGGGCAGAACTAGCTGTGTGGGACCAAAGAATAACAGACCCTGAAGGGCTTAATTGGGATCATATTGCCAGAGTTGCTGCTAGTTGTTAAATGTTACTGCACTTTCCTTCTCTCCCTGACATTTCCTTTTCTACCACTGCTAATTGCCAAGATAAGTTTTCTCTAATGACACACCTTTGTCCTTCACCTTACTCAACCGTGTGAAGAAAATAAAGAGGAGACCCACGGAAAACAGGTAAGACGTTGTACACTAAAGGTTGGTAATATATGATACTGTCATTTCAATTTTCTCATGACCTTTGTGATACATTTTATGCAAAGAATAATGAACAAAAAATACCTTCGGGAAATTTCCTGAATTACTTGTCCTCTACACATAGATATTTTCTTGCGATATTGTGAGGGGTGAGTGGGGGTGGGGAAAATAAAAAAGGGGTGAAATTCTATGAAGTGGTCTTATAATGGACTCCATTTGGCAACGCAGCAAATAAATCTCTTTACCCAGATCCACAAGGGAGCTGGATTATGGTGAATTCTGTTCTGTGGGTAAAGTATTAAAAGGAGCTTTTAAAGTATGCTCATTTTATACAAATCTATGGACCTAAGCCAGCAAGGATATAAGCAAATTCCCATTTTTCTTGGCCCTTCTGTCTTGGGAACTCTTCCTAGGAATTACTGATTTTCACCGATTATGGTATTACCCACTTGGCCACCTGCCTTCAGTTATACAAAAACAGTGATTAAAACTTGCCCGTGAACTCAGTCTACTGTTTTTATCAGCCTTCTGCTATCCCAATGTGGGAAGAAAGAGCGGAAAGATTCAGAATGATCAGGAACTTTCCACAAAGGAACAGAATGAAGTTTGAAGAGCTGACACTGGAGTCATACCCACTCCAAGGCAACAAGTGATATGTGGAGAGAAATGGGTCGTAACCCTCTATCCTAAATTTGGTTTGTAATCTCAGAAGCCCTTTTATTTCCAGTGGAGCCATGGTGCTGTAGTGCCAAGAATAGGCAACAGTGAATCTCAAGTCCTTCTACTATCTAGTAACTGACTATCTAGTAACCTGTTGCATCACTGAAGGATACTGTCTTTATCTAGAAAAGGAAATTAATATTACCCACCCTAACTGGGCAATTATAGAGCTCAAAATTCTTTTTTTAAATTGTTTTTTTATTTATTCATAAGAGACACAGAGAGAGAGGCAGAGACACAGGCAGAGGGAGAAGCAAGCTCCATGCAGGGAGCCGGACATGGGACTTGATCCCGGTCTCCAGGATCACGCCCTGGGCTGAAGGCGGCGCTAAACCACTGAGCCACCCGGGCTGCCCTCAAAATTCTTTATGGATGTGGATGTGATATCCGTGGTGCTATTAGTGCGCTGAAGAAAACTTTTGGAATGTAGAGACTTGCAGAGATTTCCTTTTCTCTCTGAGATTTTCCTCAGAGAAAATAAAAGTAGATAATAAATACATTGTGTTCAGTAGCAATAAAGTTGATCTTCAATAAAATCGCCTTTTATTGCTGCAAAAGCAATTCTGGGCTAACTCTACTCTAAAAAAAAAAAAAAAACTACAACCCACAAACACAAGAATTCATATAGGAAAAAAATCAACTCTTGGCCCCAGCATACATATTATTTTTGAAATGTCAAAAGCTTATGAAAATTTAAGGTGGTGAGTTATGGTACAGAAGGGTTCTCAAATCACTCAGATTCCCAAGAAATCTCTCTGGACCTTGCACTTTACTCATTAATTACAAAAAAATATGGCATTGCATGCCACAGTAACGGCTCTGGAGATGTCTTTATTTGATGTGTGAAGAAGAAAAATGTTCATTGATACAGGTCTCATCTGTCCATTTCCTCTCATATAGTGCAATCCCTGAATGGGCCTTGCTATGTTCAGTGGTGTCACTTTACATCTTATTTATGCCCTATAAAAAAAAAAAAAAAAAAAAAAAAGGGAATTCAGGTAATGTGATGTGTGTGCTAAGCAAAATGACAAAACTATCAGCTTTATACAATAATTCCCGTAGTCTAAACAGTATATATCAAGGCATTTTGTCCCTGTGAATTATATTGTCAAGGCCCCCCCCCCCCGTGTGGTCTTCTCTTTATAGTGGGCTTGTTCATAAAGCTTTAAGCTGTTTGTGTTTGCAGAGGAGAAAAGATGAATAAGATATTAGGGTTGTATGGGAAAATTCTTACTCTCAGCAAAAACTAGCCTATTTATGGGACAATCTTAAAGGGCGAAGTATTTTTCATTCTGACCTTTAATGGCACAAGGAAAAAAAATCAATGTAGATGGTTTTTCATGGAGGAAAGTGTAGATATTCACTTTAGTGCCAATTTGGACTTGTGTTTGCATCTTTTCTTATTAGAATGAGTTAAATATAATGAGTTTCTAGTTTCACCTTTGAACCATGTTCTTACCCACTTACTCAATTTTTTTGAACAGCAGATGTCACTCAATGATGCATTGAGATCTTGGCAACAAAAACATTGCCCAGGTCCTTCAAGGGCATTGGGCCAAGGTCAGAACATGCTTCATTACTTTCTAATGACAGCAGAAAGCTAAGAAAACTGTTTTGTCCTTGATCACATGCAGTACTCTTAGGACCTAACTTAGATGTTAAGGTCAGGGATGGGGAGCGGGGAACCTGAATGATGTAAAGTAGAAGACAAGTTTATTTGTTTAATGTATTCCTCATTATTTCTCAGATGAACTATGCTTTTAATTATCAGTGAAATAAAAATAAATAACTCATACTCAGCATTGAAATCTGCTAAAGTAACTCACCTACTTTGAAGTAGGTAATTGCCATTGCTGGTGTGGTTGTAGGGAAAATGGAAGGCTCATTCACAGCCATGGCAGCAGCAATATGGATGGCCATTTATGCTTTCTGATCCACTTTTAGAAATTTCTCCTAGGGTAGTAATTCAAATTGCAGCATAAAGCTATAAATGTTAAAATATTTACTGCCAAAAAAAAAATATTTACTGCCATTATTACCTCTGGCTGTAGAATTTAAATGATCTTGTGAATCCAATAGGAGAATAGTTAATCCAATTTAGTAGTTTAACTGAATAGAATACTATAAAGTCATTAAAAATAATTATGAATACTATGTAACAGCATGGAAAATACTTATGAGGTACTATTAATTGAAAAAGCAGCATATAAAGTTACTATGATTGTTATAATTACAACTACGTAAAATATGTGTTCAAAGACTGAAAGATGACATGCAAAAGCGATTTAAAAAAATGTTTTGGGGCACCTGGGTGGCTCAGCAGTTGAGGGTCTGCCTTTGGCTCAGGTCATGACCCCGGGGTCCTGGGATTGAGTCCTGCATCAGGCTCCCTGTGGGGAGCCTGCTTGTCCCTCTGCCTTAGTCTTTCTGCCTCTGTGTCTCTCATGAATTAATAAATAAAATCTTTTAAAAACTGTTTTGTGGTGGTCACACTAAAGGTATAATTTTCAACATTACACTTATTTTAGTGATTTTAAAATTATTAACAATTTGGGGGTTAGGGAAGAGATTTGAGGGATCCCTGGGTGGTTTGGCGCCTGCCTTTGCCCCAGGGCGTGATCCTGGAGACCCGGGATCGAATCCCACGTCGGGCTCCCAGTGCATGGAGCCTGCTTCTTCCTCTGCCTCTCTCTCTCTCTCTCTCTCTCTCTCTGTGATTATCATAAAAAAAAAAAATTTAAAAAAATTTGGGGGTTAGGGAAGAGATTTGAGTCTGCTAAATGAGCCTTGGATAAAGTCCAGCAGTTACTTAAAGAAATTCTCTCTCTCTCTCTCTCTCTCTCTCTCTCTCTGTCTCTAACTTTCCAGCCTCTGGGACAAGACTATCTACATTAAAAACCAGACTCTACCCATCTTGTAGAAACACTGGGCAAGTCATTTGACCCTGGGGCCCTCAGTTTCCCACCTTAAAATGGAGATGCTATCCATTCCTGTCTCATAAAATTACTGTGAAGATTCATAATTTTACACAAGTAAATGGCCTGATACTAACCACTTAATACAGGCTAACCTTTATTATAATTTCAACAGGGCTTGAGCTTGAATGCTCTGGGGAAACTCGGGACTAAGGTTACCATAGGAAGCCGCTTAATTTAATTTTAAATTAGGAACACTCCTTCCTTCAGAATGGTGGGATGCCGTAGGAAGTGGAGGGTAATCACACGGAGGTGTCATTCGTAAAATGTCAGCAGTTTCTTACACATTTGTAAGCCAAAAGGTGGTGTTGATGGACCAAAATAGTCAAGAAAACTTTTTGCAAGGCTAATTTAACCAAAAGCATGATCTATGACAAGATAAACAAAAACGGAAATCTCTTTATACTCCACCTGGGAGTTGCTGAATAAAATTACAGATGCAAATTATGCTCACAGTCTGAAAACGCACCAATCTGTTCTGGTTTGCCTTATTGCACTGCTCCCCCCCTGCCCTGCCCGCACCCCGAATTGCCATAACACATGGCCTTTTTGGATGACATTGATTAACCTCATTTTATAATGCATGGCTCTGTTGATGGAAACAGATTCACATCAGACATTTATCGTCAAAGCTACTGGACAGTGCTGCAGAACTGAGGAGGGAGACTGGCCTTTCCCAGCGATTTACAACCTGGTACTCTCCTTGCAGTTCCCACCACCAGATGGGTGTTTTATTTCTTCCTGGATTTGTAGGACACAATGCTCAGGTCTGGATGGATCGTGTCATTTATCCCCTTGGCTCCAAACAGTGGGCCTCACACAATGCGGCTGGTCTTTTCCCCTGAGAGAGTGAGACACTGCACTCTCAGGCAGGCAACCTCCTTCTCTCATTCACTTAGAAGAAATCTTTAAAAATGAACGTGGGGGGGAGGCAGGGGGGAGTGGGGAGTGAAAGGGAAAGGATGACACTGATATATAAACAATTACATAATAAACAATATTTTACCTCTTGCACTGGCAAAAATCTAAAAACTTTGATGCTCTGCTCCGTTGGCAAGGCTGTGGGGAACCGGGCACTTACATATTTCTGGTGTGAATATAAATTTGTACAACCCATATGGAGGGCTTTTGGCAATAACCACAAAAATTATAAATGCATGTACCCTTTCAGTCAGTAATTCCATTTATGGGAATTTATGCTACAAGGAAACTTGCACCCTTGTGACATGATGTATATACAAAGTTATTCATCGCAGCATTGTTTATCATACAATAGATGGGGGGATAAACAAATGTCCATCAACACTACGCAGCTTAGTAAAAAGGAATGAGAACACAAAATAATAAGGAAAGATTTTTAATATATGTTATCAAGTGGAAAAAGCAGCATGAAAACAATAAATGTGACAATCTTTCCATAAAAGGAGGGGAGGCTTGGAAAATATATTTGAATTTGCTTATGTTTACATTAAAAATTCTAGAAAATACTTAAGGACCTAATAAAAAAAAAGTTGTTACTTCATGTGGCTGGAGGCAGAATTGAGTAGTTGAACGACAGGTGTCTGAGGAGAAACAATGTGACTGGATTAGCGTTTAAAGGAAATTTGGGGATACCTGGGTGGCAGCGGTTAAGGGTCTGCCTTCAACTCAGGATATGATCCCGAGGTCCAGGGATCGAGTCCCACATGAGGCTCCCCGCAGGGAGCCTGGTTCTCCCTCGGCCTCTTTCTCTCTGTGTCTCTCATAAATAAATAAGTAAAAATCTTTTAAAAATAAAAAAAAAAAATAAAGAAAACTTGAATAGCACTATTCTGAAAATAATGTATATATGGGGAGCTAGAATTTAGTCTCAGGTAATGGGATGGTCACCACAAAAGTATCTTAAGCCACTATTCATTTGCTGTCCTAGATCATTTCTATGAGTTCGAGATTCGTCCCTTTGCTGGTGTGTTGAGACATTCCTGACTAAGTGTCTACTGTATGTCCTGCACTGCTATGAGTACATAACATGAACCAGGAAATAACTGACATTCCCTATCTAGCCCCAAAGCACACTCAGACTCTGGATCCCATTCCTTAAGCAAGTCTCACTTGGTCCCTGACCTGATCTTAACAGAGGCCTCTCTCAGGGGAGGCCTTAGAAGGAGCACGTGGAGGCCACTAGACTTTTCCCTCCTCCTTGAGGTCCAGGAGCACCTGAAGATAAGAATCATCAAGAGAAAAAAAAAAAAAAGAATCATCAAGAGAGGGGACTTCGGGATTTGGGAAGAGAACAGGAGGAACCATCTTGAAAATTCCTGAAATCGGGCTACCAAGCAAAGTCTGGGAATGCCTTAGAGTCACTTACTGAAACACAGGATACCAGTCTTCCCACTCTTCAAGAACAAGGAGGCAAAAGAGAGCAGGTGCACAGGCCACAGCAGCCGTGTGTCCCATGCCTGTAGGCACCAGGTGCCTCAGACACAGAGTAGCTCTTCCAGAGTGTCCTCATCTACACAGAGTGTAGCACTGTCCTCATCTGTGGTGGCCGTTCCCCAGCAGAGTCTCCCCTATCTTATTCAGGGCCCTTCTCATGAGCCTCAGTCCTAATACAGGTTAAGGGATCCCTCCCCTGTCCCTCCCCAGAGCTTGCCCCACCCTACAGCCACTCTACAGTTGGCTGACACCCACCTCCAGCCCAGGAATGTCTAAGACCAGCTTCAATCCCCTTCTCACTCATCCTCCTTCTTCTCCATCGCAGATTATGGCCCATGAAGTAACCTTCTCTGGAGCGCTGAATGAGTTATGTCTATCACTCCCACTGAAAGTGAGCATCTTGAGTAGTTCTTATTGCAAAAGATGTTATAGAGTTCATGGAATTGATTGCCTGTTGTCTAAAATTCCCAGGGATCCTTGGTCTTCTCCCAAGACCTGCCTGCCTCCCAGACCTGTTGCCAGTTTCCATCTTCCTGAACATTTTACAACCAGTAAAAACCAGTAGGACTGGCAAGCAACTAGAACAACACTTTTTTAAAAAGCTGTGTCCAACACCCATGGGGCCTGACCATAGGGCTTAAGTGTCCCTGGTCCAGGTATGGCCCTGGGGTGAATTATCAGGGACAGCTCAGCCAAAGGGCAGATGTGTCTTTGTGGCCATCTGAGTTTAAAGGAAGGCCAGAGCAGCAAGGATCTTGGGGAGATTGAATTGTTACCCAGGAAGGGCCCAGAATAGTTTCATCTGAAGACACATGGAAGAGTCTTAGGCATGGCCTAGGAAAGAATGTAACAAATTACATAATAAGGGCCTCTCATGCTACCTCATGATAGGACTGTGGCTGTCCCTGAGAAGGAGACAAGTGAATGGATGAGTCACTCAAGAAGAGGCTGAGGGGAAACATTCTTAAGGGGTAAAGGGAGGGACGCCTGGGCGGCTCAGTGGTTGAGTATCTGCCTTGGGCTCAGGGCATGATCCCGGGGTCCTAGGATTGAGTCCTGCATCCTACTCCCCACAGGGAGCCTACTTCTCCCTCTGCCTATGTCTCTGCCTCTCTCTGTGTGTCTCTCATGAATAAATAAATAAAATCTTAAAAAAAAAAAAAAACTACAAATTGCTGTCCTGAGTCTCTGCAGAGGGGATTTCAGGAGGATGAAGGTTACTAGAAGTTCTGGGCTTCTGGATTTAAGGTTTATTCAGGGTTTTTATTTCTTCTGATCCTAAACAAGTTGTTAGGAAAGTCATATCTATCCATCCTATCTCAGGCTCCGTCATAGGAGGGGAGGTAGCTGGGTGCTCCTGAGAGGAAGGTGATAGAATCGGAGTTGGGAGGGTGGGGTGTTATTGCATTGGGTCACAGGGTGGTCATTTCTAGAAACACAAAGACACATCTACCAAAGGCTAGATGCCACATCAGAGTCAGCCTGATGTTCCTGTGGAGGGTGTGTCTAGGGTAAAAATGCCTCTTGAGCAGATTGGCTTTGGAAAGACCAAACTCATTCAGCTTGTACTTTATGATTGTGTTATTCCTCATTGGTTTTTTAAATAAAATATTTGTGGAGTATTTATGGAATGCCAGGCACTGCACCTGTTGCTGGGGCCAAGGCCAGCTGCATGAATTGCTGGGCCCTGTGCAAAATGAGAATGTGGAGACCCTCATTCAAACATCAGAAAAAAGTGTTACCAAAGGTACAAAAATATAGACATTTTCCTTTCTTTGTGGTCTGTCAACTTCTTGTGGTGTCTTTACCTTTGCTTTTCATGTTGTTCTAAGTAAAGAAATATTTAAAATGCTGTTTTAGTGTGAATTTTGCCATTTGTCTTTATATTTTGCGATTGTGTCTTAAGTGTGGCCATGAGCATTTAACTCACATAGGGAGTCACAGAAATCACATGTGTATTCGGTAGCTTATATATGTCTATGTATTTTGTTCTTACCAGAATAGTGGCAATGCCTCACACATGTCCCCTGTTTGTTTTTTTTGTTTTTTAGATTTTATTTATTTATTCATGAAAGACACAGAGAGAGGTAGAGACAGGCAGAGGGAGAAGCAGGCTCCCTGAGGGAAGCCCCATGTAGGACTCGATCCTAAGACCCCAGGATCACGACCTGAGACAAAGGCAGCGAAGGCAGATGCTCAACGACTGAGCCACCCAGGCGTCCCCTACCCCCGACTGTTTTTATTTTGCTTCTTGACTTGCTTACGTTCCTTTGACCACCACTGTACCAGCAGCTACTGTCAAGTAAGGAAGGACTGAAGTGGGCACTAGGGGGTGTCTGCCTCTCCCTCTCCTCTGGCGCCATCATTTTTAGCACAAACAGGTGTCTGAGAGAGGAAAGGAATATGAGTGAGATGGGATATGATAGGGTTTTATTCATTTTCTATAGCTACTGTAATTAAATTACCACAAACTTACGGACGTTAAACAACACAAATTTAGTATCTTACAGTTCTGGAGGTTGGAAATCTGAAATGGGTCTCACTAGGCTAAAATCAAGCTGTCAGCAGGACCATACTCCTTCCAGAGGCTCTAGGGAAGGATGGCTTCCTTTGCCTTTTCCAGGTTTTAATGGTCCTCTCATTCCTTGGCTCATGGCTTCTCCTTCCATCATCTAAGCCAGAAAGATCAGAGTAAGTCTTTCTCCTGCAGACACCTATCAGGTTTTATTTTCTCTTTTACTGTTGTTCATAAGGACCCATGTGATTACTCTGGATATCATTGGATAATCCAGGGTGATGGTCCCATCTAAGGTCAGCTGATTAGCAATCTTAATTCCCCCTTTTCCATGTAACCTAGGATATCCTAGCTTACAGATATTAAGATATAGACATCTTTGTTGAGGGGATAGTGTGGGGACAGGCATCATTCTACCTACCGTAGGATTCCTTGGCAGTTCTTGTTCCTAAGAATGCCATTGCCTTCTTGCTATATTCAAAGCAAGTTCTGGTTCCAGTGGAAAGAGTGGCCTCCTAAGTTTGCCAGTGTTCTCGCTTGGCCATAGACATAGCGCACTTATTTTGTATTCACTTTTAGGCTTGCTAAACTCCCATGCATAATGGATCCACTGAAATTCTGTGCTCGTGGGCATTGCAGACACTATATGTGCATGGGACAGCCGGGAATTTTGAGATAGATAAATAGACAGACAGAGAGAGAGAGAGAGAGAGAGAGAGAGAGAATCACATATATCTGGATCACATGCTCCATTGTCCCACCAGACTTCACTCACAGAACACAAATTCAAAGATAAAAGTGTCAAGAATTTTGAGATTGTGATAGCAAACTTTAAACCAATTATCACGGATCCTGAAACTGAAGAGTTCACACACCCAGGCAGCTGGCCTTGCCCTTTCGAATTCTGGCAGCATTACCACTGAACCAAATGTAATTTTTAGAAAGTTCATGTTAAAATAGTAAGACTTGAATACGATAACAACAGAAACAGAATTAAGATTTTCAGCAGACTTTTCATTATAAATCTTCCCTCACAGATGCAAACACACCTACCCCTCCTCTACAAGTTGTTATGCGCAGTGATTCACTAACTGTGCCACTTATGGATAAGGAGGAGAAATAAGTGTTTTTTCATCGTACCACATGAGGTCTCTTTTCAAATACCATTGGGACTAGTTAGTTGGGCAAAAAGAGTTTTAAATTGGAAATTAACAAAAAATACATAAATACCACAAACTTCTTACTTTGAACTTAAAGTATATAAATCTACAATCACTGGCAATCTTTTGATATAGGATCAAGGTCTTTTTTTTTTTTTTAAAAAAAGGTTTTCTCAACTATTTTTTTTAAATTTTTATTTATTTATGATAGTCACAGAGAGAGAGAGAGAGAGAGAGAGAGAGAGAGAGGCAGAGACACAGGCAGAGGGAGAAGCAGGCTCCATGCACCGGGAGCCCGATGTGGGATTCGATCCAGGGTCTCCAAGATCGTGCCCTGGACCAAAGGCAGGCGCTAAACCGCTACGCCACCCAGGGATCCCAGGATCAAGGTCTTTACTTTGAGTATGAAAACTCTGCTTGGAGTTCCAAATATTTCTCCTATAAATCACAGCCATGATTCATATTCTACAATTAGCAATCAATTACTCTTTTGTATTAGTTTCTTTTTTTTTAAGATTTTATTTAATTGAGAGAGAGAGAGAATGAGCAGGGGGAGGGGTAGCAGGATAAGGGGAGGGTCAAGCAGACTCCCTGCTGAGGAGGAAGCCCAACACAGAGCTCGATCCCAGGTCCCTAAGATCATGACCTGAGCCAAATTCAGACGCTTAACCAACTGAGCCACCCAGGAGTCCCTGTATCAGTTTCTTTAAAGTGATATAAGACACTTTGGAAATACCTATGGATATTTACATACAATTTTGGCACAATCTGAGTTCAGAATCTTTATAGTTTTATAATCCTCTCCCCAAACTGATACAATTATTGTCCATACATAATTAATTCATCAGAATACTTTTATTTTGTGACTGGCTTTTATGGAGTCTTTCCAAAGCATTCAATTGTGTTTTAAAAGGAATAATGACTTTTCTTTTTTTACTTACATTTCATTGATTTATTTAATATTTAATTAAAGTCCTAATTACATAAGTACAACTGGCATAAATATTTAATCAAATTATATCATTTGCTAAGTATAACTGCCATATGAAGTTTAAGAACAAAGTGAACTGACTTTGATAAGCATGTGACTTACCTGGTGGTAGTTCGAAAGTGCTCAAGTTCCAAGAGATTAGCTGGAGAGACATGAACAAGCAGCCCTTCATGACACCAGTCAGCAGGTCTTACAATGGAGAATGGAGAATGTCATTTGATTTGGAAATGCAGTTCAGAGGGAAATGGTTTCAAAATATTTACATTTCAAAGAAATGCCCCAAAAGATTCCATTTCCTTAGTTTCGTTATATAAAATTCAGGCTGACCAAGTCCCCTGTTCATTCACTGTCCTCCTAGGGGACATTTCCCCTGTAAGGCTTTCCCTCCTCCCCCATGTATGAAATTGCTCCCTACTTTGTCCTCTTATAGTTTTTCTCAGCATTGGTCATATTGTATTGAATTGTTTGCCTTCTGTCTTAGTCCCTATTTGAGGAGGCACTCCAGAAATATTCCAGGACATGTCTGTTCTCCATGTAGTTGTGCTCTGAGATTCTCTTTTCTCCCTTATGTAACCTTATTTTATTTAAAAAAATTTGATTCTATTAACCGGCATTCTTTGAATTAACTCTTTTTCATTAAGTGATATTTGTATTTTTATTATTTTGGAGAGAGAGGGAGAGTACAAGTTGGGAGGAAGGAAGGGTAGAATCTTAAGAGAGAGAGAGAGAGAGACTCTTAAAGAAGTTCCACACTCAGTGAGGAGCACAATGTGGGGCTTGATCTCATGACCCTGAGATCATGACCTGAGACAAAACCAAGAGTTGGGATCCTTAACCAATTGAGCCACCCAGATTCTCCTCACTAAGTGATATTTTGAAAACTTGCCAATGTGTATTCAGTGTTTAGAAGATGGTAAGTTCCTTATGTGTTTAGTAGTATTATCTTTTCACTTCTATATTAACTTTGACCTTACATATCTTTTTCCATATATTTTCACTTCTAATCAGCTCTTTTTATATCTTCAGGATTTGATCTGTAAGCATAAATTCAATTGCTAACTTGGTAGTATCCTAAGCACTTAGTTTCTATTATAACCTATTGGTATAGTAGCTACTGTAAACCTTTTGATTATGACTGATCATTTTAATGATTACATTTATATGTTGGTGTGAAAAGTAGAAAAGGCAATATTACCAACTGAAAAAAATTGAAAGAATGCAGCATATGCAGTTTACCCAAAGTACATAATGAATCAAAACAGGCAGCTGGAAAAAGATTCCAAGTAATCTTTTTGTTATTAGACTCTGATTTCACAGGACCAAATATTTCCTTCATATTGAGTAGCACAAGGAAAAAGGCACACAAACTCTTTAATTTTAGAGCCAATATTATGAGAAGAGCTAACAAATTGTTATTTGAGCCATGATCCCAGTCTAGAGGTATACATCTGATTAATTGCATTCCCAGCATTATAGCTCAGCACACTTCATCCTCATGAACATCCTACATATGCTAAACCCTGAACCACCCTCCAATATGTGTTTGCACCTCCACAGGGCAGTTCCTGTCTCTCCTGGCATCATTCTCTGATTTGATACACTCTTTCATCTTGGCCACATTTCAGGCTCCTTAGCCTGGAAATACTTTCCTAACAACCCAAAATTGACTCAGCTGATCAAAATGATCAAACTATTACAAATCCTTATGAGGACAAAATTCCTGCCATGATCTACAAGCTATACAACCATATATGACAGCCCTGGGTGCAGTGTATAAAGTGCATATTGTAAGAGACATACAATTCTTGTCCTTTCTTATGGAATCCTAAAATCATGATTTCTGTTTGTTCATTTGTTTTTTTACTTCTTAGAGCAATTATTACCTGCAAGAACTGTTGGGTTGTTTTAAGTCTTATCACCTGACTTGCACATATAAGAAGTCATGGTAGAAGGGAGAAAAGGGACAGATGATTGTGACATAGCCAAGGCAACTAGAAAGGAAGATAGGGAGTCAAGAGGGAGAACATGTTCCACAAAGTAGCAACCTGCCCTCAACACACTTTGTGCCATTACCACCCATCAGTGCTCCTTTGGCCCTTCAATTAATCACAGTATCAATATTTTCAAATAAAAAAATATAGGGCAGGAAAGTCATGTCAACAGTAGAACAGAATTTTTCAGTCATGACTGGTCTAGAAAACCTGGTGGCCATACATTCAGACCATTTACTTAATTCTGTAGAGCAAAATAAATACTGGCTGGAAAAGAGTTAATTTCTGATTTGCATATTGGTGGTAACACTCTCCTTGCTTTTGTCTGTTTTGATCCACAATTACGTTAATTACTCTGAGTTGCTTAGTAAGTACAACTTTTCCATAGTTTTAGTGGGTTAAAGACACAAAAAATGATTATGAGGTTTTTCTCTTGGTACTGTAGGTTTCATATGTGCAAAAAGATTGTAAGACTCTTGATTTGACACTGGTAAAAGAAATGTGCCTTGATACATAACATGGCAATATGGTGGACCCATTGTCAACTAGCAAAACACTCAAGTGGAGGGTATGATAGGTATGGGGATAGAGTGGGAGCACCAGTGAAACTTTTTTTCTTTTGCAGTGACGTGATGAGAATGAAAAGTGAAACTGCCCTTCTTAAAGTGTCCAGTGGCAATAATTTTATATAACTGCTTTGAATCTTATATTATCCTTCTTGCAAATCTATATTTTCTGAATTTTTCCATTGCTCCTCCCCCACCAACACCCAAAACGTATTACCACTCATCACATTAGTTATCGGAATTGTCCCTTCATGAGTATATAGGAGAATATGCTGTTAAAGCTGTAAGTCAGATATAGAAAGTAAGTGAGAATAATTTTCTCATGGTCTTATGGAAATAAGGTGATCAACTATTCTTATTTTCCAAGGACAGGGGGTTTACTGGGACACAGGACTTCCAGTGCTATACTCAGCAATTCCTGGGCATTAGGAATGAATTAATCAGCCCACATCAGAGGTTTAAACAGGACACCAAATCAAGATGACAGGTGGATCCTTCCTCTTCACCTAAATCCCATGAAATAACAAAAGAGTATTTGTAAATGATGGAATAAATCTATAACTCTTCAAAAAAAGGAGGAAGAGAAAGGAACTCCTGGAAGAAAGCCAAGATCAGATATAAAGATAAACAGAAATAGCTTAGGAAGAAAAAAAATATATGAGGGTAAGAGAGGCTTGGGGGTAATCCAAATCCAGAGTAAATGGAGACAAGAAATTAGAGAAAATTTCAAAGCAATAAATAGGGTGAATACTTAGGGACATACACTCAAAAAAATCTATAAGTTTCCTACTCTGCACCTTTGTCTATTTATATTAAACATTGAACAGCAGTCCTACATTACAACATTCTAAGGAAGAAAATATGGACACTGAGACCAGAGAAAGAAGGCTGTGCTCCAAGAAACAACTGAAGAAAACCTCACGTTATAAAAACAGATATAAACTTATTCTTAAAATAATTCTATATACATACACACACATATATGCATACACATATCTATCTATCCACCTACATACATGCATATATATTGGAAATCAAGGATTTTACTTAATGGCAAAACAATGGAAGTATTTCTATCAAGGTCAGGGACAAGGCAAGAATGCACACTAATTCCTTGATGATTTAATGTGATATTAGTGTTATTAGTCAATGCAATCAGAAAAGAAAAACAATTAGAGCTATGACAGAAAATAAATTATGTGTATTTGCAGACAGCATGATAATATACCTGGAAAACTCTAGAGAATCAATAATAAAACTACTTCAAAAGATAGAAGACATAAATTAATATGAAAAAATAGCTTGTACATACACCAATATTATCTAAATACAAGAACTGATGGAAGAGAAACTCAATCTACATTAGCAAGGAAATAAGCTTAAAAAATAAACAAAACACTTAGAAATAAACTTGAATAATGTTCAAAACCTATGTAAAGAAAACTATAAAATATCCTTCCTCCCACTTTGTTCTCTTTTGTACATCTCAACATCATCAAGATTCCAGTTTTTTTGGAGCTAAAATATCAAGAAGTTGCTTTTTAGTGCTGAACAACTAAATTAAGTTTATATTGAATAATAAGCATGCAAGAATATAACCATGAAAATGCTGAAAAAGAAGAGCTATGAGAGGGGACTAGCCCCACCAGATACTAAAATGTAATAAAGCCACTATAACTAAAACAGTGGAATGGTGCATGGAGAGATGATCAAACCAATAGACTACAAAAGAAGGCCTGAAAGTAGACTTAACATTTTATGGAAATCTAGTGTATAATAAAGATGACAGCTCACAAGATAAAGGTAACTTACCATTTGCTGTGGGGCAAACATAGACCTTTAAAAAATTATGGTGGGACAACAGGATAGCCATTTGAAAAAGATAAAATTTTAAATGAGATCCATTCTTCACATCATATGCAAGAATAGAATCTGAATCAATTAAGATCTATATGAAAAAAAACCTCTATAAGTAATGCAAAAAATGCAAATGGAGTCTATAATTTTGGTATAGAAAAAGTCTTTCTAACCATGACTGAAAATGCAGATGGAATAAAAGACTGATGAATTAACTACATAATTTTTTAATGCATGGCAAACAAAACAAACCAACAAAAACACTACAAGCAGAGTCAAAAGAAAAAAGATGAATTTAAAAAAGATATTTAAAATGTGTATCATAAAAATGATACCCCAGTACATAAAAATTAAGGGGGAAAAGACCAAAAATGATGTAATTATGAGTAAGAGACATGCATAGACACTAAAATGGCTTTCAAACATATGAAAAGATATTCAATTCACACTATACTTAGATGCCATTTCTCACCTACCAGATTGGCAAAAATTTAGGAATACTGACAATGTATTCTATTGGCGAGGGTATGGGTACAAGCACTTTCATGCACTGTTGGTAGAAATGAAAAATGGCACAATTTCTATAGAGAATATTCCACAATGTCTAAAAACTACATATGTGTTTACCTTTTGAACCAATAATTCTACTTCTTGGAATTTACTCTGAAGATGTACCTCAAAAAGTATGAAAATACATATGTACATATTCATTGCAACATTGTTTGTAATTGCAAAATATTGGAAGTACATAAATATCCAAAGAGGAAATGAATTAATAAATGATGATACCTATACATATTGATATATTATGCAGCTATAAGAAGAAAAGGGAATGAGGAAAGTCTCTACAAGTTGTTACAGAGTTTTTTCAGGCTATATCAAGTGAAAAATAGAGAAGTGGGAAAAACGTAAAGGAGGAGAAATACCAAAAACTTATAAGTATGCTCAGTATTTTTCAGAAAACAACACAGAAGATTGTATTTTGTCTAATCTATATCTCCTAGCTGCAGTAAAGGCCTAGGATCAGTGACATTCCAGTTTCAACAAGCTTACTCAGTGCTTACACACTAGTTTCTAAACACTACTTCTATTCAAGGGAACAGGGAATTTTTGGAGAAATGGCAAATTGAAGTATTGGAGTAGGAGAGTAATAAAATGAACCCAAAACATCTTGTGCCAGAAAGTTAAGAAGTACCCCCCTCCAAAATAAATAATTGGGCACTTCAAAAGGGCACAGGAAAAAAAACAAACAAAAGGGCACAGGATAGTATTCTGCAAAACTGTCAAGTTTATCACAACAAGGAAAGTCTGAGAAGTTGTCACAGAGCAAAAGAGGCTAAGGAGAGACGTGATGACTCAGTGTAATGTGGTATCCCTAATGGGATTTTGGGGATACAAAAAGGACATTAGGGAAAAGTGGTACAACTTGAATACCTTGTGGAGTTTAGGTCGTATTAACGTACCATTTGTTCCTTAGTCGTTACAAATGAATCATAGTGATAAAAGATGCTAACAACAGTGGGAAATGGATAGGGGTAGGCAAGAAATCTGTGTTATCTTTGCAGCTTTTGTGTAAAATTATTTTAAAACTAAAAGTTTTTAAAAATGTACTTCAAAAAAACAATCACCACCAACGATACTCCTTCCCCTTCCCTGGTGCACACCTGCACACACACATACACACACACACACACACACAGGAGCTTGCCTCAAGAGGCTCCCACAAGCCAAATCTAGAAAAATTTCAGCATAAAAATTAAGAATAGTGATGGATTAGAATCTATTGAATAAAACAGGAATCCATGAGTCCAATTGATAATGAATAAATATTCTTAGGGGCAAAGGTAGGGCTCTTCCTTGCAATAGAATGCCAATGGACAAAGTGTGGAAGGAGTGCCCAAAATGGAAAGTCATTATCCTGTAAACCATAGGAATCGAAATTGCATCAAATGATAATAATTACTGGATGCTAAATCTATTGGTAGGGCAAGGGGGTGGGTAGTTTGATGAAGATCATTATATTTACATGGTCTCAAGTGTCTTCCCAGAGATTGCATATCATTTTCAAGGTGGAAAAATATTAACTTTACAATGGAAATAAACAAGCAGTATCTCAGCTGGGTGATCAAATAAGCATCTCTAATGATGACAGATGGACATGCTATACATTCAGATGTGATAGCCTAATGAGGACACATGTACTTTTGCAGAATTCTGACCAGGAATATAGACAAATCTAATCAGGGGGTAGTGTTGAAAACAAACAGAAAACCCAAAACCCAACATTTTTTAAAATAGCTGGCTTATATTCTTAAAATATGTCAGCAATGAAAAACAAAAACAAATACCAACAAAAACAGACAAAGAACAAAAACAAGCCTAACGAAGATAGAAGAGACTCAGCCATCAAAATCAATACTAGATCCTGAGCTGGAGAAACAAAGATGCTACGAAAATTATTGGGACAGTTGGTAAAATGGGAATATGCATGATAGGTTAGATCAAACTGTATCAATGTCAAGTTTCTTAAATATGATAACTATACTATGGGTATATAAGCTAATATACTTGTTTTCGGAAAAGATCTATTGGAGGCTATTGGAGGTTAAACTAATTGAAGGCTTAAGAAATATTAGGCATGCAATTCACTTTCAATTGGTTCAAATGAGACATATGAGAATGAAGAGAGAAAAATTATATTAAGATTGCATGAAAAATTATATAAAAGTGAATGAAAAAATAATACAAGAATGATAGAGAAAGAAAATTATGAAGCCAATTTGATCAATTAGAATCCAGGTGATAGGTATTTGGGAGCTTTCTATACTATTCTTGCAACTTTTCTTTAGGCTTCAAACTATTTTAAAATAGAAAGTAAAAAAAAATACTTTTGAAAAGATATATATGAACATACCTAACACAAGAAGGAATTCAAGAAATGTTAGTGGGTTTTTCTCCTATGCTATTAATTTGATTAATTGAAATTCATTGTAGAATGTGACTGTACTGAAGAGAATATGAGTGGCAAATTTTTCTACATTTGGAAGGTAAGGAAAACAAACATTTGATATCCCAGTTTCTCCCCAAAGAAAGGAATATAAATATTTGAGGATTTGGAACATAAATCATGCCTGTATTGGCTTCTTTTACCTTGGTAGCTACCAGCTTAGAAATCTTTGGAAGGAAATATAATAAGGAAGCTTGTGGTTTCTTAAATAAATGTACTGAATAAATGCATTACTCAAAAAATGTAAAGACTGATGGATTGATAGGTCAATAGAAGTAAATGCCATTTTAGAACAATCTATGACTTTGATGCCAAAGAATATTTAATCTACATTTCTAATACATACCCTGCATTAGAACTAAGTTTTCCTTATGCTGAGAAATATCAGGAAGAGACTGTTGGTAATTGAGTTAGGCAATCTTCCTCTCTCTATGGAAATCTAGGGGGAGTTGACAATGTTATTCCCTTTAAATATGCCAACTTATTTGACCTCAGATTAAACGACGCAGCAGAAGTTCACTTTTGTTTGAAGGTGGAACAGGATCTGTGGACAAAATCAGCCAGAAAGGAAAAACCTCAGCTAAGATAGAAGTTTACAACCAGATTGACATGGCTCATGTATTCTGAATGTGTGAGTCTTTATTAATTCTTCCACACCAAATAAACTCTTCCAGAACATTCTTAGCTGAAAGACAGCTAAATTATTTGTTCTTTTTCTTTTTTGGACCTATGCAAATTCATAGGAAATTTTCTTAGCTTTAGTAGTTATGACTATTAAGTCCATGACTGACAGGGAAAAAAAACACAAAAATGTGGGTTTTCCCCTAAACATTAATTGGGTGACAATATGCCAGGCTCTCAGTCTTCATTGCCATATTCATGCTACTATTCCTAGGTTTGGTGCCTCTTTGATAGTTTATAACTTTGAGGTTCTTTTAATATCCTTATATTTTTCATATACTGTGACAGTAAACACCACCTCAGAACCACACTTAGTATGGTTAAATGCCATTTTTGTACAGTTTTATTTCACTCACACCAAGGATGTTCAGGTAGGATCTACATCTCCACTGATGCAACGCTACTCCAAACCACCATCTTCTCTCACTCGGGTTAATAGTACAATCTTCAAACTCATCTCTCTGCTTCCATACTTCCAACCATCCATGCCTCTTATAGTTGCCAGGGTAATCATTTTGAAATAGAAATCAGTTTCCTGCATAAAACCCTCCAGTGGCTCCTTACTCCAATAAAACTCAAACTTACGGCCTCTCTACAAATACCTAAAAACTCAGTTCCCTGCCTACCTCTCCAACTTCTTCTAGAACTTCCTCCCTCTTCATGATAATCTAATTACACTGTCCTTCTTGTCCTTCAATCACGTCAAGTCTATTCTGATGTCTGTCCTCTGCACTAGCTGCTCCTCCTACCTGGAATGCTACTCTGCTAAATCTCTGAATGGTTGCCTCCTGCTTAAATTTTACTCTCATCTTGAATATCACTGCCTCAGGGAGGCTCTCCCTGAACATGCCATATAAAGTATTCTTCATATGGATTCTATTCAAGCTCATTCTCCTTTATTCAAGCTCTATTCAAGCTCATGCTCCTAGTTTTATAGATTTCAAAACTTATCATGATCTAAAATTATTTTTATATGTTTATTTTCTTTCCCTCATTTACTAGAATATCAGCTTAATGAGAGCAAGAATTTCATGTGAATGATTACCACTTATTTCTAGTACCTAGAATCGTAAGCAGTTGATATAAATACTTGCCAAAGAAAACCTATACAATCCAATGTGCAGTCACAAATAAAGCAATCATCTATTAATACCCCTTGTAGAAATAAGATTGCCCAAAATTATCTGATTTCTAGAAACTTTGGCTGAGTGACCTAAGTTGGGCAAGTTGGACCCATTCTTGCCTACACATTTCTCTACTTGTTTGTCAAGAGTTTGTAATCACTTAAGGTTTTGTTCTATTTCTTCTGCTCAACTTAAAAAAGCATTTTTCAACTTCCTGGAAGTTACTAGAAGGTAGGTGTATTGGTTGAGACCCAAAGACCTATGTAGCTTCATTTGGCTAAGCTTTAGATCTACTCTTTAGTTTCCATAGTGTCTTGAGCTTTGATTCAGTCCTGTGTTTTTTGTTTACTACATCTTCATATGAGCACTTGTTTCTTCCTTTTCTTTCACCTGTTTTTGAAAGTAGGTCTTAATTTACATGTAATTATAAATCACTATTTTTTACATTTAATCTTAATATCCAGAAAATAATATTATATCACTATGAGCATGCTCATTATATGAATTAAAAATCAACATGACATCATTTCAGGGGCCTTCCAGACTCCAGAATGAGTGTCAACAACACTAGCCTCTGCTATGAGGACTAAAGCAGCAGCTCTAGAAGAAATGGAAACCACCAAAAGAGGGAGTTGTCCATAGTTGCAAAGGTTTCAAAGTTTGACCTCAAATGGCTGGTGTGGGTTCTCACACCTGGAAGAGTCATTTGGCATGTGTGATATTGTGATTTATAATAAGAAATATATATGTTTATATTTGGTCTTCTTCCACTGTTCCTGGCACATAGCTCCTAAAACCCTTGGGATTTCCTAAGTGATGAGAGCAATTAAAGTGTCTTTTGTTATGCTAATGAGGTGAGTTCTGGATCCCAATTAAGGCTGGGGATTGGTTGCCACAAGAAACAGCTATGTGATTAAAGGGTTAGAGCTTTCAGTTCCACATCCCACTGCCCCACCTCCCACCCCCCCCACACACTCCCTCAGAGCCCTCCCCAACCATCAGGGGGGGAGTGGGCCTAGTTGGTTGTACCAGTCATCAATGGCCTACAATTAAATCAGTTGTGCCTAATGAAACCTCCATTAAAAACCAAAAGGATGGGGTTGGAGAACTTTCAAGTTGGTGAGCACGGAGATAGAAAATCTTGACAGGATAAAAGATCTGTGTCCCTTCCCACATACCTTGCCCTGTGAAACACTTCAATCTGCCTATTCCCGATTTATATCCTTTTATAATAAACCAGTAATTTAGGAAATAAAATGTTTCTCAGAGTTGTGTGAGCCACTCTAGCAAATTGGTCAAACCCAGGGGAACTGGATTCTAACTGTTGGAACCTCTTCTCTCTAGCTGATCAGTCAGAAGCACAAGTGACAACCTGGACTTGTGTTGGCATCTTAACCAGGGGTGAGGGGGGCAGTCTTGTAGGATTCAACCCTTAACCTGTGGGATCTAACACTATCTCCAGAAAATAGTGTCATAATTGTGTTAAGTTTGTTAAAATGAAAACAGAGACCAATCTTGAAAATTTCCTGAGCAGACAAAGCTACTTTCGTCGTATAAGCAAAGTTTATCTTGCAAGGCCAACTTGACCTGGTCATTTCTTGTTCATGTCTCTGGAAATCATAAGCAAATCTTGACCTGATCCCCAAGGTTGATACAGGGTAACTACTGATCAATTTCCTCTCATTTGTTTTTTTAAAAGATTCATTTATTTATTTTTAGGGGGGGATGGGCAGAGGGAGATGGGGAGAGAGAGTCTCAAACAGACTTCATGCTGAGTGTGAGCCCAATGCAGGGCTTGATCCCATGACCCTGACATCATGATCCCAGCCAAAAGCAAGAGTCGGATGTTCAACCAACTGTACCACCCAGTTTCCATCACTTAAGAAAATTCTATTATAACCAATCACTGAAAATAAACAGTCACTGCCTCATCACTATATAGGCTGCCTTATAACAATATACCCTGGAGCTTCATCATGTTTTGGTTTGAGTTCTCCATATTCATAAACCATTTTGTTGTTGTTGTTATTGCTGTTGTTCTGGTGTCTACACAATAAGCTTTAAGACATTTCTACTTTGGTGACTCATTGGTTTTACCTCTGCTATTTCTGAATGTTTGACATTTCACTGTGTCAGAAGTGAGATACAAAGAAGATGACCAAAGACTCAGGGTAGTGAGCAATGAGGTACTGATACCCACAGAGCCTACTGAGCTCACTGCTTTCTTGCTAATCCTAGAGTTTGAGGGTAAGTCTCTCTTAGATCGGAGTTCTGCTGTCCTTGTGTTCTGAGCTCACCAATTTTATTGTGCACATTTGCATCCTGTTTCTGATTGTTGAAGCTTCTCGGTAAGCCAACCTATTCTGTTTGAAGGAGGGGAAGACATGATTTCCTATGTTTTGAAACAGCTGTTAAGAAATAAGGCCCCTCATATTTAAAACGTCTTAGGTAGTCTAAAGGCAAAGATGCGTCCCACCTGCTCTGTAGACCAGGATCTTGTGCCTAAGAAAATGTGCCAACTTTTGGAATTGTAGTAGCCACTTTGAGAAAATCTTGATAAACCCACTTTAAGGTGCACCCTTAAAAGAGAGAATACCAAATCTCTGAAGACCATGGGATACAATCTTTGTGATATGCAGAAGCATCTAGAAGATAAAGTGACTCTAAATGCAGCTCTAAAAGGATTCTTACAGCATGCAAATAAAATCTTTAGTAAAAAATCTTTGGCCATCTTAGCAGGTAATCTCAGTCTACCTGCCAGAAACACAATTTAGATCCAACTATTCTTTTGAGTTTTGTATTATTGTACCTGAGACACAGCTAAAATATTTTTTTTAATTTTTATTTATTTATGACAGTCACACACACACAGAGAGAGAGAGAGAGAGAGAGGCAGAGACATAGGCAGAGGGAGAAGCAGGCTCCATGCACCGGGAGCCCGACGTGGGATTCGATCCCGGGTCTCCAGGATGGCTCCCTGGGCCAAAGGCAGGCGCTAAACCGCTGCTCCACCCAGGGATCCCACAGCTAAAATATTTAAGACAAAAGCTGGAAGATCTCTATTTGTGTCTGTCTGTATGTTTATATATGTGTACACATGCATGCTATAGATATGTAATATTTTTCTACCTCCAAATGGTATTGCCAAGATTAATTTGTAAAGAGCTCTACTTAACTGGCTTAAAGAACATTAAGGATTTATGTATATCAAGTATATTCTTGGGAATATAGAAACTAACTCAAATCTTTTTCAAGTTCACATACTGTGGGATAATCTTTGATAAATAAAATCTAGTTTAAGTTAGTTGGTCTAATAAAGGCAGGTGTATCTTTAAAATTTGTCAAGAAAAGTATAAGATGAAGGTTAGCTGTTTGATGTCTAATCCAAGCATAATTGTTAAAAGCTAGTAATTTAAATAAAAAATAAGATGAAGATTTATACTAAGCTTAACTAAATAACAGATACTCATTGAATATCTAAATATTTTCCAAATATGATAAGCATTAAATGCTAAGTATCAGCTTGTCTACCTCTGGCTTTTTAACTTTTTACAGAGAGACGAAAGATGTATGGGCCTATGAACAAGCATGTTTTATGCCACATTAAAAAATTTACTATGAGGAAGAAGAGCAGGGATTAGAGTAGGTTATGCAGGTGTTCACTACTCTGCTAGCCTAGCGGCTGGCAGACAGGATGGGAGAACAGAATAATATATTGGAGACCTCACTCTGCCATTTTGCAAGGCTAAGAGGGCCCAAGATACTATGAATGAAAACCCAGGTTCTTAAGACAAAGCCTGATTAGGATGCTAGGAGTTGAAATCTCTAAGAAAGTAATGAAAATGAAGATGAGGATATTATGGTGATTGATGAAACATGCCATACCACACAACTCCCAATGCAAAGAAAAATTTTAAATAGCAAACACCACAAAATGCCTAAGAGAAAATTCACATTTTTTTCCTTCTGTCCCTTGAAGTTGTAAATCTTATCATGTTTTTTGAAATGTAAACATCCCAGGAGATAAGCAAATTTTTTTTGCTCACAAAGCCTGAAGAAAAAACATACCTTTGTGAACACAGATAAAACAATTACTGTTTCTCTCTACCTGAGCCTACTGGAATTCAGTAACTCTTATTAAATATTTTTATTTTTCCTGACAGTATATGTGTTTGCATAAATTCAGTAAAAATCTGTTCTCCTTGCAACAGGACACAATTGTCTTTGAGGTTTGGTTTTATACCTGTAAAACTGGACTGCATCCTGAGTTCTTCTAGATTTCTCCACTATTTGGCTAGAACTCTCCAAACTAACATTCCCAATTTTTTCTCACTCTTTTGACTTGGAATCACTAGGAAGGAAACCAACACTGCCATTTTCCCAAAGTCAGGCCAACTAAAGCTGGACAACTTAACATAAATTGCAGAGAAATCACCACCACAGCTCAAGTGCCCACAATGTTCATGACTGTTACTATGTGGCCACTCAGTAAGATCACCAGAGACATTCACTCTGCAAACCAGGACAATCTGTCAAATTCCTGCTGCCTGCCCTCTCTCCATCTGAAGATGCTTAGAACCTAACATCCACAAATCTTCTCAGCTGGCTGCTCTCCAAATGCAGAAACTAAATTTATAATTTGCTCCAACTATTAACTTCTGTTGTTCTTTCGTTTCCATAGAAATGCCTCCCATTAAATTATCTGACTGCTCACATCATATGGAGATACCATATAGTAAAAACTCACCTGCAACATCACCTCTTATAATAAAACATCCTTCTATTCATCCTGTCCCAAGTAATCCCAAAGGTATGTGATCATTAATACATCATGTTGTGCCTATGTAAATAACTTTTTAAGAAAGCAGAACCCATTTGATTTATTTAATTGGTTAAATCTTGCTCCAGGGAATCTCTGCTCTGGAGCATTTTTCAGTCCTTGGCTATTGTTCTCCTCATAGTCATCATCTGAGCCTCGGGAGTGTGCTGGATACTCCCAAGGGTTTTAAATGCCTGCTGGCAGCTACTCACATGCCAAATGGTATCCATCAGGATCAGACAACTGGATGAAACCAACGAAATCAACAATAACCACATCAATAATGAAGATGATTACATTGCCCTCCAGCTTGATGACTCAACAGGAAAAACAGCAAATACGTGATTCTTCAGCCTGCCTGTATCAGTAGTGGTGACCAAGAATAATGATTGGTCTAGCCTGCTGAGAGAATGACCAAAAAGGGGGAACTGTGAAAAGCAAAAGCAAATGCAGACCACCCTTGAACATCCCCTGAGCAGACAAAACCAGTTTAGTCATACAAGCAAAGTTTAACTTAGCTCATTTTGCAAGGCTAAATTGACTTGGGTCATTTCTTGCTTATGTCTTGAAATCATAAGCAAAACTTGAACTGTTTCCCAAGGTTGATATGGGGTAACCACAGACCAATTCCATATCATTTAAGAAAATGTTAGGGGCACCTGGCTGGCACAGTGGACCATGCAACTCTTGGTCTCAGGGTCATGAGTTTGAGCCCCATGTTGGGTACAGAGATAATAAAAAAAAAAAGTTTTTAAAGGAAATTCTAATTAATTAAATTCTAACCAATCACTGTAAAGAATAAACAGTAACTGCCTTCTTAGTATATAAGCTGCTTTATAACAATATACCCCAGAGTATATTCTATGTTTTGGTTTGAGTGCATTCAGTCGCAAATTGTCTTTTTGGCATGTGCACCATAAAATCTTACTTATTACTACTTTGGTGATCCATTGCTTTTATTCCTGTTATTTCTGACAACTTTTAGAACACCCAGCTCATGCTGGAAAATTGTTTGCTGTGGGAACCCCTACTACCCCCACAAATCGATATTGGTGACTAAAATCCTTAGCACGCAACAATAATTGATACAACAGCAACAACACTCTAGGGAGCCTGAGAACATGGAAAGGAAACTGAGGGGAAAGATACTGGACTCCCAGCTAAACTAGCAGGTAAGTTCTTCGCATCATTGCAATGTGGGTATCAGATAAAATATTGCCTTCCTTGTGGTCATGGACAGGTTAGATAAAGATTTGAGGACTTACCTTATATTTCATAACAAAATATCTTTCTTATCAAAAACAAGGATATAGGAGACGTGACTCTTATTGAACGAATTACCTTCCTGAATATTGTATATATTGAAAATAAATGAGAATAGTGACAACATTTTTAAGTCATAGAAACATCTCTTGAAGAGAAGCCCATGCTCCTCCCTGTTCTCTCACTCCATCTATCTTTATTTAAATTCAAGTTCTCAGTATGATTTCATAATTCTAGCTTACAATGAGATTTCATAATTCTGGCAACTTAGAGATTGGTAGTACATTGAATTGCCACTGTTATGCATTATTCTCTCAGAGATTAATTCACTCCTATTGCTTTTAAATGCTCATTACATCATCCTTTGTTGAAATTAATTAACCCTTCCAAAGTGTGGGGGTTTCTAGACCCTTCCTAAATTTTCTTTCCCATTATTATTTCCACTTTGTCTCACTTATTTTTAAATTTTTAACTATATCTTTACATATAGAAATAACAAACTACAGACATACAAAAACAGAGGCCCACCTGTGATAGGTGCAACATACTTGGCCGTAAGAAAAATTTAGAATAAGAAACTTCTATATTTGTGAGCCATAAGCCAGCACCATATTTCCTCTTCATCAAAGTCAATTTTTTTGTAACACACCTACATTTTAATATGTCCAATATAGAGAATTAAAACATCTTTAGTATGAATAAACGGCAAATAGACTGAAAATAGTCAGCTGCAACAATAGGCCAAAAGTATAGAAGAAATCAGGATAGACAATGGGTTAAATGATTATATTTTTATGACAAGCAACAAATAGCCATAAGACTTTCTTAAGCTGGCAAAAAACTGGCAAAATAGAGCTTAGAATATATAAAGAGATTATATTCCATACCATAGAACAGGAAGTCAAAGGTGATGGTGATGTAGAAACATATGGGTTTATTTTTCTTTCATATAAAAGGAATCTAAAAGTAGGTTCTCTAGGGCTAACATCAGAGACCTAAATTCCACCTTTCTTGCTAATCTACCGTATTTGGCACTGGCGTCTACCCTAAATGTTACCTCATGTTCCAAGATAACTGCCAGAACTCCAGTTATCACAACTACATTCCAGGCAGCTGAAAGAAAGAAAAGAGTAAGAACAAAAGGACATGAGCCTTTGAAGACATTTTCTAGAAATCTTCAGCTTATGTTTCATTGGCACAGGTAAGGAAATATCATGGTTGTTCTTATTGTTTTCCCCAGCTGGGCACATTGCTCAGGAGAAGGGGAAAATGAATATTGGGCATGCAGTTAGCTATCTCTGCTTAGTTAGAAATGGCAGATGACAAAACACACTTATTATGATAGACTCGTGGAATTGATTTTTACAGGTGGAAATACTAATGTTACTGACTTACCAGATAAAATTTGCAGGAAGGTATTATACATTCTCCAAATTACCTATAAATATGTTTTGATTTGCAGGCAATTGGAAAATTACATTCCAAGAAGACTTTTAAAGCTAATTGTTGTAAATAAGCCGAGAAAATTATTTGAACATATTTTTGGATCTCTAACTCAGAGTTGCTTGGTAAGAATGCTATAAAAATAGTTAAAAATCATCAGAGAACAACATTTTATTTCTTTACTGCTTTACAAAAGAAGAAAAGAGTTTTAAAAAACAGATTCAAGCCTATAAATGCAGAGAACTGATGGTTGTCAGAGGAGGGGATATGCAAAATAGGTGAAGAGGAGTGGGAGGTACAGGCTTCCAGTTATGGCATGAGTAAGTCACAAGAACAAAAGGCACAGCATAGGGAATAGAGACATAGATAGTCATAATGTTGTATGGTGACAGATGGCATCTACACCTGTTGAGCGTGGCATAACATGTAGAGAAGTTGAATCACTATGTTCTACACCTGAAAATAATGTAACATTGTGTCTCAACTACTCAAATTCAAAAAAAAGAAGAGTTTTGTTTTTAATCTGTGAGTTCTTGGTTGCACAATTGTCACGCAACAAAAGTCAACATTGATAGAGTATTTGACCAAGGTCTGAGGCCATCTTCCTACATGAGATGAAACTCAAATGAGGTCTCTAATTAAAGCAAACAAAAAATAAATCCACATACACACTGGAACTTGCACATTCCAATGAGAGTCCTCTTTCAAAGTAAACCTAGAAAAGTGGGCATTTCCTTCTAGTCATCCATACATATTATTTTAAAGGTTTTTGCCACTCTTTCTTCCATGGTGATTGAGACAGAGAAAGAAGGCAAGGCAGGCCATTGTCTCAGTGGTGGCTACAGGCTGCATGAAAATTTTTCCTCCAACACTGTTACCTAACATAATCAATGATAAATCCATTAGAACTAGCTCTAAATGACTTTTCATTGTTTCCAGTAAAGATTTGCCACCAGTGAGGACACTGACACGGACAAATTAAGGTAAATCAATTCACCTTATCAGTCTTTGTTTCTTTATCTGAAAAATGATGAGGAGAGATTAGACAGATGGTCTCTAGGTCCCCTTTTAGAATGACATTCTGAGACTCTGTAATCTCCCGTGCTAAACCAATTCCTTAGATCCCACGCCTAGAAGATTTAGAATTCATTATTTTAAAATTTAATTCCTTTGGCGTCAATAAAAAATATAGGTTATCAAAATCCCACATTCATGTCATATCAACACATACATATACACATGTACAGCATTCTATGTATGTGTATACATGTATGTATAAAATCAGTGATTATACATTTATATTAAAAATATATGGCAAATAGAAAAGTTCTATTAGACAAAAGATAAGTTAATTCCAGTAATTTGTGTTACTTTCTTGCTAGCTTCTCTAAAATTAAGGCCTCGGGGCCCACCTGGGTGGCACAGTGGTTGACTGTTTGCCTTTGGCTCAGGTCATAATCCCGGGGTCCTGAGATGGAGTCCTGTATCAAGCTCCCTGTAGGGAGCCTGCTTCTCCCTCTGCCTATGTTTCTGCCTCTCTCTCTCTATGTTCCTCATGAATAAAATAAAATCTTTTAAATAAATAAATAAATACATACATACATACATACATACATAAATAAATAAATAATAAATAACAAAATCAAGACCTCTAAGATGTAAGGAAGTAGGGAAAGAAATTAACAGTGTTAAAAACCTACTAAGAGTCAGGCAATGGCTAACACTGTTGTTTGTAAATCACCATGGTCTACAAAGGCTCCTGGAGTTCTAAAGTCTACTGATTATCCCCCACACAAACAAACAAAAAAAAATTAAGCAAATTTTAAATACCACCTAGCTATTACAAACTCACTACCCACTCTGTTCCATTTAATTTTCTCTTTAGCTTATTCTGAGTTTCAACACCTCAATAGGCACACCGAATTCCCAGAGTTTTGTGGGTATCAAGTATCAGGTAACACAGCTTTCACTCTGCTATGGGACTCCCTAACATGCCTTATCTGAAGAGTCGTAAGTACATACAAATACATGTGTTCTTTATAAATTCCAAGTTTTTATGTTCCAAATATTTCCTTGCCTATTTCCACTGAATTACAAACTTTTAGAAGCACAGATATGTCAGCTAGCCAAGTCTGTAGTACAGGATTCTCCCGTTACTCCAGCTCAAAGCAGTACATTTTGAACATAAAAATCTTTGATACTTGAGATAAGTATTAAATTTATCCGAGAAGTTTCAATTTTAAACCAAATCAGTGTTTCATTTCTCACTTGCTGGATTTTTCTAAGTGTTTACCGATGAAAGGAACGCTGTGTGCACTGAACCATTCAATCCATTTTGGTTGGATGTATGATATTTTCCTTTCTAACAAAAGTGCCTGTAAATCCCAGGGCAGCCCCATGCTGCTTTTTCTTTAATGTAAATTACTGCTGTGGACTGCTACTTACAAAGTTCAGCCAATAGATAAATTTCCTATGTCCCCTCCAGTCTTTCTGAGGGTAATTTCTCCAATCTAGCAAAACCAGCTAGCTATAAACGAGATTTCTATGTTTAAAACAAAACAAAACATATAAACAAGCTGATGTACACTGAAAACAATGGAACTCCTAGGGAATTACGGGCGGCTGAGCTGAGAGCTCTGGGGGGAAACAGTTGTTGGAACAATGCTGCACACATCCAGTTTTTTCATATCTCTGAATTCCTGCTTGTGATGGTAAAGGACAAGCAAAAAAAAAAAAAAAGAGAGATGGAGAAATATTGAATTGCTATGTAACTACAGATCAGAAGAAGGGAAAGATGTCAATGAGTCTAATAAGATATAAGTGAGCAAATATTTATCTGAGCCTTCAGGAAATGTGCAAGCAAAAAAAAAAAAAGCACATGGAATCATCATAAATTCATATAATCCTGGTGAAAGCAAATATTAGCTGTCTGCAATACTAGGAGATCTGCTTGCCCTGTCCAGGTCTTAGAAATTCTTAGGACAGTGGCATTCATGACATAACTGAGAATGTTTAGAAGTATGTTTGGCTCATCATTGACAATTTTAATGCCCATTTCTGTTTTAGGGGGTATTATGAGTTTTTTCTAATGTACTTGCACTGCTTCTTAGAAATCTCTTTTCCATGACAATATCTTAACAAAGTTAATGAAAGCAAAGCTAAAGGAATTAACGTTGATTAAAAGCCAAAAAAGAGACATTTTGTTAGCAATTACTGTTTGCCAACGACAGTCTATTAAAGCTCTTTAGGTCAAAATGGAATTTCCCCTCCAATAAAAAAGGGGGATAAAAAGAAAAAAAAGGCAACTTTTGAACACCCCCTAGTGAGGACCTTCATGCTGTCCCTCTGTTTCAGTTCATTTTCTTTCCTAATGCACAGCATTAATCTGGAAAACTCAACTAGGGGCCATATATGTACCCATTTTGGACTCCAAGAAAATGTGTTTACCTAACCAGCACCTCTCCACCCAGAAAAAAGAAATTGAGGATTACCACAGGCCACAAAAGAAGTGAAATAGGATAGGACTTGAGAGGGAAAGATACAGAGACAGATGGTGTTATGGGTTGAATTGTGTCTCCCCTCACCCTCAAATTCATATGATGAAACCTTAACCCTGAATCTGACTATATCTGATACAGGGCTTCGAAGGAGGTCATTAAGGTGAAATGAAGTCATACGGGTAGGGCTCTAATCCAATAAGACCCTTGTCCTTCTAAGAAGAAAGATAATACCAGTGATGCAGCTGCACAGAGAACAGGTTACATGGGCACAGCAACAGATGGCTCTCCACAAGCCAAGGGAAGAGACCCGAGAAGAAACTGACCCTGCCAGCACCCTGATCTGGGACTTTCTAGCCTCAGAATTGTGAGAAAATGGATTTTCTGTTGTTAAAGCTAGTGTGGTATTTTGTTATTGGAGCCCCAACTGACTACTACGGGGTGGGGGGTGAGGAGGAACTGAATATGTTACAGTAGATGTTGACCCTGCTCTGAACATTTTGGCTTCTTATAGAAGATTGGTCAAAAATCCGAAGGCTTTCCCTGTTCCCATGCCTGTAATGGAAAGACACAAATAACTTCTTCCCCCTCAACACACACAAAGTTGCAAGGACAGAATGTTCCAGTGGAGACGATTCTCCCTTCACTCTCTTCCGTGCATTGAAGCTCTTGCTGCAGTGCGGGAAGTCCTGGCAGCTTGTCCTCGTAGAAATGGCCTGAAGCTTGTCAATTCATTTCTTTAAATTACTGAACACCTATTGGGAGGTAATAGAACCTGACAAATTGATGGACTCTAAGAAAGCCCAGCTCTAGAAATAAAACTGATTTAATTATCAGTCAAGTGTGTATGGTTAAGATGAGGTATGTTTAAGCTACTCTACAGGATTTCAGGAGTATGTCAAAAGTCATCTTCTCAAAGAAAAAGTGTTACCCATTTGGGTTTAATAGTACAATAGTAATATTCTTGTTTGTAACTCTATCTGTTTTCTATGCTATGGGGCCACGTCCTATTTATCCTTACCCTGTCCTCCCAAGGTCCCAGTACAATGCTTATTAACAGCAACTTTACTGACTTTTTAACTCAAACTTTTCTCAAATAAAGTTTGTGAAATGAGATAGTCTATCAATCAATCAATCAATCACATTTAATGAGAACATCTTTGTGACAGTGCGTACACCTGAGCCTTCCCTTCCTTGCAGCCACAGGTGAGTTCCTTGGCAGTTCTGGGATCATCTATTTAGCAAGTGCACTGATCAAGGGGTCATTCACATGTGACTAATGCTTGCGGGTTAGGACAGACTCCTTAGCCCATCATATAATAGTATGATTTCTTCCTGCCATTCATTTATAGAAGCTTATTTAAGTTTTCTCTTTTATTTCTTTTGCTTTTAACATGCAGAGTCCCGTTTGAGATGTTTTAGTATCGAATTATTTATAAACTTCTAATGATGTGTAGATTCCTGGAGCCGAGGCTGCTGTAGGTAGATGAGGATGCATTGCACAACCGTAAGGCATGCCACTCGCAAAACTGTCCATGTGACATTTAAAATGCTAGTCACTATTCCAAGTTTTATCTAATCAACTTTGGGGACTGGTTTTTATTTGGGACAAATGGGAATATTTAATAATTAAAAATAGGATTAATTTGATTCCTCTGAAAAAAATTAGCCTATTTGTCAAATTACTTTTTATTTCTGAAAATTTCCTAGATTTTTTTTGTTATGCACATGTACTGTTGATAGTAAATGTGTATTTACTAAGTGTATTAAAATAATCTTTCTGCTACCCTACAATCCAGTAATCTCACTAGTGGATATTTACCCCCAAAATACAAAAACATTAATATGAAGGGATACATGCACCCCTATTTTTATTGCAGCATCACTTACAATAGCCAAATTATGGAAGCAACCCATGTCCATTGATAGATGGATGGTTAAAGAAGATGTGGTGTACACACACACACACACACACACACACACACACACACAGTGGAATATTATTCAGCTGTAAGAAGAAATGAAATCTTGCCCTTTGCAATGACATAGATCTAGAGAGCATAATGCTAAGTGAATCAAGTCAGGCAGGGAAAGACAAATACTCTATGATTTCACTCATGTGGAATTTAAGAAACAAAACAAACAAGAGAAGGAGAAAAAGAGAGTAAGAGAGACAAACTAAGAAACAAACTCTTAACCACAGAGAACAGATGGTTACCAGCAGGGAGGTGGGTGGGGGTTGGGTAAAATAGATGAAGGGGATTAAAGAATACACTTGTCATGATGAGCGCTGAGTAATGTATAGAATTGTTGAATCACTATATTGTAAAACCTGAAACTAACACTTGCATGTTAACTCTACTGGAATTAAAATT
The DNA here is from genome assembly GCF_003254725.2 of Canis lupus dingo. Lineage (NCBI taxonomy): Eukaryota > Metazoa > Chordata > Mammalia > Carnivora > Canidae > Canis > Canis lupus. The sequence goes on from NC_064243.1 coordinate 82,962,094, forward strand.
TAAAACTTTATAAAACAGTCATGACTTTTCTGGTTTTTTACATTACATGGATACATTTTTATAATGAATAAATATAACTAAATTTAAAAAAGGTCAAATAGTACAGAAAGTAAAAGTTTTCTGAAATGCTACCATTAAAGTTCCCAGTCCCAGACATACTGCCTAATTTCCTACATGAGATCAACAATTTGTATGTACTTTCCATATATTTCTTCTTGCTCATAAAATAATTAAATAATCTGATGGTAATGAGAAGTGACATTTTCATTGTTGTTGTTTTATGAAAATTGGGTCATATTATATATATTTTTCCCTCCCCTTATTTTTCTTAGTTGATGATACATCCTGAAAATCCCTTCAAAGTTGACTACTAAAAATCTCAGTCCTTTTAGTGACTATATAATATTCTCTGGTATGGATCAGCAAATTTTATTTCTTCTTCTACTGATGGATTTCATTTTTTTCCCCAATTTTCTTGAGCACTGCAAACAATGCAACACTAAATAATATCTACACATAGCCTTACATATATTGGTCCTTTTATTCCCAAGATTGGTATGTATTTTTCATTTCAGTAGATATTGTTATGAATCTAATTCTCAAGTGTATGAGGGTCTATATCTAGGGTCTCTGTTTTAATAATTTTTTTTTATCTACACCATTACTACAATGTTTTGACTCAATGAATTTATAGTATGTGTGTTTACTTTACTTTTAACCAAATATTCAGAAATTTAATGAGGCATCTATTACCTTACCATTCTTTTTCATACTTTTCTTGGCTAGTCTAACATTTTTAATCTCCCAAATAATTTTTAAGGTGCTGTTATCTAATTCCAAAAACTACAAATCGATAGGCATCTTAATTAAATTTCACCTAACTTATTTATTTTACAAAAATATTTAAGTCTTATTAAGCTATCTTATGAAGAACATAAAATTTCTTTCCAAGTTACCAGATCTTGTCTAAGTCCTTCAATAAGACTTTATAGCTTTCTTCATTTAGACCTCGTACTTTTCTTGCTAAGTTTTTATCTAAGGATCATATAGTTTTTGACAAATTTCTTTTACTTAGAAATAGCATCTGTTTTCTATAAAGCTAGGTCATCATCATTAAAAACTTCCAAGAATTTTCAGGGCACCTGGGTGCCTCAGTTGGTTAAGGGCCTGCCTTCAGCTCAGCTTATGATCCTGGAGTCCAGGGATTGAGCCCCGCATCAGGCTCCTTGCTCAGAGGGGAATCTGCTTCTCCTTCTCCTGCTGCTCCCTTGCTTGTGCTTTCTCACTCTCTGAAGTAAATAATATCTCAAAAAACAAACTTCCAAGAATTTTCAATTCCCTGCATAAGTACAGTTTTCCCCAAAAGCTGGTTTGTCAACTGTTCTGGTTATCAATTACTGTGTCCCAAATTATCTCAAAATGTAGTAGCTTAAATCAAGTACCATTCTATCTTATCTCAAGATTTTGTGGGTCAGAAATTCTGGAGGAGCTCAATTGGCCAATTCTCCTGTTCTAGTGGTGTCCACTAGCATCATGCAATGACATTCACCTGAAAACAGGGCTGATATGAAGAGCATATGAAGGTTTCACTCACAAACTTCTTGACAAGGATGGCCATCTAATGGATCTCAGCTGGGCTTTCTCCTTCTCTCTGTATTTTCACAATCATTTCATATGGTCTACCTAGAAGGATAATTGAACTTCTCACATGATGGTTCGGGTCTGCAAGAGACCAGGATGGAAGATTCCAGTCCTCTTCGAGTAGGCCACAAACTAGCATCACTTCATGTCTGTGATGTTCTACTGGCCAAGGAGTTGTGGACCAGTCCAGGTTCAAGGGGAAAGTAAACAAACCCTACTTCTCAGTGGACAAGATGTCAAAGAAGTTCTGACCATTTTTAATCCACCACACCAACCCTTTACTTACCTAAGTAAACAAAAAGCAAAAGTGGAAACTTATCTCCCATTTATTATCATTATCGTTTCCTACAGAAAAAAAAATTTTTAACATGCATACATAAAAGACAAAGGAAGTAGGTTCAGAGACAAAAATTAGTATTTTAAATTGGAGAAGTTAGATTTAGGGAAAACAGAGCGTATTGTCCTTATTATTTACATTTTTCACAGTTTGGTGAAAACTGTCCAGTTTGGGTAATGATTAAGAGATCTAGAAACATCAGTCCCACTTCAAGAGTACTCTGGTAAGGTGAAGAAGAGAGGCTAAGATTTCAAGTTCCAAATCTCCTGGTCCCAAATCTCTCCTGTAATGTCAAACCCGATGAACATTTTTCTAACCTATATAGAAAGAAAACCAAAATAAGGTAGTCAATTCAGTCTTCTTCCTTAGGTAAGTGCCTTTGTGGTTTTTGTGATAATCTGTTTCTGTCCTGACTGCCAATACCATGCACTAGCTCAATGCAAAATAAGAATTCAGCACAGGACAAAACCTTATTTCTAGATCCATCTTAATAGTTGTGTTTAGAGGTGCCTAGGTGGTTCAGTTGGTAAAGAGTCTGCCTTCAGCTCAGGTCATGATCCCAGGGTCCTGGAATCGAGCCCCAGGTAGGGCTCCCTGCTCAGTGGGGAGTCTACTTCTCCCTCTCCCTCTGCTCCTCCCCTTCCCCCTGCTCTTCCTTTCTCTCTCTCTAATAAATAAATAAAACTTTCAAAAAAATAGTTGTGTCTAAAGGGAGACATTTGTAGAGTCTACCACTGCTGCCTCTCACTTTTACCTATTGAACACAGCACCTACAGGGCCAGGAGCAAGGATGTTGATTCCTGACACAACAAACACAAATTATACAGAAATAAAACTCAGATAATCACTGGAGTGTCCCTAGGGTAAGTAATATCATGGTGGCTGTGACTACATGAACATATGCCAAAATCACTAAAAAAAAATGGATTCACCATCCTATCACTAAATCATGGTACAGGGAAATAAATATACCTAAAAACAATTTTAGGGACAGTTATGGTTTTAGTAAGGGACATTTGGATAACAGCATCAGCTGCTCTGTGGATCACAAGTGAAAGAAAACCCATTTTAAATAAGCTTATATAGTAAAAAGAATTTATTGGCTGACCTAATTGATAATTTGAGAAATAGTTTGATGTATTAGGGTACTTTTGGCTACAGGTAATGAAAACCCCAAACTGATCCAAAACAACACCAAAAAACCCCATTATCACTTTACATAACCAGAAATTTCAAGAGACGGTATCTCTAGCATAGGTTAATTCAGTAGATCCATTCCATCATCAGAAATAGTAGTTCTTATGGTTTGCCTCCCTCCCTGTTTTCATTTTATTTTCCCTTCCTTTCTGCTATGTTCATCTGTTTTGTTTCTTAAATTACACATATGAGTGAAATCATATGGTATTTCTCTTTATTTGACTGACTTATTTTGCTTAGCATAATACGCTCTAGTTCCACCCATGTTGCAAATTGCAAGATCCCATTCCTTTTGATGTCTGAGTAATATTGCATTATATATGGGTGATGGACATTAAGGACGACACTTGATGTAATGAGCACTGGGTGTTACATGCAATTGATGAATCATTAAATTCTACCCTGAAAACTAATAATACAGTATTTGTTAACCGAATTGAATTTAATGAAAATTTTTGAAAAATTAAAAAATAAACATACTTCTCTAAAAAAAAAAAAGTGGGTTTTTTTTTTGTCTTTCCATAATGTCATCCTCATCATCTCAGAATTCTTCTCTGCTAACTACTTTTGCAGTCCCAAAATAGCAACCACAATGTCCAGCAATTACATGTAGATATTGCAAGAGAGTTGATGAAGGGGATTTGTGACCACCTTGTGTCTTTTTGGAAGAATGGATAAAACCTTTCCCAGAACTCTTCCATGCAAACATCCCCTCCTCTTCCATGGAAACACTGGATAACATGTTCATTGTATATTAATAATTTGGCAAGGGGAAGAGGATACCAAAATAGGTACTGTATATTTAGGATTTATTCCTGAGCTGCAGTTTGGTTTATTTTCCTATAGGAATGGATGACCAATTAAACAGGAATTAGTTTATCAAGAAAGAAGGGATAAGTTAGTGTTTAAGGGGCCAAAGAGAGTTTCTTTCTTCTCTGCTTTTCAAGCTGTAGGCTTATTTTCTAAAACTTTCCTTGCATTCTCAAGATAGTGGCATATCTCCTAGGACTATAAACTTCCTTATTCATGTCCAATGATAAGAAACAATATCTCTCCATGTAGTTCTTTTGAAAGAATCTATTCATTCATTCATTCATTCCACAAATATGTATTAAGCATTTACTACATTCCAGCTAATGTTCTAGTGTCTGAAAAAAACCAGCAGAGAACAAAGAAGAGAAGTCCCTTCCCTCAAGGAGTTTATATTCTTATAAGAAAAAAACATAGCAAGTAGTGTTAATTGCTATTTAAAAATCAACACAGCAAGTAGTGGTAATTTCTATGGAGAAGAATAAGGAAGGAAAAGAAGGAATAAAGTAAAGTTTAGGCAAAAGTACAGTTTGTTATTTCAAATGAGATTGCCAAGGAAGGCCTTTCTGATAAGATATTTGACAATCGAACAGAAAGAAGTAAGACTACAAAATGATTGATAGATAAATGGAGAGAGAAAAAAATTGGAAGGAGAAAGATGAATGGATGGAGAGAAAGTGGGAGGAATAAATGACAAATAGATAAAAAAAATCAATCAGTTGATCTGGAGCAACAAGTATAAAGGTCCTGAGATAACTGCATTATTGCTGTGTTCAAGGAATAGCAAAGAGGGCATATAATACATGCAGAGGTTCAACAGGAAGAATGACAGGAAATGAGGTCAGGAAATTGATGAGGAGCAAGATCATATTGGTTCTTAAAGTCCATTTTCAAATTTTGGCTTTATTTGAGTGAAACAAGAGGCCATTTCAAAGGTTTTAAGTAGAAGGATGAAATATCTGACTACAGTAGTAAAAGTCCTTCTAGTTTCCATGTAGGGAATAGATCATAGGAAGGGGAGTACAAGCAAGGAGATCAGTCAAGAGATTACACATGAGAAATAGTGGTGGTTTGGTCCAGCACTGTCAAGTAGGGATGATGAGAAGTGGTCAGATTCTGCATATATACTGATAGTTGGGTTGGCAGCATTTCATAACAGATCGAATGCTGGGTATAAAAGAAAGAGAATAGCTAAGAATGACACCAAGGTTTTTGGCCTTAAGAATTGAAAGAAGGGAGTTTCTATCTTCCAGAAATTAGGGTAAGTCCTAAACGAGCAGGGTTACAGTGGATAAGCTCATGGATATGCAACCCAGTGGTTTGGCTTTATAAATGTTTGAGATGTTTATAGGTATCCAAGGGAGGATGTCAAGTATAGAGCTCAAGAGTGATATATGGGGCTTGAAACAAGTTTGAGATTCCTCAACCAATAGATACCATTTAAAGCCACAAAACTGGATGAGATCATCTAGCAGAATGGTGTGGATGGGAAAAAGAAGTCCAGGGACTAAACTCAGGGATATTCTAATAGAGGTCAGGTGCATGAAGAGAAATAAGCAAAGGAGCTAAGAAAGAATATCCAGTAAGGGAGGAAAAAATTCCCAAATGAGTAATTTCCTAAAAGAAAAATAAAGCTCTTTAAGGAATAAGGAGGGATAAATTGGGTCAAGCAAGATGACTGAGAATTGACCTTTGGGTGACATGGAGTATTTGAGAGAAAAGGCTAACTAGCATGGAGAGGAGATATTGCAAACAGAAACAACACTTTTAGGGGTTTTGGTGAAAAGGGGAGTAGAGAAATGGGGAAGTCCCTGGAAAGAAATGTGGGTCAAGCAAGTTTGTTTTTAAGGTATAAGGTAACAACATGATGTTTCTATACTGGTGAATGATTCAGGAGAGGGGAAATTTGACAACAAAAAGAGATAGAGGAGAATTAATGGAATGATATCTTCAAGTGGCAGGGGTGGGGTTGGAGGGAGAGGTATAATCCAGTGTAGGAGCTGGTTTTCCATAGATGGTTTATCCATAGCAACGAGAAGGAAAGCAGCATACATGAACAAACGAGGCGGGGTGGGAGTAGATGTGATAGTGGAGAAGAGAGAAATAAGGACAAGAAAATTCTGGCAATTTCAATAAAGAGGAGGTATGAAATAATTATCAAGGAGAGTGGAAGAGTTAAGAGAGTAGAAACCCGATGGAATTACCAAAGAGCTGATCGCCAGTGAGCGGTTATGGTCATGATTTGAAACTAAATAAATCAGTTGTGTTTTTCTTTAGCTATGCTCAGCTGCTTTAGTGCAGTCGGGAAGTAGACAAACTTGTGCTTCATCCACTTAGAGATCTTGCTAGGCAAATGCAAGGGAGGGAAGGGAAGGGGGAAAGAGGTATATGAGAATATATGTGAGGAAGAAATTTTAATGTGATGTCATGAAATTTAAATGGACATTGGGGAAAAGTTATATGTGTGCACAAGGGCAATGGTAAGGGGCAACAGTGACATAGCATGTTAAATTTTAGGTCTGACTTTAATTGATGAATTTTGGAAATGGGTTTATAGGATGGATTAAGCTGGAATGATAGCAAGAGTTATCGCAAAATGGAATGATTGAAAGAGATGATGGAAGTGCCATACTTATTGGTAATGACGAAGTCTAGGATCAAACCATGGAAGTGGCATCTCACATAGACTAGAAGAGAAGAGATGAAGGAATTGGAGTCCAGGGAAGTAGATGAATTAACCTTGTAGTTCCTGGGTTTGCCAATAATTAAATAGGAATAAGTTGGAGAACATGAGATGAATGAATTGTCAATATGTTCACACCTTCAAAAAATGAGAGGGAACAACTTTAAGAATGAGTCTTTCCATTTATGGGCATTAAGGAGGTTATATGTGATGAGCACAGGGTGTTATATGCAGGGATGAATCTATAAATTCTACATTTGAAAACAAGTTTACCACGTATATTAACTAATTAGAATTTTAAAACATAAAATAAAAAGAGGAATGAGTGTTTCCAAGTATTTCTTACTGATCAAATTACATGATATGCCATTGCTAAATCAATCACTGTAGCAAAGGTGATGAGCCCCACAACTGGCTTAATTTAACTACAGCCGCGAGTAGAAGAGTAGGGCAATGCAAGGAGCATAGCTGAAAAAGTTAGAGAAATACTTCCAGAAAAGAAATGTTTGAGATTCTGTTACTATAATGAAGGGGAAATACAGTCTAGATGGCAAATAACAGATTTGTCAAAGTTTTATTTTCTGGGATTTTCTAACTGATTAGATGATTGGATGGATAGATAGATGGTTGGGTGGTGAGTGGATGGATGGATGGATGGATGGATGGATGGATGAACAGACAGGAGGATGGGAGGATTATCTGCTATGCAAAAGCCTCAAAAACACACTCATGGTGACAGTATCCAAAAATTCCTTACTTTGACTTGCCAAGATGGAAAACTTTTTTTTTAATTTTAGAATCCAGCTGGTCATAATATGGACCAAAATAGTCATATGAATTTTTTTCTGAGTAGTAATATTTGTGGTATCACTGAGTTTAACATTGTCCTTCTTTCTTCCTATAATAATCCTTCACCAATGTAAGCAAAAGACCTCTCCTGTTTACTTCTATCCCTCCTCTTTTAGCCCAGCTCTCAAAAAATGAAGTCACCGGAATACAAAACTACTTCCCTTATTGGCGTGTTTTAATTTTCCTGGCTCTCTTGCATTTAGGTTGTGTATGTGACTAAGTTCCAGCCGGAGGGATGTGATAGAAATGAGGTATGCCACTTTCAGGCTTGGCTTTGAAAATTTCCCTTATGACCATAAGCACCACCTCCCATCCATACAACAGAAATCAGAACATTTCCAGATACTATAGACACCTAATGGAAGAAGATCAAATACTTGAGTCACCAATACTTAGTTGCCAAATACTTGAGAGAAGTCATCCAACCTGACTCAGATAAAGACCTGGACAAGAAATTAACTTTTATTGGGTGAAGCTACAGAGATTTAGGTGTTGCTTTGTTACTGCAACCTTGAGGAACCCACACTTACTAATAGAGCAAAGAAAGACTGTGTTTTCTAACAGTTGTTATAGACTTTTACCAAAGGAAAGTCTACAATCCTATGGGTTTTTTTTATCCACATGACTTTACTAGAACCAAATTACTTACCTAAGGTGTTACAAAGAACCCCAGGTTCACTAAGGTTTCCCTGGAAACTTCAGTGGCAGCCAGGTTAGGAAGGGATTGTCAATATTGCTCTGAACACTGTAAGAGTCGCTTTAACCCCAGAGGCACATAGCATGATCTGATAAGATCTGACATTGATTTCTTGGTTATTAAGTCTAAAGAGATAAAGTTTTCTTGACATGAGGAAAATCTGAGGCCAAATAAGTTATTCTCCCACATGACTAAAGTCAGAGACACAAAGCAAAGTACAAAGCTTAGATGTGATATTCAAATGTTTACAATTTTTACTACATGAATCTTTAACTACATCTCAGTCTCAAGCTGCTTACCTGTGCTATTTCTTAGCTGGGGCTTTTTCCTTCTTCATTACTTTCAAAGAGAGAACTCTCCTACCATTAGCTATGAAATGGAAATATCATTAATTGCTTGCCTTAGGCACCTGACCGAATTAATGCAAAAATGCAGTTCTTTTAAGTTCAGTCATAGAACAATGGTTCAGTCACAAGCCATAAATGGACAGATCACCACTATGTGATTACCAGTAGGTGATTCTTGTCTTTCAACCCATCAGGCTGGTTCAGAAAAAGATAGTGTCGGAGACTGCCCTTCTGCTAGTTCCTGGTAGGTCATTGTCTGTGTCCCAAAGAGTATCTGAGAAGCCAGCCGACAGATCATCTGCCCAACCAATTATTTCTGAAGCCTCTCAGTGTTGACTTACTTTTGAGCTTAATATTAATACCTTCAAAAATAAATGGCCAATTTGGAAGCAGCTTGATGATGACCAACTGTGAATCTTCCTCCCTCTCCTCATTTTAAATAAAAACTCTCAGGCATTTTTTAAAGTTTATCTTTATTTTTCCCCAAATGGTATGTTTTTCTCACCTCAGCATGTTCTATTTCTGACCAAAATTTGATATTCAATACGATTTAGAAGTCTGCTTTGGTACAACCACACTACTCTGACTGGATATAGATACGATCTACCCCTGATTTGCAATGTGACCTTACGAGTAATTTAACTTCCAGATTTGAGTATCCCTAGCCAAAGAATAGATGGTATTGCCTACCACCAGCTTGCCACAGTGAAGGCACTGGCTTTGTGTCATATGAAAGTAATTCAGATTTTAGTTTTGCCATCTACTGGATGTGTTGCCTTAAGCATGCTACTTGACCTATCTGAATCTTTGGTCTCACATGGCGTTACTGTGAACTTTAGGAATTAAGGAGTGATATATGAGGTCACTAGCTTTGTGCCTGGCACACTGCAGGCACTCAACAAATGTCCTTTAGGAGGTTCTTTATAAAACACTGGGAACTCACTGGCCTAGGAGTACTATATAACTACAAGGAAGAATCATGGAGCATTCACAGTAGACCATCTTTATCCAAAAAGTTTATAAACAGAAGTGGAGTTACTAATATCTATGTTGCTTCTACCCTAGAAAGGGAGAGGTAGAGTGCACCCAAAATATTTTTATTCCTGGGTTTATAATCCTGTAGATATTTCCAGTGATCAGCTTTACTGTACATCAAAATGGCTACATGTGTCTCTATCAGATAGATCAAGATCACCAATGTGCTGGGTCATCAGGCCCTGCTTTGGAAGAGCCTGGAAAGGAAATAGGAGATCCTAACATACAGAGTGTCTAATAGGAACATGGTACAGCCAGTATGAGTCATGTAAACCTCATCAGTCCAGGAAGAACACATTCACTCCAAATTTACTAACTTCTGAACTTGCTCAGTTGAGACTGCTAAATGTTCTTGGCTTTGGTTCTTGGGAAATGAAATCTTTCCAGCTGCAAATCTTTAGAACTGCAGGTTAATTCTTTACAACTTGGCAGAATCATTAGGAAGGCAAGCCTGAAGGAGGGAAAGAGCTAGCACTGAAAGTATAAGATACAGCCCAAGATGGATTTGAATTGATACCATTTCCTGTTTTTATCCTTGCTCCAGTCTCAATTGTGAGTACATTTAAGCATGAATGTAGGACTGTGTAGGATTGTGTTTTCTACCCAGACACCTTCTCCATCAAACTGCTCTAGATCCTTACAAAGGGATGTCATCTCTGCCTTCTCTCAACTTCTTTTTAAGTCACACATACTTTTACCTACATATAAGAAGTAGGATATAAAAAGCAAGAGCAAGGACCTGGAAGTCCAACAGTCCTGAGTTCAAATTCTGCCTCTATCATTGCTTCATATGTGGCTCAAGCTTGCATAACCTTAATTATACCATCTCCAAAATGTGAAAGGTGATATCATACTGATAGAGTTACCCTGAGCATTAAATGAAATCATGCATGTAAAATTAGTAGACTCACAGTGAGTGCTTAAAACATCGTGGTGGTTGTATTATCAAGGTCATTATTATTATCATCATTCTTATCTCTTCTACTATGACATAAACTCACAGAGAATAAGGATGAAATTTCATACTGTATTGCTTCTCTTGGAAGATTTGGCTCAAAATAACTACTCAGAAAGTATTTGCTGAATGAATTTACATTGAATATTTGCAGTCATTTGTTTTAGTGAGGTTGCCTTTGATTATCACTGATGGAGAACATAATAAAACTGACTTAGGCAAGTGGGAAACATATACAAATAATACTGTGAATACACCTCATGGAACTGAAGGATATTTGAACAACTAAAACTTAAGCAAGGCATAAAGTGGCTGGGTTTCAGAAAGAGTTATAACCAAGAACTTGAATGTGATGAGGACACCCCTTTATCCTCTCTTGTAGTGTCCACTTTAGTTTCAACAGCCAAAAACAGGTTTTTCTCACACAGAGGGAAAGTGGTCACCAAGGGAGCCTGAGTTTTACAAATTGTGGTTCCCCTCTGCAGAGTGGAACCGACTCTTCCTCTCTCTCTTTCACAAACATTCCAGGGGAGAATTCCTATTGGCTGATTTTTGTCATGGCCACTGTCTGGCCTTGTGGTCAGAATGAGGCAAAGTCATGGAAGAAAGTGGCTCCTGATTAACTATTTGGTTAGCGCTGGGAAGGAAGCAATTCCCAAGGGAAGAGTATAGACCAGAAGAGACCACATAGGATCACAGTGTCCCACAGTGTTCTCAAAACACAGTAATGTTGATTCTAACATTCTCTGATATTTTAATGTCCAGATATACACCGTATGTGGAAGAGTAGAGTGGCAGTAAAGGTCGAGGATGAATGCACCACAGAGGCACACAATATTTTACTTTTTAAAGAAATGACAGCATATGCTGAGGCTTTTTAAATATGTTATTATCATACAAAGAAATAAAATAAGCCAACTTAATGGATCATTTAACTAGAACAATATGCCTTTGTGTAGGCTCATCCATAAGACCCTGCCACCGAAAACTATAAAGTATTACAGTGTTTTCATACTGATAAATGTTGAAAAGTGACTGGACTTTTCTTTCCCTTCTAATTTTTTTCAGAGTATGCATATTGACCTAAATCTGGTGGCCTGAATGATAGACGCCTACTTTAGGTTTAAGCAATAGAAAATTAATAAGGAGAGGAGTGAAAAAACAAAGAAAGGGATTTAATTTTTTATCATAACAAAAGTAGTACCTCATCTTTTATCTCCACATAAATACATCAAATAAACCATCCTATAGATTAAGCAATAGTACTCGTGACCTCCTTTCAATAGATGACTTGCACTTCTCCACAAAATCAGACATTTGTGATATGACATTTTAAGACAGAACTAAGAGAAACCAACCTCTATCAAGAAAGTAATGAAAAGAAAGGGACCCCTGTTGTCAATGCAATTGAATGGCATTCTACCCAACAGTTATCTGGCATCTGAAGTTCAGGTTTGCCCCCATTTACAGGCCTGTGGCAATCCAAGCTTGCCTGCTTTATCAGAATCTTGGCAGGAAAAAGATGGCACTCTCAAATTGGAATGTGAAGTAAATTTAATAAAGGGATTATTTCCTATTTATTAGGAATAAGAAAAACACAAAGAAAATGTAGCCATCCATGGCTGGTGATGACAGTATACCATCACTTCCCTAGGTAGGATTGAAGGGGATGAGGGAACCATGGAGCTACTGGAACCAAAGACAGAGAAGGCTGTGTGGAAGGGGCACCAAATGAAGTTGTGGCCTCCCACTGGCCACCCCACAGGCAGACAACCAGAGAAATATTTTGCCTCACTCTCCTTTCTCCATGGATCTCCTGCTGGGGCTCCCGTTAGACCATCCAACTCAAAGCCAATGGAGCAAGGAAGTCAGTTGATACAATCCTGACAAGTCAGTCTCACAGGGCCCAGCGCAGGGCAAAGAAGGGTGGACAGTGGACCCAGCACACCAGAGAATGGTCCCCTGATACACACAACCCTCTGACTAGGACATATCAACACTTTAATATTCCCTTGTGATCACCCCAACCACATGGTTAGAGATTTACAGAAAACTCAAAACCTCACATAACTTAATGTCCTATGAGACCTAGGAGAGAACTGAGAACATGCCCTGCTTCAGTCCAGTGATTTAACAAGAACTCTTCGGCTCCATGCTGCCCTGGAGATCTGGGCTGTCCACCGGGCATCATTAGTGCCACATCAACTGCCACGGTGTTGAGTAGCTAACATCTCTTCAAGACAATAGCTCCTGCAGCACTGGGGCCAAATCCCACCAAGCCCACCCATTCTATCCCAGCGTTAGAGTACATGTTTAACAGCTTCCAGGGATCAAGTCCTAACCCCTGCTCCTGTGGTGTGAGGTGTTGACAGAATTATGGCCTCTTGGCTCAGAGTTTCTGAAAATTCCCACAAGGGAACCAAAAGGATTACAAATCACGGAGTACAGAGGGGCTGCCTTCTGAGTCTCAATGCCTCCTCACACGGACTCAAGAGTGCCTTTTTAGAATATGAAATTGAAGCTGTAAGTGTGTCCAACATAAATTTTCCTGTCTCACGGGGAAGCATTTAAACCCTTACAGCAAAACTAACTCACATAGTACCAAACTACAGCACAACTTGCATCAACCATCAGTATTGGCTTCATCCTCCAAGAATCTAGAAGTCTGCTTTGCTTCCCTCTTTTCCATCAGCCTTCTCGGCTCAATCACACTCCACGTAAATGATCAGAATATTCATTTCCAAGTGAAGCTTAAAGAAAAGTTAATAATAATGTCAGTTCACCACTGCGGTCACAACCAGATAAAACATGCCACTCACAAAGAAGGAGGAGAAAGACAAGGAAAAGCATGCCTGCCTGGATTTACAAAGCATGCATTTTGGATTCTTTGCTCTTCAGAGCAACAGTGTGAGGTAGCAGCCTGGTGTTATTATTGTCACTGTTTTCAAGTGAGATCAAGTGATACTTACCAATATCAGAGAGTTTTCAAGTAACTTGGAGCCCGAGTGTTAGACAAGGAATGCCATGATCTTTCCCGTTTTTTTTTTTTTTTAAGATTTTATTTATTTATTTATTTATTTATTTATTTATTTATTTGAGACACACAGAGAGAGGCAGAGACACAGGCAGAGGGAGAAGCAGGCTCCATGGAGGGGGCCCAACGTGGGACTCGATCCTGGGTGTCCAGGATCAGGCCCTGGGCTGAAGGCGGCGCTAAACCACTGAGCCATCTGGGCTGCCCTCTTTCCCCTGTTTTAGGCTGCTTTTTGCAGAATTAGAATGACGTCATGCTCATGCAGCAGAGTCTCTGGGCAGCAGTGTCACTGAAGCCAACTCATAAACAAAGGAATCATTTCAGCAAATTTGTATCTTTGTTAGATATTTCTGTCCCCCCAACAAAATAAAGATCTCTTATGCCATCTGAAAGTTTTGCTTCTCTACATGGAACACACTACTATTTCAGAACCGGGTATCCAGTTATAAATGCCATGTGAAGAAGACATTTGAATGGTATGATGAGGTGCATTTTATTCTTCACCATTGTCATAGAATGACTTAACAAGAGAAAAGTCCAGTTTGACTGTCAGTTGTGCAACTTTTCCCAATGACGGGAACATTAAAATTTTTAGCACAGTCAGGACTTCCAACTCCTGGAGACTCTAACCGATAACCCTGGAGAATTGTCAAGAAGTTGCTCAGACTCTGAGAAAATAATTCCAATGTGTATTACTGCATGAGACAATACGTATCGGATCACCTGTACAGTGGTCACAATAAAGTAGGCTCTGCCTTGGAAATGAATCTGAATCATTTATTAGGGTTTTCTTGCCTGGTCAACATACTATTTTGCATTATATCTGAAGAAGAAAGAGGGAAATCTAGTAATTTATTTTACTCTCTACTTTAAAAGGCCATCATCTTCATTAAGATATAATGGAATAGGAAGGGAATATATGTTTCAATAATAATATAATAGTAAAACAAATAATAGCAAAGAAATGTGTGTGCGAAGCATAAATTCAGGGGAGATAGATTTATCTTTCAAGATTGCTCCTTACTCCTTATAAATTTATCAGACACTAAAGCAGTCTGAATTTATTAGTAAATGTGTGATTTAGTTTGCACACGATTTAGAAGGAAGAAAATGTTATTTTTACAATCTTCCCTTGATAATGAGGGTTCAGCAGGGGAACTGGCTCATTTTGTGATGTGGTTCTGTTTCTATAATGACACAAATCATGCCTCGGTGATCAATGCTAAATTCTCATTCATGGTCCTTCTGTTTCCCTGTGGCACAAGTCACATGCTATAACTTAGTGTGTGTGTGTGTGTGTGTGTATGTGTGTAATGCTATAAGATTGCGTGACTCAGGCACATAAGGCTAAGAATCATTGATCCTGTTTCACTCTAACTGTGAGAGATTTAGAGACCCCGACAGTACTATTTTTCATAACCCTTTCTTTCTTCTTGTTGAATAGGTCTGCACCTTTTTATCCCCCCAGCAGCCTTTTTTGTCACTGTGCTCTGTGAAGGTGAAATATCCTTACATGTCCTTCAAAAAAATTCTTTTCCCAATAATTTCCTATTGAAATTGTTTGGCTCATTAAGTTGGCTTATTGCATTCTTCTCTGGAGGGTTTTTTTCAATTCGAGCTCTGTACTCTTACACATTTTGTTTTCCATCTTATTCTTGGAATAACTCCACTTAGTTTCCAACCGTATCTGCTTGCTAAATAGCCTGATCTTTTCTACTTGTAAGGAGACAGTATGAAGAAAAGAATCCAATGTGAATGGTACCCCAGAGAATAAGCAGAAGCAACTAATTAAGACAATCGACCATATATTAGCATTTTGGTCCTTGAAAAATAGTGGGGTTTTTTTTTAAATAGTGGGGTTTAACTGAGTGTCACCCATAGTGGCCAAGCAGACAGAACACCAGGCCTTTCCATCGTGCTTCAGTTAGGATCAGTCTACTTTTAGCTGTTACCCCCTGCATCAAAAAGTTCAGCACCTTTAGAAAATATACACAAATAATGGCTGGCAGACAGTAGGTCACATCACTGTCACTTGTAAATGGATCCTTCATTCTTTGCCTCTTTCTCCCCCTTCCCCATAACCTGCAATATTCCACATCTCAGTAAATGGTACTATCATCCAGCTAGTCAGAATCCCTGGAGCCATCCTTGACCTCTCCAACATGACCTCCTATCACCAGCCAATTGCCAAGGCTTATGCATGCTGCTTCTTTAATATCTTGTGAATATATCCAATTTTCTCCATCCCCATTACTATGACCCAACTCCAAATGGACACCATCATCTCATGACTGGACTGTGATAATAAATGTGTCCACAGCTGCCCCCTCATTTTCCCCTCTGCAACCATTGATGGTTTAAAACATAAATCCTAGGGGCACCAGGGTAGCTCAGTCAGTTAAGTGTCAGAGTCTTGATTTTGGTTTAGGTCATGATCTCAAGGTCATTGGATCGAGGCTCACAGTGGGCTCCCCACTCAGCAGAGAGTCTGTGTGAGATCTTCTCCCTCTCCCTCTTCCTCTGTCCCTCCCCCCACTCATGCACGTGTGCTCTCTCTCTCTCAAATAAACAAACCTTAAAAAAAAACACATAAATCATGTCATACCACCCTCAGGATTAAAACCCTTCAGCCTTTTTACTCTGTCTTCCTCCATTGTTACTTGCGGTTTGAAAATTTAAGAAAAGAGGATTTGTGTTTATTTCAGTACTTGCAGGTTAACTGAGTGATAATAAATTGACGTGGTATGTGTAATGGGTCAGGAGAGAAAGAAATCCTGTTCAGAAGAAGGAGGATAAAGCAACATAACAATGAATCAAAGGTTAAATCCAAAGTGGGAAGAAAGGAAAAAGACAAAACTGGGAAGTCAGCTTGAACCCAAAAGTCCAGATTAATGTGGAGGAACAGAAGGTTCCAAATAGTACATTACAAAAAAAGAAAAAGGAATATATGTATTATCTAACATATATGATCATGTTGAAAGTTTGAGGAAGAAATGGTAATAGACTTTTTAAAGAAAACAATAAAATGAAGCAGTTATTGATATACTACAAGGAACAACAGTATACAGAAAAGTAAATTCAGTTGTATAACACCATTACATCGCAGATGTAAACACCATGAAATACTCATGAAATACTCATGTGATACAAGGATACAAATGCTGAATAATAATTTAACCAAGAATTGTACCTACCCACCATAGGAAGATGGGGGAGCAAGTATAAATGAAGCAGGTCCTCATCTACAACACTTGGAATTCAGTTGGATTGCCTCAATTAGAAAAAAGGTTAAAAATAATATTTTAAATATGGTATTATAAAATATGAAGATAAAATGAAACAAAGCTAAAAATAACTTTACATGTTTGCCTCTGCAGGGTTTTGCTTGGGGAACAGTAAGAAAGAGGGCTTCAGGCTTTCATTAAGGATTGCAGCACAATTTGGCTTTTTAAATTATGGCCATATATTATTTTTAAGAAAATGTATATAAATATTCTAAATGATAGTAATGGTAAAATACGCTGCTAAAATATTAACCAATGAAAGCAATATTAATACCAAGCAAAATAAAATGTTAGGCAAAAATGTTCTTAGAAAAATGAAGGTTTTATTCAATGACAAAAAAGGAACAACTTACCAGGAATTTATTACAATTCTGTACGTGTATCCCTCTAACAATACTAATTCAGAAGGTAGACAGTGAAATTTGGCAGTTACATGAAGAAATAAAAAATCCACAAGTGATCTGGAAGGGGAAAGGGACAGAGAAATGTGTATACTTAGCTTACAACCCAGCATATCCATTGTAGGTTATTACTCATGAGAAATGTTTTGTATATGATTACTCACAGCACACCTATTCATATTAGCCAAAAACTTGAAATGTGCCAATATCTGTCCATCAAGAGGTGAGCAGATAAACAAATTGTGGCATATTTATAAATTGAAAGCTTCTACAAAGTAGAAAGGAAGTAACTACTGACCCCTTTACATTAATATACCAAAACATCATTCTGAGTAAAAAAGCCAAACACAAAAGGCCCACCTACTTTATGATTCATTTGTGTGAGATCACAGAATGAACAAAATTAATCTATAGCAACAGCAAGCAGATTTCTAGTTTCCTGGAAATGCAGTGGAGGTGGGAGGAGGAGACTTGACAACAAAGGGGCACAAGGGAATTTTGGAGGTGACAGAAATGTTCAGTGGCCTGAATGGGATGGTTACACAGATATGCACATTTGTCAAGATTCATTCATACACCCAGCTACCTTATTATATGTAAATTATAGTTCAATAAATTAGGCTTTTAATTTTTTAAAGGCAAGGCATGTGTCTTTCTATAGCAGTCTGTACTGCTATATAAACACCCCAGATGGCTTACACAGCAAATACTTATTGCCCACAGTTCTGGTGGCTGAGAAGTCCAAGACCAGGGTGCTGGCAGATTCAATGTCTTGCGATGGCCATCTTCTTGGTTGGTAGGCAGCCACCAGCCATCTCCTGACTATATTCTCACTTGGTGGAAGGGTAAATAAGATGGAAGGCAGAGAGTGAGAGAGACAGAAAGCTCTCTGATCTCTGCCTATAAAGGCACTATTGCCACATGGAGGCCCTACCCTTCACGACTTCATCTAAACCTATTTACCTCCCAAAGGCTCCACTTCCAAACACCATCACATTAAGACTGGGTCTTTCAACACATGAATTTAGGGGGGACACAAACTTTCAATCCACAGCAACATGGGGCCTTTCAAAGGGCATCCAGCCTGGGACTTGGCAACTTGTACACATTTCTTGGCAGTAGGGACTGTGACTTGACAGAGCCAGTCTATGTTAAGAAATCCATTGAAAACGTGTAAGTGCTGATAGAAAGGGAGAGAACACTTTCCTCCTGTAAGGGGTGGAAACATGAGAATGGTGATGGCACAAAATCTACCTCGGTGGTCACACTGAAATGGGAGAAGCAGCATGAGCTAGTCAAGGCCACCAAGCAGTGTGTTTTGGCACCAGCAGCAGAAGGAAAATTTAATTAGCTTCTGAAGATGTTGCTGGAGGCTCCACTGAATTAGTTATGTTTTATTACTATAATTAATATGATATAAACCCTTAATATTCTCTCTCCCATCCTAAAGCTAATGTGTTTAGGGAAAGTGAAATGCACATCTATTTTATGGCATTGTAATAGGACCTGGAATAACACATGAATAGACTAGAGAGACTGAACTGCTCTTAACTTCAGTTACTCTTTTTTTAAAATGAAAACACTGGTCTAGGTGGTTCCCAAAGTCTCCTTTAATTTTATATTCTAAGGCATAGTACCTTCCCTTAAAGACCATGGGAGAGAATGACTTTCATACACATAATAATAATAAATAAATAAAACATCAGCACTTACATATACAGAAAGCTCAAGATAAGCAATTATAACTATTATATCATATGCTTAATTATTTATATATTATAATTAATATCATAATTATATTAATTATAATTGAAATACTAAATATTTGTGAGATTCTAGTAAAGTGGATGGAAACAAGATAATTATATTTATCTCATCTCTCTCTCTATGAAGTCATTATAATTTCTGTGTACTAGCAATAGCTGGTTAGTAACTAGAATGAGAATAAAAAGATTACATTTAAAACAAGAGAGAAAAGCATCAGTTAGCCAGGAATAACCATAATAAGAAATTTGCAAAATCCACACAGCTATAAACTTTCCAGACAGCTATAAAAGATCTGAGTAAATAAAAGGAGAGTCATAAAATATCCCTGCATGGAAAGTCTGAACTAAGTTGATCTCACATCTCCTTTTAGCTATCACTCTCTTCTACTCTTCTCTTCATGGTCCAAATTTTTCAAGTTGTCATCATTGCCCATCTCCATTTTCTTCCTTCTCATTTATTCTCCAACTGACTACAATCTGTCATGTGCTCTCCTGTCTCTCTTGTCCACAAAAACTACTCCCTTCAAGGTCACTACAACATATTTGTTGCTAAAGCGAGGGACAACTTTGCACTCCTGTTCTTTCCTGATATCACAGAAGCAATTGGCAATGCAGTCAATCCCCTTTTTCCTTCTACTTCCAACAGACCACACTCTTCTGTTTATCTATCCTCCTCTGGCTGCCTGTTCTTTCTCATTTTGTGGCTCCCCATCACCTGCCTGAAACTTAAATACCCTCTGCTATTTTCATTATGCAGATCACATCCACTCATATAGCTTAAACCACTCTTTAAATACTAAAGACACCCAAATTTGTACTCCAGGTCATCTCATTCTTATCTAGACTTTGATAACCTATTGGATGTGTAGCTTGGGGTATACTACACACATCTCAAACTCAGCATATACAAAAATTAGCATCTTCCCACATCATACTACCTTTCCTGCATTCCCTCTGAATGAATGGAACCAACAGGTACCCAATTCCTCTCTCTCCCCTATTTTACATCTCAATCACCAACTTCTGTTCATTTTTACCTCCTAAATATCTTTCAAATGTACCACATATGTGGAATTGTCTCATATCTCTATTCCTGGTACCACTGCCCCAGCTGAGACCAGCATCACTTTTCTTTTCTTCTGATTTATTAGGAAAACTGATTTCCCTGTCACAACTTTTTGCTTCTACTCCAAATGACCTTCCGTATTGCAGCCAAACAGATCATTCCTGAATCTGGTCAAGTCGCTCTCCTACTTAAACCCTTTCAATGATTCCCCATGATCCTTAGGATAAAGGCCATGCTCCTTAACATGGTTTGGCCCCTGTTGACCAAACAGAATTATTTTCAATTTCACAAATGTACCGGGCCTTCCACAGACTCTTGGATTTTCCAGATGCTATTGCATCTATCTTCAACTTCTCCCTCATCTGTTTGCTTGCCTATCATAAATCTCAGGACTAAATTTAGATGTCATTCATTTTGAAAGCTTCACTGAAGCTTCCTTACCATACATTCTTGTGCCACTCTTCTCATCACTCATATTTCACTGGATTGTACGTTATTAATTACTCTCCCATTTCTTGTTCTAGAAACCATGAATGTAAGAGCAGGAACTATGTGCCTCTGGTACATTGCTGTATTCCCAAGCCAAGCAATTTCTAACACACAGTAGGTACTAAATAATTATGAGATAAAATAATTTATTATTTGTGACCTATAATTACAAAGGTAGTGATATTGATACAAGAATGGATGGATCAATGAAACACAACAAAAGCCCAAAACAGATTTTTTTTCCAAAACAGATCTTTAGAAGCTAATTTGATAGAATTTAATGAAGGTATAACTATAAACAAGTGAAGGGAAATAAGAATTTCTAAGTTACTATTGGTGAGCTTCTCAGGTAAGGAGCAGAGAAAGATTTTCTAAAGTTACAATTTACGGAAAGTGCCACCTGAACATGTATTTGATTCCATAATCATTTATATGACAGTTAATCACAAATGTCATAAGTCAAATAAAAACTGAAAACTAGGAGCAAAAACTATGTTCGTTAAATATGAGAGACAAAGAGTTAAAATACATTTTTATAAAGTTATGTCAGATTATAAGAAAATATGATTATCTCAGATAAATCCCCAAGGGCATAAGGAAATATAAGACATACAAATTAATAATGAGCAAAAAAACTCAACTTCAGTTATAATAAAAGAAATGCAAATTTTTTAAAAAATGAGACTTTTTTAACTTTTACATTAGTAAATCATTTTAATGGAAAAATTCTAAGTATATAACACATTATTGGAGGAGTGGGAAACTAATACACTTTTCTTTTAAGCAATTTGCAATATGTATCAAGACTCCTTAAACCTTCTAAGAATCTAGAATTATCTGACATTCAAAGAATCAAGCCTAAAGATATAATCCAAAGGGGAAAATTTTTGTCCACACAAATATTAGTCACATTATTTATAATCATGTAAAATCAGGAAAAAAAAAGAAGTATTAAACAGTAAGAAAGTGGTTAAGTAAATTCTAGCACATTCACAAACTAGAATGTTTTGCAGCCATAGATAGATAGGTAAGTAGGAAGACAGATGAAAAAGCACATAGAAAATATGAGATTGCCATTGTAAGATTAAGTATACACAAACACATGTACAAAGAGGCTACAAAGAAATAAATATATACTTCCCTCTATATTAAGAGATTGAGAGGCTACTACTCTTCTTTATGTTTCTGTATTTCAACACTTTCTATAATGAATATTATTTTTATAATAAAATAAAAGTGATCAAAATGGACTGTGATAGACTCTGATAAAGCTAACTTGACCAAATAAAAGTGTCTAGACTGATGGAGACAGGTATTGATTTTTACACTGAAAATGTCCTGAGCACCTGGGTGGCTCAGTGGGTGAGCAACTGCCTTTGGTTCAGGGCATGATCTCATGGTCCTAGGATCGAGTCCTGCCTCAGGCTCCCCATAGGGAGCCTGCTTCTCCCTCTGCCTGTGTCTCTGCATCTCTCATGAATAAATAAATTTATAAAATCTTAAAAAAGAAAAGAAAAAGTCCTTTGGGGTGTAAATGTAGACGAATCCTAGAGCCTAGTAATGTAACTAAGTGATGCCTTGCCCTGATTGTTAGCATAGTGAGGGCTGATAAATTTAAAAAGCATTTAGGGGATGTGCCTGAGATCCTAGTGTGGGGTCTGGAAACCACAAAGAGTGGGGAACAGAGCACTGAGGAACATCAAAGGGACCTCGTGGGTCCTGAAATTGGGGAACCTGGAATCACAGATGGAGATATAGGCTATAGGCCTGTAGACTTAGGGAACTGGAACTTACAACATTCCACAGATTTTCTACAATATTGGAGGTGAGAATTCAAATGAGCTGGAAATGAGGCTTCTGGGCCACCATATTACAAGCTATTTCAAAGTCAAGACTCTTGGTTTTGACTCAGGTCAAGATCTCAGGGCCCTGGGATTGAGCCTCACATCAGGCTCTGCTCTCAATGTGGAATTTGCTTGGGTTTCTCTCTCCCTCTCCCTCTATTCCTACTCCCTCTCTCTCTCTCTCTCTCTCTCTCTCTCTCTCAAATAAAGAAATAAGTCTTTTTTTAAAAGAAAAACACTGATAATGCTCAAGTCTGAAAATAAGAATAATGTCTTGAGCAAGAGGGGGCTTCAAGGAGCCTATGAGAAGACCAAAGATGTCCACATGAGCTAGGGAAACAGGGCAATGAATGGCCTTCGCTCAGAGTTCTGTATTCCTGCATATGATACTGGCAGTAAAATGAGCTTTAAAGCACAAAGACAGGGGATTTGTTAGAATTCAGTTCACTCTGACTGACAGGAACCCTAAAATAAGAATGATTTAAATAATTTAGAAGTTTGCTTTTCTCCACAATAGAAGTTCTCTACAATATCCATCAGGCAGTCCAGTGCTGGATACTCTGTACACAGTATCAGGGATTCAGGCTCCCTCTATCTGATGCTTTGCTCTGCATCAACCCTATTTTCCATGCCCTCCAAGTTCTGAGATAGTTCTTCTAGCTCCAGCCATCTTATCTCCACACAATGGAAAAGGAAAAAGCCAAAGAATGATAAAGGAGATTTCTAGATGCTGCCACCTGACACTTCTGTTTATAGCTCATTGGCCAGAGCTTGGTCCCAGGATCACACTTAGATAAGAGAAGTTGGGAAGTGTAGTACTTATTCTGATTAGCCACATGTCCAACTCAGTGTTCTACTACTAGGGAATTTGGGGGAAAAGGTACTAAGGAATAAATAGCAGTTTCTTCCAAAGGGAGATTTCACTACATGACGTAAGAGGCAAGAATTCCAGAAGAGGAGAACATTTTGTGCAAAGTCAAAGAGGAGTGAAGAGCACCATGTGCCCAGGATATAGTCAATACCATCCACCAGTTGGGAGCTGCCTGATTCAGCCACGTGTAAGCTTGAGCTGTACCATGAAATGCATATTTGTCTCATGGGGGTGAGTGAGGAACCAAGGATACCAGGACTCATCTGACTTTTCTAGTCACCTTTCTGAATTTGGCATAATTTGCATCAGTTAAGATACTCCTGGTAGTGCTGTAGTTTGTTTTTTAAAGCACTTACTGCTCCAAGTTTGTTCTCATCTCCAGAGGACTATTAAAATGACTCAAACATCTAGAAGGATGCGAACTACAGACTGCTGGGTATATACTTAGCCTGGATTTAAAAAGCATAGGGTTGCCAATGTTAGCTACCCACAACCAGAGATCTATGCCAACCCGCCTGGCCCAAATTGGTAATTTTTGTTCTCTGCAATATTGCATCCAAGAATACAAGTAAAACAGGCATATGACATTCAAAGGTGAGACAACTGAAGAGTCATTACAGCATGCCAGATGATTACGTCTCACAGAGCCAGAAAAACAGCATTTTGTGCAGAGTATGATTGCTTCATTGCTTCATTTCCAGTAAACTTGATTTGAAACAGGGGAGATCTTTCCCTTAACCCTGTCCCTTAGCCCTGATTCCAGAAAATAAACATGACGACATTTATCTGGCCCTTGGGTGGGTCTCAAAAGTTTTGGACAAATGCCTTTATATTTTGCTGCCATCAAATGTCTAGAGGAAAGTGTGGTCAGCAATGGGGAGGCAGAAAATGCAACCCACTTGAGTACTCAAGGTTAAGTGTTCCTATCCTTAAAATGTAGCATCAAGGTGAATTTGTGCTGTCAAAGAGTCTTGGTGATGGGAGCGCATTTGTCTCTGAAGAAACCACCAGATGGGCTGCAAAGTAGCCATCTTTTGCAATACTCAGTGTAAAGTTCCTGGAGCTAATGCTACCTTTGGGGGAAAGCCTTTGGCAGAGAAGGACATAGCCAAACAGCTGGAGTGAGTTACCTGCTACACAAACACTACTCTGGCCCTGTTCACACTGCAAACGTCTTTATGCCCTCAGTTTAATAAGCATTATCTATAGCGAGTCTAACTATCATCTCTCACTGTGCTCTGGCATTTTCTTATAGCGCATGAGCTTGCTTCATTAAATTCTGTGCTCTGGAAACAGCTGGCTCAGCTCAAACAGTTGATCAGAAATGAAAGCCGTGCTTAAGCCTTTATAAGTTTCATACCTGAGCATGAAATCATGGGGTCAAATCCCCAATAGGCCTGGAACTTTTCTGGGGACAAAGTGTTTCTAATGACACTCCTAGTCGTTTTGTTTGTTTGTTTGTTTTTAAGATTTATTTATTTATTTATTCATGAGAGACAGAGACACAGGCAGAGGGAGAAGCAGGCTCCATGCAGGGAGCCCGACGTGGGACTCGATCCCGGTCTCCAGGATCAGGCCCTGGGCTGAAGGCAGCACTAAACCACTGAGCCACCTGGGCTGCCCCACTCCTAGTCTTCTATCAGTAATTATGATACAGACGAATTAAGAGTCATCTTCTTTTGGACATATCCACAAACATTTCATATATGACCTTTGCTCATTTGTGCACCAACTGCATTCTTTTTGGCATCTTCAGCCTGACCTCCTATATATATTTCACTGGCAAAAACAGTGAGCAGACCAGTGAGATAATGTACTATGTTATTTGAGTTTTAAAAATAAATAAATAAAAACCCATACCATGATTTACAGATAATTGTATCCCACCTCAGTTTTTCACATGGGATTATAATATGAAAGAACAGAGACACTAACCCAAATCAGTTTAAGGCAGGTAGGTGATTTAAGGAAACATGGCCTTTCTATTAAGCCATTAAAAAGAATGAGATCTTGCCATTTGCAACAACACAGATGAACTAGTCAGTCAAAGACAAATACCATGTGACTTTTCTCATATGTGGAATTTAAGAAGACAAGCAAAAAGAGACAAACAAAAACCAAAATCTTAAATACAGAGAAAAAATAGATGGTTCCCAGAGAAGAGGTGGCTGAGGGATTAAGCTTATCGTGATGAGCACCAATTAAATACAGGAAGAAAAAGAGAAAGTAACATGGTTTTTCCATGTACAGGCAGGTGAAGCTACTGACTCAGGATTTGGAGAAAAGGTCCCCATTTGAGTTAGGATCTGCCGTTTGTATGAATACTGTCAAATTTCTAAATTTCTCTGACCTAGATAAAATGGGGCAATAATAACAGTCAACATTATTATTATATCATATTCTCAGAGTGGTTATAACTTTTAGGGACATATTTAACAAATTAATCAAATATGCTTTCAGTTTTTTTTTTAATCTACCCCCAATGGTGAGGAGGCATCTGTCCTAGACCACCTGTTACTCACCTCTAAGGCTTGGGACAAAATGTCCTGCCCTTGATAAAAGATTAGCTGAGATCCATAGGGTCATCTGGAGCAAACAAGCAGCTTTTCCTCTGCCCCCTGTAGTACTTTACCTCTAGACCCTGGTCACATGCACTAAAGAATTGAGCCAACCAGCCACAGTTAAGCGGATATTTTCGGTCCTCTGAAAACAAAACAATTTGCAACTATATATGCTCAAGGTCATAGAAATTGGTATCTGAATTGGTTTTGTTTTAAGTTTATAATCTGGCCAAATATATTTTATTTCTGGTGAAAACCCAGCAAGAAAAAAAAAAAAAAGCTTACCCCCTAGGTAAGGAAAAAGTTGAGTCTTGAGTTTGGGTCAGACTGACTGCCTATGACTTGACTAGAACAGCTTTCCCAAATTGCTGCAATTTGTGGACTGCCTGGCATAGACCTCAGCAAATCAGACTATTGGCATCTTCTTGTTAAATCTACCTTAGCTTTCCGGAGAGAAAGCTATTAGAAAAAACCATTTCCCTCTTTTGTTAGTTTGATTCATGCTCCAAGCTTCTGTAAACCATTAAGGGATGAAAATGTTCATTAACACTGGTCCCTCTATAGAGATCTCCTCTTTGGTGGGTAAGTGGGGGTCTATTCCTTCCCCTACTTCAAGGAGAACATAAGGAAAAAGTCAAAACAAAGGGCATGAGGAAAAAAATATGGGGGCAAAGGCCATATGATTAGACCTCATTTAAGTACTCAAATTTTATTTTGAAGCAAAATTTTCATCAACATAGCTTGTTCTCACTTAGGGGCAACAGAAAAAAGACTGCATGGTATAAACAGATGACCAATCTTCACTCATCCATAAACCAGCTGCAAAATATTTGCTATATCTGGGACCTCTAAATCCACATTTAATAGAAAAAAAGCAAGGGGTAGAAGAGCATGAATAATACACCATTTAGGTTTAAAAAAACCCTATATATAAATAAATATACACACACAAACACACACGTTACTATGAACATAATAGATCCCTGAAAATACCAAAAAAATTATTGACTGAAGCTGCCCTTGTAGAAAATTTGAGTGGCAAAAAACAAGGGTTTACCTTTCTATAATTTTTGAATATTGTGTCATTTGTATATACTATCTGGTCAATAAAATATTTTTATATTTTTATTGAGATATAATTGACATATATTTTATTAGTTTCAGGCATACAACATACTGATTCATTATATGCAAATATTGTGAAATGATCACCACAATAAGTCTAGTTAACATCCATCACCTCACATAGTTAGTTGTTTTTCTTGTGCCGAGAACTTCTAAGATCTATTCTCTAAGCAACTTTCATTTTTTAAAAAGATTTTAATTTATTTATTTGACAGAGAGCAAGAGAGAGCAGGAGCAGGGGGAACGGTAGGCAAAGGAGGAGAAGTAGGCTCCCAGTGAGCAGAGAGTTTGATGCCAGGGGATGTCAAGACCCTGAGATCATGACCTGAACCAAAGGCAGACGTGTAGCCAACTGAGCCACCCAGGCGCCCCTTCAAGCAACTCTCAAATATATAATAGAGTGTTATTAACTATAGTCACCATGTCCTACATTACATCCCTTATGCACTTTATGCAATTTATGCACTTCATGCACTTTATGACTGGAAGTTTGTCCCTTTTTACCTTCTTCACTGGCTTCCACCCTCTGCGTCTAGTAAACACCAATCTTTTCTCTGTTTTGATGAGTTTGGTGTCCTATTGTTTCATTTTGATTCCAAGTAAGATTATATAATATTTGTCTTTCTCTGACTTATTTCGCTTGGCATAATGCCCTCAAGTTCCATCCATGTTGTTGTGTCAGAATCGCATTCATTTTTATGACTGACCCATATTCCATTGTGTGTGTCTGTATATCTGTGTGTGTGTGTGTGTGTGTGTGTGTGTGTCCATATATATCTCACATTTGCTTTATCCATTCATCTACTGATATATACTTAGGTTGCTTCCATATCTTTTCTATTGTAAATAATGCTGCAATGAACATGGGGGTGCATATCTTTTTGACTTACTGTCTTCATTTCCTTTGGATAAATACCCAGAAGTGGAATTCCTGAATCACATGGTACTATTTTTTTTTTTTGAGGAACCTCCATACTGTTTCTCATAGTAGCTGCACCAATTTACATTCTCACCAACACTGCACAAGGGTTCCCTTTTCTCCGTATCCTTAACAACATTTGTCATTTCTATCTTTTTGAGAATAGTCATTCTAACAAGTGTGAGGTGATAGCTCACTGTGGTTTTGATTTGCATTTCCTTGATGATGAGTGATGTTGAGCACCTTTTCAAGCACCTCTAAGTATCAAGTTGACCATCTGTATGCCATCTGTATGTCTTCTTTGGAAAAATGTCTATTCATATCCTCTGCTTATTTTTTAACTGCTTTATTTATTTGCTATTGAGTTGTATGAGTTTTTTAATATATTTTAGATATTAATCCCTTATCAGATATCTGATTTGCAAACATCTCCCTTCAGAGATTGCCTTTTCATGTTGTTGAGGATTTCCTTTATTGTGTAGAAGTGTTTTAGATTGATCTAGTCCTACTTGTTTATTTTTTTATTTTGTTGCCTTTGCTTTTGGTATCAAATCCAAAAAATGTGTAACTATGAGCCAGGTCAAAGAGCTTACTGCCTATTTTCTTCTTGGTGTTTTATGGCTTCAAGTCTTATGTTCAAGTCTTTCATTCATTTTGAATTTATTTTTGTGGATGATGCAAGATAGTGGTCCATTTCCATTCTTTTGCATGTGGCTGTCCAATTTTTTCAGCACCATTTATTAAAAAGATTGTCCTTTCCCTGTTGTACATTCTTGGCTCTTTTGTTGTAAATTAATTGACCATATATGTGTGGATTTATTTCTGGGCTCTCTGTTCTGTTTCATTGTTTTAAAAATATTTTTTAATAAAAGAAAACTTTATATCACCACAAACATAAAGTGACTCTGAAATGGAACTAATATGCTGTTTTCTGTGTCCTGCTCTGTATTTGATAAAAAGGCAGATGTGCCAATGTTAGAGGGATGTTAAAAACTAGAACCAAAGATTTTCTCCTTTATGTGTTTAGAAGTGTTAAAAAGAGAAATCAAGGGGCACATGAGTGGCTCAGTTGGTTGAGAACCTGACTTGATTTCAGCTCCAGTCATGATCTCAGCATCATGAGATCAAGCCCCAAGTTAGGCTCCATGCTTAATAGGGAATCTGCTTGAGATTCTCTCTCTCTCTCTCTCTCTCTCTCTCTTTCATTCTCTTCCTCTGCCACCCCTGCTTATTCTCTCTCTCTCTCTCTCAAATAAATAAACCTTTTTTTAAAAAGAAAAGAAAAGAAAAAAGAAATTGATCAAGAGAATGAGAAAACAAGCCAAACACCAGGAAAAAATATTTGCCAAAAAAAAAAATTGATAAAGGATTATTTTCTAAAATATACACAGAACTCCTAAATCTCTATAAGAAAATCAACAACCCGATTTAAAAATGGGCAAAAGCCTGGATATCTCACCAAAGCAGATATGCAGATGGCAAACAGGCATATTACAAGATGCTTCACATCATATGTCATCAGGGAAATACAAATCAAAGTAAGAATGAAATAATAGCACTACACATGTATTGGGATGGCCTATTGGAACAAATGTCCCACTCTAAGTAGAGAATGCCAACAGCGGAAGAGGGAGTGTGTGTGCAGGAGTACTGAGTAACTGGAAACTCTATACTTTCCACTCAGTTTTGCTGTGGACCTAAAAATGTCCTAAAAATTTTTAACTTAAAAAAAAGAACTTCAAATATTTATAACCTTATGACTTTATTCCATGTCCATACCCTACTTAAAATATTCATCCTTTAGGAAATTCTAGTATCACAGAAAAAGGCATTCAACTTGGAAATCATGGTTTTGAGTTTTAGGTACTCATCATTTTCCAAATTTATTTAATGTATCTAGTGTTAATTCTTCTCAGCCTTCTGGTTGCCTGGGTTGCTCAGTCAGTTAAGCATCTGCCTTCAGCTCAGTTCATGATCCTAGGGTCCTGGGATCAAGTTCCACATCAGGCTCTTTGCTCAGGGGGGAGTCTGCTTCTCCCTCTCTCTGCCCCTCATTCTCTCTCTCTCAAAATTAAATAAAAATCTTTAAAAAATAATTCTTCTCAGCCTTCTGTTTCCCAAGGATTGAGTGGAATCAGACAAGGCCACTCGTGAAAATATTTAAGAAAGAATATACAGATAAAAGGAAAATTATCTCCAGAATGTCTTAGAGTAAATCATTCAAATTGTTCTTAGAAAAAAAAATTCTGTCTCAGCAGAGTTTTTGTTTCTTCTTTTGTATCTTCACATAAGTATTTCTAGAAATAATCTGAGAATGAGGAGAAGTCAGAGATTAGAAAACAGCTGTCCAAATCTCCCAGTGAACCCACTTAGAGGATCAAATGGGTGAACACATCTCATATCCTGGCAGAAGCCAAGGGATATAAATAAGCAATGTTTTCCTAACAGCTAACCATAGGTCTTCTCTTTCCACCAACTCTCCCTCCCTTTCCCTTATTTTTTTTTTATGTAACATATATTAACAATATATTTTCAAAACTTTGAACTAAGTATATTGAGCAATACAGGCAGAGATTGCCTTGGGCTACACTGCTCTGAATCCCCCACAGTATATTCAATAAATGGTGGTGGAAAAGATAAATAATTTAGACAAGCCAGAATTAGCTTCTCTTCTATGACTGTTCTCTCAAAGAGCATAATCTTTGAGGCCTCTTTCAAAAGACTATACAGAGATCTATTGTTTCATAAACAGCTTTAAGCATACTTATGCAAACACACACACATGCCATATAAACCCTCATTTTCTTCCAAAAAAGAATGCACACACAGAGACTATCCCTTCCATGATTTTTTATGCCAGTGCTAAGAAATGTATCATAAGAGTAAGTCAACCCAGAGAGTGCTCCACTGGGATCTTTAGACCTCACTATTTCATAGCATAATTAAATCTTTATTAAACTGCACTTTTTCTGGACTTCTCAATAAATGTAGTATCCAGCCAACTTTTAATGCATTGTTAGATAAGGCCTTAAGAGAAACTTAAGGAAGAATATCCCTTACCAATGCATTCAAAATTCTCAAACTTAGAAGAATCCCACAGGCATGCGCTACCCTATGTTATCATGGCATGATTTTCAAGGTGTTTTTTTCCAAATAAGAAAAGGAAGGAATCAATAGAATTAGCACAAGAAGGCTTTTCGCTGGCGAGGAAGTTGAAGGTAAAAATGGAAAGACTTTAAATAAGGAGGATGTGGTTTCTGACAACCCAGACATATTGGCCCAATTACGAAGCCAAGTAAAACGAGCAAAACTACAGCTTTGAAGTGACAACACTCTCTTTATGATGCTTGAAAAATAAGTACAATGGCCTAAATGCTCCAGTTTTCATTCATTCACCAATCACCACAAATCCATGTCCCCATCTCAGCCCCTCGCTCCTGCAAAAGGATCCAAGAAAGACAACCATCCCGTCCTCATGTTATTCCTGCTATACCTTGGTCTGAGGGTTCTAGCACTTGAAGGAACAGCAACTTAAAATTTACCCATAATTAACGAGCAAGAAAGGCTGGATTCTGATGAATCTTGAGGCATGCTCTGGCTTCAACCTGCCAGGGCATCATCAGGAAAACAGCCCTATAGCTTTGCTGCCAAGAGAAAGTACTTCTTGTGACACACAGGTGTGGAAGTAAGAGCGGTAACAGTCTCACCAAATATGTTTTTCATCAACAGCAAGTTAAACTGGCCAAAAACATTGCTGGGAATAAAAAAAAAATAAAAATAAAAATAAATAAAAAAAAAAACACTAGGTGTTATATGTTGGCAAATTGAATTTAAATTAAAAAAACGTAAAAAAAATGTAAAAAAAAGAAAACTCAGCAGGGCTCTTGATTCACTGTGAAACCCACTTATCTCCATGTATCATCTGCACCATCTAAGTCTGTTCAAGGTGATGCAATCACTTGTAAAGTCAAAATAGTCAAAAAACTGTGTATGTGTTTCTCTGAATTGACAGGTGGTATAAAACAGGTTTCCATAGTACTCAGTGATTCCCCCTGCTGTTGGATTACCACGCTGTATTGAAATCTGTGTTTCCTCTATACTACAAACTTCTCAAGAGAAAGGATTACGTCTTAGTACCTTTTATCCCTCAAATACACAGCAGAATGCTAGGCATGTAATAGGAACCTGGAAGGTATTCTTTGAGCCGACCTGAGATGTCTTGAACTTGTTTTTGTGACAGGTAAATGCAGGCTACTTATACATGCACCCAGAGGCTCCTTCCAGAAAAAGGTTGTTCCTTGTGTGACACAATGCGAGTGATATGAAATCACAGCTTAGACTGTTCTTTGAGACACCTTGTCACTTCCGGGTTCTGGGGATCCACCCACTATGGATGGAGCACACAGAGCCCTCTTCCAGAAGAGTCATCACTCTCAGAATCTACCTCACTTTACAAACCAACCTTATCCTTCCCAGCCCCTGCTGGTACATGGCTTTTCTCAAGAGAGAAATTTTACAAAAGAGGTTGGGACAACAGGAGTTGCTCCTGCAACCAGTCACACTGAACTTGCTCATTTCACCTGTGTTCCAAGAGTTCGCTGAATGAACTTGCACACTGCTGAGCTGAAAATGAGAGCAGTTATGCTTGCAAAACATTGAGTCCTTCTTAGAAGAGAGAAGCTCCTTTTTAAGAGTTGGAATTTAAGAGGTAGAGTTTTATAAAGTTTGGTGCAATTCAGTAATGTTCCAGACAGGAGGATGTTTATCCAGTCCCAAAGTCTGTCTTTTTTAACATAAATGTACCTTTTTACCATTTAAGACAACACTTCTAAAACTCAAGAAATGAACAGATTCCCTGTAACACACACACACACACACACACACACACAAGTATTTCCCCTTAAGCCCCTGGTGTTAATTTTATTTGAATGTTAACTCAAATCTGTACAACCTTAAACTTATAGATATAAAAACCCTTATGCTCACAGATCTTGAGCAACTTAAAAAAAAGCTTTAAATTAAATACAGACAAAACTTTGAACCAATAAATTTTTAATTAGCCATCCTAATTTGATGTGATGGATGATAGTGGGTTGCTGAGAGTTAATAACCATTTCTTGCAGTCTGAATCCAGAATCATATCTATTGGTATGGGTCCTTTTGGGTTTGGCAAACTTAAAACAATTTGATGACTTTGATGACTCACTTCCTTCAATTGGATTACTGCAAAAACTTTCATTTACAAAATGTGTATTTGCATCATTTACATATGAAATTGACTTCTATTATTCTCTTATTAGCTCAAGATAATTAAAGTAGTACTTCTTGGCACAGAAGACACTGGATAGATAAACATAAACATAGACACTAAATTCATCCAAATGATCTATGTACCTGTCAGGATTTCTTTCAGTTGCACATTTTAAAAATATAACCGAAATTGGTTCTTAGCTGAAAGAATCTTTGGCAAATATTCCCCATTGGTTCTAACAGGTTATGTTCTCATCTCAAAGGCCAATGGAATGAAATGTACTGATCACCATTGGAGATAATGCCAAGAGCCATAGATAGCATTATTTTCATCTAAGCTGTGTGCCTAAAAAAGAGAGAAAAGTGGTTTCTAAAGGAAGTTGGTGGTAACATTATCAAGAAGGAATGATAATAGGTATGCCACACAATCAACAATGAATGTCCACTATAATCTAGAAGATGCTTGTATTAACATTTCAGATTTATTAAAGTATGAACACAATATTTAAAAACTATTGTAAAGAACTCTCAGACTCTGCAAAAGTGGTCCTTAGACACATCCAGGATTTCTCAGACTCTTGTTTGAGAAACACTGGGCTAGAGCCCATAGGTTAAGAGAAGGGTGAAAAGAAACTCAAAACTTGACATTAAAAGCTCAAGAAAGCAGGTCCAGATAAGCAGAAGGAAATTGACCAACCAAATGCCTAAGAACATTCAGGAGCCTGTAGCCAGAGCGATTACTATCTTTTAGATAATCTGATCTCATAATTTATATAAATAAAAAAAGGACTTCCATCTTTATCTTATCCTCTTTGCATGAAATAGATTTTCATTTTGGGACAGCTTGACTTGAACCACAGGTTACATGACTTTTAGGAAGTGTTCTTTAGGAGGCTCTGGGAGGCATATTAAAGAGACTTGCCCAGAGAAAGAGATGAACAGAGGTCATACGACTGCCATTCAGAAAAGAGAGGCCATGGATCAAGAATACAAATAGCAGTTTCAAACATGAGCCTTAAATTAAAAGTTACAAGAGCAGATATTCTATAACAGGTGGTAACTTGCCCCACATATTTCTCTAATAGGTAACACCCCCAAGGCATAGTTCCAGCCATAGTGACAACAGTCATCTATTTTTCAACAATGGTTGAATGATTTTCTTGAAGAACAAGAGAACGCTAGCTGGACTATAAAAGGAATTAATGTGGCCTTAGCAACAGCACTCATGGCTTTCCCCAGGCAGGTGAGTTAACTTAAGCAGGGGTGCATGCAGGACAGAGGTGAGGCCAAAGTCCTGTTCCCTTTGTCTTTGTCTCTTTGTACTGATACTCATTCTTAGGCTCTTGGAAATTGGTCTCATGGGGAACCTAGTGGTATCAGCAGCCTTTAATCGTTAATATGTGGGCACAGCTGTTACCACATGGAATCATCTAGGACTTTGATTTTTATACAGAAAGGACATCTAGGTTATGTTTCTCTCCTTTGGCTTCCAGGCAGCAATGTCCCTGGACCACTTTAGATGCAAATGTGCTATTAAAGAGTTTCTATACCCTTTGTCCTTGTGACTTTCAACGATGTACATTGTCATCTGGGAATCTGGATACCATTCAGGGTTCTCCTCCTAATTACGTCAGTAGCCATCAGAGTAACCCAGGACAAGTGACCTAATGGTTCTGTGGCTTAATTTCTCTATATTTAAAAGAGATTTCTGACATTTACTTTGCCCCAACCCACAGGGTCAGTAGGTTAAGAAAAGGAGATCTCAGACAAGAAAATGATGTAAAATTCATAGCAACCAACATGCATGGAGCTCTACTCAATTATCCAGTATGTCTTTTTTTTTTTTTTTTTTTTTAAGATTTTACTTATTTATTCATGAGAGGCACACAGAAAGAGAGCGAGGCAGAGACAGGCCGAGTGAGAAGCAGGCTCCATGCAGGGAGCCCGACATGGCACTCGATCCCGGGTCTCCAGGATCAATCATTACCCTGGGCTGAAGGCAGCGCCAAACTGCTGGGCCACCGGGGCTGCCCTATCCAGTGCATCTTGAATATCCACCCTCTTCTTAGGACTATTACTGATTCCCCAATATTGTCCTATGTTGAAAAACAACCAAATTCAAGTTCAGAAGATTATACTTGGAAAAGGTGACCAAAACTAGAGCTTAAGCTTCATGGTGATCTATAGATGTTGACACACATTTCCCACAAGCAGTCTCATAGAAATCCATTTATATGTATAGCAAACTGGGGGAAAATTGAACTCACTCTCTGTTGTTACAATTACTACTGCAATATTGTTATTTTATTACTATACCTTAATTAAATTCCTCTTACTGGAACTTAAAACCATGAGAACCCAGACAGATTGAATATAGCATACATTAAGTCACCCTCCCTTTACTCATAGGATTCTGTTTTAGGGCACAAAAGGGACAATATTATAATGTAATTACTACTCTTAGCAGCAGTGAGTAATACCAACCCATCATCCAAGCACCAGAAATTGACAACAACATTTTGTTATGCTCTGTGGCTACAGGCTGCTTTTTCTTTCCCCACCCAAGACTAAAAATCCAATAATGTCTTTTATAATGGGGGTGATGTGGCTTGAGAAATATCTGTTTATGATTCATGCTAAGGAGTGAGCATAGTCTGCTACATAGCAAGCTGCTCTGTCTCAGAGGAAAACATGTTCTATGTTGCATTAACTCAGCTCTGAGGCAAAGTATCACAGCCACATCATCAAATTAGAGCCTGAGCAAGCGGCACAATCATCAGCTGGCCCTAATATCCCTTCCACTCCAGAGACTTTGAAATGAGCTTCCCAATGGCTGTGTGAAAAGTATCGTTGATTCCATCTCACAGATGAGGTAGCTGAAATAGAGCAATGCAGGATGGCTTATGTCAGATACTTGCAATTTATATGATAAAGAAGAGGATTCTAGAAACCTAGAGTCTAATTGTAAAGTTAAGCAGCCAACAAAAACACTAGCTATGGTCCCATTTTGAGGGTCAGGTTCTCCTTCCAGTTAAGCCTAGCCATCAAGGAAATTATGAAGTGAACAGTTTTTTATATCTAGGGATCTTCCATTCCTCCCCTATGCATAGCCTGTTTTACTGATTGCCTACCCAGGATCAAATCTCTCTGTTGTCATGCTTTCAGAGGGTTGCCTCAAACAGAAAGCAATCTGATAAATGTATTGACCCCTCACTCATTTTTTTTATATTCATAGGGCATTTATGACACTACTACATTCTAGGTACTGTAGTAGACTCTCAGCATTCAAAGAATAATATGTTAAGATCCTGTCTTTAAAATGTCATAGCCTACTGTCATATATAATAGGTTATAGCGTGGTAGGGCAAGAGGAGTTAGATTTGAAGTGCCACCTGGGAAAAGAAATGTAGTAAGTGGCACTGAAAAATAGAATATTCAAGAAGGTAATAATGAACAGTAAGGACAAACTTTGTCAAGGCCTACCCCCTACCTGTTCATTGCTTCCATTATTTTTTTTAATTTTTATTTATTTATGATAGTCACAGAGAGAGAGAGAGAGAGAGAGAGAGAGAGGCAGAGACACAGGCAGAGGGAGAGGGAGAAGCAGGCTCCATGCACCAGGAGCCCGACGTGGGATTCGATCCCAGGTCTCCAGGATCGCGCCCTGGACCAAAGGCAGGCGCCAAACCGCTGCGCCACTCAGGGATCCCCATTGCTTCCATTATTTGCCACACCACTAAAGCAGCTCTCAGAACCTAAGGCTTTCCACTCAGATCCTGCCTTCCTAAACTTCCTTCAACCATTCAGCATTATTTGGCCCCCACTTATGGCAGGTACCAGGCTTTGGAGGGCTACATGGAACCTGCCTGTGAACAGTTCACTGTATAGCTGGGGAAAGAGTTGATAAACTTGGAATTATTGTACCCTTAGTGCAGTGTGATCAATATTGGAGGTTGCTTGGCATGCTATTAGTAGGAGACAGGGTGCAGAATAATTTATCCTCTCCATGGGAGTTAAGAAATGTTGCCCATAGGAGATACATTTGAACAAAACTTTAAAGGAGTGGAATCATACAATCTGAATGGATAGAAGCATATTATATATAAGATGTAGGCATTTCTCTTGAAAGAAAAGATTTGGCCACATGGGTCCCAAATTCTTGCATATGGCAATCGCTGCTGGAACAGAGTGGGGTTTTGAATGGGGCTCAACCCCTTTCACTAATTTACATGCTTAATCCGATAAGCAATTGCATTTGAGACCCTGGTCTATTGATTCCAGCCTGGATCCACATGACCACAAAGCAGTCAGTGGAGTTAGTCAACTATATGCAACCATCACTAAATTCTTTTTTTAACAGAATTGCTTATTTGATATTTTGTGATAACTGATTGAATATTTAAATAGCTATCTTTTGGCTGCATGTACCCACAGCCCAAATTAAGAATTAAATGTTGAGGATCAAAGCAATAGTGAATTATTCTGTCAATTTAAGCAAATAAGTCCCACAAAAACAAGAGCTCAAAAGTCTATCCAAAAAGCCCATGTGTCCCATCTACCTCTACACATGTCAAGTGCCACCTTCTTGCATAGTATTTCATGGACTTCTAGTTTAAATGTATATGTGTATAGTGGTACTGGATCACATTG
Source organism: Canis lupus dingo (assembly GCF_003254725.2). Lineage (NCBI taxonomy): Eukaryota > Metazoa > Chordata > Mammalia > Carnivora > Canidae > Canis > Canis lupus. The sequence goes on from NC_064243.1 coordinate 82,999,905, forward strand.
GGGCTCTCAGACCTGCACATTCTGGTGTGATGCAGTCTGCAGTGGTTGTGCTAGGTATGACAACAGAGAGATAGGTTCTCAGAAGCACCAACTGCAACATCAGGCCTCTGCTAGCCAGGATTTCAATTCTGCATCAAAACGACCCCATAATCCCATGGCTGAAGGACTGCAATGATATTCTGGGTTCCAATTCATCCCATTGCCTGTAGTTAGATATGAAGTTGTATGCACCTGAAAACATCTGAGCAGCTGTCTACAGAGTGTGTGTGTGTGTGTGTGTGTGTGTGTGTAAATATACCTTAGAATTCATACTATTTCCTTATTAAAAAGATCACAAGGTTGTGCTGAAAGCATTCTCACAGATCTCCCTATGAAGATCTTACAAAGATTATATTTAAAGAGTGCAACAGAGCTTGCTAAATTTGGTTTTGCCCAACTCTGTTTCTTGATTAGGTCTGGCTAGACAAACAGTCTGATTTTAATGGTTGACTTCAAGACATCCTCAGAGTGAAATAACTTGCACTACCTCTACTATCACACATCCGTTCCAAAATCAACAAAATGCAGCTCCTCAGTCCTTGTTGCTCTATTTACCTTAAAAAAAAAAAAAAAAAAAACAAAAAAAAAACACATTCTTTCATGGAGGGAAAGAACTGGAGAGTGGTTTTGGTATTTTCTTTGTACAGAGTTGTAGAGAGAAAAGCAAAAAGGATGGTAGTTTGACAGTAAGTTGAATCCAAATAATGGCTTGAGAACAGGTGTGTGTGTGTGTGTGTGTGTGTGTGTGTGTGTGTGTGTGTGTGTGTGTTTAATACTCCTAAGAATGAATATATAAAAATATAAGAAAAATAAGTTAAGACTCTAGAGTACTCATTTTAAATAATGGGCTTCCTAAGGAGCAGTTCTTAAATTTTCAGGAAGGTGCGAATATGTCTGAAAATTGTAGTGATTCCAGCCTTTCTGCCTGATTCATTTTGCCCTGAGTATACTTGTTCACTGTAATATTAGTCCCACCTATGTGGTTGGAGCTGCCAATTTGGATGATTTTATAGAAAGCCTCAAACTGCGTGACTGCCAAATTCAACTGAAGACCAAAGCTGTGTCTACATGACCAGGTAGACTTAGGGGAAAAAAAACAGTTGGTGCATTTTTCCAATGCCTGTCTCTGGTGGGAGAAGCAGGATCCTCAAAAGGCTGGCCTGATTGTTGAAGAAGCTACCCTAACAAACTGGATCAACTCAAGAGACATCACCCTAGGATAGATGAAAAAAAGTTGATTTGTATCAATCCCACCTCCCCAAAAAAGTCACAGCCTGAAATCCAGTATAGTGAATCTATAATAAAACACAATAATTTTTAGTCATCCTAATATATAACTGCTAATAATAATTTCAAAATAATTTTTGAATTAAAAATTTTTTTAGGCAGTGCAGCTCTTTCTACCCATGGATCCTATACCTGTGCTTTAGTAAGCCTACTTTTTGCACTGAAAAACGTTTTTTTTTTCATTTTAAATTATGAAAATAAATCCCAATTGTGGCATTTTTAAAGATTTTTTCTCTTTCTAGTAAGAATTATTTAAACTCATGCTTTTGTGTTCATCAGTACAATCTTGTGTTTAATATTTTGCCCTTGGTTTATTGTGCTCATTTTTAAGATTATCTCCTGCCTTCATAGTAATTTGTGTTGACCAACATTAGAAAGAACAATGTTTATCTACAGAGTAGAATGCACCATTCAACAATTCCCATTATTTGTTCGACTTTTTTTGAACTTGAGAATCTTGACATCCATCCTTTAAAAAGCTCCTCTGATAATAGAGCTGCTTTGTTAAGGAACACAACTAATTAAGAGGGAAAAAATACAGAGATCACATCTGGAAACTACTAGAACTTCCATGGTGTTCCCTAACTCTGACTCACTAAATATAAGGGTAAAGAAAAATACATTGGCTCAGGGCTTAAAGAAAAAAAAAAGATATCATTCTCTTTCTTTTCCTCCCTCTTTCATTAATACAATGTTCATTTCACACATAAGACCTTAGATTTATTTACGAAAGCATCATGTGTAATGAATTCTCATCTACTAGGGATCTGAGAAGACCATCTGGAAGAAAGAGTGTACGTGAGTCAGTAGGTCCCAACAGCTGGGATCAATGTGCAAGCCTTCTGCCACTCTTTGGATTTTTCACTGCTAAGTTATTGTATTTCTAAATACACCACTGCTTCTTTAAATAAGCTTCCAACTTCTGGCTTTCCAAAATGCCTTTAGATTTATTTGTCATATGGCACCCAAACAAAAAAAAAAAAAAGCAAACTCAAAAAGAAGTGCTAATTAAGTGTGGGAGTTGCAATGTTAAATGATTTTTTAATAAACATCAAATTTCTATATTCTCAAGAGAAGACAGCCCAGCCCACTGGAAAAAGCATGGGCTCTGAAGTGAGAAAGAAGATGTGGTGATGCCCATATCTGCCAGCATTGAATTTCTTTTCTGTAACCCTGGGGTGATCATGCCTGCCTGAAGTAGCTGTCATGAGCATTGAGTGATACAGAAGATGTAAACCGTTAGGGCAACTCTGAAGTCTTGTGTTAGAATGCCACAGAAAAGTGTGTGAAGTGAGGCTTCTTTGAAACCACAGTTTAAAGACAATTCAAGAGCGTCTCTATTTCCCTCCAGTTGGCTGACGGCTCCCATGGCAGCTCTTCTGGGAACCAAGGCATACAGGATGGGAAGGCCATGGCACCATGCTTTCAAAGGAGAGTTGAACTTCAGAGCTTAGGAGAGTCATCTCATTAAGGCTTGGCTGGATCTGTGGGAAGATCTGAATGCCAACACATCCAAACTAACATAATAGTTCTCTGTGCCTTCTCTGAATACAGAGCTACTCTAGGGAGCAGGGGCAGGGGCTCTCACATTTTTTTCTGATGAAAAAGGGCTACCCTTATGTACAATACCGGTCTGGGACTCCTGTGGATTCAAGTCTTCCAAGTTTCTTTCAGGGAGGTGTGTTCCCACACACCTGCTGAGAGGTCACTCTCAGGCAGCAGCACTGATTGCCTAGAATTTGGATTAGATAAACCCACTGGCCATTTTCCCCTTTCTGTTGGAATGGATAATAATGGAGCCCAATGATGTATACAGCAGAGCAGTAGCCAGGGCCCTCCATTCTGTGGAAACAACCCAGAAAATCCTAGAGACTCATTACCATGAGAAGAGTTAACCCAAGGGCCTGGTCCAGGCAAATAGAACATTTTCTTCATACCATTGAGGTGAAGAGAAAAGGAAAGCCTAGCAGAGATGACAAGTATTCCTGACAAAATGGAAACAAATGAGAACCCAAGACAATCTCATGGGAAGGACCAAACCAATAAATGCTTATTTAATGCCAGCTTTGGAACCAGCACTCAGCAAAAATAAAGGGAATAAAAAGTATAGGACGAGGTCCCTGCCTTCAAAAATAATATAATGTAGATTATAATCTCAAAGAACAAAATTCCCAAAATCATAGAAAATGAAGTAACAGTAGATCATTTATGATGTTACGAAACAGAGGATAACGAGAGAAAGAGAGGGTGGATAGATAGGTTGTAGAGAGAAAGAGGGAAATACATACGTACATAGATGAGGGAGGGGGTAAATGAGTAAAGAGATAGCCGGTGACAGGCAGAAATAAATGATAGCAGAATAGAGAGAAGTGAGAGAGAGATGGATAGATGATAGGTATATAGGTGATAGAGAGGTAAAGGGACGGATGCATGGAGGTTAGATAGACAATAGAGGAAGCAATAAATGATAGGGAAAGAAATAGATGATTGATAGATGATAGACAAATGGACAGAGAGACAGGTGGATGGATACATAGATATTAGCTATGTGCCATGGACTTTGATGTACACTTTACATATATTTAATATTCATGGCCACTGTAACTCAGCTACATACTTGTAAACATTTTACATATTTACAAAAACCAGATCTTGGAGAAGTTTTAAAAAACTAATAATGGATACATGACCAGTGAGTGGTAGAGCTAGGATTTGAAGCCAAGTGTAACTCCAAGTACTTTTCTGGAGCTTAAAGGATGTCACATTTCTCTTTATAGCACTGACTGGTGGCACAGTGCCAGGCATTCAGTTCTATTTATCCTTTATGATTGGCATATTTCTGCCATGTAATTTTATTACAACTGTCTATTTCATATTTTTCCCATTTTTTTGAAAGGAGGATCTATATAAACAAGTTGTATTAAATTGACTCCAAACCCGTCTGTTGTATCACAACCTGCATTAAAATAACAGGTCTCAGCAACAATTGAACTCGAAAGGCAGAACAAGGTGTATTGCCAACTACACTGTTAAGACCAAAATAATAGTAATAATAACAACCATAATAATAATAGCCATAAGCAGTCACAAAGGAGAGATCTTTTACTCTCATTCTGAGGGATTCCGGGAGACAAAGAGATGGGACTCCAAGAGGTCACTAAAAGCTGAGAGAAGCAGAAGAGAAGCAGGGGAAGGTTTCCCATATAGCTAGTAAAAGTCAGAAAAAAAATTAAATTAGAATCAGAAGGGAGAGAGAAACTAAATGCCAGAAAATAAAAACAATTCGAGCTTGCAGCATTGCCTTCAAAGTCATTAAGTTTCACTTTTTTTGGGGGGGGGGGGCTGTTTTATGTTTGTTGGATTCAAATCAATCCCTACTTTTAGGGGAAAGTTTTTCCTTTCCTTCCCCTGATAGCCTGCCCTCCCAAAATAACTGATCCTAAAGGTAGAGTAGCAGGTGGTCTAGCCAATCCCTGGACAAAAGAATGCAGCAGTGTTCGCGCACATCGCCTTGATGGTTTTATCAGTAAAGATGCATTTCAGGTGAGTCCTTTCCCTTTCACATGCTAGCTGAGAATGTTCAAGTTTTCTCTGGAAAATAAAGCTTTCATTCCCTCTCCTTGAGGCTCTGCTCAGAATTCAGTAAGGCCAGGAAATCAGCAAAATGGTACAGTAGACTAATTTTCTCCACCTCATTCTATTTCCCAGCTGGACTTCGGGGCCTGCAGGGGATGGACAGAGGGAATTGGCACTGGCACAGATGCTCCCTCATATCCTAACTATCCCCACAGAAGAACAGTTCTCAGAGGCATGGTCTCTATCCTATGATCTAGCAATCACACTACAAGGTATTTACTCAAAAGATAAAAAAATACTGATTCAAAGAGATACACACACCTCGATGTTTACAGTACAATTTTCAACAATAGCCAAACTATGGAAAGAACCCACATGTCCAGCAATGGATGAATGGATAAAGATGTGGTGTATACAAAGGAATATTACTCAGCCATAAAAGAAGAATGAAATCTTGCCATTTGCAATGACATGAATGGAACTAGAGAGTATCACGCTAAGCAAAATAAGTCAGAGAAATACCATAGGATTTACACATGTGGAATGTAAGAAGCAAAGGAAGAAAAAAAGGAGTCAGAGAGAGAAAAATCAAGAAACAGACTCTTAACTATGATGAACAGACTGGTGGTTACCAGACGGGAGGTGGGCAGGGGATGAGGGAAATGGGTGATGGGGATGAAGGAGTACACTTGTGATGAGCACTGGGTGTCATGTGGAAGAATTCAATCACTATATTGTGCACCTGAAATAAATATTACACTGTAAATTAGCTAACTCAAACTCAAATAAAATCTTTTTAAAACTGCTTGCTTAGCCTCCAGGGGTAATTTCAGATAAGAAATACTAAGGGAACCCACAGCCCCTGTGTAAGCCTGTGTGAGTGATTATCCAAACGCCAGAGAGCTTTTCTCATTTATAGGTTTCATAACTGCCAGCATATGCCACTCCTTCTCTTAAAGGGGTTCTTTTCCTTATCATTGCTATTATCAAACAGCATTCGTTAAATATTCCTCTGCATGTGGTGCTGGGTACAGCAGAGCACAGGGCCATTTTCTGTTTGAAGTACGGCTTTGTGGGACCAACTCATTTACCCTTCTTCCCTTTGTGTGATAACCAATGAGTCGATTTCTACTACATATAGAGCAGAGGCCATAGAATATCAGCAGCCTGAACAAAGAGTGTTTACCACAGGCCAGGGGAATAGGGATCTGTCCTACCTGGCACCCTAAAATAGGTATGGCACATGAAGATGTTTGTCACTTATGGTTTCAAAGGGCCCACCCTCCAAGATGGAATTGGAGATGCAGGAAAGCAGGGAGAAGTCTCTTTCCATAGTCTCTTTCTTCACTTTCTATCATTTTTTACTGACTTTTAAAAAATATGTAATATTTGACACCTACTAAAGAATGTGTGTAGCAAATACATGAATAATGAACATAATAATAATAACATATGAACCTACCAATGAACTTAATACTAGGCTTTTCTCTTAGCAATGAATCCACCTGTGTGCTTTCCTCCTTCCTTACCCAACATCTTTCCCTCCAGAGTTGAACACTGCACTGAATTTGATGTTAATTGTTGATTTGCCATATAGCTTTAGTACATGTGTTTATAAATAAACAATATATTATTTATTCTTGATTGCTTTTGAACTTTATATAAGGAGTCTCAGTTTGCATTTCTCTGCTTACAAATGAAGTTAAGCCATCTTTGCTTACACACATTTGCCATTCATATTGCATCTTCAATAATTGTCTTTTCCTTGTTTCTTCTGTTGGGCTGATGATCTTTTTTTGAAAATGATTTGTAGAAATTTTAAGACATGCAGGTGGCTAAAAGACACATGAAAAAATGCTCAACATCACCGGTCATCAAGGAAATACAAATCAAAATTATAATGAGATATCGCCTCACAACTGTCAGAATGGCTCAAATCAACACAAGAAACAAAAGGTACTGGAGAGGATGCGGAGAAAGGGGGACCCTCTCGCACTATTGGTGGGAATGCAAACTGGTACAGCCACTCGCAAACAGTATAGAGTTGTCTCAAAAAGTTAAAAACAGAACTACCTTATGATCCAGTAATTGCACTACTAGTTATTTACCCAAAGGATACAAAAAAAACTGATTTGAAGGGATACAGTACCCTGATGTTTACAGCAGTATGATCAACAATGGTCAAATTACGGAAAGACCAAATGTCCATGACTGGATAAAGAAGATGTAGTATAAATACAATGGAATATTATTTAGCTATCAAAAAGAATGAAATCTTGGGATGCCTGGGTGGCTGAGTGGTTGGGCATCTGCCTTCGGCTCAGGTCATGATCTTGGTCCAGGGATCAAGTCCCACACCGGGCTCCCCACAGGAAGCCTGCTTCTCCCTCTGCCTAGGTCCCTGCCTCTCTCTGTGTCTCTCATGAAGGAATAAATAAAATCTTTATAAAAAAGAATGAAATATTGTCATTTGCAATGACATGGAGGGAACTAGAGGATACTATGCTAAGTGAAAGGAGTTAGAGAAAGACAAATACCATATGATTTCACTCATAGTGGAACTTAAGAAACAAAACAAATGAACATGGGGGGAAAAAGAGAGGCAAACCAAGAAGCAGACTCTTAACTACTCTTAACTATAGAGAACAAAGTGGCGGTTACCAGAGGGGAGATGGGCAGGCAGAAGGGTAAAAGATTAAGAAGGGCGGGGATTAATTACCATGGGTGATGGGATTAATTACCATGGGTGTTGCATGGAAGTGCTGAATCACTAAATTCTACACCTGAAACTGATATTACACTGTATCTTAGCTAGAATTTAAATAAAAACTTGGATTAAATGATATGTAGAAATTCTCTAAATAATCCAGATTTAATCCTATTTCATTTATATGCCAGACAAATGCTATCTCCTTGTATTTTCATTTACTTTTTGGTGTCTTTGTGTCTTTGATAAGCATAAATTCCTAATTTAATGTAATTGAATTTTTTAAAATTTAAGGTAGTGCTTTCTTTATTTTATTATTATTTTTTTAATAATAAATTTATTTTTTATTGGTGTTCAATTTGCCAACATACAGAATAACACCCAGTGCTCATCCCGTCAAGTGCCCCCCTCAGTGCCCGCCACCCAGTCACCCCCACCCCCTGTCCTCCTCCCCTTCCACCACCCCTAGTTCATTTCTCAGAGTTAGGAGTCTTCCATGTTCTGTCTCCCTTTCTGATATTTCCTACCCATTTCTTCTCCTTTCCCCTCTATTCCCTTTCACTATTATTTATATTCCCCAAATGAATGAGACCATATAATGTTTGTCCTTCTCCGATTGACTTATTTCACTCAGCATAATACCCTCCAATTCCATCCATGTCAAAGCAAATGGTAGGTATTTGTCATTTCTAATGGCTGAGTGATATTCCATTGTATACATAAACCACATCTTCTTTACCCATTCATCTTTCGATGGACACCGAGGCTCCTTCCACAGTTTGGCTATTGTGGACATTGCTGCTAGAAACATCAGGGTGCAGGCATCCCAGCGTTTCATTGCATCTGTATCTTTGGGGTAAATCCCCAGCAGTGAAATTGCTGGGTCATAGGGCAGATCTATTTTTAACTCTGAGGAACCTCCACACAGTTTTCCAGTGTGGAGGAAAACTGCACCATTTCACATTCCCACCAACAGTGCAAGAGGGTTCCCTTTTCTCCGCATCCTCTCCAAAATTTGTGGTTTCCTGTTTTGTTAATTTTCCCCATTCTCACTGGGGATTCCCCATTCTCATTGTGGTTTTGATTTGTATTTCCCTGATGGCAAGTGATGCAGAGCATTTTCTCATGTGCTTGTTGGCCATGTCTATGTCTTCCTCTGTGAGATTTCTGTTCATGTCTTTTGCCCATTTCATGATTGGATTGTTTTTTTCTTTGCTGTTGAGTTTAATAAGTTCTTTATAGATCTTGGAAACTAGCCCTTTATCTGATAACGTCATTTGCAAATATCTTCTCCCATTCTGTAGGTTGTCTTTTAGTTTTGTTGAATGAAACTAGACCACTCTCTTTCACCATACAAAAGATAAACTCAAAATGGATGAAAGATCTAAATGTGAGACAAGATTCCATCAAAATCCTAGAGGAGGACACAGGCAACACCCTTTTTGAACTCGGCCACAGTAACTTCTTGCAAAATACATCCACGAAGGCAAAAGAAACAAAAGCAAAAATGAACTATTGGGACTTCATCAAGATAAGAAGCTTTTGCACAGCAAAGGTAGTGCTTTCTGTGTCTTAGTTGCATAAATGCTTTCTTACCCCAGGATGCAAATTGTTCTATACTTTCTATGAAAAATTCTGCTATTCAATATATATGCTTTACTCAAACCAGAATGGAGTTTCTACATGATATGGAGTAGAACTCCTTAAGCTTAATTTTTTCCCATATGGATAATCAACTCTTTCACCACCATCTATTAGGTGCTACTTCCTTTATCAGTCATTTGTTATGCCACCTCATATAAATTGCCATGTGTGGATTGGTTTCTGAGTGCTCTATTCTCCTTAGCTCAATCTGTAAACTCCATGTGAATTACAACTCTACGTATTATACTGAGTACAATAGCTTTATGCCTGATTATCTAGTAATGCAAATCCTTCCATTATTTCCTTCTTTAGCAGTCCTGGTTCTCCTTGGGACTTTGTTCTTTCATTTAATTTTTTTTTTTTTTTTTTTATGATAGTCAGAGAGAGAGAGAGGCAGATACACAGGCAGAGGGAGAAGCAGGCTCCATGCACCGGGAGCCCGATGTGGGACTCGATCCCGGGTCTCCAGGATCGTGCCCCGGGCCGAAGGCAGGCGCTAAACAGCTGCACCACCCAGGGATCCTTCATTTAAATTTTAGAATTAGCTTGTCAAGTTCTAAGAAGAAGAAAGAAGAAAGAAGAAAAGGAAGAAGGAAGAAGGAAGAAGGAAGAAGGAAGAAGAAGAAGACGACGATTGTTGGGATTTTGATAAAAATCATCCTGAATGTATCATTCAATTTAGGAGAAAAAGACAACTATATAATATTGAAGCAAGTATATAATTGAAACATTCTATAATTTTGAAGCATTCAAAATATACCATTCAGAAAATGGTATATTTCTCTGTTTAGCTCTTCTTAGTGACTTTCAATAAAGTTTTATTGATAAACGAACAACTGTTTTCTTCATACAGATCTTGCACATCACTTGTTAGGTATGTTTTGCACCCCATTTGTTTGTTGCCATTGGTATCTCTGTATTGTATTTCTATTTGCTGCTGGTTTTAGAAGTTGGATCATTTTTTTTTTTAATCTTACCACACTGGCAAGGGACTCTATTACTCTCTGTGACACAGCCCCGAAAACTGCAGAAGGTGCCATTCATATACCTATGATGTGAATGTCACTCTCCATATCTATGCAATTTATGCAAGCACACATGAAGGCCTTTCTCATTGTTCTAATCTGCCACTCCCTCTTGGAGATTTCCAAGATTTGTAATATATTCAGGAATGCATCAAAAAGTGTTTGCTGTGATTTCTTCCGAACATAATTGCATTTAATGAGAATGTCTGCCAGGGTACTGACCTTCTAAAATGCCATGAGCCTATCTCTGCCTCTTTATTTTCTAATTCTCTGCATTCTGGCTTTTCTAATTCTCTGCATTCTGGCTTCAGTCCCCTTTGGTCTAACAATCTAGGAATTTCAACTGACACATATTTACAAAACTAAATATCTTCATTTTTCTCTTAATTCTCTGCATAACTTTGTTGTATTTATTATATACCTTCCTTCTTAAAACTCTCCCCTTACTTAACATCCATAATTCTAGATTATCCAGGTTAGTAAATAATATTTCAATATAACTTGTTCCTCTGCTATTCACATTTGGTAGACTTGGAACTTCTCATCCCATATCACAGCAAGACCAGACCAAAAAAAAATTATATTCTTGGCTTTAGAATTTCCAAAGCAAAGCTCCAGGTATAAGACAAAGGTAATGGGAAAGCTATGTGAATAGGAAAGCCATTCTTTTTCCTACCCTCAGTTGATAAACCAACTGAACCATGGAAGATGAAGAAGAGACAGGGGCATCTGGAGCATCTGCCTTTAGCTCAGGTTGTGATCCCAGAGTCCTGGGATTAAGTTCCATATTGGGCTCCCTGCAGGGAGCCTGCTTCTGCCTTTGCCTATGTCTCTGCCTCTCTCTCTGTGTGTCTCTCATGAATAAGTAAAATTTTTTTCTTAAATAGGAAGGAAGGAAGAAAGGAAGGAAGGAAGGAAGGAAGGAAGGAAGGAAGGAAGGAAGGAAGGAAGGAAGGAAATAAAGAAAATTTGGTAGACTCCATAATGGGAGACTAGGTAGGCCCAGACCAGAAAGAGCAAGAGGCATGAGTACCATCAATATCCAGAGACTTTAGTGCCTGCTCTTGAGTACCATGGTCTCTTGTCAGCCCAGAGAGCATGTGTGAGCCCTGCCTGTGCCCCAGACCAGCCAGTGTCCATTTTAGTAGATAATGTACATCACAATCCTTATCACTGGTGTTAGTGAAAAAGTTTCCATCATAGGCAACTATCACTTTACTTAGGATCATTCAGCAGGAACGATACCTATTTCTACCCCAAGAATGGCTTTTCAGAACTTAACTGCCTTATATAAACAGCACTTTCTCCTTCTTAGGAAACCCAAGAGCTACCAGAGAAAGAGTAAGTTTGGGACACTGAGAGCAACGATCAACCTGCTAATAGTCATCCTATCCTATCCTATTCTGTGGTGGTCTGATAACATGAGGCAGCCAGCTTGAGCTCTCTTCCCAGGCAGCAACAGAGGTGAAACATACTTCCCTTTCGCTACATCCCTGCTCTCTGACTACCCCTTTGTACTCTCCTTCACTGGATTTGCTTCTTCTCCCATCACCTAAATGCTGACTCACTGAGAATTTACCTTTGGTGCTCTCTCTCTCCATTCACTATCCTGCAAAAAACAAATCCATACCCACACTGCCATCACATGTCACAAGATCTGTAAGAGACATGTGTTTAAAAGGTAACACAGAATCACAAAGGAAAGAGAGCTCATTTGCATTATACGACAATTCAGACCCTTTCCCAGATAGTAAGTGACAGGTGTTCCTAAGCAGCAGTATCACTCACAGAGATACAGTTTAATGCCACCAAAGAGACAAGGTGACGGCAGTTGCTTGACAAAAGGAGGGACCCATCTATGAATAATTGCTTGGTGACGACATTTGATATTCTATGAATATGTTCTCATTCACTTTGGGAAAATCAATATGATTATAGCTGGCTATCAGTCTTTAGAGACTTTCTGAAAACAGAGTGTGTAACTGGCTCCCTCTTCCAACGTAGTAATGTAAAAACCCACCCATCCTGAGCTGGTGCCCGAATGGTCTGGTGCCAAGTAAACAGACAAAGTGAGCGAGTCCCACGCTCCTGGCTCTGTTATCATCCCTTTGAATCAAAGCGTAATGAGCCATTTTCCAAGTCACAGGATAAATCAAACTGTATTTTTAAGAAAGGAAGGAAGGATGGAAGGACGGAAGGACGGAAGGACGGAAGGAAGGAAGGAAAGAAGGAAGGACTCTGTAGTCATTTTATAGTTACAATAATTTCTCTATATTTTCATTACTTGGAGATAACAGGGAAAACTAAAAGGGCAAGTGGATTCTCGGGTCATTAAAGTCAATGCTAGAGTCTCTTGATGCATCTGAGCTGCGTGTAATGGTCTCCGGTAATATGCACCTTGTCATGTTTTGTTGCCAAAGCTATTAGTGACTCCTCACTGTTTCTTATCAGTCTCACACTTGCTACAACAAAACTGAACTTGTTGCAGCCCTGACATTTGCAACAATATCATTAGTTGCTGAAGCCAAGACAGGGCCCAGGGCCTCAAAATCTCAGGGAAGCCATACTTGCAGGCTGAGTATAGAAAGGGGGGTGGGTAGGGTTATTACTGGGAGGCCTGCTCATGAGCTTCCCATCCTTAGTACTCTAACGCCCATGTTTCATGAGTTCTCCTCATGCCACAGCACTCCCTTTCATACATACTTACAGACTTGCATCCCTCGCACATACACACACTTTGCAAAGGGCTTAGAAGCATCTAAGAGGCTCTTCCGTCAGACAGCTGTGGTAGAAAAAGCCAACATCCGGCATAAAGCACTTCTGGATTACACAGCACATTTATTCATCTTAGAAAAGCTGCACGTGAAGTGTATGTCACATTGTCAGTGAATTCCACAGGCACCCAGCCAAGGCAGGTGCAAACTCAGCCCCAGGGTAGTGAGCTTTCCTCAGGACAGGCCCTCCAGGCCCCACTCCCTGTACACACTAATACACGAAGGCTACAATTTATCACACAAGTTCAGATTCTCAGATCAGTGTACTATAAAAACTTTAAGTGTGATTATAAAATTGCCTAAGGATGGACAAAATCCTGAGGGTGAAGATTACATAAATAAGCCAGGCAAGAAGAAACAAAATCCCACAGGAAGATGCAGATTTGCATGTTCGTGTCAGCAAGGTGCGAGGGATGACATAATAGTTATTTGAAGTCAGTGCCATTTATCCGTTAGCATTAAGGGAGTCCTTTATTTTTTAAATGTGGTTGCCAATATAGGGGAGATTTTTTTTGTTATCACCAGGCAACAATTCACTGAGACAAGAGGTATGTTACTGACACTTTCATAACTTTATTAAGTTATTAGTGACTTTTGCAATATTTTCATTCCAAGTTACATTTCATAGCTCTTAGATGAAGGTCTTATTTGATGTGTAAGTTGAGCATTTCATATCCTCCTCAACACACACTGATAGAACCCCACAGTGTCAGGGCCCCAGACAGAGATCCCACCAAGCACAGGCAATTGCTCCAGGACTGTTAGAATACTTTCAGTCTCAACTAAGAGAATATCTACCTAAATGTGGCTTTAACAGTAAGAACGTGTATTAGCTCACAAGGCAATACCTAGAGGTAGAGTGGCTGCTACACCAGTTAATGAACTGTTTGAAAACAAGATCAAAGTTGCACCTTGCCTACTTTACTGTTCTGCCATCCTCGGCACATTCTTTCATGTCCTTCAGCTCCGGCCTTCATGATCTCAAAGTAGCTGCCATACTTGTGGCCGTCGCATCCAGGTGCAACCCTGCCCAAAAGCAAAAAGGGCAGTTTGTCCTTTCCTGTCTAATTTTATCAGAGAGAAAAACCTTTTCCAGGAGCCTCTCAGCAGACTTATCTTCTGGTCATTTTGACCAGGATTAAGTCATGTGCACCTGCCCTTCTGCAAGGGATGCTGGGAAAACAGTATTGGCCATTTCCAGTTCCCACAGGGGAGACAAATGCTGGTGTCAAAGAAGTAGAATGGGGCAGACCACCATATCCTTCTTTCTGAATATTTCTCATTTGTATCTAAAAAGAAAAATCACAATAAAATATGGAAAGATAAGAGAAAAGCAAAGAAAAGAAAAAGGAAAAGAAAATCACTGGCCAAAATAGAGTTAATACATTCTTCCTTGGACTGGTTCTAAGTTACATATTCTCTGACCATTCCACTTTGGTTCTCTTCTTTTCTGGCCATCCTTCCCCCCCCAACCCCCCCCCTCCCCCCCGCAGTGGTGACTGATGTGATCTAGGATGCCTAAAGGAGAGCAGAAGTTCTGGCTTTGAAAATCGGCCTCACCCCTCACTAGCCATGTGATCAGATAAGGTTCCTAGACTCTGAGCCCCATCTAAAGAGGAGACCATATTCCCTGCCCTGCCTTATTTATCTCCAGAAGTCATTGCGGGGGCCAAATGAGGTAAGAAGCGTAAAACTGTTGTAAGCTGCCAAGCAGGGTGCATATGCAGGGAGCTGCTAAGACATCCGAGGATGCATTTGGAAACACCTACACTTCAAATGGCCTTTTTTGTCCACCACACTCAGCTCATTTTGAAAACTAAAGTTCTTAATGTAAGTCAGAGATATCCAAACATTGGCTGGAAAGAAGCCAATGTGCCCACAAGTTAAGAACAATCAAGCATCTGTACTTAAGAGTCTCTCTCGCCCCTGGCTTATACTACCCCGGACAGGCCGGGAGGGCTAATTAGTTGAATAAGAAAGATCTACAATGAAATCAGCTGTAATCAGAGAAGAGGCTAGAGAGTCAACTATTCGGACCTGGGAACCCTCTTTCCAGAAGTCTTCTCCTCCACCCAGCCCTTCTGCGTAGCCCAAGCTGCTCCCTCAGGACACTCGCACATCAAAGGCCCAGGTCCCTATGATGGCCTGAGAACTGGGCTTCCCATGGAGTAGAGTTGACTTTAACCAATATCATGAGTTCGATTCAGAAACACAGGCTGGCCCCTTGTCTTTGAGTACTGACCTACTATATTTTCAAAGTATGTATAAATATATACTATACTCCACTAGAAAGACTGGGACATGGGCCCTGACTTCTGTACTCTGGTGGGGGAATTCTATAAGCACACCCCTCAACTCTAGTCCCAATACAGCAAGTGCCAAGAAACATCCCAAGTCTTCAGATATTTAGTCTCAAAGTCAAAAGCGAATGGATGCAGGCAGGAGCATCAGGAGATGGTATTATAAAGACGGTGTCATGTTTCTAGGTGGTGATGCTGGAAGAAACAGCATAAAAAAAGGTGCAAGCTGGAGAAGTGGGATCATATTTAAGGAAAGGAAGGTAATGTAGGATATATAAACAGAAAGCAGGCAGATTATGGGGAGGCTAGGGTCACAGGCAAGGGCGTTGGGTGTTAGGCCCGTTTTCACACACCCATTCTAGCAGCTTCCTGTTTCTACCTCCCTCGCGTCCCTTGAGGATCTCAGTGTTCATTACCCCCTCCTGCCTCCCTCCCTCACCAAAACTGCTATCAGGGAAAGATCTGATAAAGATGATTTATGGTTCAGTAAGAATTGAAGACAGACTAATACTTCATTTCAAACCTTGGCTCAATTATAGAGCAAACGGCATTGTTTCCTATCAAAAGAATTCCAGGAAACAAGATGAAGAGACACCACATCCCTCCACCAACCGCAAGCCAGTGAGACTAAAGGAATATCTGAATTCCAGGCCCGCTTATGTGATTTATTTGTCATACGGGCAGGTCACATCTCCTCTCTTTGCTTCAGTATCCTTGTCTGTTGTAACAAAATCCTGTTATACCTACATCGCAGCGCTGTTGTAAGGCTCATAAAACAATGCACATAAAGACAAAACACCCCCTGGCTATAAGGATGCTCACCCCCTCCTGGGATAGCAGGCTCCTTACAGGCACCCTGGTGGCATTCCCACCACAGAGTTGACAGCTCATGGAGGGACGGGCAGGGAGCCCCCACAACCTTTAGGACATTCCCCCTCTGGCTTAACCTTTGTCCCCATCAAGGATTTCCCAAATGCACAGGTCTCTGGCCTGGGCTGGCCTAATCTAGGTCACTGGCCCTGGGGCACTTGAGGAGGGGGTTACAGGATAGATAACAGGTCTTATCCATTTCGCAGGTGCCAAGTGTGGGAGCACGTTGTCCAAGCAGGTACCAAGGAGACCTGAATCCAGATCCTGACCTGCTTTCCGGTCCCAGCTCAAATCCTGCCTACTCGTGGGAATTGGGATCATCGCTCTGCCCCTCTGAACATGATCTCTTCCCTGAGTTGGTCCTGTCCACCAGCCTCAGATGGATTTCGCAAAAGCACGCTATTATTAGTACTTGTGATTCTCTCTACAGAGAAGCCTTCGGATGCTGTTTGGAGCACAGGGTGTCCTTTGAGATCTGAAATGCTGTGTCCTTGCTGACATCTTCCCTAGTTTCCCTGGGGCAGAATTCCTTTCCACTTTATGCATTCTGCAAGTATTTAGGCACTTCCTCTGAAACAAGTCAGGGCGCCCTCTAATTAAGTGCATGTGTGTGACCCCCATGGAGGTCCTTGCTGGTCAGGCATCCTAAATGTTTCACCTTTGAATCCCCAGGACCTGGACCTGGCCCCACACATGGCACTGGCATGGGAAATATTTGGATGAATGAAAGCGTTATCAGACAGTGGTTTTAATCTGAACTTCCTTTCTACCTGTAGAACACCCCAGGCTTGGAGACAGGACACTTTTTAGATGTTTGGTAAAAGCTGGGCTTGGAGGGATGCCTGGGTGGCTCAGTGGTTGAATGTCTGGCTTTGGCTCAGGGCATGATCCTAGGGTCATGGGATCTAGTCCCACACCGGGCTCCCTAGCAAGGAGACTGCTTCTCCCTCTGCCTATGTCTCAGCCTCTCTCTCGGTATCTCTGATGAATAAATAAGTAAAATCTTTTTTTAAAAAAATCTGGGCTTGGAGCACCAGGAGGTAAACCCAAGAATATTAGGAGAAGATGAAGAAAATCAAATGCAGTGTGAGCTACTTCATATTCTGTCTTTGTCCTGAAGGCTCGAAGACAAAGATATCCTTAATACCTTTTGTTTTTCTATCTTAGAAATTGTATTCCCAAAATATTTTTAATTGAAACACTGGAATTAGAAATGAGGCCACATGGTCATATTGATGGGCCTGCTTGCAGACGTGCCAATAAATTACTTAATGGCACACACCGTTGTTGGTTCAGGCTCCATTAACCGCACAATATTCTCCCCACAAATGCCAAGAGACAGAAATGAGATACTTTCATTGTCAAGCAGAGGAATGTGAAGCAGCTTAACCAAAAATTTTGCTCAAGTTTTGGCGCCCCCTCCCTCAATGTGATCTCAAGATGAAATGTAATCCAGTACTGAAAATGGAACATTTTAACAGTGTTTGGTTCCAAAGCATGAAACATGCAAAAATGTAGTCTGAAGAATGTGGAGCCAGGCTGGCAATAAGGTCCACCAGCCATTTTTGGGTACTTTTACAGAGGAAGTATTATTGAGGGTCAGTTGAGCTGGGCAAAGTCTCAGTAATATTAACATCACTTGCTCCATTGCTTTTTGTTGTTAAGAAGAACATGGAGTAATGGTTGTAATGCACAATGTTGTCTAAAGGCATGGTTTATTAGGGAGGAGATGGTCACTGATGTGTCTCTCTATGTAATAAAGCATTTATAACCAAAAAACACCAGGGCAAACAGAATATTAAAAATGATTCTGAATGCTATCAAGAGTTAAAACAAACTGATAATCTGTGCTTCTGGTTGGGTTGCTGTTCTTTGTAATAAAATTGTCTCCTAAGAGGAATGTGTGTTGTTTGAGGTTAGGAGGACATGCCTCTAAGCTTCTGGTCAACAAATCAGAATTCTTTTCACTATGTGCAATTGCTATATTTCAAGAAATAATTTATGACACGACTACAGAGAGGCAAGGATTCCATTATTAAGCACTTATTATGTATGTCTCATTTAATCTGTTCAACAAAATTATCAGATACTATTATGTCCATTTTTCTTAATGAGTAAAATTAAGGTTTAAAGAGACTATATACCCACTTCAATGTCACACAACTAGTGAACAGAAAAACTAATTTTCTAACTCAGGTCCGACGAACTCCAAAGTCTGCCATTCCCACTTTAGGAATAAAGACACTGAGGTGGGTAGAAGTTAATAACTGGACCACAGCTGGTTATACTGAAGAGCTAAGATGCAAAACCATGTGCATCTGGCTCCAGAGCCCATCTCTTTCCCTGTGGCATGCCCACATTGCCTCTTGCATTTACCTATCCTTCCTAAGACCTTTGAAGCAAGTGGGGTCAAGCGGGCAGCCCCCAGCTTTCTTTAAAGTTTCAGCCTCTTTGGGTGTTGAATGCCCCACAGGCAGTCCAGTGGTGTCCTAAGCTGCTTGCAGAAGGGAGCCTCCATCATCCCCACAGAGCCACACAGTTGTGCTTCTGCTGGGGTCAGAGGTCTTGCTGCCTCCACGATATTAGAGAGACAGCCTGAGTAAATCTGCAAAGCCATGGGACTCTTATCAGAGGCACTGATGTTCCTAAGTCCATGATTTACCCTGAGAGAGTCCTTGACCCCCTCGCATGTATTTAATGAATATGTTTTGGCAGCTTACTCTGGCCAATACCAAAACAGGCTTTAGAGACGTAAAAAAAGGTTGGATGTGGGCCCTTCCCTTAAGTGTAAAAATAACAGGCAACGTTTGTGGAGCATTTAGTATGTGCCAGAGGCCCTCTGAGTACAGCTGCACATGCATTACACCCCTGAATCCTCATACCCCCCATGATTGGTATATCTAATGGTCCCATTTTATAGGTAAGGACATTGAGGCACAGACAACTGAAGTCTAACCTCCTCACAGACAAGTAGATAAACTTCACTGATCCAGTGTATTAAGTGCCAAGCCTGAGGTCATGCAGGATGATGTGTGCTCTTAGCCCAGCCTGGGAGTGAAAAGGCTTCCCAGAGATCAAAGAATGAGTTAGAGTTAGCCCATCAATAGGTGAGGAAGAGCATTTGACATAGAAGAGACAGTGTGTCTGACAGGGAAGACAAGGTACCTGCAGGTCCTGGAAAAGTCTCCAATGCCAGGGCCTGACATCTTTTTCAAATAGTCAGAACCATAGACTTCTCAAAGTCATGAACATAATCTAGACTGCGGCAAATCAAAAGTAGGAAAACTTGGTTAATGTCACATTTTTCCACAATATTGCTTGTGAAAGAAAATGTAGCTTATTTCTTCTTCCTTCAACTCAAGATTAATTCTGGAATGTCTTGTTTTACCTACAGCTTTGATGATAAAAGGTACTGGGGAAAGTAATATTTTTGTCTCCCAGAATATCCTCCACTATAAGCTTTTCAAGAAATGCTAGACCCACCAGCTCCATTCTGGGCAGGCATGTCAAGGGGCACACAGTTGCCCTTACCTTGATTCCTCTCCAGCCCCTGCCTCCAAAAACAGGCGCTCAGAAGGGTGTGGAACCACTGTTTACTGCTCAAGCAATGAACCCTTAGCTTCCTCCCAAAAGAGGGCCCAATAAAGTTTTATTACAAGATCATACGTATTTCATATTTAAAAACACAGATGATTCACAAAAGCATATTCATTAAAAGTCCAGAGTAAAAAAGTCACATCTTGATCTTTGTAATCCAAGTACTACAAGGCATTTAAAAACCAGCACTATTGCAGTATATTTGCAATAGCCAAGATAGGGTAACAGTCTAAATGTCCATCAACAGATGAATGGATAAAGAAAATGTGGCATATGTGTGTGTGTGTATACACAATAGAATATTATTCAGCCATACCGAAGAAGAAAATCCTGCTATTTGCAACAACATGGAAGGGAATGGAGGGCATTATAATGAGATAAGTCAGACAAAGACAAATACTGTAGAATCCCATTTAAATCTGGAATCTCAAAAAAAAAAATCTGAATTCATAGAGACACAGATTAGTGATTGCCAGGGATGGGGCATGGGAGAGGATAGGTGAAATGGGTGAAGGTGGTCAAAAATTATAAATTTTCAGTTACAAGAGATAAATTCTGGTGATGTAATGTACAGCATGGGGATTATAATTGACAATAATGTATATTTGAAAGTTGCTGAGACTAAGTCTTAAAAGTCTAACTACACAAGATGATCGATGTTAAAGTTACATTGTACTGAGCAAATGCAATGTATACATATATTAAGGACATATATTAAGTAGGGGTGCATGGGTGGCTCAGTCAGTTGAGCCTTGGACTCTTAATTTTGGCTCAGGTCATGATGTTGATTTGTGGGATTGAGCTCCAGGTCCCACTCCACACTCAGCAGAGAGTCTGCTTGAGATTATCTCCTTCTCCCTCTGCCCCTCCCCCCACTCATTCTCTCTCTCTCTCTCTCTCTAAAATAAATAATAAATAAAAACTTTACAAATATATATACATATATTAAGTCACGTTGTGCACTTAACACTAACACCATGTTGTATGTCAATTATAGCTTGACAAAACTGGAAAAAAAATTCAGAAGAAGGAACCCAGCAGTGAGAGGTAATAACCACACCTAATGAATACCATGAAAGGGATTAAGCCATCCCTCCAGAGCTCAGTGGTGTCGCCAGCCCTGGTTCCCTCCTACACTCATGTTCCCACATTTCCTACCTTTGATTTGCTACAGCCCAGATCATGCTGATGACTTTGAGGAGTCCCTGGTTCTAATCATCTGAAGAGGATTTTAGACCCTGGCCACAAGCCCCATGACATAAAAGGCCTGCAGTTCTTCCCTCTCTGGCTTCCTCTTTGGCCCTCTCTATGCTTCAGGCACACAATTCTGATCATCCTTGAGAATGTCCAGGTGGACTTCCACCACTTCCCTAGCACAGTGGCCAGTTGTGGAAATAGTGAAGACTCTGTTTTTTGCCCCCAAATAGAGACAAAAGTATCAGGGAACAGAAAAGATGAGGGCTAGTTAGAGGCCTCCCAAAGGGACATCTCTAACCCTTCACCTCTGGCCACCTCTAAGAACCCACTTCGTCCTCATCTCCCAAATGTGAGGCCAGTGGGGTAAGAGGGTGGCTGAACGTGAGGAAATGGGTGCGGGAAGAGAGTAAATCCTAAAAACTTAATGTTGTCACAAATTGAATCTGGAAGATCCTTTTACTGAGCAAATCCAAAATGTAAATGGTGGCTGAATTAAGATTAAAAAATAAAATATTTCTAAGTCCCACTTCTTTGATTCCTCAAAGACTTTATTTGGGAAAACGAAGACAGGAAGTCAAATGGTTTTCAGAGCCTCCCCCTGCCTGCACACACGTCCTCCCCCCCTCCAATTCCTTTCGTATTTTCACTCAGTAAGTACCAGCTGAGCACCAGTCCGTGTCCCTGGAGCGCCAAGGTAAGCATGACCCTGCTCTCCACCACCAGCAAGACCTCAGCCATCTTGTATTTATCTGCTCTTGAGGCCGATACTAGAACCAGGCCCCGCAGAAGCATGTGCAGAAACCCCAGCCACCTCCCTGGTTGGGCCTTCTTCCTCCTCCACTTACTCGTCCTCTAGAAGGAGATGTTAGAAGTAACAACCTCAGAGGGAAGGACAATGAAAAAGTTTGCTCATTCACTGAGTCAGAGATGCACGTCTTTGGGTGTCTTACCTTCATTCCCAATGAGCATCCCCACCCCCCACCCCCTGATCCTTTACCATGTGGCTCTTCTCAGCCTCCCCACTGAGAATTGCTTCTTCTTAATAAGTTATTTCTTCCTTAAATAAGATGTGAAAACAGTTGCCTTCAAAAGTCCCCCTCATGATTGAATAATGCCTGTGACTGTGGTCTCTTAAGTATTTTTACTTCAAACTGTTCTAAGAATGTCCTAGTGGGACTATTTCATAATAAATAACTGCCTTTGGAAAACATAATGTACGAGGCTGTATCATTTTCTAAGCACATAAGGAAGATCTTTGGAGGCCTGCAGCTCCGCTGAGCCTCCAATCTCAATCTTTTCCTACCTGGTAGGGATTTCTGAAAAGTGAAAATAAAACAGTGCTTCCTCAGGCCTCAGAGTTGGGTTTTGTTGTTTTTTGTTTTTTTTTTAACCACAAAGACAACCTCAGCTGCAATTCATATTGTCTGCTCCCATGAACACTTCGAAAATGGCTGAGGCAGACAAAATTCTTCAGAATCCAGGCCCCCCTGAATCTTGGAGGGGAGAGAGGGGGGAAAGGGATTTCTTTCTCCTTTTATAACCTCAAGACAATTGAACGCTGCCAGTGAAATTCTTGCGAGCCAGTCCCAGAGTTTGACCTCAGGCTGTTACAGAAACAATGTTTTCCATGAGGAGCTCTTGGTTAAGAAATTTCCTCTCACCCCAAGAGGCCAACAAAGCGTGGCCTAGACACCCTCAGCCCCAACTCAAATGGTCTAGGCTGGGCCATCCAAGCTGGCAAGGACTATAATTTCCAAGTAGCTCTGCACGCTTTGTGCAGTTGTCATTTTACAGCTGGGGGGATTTTATTTTTAATTTTAATAAAAAATGATGCTTGGGTGAGACTATGTTGAAATTCCCTTTGGAGCATCCAGACAAGTTGCAGGGAAGGGACAGCTCTGAGGCAGCCAGAGACGTGTGTGAGGGAGCTCTCTTTGCGAGGGGGAGAAGGAAGATGTGCCTTGCTGTCTAACAAAGAACTCCAAGATAGGTTTGTCTACCCACCCTCTGTAGAATTTTCTCCCAACAAGCTGAATCGCTGGCTGGAAATGACTGTTCCATCCCTAAGGAAGAACCAAGGGAGTGAACTAATGCTGGGGTGTTTTCAGGAATAGCTGGGGAGAGAGAGTAGGAAGGGAGAAAGGAAGAGAAAAAAAAAACAAAAACAAAAAGCCATACTCCAAGTACCTGGTTATAGATGTACACCTATAAATAAAATGTTCTGCTTCTGCCTCAAAACACCCAAATTATTTGCTAAATCTGCATTCGCTGAAGAGCTGCGTATTAAATTATCAAACAAGAGAAACATCCGTCTACTTATGAGGCTTTTCATTAAGAAGCATTCTATAACCGCACAATGTAATATCCTGATGAATCCGCAGCAAATAAATAACGCGTGCTATTTCCAGAAGCGATCGCTGGGTCTCTTCCTTCCTTTCTGGTGAGGTGGGCTGTGCAACTGAGAGTCTGTCCTCTTCTTGCCTGCACCTTGCCAACCACAACTCAGACAGGTGCCATTACCTTCTCTTTGAGCCCTTCTACCTCTTTTTGAAATATAGAGCCCTCATTGCTCACCTGCTGAGTCGCATAGCCCTGCTGCACTGTGAAGCCCTCAGCACCTGCACCTGTGTCTCCTCAGGTGTTTATTATGCTACAGATGAAGTATCCGACTCAGCTGGGTCATCCTGTCTGTCCGGGATGTCCATGCAGCCTCCAGCCCTATGGTTTTAGGCTCACTGGGGGCCAAAGCTTAACAGCTGCTTCCCTACACCCCCACCTAACCCCCCCACCTCTGGTTTTGCTAGAGTGGATCCCCCATAAAAACTTCCTGGAGGAGCCCATCCTTAGTTCATGCCTTATTGCTTATCCTCTTACAATGGATCCTGCTTTCCCAGAAAGCGGTCACACAGGCCAAAAAAGTAGAGATGTGGGTGCACTTGATTGCACTTTATTGGGCCAATTTTAGGTCAGGAAGGGAAAAGCTTTTCTTCTCTTTGGCAGAACTGAAACACATACTTAATGAGAAGGAGCAGTGGGGAGAAAGCTGGGACGATCTTATCTGAGTTTTTGTGCCTTTTCCTACCTTAGAACCAGTTAAGGAAAAACCTGGAGATTGATCCACGGATGATAATAGCAGCCCATTCATTCAAAACCACGAAGTTTACCCAAAAGAGGTAAATAATTTGAGAACAGTCTGGAAGGTCCTATTCAAACAGCCTTTGTTTCGTGAACCCGGTAAGATGCCAGGCCCTTCCTTTCTGCCTCTCTTCTCTGATAAGGCTGGCTAGCCCTTACAAAGCAAAAACTCATTTTGTCAAAGCAGCCTGGAATGATTTTTTTTCCCTTTCTTTGTTACATGTGTGGGCTTTTCAGCCCTGGGATCTTTTAATCCACTATAACTCATTTAAAATAGATGAGAATGTTCTATCACCCAATCTAAATGCCTTTGGGAACAGAAGGGAGCTGTCACACTTGCAAACTGTATGGGGAATATGGAAGGCCATCCTGCAGGGTTTGTATGGCATGCTAAGGCTGGAAGGAGGTGCATGCACACGGAGTTTCCCCTGCTGAGAGGAGTGAGCGGCTGTAGATGTTCCGGGGCGGGGGGCAGGCAGGGCCAGCCTCATCTATTACGGGAGCCCTCCACACATCCTTGTTAGTGGAATCATGGTAAAATCCAAATGCTCTTATCTCAGAATCTTCCTTGTTGAGCCATGAAACTGTTTGCTTTGTGGTCTTATTTATCACTGGTGTCATGTGTTTACTACTTGCTTATTTTGTTAAGCTTATGACCCTGTCTGGCACCACCAACTTCCCCAAGTGTTCATCTGGATTCTTCCTCTGCATTTAGAATGCACACATTTCCTAGTCCTTCCCTATTCACCAGCTCTTTGATATATGACCTTTTTCCAGAAGAACTGTCTCCTGGTGTTTGACTACTTGCCTGGCTTTACCTCATTTCTTGGCCCTGTACTGAATGTGATATGCATCTCAACTGCCTATCTGGATTTTGATCCCAAGATTCACATACACACATTTTTTTTGAGTACCTACTATGTACCAGTTAGTGGTGGTTCTGTGGAGAACAACAACAAAAAAAAAAACTGTATTTCCCATCTTTAGAAATCTTAAAATTCAGCAATTAAGATAGATATTAATCCTACCCTGAAGAAAGATATAATTATAAATTATAATGACTACCATGAAAAGAGCAAAGTGTTCTGACGTAGACTAACTAGACTTTCTGAGAAAGTGACATTTAAGCTAAAACCTGGAGGATTAGTAGGAGTCAAACAGCTTTCCAGGCAAGGAAAACAACACGACCAAAGAAAGATCTTCTGGCAGGAAAGAGCTTGGCAAATTCAAAGAAATTAAAGTAAGTTAATACGCCGGGAGACTAGTGGAAAAAAGGGGAAAGTGAAATAAGGTTGTAGAATTAGGAAGGGAAAACCAATGGAAGGGATTTGTTGAGCAGCTGGCGTTCTGGTCTAAGACAAGAGAAGCCATTGCAAGATTTTAGGCAGCAGAGTGACTGTGATCCCATTTATATTATTCAAAGGTCAAGTGTGAGACCTGAAGCAAGGAGACCAGTAAGAGAATAATGTCACCAACTGTGAGAAGACTGGCTTTTACCCTCTGGGAATCCACATGGTTTGGTCTGCTCCCACGTGACTCTTCAATCCTCAACCACAGTCTTGAATGGGTTCTTCTTGCTCTGACCTAGTATCCCCTCCCACTTTACCTAGGTCTTCTGGGAGCTCAAACATCACTGTGGCTTGCCCTCCTTCAACAGAAAACCAACCAGAGAAGAGATCAAGACAAACTCATAGCATGTAAGGAAGGAATGACCTTATTTTCAACAATTTGTAAGAAAGACCCTATGGGTCAGTCATTTGTGTCGTTTTGATCTCATCTCCCCACCCTCAATATAGGGGAAGGACCCGGCACTGTACCAGGAATTAGAAGAGCAAATATATGGCCTTATTTCAGAGATTTTCCAGACCGTAGAGGTGACAAAAACTTGATTGGAAGGTAGGATGAACTATTAAAAAAAAAAAAAAAAAGGCAACTGGACTGACTTTTGATAAAAACATAGCAGCATGTTTCTGATTCAGGTATCAGGTTGAAGGATACAAGCTTAAATCTCTGAGAGGTCAAATCCAGGCTTTGATCCAAGAAAACAAATCCTTAAATAGAGCAGAAAAACCAAATGTCCTGAACTTCAGCACACTTCCAAGAGATAATCTTAGGTACAAGTTCTGTCACAAATATTACTGACTCCTCGCAGAGACCAGGAGGTCCTTGGGGTCAGGAGTGGTGAGAAGGAAACATTTATTTATTACAACCCAGGTTTATGGAGGGGAAATTTAGTGGAAATCTTTTTCCATGGTCAGGAAATTGAATAGTGTTGGAATCAGAGTCAGAAAGCAAAGGTTTTTGAATAAAAGCCAGAGTCGTCTTGCAAGAAGCCCCAGGGCCCATTGGTAGTAAATATTGATAGAAGCTCACAGTGCATGTTGCTGAATTGTGTGGACGGCATTTTACTGTCTCCATATCCCCTCTGTGTTCTGGGGGAAAGGACAGAGGGGCTGACTAATAAAATATGTTGTGCATGTGCGTGTCAGTGTACGTGTGTACATGCTTGATTTCTCTACAAGAAGGGCAATGATATGCTTCAAAGCACAGAAAAGATATTTCAGAGTGACATCTCTTCCAAAATCCTGCAATAGCTGCCTTAGATTCATTTTTTTTTCAGGCTGAAAGCAAATAAATAACATTGGTTTAATTCATTTTACAATCTGGATTGCAAAGCCAGTTGAGTGTCTGGTTGGCTGGCAGTGGGGTGAATTGCTTACTCAGAGTAAGTTCCTCTTTTATTATCACTTTAGACAAAGCTACAGGTAAGGGAAGAAAGAGACATGTTTATCTTCATGTTACCAACTCCTCTGATGCTTTTGTGACATGTTACATATTGATTCCAAATCTGAATTTTTCTTGACTTCAGCAGGAAATTGAAAGGAAAATTTTGAGGTTTCTGTAGATGCTATGTTTAACAATGATACCAGTAAAGCATCATAAAATAAAAGCCCATTGTTCCCATCCTGAACCTTGGAGAAGCAAAAACCAGCATGGAAAGGGGAAGAAAGAGCAAGCAGCATAGCTCAAGCTGATGCATGGCCTTGGTCGGAGAGTCAGTGGCATTTACTAAAAAACAAAGAGAATTAATCATAAGACAGAATGTGGAACTGGAAAAATATTCCAGCTCATGCTAGACAAGGACTTCATACCTCAGCTTTATTATTGTTTCGTGATGTGGTGTCTTCCCATAAGTCAGACATACCCATTGTAGCCACAAAAAAATGCCTCGTAACACAAATCATTTTTGATTTATCCACATGGTTATCACCACATTAACTCAGAAAATTCTGAACAGTGTATTTATAAAGTTATATGAAATATAGGGTTCGACAGTTGAAGTTACATCCAGGAAAGTGATCACCCTGTCTCGTTATTCTTGGTCTAGATGGCTCTGTCAGGTACCACATCAAAGGGAAACACCAACTCATGAAAGAGATTCAGAACTCACTAAATGTCTCCGTTGAAGGAGCTATTTCCAATTAAAAATAATAATAATAATAGTTTCCCAGTTAGATAGGGCTTATCCTTCTTTCCCCAAAGTTGGGATAGCAGAAAGTATGAATTGGAAACAGCACTGATATGGCCTCTGTGGACAGCCTAGCTCTCTGGTGTTGAGTAGCTGGGTGACCTTGGGCATGTCACCTACAAGTGGGAAGTGGTGGTCATAGATCAAGCAAGCAGACTGAATACGCCCTCTATCACATAAATGAGTAAACCGCAAAAGTCCCTGCAATCATGTCTGGCATGTAGTAAGCACTCAGTAACCATCAAATATCTTCTTGCTCTTATTCTTACTAGTATCATCAGTTGTGTGGCTGTAGGCAAATAACTGAGCCTCCCTTGACCTTCAGCTTTACTTACATAGAAACCGAGCTAAAGAGTCATTAAAAATATGAAATGAGATAACATTTATGAGAGGGCCAGGCACAACGCTAAGCAAATAGTAGGTGTTCAGTAAATAAATGTTTTCCTTCTCCCTCAAAGTTGTATGGGTTTATGACTAGGCAAAAACAAACAAAAAACAAACAAACAAACAAACAAACAGACTTTCTCCTTTCCATAGCAAGATCTTTGGGGGAAGAAAAATGGGTTATAACACCCAGCTCTCTCTAAACTTGTGATTATTCATCAGGAAAAAAAAATCCTTCTTTAAATGAACCAACCAAATTTTAAGAAGCAGAAAAATCTCAGAACTACCCTCTTAGCAAATTTTTAAATTGTGGTAAAAAAAAAATTCCTAACATGAAAAGCACCATCATCATCACTTTCCACTTTCAAGTGTACAGCTTATCCAGTCCCATGGCTGTGTAGTCAATCTCCAGAACGTTAGCCCCTTGCAAAACTGAACTTCTATACCCATTCAACCATAACTCCTCATTCTCCCCTTCCCCTGTTCCACTTTCTGTCTCTATGACTCCTACTACACTAGGTAGCTCATCTAAGTGGAATCGTACACTATTTGTCTTTTGTGACTGACTAATTTCACTCAAAGCTCATCCATGTTGTCGCACATGTCTGACTCTCCTTCCTATTTAAAGCTGAATGCTATCCCATTATAGGGATACACCACACTTTGTTTAACCATGCATCCATGGATTCTCTTAGTAGCTTTATCCAAAATCTTTTTTAAAGGTAAAATGTCCAAGTAACAAAATTATATCACTTTCTCTGCCCCACCGCCAAGCTCAATTTAGCAAACCTGGTTTGCTAAAAGGAATCAATCTCCCAGAGAAAAGAGTTCATTAGTGTCCCCTTTCCCATTCTCATGTATGCGGATCATCATATTGGCAACGTGTTTCCCTCAAACCTCAGCAGGCTCTTCCTCCCTAGCTTAACCCAGGCAAACCAAAATAACAGAAATAAGAAAATTCTTGATTCTTTTTCTTCATCCACCAGATAAATACTACTGTGCTTCACTCTGGTCTTATCTCTGCTTGTCTCCTACCTGACTTGTTGTTTGGAATCACTTTTTGGCAGGATGAGGGTAGGAAGGATGCAATAATAGTTGTTCCAAAAAGACTTTACCCAAGGAGAAGAGAGGACACGCGGAGACTGGGAGGTGTGGACACTCAGGATCACATTCATCTCAGATCCACATGCTCTGTTGTCCATCTGGCTGGGATTTCTTTGGACTGTGGTCTAATAAATCTTGGCCATCATTCATGATTGCCTTCACATTGCACTGAGGAAAAAGAAAATAAACTCCCACACTACTAGTTTGTTCTTTAGAATATTTAAATCCTGTACACCAAAATGGTCTGCTCAGCAGGAAGGGAAGCATAGAACTGAAAGGGACAAAAAGTCTGGCTCTGCCTCATCTTTCCAATACCTGTGTGTTACCAGTGGCCACGATGACTCTTATTCAGACACATGAGTCCAAACTATATTCTGACTGAATTTCCAATTTCTTAGCTTACTAAAATTGATGATGAGGCTTTTATTTAAATTTTCAGTGGGCTGAACCTTCCTTTTTCTAATTAAAGTACAACATGGCATCATCCTACCCTTCAGGCTGTGAGATCCCTTGAAAGTATGGTGCCTCATCCCTGTCAGGTTGTAAGCAGCAAGACGCTGTTTCTCGTGTATCTCACTGACTCCCACAACCTGGTGCTAAGTCTGGGACATGGTGGGGCTTGCTCAGTCTTGGTTCCCCCCACCCTTCTTGCTCCTTGGAGCACCTTTCCATTATTATAGCTCCTCTATGGTTGCTATTCATACTGTGCTCTGTTTGACCCCCTAATGATCAGCACAAAAATCCTTAGCATGGATGGGTCGATATGCTTGTCTCCAGGCTACCAAAGAGCTGATGGACTACGCTATCAGTCTTACAGGAGAGAGGTGGTACTGGTGGAGAAAATAAGCCAGGGAGGTCTGGGACAGTGAAGTCAGTCTGGAGATTGACACAGAGAGACCCCAGAGCAGTGCTCTTCCGATATGGTAGCCATCAGCCATGTGTGGCTATTTACATTTAATGTGAAATTTGTTGAAGTTGAATAAAATTTCAAATTCTGTTCCTCTTCTATTGCTTAGGAGCCATGTGCAGCTAGCTAGTGGCTATGATGATATCAGATAGCATGAGTACACAGCACTGCCATCACTGCAGAAAGTTCTATTGGACACACTGCTCTAGAGACTTCCAGGTGAAGGTCTAGTTAGGAACTCTTGAGACAGCAGTGAGTATATATTATCAATATGATGACAATGTAGCCTATTGTCCAAACAGGAATGCTTTTGAGAGAGAAAAGAGGCATTAATATTTTCCTGAGACTACAAAGAGAGAAAAGGAACATGATGAAAAATGATGCCGGGATGTCATAGGGTCCTCCAGAGAAATAAAACCAACAGGATACATATAGGTATACAAGAGGAAGGTTATTGTAAAAATTGTGATTACGAAAGCTAAAAAGTCCTAAGGTATGCCATCTGCAAGCTGGAGAACCAGGTAAGGCAGTGGTACAAGTCACTCCAACTCTCAAGATCTGAGATGGGGGACCAGTGATGTAAGTCCTAGTCTGAGTCAAAGCCCAAGAACAAGAGCACCAATGTCTGAAGGCAGAAGATGGATGTCTGAGCTGAAACAGAATTCTTGCTTCCTCTACCTTTTTGTTCTATTCTGACCTTCAACAGATTGGATGATACCCACCCATATTGGTGAGAATGATCTTTACTCAGCCTACTGGTTTAAATACTAATCTCTTCCAGAGTCTGCTGACATACCCAGAAATAATGCTCTACTGGCTATCTGGGCAGCACCAACCCCATCAAGTTGACATATACGAGTAACCATTGCAGGATTATGGGCAAACTTGGAAGCACTGTCACCCTGATCATCACGTTCTTGGAGGTGCCATTTAGGTAGATCACAATTGCAATTCAAACAGTGCCCCCTGGAGCTGTGTGTATCTATTACTTTTACAGACAAAACTAGAACTGGAATTTCTTTCTAAAAGGACTATCACCTAAAAATATAACATTTTTCCTGAAACAGGCCTATTTCTAGTGTGAGCTAAAGCCACTCACTCTTTCTTGGTGCTAGACTATTCCTTTCCGGAGAGTCCCAGACCACATGTAGATCTGTGTTTTCTCAGGCCTGAATGAGACTTGTCTCATCCAGAGTGAGCCGCCAAGTGCTAGGAAATAGGATTGTTTTTCAGCAGTTTCTCTGATGTGAGACTTTGCTATTAACACAATTGATTTAAAATCACTTTATCTGCCGTAGGCTACACACCATTATATCAAATAGTGCTGCTGGAGGGGAAAGAGGAGGTATGGAAGACCTACGGATCTCTGAAGGTACCTAGGTGGGAGAATCACTTTTTTGTTTCATTGTGTTTTATGGGGAACCTAAGAGCACTGCAAAATCTTCATTTTCAAAGTATTACCAAATAATGTATCAAACAGACAACACTGAAACCTGTCTAAAGTCAAAGGAAAATCAAAGAGCCCCATTCTAGCTTTGAATTTTTCACATACCCTCCTTTCCTGGAATGATATGCCGAG
The DNA here is from genome assembly GCF_003254725.2 of Canis lupus dingo. Classification (NCBI taxonomy): domain Eukaryota; kingdom Metazoa; phylum Chordata; class Mammalia; order Carnivora; family Canidae; genus Canis; species Canis lupus. Next base: position 83,031,559 of record NC_064243.1, read on the forward strand.
CTCCAGTCTGAGTCCCATTTGGGGACAGACGTGAACACAAATGCTGTCCTTCTCCTTGCCCGGAGTGAGGAGTCAGCCCAATTGGATGGAATCTTCCTTCTCCCAGGGTTATCAGAGAGCACTGAGTGTTGATGCTAACTTTTTGGTACATCGCTCCTAACAGCCATACAGACTCCAAGATACACCATGGCCGTGGGATTAACCCTGGAAAACAGTAAAGGAGATAATCTAGCTGCTCTGAGCCTCCCTGCTTTGGGTTGGTAGATTTGGGTGGTAGGAACTCAGCATCAGCATGGGTCCAGAGATCCCACTATCTAGCCTAGCCTCCCTGGGCTGGTCCTGCTTCCAGTGTGCTAAAACATTACCAAGGAGTCATTTATTCTCAATGATTGGCTGCCTCCATCTATACCATAGAGGCCACAAAAGTTCAAACCCATCCAACTCAAGGAGTATAATTCCAACCCCTTGTTAGGCCACTACTTGGTACAAAAAAACAAACAAACAAACAAACAAACAACAAAAAAAAACCCTGGTACCTACAGTTTATCAAGCACCTCTTTTGGGTGCTGGGGATATAGCTGTGAGTGAGCTAGGATCCTATCATCATAGACCTTATACTCTAAATGGAAGAGGAAGATAATGAACAATTGAATAAAGATGGTTTCATCTTCTCATTTCAGATGGTGCACTGATCCACTACAGAGAAGAGAGGCAGTGTGATGGTGAGTAACTACAGTAAGCTGGGGTAACTGCAAATGGTGCTGTCAGTGGAAGCTTCTGGAAGAGACACCACTGCACTTGTGACCTGAAGGTTGAGAAGGAATCAACCAGGCAATGGAGAAACAATGAACTTGAGGTCTTAAAGGGGAAAGAGCTCTGTATTTTTAAGAACTACCTGGAAGAAGGGCAGAGGACCTGAGCCTTGGGAGCAAGAGGAAGAAGTAAGAGAAGACAAGCAGAGCCAAAGTAACCATGCAAGGTCTTGCAGGCAAGGAAAAGCATTTGACTTTAAGCAGATGGAAAGACACTCAAGGATTTTAAGAAAATAGCATGATCTAATTTATACGCTTAAACATTGCTCTGGAAGCAGTGTGCAAATGGATTAGCACAATGGTTCCCAAAGTGGGGTTTCCAGGACCAGCAGCAGCAGTACTACCTGGAAACTAGTTAGAAATGCAAATTCTTGGGCCCCATCCCAGAACTCCCAAATCAGGAACCCTAGGAGTGGGGCCCAGCAATCCATTCTAACAAGCTTTCTAGGGAGCTGTGATGCATGCTCATCTTTGAAGACCACTGGATTAGAGTTAGATAACATGGATGAACAGGAAAGGAGTATAGTTCTCCCTCGGTTCTGTCAATGTGTACTAGGAGGCTTTGAATGTAGGGCTGCGAGTCAGCTGGTCTTTACAACTATTCCCAAGCACTGGGAAAGATGAAGTGATACCTATGGAAGTCCTGCAAGAATGTTTTCTCTCCCGCCAATGGAATGGACTTTGTAGATTTCTTTTTTTTTTTTATCTATTTTTAAAAGATTTTATTTATTAATTTATGAGAGACAGAGAGAGATAGAGAGAGTAAGGCAGAGACACAGACAGAGGGAGAAGCAGGCTCCATGCAGAGAGCCTGACATGGGACTCGATCCCGGGACTCCAGGATCACGTCCTGGGACAAAGGCAGGCGCTAAATTGCTGAGCCACCCAAGGATCCCTACTTTGTAGATTTCTTAAAAGGACCCAAAGTCTAAAATTATAAAAATTAAAACAACAACCATAAAGAAAGAGGTCCTGTGACTTGACCGAGGTCATATAACAAGTTAGGTGAGCTTTTTGAGTCAGTATCAAGTCTATATCCCTCTCAAATGGCCCAAGGGGTCCAGCCCAGCATGGAAGATACAATGTTCCTCTTTGAACAATTTGTCCTTGGAAAGTGAGACTATCTTTAGAAATTCTTACATCCTCCTGGGACCAAACAATGTGTAACTGATTTGAAAATGCTTACATTTTAGAAACAACAGCAAAATAGAAGCATTCATTATGCCCCTCAGCAGCGAAGACTCACCCTGTCTTGCCACGCTAGCAATTGATATTTTATTTGTGAGGAGGCATTCTTTCTTCTGTTGCCAGCCGATATTATTTGTGGCCTAATACTTTATTCACAAAATAACCCCACTTATTTGTGTTTCAGATATATCTTTCCCAAGAGACTCAATATATTTAAGGATAACACTGCAAATGCCCAGTAGGACAGTGCAATTTGCAACTTAATAGAAAAAAGTACATAAACAATATAGCAGGGTTTCCGTATGAAGAACAAAAGAATTTACTCCAAATGCGTTGGCCCTGAGACACAGGAGAGAGGAACAGGGCACAGCTGCTCACATGGTCTACAAGGGTAATTTCCCAGCAAGAGCTAAGAGCCAGGTCATAACCCATGAGCAGCACTGGTGAAAGACAAGTAATAACTGACAATAATAACATGTCCTGTTTCCCCAATCTGATTTGTCTGCCAGGCAGGCCATCTGATGACCATTTTGTATGGAAAATAAAAAGAACACAGACCAAAAAGGAAAAACACACACACATACAACTCAAAATACAAGGCAAAGGGGAAAAAAAATCAAACATTAATGCAGACCCACAGAACTGAAATAAATTGCTCCACACTTTTAAGGTATAATTAGCATCATATATCTTTTGTTTTTCCCAAATGAATTTGTTTGGATCCCCCAGTGCCAAATTAGTAGAATATCTGGTATCCTCCTTTTGCCACCCTTTTTAAAACATCCCAGAGACCTGACAGAGATGTGAGGTGGCTCTAACCCCCTTATCTGAAAAAGAAATAGACACCCTAAGTCTGATGGGAACCCCCTTATCTGAAGAAGAAAGAGACACCCTAAGTCTGATGGGTCCATAGCTACCTCTGCTTTTTGCTGTCACCCTAGCCTGCTGCTGATTCAAGTCCCTACAGAGATCACCTGGACCTGCATGGGAAGGCAATCCTGCTCCCTCAGGAGTACTTTTGACCCAAAATCTTGTGAGTTCCCAGAATCCTAGCTTGGAGTGCTCAGCTATTCCCTGTGCAGTCGTCCCAGCAAGGACCAGCCGCCCTTCTCAGCACTGTCACAGTGGGTCAAGCTTTAGCTTACTGAGGACAAAGAGCTACTATGTCCTTTCCTTCCCCGGGATCCACTACGTCTCTCCTCGCTCAAATTAGGCAGCTTTTCTCCTCAAACCCAGAAATGTACAAGGCCTCAGATACGTAAACACTGTGTGTCCCTACAAATAGCTACTCTCCCCAACATGGGTTAGTAATACTAACTTGCTCCATAAATTTGGTGCAAATGAGGCAGAAAAGACAATTGAAAATTAACATACTTATTGAAATGTGCTAGGCATTCAGCAGATAACTGCTTGTGCTTTCCCACACATTCATACCATTTATTTGAAGCTTCCCAACAACGTCGTAAGGTGTATTTTATTATGTTTATTTTGTAGATGAGAGACCTAAGGTTCAAAGAGATTGGAAAAAGTCAGTAGCAAATATCAAACTGTGAGGCCAGAATTTGAATTCTCAACTTTAAAGAAGACAAGAAAGAGCTCAGTTTCCTACCTTCTAAAATGGGAGTCTCATACTAATTCAAAAGGGAAAAACTGGGGGAGTACCGATTGGAGGGAATATTGAGTGTAGATTTGCCCCTTCTAGAATCTCTGGAGAGCACACAGGCCCTGTCTGTAACCTCCCAGAGAGGACAGGCAGGAGATGGACATCAGGTTAACCACCCAATTCTGGGTAATAATCACAGGGTTAAAGAGTAGAAACACAACCAGAAGGGAAGGATACACTTGCACTAAGAAACAGGCTTCTGGGAGGAAGAGAAAGAGCATTCAAAGACCTACAAGAATTTACTCTGACTTGAGACTCCTTCATGATATGATCCCACGAAGCTAAAAACAGAAATCTCCCCTAGTACCAGAGCAACTGTCCATCCTGGAAAATAAACAGTGCTCTGCTCTCCAGGATTTTGCCTTCCCTCACTCACAATGCCTGGCCCTACATCCTAACGCAGCTGCTAGAATTCGAAAAACAGAAATGGCGGTAGTAGAAGTCCTTAAGGCAACGCTCGGAGTCCTGATTTCCTTTGCTTTTCAAAACTCACTTCATGTTTCATTTGATCCAATGTGCTACCTCATCTTGGAAAAGAGGAAACTAAGATAGAGAGAAGCCGAGTGACTGGTCCAAGTGCCTGGGTAGTGATGGGTGTCAGCACTGGAACTCAGCTTCATATTCCTGTTGGACAGATGGAAAAGAGGAGGCTAATTCCTCTCACCACATTTTGTTTTGTCCTCTCGTCCTTGATATGTGTGTCTCTCTCTCTACCTCTCTCATACACACACACACACACACACACACACAGTGCAAACACACACATACCATTATGTAGATGCTTAAAGCAATGGTTCTACAGAGAAATACGAGCTTCTGGGTGTAGATCAAGGTGGGGACTGTCTTGCATTGAGGGTGTGGTGAGTGGAATGGGCTGGTACACTGAGGTCTGTTGCATTCTGGGAGAAGTCTTGGACTTTCTTTAAACCTTTTTTAACCAGGACACAGATAAATGCCCTGCCAACACCCTGGTCAATTAAAGAAGTCAAAAAAAGTAACTGGAATCCTTCTGAAATTAGTCCACTAGAAGAGCAAGGAATCTTCATTGTTATCACTCTACTATTATCTTTTTATAACCAGAGAAAAGTGTGATGGTATCCAGACCTCTGTCAGAGGCATCGGTTTTTTTTCTTTTCGTTTTAATGCATACTCAGGCACACTCATGTGCAATTTTTCTGTGTGGCTTCTCTACACATTGGTAAGGGGGATATCTAAAAATAAGCTTTGGATCATTCTCCAGTACCTCCGTTATATCCAGACAAGTGGGGCCTGTGTTAGAGGCTCTGTGCTTTAGAAGGCCCCATATGGACCTCCTACAGAGCAAGAGCAAAGAATCCACAGGGCCAAGGATTTTACTAATCTGGAACCCATGCCCTTGATCATGCTCTGGGTACCTGGGACCTGGAATTTCCTGTCCAAATAGCCCAGAATATATTTGGGGGCTTACATAGCCTTCTACAACTGTGTATTCTTCAGAGAGTGGACAGTACAGCACATGTTCCCACAGGTCTGACTGTGATCAAGAGCTATTTGGGGGATGGCACACAGATGGAGCTTGGATATGTGGATGCTGTTGTGTGAGTGCCCTGAATAAGGAACGGAAAGTAATAGGCATGGGCCTAGTACAGTGGGGTCCTGGAGTGAGGAGGCGGTCTGCATTCATACTCTTGTCCCAGGCCCTGCAAATGAAAGGAATGTTGGTAGGAGACTGGCTCCACTCCATCCCAAGAAGCAAAGCCTCATAACCAGACTCACTGCCTTCTTCCTCCGCCTTACTATTCTCCACTCTGCAACCAAAGTCTTCCTTTAAAGACATAGACATGATCTTACCACATCTCTGATTCAAAAGACTTCATGGCATCTATTGCTTAGAATATCATAACCAAACTCCAGGTACTCAAAGGCCCTCATGATCTGACTGGTCCCCAACCCTTGCTCATCACACAAATACTACTACCCCCACTTGCTGTGGCTTATACATTGACCATCTTAGGCAATCTTTTGATCTTTTAAACAATACCTGTTCATTTAAGTCCATGTGCCCTTAATGATGTTCTTTTGTCTGGCTTTCTATATACCAGAAAGTACAAAATAAATTTTTCTTAAATCAAGCTGACATTATGATTTACTTATATAACAGAACAATTTTTTGAGATGTTTTATTTACATTTGTTCTCTTTGTATTTCCCATGCGTCCCACCTCTTCTAAGTAGGTTGCCGACCCTTTCATATTTTGTCTTGGAAATGTTTCCTTCAGTGTGGAAAAATATATGCTGCTTCTTCAACTCAAAGATATTTCTTATCTACAATAAAAGCCTAAACTCTTTAAAGACATTATGCTCCTGAGAGGAAGTATGCTCCAAGTGGTGGCTATGGGAAAGTGCTTTTAAATTTGATGTCAATGCCCTAGAGGTGGCAAGTCCTCAGGAGCTATAGGGTTAAGAAGTTACAGAGATGGATGTTGAAATGATGTTGATTGGGCAAATTTTCAAGATGGCACTAAGTCTTCTGTGGCATTAGCCAAGTAATGTTTTCTGTTAGTTCACATTGCCCATTAGTCAATAGAAAAATACTAGAAGAATACAGCCATCTCCTGCTCAGAAAATGTGCATGTGACTCAGACAGTGAGGATCATTTCTAACCACTTTTACTATTACCAAGCTGATATACTCATTGATCTCTGGGTTATCTAATAGAGCTTGAATGGGATTTCCTCAAGCTATGTCTATAAAAGGAAGTATTTTCCAGCCCCTAATTGTTTGGTCCCTTCATCCCATAGTATTTTTTTCTACACAACTGAGAGGTGAGGCCAATAATGAAAAGCAAGCCCAATGATTTCCCTAGAGCTGCTTCTGTTGGCTTCGTGGAAAACATTCCTCAATGGACACAAGCTAGAGCTACTTATTCTGGGGCCCAAGCACCCTACTAGCTCAGTCTCAGAAATTAAAGAAGGTCTTATCTAGTTAGGATGAATAAGCGTCACTGTAGAGAACTATATTGTAGGCTTCCCAAAGACATTAGAAGCCAACACAAAGTATGAGCAACTACAACCAAACAGGCATCTTCTGTCTACTTACAGATGGTTTTATCTCCCAGCTACTTTATCCTTACTGTTAAAAGCAGCTTATAGGCATTTCAAAATGGGTATGTCAAGCTGTCTTGGCTTAAAACCCATTATATCATATCAAGATACTTGCCTTGAACTCATCCCATGGATACCTGGAGTCAGCTCAGAACAAGATGAGCTAAAACATGAGATCTACCTTTCTTTCTTCCTTCTCAGTTTCAGATATTCACCTGGATTGCAACATGTCAACCTAACTGACAAGTGAGTCTATTTGATAGTTTACCAAATGTCATTTTGGCATGTGCACACAAATCTTCCTCCAGGGCACAGTAATATCTCAGGAGACAAAAAAGTTTTTGAGAAAATTTAATTTAATAAAGGAGTAGGAAAGGTTAGAAGAGTCAAGTCTGAGCATTAATGACAATTTATTATTCATAGGTCTGTTACCAAATTGTCCCATGAACAATCTATATAATCATCCTCAGACACTTAGAACAGAGCCAGTAAATGATAAGTAAACACAGCTTTGGGTCATAAAATCAAAAAACACTTAGCTGTTCTGACTCACTAGGTAAATGTGTATTTCTCACCTGAAGAAGAGAGACCTGCATCAAAATTTCTCCGAGCTTTGTCACTCAGTTTTAACCCTCATAAATAATAGTGAAGACATTCATGCCACCTTGGGTTATTCTACTCCCTTTCTTCCTGGTAGGCCAAAATACTTCACATATACTAGCATTTATCCCTGTTGAGACAGGAAGATAGAACCAAAATAACCAGCTACTTGGTAGGCTCTCCAATCCCTCCCCTCTCTTTTGAATTCGTCCTCAGCCAGAATCTGGTCTCCTGCTACAACATTTCTTCAGTCTTCCATCTGCAAAGAGCCTCATTTAGATGTAAATCAAAATCAAAACACTTCTTCCTGACTGAAATGCTCATCGTTCAGTCAGACACTGTCCTATTGTGGCAAAGTTGAAACCATTCTTTTCAACTCAGGGAGTTCAGAAACTGCTAGAAGTGGAAATGTGGGAGAGAAATTAACATTTTAATCCCATTTTAAAATTTTGCCTGTGTTCTGTTTCAGATTCCAGTACAGTTGCAGGCAAGAGTCTCACGCAGAATCCCCTGAGCTCAGCATAGAAACTCAAATGTTTTTGTTTAACTTTTAAGACTGTTGAATACTCTAAAGATTTGATGTTTCCCTTGGATATGAGAAATTAACTCATGAGAGTCTTACTTTTGAGAGCCATGAAAAGTTATAAAACAGCCTTCTTTTGTATGTGTTTTTTAAGTGATTCTTTGAATAATCTACTTTCCTAAATCCCATCTATCCACTGTTTTTCCAGAATTTGCCCAAACTGTGGCAGAGAGAGAAATTCCTCTATCCTTTGCAGTAGATGAAGATTTTCTGTTTGCAATTAAACAACAAAGATAAGAACAGTAATACAACATAGTGCTCCTTCCTTCTGTATTGCCAGAAGTGTACTGGACAGTGTTGACGTCCAGAAGTTAACTTGGAGAGTCAGGCTTTAGAATGATTTTCATTTACATAAGGAAATAACGAGCCAAATCATTCTGGAAGGGAGAGAGGTTGCAGAGCCATTGAAAAGACCCATCTCTGTGCAGAGGACTGTTTCTCAGAGCCTAGGGAGAGTGACTAGACAAGTAGCATGAGACTGGAGAGACATAATACCCTCAAGATGCCTTCTCAAGAACTGCTCAGCAGGGCTGCCTTAGGGAGTCAGCATCCATGTCTACTCTGCCATTCAGGTCCCTGCTACCTCCCAGGTTAGGGGAGTCTCAGCCTGGGTAATATCACCTCTAAATTTTCCCATCACTACTACTTTCTTCACACAGTTCCCACTGCCTAGAGAAACCTCTGTTGTCATTATCTTTAAAAAAACAAACCATACAACCTTATACATCCTACTGGTTATTTCCTTTCTAAAGCAGATCTCCACACCAGACAAGACTGAATCTGCTTCCGAACCATCATCCATGCTATAGCTTCAACATCCATCACACATTACGGCATTAATTAATTAAGTATGTGCATCCCTTGTCTTCCCTTCCTGATTACAGGTACCTTAAGGGCAAGGATTGTATACTTTTTCACTCTTTTATCTGCATCCTCCAACAGCCAGCACACTGCCTTGGACATAACACCTACTCGATAAATATTGACTCAGTGAATGAATAAATGAATACTTTAAGGAGTCCCCAGAAGCTGGGATTGGTGTCAAAGAAAAGTAACAAATGACTGCAAGGAAGATTCAGCCAGGAGGTAGTCAAAATCAGCCCCAGCTCTAGACATTAAAATTGGGAGGTTACCTTACAACGAGTATGTAAAAATTTTGTCACTAATAGGCTGCTTCTGCAGTAGCCCACTTCTTCCCAATAAGCATCTAACTAGTGAGGAGGAAAAACTATCCATGCAACTAGTTCTTAAGACTAAGAAGAGAACTGGATCATTCAAGGAGTTTAAATTTTTGTGCTTTGGGACTCAATTGAGAAATAGGGTGAAACCTTGGCAGATCCTGGATGTTGGGCTCATGAGTGCTCTAAAACTCTCTGTAGCTTTTCATATTTTATTTTTATGAAACAAAACCTTGACCTCCTTAGCAAATGAAGAGTATATGTAGGGGGAAGAAGGAGTCAGGACATCTCCTAAAGATTACTAGTTTTTCCTCAGTATCCATGCTACTCTTCCTGAACTTTGCTAGACACATGGCTGCCCAACTGAAGACTGTTTCTCAGCCTCTGCTTTGGCTGGGTATAGTCAGATGACAAAGTTCTATGCCATGCCCTGTGAGGGGTAGCCTGTGCAACTTCTTCTTTTTTTTTTCTTTTTTTTTTTTTTTTTGCCTGTGCAACTTCTAAGTCATATTTCTGAGTGGAAACTATGTCTTCTACTTTCTCTTTGCCCTTCCTTCTGGCTGGAGCACAGATAGCTAGTAGAAAGGCATCATTGCCCACACTGATGACCAGATACTAGAGTCACAAAACAGAAAGAAGTCTGGGTCCCTGAAAAACCTCTTCAAGGATTGCCCTTCCTCTGGACTTCCTGCCAACCTGAGCTTTCACTTATGAGGGAAAGAAACTTCTATCTGGTGCAAAGCATTGTTTTGTGGTTTCTTTAGAAGCAGCCAAGCCAGATTAAATAGAACATGTCAACAAGATTCTCTGTGGCATCCTTATTTTTAGAAAATTAAAGTGAATTTAAATGAGTGGTAAAGTAAGTGTGTGTGTGTGTGTGTGTGTGTGTGTCCAGTGACTACACAGGTTTTGCAAACCAACATTGGTAATCAATCATGAAACATCTGTTAATGGTCTAGGAAATCTCTAGACTATCAGGAAGCTTCATACCAAGTCTGGATTTTATAAATTTTACCTAACTGAAATCTGAGTCAAAGACACAAGTAAATAGGAAAGTAAAAAATAGCCAAGGGTCATTTTATTCGTTTTTTTCAACATCTAGCACCTAGAATAGTGCCATAATATTGCACTGTAACTGTTTTATCAAATAAAGAGATGGGCAAAATCCTAAGCATGCCTAGAGCACTTCCTATGTACCAAATACACATTTTCTCTAAAGAGTTTAAATTCATGTTGAATGAAATAAAACCTCCTTGATCCATTATAAAAAATGACAGCTAATTAAAGTGTTATATTCACTATGACTTCTTTCTCACTTGGAAACCAAAAATGAAGTAAAGATGAGGTTTCTCCATCATACTTGAACTGTACAATATTTCAGACCAGAAACAAGTACTTTTTCCCCCCTCATAAAACCATCGTGAAACCAGGAGTCAAAGAATGTCACTATTAAACTTTGTAGCTAGGGTTTAACGAATACAATCTGAACTAAAATCATCCACAGTAAATGCACTGAGACAGATTATAATGGATGTTTTATAAGTTTTGCTTAAATTGCCTGATGAATTGAGAATTTCAGAATTAAGTCTATTAAATGGGCATAAAAAAGGAATCATTAGCATCATAAAGGAATTCATACAGGTTTAAAAATTAGCATATAATTTACAAAAGGAAAAGAAAATTGAGGAAGATAAGAAATAAGGCATGACTAAAGTAAGTACTGACTGTTGATGTGATATCCAAAATCAGGAAGATCTAAGAAGTTTAAAAATATAGATAACATCTGCTCTCAATCGAGTGGGATTCATTTGCTAGGAAATTTGCCAAAGACATAAACAGCCTAAAAATCTACATGTTATAAATGCTTTATGATTGTTTTGAATGGTTTGGCTTTTCTCAAATACTGGAATTTTAAAAATTGGACAACATATTCCAGGCCACTGTATTTATTACCAACGACCTCTTGGCTGTCATTCATCTGTCTCTTCTCCTTCTGTCTGCTTTCTTTTCTTTTCCTATTCTACTCTAAGTCACAATTTTCCACTTAATGATGAAAACAAGTAAATCTGTATAAATATGTTAAGGTTCTAAAGCACTAGTACAATTCTCTCCTTTGAGCCTCACAACTCTTCTGAGGGGTATAAATGACAAGTATTAGGAGTCTTGATTTTCCTCAATTTACCAATGATAAAAATAGGTTCAGAGAGGTTTAACTTACCTAAGGTCTCACATGTCTAGAATCCAGGGCTCCAGTGGGTTCTGTATAGTTACCTTCTTCACACACTAGGGTGTCAGCCTAATGGAAATCACTGAGATTCCTCAGCCTTTAGAGCTTACCATGACAACTTATGACAATGTGAATATTCATTCACTTATCAAAGTCTCTTGAGCACCTACTATGTGCCAAGCACGGTGCTAGAGATGAAGTACTCATTAATGAACAAAACAAATATTGTCTCTGTCTTCCTGGATCTTACCATCCGCTGAGGAAGAAAATTGTTAAAATTTTCTTGCACTAACAAATTGCACTAATAAATCAGATGCATTTATAAGCTCTGATATAGTGTAGGGAATGCAAAGCCCAGAGTACTCAGACTGATGAAGGATAGGATCTTATTTAGATGGGAGTGTGTGTGTGTGTGTGTGTGTGTGCGCGCGCACATGCACGCCTAACAGAGAAACTATTTGAGCTGAGACCAGAAGGAGAGTAAAGGAGATGTAGGGTGAAGAAAGGGGGGAAGTAGTCCTGTGGGAAAAAAATCAGCATGTGCAAAAGCTCTGGGTGCCTACAGCTTTACAGGGACTGAAGAGGAAACTAAAAGCCAATGCATGTGGCTGCCTTTTCTCTGCACAAGGGAGAATTCTGTGAGTTCACACAGGACTCTGTAGGCCATGTTGAAGTGTTTGGGTTTTATTCCAAGGACGATGAGAGCTACTAGAGCTCAGAGGGAGACATGATCCAATTCATGTTTTAAAAGATTACTCTAAGGGGTGCCTGGCTGACTCGGTCAGTACAGCACACAAATTTTGATCTCAGGGTGGTGAGCTTGAAACCTCACACTGGGGATAGAGTTTACTTAATAAAAAAAAAAATTAAAGAAAGGATTACTCTAACTTCTTTGTAGACAATTAGCTAAAGAAGGGCAAAAGTATCAGCAGACAAAATGGCAATGACTTAGGCTAAGACAGCAGGGGTGGTATACAAGTAAATGGCTTTAAGATATATTGAAGGTGGAAATGAAAAGACCTGATCTGGAGAGGAATCAAGGCTGGCCCTCAGACTTCTGGAGATGTCACTCCTGAGGTAATTTTAGCCACCTGAATATTCTCCTTGCTGCCATGCTCAGAGTAGGGCCCTCATGGGCACATAACTTGAGATAATCAGATTCATGTCCCAGGCTATTGACATATCATTTCTTATTTTAGGCTGCAGCAACCTGGTGGTATTCTTAACAGGAATTCATCCTTCTCATATTCATATTGAGATTGCGTTAGAGCACATAAAGATGTATTTATACATCTGAAAGTGTGAAGAAAAAAGAACTAGGTTTTTAACAACTTTCTGCAGAAAGGCACAGATATGATCTGGGGTAGTTTCTACACAGGGAAGAAAAAGGTATCCCCCATTCTAAGGCAGAAGACAAGTCTAATGCTTCCAATGCATGAAGGTCCTCTAAAAAATAAAGACATTCCTTGGAGGAAAACCAGTAAAATGGAAAGTCCCCCTGCCTAGTTATTCCCTGTCATCTATATACCTATTTCTTCCCATTCTCAACTAAATACTGACATGACCCTCATTTCTTTTAGTACTCCAGTTTGGATGAATAGAATATTATGGTACAAAAGATAGACATGGCTGATAATGATAATAGGTAATTTGTGTATGTGCTTTACAGTTTACATATGGCTTTAACATTTTTAACATTCACCACAGGCCTTTTCATTGAGAGATTATGTCCATTTGAAGGCTAAGAATATCAGATACTGTCCTTAGTGGTTTTTATGGATTAATTCAGTTAATCCTCATGATGGCCTAATATTCTCTAAGGGTTTGGGTAAACATAGGAGCATCACTTGATAAAGCTGCAGTCAGAGCAATAGATGTACAGAGTCTTTGATTTTGGAGCATTCTGCAGAGGGTCTTATTTGAATTCACGTGGGGTTGGAGGCACTTTGAGGTAGTAAGGCACCCTATTTCAGCATAGGGCACTACCCCTGTTGTTCTTTCTCCATATGGAGTAAACATGAAACCCATCTTGTACAGATATTCTGAGTTTAAATGCCAGCTGTTTACATTGATTGCTGGGAAATCCAACTACCTAACACATGATGACGTCAGCAGCCCATAGAAAGTTGTACTCTCACCTCTCACTGGAAGAGGAGGCCACCAATTTCATGAGTTTGAGACTGAGGACAGCTGCCTTCTCCCAGTGAGGTGAAGACAGTGGCTTCCAGTTTGAGCCAGACTGTACCAGCCAATATAGAATAATCACTCAAAACCAGTTTTGGACAACTCTGTGTGTCATTCCACAAATCCCTATTCTTGAGACACAAATATTATCACCATGTACAGATGAAGAGACAGAGAAACAGAAAGATAAGATAGTCTGCCCAAGATGGTTTCAGAGGCTATATGGAGCCCTACCACTTTGATATCTGCCACTGGGAGAGCACAAGAAGAAAGCAATACCCTACCCCTGAGGAAAAGGCCAGGACTGGACCTAGCCAGGGCTGCTAACCAGTCTAACACCTCATAGTCATCCAGTCCTGGAAGGCAAGAACCGGGGCATGAGGACCTGATTGGATGCCAGAGACTGCAGCCCCCCACTATGGTAAACATCAGCTGGATAAGAACCAAAGATGATGTAAACCAATTTGATGGCCCAAGGTTTACTTGTAGATATAAACACCCTTTACAGTCCTCCCCCTATACAAACATCCATTCTTGTTCTGTTCCTGTCCTTGCAAGGATACACAGATCAGTTGTTGCAGATATGATCTGGAATCAGGTTTCAAGAAAGAGGGTATCCTAAGCCACATGACCTTATGACTGATGAGGAAAAAAATATTAGAGCAGGAACAGTCACACTCTGAGAGCTCTTCAAAATACCATTTTCTACCTCAAGTGAAGCCTTGAATCAAAGTATAGAACTTATCTAGAATTGGCCAAGAAGTGGCAATGTAGCCTACTACAAATTTCAAAAACATCAGGGCACTTGAGCTCTAATCCTACTTAATAGTGTCCTTGGTCAAGTGATTTCACTTCTCTGGGACTGTTTTTCATCATAATAAAAGGAGTATGATGGATTGATTCATCAACCCTGGTGTTCTGTGACTCTCTGCTGGAGAAAAAGAAAAAATACACACATACACACACACACACACACACACACACACACACACACCATTTTACCTTTCTCATAAATATGTGATCAAACATACCTGAAAAGAAATTTTCTACAAATGTCAACTGTCAGAATGCAAAGAGGCCCTTCAGACATCTGGCCCCAAACTGTTAGTCCTGGTAGTGCATACATTCTGTGGATTCATTAGCAGACATAATGGTAAGAGGATGCCTTGATATTAGTCATGAATTGCAGAGCTAATTTCCCACAGGCAAAGCCTCCAGGAAAAGTTATCTTAATTAAAAAGGAAAATAGTTTATCAAAATTAAATATTGCCATGATGTAGCCATGGGGGACAGATAGGAATATCTTTACTCATGTTTTGCATCAGAGCCCAGAATAATAAATGGATAGTTAGTGCTTTCCTACTCATCTTAGTAAGTGTACTCTCTTAGTGTCAAAATTGGTCATACTTTCCTTTAATTAACTCATTTCCTTTCTAGATCTCTCTTTCTCTGAATTTAAGGGTACCCACAATTCAAATAGCATCACCAGGAACTCAAGGAGGTTTCAACAGAGAGAGGCCTCCCAGAGAAGCCAGTGGCTCAGGAAGCTATTCCCAGATTAAATCATTCCCTGACTGGCCTATAGATCTCTGGATAACCAGACAGACCAGTTCATTTATTTCTTAAATTTTTTTTTCTTAAAGAAAGCCAGATGCCATTAGGAGCCTTTCAAAGTTATTAAGACTATCTCACAAAGAGTTCAGAAGCATCTACTCAGAAATTCATTAACTGTCAATCCTTTTATATACATAATAGATCAAAATTGATAGCAATAATTAAATTTTAATTAGGAAAATTCCTAATGATAGATTTTGCAGTCTCTTTTAAATGCCATCTATATATGCATTCATTCATTTATTCAACAAACATTTTAAGTGCTAAATATATGCCATGCTCCATACTAAGCATAAAATAAGTTCATGAAAATACACCTGTGACCTATCTAATTTACTCATGGGACAAAGTGTAGTTCCTAAGAAAATGTTTATAGAGTTTGTTATTCACAAAACATCTCATGCCATCAGGGTATTCTTTTGTTTTCCAAAGATTAGGACCTGCAAAATAATATCCAAGTTTGATCTCAATTTCGTAGACTGAGCAAATACATTCCCTGTCCAGGAAAACAGGTTCTGGTTTCTGATAGTCTGTGTGACTTGGAAGATTTTGAGTTGATTAGCAGGAACTGTTATTTTGTTATTTATGCCATTTCTGCTTCAAATAGCATAAAGTCGTACCCCAGGAATGATCAAAATGCCAAAAGTAATTTCAGGCATTCCAGAAGATTAAGAAATTGAAAACCAAATATTTGGGGTGAAAGCAAGTGTATAATAAGTGTTTATCCAACATTTTATATAAGATTATTGTCTGATGTGCCAACCCAAGATGTCTAGATTTCATGCCCATTCTTTTTTCATAGAATCAAATGGCCCATATAATTCCCAAAGCAAAGTAGACAAGAAGCTGTTTTCTTTTGAACCTCTTTATCATAGATATATATCCTATTGTTCATCTTTCCTGATGCTTAAAATTCCATAACAGGTAACAATCCCTGTGGCCATTTGCTCTCTACTATTTTACATGTGGGAGGAAAAGGAGTTTTGAAGGGGTCCAGGCTTGCCCCAAATCATCAAATTAGTGGTAGAGGTGTGAATGGGCTAGACATGTAACTCCAAACCACTGACTCTCCACCCAGAGCTGTTTCGATCACTTCATGCGATCACACTCAACACATAGCTATTGGGAGTAGAACCTCGAAAGAAGGATGGATTCACTTTCTTCCCTCAAACAACAGAAGAGATTGTCAGGGAAGAGAGGGTGTTCATATAACTTTCCTTTTGAGGCTTCCCTTTGCTTTTTTTGTTCTTTACCAGAAAGGACTGATGCTCTGATTCATGATCTACAGTTCTCCTCATGATGTGTCTTCCAGACTCCCTCAAGCACCATTGGTAGTAAAAACAATGCAAAATAAAGCATCTCAGAGTCAGTGGTCGTGGGCTTCCCTGAGCCCTGCCTCCTCCTCCCAGACTTTTTGACTGTCTTTTACACTAAGTTGTAAAAAATGTATCTTTAATCACCACCATCCCCTTTAGGATTTCAAAGGACTAGCCCAGCAGTTCATCTTAGAGATGCAAACAGTTCCCTGACTTGCTCATTTATCTCAAGTCACTTGTAGAAAGTTCCTTGGCAGCTGCTCAAGGGAACAAAGGTGAAACCTCCAATTAAGAATGACTTATGTGTACTCCTTCAGCTACGAGTCACCCTGCCTTGTTAACCTCCTTTGCCCTGCTTTAAGAGGTGGGAGCCCACGTACTCAAAATTCATTTATTCCTGTTATGGGTAATTATCTCAATTTCTGATGATGCCCTTGGCTACTGAAGAATGACCATGTGCCAGTAAGATGTTTCTCTCCACTCAGGAAGAAAACATGAAGGACCGTAAGACACAGATAAGCTCTTAGTTACCAAACATGGCAAATTAATAAGCCTCTTTAAAGTATAAGATTCCAATTTAAACTTCCCAAAAGGGAACTCTTTATATCTTGATGGTGTTCTTTACATCGCAGTGAGAGTAAAGAACCATGACGACAAATTTTGTAGGATTGAGATATCACCTTTAGTAGAAGAGAGAATTATACTACCCTAGGTCAATGGGGGGCCTTTGGGTAAGGTTCCATCCCAGCTCTTTCTCTTTCTATCTCTCCTGCCTTTCCTAGCTAAATTTCTGTAAAAATTGTCACTGTCCTCCCTCACTGAATGTGTGCACCGCCATTTGCCTTTGGTCTACATTCTTTGTTAAAACTGCTCTCTCCAAGATCAGTAACATCATCCTTATGGCTAAATCTACAGACCATTTTAAAAATCCTTTTCTTATATAATGGAAGCCTCATTGGGAAACTTCTCTTAACCTGGGTCTCTGGAAGAAATTGCCTCATCTCCTCTAATTCCATGGCCTGTGGAAGTCCAAAGCCATCCCATATGGCTATGTGGAAACCGCCAATGTCTCTGAAGAGCCTATTGTGTGCCAGCACATGTGGCAACTCACTGCATCCTGATAACAGTCCTATGTGCTGGGAAGTTATCCTGTTATCCTCATTTTTACAGACAAGGAGACTGAGACTCAGGGTGGTAACAAGGCTGATAAATGAGGGACCCAGACCTACATTCAGTCACGCTGGGCCCACCTCCAGCCAGCTCTGCCACACTTGTCTACCAGGTCTCCTCTGTAGCTTCAACTCCAGGGTTCTTACTTATACTCCATCCCTTCCCACACCTTCTCCATTGTGAAAATCAGCCCTTTTCAGTTTCTAGAAAATAACAATCATTACTTTAATCAAGCACACATTGATGACATTTTGCAGAATTTCTGTGACATTCCATGAAAGTGTCCCATCACAAATGATCTGAGGCCTCTGTTATCTCCCTGGCTCTTTCCCTTCTGTCTCCTTTCCTTGCTGTTCCTTCCAGAATGACTGTAAGACCCCCAAATTCACCTTCTGTCTTGAAAACTGTTCCTTCTTTTGAAACCTTGGCATGTGTTATCAAGTGTTTATCAAGATTTCTTTTTTTCCCCAACAATACCATCTCTCTCTGCCATGTCCTACCCCTTAGATAAGTAGTTACTACTTATAATAATCCACTCCTTGACTCACAGTGGACCCTAAGTAGCATTTTTTAGTCTTTTCCACCTTCTCCTTGACATATTCTCTGAAGTCCTGGCCTTTGAGGTACCCTGCTCTCCTTCTTATTCTTCCCAAGCTCGTTCTAGAGTCATTTCTCCTCTGTTCATCCCCTATGTGTTACCTTCTTCAGGATTCTTCTCCAAGTTCTCTTCATTCCTTACCAAACACATTAACTCCAAAATATTTCCTCTACACTCACGGTTTAGTTACAAACCACATGTCCCACATTTATATCTCCAGCTCTCACTTTCCTGATACAGTTGACCAGAATATTCCATGGAATATCCCACATTTCCCCTCAATATGCCCAATGCCTCACACCCAAATTCTCCAACACTGAATGCACTTCTTCCAAGACCTTCTCACCCCATGAGAAGGTTCTCCCTCTACACTGCCCTCTGTCAGTGCCCAAGCCAGAAACTCTGGCACTTCCCTGGCTCCTCCTTCCCCCATCTCCTCCCAGTCAGGCCCCAAAGCCTCCTCATTCTCTTACAAAGCTCTCTAATCCATTCATTTCCCATTCTGCTGCCACTGCAAAGAAAGGTCACCATCATGACAGACTGAAACGTGTTTTGCCCATTTGAATCAGTTTTCTACATGGCCATCAGAGGGACACTTCTAAGATGGAATTTGGGTCTTTCACTGCCTCCCCAAAGACCTTTCCCCCTACCTTTGGGATCAAGTCATGCCTTGTCTGGCCCTGCACCACCTCAACAGCCTTGTGTGGCCATGGTGCTCCTGCCTCTGGTCCTTCTCATGCTGCATGCACCAACCAAGGGAACAGCTTTCAATTCAAATAAACCATGCTCTTCCTCAACCATAGTTTTTCCAAAAGGCTGTTTCCTCTGCTGAAAACACTCTTTTTTCCTCTTAACTAGACTGCCTTTGGGAGACCATTTAGTTGGGACTTTCTCAGGAAGGCTTCTCTGACTCCCCTGGACTGCTTCAGGTGCCCCTGTCCTACATATTTTACTTGCAGGTGAGAGAAGTCCCCCTCAAATCAACTTTAAAAAACTATTGGATCACACAACTGAAAAGTTTACATGGCCAATTTTAAGCCTGGATTAATTCAAGTACTCAAATGGTCTCATCAAAAATATCTCTTTCTTCATGATTCAATTCCTCTTCCTCTGTATTCAGTTTCATTTTCATATAATTTCTCCCACTTTGATGGCAAGATAGTTATGGGCAACTTCAGAATTAAACTCCACCAATTTAGCAACCCCAGATGAGAGTAACCTTTCCTGACAAGTCCAGCTAAAATCCCAGGAATTCTCCTTACTAGCCAGATCTGGATCCCATGTCCTGTTCTGAAGCTGACGTGGATGTCGAATCTCACTCAATCACACAGGCTGGCAGTGGAAGAAGATGGATTCCCCCCAGGAAAATGAGGGTTCTACTCCTGAGAGAGGAAGTCAGAGCTAGCAGACCAGAATTAGATAGATAGATAGATAGATAGATAGATAGATAGACAGATAGACAGATAGATAGATGATAGATAGATACGATAGATAGATACGATAGATAAGTAGGTAAATGAAGAGGAAAGTAAGGTAATGTTTAATTCTTTAAATTATCCTTTAGAGTAACTAGATTCATTGACTATAAGAATATGGCTTTTTGTTTCTTTGTTGCCTCCAAAGAACCTCTTTGTGAAAAACACAGCATTGGCTGGAAAAAGATAAAGAAAGGGAACAAGGAGAATATTGTCAGACTAAATTTCTTCATGAGATCTGAGTCCTGTCTTTACTCTGTACCTGCTCCAGCTGAGGAGTTTCATAAGCACTTGTTAAACAAATAAATGAGAGGGTTAACTCAGAGTGGGCAACACTGCCAGGTGGAATCCTGAATATTCAACCTCTGTTTTCCATCTCAGGGCCAATGCCTGTGTTGGTGGTATAGTGGTGAGCATAGCTACCTTTTATTTCAGGGTCATATATCTATTATCTCTTGAGAGAAAGACACAGCAACAGAAGGCATTAGCTTCCAAATAGGTAGTAGCAAGTTTGGGCAAAGACATCTGCCCCATTAATACTAAGTGAAATAAATCATGGTTCATGAGACATTAAATATGTGGATGTCCTCAGGTTTAAAGAGCAATTTTGAAAGAAAACAAATATTAAAAGAAAATCTGGTCTTAGGAGGTATGAAGGATGTAAAACTAAAATTCCTTTTAGAGAAGCATTTCCCAAGTAGTTTGGGGGGGTTAATTTCTTTGTTTTTAATCTTGTTATGGCTTCTAAGGTAGATCAACTTAAACTAAGTGACTTGTACTATTGTATATCCAAGCTGTTCACAGCTCAACTTCTAAATATGGTCAATAAATCCTAGAACCACCACGGAATGAGTTTCAAAAACAATTGTGATAAAATCCTGTGAGATTTTTAAATCTCAAGGAAAGATAACATAAAAAATAAAAAGTGTAAATAGGCTCCTCAGTCTCTGTTCTCTGATTCACATTTATTCTTTGGTTGGACTTTTTGAAAAACAGTCTTGCAAATTATGCTTGTGATATGCTTAGCATCTTGTCTGTAAGTCAAACTGACACAATTCTCTTATGGGGAAGGGGAAATGGCCTTCCATAAAGTTCAAAATTCGACTACCATATTCATTCAATTGCTTCTGCCTTTAAGAAATTTTGTATGTCAGAAACTGTGTCAGGGATCAAGGATACAAAAATTTGTAAGGCCTATACCTACCTCTAGAAAGTCTGCCTCAAGAGAAAGAGATGTGTAAATACATCCTTGCAATAACCACTCTGGAGGTCTGTCCTAGACCAGTGGGAGTAGAAAGAAAGGTGTGATCAATTTCACTATACATTAAATTTAACAAGAAATCAGCTCTACTTTTTAATGGAAATGGTTTTAGCATTTCATGGTTTATTGTAACGTTTGCTATTAGGTTTTGGTAAAAAGAATCTATCATATTTAAATAGTTTCCTTTATTTCTAAATTACTTGGAATTTTTATTAGGAATGGCTGTTGAATTTTACGATGCCTTTCAGCCATCTATCGATATAATCACTGACTTTCTTCACTTAATTTGTTGATGTCATAAATTACATTGATAGATTTCCTAACACTGAACTATCTTTATGGTCTTAGAATAAACTCTACTAGGTCATATTATACTGTTCTCATAATATGCAGCTGGAATCAATTGTTATATGTTGTATAGAATTTTTAGATCTATATTCTTATAGGAAATTATAGTTTTTCCTTTTTATAATATATTGATCAAATTTTAGTGTTCAAGTTATGCTAGCATTATAAAAAAGAATCTCCTCCTTTTCTATGGTCTAGAATAATTCAAGTAAAGGTGAATATTTTTTAAAAACATAGATACAATCTTGAAAAACCTATACATGTTCTCTCTTTCTCAACATGTTTCTCAACTTGGAATGAAAGAAAATTCAGGATCCTACAGAGTATATACATTATTTGTGGAATTGTTTAGTTGTTCTTTAGATATACATTGCTGTGGTTAAATTCTCTGTGATACAGACTATGCAATGAAGATCTGAGTGCAAGGGATTTATTGGAGGATGCTCTTAGAGGTGCTGACCTGTAGTAGAGGAAAAGAAGCAGGATTGAGCATGGGGAAGGAAGCTGACAGGAGCAGAGGAAGAGGATAAAATTATCAGTGGCTTTGCCCCATTTTGCCAGGAGCACTAGATCTAGGATGGACCCTCAGGGTTGTCCCTTGTATTAGTATTCTCCAGAGAAACAGAGCCAATAGAAGAGAAAGGTGGAGATAGTAGGTAGGTAGGTAGATCCTATCTCCAATAAGAAAGAAAAAGAGAGAGAGACTGATTTACTATAAGGAAAAATTGACTCTTGTGATTATGGAAGCTAAAAAAATCCTATGATCTGCCTCATGCAAGCTGGAGACTCAGGAAAATTGGTGGTATAGTTCTGGACCAAGAAGGCCTGAGAATCAGGAAAATTGATAGCATGAGTGCCAGTCTAAGGGCAGAAGACTGATATCCTATATTAGCAATCAGGCAGAGAATTTTCCCTCCTCCACTTTTTGTTTTATTCATACCCTCAGTGCATTGGTTGGATGATCCCACCCACATAGAGGAGGGGAATCTGCTTCCCTCAGGCCACCAAACCAAATACTTTTTTTTTTTTTTTAAGATTTATTTATTTATTCATGAGAGAGACAGAGAGAGAGGAGGGGGGCAGAAACATAGACAGAGAGAGAAGCAGACTCCATGCAGGGAGCCCAATGTGGGACTCGATCCTGGTACTCCAGGATCACTACCCTGAGCCGAAGGCAGGTGCTAAACTGCTGACCCACCCAGGGGTCCCTCCAAAACTAATCTCTTCCAGAATCACTCTCACAGATATACTTAGAAATAATGTTTAACTTAGATATCTGATCACCTCCCACCCATAGCCATCCAGCCAAACACAAAAAGTTAACCATCACATCCCCTAATGAGGCAGGGAAGCAGTTCTTTGTACCGGCATCAACCAGTCAGTGGGTGGCAATTGCCTCTGGGCAGGGAACCCAATCTTGATTAAGGTACTCCTTTAGGCTAAGGAAGCCTGTGGAAAGACTTAATTGTGAGCTATCCTCAGTCAACACTCCTAACAGGTGAGGGAATGAGCCCATGTTGGTCCTGCATAGGTGAGTCCAAGTGGTGGGTGCACCATGATACCTACTGCATATGCTTTAGTTGAACTAAAATTTGCATTTCATCCCCTTACAGTAAATATCAGCATATATCAACAATTTCCATATTTTCCAAAACTTTCTTATGCCTTTATAGAAAGTAATTATTATTCTACAACTTTTCTAGAAACTTGGGTGCTCAACAGATTCTAACATGGTAATTTTCAAATAGGGTCACCAAAAGCATGTGAACAACTATTCCACTTGGTGAATATAATGACTTTTGCATTTGCAAAGAAGTTTTGAGCCTCTCAGATGAGAGTTTCTCTGCTCATAACTTTATCTTCTCTCTTAGATCTAGAACAGTCATTATAAAATACCTGCATTTTGTTATACTATTGCTATTAACATACCCTTGTTGTGCCCAAAGATTGCGAATCCAAGAAACCACCAAGGAGCTGACACTGATGCAAACAGACGAGGATTTATTTACAAGCTTGAGCTTGGGTCCAAGTATACCCGACACAGCGGAGCAGGGACTTGGACCCCGAGGTGGGTTTCAGCTTAGTTTTTTATAGGCTGGTCTAGGGGATTTTCAGAAAGGGTGGAGGAATTTCTCAAGTTCAGTTTACATTCTGAGGTGGGGCTTTCAAGGGCATTGAGCTCTGTTCTTATTTGCCAAGGCCTCCACCAAACATGTCCCTGATCAGGCACCTTTCCTATGGGGCAATTAAGTATACACCCCAACTGGACCTTAGGAGGCTCCCACATCCCTGGGCCAGGTACTAAACAATGAAGGACAGCCTCTATGTTTTGGAGCTATGTAATTTAAATCAACCAATCCCCAAGAAACCTGCAAAACCTCACTCCCATACCCACCCAGATGGCCATAAACAATCTGCCATCTACAATGCTAGCTTGCTGTTACCCTGTCCCCAGGGCAACTTTGTTTGGCCTTAGAGGGCAGCATTGTCTCCTTGGAGTTACAAGTAACAGTTCTTCCTTGTATTGCCTCCACTGTCAGTGCATTGTGTCTGCCCATCTAAAGAATCTTTAAACCTGATGCATTTCTGCAAATGCTTCTCTGCCTCCACTTACTTAGCTTGTATTCCCCTCCTGTGACATTTTTCTCCTACCTGACTTCATCCTCAAATATGAACAGCTCGTCCTTTTCATGCAGACCTAAAATCCCCTATCTTCAAACACTCTTTTCAATGTGTCTTTATCTGTCCTCCTGCCTTTGTTTGGGCTACAATCAAGGCATGCACCCCTTTGTTTTATATATGGTGCTTTGTGGGCAGATAGATCTGTTGTCTTCGCCATTTGATATTTGAAAACATTGCAGTATTTTAGTTTCTTTTTTTCTAAGATTTTATTTTGAGAGAGAGAGCTGCGCACAAGCAGGGGGAGCTGCAAGCAGGAGAGGGAAAAGCAGACTCCCCACCGAGCAGAGAGTCCAAAGCAGGGCTCAGTCCCAGGACCCTGAGATCATGACCTGAGCTGAAGGTGGACACTTCGACTGAGCCACTTAGGCACCCCAGTATTTTAGTTTCTTTAACTGCCCTGCAGTCTCTGGCAAGAAGTCTGTTACAAGTAGCGCCCTCAAGAAATACTCATTACATTCAATACATCAGAACACGCTATGCAACTTGAACCCTGCATGAAGGTGACAAGCCATGTGCCAGCTATTCTGATGTTCCTTTCTTCTGCTCCCACTCTGATCCAAAGTGGAAGGGCCACAGGGGTGTGGATGGAGGAAAAGCAAATGCCAAAAGGAAGGTTGGCAGTCCTGCTCCAGTAGAAAGGGGTGAATAGAAGCAAGGCAATAAGAACACCAAATGATCAGAGTATTTTGTAGTGCCTTGGTGTTAAGAACACCTAGAAGGTGAACAACAAATACTTGTTAACTGTGACAACCAGATTTCAGAACCTTAAGTGGACTGCGCTAAGATTAGGTCCCATATCATTTGAGTTGCATGCCTCAAAAGGACCACACCAGACCAAATTTTTTCCCGTTGCAGTTAATTTGCCTCTCTGAATTATTCACATGGTAATTAAGGTCACTTGGCTTCTAATTGCATAAGATATTGTTTTAAAGACAAAACCCTTTTTTCTTTATAATTCATGAGTTGTGGGGTTGTTTTTTTTTTTTTTTTGCAAGACTTTGAAGTCTTATCCTAAAATACTTTGAGTTAAAAAAAAAAAAAGAAAGAAAACATCTAATAAAATGTTCTCTCTTGAACCACAATTAATGTAAGACACAGGGTGCTTAACAAAAATCTCCAAGGAAAAGATAAGTTTTAGTTTGTGTTCGATGCAAAGTGCTCTTTGTACTGGCAGATTTGTGCAACTTAACTATCATATGGCTAATTAAATGAATTTAATGACAATGTCTATATATTCAAAGGAGTAAAAAGCTACTGTGAACATGGGCAGCTGTCAGGCTGACTATCTTTTCTGTTTGTCTCTGGTCTCCGCCTCTATGTCTCTCCCCCTATCTCTAGCGATGTCTCTATCTCATTCCTTACTCACTTCCTACTGCCTAGCCTTCATGCCATCCTGTAGTCCAGTTCTAGAGACAGCCAATCACACAGGCTCACCTCATGATGAGCTGACCTACTGAACCCTATCATTTTTCAAGGTCACCTCCTGGGTTGGGGCAGCCTGACATCTGACGCACACTCCAGATCTAATCAACGCCTCTCCTGCACAAACAATCCAGGCCTGCTCCCCTAAGCTATGGGATGTTAACAAAGCAGCTGAAACTAGAATGGTGTGCTGACTGACAAATTCGGCCAACGCATTCTTTCTTATCTTTCATTTTTCCATGATGGAAAATGGAAGCTGAATATGGTAATTCTAGACTTCCAAAATGTCTAATCAAACTGCAGAAATCCTGGTCTTTGGTTTATTTTAGCAGGACTTCAGGATGTGTCAAACCAATGGATTGTTTCATGAGCATCTGTTTCTGCCCAACACTTTGTCTCACATTCTAATACATCCAGAAACCGGGACAGAACTCCAATGCTACATGAGAGCTTAGGAATTCTTTTTCATGTTACAAATGGGAAAAATTGAGAGGCCTGGGAAAACTGAGATTTATTTAGAGGTTGTGGTTTTTGCCTTAGAGAATTTTAGACCTAGTTCATAATACAAAGTATAGTCTTTGACACAGCTTTAAAAGGAAAAAGTAAACAAAAAACAACTGAGTACACCTGAATCAACTGCTACATTACTTTTTTTTAAAGATTTTATTTACTTATTTATGAGAGACATAGAAAGAGAGGCAGTGATATAGGCGGAGGGAGAAGCAGGCTTGCTGTGAGGAGCCTGATACAGGACTCGATCCCAGGATCCCAGGATCCACCCCCTGAGCTAAAGGCAGATGCTCAACCATGAGCCACCCAACTTGTACATTACTTGATACAACCTTCCAATGCTATAGGAATCCAGGAAGGTAAAAAATTACTACCCAGAAGCCCAAGTTGATCCATAAGAGGAGAGAATTGGGAAAGGTGGCAAAGACACAGCCTTGAGCATCGAGCTGCCACTTTCACTGTGGGTTTGGGCAACAGGAAAGAGGCAAGGCTGAATAATAGGTAGCGTCATTTGCTGAGCAGCTTTCTATGTCAGTCCAAAGGGTTTGCAAAAAAAAAAAATCCTAAAAACCAATCCATTAATCCTAGAACAAGTCATTATAGGTTTTGAAGCAGAAAAAAAATCACGAAAATAGCATTTCACAAGAGGAGAGCCACCATAGCACAGTAGTTAGGACCATGAGTGTTGAAGCCGGCAGGCTGGGCTTGAATTCTGGCTCTACTCCTTGTACTCCATGACTGAGCATGTCTCTTAACCTCAGTGTCTTCACTTGTAAAAGGGGAATAATAATAATAATACCTGCTTCATAGGGATATTTGGAGGACTGAACAGTTAGTGTCTATAGTATATTTAGAGCAATATTTGTTTTTAACAGCATTATAACCACATATGTCATTGGAGGGCAATCTTGCTCACAAAGAGATATGTTTGACAGCCTCTGGCATAAACCAGACAGAGGTGATGAGGTATGAATTTAGGAACACTAAAGGAATAGCAGGCACTGCACCAAAAGAGGGATGAGACATGGTAACTGAGTAGGTCTAGAGCCTGAAATAGAATGAAGAGTTAAAGGTGAGCCCACAATATAGAGAATATACTGGGTACACCAAAATTAGTAACTTCAGAGAAATAAATGTTAAGTGTGAGAAAATGACATTTTCACAACTTTGGAGTAAAAGTATCCTTTAACATCATTTATATGAGATAGCCATGCCCAGAAAGATTCAGAGATTTCACCACTCTTCATTGTCCCATATAGTCTCCCACTCTCAGGGTTCCATATTACTTCTTTCCATTCCCTACTTGCACTTTCAACAACACCCTCATCAAAAATTTCCCTAGCTGTATGTTTGCCTCCCAACTTTCCTTGCTCACTCCCTTTCTCTAAACTTCCCATTCATTCCCACCATACCTGGGAGAATCTATATTCAGGTATCAGAATAACCACAGTATCACCATAATTGACTGTACCATGATCTAGAAAAGAGATTTAAAATCCCCTCTCAGTTCCCCCCTTGTCCAATGGCGACAAAGGTGTAGTGTGTACAAATGTGAGGCAAGACATGAAAGAGGCTTTCTTCCCTCCCAGCTCAAGACTTGGAACATGAGCCACTACCTTGATCCTTCTACTCACTTTATGCATCCACTCTGAAGCTCCCTTGTCAAAAAAAAAAAAAAAAAATCACCGAGAGAAGGAACACGCCCAGAGTTCTGTGAGAATCAAAAGAGACTACAGGAATAGAATTAGCCTACAGTCCTCTTTTTCTTTGAAGGGCCAATCTCCCATGATCTTCATTCTGTCAAGTGTTCCTACTTCTCTGTTCCTTTTTCCCTACTTGCTGAATGTATTCTTATATACTTAGAAATAGATGTATAAATCTAGAAAATGGAAAAAAAAAAGAAACATCTAGTCCAAACCTTTAATTTTTATGGATTTGAAAACAGCTTATTCTCCTCTCTTGCTCAGAATCTAGTATGTCCTTGGTACCATAAACTTACCACACGCTATCTCAAATTATCTCAAACAACTTGTAAGGTAGATGCTATGATGGCTTTTTTACAAATACGGCATCTGGAACTCACAGAGGTGATTTACCTACCAACAGTCACTCAGCTAGCAAGTAGTGGAGATAAGCCTTACACCCAGATCTCCCAAATCTCTCTTGCTGCCATATTGAATTCCTACCACTTCTCATGCCAGGACATGGCTGAAAATATCGTTGTATTCTTTCCTCCTATATCAGTACATCATTCAGGACTCTTGCTCATTTGTGTAATTTTTATTTGGTTGCCATCTTCAGCATATAAGATGAGACTACCTGGACATTTGTCAACCCTCCTTTCCCCACATGGTCCTTATCTCTTTTATAATCTACCCAACTTTGTTAGAATTCCTGTTGGCACTCATTAAGTACTCTTTTGCCCAAAAGTAACAGATAACCCAGCCTCAGAGACTTAAACCATGAGGATATTTAAATTAGACAAGATCACAAAGACTGGTATGGGTTCAAAGATTGGTGAAAACAATTCAGAACTGGCTAATTTCCTTTTATTATGCCCTTCACTATAAACCTGACCAAAAAAAAATTTTTTAGGATGTACATGAACCCAGTAAGACAAGTTAATGATTCTCCAATGCCTCTTCTATTTCTCAAGAATATGTCCTACCTGAAACTAATGTAACATTATGTGTTAACAATACTCAAAAAAAATTTTAAATAAAAGAATTTCAGGCACCTGGGTGGCTCAGTCAGTTAAGCATCTACCTTTGGCTCACGTCATGATCTCAGGGTCCTGGATCAAGTCCCATGTTGAACTCCCTGCTCAGCACAGTCTGCTTGTCTCCCTCTCCCTCTGTATCTCCCCCACCACTCTTCTTTCTCTTTCTCTCTCTCTCTCTCTCTCTCTCTCTCTCTCTCTCTCTCTCTCTCATCAATTAAATCTTTAAAAAGAAAGAAAAGAAAAAAATTGTAAATACAAGGAGTCTACTAACTCAAAGGACCTCAGAACTGCCTTCTCATCTCCTTTGACACCATTTAGGTGGGAAAGAGGGTAATCTCAGCACAAAATAGGCTCCATGTATCATATAAGGAAATCTTCCCATCCCAGTTAGTTATTTCTATGTCCTATTTCTCACCACATCACCAAGCCTACAACACTTGCCCATGAACAAGCATGGGCTGAGTTAGTAGTTCAGTGATGTCTTCCAAAACCCAGGCTCCAAACAAAACAGGCTTTTTACAAAATTAAACTCCATCAACCTCCATGTATAAGCTTTTTGCCTTCTTGTTTGTCAAAAAGTCACAAGTTGCCAATATAGATCCAGTTAGCACATCACCACACCAGCACACCAACAAGGGAAAATGGGCAAAGGGAACAAATTTTGTCTTGTAAATCCTTGAATTTTTTTTCTGAACAGGAAAATACTGCCACAAACGCTACTTAGCAGCTTTCTAGTGACAGGTTATTGGTTAGAACTAAGTCACAGGATCACTTCTGACTGTGAGAGTGAAAATATGACAAAAGTGAGAGGAGCTCCATGCTCTTTGCCTCTCTGACCAAAACACAGGTTTGGTTAACAAGGAATTGAGGGGAGTAGCTATTGGTAGGATGCTCGCAGATATCTGCCATACAGATACTCTATACAGCACTCCTCATACCTTTTCTTCCTACAGGACTTATGACTTGGGAAGAGAACCTGTATATTCATATCATCTTAAATTAAGCAAACACTCCATCCTGTCAAATGTTTCTCTTGATCCAGCTTTACACAGCAACCAACCTCTCTCCTTGTTGTTGTGTGTTCTTTCTCTTAAAATCTCTAAGAGGTCTACAATTCTGTTGCCCAATTTTGTACTTCTCTGTTGAGTCATTCCACTGATTACCACTAAAGAAGGCTTCACAAATTCCCAGAAAAAAAAAATCCAACTTAAGAAAGTCCAATTCCAGATGTCTTACCCCTTATTCTTTTCTTTTAAAGATGCATTTATTTATTTGAGAGAGAAAGAAAAAAAGGGGAAAGGGAGAGGGAGAGGCAGAGAGAATCCTCAAGCAGATCCCTGCTGAGCATGGAACCCAAAACAAGGCTCAGTCTCACGACCCTGAGATCATGACTTGCACCAAAGGCAGATGCTTAATCAGCTGAGCCACCCAGGTGCCCCCTACAACTCCATATTGTTATGCTAAATAATTGATGGCTCTTGTACCAAGCCTGCAGGTGACAAGTCTCACAGGGGCTTTCCTATCTGTGGGTGAATCCCTACTTCAAACCAGCACAAGCATGACTGTAGCTAGAATCCATTCTTCCCTTTAGGGTTTTCTGTTTTTGAACCTTTCTTCTTACACTTACTCTTTAAATTTTTATTTTTTCTGCTAATCAAGAGCAACCCAACATGAATTTCCAAATATTTCTTTGCATCCTCTCTTTTACTTTCTTCTCTAAATGAATCTGAAAATTAAATGTTTTTTTTTTAGAAATTTCTGACTTTATCTCATCTTGCTATTTTCCCTCTTCTTTCTCTCTTTCAACTATCTCCCCATTACTCCTGAGTATTCCATAATCCTTACTTAGTTGAGAACCCCTCCCTTATGCAAAATTCAATTATACATAGACTGGAAGTCATAAATTTAAA
Organism: Canis lupus dingo; assembly: GCF_003254725.2. Taxonomy (NCBI): domain Eukaryota; kingdom Metazoa; phylum Chordata; class Mammalia; order Carnivora; family Canidae; genus Canis; species Canis lupus. Next base: position 83,062,104 of record NC_064243.1, read on the forward strand.
ATGTGTGGACTTCCACTGCAGTTACCACAATTTGTGGCAAGTAGGATACATAATGACATCACTTTTTTTTTTTCTGTCTGCACCTCTATACAAATGTTTAATGTAAGTTATTAAAATTATGGAGAGAGAAAAAAGAAGGACATAGGGGAAAAATCCTGAAAAATTTATAAGGAGTGAGGCCTAATAAATGTCAATTAATTATACAGATCTAATAATTAATAATTAAAGATGTAATGAAGACAAGATTTCCATCAATGTTAGGTTCAGCTATGAGAACAGAGACCTTCAAAATAGAGTAGCTTAATATTGACATTTATTTCTCTCCCATTGCTTATAACTCATTGGCCATAATAAGCTTGGTTAGGTGGCCAAAGGGAATCTAAGAAAGGCTAAGAAAGGTAGTGGTTTAGCTCATTGTCAATGTACTCAGCTAGCTGAAGGGAAAGTGTCAGGAGAGGGTAGGAAATATATAGCCCTCTCGTCTGATGGTTGTGCTTAGCTAAAAATTTATAACCAGTTGGTTACTTAAGAAGAAGAAAAGATGGGATATGGGAAGACAGTTGGCTGCATCACTACATCTCTATTAAATAAACATAAAACACATTTTAAGTGCTTTCATACTTTTACTCTGATGTGCAACCTTCTAACTCACACAACCTTAACAGGGTAATATCACTACTAAAGGTGTGAAACTGGTTCTTGGGGTTGGAGGAAGTGAGGCCAAAGAAAATCTTACCCTTATTATGTATAAAACACAGAAATACATACAATACATAGATATACAATCTAACTATGGTATTAAAATTTCATGGGGAGGCTTTTAAGGAAGACAATGTCTCAAAAGGCTCTGTGAGTGGTAGTGGGGGGAAGGACACTGAAAAAAAAATTGAAAAATATTGTTCTACCTGATCCAGAAGTTTTAAGAAACATATCTCAAGGTTGGGCAAAAAAATCTAACGTTTGGCAAGACTTCTTTTCAGTACATTATAGGTTATATAATGTAATAAATAGAAAAGACATGTAATATCAATTTGGACTGACCATTCTTTCAATGATTCTTTTTGAGGACACATATATTTAAAAAAATGCTGGTGCAGGTGACATAACCAAAAATGGAACAGATGCTCCTGCTCTCCAGGCTTGCAGGCTATTGGAGAAGGAAGGCAAGGGTTGGATATCGGGTATTGCATTGACAAGAATTACAAGGTCAAGTATACAAGGCATCTAACTTGGCTTCTGAATTTGAATCTTCTTCACCACTTCCTTGCCAAGTGGCCTGAGCAAATTATTACCCTTACAATATGCCACAGTTTCAACCACCTAATAACCCCAACCACATTTTTGTAAGGATTCAAAAAGATGAAACTGAATACACTATGTCCATATCTGTCACATATCAGGTACTTAAGAAAATGCTGGTCTTTATGTTATTATCTAGCAGTCCTTCTTGCATATTTCCACTGAATTCATGTTTTTCTCCTATCTTAAAATTGCCAACATTTGACTAATTGTGTCCACTCATTGTTTCTCCCTCCTTTACCCCTCACCTCATCCTGTTAATATTCTGTGATGACTTCAGAACTAGATTTTTCAGACCATTTGGGGTTATATGTGGTCTGAAAGGCTGAAGAGTTAGAAAACCTGGGCTATACAATTACCCACACTACTTCATCTATTCATTTGACATGTTCATTGAGCATCTACTATATGTCAGACTCTCTGTTGGGTTAGGTGTGTTAAAGAGGCTGGAAAGAACAAAATGTACTCACCCTTGTAGTGGAAAAACAATGAACATGTATAAGTATGAAAAACGTAATGAAAAGGGCTATATGCTATAATAGGAACATTTGGAAATCTTACATGATGAAAAAAATCTCGCCTGAAAGATGCAGAAATCAGGTAAAGACATGGAAAAAACAATTTCAAGAATAGGGTATACACATCCATAAAATAAAAAGAACAGAGTATGTTGGAAGGATGTCCAGTAAGAATGGAGCATACAGACACTAATCATCTTGGGGTGCTCATCTCTTTCTCTAATTTCTACCATGTTTCCATTCTTCCTGTCCCTCTTCTTACTTGTATTCTTTGCTTATTAAAATTCCAAAGCTATACTAAAAGGAGTTCAACTTTGTCTTTTTGTCTCTCCCTGTCCGGCTCCTGATCATGCTCTTTTTCTGTCATGTACACACACACACACACACACACACACACACATACACACACGTCTCCTTATATTCTCCCCAAACTTGCACATTTCCTCTGTTGTCATCCTTGGTATCACGAGGTCTACTTTGCTACTGAAAGTGAAGTCCATGGACCAGCATTTCTTTAATCACCAAGTAGCCTGTTAGAACTGCAGACTCTTAGATACATACACACATATACACACATCAGTGAGAACACCACTACCATCACTACATGAATCAGAATTTGGATTTTAACAACTTCCTCAGGTGATTCATATGCGCATTATATCTAGAGACACCTGCTCTGTCTAAAGCAAGAGATCTGGGGTTGTACTTCATCCTCTGTTCAGTTATGACTACCTTGATCTGCCATCTCTTTTCTTATCATGGCTTACATGATAAGAAAGTTTAGTTTACATGATAAGATAGTTTCTAAGAACTATACAAGCCAATCCATTGAGGAAATGTTTGTCCAAGGAAGTTCTAGTCTCCTGAGGAAAGGGGTGGTGACATGAGGGCACCAAGAAAAAGCATTTTGGCATCAAACACTGTCTCTTTTACTTCCTATTTCCTCAAGCTTCTCTATTGGTCTTTTGAGTTTTTCAAGTTAACTTTCTCTCCCACTCTTCCTAACGAGGAACTTTCTAGTTCTGAGGTGTTTTATATAAAGCTAGATGTCCTTATTCTTATGTTCTTAAATCAAGTTTTGAAAGAACTTGTTTTGTATATTTTTGTGCATGTCATCTCCCAGGTCTCCCAACCCGTTCAACAATGTGCTACAGCATGACCTACACATAGTTCTTTCCCTGATATATATATATATGGGGAAAACCCTATAACTCTTAAAATATATTTCCTTGTTTTCTACCAAGGTGCCATACCTTATCATCTTATCTACTTAACACTGGTAGTTTGCCTCTCCTCTATTGAAATCACCTCTGTTCTTCCTGCTGAAATTTCCTGGACTTTACATTCCTGTAGGACACAATAAACACAAAGAGGATAACAAACCGTGGGGATTTTTTATTCAGGAATTGGAACAACTCTCCTTCCTGCCCCTATTCCCACTCATCTGGCACTCCCATCATGGAAACCTTCTCTTTCCATAGCTGATGTGTGCAAAGGGTGGAAACATTCCCCATTTTTAGGCACCTCCCTTCTTCCTTCAGGGGCATTACATGCAGACTGCCACTGCCTCCACAGACTTTTCTCAAAGTCACCCTTAGTTTATTTAGTTCTTCTACTCCCTTCTCAGGATTCACACTTCCATGAAAACAGTTTCTAATGAAAATACCCTCATTAAATCTTTATTCACTTTATCCGTTTATCCTTTTGCCATATCCAACTGGTGTCTGTGATTTTCAGAAAGCTTCCCTTGTATTTGTCACAGAGGGACATGAGTGATTAGCAAAAGGAACACTCAACATCTACAAAATGCTGACTCTGGTCCAGGAGATGCTGAGCACTTTACATTTTTTACATCTTTTCCTCTTCATAAACACTTGATGGGGGGATATTCCCCCAAACTGTCAGCCCTGGGGTCAAACTCTGTGTGTTTGAATTCCAGCTTTACCACTTGCTATCTGTGGGACTTAGGGGAAGCACCTAGTCTTTCTGTCATTCAATTTCTTTCTCTATGAAATGAAATTAATGATAGTGTCTACTTCTAGGATGCTTATAAAACATGTAAAATACTTCGGATAAGACCTAACTCAACCAATTTTAGTTATTGATACTATTACTATCCCCACTTTACCTATGAGAAAAATAAGGCATGAAGAAATTTTACAACTTGCCCAAGTTACCCAGGTGTTGATTATTGGCAGAATGGGTTGTCTACTCTGTAATGTATGGCTGCCAGAAGAAATTAAGAAACTAAATCATGACTTCAGAGAGGCAGTGAAAGAATCCAACTGTGTAGTCAAAGTTAGACATTTAATGGTGTGGCACAGGAAGTGCCCAGAGCTGGATTACATACTTGAACAGTAGGAAGCCTCTTAATGAGTGCTCAACTCACAAGTCATCTCCCTTTTACCAAAAACCAGGGAAATAGAAAAGTCCTCCCACAGAGGGACAAAGTGAAGAACACGTTTTTAGCAGGCATCTCAAAGTACAGATTTAGAACAATGCACACTCAGAAAACCCAATTTGCACAGATTTGTGCAGAATTAAACATGAACAAAATAGCTAAATCCTACAAATACATTTATCTGTTTAACACATATTTACTGAGTGCCTAATATATTAGTGCCAGGTAAGTTTCTAAGTGCTAGAGATACCACAAAGAAACAAGTCCCTGCTTCCATGGAGCTTAAATTTAGGGGAAGCAATAAATACACAAAATATCTGAAATAGTGAAAAGAGTGATAAGATAAAACAAAAAGAGCTAATGTCATATGATAAAATTTTTATTTTTTAAATATCAAAGATATAAAGATAGATACCCAGAATTCTCTGTAATGAATGAGTATAGCTGTTCTGATCCAAAGTAGTGAACTGACATGGATCAGCATAGAACCAAGAAACAAATCAAGAAACTGCATGAACCCAGGACCTCCAGAGAAGGATCCAGACTGAAATACTGTAAAGACGTTTTCCTTAGCAACTTTAATAAAAAGTGACCTACTCTGAAGTTATCGGTATATATGTCTGTGCTCCTATGTTGTATATGAGCTTTATCAACAAATCCTTCTTTGTCACCTTATAAAATCCAGAATTAAAATAACCTCTTCATGGGGCACTTGGCTGACTTAGTTGGTAGAACATGTGACTCAGTCTCAGGGTCATGAGTTCAAGACCCATGTTGGGTGTGGAGCCTACCTTTTTAAAAAATGAAAAGCAAACATTAAATATATAAAATAGCCCCTTCAGGTACCACTTGATGGTACTTGAATGGGATAGGGCCAACTAATAGTTATGGTTGCAGATCTGGAGTTTAGTAAATCCCAATAAGCAGTCACTTCTACACAATGATGTCTGGGCAGGGACTTTGGCTCTATTGTCCATCACATCTTCCAGAGCTTTTCCTCCATTTTGTGACCTTCTCCTGTGTAGTCTTTGGCTTATGACTTGTACAGAGTGCACTACAAAACCTGAAGCTCTCATGTTGCTCTAAAAACCCGGAGTAGACTAGTTAATTTCCAACTCTCCCATAAGGCTACTTCCTGCTTCAACGCATGGCTACTATGTCCTCATCCTTTACATTCCTGAGGCTGGAGGCATGTTTCCTTTATCTGAATCCCACACAATGCCACACAATGCCTTCAACAGAGCAAGTTACATCAGTAGAACATTGTGCTTTTTCTACTTCAAAAGAAGAAGGTGATACAAAATGTGAATTTAAAATGCTGCAAAGGTCTAAAAGTAAAAGTTAAAACTAAAAGGTACTTAGAAAAAAACATAGTAGGAGGGTTTCATGATGTTGTATTTGGCAACAATTTCTTAAATATGATACCAAAGGTATAGGTAACATAAGAAAAAAATAGGTTAATTATACTACATCAATATTGAAAACTTCTGTGCATGAAGGACACTGTCAACAGAGTGATTAAGAAACCCACAGAATGGAATAAAATATTTGTAAATCATATCTGACAAGGGGTTAATAACCACAATATATTTTTCCAAGTCCTACAATTCAATAAGAAAACAATAAATAAGCCAATTTTAACATGGGCAAAGGAATTACATAGACACTTCTCTAAAGTAGATATACGAATGGCCAATAAGTACATGAACATGTACCAAACATCACTAATCATTAGGGAAATGCAAATCAAAATCACAATAAGATACCACCTCATATCCATCAGGATGGCTATTATTTTAGAAAAAATAGAAAATAACAATTATTCTTAAGGATGTAGAAAAACTGGAGGCTTTATGTGCTGCTGGTAGAAATGTAAAATGGTACACCAGCAATCCACTTCTGGGCATGTACCCATTTGTATGGCAGCATTATTCACAACAGCCAATAGGTGGAAGCAACACAAGTGCTCATCCATAGAGGAATCAATAAACAAAATGTGACATATACATGCAATGGAATATTATTCAACCTTTAAAAAGGAAGTTCTGATACATGCTATAACATGGATACACCATGAAAATGTCACACAAAGTGAAATAAGCCATTCCCAAAAGGATAGATACTATATGATTTCACATCTATGAGGTACCTAGAGTAGTCAAATTCATAGAGACAGGAAGTGGAATAGTGATTGCCCAGATCTGGGGGTGGGTGGAGGGGGAGTGGGTGAAGAGTTATCATTTAATGGGTATAGAGATTTAGTTTTACAAGATGAAAATAGTTCTGGAGACAAATGATGACAGTTGCACAACAGTGTGGATGTACTTAATGTCACTGAACTGTACACTTAAAAATAGTTAAGTAAATTTTGTGTATATTTGGCTATTAAAAAAGAATTAAAAACAAGATGAAGAGGAAGGAGAAGAAGAAGGAAATAATAAGGGAAAGAAGGATGAGAGGAGGAGACGGAAGAGAAACAGCAACAAAACAACCATAATTGGTATAACTATTTGGAGGAAGTTGAAAATTCTTCCCCTATAAAAGGATCAATGAATGTTATACCTACACTTTCTCTCCCCTCTCTTATTTTTCTTTTCCTTTACACACACACACACAAACACACATCACTTGCACTTTATATTATTCAGATAAGTAGATAATTTTTCTGACTTTGAACCCAACCTAACAATACTATCTTCCAAAAAAATCCAAGAAAAATAGGATTAATCATAAAAATATTACAAACTCCTGCTTAGAAAAGACTGATTCAGTTTCACCATGGGTAGATAAAACTCCATGTATACATAGTAATTCTACAAAGATAAACAAGGAAATGGACAGTTTTGTGAGGAAAGATGCTGTTGGAATAGAAAAAACATAGGTTGCTATGGGCAAAAAAACAGTGGCCTCTCAATTCTCTCCCTGGGGCTAAAAAATTCCAAGTATGGTGTGTTTTTCAGACTGTTTCAGAAAGAATAGCTGATATCTAAACAAGCTGGGTAAAAGCTGTGCCCAGTTATTTCTGTGGCTATTTGTGGTTTGTTATGACATTTTCCAATCCACTTACTGTTTCATGAACCAACCAAACCAGGCTGTTTGTTGGATTTTCAAGAGAGCTCTCCCGATGTGCTTCATGTTTTCATCCACACCAGAAGGGGAGACAAGGTCCCTTTGATCCCTTTCGACTCAACCATCCCCAAAACACTGAGATCACGCCACATTTTGCAGGGCCCTGGCATAATTGAGCTGTGAGGCCAAAATTCATCCCGAGCTTTCGTCTTAGCCAAAGCCATGCTGGAGCCACCATGGCTATGGATGGTCATAAGAAATCAAACAAAGGTAACTTATTATTAGTTTAAAATGTCACACAGCCAGCCACCTTCTGGGATCTGTTTTTAGTTCTGCTTCCAATATCCTGGGAAGTAGAGGAAACATCAGAAAACCTTTCTTCATCCAGTTCTTTCTTCAAAACATTATCATGAGCAGCAAAAGTGACATAGAGCCTATTTTACAGATGAAAAGTTTGAGAACTGGAGCAAAGAAGAGGAATGACAACTCAAGGAAACTGCTTGAGAGCCTGGATTCCAGCCTGGGTCGTGATCACTATCAAATTCTAGTTCTGTTACTCACTGGTTGCATAATCTTTATCAAGTTACATAAACTCTCTGCCTCAGTTTCTCATTAATAATACATGTTTCCATCAAGTGGCTGTGAAAAAGAAAGTAATGAACACAATGCCTGGCACACAGAAAGTACCAATTAAGGTTAAGTGTTAGTATAACCACCACAATCAACAGACTTGCATTCTCTCCTAGCTATTGCAAAGCTAATTATTTCTGTACCAGTCAAGAGGTTCTCAGTATGCCATAGTAACAACCCCCCAAATCTCAGTGGCTTACCACTAAAGCTGTTTTCTCACTCTTGCAACATGATCATCACAGCCAGCTCTGGCGCTCCTCTGCATCATCTTCATTCTGCAACCCAGGTGGGATGAAGCAACACCCCCTGGGATCACTGCCCAGAGTTGCGGCTAAAGGAAAAGAGAATAGAGTGAAGTACAAACTGGAGTTTTAAAGCTTCTGCCCAGAAATGGCATGTGCCACTTCCACTCATGTCCTAGTGGCCAAAGCAAGCCCAATCTCAGTATCACAGAGAAGTATACTCCTCCACCTGGAGGGAAGCAGAGTGAGTTAACCATAATAAATCCACCACAGTGGAGGCACCGAGATCAAGCCCCTCAGGCTCTTCCCAACTGTGCCATTCTATCCTTCTGTAATTAAAGTTTAAGATATTGGTTTTCTGTAAAATTAAATTTGTGATATTAAAATATATAATTTTTAAAAGAGAGAGATTTAGGAATCTTGTTTTTTTTTTTTTTTCTTTTTTCTGGGTGCTAGTCTTCCCATAAAATGATGTCATTTTCCTGTCATGCAAGAAGATGAAGCAACCCAAGACAGCAGCAACATGAGTCTCTGCTGAAGTCTCACTGCTCTCCTGGGTCCCCAGTTGCTTGGTGAGTCCCACTTTCTTCATACCTCAGGCTGACAGGTGGTATACTGTCTGAGGCCAATGTCAAAGGGTCATTCTTCCATTAAATTCAACTTGCGATTTCATCTTTCAGTAACTTGAGGTCCTTCCACAAAGAAGGAGACTGACAAGGCCATTAGTCCTATCCTTCAAGTTTCTATTCATAAATAAACTCAGAAAATAAAATGAGTCATAATCTTTATCTCATATCATAGAATCACAAAAGCTTAGCACAAATTGAGTTCATCTCACCCAACTCAACTTCTAATGCAGAAGCACTCTTTCACACTACCAGTAGATTTAAATGCTTGAGAACTTTTCAGCAATCCAGGCAGCTTGAATGCTTTCAGCAATGGGAAACTCATTACCTCAGAGACAAATGATTCCACCATTGGAACATTATGACTTTTAGAATGATTCTCCTCTTATTGAGCTAAAATCTAGCTGGGCATAGAGTTCAACTTTTTGTCCTAATTCTACATTCCAGTGGAACACAGGAAAACTATAATATCACCCCAAATAAGACCTTCCAGGACTTGAACAAAGTCTGTGGAGCTTTTTCTTGGTCATCCTTCCTATTTCTCCCCCTATATATCTTATGATAGGAATTCCAGAGCCCTTCACACCTACTTTACCAATCTGCCTATAAAACATCCAGTGAAATACTCCAACTTTTTAATCAGAGGCAAAAATACCTTCAAACCACTGACAGAGAGGATTAAAATAGGGAAGTTAGGGAAATCCATGAAGTTTGAGAATATCATTTATTATTCTATTTGCATTCAACAAATAAAAGGTAATGAAATCCCTTCAGAAACACTTAGTGGTTGAGAGGGTAGGAAGAGAAAGACTGAATTTTACATTACATGTTAGCAGCTTAGTCTATAATATTAAAAATAATGTTGTACTGTTTGAGGTGCTCTTATTACAAATTCTATCAGGATGGCCTGCCTTTGAATTGCCTTCCAGAAGTAAATATAAAGTAGACAAAATGCTTTTTTGCCAGATATCCTAGGATGAGAAATAACAAAGCAGGGATCCCTGGGTGGCGCAGCGGTTTGGCGCCTGCCTTTGGCCCAGGGCGCGATCCTGGAGACCAGGGATCGAATCCCATGTCGGGCTCCCGGTGCATAGAGCCTGCTTCTCCCTCTGCCTATGTCTCTGCCTCTCTCTCTTTCTCTCTCTGTGACTATCATAAATAAATAAAAATTAAAAAATAAAAAATAAAAAAAAATAAAAAAAAACAAAGCAAAAGGTGTCATACTTCTTATTTCAAGCTATACTATAAAGCTATAGTCATCAAAATATGTTACCGGCATAAAAACAAACACATAGACTAATAGAACAGAACTGAGAGCCCATAAATAAACCTAAGTATATATAGTCAACTAATATTGAACAAGGGAGCCAAGATTACTCAATTGAAGAAAAGACAGTACCTTCAACAAATGGTACTGGGATAGCTGGATAGTCACATTTAAAATACTGAAACTGGAGAGCACCTGTGTTGCTCAGTCAGTTAAGCATCTTACTCTGATTTTAGCTCAGGTCATGATCAATTAATTCATCACTCAATAAAATTAAAACGTAAAAGATTGAAATTGGACCCATATCTTATATCACTCAAAAATTAAATCAAAATAAAAACTTAAATGCAAGATTTAATTCCTGGAAAAATACACATGAAACTCCTAGAAAAATACATGTGAACAAAGTTCCTTGATATGAGTCTGGTAATAATTTTTGGGATATGACACCTAAAGCACAAGAAACAAAATAAAAAATAAGTTGAATTATAGGAAACTAAAAAGCCTCTTCACAGTAAAGGAAACCATCAGTAAACTAAAAGGACAACCTACAGAATGGGAAAAAATATTTGTAAACCATATATCTGATAAGGGGTCCATATCCAAAACATATACAGAACTCCTACAACTCAGTAGCAAAAAACCCAAATAACTCAATTTAAAAATGGACAAATAATCAGAATGGACATTTCTACAAAGAAGATATATGAAAGACCAACAGGTACATGTAAAGATGCTCGACAACACCAATTATTAGGAAAATGTAAATTCATCCAGCAATTCTGCTCTGGGAATATATCCAAAGGTAACAATAATTTAAAAAGACCTGCATCTCCATCTTCATAGCAGCATTATTTACAATAGCCAAGACATGGTAACAACCTAGGTGTCCAGTTGATGGATGAATGGATAAAGAAGTTATAGTATATATTTACAGTGAAATAACTGAGCTATAAAAAAAAATGAATTCCAGGGTACCTAGGTGACTCAGTGATTGAGCATCTGCCTTTGGCTCAGGTCATGACCCCGAGATCCTGGGATTGAGTCCTGCATCAGGCTCCCCACAAGGAGCCTGCTTCTCCCTCTGCCTATGTCTCTGCCTCTTTCTGTGTGTTTCTCATGAATAAATAAATAAAACCTTTAAAAAAAGAAAAAAGGAATTCCTACCAGTTGTGACACCATAGATGGACCTTGAAGACATTATGGTAAATGAAATAAGACAAATACTATGTCATCTTACTTATATGTGGAATCACTTTTTTTAAAAGTCATCAAAAAAGAAATCAGACTTGTGGTTACCAGAGATGGGGGTGAGAGGAGGGGAAATTGGAGAAAAGTGATCAAAAGTTATAAACTTCCAGTTATAAGATAAATGAGTATTAGGGATATAATGTGCAACATGATCACTACAGCGAATACTGCTGTATGATATATAGGAAAGTCATTAAGAGAGCAAGTCCTAAGATTTCTCATCACCAAGAGAACATTTGTTTTCCTTTATTCTTCTTTCTTTCCTTTTATTATACTTATGAGAAGATGGATAGTTGCAGAACCTATTGTGGTAAATCATCTCACAATATATGTAAACTAAACCATCATGCCATATGCCTTAAACTTATACAGTGATATATGTTAATTAGTTCTCAATACAACTGGAAAAATATATAAACCTAATTTAGTTTTCCTTAGGATGAAAAGCTGGGGGAAAAAAAAAAAGAATAGAACATGATCCAAGAACCCTGGAGGGCTGTCATCTGGATAAAGCAGGAGGTGTAGGGGGGGCAATAAAGTTGAAAAGATGCCCAGGAGCCAAGTCCTGGAAGACTTTCTTTTCTATCTGCATTAGTAATCATAGGTGGGTGACCAAAATAACCTTTTGCACCTGCTTTAAACACTGTTTCTTAGGCTCTCTGAGCTCTTTATTATTCAGGATTCTCAGCAGAAATGCACTCCCCCCCAAAGCATGCACAGATACATGCACACACATACACACCAGCAACGGTTTCAAACACTTTCTCTAGTTTTACACCCTTCTCTAGTTTTATATCCTAACATTTATCACTACCTGACATTTTTTTTGTATCTTATCACCCCCATCCACCTTCAAGAATGCAAGCCCCAAGAGGGAAAGAAACTTTTCTTATTCACCAGTATTCCTAATATCTAGAGCCATGCTTAGTACATGATAGATGCTCAAAATTACTTGATGCATATCTTAAGTCATTGTCCCTGGGAAGTAGACTCTGAGACAGAGATTTGTGCTTTGAAATTTTAGAAGGTGCAGTCTCAGGAAAAACATGTGTAATAGGGCAAAAGATGCAGAGCTGGAGAGATGCAGTTGAGACAGAATGGTCCCCTTCAGAGATGCTCCGTATGGAGACACAGTAGGACTCAGCCCTGTACATGGACCAGTCACTGCAAGCTGACTGTCCCCAGGGAGCGGGTAGGAAATAATTTCAGGGAAGGCAGCTCCCTTCAGCCAGAACAAGTCCTGAAGAAGCCTTGAGCTGTGATCCATCTGCAGCTAACACTAAGGACAACTGGGGAATTGAGACCTCAGTTCTGAAAGAGGGCATTCAGGTGGCACATTGTAGCACCCACTACAATAAATGAAGGAACAATGAATGGATGCATTCTTTACTACCCAAACTTATGTTAAAGCACCTCTGATCTAGTTGACCATGTCTAATATTATCTACAACCCTGTCATGCAGCATATTCCCTGTTTCAACAATATTATATGTAAAACATACATAAATGACCTTAAAAATATTTCTATCTTAGATTTTTTGTGATGGGAAGAGGTGGGCGGGTAGGGACAGAGGGAGAAAAAGAATCTTAAGCAGCTTCCATGTTGATGCAGGGCTCAATCTCATGACCTTGAGATCATGAATTGAGCCAAAATCGAGAGTAGGACACTTAACTTACTGAGCCACCTCAGGTGCCTTCTATCCTTCATTTTTTAAATCTGTTTTTATGTCACAAATAGTTCTAGCCCATTTCTGTTACCTTATTTCACTGTAGCTCTTGAAAATAAAGACATTTCTTTTATAGGTATGCCACAAACATTTTCATAATGATTCTAGAGTCAGGAAATGAACCTGTTTAAGGTTTTATCTCCATCAACAGAGAAAAGTCATATTAGAGCTAATGAATTCTTTAGATTTGTTTTGTTTGATATCTCCTTATTACCTGGTTATTTTCCTGCCTTTAGCCATAATGAAAATTCAAGTGATCCTCCAGTTCCTCTGCTTTCTCTTAGAAATTGATTTGTAAACCTTTATAATGTTTTTTCTGGCATGTGAAATTTTTGAGAGAAACAATGGTAATACTAAAAAGTGGGACAAATCATCTGCTGAAAAATATGGCAGATACATAGGGAAGTTATAATAAAACCGTAATTTTGCCAGATATGTCCAGGTCTCAGAGAGCTAGATATGGGCAAACAGCTTTGTTTTAGAGAGTTGTTTCCATGTCCAATCCTGACCCAGTAATAGAAGAATTTATGGCTAAAATTATGCAGCATAATCATTCTCTCTCCTTTAAAGAATACCACTTGCCTTTTAAAAATACCACTATGAAGCAGAGTAGCTAGAAAGCACAAGGAATTATTTTCATGTTCAAATTGGGAAATCAATTGCCCTGCAGTACAAACACACCTGACATCTTCCTCCACCTGCACCAGAAGATGCCAAGTCCTGGGTTTCTGACTGGACAGAGACTTCAGTGTCATCCAAACATGGGGCTAGAAATATGAGAAGCATCTGAGCAAGTTACAAATAAGTAGGAAGAGAGCAGTCCTGAGTAAATGCCCATAGTATGAGGTTTGTTTTCCTGAACCATCTGGGGCATGATACAAGAGTAGTATGGCCTGATTTGAAACCTCAAGAAACAGAGAGGACACTGTCTATAAAATAGACAACTAGGATTGTAAACTGGGTGCACCGACTTTGCAAAGACAGTATGGAGATTCTTCAAAAACATATATAAGAAATAATTTTAAAAAATTAAAAATACCATATGATCCAGCAATTCCACAACTGGATATATCCCCAACAGAGATGAAATCTCTATCTTAAAGAGACATATGTACCCTTATGTTCATTTCAGCATCATTTCCAACAGCCAAGACATGGACATTGAGAGGTAAATGGATAAAGTATGATATATACACAATGAAATATTATTCAGTCTTAAAAATCCTACCATTAATAATAGCCTGAATGAAATCTGAGGGCATCATGCGAATGAAATAAGTCAGACAAAAGGTAAACACTGTATGATCTCACCTATATATGGAATATAAAAACAAAAACAAAGTCATAGAAACAAACAACAGATGGGTGGTAGCCAGGAGTGAGGAAAATGAGTGAAGGTGGTCATAGAATACCAACTTCCAGTGACAAGATAAAGAAGTTCTGGGGATGTGATGTACACCATTGTGACTAATAGTTAACACCATATTCATCTACCATTTGGAAGTCACTAAGAGAGTAAAAGGTCTTTTTTTTTTAATTTTTATTTATTTATGATAGTCACACACAGAGAGAGAGAGAGAGAGGCAGAGACATAGGCAGAGGGAGAAGCAGGCTCCATGCACCCGGAGCCCGACATGGGATTCGATCCCAGATCTCCAGGATCGCGCCCTGGGCCAAAGGCAGGCGCTAAACCGCTGCGCCACACAGGGATCCCAGGTCTTTTAAAAGGTCTTACCACACACACAAAAATTGTAACTATGAGAGGTGATAGATGTATTAACTATCCTTTATCGTGGTAATCATTTGGCAGCATATACATAATAAAATCACTATGTTGTAAGCCTTAAACTTACAATGTTATATCTCAATAAAGCTGGATAAAGAAATAAGACTGACCACTTTAAAATGACTAGAAAAAATGTAATCAATAATATGAACTGTAGTGACTAGTGGTAGGAGAGGAATGGCTTCATTGTGGCACAAGGAATGTGTTTTTGCCAAATCTATTTTTATTTCGTGGGCAGGCATGCACACCAGCTGACCCAGGTCTCAACACAACATCCTAACGTTCTTAGACCAGCTTCTACCTCAACAGTGATAAACTTCATCATGTTCATCCATCAGTATGGCTGGATACCCATTGAGCTGAACCTTGTACACAATCATTGTTAGCAGTTTGCTAAAGTTAGAGATAAGAGGGAAACAAAATATGATGTGGGAAGGAGGAGGAAAAAACTTGGGGAGTTTTGAAGAGTTTGATGACATATAATTTGGAAGCAAAAAGTATTCCCAGTTCTGACCCCTACATAAATATGGAACTTCTTCCAGACAAGCTTCTTTAGAGAGATGAAGGAGGTTACCACCTGCACTGTAGGTGTTTAAAGGCCTGGGAAAGCTCACTACTCTCTAGAATACATTTCCATTCACTGAATGTCAGAAGTACCATATTCTGGGCTTTGTGCCTTTAGAATGGCAATAAAAGAATGAAGAAGTCAGGTAACAGGGATAATTATTTTTCTCCCTCACAACTGTCTAGGACCAATCCTGCCTCTTTTTGGTTGTAAGCTGATTTTATGGGTAGATGTTGGCTTCTGAAAAAAACTTTACTGATAACCTGATACAATATCACATTCTACTAGTGAAAGATAAGGTGGGGCCAGGGGGAAGAGCCAGAGGGACCAGATGACACACTCAGGTTATTTAATGGGATAGAGACAAAGCTGGGTCTAGAAGGAGGAGAGTATCCTGACACCAGTCTAAAAGGTCTATCACCCCCTTTGATCCTTCTGCAGTGTTCTATTTCCATAGGGCTTATCTGTGTAGATATACGAAGGGAAGATGATAGAACACCAAACTTAGTACAGTAATTTTTTTTTTATAAATTTATTTATGATATGATAGTCACACAGAGAGAGAGAGAGGCAGAGACACAGGCAGAGGGAGAAGCAGGCTCCATGCACCGGGACCCCGACGTGGGATTCGATCCTGGGTCTTCAGGATCGCGCCCTGGGCCAAAGGCAGGCTGCCAAACCACTGCGCCACCCAGGGATCCCCTTAGTACAGTATTTAAATGATTCTCTGTGGGTTAAATCATAGATGCTCAACTTGGTAGAAGTTGGATGTGGTGTGAAAACAAAATCATAGTTCAATGTTATCTTTGGAAGCTCTACATTTTTATATATTAAAAACTGCAGAACAACTGGACAACATCTTCTTGGCAGGTGACAGTATGGAGAATCCAAATTTTTTTTTCTTAGTGGGGATAGGGAAAATAAATCATCTGACTTCTCTCTCCTCACCCAAGAACATATTAGAATCTTCAGGGGGACATGTTTGGGGTGTTTATTGGAAATGAGTATAGGTTCAAAACACCAGGCTAAAGCTTAGTTTCATCTGATACAGCAAAGGTCACAGGTGGAATGTTCTTAAAGTTTCACTTTATGTATTGAGCAAATAACCTTTTTATTTGTAACTGCACATAATATATATGTCGACAGAGAGAGACAGAGAGAAAAAGCAATGAAAAACTGTTTCCCCTGCTCAGAAAATAATCAGATGCATTTAGGTTTTCTAAGGAGGCTCCACAGCATCATTTCTCTGTGTGAATGACTACAATAATTTAACTAGGACCATTATAGAATAAAATCTGAAGTTCTTCATGTGGACTTCAGGGTTTGCATTCTGGCTTTTTCTGTATCACCCTCCTTGCTCATCCTGCCCCAGCCTTGCTCATGTTCTTTCTATTGCTCAAACATTTCAAACTCCTACTTGTTCTTAGGCATTTGCATTTGATGTTCCGTCCCCCTCCTCTCCAGATCTCTGAATGTCCACATGGTCTCCAATCTAGGTATTGGCTTATAAAACATTTCCTCAGAGGCCTTTCCTGATCAGCTAACCCAAAGTGGAGTCTTCCTGTCATTTCTTTCTTTTCTTCAAATATTTTAACACCATGTTAAATACATATTTATTAATGTATTGTTGATTATCCTCCCAGTAAGTTTCATGAGGGCAGGGACTTCATTTCTATGTTCATTGTTATATTCCCAGTCCTAGCATAGTACCAGGCTCACAGTAGCTACTTATTAAAAATGTGCTGAGTAACTGAGTCACTAATTCAGTTGACATAGTAATAACTCCCACTGCTTACTCACCCAGGGACACAAAATATGTAGTACAGATGAGAGAGATCATAGATATCATTTAATGATAATATTATAAAAGAAAGCATCTATTCACATTCTTCTCTTTCAGGCTTCACACACATTCTCCAAGCCCACTACAACCCTATGGGCTGGGTATTTCTATTAATCATTCCATTTTACAAATGAGAAAACCAAAGTAGAACTTAATAAACTTGTTCAAAGTTACATACTTAGTAGATGGTGATGCCCAGATTTGAACCCAGGCAGTATGACTGCACTTAAGAACCATCTTTTAATTTTTTGAGAAATCTCCATCCTGTTTTCCACATTGGCTGCACCAGTTTGCATTCCAACAGTGCATGAGTGCTCCTTTTTCTCCACATCCTCACCAACACGTATTATTTCTTGTCTTTTTAATTCCAGCTATTCTGACAGATGCAAGGGGGTATATCTCATTGTGGCTTTGATTTGCATTTCCCTGATGATTAGCAATGCTGAACATCTTTTCATGCATCTTTTGGCCATTGATAGGTCTTCCTTGGAGAAATGTCTGTTCGTGTCTAACTGCCCATTTTTAATTGGATTATTTGGAGGGGTTGGGGAGTGTTGAGTTATATAAATTCTTTATATTTTTAAAATACTTATCAGATATATCATTTATAGATATCTCTTCCATTCAGTAGGTTGCCTTGTCATTTTGTTGGTTTCCTTCGCTGAGCAAAAGCTTTTCGTTTTGGTGTAGTCTCAATGGTTTAATTTTGCTTTTGTTTGCCTTGCCTGAGGATGCATATCTACAAAAATGTCTCTACAGTCAATGTCAAGGAAATTACTGCTTATATTTTCTTCTAGGAATTTTATAGTTTTAGGTCTTTGATCCATTTTATGAGTTTTTTTTTGTGTGTGTGTAGCATGTAAGAAAATAGTCCAGTTTCATTCTTTTGCACATAGTTATTTGGTTTTCCCAGTACCAATTCTAAGATGAGTGGATAAAGAAGATAATAAAGAGATGCACACATAGTGGAATATTATTCAGCTGTAAAAGAGAATAAAATCTTTCCATTTGCAACATAAGTGGAGCTAGAAAGTGTAATGCTAAGTGAAATAAGTCAGAGAAAGACAAATACCACAGGATTTCACTCACAGGTGAAACTAAGAAAAGGAAGGAGGGAAGGAGGGAGAGAAGAGGGAAGGAGGAGGGAGGGAGGGAGGAAAGAAGGAAGGAAGAGAAATAAAAAGAAAGAAGAGAAAGGTGAGAAAAGAGAAAAAAGAGAGAAAGGAAAGAAAGAAAGAAAGAAAGAATAGAGAGACCAAAAAAAAAAAAAAAAAAACCAACCAGACTCTTTTTTTTTTTAAACCAGACTCTTAAACACAGAGAACTGGTGGTTGCCTGAGGGTAGGTAGGTGGGAGGGTGGGGGAAACAGAGAAAAGGAGCGAAGAGTACTCTTATCACAATGACCACTGTGTAGTGTATGGATGTCCTGAATCCCTATATTGCACACCTGAAACCACTCTAACACAGTATGTTAATTACACTTCCGTGAAAAGAACTAGCTCTACTCCATGTTCTCATTTGTGCTTCAGTTTCAGTGCTCCCCTAACTTACCCCACTTCTAAAAACAACTGGAGCTTCATTTGCTCTGCTCTGAAGAGTAGATTTTTTAGAAAATAATCATTCTTGGGGACACCACTCCTTTCTACTCCTTAATGCCATAAAGACAGAAATACTGTATCGGGGTGGCCTGAAGTCTGGGATCATCTGAGCTTCACCACAGAAGGCAAATATTTTTTAAACTTTTGTTTGCCACTGCTGTAATTGCCTCATTTTGTAGTAATCTGCATCCCTGTGTCAACAAACTCCTTAGGAGACAAGAAAGAGGACTTGCTTTAAAATCACAAAAGAGAAGAATAAAGCAAAGAGCATCTAGCTTTTGTTTCTGAACTTGAAGTTTCTGCTTTGATAATGCAAACCAAACAATCCATTTAAAAGTAGTCCAAAAAAATCCTTGCAGGTAAAGGCCCCACCCACACTCTTCAAACCTCCAAATCTTTCTTCAGGACTTGGTCCCCCCTCCCCCCAGCCTGGTACGTAATTTCTTTCAGAGTGGGCGAGGGAGTCAAGAGATAGGTAATTTGTTTCCTCTTCTTATTTTAGAGTCTGTTAAAATCATGGTTGTGAAACATTTTTGAATCTACATCTTCTACCAACCTTATAAAAATGCCAGGTTATGCCTGGGTGGTGCATTCATTAAGCTTCCCACTGGAGAAATTAAGCTATCTCAAAGTCCCTTCAGAGGGAGTTACTCTTCTAAGTGCTGGATTGAAGGTCTGGGAGATTGGATTTTGTGTTTATCCGAGCAAATAAAAATAAAATTTCAGTCTCCTAACAAATTTAAAGGAAATCCTTGAACCACATATTGTTCCCCTTTAAGCAGGCAGTCTGTGTGAAATGTTTTATTGTAAAATAAATCAATAAATGCCTTGAAGCAACCAAAGTAGTGTATATCCTTACAGAATTCCCCCTAGCTTTGAAACCTCTTTTTTTTTATATAAATATAATTATCTTTAAAAATCAAACAAAAAGAATCTCTGGTGTACTATTAAACACACCAACAACCCAAAATAAATAACTAGAGAGATGGCCTAATCTTGATAGTTTGGAGAATGAGATATTGGCTCCATTTCTAGCCAGGATAGTTTTTGTTAACCCACAAACTGTGGTTAATCTCAATGGGAATCTCTTTTTAAGTTGACAAGTCTAATGTACATGAAGTTCAGCTTGAAGATGGTTAAAGATTTTGGAATATACAGTTGTCTGTGCAAGTATTATCACATTCTGCCCACAGATTTGTTCAGACAAAGAGGGCTTGTAGATTTGGTCAGATGTAGAGGGAAGGGGAGAAAAGAAAGGAAGAGGAAGGGAAAAAGAATGGAAATAAATAGAAGAAACATGCTCTGTGCAAATATTTGGGCTTAAGGGTATAAGGAAACACATACCATACACCTTAGAAGACTATATGTACAGGCTTGTCTATTTCTTTCAGACTTGAAATATCTCCACCATCTACAAAATAATATTCAAATAGTTTCCAAGCTGTTTGGGATTGTCCTTGCATTTGCTAGTTGCTCAGAGCTTTGGCCACAGCAAGTGGCTAAAAGCCTAGATAATTGATCCTATTCTCATTGCCTGAATGAGTAAAGCCTCTTAATCTAGATTCAGAGAAGCATTACTATCATTAAAATATAAACCAGTGTCTGCAAATAGTGGTCCACAAAACACTTAAACCCATGTGATATGAATCAATTTTCTAGGCTGGGGGATAAAGTTGCATGATCCCTTAAGTTTCAAAACTTGGGGTTTCAACAAAATGCAAATCCAATCACATGACTCTTCATGAAGGAGACATTTATGCCAAGTTTTCCAAATGTTTTTGGGTGGAGAATGTCCATTCTGTCCCATGGAATGCACATTAGGATGGATTAGTCTAGACCAGTTCCTACTTCACCTCTTTCACTTGAACAAGATCTATTCTTTTTCAGGGATAACCAGATGGCTACAAAATAAGAAGACACACTTCAGTTTACTTAAAATCAGATGATTGGAGGAAAAGCAAAAGTCTATTTTTTAAAATTATTTTAACATTTTGATAACCCCTAAAGTTCCAGGAGGAGCTGAAATCATTGACACTGGAGTAGAAAAACCAGACCCTGGGAAGGTATCAGGCATAATATCAGAATAAATTGAGGTTTCAATCTGACCTTATTGATGACTTACTGCACGGCCTTGGGCAAGATCTGTCATCTCAGAACCTCTAACTTTCCTCTTTAATGTGAGGGTAAAGATGCAAATTTCACAACATTTTATGAGGTTTAAATGAAATAGCAAATGAAAAAGCACCTTTCCTAGAGTTGGCCTCAGAGTTGATGCACCATTAAAGCAAGTTCTTTTCCCCTCCTCAGCAAATATTCCACTCTTGAAGCCCAAAGTGAACACTGTAGGAAAACTGATGAAGTAAATAAACATTACCCTTTAGCTCAGAAAAACAACCTCAAAAAAACCTCTTTGGCGTTCCGATCTGGGTGGAGCGGTTACATGGGTTTGATCCCACTCACAAATAATGAAGCACTTAGGCTGCTCCTCCTGAGACCTTCTCTGGAAAGGCCTCCTGTCAAGAAACATGGAGATCAATCTTGTCCCAAAGGTCAACATGTTTGTCACCTCCTGTCTAGACTCTTGCAATGCTCTGACCTGGACCTCCCACAGGGAGCCGTCCAGTGACAGCAGATGACCCAGACGTGACAGCACGCCTGCTGGTTAGATCAGCTCACGGCGAGCACAGCACACCCAGGCAGACTCTCAGCCTTGGCTGCTGTTCTACATCCAGTCCAATTTATGATCCGGGTTCTCAAATTAAATCACTAGGCAGCAATGAGCCTGGCTTGCTGGAAGGCCTTTTCATTCTGTACAGCCTACTGATAACTAGTTGGACGTGGAGGTATTGGGACACAGTACAGATATCTCTTTATTCAGGTCTGTTTTCAATTCAAATAACTGACCCTATGTGGGCTTCTACTGAACGGGGTCTAAGTGCCAGAGCCAAAAGCTATTTGCATGCAGTTTTGCTTCCCCAGACCAGAGACTGAGGTTCAGGACATCTCATAAGATTAAAGAAGTAAACTGAGCACAGAGAAGTAAAAAAAAGAGAGAGAGAACCAAAAGTAGCTAAAATTAGCGTTCTTGCCCCCAGCTCAGCTCTTTCCCCAGGTCACTGTCTTGAATTGCTTAGAATTCAAAATATAGGGGCACCTGGGTGGCTTGGTTGGTTAAGCACCTTCTTTTAATTCAGGTCATGTTCTCAGGGTCCTGGGATCAAGCCCTGCATGGAGCTTCCTGCTCAGTGGGGAGTCTGCTTCTGCCTCTCCCTCTGCCCTTCCCTATCCCACTCATGCTTACTCACTCACTCGTACTCTCTCTCTCTCTCAAATAAAATATTTTAAAAAAATTCAAAATACTTTCCCACAAATCCAGAAAGCACTACATGGAGACATTTTTCCAGTAGGGGTGATATCACCAACATTCTCCATCAGCTCATCTTATTCCTAGTCGATTCATTTAAAAAGAAGAGCTTTGAGAAAGGACCATTGTGTAATAGAACGCTGCCCTGCAAGAGACGCTGAGCTTGGGCACCCAGGCTCAGTCTGTGTGGTAAAGTGAGCCTCTTGGAAAAAAGAAAACCAGTCCTTTCCAGGATCCAACCTCTATCAGCCTGACTAAGAAATAAACTAATTGACCATCGCTCTGGCTTTTGAGAACAGAAGGCTGATCTTTTCATCACGTATAAATTTGCCAGAAATATATTTACTTTTATTTAGATGCCTGTGGCTGTGAGCAACAGGGGCAAAAGAAAAGAAGGAATGTGAAAGGTAAGAAAGAGAACCTGGTAGAGTCAGGAAGAGAAGATTAAAGAGGAGCAGAACCCCCTCTCCCAGAAAGCCAGGAATGAGTGTGTGAGGAGGGGGTGGGCAGAGTTCATAGCTGTCATAGGTAATCAGGAGATTACCCCAGTCTCCTCTGCTCCCTCAGTCAGTGAGGACAAATGAGAAACCATGGCGGCAGAAACCAGAGCTTAACCTCCGACCACAAACTCCACAGAGTGCATGGGGCGCTCAGAGGCCACGGCAGTGACCATTGTAAAGAGATTTTTTTGTAAACAAATTATGCTCCAAGCAACTCCCCCAGAGCTTCCTTAACTCAACAGCTTCTGATACTGCTTTCCTTTACGCTTTTCTTCTTCTTGTTAAATGCCCTTCCTCAACTCAGGACCAGATGGAACATTCCACATAACAATCTATGGGACTATCTAAGATTCTATCCTAAGGTATGCAGAGTCTCTAGGGGAATAATTTTGCTTTGAGGTAGTCTGGGCACACATTTTCCGTGTCAGGATTTTTTTTTTTTAAGATTTTATTTATTTATTCATGAGAGACAGAGAGAGGGAGGCAGAGGGAAAAGCAGCCTCCCTGCGGGAGCTTGATGTGAGACTCAATCCCAGGACCTGGGGAATCACGACCTGAGCCAAAGGCAGACACTCAACCCCTGAGCCACCCAGGTGTCCCTCCATGTCAGGATTATTAACAGGAACTTGCACATTAGTGCCCAGGCTGTCTTCTGCCCTCTGGGTCCTCCTTGGATAAAATTCAAAAGGGATTAGGAGGTTTCTACATCGTTTTCTTTCCGAGCACACTGTCATTCTTGATGCATCACCCTCACTTTCCGAAAATGGCACAAAATCCAGCCAGACTCTTCCAAGAAGGAATTATGTCACTCTTTAATCCTATGCTGCCGCTTAAGTAACCCAAACAAGCTCTTTTCCCAGTGGAGAAGGAATGCACCCTGGTTCTCTTTAGAGGCCAGGAACAGGATTGCGGGTCTCCTGGCTGGCTGGTTCATTGGTATAATCACAGAAACAAACAAGAGTCACTTCTCTTTTTTCTGAATGAACATTTTGTACTGAATGACACTGTCTCATTATGACCTCTAAACTGTTGTCTATTCGGTATTTCTGCTTCTTTCAACATTCCCTTCCCCTGTGGGTCTCATTTCTTCCTCACTGCTGGATCATTCTAAGGCAGAGCACCTGGACTATGGACATTGAGAGGAATTGCCAGAGAATATCAAGAGTAACAACCAGTTGGGCAATCATCTTGACCAAAAAAGCAGGCCAGGCTACATGGGCAAGTACAAATTATATGCATGCCATGTATGAGTCCTAGACCTCTGCCCTCTGGTCTGCCACACTTTGATAAGCATTCAGGGCATTGAGGAAGAAGGACCACTTCCTTCATAAGAAACTGGGTTTTCAAATAAATCTTTTTCTCTTCATTTGCGCAAGGGGGAGAAGGGTGGGGCTCTATCTCAGGTACAAGAATGATAAGATCTAAGTTCCCCAAGTCACAGCACTACAGAATTGCATGCAGACTTAAAAAAACATTCCATACTAGAAAAAACAATACACAAACAACCTTGTTCCTCAAAAAATTCAAGCTACAACTGATAGAAGCTGAACCAAATTATCGACATTGAAGGAATAACTACACAAAAGTAAATAGATAGTATGATTCTTCCCAATATAGACTGAAGCACAGAAGTCCAATAAGAAGAAATCTTAAGTAAATGGGAAAAAGAAAGATTGCACCCAAAAGATCAATGTCTATGCAGGATATAAATTTAAGATAACTCTTGGTATTCTCTTTTGAAGTCAAATTATTTTGAAAAACATTAACTCAATAAACGTTTATTGAATGCCTAATATATACAAAACCCACCCAAAAAGTTAATGAAATATACTTCCAGGAATTTAATATATAGTTGAGGGGATTCCACAAATTATAAACTTGATGTAAAACTCATACATTAGCTTTCCATTTGATATTCAAAATAAGTCTGGGGGTTATGTAGAGAAGAGCTCATTCTTCTATAATGTGAGAGAAAATTGAGGCTAATAGAAGCTAAATGATTTGCACTGAGATCACATCAAACTAATAAAAGACAGAATCCAGGTTCAAACTTAAGTTGTCTGATACCAAATCTGCTACAATTCAAAGTAAAATATCACAAGTGCCAAAAGGGAGGTGAGTGCAGAGTGCTATTGGCATTCCTTCTTGTTGAGGTGGTCGGAACTGATTTCGTGGAGGTATTTGATCTGAGCTTGAAGGAGGGTAGAGTTTTGACAAACAAATAGGGACATCAAGAAAACTATAAACTAAAGGAAATCATTTAAAAAGAGCAAGAGGTAAGGAGGCAGAAACTAGTGCACATTTACGAAATGGTAAGCTGTCCAGTTTGGCTAGTGCACTGGTTATGGAAAGTAGAGCAGTGGGAGATAAAGGCTGGAAATGTAGGTTAGAATCAGGTCATGTAGTGCCTTGAATGCCTTGCAAAGGAATATGAACACTGTTGGCCAGCAATGGAGAATTATTGAAGGTTTTTGAACAGAGAAATGATATAACCAGAATAGAGCTTAAGAAAAGATTAATCTGGCAGTAAGATGTAGAATTTTTGGAAGAGGCTGAGGAGTTAGGAGGCCAGGGCAATAATCCAGATAAGAAGTAATAGGGGTCTGATCTACAATAGTGGGTGTAGAAATAGGAAGAAAATAAAGGATGAATATGAGGAATGTTAAAAATATAGACTCAAAAGGACTCCTTGACTAATTATGTGAGAAAATGCAAATGAAAGAGGGAAGTTGGTCTGAGTAATGGTAAAGGTGATGATAATTTCTGAAATAAAAAATAAACAGAAAGTGCATGTTTGTAAAGAAATGAGTTCAGGTTTGATCATGTCCAATGTTCAGAGATTATTTATCATGAAAATGTGATGTGTACCTGTAAAAAACAAAATGCCTTATCCTCCTTGCCACACTCCTACCCAGAAACCATACACACCCAGAAACCATAGTGGTTTGATCAAGAACTGGGCCCTACACATAGTCAGGTGTTTGTACTAAACTGCCATTAAGAAGCATGTGGTCAAATAAGGAACTCTTAACTATAGGAAACAAACTGAGGGTCGCTGGAGAGGAGGTAGGTGGGAGGATGGGGTAATTGGGTGATGGGCACCAAGGAGGGCACATGATATAATAAGCACTGGGTGTCATATGTAACTGATGAATCACTAAACTCTACCTCTGAAACTAATAATGTGCTATATGTTAATAAATAGATTTTAAGTAAAAAGAAAAAAGGGGGCAGGAGAAAAAAGTATGTGATCAAAAGTGGAACCATTACTCATTTCACATAAAAGCAAGTGTTAGGACAATACTAGCCACCATTAACAGAAAATCCCTCAAATCTCAGTAGTCTAATACCATAGAAATTATTTGTCACTTGTTTGAATTTAGTTGGCACTGGCAGGGGAAGGGGGGTATTCCATGTAGTCATTCAGAAACTCAGGAGTACAGATGTTCTTTTGTCTTTAACACATAGTTTCCAAGGTCCTCTTAGCCTTCACATCCATCTGGCAGTTGGGGAATAAGAAAGAGAGAAGAGAATTTCATGAAAAGATTTTAGGACCCAAGCCTTAAAATAGAATGCTTTTTATTTTACCCACATTTCTCTGGCCAGAACTCAATCATATGGCCATAACTTACCTATAAGGGAGTCTTGGAAATATGAAAATAACTGAGCCCTAAAGGATAAGGAAATAAATTTGTTGAACAGATAGCCTCTGCTTCCAGGACACGAAGCATAAAGAGAAGGTGCATAGGCTAAGAGTAAATCAAAGAAACCACAATTCTCTCTATAAAAATATAAATTACAATTGCCATGTGTGAAAAAGTAGTCTTAAATTATGGGGCAGTTGGCAAAAAAGAATCTCCTCTTCCTTATGAGTTTGGGCCTTATAGCATCTAAGAATTCACCTTTCTTTTTTAAGACCTGGGTGGGGTGCGTGTGTGTGTTTTCTAACAGACCCAGAAGAAGAAAAAGGCATAGTTCCAATTTACACCATCAAAGGAAACTCAGTGGAACATGAGGTTATGGTTCTACCCACCTTAGGCTTTCCCACAGGACTAGGAGTGGCCAAGTCATCACTGGGTCACCCTATTCATGCCTTTCCTTTGATTTTCATTTTCTCTCACTATTATGGTGTTATTCTGGATTTGTTATTCTCAGACCTAGGAAATGTACTTCTGGGAAACCACAAAGGGTCCGATGGCATGAGAGGATGGAGCCTACTGAGGATGAGTCAAAGTTCCCATGAATAGAAGATAAGGTTTCCTAATGGAAACTGGAGACTTGTGCCTTGGAAGTTTAAAGAATTTCCCTGAAGAGAAATAAGGACCTGGGGACACGAGGGTATGTTTAGGAATGGGTTTCACAAGAACAGCTCTTAGGAATGGTTAACATTTTGGGTGTTTTCCCCCCAGTAATTTATTGATATAATTGACATATGAGTTCAAAGTGTACAACATAGTGATTTGATATATGTATATACTGTGAAATGATCACCACTGTAAGTTTAATTAATATCTCCATCACCTTGCATAGTTACAATTTATTTCTTGTGATGAAAACCTTTACGATCTACTACTCTCTTGGCAACATTCAAAAATACTACAGTAAAAAAAAAAAAAATACTACAGTATTGCTAACTATAGTCAGCATGCTTATGACCACCTTCACCCATTTCACCCATCTCCAAACCCCTGCCTCTGGAAACCACTAATTCATTCTCTGTTCTGTTTCTGTGAGTTTGGGGAGGGAGGGAGGGAGGGAGGGAGGGATGGATGGATGGAGATTCTGCATATAGGTGAAATAATACAGTATTTGTCTTTCTGATTTATTTCACATAGAATAATATCTCCAAGGTCCATCCACATTGTCCCAAATGTCAGGATTTCCTTCTTTTTGTGGCTAAATAATATTCCATTATATATGTATATGTACATACACACACATTTTCTTTATCTGTTCATTCAGCAATGTACATACAAGTTGCTTTCTTCCTAACTACGGGAAAAGTTGTGTATAACATGTAATTTTAAAGTCTTTCATGTAGTATGAAACTCCATATTTTTCCCAACCCCTCTGTATTTTATGTGGTATATGGAGGCAAATTAGAAAAGTTGCCATAAAGAGATATTCAGCCTCCCCCACGTGGCCCACTCTGCATCCATCCATCTGCAGACCCTCAACTAGCAGCAGGAGAACCAACAGAAAGTTTGCTCTGCCACAGTCTCTCCCAAACTGAGGAATGGCCCACCTCAGAGAGGGAGGCTGTGGGAGCAGGCCACATGGAGGAGGAATCAAGCAGAGGATTCGAGGCAAACCACAGGGCACTCTCACCACCTCCCCCTACTAAAATAATCTTCAACCAGGAGAGAAATATTGACAGTAGGTCGACCTTCAATATAAAATGGAGTTACAAATTTTACTAAGACTTCAAGTATAGAGATAAAGATGTAGAATTCTCTAGTTTCGTCATGATATAATCACAGGAATGTAGAAAATGGACAAAGGGGGGGGGGGGCCTGGGTGGCTCAGCAGTTAAGCATCTACCTTCAGCTCAGGGCATTATCCTGGAGTCCTGGGATCAAGTCCCACATCTGGCTCCCTGCAGGAAGCCTGCTTCTCCCTTTGCCTAGGTCTCTGCCTGTGTGTGTGTGTGTGTGTGTGTGTGTGTGTGTGTCTAATGAATAAATAAATGAAATCTTTAAAAAAAATGAACAAAGGAAAGCATTTGAAGGAGGTACACAAGGAGAGTACACCACCACAGACCAGAGGACACTGCTGGTGCTCTGCCCAGATTTCCTCAGATCCCAGTTACAAACAGCCTGCACCTTTGACTTTCCTCAGAGCACTGACCCCCAGAGTCACTGGAACTGCTTTCTCCGTATGCTCAAAAAAAAAAAAAAAACAAAAAAAAAAAAACAAAAAAACAAAACAAAACAAAAAAAACAGAAACATCTAGAAGCTAATGGCCCTCCAGAAGAGCATAAGCAATAACTATCAGGTGTGAGTATGAAAGCCCAGCTCCCTTTCCCCGTGGCCCCCAGCTGTGGCAGGGTGCTGCTATGGGATCAAGCTAATGTTGGGAGCTCACCTGAGAGTGAGCCCATGCTTCACTTGGGCTTCCCTGTCCTGTTCTCCCTAATCACTTACTGATCATTTTTGGGAGTGCTCCCTCAATAAACAATAAGCACCTGAATCCTCATCTTCAAGTTTTCAAGTTTGCCTCTGGTGGAACTAACCTGAGACACAAACATTAACGAATGCCACCACTAACCACTTCTCAAAACAGTAGTAGCTGTAAGATGTAATGATTTAGATCAAAAAAGAGAAGCACTACAAAAAGATCACTCGATTTAGCACCTGGTAGTTGATTCTAATTCTCCCACTTGCCATACACCATCAACAAGGAAACAGGGACCAACCCATGCAAATATCTTGGGCACAGTCACTGTCAACCACCCTCAATCATCCTTTCCAGTCCTCAGAACCCACATGGACCTACTCCTCATATTGCTGTTAAAACCATAAACAAAAATAGAGGTAGAAGAAATGTTTAGATTCTTATAAGAGGACACAGGATAAATTTGGTGGCTTCGAGGAGTTTAGGTCCGACACAGATGAACTCCACCTCAGATGGCACCAAGGCTGACTCAGTGAGAAGGAAAGTCCCTGGGAATTCCACTTGTCCTATCCATGGCACCATGGACAGACACAAGTATAGGACTGAATGCTTAGAACTGAAAGAGATGTCAAAGAAGATTTCCACAATTTATTACAAAATCCATGACAATAAAATGCCTTGGATAAAACCTGAATTATCGATCAAGTTCTAGGTCCTTGTCTCTCTATCTTTCTAGTATGCCACAAAGCCTTTCAAATTCTTATTTATCAATACTAGTAGGTGTTAATGTTACTGTATGTTAGGCACTTAGCTAAGTTCTTTATAGTCAGTCTTATTTAATATTCTCAAAAATCTAGAAGATAGATTCCCTTGTTTCCATTCTAACAAAGAAATAAATTTAGAAGAGTTCCATCTAGAAGCCCAAAGACAAAAGTGGAATCCAAAGTCCATGCTTTTCTTACCATGTGGACAACATGCTCTCATTCATTGACTGACAAATTGAAAGTTCTATCTCCTCAAAAGACATGATGTGTAGCTTCTTTAACACCTCCCCTCATTGCAGGAAGCTTCTACCAGAAAGGGTCATCTTGCACCATTCTTTCCACATGAACAAAGACATCACTGAAGCACTGGGTCAAGAGGAAGAACATTGGATAAAAAGCTAAGAGATCTAAATATCAGTCCCAACAGAGTGTCGAGCCAATTGTGGCAAATATTTTAGATTTCTGCAGCCAAGTAAATGATGCCTCCCTTAGGAGTATTGCTCAGAGAACTTCACAATTGTCAGATCAAACAATTGCTCAAATTATTATTGAAAATCCCTTTGAAACAGCCTCTGAGAGACGTACACAGGCGTTTGAGGTGAGCTCTTTTTCCAGAATAGAGCCTGGTTCCTTATCCAAAATAAAATAGTCCTAGTTTTTGCTCTTTAGGTGAGATCATAGGAAAGAAAATTCACTGCTCTCCAAGTGTGGCTTTCCCACCTATACGATGAGGAAACAACGATGCCTGGAGGTAGGACCATAAAATGAGGGAATGTTTATAAATGTGATTTTAAAACTGTAAAATCCCTTATTCAGATAAGACCCAAGTGGGAAGTCAATCTTGGTCATTTTAAATGGGACAGAATATCCCACTTTGCTCATTCCTAGCTGGAACAGATAAACAGTTTAAGAGGTTATGGTGACATTGACCATTCCTGCTTCTTAGTTCCCAGAAATAGAAGCACCACAATCAAAAGTTACTCAACACACCAGGCATTACGAAAATGTTACCTCCAACAGAAAACATTATGGTGATGCCGGGTGATTTTCTTTAATTTTCTATTGTTTTTTGGGTCTTGAGAGAGAAGAAAGGTTTGGAGACTTTGATGTGTAGACAAAAACAAAACCTGAGTCTGAAAACCCTTAGGCTTCACCTTGCTGTGAACAGTACTGAAGACGGACAATAAAGAATTTATGGCCCGTGATGTGAGTCAACTTCTTTGATAAGGGGCCTAAATTTAATTTGCAAACATATGGCTATGACCTCCCTAAGCCAATGGCTGGAGACTTGGAGCTACGTGTGTGGGCCAGCTGTGGAATTTGGCTCTGCTCCTGGTTGAAGTCAACTCCCTTCTCTAAAAATTCTTCAAATACTGGATGAGCTGTAAGTAGGGGTTTGCAAGGGGAGGAGGTGTGGGGAGTTGTTAACAAAAGACAACAGATGAGCTCATGAAACTTTAACAAGCTTTCGGTGAGAGTTCCACGTGTGGGGTTTGAAGGTTGCGCTGCAGTCCTCTGCAGGTGATAATAATTAGCTCATTGGAAAGGAGAAGATTTTTCCAATAAGTTTTCTTTTCAGAGACAGAAGGGTGTATGTTACATAAGAAAAGGTTTTGTAGTTCCAATCCTACTGAATGTCCATTCATGGAAGCGCTTAGGCTGGCAAGACTCGGCCAGAGTCCCCATATTCAGGCATGAGCACTCTACACATGGTCATGACTTACTATAATTTCCAGGGGCTTTTTGAGAGCATGTAGCTCTTGGTTACGTACTCAGCCCTCAAACTCTTACCTAAACTTTCTTGAAATATCTGTTTCATATTCATTTGCACAATCCCAAGCAAAGGTAAAGACAACATTTAGAGTTGCTGGTATAATATCAATGACCACCTCTGAATTTATATTCTGAGTATGACACGTGAGTTCAGTCACAGAATTAATTAGCTGAGAGACTGTATTCTATTTTAATCAAATCTTTGATTTGATTTGCCCATCAAGGAACTGTCTCCCTTAAAACAAATCCTATTTTATGTGATTCTATTTTATTAACAATGTTGATTTCATGACAGAGCATTAAAGATTTTGCTCATGGGGTATATTAAGCATTTGCTCTGTGTTTCTGTAAGAATATTCCCATGATCCAGCTTTTAAACAGAAAACCAGAAGGCTAAATTTCTTAGAAAAATAGGCCTGTGATCCTTTTGTGTGTTTGTCCATTAAATTGTATCTAAATTCATTAATTGAATTGAAAATGGCAAAACACCATTGTGCCTTTTCTTTAAGCATTATTAGAATAATTTACTTTAAAATAAAAATCCCCAGAGAAAATAGCTCTTAGCCCTTTGCAGAGTTTTATAAAACTTTCATTGTTTGAATGCTCTTCATCCTGTAAAATAATTTGCAGAATGATCTTAATCTGCCCCTATTAACTATTGGGTCTTGGGTAGGTCCCTAATGTCCCTACATCTGTTTTCTCATCTGTATACAGAGAAGTATTTCAAATAGTTCTAAGTTGCCTGTTTGCCCTCAATGTTCTTGAATATTAAGATCCCATGGCCCCAAATAATTCTACAGAAATTTTTTCATAGCATTTGTATTTAATTGTATATTGCATTATAGCAAATAATTATGTTCTAGAGGCCCAGAAGAATTAGCGGAGCATTGAGTAATCTATGTCCCAAGTCTATAAGTATAGAGACAAATAATACAACCATTTTCAAAACAGAATGCATTAGTCTAATAGATTCTATGTGAAAAGTTAACAACAAAAAAAGTAAAGACAGAATCATTATCCCTATGGAAGAGAGTGAAAAATTGTCCAGATAAACAATTTGAGCAAGTATGTTAGCTCTAGCAGAACCAAGCCACAGAAAGGAAAATATTGGGCATCTACTACATTGCAGGCAGCATGCTAGGGTTATTTCTACATACATTACCTCCACAATTCTCCAAGGCAGGCATTTCTATCTCCATTTTTAACAATGAGATAACCAGGATCAGAGAGATTGTGGTATGTGTGGCTTCAATTATTCTGATGCTTTCAGGTATGGAATTGAAGCAAAAGTGTTTAGGTAATAATAAAATATCTGATTGACAGTAACTTAGTTTTATATTTCTCAAATAACAAGAATTAAGGAATTTGGGGATTTGTTCAACAGCTCAATATGGACCCACTTCTCTACGATTCTTGTCACCCCATCCTCATGGGTCACAGGATGGCTACAGGTCTAGATAACTACAAGAAAAAAAGATTTGAAATTCTGGGAGTGTATGTGTATGTGTGTGGAAGACACTGACATAACTAATGACCTGAAATTATTAGAACTTAGAAGTTCCTGAAGCAACATTCATCATTTGTATCATAGCCCAATTTTATCCAAAAGGGCAACTATAGAAGCCAAAGTGGGTACAGAGCCACTTGGAAACACAGCCACCACAAGGTGACCCATGTAAGAGACATGAATGAGCTGCAGTCATTCAGTGAAGACCAGGTAATGCAAACAAGAAGCTCCTCTTTTTCCCCAAGAAAAGTCTTTCTTAAGTCAACAAGTAGCTGTTGACATGATGGACACTTTCTTCAACATCTCACAGATGGCATTTGCCACTCATCCACACCAATAATAAATGTTAATTCTGTGAATTTGTGTTCAGAGACAGTGAAAAACAACAAAAGTTTGCAGCAGTACACTATCTCACCCATGACTTGCCCTCACTCTACTGAGGTTCTGGCATTTGGTCCTGCATTGTATGCTGATGAGCCAGTAGACCCAGCCCACAAACACCCAGGACTACAAGGTTCTCAGTGCTGCCTGCCTCCCTGCTACTTGATGCTGTTTCTGCAGCCCTAGAAAACAATAGCTTTAAAACCCATTTTCTGAAGCTGCCAGGCATCTTTCTCCAATATCTTCCTTCTTTCGGTCATCTTCTCAACCTTTTCTCTCTTATTAAAATTCTCTCCTTCCCTTCTAGGTCATTTTTGTTATTCTTTTACCCTAAATTCTTCACTAGCTCAAAGTATCTATTTCAGAAATTATAGATATGTCAAATCTCTGGGGTAGGTATGCACCTTTACATTCTGCTAAAGTACTTTCCAGATGTCCCTGAGAATTCACATTCCCAGAAAGTCTGCAGAATTAATGCTGCTACATTTCCTACTAGCCTTTCCACTCTATGTTGTTCAGGCAAGTGAGGCAAAATATGCTTAGAGCATATTGTTTCAAAAATGATTTGGTAGACAAAGAGGGTAATTTCAAATACTGAATTTCATCTAGTTATTATCCTCTTTTGTATGGGGGAAAAAGGGCCATGACCATATATACTTCAAGAAAAAAACAATCACCTGTAACTCCTGCATACCTTTTGGATTCTGTATAATTTTCATAGGATCCTCCTCTTAAAGCACTGGGTGAGAAACAGAGACCAGTAACACATAACCTTCAGTGGATAACACCACCATCACTCTCAGATCATGACCTTAGGAAAAACATCAGGGCAGATTAATAGAAGCATTTCTTAGTGCAGCATGGTGTGTGAAGAGCAGCAAATTGGATGGTAAGGACTCGGTATGAGGGCTCTGCAACCTTTCCCCAAGGATGAGTACGTGACTAAGTAACATTAATAACCCAGTGGTTAGACTTGGGATTTGTGTATATTTTCTCCTGGGTGTGTGATAGGAGACTTTGGCTACCGATTGGCCCCATCCCAGGCAGGCAGAGCAATAGCTTACTGCCCTCACCAGCAGCTGAGTCCCAGTAGTATATAAGGGATATACTTGAGAAACAGAACAGATGAGTCAGGTCTCCTCCCTTCTCCCACCACACAGGCCTAGTCTCAAATTTAACATTGTCAGTATGACCTTCCAACAATCATGTTTCCTCTCTAGGTCTGTTCACCAGCCCCCTCTGTAAAATGAGAAAGTTCTAATAATCAATACTAGAGCATCCCTGAGATCACTTCCAACTCCAGAATACTATAGTTCAGCATTATGTACTCTGAAATCTAATCAATCCACCTACGGAGGGGACAGAGGAAACAGCAAGCTCGGCCATTTATTTTTGCGCATCTACTCTTCTGATTTCCCATTACAACGTCTTTAAATCTCACTTTAACATTTTTATAATAACTACCTCTATGTGTGACAGGATACCCATTTTTTATTTCCCCACTTCCCCCACCACCCACTGACATTCATACCTCTTCCCTCAAAAGTGGTCTTGGGCAGATGGAGGAAAAGGAAAGAGCATCTGATTCTGGGAGCATATCAAAGTTATGCCAAAAAAAAAAAAAAGGTGATTGATGCTAAAGAGAACATTGAACATTTTCTTTTCCTTTAGATGGAAGATCATGTAAAAGTTGTACATACTTCCCATGGAACCTAAGGAATGTGCTACTCCCCCTCCAGTTCAAAGTCCTCCATACTTTTTCAGTCTAACCTCCCTAAATGTCAATGGAAGCCAAAAGAAATACCAAACAGTTCCATTTATAAAATTACTAAATCCAAACTCTTAATAAGCATCTTAGGCAGAACAACTTAGAACAGTTTAGAAAACATACTATGCACAAATTGAAAGGGAATTATATTTTTAATCTCTTACCTGATAAGATGTGTATGCCTGTTGTGCAGCACACAAATTCTTAAACCTAGGGATTCGATTATATATCACCACCCTCATCTCCTACCATACACTGAGTTTCAAAAGTATTGGCTTTTTATCACAGCAACTACCAAGAACCCAGCTTTGCTAAGAGATGCCTTCCCTAAAAGCAATGTAGCACTTGATGTTAAAACCATAGTTCACATGGCGTGTGACAGGTTGAACGGTTTTCCTCAAAAACAAAATATCCATGGTGATAGCGCCCCTTTGAATTCACTGCTGCTCCCAGGGCACCTTGGCACAGAGGGTGGGAGCCACAGCCCTAGCTCCTTTCAGAGCTAACTCCATTGTATTTGGAACCAACCTGGTACTAATTGCCTAAATTCCAGAAAACCCAACAGGAGGAAAGATGGGTAAAAGTATGGGGAGGACCATAAGCATAACAGAGGGAGGGGAAGTCTTAGTTGCCCACCCAGCATGGAGGTGATGAATGGATAGTTGACACAAGAGGAAAAGTAAAGTAAAATATTCCACTTTCATATGCCTCAGACATTGTGAACATAAGATATTACATCTGTATCTGGCTCTCTCACTAGATTAAGATACAAGCAAAAGATCTTACTCATTTCAGTATGCCTCCAAATACCTAATTCAATACATAGTTGTATTGAATTCCCTTACCTGGAACCCTGAACTTAAATCTAATCGGAGTAGAATGTGCTAATTAATTTGTTCTGATTTATTTTACACCTCTGGAGTTAAGGCTTCTTAGAATTCAATACACAGATTAATGGAGAGTATGAATGTATTTCTACTGCTCTGCTCTGGGGTCTCTCTGTGTCCCTGCTGGAAACCTGAGAAGAGCACGAACTTTATGGTTTATTTTGTGTTTCAGACTAAATACCTAAAGGGAAAACATGGCTGGCAATGCATGAAGTCCAAAGTGTATACTCATTTATTTTAGCTCAGAAATGATGTGTGTGAAGGTTGATTTGGTGGCTCTTTATTGTGTGAGCTATAGCATCTGAGAGAACTGTTCCATAATTTCTGTTAGCCTTTGATTATTGAGGCAAACAAAATGCCAGCTATGCCTGCATCATCACTTTTTAAAAAAGACTTATTTATTTGAGAGAGAGAGAGAATATAAGCATGTAAGCCAGGGGAAGGGCAAAGGGAGAAGGAGAGAGAGAATTTCAAACAGACTCCCCACTGAGCTTGGAATCCAATGTGGGGCTTCATCTCATGACTCTCAGATCAGGGCCTGAGCCGAAATCAATAGTCTTGACACTTAACCAACCAAACCACCCAGGTACCTAGAGTTTGCATCACCATTTACCAGGAAAACATATACCAAACCACCACTGCCCAGGGAGATCAAAAGGGTATAGGGCTCTTTAAAATACCTTTGGTGAGTGGCGCCTGGGTCACTCAGTCTGTGAAGCTTCTGACTCTTGATTTTGGCTCAGGTCATGATCTCAGGGTTTTGAGATGGAGCCCTGCCTCAGAATCCGTGCTGGGTATAGAGCCTACTTAAGATTCTCTCTCTCCATCTTCCTCTGCCCCTTCTCCTCTCCCCCTCTCTTAAAAAAAAAAAAATACTTTTGGTTATAAAAAGTACAGATTAAGGAATGAAATCAAGTGACTAAATGTGGACCAGAATAACTTGTTTATATTCCTCTTGTGTTTGGAAACTTTATTGCTATTTCAATTTACAAGTTCTTTACAGAAGGTATTTGTTCTCTTGTTTGGGTTGTTTTTTGTTGTTGTTGTTGTTGTTTTTAATGCAATTACATCGTTTTGTTCACAGTCCCAGAGTTAATCATACTTTGCACTTATCTCTCTCATCTTTCATCAGAAAACTGCCAGGCCTCTGATAACCTGTGTGGCCAGATTCTTCCTCAGTAGTTGTACACCAAGGGCAAGCAAGCTCCCCTAAAAAAAAAAAAAAAAAGGATAAAGGAATGCAGACTACTAGAATCAGTCATCGAAATAGCCTACAGGGAAAGACACCTGATAATATACTTACTTTACAGGTAAGGAAGGAACGGGACAGAATCTATCATAGAAGGAAAATAAGCACTTAGCATGAACCCAGAAACATATTGCGAGGTTATAAACACAATCTCATTCACCCACATTTACTTATAAACACAATCTCATTCACCCACATTTACAAGAAGAAATTGAGGCCTTAAAAGCTGATAAAAACTTGCCCTAAGATCTAAACCAAGATCTAAACTTTGGTGGGATCAAATATCAAGTCAACACCCACTTGCCACATGATTTTCTATCAAGCAGAGTCATTGCCAGTGCAAAGTGGAGAAGTAGTACTGGTTTGAGAGAGAAAAATGCAAAGGCCCCAATTCTCTTTTCCATCACCCATCTAGGCCTGGAAGACACTTGGCAATTAGGGGAAAACATAGCAATGGCAGCACAGAAGGACACCTCAGAGCTAATGACAGTTAGGTCTCCTATAGTGTGAGCTGGCTAGAAATACATTTCAAACTGAGAATCCCTGCCTCCCATCAATCTGACCACAGCCCGCCCACACACACACACTTGTCATTTCCATCATAAGCATACATATCTTCCCCTCCTGATTTTCAAGATTTGTTAACCTGAATTTATTAACGTTTTTCCATGGCTAAAATTTGGCCTGATCGGCTTTATATTCTTCTTCCACTTTTCAATCCGTTGGAACTAAAAAATTTTAAGGTTGAACAAAGCAGCTATTGGTCTTTTTTAAAACATGTCTTGAACACAACAGTCCTGCATGCCAATCTAGAGAAACTTTTTCAGGTATTAATGTTTAATGACAGAGAAGCAACAATTAGCCAGAGAACAGATCTCAGTAAACAGCTTTTATTTGAACCTACAAGGCTCCAGAGCAGACACAATTTAAGACAAGCCCTAATATTCAAAGTCTACATTTTGCCTATTGTCTTAGGTTGAGATGTCCTAGATGCAGAGTCAAAGATAGGAATTCAGGCACAAGAGATTTATTGAGGGTTTATTTTTTTTTATGGAAAACCTACAAAAGAGTGAGGCAAGCAGGATAAGTAAGAAGAAGCAGCCTTGGTAGTGAGATGGCTGCGGCAGGGCCCCCTGCCGATGGATGTAGATAATATTGAAGAGTTATCTTCCCTTTAGGTAAGGAGCCAGGCTGTGGTCTGCCCCAATCACTCAGTTTGCTCACTGCTAGAGGCACTGAGTTGGAGGCTGCTGGGAAGGAGGCTGGCAGCCTTCCAGGCATCTCTGTGACGGCAGCTCCATCAGCTAAGGGCAATTTTCTGGGGAAGTTAGCAGGTGTATGTTGTGAACAGCAGAAGCAAGGATGCACCAACAGGGAAAGAGGATCTGGCTAGACACCAAGAGCATCCACTAAAGCGTCTCAAAGTGTGCTCTTCTGGAAACTTAGAAATGCAAATTCTTGCTCTCTACCCCAGACCCACCAAGTCAGAAACACTGGCATGTGAGCAATATCTGTTTCAATACACCTTCTAGGTGATTCTGATACACTCTAAAGTTTGAGAATCACTTGGTGATAATACCCACAATAGTACCTATCGCAACACTAGTCACTAACAGACTCAAGTCAGTTCAAGTCATGTTGAAACCAGGAACCCCGTGGAAAAATATTTAATTCAGGTATCTACAAAAGATAACTCTATAAACAGAAGCCTAGCTTCAAAGAGCCATGTACATTTCCACTTTTATTTTCTCTGCTTTCCCCCGAATTTTCTAGACTCTTTCCATGATTGAGGGCTCTGTGAAATCTCTTTCCTGGAGTTTTTTTTTAGAAAGTCTTAATTAGTCTCATACATTCACAGGTCATCAACTCCACCGGGCCCTAAAAGGAGGGTTTTATGGCCCAATAAGGGTTTTGCATTGCGTTATATCCTCCTCCTTTCTGGAATAAAACCTATGAATACTAAGTTGATATTTTGCAGTCATTCTGCTCTGTGTAAGATCTTATTATTTTCTTAACCAAGCAAGGTGAAAAAAAAAAATTAGGCAACACATAATCAAGTATCTCTATTGCAAGAAGTTATGATTTCAGACTATTAGCTAGATTTATCATTCCCCTCTCATTTGGAGAATTTTTTCCCCCACAAACTTTCCTTTTCACCATTAAAAACCTATATTCAACTACTATCTTAAACATTGTGAAGTATTGTAAACACTCTCTTAAAAGATCTGCTTTTGGCGGCTGATTTCTCTGTTTATTATTGCTATTATCATGAGCTCCTTTAAACACAGAAGAAAGTCCAGAGAATAATATAACATCTGTAAACTCACCAGGTAGATTTTCATTATTAATATTTTGTCATATTTTCTGCAGACCTTTTCCTTTTAAAAGAAAAACCTTTATAGACACTGTCAAAGCTCTCTTGACCTGGTTGGAAGGCATGCAGGTGTCAACTACATGTGCATTTTATTTGTTACCCTCTACAGATACTTTTGCACTATTTTTTGTATTGTATTTTGCAATAGAAGTGTTTTAATAGATACAATCTTTTATCCCCATGTTATCCTATAAAATGGTAAAATCTAATGAGATAAATAAGCTAAAACAATTCAAGTGATAAAAGAAACCTTTCAAAATGTAAAATAAAAGTCAGTTATAAACATAAATCTTCTTAGTGAATATAAAGATGAAGCATGCTTATTTTATAAAAGAGTACACATATGGGTTTACTATTTAAGAAAAACAATATAGAAAGGGGTGCCTGGATGGCTCAATCAGTTAAGTGTCTGACTCTTGATTTTGGCTCATGTCATGATCTCAGTGTTATGGGATCAAGCCCCACATCAAGCTCCCCCCCTGGGCATGGAGCCTGCTTAGGATTCTCGCTCTCCCTCTGCCCTCTCCCCTCTCACTCTCTCTCAAAAAAAAAAAAAAAAAAAAAAGAGGGAGGGAGTGAGAGAGTGAGAGAGGGAGGAGGAAAAATAATTATGAAAATCTAAAAAGTCTAAAGAAAAATTAAATTTAAGAGCATCAAAAGTATCTAACTATAGCAAACATTTGTTTGACAATGGTACCATAAACAAACAGATTGGGAAACAATATTCTCAACTATCAGAAAATAATTAAAATATAGAATATATAACATTTTCTTAGAAAGCAAAATAAAAGATAGACAATGCTCCCTTCATCCCCCCAAAAAAGCGTCTCAGAAAAAAAAAATGCTAATGACCAAAAATTAATACCAAACCACTCTTTAAAAGAAAGTAGAGGGATCCCTGGGTGGCACAGCAGTTTAACACCTGCCTTTGGCCCAGGGCGTGATCCTGGAGTCCTGGGATCGAGTCCCACGTCAGGCTCCCTGCATGGAGCCTGCTTCTCCCTCTGCCTGTGTCTCTGCCTCTCTCTCTCTCTCTCTCTGTGTCTCTCATGAATAAGTAAATAAAAAAACCTTAAAAAAAATAAAAATAAAAGAAAGTAGATTGCTTGAGGTATGAAAAAGCAATGTTTTTAAGTTAAAGAGTCAAAAAATATCAAGCTACCTTTGATCTATAATATGCATAAATGCATGTATTTATGTATATAGATGATAACATATTATATTAATTTTCTATTGCTGCATAACAAATTAACCCCAAATTTAGAAGCTTTAAACAAAAAAACTTTTATTACACAGATTTTGATGGGCAAGAATCCAGGACTAACCTAGCTGAACTGTTGTGGCTCAGTCTCTTACATGGTTACAGTAACGATGTCAGTTAAGAGCACAATCATCTCAAAAGTCAACTGCAGAATCCTCTTTCAAGCTCACTGGCTGTTGGCAGACCTCAGGTCTTCTCTGTTAGTAAGAGCCTTCAGTTTCTTACCATATAGGACTTTCCATAGGACTGCTGACAACATAGCCAATTTATTCCCTTAGAGCAAGTGATGAGAGAGAGAGACAGAGAGATATCCAACACAGAAGCCACAGTCTTTAATAGCCTGATTTCAAAAGTGATATACTATCACTTCTACCAAACTCTATTAGCTAGAAAAAAGTCTGTAGGTCCATCCCATGCTCAAGGAGAAGGAATTATACCAGACATAAGTACCAGGAGGTGGGGATTATGGGAAGCCATCTTAGAGGCTAGCTGGCACAATTATATATAAATTTAAATTACTTGCAAATTATTAATGGCCTTTATATATTACATGGTATACATATGTGTGTATTTTTAAAGTATATGGTGTATGTATATTTTAGCTACATTTTTTTCAAGCCTAGGACAGTTTTAAATAATGTTTATGCAGGATTTTTCCAAGAGTATCCAGAAGAATGATACCTTCAATTTGACAATTTATTGGTTTATATTTATTATTATACTTCACAAACATTTTAATCCCATGTACATCTATCCCCTAGTAATAATTAAAAATTTAATGATAAAAAATGTTCCATATAATTTAAACATAAAAGTAGATCGTATTTTTCTGCAAGTCCCTTACTTTCTTCTCAGACAAGCCCACAGCTAACATTGTAGTCAACAGTGAAAAGCTGAAAGCTTTTCCTCTAAAATCAGGAATAAGACAAATATGCCTAGTCATAGCACTTTTATTCAACATGGTATTGGAAGTCCTAATCACAGTAATTAGGCAAAAGAAAGAACAAGCGAGAATGAGGGCATGAGGGAGGAAGAAAGGCCTCTATATTGGAAAGGAAGAGGTAAAAACTGTGTGCAGATGATGTGATATCCTATGTAGAAAACCCTAAAGATGCCACCCAAAAACTGTTAGAACTAAAATATGAATTCAGTGGTGTTAAAGGATACAAAATATATACCAAAATCTGTTGCATTTCCATACACTAACAACAGAATGTCAGAAAGAGAAATTAAGAAAATAATTCCATTTACAATTTCATTAAAAAAATACCTAGTATATATACAATGGAATATTACTCAGCCATCAGAAAGGATGAATGCCTACCATTTACATTAATGTTGATGGAACTGGAGGGTATTATGCTCAGTGAAATAAATCAATTGGAGAAAGACAATGATCATATGATTTCATTCATACGTGGAATATAAGAAATAATGAGAGAGATCATAAGGGAAGAGGGGGAAACTGAGTGGGGAAAAATTAGAGAAGAAGACAAACCATGAGAGACTCCTCTAACTCTGGGAAATAAAGGGTTGCAGAAGGGGAGGTGTGTGGCAGGATAGGGTAACTGGGTGACACGCATTAAGGAGGGCATGTGATGAGATGAGCCCTGGGTGTTATGCTACATGTTGGCAAATTGAATATCAATTAAAAATTATAAAGTATTTGGGTTGGCCAGAAAAAATAAAAATTTAAAAAACCGAGGAATAAATTTAACCAAAGAGTTGAAAGACTTGCCCACTAAAAATAAGACATTGATGAAAGATATTGAAGAAGGCACAAATAAATGAAAAGATATTCCATGTTTGTGGATTAGAAGAATATTGTTAAAATGTCCATTCCACCCAAAGCAATCTACAGATTCAATGCAATCCCTAACAAAATTACAATGGCATTTCTCACAGAGATAGAACAAACAATCCTAAAGTTTGTATGAACCACAAAAACCCCAAATAGCCAAAACAATCTTGAGAAAGAACAAAGCTGGAGGTATCATGCTCCCTGATTTCAAAATAGATTATAATATATTCCCCAGTAATCAAAACAGTATAGCATTGGCATAAAAACAGGTCAGTGGAACAGAACAGAAAGTCCAGAAATAAACCCACATATATAAAGACAATTTATGACAAAAGAAACAAAATTCATAACAAAGGAACCAAAGGACAAACGTCCACAGAATGCAATGGGAGAAAGACAATATTTTCATTAAATAGTGCCAGGAAAACTGGTCACATGCAAAAGACTGAAACTAGACTACTGTTTACAACATACACAAAAATTAATTCTAAATGGATTAAAGACTTGAATGTAAGACCCCAAATCATAGAACTCCTATAGGAAAACATAGGAAATAAGCCACTTGACATCAGTCTTGTTGATGATTTTTTATAGGACTCCAAAAGCAAAGGTAATAAAAGCAAAAATAAACAGGTGGGACTATATCAAGATGAAAACCTTCTGCACAGCAAAGGAATAATTAACAAAATACAAAGGCAACCTACTGAATGAAAGTATTTGCAAATCATTTATCTGATAACAGATCAATATCCAAAATATACAGAGTTCCTACAATCCAATAGCAAACAAACAACAACAAAAAAAAATCAAATAATCGAATTTAAAAAAGATGAGAGGGGGACACCTGGGTGGCTCAGCAGTTGAGTGTCTGCCTTCAGTTAAGGGCATGACCTCGGAGCCCCAGAATCAAGTCCCATGTCAGGTTTCCTGCATGGATCCTGCTTCTCCCTCTGCCTGCGTCTCTGCCTCTCTCTCTCTCCCTCTCTCCCTCTCTGTCTCTAGTGAATGAATAAATAAAATCTTTAAAAAAGAAAGATGTGAAACCAACAAAGAAAAAAGCAAGCTCATAGATACAGAAATATATTGGTGGTTTCCATAAGGGTGTAGGTAGCATGTAGGTGGATGA
The DNA here is from genome assembly GCF_003254725.2 of Canis lupus dingo. Classification (NCBI taxonomy): domain Eukaryota; kingdom Metazoa; phylum Chordata; class Mammalia; order Carnivora; family Canidae; genus Canis; species Canis lupus. The sequence continues at coordinate 83,105,797 of NC_064243.1, forward strand.
TGTAGGTAGGTAAAATAGGTGAAGAGGTCAAAGGGTACAAGCTTTCAATTACATCCTAATGTACAGCATGGTGACTATAGTTACTATGTTAAATATTTGAAAGTTGCTCAGAAAGTGGATTTTTAAAGTCCTCATCACACACAAAAAAAAACGTGTGACTATGGATGGTGACAGTAGACTTATTGTAAACGTATTCAAATATCAAATCATTACATTCTACAGGTGAAACTAATATAATGCTATATATCAATTATACTTCATAAAAATAAAAATAAAATCCTTTCAGTACTCTGCTTTATAAATTTGATTATACTTTTCCCCCAAATACCAGGAAATAATTATGAGAAAAGGACAGCATTTTCTTAAATGTTTTCCTCAGAAAAAAAATATTAGTGATAAATAATAGTCTACATAACTTAAAGCATAAAAGTAGACCCTAACTATATTTCTGCACATCTCCTACTTTCTTCTCAGAGTAAATGACTTCGTTCAAGGATTGGGGTGGAGACAGTGACGGCACATAAGAAAGATGAGAGATGGAATAGCCTAACCTCACCATCATGGTTTTCCTTGGTCATATATTTGTAGGAAATTAAGTTACTAAGGGAAGTTAGTTACAAAGCATCCTCCACTAAAATTACATTCCAACTTGTTGATTTGGGACCACTGAGCAGAATTATATCATTCATCTTTTATGAATAGTGAAATCCTAAATGTGTCTGGGTTAAAAAGTTTGTTAACATAGCTTATTTCCAATATTTTATAACACTATCATATATTGGCATACACTGGGAATCCATGAACTTCTGCCCTTGTTGCCAACATTATAACCTGGGCCATGGATATTCCAGTTTCTTTTTTTGCTTCCCTTGTCTGATCACACCAAACAAAATGCTTCTCTCTGGGTATATTATCTCTTTAATTCCTGAAAATGATAACTGGTTTTGCTTATGTTTTTATGCCTTCTTTCAAGATCTCCTAGATTTTGGGCCTGGTACTCGGAAGGTGCTCAATGAATATTTATTGAATGAATTAATGGATTGATGAGTGTCTACTCTAGATCTATGCACAGCCTCCTCTCCAGGTCTGATTTCCAGATCATGGTACTTTGAACCTATCTAATCTTAATATTCAGTAGACCTAGAATTCCGCTAGAATTTCAATCTTTGAAACAAAATTATCTAAGCCTCACTTTCTGTATTTATAAAATTGGGAAACACAACTTTCTCCTACCAAGTATTATTAAAATGTGAAAATATGTAAATAAAAAAAGGAGGGGGGAATCCCTGGGTGGCTCAGCAGTTTAGCTCCTGCCTTCGGCCCAGGGTGTGATCCTGGAGGCCCGGGATCGGGTCCCACGTCGGGCTCCCTGCATGGAGCCCGCTTCTCCCTCTGCCTGTGTCTCTGCCTCTCTCTCTCTTGCTCTGTGTCTCTCATGAATAAATAAATAAAATCTTAAAACAAAATAAAATGTGAAAATATGGTAATATATATGAAAAATTTATAAACAGTTACATTTATTAAAGTATTATTACATTTTTATGGTCATCAATCACATCAGATACAATTTATAACCCACTATAATAAACTCCAAGAATTTTTGGCCACAATGGAAGCTCATTGCAAGAAATATCTATCTAATAAATATACAGTGACCCAAGGCTTGGGAATATCACTGCTAGTTCAAACTACAAAATACTTTCCCTGTAATATATTTATAAAACCACTTGATTTGTAGTTATGTAACCAGGATTAAATCACAGAAAACTTCTACATACTAGTTTTAAATAATCAATTCAAAAAGAAGAGTGGAATGCGATACCGGGGTGGCTCAGTGATTGAGTGCCTTTAACTCAGGTCGTGATCCTGGGGTTCTGGGATTGAGTCCCACATCAGGCTCTCCCACAGGGAGTCTGCTTCTCCCTCTACCTATGTTTCTGCCTCTGTGTGTCTCTCATGAATAAATAACTTTTTAAAAATCTTTAAAAACAAAAAAAAAGAAAAGTGGAAAGCACCAGATATGACATTCAAACAATGAAGAAGCATTTGGAGGTATTACACCCTTTAACATGGGATGTATCCAGCCGTAGACAAGACATTCTAGGCAGAGTGGATGAATGAGTCTTAGTCATTACCTCCTTGAGATGCCCCCCTTAACAAGGTACTTTATACTTCGGTTTTATCACCCATGGAAGGTATTCTATTAGGTTTCTAAAGTACATTTTGTGGAACTCTAAGACTCAAGGATCCCTCCAGAGGGTCAGAGCAGAGTTAGTGTGCATTGGAATGGTAGTTCTCAGGGATCCTGCTGCTTGCTTCATTCCGATTCCCATTTTGGAAGAGCGCATAAATTGTTATTTGAAAATGAACTCATTCTTTTGTTGTTCCTTGTGCCCAAAGCAGCTCAAAGTTCATGTCCAAAATTGAAGTCAGCATTTTCTTCTCTTCTCCATCAAATAATACTATTCTCCTATCCCAAACTCCACCTACGGGCCCTCCTTTGTGAGAAAACTCAATATTATCCTAACTCCTCCCTTTTCCTCACCAGGTATCCCCCCACTAATGCCCAACCAATGACTGAGTCTTACCTAGAAGGAACTAAGGATATGGATAACAGAAACAACAACAACAACAACAACAAATCAAGGCTGTAGTTTATTTGCTGATCAAAATTATAAAAATAGAAGTTACAATTATATTTGATGAAAATCTTGAGAAGAGCAATCAGGTACTGAACTGGTAATTGCTCTTCACAATAAGATAAGGAGGGAAGAATCATATTTATACTTTGATCACAGAAATATATATATATACATATATATATAATATATGGAAAGCACTTTTAAGAAAAGTATTATAGGTCTCTGTGCTCTACTTCTTGATATGATCAATTATAACTTTTCTTTTTAATGCTTATCAAAGTACTCTAAGAAAAAGAAGTACTCTAAGATATGCAACTGTTGACCATAATAATTTTCTTTTGTCCATTTGATTTCCAAGGAATACCATTTTTGAACTTTAAGTCTATGATGATCACAAACTTCTTTGTATGGGCAATTGGCTTTGTTCACTTCATCATAGGATATTCTCAAATCGGAAGTTTTATTCATCTGCATAATCTGTAGAAATATTTGGATTAATATATTTTTTAGAAAAAACCATTTTTTTGCTATAAATGAATTCATCAACCATGATGATTATTAACCCACAAATGAATCTATGAGCCTCATGATAACTAATCCTCCCATTGTAATTATTGTGTATGTTCTCCTGTTAAACTGCATTTTTCTTAAAAAAAAAAAAATCCTCAGATCTCATCCAAAAATAGGACTAAGTTTGAGTTCTTCCAAAACTGGAACAGCCTAAATATATACATGGAATCATGACTTGTGGACAAAAAGCCTGTTTGGAGTAAAGAATATAAACTTCATGCCTAATTTTTTCATACTGTCCCCTTTATCTAGAATGTACTTCCCCTAAAATGCCTATCTGGCAAACTGAATCAGCCATTCAAGCGTGTGTATGCGTGCATGTATGTGTACACCTTGAAGCTGTCCCTTACTTTTATTCTGTCTCTCCAGAAAGGACTCATTGCTATCTCATTCGTGTTCACCTAATACTTAAAACATTTCTCAACTGTCATACCTGGAATATTTTATACAGTATTTACTTATACGTCTTGCTATCAATCTAATCCACAAGGCGTTTATGGAGGATTCCATGTCTTATTATCTTTGTAACTTTAGGGTCAAGTAGAGAAATTTGAGCATAGTAGACATTCAGCCAATAGTTTCTGAATTGAATTAAAGAAAATTAGATAATTACAGTGGAGTCTATTCTAGAGAGCTTTGAAAGTCAGAGGAATTTGGACTTGAGGTGGTAGGTTTTGGGGGATCCATTACGGGAATAAAATTCTGTAGGTTACTAACTAATCTCCCCAACTCTTCCATGAGATCTTCAACTTGAGGTATATATACATACAAGGTACTTAAAACTAGTTGCTATGCTTATGTCCTAAGCACTAGGATCTTTGATAAAACTGGAGTGGCTAATGCAGCTCAGATCCGTGGCCAAAAATATTCATGCTAGCCTTCCATCTCGGAATTGAAGTTACCTCCCCAATTATAAAGGAGATGATGACAGACTCTTTGGAGGGGTGTGTGTGGGGAGATACATGGCCAGAAATTTATGCCTCAGTGTGAATATTACGTGAGCAGTGGGAGGGAGGCGGAGAGGGGAGGGGAGGGAGAAGAGAAGGAGGAATGTCATTTACAGACAGACATGTCTAAGAAAAAGAAAAAGCCAAGATGTAGGGCCACACAGGAAGGAAGATTTTTAGATACATTATCTCCTCCTAATAAAGAAACTTGGTCTCTATCTCTCTATCCCTATTAGGTTATTATCACAAGAGAGCTAAGTGAGGAATGCCATCTTCCCTCAGAAAACTACCATCTCCCAGAAGGCAGAGGAAAATATCTTCATGAAAAGAAAAGGAGAAGGGGAATGATGTAGGAAAGAATGTTAGGGTTTGGACCCGACAGCCAAGAAAGAACTCTTCAGACATCTTTGGTGCAAAAAGGCAATTTTATTAAAGCATGGTGACAGGACTGATGGGCAGAAGGAGCAGCATAGAGGCCATGAGGAGTGGCCTGTTATAGACTTTGAAGTTGGGACGGAGTTAGGGAGAACATAATCTCAAAGGAATTTTGGAAGCAAAGTTTCCAGGACCTTGAGGGGGCTGGCTACTGTTGGGAAAAAGTCATTTATTACCCTCTAATAAAACCTTAGTCATGAGACCCTTCAGATGTGTGTTGGTGGACCATACACTTGGGAGATGATTGTCAACACATATCTTAAGGGATTTAGAGATAAAGGAAATTTCTAAAGGAATTTTTATATATTAAAGTAGACTTACAGGATTGTGGGGTGGAAGTGGGCGTGGTGGGGGTGGGGGTGGGTCAGGCTAGGATTGCCTTTTGCCTTTAACAAAGTATCAGCATCCAGGTAGTAGAGTCTCTAAAGGAATGTCACTTTGCCTGTTTCAAGGACTTGTCAGTGGGCTGTAGGTAGTAAGGAAATTTAATAAAATTCCTTCTGCATTTTGTTTCCCACATCAGGGAACAAGGTTTACCTTCTGATATTAGTGCCATCACCCCACCCATCACCCCATCACTAGAACTTTCTGCACCAATGGAAAGAAAGTTTCTATGTTTCCCAATATTGTAGTCACTAATAATGCATGGCTATTAAATACTTGTCAAGAGGTTAGATTACATGAGAAGCCAAATGTTCAACTTTCTTTAATTTAAATTTAAATAGCCAACGGCTAATAGTAGCATCCATATTGAACAGTATGGTTCTCTAACAAGAGCTTTCAAATTATTCTGACAATGGTAAGCAGAATTTAGTTAAAGCAGAGGCATTTAGGAGGCAAAAAGATTAATAAAATCTACATTTATTTGGCGCTTCCAGCTTGTTGTTTTGCTATTTAACAAGAATTAACTAATCTTCACAACAACCCAGTAAGGTCAATGATTTTATTATGCCCCTCTTTCACAGAAAAGGAAACAGTTGGTGAATGGCAGGAGTGAGACTTGAACCCTGGATGTCTGGCTCTGCTTAGAAGTGATACCATATAGAATGCAGCAGTAATGCAAATATCAGAGGAATAGAGAAGAGGTAAAGTCAAGATTTTGAACGAATTAATAGAACATAGCAAATGAGAAAAAATGATAAGCCTACAATCATGCCATCACCAATGACATTTTTCACTCCCTATTAGGCTCACAGCAAGATTAAGGTGACATTATGGTCTATTTTCACATCTGAAAAAGGCTTTGAGAACAAAGTCCTATTAGAGAACCAAGTCACTCTATTTCCAGAGAAGTAATAGATAACAATCTAATGATAGCACAATAGATAAGACTATTACAAACTGAAGAAAGAGAACATGGAAACAGTGCTCTGCAGAATTCACCAGTAAGTAATGAGATCATTACCCAGCAGTATTTCAAGGCTTACAATAGCAAGGTTTCTCTTCATTTATTATGTAGAATTAGAAGATAAATCTCCAAACTTTAAAATGAAAGAAGACCCTAGACATGATTTTGTCCAGTCCCTCATGGAATAGTTTTTAAAAATTATACTGAAAAAGTGATTTTTTAAGACAACTTGAACACAGACTGAGCATTAGATATAACTAAAGAATCATTAGTAATTTTATTACATATAAAAATGGTATTGCTATCTTGTGTTTTTTTAAGTTATAGGTATTGGAGTTACATACTGAATTCTTTTTTTGTGTGTGTGTGTTTTTTTTTTAATTTTTATTTATTTATGATAGTCACACAGAGAGAGAGAGAGAGAGAGGCAGAGACACAGGCAGAGGGAGAAGCAGGCTCCATGCACCGGGAGCCCGATGTGGGATTCGATCCTGGGTCTCCAGGATCATGCCCTAGGCCAAAGGCAGGCGCCAAACCGCTGCGCCACCCAGGGATCCCACATACTGAATTCTTATAGATGAAATGATATGATGCCTAGAATAAGAGAGACGTGGGGCAGAAGGGAGTAACAGATGAAATAATATTGGCAAAATGTTGACAATTGATTAAGCCAGATGTTAGAAATATGGAAGATCATTAAATGGTCTCTCTACTTTTATGCATTAGAAAATCTCCATAATAATGCTTGTGATTACAACCTAAAAAGCCATGAAGAGTTTTTAAATGGCACATAAACATATGAAAAAAATTCCACTTTTTTTTGCAATAAGAGAAATAGAAATGCTGACTTACTGAGCACTTCCATAGCTCAGTTAAGTGTCTGCCTTCAGCTCAGGTCATGGATCCGGGTCCTGGCATCAAGCCCTGTGTCTCCCAGCTCAGGCAGAGCCTGCTTCTGCCTCTCCCTCTGCCTTCTGCCCCCAGCTCATGCTCACTCTCTGTCTCTCTCAAATAAATAATAAATCTAGAAAGAACAAAATGCTGACTTACTATTTAAGATCTGTTTGGTTGGTAAATATTCAAAAACTTGGCAACACAGTCTTAGGCAGGACTATGGGGAAGTGGACATCTTACACATTACCAATGGTACTACAGGTTGAATTATGTCTGCCAGAAGATATATTCAAGTTTGAAAGCCAGTACTTGTGAATGTGACTTTATTTGGAAATAGGGTCTTTACAGATGTAATTAAGTGAAGATAAGGGAAAATGTGTACACACACACAAACAGACACAGAGGTAAGTACACCAATGAAGACAAAGGCAGAGGATGGAACGATGCACCCACAAGCCAAGGAGCATCAAGGATTGCCAACAAGCACCAAAAGCTAAAATAAAGCAAAGAAGCAGCTTCTGTTAGCATCTTTAGAGAGAGCATGACTCTGCTAATACCTTGATTCCAAACTTCTGCAACACTGATGAGGAAATTCTGGGATAATCATATGAGGAGCTCCACAGAGTTACTGCCCAATGAAACAAAAATAACTGATTAGGGGTGTCTGGGTGGCTCAGTTAGTGAAGCATCTGCCTTTGGCTCAGGTCTTGATCCCAAAACCCTGGGATCAAGCCCTGCTTCCGGGGTGGGGCGGGGGGTGTCCCTGCTTAGCAGGGAGCCTGCTTCTTCTTCCGCCTGTGTCTCTGCCTCTCTCTGAGTCTCTCATGAATAAATAAAATCTTTAAAAAATAAAAATAAAAACAGCCGCCACCTACTACCTCATTGCAGACAACTTTTCCTTTATTGTCCTGCTCACCACTCCTGCAGTAAATTCAGTAAACTTCTATCTCCTTTGTTCTGCCTCAGGTGAATCCTTTCACCTCTTGTGTCACTGACTTAGTACTACTGACTGTCACTCCACATTTGGGGCCCTCATCTGATCAAGAGACATCCCATTTAGACACCACAAGTAGATCCCTTCATACCCAACACCCAAGACAGAGAGACCACATATGCAACAGGCCAAGAAAACTAGGGCCTCAATCATCCTCTCACCAGCTTAGTGCAGGTTCCAAATCAGAAGAAGCAAGCCAAGAAGATCAGAGTATGCCACCTTATCTGGGTCCCAAAATAGTGACTCAAAAATTTTTCACCCCCACCCCCCAAAAGCAACTCATAATAAGAGAGTTCTAAAATCCTCCCCAAAGGAACTGGCTTTATGTGAAACAGAGGGTAGAGAAGTTCAAATCTCAGAATGCTCTCAAAAACAATAGCTTCTCTTAATTAAGAGCAACAAACCATAGGCCAGCTAACTCACCAGAGAGAAAGTGTGAAAAAGCTAAGAGTCCTCCTGAGGTTAGAACAAACCTCTAAGATGGACCTCAAAAACTACCTTGTTTAAATTTAATTGGATCAGAGTGTGGAATAATTTATGCCCCTGGGGCATTGTCTAAAAGAATAGAGCAATCATCTGGCAATTAGTGGGGCCCAATAGCTGGCTGTAGTAACAAATGAGGACAACAGCATAACAGAAAGATCAGAAAAAGAGAAATCCCAGAATGACTGTGCACATACCCAAGACTGCACTCTATGAGGAGCAAAACCAAAAGCTTCCTATTGTGGGAGATATATAATTCAGTAATAGTCTAGCCCAGTTATTAATCAAGCAAACAACAAAATGAAGTTCCAGAGGCAGTGGAGAAGCAGTATCTAGGGTGGTCTAGTTCTTAACAAAAAATTATGAGATACACAGAAAAACAGGAAAGAGTGACCCATACACGAGAGTGGGGGAGGGGTGAAGAGCAGACAAAAACAACAATAAAAAAAAATCTCTGAGGTTAGATACCAAATGTAACAAAGGCATTAAATTTGTTTAAGAACAAAAGGCAAACATACTTTAAGATGTAAAGGAAGCTGTGATAAAAATGCTTCAAATTGAGACCATGGATAGAAATTATTAAAAAAATTAAAAGAACAAAATGCAAATTCTGGCATTAAAACTACAATAACAAAAAATTCACTAAAGGAGCTCAACATTAGATATGAATGTCAGAAGAATCATAAAACCTCAAGAGAGACTTTTAGAAAATATACAAAGAAAAAAATGCTAAAGAAAAATGAACAGAGCTTCATGATAAAAAGAACAAACCAGTAAGCAAAGAAAAAAAGTAAACTACAACATAATAAAGGATATATATGAAAAGCCTACAACTAACATCATACTCAACAGTGAAAGATTAAATCTTTTCCTCTAAGATAGGATAAAGACAAGAATATTCACTTTTGCCACTTATACTCCACATAGTATTAGTAGTCCTAGCTACTGCAATTAGGCTTCTTTCTAAATTGGAAAGGAAGAACTAAAATCATCTCTATTCATAGAGACATGATCTTGTATGTAGAAAACCTCAAATATTACACAGAAAGACGCCATATACACACAAAACCAGTTAGAATAAATGAGTTCAGCAAAGTAGCAGGTTATAAAATCAACACACACAAAAAAAAATCAGCTATGTTTCCATATACTAACAATGAATCATTCAAAAAGCAAATTATGAAAACAATTCTATCTACAACAGCATCAAAAAGAATAAATTTAGGAATAGAGTTAACCAAGCAGGTGAAAGACCTATACAATGAAAACTATAAAACATTCCTGAAAAAAAAAAAAAAAAGAAGACACGGGGCACCTGGATGACTCTGTCAATTAAGCATCCAGGTCTTAATTTGGGCTCAGGTCATGATTTCAGGGTTGGTTGTAAGATGGAGCCCCACATTTGGTTCTGCAGATGTCAGTGCAGAGTCTCCTTAAGACTCTCTCCCTTTCCTTCTGCCTCTTACATGCATGTATGTATGCTCTCGTTCATAAATAAATAAATAAACAAACAAATAAATAAAATAAATGGAAAGACATCCCATGTTCATGGACTGGAAGACTTAACATTGTTAAGAATTCAACATTACCCAAAGCTATCTACCAATTTAATACAATCCCAATAAAAATTCCAGTAGCATTTTCTTTTGCAGAAATAGAAAAATCCATCTTAAATTCATATGAAATCTCAAGGAACCTCAAATAGCTAAAACAATCTTGATAAAGAAGAACAAAAAGTTTCATACTTCCTGATTTCAAAACTTACCACAAAATTGCAGTAATCAAAACAGTGTGGTAATTCCATTAACACAGACACACAGACTAATACAATAAAACAGACTGTCCAGAAATATACTCACATCTATGGGTCAAGTGGCTTTTGTCAAGGGTGCAAGACCATTCAATGGGGAAAAGATAGTCTTTTCAACAAATGATGCTATGAAAACTAGATAACCACATGCAAAAGAATGAAACTGAACCCTTGCTTTGAACCATATACAAAACTCAATTCAAAATTGATCAAAGACTTAAAATCTAAAACTATAAAACTCTTAGGAGAAAATAAAGGAAAAACTTAATGACATTGGATTTGGCAATAATTTTTTTTTAATTTTTTATTGGTGTTCAACTTACTAACATACAGAATAACCCCCAGTGCCCGTCACCCATTCACTCCCACCCCCCGCCCTCCTCCCCTTCTACCACCCCTAGTTCGTTTCCCAGAGTTAGCAGTCTTTACATCTGTCTCCCTTTCTGATATTTCCCACACATTTCTTCTCCCTTCCCTTATACTCCCTTTCACTATTATTTATATTCCCCAAATGAATGAGAACATATAATGTTTGTCCTTCTCCGACTGACTTACTTCACTCAGCATAATACCCTCCAGTTCCATCCACGTTGAAGCAAATGGTGGGTATTTGTCATTTCTAATAGCTGAGTAATATTCCATTGTATACATAAACCACATCTTCTTTATCCATTCATCTTTCGTTGGACACCGAGGCTCCTTCCACAGTTTGGCTATTGTGAACATTGCTGCTATAAACATCGGGGTGCAGGTGTCCTGGCGTTTCACTGCATCTGTATCTTTGGGGTAAATCCCCAATAGTGCAATTGCTGGGTCGTAGGGCAGGTCTATTTTTAACTCTTTGAGGAACCTCCACACAGTTTTCCAGAGTGGCTGCACCAGTTCACATTCCCACCAACAGTGCAAGAGGGTTCCCTTTTCTCCGCATCCCCTCCAACATTTGTTGTTTCCTGCCTTGTTAATTTGCCCCATTCTCACCGGTGTGAGGTGGTATCTCATTGTGGTTTTGATTTGTATTTCCCTGATGGCAAGTGAGGCAGAGCATTTTCTCATATGCATGTTGGCCAAGTCTATGTCTTCCTCTGTGAGATTTCTCTTCATGTCTTTTGCCCATTTCATGATTGGATTGTTTGTTTCTTTGGTGTTGAGTTTAAGAAGTTCTTTATAGATCTTGGAAACTAGCCCTTTATCTGATATGTCTTTGCAAATATCTTCTCCCATTCTGTAGGTTGTCTTTGAGTTTTGTTGACTGTATCCTTTGCTGTGCAAAAGCTTCTTATCTTGATGAAGTCCCAATAGTTCATTTTTGCTTTTGTTTCTTTTGCCTTCGTGGATGTATCTTGCAAGAAGTTACTGTGGCCGAGTTCAAAAAGGGTGTTGCCTGTGTTCTTCTCTAGGATTTTGATGGAATCTTGTCTCACATTTAGATTTTTCATCCATTTTGAGTTTATCTTTGTGTATGGTGAAAGAGAGTGGTCTAGTTTCATTCTTCTGCATGTGGATGTCCAATTTTCCCAGCACCATTTATTGAAGAGACTGTCTTTCTTCCAATGGATAGTCTTTCCTCCTTTATCAAATATTAGTTGACCATAAAGTTCAGGGTCCACTTCTGGATTCTCTATTCTGTTCCACTGATCTATGTGTCTGTTTTTGTGCCAGTACCACACTGTCTTGATGACCACAGCTTTGTAGTACAACCTGAAATCTGGCATTGTGATGCCCCCAGATATTGTTTTCTTTTTTAAAATTCCCCTGGCTATTTGGGGTCTTTTCTGATTCCACACAAATTTTAAAATAATTTGTTCTAACTCTCTGAAGAAAGTCCATGGTATTTTGATAGGGATTGCATTAAACGTGTATATTGCCCTGGGTAACATTGACATTTTCACTATATTAATTCTGCCAATCCATGAGCATGGAATATTTTTCCATCTCTTTGTGTCTTCCTCAATTTCTTTCAGAAGTGTTCTATAGTTTTGAGGGTATAGATCCTTTACATCTTTGGTTAGGTTTATTCCTAGGTATCTTATGCTTTTGGGTGCAATAGTAAATGGGATTGACTCCTTAATTTCTCTTTCTTCAGTCTCATTGTTAGTGTATAGAAATGCCACTGATTTCTGGGCATTGATTTTGTATCCTGCCACGCTACCAAATTGCTGTATGAGTTCTAGCAATCTTGGGGTGGAGACTTTTGGGTTTTCTATGTAGAGTATCATGTCATCGGCAAAGAGGGAGAGTTTGACTTCTTCTTTGCCAATTTGAATGCCTTTAATGTCTTTTTGTTGTCTGATTGCTGAGGCCAGGACTTCCAGTACTATGTTGAATAGCAGTGGTGAGAGTGGACATCCCTGTCTTGTTCCTGATTTTAGGGGAAAGGCTCCTAGTGCTTCCCCATTGAGAATGATATTTCCTGTGGGCTTTTCATAGATGGCTTTTAAGATGTCGAGGAATGTTCCCTCTATCCCTACACTCTGAAGAGTTTTGATCAGGAATGGATGCTGTATTTTGTCAAATGCTTTCTCTGCATCCAATGAGAGGATCATATGGTTCTTGGTTTTTCTCTTGCTGATATGATGAATCACATTGATTGTTTTACGGGTGTTGAACCAGCCTTGTGTCCCAGGGATAAATCCTACTTGGTCATGGTGAATAATCTTCTTAATGTACTGTTGGATCCTATTGGCTAGTATCTTGTTGAGAATTTTTGCATCCATGTTCATCAGGGATATTGGTCTGTAATTCTCCTTTTTGGTGGGGTCTTTGTCTGGTTTTGGAATTAAGGTGATGCTGGCCTCATAGAACGAATTTGGAAGTACTCCATCTCTTTCTATCTTTCCAAACAGCTTTAGGAGAATAGGTATGGTTTCTTCTTTAAACGTTTGATAAAATTCCCCTGGGAAGCCATCTGGCCCTGGACTCTTGTGTCTTGGGAGGTTTTTGATGACTGCTTCAATTTCCTCCCTGGTTATTGGCCTGTTCAGGTTTTCTATTTCTTCCTGTTCCAGTTTTGGTAGTTTGTGGCTTTCCAGGAATGCGTCCATTTCTTCTAGATTGCCTAATTTATCGGCGTATAGCTGTTCATAATATGTTTTTAAAATCGTTTGTATTTCCTTGGTGTTGGTAGTGATCTCTCCTTTCTCATTCATGATTTTATTAATTTGAGTCTTCTCTCTCTTCTTTTTAATAAGGCTGGCTAATGGTTTATCGATCTTATTAATTCTTTCAAAGAACCAACTCCTGGTTTTCTTGATCTGTTCCACAGTTCTTCTGGTCTCGATTTCGTTGAGTTCTGCTCGAATCTTTATTAACTCCCTTCTTCTCTTGGGTGTAGGATCTGTTGACCTCCACGTGTTTGAGGTCCTTCCAAACTTCTTCTTGTGATTTAGTTCTAATTTCAAGGCATTATGGTCTGAGAATATGCAGGGGACGATCCCAATCTTTTAGTATCGGTTCAGACCCGATTTGTGACCCAGTATGTGGTCTATTCTGGAGAAAGTTCCATGTGCACTTGAGAAGAATGTGTATTCAGTTGAGTTTGGATGTAAAGTTCTGTAAATATCTGTGAAATCCATCTGGTCCAGTGTATCATTTAAAGCTCTCGTTTCTTTGGAGATGTTGTGCTTAGAAGACCTATCGAGTGTAGAAAGTGCTAGATTGAAGTCACCAAGTATAAGTGTATTATTATCTAAGTATTCCTTCACTTTGGTTATTAATTGATTGATATATTTGGCAGCTCCCACATTCGGGGCATATATATTGAGGATTGTTAAGTCCTCTTGTTGGATAGATCCTTTAAGTATGATATAGTGTCCCTCTTCATCTCTCACTACAGTCTTCAGGGTAAATTTTAGTTTATCTGATATAAGGATGGCTACCCCTGCTTTCTTTTGAGGACCATTTGAATAGTAAATGGTTCTCCAACCTTTTATTTTCAGGCTGTAGGTGTCCTTCTGTCTAAAATGAGTCTCTTGTAGACAGCAAATAGATGGGTCCTGCTTTTTTATCCAGTCTGAAACCCTGCGCCTTTTGATGGGGTCATTAAGCCCGTTCACGTTCAGAGTTACTATTGAGAGATATGAGTTTAGTGTCATCATGATATCTATTCAGTCCTTGTTTTTGTGGAATGTTCCACTGAACTTCTTCTTAAAGGGGAATTTTAAGAGTCCCCCTTAAAATTTCTTGCAGAGCTGGTTTGGAGGTCACATATTCTTTTAGTTGCTGCCTGTCTTGGAAGCTCTTTATCTCTCCTTCCATTTTGAATGAGACCCTTGCTGGATAAAGTATTCTTGGTTGCATGTTCTTCTCATTTAGGACCCTGAATATATCCTGCCAGCCCTTTCTGGCCTGCCAGGTCTCTGTGGAGAGGTCTGCTGTTACCCTAATACTCCTCCCCATAAAAGTCAGGGATTTCTTGTCTCTTGCTGCTTTAAGGATCTTCTCCTTATCTTTGGAATTTGCAAGCTTCACTATTAAATGTCGAGGTGCTGAACGGTTTTTATTGATTTTAGGGGGGGATCTCTCTATTTCCTGGATCTGAATGCCTGTTTCCCTTCCCAGATTAGGAAAGTTTTCAGCTAGAATTTGTTCAAATACATATTCTGGCCCTCTGTCCCTTTCGGCACCCTCGGGAACCCCAATTAAACGTAGGTTTTTCTTCCTCAGGCTGTCGTTTATTTCCCTTAATCTATCTTCATGGTCTTTTAATTGTTTGTCTCTTTTTTCCTCAGTTTCCCTCTTTGCTATCAACTTGTCTTCTATGTCACTCACTCGTTCTTCCACCTCGTTAACCCTCGTCGTTAGGACTTCTAGTTTGGATTGCATCTCATTCAATTGATTTTTAATTTCTGCCTGATTAGCTTTAAATTCTGCAGTCATGAAGTCTCTTGAGTCCTTTATGCTTTTTTCTAGAGCCACCAGTAGCTGTATAATAGTGCTTCTGAATTGGCTTTCTGACATTGAATTGTAATCCAGATTTTGTAACTCTGTGGGAGAGAGGACTGTTTCTGATTCTTTCTTTTGAGGTGAGGTTTTCCTTCTAGTCATTTTGCTCAGTGCAGAGTGGCCAAAAGCAAGTTGTATTGGGAAAAGCAGAAAAAGAGAGGAGAGAAAGAAGGAAAGAAAAGAGAAAGAGAAAAAAAAGGAAGAAAAAAAAACGAAAAAGAAAAAAAAAAGGGAAGAAGAAGAGAAAGAAAAAGAAAGGAGAAAAAAAAACAAATCAAAAAGCAAAACAAAACAAAACAGAACAAAAAAAAAAAAAAAAAAAACACGGGGGAGTATCTTCTGATTCTGTGTACTTTAAGTCCCTTGGCTTCCCCTGGAAGTTGTCAGTCAGTCTAGCTGGTCTTCTGGGGGAGGGGCCTGCTGTGCTGATTTTCAGGTGTTAGCACTTGGGGGAGCTGCTCTGCCCCCGCCTGGTGCAGGGCTCAGTGGGGGTTGTTTACCCCGTGAGGCCCCAGGAGCAACAGCCCCAGTGGCGGGGCCGCTCTGGAAACCTGGATTCAGCCCCCGCAGTAACTCCGGAGCTCTCCGTCTGCAGGGCCTGGAGGCTCCGGGGCGGGGCCGCTGATCTGCTCAGCTCGGGGCAGGAGCGTCCTCGCTGTCCTGGGCCCTCCCGGCCTCTGCCTGTCCCGGGGGAGGCGGGATCCTGGGCTGTATCCCGGCGCCCTGTGCTCCGGGGCCTGCGCTGTTGGATTCGCGCTCCCGGGCCGCAGCCCCCTCCGCGGAGCTGCCGCCCGAGCCCCTCCGAGCTGCTCCTGGAGCCGCGCAGCCCCCTCCGCACGGAGCCTCTTCCTCTGCCCGAGCCCCTCCGAGCTGCTCCCGGGGCCGTGCAGCCCCCTCCACAGAGCCACCCCCGAGCCCCCCGAGCTGCTCCGGGTCCCGCCGTGCGCTGCAGCCCTTAGGGAGCTCGGCGCACTCTCCCAGGGCGCAGGTGTCTGTTAGTGTCCCCGGGAGCCCGAGGGCATCCCCGCCCTCCTGGGTCCTGCTCCAACTCCCTGCGAGCCCCTTTCCGCCCGGGAAGGTCAGTGCAGCTCCTGCTCCTCCGGGACGGGGCCCTCCTCTCCTGGGGACACTCCCCCCCAGCCTTAGCCAGGCTCCTCGCGGGGCCCCTCCCCCTTGGAGGCCTTTTGTTTCTTTATTTCTTTTTCCCCATCTTCCTACCTTGATAGAAGCGCGAACTCTTCTCACTGTAGCGTTCCAGCTGTTCTCTCTTTAATTCTCAGGCCGAATTCGTAGATTTTCAGGATAATTTGAAGGTTTTCTAGGTAATTTGGTGGGGACAGGTGATTTGGGGACCCTGCTCTTCCGCCATCTTGCCCCTCCCCCAATAATTTCTTGAATATGATAATAAAAGCATTGGCAACAGAAAAAAAATAGGTAAATTGGATCACATAAAATTAAAAATTGTGCATCAAAAGGCACAATTAACAGAGTGAAAATGGAGCCCACAGAATTGGGCCAGGGAGCAGGGTGCAAATCCTGTATCTGATAAGTTGTAATAAACTCCTATAATTCAACACCAAAAAATAAGCAACCCAATTCAAAATTGGACAAAGGATTTAAATAGACATTTATCCATTGATGATATACAAATGGCCAACAAGCATATAAAAAATGCTTACTATCTTTCATTAGGGAAATACAAACAAAAGCTACAATGAGATACCAACTCACACCTACTAGAATACCTACTGTCAAAAATAATAATAATAATAATAATGTGTTATTGATAGATTGAAAGTGACAAATAATCAACAATAAGAGCTGGAGACTTTGATACTCCATCTTCAATAATGGATAGAAACATTACAATTAGTATTATCAATTTAATAACTAAATCAATCAAGGATCATTCATAGATAATAAAACCATTGGGTGAAATTTGTTGGAAATAAAATACTTACATGATCTCAAAGAATGACCCCTTTATTTCTTATTAACTAAAAAGGGGAACAGGTACTTTGTACAATGGAGAAATCAGGTGGGCACAAACTCAATCATCTGGTCACCCTTAATAATACCAACAGCGAAACAGATTAATAAGGTGCCTCCTGGTGGGATGCAATAAGAAGTACATAATGTCATCTACGAAGCATCCTTATACCAAAACATTATTTGCTTGAATTTACTATTCAGAAAACAATTAGGTTAAATTTCGAATTGAGGTACTATCTACAAAATTACTAGCTTACACTCTTCAAAATTATCTTTATTATAAGAGACAAAATACTATTCTAGATTAAAAGAAATGAAAGAGGCAGGACAACTAAATGAAATATATGATATTTGTTTAGATTCAAAATGGGGAGGAACATGTTCTAAAGGACATATTTGGAGCAACTGGGAAAATTTGAAATTAGTAATATTTCTATAACAACATTAAATATCTTGACAGATAAAGTACATGGTTACATAGTTACATAGAAGAACGTCCTTGTTTTTAGGTGATACATGGCAGCGTATTTATTATCTCGTATCATGTCTACAACTTATTTTCCAATGGTTGAGAAAAAATTAGAACTACATATAAACACATATGTGAATAGATAATGACATAGAGAGAAATGAAACAAATATGAGGAAAATGTTATGTATTGGTGACTCTAGAGAATTATATGAGTGTTTGCTGTATTTTTCTGAAAGGTAATTCTTCAAAATGAAAGTTATAAGTGTGACACCTGGGTGGCTCAGTGGGTTGCAGCTGCCTTCCTCTCAGGTCTTGATCTCAGAGCCCTGGGGTTGAGTGGGCTCCCTGCTCTGCTTCTCCCTCTCCTCTGCCCCTCCCCCTGACTTGTGCTCTCTTGCTCTCTCTCTCAAATAAATAAAACCTTTAAAAAAAAAAAAGTTAGAAGTGGGTACAGGAGGCATTGAAAGCTTAGGAAAGTAGTGACTTTCCTGAGGCCCCAGTGCAAGGGGAAGCATTAGCACAAATTCTTCTGCTTTCCATCCCAGGAATGTAGATACTGCACCACTCACTTCCCTAAGCATCCACATTTTACAGTTCTTTTTATCTTTCATGGTGCATTCTACATCACAGTTTTTCATAACAAAATGGTAGAATCAAGTAAAATGGCAAATTTGCATACTTGTTGATGTTTTCAGTGCAAGCCCAGAAACTATAGTTTAAATTTCCAGCCAGTCAGTAAACTTCCAGGCTCAAATATTTTGAATATCAGTAAGATAAGTGTTCATCTTTCAACCCAAAGCCTATATAACAAAATGTCTCTTTTCATGCCAACTACTGAGGTTTCCAGACAGGAATGAGTGCCCACCCAAATAAAGCATGGAGAAATAGAAGGTTTTCCTTAGTGTTGAAATTGTACAAATATGTAAAAATATACATTGAACAGCAACATGTGAACTCCTTCTGGAGATAAGTCATATCTTATCTCTTAGGTCTCACCACAGAATCTGGTACTAAACACTGTTTAGACATACAGTAAAAATCACATTTCATTATTATTTGAAAATGAATCCTATAACATTCAGAGTTCAGAAGCTGACATTATATCAAAATGGAACACAGGTAGACCTGCAATATATGTCATCATATTTTCATGTCATCATGAACCTGTTTTTCCCCACATTTAAAAAAAATACCATGCCTAAAAAATTTACATGCCTCAATTAACATGTAATGTTGGTTTTCTAGAACATGGTTGGCATTCTTCTTGGGGAAAAAATACACAAATATGTTGTTTCTTTTCTTCAGGCCTGCCTGACCAGTTTTTCAACTATTCAGCCATCCTGACTTTCAGTTGTCATGACCACCCACCCCCCTGCTAATCATTGCTATCCATTGGCCATATTAGGGGGCACCTCTTTCTCTCTTCTCCTGAAACCAACCTCTCTTCTTCCTCCTAATCTCTGTAACCATGTTTTCTTTCTTCCACAGCTGCCTCCAGCCGCTTTTCTGTGCTTTTGCTTTGTTTTCTGCCCATCCTACTTTGGCTTTTCCTTCTATTCTTTCACTCAACAGAACCACATTTTCTTCACATCAATGAGATTGAATGAACTTGACTTCACCTCTTATGCATGCAAACCCCATATACATACACACATACACTATTGCTCTCTAACTTCCTGTTCATAAGCTAAATTACGTTCCTTACCACAAATTCATATGTTGAGATCTTAACCCCTAGTATCTCAGAATGTGATTCTAATTAGAGACAGGATCTTTAAAGGGGCAATTAAGTGAGGTATTAGGTTAGACCTTAATCCAGTATGATGGGTAATTTTATTAGAAGAGATTAGGAGACAAACATACACAGAGAGAAGACAGCCACCTACCAGCCAATTAGAGAAGCCTCAGAAGAAACTAACCCTGCCCACACCTTGATCTCAGACTCCAAGCCTCTAGAATGAAGAGAAAATAAATTTATCTACAGTCTATGGTACTTTATTATGGCAATCCTAGGAAACCAAACTCCCCAATCCTAGCCCACAATAATCTCACTATGCTGTCAATGTATGGCTAAATTGACTCATGCTACTCTGTCTCTGCATTGGTCAATTCTAGCCTTACTTTTTTGTTCTAGTCCTAGAGCTCTGTGCTGAGATCATGAGTCCTAAACCCCTGGAACTGCGTATATAACCCAATATATGTATAAGCAGCTATCTATCCAGTACCATTAGATGGATACCAGAAATTCTATCTCCCCACCCCACCCCCATATTCTCCTCAAGCTCTATTGCTTCTTCCCTGTTAAGACACTGAAGACTGAGTTCAATCTATCCATCATGACTCCTTCTACAAAAATCAGAATAAAAGCTGTCCTGCCGCCATACTTTGTACTTTCCAACCTTCCTTTGTTCACAGTGTTTTATCCACAGAATTACTTATCCTTAGGTCCCGTCTTGCACAGATCCTCACCAGAATCCTCCCAACTCTACTTTGCCATCCCACAGCACATTCCTTTTAAGCTTCCAAAGTGCTGACCCCCATCTTAATATATACGTGCTTCTCTCCCTTACTGGATTGTGAGCTCTTTAGAGACGATGACAAATATCTTATTCCAACTCTGTGTCCTCTAAAAGGGTTTCATTGCCTTTCATACAGTAACTGTGCCATAAATGACTCTTCAATTGTTAACCACATTTCTGGATGGTGATGCAAAAAGTCTGTGCTTTCAGTTGCCCAGATGGTGGTCTGGAAGTGTGACGTATGCTAAAAACTAAAGTTGCAAGAGTAGGAAAGTAATTTACTAAAAGAATATTTTCACGTAGTCATACTTTTAGTACACAAGGTAATCAGAAGACAACAATAAGGCCTATGTTTTAGGAAAGGAGATGACCTTTTTACTTTCAAAATAGAGCACATGATTCCTCATTTAGAAATAGAGTCTGGAAAACCTGTATAGCTTTTGTGAATTTTTGTGTCTTCTGTCTTGGTTTGGGTTGTCCAGATCCTGAGGCAAGGTTTTAAGTGCAAGTGGCTTATTGGGGAAGTGACAGGAAAACAGCAAGAGAATTGGGAAGTGAAGCAAGGAATGAATGGGGAACAGCTAATAAAGGGTGTGGACTTGAGGGCTAGCACATTGCATGACTGAAACTGAATTCTGCTGCAGCAACTCTGGCAACCAGTGTAAAAATGCTTCATTTATCCCACCCAACGGACCAAGGGAGCCAAGGTATCTCTATATCAAATCCAATCAGTGGCTGAGCCCTGCTCCCAGGGGTATATGTGTTTCCAGGTACTCCAAACCCACTGAATGGAAAACATAATCCAATGGCAAAAAAGAACAAAAGCCCTCAGGTAACTAGGTGCAGATACTGGCAGTTGAAGAGAATTGTGTCTTGCAGCAGCAATGGCAAGTATCAACATTATCTTCTAGTCTAACTTTTAGTATTTCATAAATGCTTATTCCTTCAATGAACAAGTAACTACTGGGGTCTCTGTCTGTGTCTCAGTCACAGGACTGGGCGCTGGGGAAGAGTGGTGATAGACATTATAGCCACATTGGTCCAGCCTACATTCTAGGAGAGAAAGTGGATAATAAACACATAAACCACCATATAGGACTATTACAGACTAGAATAGATAATTTAAAGGTAAGAAATAGGCTGCTATAATGAAGAATAATTGGAGTCTGAACTTAGCATGGTCAGAAAAGACAGATTCCAAAATAAAGTGGCTATAACAGGCTAAATAAGAATTAATTTCCTTTTTTCAAGGAAAACTAGCACAGATCCTTTCTATCTGTGTAAACGGGAGTTTGCAGAGACTCAGGATCCTTGGGTGTTACCAGAAGTCATGATGCTACCCCTCTGTCTTAGTCTATTGAGACTGTTGTAACAATAATACCATAGAATGATTGGCTTAAACAATGAACATTTATTTCTCACAGTTCTGGCGTCTGTGAAGTCCAAGAACAGGCACTGGTATATTTGGTGTCTGGGGAGATCCTGCTCTCTGGTTGACAGCCATCTTTTCATTGTGTCCTCACATGGTGCAAGGGGTGAGGGAGCCCCTCTGGGATCTCTTCGAGGGGCACTAACTAATCCCATCATGAGGGCTCCACCCTCATGACCTAATTACTTCCCAGAGGCCCCACTTCCAAATACCATCACCTTGGAGATTATGTTTCAACATATGAATTTTGGTGAGAGATACAAATATAAGCTTTTAGTGGAAAGGAAAAACAATTTCAAAGTTGGGGGTAGTAATATTGATGTAGGTAAAGGGGATACTAAATTGCAAGATAACTGGATAAGCTCCAGTAAAAAGGTATCATTATCCACCCAGCACAGTTTCCTATAGACCTCCAATATCTTCTCTCTTCAGAAATCTTTTGAGTGGGCCACAATCAGCCTTACTAATCTTAGGTGAAGAGTATAACTACACTTTTTAATATTTTAAAACCCAGAACCAACTCTCAAAGAAGTGTAAAAGTTGATCCTAACTGAATTAGACCAAATTGAACCTGACATCCTGGAACACTGAAGCACTATATGGCAGTTTAACACCACTCATCATGCTCATCAAATAAAATCAGGATGCTGAAGGTCTACACAACTACACCAAACTTTAAATAGGTGACTATCATTACCTGAAAGATACATCTTCAGTGGCAAGAAGTGACTCTTAAGCCAGATGAACCACTACCAGGTTATTAAGAACAATCTTCGACTTAAAACAAATTGCAGCTGACTTGTTGAATAAAGCATATTCCTCCTCTATTAAGAGAGAGGAAACAGGGTATTGCTGCAAAGGAACCTCAGTGATGGTCTTCTAGCTGAATAAAAGCCAAAATTTACTACTAAGATGGGTCAAGTACGTTGAAAGCATTGAAATTGCTTCTTTCTCAAAAATAGATTTCATTACTCTTTGGTTAAAACTCAAATTCTTCCTATAGCCTCACAGAGTCCTTTAACTTTTCCAATAGGATAGTTAGAAGGTTAGAGGTCAGCCCCAGAGTATCTGTTCTCACTATGTGATCAGGTATAAGGTTCAGCTCTGCCTCTGTCAGCCCCAATAGGCAAATCTGGGACTCCCAGGACTTCAGTGTGGTGGGACACAACACAAAGGAAAAGATCCAGAGAGATGAAACTCAACCCCTACTGAGTTAAGTAGCCTTAGTCTTGTCACTCAATTTCTCACAGGCTTCCTCTGTAAAATATAAATATAAATAATAATGCAAATATTGTTGTAAGAACTAAGTAAATTTGCCTAGTTCCTTGTCTAGTACAAAAAGTTACACTATTAACATTGTCTAATAAAAACTGAGATTGGAGGACAACCATTTTGGACAAACAGTTGCATTCATTTTCAATAGAATTCTAACCATACTTTCTCTTACTGTTATAAGATAGAGAAAGTTATTCCATTTTTTAAAAGATTATTCATTTATTCATGAAAAACACAGAGAGGCAGAGACACAGGCAGAGGGAAAAGCAGACTCCCTAAGCAGGAACCTGATGCAGGACTTGATTCCAGGATCCCAGGATCATGACCTGAGCCAAAGGCAGATGCTCAACCACTGAGCCACCCAGGAGTCCCTCCATTTTTATGAGTAGGGATCTATCTATCTGTCTTTACATAGACCCACATGGTCAGCATATCTTCAGTGTTGTTTATTGATTCCTGCATTCAGCATCTGCTTGGATAGGACATGTCCACGTGTGATAATCAGCCTCTAAGATGGTCTCCAACGATTCTTATGTCCCAGTATTCATGCCCTGTGGAGTCCCCTCCCATGTTGACTAGGACTGACCTGTATAGCCAGTAGGCTACTGTGGAAATGACAGTGTGACAAGGCTGAATCATAAAAGATGTCACAGGTTCAGCCTTGCTCTGCCTTGGATTACTTGTTCCAGAGCAAGCTGGTGCCATGGCAGGAGGCCACTCAGCAGCCCTCTGGGGAGGCTCACGTGCTGAGGACTCTAAACAGGACTAACTTGCCACCAATGAGAGTGAAATCACCTTGAAAGAAGAATCTCCAGTCCCCGTCATGCCTTCTGATAACTACATCCCTGGCCATCTTCTTGCCGGAAATCTCTCTAAACCAGAATTAGCTAAGCCACTCCTAAATTCCTAACCCACAAAAACCATGAGAAGATAAAAAATTTTTTTATTGTTTTAAGCCACTAACTTTTGAAGTAACCTGTCACTCGCCCTGTGAAAACTAATAAACCGCACAAAATTGTATTCCTTCAACCAACAAAATTAATGCTTGGTTTCCATTAGTAGTGACTGATGTGTATCAATGATGCAAAGCAATTCATAATATAGTTGGTATTTGAAATAGTGTAAGAGTCATGGAAGAGGGAAAGGACTGTAATTGCTCCATCTGGTTTCTTAGGGCTTTCTCAGAAGGCAGAAATCATTGATCTTTCATTATCACCAAATAGAGGATTTATTTCCAAACATTTATAGCCCTATAATAACATTTACATATCTTTACCATGATTTTACACAAAATTCTGCCTCCAACCCTTTTTAGGAGTAACACAGAAACCAGTTCAAATACCAGAGAAGTCACTCACTAGCTGCATGTCCTTATAATAATTACTTAATACTTCCAGATCTCCTATTCCTCTTCTTCAAAATGTAATTCAATTCACATCATACGGAACTATTGTGAAAACCAGGATATAACTCGTAACACAAATTATATGTTCCATGAGTAGAGGCAAACACCATCATTACCTCCAAAACCAACATAAGAGTTCTTGAGTTAGATAATGCCTTTGCTCTTGAAAACTTGCAAAGATTAAATAGATTGATAATACTCATTGTCAGTGAGGCTTGAGAAATGGGCCTCTTTTACCCACTGTGGCTGGGAATATAACTGGTGTAACATTTCTGAGGGGAAAATGTGTCAAAAGCCATAAGAGATGATGCCCTTTTACTTAGCAATTCTGTATTTAAAAATGTATCCTAAGGAAGTGGTTGGAAAAGTGCCCCCAAATGTATGTAAAAGATGGATAATTACAGGTTTGTCCAGTGATTGTTCATTGTAATGTAAATTAGGAATAACTTAATTATCCACAGAATTGATTGATTTCACCAAAATTGAACCTGACTCAAAAGAGAATCCCTACCTAGGCTGGCCAGCAATGCAAGACACAGGTGACCTGACTTACAAGATGAATTGGACACATAGACTTCTCGTTAGAGTTTGGTAATCTGAACATGTGTTTTTCTTCTTTACTCTTCAAAGATCCATTAAAATAATAGTCAAAAAATTAAAAGGGTAGAGGCACCTGGTTGACTCAGTTGGTAAAGCATGCAACCCTTGATCTTAGAGTTGTAAGTTCGAGCCCCATACTGGATGTAGAGAATATTTAAAATAAAACCTTTTTTTCTTCAGAAGGGTTTAAAATTTTTTTCAAGATTATACATTTTACTGAACAACATGAATAAAAAGAGATAATGGCCATAACATTCTATGCTAGGTTTTGACAAGAGGAGTTTTATAAATTACAATTGAATATAAAAATGTTATATTGTAGTCAACACTAAGGATAGGAGAAAAACTATTTTTATGTGATTAAGAATTTGCTATATTTGGGGATCCCTGGGTGGCGCAGCGGTTTGGCGCCTGCCTTTGGCCCAGGGTGCGATCCTGGAGACCTGGGATCGAATCCCACATCAGGCTCCCGGTGCATGGAGCCTGCTTCTCCCTCTGCCTGTGTCTCTGCCTCTCTCTCTCTCTGTGACTATCATAAATAAATAAAAATTAAAAAAAAATTTTTTTAAAGAATTTGCTATATTTGCAAATTACCAAAGACATTATCAAGATGTTTCCATTTTTAGAGAAAATCATCCCCAAATTTCTGTTCATTTGGGAATTTCATTTGTGGGATTAAATGAATTTTAAATCACCTGAAGTAATAATAAAGGAATATGCAAGTCAATACAGGTTTAGATATGAATCTCATTTTCATACAAAAAGCCTTTTCTATAACTCCATCTTGTTTAAAACACTATTTTTAATACATTTGCACTTTATTTTTTACTGTCATATTTTTTTATTTTTTTAAATTTTTATTTAAACTCAAGTTAGTTAACATTTAGGGTAATATTATTTTCAGGAGAATTTAGTGATTTCATCACTTACATATAACAACTAGTGCTCAACACAAGTGCCCTCCTTAATTCCCATCACCCATCTAACCCATCCCCCCATCGCCTCTCCTCCATCAAACCTCAGTCTTCTATCTTTAAGAGTCTCTTATGGTTTGCCTCCCTCTCTAAAAAATGAAATCTTTAAAAAAGAGAGAGAGAGAGAGAGAGAGGCACCTGGGTGGCTCAGTGGTTGAGCATCTGCCTTTGGCTCAGGTTGTGATCCAGGGATCCAGTCCCTGTATCAAGCTCCCCACAGGGAGTCTGCTTCTCCCTCTGCCTATGTCTCGGCCTCTATTTTTTTTAATCATGAGAGACACAGGGAAAGAAAATCTTTAAAAAAAAGAGAGAGAAAGAGAGAAGGGTATAATCCCATTAACAGAAAGGAAAAGTAGGTGATGACATAAATGAATGAGGAATTTCAGCAAATTTCTGGTAGATATAAGTATGACTTTGAAGGTAGACTAAAAACCGGGAGGAGAAACAAAACCTCTGGGAAGTTCCCAGAGGTTTATATGACTAAAAACCGGGAGGAGAAACAAAACCTCTGGGAAGTTCCTGGACTTAGAGATGAAAGGTCCAATGAAGTATAGAAATAGGAAGCGAGATCAAGGGGAGTACTTGGGCTCATGGGGGGCTCAGTTGATTAAGTATCTGATTCTTGCTTTCAGCTCAGGTCATGATCTCAGGGTCCTGGGATGGAGCCCCGAACCAGGCTCCTTGCTCAGCAGGGAGTCTGAGGATTCGCTCCCTCTGCTCTCTCCCCACTCTTTGGCTCATGTTCTCTAAAATAAATAAATCTTTTAAAAAAAATAAGCAAACAAGGAAAGTACTTTAAGATCTGTATGCACTACAGTGGCCTCCTTTCTCACAAACTACAATCTTAACATAGGCATTCTAGAATACACCTACAGGTGAAAATTTTTTCTCCTAGTAAGGACAGCTACTAAAGATGAGTGCGTTAGAAGATGTCCTCTTTGTTCACACACTGGCAGCTACTTTGTGAAGTAGGTAGGTCCCTGACCACTCAACCCAAAGAGAAGTCCCTTGAATTGACAACCACCCTGGCTGCTTACAGATCTTTCTTTTATAAATATAAGACTAACTGGATTTTCAAGAAAACTATGCATCACCAAAGAGGATAAAGACAAACTGGAAAAACAAAAACTGATTCCAGATGAACAGGTATTTCAGAAAAGAGAGAACTT
Source organism: Canis lupus dingo (assembly GCF_003254725.2). Classification (NCBI taxonomy): domain Eukaryota; kingdom Metazoa; phylum Chordata; class Mammalia; order Carnivora; family Canidae; genus Canis; species Canis lupus. Next base: position 83,132,696 of record NC_064243.1, read on the forward strand.
TTAAAGTCCCTCACTAATATCCTCTAAGAGACTCAAGGAGTTATTACTTTGGTGGAATGCCAGCACATTATCATGGAAAAGAAACTTCACAGAACATGAAAGAATTCTTCAGTATTACAATGATGGTTGCAAGGACTAGAAGACTCTCTTTTTGTTCAAAATCCAAACGCAGTCAAAAAGATAGATGAAAATTTTTAAATATCTGCACAGCAAAAAAAAAAAAAAAGCACTGTAAGCAAAGTGAAAAAAGAAAAGTGGCAAACTGGGAGAAAATATTTGCAATATAGATCACAAACAAGAACTCATCTCCTTGGTATCTCAACCACTTTTTAGTATCAAGAAGAAAAAGACCAAAAACTCAATAGAAAAATGGGATAAAGAGCTCCTAGAAAAAGAAAGGCAAGTGACCCTGACACATAGGATAAGAACCTCAATTTCACTATAAAGAAATGCAATTAAAACAATTCTGAGATGTCTTCCATCATTTTCATAGAAATTGTAAAAAAAGAAAAAAAAAAGGTTGACAACACAATTGGCAAAACTAAAGAGAAATAAACATTTGCACTCATTTCTGAGAGGAACAGAAAATGACACAGTGCTATGGAGAAATATTTTGTAAAATTATAATAAAATTATATATGTATTTACCCTTTGACTTAGTAATCTCACTTCTAGGATTCCACCTGAAAAGACACAAACCCAAATACTAACAATAGATGCTCAAAATGGTGATTCATTGTAGCATTATTTGCAGCAACAACAAATATTAGAATCAACCCAAATGTCCATTGGTCAAAGATGGATAGAACCACTATGGAGCACCCACCCAATGGAGAATGAGCTTTAAGAACAGATGTGGACTGATTTCTAGAATGTAAGATTTAGTGAATAGGCAGGGTACAGAGCAGTATATATGTGTGAAAATGCGTAACGGAAATTTCATTCAAAATGGAGAAAAAAAAGAGCTTTCATGCCCGTGACAATGGATATCAGACATCATCCAACAGGAAGAAGGAAGATTTCCTCTCAAGCGGCAGCCAGTGATAAGTGCCACCAAACTGAATCATCATTTTCCTCAAACGCAGTCTTGTTCAGAACAACCCCTCCCAACTTCTTCCTTTTCTCCATAAAAGGATGCTCTCCTCCTTTGTTGTTGGAACTTGTCTATCGTTTGCCATGGTTAGCATGTCCCAAGTTGCAATTCCTCTGCTATTCTCAGATAAACTCATTTGCTGCTCAGTAAACTTCACTGTTCAATGTTTAAGGCTGACATAGGTTAAACTACATTTTACGTAGAGAATACACTACCTTTATATAAGAGAAAGAATATCTACGTATGCGTGCATGCAAGCATGTATGTGTTTGATTAGTTTTATCAAAAACGGTCAACAATACAGTGACTAATAAAATTATTATCTCAAGAGGGTAGGTGGCAATGGGATAGAAAGACTTGGGATGGAAGAAAGGTTTCTCAGAGTATGGATTTTTTTGTGTGGGCCATGTTTATCAGGTATGGTTTAGTCAGGAGACAAAAGCACACCAGTTATTTGAACAGAGGGAATTTCATATAAAGATTCGTTAACTAAGTATAAAGTTGTCAACCAGATGGCCAAAAGGATAAAAAGAGCATAAATGCATCAGGAAGACAGTTACAGCAGGAAGCTGCTACCACCTTTAGGGTAAGAGGGTAAGGAGATGATGGAATTATTAAGATTTAGAAATTATTAAAATTTAGAAGAGTTTTGCTAAGCTGGATCTCAGACCTTTGATGAGCTTGCACTGCTTTGGCGGGGCTGGGGTCATGGAGTTCACCAGAAGACTCCATGGGCCAGACCCCTGGGGGAAGCTGGGTCTGCAAGAATTGGAAAAACTACAAACTGAATTCAGTTGCTTTCCTGGAGAGGCACTCATGCTTCAGGAATGAAAAAAGGATGGCTTGAGTGGTAGGGGCAAGTATAGGAACGAGACAAAGAGCCACAAAGGGAAGATACAGGCTAGTTCCTTTTTCTTCTTCCAACCTTGCAGTCTCCTCGTACCCTCTTTGGAAGAGCATAGCAGGGGGCGCATTGGTGGCTCAGTCCATTGAGCATCTGCTTTCAGCTTAGGTCACGATCTCAGGGTCCTGGGATCAAGCCCGGCCAGGCAGTCTACTTGTTTCTCTCCCCCTGCCCACCCCCCCAACTCACTCATAGACTTGCTCTAATTAAAAAAAAAAAAAAAAAAAAAAAAAAAAAGATCATAGCAGGGAACTAGCTGCAAAAACAAAAATGTGTTTTACAGGATCCCAGCCCAGGAATCTCATAGCAGGGTACAGAAGGCTGAGAGACAACAGTTTAATAACCAATGTACCGTATAAATGTTTTATATATTTGAAAATTTAAATTAAATCAAAAAGAGAAAAGCAAACCAAAACATTGAACACCAACAGAAACAAGTGAACCTCAGCATGTAAAATCAATAACCACAAGGAGAGAAGAATTATTTTAAGTATAGGAAACAGTTTTTTCTTACAGTGATATATTCCAAGGACAAAAAGAACTGCAAGATATGCAAAAATGCATTCTGTAGGTTTATTGTTGGTAGTAATATTGTACTTTAGAAATTATTTTACGTATAAGATAAAGCAAACCAGTACATTAATGGTGTTAAGAACAAAGATTCTCAGTGTTAAATGTAAATGTAAAGTGTAAATTCTAAGTGGAAAAATTGTACCAATATAAAATAAGGGTTCTCTTAAAACCTTATAAGGTTAAATTTGAACTGGAAATAGCATGAAGTTTTAAAAAAAAATTTCCTAGCTCTACTTTATAGGAAGGGCCTAGAACCAATGATACCTAGTAGTGAAGAACAAACCTAGTACTCAGACCTTGGTTTCTAAATATCATACCCCACTAAAAGGAACTAGGGCTCATTGGAGACATGCTTGAATCCATCTCTGGGGCATAGAAAGTATTAGTCAAAGTGTCCAAAGACCAATTGAATCATGAAAAAGGACACAGAGAACTGGCTTGAATCAGCTCCCAGTGGTCAGATTTGAGATGGTTTGACCACCGAAGAGAATAGTAATTATAACTGATTATAACATTTTAAATAAAAAATTCCTTATATACACAGTAAAACTGAAAAAGATTTTAAAAAATCTCTTCTCTGCAAAAGAATGTCTATCAATAAATGTCCAAGGAATTACAGAAGTAGAAAACCACCATTTTGCAACTTCTGATGTAATCATTGACAGGTAAACATAATCCATTGGTGCTAAAACCACCAGGTGAAAGATCTTTGGAACACCTAACCACCCTGGAGATAACTTGCTGATTGTAAAGGGGGAAAACGTACCATTTCAAAGGGGAGATGTGAAGGGCAATTCTTTAAAATATAAGCAGACTTAGCCATACTCTTACCAGAACAGCCTGACATAATACGCCCCTTTATGCGACACAACTTGAAGTGTGCAACTTAACCTACAACATTTTCATGTTATAATATTTCACCTGAATATAATCAGTCCTCTAGATCTGAAAGGAAATACAGAGGATGGGGAAGCATATTAAATGATACCATGAGGATGCAATCAGACACACCTAGAATGTGGGACACACTCTACAGGAAAAAAGTTGGTATCATTAACGGGGGGGGAGGTCAAGGTACTGTTCTAGGCTAAAAAGAGTCCATCATAACAACCAAATGCAGTATGTGAACCTAGGTTTTTCTGAATGTGAGAGATATTCTTTGAACTGAAGAAATTGAATATGGGCTGAATATTATATCATGTTATTGAATAGTCATTAATTTTCTCAGTGGTGATCATGGTATTGTGGCATAGAAACCAATATTCTTATGAGAACATGTAGGGGTAAATGGTTATTATAACTGCAATTTCTAAAACATTTAAGGGCAAATGGTTATTATGTCTGCAATTTACTTTCAAATGGTCCACAGCAAAGATGTATGTGTATATATGAAGAGAGGGATGAAAATTTAACATTTGTTGAAATTACGTAGAGGTTATTTGAATATTTGTTAAATTATTCTCTCAACTCTTTAAAATGTTTTACATTTATTATAATGTTAGAATAGGATATTTATTATTACAGAAAAAAGCATAGTTGTGAACATTTGGAAACATTAGATTAAGGTGCAAGCAGAACCCAAGAAATTAGAGAAAAAAAGAAAATATAAAGACCCAAAGAATCAGACCAAGAGTTTTAAGATCTAACTTGTAGATAACAGCAGACATAGAGAAATGAAAAGTGTTGAGTAATAAATTGTTTAAGAAGGGGATCCCTGGGTGGCGCAGCGGTTTAGCGCCTGCCTTTGGCCCAGGGTGTGATCCTGGAGACCCAGGATCAAATCCCACATCGGGCTCCCAGTGCATGGAGCCTGCTTCTCCCTCTGCCTGTGTCTCTGCCTCTCTCTCTCTGTGACTATCATTAAAAAAAAAAAAAAAAAAAAAAAAGTTGAAGAAGTAATGGCAAAATTCTCACAAAGTTGAAAAATAGGTGTTCAAAGTGAATGGTTCCAATGATTGCTAAGTGGAAGGAGTAAAAAGAGATTAACCATCTAGACATATCCCCGTGGCATTTCAGATCTTCAAAGACCAAAAGAAAAGCCTAAAAGCTTCTATCGGAAGGAACAACAATCATACCAACATTGGTCTTATCAGAGCAACAATGAATTCCAGAAGACCATGGAATAAATCTTCTAAGTCCAAAGGGAAAAATAATTTCAAATATAAAATTCTACAGCCAGCTGGACTATCAGTTCTATTGATGAAGTATAATCATTCCCAGATATGCAATGCAAATATTTACTGTCCATATACTCCTTCTTAGGAAGTACTTGATGATGTTTATCAGTAAAATAAAAATATCAAAACAAGAGGAAGATGGAGGATATAAGAAATATAGTGAAAAAGTATATTTCAGGTTGATTGCTATGAATCAGGAAATTATTGGGAAATCAGGAAAGCATTCAGGAAATTAAAACAAGAAATCACAGACCTCCGAGGTAAGGGTCTTTAAAAAGAAAAATTATTTTAAGCAATAAATAATTTAGTAAAAGATTGAAAAGACACAGATTAGTAAAAGAAAAAGGGAGAGGATAAAGACCGTATAGCTTTCCTCCCACACAGAAAAATAATCAAAAACTGAGATTAATAATGCAATTTTTCACAATAGCATCAAAAAGAAAATACAAATAAAGTATAACACCTACACAATGACAACTATAAAACATTATGAAGAGAAACTAAAGAATATCAATATGTAATAAAAGATAACCTATGGTCATGGATTATAAGACTCAATATTGTTAGGATGGCAATCCTCCCCAAACTAATCTACAGATTCAAGGTAATCCCTATCAAAATCCCAAAAGGCTCCTTTGTAGAAATTGACAAGCTGATCCTAAAATTTATATAGTGATGCAAAGGCCCAAAACAGTTGTGAAAAAAAAGAACAATACTGGAGGAATTACAATACTTGATTTTAAAGCTTACTCTATAGCTATAGAAATCAAAACAGCGTTGTATTGGCATAAAGATAAACACATATAGCTCAATTGAACAGAATAGAAACCAGAAATAAACCCTTACATGTGTGGTCAGTTAATATTCTACTTAGGTACCAACACAATTCAATTGGGAAAAGACGGTCTGCTTTTAATCTGTGCTGGTACTGGTATCTGAGCAATAAAGTATTGACTCAGTGGATTTAGGCTGCTCAAACCTTGCACACTCCAAAGATCTTAGGATTGGCCCTTGACCAACTTCCGGAAAATAAACTGAGGGAATCCTTGGAATACCACACCTGATAAGAGTGTGTTTATGCATCTGAAGCCTTGGGTCATCCCAGACAGTTTAAGCTAACAGTGATTTGTGGTGAACATTGGTCTCTGTATGCCTGAGTTATGCTATATCCACTGACCTCCCAGGGACTGGAGACTAAGAACCTAAGGTCAGCCATGTACATGTTCCATGTCTATGTGAGCTCTCCCCAGTAAAAACTCTGAACTTAGGTGAGCTTCCAGGGTTGGCAACACTTCCCATGTGTTGTCACACATTGAGGCAAATTGAACACTATCCGTGTAAAACTAGAAGAGGACACTGAAAGACTTCTGCACTTGGTTTTCCTAAAATGTGCTCAAGCATCCTTTATCCCTTGCTGACTTTAATTTGTAACAAACTTTTCTGCAATAAACTATAACCATGAATATAACAGGTTTTCAGCATCCTGTGAGTCCTTAATCCACCAAAACAGACTGCTCTTGGGGTCCTTCAGAAACAAAAGAGGAAAGGAAAAAGAAACTTAGACTTTGTCTTATACTCACAAAAAAATTAACTCAAAATGAATAATAGATTTAAATGTAAGAGGTAAAAGTATTAAGCTTCTAGATAAACGTTGGAGAAAATCTTAGTTACCTTGGTTTAGGCAAAGGTTTCTTAAATATAACACTAAAATAATGATCCTTAGGAGAAAAAAGTTGATAAATTGAACTTCATCAAATTTTAAGATTTTAGCTCTTCAAAAGGCACCATTAAGAAAATAAAAAACATTCCACAAACTGTTTTATATGAAGATATCAAAACATGACAGAAGATATGAAAATGTCTTAAATCATATATCTAATACAGAAGCTTTTATCTAGAATATAGGACAAAACTCTTACAGTTCAATATTAAGAAAACAAACAACCCAATTTAAAAATGGACGAGGGGCGCCTGGGTGGTTCTGTTGGTTAAACATCCAATTCTTGATCTTAGCTCATGATCTCAGGGTCGCGAGATGGAGTCCTGTGTTGAGCTCTGCACTCAGCAGGGACTCTACTTGAGATTCTCTCTCTCCCTCTCTCTCTGCCCATGATAGATGGATGATAGATAGATAGATAGATAGATAGATAGATAGATAGATAGATAGATGATAGATAGATAGAACCATCTATCTATCTACCTATCAATAGATCTTTTTTAAGAGCTGGGTAATGTTTTTGAAAAGATATAAGATGAAAAGATGCTCAACACCATTAGTCATTAGGAATACGTGAATTAAAACCCTAATGATACCACTGCACATCCACTAGAATGGCTTTAATCCAAAGCATGACATTACTAGTATTGAGGATACAGAGAAACTGCAATTCTTACACATTGCTAGTGGGCATGGAAAGTGGAAAATAGTGGCTCTTTCTTTCAAGGGTTAAATATATATACACTTACCATAGGACCCAGTAAATCCACTCTAAGTCTCTACCCAGAAAAAATAAAAACATATCCACACAAAGACTTGCATGCAAATGTTACAGCCATGTTACTCATAGTAGCCCCAAATTGGAAACATTTCAAATGTCCCTCAGGTGGTGGTGTCCCTCAGTTATGGATAAATAAAATATGGTATATCTATACAATGGAATACTACCAAGCAGTAAAAAGTTTAGAACTACAACATGGATGTATCTCAAAAACATACTAAGTAGAAGAAACCAGGCACAAAAGACTATGTATTATACGATTCCATTAACATGAAGTGCGCAGAAAGGCAAATCTATAAAGACAGGAAGCAGATTAGGGCTTTCCTGGACCTGGGGGTGTGAGCAGGAATAGACTGGGAGAAACATAAGGGAACTCTCAAGGGAGGAAACATTCTAAATCTAGATATCATGGTCTCATAACTATATTTGCTGGAAAATCACTGAATGTATAATAATGAATTTTATGGTATATAAGTTATATTCCAATAAGGCTTTTAAAAAAAATTCTAGGAAGGACACCTGGGTGGCTCAGTGGTTGAGTGTCTGCTTTCAGCTCAGGGCATGATCCCAGGGTCCCAGGATCCAGTCCCACATCGGGCTTCCTGTGTGGAGCCTGCTTCTCTCTCTGCTTATGTCTCTGCCTCTGTGTGTGTGTCTTTCATGAATAAATAAATAAAATCTAAAAAAAAAAATTCATGTTGAAAAAATTCTAGGAAAAACAAAATACTATATGAGGATGTCATGGACCATACATGAACTAAGAGGAGGCATGATTTGGATTCATTGGTGGAGCATACAAAAGGAGAATCTTTAGCCTGAGTGGAATGGGACTTATAATATTGAAATATAGAAAAGGAATTGCAATCAGAGCATTTTTGTTCAGATTAACAATTTTACAAACTACAGAAATGCAAACACTTTTGTAGGTTAATTTTAATTTTTAGAATCAACCTGTTGACAGTGTGGAACAGTAACCACAGTTACAAAAAATATATACAAAAGTTCTCTCTCCTTATGATGTTAAATCATGGCACAGATGACCAGACTTGAGGGAGGTTAAAGAAAGGACAAGTGGTTCGTGGGCTTATCTTTTTTTTTTTTAAAGGAGGCTTTTGAGAGTTTGTTCAAAGTCAATCAAGCTAGAGATAGTGGTCTAGCTCTAATGGTAGAAATTACAGAGGTAACAAACAAAAAAACTAAAAATAGTGACTTAACCATCAAAAAATTAGGAGAAAAGACTCTGCTAGGATAACAGGAATAAACTTTCCCTTCACATAATTATAAATCCCAGAGAGTGACCAATCCCTGGAATTGCCTTAGTTTTGGTACCTCGAGAGCTAAAATAGTTGGGGTTCTGGATTTCTATAGACTCTTCTACTTCTTTAATAAAACTGTCTTCTCTGTCACTTTTTCACTTACACTCACTTTTAAATTTTATTCTATTCCATCAAAGGGACATGTAGTAAACACTATGTGAAAATGGGCATATTATAGTAAGTGACCTAATTAATTATATTAAGTTCATCTAATAATAAGTCTCAGTACTAGGAAGTTCTCCTGATTGCAGCTACTAAAAACAAACAAAAACAAAACAAAACAAACCCTCCACTCTTGAGATTATCAGTAATTAATGTGATGTTTTGACACCTGTTGGCATTAAACCTTTGTTGCTAATTCTCCATTCAAAAACAGTGGGGGTGGGAGGAGGAGAACAATTCAAAAACAGTGGATGCTACTTATCTAGTTCCCATAAAGATCACATACTACCTCTACTGTGTTCCCACTTTTAAAAAATAGATGTGCATGAGAGCACTCACGCACATACACACACACACAGGGCTAGAAACAGATATGGTCACATAATAGCCATAATTACAAATAGTAATTGATAGTGTCATGGGTAAGGTTTATTTGCTTCCTTTACTCTCATGGGTTTCCTGTTTTCCAAAAAAACCTGCATCAATTCTAGAATGAGAAAAAAAAAAATATTCACTTGGATTTTGGAAATTTAAAAATCTTGGGCCTCATATCAGGAAAAGGTAAGTGAGCCAAAGAAGACAGAGAACGAGTGCATTTGTTCACCAGCAACCAACTTAATTACAATACTAGAACATTCTTGTAAGTATTAGGTAAGACCTCATTTGGAGGCCAAAATCTTCTTACATGCTCAAAATGCTTATACCCAGCAAACCTTGAGCCTGGATTAATTTCACATACTTCTTTAGCCACAATTAGAAACTTGCTGATAACATTTCAGTAACAAAATCTTGAAAAAGTTTAGAAAGGATAATCACCCTTCAATTTGTTACTTGGAGATCAATAAAGACAACTAGGAATAGCACATAATACAAGCTGAGTATAGTCTACCCTGCTGCTAAGTAAAGTTGCTTTCTCTTTTCATTGACCCACAGTATGGCTTACACCCAACCAGTCACTGCTTGGGGCCAGAGTTAGAAAATATTCTCTTTCTAATTTATGTTCCATTGACTTTTTACGGTGGCAGGTATTGATCTTGCTTTGTGCCATCAGATCAGATGCTGCAGCCTGACTCGGGGCCAGGATCATGACTGTAGGTGATCAGCCCTTAATGGGCAGGAGAAATGGAGGTAGAAGATGATTTATTTTGCTTTTGTAGAGTCTTTTATTACAGACACAGATGTTGGGCACCTTCCCAGCTAAAATCAGGCATAGAGTGGGGCAGGTGAGCTGTCCTGCTTTCCCGGAGTGCCACAACCATAAAACAAACTGAACATTCCAGGAATGACTCATTTGATTAGAGGAGCCAAAAACAGCACTGCAAGCAAAAGAAGAAAAGAACAAGGATCATTTTTCAATAGGTTTACTGATGGACTCTAGGCATAGACAAAGTAAGGATGGAAGAATGATTATCTGCTTATTATATAAAATTATATGGTCTCAAAGATCATTAATATCTTTGCTCCAGAGCTGATAGCAACAGTGACTTGGCTTGACTTGACTTAGGCAATGTCCTTCTGTTATATATATTCCTTTATTGTTTTCTCCGAGTATTTTCTAAAGACACTGACTTCATTGTTAGAGCAGAACCATATATGTCAAATCCCATGCAATGCATTTTAAGAGACTGACAACATAATTCTGCTGAGCTGGAATGCTGTTGCATCAGATATGCTCGCTATAGGAAGTATGTGGGCCACTTGAGGCCTAGAGATCTTACAGTCAAGTTAACTCCTTGTGATATTGGGACTTCTAGAGGGAACTCGCATTGCCTTGTTATGCAAATATGGAAGCTAAAAGAGAGAATGTGACATTTCTCATTCACATTCTGTGTGGCTCAGTGATTGACCATCTGCCTTTGGCTCAGGGTGTGATCCTGGGGTCCTGGGATCTAGACTTGCATCAGGCTCCCTGCAGGGAGCCTGCTTCTCCCTCTGCCTAGTCTCTGCCTCTCTGTGTCTCTCATGAGTAAATAAATGAAATCTTAAAGGGGAAAAAAAAAACTGCATTCCTGAAGAACAGGAGTGATAAGGGGAAATTTAGGTTTCTTTGATTTCCATCTGGAACATGAGAGAAATATGGAGGACACCAATAATGTTGAGTTAGGAAGACACAGGTCTTAAAAATTTTAAATGACTCCCTGAGTGGTGCATCCAAAGCTGACAACCACAGCTTTAGGTCCATCCTTTCTTTAAATTTTCTGAATTGGACAGAGCAGCTGCTTCAAAGACAATGGTCATTAACACGTCAAACATTTAAATAGAAAGATTTGACTTCCCTACAGAGAAAATAAGTTCTTGGAGAGCAGGAACTGTTTTTATCTTCCCTTTGGATAATACCAGTATCTGGCAACGCAAATAATAGATCCTATAGACATATTTGATGAAATACATCACTTGGCTTAGCCTGAGAATAAGTCACTCTGGAGCTTAGAAGGTAAGCAAGATTTTCTCAATCCACAAGTCGCCGTCCCGTGGAAGGTCCACTGCCTTTCCTAATATTTGTATAAATGTCCAGTAGATTCATTTTCCCAGAGTCACTTCTAGTGTTAATTTCATTTCCCTGCTGAATTTTTATTTCCCCCAGTCCCACAGTATCAAAGCATGAAAGGCCTTCAACAGGAAGGGATTTCATTCTCTACCACCCAACAAACTAAAACCCTGTATTATGCTTCCCTGTTTGTCAAATCCTTGCTGTTACCCTGACTCCAGAGATCCCTCACTTGTTCTGCCAGCCCAGGTAACCGGTAACCTGTCTCCTCATGCAGATGGCTCTGTCTCTCACCTCTCCCCCCACATCTCCCAACACAACCCCTCAGCTCCCACCTACTCCAAACTCCAGGGTCTTTCCATTCATAAGACAGATCTGTTCTCCTTGCCCTACTGCCAAACAATTCCAAGTCCAACACTGCACCTACCCATTTAGGTGCTCCGCTTAATGTGATAAGTATCTGAAACCTTTTTAGCAGTACAAACCAACTACGAGAAAGACGGAAATTAGTTTTTTTACAGTTCTCAAGTGGGGGTAATGCTGCCCCCTTGCGGGAGGAAGCCGTAACAGAACTGTGGTTCCTCCAAGATTACTCTTCCAGCTTTTAAATATAGGTAAAACACATAAAATTCAAAACTCGCACATAAAATTCAAAACTCGGTTGGAAACTCTAGTACTATCCCGCCCTTAATTCAGAATTTTATGGAGATTGCTAAGGTGCTCCTAAACTTTGAAACCAACATCCAGTAGCTAAAAAGGAAACAACGGTCATGTGCTAATATAGGCTGTGTGTTAATTTACTTTAAAATAGTCTGTATGGTATCTAGAGGCATCTGTTTAGTATTTGAAAAACGCTTATCTGGAACGCCAACTTCCAGAGGATTTTAGGAAGAACTTTGAATGTGGGTATCAAAACCAACACCAGACAGTTTCTTAATGTAAGGATTGTTAGACATCCTTTTTCTCTGGTAAAATAAGTGTAAATAGAAGGAATTTAGGATACATCATGGGCTAGCAAGAGGGTAAGGGCCTCACCAATCTTTCTTGAACCAGGAGAATAAAATTAGCAACCCCAGTATCCTAATCCTGGGGATGGTCTAGAGTTCCATTTGTCCCCTGTCCCTCCCCACTTCACAGAGGACTGTCACCTGACCCATACGGGAAGTTAGCAGGTAATCACCACGGTGACGTGATATCATCCTCACAGAGAACCTCTCATTTAAGATGCTCTTAGAAATGCCAAAACTCAGAGACCTAAGGACCTTTCTGTGCTTTTAAGAACAGGTAATATGACTATCTCGGTGTCTCCTTACTAACAAAAAGGAGAACATTTAGCAGAATTTGGTTCAGGGCTATTTTCAATATGAAATATCACCTATTAGAAATATTGTAGGGGGGGGATATAAGAAATTTTATGGAAAATTAAAGAAATTTTGTGGAATTTTAGCAAAACGGACCTGAATACTGCTGAATGGTCAAATTAGATCAGTTCACTATACAGAGCCGTCCTGTTTCTAAACAGAAAACCAGAGCAGCATTTTTCAGGACAGACTGGCTCTCAGTTTGCAGAATCACTGACAGCCTTAAGGGGTTTCAGACACTTGCCTAGGTTCGTGCGGCCAGTTAGGGGTAGAGGGGGCTGAAAGCCTATGTCCTTCTAAACCTCAGCTTTCTAAATTTCTAAGATGTTGAACACTGTTTTTCAGCACTGTTCAGGCGTTGATTTGCATTGGTTTGGTTTGGAGAAGAGGTACAGGGTTCTACATTAGTATAGCAGCCTCTTTAAGCTATGATCCTCAGCCTTCGGTATGCATAAAAATCAGTGCAAGAAATTTACAAAAATGCAAGTTTGACTCCCAAATTTTAGTCTCTGTATTTAAGCGGAGCCCAGAAATCTGCATTTTTTTAACTCCTACTTTCAGGGGACTTGGATGTAAATGGCTTGGAACTATAGCTGAATAAATACCTTCTGGAATGTTCACTCGGGTTTCATTATGGGTAAGGAAAGTCATTCTGGTAGAGAAATCTAATGAGAATGCTTTGGAGCACCTGCCCCAAAAAAGAGGTTAGGTATTAATCTTCAGAGAATGAAGGAACCATTCAATGCATGAAGCCCTTAGAAGAATTAATTAAATCTGGGATATATTATTTATTGAATATTATATGTATCTACCTCATTCCCAGTATCTGTTTACTCTTAATATTATTGTTCTGCTTAGGTTGTTGCTTTTCTAAATCCAAACATTAAAAATCCATATATTCCTTTCTTATACTCATTTGGTTAGGAGATTCTATATAAAAGTTTAAATCTAATTGTGATCTTCCTTTCAAGAGTGCTTCTCAAATATTAGCATATATTGAAGTCAACCTAGGAAAAGGAGAGATGCTTCCAGAAGCGATACCTCCTCTATTAAGGCTACAAAAACAACTGGACTAAGGTAACCATGAGTGCAATCCATGCCCTAGGACAGAAAGAGAAAACTGCATATGGGGGTCATATAGAGCACTGCCTCTCACTCATTTAAGGAGCCCTTAAATGACACCCTACAGCAGGACTGTCTGCTTATATTATAAGCACCTGGGATTGTTCACAGAAATGCAGAGTCCTGGGACACACCCCAGATCCACTGAATCAGAATTCCCGGAGAATAGGCCTCAAATGTGTATTTTAACAAACATTATTGGTGACTTTTATTGATACTAAAGTTTGAATGGAACCCCAGATGAAAACTTTTGCAATTAGAGTCATGCCATTCACAAAAATCTCTCACCTGAGTGCCTGCAATTATACCTATGTGTATTTTTTAGAAAGAGTTTTGATACAGCAAGGTGACATTCAAGCAGAAAGAAACAAAATGATGTGATATTGAAGAGAAATGCAGATATGCTACAGGAGCTTTAGAGTCAGGAAGATTTAAAGATAAACAAGTGATACAGATCTACCATAAGGTGCTGTGGATAAAGCACTGTTTTAAAAAGATAATTATGGTGTCAAAAAGTGCCAAGTGTGGTTCATTTTATGTATCATCATAGTGTATGTGTTTAAAGATATAAATGATGCCATAAAAATATAGATTCACGACAAGGAAAAGGAGTCAATATGCTGTCTGGGGTGTAGAATCTAACCATGGGCTATTTAACAGGAACACAATTGCTAATCACTGAGTATAAAAAAGCAGAAGGATAAATGCTCTGCTAAGGGCCATGAACCAGAGCCCAGAAATCCTCTTTTGAACCAGGCAAGATTTCCCACAAGGGAGGGGTTCACAAAGCACAATTTAGAGTCTAGTGATCATAGCTGAAAGGGCAGAAAGACGAAAAACAGATTGGTCTCTCCAATTGAGGTGCCCCATGTGTATTACAAGCAGTAGCATAATCAACAACAGCACAGATCATGGAGGCTTGTAGAATGCTCCAGTTGAAAGGGAACTTGGATCATCAGGTTGAACTACCTAATTTTATAGGTGAACCACCAAGGCAAATAATTTACCCTTCCTGGGCTTTGATATCATACCAACTCCTTTGTGCCAAGGCAAGACTGCAGCCCAAGTGAGGCTTTTCATTCAGTGATCTTTCTTCTACACAAGTTCCCAAGTGTGACTGGTCTGCTAAGTCATGACAGACAAGAGAACTTTATGTAATATCAGCCTCAGAATCTTAAAATCAGATATAAATTTTTCTCAATTTAAGCCTCAATTATTTATTAACTCCTGCGTGTGAAATACTGGTTAGATGTTGAAATTATTCTTTTTTTCTAAAAAAACATAGCAAAGAGGCTTCATGAGAGCATGATTATCATGGGCCGTCCTCTATTTTGTACGTGTTGAATGGTTATTTCGTGTTAGGGTGCTAAGGGATTCTGATACCAGGACACTTAGACTTTGAGTCTGTTGTCTACCGAGATTTTCACAAAGAACTAGAAATACATTTCTCAAGGATCTCCCTTGGCAACAATGCTAAAGATTAAACAAATGACACATTTTAAGACGGAGGGTCTCTATCAGCCATTATTACTATGACAGAATAAAAACAGTTCAGAGACAGAAGAGGCGAAAGTTTACCCATATGTCTTTTCAGACAGGTAAGGGGGGGTCCATTTTCACTCCAGAGAATTCTTCTATAAGCTCTACCCAATAAAGTAATAGTTTTCAAGCTCTATAGAGCCCAAGAGTTTCCCAGAAAGGTGCTTCTGAATGGATAGCAGCAAGGACCCACAGACACGGGGTGTGGAAAAAGCAAGCCCTAGATCAACTAAAATAATTCTTCTTTTTGGTATCTCAAACTGGGGTCCCATGTAAGTTTTCATTCTCCACACCGCCACCACAAGCCTTGGGTGCTACTAAAAACATCTGAAAACATCACACTAAGTCACCACATACATCCAAAATTCTGATTTTATAGAACAGCATATAGAACACTTTGCAACAACCAAAAGTCTTGGTTTATAATTCTACTTCTTTCAAAGATATTTGCTTCCTTCTCTATATATGAGTGCATCTTAGATAAGAATTTATAGAACTCTTTCAAGGAGATCAAAACAAAAGGTACACTTTAAATAATTGGTTTCCGTGGGGGTATATACGTAAATCTGAAAGCCCAAGATACCTTTCAGGCATCTTTTATTTCTCTTCTTAAAAACTCAACAATTTCCTGAATTCTAGTCTCTTGAAACCTATCTTAATTACACCCTCACTAGTAAGTTTTCCACACAACGGTAATCACAGATGTCTATAATCCTTGTCTAGTGAAAATGTCAAAGGAAACTCTGCGTGATCTCTATTAGCACCACATAATTAAAGGTCCTGATATATGCGGGGTGGGGAGGGGTCTCTGTGGGGATTTTAACCAGGGCCTCATTGGACATGCAGCTAGCTGAATAGATCGGCCCCTGCTAAAACTGAACGCAACTTCATCACCGCTGAATGGATTAGTGGAGCAATAATCAGCAATAAAAGGCTATGGGGATCTGAGAAGTTAAATACATGGTAATAGTCATCCTAGTAAAACTGTTCTGGCAACGACTAATGAATCACCTCGACTTAATAGTGTCTACTGTCATGGTAGGAAAGCAACAGAAATGGAGCCAAGACACATATTAGAAGCTACTTGAAGTTTTTGTGAACCGGTGCCTTCTTGGGTTATAGGAGACAAGTTCATCCAGCAAGTATTTGCGGCAAGTCTGCCAAGTGCCAGGCGCGAGGGAGGTGAGGCCCCCTCTCCAGCTCTGTTCGTGAAGTGGTAAGAGGCTTTATTTCTCTGTCTTGCTTCAATCACTTCCCCCACCGCAGAGCCCCAGATTTCAGATTGCTGCAGGGTCACTGAGGTCAGGAGAGGGATGGAGCATGGCTCCCCAGCTCTGCTGACGGCTTGGACTTAAAAAAAAAAAAAAAAACCTTCCCAGTAAGCATCACCTACTGTCACAGCAACCCAAGGTCCACTTTGGGTGGCTCAGTGGTTGAGCATCTGCTTTGGCTCAGGGTGTGATCCTCAGATCCTGGGATAGAGTTCAGCAAGGGGCTCCCCACAGGGAGCCTGCTTCTCCTTCTGCCTGTATCTCTGCCTCTCTGTGTCTCTCATGAAAAAATAAATGAAATCTTTAAACATTAACTTTAAGAACCCGGGGAGGGGGAGGAAATGCTTTCACCAAACTGGGAAGACAAGTGAGAAAAAGAAGGTATTTTTCAATCATTGACTTCCTAAGAACAAAAACACCAAAAACCAACCCTCTGTGAGCATCACCTGAGTCAAGTCCAGGTGATGTATTAGGTTAAAAAAAAAATCAGGGCAGCCTGGGTGGCCCAGCGGTTTAGCCCCGCCTTCAGCCCAGAGCACGATCCTGGAGATCCGGGTTCGAGTCCCACTTCGGGGTCCCTGCATGGCACCTGCTTCTCCCTCTGCCCGTGTCTCTGCCATTCTCTCTCTCTCTGTCATAAATAAATAAAATCTTTAAAAAAAAAATCAAAAAAACGAAAGGTGACCAAGGTTCCCACCAAAGAGAATTTAACTGTCTGGGGGTGGGGTGGCGGACAGGGCAAAGTACTATAAATATGACATTGCCCTGAAGAGGCAACGAAGCACTTAGGAAAGAGAGAAAAAACAATAATTAACAGGGCTGCAGAGAAGAGCAGGGATTCACAGAAGACAGGCAGTCTGCACTGAGAAGGCATGAGTACAGAGAAGATGGCTGGTCCCCACCCCCATTTGTATACTAAGCAGATAGAAAGGCAAGAGGAAGCTTCCATGGGATGTTCCTCCCCTCTGGTTGGCTTCATATTTTTTCCAAAATACTTTCTAATTGAGAATCCCAAGCACCACCACAAGATTCACGTTCCCATTTTTTTCCCCAGATCCGGGGAGATGAGGACTGGCCTGGGCATCTTCAGTCACCTTTATGAAAGGTAGAAAAGCTACTTCGACAAGGCTGAGCTCTGGAGGCTGCAAGGACAGGGTCAGATTGCTCCCAGAGAGTCAAAATCAAACCACAGAGCTTCTTATCTCCAGAGATCCTTCCTGATCCACTATCACCTCTTATTCCCTCTACTGAGAAGGTTTTGGTTTCTTCCATGACTGCGGCATGATGATTTTTGCTGAAACCCAAAGTGTGTGCTGCTCAAAGACCCAGGAGGCCAGTGGGGATGACGGCAAACCCCCACGGCCTTCCTCCAGCTCCTGCACAAGTGCCCAGCCCTCTGCCCAAGACCTGCTGTCTTACCTGACTTAGATTTCATGGGGCAGGAGCAGGGACCACAGCGACCTTTATTCCCCTTCATCCCTATTAACTGAAGGAGCCCAAGAGCAATGAGCAGAAGGACAAGGCCCGGCCGCATAAGCTCTCTGCTCACAGGCTGGGCACTGCCGGGCACCCAGCAGCCTTCAAGTCTTGTCCGACTCCTGGCTGCATCTGGGAACTTCTAAAAACAGCCCAAGCCCAATGTGGCTGCTTAAATAAGAGTATTTGAAGGATGGCACCAAGATGTCATTGTTGTTTAAGAGCTTTCCAGGTTATTCTAATTGGACCAGCAGTGATCCAATGGGCCCTTAACACCGAGGGAGACTTCTGGACTTCAGCTGCAAATGGCTTTCCTTTCAGTGATGTTACTACTTTGCAGGGCTTTAGAAACTAGCAAGAAAGGAGAGTAGAGAATCCCAAGCCCGAGGACCCTCTCAGAGGCTTCTGAAACCAAGAAGTCTTGCCACCTGTCAAGAGCCCGCAGTACCCAACCACGCAGTGTTAGCGCGGCGCACCGCGGGGTGGGGGGGTGGGGAGTGATGGCCAAGACTTCCTGATCAAGAGACAGTGAAAGAAGACATCTCCCATCAGAAGATACTCTCTCCTTGATTCTCCTTTAATTTTATTTCCAGAGATTCTGATTTGATTGTGTTGGGATGGAGCTTCCGGCATACCTTTTTTCTTTCCAAATTCCCAAGGTGATTTTCATGTGTGCCAGCGTGGAGATGCAGCAGCCCAAGGCTCTCTAACTTGGCTGCATATTAGAACCACCTGGCGAGCTCCTGTTGCGGGACACCTGGGTGGCTCAATGGTTGAGCGTCTCCCTTCGGCTCAGGGCCTGATCCCAGGGTCCTGGATCGAGTCCCATGTCGAGCTCCCTGCAGAAAGCCCACTTCTCCCTCTGCCTATGTCTCTGCCCCTCTCTGTATCTCTCACTAATAAACTAAAAAACTCTTAATAAAATAAAACTCCTGATAACCCCAGGCCACACTTCACACCGACTAAATCTGAACCACCGGGCATGGGACCCACACATTAGCATTGTTGAATTTTCAATGTGCTGGTCTAACTTGAATCCAATGCTTAAAAATCTGCTACAGAGGAAGGAACACCAAAAGAATGGGGAATAACTAGATTCTAGACTCTGTGTGGCCACTAATTTGCAAGTGACCTTGGACTTACCACTTTGCTGCTCTGGTTCTCAGTGTCCCTGCATGTAAAATGGTATCCAAGATTTACTCCAGCCTTAACGCCCAATCTTCTGTGCGTCTGAAGAGGCTCTCCTGAGCAAATCCCCTCCTACCATGTGTGTTGCCTCTCGTGGCTCTGACTATATCTACAGCTCTCCCTGCTGTTGGAAGACGGTCGCCTGCCTCAAAGATTAACAATCCTGAGCATCATCCCCATGGAAAGAGGATCTAAGGCTTCTCAATTCTTCTCTACTCCCCAGCCAGACAGAAAGTGTAATCCAATCATGCTCTTGCCTGGAATAGCTGGCATTAGTCAGCTGGACCAAAAGTCATGGTCAGCATGTGGACTGAGATGGTTTGGCTGCCACACATAGAGCCATACTCTATTGAATTACAGTTTTACTTCTTTCCCTGGAGCCCAGAGTCACTGGGAATAAGGGTCACTAGGAATAAGGGTCCTCTGAACTTAAAACACTGTGCCCACATTGCTTATTTATTTCTAATACCAGTACATAGGCAACACCATTCATATGAAAGCCAAAGAGAAGATCATTAGGAACCAAAGAATCTAGACCCTTCTTGATAACCCACATTTGCAGTGTCATGGCACAGGCATAAATGAGATTGTCAAAAGACCAGCGATCAAGCCTCAGTTCTCCCATGTGCTGGCTGTGTGACTCTGGGTAAATGACTCTCTGCTAGTGAAGCTCTCTGTCTCTTCCTCTAAAGTAGAGATCAGACCTGCTACCTCTCAGAGGGGCGATAACTGAATGAAGCAACACAGGGGAGAGCGTTTGGTAAAATGTTATTTCTCTACCTTTTTCCCCTTGGACTCCCTCATCTCACAACACTTAAAAATGCATTTTTCAAGTCTAAAATTACTCCCTGCTGTGATAGAATTCCCCCACAGATGGGGCCTGTTAGAGATCCAGACTCCAGGTTGAAGTCATCTAACCCATACGAAGGAAGCAGGCTGCATGGCAATGCTACCAATTAACACAGGACTTAGGAGAAGGCACTGATGCAATTAATAAGGAAACAATCACCATTCTCATTGCCAATTCCATATGAGTGTTAGATTTTATCACAAGGGAAAGTGAAATCATGCACCCAGGTTGAATCTAAATACAAGACAGAAACAGAAAGATCCTGGTTGTCAAAAAAGAGGGTGAGACTCTTCTGTGAAGCAAAAGCAACAACAGGATGATAGCAAAGTATTGTCCAGTGAGAAAGGAATGGTCTTCATCACCAGAACAAGGAGGGGAACAGCACGCTGCAGCTGCATTGTT
Organism: Canis lupus dingo; assembly: GCF_003254725.2. Classification (NCBI taxonomy): domain Eukaryota; kingdom Metazoa; phylum Chordata; class Mammalia; order Carnivora; family Canidae; genus Canis; species Canis lupus. The sequence goes on from NC_064243.1 coordinate 83,153,116, forward strand.
CCAGTTCTTTCAAGACTGGGAGAGACAGGGAGCACAGAGGCATTCAGCTGTTGAATGAATTCACCTGCAGGTCTATACAGCCCCAGATTACAGGTAAGGAATCCTCTCCATATTACCAAAGAGACCCATTTCTACCTGATAGATGCAGATTATTGAAAAATGATGCAGAGGATAGGAAGGAAAACAATGGTGACAGGTAGGAAGATTTCTCTCCAATTATAGGTGAAGAAACTGAGGTTTGGAGGTTCATCCTACACAAGCCAGGATTTCTCACCCCAGACTCAGCTCTACTCTGCACCACAAAGACACTACAGAAGATGCATTTTTAAGTAAAAAAAAAAAAAAAAAAGACTTATGCCATTCCTCTGAAAGTCATATTACTGTCAACCTCAATATGGTCCAAAAATAGAAGTCCTAATAGTAATCATTAATCATGTGCTGAGTGCATCCTGCATCCCGGACTCTTCTTAAAATAGCTGTCATATATCGACTCACTGAACTCCCAACAGCCCTCTGAGTTGATGCTACTATTTCCCCATTTTCCAGATGAGGGAAAAGATGCACTGAGATGCCTGCTCACCCAGTGATGAACCATCAGAGCCACGATTCAAGCCCAGGCCATTGGCTCCGGCTCCCACATGCACAACCACTACTCGATAACCACTATTTCGTCATGTATGGGAACCAAAGACTGAGCAGTAGCAGTAACTACCTCCAAAACACTGTTCAACATCTATGCCATGATTTCTTAAGCTTCACTTAAAGCCTCACTGACCTTTATTTAACAGCTGATTCCTTACATCTCTAGAAAGCACTCTTGTATACAAGGCCAGTGAAATCTGGCACCTGCATACAGCCCAACTGATTGAGCTGCCCAGGTGTCCAAGAAATTTCTTAATATAAGGTAACAGTGAAGTTCACTGCATCAATTGACTCTTCCTTTCATGAACAATATCTCTGTAGCAAGCAATACTACCCACGATAGAACTTTCAAAATTAGACTCAATCCTCTCAAACCCTGCCACTGTTTTATCAACTATGTTTTTGTAATATTCTAAATCCTTTGTTGTCATTTCAACAATTTTCACAGCACCTTCACCAGGAAGAGATTCCATCTCAAGAAACCACTTTCTTTGCTTATCTACAGGAAGCAACTCCTCATCCATTAAAGTTTTATCATGAGATTGTGGCAATTCAGTCACATCTTCAAGCTCCACTTCTAAGTCTGCTTTTCTTGCTATTTCCACAAACCTTCAATTTGTAAAACACATAGCATCTGTGAAGTGCAATAAAGCAAAGCATAATAAAACAAAGTATGCCTGTCATTTTCATAACTCTAAGAGGTGGGTATGCAGAGGTGTATTAAACTCATTTTATAGATGAGAGTTTTTAGGACCAGAGAAGTTTCGGGTGATTTCCATAATCATCCAATGCTGCCTCTATCCGATTCATGAGAAGAGTGAATAATGAAGCTGTCCTTTATTTTCAATAGCAAATAAGCTGTATGCTCCCAGGGTCAGGCAAGGATGCTGTCAAAACCAGCTGTGTGCCTGTCCACCTATCTCATTTCCCCAGCATTGGAAAAATGTGCTCTTGCTGTTTGACAGTCAAACAGCAAGTCTTTGAAAGTCTGCAGTGTTCTAAGCACTGTATAGAACAAACATGATTCCAAACATGACCTAACAACACAGAAAGTCAAAACCAAGCAATTTTGAGTTGCCCTTAGAGCTTAGCCCAAAAGCCTGCATGAGACCAAGTCAGCATTTATTTGGAGTCAACAGAAACAGTAACCAAATGCACAGAAAGGGTTGACCAAGTGACCTTCATCAGGTCATCGACCTCTTGGGCCCTTGGATTCATCATGTAAAAAATGAGAAACCTGGACCTGGTGAATCTCTAAGGTCTCTTCTTCTCTAAATGCATGATTCCCAAATACATTTGTAGATTTGACTGCTCACAACTTGTCAGAATAATGTCTTGACCTACTAGTTATGATTTTCTTATATTTTCCTCTTTCTCATTTAAGAAGGTAGACATCAATGCATCCACTCTTTAGAGGAAGCATAGGGCAGGCTGGAAATTAAAAGTTGCCTATGTGCAATTTCTTCCTAGCGTTTATTTCCAAAAGAACCAAGACTGTATAGGAGAAAAGAATTTGGAAGATGAAAGTTGAGGAAAAAGAGGTCTGTAAATACAGGAAACAGATGATTTGTAGACTGCTCCCTGGAAATGCCCAGAAGAGGACAAATGCCAAGAAAGAACCTCGTGGGACATGATGAAGGCTAATCTCCCAGGCTAGGAGTTCTCAGACTCACCAAAGCTTACCAGGCATCAAGCACAACCTGAAAGCACCAGAGCAGTCACATCTAAAGAGACCATGTAGTCTGGGATAATGGCATTCACAAAGGTAACCACCATATACAGAAGACAGGTGACCAAATAAGGCTTGCCAGAATTTTGGCACTTGCCTAAGACTGCAGAAATGGGATGGGGTTGAGGGCTGTATTTTGTTCATTTTTAAACATTCTTTTAAAAAGAGAGTCATCTTTTAGGGAACTTCTGAACATTTTGGAAGACCTTTGAAGCTATCCTATGTTTGGAAAACCTACCAGAATTTATCCTTTATTTACACCAATGTAAGGATATTATCCAATCATTTCTTTTAGTGGAAAATGGGAGGCCACATTACATCTGATTGCAAAAAAAGTACTGAGTGAGATGTGAACTGTTGAGTTTAATCATGTAAACTCGGAGTTGGTTTAACTGGACTATGCCCTTAAGGAGATAAAAGGAAAAGATGTCCCAGGGGAGAGATGATGATTATTATAAACAGGGTTCCCGACATTCCTCCCCTCCCCTGCAGGAAACACACATATAATCATATTGGATGACTTAACGCAGGATGACCCATACTTTGAAAACTGTGCTGTGGACTATTGTGATGGTCAGGCTTGACCAGATAATTTATACTGGACCATGATTTGAACCAGTTAAGAAAGATGGCTGTGTTTGCATCTGGAGTAAATTGGAAGAAAAAGGATAATCCTGGACATAAAAAGCAGATGCTAGATTCGTTTTTGATCTAGCATCCTGAAGAATGATGGCATGACCAGAGTTATGGTAGATAGATCCTCAACCACGATGATGATTTCTGCCAAGGACAGAGTCTTGCTCATACCCTGGATTATCTGATCTTGGAGATAACACTACTTCCCAGCAAAGCAAAACTAGCAGCAAAAATAGTGGACTTTATAGCAGCCTGAAGTTTTATAGATGGTATCCATTCCTGACCCCTTTGGACTTAATAAGTAAACAAAGAGGTTCCAGGAACTATCAGAGAAGAGAACCTCTGAATAAAAATAAACTTTTCTAGGGTGCCTGGGTGTGCAGTAGGTTAAGCCTCCAACTTAACCAACTCTTGATTTTTGCTCAGGTCATGATCTCAGGGCCATGAGAACAAGCCCCATATCGAGCTCTGCACTCAGCATGGAGTCCACTGGAGATTCTCTCTCACTCTGCCTCTCTCCTGATCTCTCTCTCTCTCTCAAATAAATAAATAAATAAATCTTTTAAAAAATGAACTTTTCTATGTTAGGATGGGACACAAACCCATATTCATTTGGACATTAAATATGTTGTGATCTTATTATATCCTGAGCTGATGAGATGGATGTATATGTATATGTTTTGCATTGATGTTGTTATAGGTTGGGGAGAAGAGGTTATTTTTTTTAAATTTTTTAAAGAACATCTTTAATCCAACCACCCAGAATCAAACACTATTAATATTTTGGGATATATACTTTCAGAAATATTGCCTGAGTAAATATACAAATGCAGATATAACACAAAGTCCCCCCAAAATTAGATAAAATTTTGCAAACTATCTTATAGTCTGTTTCCTCACTGTAAGAAATGTGAATAACTGGAGCACATGAGTAGCCCAGTCAGTTGGTCATCCTACTCTTGATTTGGGTTCAGTCGTGGTCTCAGGGTTGTAGAGTCGAACCCCACTAGTTGGGCTCTGCACTCAACAGAGTCTGCTTATCCCTCCCCCCTGCTCCTCCTCTTCTTGTGCTTGCTTTCTCTCAAATAAATAATCTTTTAAAAAATGTGATAACTTCCCATATCAAATATAGATCTGCATCACTTATAATAATTTAATTATTTTCCACTGAATGAATCATAACTTTTTAATTAGTTCCATGTTAATGAATAATTTGAACATCAATTTTAATATATAATAAATAGCATTGTAGGGAAAATCCATTATGTCCATTCCTTGTACAATGACTCTCATTATCTCTTCCCAGAACTGTTGCAATGGCTTCATAAATAGTATCATTTTGTCTGGTCTTGGCTCTTTCAAAATGATTCTCTACTAACTAAGAACCTCTCTACATCAGTTTCACTATGAAATAACGTCCAAGTTACAAACAAGATACAGAATTCTTCATGAGCTAGACATGGCTAACATTACTTATAATTTGATTTGTAATGCAGTATTCTTTTTACAACCTGGTATAAAAAGCAATTTCTATTTGAAAAGGACTACTCTCTCCATTATTAGAGAAATTATAGTCTTGAGTTATAGAAAGCATCCATTAGTTATACAAGCCCACAGCACTGGGGCCACCCCTAGGTTGTGCAGGGACCTGGACAACATTTGATTTTAAAACGTATTGCAAAATTCATGGGTCTGTATGAAGCATAGTGATTATTAATCACAAATAATGGATAGAGATACTTAGAATTAATTTATCGTTCAGTCAGTACATGCAAAGATTTGTCACAGCATCCAGACACCATTTCATCCTGTTCAGGTCCATCGTTTCTTCTATTTTTTAAACTGTCAGATGTGTCATGAGTATAAAATGTCCTATGAGAAAAAGTAGCCACACACTTCTTCACAATACTCTAGATCTACAAAGATCTTCAGAAGCTCTTTGTATTGAAACAACACAGATCCTCTTGCCTTTGCAGTTTGCAAATACCATTTATTTTGTGCTGGTTATTTCATTAACCCATAGTGCTGTGTCATCCATTGTACTTCCTGTGAGGCTGGCTTCTAATGATTCTCTCAAAGGTTGTTCCTGTATTTCACTGGTGAATACTATAAAAACAAGATTTACCCAGAGTAATAAGGGAAAATGTTGACACTAATTTATTTTCTGGCTATGTTAAATTTATCATCCAGATTTTGGTAACATATACAGAACAACATATCTTCCAACCATGGAAGATGGTTGCATAGAATCACTGCATTTTTAAAATGTGAATTCCTTCCATGTTAACCACATACCTGCCTTCCACATACTGCCACCTTTAAGGAGGATAGGCAGGGCCCCATGGTTGCTATAAGAGAAGTAGACGCATTTACACAAGGCATCTTAGGCCCTTATGAACAATTGCAGAGAGTACAGTACTCCATATTGACTGGAGGCAAGAGAGGACACAGATTGGAAGGTTCCACGGGTGTCACCAAACAAAAGTCTTGAAAGTTCCAGGAGGACACTGGCACATCATTCCGGGAAGACTGACCATTGGTGTGGAGCCTGCAGAAAGGTGGAGTGACCACCATGGGTGCTAATGGAAGAGGACATCCAGGGTAAAGGACACCTGGCCTCACCTGCCATGATGATATGCTATAGACTAGAGGTGGCATTGAAGTCAAGTCATGCAGGTGAGAAGACACACAAGCCCACAGGCATGGCTCAAGCCCAACATGGATTATCAGATGCCCAGACTCATTCTGAATCTGATATGGTGAGTATCACCCAAAGTCAACCAGCCTCAACATTATTCTGGTGGCCCAATCTCACATGATCTGAGAAAACACACTGCAGCAGGAGCAATCTGGGCTGGTTCCAGGAGGGAACAAACAACCCCACAGGCATGAGTTCACTGGAGCATCTCGTCAATCCCATGTGTATTGTGACCCTGGCCAGACAGGCCCAAGAGAGTCTTACAAATTTTTGATGAAGGCACTCCAAAGTATAGGGCCCTCTGAGGCCTGGGACCAAGACAGGTACCCTAAGGTGAGTACTATTATTTACATTCTATTATATATCTCATTCATTTTACATACTTTAGTTGAGCATCTTTTTTTTTTTTAAGTTTGCCTAGTGAATCAGATGAATCAAGCACAGCTCATTATCTAACTAGCATTACTGATATAAATATTTGCCCAAAATTTGAACTAAAAAATTCTGTTCCTCAAAAATTAAACATAGCACTACTGTATAACCCAGCAATTTTATACCAAGATATATACCCAAAAGAATTGATGAGAGCTATCAGACAAGTACACATACATGCATGTTCATAACACCATTATTCATAGTCACAGTATGGTGGAAACAATCCAAGTGTGCATTGATGGACAGATGGATAAACAAATTGTGGTATATCCATACAATGGAAAAATTATTCAGCAATAAAAAGGAATTAAGTATGGATCATGCTGCAATGCAAATAAATCTCAAAAATATCATGTTCAATGAATGAAGAAAGATATGAAAGGATAAATATGATTCCATTTATATAAAGTACCCAAATAGGTAAATCCACAGAGATAGAAGGCCAATTGGTCATTGCCAGAGGCAGAGAGAAGGAAGTAGAATGTAACTGTTTAACAGGAGGGGGGTTTCCTTTTGGAGTGATTAAAATGTTCTGGAGGTAGACTGAAGTGTTGGTTACACAACACTGTCAATATACTAAATGCCACCGAATTGCTCACTTTAAAATGGCTGATTTTATGTTATGTAAATTTCACCTCAATTTTCTTTTTAATCTCAGCTTTGAAGATATTTATTCATAACATAGCTGACTATAAGTCGTTATACTCAAACATAAAATCAAGTCAACCGTGATAATTTGGGGTCATGGTTATGATTATTATTTCTCCCAGAACAAATTATCACTGAGGATATACCCCCCAAATATATACATCTGGGACAGTTTTCAGAGAAAGGAAATAATGTTGAAGGGAAAAAATGCTTAAAGGGGGAAAAAATCTATAAGGAACGAAAGACCCAAAAAGAAAGACATTATGTTTATTTTTTACTTAAGAAAGTAAGCTTTTAATCAAGAATTTTTATATACCAAGGAAAAGAAACATGCTTTGGCATTTGGCCTTGCAAACTATAACCAGGAATCCATTTTATAACCAGAACCTTAAAAATAGTACCTTACATAGTCGTCCTCAATAAAGATAATTGTTATCTGTTCAACCAACAAATATATTACAAGCAAAGATATAAAAGCCAGCAACAAATATATTACAAGAAAAGATACAAAGAAAAGCAAGCATAACCTACAAATGTGCTGTGTTGTTTTGTACGTTGTTCAAGAGAATTTCGCTGGAAAGACGAAGCAGCAATATGATTAATTCACATACGAGTTTAATCTCATTACAGCCATTACCTTCTAAGTGGAGATATAATGCAAACAATGCTGTATTTCTTTTTAGACTGCTCTTATCAATTCCAGATATTAAAATAATTATTTTAAGCTGCTATAGCCCCCAGGCAAAACGAAAGAACATAGAAACTATAAAGCTTTGCAAAACAGAAACTCTAAGTAGTCAAACTGGGCTTATCACACCCCTGCCAGATAAAGAGGCTGATCATCAGTCAAGAAAGAAGCACAATAATCCTGAACAGAGAACATTTGCATTTCTATAATGCGAAATTACTCCTGCACTAAAAGATCCCTGTTGTTGAAGGAACTTAATGTATTTCTCCCCAAAACAATTTTTTTTTAAGTACTTCAATCCTGGGACTTCTTTTGCAGAAAAATGAAACAAAAATCATCTACTTTCACAGTATAATAAATTTTTAGGAGTAATTGTTCTTCCACGGAGATAAAAAGCTCCACTATTAACGTGCATGATTTTTCTAGATAATATTAAAAGCAATGCAATTACAGTTATGGTAATTGATATGGTTTTTACCTGATAATGATCAGGGGTCAAGAGTTTAAAACATAAAGCAGAACATGCTTTGTACTTTTTAAAGTCAAGTAAGCTATTCGAAGGTTGGCTTTGCTACTGCAGACCCCCGGACTCTCTGCCCTAACTCTAGGTAGGAATGGGACAGACTATTGCTATGAAATTCCATGTCCCTTCTTCTTTCATTAAAGCTGTTATCTCCCCCAAACCAGCACCGCTCTTTCCTTGAGAAGAGAGTGTGATTCTCAGTTATCTGGCCAAACGAGAGTCATGCGTAACAAGGCTAAATTAATTTCATGATTAATCTCAAACCCCAGTTTCAGGCCCTTTTATTAGTGTCCTAGGCTTACTTACTAGATGAAACAGACTCCAAATAAACAATCTTTTAATTCATTCAGATTAATGGCACCTTATAAAACTGGGGAATTTTGTTTTTTAAAGATTCTATTTATTTATTCATGAGAGACACAGAGAGAGAGAGAGAGAGAGGCAGAGACACAGGAAGAAGGAGAAGCAGGTTCCATGCAGAGAGCCCGATGTGGGACTGGATCCTAGGACCTGGGATCACATCCTGAGCTGAAGGCAGACGCTCAACTGCTGAGCCACCCAGGCATCCCAGCTGGGGAGTTTTCAGGCTGCCATTTTGTCCCTCTACCAATGGACCCCCTGACTTGGAGCTCCATGCTAAGCTTTCTGACAGGGGAAGCTGAATGCATCCCAATTTAATTAGACCAGTTGGATTTTCATTTACTTGGGTATTTATGAACTAAATTCAATGGAACCTGAGAATTTACTCAGGCGTAAGAAATAAGTAGACCATTACCTTTGATGTAACAGATAACAGGAAACTTAAGGAAAAAAAAAAAAAAAACACCTCAAAGAAAAGTCGATTTTTCCTTGACCCAAAGATCACAGTTTAGCGTACTTAGGACTGTTCATCAGATCGCTTTGGAGCCTTTAATGATGTGATGTGATTCTTTCTATAAATCAGAAACAAAAACCTGTGGCATTATTGCCTTAAAACACTGGCGTATTTAAAAATCAGTGAGTATACAGGAAAATGTTGACAGTGTCATTAACTAAGGTTACCTTGGGGTGTGAAGAGTATGGTACTCTCTGTAGTTCTCTAAGTTTTTAATTTTCCCTAAAATAAACATGCATTGCTTTCATAATAAAAGAAAAATCAATGATAATTTGTTTCTTAGTTTTAAAAATTAATAGTATATACTCCAACTGAGCTGGCATTCCTAACTGGATTTCAAACGGTCTTCTCCAGGAGAGAGGCAGAGGGTACAGATATCTTGGATCCTTGTCCAAACTTCAGTTTTATTTTGTACAATAAGGTTTCACTTAAGGTTTTTCAAAAATGATTCCACTGATTTTTTTTAAAAATAGTGGGTAGTCATTTATCTATTTCAGATAGTTTCTCTAAATTTACTATATACAAAGTTTTGTGTTGAGAAAACCAAGTTACATAAAGGTTGTGATTTTCTGTTATGCTCTCGCTACCCCCCTACACACACCTATACATCCACTTTTTAAAAAGTCACTCCTTTTTTTTCCCCCATTTTTTTCTCCCTTTTTTTTTTCCTGGAATTAAGCCTCCTTCCATCCTGGTTTTTCCAGGTCTTACCCTGATTAGAACATCACAAAAGCCAAGAAATTGAATGGGCCAAGACAGAGCTTTCCCTAGAGGACGGGAGAGTAGGGAACACTGTATATATTTACGTATTAATCAACCACCTGTCTCCTTTGTGTCCTTGGGTATTTTAGTAGAGGGAGAAAATAGTTAAAAGTCAACAGAAAAGTTTTTGGGTGATTAAAAGACTGATGGGGAAAAAAAGGTTTTGAGGGCAGCCCCGGTGGCTCTGTGGTTTAGCACCACCTTTGGTCTGGGGTGTGATCCTGGAGACCTGGGATCGAGTCCCAGGTTGGGCTCCCTGTATGGAGCCTGCTTCTGTCTCTGCACCTCTCTCTCTCTCTCTCTCTCTCTCTCTCTGTCTTTCATGAATAAATAAATAAATTAAATTTTTTTATAAAAAGGTTTTGAAAAAAACACAACTGTGGGTTATAAAAAGGATTCCCTTTGATGTTTTTTGGAGAAACTCTAAGATTTGATTGTTATCATTATGCTTTTTTGATCAGACTGCTATTTCTTCAAATCCATACTTAATAAAGTCTGGGTCTTGTGGTGCTCTCATTATCTACAGGCTCCAACTATATGGGTGGTGGGAGCAAGACACAGAACACATTAAGTACATAAGAACTCCAAAAATAAAGAAAATATAGATGGACCTGATCATAAAACTATCTTGGTCCTTGGCATAAATCTTAATGGTAACCACAACTGGTGAGGTTTGCATCTAAGGAGTGTTTAGTAAGCCTCTGAATCTATGATGATGATGATGCCAGTATACTGGACTTTTTTCTGTTGTCAAATATGAAGTGTGCTACTCCTATCTGGGATAACTTCCAATGTTCCCTTTAGGACATTGACTCTCTCATACACACATGCACACACACACACACACACACACACACAATTTTTCTCCCATGTGGATCAGGAGATGTTTATGTCTAGTTTCAAGGAAACAGACTGCTGAGCTTTTTATTCATGAGATAAAGTATGGAAAGTTGGAATCTGCATCTGGCATTGTCAGCAGGCCAATATTTGTCAGGCCAAAGGGGAAAGATCTGTGATTGGCCTTGTCATAGGTAAACAAAAAAATCATCCATGAGTCTGACAGAGGTCATGAGGAAGAGTGAGGAGTGGACAGCAAGTCGTACCTAAGTCATATGGAATGTGGTTCTTTATAGCAAACTGTTTCCCAGAAGACAAAAGGGTACAAGGTTACTTTAGCCGCTGGTGTTTTCAGGGCTCAGATGAAATTCAACATCATTAAGCTCAATGAATTTCTGGGGGGGCGGAGGGGCGGGAATTGGGCACCTGAGACTCTCATAAGAAAAACACAACTTCATGATATCACTGGTTACTGAGACTGGTGTGAGTAGTTCATCTCTATAAGTAAAACTCACCTGATTCATACTTGAGCATTTTACCACTCACAGAAGTTGAAAAAAATTTAGATGATGTTCTTTCCACTAGTTGGGGACCCAGCAAATGTGATGAAATCTGAAGGTATCTAATAGGCAAAAGGACATGTTGGTGACCAAACTGCATTATAAATGTCACATAGTCAAAAATAAGAAAATAAAAAAATAAAATAAAAATAAAAACAAAAACAAAAAACCCACCACCACCAAAAACTTTTTAATAAAGCACCATGGTGTAGAGGAAAGAGCACAGATGGATTTGGAGATCAGTTCTAAGGTCTATCACTTTCCAGCAGTGTGACTCTGGGTAACTTAACCTCTTTAAGTCTGATCCAGAAAAGAGAAATGAATAATAAGACTTAGATCTCAAGTCCCAGGATTGAAGATTGTGGGTATAAAGCCCAGGTAGGGCTTGCCTGGAATGTGGTAGGTACTCAGAGGTGGAAGCTTACTCCCTGGCCAAGGCTAATGGCTCCCACGCTAAATCAGTGAGCACTTTGACCAAATTTGGAGAGGGTTGTGTGTCTATGTTCTGTAAGTCCTTGACTCCATACACAATAAGCCAAAATTCTAGCAATGAGTGAAATTATAGATCCAAATCTTGGCAACTGTCAGTGGTTATATCTCCTGCCATGGGAAGAAAAATCATGCCCAGAAAGGACATCTCTGACACCTAGGAAGAAGCTGAATTTAGGGGTAAACAGATCTTGCCATTGTTCAAGTCTCTGGTTGGACTGATCCCTCTGACCAGCTTCACTCTTCTTCCTATGGCTTGACTGTGCTGTCACTTACTTCCTGGAGTGTTGACTGATACCAAGAGCCAGTTGTTCTTCTTCTAATAATAGACAAGGTGTCATGAGGAAAAGAGGGAGGGCTAAGAACATTCTCTTCCCAATTTCAACTCTTAGTTAATAATGTATTCCAACCCTAAGTCTCTCCCTTCGATCATCTCATGGAAATCCAAGAATATGAAATATGATTGATAAGTGTTTTTTCAAAAGATGCTTTTCCCCCATATATTTGGCTTTACCTTGTTGGAATTCTTCTTCAAAGAGTAAGTATCACCCTGACTCGAGTTCTTATCTTCCCAGTGGAGCTTTTAAAGTAAGCTAATGGGTTTTGATATATGTCCAACTCAAGCTGCATAATATACTATTATATAGGCTGTTCCAACTGGAAACACTTAGAGATAAAGGAAATAATCTGATTAGTGGCTTCATACAAATTGCTGCTCTGAAAATTAGTTTTTTAACATAGAAAATAGGATCATATTTAATGCCTCTTTTCTGGCTTAGCCGTTTTTGATGTTTAAGGGATACCAACTGAATATTGACATGTAGCAAAACACTGAAATATATGTAGTTAAAAAAAAAGAAATTCAGACTATGCAATCAAAAAGACATTTATTTTACTATCCTGCATCCAGAGTTATTCTTTAATTTTTTTTAAGATTTTATTTATTTATTTGACAGAGAAGAGAGAGCACAAACAGGGGAGCGTCAGAGGAAGAGGGAGAAGCAGGTTCCCTGCTGAGCAGAGAGCCCAATGAGGGGCTCAATCCCAGGACTCTGAGGTGATGACCTGAGCCAAAGGCAGATGTCTAACTGACTGAGCCACCCAGGAGCCCCCAGAGTAATTCTTAAGAGTTGTTTTCAGGGACTTAAGAACCAAAAGAATCAGAGATAAGAATGAAGTACCTTAGTACTACTGGGGAAATACTAAACTTATTCTATATTCATTTTATGTGCACTGGGTAGCACTGACCAGTAATGTTCTCAGTGACAGAATGTACTATGAACTAAACCACTATTAAAAAAAAAAATTGTAGCCTACATACAGAATCCCAAAAAGAACAACAAAACCAAAAACACAGATTTGTACCACTGTATTCTCCGGTTATCCATAATAAAACACCCCTGAAATAACAAGCATGCCATCACTGGTGGTACATGATTTTAAGAGCTTAAAGTTGTCTGGGGTTCTGCTCTTGGCCACTTTCAGAAAATATCTAAGCAAAGTGTTCTCCAACTTGCAGAAAACTCATTAATATATTAGTCTCTTCCATGATTAAAATGAAATACTTAAAACCACAAAATTTGGCCTTTTTTCAAAAAGTAGTTGCAAAAGTAGTTACTGCTGGGCTCCCTTGCCAGAAGAAATCAAGCAGATGACGCATCCACACAGCATCTCAAAGCCCTCCACCTACCCAGAGGTCACTTGCAGACAGTGCCCATATACCACTGTGGCTTCCTGCAGCGTCTCCTTATTTGAGGACATCCTCTGGCCACATAAAGGAGGAAAGGCACAGACTGGAGGTACCAGGAAGTGAAGGCTCCAGGGCAACCCTTAACTAATGAGGGTGGGAACTGGTGGATAATATCAAATTCCTCATTACTCATGGTGACATTCAGAGGCTCATCCATCCTAAGGGTGAGACCAATCTTTTCTCCCAGCCCTGTCTCATTTCCGCACTCCCTTGCAGTACCTCCTGGGGTCACCACCCAAAACCCCTTGCACCCAAATCCTTGTTTCAGCATTTGCTCTGGGGAAAACCTAAACAGACACCACCTCCAAGCAGATTGTTCTTATCCCACATTGCTTCCTTCCCTTGTTACTACCACCTTTCTATTTCTAACCCCCAATTTTTTAAAGATTTTTTTAAATTTTTAAAAAATATTTCATTTATGTATTTGACAGAAAGAGAGCACAAGCAGGGGGACTGGCAGGCAGAGGAAGAGGGAGAAGCAGACTCCCCACCTAACAGGGAGCCCAATGCGGAACTCCATCCCAGGACACTGGAATCATGGACCTGAGCCAAAGACAAATGCTTAACCAACTGAGCCTCCCGGGAACCCCCAACCTCCAATTTATGTAAAGAGTTTATCTTTATAATTCACACACAGCAAAAGAAAATAGTTGATCTCTATTACATTGAGAAGGAAGAACCAAGAATAATGGACCATCCCCTTTGCAATTCAAGGATTTTGCTTTTAGCAATGCACCCGCACAAACACAGCCACATAAACCTGGAAGTCATATAATAAAATAGAAGTAGGAGTTGGTTGTTCTCATAAATATAAAGACTGCCCAGTTTTATCTGTGAAGCTGAATTAATGTTAAAGGCATTCCTAGACAGAGATGCTCAATCAATACTATTCATGGATGAAAACATAAGAGAATGAATGAATGGCTACCTTCCAGTCGTAGAATTGAGCCCATGAGTCATGAAAGCAAGATAAATATTGGAAAGGCCATCGTCCTAAATGTGAGCATCCAAGATGAGCCCAGCTCCAGCTCCATTACTGACAACGTAACACACACAGCCTCCGTCATACTACCTCCGTGCTTCAGCTTGAATCAAAAGTGTCAGGCGCGCCAGCATTAAGAGATTTGGCCCACAAGTCAGGACAGCTGGACTGGAAGTCAAACTCACCAGTAATTGACACTTGACATTTGGCAAATCACAATCTCTACTGGAATCAATGCTGGGGTGATACTTGTGCTTTCCAGATTATTATTAGAATGAAATGGAAACTTGGCCCTGAAAATGTAGTTAATTAGGTTCTTTACTCAATGTAATTACCTCAGAGCCCTCAGCTATATTTGTTTTTCTTAAAGAAAGAGAATAATCCAAACTCATGGTCTGGGAACTTTTGCTTTTTTTGACAGTAGAAACTTTTATTCAAAATGAACTCTTAGGTAGAAACCCAATTTATATTTCTTCATTTATTCTATCAACAAATATTTATTGGGCACCAGACATTGTTTCAAGTATTAGAGATATGGTAGCGAACACAATACATGCAAAACCTCAAACCTCATGAAACTTACAACTTAGAAGTTGCCTTGGTTCAAGGCACCTAGGAGCCTGCTTGAGATTCTCCCTCTGCTCTTCCCTCTGCTCTTCCCCTGGCTTGTACAATCAATCAGTCAATCAATCAATAAATAAAATCTTAAAAAAAACAACAACCCACATTTGATGGATGCTCCCATTGAACTAGAACCTGGGAAACCTACAAAGCTTAATTTGAAATATGCTTTGTGCCAAAGACACAGCTAAATAAAAACAAAGTACTAAACCTCATAACTTAGACTCTAAATATATTCATAACAGTAAAAGGACAAATGAATGCTTGTTAGTTGCTTCTCCACCAAGTTCCCAGAGCGCTTGGCACACACCTCCATATACACCTTTAACCAAAGTATCCTAAGTATCTATTTCTGCCAGGGTTTCCTTCTCTGGAATCCTTGTTCCTCAAAGATGAGAATGGTGATTTATGTTAGTCTTCATGTCATGGTGCCACCACAGTGTTTGTTATAGGGTAGACAATAAATTTTGGTAAACTCTTAAATAAATTGGACAATGAATTAATGAACAAATGGAGTAAGAAGTAAATAAGCCAGTTTCTCTTGCTTTAGTTTTCTCACCTGGCAAATGGTCTTCTTCTATGTGATGTCCAATTTCCCTTCCAAATCTCTAAATCCTAATATTTAAAGAAGAAAAAGCAGGAACCAAGAAAACCAGCCAAATATTAACTGCTGTTTCCAAAAGCTTGCCCCACAAAATTACAGACTGCTCTTTATCACATGACTTATAAGTCCTGGATTTGGCTCTATTTCAAATCAAATCTGCAACGATGTATCCATCAAAAAAGAAAGCTGGATGTCTTGCCGTTGGTAAGAGTCTGCTGGTCCTCCCAACACCACAATTATATGAACTTTCCACATCACATCTTTTCACCGCAAAAACTTTTAACCTTTAAAGTAACTCCAAGAATTTGATAATAATGATGATGATGACAATGATGGATGAGATGGCAAGTGCCCAACTGTTTACTTAGGTATCACTGCCCTCTGCTGGATGGAATTAGAAGTTTCCATGTGAACAGACTTCATTTTCTAGATTCTCTGGGTAAGAAGAAACTTTTCAAATTATTTCTATTTATTCAAACCCAGGGCTAAGACTAAGGTTCAGTATTTGATTTTTCTCTTTGCCTAAGCCTCCATTACCACTCAGCACAGCATTATTACTGATCCCTGATCTTGTCTTTATCCAAAATTGTGATGTTTTGTTCACCATGTAATATTACGCAATAATTTTTTTACATATCAATTTTTATTTTTAAAATATTGCCTTAAAGTATTGTTTATCTTGATTATTGAGTCTTCTGTGCCCTCTTAAGTTTATACCTGAAATGAATGCCTCTCTCACCTCACCTCCGTCCCAACCCTGATCAAACTACCCCATAATACATTTTCCCCAGGTGATTGGCTCTTGTGGTTGAACACTTCAGGGACACCTTCCTTCACCAAACCAGGCTGCTTGAACCAGGTTCTCAAGGAGACAGGTACCTCCCTTTGCATAACTTTTGGATAAATATCACTTCCTACCCTGGACTCTGAGCTCTATGAAGGCAAGAATCATACCTGGCATTTGTTCTAAGCATGGGATTTCCAGGTCCTAGCCCAGACCTGGCATATCATAAGCTTCCATAAATATAAGTTGAATGAAAGAACAAGCAACTAACCCCAGGTAAAAGAAGAATTGTACAGCAGATTTTTCCATCCTTGGGCAGCTCTATTAGGAAGATCTGACTATGGAACAAGGTAAGAAGAAGAGCAGCTTCCTCCATGGACTGCAGACTTTGTGCTAAGTAATGTATGATCTCACTTAATCCACACAATAACTTTATGAGACATGTATCATTACCATCCCATTTCAGTAGAGGAGATATCTAAGGCTTAGAGAAAATAAAGAAACCAGAAACATTTCTTCCAGTAGCTTTCACATTAGTTCAAAAGTTTTTCCTCGATAATGCCTTCATACATCACATAAAAATAATCCCAAGCCTCACCAAAAAAGGATCATGTATCTGTTGTGTGGAAGGCACTATAGAAAGATCTTACATGGATAAAAAGGAAAAATAGAACACATTTCTAAGAGCTTTAGTCTAAAAAAATGAAGAGGATTGAAAAAAAAAGTATGCAAATGATAATTTAAAAATATAAGACTCAGTAGGGTCAAGGTCATATGAGGACTAAATGGAAGTTCAAATAAGA
Organism: Canis lupus dingo; assembly: GCF_003254725.2. Classification (NCBI taxonomy): domain Eukaryota; kingdom Metazoa; phylum Chordata; class Mammalia; order Carnivora; family Canidae; genus Canis; species Canis lupus. The sequence goes on from NC_064243.1 coordinate 83,170,181, forward strand.
GAACGATTATAATCCAGTTGGCGGGATCAAGAATCCCTTCATAGGAGGTGGCAGCATGTCAAATATGCCTTGAAGGAAGGATAAAATATTAACAAGCAGAATCAAGGAGGGGGAGAGAGGGAGAAAAATTCAAAATGAGGCAACTGTCCAAATGCAGTAAAAGAAGCAAGAGCTGGGGGGCGGGGGGGGGGGGGGAAGCTGGGAGGGAGGGGTGTGTGTGTGTGTGTGTGTGTGTGTGTGTGTAAAAAGGAGTGCCCCAGTTTGCCTGCAATACAGGGCACATTTAGAAAACCAAATGACACAGAACCATGAGACAAATTGGAACATTCTATAGAGGGCTCCCTGGGCCAGCCCGAGGGCTCCATATTTAAGTATTTCCTACTAGAAAGAAAGAAGGTTCTTTAGCAGAACCTTACTCCACTACTGAAAGCTGGAATCCTCCTCCTGCACTAAAAACCATTGATTCAGACAGCTGGTAGTTCCTCAGGCCAACAGAGATACTTCATCCACCCAAGTCGTTACTATGTCTAGGCTTGTTACCTGCTGAGGCCATAAAGGCAACTTAAAGGCTCTGGAGAGGTGCCTGGCAGGTTCAGATCATTAAGCCTCTGACTTCAGCTCAGGTCATGATCCCATGGTCTTGGGATTGAGCCCCACATCGGGCTCCCTGCTCAGCGGGGAGTCCACTTCTCCCTCTCCCTCTGATGCTCCCCTTGCTTGTATGCCCTTCTCTCTTTCTTTCTCAGAAAAACAATTTTTTTAAAAAAGGGAGGTCTAGAAGCATTGATGGGGCAGGGCAGGGTGGCCCCAGGTGGTCTCTCAGCCAACCAAAGCAATGGTAAAGGCAGCAAGGTCCCCTTTCTCTCCATGGCTCCACATGGATCTGGCTTGGGGACACCAGTGTAAGTAGTGGGCACATACTCTGCTGGGGGCATTGTGGGTGGGGCTGGCACAAGCGTTCTCCACGTCCCAACAGGTGGTAAGTGCTGAGATCTGGATGTACCCCCAACTGAAGCACCCCTGGCTGCAACAAAGCAAATGAAAAAGTCCTTGAAAGGCCTTAATATAGTTCTCTGTGTTAAATCACAGCTCTGAGAGAAACATGATTTACTCAGTGACAGCCAAAAAAGGTTTTTTTTCCCTAAAATCAACAAATACTTTGGAAATTATTAAAATAACTGGATAAATGATTTACACTAGAATTTATAGCTTTTGTCTTATGACATAAATTTTAGCTTAGGCAGAGAATAAGAAATCTATTTCTCATATTCTTATTCATTTATTTATGTATATAAGCACTGTAGCTTAAATGTTTTGACTATCATTCAGGTTTGCAGCCATTCATTTCAGTGGGGACAGGGAGCTGTTGGGGAAGACCTGGGTGTATAAGAGATGAGGTGAGGGTGGCAAACAAAGCCCAATTCACAAAGGGCCCTTGTGAGCAGGATTAACTGATGGGGCTTTAGCATGAGAGTAATGAAGGAGCATAGAAAGCATTTAAGATAAAAGTCATATGACTGCATATGCAGATCTGCACCCTTGCTGAAGCACAGGAGTAGGCAGGAAGCAGGGAGCTGGGTAAGGATGCCTGCTATGGTAAATGGGGTGAGAGATGATGGTGTTCAGAAGCAAACTCATGATGGTAGGAGATGAGAGGAGCAGGTGTTTCAACACGATTTATTAGGAAGAATTGAAAGACTTTGATGATTGATGTGTCATAGACCAAATGTTTGTGTCCCCCTCAAAAATCATATATGGAAAGCCCTAACCTCTGGGGCAGCTAGATTGGGAGATGGAGCCTCTAAAGAAGTAATTAAGGTCAAATGAGTTCATAAGGATGGGGTCCTGATCTGATGAGATTAGTATCTTTATAAGAAGAGACTTCAAAGAACTCTCCTTCTCTCTCTCCCTCTCTCTCTCTCTCTCTCTCTCCTCTCTCTCTCTCTTCACCATATGAAGACACAGCAAGAAGGCAAATGTCTGCAAACCAGGAGGAGAGTCTTCACCAGAAACTAAATTTGCCAACACAATGCTCTTGGACATCTTGGCCTCAAGAAATGTGAGGAAATAAATTTCTATTGTTTAAATGGCACAGACGATGGTATTTTGTTGCAGTAAGGCTAAGCAGGCTAACACAGGTGGGGATTCAGGGGTGTGAAGAAATCCAATGGAACATCCAGGGGTCTAGCTGGTCACTGGATCGCCTGGAGTGCCGGTCACTGGTAGAGAAGCACAGGGGAAACAGGCTTGTGGGGAATGGTGAGTTCCCTCCTAGGCATACAGAGTTTGGGAGACATGATGGGCTCCTTGTGAAGATGTCCAGTGAGCAGTCAGACACACAAGTCTGCAACTCAGGAGAAAAAGCGATGTCAGAGATGTACGCTTGGGAACAATCAGCATGGAAGTGATAATTAGACTTGAAAACAAATATCTCTCAGGAAAAAGTATGAGGATACATCAAAAGAAAAAAGCCTGAAGATAGAAGTTAGAGGATGGTCAATACTTAAGGAATGGGAAAAGGAAAAGGAAGAGCTCTTAAGAAAGATTAAGAGCAGTGGGGGGCGGGGGGAAGCCTGGGGGGCTCAGCAGTTTAGCCCCGCCTTCAGCCCAGGGCGTGATCCTGGAGACCCAGGATCGAGTCCCATGTCCGATTCCCTGCATGGAGCCTGCTTCTCCCTCTGCCTGTGTCTGCCTCTCCCTCTCTCTCTCCCCCTCTGTCTCTCATGAATGAATAAATAAAATCTTAAAAAAAAAAAAAAAAAAGAGCAATAGGGGGAAAAATGCAAGAAGGATGGTAGACCAAGCAGAGGGGGTGCAAATCTCAAAAAAAAGAAAAAGGGCATGAGTCATGATGTCAGGTGTCAAGGGCGGTCACGCTACCTAAGCACCGAGCAGGGACGCGGGGGCGGGGCAGCTAGGACGGTGCTGATGCGAAGGAGGCCATCCAGTAGTAGAGTGGAGGGGCCCACAGCCGGGGTGCAGAGAGCTAAGGGCTGCATTCGCAGAATGAACCGGGAGAGAAATGAAGGCAGAACGACACAAGAAATAAGGTCAATGCATATTTTCAAAATTTTTTACCCTGGAGTTGTAATATGTTTAAATAGATGTAAATAGTAAGACAGAATTCATTACTAAAAGGCATAAAGAGATACTTTCTTTGTGCAATGCCATTTTTTAAATTAGGCTATTTGGCAGGTTAGAAATGAAGTCACATTTCAACCTCATGTGGAACTGGATTGGTATATTTGGTTCAGATTAGGTTTTAATAGAAACAAAGCAAACAAAACTGTTACTTTTGTTTATTGGTAAAGTGGTTTGAGAGCCACTACAAACACATTCTGAAACCAGACAAATTCCAGGAAAGTTAACATATTGCAACGTTGAATGCCATTACTGCTATTTGAAGATAATATTCTGTACATTACTGTAATCAAATGATCTGTATTGACCCAGAATCTTACGAATCCACTGTTGAGATTGAAATCTCTGGATTATTGTAAGAATCTAGGAAGAAACTAGGCCTGTTCCTCTTCCTGTCCCTCAATAATCATCCAAATGTGGAGCTCTAAATCAACAGCTAACGAGAGCATAGCTAGTGTTATTTTAAGATGTCTCTGTTTATGTGAGTTTTTTGTTTTGTTTTTTTTTTAAGATTTTATTTCTTTCGGGATCCCTGGGTAGCTCAGCGGTTTAGCGCCTGCCTTTGGCCCAGGGCGTGATCCTGGAGTCCCGGGATCGAGTCCCACATCGGGCTCCCTACGTGGAGCCTGCTTCTCCCTTTGCCTGTCTCTTTCTTTCTCTCTCACAGTCCCGGGACTCCAGGATCTGTCCTGGGCTGAAGTCAAGCACTCAACTGCTGAGCCACCCAGGCGTCCCTACCTGTGAGTTTTAATTCCTCTGCAAGAAGTTTTTTCCTGCTCTCAAACCCCCAAAATGTATTGGAGGATTTTATCACCCTTCTCTCTGCAAATTCTAGAACTTGGCCCATTTAGAATGCATTACCTTCATGCATTCCCTGATTCTTTTCTGGCCCGCCCAAGTCAAGGCAGATATCTAATCTTTATGCAACAGAAACCGGCTCTAACCGCTCATATAGACTTCTAAACTATGTGTTTTTGCTGGGTCCTGATTTCAAAAATACAAAAGCTGAAAATCAACTGTATGTTAGCCCATCCCCGCGGCATGAAGGTAAGTCTCATAATACATTGGAGGATAAAATCTACAGGTGGTGGTGGGGCGCAGGGTGGGAGGGAGGGTAGTTTATATCTCAGAATATTATCTTGACACTTAAGCAAATAAAAGAAGACAGAAAGAAACAGGTACAAACCAGTTGGATATAATAAGAAAAATTAAAGCACCCATAACCAACACCATAATCACTGGGAACTATTTTGGTATATATCTTTACAACTCATTATTCATTTATATGTATATGTATATATTTCTACCATCAAAGATACCTGTAGGTTGCAACCTGCCTTGTTTAATTTAAGCATTTACCTATCCCTCCTGTAACATTATTTAGTTCTGGAAAATATAGCTAAGTGAGAAAAACTAATTTTTAAATTTTCATTGATTTCAATCATCCCAACCTATGATACCCAAACAATTTTCACATTGTTAACTGAAAAATGAAAATAAGTTATGCAAGCAACAAGCAACAAGCAACAACATTTGAAAGGATATGGAATGGTTTATACATTGAAATATAATATTTATTATTGTCACAAAATGAGGAAAAATGATGTTGATAGTGGGTGTTGATGAGGGCCAGTTGGAAGGAGTCACTCTTTTGGAGGATAAATTCTCCAGGTACCATTTTCTTTACTGACTTTTTAAATTTGGGGGAGGAGGGATTTGTGGTTATTATTTTGACTGAAATTGAACTTAGAAATAAGTTATAATACTGAAAACTGCTTTTAGGGCAAAATAAAGGCTAAAGCTACTAGTCCTTAGTGACATATGGAAAGAGCATACAGAGACGCTATATCTTTATCCCACTTGACTTGCGAACATACACAAAGCAATCATTTTGGAATCAACAAATATGATGCCCACTTCACTGTTTCATATGATATTATTTGGTTACAAACTTGTGTTGAGAAAATTGGTGAGTGCTCATTAGCCTAAAACCATAATGTTTAGTGTGGCATATGTACTTAGTATTCCTTGGATAAAAAATAATTACTTTTTTTAAAAAAGAGTTTTCTGGAAAGTGGTAAAGCTGCTAAACAGCCATATGGCAAAAAAAAAAAAAAATCATTCAATAAACAGTCACTTATGAAGTAACACTATGTATGAAAACATCATCTCGTGATAGAATATGATTCTACAGCAATATTTTAAATGACTGCATAAATTCCATTATGTAAATATACCAAATTTTATTGAAACAATTCCCAGTTGTTGGAAATTTAATGATTTTTTCAAATTTCATTATTATAAACAATACTCTAGGTAAACATTTCCGTGATTAAGTCTCCTAGGAAGTCATTCATGTGCAGGTATTAGCTTTGACCTGGAGCTAGATTCCTAATTCTCATTCTCAAGTAATATATTTCTCTCTATGCAAATTGGGGAAATCCAGATCAGGTTAGATCTGCTAGAGATAGATGTTGCACAAATGCAGAAAGGAACACTTAAAAGATTCCCATGAATGCACACATAAAAGTTTATGTTGATTGCCCAATTCAAGTGAATATAATTCTCATTCCAGAGTAAGACTGACAGTTTATTGAATAATATGCCTTTGAAGACACAGAGTCAAGAAAAAAAAATGTAGTTCTTATTCAACTTACATTGTCCTAGTGGCTTGGAATGGGAATCCCTTCCGAATGACCTAATTCTTGTGAACCAGAGGCTTTTTAAGAGTTTTCCAGCTTCCCTTACTTAGCCAATGTAGGGGGAAACTGTGTTGTACTGAAAAAAAAAAAAAATGAGGCCTGGCTTTAATTCTTCTGCCTTTATCTTTGCTTCTTTATTGACATGTAAAGTAATTAATATGGAAAACCTCTGGTGAACCACACGGACACAGTGCTCAGCACTAACCATGTTACATAGTTAACACAGACACACACACACACGCTTCTTGGGTAGCAAAAGGAGAAATGAACCTGGTGACAAATATATGTAAAGCAAGGCTCCATGGCTTTTGGAAGATATAATCTAGGATGGATAGAAAAGTAAAACTAATATGCTTTCATACACAGAGAAATAAATGGCCTCAAATCCATATTTCGAATTCAGATGTGACATTTACCTGCTGAAGCACAGGTCCTGGCCAAGCAGAATATAGTGTCATAAACAAGTTTTCTGTAGATGCCACTAATCTATTTCAAATCCAACAAGTTCCCTTAGGTTTTCTCTCTAGTAGCTCATGTAAAAGAAATGCCATATATAAATGTAATTTATCATCTTATTCAAGAATGATAGAGTAAAGTTTATATACATTCTGTCAACACAATCCAGAATTGGTGAGGTGAACTGATTTTCCATCTATTCTCTCTGGAGTTGATTTCCTTGAAAAAGAGTTGTGTTTGGATGTAGCCATAAACAGCAAATCAATAAGCATTTCACTTTCCTTTATTCTCTTTACAATATGGCAACCTCCCCAGACAAAGTAGAAGTGGGAGTGCCAAAGAGGTGCCACTGCTGCTTACATGACCATTGGTGTGCAATTGCCACAACCCCATAACCCGCACAGCATCACCAGCAACTCCTAGCTGTCGCTGTTGTGGAAGCCAGAGGCAGAAAGTAGACCTTTTCTGCCTACTTCTGAACTCTCCCAAATGCTTCTTAATGACTGTACCTGAGAGGGAGTCAGCTGGCAAAAGAGCCTGGGAAATGTAGTTTGCAGACTCCTAGAAGCAGCAGCACACAATCCAGTATGGGAGAGCAAGTGTTCAGCTAGAGGCAACAGATAAACAACTGGCACGCTTCTAAAGTGAAAAGCAGACACAGAAAACAGAATTAAGGAATTTAGAGGAAACTGACAATACAGGGAACATTAATCAAAACAACTTTTTAACAATTAACAGCTTCAAAAAAAATAAGAGAAAGTATACATTCATACAATCGAACAAGATACATTTAAAATAAGAGAACTTTAAAAAAAAAAAGAAAGAGTTCTTGAAAGTTAAAATTGTCACAGCAAAACTAAAAATGGAAGTTCAAAAGAAGACAGGGAAGTTTACATCAACAAATCTCCCATCAAGTTTCCCCCCAAAATACTGATAGAAAGTTGAGAAAAGACCAAACATTAGAGCATTTATTGAGAAGTTTTGTCATCTAAGTAATAGAAAGTCCAGGAAAGGAGAACAAACAAACAAAATTAGTAGAGAAGAAACTATTAAAAATATAACATAATAAAATTTCTTAGAGCTGCAGAGAATAAAACTATGGTGTGGAAGGCCCATAAAGCAACTGAAAGTACCAAGGCATATAGTTATAAAATGCTAGTGTACCAGGGAGGGAAAAAGAAGATCATAAATGTTTAAATAGAAGAGGAGAAAAAGAAGGAGGAGGAGGAGGAGAAGGAAGAAAAGGAGATGGAGAAGGAGAAGGAGGAAAGAAAGAAAGAAAAGAAAAGAAAGAAAAGAAAAAAGAAAAGAAAAGAAAAGAAAAGAAAAGAAAAGAAAAGAAAAGAAAAGAAAAGAAAAGAAAAAAGGGCAGCCCCAGTGGCTGGAGATGCTATTAATGATATGATCCTGGAGACCTGGGATCAAGTCCCACGTCAGGCTCCCAGCATGGAGCCTGCTTCTCCCTCTGCCTGTGTCTCTGCCTCTCTCTCTCTGTGTCTCTCATGAATAAATAAATAAAATTTAAAAAAAAGGAAAGAAAAAAAAAAAAGAAAGAAAGAAAGAGAAAGAAGACCCATCAAAGATTCAAGAATGTCACCAGACATTTAAAGAGCAAAAATAAGGGTAAAGAGGAAGGGGAAGGGGATAGAAAATATCATCAAAATTCTGAGGAAATAATTATTTCCAACTTAAAAATTTTCCCATCCACATTACCAAACAAAAGACAAAATAAAGATTTTTTTCTATTTTTTTTTTTAATTTATTTATGACAGTCACACACAGAGAGAGAGAGAGAGACAGAGACACAGGCAGAGGGAGAAGCAGGCTCCATGCACCGGGAGCCCGATGTGGGATTCGATCCCGGGTCTCCAGGATCGCGCCCTGGGCCAAAGGCAGGCGCCAAACCGCTGCGCCACCCAGGGATCCCTTTTTTTATAATTTTTTTTTTTAATTTATTTATGACAGTCACACAGAGAGAGAGAGAGAGAGAGACAGAGACACAGGCAGAGGGAGAAAGATTTTTTTCTAATACAAGGTACTTCCCAGACAATGTATGTCCCAAGCAGTGTTTCTCAGAAAGCTATTATAGTATAAATCCCAGCAAAAGGAGGACGCGAGCCAAGAAGTCACAAGATCTAAGAAACAAGGAGTTAAATACTACAGAGTGGTGAGGGGAATTTGGAAGAGAGTGGTCCCTGGATGGCAGCTCTGCAGCAGCCTGGAGATGAACCGGCCCAGATTAGAGCAGTAGGATGAGAGGCCGAAAGGAAGTTGTTTCCAGGTGAGGAGAAAAGTTAATAGATTATCTGATAGTTGTGGCTATACAAAAAGGAAATTTACTGTTCTGTCAGAATGAGGAGGAAGTAATGATAGGCACATAGAAAATGAAGTATATGAAAGAAAAACAGAGCAATTATAAACTCTGGGGGGGAGACACATAATTATAAAATAAATAAACTGTTATAATATTACATTTTATATGATAATCTGTAAACGGTAGTCAAATAATCAAAATACTGTAAGTCGTGAATATTGATTTCAGAACATTATGTGATATTAGGAGGATAGGAGCAGAAGCTTAGATGGGATTGGTGGGGACATTGGTGGTAAGGAAGTACAAGAGAGATAAAAGTTCAACTTCCCTAGTAGAAAAATCAATAGAACATGCTATTTTTTTTAAAGATTTTATTTATTTATTCAAAAGAGACAAAGAGAGAGGCAGAGACATAGGCAGAGGGAGAAGCAGGCTCCCCGTGGGGAGCCTGATGGAGGACTTGATCCCAGGACCCCGGGATCACACCCTGAGCTGTAGGCAGATGCTCAGCCACTGAGCTACCCAGGTGCCACAATAAAGCATGCTTAAAACTAAAACACTAGGATATTATTAAAACATGAGGCTACATTTTACACATAATAAAACAAATTATTTAAATTGTAACTTGCCACAGGTTATACACCTAGTACTGAGGGTGCTAGGATTCAAATCTAGGTCTGCTATGCAAAATCTGTGATTGAGCTCCTCTACCGTACCGATTCTGCCTTGCTGGCAGTGTCTTTTTTTACATCTCAGGTGTTTAAGCCATAAATCTTACTCTACAAAATATGCATTTCTAACACCACAGAATCCCACACGGCATCATGTCAGCGGCATTACCCAGAACTTATTGCAGAGAAGAATTGTACCCAGCCATTTGTCTGTACCATATGGTAACAACAAATAGCAGCACCTCCTTTGACCTGGATCCTCTGAGAATGACCTATAATACCAAGATCTTTTTACAATGTTAGAAAATCATTTTTAAAATGGATGATTTGCAGGATGCCTGGGTGGCTCAGCGGTTGGGCACCTCCCTTTCGGCCCAGGGCGTGATCCTGGAGACACAGGATCGAGTCCCACATCGGGCTCCCTGCATGGAGCCTGCTTCTCCCTCTGCCTGTGTCTCTGCCTCTCTCTCGCTATGTCTTTCATGAATAAATAAATAAAATCTTTTAAAAAATAAATTAAAAATTTTAAAAATTAAATAAAATGGATTATTCACATTCCTGATATCTTAGAAATAAAGTAATAGTCTTTGTTAACTTTTTATTAATGATTTAAGGCCATTGGTTTTATGGTCTCACAGAAATGCCCTTTTTCATATCACAAGCTACTTTGGAGAATTTTTTTTTTAAGTAAATGACAGGTCTAAAGTATTTCTTTGTCAGCTCTAAATTAGCATTACTGGGGGAGCTTTTAAAAGTACTGATCCCTAGGTCCAACTACAGACCAATTAAAAATCAATATCTGGGTATTTTGAAAGCATCCCAAGTGGGTTTGTAATGTAAAGCCAGGGTTGAAAACCATAGGTTTAGAACAGCGATTCTCAAAGTGTTGTTCCCAGACTAGAAGCACCACCGTCCCTTGAGAACTTGTTAGAAATGCAAAATCTTGGCCCCAACTCAGACCTACTGAATCAGATATTCTGGGAGCCCTAGGCCAGCAAGCTGTGCCTTAACAACCCCTCCAGGTGAGTGTGATGCACACTTGTATGCATTTCCAGGGCTGTCATAGCAGATTACCAGAAACCAGGTGGCTTTAAAAAAAGAACAGAAATATATTTTCTCACAGTTCTGGAAGTGTGGGCAGGACAGCACTCCCTTGGAAGGCTCCTTCTGTTCCTCGGCTCTTCCAGCTTCTGGCAGCTGCCGGCGTTCCTGGTGGCTGCCCGGCTCCAGTCTCTCTGCCTTCATCTTCACAATGACTTCCCCTCTGTGCATCTGTGTATGCACCTGTTTCTCATAAGGACACTCGTCGCTGGATTTAGCGCTCACCTGGAGGCCCTAATGTTATTACACCTGCAAAAACACTCTTACTGCTCACGTTCACAGATTCTGGAGACATCTCTTCATGTGGGAAAGGAGGGCACTGTTCAACCCATTTTTCATCTAAACCCAAGTTTAGAAGTACTGATTGAGGACAAATGAATGAGGAAATTCCACATCTAAAGATGCATTTTTAAGGTATCTGATTCTTGATTTTAGTTCAGGTCATGATCTCAGAGTCATGAGATGGAGCCCTGTGTGGGGCTCTTCACTGTGTGTGGAGACTGCTTAAGATTCTCTCTCTCTCAAATAAATAAATAGCTTTTTTTAAAAGATGCCCTTAAAAAAAATAAGATGCCCTTTTTTCATTTTCTCCTCTTCATAGTTGTGTTCTTTTGATTGTTATGTTTTTCTATTTCTTTTCCACTATCTAAACTTTTTTTCTCTCTCCACATTCCCTGAGGGAGAATCTTTCCGTTATTCCCTGACTTTTCTCCTTGGTGTCTTATTCACACTAGAAACTGTACTTCTGTTAGCAGAAAATTCAGGGTAGTGCTCAAATAAAGCTGCCTTTCTCAGATGAAATCTCAAAAGCCATGTTGTACATGAAGTGTGATGAAAGCTGATTTTAGAATCAATACTACAGATAACAATTAAATATTATATATACTGGTTTAGATATTCTAATTTTGGGGTAGCCCAGGTGGTTCAGCAGGTTAGCGCCACCTTCAGTCCAGGGCGTGATCCTGGAGTCCCGGGATCGAGTCCCACGTCGGGCTCCCTGCATGGAGCCTGCTTCTCCCTCTACTTGTGTCTCTGCCTCTCTCTGTGTGTGTATCTCTCATGAGTAAATGAATAAAATAAAATTTAAAAAAAGAAAAATTCTAATTTTTTATCATTGCAACCAGTGCCCTCTAGTGGCCAAAATAGGAACTGACAGTAAAAATATGCTTTTTTTGCTCACTGATTAAATAAAAACATATTGAGCATCTAATGCGTGTCAGACATTGTAGATGTCTAAATGAGATATTTAGACAAGCAAATTGCATACCCTGTTCTTCAGTGGTTCCACTTTTCCTCACGTTATTTCAGAAATGCTTGAATCCACTTTTCCTCACATTTCAGAAATGCTTGAATAATATATGATTGAATATTTATTTCACTAGAAAGTCTATAAAAACTATTTCAAGTTCTGAAAGGATAATTCCAGAAACTTCATAATGCATGAAAATGAACTGAATTTATAACTGTAACTTAAAGCAGAGACCCTGAGTGTGACATAGTGAATCATATATGTCAATATGGAAATTTTAACTCTGAAATTCCTTTACTTATAGTATAACCATTGTATATCTTTTTGCCTTTGAAAACTAGCAGTTTGTTACAAGTTAGTAACCAAGCATACTCTTTTCCCTCTTCTTCATCCCCAAATCCCATTAAAATAATTAAAGAAATATAAACAGGAGAATAAATCTGTAGAGATTGACTAATGGAAAGGTGGCACCACCAAGCCAAAAGAGTGCAACTTTGACAAAATGTAGTGAGCATGTGTGTAGAGAATTCATGTCAGGCGTGCAAACTTGTGGTTAGTATCAGGATGTTGAAGCTCCACCACCTCAGAATGTGACTATTTGGAGATAGAGCCTTTAAAGAGGTGATTAAGTTGGGACACCTGGGTGGCTCATTGGTTGAGTGTCTGCCTTCGGCTTATGTTGGGATCCTGGGATCCTGGGATCCCCTGCAGGGAGCCTGCTTCTCCCTCTCTGTGTCTCATGAATAAATAAATAAAACCTAAAAAAAAAAAAGGTGATTAAATTAAAATGAGGCCACTGGAGTGAGCCCTCACCCAAACGATGAGTCTCCTCATATGAAGAGGGAATCCGGACACACAGAGACACCTGGATGGACACACACAGCACGTGAGGGTACAGTAAGAAGACAGCTGTCTGCAAGCCGTGGAAAAGTCAAGCCAGATGACACCTTGATCTTGGACCTCCAGCCTCTGAAACTGTGAGGAATTAAATATCTGTTGGTTAAGCTGCTGGTTCGTGGTGCTCTATTAGGTCAGCCCTAGCAAGCTAATACATTCCTGGAGATATAATGTTGGATTTTTAAGTTTCTGTTACCTTCCTTGTATCTTTTTTTCTGCTATTAAAGTCCACCCACCTGGGCACCTGGCTGGCTCAGATCCGTTAAGCGTCTGCCTTCGGCTCAGGTCATGATCCTGGGGTCCTGGGATTAAGCCCCATGTAGGGCTTCCTGCTCAAGGGGGAGTCTGCTTCTCCCTCTGTCTCTCCCTCCTGCTTGTACGCTGTCACTTGCACTCTCTCTCTCAAATAAATAAAATCTTTAAAAATAATAAGTAAAGCCTACCCACCAAAGATCACCAAAATACACTTGTGAGGGCAGGGGAAGAAAAAAGGTTAGGTTTCTTAGCTTCCTTCTAGCAAGGGGAAATACATGGCATGAGAATTTTGACAGATCTCAAACAAGGACAGTTAGGGAAGGATATTTACAGGGTTTGGGGGGACAGGGGTTCACCATCAAGTGGTTCAAGGCAGAAGCAAAAAAACAGGTCTGCACGAGGATGGGTCAGAATTTGTAAACTAGGTGAGCTACTGGAAGGACCAGTGGTTTTTATCTCTACAAGATACAAATCCTTATACAGTTGCTATTAGATCAAGTCTATGACTTCCTTGAACACAGGGATCTGAATGGGTGACGTTGAAGGAATCAGCACTGCAGTGGTTTGTCTGACGTGTTGTGCTTGTTCTCTCTCTCTCTCTGTCAAATAGATAAATAAAATCTTTTTTTAAAAAAAGAAAAGAAAACCCCAAAGTAAAAGCATTTTTTTTTTTTTTTTTTACTGTTTAACTTGAGTCACAGTATGTAGAAATCATAGGGCAGTAAACCTTAGTTTTAACAAAACACAAAACAAAGAAAACAGCAACAACAACAACAACAAACATTTTCTTTCTGTTAGAATTGTTAGCCAATGGAACAAGATGCCTCTGGAAGTAGCATCCATCCTATCCCTGGAGGACTGGCAGCAGGGTCTGGATAACTATTTGGTGGGGATGTTACAGACAGGACTCCTGCAACTGTTAGTTGTGAACCAGCTTGTTCATATAATATCAAGGACCCACCAAATCTGGGATTTTATAATGTAAAGTTGGAATAAAATTCAGTGCCTGTTTTTCTGACTTCTTTTAGGATCTACAATTCTACCATCTACATGCAAGAACCATATCCATGTATAATCTATCCATATATAATCTATTAACCATTCCTTCCCAGGTGGCCAACAGTTCAGCAGTTCAACAGACCCATCCAGCAGAGTTGGGGAAAGAAGGAACTCTTGCCAGAAATTGCAGTGTGTGCTACTGAGGAGTAATTAGTGAAAGAACCATCCCATAGAGCCTCCATGTTTATACAAAGAAATACAAATGGAGATATATAATGGACACCAAAAAATGTGACATTTATTGCTTTAGAGGCATAGGAAAGTGAATGCACAAGCTACAATATTTTAAAGCAGAAAAAAAGTAAATGAGGGACGCCTGGGTGGCTCAGTGGTTTAGCGCCTGCCTTCGGCCCAGGGCCTGATCCTGGAGACCTGGGATCGAGTCCCACATCGGGCTCCCTGCATGGAACCTGCTTCTCCCTCTGCCTGTGTCTCTGCCTCTCTCTCTCTCTCTCTCTCTCTCTCTCTCTGTGTCTGTCATGAATAAATAAAAAATCTTTTAAGAAAAAAAGAAAGAAGAAAAGTAAATGAGTGGTAGGAACCTTGAGCTTAGTAGCATTTATGCTGTACCTACAAAACTCTTGTGTTGGGTGAGGCAGGACGAGGTCAGAGCCAGTACTGGCATGTCAGTGGGAGTGCTCATGCCATCAGGCTGGGAAAGAACTTCGGTAGGTAAGGGGGAGGTTATTACAAGAAAGAAGGTCACCATCTCCACACAGATCATTCTTACAGGAAAAATATCTTATCTTTACAGGAAAACTAATTAGAATCATAACCACATGGTCACCAATCACCTCTTTGTTGACAAATCCAACCACCCCCTGTCCTAAATATAGTGTATCTTTCAGCAGCTTTTCACACAATTAACCATTCTTCTCACTTTCTTTAAACACTTTTCTCACTTGGTTTCAGTAACTCCACACTCTTCCAGCTTCTTCCTCCATCTACTCTTTCCAAGTTAGTTTCTTTTTCTGACCTTTCTCCTTGACATCAGCTCATAAGGGTGGAGGTCCCCAAGCTCCACTAATGGCAACCACTTTCTTTCCACATCATTAAATGTCACATACCACCCATACACTTATATCACCAAATCTATGTCTTGAGATAAGAATCTCTCCTCAGAGTCCCCTCATATATCTATCCAACTGCCTACCTGACATGTCTATTTGTGTACTTCCCATATCTTCCCTTCAACATGTGCAGAGCACAGTATTTGATTTTGCCCCTACCAACACTGTCCCTTGCGCACCCATCACCCCACCCCAAAATCTCTTGCTAAGTCTTTCCTCTCTTAGTAAATAAGTCCCCATATAACCAGTTGTTTAGGCAAACACAAGAATAACCCTCAACTTCTAGTTCTCCCTCATTCCATCATATCCAACCTTTATCCACAAGTTCTGTTGTTGAGACCATGTACAAAATATATCTAGAACCCACCCATTACCTACTTTTCACTGCCAGAACCCCAAGACAAACTACACTGGACATTGCAGGGGTCTTCCTAACCCCATCATCACCTCAACCCATTTTCCACACAACAAACACTGTAGCTCTCTAGGAAAACAATTTGTTTTTCTTATATCTGTATTTCCATTTTTCCTCTCCCAGAGGAAAAAAAAAGGCTTATGCAACTGTAACAACAGCTTGGGTTTCAATCCTTATCACTTCTAATAGGCAATGTCTCCATTCTCATTAATCTTCTTTTCAATTGTTCTTTTCCCTTTAATAAGTCAATGAAATGCCTAAGGAATATATCCTTCATCTGCCAAGGGAGTCCACTTTTTGACATGTATGCTAGACAAACTAGCTCCATCGTGGTCACAATTCGTGTGAACTCTTCTGCTTAAAATTTTTCAATGACTTCCCTCTGGAGTGAAAAGAAAATCTAACTCTTTGCTGGAGACTTTATAAGACCCCCACATACTTCTCAAAGTATGGTCATGGTAAAGATGGTAAAGGGCCAGCTTTCTTTTCTCTCTCTCTCTCTCTTTTTTATTTCAAATTCCTTTCTAGTGGATACTTTTATAAGATACAATAAAAATGAATTACTAGAAAAAATAAAACCAGAAATAAGACCCATCAAAATACAAGTCCAATTTTTTTCATTAGATTGAATAGATATAAAACCACTCTGTCAATCATTTAAAAAGTTTAAGTGCTTATTCTCAATTTCTGTATTTATCCCCTCGTGGACCAGTTAAAGGACTGGCACTGATCTAGACAATCTGGCTCCTGCCTCAGTCTCCCTGCCCTATTTTCTCTATCTTAAACAGAATAAGCTGTTTCCAGCTTCAAGGCACATCACTTTCCCTGGATCTGGAAACTTCACCTCTGCACTCCTCTGCCTGGAGCTCTAATCTCATTTTCACCCATCTTCTCAAACGACTATTTCAATTGAAATAAGTGGCCCTGTTTTTCTCTACCAGGGCACTTCGTCCATTCCTGCATAACACTTGCCATAATTCATACTCTTGGTTTACTTGCTTACTGTGTGTCTCTGGAATTAGGTCCCAGTTTAATAAAGGCAAGAACCATGTCACCTTTATTCACCACCACCATCTGGCATACACTAGGCACTCCATAGCTATTGGCTGAGTGACTGAATGAATGAATAAATGAGTGAGTTTTTCCGATGGAGTACATTAACAGCCATGCTATCTATCCTTGAATATCCAGCATTTGGGCCAGGCCAACTCACCGAAAATGAAATTCAAAGGTGTACCATTATTCTGTGGCTGTGTTCAACTATTTATTTATATTCAAAATTCCCTGGAGGAGAGTACTATATCCAAAATTATATAATGACAGAATTGTCTGCTATTAAGTGACCTTAATGGTACTTAGTGCAAAGGAAAAATCATTCTGAGTGTCTCCCATCCTTGTAAATAACGTCACAAATATTCTCTTATTCACTCAGTGTAAATGTGTGGCATTTACACTCCATTTAGATAATGCCATCAACTCACCGGGGTCAACATTTTAAAGTTAAGATTTAAATTGGCACAACTAGAGGAAGAGGAGAGACCAGTACTATGGTTTTTGTTGTTGTTTCGTGGCAGTTTTGTTTTATGATTTTTATTTTGTTTTTTATTTGGAGGTTGTTGTACAATAATCTGAATATGAAAGACAAGTCACTCAAAAACAAAAATCTCTAAGCATATATGACTTCTCGAAACCTTGTTGAAAAAAAAGGCTTGATGAGCAGGTGGTGTCCTAGTCAACGACTCTGAAAAAAAATGAAATGTAATTTAACTTCTCTACTGTCATCTTGAAGAAATTCAATTAATCATTATGCACACAGAGAGTATTTTATAAGATGTAACAATCCACATTTGAAATACTAAATAAGAGATTAGAGGGTGGGGGTTAGAGAGGAAGTGTGGAGATAAATTACAGAAGCCTCAAAGCCAAAGCTAAACATTGGGTGTGAGCCAAGAATTAGATTTCAGAATCTCCAACCAAATAACAAAGGATCTGGAGAACTAAGAGAAGGTACTTCCGTGAATGTCTAAATATCCTTCTTCCAGGTTAATGACTCCAGGCAGGAATAAGAGAGAGGAAAGCAGTTACCCCTAGATCCTTCCACAGAGCCTAGTCTCAGACTTCCATTATCCAAGATGCTACCACCAAAACAAACACTAACCAAACTGTTGCTTTGCTTCAGGATGCATTGTTTGTTTTCCCTCCTTTTGGTTGTAAGCTCCTTTAGAAAAGAAACTTTATGTCTCAGGTTCATACTTAAAGCTCAGCTAGAACATTGCCTCAAAAATAAGAGGAGGTCAATGAATATTGTTGAGTGAATGAATAAACCACTTAATGTTTGAGTGTTCAGCAAGTGATGTATACAGCTCTGTTCATTTGAACATGTATTAAATTTTATGCCCAATTTTACAATAACTGCTGAGAAAGAGATAACTAAAAAAATTTTAAAAATTAACCACTAACCTAAATAACAAAAACAACAGAAGTACCCAAGGCAGGGAGGTGCAGGTGGGGGAATTGGATGAGGTGGTCAAAAGGTACAAGCTTCCAGGTAGAAGATAAATAAGGAGTGGAAATGGAATGTACAATATGATGACTATAGCTAACCCTACTATCTGGAATATATATCACTTTTTTCTTTAGTTTTTCTTTGTTTTATATCTATGTGAGATGACAGATGTTAACTAAATTGATTGTGGTGATCATTAAACAATGTGAGTCATGTCATTATGTTGTACATTCTAAACTTACCCAGTGCTCTGTGTCATTTACATCTCAGTAAAACTGAGGACAAAAAGATTAACCACAGCTCCTATCCTCAGGAACATACAGTCTAATTGAAGAGGCAACCATGTGCATTTGGTGGCATCTGTAACATAGTAGAGTTGGCGGCTCCAAGCTTTCATTTACCACAGAAACACTGAAAAGCAAGCAGAAGCTATCAGAAACACCTTTGTCAGAACTGTACCAACATATAGTGAATCAAGAGAAAGACACTTCAACATATGAAGTCAATTTTGTGGCAATCTTACTTGCCCTTGCTTCATCTCCTCCCTGACACGGCAGCCATTTTGGTCCTGAATAAGTGGGTGCCTGTGCTCCCAACCTTCTCTCTACTTCAGCAGGGAGCAGTGCAGACCTTATTCACAAATTGTGCATATCTGTTCTAAGCAGTCTGGGGACTATCATTGATGCAAGGCAATTATCTGTTTTACTTAACTCAGGAATAAAGCCAGAGAAGTGGTCTGCATTGCTCAAAAACACTGCAAGGCAAACTAACTATTTTTAGACACCTGGGACAAAGATTACAGTCTAAATATACAACAGGCTGCCTAAAGCAAAAGTTAGGGAAAGCTTGAGGGGAGGGGGTAATCAGGACATTCAAAAGCAGCCATGTACACTGGAATTTAGAAAGCCACATGGCATGCCCAGGGCAAGACACATGCCGAGAAAGAACCTGAGAAGATTGTAAGCCTTCACCTTGGGCTGGTCCCTAAGTTAGGAGCCAACCTGGTCAAGTGTTGAAGGAGAGCCTCAGCACAGAGCACTTTATCTCTCTTTATCTCTCTCATGCTCTCTTTCTCTGCCTCTTTACCACCACCACTACTCCACCCCGCTCTCTGGTTCTCTCTCAAATAAATAAATAATTTTTTTTTTTAAAGCAACAGGGGCATCTGGGTGGCTCAGTGATTGAGTATCTGCCTTTGGCTCAGGGCATGATCCCAGGGTCCTGGTATTGAGTCCAGCAATCAAGTTCCCTGCGGGGAGCCTGCTTCTCCCTCTGCCTATGTCTCTGCCTCTTTCTGTGTCTCTCATGAATAAATAAATAAAATCTTAAAAGAAAGAAGAAAGAAAGAAAGAAAGAAAGAAAGAAAGAAAGAAAGAAAGAAAGAAAGAAAGAAAGCTGCTAGAGCTAATAAATTCAGGAAAATTACAGTATATAAAATCAACACACAAAAAAAAGCAGTTGTGTGCATACACTTGCAATGAACAGCTCAAAAAAGAAATTAAGCAACTCCACTTACAATAGCACCCAGAAGACTAAAATACTTACGGGTTGAAAATAAATTTAACAAAGGAAGTAAAAGACTCCTATACCAAAAATTATAAAACATTGCTGAAAAAAATTAAAGACCTTAAATAAATGGGAAGACATCCCAGGTTCATGGGTAGGAAGACTTAAAATTAAGAGGTCAATACTATCCAAAGCAAACTACAGATTAAAGCAATCCTTATCAAAATCCCTATGGCCTTTTTTTCAGAAGTGGAAAAGCCAAACCTTAAGTTCATATGGAATTTCAAATAGCCAAAACTATTTTGAATAACAAGGTCAGAGAACTCACGTGTCCCAATTTCAAAACTTACTACAGAGGTACACTAATCAAAACACAGTGGTACTGACATAAAGTAGAATATAGAACAATGGAGTAACATTAAGAGTCCAGAAATAAACTCAAGCATGTATGGCAAATTCATTTCTTAAAAGGGTGTCAAGTTCATTTAATGGGGAAAGAACAGGCTCTCCAACAAATGGTGCTAGGACAACTGGTTTTCCACATGCAAAAGAACAAAGTACATCACATTATACACAAAATGTCAACCTAATATGGATCAATAATATAAACAGAAGAGTGAAAACTATAAAATTCTTAAAAGAAAACATAGGAGTAAATCTTCATGACCTTGGATTCAGTCAGTGATAGAACTTTAGATGTGACACAAGCACTAAAAGAAAAATAGATAAATTTGACTTCATCGATATTAACTTTTGTGTATCAAAGGGCATTACCCAGAAAGTGAAAAGACAACCTACAGAATGGGAGAAAATATTTGTAAATCATATATATGTTAAGGTTTAAATAACCAGAATATATAAAGAATTCCTAGAACTAAATTTTAAAAAGACAAGCAACACAATTTCTAAGTGGGAAAATACTTAAGTAGAAATTTCTATGATAAAGATACACAAATAGCCAAGAAGCACATGAAAATATATTCAACATCCTTCATCACTAGGGAAATGCAAATCAAAACCACAATGTGATAACACTTCAAACCTACTAGGATGTCTACAGAAAATGGAAAATGACAAGTCTTGGCAAGGATGTGGAGAAACTGAATCCCTTCCACACTGCTGGTGAGAATGTGAAATGGCACAGCCCTTGTGACAAAGAGTTTGGTGGTCCCTTACAAAATATAGAATTGCCATATGATCCAGCAATTCCACTCTTAGGTATAATACCCAAAATAATTTAAAACAGGGATTCAAGCACATGTATGGCAATGTTCACTGCAGCACTATTCACAGCAGTCAAAAGGTGGAAATAACTTAGGTGTCCACCCATCAACAGATGAATGGAGAAATAAAATATGGTACATCCACCTAATGGAATATTATTCATCCGTAAAATGAAGTTCTCATATATGCTACACCATGGGTGAACTTGAAAATAGTATGCTAAGAGAAAAGCCAGACAAAGAGGATAAATATTATATGATTTCACTCATGTGAAATATCTAGATTAGTCAAATTCGTAGAGGTAGAAATGTTAGAGGTTACCAAGGGCTAGGAGAAGAGGAAAATGGGGGTTACAGAGTTTCTGTTCGAGGTGATGAAAATGTTTTAGAAATAGACAGTGATGATGGTTGCACAACCGTGTAAATGTAATTAATACCACTGAGTTGTACATGAGAAAAGTTAAAATGGTAAATTCCATGTCTCGTATATTTTACCACAGTAAGAAACCCATATATAAATAAATAAAAATACATGTATGCTAACAAAAGAATGTGAGCAGACACATATCGTGGGAATATTTGTCTTTGAGTAGGGAACTATATTTATTTAACTAACTTTTCCCGGTACAGACTCTGTGCTAATGATCTGGTAAACAAACAATAAGACGAGGTCGTTGATTTCAAGGAATTCATGATCCCGTGGAAGAGGCAGACAAGCCCAATGCCCGCTGATAAATTCAGTGATGGATGTACATTTGGGGAACTAAAGAGTGCAGATCCTGATCTGCTAACCCAGATCAGGATAAGTAAAGAAATATGACCAAAGGGTGAGTCAAAGTATTCTGGGCAAGAATAGCAGCTTCTGCAAAAGCTGCTGGTGAGACAAACATGGGGCCTCAGGGAGGAACTATTAGTAGTTGAACAAGGGAGCAGAACTGGGGATGGAGTGGTGGACAGTGAGGGGGAGTAAAGGATGAGGTTAAAGACATAAGCAAAAAAACCGACTTAGCCATGCTGAGAAGTCCTCATCTAATCCCGCAGAGAAACCCTGAAAGATTTTAAGCAAGGCAGTAATACAATTATGAGCTGTTCCATGGAGAATGATTTAAGGGCGATAAAATGAAACGGAAGAATTCAGACACTCCTGAGCTTGAAAGAAAAAGCTTCACAAGACACCAAACCTATCAAGAATGCGGTAAAATCACAAAATGTTTGGTGAATCCTTTGTTGGTAAGACTGAGTAAACAGGCTTTCTCATACATCGCTGATGTAGTGTGATCACACTCTCAGAGTAATTTGACAATACTTATAGAAATGCATGTACATACTCAGCAGTTCTGAGAATTTATCCTACAGATATGTGTGTAAAATGGGACACATAGAATGTTTATTTACCACTGCACTATTTGTAATTATAAATGATTGGAAGTAATTTAAATGTTCATCAGTTGTAATCTGGTCAAATAGGTTATGGTGCAGCCATACACTGAAATACTATTTGACAATTTAAAAAAATGCAATAAAGCTCTCATGTACATATAGAGAATAATTCTCAAGATAAATTTGTAAATAATAACAAAAATGAAACAACCTCCCCCCCCAGAAAGATGTAAAATATAAAACTTCATGTTAACAAAAGGGGCAGAGGTTCTTAAAGCGAAAACGCTATTGCCATGATCAAGTTTTAAATAAGAACAACAACAAATAAAGCAAGGATGAGTATGTGACTATTTGTGTAAAAGGAAAAAGAAATTCTGGATTTAAGAAGAATGCTACCAAAGGCATTGGTAAAATAACTGGGAAATTAGTATTATAAAAATGTTACATGTCCTGAGTGTCTTGATTATGTTGTGGTTATGTAGGTGAATGTTCTACATTTCTACTTTTTTTAATAATTCACTCAACAATTTTGGCATTAATTACTGTGAAGCTCATTTACCCTAGTTTCTGAAATCAAATTCAGTGTTTCCTTCTCTGGAAAATAAATATGTATGCTGCCAACAAATTTAGGCCTTTTAGAAAAATAATAGGGTCTTTTATGCAACTGACTCCTAACAATACTAGCTGCTCAAAGCCAGTTCTAAATTTCCTCCTGACCCTTGTTCTGACACACTGATTAGACTTCTATGGCTTTTCTATCTTCTCTGTGTTTTAGGAACATACATAAGAATTAATTTTTAAAGTGGCATCCAGACAGACTTTACACCCATCACAAAATTAACTCAAAATAGATCATAGACCTAACTGTACAATGCAAAACTACAAAATTCCTTTAAGATAATATAGGAGAAAACCTAGTCGTCCTTGGGTATGATAATATCTTTTTAGATATAACACCAAAGGGGTGCCTGGGTGGGCTTAGCCAGTTAAGGATCTGCCTTTGGCTCAGGCATAATCCCAGGGTCCTGGGATCTATTCCTGCATCAGGCTCCCCACTCAGCAGCTCCCTCTGCTGTTCCCCTGACTTGTGCCCTCTGGCTCTTTCTCTCTGTCAAATAAATAAATAAAAATCTTAAAAAAAAAAAAAATTCACCATCAAAGACCTGATCCATGAAAGAAAGAAATCCTAAACTGGACTTCATTAAAATTAAACAATTCTGCTCTGTGAAAGATAATATTAAGAGAATAAGACCACCTCAGACTGGGAGAAAATATCTGCAAAAATCATATCTGATGAATGAACATTACCCAAAATATAAAAAGAACTCCTAAAATTCAATAAGAAAATAACTAGATTTTAAAATGTGTCAAAGAATATGACAGACACCTTACGAAAGAAGACATAAGGTGGCAAATTATAAGAAAAGATGCTCTACGTCAGATGTCATCAGGGAAATGAAAATTAAGGCAACAAGCAGACACACTACACACCTCTTCCGAATGCCTAAATCCAAAACACAGACAACAAACGCTGGTGAGAAGGTGGAGAAAGAGGAATTCTCATTCATTGTTGATGGAAATGCAAAATGGTGAAGCCCCTTTGAAAGGTGGCTTCTGACAACACTAAACATACTCTTACCTTACGATCCAGTCATCATGCTTCTTGGTATTTATCCAAAGGAACTGAAAATTTATGTCCGCACATTAAAAAAAAAAAAACCTGCACACCCATATTTATAGCAGCTTTATTCATAATTGCCAAGACTTGGAAGAAACTGAAGTATTCTTTGGTAAGTGAATGGATACATAAACTATGGGACATCCAGACAATGGAACATTACTCAATGCTAAAAAGAAATGAATTATGAAGCCAAGGAAAAACACAGAAGCAAATTAAGCACATATTACTAAGTGAAAGAAGCCAATTTTAAAAAGCTACATAGGGTATGATACCAACTATATGACATTCTGGAAAAGGTAGGGATTGTGGGAGATGGGGAGGAGAGATGATGAGGCAGAGGAAAGAAAACTTTTAAGGCAGTGGAAATACTCTGTATGATACTATAATGAGTGGGTATATGGCACTATACATTTGTCCAAACCTATAGAAACATATAGAAATAGAACCCTGTTATGAACTATGGATTTTAGGTGATTGTAATGTGTCAATACAGGTTCATCACCTGTAATAAATCCACCCCCTGGTGGGAGATGTTGATAATGAGGGAAAATGTGGGACAGGTAGTTTATAAGAAATCTCTGAAACTTCCTCTTATTTTTGCTGCGAAATATTTTGTTTTTGTTTTTGTTTACAAAAAAAAAGTGGACTTCAGACTGAAAATGCTATAGAGAGCAGTTGGGAATCTTTGAGTTCAAGGTAAAACATTTAATGTCATTATTCCTTACTTATCACAAAGTTATATTACTTATTTTGGAAGCCTGGATCTGTGACTCATCCATCGTTCTCCCAATACCCCTCAAATTAACTTCAGATAGAAAAAAATTCCTAGTCATTAAAATGTGAGACTAAGATCAGAGGAGTTATAAAATTTTTCCAGTTCTAGACTTTTTCTCCCTTTGTAACTGGGTGAATTATGAATAGGTACATCTTCTGGGCACACGAATTTCTAGATCAACAAGTAAAATAGTATGCCCTACATCCTCTTTTATACTTCAGTTTGACCCATACTAGATAAAAATAAAAATTTAAAGATATATATGTTAAAGTTCAAAGAAGGCAGGAACTCAACATTTACTGAATGAATATTATGACAAGCATTTTCTGCACATTAGCTCTTGAAATCTGCACAATCATCCTGAGTGGTAACCAAAAGCACTCATTTCAGAGGTGAGGAAACATGCTCAGAGAGGTTTGGTGACTTGCCTGAAGTGATTCAGCAAGTTTGTAGTTAATCTGTGACTCAAATTCAGCTCCCTGAAAGTGAATGCACTCTTCTCTATGCCATACTTTGTAAATCATACTGTATTCTGTTTGTAAAAGGGGAAGTCAGAATATTTTGTGCTGTTTTAACTTTTTCTGAGAATGGCTTGCTCTACTTGAAATTTCCAAGAATGTCTACAGAGATAAGTTCTTAAGAAATCTATATTTAAAGTGTTTTGTATTTCTGAATCATTGGGAATGATTCTGTCAATGATATAAACTGACATTGTGGACTTGTTGCAAGCGTTTCAAAAATAATAAATTCTATATAAATCACAAAACCAGCAAATCTTTATGCAAGTTCACGTATTTCCCTGAATTGTAGTGTCAAGCATCTGTTTGGGAAGCACTTATTTGATTTCAGAATTCAAGTAGTATCCATTATACTTCAGCAACACCCACAACTAATCTTCTCTTTTCCTGAAATCTGAAAGAGCGTGTCTATTTTAGTATTCATCATGTACAAACATATATAATTCATATAAATATTCTTTATGTACATATAGAAAGTATAGGACACAATAAGAAATATAGAATCTTCTCCTCTTCCTGGCACATAGTTCCTAAAATCCTTGGGCTCTTAAGTGGGAAGTGTCTTTTTGTATACTAGTGATAGGACTCGTGGCTGGGGGTTCCTGGAGAGCTTCAGGATGAAAATTGGTTGACAGAACAACCAGCCATGTGATTAGAGATTGGAACATTTAGGACAGAAACTGGAAGTTGAGTTAATCACCTACAGTCAATGATTTAATCAATCATGCCTATGTAATAAAGCCTCTGTAAAAACCCTAACCAAAAGAATCTGGAGAAGGTGCTGGAGGGTGGTACACTCATGGCATCAGCTCCACACCCTTATTACCCCATACCTCATGCTATTCATCTCTTCCATCTGGCGGTAAAACTAGTAAACTGTTATTCTGGAGTTCTGTGAGCTATTCTAACATCTTATCAAACTTGAGAAGGGGTTCATAGGTACATCCTATTTGTAGCCAGCCAGTCAGAAGCACAAGTGACAACATGGACTTGTGATTGGCCTCTGAAGTTGGGAGGGTGGGGGCGGTGGACGACAGCCTCGTAGGACTGAGCCTTTAATCTTTGGGGTCTGGCACTAACTCCAAGTAGGTAGTGTCAGAATTGAAATAAAGGACATCCAGTTGACATCCAGAGACTTGGAGAATTGCTTCATGTGGAAACTCCACATATCCATGTCAGATATGCGGACAGTAGGGAAAAAGGGTTTTTTTAGCCTCTAATGAGAGCTATCACAAATTTGCTTACCTATGGCAATCTCTAAGGCTAAGTACTTGAACTTACGCTGATGATTTACTCACCAGCTTATTCAAAAAGCACTTTGGCTGGCACTGGGTCTAGGAGCCTGGGTGGGGGGTAGGCATGAAGAAGGAAGCAGGCAGCCAGGAGAATGACTGGCCATTAGAAATGCTGCAGCAACAGGGATGCTCACTGCTGCTGAGGCAGGGTGGCAAGGTGACGGAACAGGTGACACCAATTGGGGGGCGACACTGTCTTCCAGGTGATGAAGAAACAGCTGCATTTGGTGGAGAGACCTCTTGGACCAGGTCTCTATCAGCTCAGTGGCAAGGCGAGGGTTGGCTCCGGTAACTCCTGCCCACGGCTGTGCTTCAAGCTCATGGGCCTCCCCTTCCAGGTGCCTGCCAAGCAGTGGTCCTTGCTCAGTCCACTGTCCTATGGCAGAAAATTGAGGATTTACAATTACAGCTCAATAATCATCCAGGCTGCAGCACAGATCCTGTGCCCCTGGGCCTAAGCGGTGCTGAGGAAGAGATGAAGGCTTCTATAGTAAATGCCCAGGGAAGGAAAACAAACAAATACACAAACATCTGAAAGACAGGCAGGGAAGTCCTGGGCACAGAAACAGGTCCACGTGGAGGTGGGGGGTTAGAATCTAGGCACCTACACCTTTCCTGCTGCCTCACCCCCCAGCAAAAATGGAAATAAAGGGAAATCTGATTTGCTCTCAATTTTTTTTAAAAAATAAGAAATTTAATTAAAAAAGGATTTACTAAACCTGTACATAAATGTTTATAGCTTTTTATAATTGCCCAAAACTGGAAACAAGCCAAATGTTCAGCAACAAACCATGTTCCATTCATAGAATTCAATGTTAGCAACAAACCTGGATGATCTCAAAGGCATTACGCTGATTAGAAGTGTCTCAAAACATTACACACTTTATGATTCCATTTATATGATGTTCTGGAAAAGACAAAACTAGAGGGATGAAGAGCAGATCAGTAATTGGCCAGGGGCATGATCATAAATGGAAAGCACACAGTTATTTGGGATACCAGAACTGCTCTGTATCCCTGTATCCTGATTATGTTGGGGTTTATAAAACTCTGTATGTGTGTTAAAATTCATAGAACTTGGGCAGCCCGGGTGGCTCAGTGGTTTAGTGTCGCCTTCGGCCCAGGGTGTGATACTGGAGACCTGGGATCGAGTCCCATGTCAGGCTCCCTGCATGGAGCCTGCCTCTCCCTCTCCCTCTGCCTCTCTCTCTCTCTCTCTCCTCTCTGTGTATTCTCATGAATAAATAAAAAAAAATCTTAAAAAAAAAACATAGAACTTTACATAGAAAAGGGAGGGATCCATCTTATGCACAGTTTTTTGTTTTGTTTTTGTTTTTTTTTTAACTTAAACAGTCTACACCAGGCATTTTACTGCGGCAAAAGCAATGGTGGACCATTATCATCAAAGAGCTCAGTGTGGAGCAGCTCCAGTGGCCCAACGGTTTAGCACCGCCTTCAGCCCAGGATGTGATCTTGGAGACCCGGGATCGAGTCCCACATCAGGCTCCCTGCATGAAGCCTGCTTCTCCCTCTGCCTGCCTCTCTCTCTCTCCCTCTTTCATGAATAAATAAAATCTTTAAAAAAAGAGCTCAATATGGAAAGGCACGGATATAACCACAAAGTACAGCACAAAAATATTTGCTATATGGTAACTGAAAAATTAAAATAGCAAATGTTATAAGCAATGAAAGGAGAAAGAGATTTCCAGCTTAATTGAACTGAAAAAGCTTCAGGGAGAGAGGCTGCAGGATGGGGCAACTGGGTGAGGGACGTTAAGGAGGGCACATGATACATAAGTGTTCTATGCAACTGATGAATCACTGAAGTCTACCTCTGAAAATAATACACTATATGTTAATTGAATATAAATAAAGTTAAACTAAATTTTTAAAAAATGCTTCAGAGCAGAGATGGCACTGGATCTGTTTTAAGCGCAAGAGAAGGCAGCTGATTATTTAGATATGATCTCATGTCAATAGTGTGCAGGAAGGAATGGAACAGAAGTGTCTGAGGACAGAAAGTGTGCCTTGTTAGAAGATAAAGAATTTGGGGAAAGCCTTAGCTGGGGTGCTGGCCAACTAGCACAGTAAGCCTTTGCAGGCAGTGGGACCCACCCCTGCAGGGTGCCCTGGAGACCATGTGGAAGATGAGCTTGGTCCACTTCTTCATTTTATTCCCACCAATTAAGTTTTTTGGCCTCATTTATAAATACGGAGCATACGTTCATCTTCCTTGTCACAACTGTGGCTCTTCATACTTGTAATTATGCTACCTCTTACCTGTAGTTTATCCTGAAATCTGTAAGAATGTCCCTGATCAGCAAGGAGTCTGTTTCTCCCTCTCTCTCTACCCTTCCCACTGCTTGTGCTCTCTCATTTTCTCACTTTCTGTCAAATAAATAAAATCTTTTTTAAAATATTTTTTTTTTAAAAGTAAGACTGGGTTGTAAACTGGATGGAATTGATGAAGAAGCTGGGAAGGAAAAACAAACAGATCTGGAGGCAAAGTTCTAAAGGAAATGTAAGTTTGTCAATTGTTTTATTCTTGTCCAACAGCATTTAAATATTAGTTTGTTTTAATCAATATTTATAAATGAAACCAATTTTTCTTTATTTAAGAAACACATGCAGGGCAATTAAATAATACTTGAGAATAGCTAATTCTAACTTCAACTAAAAAGTTAAAGCTATTTCAGGCAACAGCATAATGTAAATCAACGTTTGAGAGATCAAAAAATAGACAATCTCTCAAATTACAACGAAAAACTCCTTACTGGTATGGAGACAAGAATTATGAGTTTTTACAATATAGAGAACAAGAAAATAATATATGACTGAAGAATTCTTTAAAAATGAGAATTGGTAGCTTTTCTCACAGTAAAGAAATTATGCTGAAAAAGAAAAATGACATACAGAGAATAAAGTTTGCTATATAGCTTGTAGTAAAAAGGAAAATGTGACAGTACTAAATGTATATTGCTATAGTTTTAGTATTAAACCACAACTGTAGGCAACAGGAGCAACCCCCCAACTAATCTGAACACAAAGAGATTTTTCCTGTTGGTATGAATATATGTGAAATCATTAACACTGCAATAAAAAAATATATGCAAACCATTAAAATAAGCAAGGCACATCAATGAAAACAGGAAATGAAACCAGCCTTGTATTCTTATTCATTTGAAGTCATTACCAAGTTTACAGGGCTCTTGGTTCAAAGGAAAATATAGCAGCCACAAATGTGGACTGAAACATTGCCTATTTACCATGGTTTCATTTCTTAGAATTCATCCATTGGTCAAAATGATGAGGCTGCTGGACAAGTACTAAGTCAAACCGCTCAACATATTTAGTTATTATTCTTCAATTTAAAGAGCAGATACCTCCAACATAAAAATGCTAACAGGTATTTGCTAAACATCCAGCAATAGTCCTTGCTGATGGATGAGAAAGAGAGAAAGCACAGGGAACAGTGACAGCCTGTGATTGCATATATTCCACAGAATGAAGTCATATTATTGCAGTGACTCAGACACCATAAAAATTAGGACACAAGTATTTCAATTCCTTTTCATCTAGGATAGCCAAGAGAGGCCAGCCACAAAACAAGGATCATAAACTCACTTATTTCAAATTTTATTTTGGCTAGCATTTCAATTTTTCCCCATATTAACCTTTTAGCAGGAGATAAAAGTGGAAAAAAAAATAGCTGATGCAATCAGCCCTTTCTGATTTCCCCTCTGTGTGGCTAAAATGCAATTGATTGAAGGAAAAAAAAAGGGAGGTTGAGGCGCAAGAGAGAGAGAGAGAGAGAGAGAGATATACAGGACCTGGAAAACCAGTAAGTAGGGAGCTTGGTGGGTCAGTCAGTTAAGCATCTGCCTTTGGCTCAGATCATGATCCCGGGGTCCTGGGTTCAAGCCTTGCATCAGGTTCCCTTCTCAGCAGGGGGAGTCTGTTTCTCCTTCTCCCTCTCTCTCTCTGTGCTCTCCCTACACCCCTCTCTCTGTCAAATAAGTAAATAAAATCTTTAAAAATAAATAAAAATACTAATTAAAAAAAATTCGCTGATGTAAAGAAAGCATACCTATAGTGGGAAAACAATCTCTCACAAAACAACACAATCTGGAAAGAAAAGACCCACGACAATGATCTCAAATCCCATGTATTCGATTCCTCATCAGTGATCAGTTCTGCAATGACCTTGCTGTGGTTTCTAATAGAAAGTCAATGAGAAAGGGGTATCTGGGTGGATCAATCAGTTAAGTATCTGGTTAAGTGGCTGACTTTGGCTCAGGTTATGATCTCAGGGTCCTGGGATGGAGCCCCATATGGGCCCCCTGCTTAGTGGGAAGGCTGCTTCTCCCTCTGCCCCTCCCCCCACTCATTCCCGTGTATGCACACTCTCTCAAATAAAATCTTATGAAAAAAAGCCACTTCTGAACCTCAGGCTTTATCTATTTAAAAAGTAGAAGAGGAGCTCGACATTGTACTGAATAAGTCATATCTAAGGACAGCTCATGGACAAATTTTAAGAAAATTCTTATACTAGCAGTTACAGTGTTCTTGCTGAAATTTCCTAGTGGGGAATAAATGCTTAATAGTTTAGAGGTAGTAGCAGCAGGAGTAATTAATGAATTCTCCCAACAGTTCAGAAAAAAACACTGCCAATTAATAAGGAAAAATGGAGCAAGAGATAAGGCACAATTTCCAGTTTTAAGAGAGAGAAGAAAGGCATTCACAAATTCCATAATTATCTCTAAGTGATGACCCAAAGGTTAAAAACCAATGAAAAGCCTATGACTCATAGAACAATACCATGGCTCTGATAAATGTACCTAAAGATACAGTAAAAACCTCCCACATCACACTCATATACTTGGCTGGGGCAAAGTAGAACTTCAAGTATTCTTAGTATCCTGAGATCTGCTATCGAAACCCAGCTCTGAGATGAACCCAGTTTTTCACGCGTCCTACTGCAGACGAGGGGTATGCCTCAAAGTTCACGTAGCAACCACAGTGGGTTATGCTGTAACCTCAGGAAAGGTCCCTGACCAAGGTCCTCTTAAAAATTGATGCAGCAATGACACTTTGAATTCACATGAGCCAACATATCTGAGCCTCATTACTGGGCTCAGAAATGCCAGGGTAAGGGCTGCAGGATGGGTTTTCCCTGAGCCAGTGTCATGGTGGTGCAATCCCTCTTGCTAAGAGCTCTTCAGAGAGCTGTGGATTTCTCTGAAGCTCTTTCTAGTCATCAATGAGTGACCTCTGGCTAATTCTTCACACCAACCTGAGTCCAAAGAGGCCTTATTTCCACATCTGAGACTTAGTCTTCATTTAGAAGGCATCTTCTTAACTTCAGCAATAGGTATGATTTACCCCTGAGTTACAGCTAATGAATCTGAATGTTTTAGGTAATGTGTTCAAGGTCACTCAGCAATAAACAGTAGAGCCAGACCTGAATCCAGAGTTCCACCCCAAAGCCCATACTCTTAGCCACTTCTTGAAGCATCATGATTTTGTATCAGAAGTCTGTTTAACGGGATCCCTAGGTGGCGCAGCGGTTTAGCACCTGCCTTTGGCCCAGGGCGCAATCCTGGAGACCCAGGATCGAATCCCACGTCGGGCTCCCGGTGCATGGAGCCTGCTTCTCCCTCTGCCTGTGTCTCTGCCTCTCTCTCTCTCTCTCTCTCTGTGACTATCATAAATAAATAAAAAAAAATTAAAATAAAAAAAGTCTGTTTAACTTAGAGAGGGTCACCATTTCTCCTTTGCTACTCACCCTCTTTCCTCCTAGTCTCTTCTTCCACTTTCCTTCCTGCTCCCTCTCAGGCTAACTCATACTTTTGTATTTCTTCAGTTTTCAGCCACAGCCAGGAACCTGACCTCACCCCAGCCCCCAGTTGGCAAGAATGAAGTATAGGTGGAAGGCTGAGCCTGCTAGGAGCCCCAGGCAGATGGCCACTGGCAGAAGACAACAGAACTGCGTGGGAAGTGGGAGGAGGTATATCCTACATGTCCATGCAAACTCCCAGACTTGGGTAAGACAATATTCTCTAACCCTTCCCAGGCACACAGTTCGTTTTATGATCACACGGAAATATGTGAGGAGCTCTCAGACCATCTGAGGAAAATGTTGAAGTTAGCAATACAAATTCAGAGCAAAGCGATTAGTTGCTAATCAAGGCTTTCCTTCTTTTGCACTCATTTATAGTTATTGCAAAGAGAGGAGAATTTGGAAACTCATTCATCAAATCATATTTCTTCAGGGTTACTGGGAATCAAAAATGCAAAAAAATTTTCTGGGGGGAAATAGGGGAAAATCCTTTTTTTTTTTTTTTTAAGGCTCTTAGGATTGGTTTAAATAATACATTTAAGTAAATTAGTAGAAATACTGAATTTATTAGATGCCACATCCAGGGCTTGAGTTGGAAAAGGAGCTGGTTTGTTTCTGCATATTTTTCTGGCTGAATGTGAATGGCATCCTCTGCCAGATGCAGTAGGCTGCAGGTGCATTAGCTCAGGACTTGGCCAGACCTGCACTTCCATCTTCAAGCAGTGTGACCTTGAGCTCACTACTTAACTTCTTCAAACCTCAGCCTTTCTGTAAAAAGATAGAGGCATTAATGTTCACTGCCTGGGTTGCTGTAAAGATCAAATGACATCATGTCTGTGAAACTGCCTGGTATAGGAACTGGCAGGGTAGGCATTTAATAAATAGTAGTTTTACTTAATTTTATGTCATTTTAAGGGATGGGCCAATGTAAAGGCTTGTTATTAAGAAATAAGGGGAAAGCAACCAGAAATTTGTGGTCTACAATTTTTCCTTCACTTAAGAAAATCTCACCAAAGCTGTATTTTCAGTTAAAATAGGGAGAACAGAATATTTTGCAATACTTCTCCCACCAAAACCTCAACTTTCAGTAGAGACTTCAAAGTTTGGCTGTACAATGTATAGCTGTCTATGTATTACTGCTATAAACATATTTACAACATAAAATTCGAGAGAACAAGCACAAAGTCAAAGCCAACAGGGTAAAAGCTGATATAAGTTTTAGGCTCCATATAGCCTATCAGAAAATAAATCATCCCTCACAAAGATGAGAAGCACAGAGCTCACAATAAGAAATACTAGTAAATCAGAAATTCTACATAATAAAGAACCTTTATGAAGGTGGCTTATATGGAAAGATTTTATTTTCCTCTGCCTAAAATTATCTGAGATTTCATTTGCAGCACTATTTCCAATTTGTTTTTTAAGATTAAGAAAAAAAAAAGGTCACTACCACTTTGTTCAACATTTCCCTTTATGAACAACATGGCCACTCTACTGAAAAAAAATAAAACAATGGGGTGGGGAAAGCTCACCAGAGAAATACAGAAATCAACAAATTGACAATGCAAAGCATGGCAGCCCAACAACAAATAATTTGTCGCAGACCAGTCCCAGAAAGTAAACTAAAATGGGAAACTGATAAAAACCATTCTTTGCATGAGGCTACTGGGCTGAAAGCTGGTATATCTCACTGCCCAACAGGCTGGAAGCCATTTTTTATCTAAAGCACACAATGGACTGGGAAGGAGTTCAGGCCACAGGGGCTGTCAGAAAGCTCAGGTTACAGCAAAACCTCCAGTCATTTCTAGAACATAATCAAAGCTCTCTTCTGCACAGAATCAGAGGGGTAACACGTTCTTAGAACTGTAGAACTGATTTTTGTTGCTGAGTTCAGCATTAAACATCCTTGAAAAAGCGGCCATCAGCTAGGCTGAATAAACGAAAAGAAAAAGCAGATTTTCCCATGAAGTTTCAACCACAGCAAAATGCTACCTCCTTTTTTGTTTCACCAAATTTGTTTCACCAGCAACTCATGCATATACCTAAGTCAACTCTCTACCCCCAAAAAACTCTGGCTGGCCAACTTTCTAGAATCTTCCTCAGTTCCATAATGTTAAAAGCAATGACAGTGAAGCCACTTGCTACTCTTTTCCTCAAAGACATAAATAATATGCCCAGATCAAGCACAGGGCATTTTCATAAAAATTATCTATACTCATGCAAACTGAATCTCCGTCTATGTTTAAAAAATTAAAAGTGTTTAGTTGGCATCTATCCTAATCATCCAAGGCCCAAAGTACACAAGAACAAAAAAGTCAGAGATTTCCAAAAGCTTTTTGTTAAGGCACAACCCCCACATTTTATGTTATGTTATTTTATCATTTCATTTTAAAGATTTTATTTTTAAGCAGTCTCAACACTCAATGTGGGGCTCAAACTCACAACCCCGAGATTAATAAGAGTCACAGTCTTTCAACTAAGCCAGCCAGGAGCCCCACAAAAACCCATTTTAAAGAATAAATCGTTAGGGGCACCTGTGTGGCTCAGTTAGCAGGGCATCTGACTCTTGATTTCGACTCAGGTCATGATCTCAGGATTGTAAGATCGAGACCCGTGTCGGGCTCTGCACTGAGCATGGAGCCTGCTAAAGATTCTCTCTCTCCCTCTGCTCCTCCCTGCCCCCACTCATGCTCTCTCCCTCTTAAAAAAATTTTTTTAAATAAAGAAATAAAAAAAAAATTTTAATAAATAAAAAAAAATTTTAAATAAAGAATGAATCCCTAAAAGTTCTTTGGGAACAGATACAATTTCTACAAGGATTTCATATCTTCAAATTTATGCTTAGGAAGAAATATATATGCTTAACTCAAGTTTAGTAAACATAGTTATGTTGAGGATAAAATACCCTCTTGCATTAATTTCAAACTTTGTGCTCATCCTCTGCTGTCACTATTATACAGATTTCCTTTTATTAAAATTTGGATGGGGTACTAGAAAGACCTCAAACATACTTCTCAGGATACCCTTCCTCAAGGCACCCACAAAGAAAAAACCCAAACAGTCACAGACAGAAAGCTCTCAGAGTGGCAGTTATTCATTTCCTGAGCTAACCCACTTCCTTCTTCAAACATTTCCTTCTCTGCACCAACGTGTTTTTTGAAATCTATCTGCATTGACGTCCTTGCAAAATATGGTTGTGGGCCGAGGGCCTGGAATCTAGGCAAATACCAACAGTGATGACAAAATTAGAATTTGAATCTCAAATCAAGTGTCATTTCAGGGGTACAGAAGGCTCCCTGCAATATTAATTGATGTTTTAGCCAAAGAATCTGAATTGTTATGAGCTAGAGCCACACTCTGGGAAAACAAATGCTATCAAAGTGAAAAGCCGAACACAAAAAATGTCATAGCTCTTCGCTACTCCATTATAGAAAATGTTGACATCTTCCATGATAAGAAAATCAATTTTAAAAAATTTTTCAGACCACAAGCAAACTGTAATGAGTCGCTGGATTTCTTCATACTAAGTATAACCTGAGAAATACCACTGAAAGTCTAATAATTACTAATGTTATACTTATTATAAATATATCTTCTCAATGATTATTATCTTGAATTTAATCAAAGCAAATATATACAGTGAGCAGAAATTTGGCTATTACGATTCCTTTGTGCTAACAAATGTGAAACATGACTTAAAAAATAAAATCAGCCTTTACCTAAATATAAATATAAAAAGCTTTATTTACCAGCAAATACTGATACCACAAAAACAGACAAAGGAAATACAGTCTCTTAAAATGTTTATTTTTGTCAGAACAGCTGACGATTTTCTGTTAAGTCTTTTGGTTCATTATTTTAACAAGCGTTTCCCCCTTGAAAAATCCATTCAAAATATTTCAATCCTTGAGGTAAAGAACTTTAAGAAAACAAAACAAAAAAATTCTGATTTTTTTAAAGAAAAAAATTCTTAAAATTCCTTTAACTTGATAAATAGAAATAATCTCTTCTTGTTCTACTCTGATGAACAAAAACATACTTTATACAGCAAAGTATCCAGTCACTTATTGGCAAACTGAAGGTGAAAACCTACCCATTTACATGGTCTATTCAAACACAGTGCAATACTTCCATATTCATATAGACTTTAAAAACAAAACAAAACAAAACCAAACAGTTACCAACACTCTTCTGGCAAAGACAAAGGTTTTGGAATGCAAAAGCAACAGAAGTTTTAATCTCAAAGCTCCAGAAGGGAATTAATCTGAGTCTTCATCATCAAGATACTCCTCGGCATTGCTTAATGTTCGAACAGCATCTAAGTAGAATGGGGGAAAAACAAAACAGAGAAATTACAAATTGCTCAGATGTTTTTCACTTTCAAAGCTCCTGATAGCTCAACAAACTGTAATCTTTCCTCAGACCCAGAGACTGGGTCATCCCAGTACATCCCCCACAGATCTTTTCCAACTTTTGCTTTCCTGCCTAACTGCTCAATTTTTGCTGCCAGAGAGGTTGACAAATACAGCTCCCTGCACTTTCTTTAGACATGCGAAAAAATAAAGCACATAGTGCTAAGGTACCATGAATCTATCTCGCCCAAAATGCAACCAGCAACATGCACCATGGTCAGCATGGAACACACAGGAAGCCCCTTCACTCTGACAACTGTACTTCCAACCTCCTCTCCCAATGACAAGTGCATACACATGGCTTTGGTCAGACAGACGACAGTCTGTGGCCTTACCTGAAGGCAATGTCACTGGGCAGAAAGATAACTAATGAGGGGAAAAAAGGAAAAGGAAGAGAATGAAAAAAGGAAAAGGAAAAAGCAGCTTCACTTTTATTTTTAAACGCACAGATAAAGTAGACTCAGGAGCAAAAGAATGAAATAAATAAATGTATGTATGTATGTATGTTTGAAATAGAAAGAACCAAACCCCACCATATGTTAAATCAGGCTTGAACAGGGTTATCTGATCTTTAACTGCTCACCTCTTCAACTGTCTAGTTAAATGCTTATAAAGCAACAGGTTACAACGAGGTATAATTTTAGGTGGAAAATTGAAATGCAAGGAGAACCACTGCTAGAGCTCAAAAATGTATGTTATCATGGTCTCTAAATACTATCTCCCCACACTTACTGGAGACATGACTGATGCCAAGTCTGGGGCACAAAAATGTAAAAGATGCTAAGTGGAACTGTTCATCATGCCATACAACAAGGGCGCCATCAAAGAGAATGTCGTATTAAAAAGATTCAAGATCCAACCTGAAGGGACCTCCTCCACTAGCCAAAGAGGAGCTATCAGTAAGGGTACTAAATACAGTGGATTGCAACACAGCAAATATTTCAACACGCAGCAAAGAGAATTCACTAGTCCTCTTTGGAGAACAATAGGGAATCAGTACCTTATTTCAAAAACTCACTAACAAAGACAAAAATCAAGCCTCTATTTCTGCCCCTACTCCACAAACTATTAACTCTGAGTAATCAAACCATGGATGAAGAAAAAAAATTTTTTATAGAATGTCCCATCTGATAACTGAGAAAGGAATGACAGAATTTGAGTATCACTTGTTTTACAACTGTTGGTGAAACAATGGATCTACACAATGATCATCAATAAATGCTAACGTCAGAGGACAAGCAACAGATATTATGTGCCTCTGATGAAACAACACAGCTTTCTTCATGACATATTATTCCCTCTACCCCTTAGATAGACAGATAAAATGTAAAATCTAATCGAGATTTAACACCAGTTGACAAAAATACAGAGGAGAGAGGAACATGACAAACAACACCAGAGGGTGCGTATATGCAATGTCTAGACTGGAAAAGTCAGGAAAACTGACCCAGCTTCCTTAATAAGTAATTGCCAGGCTAACAAAAGAGGGAGAAAAGGTGATTTAAGAGACATATCTCCCAATAAGAGCTTGATTTTCTTCAGACCCTGACTTCAGGGCAGCCCCGGTGGCGCAGCGGTTTAGCGCCGCCTGCAGCCCAGGGCGTGATCCTAGAGACCCTGGATCAAGTACCACATCAGGCTCCCTGCATGGAGCCTGCTTCTCCTTCTGCCTGTGTCTGTGCCTCTCTCTCTCTCTGTGTCTCTCATGAATAAATAAAATCTTTAAAAAAAAAAAAAAAAAAGACCCTGACTTCAACTATAAACAAATTAAGCAAACAGATTAATAAGTAAACAAAGTATAAACAAATGTGTATGGCAAATGTTAGACAATGTCAAGGTTATACAATGATATGAAGGAATTATTAATTTTAGGTATGCTAATGATACTGTAGTTTTTTTTTCACTCATTATCTTTACAAATTTAGGAAAATATTGAGAAAAAGGAAGGGACAGGAGAGAGCTAGTACAAAGGAGGTAGAGACAAATTTATTTTTTTATAAGAAGGAAAGATGAAAGAACAAGCAGATATAAGCCGGACAGAGGCAAAATTCAATGATTTCACACCAGCTTCCAAACTACTAGAATTCCACAGGTTGTCTGTATTCGTCTCCATCCTCCTTAATCAGAAGTTCTGGAGATCTGGGTGGAATATACTTTGTTGGATACACACACACACCAACTTCATGACTCACTGTAAACTTGGGAAAAGCAGTTTTTCAAGCTAAAGACAAAAAGATAATAACAAAGCTCTTTCCTACCCTACTCTGCTGCTACAATCCTGTTTTGCCCATTTGAGATGTTTTTTTCCTTCAATGGTTACTTCTGCCCTTTATTTCAAGCTCGTTTATCCTGTTAGCAGAAGATGGCTCACCATGGTGCAAACTTTACTGATAAGAAGTCATGAGACAGGTGTGAATCAGGCAAATAAATTCTTTTACCTTCATTCCTTTCATGGATTGCTTGCTCTCAAGTAGTTTCTCTGGAAACCTCTCATGTGGCCAAGATCTGAGGAGCTATCTCTCTTCACAACCCATCTTGGGTGGCGGCCATCACATGGTAATGTATCTCCTAGCAGTGCATCCCCTTCCCCCTACCTCACTTCCATTTCTTCTCAGTGTCACTGACCTCAATTGGCACATTCCAAATCAAGCACCAGCACTTAAACGAATGATAAATAGTGGAAAGGCAGACACAGTAATCTAGAAATATCTCATAGACATAGCATTCTGTATTAAGTGAAAAGAAGTCAGACTCAAGAAAGTACATGCTGGCCCCATGTGGGGCTCCCTGCTCAGTGGGAGTCTGCTTCTCCCTCTCTCTCTGCCCCACCCCGCCCCCACGTGCTTGCTCTCTCACATGCTCTCTTGCTCTCTAAATAAATAAATAAAATCTTTTTAGAAAAAGTACATACTGTTTTATTCCATTAATATCAAGTTCAAGCATAGGCAAAACCGGTCTAGGGTGAGAGAAGGGGAAGATATGGAGGGGGGCTTCTGGAGTATGGATCTACCTTGATCTGAGTTGTGGCAAACAGGTACAAGCACAGTTTATTAAAAAAAAAAAAAAAAAAAAAAAAAAGAAAGAAAAAGAAAAAGATGATAAACTTAGGATTTATATATTTACTTAATATAAAGTATACCCCAATTTGTAAAATCTGGAAAAAAGGATTTAAAGAGTTGAACCTTCAAGGTGGGGCTGAACCCTGGCCCCACACTTATATCCCCAAGTTACCCTTCAAGGTAACATAAAATATGACTTATTTTTTCTCTATCAAAAATCCGAGGGATGCTTGGGTGGCTCAGTGGTTGAGTGTCTGCCTTTGGCTTAGGTCGAGATCCCGATGTCCTAGGATGGAGTCCCACATCAGGCTCCCCACAGGGAGCCTGCTTCTCCCTCTGCCTATGTCTCTGCCTCTCTCTATGTGTCTCTCATGAATAAATAAATAAAATCTTAAAAAAAAAAAGGTGTACTTTTAAAAGTGGGCAACAACATCAGAATATACTTTTTCCAGGGTAGAGTTTGTGCTGGCAATTAACTATACATAGCCCAATAACTCAACTCCAATTCCAACTGGGATCACAATGCAAATTGAAACTTTTTACTG
This sequence comes from Canis lupus dingo, assembly GCF_003254725.2. NCBI lineage: Eukaryota > Metazoa > Chordata > Mammalia > Carnivora > Canidae > Canis > Canis lupus. Next base: position 83,210,250 of record NC_064243.1, read on the forward strand.
GATGATTGCAGGCATGAAGCAAGAAAAAAAGACAAGAAGAGGTAATGTGAAAACTGAATTATGAAAATTCATTTCTTGGCTCTGTGTGCCAGGCCCCCATATTACCTTGTTAATGAATGGGTCCATTATTAAATCAATACGAATTTAGGAAAGTAGACTAAAGACACTTGGCGTGAACAGAGAAAAAGAGAACTGCCTCCCAATCCTATTCTACAAAGACTGCAGAAAGGTCATGGGGGGAAGAGCAGTTTGCCACCTGCCTCCCCCAGCTCCTGCTGCTCACATGGAGGCTTCTGGGTCCAGCTCTCTGGGATCCGAAGCAACTGTGGTATTTTCCTTGTCTATCACAATCAAGCTTATAGTACCCATGAGAGTCTGATAATCTGTAGCTCATAAGAAGTCTTACTCCACAGTTAGGGTATTCTGAAAGTACCCACATAGCACCAGGAAGTCAGTGGCAGAAAAAGGAAGTTAGGCCATAGTCCAACTTCCTGAACCAACCAAGGCAGCCAGCAGGAGAAGGTACATGCCTAGTAGAGGTATCACTCCCTCAGATCTGCATATATGGCTTCTCAATCAAAATGTAGGATGGGGAGCACGACTCAGCTGATAAGTATTTTCTCACTCACTTAGCAGACCCTCAATCCATCTGTGCATGAGTAAATACTTTCAAGAAACACCAGCTCTGCCAGGAGCATTCACAGCTTAAATAATTAAGGAACCCAAGTGGCTTAATGGTTTAATGGTTTACACTCTATCTGAACTGAAGCTAAAAGAAATAAAAATCTAAAATAAAGACTTACCTTGGGTAAAGAATCAAAGGAAAAGCAGATTCGTGAGGAAGGCTAAGATGAGAATTTGGTGATGGACATGGAGGATAATTCTGGGAAGCTCCCTTGGTGAGTCATGAAGAGAGGGGGACTGTTTGCTATTTTTGATTGACTAAAGCAGGAAAGAGAAGACTGACTTTATTTTGTTGCCTCTGCTGGAATTGGGCTATGGGACAAGATAACATTGCCTCTTTTCATAAAACAAAGGGTACTCAGTTAAGGAAGAGAAAAGCTTTCCAAGGGTTCAAAAATTAATGGGAGCGTGATTCAAACGATGAAAACAGAAATCAGTATCTCATTACACAAGTTCAGAACTCTGAGAGTGATATTAATATGGAAACAAATGCACTTAGCCTCTCTATACTGGAAATGTCTCAAAAGTTGTTTTGGTGATTCTCCACCAACACGGATTGGTCTAAACTTTAGACTCTAATGCAATACTAAAAAGGGTTGGAATGATGAGTAGCAATGCTAAATAAAGACTTGTGAAAATTGAGTTCTCCATTATAGTGGTTCCAGTCTAGAAAATGGTGGAAAAGATGTATCAATCATTGGCTTATTCTTCAAAGTGAGATTAGAGTGCCAAACATAAGATAAAAGTAGAATAAGGCTTGAGAAGTGAGGGGTGGGGGGGGAGAGACTGAATGTGCCTTCCAACCAAATCATCTTTTACTTTTCTTTTTTCTACCTCTGGGTTCCTATGGGCCAGGAGGCTGATGGTGGATAAAAGGGAGAGACCAGGGACGCCTGGGTGTCTCAGCGGTTGAGCATCTGCCTCCGGCTCAGGTCATGATCCCGGGGCCCTGGGATGAGTCACACATTGGGTTCCCTGGAGGGAGCCTGCTTCTCCCTCCGCCTGTGTCTCTGGCTCTCCCTGTGTGTCTCTCATGAATAAATAAAATCTTTTAAAAAAGAAAGAAAGAGAAATGAAATGAAATGAAATGAAATGAAAAGAAAAGAAAAGAAAAGAAAAGAAAAGAAAAGAAAAGAAAAGAAAAGAAAAGAAAAGGGGAGAGACCAGAGAGAGGAATGAGAAGAAAGCTTAAAGGGGGTTAAGTACTGAGTTATGTACTGAGAGGTCCAATAAATGGCCAATCTCTGAATAGTAACCACGAAGGATGCAAATGCGTTTTACACCTTTTCTTTAACACCTTTTCAAAAACAACCACACAAACCTTTCATTTTTTTCTTTCAGACCTATTCTCCCACACCAACAGATATTTTTGTCTCTAAGAATGTAGACCTAAACTTTACCTTTAAAAACCACCCCAGCCTATAAATAATCATCAAACTGTTTACCAAGTCTAGAATGATTCTGATTACAGTTTACTGATATTCTCAATTAAAATAGAAACCAAATATAATCATGGAGCCCTTCAGTGCTTAATTGAAAAAATATTTAGAGGTAACCACTCGTAAGAACCTAGGAAATGAGGATATGGAGACCATGGCTCTCTGATAAGAACTCTAATGGAAACCAAGGTGATTACAAGTTGATTGTAAGGTACAAAGGAAACATACATAAAATACTAAAATGTTGATGTCTCTTCAACTTGTGTGCATGAAAGCTACTTCTATGGTGAATGTTCCAAATTAGACCAAGGAGATAAAACCTAACTTTAGAACCACACAGAGAGTTTACCAAGAAGCATTTGTGTCCAGTTCTAAGATGATAATCCTTGGTCATGATGGCACCCAGAGGAAAAAGGATTGAAACCAAATACCTGTCCCCTGTTTCTTTTTCAGGAGAGATGCACAGGCAGCATTCGTAGCCATGTCCAGGGCCAGCTTCTTCTCGTTGTTTCTTAAGTCTGTTCTTGCACCTTACCCCCAAAACAAGAAAACCACATCAGGTGTTTCTAAAGAACCTCTAGTAGCAATCTTCTTTCCACCAAAACTAATAACTTTTGGCCAAACTCACTAGAGAACCATTCTGGCCCCAAAGTAAGCTTTTTCAGAACAGTAAAAGCACATTTGGCATCTTGAATCAGGGAGCTTGCAGCTGCACTCCTGATAATTAACTGGGCACAATTAAAATATAGCCTCTCCTTTCAAGTCCTCAGAATACTGAATGTGACTTTTCAGCAGGGAGCTTACTATCCCCAAGGTGAATCTTAAGTCAGTCAGACTCCAATGTGTCTTGGCACCAATTTTTGGAGATTAAATTTACTACAACCTTTGCTTCTTGAGAAAAGACTACGTGGGTTGCACCTGAGGGGATTAATATTTTATATCTGTAAGTATACTCCTGTGCAAATTAGCAGAAGAGTAACACAATAAAACCTAGAGGCAATCCATGGTTCCTGCAGCCCCATCTTCTACTTGCTTTTTTTCCTCTTGTCTTCACTGTGGTAAAAATTATATCAGAATTCATGAGTGCATTTTTACTGATAAAGATTCAAAAATATAGAAGTATGCTGAACAGAAGCATATGTCCCATTTCATCCCCTAACTCACCTTTCCTTCCCTTCTTCCAGCTTGTCCACAGGAAGCCATTCCCAGCAAATGGGCATCAATCCTATCTCCTTAGGTGCATGAATGCATTCACAGATGCATGTATGTATGCATATATATACATAGTCGTATCACATACATTGGTCTGTAAATTGATTTTTTTTAACCCAACAAATCCATACTGGTACTCATTCCCTCATGGTACATATCCTTATAATTCCATCTATTTAAACATCTGTAAGTATTCAACGTTGTGGACAATGCAAAATTTACTTAACCACCCCCCTACTGAGGGGCACTGAGGCTGTTCCTTTATCACAAACCATATTGTAAACCTCCTTGAACAGCATCTTTCTGAAGTATGGTTTTCTAGAAGTGATGCTGGAATGAAAGGATATGTACATTTTTAATTCTCCTAACTATTGTCCGATTGCTTTTCAAGAAGGCTTTACCAATATACACCCCCTGCCACAATATATGAGAGTGCCATTTTCTTTGTAACCACATCCTCTTCCATAAACAAAAACTAAATGCAATGAAATTCACAGGCACAAAAATACTGAGTTAAGAAGGTTTGGCGGGCAGCCCCGGTGGCTCAGCGGTTTAGCGCCGCCTTCAGCCCAGGGTGTGATCCTGGAGACTGGGGATTGAGTCCCATGTCGGGCTCCCTGCATGGAGCCTGCTTCTCCCTCTGCCTGTGTCTCTGCCTCTCTCTGTGTCGCTCATGAATAAATAAATCTTAAAAAAAAAAAAGAAAGAAAGAAAGTATGGCATCTTTAATTAGGAATATGGCGATTGTGTATAAAAATCTCCCTCCTAGCAGATTTAGATCTACTCGTAGCTAAGGGTCTATAGAAACTTCATTCTTCGGGCACCAGGGTGGCTCAGTGGGTTAAAGTGTGCCTTCAGCTCAGGTCATGATCCCAAGGTCCTGGGATTGAGTCGTGTGTCATGTTGGGTTCCCTGCTCAGCGGAGAGCCTGCTTCTCCCTCTCCTTCCCATTTATTCTCTCTCTTTGCTTTTTCTCTCTCTCTCAAATAAATAAATAAAATATTTAAAAAACAAACAATGAAACCTCATTCTCTCACTGTGCTCCAGGTAAAAAAAGACCCCTGAGGGTTAAGAGTTTTGTGACTAATCATATCTTACATTAAATTACACTTTAGAACTCATATATGTGATTTCTGCCAGGACAGGAAATGTTCAGAGCCAGCAATGCAAGAGAAGAAACAATCATTTCTTGTGTCCCTCTCAACTCGTGCTACCCAAGAGAAATACAATGTGAGCCATATATGTCATTTTAAACTTTCTAGTGGGCACATTTTCGAAAACTGGAATTCATTTTAATAATACATTTTCTTTAATCCAGCGTATCCACAGTGTTACCACTCTGTCATACAACCAACATAAACTGTGATGCTTTACATCTTTTTTCACTAAGTCTTTGACATCTGATGTACATTTTACACTTATAGCACATCTCAGGTGAGACTAGGCTCATTTCAACGTCTCAGCAGCAGGAGCGGTTTAGTGACTGCCCGCACAGATGACGCAGTTCTCAGCATAACCTTGAGGGGGCACTAGAGTGGTCCCCATGCTGTCTCTTCTTTTATACTTGAGGTTTACATCATCCACATACTTTAAATCAATAACACTTCCTCTCATGTATCTCATAACACTGCTCAAAGATCCCTAATGAAAGTGCACCCTTATGACACCTGAGGAATCAAGCAACTCAGGTTATAGCCTTCTAGACCAGGGTACAGTATGGGGGATATGCCTGGCCCTCCATAAGTGTTCATTAATATTTGCAGGACAAATGGATGGATGGATGGATGGTCGGTCCATAATTTCAGTCCCTTCTGACTTGTATAAAAATAGATAATCAAGGTATCTTCTCATTCTTCCTATATCTATTACCTGCTCGGCTCAAAGGAGGACATTATAACCACAGCTTTCTTTCTTCTCTATTGAGACTTTTCTGTGTGAATAGGGACCTCAGCAACTTTTACCCATACAGCTTTCTGAGATAGGATCATAAACTCATACTAAAAGTAACATATGTAATCTTAAAGCTTACCAAACTTTTAATTTAAAACTAAAAACTTAAAAATAAATAAATAAAAATAAAAAAATAAAACTAAAAACACAAATCACCTCAAATACTGTAATTTCATCTTATTGTAACAACTCTATGATACAAACACAGTGGACATTAAAATCCCATTTTCAAAATACACCCTGTTTTTCTAGGGTAAGTAAAGGCAGATAAACTGGGCACATGCTTTACCTTTCTCCAGAAGCAACTGGACAATATCTGCATAACCCTTCCAGGCAGCAGCATGCAAAGCTGTGTCTCCCAACTTGTTCTACGGTGATTTAAAAAGAGAAAGAAGCATTTTTAAAAATAAGACTGGATTGATAATATGCATGAATTTAGGTTTACTCTAAGTAAACCTACAATGAGAACAACTTAAGAAATCATGTAAAATCCCAAAGCAAGAAAGGAGACTCAAGAGACGACAGAAGAGTCATTTGGGGTGAGGGGATAGGATGGAGGATTAGCAACCAACTTGGCAGAGAACCAGTGGAAATGCAGATGCCTGCACAGGGAGACAACAGGAAGAAGCAAGCAGATCTATCCCTGCGGAAAGCTAGCATGAATTAGGAATTAGAGATGCCTGGAGACGCTGGAGCAGGCATGAGGTGTGGGAGTGAAAACAAAGAGTACTAGGTGAAAGTGTTTATGGAAGTAATTAGATCACCTTCCTCTCTCCTTGCTGCCAGGTGACCCAGTGCAGATGGCAGCATTATCCTGAGAAAAATGAACTGGCTTGTCTCCAAGCTCATGAACTCAGAGGTATAAGGGAAGGTGGCAGCAAGGCCAGGAGCTTTATAAAAGTAGTGGGTGAGCCTGGAAACTTAGAAACTGAGCAGCAAGCAGCCTTTACCTGCCCCACCGCCCCAGTGTGTGCAGTCTAGCATCTATGCCTAGGCAGGAGGCTCAAAAACAGTTCTCTGGTGCTGCCAAATAGCTCCCCATGTGGAGGAGGGAGAGGGTACTCATACTCATCTGGGTATCACCCAGCCAAACAGCCAGGACCTTACTTCACTCTATAGAAACCGCAACAGTCGGTAAGCCCCATAAGCATGCACGATTTCCACCATACTTCCAATGTGAATGCACAAAGATACTAGGTATTTGAGGAAAGCCTCCATTATTTGAGAAAAGATCAAGACAAAGTTAATGGATCTCTGAGGGAAAAAACACAGTACAGTGAATGGCAGAAAACATTTTAAAAAGCTGTAATTAATATATCTGAGATATAACATGAAAGAGCACAATGGAACAAGAAAAGATGCTACTTAAAAGTAATAATCAGAGTAAAAGAAAGAGCGTATAGCAGACAGAACTCTAAGATGGTGCCCAAGATCCCTGCCCCCTGGGATCCACCCCCAGTCGAATTCCTCCGCCTTCAGTATGGTGAGACTAATGAATATAATAGGGTATCACTGGAGATCCCGGGGTGGCTCAGTGGTTTAGCGCCTGCCTTTGACCCAGGGCACGATCCTGGAGTCCCGGGATCGAGTCCCACGTTGGGCTCCTGGCATGGAGCCTGCTTCTCCCTCTGCCTCTGTCTCTGCCTCTCTCTCTCTCTCTTTCTCTCCCTCTCATGAATAAATAAATAAAATCTTAAAAAAAAAATAGGATATCACTCCCGTAATTAGGTTTCTAATCAGATGATGTTGAGTTCATCAAAAGAGAGCTTATACCAGGTGGGCCTGACCTAAGCAGGTGGACTCTTTCCCAAAGGTAGTGTCAGAGACACAATCTCCTATGGGCCTTAAAGAAGAAAGCAAACAACCATGCTGTGAAATGTCTACGGAGAGGGGTGATCTCGGAAAGCTGAGGTCCACAGCACTACAGGAGAAAGAAACTCAATCCTCCCAACAACCTGAGTGAGCCTGGAATAGGATCTGAGCTCCAGATGAGAACCCTTGATTCCGGCCTGGGAGACCCTGAGCAGAGAGCCCACCTGCTGGGCACCCAGAATTCTGATCTACAGAAAACAGGCAAATGGGTCTTGTTTTAAGCTGCTAGATTTGTGGTTCTTCATTACATAGCAACAGAAACCTTACATGACACTGAGGACACTGAGGAATTTAAAAAATAACCAAGATAAAACATAAAGGTAAAAAAATCTCTGAGGAAAACTAAAATAACTGGAGGCTCAATGTAAGAGGTCCAACCTAACTACTAACGGGCATTCCAGAACCAAAGAACAAAGACAATGGGTAGTAAAAATTAGAAAAGAAACAAGAAACAATATTTTTCCAGCTTGAAAGAGTCCACCATCATTACCGGGAAGAGACCAACTCTAATGCACATCGTTGTGAAATACTAGAACACCATGGACAGAGTGACAAATTCTGAGCAAGAGAAAAAGCAGACCATACACAAAAGAATGGGAATCAAAATGGCATCAAATCTCTCAAAAGCAATTCTAAATACTGAACATCCTAGAGCCCTACCTGCAAAATTCTAAGGGAAATCATTTTCAACCTCGAATTCTGTCAGCCAAATAATCATCCCCTAGGTCCCCTTTCTTAGCAATCTACTTGGAGATGTTCTACAACAAAAGGAAGGCAATGTGCAGGATCCAGAAAAGTGGAGACACACCACAGGAAGGAGATGAAAGTAAGGCTTCCCACAGGAAGGGAGCAAAGGCAGCAGAGACCAAGCCACTCAGATCAGAGAATGAGAATGAGGGCTCTGGAAGTACCAGTACCATTCAGGGGGTTGGGGGGGGGGGGGGTGGTGAGGAAGAAAGCAGTTATCTTATACATTTTGGAAAAAGTGTATCAAGAGAACGGCAAACAGTGTGGAAGTGTCTAGTGAGACACAAAACCCAAAATCAGTTAAATAAAAGCCACTAAGTACAGAAACAAAAGTGACACAAGCAGTGAGCAATATTTAAATAGCCCTAATATTTGTAAGCCATTGTAGAGTAAGATAACCAGAAATTATGATATGATATGTGGGAGACAATCAGAGGAACAAAGCTTGGGTGCTGGGATATCACAGTAGGGGCAATCAATAAGCTTACGCCTTCAGACAGGACACCGAAACATTTATGAAGAAGATGACCTAGGGGACAGCTCCATAAGCATCTTCCTTAGTAACATGAAGGCAAGACGAGAGAGCCAATAACCCAAAGTAGTAAGTGAGAAAGAAGAAATATGGTAGGCATTTGGGGCTTTATACAATTTGGATTTCGGTACAACAGTAATTTTTTAACTGTGCGCTTGTAGTGTTTTGGTTAAAAATTGTATGAAAGATACTGAATGGGAATCAGTGTCAGTTCAAGACACGGAGACAGGACTTTGCATGCCCATACGCTGCTCCCTGAGAATTAGGCAGGCATGTGATGTGACCACAGACTTCTGCCTAACTGATCTTACCTGTTGGTTCAGTTCAATGTTTGGTTGAGTAAACAGCATTTCCACTATGTCTGAAATTCAAACAGGAAAGATATTTCTTAAGAATGAAAAGGAAAAAGCTGACAAGATGAGGCACAATAGCTTCAAACAAGAGGATTCTTTAGAAGAATCAAGAAAATTCTAATAAAAATTTTTAAATATATGTAAATACAAGACTTAAGAATGTAAAAAGTAGAATTATATAGGGAATAGTTGTTTTCAAATAATTTGGCTTTCACATTTTGACATGGCAACCATTGTAGAAATATCTCTATGTTCACTGTTCATGATGATACTGTATATTCATTTAACTAATGTGCGTTTATCAGCTAACATAAGATCGGCTTCTTTGGGAAACAGCCATCAACTTTCCGTTAGCTATGCTATTTAATCTGCTGGGTGCTCTGTTTCTGATCGTTTTGTTTATTTTGTGTGTGTGTGTGTGTGTTGTTGTTGTTGTTGTTGTTGCGAGAGGGAGAAAGAGAGCAGGTGTGGCAGATTTTTTTGGTCAGGCTGAAACAGACCCAGAAATTCCACTCTCATATTGATTATAACTGAGAAGGTCACCAACTCCATCACTAACTTAATTAAGCAAATACTGTCTTTCCCTGGAATCCACCAGCATGCATTCAACTTAGAATATAAATTGTGCAAGCGTATCTTGGGAAAAACTAAGTAGAAGGGTCACTTTTGCCCCTTTCTTTCTTTTTGTAAGATTAGATTGTGGGATTTGTTTTTACATGACTATTGTTTTTCTCTAACCCTTCCAAGCCTGAGAGAGGAAGGGAAGTTTCCAGTCTTTCAAGTGAGAGAGGTCCATGCAGTAAGCATTCTACCTACTGTTTCACAGACCTTCCAGGAACCAGGCTTTTGGACAATGTTCTAAAGGATTTAAGCAGAATAATTTTTTTTCATTTCCGTAACTCCAGCTCCTCTGCGTGAAGCACATTTTCAGTAGCGTGGACACTGATGAGATAGCAAACAGAAGGCAGTACCTTTATGCCCCCCATGGCAGGCCCAGTACAGGGCAGTACTTCCAGCTTTGTCTAAGCCATTAACGCCGACTCGGTTGTCCAGACATTCTCTCAACCAGCTCAGGTTGCCTGAAAACATCATGCATTTATAAGAACACAAGAAAAAGGGCTTGGGTTTTTTTTGTTGTTGTTGTTTTGGTTTTGCTTTTAAATCAATTTCACCCTCCATAAATTTCCATCTAGAATGGATTAGTCAGCAAGTCTGAAATTAAGACCTACCCAATAATGCATTCATTATGGTACATTTTCACTTCCAGTTTATTAATGAAAAGCATTAACAACAACTTGAAGTGGGGGTGGAGGAGGCCGGTGGAGGGGAAGAATTATTTGTCACAGTTCTGGCAAGTCCAGAATCAAGGCGCCAGCAAGATTCAATGTCTGGTAAGAGCCTGCTTCCCAGTTCACAGACACTGTTTCCACCCCCTGGACAGAAAGAGCAGGAGAGCTCTCCCGGGTCTTTACTGGTTCTATTCATGAGGGCAGAGCCCTCATAAGCTAATCACCTCCAAACACCACTGATCTGGGGTTAGCTTTCAACATCTGAACCTTGAGCAGACGGAAACATTCAGTCTATGGTATCCACGGCCTGGCCCACATACAGCTGATCACTGTGTATGTCACTGACGAGATACAAGTAAGCTCTGTGGCTTGTACAACATCAGTCTCTAACGGTCAGTTAAAGGGAAGAGTTGCCTAAATGAGCCTACTTATGGTTGTCTTACTCTGTAAAATGCACATACATGGAACTTTTTCCTTTGTGAAATCCTGGAAATTAGGGAAAAAAGAGTCAAACCTAAGAACAGGTAGATACTACTCATTTTCATATTAAAATGTATTCTCAGATCTTATAAGAAAATAAGGAAATAAACACTAAATAACCTCCTCATATGTTAAAATATAACTACCAATTTAAAACCCTCTGGCTAATGTCTAAATATCTAGTTCACAAATCACTTTGCTTTTTAGTTTCAAGTCTTTATTTAAATTCCAGTTATTTAACATACAGAAAAATATTAGTTTTTTAAATGTCAGCTTAGTAGTTCTACTTATGCACAATTCTCAACCAGTAGTTTCCTTTTGCACATTCATGTTTCAAAAAGATCTGGAATAGAATGAAAGAAACCTCCTTGAGGCCTTATAAAAACTCCCTGTGTCCATAGTAGGGTTTCTCAACAGCAGCCCTACTGGCAGCAGCAGGGCTGGAGAATTCTTTGTTGCGGGGCAGACCTGGGTACCATTGTATGTCCCCAGCATTTACAACCCAAAAGGTGCCAGTAGCATCCCCAAGTCATGACAGTCAAAGTGTCTCCAGGCATTGCCAAATATCCGAGGGTTTGAAGGAGGAATTACCCCCAGTGGAAAACCACTAATGTACAGGATAAAGTCCCATGTACAAGGCCGGTCCCTGTTGCTCTCTCCCTCCACAGTTTCACCCGCACCCCACTCACTTGCATTACTACAACAGTCTCCTAAATGCTACAACCACAAGAAGCCTCCACCCTCCTGCCTTCCAGTTCCTCATTGCGGCCTCTACAGCCTGCTTAACTTAAACATACTTCAGTTGCTGTTCTTCTGACACCATCCTGTAATGATCTGTTACACACATCTCTCCCCCACCAGACTTGGAGCTCAGGGAGTCACAGACAGCACCTTTCCACCTGCCACTGAGCACGGGTTAAGTAGAGAACTCAAAAGTGTTGGTGGCTGACATTTCAAAAATGAAAATCAGGGCAGCCCGGGTGGCTCAGCAGTTTAGTGCCGCCTTCAATCCAGGGTGTGATCCTGGAGACCATGGGTGAGTCCCACGTCGGGCTCCCTGCATGAAGCCTGTTTCTCACTTTGCCTGTATCTCTGCCTCTTTCTCTCTCTCTCTCTCTCTCTGTTTCCCATGAATAAATAAAATCTTTAGGAATCCCTGGGTGGCGCAGCGGTTTGGCGCCTGCCTTTGGCCCAGGGTGCGATCCTGGAGACCCGGGATCGAATCCCACGTCGGGCGCCCGGTGCATGGAGCCTGCTTCTCCCTCTGCCTATGTCTCTGCCTCTCTCTCTCTCTCTCATTCTGTGTGACTATCATAAATAATAAATAAATAAATAAATAAATAAATAAATAAATAAATAAATAAATAAATAAAGTAAAATCTTTTTTAAAAAAAATGAAAATCATGGGGGTACGGCCTCGCTGGCTCATTGGACTGACTCTTGATCTCAGGGTTGTGCTTTCAAGACCCACACTGTGTTGAGATTACTGAAGGAAATTTTTTTTAATTTTATTTTTATTTTTTAAAAATATTTTATTTATTCATTCATGAGACACACACAGAGAGGCAGAGACACAGGCAGAGGGGGAGGCAGGCTCCCTGCCGGGAGCCTGATGCACACTCAATCCCAGAACCCCGGATCACGACCCTGAGCTCAAGCAGATGCTCAACCGCTGAGCCACCCGGGTGCTCCCCACCCCCCAATTTTTTAAATAACATTTTATCTCTCTAGGGTGATAGAAGGCAGAACAGAGATTGCCTCTCAGACTCCTAACTCTGGGAAACGAACAAGGGGTGGTAGAAGGGGAGGTGGGTGGGGGGTTGGGGTGAGTGGGTGACAGGCACTGAGGGGGGCACTTGACGGGATGAGCATTGGGTATTATGCTGTATGTTGGCAAATCAAACTCCAATAAAAAAAAAAAAGAGAGAGAGAGACTGCCTCTCAGGCGGGGGTGTTTACCAGGAAATGGGAACTTCCTGGGACGACAGAAATGTGCTAGATCTTGATTGCGGTGTCCGCTACGTGGGTATATATATACACGGATCAAAAGTCATCAAACTGTGTAATCAGAATCTGTGTGCTCAACTCCACTGTGTCCCTCAATGAAACACAACCACACCTACCTCTTTTTGCAGCTTCATGCAATGGATTGTCGATGGATTCTGCCTGCTCGGCCACTAGATTGAAAACAAAAAGAGCGAACCCAATGTTGAGAAGGACCCGAAGGACCCGCTGCAGCCACTCCGCGGTCCCCGGCTCCCAGGGTGCCAGGGCCTCCCGTCACAGAGCATCCCTCTTAAGTGGATCCGAGAAAATAGAAGAAAATCAAACTAACGTTTTCTGCTTTAAAAGGAGCTGAATTATTTGCGAAAGAAAACCAAGCTAAGCAATAAGGCAACACCACAGCAATGAACTGGAAGTATAAACAAAAACCAAACGCAGTAATTAACTGGAAGTATAAGCAAAAACAAACATCCATGGCCTACATACCGGTACAGCCAAGTGTGTCATAAACTTAGTCACAAAAATGCAAAAGAAAACATTTGATGCTCATTTTTACATTCTGTAAAAACACCCTAGTTGGAGGATGGCTGAAAAGAATTCTGTTTCCCTCGTGTGTGTGCATGTGGGGGGCACGCAGGAGGGGGAGACAGTTTGCTTCCTGTGTTTACGAAGAGTAATCAGCAAACCTACCTGCCCCTAAGGAAGGAGTGTACTTTGCTGTCCCAGAATCGACAGGAATGATCACATGAAGACCGTGGTTCAAAACAGACTTCAGCCCTACCCCCTCCCACTTTCATAAAGAGCTGGAACTGGACACTCTTGGCTGCGGGAGACCCAAAGCAACAGAGGAATATTTTACACGGTCAGTGTCTATGACTGGCTGGAAATGCACTGCATGGTAGAGGTATGCTGCGGATTTCAAAGGTTAGAGGAATGTAGAAATGTTTCAGGCCTTCTTTAACCCAGAATGGTATCACCTTTAGACCAGGGCAAGTGGGGCCCCTGTGTTGGGTCCCAGACCTCAGCTTTCACTTCTCTCCCTTCCCCTCCCCCTCACTGCTCCCCTAGGAACTTTGCAGTACCTTCCTGGAAATGTTCTAAGTTCTGTGCCAGGGTGTGGAACTGGCAGCCCAATGCCAGCCCTCTTGGTCTAGGGATTCATCTAATGCTGAAGTCAAAAGGGATCTTGGAAATGACTGAAAGCAAACCTCTCATTACACAGATGGGGAAACAGTCCCAGGGACAGTGGTTAAGTGCCTTCACTAAAGTCCCTTGTTATTAAGAAGTGGAAGAGAAAGGATTAAAACCCTGTTTACCAGTTCTGTGCTCTTTGGACTTTCCTATTTTTTTTTTCCTCTTTTCTACAGAAGTACTCAGTCTGTTTCTCCCTCTTGCAACTAGAAGTGGCTTCATGTCAGGGGCTGTATCTCACTACTCACGCTCCTCAAACTGCCCTGATACTCATTTAATGAACATAACTGCTCCAGACATAAATTAACAAGGCAAGGGCACTTCATCACAAAAGAAAGGACTAGGCTAAGAAACAATCTGAGAGTTGGTTTAACAGCAAAAGAAAAGGGAAAAAAAATTGTAAGAGTTGGATAGAGTAAAGCCATAAGCATTTCCCTGGAAACCTTGGGTTCTATCAAGAGTGCTACAATGCATTTTCTTAAGCCAAAGAATCAAGTTCAAGTGCCTCCAGTGTCCATTCCTGTTTTATTAACGAGAGATTCACAGAGTACAAAATGTCCTACACTGGCAATGACTTCATTGATTTCTCAGCCACAGCAACAAGCAGAAAGACTTCAGGAACCAGATAATTGAAAGTACACAGAGGAGAGGCAAAATAAAAGCCACCAGAGCCATGCTTACCATAGTTGCTTGGGATTAGTCCAGTCCTGCCTTTGGAGGTGCCTTTCCACCAATTGGTATCACTCTAGTGAAAAAAGAGTTAAATTAAGTGGCACCATATCCAGTTTACATTCAATCACTTTTAAAACCATCTGGCTCGGGATCCCTGGGTGGCGCAGCCTTTTGGCGCCTGCCTTTGGCCCAGGGAGCGATCCTGGAGACCCGGGATCGAATCCCACATCGGGCTCCCGGTGTATGGAGCCTGCTTCTCCCTCTGCCTGTGTCTCTGCCTCTCTCTCTCTCTGTGACTATCATAAATAAATAAAAATTTAAAAAATAGATAAATAAAAAAAATAAAACCATCTGGCTCATAGAATACACCTGTTCTATGGAATGTCCATCGGCCCTGGTCACAACCATCAAGCCTCCTCACCCCCTAGTTACAAATGTCCATTCCCCTTATCATTAAAGTACAAATATACACATATCGGCCTGCAACAAATACAATATACTTCATCACACAAATCAGAGAGACATACAAAATGGAAAAAAAACAATGACATTTAAGCGGTCTGTAGAATTTTTTGTTCAGTCTAATTTCTCTTAGCTTCAAGATTTTTTTTTCTAAAGATCTCTTTATTTTAGCTTCATTTTGGGGGAAACATTATGTTAGAAAAATTCAAACCTATAAAAAGTAAGAACAACAGTGTAATGAACATACATAAACTCATCTCCCACCTGCATAAATACCCATGGCCAATTGTTTTCATACATCTAACCTATGACTTGCCTCCCCTTCAGAGTATTTTGAAATAAACTGTAGATATTATATTACTTCACCTGTACATATCTCAGTATGTATTTCTGAAAGATAAGGATTTTTCCCAAAGACATAAAACCATTATCAGAGCTTAAAATTCATTTCATTAATTTCTTAATATCATCAAATATCTACATTAATATTCAAGTTTTCCAGTTGTCCTACAATTTAAAATCCAAATAACCCTTCCAATATGATCGACTGATTTTCCTCTTTGGTCTCTTAGTCTATAGGTTTCTTTTTTTTTTTTTTTTCCACTCTTTTATAAATACACTTGTGAAAGAAACCAGTTTTTTGTTCTGCTGAGTTTCAAACAGTCTGGATTTGGCCTGTTGCATCTCTGTGTTACCAAAAATGTCTTCCTCTGTTCCCCAAATTGCCTATCAATTAGTCGCTTAGTTCTAGAGGCTTAATTAGAATCAGAATCAGTTTTTTGGACAAGACTATCTTATAGGTAGTATTGCTTTCTTCCATCAGGGAGACACATTAAAGTCTCATGGTCTCTCTTTTTGTAATGATAGTTAGCCACTGATGAGCATAAACTGGATCCATTGTTTCCTGACGGTTGTAAAATGATGACATTCTATCATTCCTTTATCATTTAATCAAATGGAATATCTCTTTAAAGAAAAAGTTTCCCTCATCAACTCTCAGGTTATTCAGAGGTGAAGTTCATAGAGAAATGGGAGAATCAACACTAATCATTTTCCTCAACTGAAGTTGTCAGAATAAAAAGTTGGTTCTGTAACATCCTCTCAGGGTGAAGAATGATGTTTGGGTTTTTGAAGTATCATTGGCAGCTCATGAATTTAAATATGGTAAACGTATTTCAATCCTTGAGGACTGTTCCCCTACGTGTCTGCTCAAATTGTCCTATCTTTGACTAGTGGCAGCCTCATCAACTTCCTTCCGTCTTCTACTGTGATCCTTGTCTTTGGAGGCTTCCTTGCTTCTAATAACAATAACACAGTGTTCTGGATTATCTTGCACCTCTGCTGCCCCCAAACTGGTAACAGGTATTTCTCAAAAGAGCCTTGTTCCTTTCAATGCAAAATAACATATTCTTACTGGGTTGGTCATTTTTTTTTTCTAGGCCTTTTCAAAGGACAGAGCAGGATGTGTTTTTATTTGATTTTAGATAAAATACAACACGCTAGCAATACAGATGCAGAGCTGCAGGGTTTTTACTTAACCGCACTGATCTTACATCTGTGTAAGATCTTATATTTTTTCTTGCAGGCTGAAAATCCCAATTTTCAGTATCACTGACCGAATGACTCATTTGCTCTAGACCACAATACACATGTAACAATCTCAGAACAGCAATGCCAATGCTTCTACTACAAGATCATGATTAAAAACAGTTATTTTGTTGCCAGTCCTTTTTATCCTTCCTGTATGTTCTACTGGAGATGTTCAGGCGAACTGCTGAGTTTTAAGGTCACTTGGAATGGTTCCTTTCTGTGCGGTTATGCCAATTACCTGAGGTATAATTAACTTCATTTGATTCATTCTGCTTTTAAATTTCAGGGATTTTTTTTTTGCCATTTAATTTAATTTTAGAGCTATGCAAAAGTTTACATGACTCCAAAGTCGAGCTCCAAAGCAATGGGTAATTTTTAAAATTCTATATTCCATGTTCCCTCTAGCCTATGTCCCTTCCCTCATATACAAGAAACTATTTTTTAAGTGTGATTTTATGATTCCTCCTTTGACTTTTTTGTTTTAGACTAAAGAAAACAGTTATACATATCACCTCTCTTAAGTAAGGCATACTGTTCACATTTTTTTCAGCTCACCTTTTTTCACTTAAATTACTTCATAATAGCCTTTAGAGATATTCCTCATTCCTTTTTAGATAGCTGTATCATACTCTACTTGTGAATATACTGAAGTTTATTCAACTATTTTCCTATAGGTCAACATAAGGGCTACGTCAAGTTTTATTACAAATTGTGCTAAGATGAACAAACCTGGGCATATGTATTTCTATACAGATAAACATTTAAATAGTGTACAATATTGCAGCTACACCAGTCTTATGCACCGTTAGGTCATATGTAGTATTTGCTGGGCTTACCATGTCAGTAATGTAGATGATATCACCTTCCTCAAAGTACAATTCATCTGGCTGAAAGAAAAAAATATATACAGTTTGACTTCATGTGATTTTTTCATGAATTAGAATATTAGGATTATGCTAATCATTATATGGGTTTCAAATCCTGAAGTATTTTATAGACAATGTGGTTTTTAGATACTTAAATCTATACATGGAGCCCATAATGAAACATTACTGACAAACTAATGTTTCAAAGCTGATCTTTATTATAACTATTTCCTCCTGAATATAAATGAAGAAATATATATACCATGCTTTAGGCAACCACATACATAAATACTTAGGTGTATTATGCATTCAAACATAAAAATTACCAAATGATAGTTAATGACAGAAAAAAATGGCTGAGTTCTTTTAAAAGGTACTTTCTGAAGCATTTGTTGCATTTATGATTGATTTATTGAGTCTAGACTTAGTACACACAGCACAAGCTATGCAAAATTAGTTAAACCTATGTAGACTCAATGACATAGGTTTTAATATTATTTGAAATAGGCATTTAGGGCAAAAAAAAAAGTCCTCTATGATCTTCTCTAATCTTTCTCTATCATATTTTTTTTAAGATTTTATTTATTTGAGAAAGAGAAAGAGATAGCATGAGTAAGGGAAAGGGGCAGAGGAAGAGGTTAGAAGCAGACTCTTCATTGAACAGGGAGCCCTGGGATCATGACCTGAGCCAAAGGCAACCACTTAACTGACTGAGCCACTCAGGAAGCCCTCTCTATCTCTATCATATTTTGCTGATCTGTGATCAATATGCTACCAAAATATGATGAGTACAGAAAATGATTGTGGATACAAACTATTTCCTTTAGTGATCCTGTTGCAAACTGGATCTCTCCCAGAGAGGCCAGAAAGGAGACACAAGGTCCACCAAGCACCCCAGCTATCTTAAATACAGTGGTCATTACTGTAACAGGAAGGTTGGCCTTTGCTGGCAATTTTAACACCATTTGAGATGGTAATAAGGGTTAGGAGGAGAGAATGAAGTAGAATGTAAGGAAGTGAGGAAAACAGAACATATGTGAAAGCGTGGCATTTTTCTGGAGGGACTCTGAGTTTCTTAGAGTTTGAAAGAGTATAATATCTTGATGAGATCTCTCTAGTCTTAGAGCCATCCAAAGCCCATTCTTACCTGTACCTTCCCAAGAACTATCCTTGCCCACTAATGTCTAACAAGGGCACTTTCATGAAAGTTAAGGATCATCTCTACCTATGGTGTTGACCTCCTTCTAAAATCACAAGTCAAGTTTGCCTAAATTTCTACATATTAAGTTCATTCACCCTTGAACCAAAAAGGCATGTTTGGGAAAAAAAAAAAAAAAAAGTACTGAACAAACAGTTTCAAAAAAGTACAAATACAAAAATCCCTGTGATGAGACCTTCTCATTAAAAAAAAAAAAAAAGGTATAAACCCCCAATAATGGAAAGTAAGTACCTAATGAGTATAGGATTTCTTTTTAGGAAGACGAAAATGTTTTGGAACCGGAAAGTGGGGGTTGTCACATTTCACAATTCACAACATTGTGAATATACTAAATGTCACTGAACTGTTGTTCCCTTTAAAATGGTTAATTTTATGTTATGTGACCTTTTACCTCAATTATTTAAAAGGCAACAAAAATTAAATAAAATAAAAATAAAATCAATTTAAAGGCAATAAAAAGCCAAGAACAGTTAAGACTCTTAATTTTCTTTTAAGTGATTCTCGTGCTTTGCGGTTTGGTAAAACGCATCATTTGGAACATGTTACTAAATACAGTCATTTCAACACTTCTCAGTGCTGTTTTGGTTTTTAAAATAATGTCTGCCGTTCAAACACTGGTGTCTGCCACAAGCCACCTATTAGGTGAGACTTGTTTTCAGCTGAGAGAAGAACAGGAGGCGGTCGATTTCAGTCAGGAAAAAGAAAGACCTCACTATTTTTTCCCCTGAGAAAGGCAAGTGGACAGTTTTTTCTCTTTTTAATCAATAGCTCCCAGACAGACAAGGCAATTCCCCATAAAATATCTTCTTCCAAAGGAACTAGGGGCAGTTTTTCCTAACCGAGCCCAGGAGGTGGTCTACCAAATTCCTCACACTGTTGGTGGCAGTATAGACAAGGTCATTTTCATGATTTTAAAACTTAAATAGATTTTACCCACAATATTCACACTTTCCATTAAGAAACCATGTACAGGCACTTAATGTAAATGATTTGATGAGGGTCTACTTTTACATTCCTGGCATCGCATTCATGGAACAGAAGTGGGAAAACAGTGACACAATCAAGTAAGCACTTTATTTCTCATTTGTTCTTTGGTTTTCAACCGCATTCCTCTTTTCCTCTCTCCTTGAAGAACCACAAGGTATCAGCACAAGCAAATTGTTGGCCACTGGAATGCTGATGCGATGAGTACAAACTTGGTAATATATATTCTCATTCCTGTTTCATATATTTTTGGTAACACACAATTCCCAAGGCATTCTCGTTTTGTTGGTTTATGAAGATACATATTTTACAAAAAACTTCGGGGAAACTACAACATACTGGTGAAACTTTACAGATTTATCAACCTGGAAACCCAAGAATTAATAAATAAAAAGATTTTTAAAAATCAAATTTGCCAGGGATGTTTTTATTTACTACTTTACAGTACTATTTAGTGCCAGGCGCTAGGTTATGGACACTCACAAATATTAACAAATTTAATTCTCACCCGCAACACCATGAAGTGGGTGGTACTCTTTTCATCACATTGGAGGCAAGAAGCTTGTCCAAGGCCACAGAACAGGTATGTGGTCGACACCGGACTTGAACCACGACAGTTAAGACTCTGGAATCTTTTTTTCTTTTCTTTTCTTTTCTTTTCTTTTCTTTTCTTTTCTTTTCTTTTCTTTTCTTTTCTTTTTCTTTTCTTTCTTTCTTTTTTTTTTTTTTTTTTAAAGACTCTGGAGTCTTTACCAGCACCTATACTTTCTCCCTTATAAAGGGTCATGCATAGCCAGTACTAGTCATCATGGTATCATGACCAGGTTAAAAGATGGTGGCTATGGAAAGTATCTGTGGTTCACCCTTACTGCCATTCCCACTTGATGCAATATGACAAAACCAAGAAGCACCTTATCCTTTCAAAGCATGCTTCACCTCATTCAATCCTTAACCCATTAGGGCAGGGCTGAAACATGGGTTTCATCTCCATTTCATAACTAGCCTTAGAGTGCTTTGAAGAACGTGCCACAAATCACGGTTAGTGAGTGGCAGGGTTGGGCTCTCACTTCAGCTTTTGGAATCTGATTCTAGGGTTCCTGCCTGTACACAGAGTGCTACAAACCTAGTAAGCATGGAAACATGACACAACAGAGCAGGGTCCTGCTGCTGTTCCAACAGAAACCAATACACCGCCAGCACACAGAAAATGCTGTTCCCTTTCTATCAGGGCATCATGACACTGGTCTATCCAGTCCAGCCAGATCTCTGTGGGAGGCTTATCAGACCAGGGGTTGGGCAAGAATTAAGAACCAAACAGGCACAGGTGGTGCCAGGACTATCCTGTCTTCAAGCAAGACAGAAGAAAAATGGGATGGCAGGAAGAACCCGGAGTGAGAAACTGCTCATTCCGTGGATCACTGAGATTGATGCTGGGCATTGCTGTGCCTACTGCCGGAGGACAGAAGAGTAGAAGCTGGACCCAGCTCAGCCCTTCCATCTTGTCTGGCCCCAATCATCTTGAGGAGGCCAGGTCAGTTTAGGATATACCAGGGTACATCCATCCCTCCAGGCATGGCTACGGGAAGAGATGGAGGAGAGAGACAAACTAAGCTTCCTGCATCCTCCAACAGAAATTCATATTCAGAAAAAGAATGTAAAACTAAACTAGCTCTGGTATGAGATTCAAAATATTGAATAACTGGTCCAGCAGAGGCACTAAAGCAGTCAGAAAGGCCCATGGGAACCAGAGGCTACTTGCCCAGCCAGCCACCTCTCCTTTAATATCTGGATTGAGGGGAGGTGGGCAGGTGCAGGTGCACCCCACGGGTGCAGAGTGTGGGGGCAGTGGGCGTGGGGGTACTCATTACTAACCACCATACATCCTGGATGAATTAGCAGCATTGCTCCCACAGCCAAGGATCCTTGGGAGCAAGGATATTAAAACAGCATTTTAAATACAGACTCTTCAAAAAACCTAATGAACTAAATATCTATTTTCTTCTGTGCATTCAATTACAATGAGGATTTTTAGAAAGTAGTAGAGAGAGTCCATCCTGGGGCAAAACTAAAGGTAAATTAAAATAATCAGTATGTCAACCCTTCAAAACTATTTGCTAAATGTCTCTGAATACAGCAACCACTAGCCCTCCTAATAGTAATAGCAGCTTCACACAATCTCACCTAATTTGCACTAAAACCCTGAGATTATTATTCTTACTTTTACAAAGGAACATGCTGAGGCAAAGAGATTAGGGCATTCCCAAATTTCCCAAGTCACATAGATGCCATAGAGGCAGAGTGGGTCCTAAAACCATGGCCAGCTCCCAACAGCCCTGTGTTTCTGCCGGCCTCCAAAGTACTGATACAGGGAGCAGGACTGAAATGCCAAATGTGGATGTTTAGAGGAGGAAACTTAGCTCTTTGCTGGGTTAATCAGAGAGTCTCTATGGAAAAGGAAGCATTTTTTATTTTAAAGATTTTATTTGTTTTGTTTTTTTTTTTTTTTTAGAGAGAGAGAGAGAGAGAGCATGAGAAGGCACGAGCAGCCGGATGGGGAAAAGCGGACTCCTCACTGACCAAGGAGCCCAATGTGGGGCTCCATCCCAAGACCCGGGATCATGACGTGAGCCGAAGGCAGACGCTTAACCAACTGAGCCACCCAGGTGCCCCAGGAAAAGGAAGTATGTTATTAGAGCTCAGAGAGGATTTAGAGACAGGTTGTGTATCAGATCCAGGTTGGAATGGTTTTAAGAGGGGGAAGGAGCAGAGGACAGCGAGTTAGGAACGGGCTGCACCATAGGGGCCTCTATCTTAAGTCAAAGAACTGAAACAGATCATGGGATCAAAGCTACATCTCAGGAAAATTAATCAGACAGAGGAATGCAGGTGGAATGGGCAACCTGGAGTCCCTGTGCTAGAAGCAAGAAAACGCACAAGAGAACTAAAGGAGGAGGAGGTTAGTGAGAAAGGACAAAGGTGATGATGACAAACAGGATACTCGGGGGGGGGGGGGGGGGGGGGGGGAGTCAGGAGTCATGTCTGGTCTCAAACTGAGTACATGCAGGTTCCTTCCTAGAGTGCGGGAGGCCGCAGAGAATGGTCGATTACTCACTGAGCAGCCCAGGAGGGCAGCTGATGAGCACCCCCCAACCGTCACTTCTATCAACCTCAGGCATCTTGCAACCTAGGAAACCATTGATTAGGATAATCAGACACAGGAAATGACAGCCTTCCTGTGAGCAGAGGACAAACACAAAGACAGCAACACGTACTTTTTGTGTGTCCCACCCCCAATTCATATGTTGAAGTCCTAACCCTCAGGACTTCAGAATGTGAGTTTATTTGGAGACAGATTCTTTAAAGAAGTAATTAAATTAAAATTAAAATCATTTGAGTGAGCCCTAATCCATAAATGACTGGTATCCGTTTAAGAAGAGCAGACTAGGAAACTGACAGGACAGGGCGTTAAGTGTCTGCCTTCAGCTCAAGTCATGATCCCAGGGTCCTGGGATGGAATCCCACATTGGACTCCCCACCCAGTGGAAGTCTGCTGCTCCCTCTGTCCCTCCCCCATTTGTGATCTCTCTGTCTCTCATGCTCTCTCTCTCTCAACTGAAAGAAAGAAAGAAAGAAAGAAAGAAAGAAAGAAAGAAAGAAAGAAAGAAAGAAAGAAAGAAGACAAAAGAGAAAAGAAAAGAAAAGAAAAGAAAGAAGAAAAGAAAAGAAAAGAAAGAAAAGAAAAGAAAAGAAAAGAAAAGAAAAGAAAAGAAAAGAAAAGAAAAGAAAAGAAAGAAAAGAAAAGAGAAAAGAAAAAAAAAGAAACGAAACCAAGCATAGAGGAAAGACTATGGGGACACAAGGATACACAACCACGTACAAGTTGAGGAGAGGCTTCAGAAGAAACCAACCCTGTCTACACTTCACGTGATGTCTTGCCTCCAAAATTCTAAGAAAAATTTTTGTTGGTTAAGCTACATAGTCTGCAGTACTTTGTTAGGCAGCCCTAGCAAGCTAACACGCTGCCCGTTCATTCCCTGCTCTACCAATACAGCAGAGATAGCATGGAATGTCCTAGTAAGAATAAAAACCTGGGGCACCTGGGTGGCTCAGCTGGTTAGGTGTCTGCCTTCAGCTCAGGTCATGATCCTGGAGTTCTGGGTTCGAGCCCCAGGTCAGGCTCCCTGCTCTGCAGGTAGTCTGTTTCTCCCTCTCCTCCCTAATTCGTGCTCTCCCTCTCAAATAAATGAAAGCTTTTAAGAAAAGAAGAAAAAACTGAGATTTATATCTACCCACTCAACCCCTTTCTTATCCCAGGAACACTTTGTTGATAAAGTCCTGAGGAGAACTCTTCAGAACATGCGCACACCCCGAACCAGCTGTACTCCCTGCTGCGGTTTCCTGGCACTCACTGCATGCAAGGCTTGGATTATCAGTCTCATTCCCTGCTCAGAGCAAAATTCTGTAGGATGGCTAATGTCATTCCCATTTTCAAAATGAGGACACAGAGGGCCACAGGGGAAGTAAATTCACGGAGAGTGTATGACAGATTTGGAATCTGAGGGCCCACCTCAGCCTGATGGGAGTGAGTCAAAGCTCGGTGTCACTGGTTCTGTGCTACCACTCATTCTGTGCTACCTTCTGAGGTGCTCGGCTCTGGGGACTACAGGGTCCAGGGCAAACCCAGGCAAACCCAGCAGCAAGCTGGCTTCCCCCCAAGCACGAAGGCTCCCATCTCCAGGGAGGAAGACGGGAAAGTCAAGGGAGCCCGTTTCCTTGCTGGGTCTCTCTCCTCTGCCTCCTAACTGGATGGTCTGCTCCCACACTCACTCTGCTGGATAGTTTCCCACACCTTCTAAAACTTGTCTTATCAACCCTACACTCAAAACCTTCCATCTTACCCCAGGAGGCCCAACATGATCTGCTCTCTCTCTCTCTGCCCAGGCTCCCTGAACCCATCTCCTACCTCCCCATTTCCTTTGTTCTAGTTGCATCTCCCTGCTGTTTCTAGAACCCACCAAAGACTCTCCTTGCTGTTCCCTTGTTCTCTTACTTCCCTCAGGTTTCTACTGGAACATCACCTTTATAGAAAGGCCATCCTCAAACACTCTGCTGAAAATAACTCTTTTCTCCATTAACCTTTTAGCCCCATCCCCTCCTTATTTTTCTTCATAGCACTGATCAGGCCCTTATAGTCATGTTCATTTGTCTGCTTACTGTCTGTCTCCCTTCAGTGGGATGGGAGCTCCAGAGGGCCACCCTTTCTGTTGATGTAGCACGGTCCCTAAGGCCTGGGCCAGGGTCTGGCACATGGTAAGTGCTCACTAAACCAAGGATGGATGGACCCCAGAAACTATAATAATGGAAAGCATACACAGCAGACACATAAAAAATGGCTCTATATAGTTGGTAAAAGGTGCTGTTAAGAGGCAGCCTGAGGTAGAGGGTCAACAGGAAGAACCAGGAAGGTCAGCGTGAGATTTACAGGAAGTATGACTAAGATCAGGTCATGGGCTTTATGGGGGTTACGTGGTGATTTTTAAAGTGGGTGGTGTGATGAAAGGTGGGGAAGCGGAACAGGGTGGATGACACGACCCCAAGGTGGAGACACATTCACATCAATGAGGGACTAAGCTTTCACACCTCTGGACTGCACAGAAGTGACTGATCATCCATTCTCATGAATCATGTACAACTATCAAAGAAAAGACAGGTCATTTAGGCTTGAGGAAGTATCTAAATGAAATCACCTTAGGTTTTTATGTCAATTTTAAAGTTAAAAAGGGAATACGGGGGTAGCCCGGGTGGCTCCGTGGTTTAGCGCCGCCTTCAGCCCAGGGTATGGTCCTGGAGACCCAGGATCGAGTCCCATGTCAGGCTCCCTGCATGGAATGGAGCCTGCTTCTCCCTCTGCCTGTGTTTGTGCTTCTCTTTCTCTGTGTGTCTCTCATGAATAAATAAATAAAATCTTTAAAAAAAAAAACCAATACTGGGACACCTGGGTGGCTCAGAGGTTGAGCACCTGCCTTCAGCCCAGGGCATGATCCTGGAGTCCTGGGATCAAGTCCCACGCAATGGGGCTCCCTGCATGGAGCCTGCTACTCCCTCTGCCTATTTCTCTGTTTCTCTCTCTCTCTCTCTCTGTGTCTTTCATTAATAAATAAATAAATAATTTTAAAAATTAAAAAAAAACTCTGAATACTTACAGTTCTGGGTTCAAACGTATAAAGAGCTCTGAATACTTTAACTTGCCCTAAAAGAGAGGGAATAAACAACATAGGATCAATTCTTTCATTTCAAGCTTACTCTAAATCATATTGTCCATTATATTCCTCAGAATTCCCTAAGTAAAAACCCATATAAGAAATATATTTTGGAATTAAGTGGAATTAACCTAAGGTGATTTCTTCCTGCAGAGAAAGTATTTTGTTAATATTTATTAAATTAAGGCATGAATCAACACATATCCCTGGGGATGATTTTTGCTCCCCCTTCTCAAACAAAAGGAGCTACATAATTATTTGGACTTCATTTCTATCCTATACAGAGCCCTTCCAACCCTAATATCTAAGTTTAAAAATTGAAAGATAAACATTTTACATAAAGAGATATTTAATGTGACAATCACTGTGGTTTAATATCCTTAAATTAATAATTTAGAGTTTTATATTTTTCAAAAGAAAATACCATGGGGAAAAAAAAAAAACAGAAGAAATATGTGATTCCATGAAGTCCCAAAACAGAGTGTAATAACTCAGCAAAGAGGAGATCATAAAAGCTGCCCTCAGTTTTCCCAATCTTTTATTTGCCCCCTTCTTGCATTCCCATAACACCTTGTATCAGAATAAGTGATTTGCTGGCTTGTCTCATTTGATAGCAGGAACTCTGACATGTTTAATTTCCCAGCATCTACCAGGCATACAATAAGAACTTCATAAATGCTTACTAAATGAATATGTAAGTAAAGAACAAATTCAAACTGTAGGAAAAAGCCTACAGATAGTAGAAAAAAAGAGAGAGAGAGAGAGAGGTCTTTTTAGGAAATAAATAGATTTAGCAGGAATATCAAGACAGAAGGACTACCTGTTTATTTTATTTTTAAGATTTTATTTATTTATTCTTGAGAGACAGAGAGAGAAAGAGAGACAGAGAGAGACACAGGCAGAGGGAGGAGCAGGCTCCACTCAGGGAGCCCAACGTGGGGCTCAATCCCGGGTCTCCAGGATCACACCCTGGGCTGAAGGCACGTGCTAAACCGCTGAGCCACCTGGGCTGCCCAGGACTACCTGTTTAAAATGAGGTAACAACTACAAGAATCTTTGAGATGGCCACCTAGTATAAGAGCATCATTCAGAACCGTGGTATCTGAGGTGCGACATGGCAAGACTATTCTGGAAATGATTTACATTTTTATTTTATTCTTTTTATTTTCTATTTTAATTTGTTCCATATATCATGTTTTATAATATAACAACATAATAGGATACATATGCAACTCGTAGTACACATACATATATTGGGAGTGAATATTCAAAACCTTTTGCAGGTAGAATGCTAAACATTATGAGGGCAGGTAATGATGTTCTGTGAGTGAGATACCCAAGTAGCTAGTACAATGCTTGGCACATAGGAGGCACTCAATAATTATTTGTTGAATGGATGAATAAAAGAATGGAAACATGTACTCAAAAAAAAAAAAAAAAATCTGAGGGACGTCCTGGGTGGCTCAATGGTTAAGCATCTGCCTTTGGCTCAGGGCCTGATCCCAGTGTCCTGGGATCGAGTCCCACTATCAGGCTCCCCACAGAGCCTGCTTCTCCCTCTGCCTGTGTCTCTGCCTCTGTCTGTGTGTCTCTCATGAATAAATAAATAAAATCTTTTTTAAAAAAATCTGAAAACCAGCAGTTTAGAACAGCACTCACTGTCCAACATAACTTCATGCAATGACAGTCAAGTTCTTCCTCTGGGCTAGTTACATATAGCTACTGAGCACTTGAAACGTGGCAAGTGTGACTGTAAATTTTTAAACATTATGTGATTCTAATTCAGTTAAATTGCCAAACGTGGCTGGTGGCTAGCATATGGAACAAAACAGTCTTACAAAGTCAGAAAACGGGAAATAACCAAAATGTCCATTGAGCGGGATTATGCAAATCAACTCTGATTCATCCCCAGAATGCAGCAGACAGATCTGCAGACAATGACATATGTAGCAAAGACCCTGCAAAATACTCAGTGAGGAGAAAGCAGCTTATAGACTAGTATGCCAAGTATCATTCCGTTTATGTTGACAACACACACACACATACACACACACACACACATATATTCCTTGAAAAATAGCACCAACTATGGGGAATCTTCTTTATAATCTACTTTACAAATACTGTTTATATTCATTACATATAGCGTGCATTACTTTTATAATCGATAAAAACAGTGAAGATACTTTCATGGTAGGTGGGGGCTGGTTTGGGAAGGTGGGGTTGGCAATCATTCTTTCTCCTAAATGCCCTATACAGGCGATCCCCGGCTAAGATAGATCCCTTGTTACTTAGCATGCTTGCAAAAACAAAAAAAACACACACATTATTTTTACAATACAAGTTCCAGTGTTACTCCTCCCCTGCTCTTCTTCTAGGGAAAGGTTAATAGAAGCAAATGTGAAATCTTTTTTCTTCTGGACTATGTTTTTTATGCACACCCGCAGCCCTGAGAAAGGAAACACCAAACGGAAGGAAGAGCTGCCAGGAGAAATATCTGCTGACCTGATTGTCTCTCTGCGAGGGGAGATTAGTTATTGCGACTACTTCAAACTTTCCAAAGAGAAGTTACACGAGGAAGCAGTCCACTGGTGACCAAAATCAATAATGACGTTACTCTCTTGTCCCTTTGAGGGAATGGCAGCAATAAGATAGGCTATGACTAACAGTGGAAACCAGATCCAACGTGAACTTAAATGAGCTGAGATAAAACTCACTACAAATTCAAGAACCTGAGAAAAATAAATACTTGGGGTGTGACTAAGCCACTGATCTCTATAACTGTTATCTTTTGTGACTGTCCAACTTAAAATGTTCTCAACTAAAAGGAAGTGGGACATTTATTCGCATTTTGGTTTATGCTACACACTGAACATTAGGCCACTCTTTTAGGCTGTTATGCAAGGGAACATTCTCTCTCTCTGTGTGTGAAGCTGTAGAAAATACTTTCACCTCCATGATCCTATTTATCAATTCATGTTGGGACGTTAGCCTTGTGAGGCTCCTCTTTATTCCATGTATTAGAAAAGTTCTTGGCTTTAATCTATTCAATTCTCAAACCTGAGTCAAACAGAAATGAAAGAATGCCAAAGAAACAGCCAGAGGATAGGAAAGAACTGCATAAAGATGAAAAACAGATGACTTTCATGATTACAGTCTACCATCGCTTGGATAGAGTCTAAAGAGAACAATAATTAGAGATATGTAATTCATGAGCATTTTTACATCATATTTAATTCAACTGTTCTATAGGTGTACAGGTTCACACAGGGCATTAAAGGGAAGGAATCAGGGTACTCTGTGTTTCAATAGTACTGTCCTGGCGGACATCTAAAAAAAAATATTGGCAAACATTGTCATCAATCATCAAGAGCAGGCATTGACCAATTGCAAATATATTTAAAGACAATGGATTCACAAACGTAAAATCTTGGTGTTCTTGGGTAGGCAGGGAGGCTAAAGCAGATGCCTTCTTCCCTTCTCCCAGCACCTTCTGCCTTGACCATTTTCTCTTGGAAGTCTGGTGGCATGTAACAAAGAGAGAAAGTGGAGCTGAGAAGACTGTATGCATTACCTGAAATCACCCTGAATTCATCCTGAATTAAGACTGGGAAGAGGCCCAATCTTTTGTCTGATGCTTTCAGTGGACTCGCATGTGAATGGTATTCTGGATTTCAGGAGGGCTGGCCTCCTGATGTAAGCAAGATAAGCAGATTCCCATTCCCCATTCCCCATCCCCCCACCCTCCCCTGCCACAGCTGGGCCCTGCTGGCTTTTCACTTTGCTGGCTCCTCACCTTGCCAGGCACACCCTTCCCCTTTCTGTGCAACCCCACCCTGCCCCTACAGAGAAGGGCTGAGAGCACTAGTCATCAGCCAAACACAGTTTTCCTCTGGAGTGAAGGCTGACCCCAGACTACAGTAAATGAATCCTAGCCCACAGGGGTAGACGCAGATAGAGGGAAGGGGATCTGGGACAGGGTCCTGTGCAGGCAAAGGGTAAGAGATTTGCTATGTCTGAATTGCCCACAGAGTATATACAGAGGCAGCTCCGCGGCCCTGAGATTGCAATTAGGACTTGGGGTGCCTATTCTAGTTTATTCTCTGTCAGTGAAGGAGTAGAGGAGAAGCTCATATGATGAACCCTTATGACAGCATTAACAAAGGACCCACTGGCTATCCGGGTGGACATATCATAAACAGCAAAAGGAATGACAATTCAAAATATCTGAACTTAGTTATCTGCGACAGATCAACAATTTCATTCATATTCTGCTGAAAAACACTGGAAGGCGCAAGACATTTTAGATGGACTTCACTAAAAATGGCCATGACAACTACTGCCTACCCCACTATGGTAGTTAAAACGGAAAATACTGGTAATGCTAGGTGTTCAGAAGGATATAGAACAACTAGAATTCACAGTATCAGCGGGCATGTAAACAGGCACAACTGCTAGAGAAAATTCTTTGACAGTAGCATTCATTCATTTTTTTGTAAGTCTTAACATGCTTTTGACATGTTAAATTACATTTTTGGGAAGGGAACTTAATCATATCATCTTTTGTGGGAGTAAAAATGCTGTGTACAAAAAGACCCCTCTCACATGGTGTCGCTAGCCCCAGAGGACAATGAGTCTCAACATTTTTTTTTAGATTTTATTTACTTATTCATGACAGACAGAGAGAGAGGCAGAGACACAGGCAGAGGGAGAAGCAAGCTCCCTGCAGGGAGCCCGATGTGGGACTCGATCCCAGGACCCCAGGATCATGACCTGAGCCCAAGGCAGATGCTCAACCACTGAGCCATCCAGGCATCCCAACCACTGAGCCACCCAGGTGTCCCAGAGTCCCAACATTTTTTAACTGTACACCATGAAATGAATTTAGTGGTTTTC
The DNA here is from genome assembly GCF_003254725.2 of Canis lupus dingo. Lineage (NCBI taxonomy): Eukaryota > Metazoa > Chordata > Mammalia > Carnivora > Canidae > Canis > Canis lupus. Next base: position 83,240,952 of record NC_064243.1, read on the forward strand.
TAAAATAGAACGGAAATGACCAGGATCAGTACAAAGGATAGAAAGAATTATGATTTTGTGAAATTTTTATTTCATGGTGACTGGGACAGATGGATAGAGAGATGGATGTTTATTCTAGCAATTTTACCAAATACACCTTTGGCATACTGTCAACGGCCAAATAGTAAAATCGGTATTTGTCAAAGCCAAATGAGGCTTTACAGAAGGGACTCTTTGGGAACAAGAATAAACCTGAAATTTTATTCAAAAAATTCATGATTACAATTCTGGCAGACCCATTTTAAACATATGATACAAAAGGGCAGGAATCTTAATTCCTCACCACTACCAACTGCATCCTGATGAGACTTTTGCAAAACTAAGTAAGTGCTCTCAAAATTAGGTCTGTGTAAAAGCAGATATTTTGGTGTCAGCATAGCTGTTTTGCCTGTGAGGATGCTGCCAGCAAGTTAGCAAGCTTTCCTTCCTCCCTGAGAGAAACAGAGTGAGGTCAAGACTTGCCTCCTCTTCACCTCCTGGGTCTGAAGACTTGCTTAATGCTGATGGTGCAATTTCACCGAAGCCTATCCCACAGAGGAGACAACGGTTTCCCCAAAATTATTAGCAAGCGTCCACTCAACATTAATTCTCAATCTACACCTATAATTGATAATATTTATTTCAGCATTTTTGGACACCTAAAATCCACTGCCTTACCATCATCAATGTTTGCAATACTTTATTCTCCAGCAAAAAAAAAAAAAAAAATATATATATATATTTATACTCTCAATGGACTGAATTTTCATATACAAAGGATAAAAGGGGACACGGCAACAGTTACATTTACAGTAGTCACCTGTTTTTCAAAGTGAATAGTATGGTAACAAATCCAAATGGTATGCCCTGTTTGCATTACTGTTGCCACCACCCTGGTTAAACAGGAAGATTACCCGTGCGACCTACAATCCTCTCGTTCAAGTACAAGTCTAGGTGTGCCAGAAATGACACTGAAACAAGGCATTCCACCATTTGGCCAATTAGCTGAAGGTGACTGGCAGATTTAGAAAGAAATTTGAGGCTGAGGTGAACTTCCATGGATTCCTGTGGTCTAGTATGTGTTTATGTGTACTTTTGTATATATCAGATCAGTAAGTAAAATATGTATCTTCCTAAAGATCAAAATCAAAAAAAGTTTGAAAGTGACCCGTCTACACTATCTGATCAAATTGGGGATTTGTTCAGGACTCTCTAAAGAGTGAGTGATGTTCCCTCTACCTTGTGGGTTTCAAAATTCAACTAGCATATAAAAACATTCTCCCACCTGCCCTGGGGAGTTAGAACCAATAAAGGAGCTTTTGAAAAGCAAGAAGAGGAAGAAAATTATTTGAACAAGGGAGCATCATGGAAAAATAAGAATTTTACCATATACACAGAGTTCTCCTATCTAAGAGAATGCAGGGAATATCAAACACTTCTTAATTTATACCCTTGTGGGTATGAAAAACCTGTCACCACCTTCGAATATTCTCAGGGCAAATAAAAATATCAATGTTACTTCTATTAGACATATTTAAATTATTTTATTAAACATGCATGATGAAACAGGATGTTTTCTACTGAGAAACAAAACAGAGCAAGTCTATGTGATAGTATCCAAGAGTCAAGGCCATCATTTCGACTGAGCAGTAAGAGGAAACAGCTGTGCTCTGTTGGGCCAACACAAGCTCCCCTGGGCTTTGTGGATTCCAACGCCCATAAATGAGGGGGTTAGCTCAGAAGAGGCTTCTTGGTGAAGATCTCTATTCATGTCATTCCACAAAAGCTCACTGCTCTTGAAGATAAAACACAGAGGCTGTAATCCTTGCAGAGAAAACCATCTTGTAAGCACAGCAATGTCTAAGAGTTTCCAATGCAAAGAATAAATCTCTTCCCTCAGACTTGTATTCTTGGATTAATTAAATCAAATCCAATGAATTCTATTTGCATATATGCCTTTAAAGGATATAACTAATAAAAATAAATATCAACATAATATTTCATAATACTTTCATCCCTCCTTACACCAACACCACCTCTTCCCCACTGCCTCCCCTCATTCCCTCACAGAGTCCAAAAAAAAAAAAAAAAAACTAAAGAATTTGAAACGTGTCTTGATTTCAGCTGCAGGAATGGCAGACTCGTTAAAAACAGTAGCCAGTGTGTTTTCTGACAAGAGGGTTCTGTTTATTAACACTGTGCCTTTCTTACCCATTTTTTCCTTTGCTTATACTTTTCAGTGCCTTTCAGGAAACTTTGTTACTTTTACATCTTCAGGAGCCATGACTGCTGGTTATTTTTATTTCTTCTCGATGGTTATAACATAAAAGTTCCAAAGAGGAGCACCTGGGTGGCTCAGTGGTTGAGCATCTGCCTTTGGCTCAGGTTGTGATCCCGGGGTCCTGGGATCGAGTCCTGCCTCAGGCTCTCCACAGGGAGCCTTCTTCTCCCTCTGCCTATATTTCTACCTCTCTCTGTGTGTCTCTCGTGAATAAATAAATTAACTTTAAAAAAAAATTAAAAAAGAAAGAAAAGTCCCAAAGAACAGAGTTTAAAGTTTCAAATGACACTCTCACTGTCAACTCTGTCTTAACTGGCTTAAAATTAGAGAGAAGCAACTGTTGCCCCCTAAAGACCCTGTACTCCCAGACAAACTGCTTCCAAAGTCACTTTGAAGAGATCACGGGAAAGAATGTTAGAAAAATCTTTATTTCAGTCCTTGGAATTTAAAAAAGGCAATACTGTTCATGCCAATTTCTGCAAAAGGGAGATGAATCAAAGAGCCGACCCATGACAACTGTTACTTGATGACCCAGGAACTAAGAATGGTTTTTGCATTTTTAATGGTTGGAGGGAGAAGGGAAGATCAACAAATATTAACATTTCAAGACACATGAAAATTATCTGAAATTTAAATTGCAGTGTCCAAAAAAATAAAATAAAATAAAATAAAAATAAATTGCAGTGTCCATAAATAAAGCTTCATTGGAACAGAGCTCATATTTGCAGTCTATGGCTGCTTTCGTTCTACGATGGCACTTAAGTATTTGCAACAGAAACCATCTGTGACCCACAAAGCCTAAAATATTTACTAAATGGACCTTTATAGAAGAAAGTCTGCCTATCCCTAGCCTCTGGTCCCTTTTCCTGTTAGTAACAAGTCATACCACAGGAGGATCATAACAGGAAAGTACAAATCTGCCTCTCACAGACTCCACAAGCAGTGTGGGTCTCAGCTTCATCTGATATGAAATGATGAAATGATTGGTTATCTATAAACCCAAGGCAGAGAAAAAAGATCCCTTGTCTCTAGTACTTTTCATCCAAAATGGTATTACCCATCTCAACTCATGTTTATGGGACACTTAACCACCTGACCCATACAAAGGGCTGATTTGCCGAAACTCATTTAATCCTCAAAATAATCCTAGGCCCTTAAATACTTTATGCATTTAGCCTATTTTACAGCTGAGAAAACTGAGGTTAGAGAAGGCAAGTAGCTACTCCAGGACTACGCAGCTAGAAAAGGGCAGAGATGGGGTTTAACCGCAGGCCACTGGCTCCAGGGCTCATGTTCTAAAACTCTGGATGTGGCTCAGAGATCTGAGCTTTCAATGCCAGCACGCTGGGATGAAGTGAGACCAAACAAATCAATGTACATAAAACACTGAGTGCAGTTCCTGAGGCATTTTATGTGCCCACAAGGGTTAGCTAGTATTAATTACTATAAATTTTTGGCTAACTTCGGGGGTGATTCCTTGCATCTTTATCCTCACTAGCAAGGCAACCATTTACCCAAATCCTTTTCCTGTATATCAGAGAATTTAACAATTACAACACCCCAGCAGAGGAATTTCGATGCTTTTGTTAAGCAAACAAAGCGTAATATTTAATATTATACCTCTTAGGAGCTATTTAAGAATTCAATATGAGCTTTCAGTTGTCATTTTTCAAACCTAGAACTACATTATTTTTAATCTGCTCAAGCCACAACCACAAAATGCAACCGACCCGATGCTTTAAATAACAAGACATTCATTTCTCACAGTTCTGGAGGCTGGGAAGTCCAACATCAAGATATTAGCCAATTTGGTTTCTGGTGACAATCTTCTTCCTGGCATACAGATCGCTGCCTGCCCACTGTGTGCTCCCATGGTCTTTCCTACGTGTGCGTTCCTATGAGATTCCCTCTCATGAAACCACTAATCCCCTATCTTCATGATCTACTCTAACCCTAAATGCTTCCCCAAAGCCCATCTCCAAACACCATCACTTTGGGGGTTAGGGCTTCGACACATGAACTTTGGGGGCACAGAAACATTCCGCCCCCAACAGTTATGAATATAGAATTACAGAAAAAACAGAACATGTTATGTGTACACATTTTGATGTGTACAACATTATTGTTGAACAAAGAGGTTTTAAGAAAAGGTTTATTGGGACCTTTAAAACTCAGCTTTTGGCTGGGGGGCAGGCGCCTGAGTGGCTCAGCTGGTTAAACTTTTGACTCTTGATTTCAGGTCAGGTCACGATCTCGGGGTCATGAAATGGAGCCCGGCACCAGGCTCTGTGCTAAGCAGGGAGTCTGCTTGAAAGTCTGTCTGTCTGTCTGTCTCTCTCTCTCTTTCTCCCTGCCCTTCCCCCAACCCTAGCACACACTCCCCTCTTCTCTCTGTAAAAAAAAAAAAAAATCAGCTTTGGGAGATGCTTACATTTTAATGTCACATAAAAGAGTACTATTACATTTACAGTCACCTGTGTAAAACAAAGATATACAGAAAAGAAACAGTAGAAGAAAATAATAGCAAAATGCTCACAGTGACTTTGGATAATACAAGCCATGCTTATTTTCTTCCTTTATTTTCTCAGTTGTCCACAAAGAATAAGAATCCCATACACACTTAGGAAAACATGTTTTCTTTTAATGCCCTATTGAAGCACAACTTACATGTTATTTGTACACTATTCATTAGCAGGATATTTTTATTTTTTAAAGATTTTATTTATTTGAGAGAGAGAGAGAGCAGAGAGAGTGCATGCACACACCACACACAGGAGCAGTGGTAGGCCAGAGGGAGGAGAGAATCTCAAGCAGATCCCACACTGAGCACTAGAGGCCAACACAAGGCTTGATCTCACAACCTTGACATCATGACCAGAACTGAAATCAAGAATCAGACACAATGACTGAGTCGCCTAGGCACCCCAGGAGGTATTTTTTTTTATTATGAGTCCTCCTTGTCTTTTTTTTTTCCTCTTTGTCTCCTTGATCTCACAACACACACACACACACAATCACTGAGGAGACAAGGAACCATAATGCCCACTGTGCTCAGAGGAGTGAGAATATGGGTGGCAGGAAACACAGATAGTGGGGAGATTTGTAGGCCATGCAAGCTGTACCAGAGGTGGCATCCACTTGCTTTTGCAAAGATGAGAGGTGTTGTCAATGAAAGAGGCACAGGGCAGACCGAGAATATGGAGCCCAGTATAGACAGAGGCCTGGAGGCCAGGAGGGTGGTGTTGGAAGTCAAGGAGATCTACCAGCCTGAGGCCTGGTGGGAGAAACAATGACTGGAAGAAGAGACTATGGTAGACAAACCAGAGATTTCTCAAATGTTTCTGAGATCCACATTTAGAAACATATTGTACATCAGGGCTCAGGAAACACACACATGTATACACAACTAAAAAATGTTTCATAAAAAAACACTTCTCCTTATTTTGAGGGATTCTGATATTTTCCATTCTTGCTCAGCTCTCTTTCCTTCTTTCTTATTAAGATTCTTTCCTTCTTTCTTATTAAGATTCTAGTCATGACAGGGGCACCTGCTAGTCGATTAAGCCTCCAATTCTTGGATTTGGCTCAGCTCATGATCTCAGAGTTGTAAGATCCTATCCCCACAAAGGGCTCTGCACTCAGCACAGAGTCTGCTTGAGATTCCCTCCCTCTCCCTCTGTCCCTCCTCCCTATGCTCACTCACACACTCTCTCTCTAAAATAAAGAAATCTTAAAAAAAAAAAAAAAAGATGCTAGTCATGACAAACTATACAGACTATACAGACCTACCACGAGGTCACCACGAGGTCTGAAAAAACACCAGGCCAGGGCATTTAATATAGGAATGTGTATAACCAGTGTCCAGAGACCAAATAGAAATTTATTCAGATTTAGATATCTGGTACTCCTGGCAGTAATGAAACACTCTCAGAATATAAAATATTAAAAATGGCCTTGGAATTATTTTTAATTCAAGAGAATTTTTTTGTATTTGAGCAAAATAAATGGACAGGCTTAAACTTCAGACTTTATGAACACCCAATTCACTGGAAAATTAGTTGTATTTAGAGATAAAAAAGTTGCCCCCCCCCCCCCAAAAAAAATGGCCTTGGTCTTAGCCCTCTAAGACAGACTCATACTAGCAAGACAACATGATGATAAAAATGTTCCCTTTATTTAAAACAGAATCCCTGGGATGCCTGGGTGGCTCAGTCAGTTAAGGGTCTGCCATCTGCTCAGGTCATAATCTCAGGGTCCTGGGATGGAGCCCCCACATCCAGCTCCCTGCTCAGCAAGGTGTCTGCTTCTCCCTCTCCCTCTGTCCCTCCCCCTGCTTGTGCATGCTCATGCGCGCTCTCTCTCTCTCTCAAAAATAAGTAAAAATCTGAAAAATAAAATAAAAATAAATAAAACAGAACCCCTTTAAAACCTGATATAGGGGCATAGGTATACACTGTATCTAAGAACAAAACAAGAAACTCTCTAGAGACATAGACCCAAGCTTAGGCAAGGTGCTTACTGGAAGCTTACCTGATGGACACCTAGAGGCCAGAGCATTTTACTACTATGAGGGCATTTTACCATTTTTAGGCAACTTGAGAACTCTCATAGAACAATACAAAATCTGGATGAATGAGAAAATTACCAAACACAGGAGGAAAAACTAATTAGAGAGCAATGAATAAGCAATAACTTGAAACTGAGCTCTTCCCCGTTCAGAAAACAAAAGAATTCAAATTTTCTACTGCAGCACATACAAGAAACTGCCAAAACCCATACCCAAATTACGACAGAGCCAAAACCAGGGAGTGGGTTCAGAGGGGCCATCTATAGGAAACCAACAAGACATCTACCATAGTCTCTTCTTCCAAGATCATCTACTTACTAAGACAACAGACTTTAAACTGAAAATTATTTCCCTAATTTCATCCTCAAGATACACAACAGTGCTTCCTCACAAGGTTTATTAAGTGCTCCTGAGGGTGACATTCTGATCTTGTGAAAGTGGTGAGCATTGCCTGGTGGACCTAGAAACAGTTAGGCAGGACACCTTGGGGGCATCTCCACAAATGGCTCCTTGTTGAAGGTTTGGACCAGGCAGGGGGGATGCTCCAGATGATCAGTTCCTTCCAACTTGCCTGGTCACCAAAGTCAAGACTGTTTATAAAAAGGAGGGGCTAGTAGAGGTCTGGACATTTGGGAAGACCCAAGGAGTCCAAGTGATTCCCAGGGAAGGCCAGGGGAGAACGTTAACCCAAAGAAATATTCAGGTATTTTCCAAACCAGATCAGATATTGGGAGGAGGAGAAGGACATGAAAGAATGGAGTTAGATTTCCCCAAGAAAGTGGCAAGGCAGGACAAACGAAAAGCTGTGGTTTTCTGGAGTTGTAATTAAGAGTGAGTAATTATAGGACTGTTCTTATGAAAATCTCCCTTCTACTCAAGCCCTGGGCAGGAGCAGTGATATAGCACTGCTGGGGGTCATATACTTATATCTAGCGACTAACCTCAGCTACTCTAAGACACACAGCACCTTTCACACCCACTCCTGAGGTCACAAGGTACTCCTGGATTCTAGGTGTGTGTTGTTAACTCCTTTTCATTAACGGATGCCCAGAAGATCATTTATCCTTTTATGAACGTGGGGTCATCAGTGGGGGACTGAGATACTGGAATTTGCCCTAAGACGTCTAGGAATACCCCCACACCCTCTCAAAACCTTGAGTCTTAAGAAACATTTGCAGTTTATACTGTGAACGGGTGATAGTGAAAATCACTTCTGTCCACAGGGACAGAAGAGGAAAACTCAGTGCTCTCTAGAACAGTGGCTTCCCACCAATCTGCAGTGGTTGTGTAAATTGCAGGCTTTCATAATAATTACTAGGAATTTGCTCTCCTTCAGTACCCACTGTCCAGCTGCAAAAGGAACCTGCCTTCTCTCATCATCTGCTCTAACAAGTTGCAGTTCTTTATCTATGGTCTTAAGACATTTGGTAGAACATTAATATTAGATTTGTAATTATGAACAGAATTTTTTTTTGAGTTCTAAAATTATATCAACGGCGCCTGGGTGGCTCAGTTGGTTAAGCATCTGCCTTAGGCTCAGGTTATGACCTCAGGGTCCTGGGATTGAATACTGGGTGGGGCTCCCTGCTCAGCGGGGAGTCTGCTTCTCCCTCTCCCTTTCCCTCCTGCTTGTGCTCTCTTGCTCACTCTCAAATAAATATAAAATTTTGAAAATAAATAAACAAAATTATAGCAATAACATTTCTTCTCATCAATATAATGCTGCAGTCTTAAATTTGTCCTTATATCCCTATGAATATATAAACGTTATTTTCTTTAAAAAAAAAAAAAGAAAAAGAAGGCTTCTGGTTTCTGTGAGCACTATATAACTTACAAAGTAAAAAGTGGGCTAAGAATCACTCTCTTAGAGGAAGAATTTTCCATCTTTCAGAGAGAAGCTCTGAAACCCACCTTCCTGGAATGAATTATGAGAATTCCTACAAAGCAAGCTCTGACCTTGAACCTAAAACGGTCACCTCCAAAACAGACAGGAAAAAATAAGATGGGAGAACAATATTTTCCACAAGACTTAATTTCAAAAAACTAGCAGAATATATACTTTCAAAGCTCAAATCTACCAACTTGCTGTCACTATTTATAATTAACTTTATATATTTTCCAAACTTTATAAGTCCTCAATGTCACAAGAGCTCCTCATGAATGACTTTTTTTTTTTTTCCCCAAGGATCCCATTGGAATCTCATGGGATGCATTTCTGCAGGGCCACCCAGCAGCTGGTTGTCTTCCTCTAGGCAACAGTGAAAAAAAAACCAAAACAACACACACACAAAAGCAAACTCTACTGTCCTGTGTAGCTAGAGTCTAAATGAAATCAGATTAGGTCTAATTAAGAATATATTATGTTGGGGCATCTTGATGGCTCAGTCTGTTAAGCATCTGACTCTTGATTTTGTCTCAGGCCATGATCTCGGGTGTCATGAGATCGAGATCAAGCCCTGCAACAGGCTCTATGCTCAGTGGGGAATCTGCTTGAGATTCTCTTCCTTTCCCTCTGCCCCTCCCCCTCCCCTGCTGGTGTTTGAGCTCTCTCATAAATAAATAAATAAATAAATAAATAAATAAATAAATAAATAAATAAATCTTTTTAAAAAATATAATATATTATGTCTCTACCCTAACCCTCTTCCTATCCTCTCCCCTCTGTCAGCCCTTAAAGCATTTAATCCTTCCATCTGTGGACATTTACATGGTCCTGAACATTGAGAGTAGCAAGACAATGGGTAGAGGGGTCATGGGGCTGGCTCTAGAAGCAGCACAGGATGAAATTATGTAGAAACTTGAGGAATTAGTTGAAAAGCCAGTCTAAGGCAATGAAGAACTGGAAGCCAATGAAGAAACTGAGGATCAGAGTGGTCTAAAGTCTTACTCATCAAGGTTACTTAGTAAGTTAATAAAAAAAAATGGGGCCAGAACTTTATTCCAAAGCTAATGTCCGTTTTCCATTACTATCTATTCTCTGCCTCTTGCAAATCACAGCTTGGTCTTACAATATCTTTATGTAGCCAATCTTTATGCCTAAAGTCCTACCATTAGAGCAGTTCATTTGAAAAGGGAATTCCTCTCAGGAACCTTGTATTTAGTTTATCTTATTTAAGCACCTTTGGGAAGAGGATTTTGAGAAATCAGTGACTGGTTTAACACTGCAGGTAAATGTGTTCATCAGATGTGAAACTGAGTTTGTTCTCAGAGCCCTGTGGAATTAAAGAGTAGAAGAAACCAAGTTCTGAGCAATGTCAGAGGAAAACCAGGACAGTCTTAAGCCAGGTACTCTTACAAGGCTCTCTAGACAAGTGGCCCTGGTCCCCTGGAGGTGCCATAATCAGAGTTTAATCAACAACAGCTGGCTACAGCATTCAGGTCTGCCAAAGGTTAGTTCTGGAGAAGGAAGGGAGACAAGGGGAGTTTAAGAGTAGACACAGAGGGCGCCTGGATGGCTCAGTTGAGCATCTGACTTCAGCTCAGGTCCTGATCCCAGGGTCCTAGGACTGAGCCCCGTGGAGGGCTCCCTGTTCAGTGGGGAGCCTGCTTCTCCCTCTCCCTCTCTGCCCTCCTGCTAATGCTCTCTCTCTCCCTCTCTCAAATTAAAAAAAAAAAAAAAAATAGAGTAGATACAGATCCACACTAATCTTCAGGTCATAGTACATCAAAAAGGCACAGGTATATTAGCCGAAGGTCCACATGATAGGGAGCATGTATCCAAGAATGGGAAAAGTAGGCCAAGGGCAAGGACCAACTAAGTAGCAGATTTCCCAATGCCAGTAAACAAGAGCGCTAGCCCAAATGTCACGACACAGGAGAGACCTGGTACCAAGCAAAAATCAGAAAATGGGCAGGAGCCCATTGTGGAGAATAGAACTCAACCCTTTAAAGCCCCAATACTTAGGGAGAGAACCAGTCCTCGAGAGTAGGAAGGCATCAGGCAAGGACCAGAGGCAGCCCTGTGGTGGGAACAGGCTCCCTAAAAGAGGCAGTGGGCAGTCACCCTAAGCAGTGACGCCCACCTCACAGCTCAGCTTGATGTAGGCCCATGTTCCACTTGGCAGCTGCTTGGGTGACTCAGATTTAGAACCTGAGTGCAGAGGAATCAAAGAGAATGATTTCTTTCCTACCAGAAAAAAAGGTTGAGAACAACGTCAAGACTGACACACTATTCAGAAAATGAACTCTGGAGGGATAGGTTTCTGTTGCAATGTTCCATGGCTAGTTTCCTTCGAAAGAAGAGGAAAGAAAGAAAAAAGAAAAAGAAAAAGAAAAAGAAAAAGAAAAAGAAAAAGAAAAGAAAAAGAAAAAGAAAAAGAAAAGAAAAGAAAAGAAAAGAAAAAAAAGAAAAGAGAAAAGAAAAGAAAAGAAAGAAAAGAAGAGAGAGAGAGAGAGAGAGAAAGAAAGAAGAAAGAAAGAAAGAGAGAGAAGAAAGAAACCAGCTCCCAGTTTGTCCTACTGACAAACTTGCACTGACTCATCAGAACAGCAGGCTCAAATGCAGCCACGGAATCCTGTAAACCTGGGTATGCCACATTTTAGAGAGTGTCATAAGATTGTGGTTTTCTCAAGCAAAGAAATCTAATAAGACTATGTGGAATCTTCCAAATCTGGAGTCTGAGATACCTGCCAACTGTGGCAAAATGCCAGAGGGGCTCTGCTCAGCCTGGCCGCCCCTACCCAAGCTCGGAGAGCTAGGACTTGGAGGTGTGTCCCCTCAAAAACAGAGTGGGTCAGGAAGCTTCTTAGAAGACACAGCCACTCCAGAATACTCTCCAGGAAGAAGTCATTCCTTTGTTTCATGCAAGTGAGTTGATTTCAGTCTCTCTTCCCCAGTAAGAAAATCCCTTAATAGAATCCATGAGTTTCCCAGAACCAAGCAAAACTCCTGGAGTGGAAGGATGCCAGAAAGACCTCAAGACTGCCTTCAGGTCCCCCAAAGAGGCCTGAGACAGACCTTCTAGGAGGAGAATAAACCAGCTGGTCTCTAAGGCCTTCCTTAATTTAAATTCAAATCACCTCAGGCTCCTTGGAAATCAGGACCCAGAGACTAGGAAAGGACCCCATTCAGTGCATTCTTCAGGCCCAAGAATATTAAATCAAAGTAGTTTATCAAATTCTAAGGGATGCTTATGAGTTTTAAAATCCCACGCAAATCAAAATGCACAAATACAAAACTCTCCCCCCAACACCTACCCCAAGAGTAAGTTGAGGCATTTGCCTTGTGACTTTCTAAAAATCCTACAGATGCCCCAACGGAAAATGGGAAATGACTAGCAAGAGTCCATTAAGAGGAAGTGGCCTCGGCGGTCCCACCAGTGACTGCAGTGACTTGAAGCTGTGACCCTGTTTGACACACAGCTGCCCCTAACACACCACAGCTATTGTTAACATCCTGAAAACAGATTCGCAGAGACATGCACAGAGGACTGACATGAGGGCACTCCAAGTCTTACTTCTGTGTGGAAAGTGTGGTTTTCCACCAACTGGATGGAAATGGATTTCTCTTTAATTTGGAACAAATTTCTCCAGCTCACGGCTTCCATGTGTGCACAGCAAGCTGCTCTGGGAGAAGCTCAGCCCTATACAGTCAGGCAAGTGAAAATAAGAGGACATCATGTGATCTCATTTTGCCCGAGTTAAATGACATTCCCCGCTCTTTTGCCTACCAAACTCTGACACAGCATTCCAGGCTCTGCTTAAATTTCCCCTCGGTGACACCCTCCCAGCTTCCTCAAACTCCCTGCCTCGGACTACCCAGCCTTTGGAGCCCTCTCCCCATCACACGCACCATAAAGTTTCTGTGTAAGGCATGCTCACACATTTCTGGTAGGAAGGTAAACTGGCAAAACCTTTCCGGAGAGCATTTTGGAAACGTCTATGAAAATGACAACACGCCTACCCTCTGATACGACACTCCCACGGCCTGGACTTTGTCCTGTGCATTTACTCACAAGTAAGCAATGCGGTAACTACCTAAACGTGGAAACAATCCAAATGTGCATTAATGTGGGTCTGATTAAATAGATTCGATGGAATATCATGCCTTGTTCAAAAGAACAGGAGGAGCTCTCTTTGTACTGTTTTCTCTAATTTTTCCCCAAACTCCTTTAATATTTTTGATCATCTTTCTTTTTTTTTTTTTTTTTGGCAGTTTTTTTTTTAAATATTTCTTTTTTTTTTTTTAAGATTTTATTTAGTTATTCGGAGATGCAGAGAGAGAGAGAGAGAGAGAGAGAGGCAGAGACACAGGCAGAGGGAAAAGCAGGCTCCATGCAGAGCCTGACGTGGGACTCGATCCTGGGTCTCCAGATCACGCCCTGGGCTGCAGGCGGCGCTAAACCGCTGCGCCACCGGGGCTGCCCTTTTGGCAGTTTTTTTTAAGTATTGACAAACTTCTAGAAAATCTTGATGTCGGGACGCCTGAGTGGCTCAGTGATAGAGTACCTGCCTTTGGCTCAGGTCGTGATCTAGGGTCCTGCGATCGAGTCCCACATCAGGTTCCCTGCATGGAGCCTGCTTCTACCTCTGCCTGTATCTTTGCCTCTCTCTCTCTCTCTCTCTCTCTCTCTGTGTCTCTCATGAATAAATAAATAAGATCTTAAAAAAAAAAAAAAAAAGAAAGGAAATCTTGATGTGACAGCTCACATCAGCCCACTGAAAGTTATTTCTCCATCCCTCTCCTTCCCTCCCTGTCTCTGTCTCTTGTATTTTGTCTTCCTCTGAGCATTAAGCAACTGAGCACAACTTTGGCTGTGGTTTTCTTTCTTTCTTTCTTTCTTTCTTTCTTTCTTTCTTTCTTTCTTTCTTTCTTTCTTTTTAAGATTTATTTATTTATTTATCCATGAGAGACAGAGAGAGAGAGAGAGAGAGAAAGGGGCAAAGGGAGAAGCAGGCTCCATGCTTGGAACCCAACCCGAGACTTGATCCCGGGTCTCCAGGATCACACCCTGGGCCGAAGGCAGCGCTAAAGTGCTGAGCCACCCAGGCTGCCCTTGGCCATGGTTTTCACTGGACAGGAGATATGAGGTAAAGGGAATCAAAATATGCCACCCCACAGTACGCCACTTTGGTATAAGAATTATTTTAAGGGGTGCCTGGGTGGCTCAGTTGGTTAAGCATCTGCCTTTGGCTCAGGCCATGATCCTGGGGTCCTGAGATCAAGCCCCAAGTCGGGTTATGCACTCAACGAGGAGTCTGCTTCTCCCTCTCCCTCTGTACCGCCTCACCTCTGCTCATGTTTGTTCTCTCGCTCTCTCTCAAATAAATGAAATCGTTAAAAAAAAAAAAAATTATTTTGAGCTGAAGGCAATTGAGGAAAAAGCAGATACAAAAGAACTCTCTGCCTCCCTCTCATGTGCCTAAAAGCAGGGCATAAATTCCCCTTGTGAACTGAGTTCTGCCGTCATACGAGAAGGAGAACTCTTATTATCAGATGAAGACGGTACCTAAATGTGTCTGCATAAAGAAACCTTACTAAAATAACCCTTACCGTTGACTAGTTTCCCCATATATTTACTTTCCCACAACTTACTGCCCGCAGAAACCAAAACCTCTTTTTCCTTTGCTAGTCACTGCTCCACAATGTAACACCCTTTGTTAAAATGGCACATAAGCTTCCAAATCTAACCCTTCTTTGGACTCTCACCTCTTTTCTGCATCGCCCCTGTGCAGGTAAACCTGAAAACACCAAACTTGTATCCCTTTTCTTCTCGTTAATCTGGCTTTGTGTCAGTTTAATTTCCAGGACCCAGATACAGAACATTAGAGGGGAGAGGAAAGATTTTTTCCTCCCTTACACAGGTGTGTCAGAAAAGTTCACTGCACTAATCACACTGTAGTCTAGCTATGTGAATGCTGAAACACAAGAGGGACGTGACTGCCCGGAACTAGTACTGATGGATACTGCCCCTAGCTTTTGCTGCCTTATAGTGAAGCTGTAAGATGTATCCAACCATGGCTTACCCTGCCTTCGTCAAGACAAAGACTTTATTATGTATCAAGGCTGTTTATTGGGCAACCCAGGTGGCTCAGCGGTTTAGCGCCACCTTCGGCCAAAGGTGTGATCCTGGAGACCGGGATCGAGTCCCATATCGGGCTCCCTGCATGGAGCCTGCTTCTCCCTCTGCCTGTGTCTCTGTCTCTGTCTCTCTCTCTCTCTGTCTTCAATCATGAATAAATAAAATATTTTTTTTAAAAAAAGACAATGTATTGGCCATGAATAATAACTTCAGTTGCTGTAAAGTTGCAAGAAAATAAGAGGCTATTCTACTCTCAAAAAGTGTCTAATGGTCTAATACAGATGTGTTGAAAGGGGGGAGTTCTACAACACAATTGCAAATAATACAACCACAAGTTAGTAAAGGCAGCTGCCCAACAAAAGCCAGTCCAAACTAATAGAATCTTCATAGATTTCTCTGCCCAAGAAAATCCCTTCCACTTAAAGCTTGTGTTTCATTCCCAGGTCAAACCAACCACTTCCTAGCTCTCAGACCTTAAGTGGTTTACTTAACCTCACAAAGTACTACCTCACTCATAAAATGGGGATATTAGGACCCACCTCATCGGGAAGTTAATATAATTAAATGAGATGGAGCATACAAAGTGCTTCACACAGTACCTAACACTTAGGGCCAAATAGATGTTAACTATTACTATTACAATCATCATCATCATTCTGGAATTTTCAAAATGTTTCCCAAACTTTATTCTGCCACCAGGCATAAATGGAGCACGATGTTTATGAAGGACACTATCCATGTGCATACTCCTAGCCAACCCCATACTCTCACCTTTGACTAATTCATTTATTCGGGGGGTGGGGGGGAATACACAAAAGTTCAGATCATCTTAGATGAAGACTTTTTTTCCTCTCAATAATGTTATATAAGCAGCATATGCATGACATCTTTGAAGTTTATGATGTTTTTACCATAAATACAAAAGAACTCCAAATACTGACAATTTGTCTCTTCAAAGTCCCATGAATTTATTTTCCTAAGACACATAAAATATTTATGCTGCTTTTTACTTCCACCACCCAAATCAATAAGCCATTTGACAGAATTGGTCAAGGTCACACATCAGGCTTCCGACTACAATGGAGGGATATCAAACCGGCTTAGAATGAGATGATTCTAGTCCAAATCTCACTCAATATCCTTTGGCTGGTCTTTACAGAATAAAGTCTCAGAATGAAGTCTCTTTTGAAAAAAGTCTTTGTGAGAACACAGTTGTCGTCTACACTGTGTCAAGTCTGGCAGGTTCACCCTAATTGAACTGTGAAGGCTTGGGAGGGTGGCTGACAAGAACCATAATGCTATATGGATAAACTGAGAGGCCGCATTGGTCCCAAGGAGGTAGGAGGGTCCCATGAAGAATGAGATGAAGACCATGAAATCGTGACACTTTTTAGCAGACTGATCCCTATGGTGGCAGCTAACAATTAGAGGGGAGAGTTTCAGTGACAGACCTTGAGTGGCCAAAAGTGACCCTATAAAAAGACATCAGTAAGCAAGGAAAGGTCAAGTGTGACAACTGATTTGTCAGAGCATAGGCAATAGTACATCCACAGTAGGAAACAGGCTAATCAACAGTAAAACACTTGAAACTGAAACTGAGACACCATTCTGAGGATAATCATTTGTATTTTCTCTTTTTAATGAAACAGAATTGAAGAAGAAAAATAACACCTGAGAGAAAGAAGTGATTATCACTAGACAGGTAGGGATGATCTTTTTTTCTATATGTATTTTCTAAACTCTCTAAAACAAAAATATGTATTACAAGGTTTGAAGAAAAAAAGAAGAAGAAAAAAATTATCACTTTTACTTTTAATCACGAGATTTTTTCCAAACAAAATGGGTAAGTTCAGTCATCCAATTACAGATATGAGTCAATTTAGATATTATCTATATTACACCTAAATCTCCCCCATCAGATTTCATACTTTCATGTATGAGACCTTATTTTATTGTTCCTGGGAACCCCAATGTCTAGCACAAGGCCTAAAATATTAGCTCCATACATATATATATATATACATACATATTTTTTTAAGACTTTATTTATTTATTCATAAGGACACAGAGAGAGAGGAAGAGACACAGGCAGAGGGAGAAGCAGGCTCCCCTCCAGGAACGATTTGGGACTCGATCCCAAACCCCAGGATCACACCCTGAGCCAAAAGCAGATGCTCAATTACTGAGCCACCCAGGCACCCCTTAACTGCATATATTAAGAAATGTTTAGCAAATGGATTTTGGACATGGCCACAAACCCAAAGTCTGATATAACCTCAGGAAGGTGCAAAAGAAAATGGTACTTTTATGAGCTATATGCCGATCATCCCAAAAGATACTTTTATCCACATTATAGCTTAATGTCCCTTGCTATTAAAATCTTCCATGAAGTCCTTTGTCCTGCCTCCCAGCTCCCTCCCTTTAGCCCTGCCTACAGAACTGAACCATGCTGTTTTGCCTGGGTCTTGCTCTGCAGGAAGCTATAGGGACCACCACTATCATGTCCCGCTTGTGTTTCTTGTAGAGATGTCTGGTCCACTCCAACACTTTGAGAGGGCCCAGGGGAAGTTTATTTCAGATCTCAGTGCCTTTAAAATAACTCCTCCTTGAGAAAGGAACACATTTTATTTTTACAAAGAGTAGGAATCCTATAATTGATCTTTTATCTTTATGCTGGAAGCCAAGAGCCAAATCTACAGCCACCCTTTAGAAACCCTGGCAGACCTTAGGACACACATGTCTGTAAGCTAACTTTTCCTCTGGTTTCCTCTTATTATTCTTCCCTCCCTCTACAAGGCTGGCTTGCTTGCTTTGTTCCTTCCTTCCTTCCTTCCTTCCTTCTCTCTCTCTCTCTTTCTAACTCTCATTTGGGAGGAGGCCAGGTATAAACAAACCAAGAACCCAAAAATTAAATACAACCCCCTATCCCAATTTCCAAGATGTTTCAGACATTTTTCACCCTCACTTCCTGCCTGCAGGACAAGAAAGTAAAGCTCACTCTCCTCACAGCTACCAACCAGGGAGTGACCTTTATGTGCATCTGTGACCAGAAGATCTGAGGACCGGAGGCACTTTCCTTTTCTCTTCCACCCACCAGCTCTAAAATACACAAGACCACGCATGTCAATGGTACACAGTGACGTAAGGCAGGAAAGCATTATGATTCTGAAGTCTGGAGACCTGGATGCTAATCCTGCTTGCTCCTTCCTACCAGGCTGCTAACCCTGAGCGAGTGACTTAACCTTTCTGTGCCTCGCCTTAATATCCCAGCCTGTGCAATGGGAACAATAACGGGGCTGACCTCACAGGGTTGCTGTGAGGAGTCAATGAGTTAATACATGTACAGTGATTAGATCAGTGCCTGGCACACAGTAAATGTGGACCAGGACTATAATAGGGCAGTTTTGTTTTCCATTAAGCCAGGCCACCCAATGTTTCAAGTCCGATTGAAAGTAATATTTCTCATTGTCAATTCGTAAACTAACACACCGATTTCTACAGTGACCGTGAGCTTGGATCTCATTCGTCAATCAGCGTGGAGTCAACGCTCTCTCTAAAACGGCAGATATTTTCAACCCTTTGCTTTCTGACTTGCTGAAGAGAAGGAGAAAGGGGAAAGCAGCGGTGTCCAATCACCAAAAACTGGTTTCTAGGAGTGTATCCCCAACTGGTAACTGTATGATCCTCCACCCAAACTGGCCTCTGCACCAGTACTCACGGTCACACTCCCACGGCTTGGCCAACCGCTCCTCCAGCTGCAGCACAGATACCACTTAAAAGTCTTGAGGGGGGGGGAACCTCAAGAACAACTAAGTTCTCAGGACATTCTTTAAAATAAAGTACTTTGTTTAGCCATCAAAGAACAACTCAGCTTTGTTGGATACTCGAAGTCTGATTTACATCTGAATTTAGAAGGCTGCCACCTCCCACACGTGCACTTAAAATGCTAACTTCTCATCAGATTCCACCTAAAAAGAAGCCCAGAGCCCAATACTAGCCACACCCCGTCTTTGCTCACCGCAAAGTCAAAGTCCCAGCAACTTCCTTCACACCCGGCCCACTTAAAAAAAAAAAAAAAAAAAGGCAAGCCCTCAGTGAATGACTGTCCTATACATGAGTATGCACATAATTTTCACATCAAATGGCTTGAAAAGGCCACTGTATGTACGATGGCGAAGAAAGACAACTAGATAATCATGGAAGGTGTAGTGCCTGCAGCCAAGGTTACTTCGAAATTTGACGTTAAATGGGTATGTATCAGCTCGGGCTTTACTGAAGTTACAGGAGATTCGAGGAAAAGACCCGGGAGCGTATCAAAGCTATTTATTTGCCACTTCCTACGTTTCCCGTGATGACTCGCCAAATGAACGCACGAGTTTGTTACAGCCTTGAACTGAACTACATGGGTCCCTCCACATTCTCCTCTCTCCCTGTCGCAGAAAACGAACAGACTAAGGGCCAAGAGCACAGCTTTGACGGCAAATTCACGGCGGGGGCGGGGGCGGGGGTGGGGGTGGGGGCGGGGGCGGGGGTGGGGGGGGAGGCAAAGGACTCGTCCTGCGTGGCTGTCGCTCCCGAAGGGCTGTTGCCGCCGCCCGGACTTCCCTCGCCGCGAGCTCGCGTACAGTCTTCTAAATGCTTTTTTCCAAGATCCCGGGGCCACTTCGGAGGCGCTGGTCTCCAAAGCCCCAAAGGAGCCTCGCTCACCCACCCCACCCTGCAAGCGGCGCACTTCCCGTTCGCTCCGGCCGGTCAAGAACTCTAACCTGACAGTGACACACACGAGAAAGAAAAAAAAAAAAAAAAAGAGGAAGTGACCAAAAGCCCATTTCAAGGCACACATAGACATTTTTTTTTTCCTTTTTCCCCTAAAGGGATCAATATCCCTGTCTTCCAACCAAGCCTCCAAGGGCCCGGGGCCATCACCCCTACTGGAAGGTCGCAGCGAATGACAATGTTGCGAAATCCAGGGAGGGGCTCCTCTTTAACATTTTTTTTTTTTAAATCCTCGAAATCGTCGTCCAAAACGAGCGACCCCTCCGTGCAGCGCACGCAACAAAGCGAGGCGTGCAGGCGGGGGGGCTCCCGAAAGCGAAGCTCCGGGCCGGGCGGCGGAGGAAGCGCCCGGCGGCGGGGACCCTTACCTGGTTTGACCGGTTTGGGCGGCGGCTTCGACATCGCGCCTCCCCGGGCGGCTGAGCGTCCTCGCCGCGCACGCAAAGCCAACCGAGCGCCCCGCCGCCGGCGCTCCCGGGGCCCCCAAGCTCCTTGGCGTCCGGCTCGCAGCCGCGCGCCTGCAGGGACCTGCGCCCACCGCCGGCCGTCGGACGAGCGCACGCAGGCACAGCCGCCCGCCCCGCCCGCCCCGCGCCCCGCGCCCCGCGCCCCGCCCCGCCGCGCCCCGCCCCGGGGCCGCCCGAGCCGCCCGAGCCTCCCGAGCGCGCGGCCCGCCGACGAGGAAGTGGCCGCCGGCTCGCCGAGCGCTCATTGGCTCCCGGGCTGGCAGCTGCGGCGCGGCGGGGGCGCGGGCGGCGCGCACGGCGGCGGGAGCGCGCCGCGGCCGAGGGCGGGGGCGGAGAGCGCGGGGGAGCGAGGTGCGCCGAGGTCGCCGGAGCCCCGCCCCGCCCCGCCCCGCCCCGCCCCGCGGGCGCTGCAGCCGGTACCGCGTCCGGCCCGGGGCGCGACGGATCGCCTCGGTTGGCCGCCCGGGCCCCGGCAGGGGCGCGCAGGGAGGGGCGGTGGGCCTCGAGGCGAGCCGGCCGCGGGGGTCGCGGGGGTCGCGGGGGTCGCGGGGGTCGCGGCGGGTCGGCCCGGCGATCTTGAGCCGCTCGGCCTGGGAGGGCCCGGCCCCGCGCCCGGTGAGTACCTGCGCGACCCGGCCGCCGAGGCCCGCGGCTGCAGCCTGCCCGCGCCCTGCAAGCCGCGCGGGGCCCTGCCGCCCGGACGCGGACAGAGGGCCTGCCGGGTCGGGGTCGGGGACGGGGACGGGGACGGGGACCGCGTGCGCGGCGAGCTGCTCCCACGCCGCGTGAGACACAGGTTGTGGAGACAAGTCTCCAGGCTCGGAGCGCCAAGTCTTGGTCCCTAAGGGAGGTCGCAAACTTTTATCCCCAACCCGCTTGCCACCTGCTAACTGGGGACGGTTTTTTACCATTTTAAATGGAGGAAAAGAAATCAAAAGAACTGGGGGCGCTGGGAAACTATAAGAAATTCGGATCTCGGTGTCCACGCTCGTTTGCTTATGTAACTAACGCCTGTGGCCGCTTTCTCTGCAGCGACAGCAGAGCTGAGCGGCTGCCCTCAAAGCCTAATGAAATCATGGACTGACCTGGCATTTCGCTGAGGTAGGCCGACCCTGGCCTAGCCGATGGACCCTCCAAGGGGAGGCAAGGGCCGGAGCAAACAAGAAATGCAGCGTGCATTCAGTTTCAAGTAGCACGGTCTTAGAAACCAATTGTATGTTTGGGGGAAGAAAAAAGGGACGAGAAAAAAAACTTCACGTGAGAGTCTATCTAAAATGAGGCTTGAAAGTTTTCGCCCCGGGGATTAGGGAAAGAGGAAAGTGATTCCACGGGAAGGGGGCATGGGTTGAGTATTCAGAAATTCTTACCGTGGGAGATTTCTGTTCACTAAAAGGGAGCAGAATTTAGACAATAGTAGGAAAAGACTTCCCTGTTGTGGGGAAAGAAGATAATCAAAATAACTGTGGAATAAAGCAAGTGAGTGAGAAGTCCTGAAACACTTCACTGGCTTAAAAATACCAGACTGCCCTTTAGATGCATGGAAAAGCACGATCCGCATGTTGTCGTCCCATTTGTATTGGAGAGCTGGTGCCTTCCTAATAATTTGATTTCTGTACATGCCACCTCTTGACCATTTTGCAGTTTAGGATCCAAGATGCACATGTTTAGTAGTGGAATACACATAATAAGCACATACAAGTGATGAAAAAAAGGACTCAACGACATACCTTACTTAGGGTAAAAAAAATACATTTAAATACTCATTTTGGGTTTGCTCTTGGCTATTTTAGCTTGTTCTCCACCTCGTTTGCAAATGACTCTACTGTTGAAGAAAGCTTTGCACTTTTTGGGAGAATAAGGTACATAAATATCCCATGAGATTGGAGGTAGTATATTTTCCCAGTAATCAGATGCCCCTGATTGATGAGACTGAAATTTGCAAACGGTTGTCTCTCCAGAGACATCCAGTGATTTAGTTTGTAGTTGAAGCTTGTAACGCCTATGGAATCTGCTGTATGTATCTGGAGTCTGGCAACTCTTGACTGCAAGTTTTTAAGTGTGATTTTAAAATAGTTCTTAAGGAAGGCAACAGGCAGTGTAATAACACCAAGTGGTGTGGAGGTAGACAATTCCATTCCTGAATTTGCAGTTCACCTGGTGCTGCCCTGTGCATTCAATGAGGTTTTTGAAATTAATGGCATCTAGGATTCCTCGGCCCACCCTCCCCCCAGCACCTGTCTTGATTCTGCTTCTCCCAGTTCCTCACCCCTCCCACCACATTGTCACATTGTTAAATGCTAATAGACTGTGCCCAACATTGACACAAACACTGTCTTGGGTCATAGCTGTATTAGCCAACTAATACAGAATTAAGGGTTCCTGTTTTGGTAAAAACTTGCATTTGACTGTGGGAATCCCCTCCTGAATGCAAGCAATTTTGTAAGTAGGTTCTTGACTCTCCCTCACCCTTTGTTTCTGAATTGCTAGTTTCCACCCAAATAACCCCCCTCAAGCATCTTGCCAGTGCCACAATCACACTCCTTATTTGCCTGCTATGTAATTGATCCAGTATCCTCAGGTGTATGCACAGATGTGGCCTGAAGCAGGGGGACCAGTAGTCCTTGCCTTTCAGTGTGCTCAGTTATTAATAATACATCAATAAAAATGCCATCCATTATACATGAGAGCCTCACAATAAAGCTAGCACATGTGCAGCATCCTTTCTTTGCTCTTGGTAATAAAGTACTTTTTAACAGGTTGGAAAGAAGAAAGCAATGGACTTGCTAGGACATAGGTCAGGGCCAGATAGGAACTGGGAGGGCTGCTGGGGGTTCTCCAGCTCAGGGACCACTCACCCCAGTGGCCCAGTTTAGATCCCCGATCATCCAACCAGAGAAGTCCGGGGATAAAGAACAGCATTAGTCCAGGCAACCCTCAGGAACCACTAGTCTGAGGTCCCCTCCAGCTGAGGCTCATCTTTCCCATAAAGAGGTAGAAATGGTTCATTAGACTATCCGCAGGACTGCTTTATGGAACCTTAGGGGGCCCTGTGTGAAACTGCCTTCTACTCCCCACCCCCCAGATCTGAGGTAAACAGATAATGGCCTGGTGGCTAAAATATGGCTCTGGGCCTGAAAGTTTGCCAACAGTTTTCTGTTTGAGAACACGAACTTTGAAATCCAGTAAAAGAAATATTATCCCAATCAGAAAGGAATTCCATTCTTCTCATTAGTAGACATTTATTGCAACAACAAAATTGTAATCAATTATTTTGTTTTGACTTTCGTTAAAAACATTGTAGAAATCTGTTTTCTCTCTTGTTACATAAGTACCTACGTAATAAGCTTGAGTTTGCCTCTGGGCTCACAAAACCTCAAATATTTACTACCTGGCCCTTTTCTGAAGAAATCTGTCTACCCTGGCCTTGGACTTAGGTTTTTGAGTAAGGAAATAACACCCTTAAAGGGAATTAACTTCCTTTTGCCTCTGACCAGCAGTGATGTTTTGCCCTCATTTCTGAAGAGGGAGAGAGGCAAGCTCTGTGGGTTCCTGGTATAGGGGAAATAACATAGGTCATCTCCAGGGAACTGAATCTTGAAACTGAATTTCAGAGTTATGAGACTCTGTAATGTGTGTTCTCTGAGACTTTGGCCTGTTGAGCACACACCAGTTGTTGCATTTAGCATAGAGTCAGTCTAGCAGAGAGAAGCTGGTACCTTGTGAAGCTCTTCTACTGAGTGTGGCTAATCCAGGGGCACGGTCGCCCAGAGATCATGGTCATCTTTCCCCCTCAGCTGGCTCTCTTAATTTCAGACTCTTTTACTTCTTTAGACATCCCAGTGATAAGCATTTGATTTGTTGTTTGTTTGTTTAATTTTAGGAAATTTCAGGAAGACTTGATTTTCAAAGCTAATTATGAAAACATTTGTCATTGGAATCAGTGGGTGAGTAATTTTGCTACAAACAACTGGTGGAGGTACTCAGGATGTCCAAAGGGTGTTTTCATGTGGATGTGGTAGGGGATGGAGGAGTCAGGATTCCCAAAGAAGAGAGCAGGTCCCTGGCAAATATAAAACAGTGGCATGCTGGTTACAGAAATGGCAACAGGAGATGGGAGAGTCTCCTAGACTCCTAGAGACTAGGAATCTCCTAGACTCCTAGAGAAAGAGGACCGTCAGGAAGCAAAATATGCCTGCTTTCCCATTTCTTTGCTGGAGTTGACACTAGACACCTTCTATCCTTATCCTTTAAAAAAAAAAAAAGATTTTATTTATTTATTCACGAGAGACACAGAGAGAGACAGAGACACAGGCAGAGGGAGAAGCAGGTTCCCTGCGGAGAGCTCGATGCAGGACTCAATCCCAGGACCCTGGGATCACGCCCTGAGCCGAAGGCAGACAATCAACCACTGAGCCACCCAGGTGTCCCTATCCTTATTATCCTTATGAACCTATTGCCCTGGCATGGTTATTAGTTGTGTTTGTCCCCCCATCAAAAGCGTCCTCAATTACATGGTCACCCTACCTGTGGTACCAGAGGTATACATGCAAATAAGACACCAATGCCAGCTCCAAAGGACGCTGTCTACTTTGCTACTGTGTTATGTTCAGCTTTCTTCTGAGTAATGTGTGAATACACACATTATGTGGAGTCCAATTCATAAGATATTTGAGACTTAAAAGTCTGGAATTTGGGGGGGATCACTGTATTATGTTACTATAATAAGTAATCAGAGGTAAAGGGGATGAACCCGGTGTCAGAGCTCTGCCTCGTCATGCTCCCATCGAACCAGAATCCAAGTTTTGTTTTTCTCCGCATTGCTTCTCTTGGCTATGCCTCCCCTTCTGCACTCAGTGCCACCCTCGTTCCTTGATTGCCTCCCTCTCTTAACCTTTCCTACATACCTCTCCACCAGTTGAATCTTCTTGCAGAAATTTTTAGTTATTCTCTTACCTGGTGAACGATATGCAGTGGTTACCAGTTACCTGGAACAGAATCTGAATATCCTGGTGTATGAAGACTATCCATAAATACTAAAAGAAACGTATCAGCTTCAGGGGCAGATAAGCTGCAGGAAAGGTTTGATACAGGAACTCACTGAAGACTCCATTTCTTTCTATCTCTTCTTTGTGTCTTCATCCATTGGGATTCATCCTAGAGTTGACTCCACTTTTTGGGCCAGAGGGGATACCGCTGGGTGCTGGGAATTTGTATTTCTTAGCCTGCTACTAGGGTAAAAAAAAAAACAAAAACAAAATGCCTCTCTTCCTCCAGATCATGAGTTTCTCTTTGACCAGACTAGCTGTACCACATACACACAGTCACTGTGGCAAAATGGGTGGTCCTGCCCCGATTAGCTTAGGCTAGCGAGGCCCTGCTCTATAGTTGACAGTCGAGTCAGTCCAAACCACACCCCAGAAACAGGGGTAGAACCTGGGGAGGCAGCTGCCAGTTCTACTCTGGCATCCAAAACAACTTTCATTCTGTGTATGTAGGAATAAAATGCCCTCTTCTCAATGTTCCAGATGTACAAACCTGTCTCATGCTTCCTTGTCACGTGTATTAGGTGCTAAGAAAGCCTCTTCTTCACTGTCTCTTCCTTGGAGAGTGCCAGGATTTCATTTTAATGCTGCTTCTGTGCATTTAAAGCACCTGCTGGACTCAGCTGCAGTGACCTCTGTTCCTGCCTTTCTTCCTTCTTCCAGACTCAGTGTTGTATCCTCCTTGTATACTTAACCACTTGCTCTGCTATGAAGTCATCATTTGGTTAAGACATCAAGGAATAGCAGGGGTTCCAAAGGAGTCAAGGGTCATTCAGGATCCTCCTGAAAATTTAGTGCCAATGTGAAGATGTTCATTTTTCTGGGCGAGGGGCAGATAGTCTTCAACAGATTCTCACAGAATTCTGTGATGTTAAAAAATATTAAGGGTTTTGGGGAAAAAAAGATCCATGGGCTTTAGAGTTAGACTTTGTATCCCTTCCTCATGACTTGCTAGTTGTACCTTGGGCAAGTTTTATGAGTATATAGTCTTTCAGTCCTTAGTTTCCTCAACTGTAAAATAGTAATATGAATATCTGCTTTCTGCAGAAAGGATTTTCCTCTTAAGTACCTATAGACAGCCTTTTTAACTTCTGCTTAGCCCACTGTCCTATTCCAAATACACTCCCCCTCCTGTCTCTTGGACAAAAAACAAATGGACCAGGACTTGTGCATTTATTTGGCTGTTGTGAACAAAGAAGGAAGTGTCCTCAAACAGTTATTCATTTTCCTTCCCCCTACCCTAAGATAAAGCATGCACCTGTCTGGGGACTCTTGCCCTGAGGTAGGAGGGCACGTGATGGTGGTCAGGAATTTGGTGGTGCGTGGTGGTTTTGAGCATGCTGAAAGAGAAGAGTTAGTCTTAAGGCTGTCACCTGACCAGGATTCCTAGTATGGATCGTAGGCATGAACTTGTGCAATTCCGACTTGCTAAATTCTTTTAAATTCTTGTTAAATCCCCCCTCCCATCTCTCTGACCTATACTGTCTGGTCTGCCTCCTCCAAGTCTTCAAAACTGGAGTGCTTGCTTCTCACTGTCTCTCTCCAGTTAAGTCAGTGTTGGTTTGACTGTGTATCATTTGAAAGAGATAAGTCTCGAAAATGACACATTTTCTGGCCAGGTTGCTCATACTATAATAAAGTTAGCCCTGTTTACTATCTCTTTTAAGCCAAAGTTCAGTATCTGAACTATGGAAACTCAGTGCGAATTATAGACATTTTTGTTAAAGGGGAGAAATTTTATACCAGTATTTCTCCAAGGCAAAGGGTAACACCCACCCACTTTCCTGTTCTTTCTCTCTCTCTTTCTCTCTTTCTTTCTCTTTCTTTCTTTCTTTCTTTCTTTCTTTCTTTCTTTCTTTCTTTCTTTCTCTCTCTCTTCTTTTCTTTCTTTCTTTCTTTCTTTCTTTCTTTCTTTCTTTCTTTCTTTCTTTCTTTCTTCCAAGATTTGTTTATTTAGTTAGTTATTTGAGAGAGAGTACAAGCAGGGGGAGGGGTAAAGGAAAAGGAGGAAGCAGACTCCCCACTGAGCCAACTTGGGGCTTGATCCCAGGACCCTGGGAACAGGACCTGAGCCAAAATCAGCATCAGATGCTGAAGAGAATGAGCCACCCAAGCACATCTCCTGTCTTTTCCAAGATAACTATGCCCATATCCTACCCAATTGTGTATTCTAAGGCAAAAAACAAAAACAAAAACAAAAAACTTTTGAATCAAGTTCCTTGTACTTTGTAGGTATAAGGTATTTGGGTAATAATTGAATTATAGTCAGTAAACAATTTTGATGAATGAATATTAGTTTCTTGTCTAGATTATAAATACATTGCAATGTATCTCACCTAGGATTAAGCACAGGTTCTTGCAAATAAATATGCAGTTAAGAGTTTTTTGTGCCATGAAAATTCGGTTTTAAATACACAAAATAGGGGACACCCAGGTGGTTCAGTGGTTGAGCGTCTGCCTTTGGCTCAGGTTGTAATCCCAGGGTCCTGGAATTGAGTCCTGCATCAGGCTCCGCGTGGGGAGCCTGCTTCTCCCTCTGCCTACATCTCTGCCTCTGTTTGTCTCAAATAAATAAGTAAAATCTTTTTTTTTTTTTTAATGCACAAAACAATACAGGAGGGGCACCTGGGTGGTTCAGTGGTTGAGCATCTATCTGCCTTTGGCTCAGGTCGTGATCCTGGGGCCCTGGGATCGAGTCCCACATCGGGCTCCCTGCAAGGAGCCTGCTTCTCCCTCTGCCTGTGTCTCTGCCTCTCTCTCTGTATCTCATGAATAAATAAATAAAATCTTTAAAAAATAAAAACAAAAATATAAAGGAAACCTATTATAATGAAATTTAGCTATAAAAATATTTTAAAAATCAAATCATCACTTTGTGATACACTTCTTTGTTAATTTATTAAATAACAGTGTCCAGTGGTGAGTCTAAAAACTGCCATCAATTTGAAATAATAATGAGTATTGATCACGCTTCAAGATATCTGCCCCAACTGCCCCAAATGATATGAAAATATCTCTGATTTCTATCGACAACAAATTTCACAGGTTCTGTTAATACTACTGACGTTTGTTATTTATATTTATAATTAAAGGAAAAGCTAAAATTCTGTTAGAATATAATAAAAGTATATAAAAATATATAAAAAATGCCATTTCTTTTCCCACTCAAGTTCACAAAGTCCACGAATCAGTGCACAAAACCCTTTGAGGCAGCATCCCCAGGTTAATGAAAGCTCTGACTGAATGAGTGACTACAGAAGGCCCTCTCATGTGCTGTTGTGTGGTGCTAGACTCTGGCAAACTAGGTACACAGAGGAGTTAGCCAAGGTCCGCATTCTCCTCCACGTCACACAGTCCAGCCACGAGGGACATGTAACTGACTCTATGTGATAAGCTTCACTGGACTTCCCATCAAGCCCCAAAGTGGACAGAGATTTAATGATAAAGGGGGCATCACAGCAGAGATGTGATTGAGTTATAAGTGGCTTGTCAGAAGCCAGCCCTCCACTTTTCTCCATGGTGCCCTGAAACAAAATCACAGTGGCCACATGCAATTTTATATACTTGCACTAAAATGCGCTACTCAGGGCGCCTGGGTGGCTCAGGCAGTTAAGCATCTGCCTTTGGCTCAGGTCGTGGTCCTGGGTCCTGGGATTGAGTCCCCACATGGGGCAGGCTTCCTGTCAGCAGGAGGGTGCTTCTCCCTCTCTCTCTCAAATAAATAAATAAAATCTTTTTTTTTTTTTGATGCATCTTTCTTCTTGGTATTTTCAATTTTTTTTTCTTTTTCTTTTTCTGTTCAGTGTGACAAATGGCGGGAAGACAACACTGGCTAAGAATTTGCAGAAACACCTCCCAAACTGCAGTGTCATATCTCAGGATGATTTCTTTAAGGTATTTATAAAACTTCTTAGGTCATTCATTTAATACAACAAAGTTCTAGTAGCAAAGTTAATTAAATTACATCCAAAAAGCCTTTGCTAGGGGACAGAGGTTTTGGGGTGAAGGGTTGCAGTAATGCCACTTATCCACTAGATGGCATTACTTATTGGTGTGGCTCTGATTTTAATT
Organism: Canis lupus dingo; assembly: GCF_003254725.2. Lineage (NCBI taxonomy): Eukaryota > Metazoa > Chordata > Mammalia > Carnivora > Canidae > Canis > Canis lupus. Next base: position 83,270,195 of record NC_064243.1, read on the forward strand.
ATCCTCGTCTTCCAAAGGATTTAGTAAAAGTTTATCGCCTCTTCATTCTATAATTGTATTATTTCTGCCCTGCACAGTTTTGATGGGTTCTTGTTATTTTTTCCAGCCAGAGTCTGAGATAGCGAAAGATACAAATGGATTTCTGCAGTATGACGGTAAGTAGATGAGTGTGTGAAATATTCACTGATGTCCATTTTTCTCTTTCAAACCCAAATACCTTCTCTATCTGTGAAGACAGTTTCAAAATGTGCTTAAGTACGTGTTAACTATCTATGAAGACAGTATCAAAGTGTGCTGCCCTTTACACATACTTTTGTAAAGTTTTCTCGTTTATGTCCAGCTATTTAAACAAATGAAACCTTTTCCCCAGGCTTTTACTTAAAACTGAAAACATTGGAACAATAGATTTTTCTACTAAAACTAGAATAAGGTAGGTTTGTTGGTACTCTGCTCATCCCTGCCTGGGGTACACATAACTAAGGATACTTCCCCGATGCCTCCCTGCAGTCTCGCCTGGAGCAAACTCTAAGCTCATCCAATGGGCTCACCTTCCCAGTGACCGCGGTGGACTAGACAGCTGTTTTCTTCTTTCCACTGCTCATAAAGGTTAGCGAATATTTTTTAGATGGATTCACCTCGCTCTCTTGCCCAATCTAACCCTGCTTTGAAGCCAAAGGATTATAAAGTCCATCAGAAGATATTTATTTTCCTATAGAGAATATCATACTAATAAACTATACTTAATGGTCTTGTCAGCTTTTATCATGAACAAGATGACCACTGAGTGTTTATGCAAACTGGCAACAGAAACAGCTATCTTAAAAAGCCATAAACTACATTCTTTATTTTTAACTTTGATGACATGAGAGGAAAAATGTTATGTAATCAGTTCTTACAGACACTTGATAGTTTTAAGAGAAGCAAAATCCTTGACTCACTGCCTGTTCTTGTGTCTTGAGCTGCAGCCAGGATATTTTTTACTTTTCTTCCCCTCTAATGATTAGCAAGGAAGGTAATTACAGAGTAAGAGTTAAACAAGGAAAGTCTGTTTTCAATGATTGACAAAAAATTATTCCTAATTCAAATAAGTTCTTATAAACTGATAAGAAAAACAGAAATATTCCAATTGAAAGATGTCCAAGGATATAAATAAGCTATTCATGGAAGCAAAAGGTTATTTGATTAATAAATGTACAATAAAAAGTCAACCTCAGAAATAGTCAAAGAGTTGTAAATTACTTTTTTCCCCACTCACCTCATAAACAGATTTTTAAAGCAGTAATTATCTGATGGTTGCACAGTTATCTAATTACATAATGATGGCTCAATAAAATGAAAACTTTCATAGATGGGAATATTAATTGATATAACCTTTCTGGAAGGTTGCTTGAGCATATGTTCCAAAGACCTTAAAGTATTAATGCCATGTGTCAAGTGTCCCACTTCCAGGAGCCTAGCATAAAGAAAAATCTGAAATTTTTAAGTAAATGTACAAATTTAATGTAAATCAAGGTAATGTTAAAATCTTTATGATAATCACTAGAAGAATAGTTTAAAGATGTATAGCTATCAAGTTTATAAGTAAATGGAATCATTAAATTTTGTTGATACAAAATAAGTCAGAAGTAAAAAACAATTTAAAGAAATCAAAAGATGATTAAAATATAGAAAATGAGAATAAGATGATAGATTTAAGCCAAATATAGCAGTAGCTACATTAAGTTAAATGAACTAAAATACTCCAAAGACAGTCAAACTAGATTTTAAAAAATGAAAGAAAGAAAAGCCCAACTATAAGCTCCTTATAAGAGACATATTTAGATACTAGGACAAAGAAAAGTAGACAAGGCTAGAAAAAGATATACCATGTGAACATATACTGAAAGAAATCTGGTATAACTACTAATATCAGACAAAGTAAACACAAAGAATATCACTAGAGACACTATTACTAGAGATAAATAGAGATAAATGGGTCAATTCAACAAGAAGATAAGCAATCTAAAATTTGTATGTACCCAATAACATAACCTCAAAATACAGTAAGCAAAAACTGACAAAACTACGTGAGGAAATATACAAATCTGTAATTATTATGGGAGATTTTTAACACAACTTCCTCAGTAACTAATAGAAAAAAGCAGATAAAATTATAAGGGTATAACTGATTCGAACAACGTAATCAACAAACAACCACTCTAATATATATGGAACATTTAGCCAATCACAGCAGAATACACATTTTTGTTTTCTTAAAATAAAATTAAAAAAAAAAGAATTGCCTTTGCTACATCCCCTCACCCCGAAAAAAGAAAAAGAATACAGGGAACATTAACTAAAATGGAAGGCATATGCAAGGGCATAGAACAACAGTACGTTTCAGTAGAATGAAGTAATATAGAGATATGCTCTAAGCACAGAGAATTGAATCAGAAATCAGTAACAAAAAATAGAATACTTTCAAGTGCTTGGATATTAATCAATACCTTTTTTTTCTGGAAAAATTTAAACAGCTGCATACAAAAGTAGGCAGAAGACTGTCATGAACTCTCATAAATTCATCATCTGGCTTTTAAAAACGATGAACTTATGACCAATTTATATTTCATCTATGCCCTCACCCACTTTCTCCTTCTGTGTCTTCTTGAAGTAAATTCCAGATGTCATCACATTTCACCCGAAGTAAAGCACTTCTATATATCCCTTGGGTTAAGGGAAAAAATCACCGTGAAATCAGAAGATACTTTTAACTGAACAATAATGAAAATATATTAAAACTAATGGTATTTGTGGTTTCAGCAAAGACGGGTTGGCTACATTCCTTGCTCTTTCCAACTCTTATAATTGGAAACCTTGGATGGAACACAGCAAACAGAGGAAGACTCAAAGAGAGAACAGACTGGCCTTTGGGACTTGCGGAATGATTGGTTGTGATTCCTTGGATTTTCTTCTAACCTGTCATATATTCAGGAAGGGGTACTTGAGAGGTGTGCCATGGAATCATCAATAGGTACAGACAAAAGAGCCCCAAGAAACCTGTACCCTGTAGTCAAAGGACCAGGAAAAGCGTGCCCTATTGAAATAGAAAGTCATTTTGATAATATACCCTACTGTAGCCAAACACAAAAAGAAAAACCATCCTCCCTTCATGGTTCAGCAGGGCCAAGCAGTGAGCAAGACTTTTGGACCTGTCTGGCACCAGCAAGGAAGAGGACCCCACAGGAGTCCTATCAGTTGAGCCAGACAGGGAACTGAATTTCTACACCCACCTAGCAGCAGCAGCAGCAGGATGAGGCAATGTGAGGTAGTGCATCCCACTTTCCTCACCCAGAGAGCATCAGCTGCTGTCAGCAGGATGCATTTGATACCTGAACTTCTATCCTCACCAAGAGCAAGGAAGCCACACCAGCCCTCCATTTGCCTCCTTTTACCAAGGCAACCTCCATTTCCATGTTGGTAAGATTCAGTAAGGAGATGACCATTTACCCCCACCTGGACCTGCATACTACACCTAACCAGGGTAACTGCCTATAAAAAAGGAGATTAAATGGGATCCAGAGCCTCACAACATGATACCCAAACTTTCTAGAATGAGACTGAAATTCACTTGCCATATCAAGAACCAGGCAACTCTCAACTTGAATGAGAAAAGACAATTAACAGACACCAATTATGTGATAACACAGATATTGGAATTATCTGACAAGGATTTTAAAGCAGCATTCATAAAAAGGTTCACCGAGTGATTGTGAACATTGTTAAATCTAGTAAAAAGCTAGAAAGCCTCAGTAAAGAAATAGAAGATGTAAAAAAAAAAAAAAAGAAATTTCTTAACTGACAATATACAGTAACTAAAATTTTAAAACTCATAAGATGGGCTCAACTGCAGAATAAATATGACAGAGGAAAGAATCTTTGGATTGGAGGACAGAACAATAGAAATTACTCTATCTAAACAACAGACCAAAAAGAGACTGAAAAGAAACTAGCAGAAATATCATTGCAGTCTCAGGAGAGGAAAAAAGGTGTGGTGCTAAAAAAGAAGTAAATGTGTAAAACATCACAAACTTGGCATAAGACATAAACCTATAAAATCAGGAATCTGACTGATCCTCCATCAGATTAAGATTAAACAAGACCGACCAAGAAAAAAAGAGAAGGCACAAATTACAAATATCAAAAACAAAAAAAGGAAATACCACTACAGATCCTACAGACATTAAAGAGATAAGAGGATATTATGAACAGTCTGTGCAACTAAATTAGAAAACTTAAATGAAATTGACAATTTCCTTGAAAAATGCAGCTTACTAAAACTAACACCAGAACAATGAGAAAATCCTAACAGTCCTATGTCTAGCGAATAAGTTAATCCATAATTGTAAAACCTTCCACTAAAAAGCCTCTAAGTACAGATGGCTCAATTCAGTAGTTCTGGAGTAGGGCTCAGAAACTGTTATTCTGGTAAATTCCTAGTGATACAAATGCTGCTGGTCTAGGTAGTACACTTTGAGAATCAGTGTTTTGGAATATTTTGCTGGAAATTGTAAACTCAAAAAGTATGCACATTTTAGAGTTTAAAAAGGACATATTTGGATCCTTTATAAAATTTCTTTTTTTTAAATTTTTATTTATTTATGATAGGCACACAGTGAGAGAGAGAGAGAGAGAGAGGCAGAGACACAGGCAGAGGGAGATGCAGGCTCCATGCACCGGGAGCCCGATGTGGGATTCGATCCCAGATCTCCAGGATCGCGCCCTGGGCCAAAGGCAGGCGCCAAACAGCTGCGCCACCCAGGGATCACCCCTTTATAAAATTTCTAATGGTTTATCTCTTATTTACTTGTAAGAGCCCTTTATATATTAAAGATACTAGCTCTTGGGGAGCCTGACTGACTCAATTGGTTAAGTGTCTGACTGTTTCAGCTCAGGTCATGATCTCATGGTCTTGGGATCAAGCCCCATGCTGGGCTCCGTGCTCAGGGCTGAGTCTGCTTCAGATTCTTTCTCCCTCTTCTTCTGCACCTCCCACTCATGCTCTCTTGCTCTCTTGCTCTCTTGCTCTCAAATAAATAAATAAAATCTTAAAAGAAAAGATATGTATTTTAGTTCTTTGCTACATATATTGCAGATGTTTTCCCCAGTATATCATTTATCTTTCACTAATTTATAGATATTTTGTCATCCAAATATGTTAAACTTTGGTCTAGTTAGGAGGGAATAGACATTATAAATAAAGCAATATTAGCCATTAATGTATGATTGCCAAAGCTGGACATGGGAGTTCATTGTACTCTACTCTCTACTTTTATATGTATTTGAAATTTTCCATATTAGAAATGTTTCAAACATACCAATTTGTCAGTAATAGAATTTAAATTTTTCTGAAATATTTGTTATTAGGTATTTTGAATGGTAAATGAAATAGTGCTATTCTATATATTTATAGAGCCCTGGATATACTCATCATAAAAAGCCACATCATAAATCTTTTGTTGTATTGATTTCATATTTTTGTATATTTGTTTGAAGTGCTTGAAGCGCTTAATATGGATGAAATGATGTCCACCATTTCCTGCTGGATGGAAAACCCATCAACAGACTCTGGAAGCACCGAAGAAATTCCCATATTAATCATCGAAGGCTTCCTTCTCTTTAATTATAAGTAAGCATCCTCAACCTAATATTGATTCTGAATGAATGGGGTGAAAACTTGGTAAACTAAACATGCTGTTTTTGTAGGCCTCTAGACACTCTATGGAACAGAAGCTATTTTCTGACGATTCCATATGAAGAATGTAAGAGGAGGAGGAGGTGAGTTTTGATACTGCCTTTGTGGATTATAATTAAAAAGACAAAATTTATGAGGATAGAAAGTACAGCATAGGGAATAGGATCAGTAGTATTTATCATAGCACTGTATGGTGACAGATGGTAGCTACACTCATGGTGAACATAGCATAACCTATAGAGAAGTCAAATCCCTACGTTATATAATTGAAACTAACATTGTATGCCAACCATACTTAATTAAAAATAAAATTTTTTTTTTTTTTAAATAAAATTTTTTAAGTAAAATTTTTTTTAATTTCTTTAAGAAAAAGTTTTTTTTCATTTTTTAAAAGACAAAATTTAGGAACAATGAGGAAAGAACATGATTGAGCAATATGTATATGTCATTTTTCAAACAAGAGAAGCCTGGTCTCTTCTACACAAAGAGCAAAATCTTTTTCTAGAAATGGTCATCCACGTGAGGTAATGCAAATTGCTTTTCTAAGAAAAGGCCCTTCTACAGACCATTTGACTCATCTCTCCTATATCTCCAAATGCAGCAATCCCATGTTGATTGATTTTAAATTTGAGAGCCATTATTCTGTGACAGCCACAAAGAACACCCAATTAATTGAAAGCCTAATCCAATCTATCAGGTTCTCTGTCATTATTCACATTGATATTTGTCTCTTCGTTCTCTCAGAAAGCACTGTAGTAGGAGGAGATAATTATGAATGATAGTGAATTACAAAAGTAGTTTTTTTGGATCAGAAAACTAAATCAGTTCTGCTGTCTTCTAATTAGTATTGAATCTAAAACGTATACTCTTAATTCTGTTTAGATTAAGTCTCAGTGATTTTTCCCATCACCCTGACCATTATTAGTTTACTTTATCAATTTTATGTCTCTGTGCACATTAAGTTTCCTGTGTGTTTTCATAGTAAAAGGGTCTACAAGCCTCCAGATGCCTCAGGGTACTTTGATGGCCACGTGTGGCCCATGTATCTAAAGCACAGACAAGAAATGGAGAACATCACCCGGAACATTGGTAAGCGCCTTCTCTCCCTCCACGGAAGGCCTTTACTTGTCATTGCTCGAAGTCCATGAGAGAAAGGATTTTTAGGAGGCATCTTTTTCGTGAATTACATTATAAAGGAACTCTTTAAGCCAGAACACTCTGGGCTCTTCCATGATTGACTGTCCTGGTTTCTGTTTCTCTAAGGCTTTTGTCAAAGCCTGTCAACTTCTAGATGGTCATTCATGAAACAGATATTGAATTGAATGCCTTCTGTGTTCAAGGTACTGCCCTATTGATATTAAGGAAAATAAGACAAACTCAGCCCCTACTCTTATGAGCCAACATTCTATCAGGGAAACAAATGTTAAAAATACTAGCTGCATGAGCATGTCCTTTCCAGCTATGCCAGGTGCTGTGATACCAAGTTCTGGGGGACTAGCTGAGGCCCAGCAATCAGGGAGGGCTTCCTTGAGGAACTACTTAAACCACACTCTGAGGGGTTTAACAGGAAAGGGAGGTAGGTGGGGGGCAAAAGATCATCCCAGACAGTACACGGAAAGGCCAGGGACAGGAAGGCGGGAATAGCACCTGAAAGGTTGGTGTATTTTCAGTAGAGAAAACCACGAGGTGGGGTGGGGGAGATGCGACATGAGGAAGATCTCAACTCTACAAGGTCATAGGCAAGTTAAGGACTTGGGTCATTATCTGAGGAGAAGTGGGAAGCCCTCTGCAGAGAGGTTTTATTTATATATTTTCTTTATTTATTTATTCATGAGAGACACAGAAAGATTGGCAGAGACACAAGGAGAGAGAGGAGAAGCAGGCTCCATGCAAGGAGCCTGATATGGGACTCAATTCTGGGAATCCAGGATCATGCCCTGAGCCAAAGGCAGATGCTCAACCACTGAGCCACCCAGGCATCCCTACAGAGAGGTTTTAAACAAGGACATGGTAGATACCAAATTCTGGTTTTTTTTTTTTTTATTCATGAGAGACAGAAAGAGAGAGAGGCAGAGACACAGGCAGAGGGAGAAGCAGGCTCCATGCAGGGAGCCCAATGTGGGATTCGATCCCGGGACTCCAGGATCATGCCCTGGGTCAAAGGCAGACGCTAAACCACTGAGCCGCCACCCATAGATCACCCCAAATTCTGATTTTACTGAGATTCCCCTGGCAATGTTAGAGGGAGATGTATGTGTTCAATAGAACAGGGCGACAGAACAGATATGGAGGGTGCTCCTCTCTCCCTCTCCACCTAAATTGCCAATCTAGGGGCACCTGGCTGGCGCAGTAGGTGGAACATGCAACTCTTGATCTTGGGGTTGTGAATTCAAGCCCTGTGTTGGGTAGAGAGATTGCTTAAAAATGAAACCTTAAAAAAAAAAAAAAAGGCCAATCTAACCATGACCCCACTTTGCTTAACCTGCAAACAGAGTCCAGTGTTTTGGAATAAAGGCCAAACAGACCTCGAGTCCCCTGAAGACTAAGGCATAGACAGCCTTGCTGTCAAATCTCATCTCTCCAGGATACCTGCTCCCACATTCAAGTCCTCCCAAATTATGCATCCTTTTCTTAACATTCAAACTTCTCTCTCTCTCTCTCTTACCTCCAGTTTTCTGATTAAAGGTTTCATTTTTAAGCAGTCTTTTAAATCTTATAAGTGTTTAAGGTCTTGTGTTCTTGATTTAAACTTATTAGTATTCTTTTTTTTTTTTTTTTTTTTTTTTGAGGGGAGAAAGGGTAGAGCAAGCTCCATGCCCAGCACAGAATGTGGCACGGGGCTTGATCTCACCATCCTGAAATGATGACCTGAGCCAAAATCAAGAGTCAGACATGTAACTGACTAAGGCACCCAGGTGCCCCTAAACCTATTAGTATTCTTAGGAGATGTCAGGTGCCAGAGTTAGAATCCTCTACCAATAGGCCCATTGGCCTTTGAACTGCTCTCCTTTCTCCTTAGTTTACCTAGATGGAACAAAATCCGAAGAGGAACTCTTTACACAAGTGTATGAAGATCTATTACAAGAACTAGCAAAGCAAAAGTGTAAGTATTGTGGCTGGTGAAGGAACAGCCAGGAAAAGAGTTCATTACATACCCACGAATGGTTTACCAGAATGCTCATATAGGAGTGATTGTATGCATTCATTCATTGCTTTAAAGAATGGGTTTGGGGACTTGATTATTTTTTTTATGAGGGTTTTTTTTATTTAAGGGTAAAAATATCCACCCATTGTTACATCCCTTAATGATGTTTACATTACATAGTTTAACTTTTTTAGTAGATGGCTATTATTTCAGTGGGACTGAAATTATCCTTTGGGCAGAGTGAAGTTAAAAGGCTGGTGATCTCTTTTAAATATGTCTAGAGCACCTCTTCTCCTTTATTACTCTTAAAGATCTCCCATGAATTTATTTTCCCAAATCCCTCAAAAATAAACACACGATATTAAAAAAAATATTTATTGAATGTTTCTTTAAGGTTTTCGTATTAGATGACACATTTTGCAAGTACCAGAAACCCTCCTTAATCTGACTTAAGCAGAAAGAAAGCACAGGGGGTAGCTATGGCTTCAGGCTTGCTGGGTTAAGGAGCTCAAATATAACCTTCAAGGCTCTGCCACAATTCCACGTTGTATTTGGGTTTCTTTGGAAGTCAGACTCTCTCCACTGACAGATATGTTGGGTGTTGGCAGCAGCATTCTCCTCCGTGTAAAATCCCCAGTAGAAAAAGACAGTTTATCCTTTCTCTAGATTTCCCATGAGTTGATAAATGTTGAAGCTGGGTATTGGGTTCCAAGGAGCTTTTATATGATTCTCACTAAAAGAATTTTAAACAGTTTTGTAAAAAGCAGTTTTGCATTTTAGCTCAGCTAGAAAGCCCCAGGGAAGATTTTGGTTGGTCCTGCTTGGGTCATGTGGCTTGTGCTAACCTCACCACTTTGGCCAGGGAGGTGGCACACTCTGATTGGCTAGGGCTGGACCGTGTACTCATCTTCTCTCCTGTTTAGCAGGAGAAATTCCACAAAGGAAAAGCAGAGCAGGAAGTAGAAACCATAAGGAGGATGAAAAAGCAGGCGGGGATCCAGCTGCTATAATATTCGAACTATTTGTACTCAAAGGGTTTTCATGGTTAACACATGCAAAATACAACCATCTTGTTGAGGAGACAGTGGGAGTCACTCCTGCAGTGCAGAATAGGACGTGCTTTTAAGAAGCAACTACCCTAGTCCAGATGTCATCATCTCTTAACAAGAATTAGGTTTCTTTTGTTCTCAGTAAATTCCTATCTTATGAGGGGATTAAGCCCAACCAGCCTATTGATCCCACACACTCCTCATTTTGGGATTAGCCCTTCCTGTGGGCATGAACGCATTTGAAGAAACTTCAGGACCATTTTAAAGTTTCTCCTAAGTGGAACTTACAGTCCTTGGCAGATATGCCTGCCCATCCCTGCTGTCTGTTACTTTGATGAAAGGCAGGGAAGCTCAGGGCACCGACATGGGCTGTAAAGAGTGTGGGGTGAAGGGAGGAAGGAGTTCAGCCTTCATAAATGATAGCAGCTGAGCCAGAGCCACTCTTCTGAGAGTTATTGGCTCCCTTTCTGGCCCTAACGAGATACTTGAGGGTGTTTTAGCAGCTGGACACCCGTACCTTTCCATCCTCTTGATAATGGCCAGTGCTTACGTCCATTTTTGTAGTGACTAAGTCATACTTTGGAGTTTGGCCTTGTGATCCATCTCCTGATAAAGATGAAAGGAGCCTTAATCAGTAGCTCAGGCAAACTGCATTTCATTCCATGCCAAATGCCAGCCTCTGCCATCTGTTCCGAGGCCCAAGAACAACAGGTATGTTTTGATGGACACTGAAAGCCCACAAGAAGGGGTGCCTACGTGGCTCAGTCAGTTAAGTGTCTGACTCTTGATCTCAGCTAATGAAAGCCCACAAGAAAGTACATGTCCATGTGTGTGGCAACCCTCTTCTTTCCTTGCTTATGTCCTAGAGGCTAGTAAGGACCTTTAAAAGGACCTGTACCTTTTAAGTCTATCTTGTCTGTGTTCTAGATATCAGATAAAGTTGAGTAGAAAAAACAAAACAACAACAACAAAAAAAAACAAATGTTAAGATGAGACAAAATCCAAAGCAGATCAGCTTTTCTTACCTCTTAAGATCTATATTAGTTTTTTTTTTCTAGTTGCATAAATAAATGATGGTGTTATTTATAGTAACCTACACCTTTCCCAGTTCTTGCAACCATGGTGCCCTGGCAAAGCTGCTTGGAGGGATCCTCAGCATGGCCTGGTTTAACCCACGGTTGGGGGCTGAGCTAGCAAAGGCCTTTCCGAGGTTCCAGCGGACTACTCTGCAGTCTCCTCATAACCTCTCATAAGCCTGCTGAACTAACCTTCCATTCTAAATACATAAAATCAGAATTGTGATAAAATAATAACAGTGAGATGGAGCAGAGTTTGAATTTAATTATTAATGAAACAAATGACCCAAGAGAGTAAGAACATAAAGTTATACATTTAATTTAATCCTTGTTTAAATTCAGTGTTTGAGGCAAAATTTAACCATAATCTATTCTCACAATGACAAGGCTGTCTAGCCACCAGAACATCCAAACTCCTTTTGAGAGAGTTTATTTTCATAGTGGGGGTTTGTTCTCTGGCATACTTGTTAGGTTTTCAAGGGAGCCTGACTCTGCCACATATACTAGATAGAAGCTGGCAAGACTTGATGGGAGATTGGCTCCCACATGTAGAAAGAATAAGGGGAAAAAATGTGTATTTCCATCTCATTATAAAAGCATATTAACTATGCAAAAAGTTTTAATATGAAAAAGAGAGAAAATAATCACTTGAATTCCCACCAATCAGCAATATTAACATCTTAATGTGTACACATCCAATATTTTTGCTGTTCACATAAGTCTTATATGGTTACATGGTTCATCACCATGCTCATTTCTGCTTTTACATTAGTATTTAATATTTAAAGGAACTTTATAGAGTTTATTATATTATGAAACTGAGTCAAACTAAACAGTTCTTCCAGTTAAAGGAATCAGGGCTGAGTTCTACTTTGCTTATTAAAAGTGAGTTTTAAGACTTGGCATTGACATCTCAGTGCAGAGGAAAGATGTCATATGTCTTGTTTCAAATCAAAGAAATAAGAAATTACAAAATAAAATTTAATTTTTCTTTTGGTATTTTTCTATATCAAATTTAAAATATAATGTTCAATTAAAAGTAATAGTATAATGACCTAATATATAATATAGTAGCCCAAATTATCATAGGATTAATGATCCTTTTCACAATTGTTGAGTTTTTAGTACTGCTACAAGTTTTTCACATTGGCAAATAACATGCTGTCAAAATATCTGCACATATGACTTGTTTCCTTCTTCTGGAATTAAAGTTTTTCAGAAGTAGCACTTGCTTGGTCATAGAATATAATCATATTTGTATGTATATACTTCAGAAATTAAATACTACACCAAAAAAATTTGTTTCTCTGACATGAACTCTATACTATGAATGCAATAGGTTTATCATTGAGTTTCAAGCCAAAGTCACCAAGTTTTCAGCTAGGCTTCCTTGGTTTAAGAAAAAAGAGCAAAATTACTCATACTCTTTCTAAATCGAGGATAATACTCCTTGTAGTAGTAGTAATTCTACAACAACCAGCCACCCTCCGTGATATTCTTCTAATTTGCAAACTGTTTCATTCCTTGAAGCCAATAACTGTTATACCAATTGCAAATGAAATTAGATGTCTGGTATCTTAAGATGGGCTTAAATTTAGTTGAAGGATTAAAAGAATGAGACATGGCCTCTATTTGGTTCTCTATGGAAAAGCAGCATTTCTGGCTCCAGATTCCCTGTAATCTTAATATTCTATTAAGATTTACTGTTGTTACGTGCGAAGATTTAACAAAATGAGAATTGGAATTCTCTATTAATTTCTTTCTACTTGTATTTGTTTTCAAGGTTTGCAAGTAACAACATAAAGATGGAGTGCACTGAGTCCTTCCTCAGATGAATTAGGAAACTCCAAGGAGTATGTTTGAGGATCTTAACCAAGATACAATATGTACTTTGGTATGATAACAGTTGTTGGTTCCGTTGTTTGTGTTATCACACATGGTTTCCCTGACATGTGGAACAGTAAACAGTTATCCACACCACTGGACAGGAATTTACCTTAATGACTTGTTTTCCCTCCACGGAGTAGAGAAATAGCATAGTTCACAAATGAGTCAATTTCTCTAGACCAATGATTGTCAAACTTTTCTGAATGGGACCCAGAGTACAAAATAATATTTACATCACAATCCAGTATATATGTAATCTATTGTGCTTGTCTATGTGTGTTTATGTAGGTATGTGTATGTATGTGATGTGTGTGTATATATACACACCCCTCATATATCACAAAGCATTTGCCTTAGATTCAATGCACACTGATATTTTTCTATTTTTAGATTTTCTATAATATTCATTACCATCCAATACCAATGCCTATTTCCTGCAAATAAAGCCTTTGGCAGGAGTAGCAGTCACTTACCAGAGTGTCTTTTTGTGTGTGCGTGTTTTGTTACTCTTTCTTACATATATGTAAAACCAGTGGATCATTGTGTTACTTGTGTTGATACTTTGTTATAACAGGGAATATTTTCTTTGTGTTTTATTTTTCTGTCAAACCAATGGTCTAAAGTCACAGAAATCAGTTACGGTTACTTACATGATGTTCCTTTCACTGAAAAGAACAGACAGGAGATCTGAATTATATAATATTTTGAAGCCTCTTTCAATGCTGGAATTAAGATTATCTACTGTACTGATCAACCTCTTGTTTTGTAACAGGTGGATTACTCCCAATCCTTTAAATCTTTACAAATATAAACATATTGTTACAATAACTTTAACTGGTCTTTACAGATTCATTTTATCAGCCCTCATTTTTTCTGTATTTTTTTTAAGATTTTATTTATTGATTTACTAATGAGAGGTAGAGACACATGCAAAGGGAGAAGCAGGCTCCCCATAGGGAGCCTGATGTGGGACTCGATCCCAGGATCCCGGGATCACGCCCTGAGCCAAAGGCAGATGCTCAATCACTGAGCCACCCAGGAGTCCCTTTTCTGTATTTCTAACTAGTTTGTACTCAATGATAATTAGGAAGTTTTTGATCACACACACTACACAGAAAGCAAAAAACAACAAAGCTCAAATGGCGGTTCTTCCACCTGATAGCTATTATGACTTGATTGAATTATGGGAAGTCTTTATTTCAAACTATTGAAAGCCTTTATTTCCTCTTTGTAAGATGATATGCAGATATGTGATATCTGACCGTAGCATAGAATAAGGCTCAAATCTTTAGTATGGCCTCCAAAGCATTCCCTGAACCAGCTTCTCTGTGCCTGTCTGTTCTCATTGCCCATCACTCAGCTTTTTGCTGTTCAGTGCCGTGACCTCCTCTCCTCAGAGTTACCAGGACCCTTCCTGCCGCATTCCAGATGCTCAGAGTGAACTTCCACAACCCTTCCCTCCAACCAGCCTGCCCTTCCTGCCCCTCCTTCAGAGTGCCTTGAGGTCCTACTCAAGGAAGACTTCTCTCATCCTTCCCTCTGAGATGCTCTCAAGGCTCCCCTACTTGTCCTTCAAAGCACTATTGTAATTATACTATCACATGCAGAATCGCTCATTTTGTGGCAGTCTCTCCAGCTACATAGAAGCTCCATGAAGGCAGGCCTTGCCACTGTGACTTATTTACACACACACCCCTGAGAATCAGCACATGTCTAGCATGTGATGAACACACAAAAAATATTGGGTACAAAGATAAATTCCTATTACATCAAGAATGAATTCACAGGCAACCAATATATCATTTGAGGAGTAGTAGCTTAAACTCACTGGTTTTTTTATTTGTTTGTTTGTTTGTTTGTTTTAAGTTCAAAGCAGGCAGTCCAAAGTTTGTACATAGAGTTGTCAGATTTAGGGAAAAAACAAAACAAAACACAATTAGAAGACACAGTTAAATTTGAACTTCAGATACTCTGTAGTTACTTATAAATAACTTTAGCATAAATAAGTCTCAAATACTACATATGTAAGGCTGTTGTTTTTCTGAAATTCAGATTTGTCCTGTATTTTATCTGGCACCTCTGCTTTTGCAGCAATTCAAAAATCATAAAAAGGAGACGCCTGAGTGGCTCAGTCTAACCTTTGGTTCAGGTTGTGATCCCAGGATCCTGGGATGGAACTCTGTGAGTCTGGCTCCCTGCTCAGTGGGGAGTCTGCTTCTCCCTCCATCCCCCTCCCCATTCATTCTCTCTCTCTCTCCCTCCTTCCCCCCTCAAATAAATAAAATCTTTTAGAGATATCATTAAAAAGCCAGGATTTTCCATCCTTGACTTGTGGACTTATCACCAGGAGATCACAGGAAAGCATTTGAGATTCCTGACATAGCATCATCTATCAAGGCATAGGGAGACACAGCCACATGCCTCCCAAAGTCACCCAATGGTGTCCCCAGCAACCTTCTTCAGATGTTTCTGGAGTCAGAACTGGCTCACATGGCCACTTCCGACTGCAAGGGAGGTGACACAGAGGATGTCATGACAGATTTGAACCAATTATGATTCATTGTCTGGGCATGTTGCCACGGGAACAAAATCAAGCCTCTTTTAAGGAGGAGGGAACAAGTGAGCAACCCAAAGTGCCTACTTCAAACTCTACTCTGCCTACCTTACCTGGCCATGATTTTATCAAGCTTGGATTGCTCCAATTCCAAATTACTATTCTCAAAACAGGATTTTTGTTTTTTAGAAGAGAAGTCTAGATATAATTTTTTAAACATCATTTCCAAGAATTTCTGAAATATTCTTTTCTGCCCCCACTGCCCAGCAGAGAGAGATGTCCCTGCTGATTGAAGATCATTACACTTGACTTTTCTCCCCATTTCAGCATGTGAAAATAGGTCAGAAAAAGACTCTTTACCTTGAAAGGGAGACAAAAAAGCTTAACAGACATTAAAAATAGAAATAGTCAAAACATTTTGAGAGGAAAGAATTATCTTTTTGCTTACTACTATCAGTGAGAAATAAATTGGAAATTTGAAATGAAGACTCCCAGTGCCTCATTTCTAGCTATGCATTTTCACACTGCATCTCCTCTTACCCACACAGTTGATGGGACATTGTATCTATTTTAAAAGGCATATGCTCTTTATATATTGAAAGAAGCAAACCTGTTTTTGTTGTTGTTGTTTCATTTTGTGAGGCACAGAAAAAGTTTATTACCACAAGAAGCAAGTGCACTCATCCTACCTCACCAACAGAGTCACAGAAATGCAACTTCACATAATAAAGTACAACACAGACTTGGGGAGAATGGTCCCTTGGGCTATATTGGCTGTAATACTGAGGTAACCAATTGACCTTGTTCAGCGAAAATACCTCTAACACAATGAAAAAATCAACTAGTTATAACATCCAATTCATATATACAATTCAAATAAAAATGTATATTATTTGCTTCGATGTATAGCAAATTTAATACATTAATGTTTACAAAATAAAAACTATTCTACTGAAGTTTTTCTTGTGCTTTCCCTTTATCATTGAGCTTGAAGGATCAGGAAAGTGCGATACTTTAAGGAAACTTATTTATGGATTTAAAGATTTAAAGATGCAGTTTGTGGGGCCATGAAAGATAAATACTAACTGGAAGATTACCACATCTTTAAAAATTATTGCTTATTAGAGCAAACCTGTTGAAGTCTTCACTCTCTGTGCATAAGTAACCCCAATCCTTTTAGGTGAATTTGTTGTAGGAAGGTTTCATCGTACTTAATCAAACAGGAGGGAATTAAAAAGGACCTATGCACAGACTGTCACAGTAGAGGGTGAGATTCAAACCCAGGTTAACCTTTTCAGGACATGCTTGTGGTGGTATACAGAATCATAAAATGTTGGAGCAGTATCAGCGGGTCCAACATTCTGTATTTCAGCATGGAAATTAAAACCAGAGCTGGTGACCTGCCTGACCCCATGCAGCTAGTTAGTGGCGGGACGAGGGCCAGGCCACAATACCCATACCTCAGATCCGCAAACTGTGTATGCGCTCAAATATGCACATACACACACATTTTTAATTTTGAAGCAAAGAAGGGCAGAAAAGTCTGCCAGACTGCATCATCTGGCCTCTCTCCTTTGAGGATTGCAAATTGAGGAGCCTGGGAAGACAAGAGCTGAGTCAGGGAAACCTGAAGCTTTCTGTTCTGGGCTATTAGAGCCTAGTCAAGGAGGCGGGCCTGCTCAGGAGCAGTGGAAAGCTAACATGTGCTCCATGCTGCTCTTTTTGCTGACCTTAGGCTTGTGGTTCTTGCTGTTTCCAACACTCCAACCAGGGTGGAGAGTTAGGGAGAAATGCACCGATATGGAAAAAGTATAGTGAGCATTACACTCCCTTTTTTGCATATACACAGAAATAGATGGAAATCTCAATAGTGGGCTTGGGGCTCTAATCAAGTGTGAGTTGCATATAAGAGAGCATCAGCAAGAGACTTTCTTACCAAATTGAGCATATCTGATATGTTCATGCCTACAAGTCCAGAAACGTCATCCGTGAGAAAGCGGAAATAGAATAAGATGCTCCCTGCCAACTTCCAGATCCCAAAGAAGTTAGGTCATATTCTTCAAGATTAAAACTTGAGACTAAAGTTTGGATAAAGAAATTTGTATTGACTTTTCCCTCCCAGCGTGCACACCAAGTTCCCAGAACTTACTGTTGTACCAGTGGTTTTCAAACCTTCGCAGGTACCAGAATCACTTGGACAGCTCATTAAAACACAGACCGCTGGTCCCCAACCCCGGAGCTTCTGACTCAGTAAGCCTGCGATAAGGCCCTAGAATTTGTGTTGCTGACAAGTTCCCATGTGACGCTGACAACACTGACCCAGGGACTAGACTTTCAGAATGACTCCTCTGCAGAGGACAAACAGCAGTGTGCAGACCCAAGATGGGCCACACTGGCTGTTATTTGGACACTATCAGCTTGAAATTATCAGTATTATCAGCCCCTAAAGATATTACAGAATCATGCTTGTGCTAGTTATTGGTTTTATCCCTCCAAATTCTTCCTTTTTGCCTCGTCTGTAAAAATTAATCTGGGCCCTTTACATATTTTTCCTTTGCCAAGTGGAACGATGTTAGGCTTTGTCAATAGAGGGTGCTGGAGAGACATTGCAGAAGAAAAGGATTTTGCTTTTGATTCTTGTGGGTTGGCAACCACACCAGGGTACCTCCAAGGAGGCGCTTCCCCACTGAGCAGCTTTTCCACAGTACCCTAAAGGGGGAGGTGGTTCCCAAAAGTTCTAGAGGATGAATTTCTAGCAAGTTTTGTAGCATGGCACCAGAGCTACTTTCCTGCCATTTGTAAGCCATGGCAGTGCCTTCTCCAACAAGGTTTCACCCTCATTAGTGGCCACATAATTATGAGATTTTGAGAGGTAAAATAACTCCCCAAAGTTACATGGCTGACACTTGTTAGAACCAGGTTTGGAACCCAACAGTAAGCTCTTAACAAGCATACTAGGCTGTACTATAATGCTAGTCCCAGAATTAATTCTGTGCCATGGCTTGCTGTTGCCACTGCAATTAGCCTGCAATCATACCTCCATGGCTCTTGCCCTCCCACTTTATATACTATGAAAGGGCTTCATAGTTCAAAATCCAAGAACCAATCAGAGTAGCCTTCTAGCACTGAAACATTGTGTGCTCACTTTATTATATCACAGAAGTCAATGTAATAGTCACCTGGCTGAGAAGTGCCTGGGATCTTCAGCTACACAATTCAAAACACCATGTTCAACACACTCCTTGAACTTACCTCCATGAGCAAGTTGCTGCTATCGCTCTCTGGGCAGAAGACAGAAGGAACTCTGGTGGGACTTGCTCATCCTAGTTTTCCATTTTTGTCCCTCTTCCTGCTTTACAAATGGGGGGTGTGGTAGAAGAAGGCACAGAGGCATCAGGGATTGATGACATCAGCACTGAAGCTATTTAATTTAGATCTATGCTGATCTTTAGATTTCTCTATCTGGTCCAATCATACTAATCACAAGAGGCAGTATATAGACACTTATTGGACTCTGATTTGCCTGACTCTTTGAAGTTCTTAGGAGGTAACCTAGCTTTAGGAAAAATTAACCAGTAATATAAATAGCTATCACCCAGGTGACCTTGCCTGGGTGGCTCAGTTGGTTGAGTGCCAACTCTTGGTTTCAGCTCAGGTCACAATCTCAGAGTTGTGAGATCAGCCCCTTGTTGGGCTCTGAGCTCAATGTGAAGTCTGCTTGTCCCTCTCCTTCTCCTCCTCCCCCTGCTCACATGCTGTATCTCCACAATGAATAAGTAAAATCTTTTTTTTTTTAAAGATTTTATTTATTTACTCATGAGAGACACACACAGAAAGAGGCGCAGACATAGGCAGAGGGAGAAGCAGGCTCCTCACAGGGAGCCCAATGTGGGACTCAATCCCAGGACCCTGGGTCATGCCCTGAGCCAAGGGCAGACACTCAACCTCTGAGCCACCCAGGCATCCCAAATAAGTAAAATCTTAAAAAAATAAAAAAATAAAAAAATAAAGCTATCACCTGTAGAGTGCTTACCTTATACCAGGTGCCATTTTAAACTCTCTACCCGTATTTTCTCATTTAAAGCACATCAGACCTCTATTAGAAGATAATATCTTTCATGTGAAAAAATTGAGGCACAGAGAGGTCAAGTAATTTGCCCACTGCTGCACAAGTAGAAGCAAAGCTCGTTTCAAAGCTGACTTCCGAGTTCATGCTTTCAACCACTACACTCTACCATAACAGGAAGGATTGACTGTCTGCTCAGCAGGCATGAAATGAAGGTATGAAGGGATAAGACTTCACGGAAGATATGACTGGCTGAGTGTTCTGGACGCCAGGATATGTGGGGCAGGTAAATGTGGGGCCCTTCAGACCTCTACTCTGATGTGGTCCTTACTGGAGCAGAGGTGGTACAGGGCTCAGAAACGGAGTTTCCTCCTGTAATCACTTTGACAGTGCTGCACTGAGGACCTATTGCCTAGCTAGTCTATGGAAATAGAGGATATATTTGATGGGAGAGTCAACATGTATATTAGATAATCAAAGATATGATTATTGCTTTTGTTTATTTATAGAGAGGGGGGAGGAGGGGCAGAGGAAGAGAGAGCAAAGCTTAAGCAAGCTCCACCCCCAATGCAGAGCCCAATGAAGGGCTTAATCTCATAACCCCGAGATCATCACCTGAGCCAAAATCAAGAGTTGAATGTTAATGGACTCTGCCCCCTAGGGACCCCTACCACTGATTTTAGGAAACCACAAACATGGAGAAGCAATGTTTACTTGCAACTGGAAATCTTGACTCAAATCACATCTAGGCATATTTGTGAATTATAAGAGCATTTAGAAAGTTGAGAGGTCATCGCAGGAGAAGATGATGTTTACAGCCTGAAGATCATTTATGTCTCCCGAACACATACTGTAGGAATACAAAATGCTTCCTGTCTTCCATTGCCTCCTGTCCCACATCCATGAAATTTAGGCCACACTTAAGAAATATCACCCCACTTGACAACAAAGGTAAATGAGGTGCCAAGTTGTTACTTGAGGCCACTGAAGTAGTCTGCATCAGAGCCAGATTTTTAATAAAAATCAAACAAAGGGAGGCATTCCCAGAGTATTAGATTTATTTCAGTGTAAATTGTGAACTCAATTTCTTTTCCAATCCAGTATACTTTCTTCTGTCTTCTTTTTTTCTTTCCAACAGACTTGCAATGAAGTGTTCACCAAACCAAACCAAACCAAAACAAAACAAAAAGCAAGTCATGCCGAGGGTATGGTAAGTGTGGGCCTTCAGTGATAGGTCCCTCTGTCTTTTGGGGAGCTCCATGCTGCCTGAGAGGAAAAGTCAAGAATGCAGCACCTGGTGAAAGTGGCACCAATGATTGGTCAGGCTGAAAAGTGAAGCAGCCCAATAGAAAGCACATGTGATAGTGAGAGGAAAACCTAGGCTTTCATTCCAGCTCTGATGCTTGACCATGGACATGCCATGTAACTTCTTTGAGCCCAAGGAAGCTCAGCCTCCCTCAAAATTGAAATTTTGTATATCAACCTCATGGTATTGGGTTAAAAGTATGAATGAACATAAAGCATCCAGTCAAATGCCTGGTGGTTGGTGGGTGTTCACTCTTATTAGCTCCATCTTTCAATCCCAACCCTCTTGACTCCAACCTACAAACCCAAGATTGTTTTTAAGATCAAATAAGGTATCAGAAAATCATGTGATAGAATCTAAAGGGCCCTGCAAAAGTTAAAATGCTGTTAGGATAGCTGGAGGCAAGTCACACATAACCCTTGTGACCTCATTCAATACTCATTTTAATTATTTCACCCTATAGAAAATGAATGGAACATATGGTATGTTTGCTCTACGCCTAACACTCAATATAGGGGCCCTCAGCCTTTGTAATAACAGATGATCTGACCTATGAATACCATCCCTCTTTTGCTCCTCAAAGAAATCTTAATCCCAGCCATAAAATTGGATCAAGCTGTTTCTGCCTTGCTCTCTTGGATTACTTGATGTAGGGCAAACCAGCCAACATATGGTGAGAATATTCGAGCAGCCAGCCCTGTGCAAAAGCCCATGTGGCAAATAGTAGGACCACCTGTCAATGGCCAGCACCAGCTTGCCAACCATGTAACCGAACCACCTTGGAAATGGGTCTTACAAGACCAGTCAAGCCTTTAGGTGACTGAAGCCTTGATTTCAAGTTGGTAAGAGACTCCAAGGCAGAACCACCAGCTAAGCCACTCCTAAAATCCCTATCCGCTGTAACTGTACAAGGTCACTGTGTTTTAAAGCTGCCATATTTTGGATAATTGGATGATTTGTTATGCAGCATTAGATCACAATGCACAACCCACTCCAAACTGTTGGCTGAGGCTGATTTGTGCTGCATTGCTGGCACTTCCAACTAAAGACATTTTGAATAATAGATTTGAATCACTTGGGGGATCCTGGACATCTTATTTTCTTAAAACTCTGTAGATAATTTTCATGTGGAGTTAAAAAAAAAAAACCTCTGTCTTATTGAGAAGTGTAAATATTTAATGTACAATTATAATCCACTGGCTTTGAATCAGCTAAACTGTGTTCCTTCCTCTACAATGCACTGAAAAGTTAAGACTAGCTTTTAGGCGATTGGAAGCTCAGGTGGGCATTCCCCATCATTAAGAAAATCTAGTTTTCTTCTCCCCTCTATCTCTAACATAGAAATGAGCCAGAAAGATTCATCTTCACTACTTTCCTCTTGAATTTCCCTCTTGCCTTCATTGTTTTGACTTAAGAACAAAGCCAGTTTATATGAAACAGTCCTTGGCCATGGGACAATTTGCAATGGCTCCCATCACATTCCTTTTGCCCCTGACTCAGATACATTGGCTCTTTCATGCAGTGTTCCACAAATATTTGTCAAATACGTATGAAAAATCTGTTTTACCCAGAGAAAATGAGAGTCATAATGAGATGCTGACACTTTGGTCTCACTCAGACATACACACCAAGGATGCTGAGTTTACAAACTTGAAACTTGAAAAGAAAAGAAAATCATAGCTGGGCATCTCCTCCTTCTTTCTGTGTCTTTTTTTCACAAACACTCAAACAGCCTCTTCTAGAAGCCACATGCCAGCAAATTATTTCTTTTAAATCTTAAGAAATCTAAATCACAAAGACTTTGGTCACCAGTTGGTAGGGGCATCCACCATCTACCTGTTATTCTAATATCCTAGTAATTATCCTCAGTTCCTCTTCTCATTTCACTTATGGAAACAGCCCCCAAATCCTATTAGCTTCACTTCAGAAATTCCATATTCAGACTTTCATTTCCCCCCTACAGCCACAGTCTTTGTTCAGACTACCTTCACTCCTAGTCTCTTAACTGGGGCCTTGACCACAAGCTTCCTCTACTCCAACTCATTCTGCACCCAGCTGCCAGAGTCATCTTTCCAAATTGTAATTGCATCATGCCATGCCCTTGATTAAAAATAATCCACGAGGGCAGCCCAGGTGGCTCAGGGGTTTAGCGCTGTCTTCAGTCCAGGGTGTGATCCTGGAGACCCAGGATCAAGTCCCACGTCAGGCTCCCTGCATAGAGCCTGCTTCTCCCTCTGCCTGTATCTCTGCCTCTCTCTCTCTCTGTGTGTGTGTGTGTGTGTCTCTCATGAATAAATAAATAAAATCTTAAAAAAAAAAAAAACCCTCCACGAAGCACCTACCCCCTAATATGATACACTGGGAAGGGCACATCACTTCTGTGGTATTCTTGCCAGAGATTCAGAGCCCCAGTCAAATCATGAGAAAATACTAGGTACGCCCAGTTGAGGGACATTCTATGAAACAAATGATTAGTATTCTTCCACAGTGTAAAGATTATGACAGAAAAAGACTGAGGAACTGTCATGGACTGCTGAAGACAGAGGAGACCTGATGACTAAATGTAATGCCAGATCCCAGACTGCCTTCTGGAACATTAAATAGACATTAGTAGAAAAACTGATGTAGTGCATATAAATTCTACAGTTAATGCTGTTATACCAACTTCTTAGTTTTGACCATCATGCAAGATGTTGAAATTAGAGAAAGCTGAATGAATACTATCTGAAATTGCTCTGCTCTACTCTTGCAACCTTTCTGAAGTCTAAAATTATTTCAAAAGGTGGGTGGAAAAGAGATGGGGTGGGGTGGGGGAGAGTGCCATTGCATCAAATTCCAATCAACTACATAGGCTTAGTGAAGACTGAAATGGGGTGAGGGTGGTATCAATGCATCCCTGGAAGGTACCATGGGATGAGATGTGAATTTTTTTTTTTAAAGATTTTATTTATTTGGGGTTGCCTGGGTGGCTCAGTGGTTGAGCATCTGCCTTTGGCTCAGGTCATGATCCCGGGGTCCTGGAATCAAGTCCTGGATCAGGCTCCCCATAGGGAGCCTGCTTCTCCCTCTGCTTATATATCTGCCTCTCTGTGTGGGTCTTTCATGAATAAATAAATAAAATCTTTATTTATCTATTCAAGAGAGAGAGCACAAGCAGAGAAAGCAGAAGGGACAGAGAGAGAGGGAGAAAAAAAAACTCCCTGCTGAGCAGGGAGCCTCATGTGGGGCTTGATCCCAGGACCCTGAGATCATGACCTGAGCCAAAGACAGACACTTAACTGACAGCCACGCAGGTGCCCTGAGATGTGAATTTATAAGGTCTATCACCAGCTCTCCAAATAATACCTGTAGTCAGAGCATCTCACAGGGCTAAATATTGGTTCCTTTAGAAGACACAATCCCTGATGCAAGCCAGTTACTTCATCTGGTGCTCCACTGAAGAAACATGGAGAAAGGAATTGTGCTGCTTTATGGAATGTGGCAGAGAATGCCTCCCAGTTTCCATCTGACCCTTCTTCAGCAATACAGCTTCTGGTCTTCCAGTTAGAGCATTGTCACCTGGCTAAAGGAAATTGAAGAGTTTCTTTATTTGTCTGGAAAAGAGTATAACATGGTAATGAAAACCAGAGCTTCGGGGTCCATCATGCAGAACAGAATCAAATCTTTCTGTGTGACCTTAAGCAAATTATTGTCCCTCTTGGGGCTTACTCACCTTGTCTGTGAAACAGAGAATTAATGATCAACTTAGTTTATAAAATTGCTGTGAATATTAACATTTTTAACCCATGCAAACACTTTACGTTGAGCACAGTAATCTGGCACAAGAGATGTGGTCTGTTAAATATTAGCTATTGTTTAAAGGAAAAAAGAAAAAAATAAAATTTGTAGCAGTGGAAGGTTTGTGATGAAACATTCAATATAACTCTGAAGGCACACCCCATTAACTCAGTACTCAATAATTTTGAAATTGTTAACTTGTACTCAGTTTTCTTTTCCCATGCTTGGCTTTACTCCTTGGGGGAATCCTCACATTCTCTGTATTCTATCAACAAAATCATTGAATCTCTCCAGTTTCCCAAAATGAAGGAGAATCTATCCTCTGATGTGGTGAGCAGAGAAGGGAACTTGGAAAGGAAGTTGAATCTCATTGCCAGCATGCTACTAACAGTCCTCCCCCCAGTCACGAGATAGCTTTTACCTGATGCATTTTTAATTTTTCCTTCCTTATTCTTTTCCTCATGTGTACATATAATTGGTAACCCTATCAAATAGCCCTAATTACTAAGATTAGATAGATATGCTTTTACTTTTAAACAGCTGGAAATCATAAATAAGAATTTCAGAATTTATATATATTCATATGTATTTATAGGAATTCACAAATATATACATAGACATACGTATATACATGTGTATATGTGTATATATATGTTTTCTTGTCTTAGCAATTATGAATAACACTGCAATGAACATGGGAATGTAGATATCTCTTCAATACCCTGTTTTCATTTCCTATGGGGAAAAAAAGAATTTCAGTTGCATTAGAGCACCACTGTAAAAGTTGCATTTAAAGAAAATCCAAAAAAAAAAAAAGAAAAGAAAATCCAAAGTACATGTATAGTCTAAGAATGTTTCCAACCCGAGGGTGAGAAATAAGGACATTATTACTAATAAGTGGTGCGGGCTTACATAAACTAAGCATGAGTTAGGGTATAAGCAGGTAAATTTCTAATGAGAGAAAACTGTAAAATGGTATTTGTGATTATAAACAAACATCACAGCAGCATCACATGACACATCATGACTGTCAAACTTCTTGTGCTTATTCTATCATCTTCTATTTTTATGTGTAATTGCACATGATGGTGAAGGTAGGCTACCATGATCTCCCAGTACTTAGACTCTCCAGTTTTTATCCAGCCTGCTGATGGCCATCACAGGCTGAAGGAGCAAGCTTGTGAGGCAGGGGCATTGGAAGGAGGAGAAATCCACTCTCCTTATAATTTCTCTCAGTGATATCTTTGTAACTCTAGCTACAATCATTGTCATCCTTTTTGATTCTTTTCTTTATTCATCCCCTATATTCAATTCTGACCTTTTTTTCCTTTGAAATTATGATCTGGATTTACCTTCCTCTCTTTCCTTTACTATTACCGTCTAGCATAAATCTTTATCACATCATTTCAGGATTATTCGAACAATCTCCTCATCTGGTCTTCCTGACAGCAGCTTATCCCCTTGCTCTTGCCCGATTAATCCTTCCATAATACCACTTTCATTGTATCATTCTGCTGCTTCAGAATCTAAAATAAATCTCTGTTGCTTAGTGACTCATCCAAACTCTTTTATCTGACTTTGAAAGTTTCTAATGATTTTATACTACCTGAATTATTGCAATTTATTTCCCTCTATTTCTTTTTATGAATTATAATCAGACTGGTCTTTGCCTGCCCTTCCACCTTGCTCACATTGTTATTCCCCCACAACATCAAAGATTTGTATACATTCTCATCCAGAATTGATTTTACCCTTTGGTGGCATCACCCAGAATTTCCTTTGGGAAACATCAAACCCATCAAGTCCATAGCTTTGGATGTGGCTGACTCCACAGCCAGCTCTGAAGTGGACATGTTTCTAATCAGAAAACCACAATCCTTGGTCATAGCAATTGATTCAATGCAGAACACATGACTCAGGCTGTCCAGTGACACCCAACCCAGATCTTTTGTTGCAACCTTTAAAAAAGAGTAGTACTTGGCAAAGCCAGCAAATAGCAAGGGATTCCTGAGGATATAGTTTGAGCTTCTAGATCTACCTGTGCCTGATCTCTTCGGTAATAACAATCAATCTTTTTTCCCTTCTGCTTAAACCAACTTGAATTGGTCTACAAAGAGTATCCCCATCTCTTTACCCCTTCAAGTTAAATTCATCCTTTGAGATCTAGCCCTCATGCCACTTTTGAATTATTCTTCCCTTTCCTTAATTCCCATTATACCTTACTTCATCTATATTGCATTAAAACTAGATCGTCTCAATTGTTCAGCATTTTCTAGTTTTACTTCCCTACTGTACCAAAAGCCTCTTAAAACCTTGGACCACGAACTCCATTTCTCTTGTGTCCACAACACTTAAGAATCTTTCACACACACACACACACACACAAGGAATCTTTCACACGTAAGAGACAGATGGACTGCTAAATTCTTGGTTGAGTTACCTTTCTTTGGGAAGTCAACTGTCAGGAGCTCAAGAGTAAGTGAAAAATGAGGAAATTGTTGCTAATCACAGACCTACTCTGTGGATAATTCTGTTCCCATTTTTCTGGTTAAAAACAAATATAGGAAGAGAGAAGGGGAACCAATATCAGTGACCAGGGCATAAAGTCACATTTTGCATCAACTTCTGAAGCTATCTGTTCAGGCCTCCAGAGGGGCCCAATAACAACTACCTGTTCTAGAATGTGGGATTTATTTTTATCCAGAGATGATGAAACCAATAAATCAGGAGATGACTCCCACTGAAAAGATAGTTTATTTTAGTCCCCAAGAAGAGGGTGCACACCACACCATGCAGGACCGCATGGGGAACCACAGGGTGGTTCTACAGATAGAAGAGGCATGGGGAAAATCTGTATCATGGTCTCCTCAGGAAAAGCAAGGCAAGGAAAGCAAGGCAGAGTGAGCACGTTCAGGACTGGGCTCAGTTTGAATGATTTCAGTGGTCTCTGGGGTGCAGGGGCTGTTCCACAGTCTGTGGTTCCTGGCCCTGGATTTGTTAGGGCAAGGGAATATTGGCTTAGTACATACGAGTTTGAAATAAAGGAGATGGTGGAGAGATGTGGGTTCTGGATTTGTCAGTTTGCATATGATGGTTCTAGGGAGTTATTTGCTATCTCTGGGAATTAGCCCTGGAGAGGCATTTTAGCCCCAGTCAATGAGATCCTGGATGGCAGAGTATCACGAATTTGGAAAATAAGAACATTTGGGTAATATGCTCCTTTCTTTCCCACCTGGGTTCAAAATGAACAATAAGACAGAGGAGAGGCAGATGATGGACAAAGTATCCCCTCTATTACTGAGAAAGCCTCCATTTGAGAACGTGTCTTAACATGAGAGTTAAACAGGCCTTTCAACTCCATCCAGAATTAGTCAGACTTACTCATGCGGTCATAGGTAGCATTGGATCAGGATAAACTTTCCCAAGTGGGAAGGATTTCACAGCATGAGCAACAGACAATAAATTGTGCTTACTGCAAGCAAATTTACCTCCAGGAGGGGAAAGAAAAAAAAAAAAAGGTCAGGAGATGAGTCAAACACTTCCAGTTGATTCTTCCCAAATGTATTGATCAGGTAGGACAAACTGCCTTCCCCAGGCAGGGTGAGTGAAGCAGGGAATGTCAGGGGGGTATTGCTTGACTAAACTCCCTTTTCATGGAGGGAAAAACCAAGACTGGGAAAGAAACATTACCTCCCACCAAAAAAATCCCCAGATTTTTCTTGAGAGTTTAGGAAGATAGTTTAATTCTGGCATTTCCATAGCCATGATTCCAGCTTCATGTCTTACATTTTAAATCCAGAGTTTCAGCTAGTTGATACAAGTTGATTCAATTCCCCCACCTCACACCCCAAGGTTTCCTGGGTGGCTGCTAAGTCTGTAAAAGTTAGAGTCAACTTTCAGACTCTTGATGTGTCAGAAATATCCTGCTCTGGTTCTTGGTTTATTGTCTCACCTGCTTCCACTCTTTATGATAGGAACAGGAAAAGGGTCCTATCAACAGGTCCAGACACTGGGAAACTGTCATCTGGTAGACAGATCAATAAAGAATGACCTAAAGATAATGTTTGAGGCTCCCAAGCGTCTTAAGATGGTGTGGGAAAAAGGGGAAAGACTCATTATGGCAACATAAATGCTTATTCTTAACATAATGTTATTCTTCTAATTATGTTTCATTGGCTAAATCCAGCTAGTCACCGGTGTTTTTTTTTTTTTTAAATAAAGATTTTTAAAATAAAGATTTATTGGAATACAGCAACACTGATCCTTGCTACAACAGCAGTTGAATAGTTGTGACAAACCTTATGCCCTGTAAAGCCAAAAATATTTACTATCTGGTTGTCTATAGAAGTTTGCCAACCTTTGCTCTATATATGCTCATTGAATGCTGATAGATTACCTACACTGTACTGGGAGCAGGGACATTCTGTGCCTTAAATGAGCTCACAAACTCTGTGGAACCAGATATTTTCACAACTACTCACAAAGCAGTGTGAGAAACACAGGAACAGAGGAAGGAAAAATCTGAAGTTGTAAAGGAAGAAGCGACTTTTGGGGGCAATAAGGTGAGGGATGGGAGGTGACTCCTGGGACCTGACAGGAAAGACTACTTGCTGTCCACTCGGAAGGATGTTATGTTATGCTAAATAACTTAGGATTTATCTGAAGGGCAGTGGAACACACTCAAGGATTTGAATCAGAAAAGCAATATTATCAATTTACTTTTGAACATTTGTTTTTAGGCAAATTTATTTATTTATTTATTTATTTATTTATTTATTTATTTATTTATTTATTTATGAGAGACACACAGAGGGAGGCAGAGACACAGGCAGAGGGAGAACCAGGCTCCCTGAGGGAAGCCTGATGCTGGGACTCAATCCCAAGACCATGGGATCACGACCTGAGCCAAAGGCAGACGCTCAACCACTGAGCCACTCAGGCACCCTATCAATTTACTTTTGAAAAAAAAATTATTTATTGTAAAAAGAATCATATGAAATCTCTTCTGTATCTGATACACAGGAAGGAAGTCTAAAGGCTGGCAGGTTAAGTTAGAAGTATTGCAATAGACCAGATTTTTTTAACCTGGGCCAAGCCCTGTCCCAAATAATTTTTATGTAAGCCTATTTATTAGCAAGTAAAGTACATATCAGGATTTCATTTGGCATAGAGTGCAATAAAGTAAACTGAAGCAAAACATTAATTATATACACATGTTTAGTTAGTTATGCTTCTAGCGTGGGTATATAATAAATCAGAGAGGATTCATTCCTTAAAGAGGATTTCTATCATCTCTACTTTATTCTTTTTTTTCTGTTTACACATGAAGGTAAAGTTATTACCAGTTGCTGACTCTGCAAATTCCCCCCTCCCCATCTCCACCTCACCTTCACCTCTCTTCTTCATAAGAGATAAGAGGCCTGAGTGGTTTAAGGATCAGGTGCGTGTTTAAGGATCAGGTTCGTGTTTCAGGATTATGAAGAGGATATTAATTAGTCTAAGCCTGCCAAGGTAATTCTGTATTCTTTGCCTACGATTATTTTAGAAATAGGAATGTGATGTACAAATGGGACATTGCTAGGAGGCTTCCGGAAATGTGTACCCACTGAGGGAAAGGTACATACATAGAAGGAAACAGACTATCTTCTTCACTCTATCTGTTGTACATGGGTGTGATGCCTGGAACTGAGGCCACCATGCTGATTGTGAGAGACTCTACTAACATACTGAAAATAGCAGAGCGAAGGATGGGAGGGATGGGCTGATGGCGCGGAGGACTCAGCCTGGAGTTGTCTGACCTTGGAACTTCATGTAATTTAAGAGAGTAAATGTTCTTTTTACTGTAGCTTGTTTAGGTTGGGTGTTCTTATTCTGACATAGGCTCTCAGAGGGAAAGATACACATGCACTCTTAATCTATCAGGAAAGGGATTCATAGATATATATGTTCTGTGTTGTTTCTAAAGCAGTACTTATCAAATTTTAATGTGCCTATGAATTACCTGGGGACCTTGTGTTTTGTTTTTTAAGATTTTATTTATTTATTCATGAGACACAGAGAAAGAGGCAAAGACATAGGCAGAAGGAGAAGCAGGCTCCCCGCAGGGGACCCTAATGTGGGACTCGATCCTAGGACCCCGGGACCAGGAACTGAGCCAAAGGCAGAAGCTCAACCACCAAGCCACCCAGGCATCTCCTGGGAATCTTGTTTTAATGCAGATTCAGATTCAGCAGGTGAGCCTGAGATGCTGCATTTCTCTAAGAAATTCCCAGATGTCGATGATGCTAGTGTCAGGACCATGCTTTTGACTTGCAGATGTAGGCAAAAAGTATAGCTCGTTGAAAGTTAGACAATGGGGAAACCTCCCAGAAATGTATAGGACTTTTTAAGGGAGAGCCAGGAGTCATGGTGTAATTGTGATTCTGATCATTCAAAAGAATCATCCAAAAAAAAAAAGAATCATCCAGGGACGCCTGGGGGGGGGGGCGGGGGGGAGGTTCAGTGGTTAAGCACCTGACTTCGGGGTGTGAACCTGGAGTCCCAGGATCGAGTCCCACATCAGGCTCCCTGTCTCTCTCTCAGCCTATGTCTGCCTCTCTCTCTCTCTCTGTCATGAAGAAATAAATAAAAAATTAAAAAAAAAGAAAACAGAATCACCCAATATTAAATCTTAATAATTTCAGAAAGTTAAGAGACAAATGGTGGAACAAGGACAAGTGCTTAGAGACTAGCCCTGCAGAGAAGAGAGAAGTGGAAAGTGTCTTTCTTACTTGTGTGGGGTCCCCAGACAAAGCACATATTCATGATTCCAGCAGAGCTTTCAGATGACCATATAGACCTTTTGCACTAAAAATTCAGTGGTATTCCCATCTTCACCACTGTGGGTAAATTAAACCAACAACAACAAAAATCTGTAAAGTAAGTATAAGGGAGCCCAAACAAATTCTGATTTTCCCCCCGTGATTACTACTTTGATGTTTTCTTTGGAAGTAATAGTTATATAATTCTTTCCAAATGTTTTTTAGGAGTATATTTGCTTGGCTGGTACCTTAATCATACAGGAGTATGTTTATAGGGTAACTGGACCCTAGATTTCAGATGGGAAAGCTTGGAATAATGTCTGTTCAAAGTATCTCTTTAATTTGAAATGTTCCAACAACAAAAGAGGTTTAGATCTTATGGGATGGGAAGATAACTTTGTAAGAACTGTTTTAGTGTTCCGGGGGAAAAAACAGTAACTCCTAGCAGTAGATAATCTATGATATATTTTGTAAACCAACTTCCACTTATAATTTACACGAAAATCCATTTTACTTCACTTTTTATTTCAAAAAAATTAACAATAGTAATACAATTTTCATCTCAAATTTGAGAGTAACTATTGGAAACATTAAACACAATGTGCATACAAATATTACAACTGGCTCATGGCTCCTGTGATTAATAATATAAAGGATCACAACAAGCACAGGACCCATTTATAGGAGTCATATCTCTAGTTTTATAGGAGAGAGCATGCTTGTTTTTTTTTTTTTTTAAGATTTATTTATTTATTTATGATAGAGAGAGAGAGTCAGGGAGAGACACAGGCAGAGGGAGAAGCAGGCTCTATGCTGGGAGCCCGACGTGGAACTCGATCCCGGTACTCCGGGATCGCGCCCTGGGCCAAAGGCGGGCACCAAACCTCTAAGCCACCCAGGGATCCCTACATGCTTGTTATTTTAAGACCAAATGATGGTATCCTTCGTCTGGATCCAGCTATGAGAACAAAGAATATAAAGACAAAACAAGCTAGTTCTAAGACAAAGCTGGACTCATAAAGATCAGAATTAATAGAGGAATTCCAAGAATAAAAAATCATAAATCCTAAATGAGGATCATGGTTATAGGGGAACTCTGTTAGTGAGCCAGGAAAGTCCCAAGTGGCCTTTTCCTTTTTCCATGAGATCCTTAGGTCAATAGCAATTTGAGTCAGTGTTGATATGAAATCAAGATATTTCACATAAAGAGTAAGAAATGATTTGTCTCCACAAACATATTCCTGGGGCAATCTAGTCTCTCAGTTTTTGGTTAGCATAATCTGTCTTCTTGCCCATCTAGCATGTTAAATCTCTGTAAATAGTTACTTGCAAGTTAATAAGGTTTTCTAAAGTAAAAGGACTTCATGAAACTTGTCTAAGGATAAACAAGACCAACTTCAGTACAGGCAGTAGATTCAGTGGTTAATAATTTTTTGGGCTTTGTAGACTTGCTTCCAAATCACGGCATTTCCATCTAATAACTGTATGACTTTATACAGTCACTTATAGTTTTATAGTGTTCTCATCTGTTTTAAAAAAAAGGATGACAAAACTATTAAATTAAGCCATACGCAACTATACACATACAGTGTTTAGCATGGTGCCTGGCACTTATAAATTCACTTATTTCACAAAATGGTTATAGAAAATATTTATATGCCAGACACTGTGCTGGATGTTAGGGATATGAACATGAACAAAACAAATATGCCTCCCACCCTCAAGGAAAAATAATTTTTTTTTCTCAAAGTAAGTAAAGCAGCTGATTAAAGGGCAAACAAACATAATATATAAACTTCCAATGAAATATCTTCTTATTGTATAAGCATAATCCTCTATACTCAGGATTAGTAGATAAATAGGTCTGCAGATTTCTGAGCCTGTGCTTTCAAATATTTAATCATTATGAAAATACTTTGAGAATAATGAAGGAGTAATTTCGCTGGCACAGCAGGAAAATGAAGGGATGATTGCGCTAACCATTTTACCTAAAGCAGGAAGGCAACTTTGAACTTCTTGTTTATACAATGGACTATGAAGTTTCCTTCTTTCAATTCATCATGTTTATCTACTCTATACCTCAGTGGAGGATATGCTTTGGAAATGGTATGCAGGAGTCCCATGCTGGATACCAAGGCATTTTTAAAAAATAGTTTAATAGGCAAATTGAGAGCAGAAGAAAGCAACTAAATAGAGAAAACTCTTGCAGATAGAAAAATTGCTGACTGATGGCATTTTTTTTTTTGAAGAAGAAGACTGCTTGAAATCAAAGGATATTGCCTGTTATTTTATTTTTGAAGAATGTTAGAGCTAGAACATCTTTTAAGAACAATTGTCTAATTGTTTCACTTTATAGATCAGGACATAGTCCAGTGAGGTTAGTTGACATCCCTAAGGTCATATAACTACTGGCATCAGTGTCAACATCACAGCCTAGACCTCCTAAGCCAGATCCAGTCTTTTTGCTCTGCACTGCACTGCTTCTTGTCCTTGGACCCAGCCAACCAGTGTTGACTATGGTGTTGATTAGTGACATACAAATAGTCATTCTGACAGTTACCTAGATTAGCATGATGAGGTGATGACCACATGTGGGGAAACTTGATCTTATGGCAGAAGCATTTTTTTTTTTTCAGGGTAGTTATAGCACAGGCTTTATTATCTGTATCTGGTCCTTAACATTATAAGTGATGAATGGTATGTAGTAGTGGAATTAGTGTCCATTAAAACACTTTCCCTTGGAACAACAGGTATTGTGCTATATTATTTCTGTATGGCATTCAAGCTTGGTTGCCAGTTCTTCCTAAAAATCATTTTCTGCTTCAAGTAACTAGAATGGATTCTGTCATCTGCAACTAAGAAATCTGACTCGGCTTGAGTAGTCTCCAACAGAATCTTAGTGATAAAAGATAGTCCTTTAGCCGATTCACAATTGAGAAGACCATTGAAGTTAAGCAAATTAAGTCCGAAGGCCTAATAATCGGGGACTGATGGTTTGAGTCCAGGTCTGAGTCTGAAAGCCTGAGAACCAAGAGCTATGATGTTCAACGTAGAAGAAGCTGATTGTTTCAGCTCAAGAAAATTCACCCTTCCTCTGCTTTATTTGTTCTATTGAGGCCCCCAAAGGATTGGATGATGCCCACCTGCATGGGTGAGAATGATCTTCTTTACTGGATCTATTGATTCATATGCTACTGTCTTTTGGAGACACCCTCATAGACATACCAGGAAATAATGTTTTACCAGCTATCTGGGTACTCTTAACCCAGTCAAGTTGATATATAAAATTCACCATTACAGGAGTGCAGTGTCAGGTAGTGCTAAGTGCTTTGAAGAAAAATAAAAATGGATAAGGAAGCTGGGGTGTACATGAAAAAAAAATACGATGTCTTCTGATAAAAAATAAATTGTGATATGTTCACCCAAGGAATACTTCATGGGACAAACTATAGCTCTATACAACATGGATAAAACTTTGAAACATAGTATTGAATAAAAGAAGCAAGAAATCATGCCAGGAGAAAACAATCAGCCAAATCTAAAATATGCAATATTTTTCAGGCCAAATGATCTAGCTTTCTCGAGGAAAAAAAGAAAAAAAAAGGCATGGTAACAAGAAGAGAAGGGAAGAAGCGGGGTCTTGAGGAATAGAAAGAGATACAATAGGCATGATGTTCTAAGTTTTAACAACTAACTATAAGAAGACATTTTTGAGGCAAGTAGGGAAATTTGAATAAAAACTGGGTATTAGGTGATAATAAAATTCATTATTAATTTTGTCGACAGATTGAATAATGACATAATGGTTATCTTTTCAAAGTTCCTCTTAGATATGTACACTGAAGTTTGTATGGGAAAAACAATACAATGTCTGGGAACTGCTGTAAAATACCCTTGCAAAATAATCAACAAGGTGAGGTTAGATAAAACAAGATTACTAAACTGTTGAGAATTGGTGAAATTGGATGAAGGATTATAATAATGTAACAGATTGCATGTGTTATTGTTTCTACTTTTATTTCAGTTTGAAAAATTTCCATAATTCATATTTTTAAGATGAGAAAAGTAATTTACTTAGAAACCTCTTCTGGATTTAAATGTAAAAATGTATCTATGAGAACAAAGTAGAAATTACAGGTTTATGTGTTATTATAAAGACCTTTTGTTTTGAGATTATGTAGATTTATATACAGTACGAAATAATTCACAGATTCCCTATACTCTTCACCACAATGGCAAAATCTTGCATAACTATAGCACAATATTGTGCTCAGTTGACATTGATGAACCGTATTCAATTTTACCAGTTTGGTATGTATTCATCTATGTATATATGGCATGAATATTAATTTATATGCAATTTTGTCAAAGTGTAGATTTGTGTGACCTCCGCCATAGTCAAGATACAGAACAGTTCTGTATTACAAGATACAGAACAGTTCATATCTTGTACTATCCTTTCATAGCCACAGATACCACCCTTACTCCCTATCACCTCCAACCTCTGGCAGCCATTGATCTGATTTCCATCACTATAATTTTGTCATTTCAAGACAAAATATATGAATAGAATCATACAGTATTTGTAACCCCCTTTGAGATTTTTTTCCCACTGACCCTAAGTCTTTTGAGATTCACTTAAGTTATTAAGTGTGTAAATAAATCATTCCTCTTCTTATTGCCAAGTAAGTTTCCCATGGATGGATGTGACCCAGTTTGTTTAACCATTCATTTGCTAAAGGACATTTGGATTGTTACTAGTTTTTGGCTTTTACAAATAACCATGAACTTTCATGTAGATTAGGTTTTTGTGTGAGCACACTTTTTCATTTCTCTAGGATAAATGTCCACATATGCAATTACTGGATGTAAGAAACAGCTATAGTTTTTTCCACAGTGGCTGTTCCATTTTACATTCCCAATCAACAATGTATGAATATATATGAGTGTGTGAGCTATAACTGCTTAACTAGTAGTTTTGCAGAATAACTAAAGAAAGAGTGATGGCCTTTTGGGTTATTAATTCCTAGAGATTAAAAGAGACCTCTTGACCTTTTTCTGGGCAGCCCGGGTGGCTCAGTGGTTTAGTGCCGCCTTTAGCCCAGGGCATGATCCTGGAGACCCTGGATGGAGTCCCATGTCAGGCTCCCTAAATGGAGCCTGCTTCTCCCTCTGCCTGTGTCTCTGCCTCTCTCTCTCTCTTTCTCTGTCTCTCATGAATAAATAAATACATTTTTTTTTAAAAGAGACCTCTTTCTGATGAAAATATGCCTCTTTTATAGAAGAAACTCATTGCAAAGAAGTCAGGTCAAGGAAATCCTAAAAGCATTTTAAAACAAGGCCAAAATTTTTTCCTCACTAAAGACATCTGAAAGGAGGACAGAAAATTAACATTTATTGAGCAGACATACCAGGCATTTCTCATTCTTTATCTTATTTATTCTTCCCAATGACCCTGTAAAAAAGGGTAATATGTCCATTTAAGAAATAATGTAATCGAGATCTCAAAATACTTTTTAGTCCGTCAGTTACCAACTGGCAAAGCAAGAATAAAAAGCCCAGCTTCTAGCTGCCTTTAGCTTGGTGCAAGAAACATAGGAGGAAATCAGCACATTTGTTGAAAGGAATGAATGAATAGATGAATGTCAGCTCTGCTATTTATGTACCCTTTGGCAAGACTATTAATTTCTCTGAGTCTGTGTCTTCAGTTGTTAAATGAAGACAATAATAACACCTCCTTCACAGAGTTGTGAACAAAGGAAAAAATGACAGGAAAAAACCAATTTAGAAAATGTAAAATGTTAAATGTGAGATAGTATAATATTCTAAAAGTACAGTTGGTGTCATAACCAAATACTGATCAAATAGAGGCACGAGACTTGAGGAGGTGGGTGTAGTGCCAGTAACGTACTGTGTCTAATGGATCACTTAATAGCTGTTCCCCTAGTTTCCTCATCTGTGAAATCACAATTGAGATTAAGTTTGAGCACCTTAATGACACAGACCCTAAGATTCTCACCGAGTAATGAGACAGGGCCAAGGTAGCCTCTATACAGGGAATTAATTTGAAAATGTTGAGGCACCTGTGTGCCTCAGTTGGTTATGCATCTGACTCAAGATTTCCGCTCCAGTCGTGATCTCAGGGTCAAGAGATTGAGCCCCAAAGTGGGCTGGGCCTGAAGCCTGCTTGGTATTCTCTCTTCCCCCTACCATGCCCCCCCCTCACATTCTCTGTTTCTCCCCACATCCCCCCCCCAGAAAAAAGAAGAAAAAGAAAAAGAAAAAAGAAAATGTTTGTTATACTTCCCAGGATAATGAAAAGTACGTTGCTGACTATGACTATCCATGGCATTCTGGTCTATATCCATTAGGTCATTCAGACCTAGATCAGTGCATCAAAATTATTACATATATAATTTGTGTATTAATAGATAAAATATGTAAAATATACATGTAAAACAGTATTGGTGACAGCTAATAACATGAGAGTATATATATAACTTCCAAACACCTGTCTCTAAGAAAAATCCACACTGGATAGAAAACGTGGAAGAATAGGTAAGGAATTGACATATTGCGTCTGTGTAGGGGATAAGGCTGGCTAGGAAGAAGGTAAAGAAACTCCACATTTGTAACCCTTTGCCCTTTCCTTTTGATTTTTGGACCATGTATTACTGCATTACTATTAAAGAAATAGACTTTAAAGTTCTATAAAAAATATTGTATGAAAAATGGAACATTGACACGGAATAACCACAAGACTTTTTAAAGCATTACTAATTGATGAAAATATAACGCCGTTTCCTTTTCAATATGATGATATGTTTTTACGGAATTTGTGGTACCTGGGCATGTTTAACTCTTCTGAATAAAGCAATCTTTTTTCTTTTAGCACTTTTTTTTTTGTAAGAAAGATATACCGAGGGGTAGATAAAATTGAAAAAAAAAAAAAAGTTATTTCCTAAGAATAATATTAAATGTTGGGCGAGGCACCTGTTTTAACTACGAGCTCAGAGACAAAAGAGGTGGAAAGTGTCTGTAGATGAAGAGGAAGAAGCTAAGCCTGGCATTGCTAAGGGCAACCCTAGGGGGCTACTCGCGCCAAGGCTGAGGCATTTCGGCTCCTGTGCCTTTGGGTGGTCTTCACATCTTCTTCATCCGTCTGCCACCACCGGCCAGGGCGGGAGGAGGATTTTCGCAAGACCCTAAGCACTGAATAGATGATGGTGTCTCTCTTCCCCTACGTAATTAGACACGGAAATACACTTAGAAAACAAATTAAACTTTAGACCAGGATGAACGCAAGACCTCCCCCCCAGGTTTTCTTAACTAAAGATTCCTAATAAACTCACCGAGGCTGAACTTCCTGCCGGCCCGCCCCTCCTTTCGCCTCGGTTCAGCTGCCCGTCCCACCTCCCAGCGCCCGCAGGCTCTTCGGCCCCACCTCCGCGGCTTCCCGCAGGTGCCGGCCCCACCCCACGAGGGATCTCCCCGGTCGCCCCGCCCACCTGACCCTTCGCCCCGCCCACTGGGCGCGTCGTCCTTCCGGCAGCGCGCCGTCGCCAAACCCGGCAGCGAATGAGCGCGGGCGGCGGCGGCCCTCCGTCGTACCCTCGCATGCGCATGCGCGCTCGTGCCGGGCGCTCCCGAAGACCTGGCGGAGCCCGGCGCGGATGGAGGCCTGAGGGCGGCGGGGGCGGAGCGCACCGCGAGCTGGGGGCATGTCCGCGGCGGGCGCCGTCTAGAGGAAGGCCGAGCAGCCGCCACCACGCTCTCAGTTGCGGCGAGACGCAAGCGAGCCAGGCCTCGGGCCGCGGCGGCGATGCAGCGACGGCGGCGCCCTCCGCCGCCCGCTTCTCAGCTGCCCGAGGGCTGCGGGGGAGGCGGCGGCGGCCGCGGCGGGAGCGAGGAGGTGGAAGTGCAGTTCTCCGCCGGGCGTTTGGCCTCGGCCGCGGCGGTTTCGGCGGCGGCGGCGGCCGCGCGCAGCACGGAGGAGGAGGAGGAGCGGCTGGAGCGCGAGCACTTCTGGAAGATCATTAATGCCTTCCGCTACTACGGGTAAGAAGCCCGTGGCGGACCCCGGCGCAGCCCATCGAGGTGCCCGCTGGTCGCGGCCGAGCCGCCGGAACGGGGGCGCCCGCCGCGCTCGCCCTCGCCCTCGCCCTCGGCCTCGCCCTCGCCCGCGGCCGCCACGCCTCCGGGCTCCCGGACCGGGCCGCCACAGCTGCTGACCTCCGGGCCCCTGAGTCACCTCGTACCACCTTAGCCCCCCCCCCCCCCCCTCCGCCCCGGCCCGGCCCGGCCCTGCACAGCCGCGTGCCTGCCGCGCCGTCTGCTGCCCAGCCTCGTGTCTTCCAACCTCAGGATCAGATTAGCTCTCTTGCCTTCCATCATCCCTCCTTAAAGGTTTGGCTTTGAGGCCGGTGGGGGTGACCGGAAAAGTGCTGTTAACAATTGCAGATAGAAGATGATGGTGGTCAAAGCGTCCAGTGCTGGGCATGATCTGTATGTGTTGTCGATGTCCTCCAACCTGAACACGCCGAGAACCCAAGTTCACCTACACGTGGGATGCCGTAGGACGAATTTCCCAAACTGTTGCCAGTTCTTGCGAGAGCAGCTGCGTAAGATTTCCACCCCAACCCCCCCGGGCGCTTTGAACGTCCAGGCACAGTAGTGGTGAATGATGGCGCTCAAAGTCTTTAACTGGTGGGTGAAATTAAGGTCGGAGGTGGTCCGGATGTTCTAAAATTTGCTCATTATTGAAGAGGGAAAGGAGAGGAGGCACAGTAGAGGATCACTTTTTTTGATATTTTATTCTGCAAATATGTATCGAATTCTCACTACGGGCTGGGCACAGTGATGGGACTTTTAAACTTGCTTAACTTCCACTTTTTTTTTCTTCTTTTTAGATAAGGTGTTAAAATAGCCTAGTCACAAAATTATGATTCCAAGATCTGAAAGGGACTTAGATTTTTCAGGTAAATCTAGCACTTTTATTCGTGTTAAGAGTTGAGTTCACCGACAGCGATGTTCTGAGTCTGCAGTTGGAATGAGATAGACAGGAACTGCACGGGTAAAACTGTTCCCTTAGATGGGATGCTGCTGTGATTTATGCAAACTTTTTTTTTTTTTTAATTGGTTGACTGTGACCTCTTCAAGGGCAGGGACTGAGCCTTATTTATTTTTGTGTCACCAGTGCTTGGCATATGTTGTTGAAGCTCTATTTTTAACAAATAAGACAAGTAGTAGCAAAGAAATACATTTGTGCTGCCCAAATAGCCTGTAAGTTTGTGACAAGTTGGTAGTTTGTTACTATTTTGAATTTGGAAACTTGCTTAATAAAAGCCTAAAGTTATTTAGAATCTGATTGCATTTCTGCAACCTGAAATTTTGAAGTGCAAAGATCTTGATGAAATAATCTACTGATTAAACCCAGGCGTAGGAACTGGACCGCACTACTAATGGAGCCCAAAAGGGAATTAACTAGTGTGGGGATTGTATTTAGTATCAACAGAGGGAGGAAGGCATACAACCACAGAATTGAACTTGATGCAAGTATTGTTGTTTGAAAGAATCACACAGGGAGGAGAAACAACCCTAGATTTAGGTGAAAAATCTAGAAAAGGATACTGGAATATGTCCTGGAAAGGAAGTGGACCCAACTAGTTAAAATGTGTGTTTGTGCTGGTTCCAATATACTAAGACTAATTTAAAATCGATATTTAAGATTAGGTATCAAATGGGCCTTTTTATGGGGGGGGGGGCAGGAACCTTTGACCTAGAAGTAGGGCTCAACTGTGGCAATGTAGAGAAGAGTTTTTATGTGCATATTCTAGTTGTTGTGATATAGTTTCCTATACTGTAATCCCTCTTTAGCAGTTTAATGTGAGATTTAGGATAATTTTATTTTTTAAAAACAATCCTTCTTATTTGTGTGTATTCTCTTGATGAAACACTTCAAACAGACTGTAAATATTGTTAAAAATATGCTTTTAAAAACATCACTGAAGGACTAGGGGTATGGGAAGCATTTTGTAGCAGAAAACACACTAGGTTGTTCCAACAGTTTATGATCTTCTAGACCTGCACTGTTCAATCCTGTAGTCGCTAGTCACATCTAGCTACATTAAAGCTTAAATTAATTAAAATTTAAAATTCATTTCCTCAGTCTTACTAGCTACATTTCAAATGCTTAATAACCAGCCACATGTGGCTGGTGTCTGTTATATTGGACAGTGCAGATGTAAGCCTTTCCATTATTGCAGTAAGATCTGATGGACAATCCTATTCTAAACCTTTAGCAAGTACTTCTAGATTTTAAAAAGCTTAGTTTCACTGCTGTCTTTTAGTGATTATATAGGGGATTTAGATTAAAGGTCAAAGGACAAGAAATGTCCTGATTAATATGTTCTAGTAATATGGCTTCTAATTTTGTGTTTCCTACAGGTTTTGCTTAGATGACATATTTTTTTGAGTTCTTTATTTTTTTTTTTAAGATTTTTTATTTTATTTATTCATGAGGGACAGAGAGAGAGAGAGAGGGGCAGAGACACAGGCCGAGGGAGAAGCAGGCTCCATGCAGGGAGCCCGATGTGGGACTCGATCCCAGATCTCCAGGATCACACCCTGGGCTGCAGGCGGCGCTAAACTGCTGTGCCACTGGGGCTGCCCTAGATGACATATTTTGATTAAGGCAAAAATTATTGTAGCATTGTAGTGAATAGCAAAAAAAAAAAAAAAAAAAAAAAAAAAAAGTTTTTAGGTTGTTAGCCCTAAAATACCAATCTTGTTATGAATGAAGAAAAATAAAGGTCTTCTGAGAAACATTCTACTTTTCGAAATAGCAGTTAGGTAAGATTTTAAAAATTGAGATGTAGAGTTCTTTTGTACAGCTGAAGGAATAGGCATATAAAGAGGTGAACAGATTGTGCAGGCTTACACAACCAAATTATGGTAGAGTCTGGCCTGAAATCCAAAATTGTTGACTAAAATTTTACCCTGCATTAGTAAGCAGAGATACTAGTAAGACCATTTAAAACTTGTGTTTTAATACATTTTAATTTATAATTATTTTATTTTATTTTATTTTATTTTATTTTATTTACTTATTTTTTCTGTGTGTGTGTTTTAATACATTTTAAAAATGGATAGAGAAGGGGTCACCTGGGTGGCTTGGCCAATTAATAGTGTCTGCCTTCAGCTCAGGTCATGATCTCAGGGTCCTGGTACTGTGAGCTCTGCATCGGGCTCCGTGCCCAGCAGCGAGTCTTCTTCTCCCTCTTCCTTTCTCTCTCTGATCTCTCTGGCTCTCGCTCTCTCTCAAATAAATATACACTTTCCTATTTGGAATTCTAGAGTAGCTCAACCGGTGCAGAGGAATGGGTCTATGACCTTGGCCCTTGGCTCAGACCCAGTATCAGACCCACCCTAATGAATGGAGACTGAGTCAGAGTTGGGGTCACTGCCAAGACCAACCTTCTAGAGAGAGCTGAAGGTAGAGATACTCTTGAGCATATGGCTGGTCACTCTATTTTCTCCCCTTAGTTATCAGAAGACATGGCCTCTTAACTGCTGACTGAATTCAGAACCAAGGAGAGTCTGAAGGTTGTAAAACATTCTTAAAAGAATGTTGGGAGAGTTGGGAAACTTTCATTAAAGGGCCAGGCAATGAATATTTTTAGGTCAGAGGGCCTAGGTAGTCTCTGTTACAGCTATTTGACTCTGCCTCTATGTGGGAGCAACCACCATAGGAAGTATGTGAACAAATGGGCATGGCTATGTTCCAGGAAAAGTCTTTACAAAATGGACCCAGTATCCAGGGAGCCATAGTTTGCCCACCCCTGCCTTAAAGTACATTGGTTGTTTAAGCATTTCCAGAAGAGTGAATTTAGCCCCATTTAAAATAGTATTGCAAAGATTGGACTTGTATCAGCTTCAGTAAGACCTCACTTATTTCAGGAGAGTCATTGTGGATGGATGTACATTATGGACAGTTTTGCAGACCATTTTAAAAATCAGGGGTTAAGACATATCCTGTATCTCATAACTGTTCTGTTGTAGTTACATCACTTCAGTATCAGTAATTGACAGTAAATATGTGTGGGCTCTTCTGGCAAATCCATAACTTCCTTCAACTACCCTACAATCTTGGAAATTAGTCTTCATGGAGAATGAAACATGCCACCTTGGGAGCATAACATTTGTTGATTGTTATTTGCATAGGTTGAAATCTGGAGATTCAATATAGGGACAAAGATGAGACTTATATTTTAGAAGAATTCATTGGGTGTGGTAGATTTAATCTGGGGACAGCATTCCTAGGGAGCAGGCCTCTTAGGAATCTTTGGGAGACCGAATGAGGGTTTGGGAGAGGTAGTGATTTGCAGAGAGTTTATGAAGTAGAATCAAAAGGATCTGGGGCTTGTGATTGTGGGGTCTGTAAGAAGAGGTGTTTTACAGTGACTCATTTGTTTCTGACTTGAGTGGATGTATGGTATACCATTCATCAGTGTCAGCCATAGAGCAAGAGGTGCAGGGTTTTTTTGGACGGGC
This sequence comes from Canis lupus dingo, assembly GCF_003254725.2. Lineage (NCBI taxonomy): Eukaryota > Metazoa > Chordata > Mammalia > Carnivora > Canidae > Canis > Canis lupus. The sequence continues at coordinate 83,314,138 of NC_064243.1, forward strand.
TATTGTGTGCGAAGTTCAGTTTGGATATGTTGAATTTTGAGATATGTTGAGAGGGAGATTGTGGGGCATCCAGTGCTCAGGAACACTAGAAATGAAGTACTCTTTAACCAATTGACTGTGAGTTGTAACCCTTCATAACTCTGCTGTTTGCTGTTATAGTCACTTTAAATAGTTCCTTTAGTGTCATCCTTTATTTTCTAGGAATGTAACTTGATTCATTTTCTAGGAATGTAACTTAATTCATTCTGAAAATGAATCTGTGTCAAGAGCCTTAAAAATACTTTTTTTTTTTTTTTTTTTTAAGATTTGCTTATTTTAGAGTGAGCTGGGAAGGGGCAGAGGGAGGGGGATAAGGAGAGAAGCAGACTCCCCACTGATCATGGTGCCCACTTGGGGCTCCATCCCATGACCTATGAAATCTTGATCTAAATCAAAATCAAGAGTCAGATGCTTAACTGAGAGCCACCCAGGCACCCCAGTACTTAGCCTTTCTGACTTGGTAATTATCCTTTTGGGAATTTGTAGTAATTCCCCCCCCCCCCCCCCTAAAATATAGACAGATTTAGAACACAAAGTCTTATCATGTAGACAAGTGAAAGTATATAGATACCCAGTGTTTGGGAAATAACTAAATCAATTTTGGTTGCATAGATGGTATAATGAACAGTCATTATAGTCATTTGTCTTATAGTCATTAGAGAAGTTTTTTCTGATCTGGGAAAATTATTTTGATAAAGCTGAAGAATTACAAGTGCTTCTAAAAAGTTGATATGCATGTGAATCATTGGAGATCTTGTTAAAAGGCTACATTTCAGTAGCTCTTAGGTGGGCCATGAGATTCTTCATTTCTAGTGATCTCCAAGTGATGTGCTGTTCTGAGTATTACTTTTTGACTAGAAAGGCAATTAAAAAAACTATCTTAACAACAAGGAGAAATATGCAAAAAAGAAGTGATTACCTTTAGAAGAGGGATTATTAATAGCTTTTTTCCTGGAGAATTTTTACTTTACATTTTTTTGTATCTTCACTGTGAACATATATAGTTAAAACTACCACATTTGATCTATGTTTCAGGCCCTGGGCTAAGTGATTTGTATGCGTTATTTTGTTACATTTTTAGTGAAATCCCATTGGATTGGTAGAGGAATATAATGGTACCCAACCTTGTAGGGTTTTATGGAGATTTCTCAGAGTAATCCATGTTCAGTGACTTTTGTAGGGCCTGGCTTTTATTAAATCTCAACAAATAATAGCTTCTATAATTATCATCATCATTGCTGTTGTTATGTATTACCTTGTTTTGTATGTGAGACAATTGAGGCAGGGAGAAAGGAAGTAACTTGCAAAGGGTCTTGTAGCAAATAGGTGGCATAACCTGGATTTCAATCCCTATCTCTTTGACTCTACAGCTCACTGTTACACTGTCTCTAGGGGGACCAAAGCAAACATCAATGCAGAACCTGCCAGCTTGATCTTTTCACACTACCCTACCAATTCCCCTTTTGCCCCTGACCACCACAACCACCACCACAACCACCACCACATACCAGTTTCTAAAAACCTGATCAGGTTATTGCTTTACTCAAGAGCTTCTTCAGAACTTCTTTATTACTATTCAGAAATTAAAGAGTAATTTGGCATAAAAACGAGACAATTAACTTGAGTGAATAGAAAGATTCAGACAACCAAATGAAAACGTGTTTTTCATTTTCATTTAGTACAGAGTAAATGCCAAAGAACTTTGAGGAGAAACACATTTATTTATTTGTTTATATAAAATGTAAAGAATGATACAATGAAAACCCATGCACCTAACACTTGGTTAAAAAAAAAAAACCCTTTCCTTTTCCCTGCAAAGAACATCACTTTCTTAATTTTCATTTCTTTGCTTTCTTTGTAGTTTTTTTTATGTGTTCAGTCCCTGTAATATATTGTTTATTTTTATATAAAATGGAATTGTACATTTTGTATTTTTCTGCAACTTGCTTCTTTTCAACATATACTTATATTCATAAGTTTTATCCATATTATTGTGTATAGTTGTAGTTTATTAATTCAGTTGCATTCAATTGTTTGATTATACTGTACTTCATTCATTTTACTGGTGATTAACTGTTAGGTTATTTGCAGGTTTCTTGTTTGTTATATGTAACAGTGGTAATAGGAAGATAGTTTATGTTTCATGGTGCCCCTGTGCAGGAGTTTATCTTGAGTATATAATTGAGTATCTAATTGCTAGGGAGTGTGCATATTAAGCTTGTTTGGGTAATGCTAAATTATTTTTCGAAGTGGTTGTACTAATTTTGGCACCTGTCATCAATCAGTATGTGTATATATATTCAAGTTGTTCCATATTTTTGGAATATTTCTTAATATTTTTTCCCATATTTCTTATAATCAGGCTTTTAGATTTTGCCCATCTGATTGATGTAAAATGACACTCATGGCAAATGTAATGTTCAGCTTTTAAAAATGATGTGTTTTTTTGTTTGTTTTCAGATTTTATAAATAGGTAATTCTCAAAGTGACCATTAGAGTTATCTGGAAACTTCTGGAATGCAAATTGTGAATAATATGTAAAATGCTATAGAATTTCAAGTTTTCCATTGTTTACTACTTTTGTAGTACATAAGATCCTTTGTGTGTGTGTGTATGTTTAATTTAGCTTGATTGGTTCTTAGTTAATTTCAAAACATATATTGTATATTGTCAAGTAATTTCAGAGCAGTATTTTGCTATTTGATGGAGAAATTCAAAGCATTCATCTAGTTTGCTAAAAATTCCAAGTTTGGAAATTATAATCATAAAAATAAACTAATTGTACATTAATCTTCTTTATGTTTCCTTTTCCCCCTCCTAATTGGTGCAAATGTTTACTTTGCTAGTTGTAAAATATTTGTCTTTTGTTTGGTTGCTTAGAGAATTTGTTAAAGTGATAACATAAAACTTTCTAAGTTGATATCCTTTAAGAAACCAGAAGATTGTAAATGACAGTCTCCCAACATCATAAAGAAATAATTGTACAGCAAGACAACCTTTAAGTTAGATTGGCCCTGGTGAGAATTCTTTTGCCAATTTAAAAAACACCTTTTATGTTTTAGCACCAGTATGCATGAGCGAGTGAACCGAACAGAAAGACAATTTCGATCACTTCCAGATAATCAACAGAAACTACTTCCTCAGTTTCTTCTTCACTTGGACAAGATTCGGAAATGCATTGATCATAATCAAGAAATACTACTGACCATTGTGAATGATTGCATACATATGTTTGAAAATAAAGAATATGGAGAAGATGTATGTGAAAGTTTGTTCTATTTTTATTTTAGGGTTTAACCTCTGTATTTTGAGGTCTTTATCTTTCTGGATTTCACTTTTATATTTTGCATGGGCCATTTGCTCTACTTAGAGAATATTTTCACTTTTATGCTCAGGCATTTGATTAGGCTAAACAGATTACCATGCCAGAAACTAGGTTTGTTCAGGGATTATTTTTTTTTATAAAAATAGTAAGATAATTATTGGCATATTGTTGTATGTTTCACATAATGTCCTGACTGTTCTAGCATATGGAGTTAGTGACAAGTTTTTATGACCAACTTTACTAGCTGTGTAAAATTAATTTCCTTTGCTAAATGCATTTTCAGTATCTTGTATCTGTTGATATTTATCTTTTACTTTAAGAAGTTATTTTCACTTATAAATCTCAAGGGACTGGCAGTAATAGAAACTGAAGTCCTCTTTTTGTATCCACAGGATAGCTACAGTTAGGCCACTCCAGTGTGAGCCTCTCCATGCTGCCCCATCAATGACCTGGAGGGACTTTCTTCCCTCTCTTAGAGAAGATGTCCCGTCTCCATAGCAGCTCAGTTCTGGTCCTCTCCTGAGTAAAGACTGCTTAATTATATGGTGGTTTCATGATTAGTGGACCTTAAATCTATTGAGGGTAGAAGTGAGACCACCAAACTCTTTTCATGTAGGATCTCAACCCTACATGAACCCTGGTTGAGGTGAGAGGCTAGTGATTTATCCACCAAACCATCTATATAGCCCCTTAGTAGCAAGTCTGTTTAACCATATTCGTGATTGATTCCTTGATCAGAAGCTAATTGATTTCTGTTTTCTAAACAGGGGAATGGAAAGATTATGCCAGCATCTACATTTGACATGGATAAATTAAAATCCACACTGAAACAGTTTGTGAGAGACTGGAGTGAAACCGGGAAAGCAGAGAGGGAAGCCTGCTACCAGCCAATCATTAAAGAAATTTTAAAAAATTTTCCAAAAGAGAGATGGTAAATAGTATCTTATTTTTAACCAATTTGTCTAAGATAATGTAAGCACTAAGTTTCTCTATAAGAAATTTCATAGTCCTGATTCATTTTTATAGTCACTGTGTGCCTGTATTTTCCATATATGGGTGTGTGGTGTTATACGTGTTCATAGATGCCTTGTATGAGGTTGAAGTTAATATTTTGAATACTCTCTACACTTAAGGGAAAATCATTCTGTATAGAAATTAATAAGGTTAAGTTGAATGTTCGTTATCAGTGATGTTTTCTTTTATAATTTGCTTATGGCATCACAAAAAGCTGCAGGCTATTTGCATTTTCCTCATTATAACTAACTTGTAGATAGATAAGGGATCTATAGCTTAGAGATTCTTTTTTGTGCCATGAAAAGCCTAAGCAGTCCACTTTTCAGAATAGCATTGATAAACGAATAAAATAAAATGCATAAGGTTGCAAGATAACCAGTTTTGAATAATAGTTATCGAAGTATTTAAAAACCAGATTTGTGCTATGACATGCTTTGTATTTTGTATCACATTAAACAAGATCTAGCAGCAAGTATAATTCCTGTATTTTTGAAAATACCAGTGTATATGTCATTTTGAGAATCTCAACAACTTCAGAATAACAGATTCGTTGCATGCATTTTACAGCACTCTATCCTCTCTACTTAATCACCAATTCTTAAAGTTTTACATTTTATTTTTTCTTCCTCCTACTTCCCTTGTTTCCCTGCTTTATGATTATGTCTAAAACTGCATATATGCACAATTATTACTTAAAGCATTTGAAAGATCAATTTATATATCATTTTTTAACCTCTTAATGCTTCAGAGTTTATTTCTTAAGAACAAGGATATTCTCTTACATAAACACATTGCAGTTATCAGATTGAGAAAATTTAACCTAGAATATGATTTTCTAATCTGTAATCTGTATTCAAGTTTTATAAAATTTTCCTGAAAATGTTCTTTATAACACTTCTCTTTCCAGTCTAGAATCCAGCCCTGGATGTTGCATTGCATCTCATTATCATACCTTAGTTCTTTAATCTGGAACAGTGCCTTAGCCTTTCTTTGACTTTTATGATGTTGATATTTTTGAAGAATACAAGGAAGTTATTTTATGGAATATGCCTCGGTTTGAGAATATCTGATGAAATGATACCTAATTGATTATCCTTCTCAGGATATCACATTCAGAGTCATACAGTGTCTATTAGTCCATCATTGACCATTTAATTTTGATTATCCATTTAGAATGTCACTTAGTTTCTCCATTGTGTGGTTACTGTTTCTCCTCTTGGGACTAATAAACAATTTCTGAGGAGATGCTTTAAGACCATACAATTAATATCCTACTTCTTCTCAGACTTTCTCCACCTTAGAATTGTCAGCCACTAATGATTCTTGCATGAACTGATGTGTCCTGTGCTGGTTATGGAATGGTGATTTTCTACCTTTATGATTATCAGTTGGCGTTCTACTGGATCTGTAAACTATTACCAGAAAGGACCAATGGTTCCTATTTTACTCATTGGGTTATGATCCATTACTGTTGGATTTCTGTTGTTGTTGTTGTTACCTCACATTTAGCACAGCAGGAGTCCCTTCAAGTTGGCTCCTATGTCTTTTCAAATGGCCCATTTTTTTTTAGTGCTTCCTTATTTTCTGGTACAGTAAGTTATTTCAGTCCCATTATGTATCTTCCCTACTTTAGTCCTGGAATTGGAGATTTTTCCAAGTAACTGGTTAATGTGGAATGGTATGTAGAAACCACGATCTGGTACTAGGCATGTTCATCGTTACTAAAATGTCACGGCTTTTGAGCCTTTTTTTTTTTTTTTTTTTAATTTTTATTTATTTGTGATAGTCACAGAGAGAGAGAGAGAATGAGGCAGAGACACAGGCAGAGGGAGAAGCAGGCTCCATGCACCGGGAGCCCGACGTGGGATTCGATCCCGGGTCTCCAGGATCGCTCCCTGGGCCAAAGGCAGGCGCCAAACCGCTGCGCCACCCAGGGATCCCACTTTTGAGCCTTTTATAATGGATAGAACATACATGCATACACACATTAGAAAGCATTAATTCATACTGATCCCTTCAATTCCAATCCACCCCCCAAAGTTTCCATCTTGGCTTCACCTGTTCTCTATATCTGTCTGCCTTTTTCCACAGTGAGAACTCGGCTTCTGACAACATCTGTACATTGACTCATCCACTCAATCCACAGTACTCACATAATGGTTTCAGAGTTGTTATCTCCATACCACTATGAAAAACAAACTACTGGCAGAAGTTTAGGATTTGCTAGCAATTATTTTTTCCCCCTAAATGAAGGGTATTCACAAAAATAGGCTTCACAAGTTCCTCAAATTAGCTTTGAAGCAAAGCTTGCTTTGCTTCAACCCCCTCTCCTCAGTGTGATTGTGTTTTTTATTTGAAATCCAGTATTTTGAGGTTTGTTTTTGTTTGCTTTCAATTTTCAGGGTGGTTATGTCTTGCCCCCACACCACAACCTTGCTGATTTATATTTTTTTGATGGGTTAGCTATCAGTTATCAACTTGTGATATTCAGAAAAAGTGTATTCCCTTCTCTGTTCCTTTGATAGCCAATCTCAATCCCTCATTCTCAATCCCATGCCCCATGTAGCTAATCAGTATCACTGATTTCTTGTTTATCCTTCTTTTTATTTTTTTGTTTCTTATGAATGTAAGCAGATACAGGTTTCTTCATAATTACTTGTTTGTTTCATACACAAAATGTAGCAGCCTGTATACTTTATGTTGCACTCTACTTTTTTCCCCTAAATAGTCTTAGAAAAGCTACATTTCAGTTCATGGAGGTCTTCCTAGCCTTTTTTATAGCTGTAGAGTACTTCAACCAATCTCCTGTATTTGTTTTTTTTGTTGTTGTTGTTGTTTTGTTTTTTGTATTTGGTTATTTAAGTAGTTGGCAGTATCTTACAATTATAAAGTTACAATTAATAACTGTATACAGGAGTATTTTTGTACTGTTGAAAGTATATCTTTAGTATAAATTCTTAGACATGGGATTGCTGAGCCTGCAAGGTAAATGCATATGTAGTGTGGTAAGTGTGTTAGTTACCTATTGCTGTGCAACAGATTACCACAAATTTGCTTAAAACAGCATACATTTATTATTTCACAATTTCTGTGGGTCAGAAGTCTGGGCATAGCTTAATTGCATCCTCTGTGTAGGATTTCCGAGGTTGCAATCCAGATGTCTGCTGGGCTTTGTTCCTGACTGTGGAAATACCTGCTTTCAAGCTCACTCATGTTGTTGGCAGAATTCATTTCATTGTGGTCGTGGGACTGAGGAAGGGCCCTGGCTTCGTGTTAACCTCCTTGGAAGCCGAGGTGCCGCTTGCAGTTCCTTGTCTTGTGAGCTTTCCCAAAATGGTCATTTCATCAAGCTGTCAAAGAGAGCCTTTAGAGTGAGCAGGCTTTCAGTGGAGTCTTTTATGATGTGATGTTACCACAGAGGTGACTCTTGGTTAGGAGCAAGTCCTAGATCCCTGTGCATACTAAAGGGTGGAGATTATAAAAAGGCATGAACACCGATAGGTGGTGCCGACTTTACAGTCTGTGCCAGTTATTGCCACATATGCCTGTAAGGGTTGTACTGTTTCCCCTTCTGGCCAGCAATGTATGAAAGTACCTGTTTACTCACAGCCTTGCCAAACATTGTATTACCAAGCTTTTGAACTTTTGCCAATCCAATGGGTGTTGAAGTGTATCTTGGCCTACTTCTCATTTGCATTTCTCTTATGAATGAAATTGAATATCTTCATATGTGTAAGGGCCATTTTATACCTTGTTTTGAGAAATATAAATGTTTTTCCCCTCATTTAAAAAAGTTGAGGTGAAATAAGTATAGTAAAAGTGACCATTTTTTAGTAAACAATTTGATGGTATTTAGATATTCACAGCATTGTGTATCCATCATCTCTACAGAGTTTGAAAAGATTTTCATGAGCCCAGAATAAATCCCATACCCATTAGGGTATGGATACTCCCCATTCTCCTTACCCCACCTGACCTCTGTCAGCAGTTTATGAGGTGCCTAGATGTAGTTTTCTTTGAGTTTATCCTACTTGGGGTTTGTTTTGCCTTGGAGGGTTTGGGTAGATATGTATTACTAAAGACTATTTGCTCTTATTTTTCCCTTCTGGGACTTGAGTTGCTTGTATATGAAACTGCTTGACATCATCTCTCAGGACTCTTTCTATATTTTAATTTGGATAATTTCTATTGACCTAACTTGAATTTCACTGATTGTTTATCATGGCAGTCTGTTGATAAACTCATTGAAAGACTTACTCTGATACAGAATTTAAAACACCTGTCTAGTACCTCCATATACACATTTATTTCTGTGTGTGTGTGTGTGTGTTCACTCTGTGCTCACATTTCCCGTTTATATCATGTGATCTGCCTTTTCCACTTGATGCCTTAATGTATTTTTTATGATTATTTTTAAATCCTGTCTGATAATTCCAACATATGTGCTGTTTGTGGGTCAGTTCTGATGATGGTTTCTTCCCATAACAGTGGGTTACATTTTCTTTCTGGTTTGCATGTCTCATTTTTTGATTGAATGCCAGATGATGTATGTAAAAAGAACAGTAGAAACTGAAGTGAGGGATGCCTGGGTGGCTCAGTGATTGAGTGTCTGCCTTTGGCTCAGGGTGTGATCCCGGGGTCTCAGGATAAGTCACGCATCAGACTTCCTGCATGGAGCCTGCTTCTCCCTCTGCCTGTGTCTCTGCCTCTCTCTCTCTGTCTGTTTTATGAATAAATAAATAAAATTGTAAAAAAAAAAAAAAAAGAAGAAGAAGAAACAAGTGAATAGTATTGACAACTAGAAAAAAGGCATTCCCTGGCAAGCTGTGAGCATGGGGGGGGGGGGAGGGATTGAGTGAATCTTGTGTTTTTAATTTTTAATATTACATGTATTAGCTGCTTCAGTCACTTAAGAAAATTATCTATAAACCTTTCATCTAGAAATGTGGCAATGTAATGTGCTTTCTAGAAAATGAAATAGTTTCTAAGTTTTCATCTGATCTCACCTTTTACTTCATGTACATTGATTGAATCTTTCCTGCAGTAGATTAGTAGGACGATTTTTGCAATTTTAAAAAACACTTGGATTCTCAGTTGTGAAAATATAGTTACTTCTTCAGCACTAAATGAACTGCTACCGTGTCCACAGGAAACCATTGGTGTATTGGAATTGTCATCTGCAAAGGATAGGATTGGGGCTCTTGTATTGTCTAGTTGGCTTTTAACAGGTAATGGCTGCTAATCCATCTGGTTTGGATTTCTACATGGGTATGCCATGTAGATTGTAGCTGGGTGCCATGAAAATCATCCAGTTATTCTTGTGGACAGTACGTTTTTGACATGCTGTGCTATAGTTACCTGCTGAACACATAGTTAAAGGGATAATAGGTTCATTATAGGTTTGTGATTCCTGTATCACTTAAAGCTTTCATTATTCCATCATTGATGGCAGTATGGCACTTTACTGATTTTCAATTCTATGAATATTTCTCCAATCAGATTTATAGAGTTCTGGGGTCTGAGACCCAGAAATAACTCTGTAAGTGACTAACATTGGAAGCACAGGTGAAATTATTATATTCCATACCATGTTATATTATATATATATTATATTCCATTATATGCCATGTTATATCACTCTTTAAAAAAAAAACAAAATAGCTTCCAGTGCTTGTTTTTGCATGTCCAAATATCTGATGTACAAGGTTCAGAAGTAATGTATGTAATAATTCACTGACTTTTTAAAAGATAGAATTTAGGAAGAAGTGTTTTTTTTTTTTTTTTAAGGTTTTATTTATTCATGAGAGACACACAGAGAGAGGCAGAAACATAGGCAGAGAGAGAAACAGGCTCCCTATGGAGAGCTCAATGCAGCACTCGATCCCAGGACCCTGGGATCACCAGAGTTGAAGGCAGATGCTCATCCACTAAGCCACCCAGGCGTCCCTGGAAGAAGTTTTTTAATGACATATTTTTCTAGAAAGAAGTTTACTTCTTTCACATTTCAAATACTTCAGCCATTAGAAGTGATTGACATGTATAGTACTCACTTAAGCTCTTGATTCACATTTTTAGCAGCCACAGACTTGTTAACGCATTTTGTATTCTCAGGTTTATCAGTGAGGGTATAGTATGCTTGGGGTTCCTAATTTTTTAAAATACTGACTCTTCATGGTTTTTGTAGTCTTTATTATGTTTGAGTTAAAGATGATTTGCATTGGTGAAACTCTGTAATCTTTGACCTTTTTTTGGTTTTTATGCAAGTATTGATTCTTTGTTGGATATATGATTTGCAAGTATTTTCTCCAATTCTGTAGTTTGTCTTTTCACTTTCTTGATGTCCATTGATGTATAAAATTGTATAATTTTGGTGAAGTTCAATTTACCTGTTTTTTTCCTTTTGGTGCTAGTGCTTTTCATGTCATGTTTATGAAATCATTGTCAAATCAATGCCATGAAGATTTTCCCTAATACTTTCTTCTAAGAATTTTTTAAAAAAATTCATGAGGGGGGCGGGTTGGCAGAGACATAGGTAGAGGGAGAAGCAGGCTCCCCATGGGGAGCCTCATGTGAGACTGGATCCTAGGACGCCAGGATCACAACCTGAGCTGAAGGCAGATGTTCAACCACTGAGCCACTCAGGCATCCCTCTTCTAATAATTTTATAGTTTTAATTCTTTGAGTTCATTTTGTATGTGGTGTAAGGTAAAGGTCTAACTTCATTTTTTAACATATGGATATCTGGTTTTCCCAGCAACATTTGTTAAAAGACTATCCTTTCCCTCATTGAATTATCTTGGTACTATTGTTGAAAATCAATTGACCTTACATGACAGGGTTTATTTCTGGGCTCTCTGTTCTATTCTGTTGGTCTGTACGTTGGCTCTTATGGCAATTCCGCAGTATTTTAATTTCTGTAGCTTTTTAAGTTCTGAAGTCAGGAAGCATAAATCCTTCAACTTATTCTTTTCCAAGATAGTTTTGGCTCTTTGGAGACCTTGCAATTCCATATGAATTCCAGAATCAGCATTTTCATTTTTGGAGAAAGGCTATTGCAATTTTGTTAGGAATTGTGTTAAATATGTCAACTGGTTTGGAAAATATTGACATCTTAACGATGTTAAATCTTCCTATCCATGAACACAGGATGTCTATTTATTTAGATCTTCTTTATAATTTTTTTCAGCACTGTTTTGTAGTTTTCAGTATAAGTCTTTCTTGACCTTGGTTAGATTTATTCCCTAAGTATTTAGTTCTTTTTTTTTTTTTTTTTAAGATTTTATTTATTTGAGAGAGAGTGAGTGTGAGAGAGAGAGAACAAGCGGCGGGGGGCGGGGGAGGGCCAGAGGGAGAGGGAAAAGCAGACTCTGCTGATTAGGGAGCCCGATGGGGGCTTGATACCAGGATCCTGAGATCACGGCCTGAGCTGAACACAGCTGCTTAACCCCAGGCACCCTGTATTTAGTTCTTTTAGATGTTACTGTAAATGGAATTGCTTTCTTAATTTCCTTTAAGATTGTCCATTGCTAATGTATAGAATCACAGCTGATTTTTATGTATTGATTGTGTAACCCTGCAACTTGGCTTAATTTGTCTATTGGAGAAGCTTTCTTGTGGATTCTTTGCAATTTTCTACATACAGGTTCAGAGCATCTACAGATAGAGATGGTTTTCCATCTTCTTTCCACTCTGGCCAGAACTTCTGGTACAATGTTGAATAGCAGTGGTGAAAGGGGGCACCTTTATCATGTTCTGGGTCTTAGAGGGAAAACTTTCATTCTTTCACCATTGGGTATGATGTTAGCTGTAGGTTTTTAATACCCTTTATCATATTAAGGAATTTTCCCTTGATTCCTAGTGTCCTGAGCATTTTTATCAATAAAGGGTGTTGGTGTTTTATCAAATGTCTTTTCTGTGTCAAATGAATAGAACCTTTGTTCTGTTCATGTGATATATTGATTGATTTTCTTATGTTGAACTGCTCTTGCATTAATGACATACTACTTTTGGTCCTGGTGAAGAATCCTTTTAATATGTTGTTGGGTTCAGTTTGCTAATATTTTGTTGAGGATTTTTACATCTGTAAAAAAGGGTTTTACTGCTGATTTGTTTTTGTGACTTTTCTTTTCTTGTGATGATGTTATCTTCTTTTGGTATCAGGATACTGTTGGCCTCATAGGATGAGTTATAGGAAGTGTTTTTTATTTTATTTATTTTTAAATTTATTTATTTATTTATGAGAGACACAGAGAGGCAGAGACATAGGCAGAGGGAGAAGCAGGCTCCATGCAGGGAGCCTGATGCAGGACTCAATCCCAGGAACCCAGGATCATGCCCTGAGCCAAAGGCAGACACTCAATCGCTGAGCCACCCAGTTGCCCAAGGAAGTATTTTTTAAATTTGGGGTAAGTTTGAGAAGAATTGGTGTCCATTCATCTTTATTATTATTAAAGAGGCAAAGATGTCTCCCAACAAAGAAAAATCCTGACCAGATATTTAATAGAATTTACTTCTAAAACCATCTGGTCAGGATTTTTCTTTGTTGGGAGACATCTTTGCCTCTTTAATAATGGAATATTGAAGTGGCAATGTTGAAATACGCTTTTAATTTTCCTTTAAGATATGAAGTCTTCCTCAATAATGCTTGTTTTGAAAAGTAGGCTTTAGTTGGAATAAGTAGCCAAAAATCACAGAGTTTTTAAGGAATACCTTTGTTTAATAAATGCTACAATTCTTTTTTCTTTTTTTAAATTTTTTTATTTATTCATGAGAGAGAGAGAGGCAGAGAGGCAGAGCCGCAGGCAGAGGGAGAACCAAGCTCCATGCAGGGAGCCCGACATGGGACTCGATCCCCAGACTCCAGGATCATGCCCTGGGCCAAAGGCAGTGCTAAACCGCTGAGCCACCCAGGCTGTCCAAATGCTACAATTTTTTTTTAAGTGCTACAATTCTTACCAGTAGTCTTACATTAAATATTCTACAACTGTTACAATTGTGATGTGAAGGCAGCTTGGGTGACTCAGCGGTTTAGCACCGCCTTCAGCCCAGGGCCTGATCCTGGAGACCCGGGATCGAGTCCCATATCGGGCTCCCCGCATGAGCCTGCTTCTCCCTCTGCCTGTGTCTCTGCCTCTCTCTCTCTCTCTCTCTTTCTCTCTCTCTCCCCCTCTCGAATAAATAAATAAAATCTTAAAAAAAAAAATTGTGACGTGATTATTATGGACTTTTATAAACATTGATATATTATAGGATGTATTGTATTGTAGGATGTGAGTTTCTAGTTGGTTCTCTGTCATGTATATATCCAGTGCTCTAAAAATAATCAATAATAGTTGAATAGTCTGTAAACATAAAGTCCAGATCTTTCTCAAAATTCAAAATATATCTGTTTTTGAAAAGTAGGTTATAAAGTAAGGCTCTTTACAATTAGAATGTACAAAGTTTGTGTATATTTGAAAGGCTGAATGCCAAATGCCCATGTTAACATCATTTCTAGCACTTTAAACATGATTTTGTTCATATTCATTGAATCATGTATATTACCATGGTGTCCAAACAGGATAACAATGTCCACTATGCCAAAGGGCATGCCATTGTTAAAGGTACTTAGTGAACTGACACAGAGTATTATTTTACTGTTTTCTGTCTACTATTTTATTACCATCATTGCTACTGACAGAATGTGGGCTGATGAGAAAAGAATGAACTAACTCTTGATGATTTTAATAGGTTATTTTATTTTTTAAAGATTTATTTATTTATTGAGAGAGAGAGAGAGAGAGAGAGAGAGCATACAAAGGGAGAGGGAGAAGCAGCCAGATGCAGGGCTTGGTGAGCCGAAGGCAGATGCTCAACCGACTGAGCCACCCAGGCGCCCCCCCTAAAAGGTTATTTTAAAATAAAAGAATAATTTTTTCAATTAGTTAAAACATACCATAGTGCTCAAAAATTTTAAAACTTCACAGAATTTAAAGTCTCTTTGCCATAACTTTTACCCAGCCACCCATTTCCCTTCCCTGAAAATAATCAATGTTATCAGAGTAGATAGATAACCTTTAAATGAAGTGTGCCAAAATATCTGTCAAACTTTGTTTTTGTGCCATTCTTGGACCCAGTGGAAAAATTTCATTATCTCTTACTATGTCATTTGTTTTGCTTAATTAATTTAGATTGATTTTCTTACAGTTAATAAGATGAGCTATCAAAAAACCTTAAAGAAATAAAGTTAATAAAGTCCATATCCATGTTAAAGTCATAATTTTGCCATAAAAAAGTAAACCCCTAGTCCTGAAAAAAGGACATTAATTACAGCCCTTCAGTATCCAGATTGATTCTTAGGTAAATCCTGGTCAGCTGGGTCATATAAATTTCCAGGATCCTGTTTATGCCACAGCAAGCACATGAGAATTTGATGTCTTTATGCTTCAGACTAGATTTGACTCAAATTTGTGTCAGCTTTTGTTCGTCCTTTTTGAAATTTCAGTGAAGGCCTTTTCTAACCAAGCTGCGTATTAAAAATAGTATACTTAAATATGCATAGAATTAACTATACCTGTGAGCATTAAAATATTTTTTCCTGTGAAAACACACTGTTTTGTTAGTTTGTCCAGTTTATCTCTGTTTAGAGTTTATTATTATTTTTTTAAGTAGGCTCCACACCCAATGTGGGGTTTGAACTCACAATCCTGAGATCAAGAATCAGATACTGTACTGACTGAACCACTCACACCCACAAGCAGCTTTGAAGTCACAGATTCACATTGTATTGGGTCTATTTGTTAATAAAGGAAATGTTTTTTTAATTGTGCTGAATGCCAACCATTTTGGTAGTTGGTAGCCTCTAGTCTGTTTGGAGTTTTAAATAGATTTGGACTGTACTTTAGTGAGCAGTTGATCATTGAAATGAACAATGTAATTTTTCTTGAAGTATGAGCTCAGAGTTTAAACCTTTTTCTCAAGTATGAACATAAGCACAGTAACTTTTCATGTCATGGTTTGAACAGTAATAATTGAGAGTTTCAAGTTTTCAAGTGACTTAATTATGTTATCATTTGAATTTAAGAATTTTGTGTGATCGAGGATCCCTGGGTAGCTCAAGCGGTTTAACGCCTGCCTTTGGCCCCGGGCGCGATCCTGGAGACCCGTGATCAAGTCCCGCATCGGGCTCCCTGCATGGAGCCTGCTTCTCCCTCCTCCAGTGTCTCTGTCTCTCTCTCTCTGCCTCTCTCTCTCTCTCTCTCTCTGTGTCTGTCATGAATAAATAAATAAATAAATCTTTAAAAAAAAATTTGGTGTGTGTGTGATCAAGTTTATAGTTGCTAAGGAAAGAAATTCTTAAGTTTGAGTCCCACCTGAAATGAAAAATCACAGCCGTGGGGAACCATATTCTTTTGTGAATCCTGAAAACTGTTGGACTGTATTTTTATATCTTAATTTCACTAACCCATCCTATTTTAGAAGAAAATGAAGTGATACTTTGCATGTGGGAGAAATCTATTGTCTTTGCATTTCACTCCAAAGAGATACAGATATACTATTGACTAGATGAATGTATTATTTCTTTAATATAGTTGGTCATTAAAAAAATATATATATATATATAGTTGGTCATTAGGGAAATATATGGTGAACTTTAAAGAAGCGTTTTTTTCCTACTTACATTAAACTATATAAATCATAATTTATGAAAGGATTCTCTTAGCTAAAGAAACCATTTAAAAAGAGAAAATGGAAGAAACGTAGACTGCCAAATAATGCAAGAGTGGAGACTGAAAATTTAGGTCTATCCCTCATCCTAAAAGTTCTCTTAGACCAAAGACAAATATTTATTTCAGATCTTTCAAACAAGATCCCAGCTCTTAAAGTTCAGGATTTCAAGTGCTTATAAATCTAGAGTAATAATAATTCAGTGGAAAAACAATTCAAGACTAATAACCCAGTAGAAAAATGTGTAAATAGTTCACAGAAAAAAATACAAGACCTCAATCTCATAAGAATATGCAAATGTGAAAACCACACTAAGATGACATTTTTCACCTATTACTTTGCAAAGTTTAAAAGTTATATATCTTACTAAGGGTAGAGAGACATACAGCTTGCTGAAGGAAGAATAAATCAGTAAAATCTTATGGAGGGCAACTTGGTAGTATTTAACAAAATTTAAACACATATCTTTTGACTCCTGGAATTCAATTTTGGTGAAGCTTTCTACAGATTCTTGCATTTGGAAGATCATTTATGCCAAGGATATTGGCTTTAACATTATAATAACAAAAGATTGGGAAAAAAATCTAAATGTTCTTAATTAGTGGATTTTAATACATAATGGTACAGTCATGCAGTGGAGTATTTATTCAGTCATAAAAGAGTTAAGGAAACTGTATATAAATGGGAAAGGTGTTTAAGATCCATTTGATCAGGGATGGCCAACTTAAAGGGACAGCTAGTATATATTTTAGACTGTTCAGGGGGTACGCAGCCATAGACAATTTGTGTGCGTGACTATGTTCCAGTAAAACAAAAACAAGTGACAGGCCTGTGGGTCATAGAAAACTTGGTATATAACTATAACAGAGGTATGAAGTGCTGAAATTACTGAGAAGTGAGTTCAAGCTTTGCCTGAGATATTTGGGAACGGCTTCAGAGATAAGGCGATAATTTAAACTGAGTTTCTGTGGGTATATAGCTCTAAAGATTAAGGTGAGAAAGTGTTTTTCTGGAATTGGTGAGAAGCTGTTTGCTACATGGGAGTTCTTTGTTGAGAGTGGATGAAGAGGTAAACTGGGATATTTTTGAAGGGACCAGACACTAATGGAAGTTTTAACCAATTTTCTACTTTGAATAAAAAATATTTCAACACCTAGCTCTTAAACCTTGAAATTTTGCCATAGTTACTTCAGGGTCTTGTTTTGTTTGTGTGTGGATTTTTTGGTATATTTTTTAAAAGAAAGATTGCAGATACAGTTGAAACCATGCCCTGTAAACCACACTGAGTATATTCTTCTCTCTTTCCAGAGGTAACAACTAATATGAAGTTGTTACTCTAATCTTGCTTTTCCATAATAACTACATGTTTATATACCTTTAAGCAAAACATTTTATTCTTTATATTGTGGAAGTTCATAGAGTGGGTTGTGTCATTTCACAATTGGCTTTTGCTCAAAATTATGTTTTTACTATTTCTCTCTGTGGATCAGCACTGGTCAATAGAAATATAACACAGGCCATATATGTTATTTTAAATTTTCTAGCAGCTACATAAAAAGCCACAGATAAAATCAATATACTTTAATAAGACAATTTATCAGAAATATTTCAGCATATAATCAGTATGTGAGATTATTAATGAGGTATTTTACATTCTTTTTTTATACTGAAATCTGGCATCTGTTTTACACTAGCAACACATTGGACTAGCCACATTTTAAGTGTTCAGTAGCTACAAGTGGTTAGTGATTTTTACTGTATTGAACAGAGAACTGGGATTCAAACAGAACCGAATGCTTCTAGTGCTTGAAAGTGTATACACTGCTAAATGCCAAAGGCCAGCTAAGTGTCAGCATATTGACACAAGAGAAGTATTTTGTGTGTTGGAACTTGCTAATCTGCAACTGCAACACAAAAATCATTCTGTGTCCGATAAAGGAGACTTCTCAGGAACATTTACTGCGGGTAATAGTTGGAACACAAAACATGGTACAAGCAGGATCCACAGCTTCTTTACATTCTGTGTAGGTACACACACTTCATTTTTGCTTGTATGGGATAAACTGTTGAAATTTTTCCTGCTGTTATCAGGGGTATCACATTTGTAACAAATATACTGCTTCTGCATAGTTGGACCTAAATAACTAGGTAAACTATTATGCTTTATTTCCCCTTAGAATCGCTAGCAGCACCATTTGATTATTGAGTGCCATATTATAATGCCTCTATTCCTGGTTTTCTAAGTTTCAGTCAAGTATAAAGTCACATCACCCTAATGGTCCGTATGTAGACTTTATTTCCCTTATTTTGCACAGAAATACCTTCATAGAAATGCCCTAGAGTTGATATGGAGTCATAGCAGGAACTCCTTTTTAAAATGCTTTAGTTTTATACATATTCATTGCTTGATTTTTAAAATCTTTTTTTCAGTTCTCTGGTGTTTGTTTTAATGTATCTCCTTTTGTATGCCCACAGAAATCCTTTTGTCATACTATAGATAATTGATTGATCTATCATAATCTTTGCGAACTTTTAATCTAGGGCCTTTTTTTTTTTTTTTTTTTTTTTTTTTTTTTTAATCTAGGGTCTTAATACAGTCTGCATTCCCTGGCTTGAGGACACCTTTTAGTAGCAGTTTTATACAGCACTTCCTGCCACAAGGTGGGGTTAGAGAGTTCTGTGGGCCTGTTTAGATTTGGAGAATTTGATCTTAGGGGTCATAAAGTTACTTTCCATAAGTTGACAAAATAACTGTCAATTCTATTATTAACACAGCTTTCCCTTAGGGTTAGCATGTTTTCTAATTTCTTCTTGGTAGGTTTTTCTCAGCTCATCAGCCATCCAGACAATATTAGTGATTATTTATATTGCTATTTAAATACTCTTCTATGAATTTACTTTCAAGTCCAGTTACTTTTGTTGCATTATGTTGCCTTTTTTTTTTTTCCCCCTTAATCTAAGGTGAGAACAGCTGCTTGGGAAAAATGCATGTTTTGATTGGGCAGATGGGAACTGAGAAAAGAAAAGAGGTAATTCTGGGAGAGTATGGGTTTTGGTGGGTCTGATAGGGAGTGGAAAAAGAGAGAGAAGCTTGGGTGGGATGCCACAGTGGTAGGTCTGTCATACAAAGGGTAGCATAGAGTTCTGCGACCAGTAGTTTTTCAAATTCTTTTTTTTTTTTTTTTTTTTTTTTTTTTTTAGTTTTTCAAATTCTAATACTGAAAATATGTATATGCTTTTGTGCTTGTTAGATAACTGATACAGGTAAACCACATGAGAGGATGTTACCCATTTTCTTCATTAGGAATTTAATCAGTTACATCAGTTAAAAATTAAAGTGTTTGCAGACAGACATTGTGTGTAATCTGAAATGAGAAAACATTTTGTTTTATTTTGGTGAAAACTTATAATGGCAGCTTGGCATCAGTTTGCTTATATCACGTATTAAAGAATGTTGCCTAATCCTAATAAGCCTATTTATCAGAAATCATTTTTAACAAATTTTGATTTATGCTTTATTGTATATATAAAATTCAACAGTTAAACTAAATAGACTTTGTTAAAATTCTTAAACAAATACATATATATTTCAGACTGGATGACCCGGGACAAGTTCCCATGTTACTATATTCGTAGACTGAATTTTCAAAAGCCTGGGATGCCTGAGTGGCTTGGTGGTTGGGCATCTGCCTTTGGCTCAGGGCATGATCCCGAGGTTTCAGGATTGAGTCCCGCATCAGGCTCCTTGCATGGAGCCTGCTTCTCCCACTGCCTGTGTCTCTGACTCACTCTCTCTCTCTCTCATGAATAAATAAATAAAATATTTAAAAACACACACACACACAAAAGTCCGACAGTTGTGTTTGTTTGTTTTTCATTTCAGAGTGGGAAATGCAGAGATTACATTATAGGGGCCACTAATAAAAGGCCTGCTGCAGTTTAGAGCACACCAAACTTAAAGACCATATAGTATAAAGATAGGAAAGAGAGAGGATTCTACATGGGGATAATTTGGAAGTTGGATTTGACTTAGGAACTAAATTTGGAGAATGCAGATAATCTTGAAATCTTTTTCATTGACATGATGACAGCTGATTATACACATTTGCCTTTAGTTTTCTATAAGAATATCATTTTGATTTCCTTAGGGTTATATTGATTGGCTGGAATTCCTGATAAAGTCCCTTGCTTTGCTAAAGTTTTTAGCTGTTTGGAAATGGATGGTGGATCTTACAGTGAAGGGAATTTGTGACTGTCGTGTGATGCTAATAAGTGAAGAGCAGTCTTGTTGTGAGCCTCTTGTTTGGTGTGATGTACTTTTCATTATTTATGCTCAGTTAGAAGGCAATTCTTCATTTTCCCTCCCACCAAATTCTTTTGCCAGTTAAAAAATATAGGACCTTAAAGATGTAACTAAAACATTAAAATCTACATATATTTTCATCTATTTAGTCACACAAACCATTGTATTAGTTACAGAATTTAGAAATAATGTTTTGTTTCACTGTCTTATAAAATAACTATGTTCAATCTCTGTGTATTGGGATCCCTTTGGGATAATTTTTCTTGAGATAGTTGTACAAGTGACAGCTACTTTAGGAGTATGAGTGTCTTCATAAGTCTTATTTAGGGCGTAAACCCTCATATGATATTTGAACTTATGATAATTCCTCACACCTTTATTTTTTCATTTATATTTAGAAGTATTTCTCTCAATTTTAAGAAGTCAGTCTTGAGTGAGCTTATTCTTACTGAATATCTAAGTTTTTAGTTGTTAATGTGGATTTTGTGTTTTGTTTTTTTCTTTCTTTCTTTCTTTCTTTCTTTGAGGGGTTGGACATAATTGCCTTATTTCATTTCAGGGATCCTTCTAAAGTAAATATTCTGGTACCTGGTGCTGGACTAGGAAGACTGGCCTGGGAAATAGCTATGCTAGGTTATGCTTGTCAAGGAAATGAATGGAGTTTTTTTATGCTCTTTTCTTCCAACTTTGTACTCAACAGGTATTTAATTTACTTTTTGCTGGAAATAGTGATTTCTCAGAATCAGATTGACTTAACCTATTTTTGAACAATTCTGAATTTGAAGATAAATATATAGTGTTTAATGATGCTATGTATCATACGTGTTTCTTATATTAAAATCAAGTTGCTTATACAAATTACCACTTTTAATCAGTTCTTAACACTGAAACAGGATGGATAAGTGACTTTTTAGAAAATGATGGGACATCCCACGAAACTGGAATGCTCCCTGTGCAGAATTTCAAGACTGTGCATGATCCAGGAAGGAGTATTTTCTCATTATTTCTTAAACTTCTTCACCCTTTTGTTTCTTTAGTAGAATAAGAGTTCAGTGTAGCAATTGTTACTTTTCCTTTAATCAGATTCTTATAAAATGGCCAAATATGCTCCTATGACTGAGTTGGAAACATCTCTCAGAATTTCTGTGGCCTTTAGAAAATAGTGGAAAAGAGTTGTTATTTTTAAAGCCAGAAGAGGTGCATTGGAAAACATAACTAGTTGTTTTGTTTAAATTATATGCTGTCCAGGATGGGTTAGGGAATGGTGAGAAGTTAAAACAGGGAATTAGAATAGTTGGGTAGCATAGCAAATCCATACCACTTTTTTCAGGAAGGGTTGGCCTGTTTTTTACTTGAGTTTGAGGTTTGGAAATACATTTTTTTAAATGTGAATGAACAACACACTTAGATCTCTGAATTTACTTTAGTTGTTTTTTTCCTGTTTTTTAATTCACGATTGGTTACTCATCTGCATGTAGATGTGCATTTTCAGATGATTGGTTGGGGTGTAGTAGTAACACTTTAAGTATAAGTAAATCTTCAATCAGATTAAGTTTTAGTATTTAAAGTAGATTTTCTTGATAAAACTTTTAGTTAACACTGAATTTTGTGCTCATATTTTGCAGATGTTCTGAAATTAATAAATATAAGCTTTATCCCTGGATCCATCAGTTTAGCAATAACCGGAGGTCAGCTGATCAGATTCGACCCATCTCTTTCCCCGATGTTGACCCCCACAGTCTTCCTCCTGGTTCTAACTTTTCCATGACTGCAGGAGATTTTCAGGAGATCTACTCAGAATGCAGTAAGTCCAAAACAAGCATTGATAAGTTCTCTTTATTCTAAATTTAATGAGCTAAGTTTATACTAAGCCAAAGTATTGATCATTCATTTTGATAGCAGAATAAAAGATTTACTTCAGTGACAAGTTAGGATATTTTCAAAATCTTGTCTAAGGTAATGATGGGAAATATGAAGAAGTATAAGATCCCACAATTAAGAAATATAGCATCTGTTGGGTCTATTAATAAACGACAACATGTAAACAAATTCAGTGAGTAATGAATATGATAGAGATAAAAGTAGATTCGTGTGGGGAAGGAAAACTTTGTAGAAAGAAGGCTGTCACTTCAAGAATGGGGAGGCAGGGATCCCTAGGTGGCTCAGCGGTTTAGCGCCTGCCTCTGGCCCAGGGCGTGATCTTGGGGTCTCCGGATCGAGTCCCACGTCGGGCTCCCGGCATGGAGCCTGCATCTCCCTCTGCCTGTGTCTCTGCCTCTCTCTCTCTCTCTCTCTCTCACTGTCTATCATGAATAAATAAAATCTTTAAAAAAAAAAAAAAAAAAAGGAATGAGGAGGCAGAGTTACGAAGGTAGGAATGAATGAGGTAATCGGGGATGGTGGGACAGCATGACTGGAAGGGAAAGAGAGCTTGCTTTGGTAGTTTAATAGAAGATATGCCTAGAAAGGGAGATTGGTTCCAGATTGTGGGAGACCTTTATAATCAGGCCATGAAATTGGAACTTCACCTTGGCAAACAAAGTTTGAGCTAGCATTAGAGAAAGGGAGATGGTAATGGAGAGAGGGTTCGGTGTGGGGGGTGGGGAAGTGGCAGTAAAAGGAAGAAGAAAAATAGTATACTGAGAGGTCAGCAAGATCATTCATTCAAGAAATACTTATTTCAGCCCCTGCAAAGTCCCAGGTATGTTCTAGGCACGAGAAAGAGAGCAGTGAGTAAAGCAAAGTTCTGTACACGGGAATTTGTATTCCAGTAAGGACAGGGAGCAAGAACAAATTTAATATTGTGAGGAAGAATACTAAGGCAGGGTAATAGGGACACAGAGGGATTGGGAAGAGGCTGTTGTATTTATAGAGTTATCAGGGAAGGCTAAGCAGAACTTTTATTTTATTTTATTTTTAATTTTTATTTATTTATGATAGTCACAGAGAGAGAGAGAGAGAGAGAGGCAGAGACACAGGCAGAGGGAGACACATGCACCGGGAGCCCGATGTGGGATTCGATCCCGGGTCTCCAGGATCGCGCCCTGGGGCAAAGGCAGGCGCCAAACCGCTGCGCCACCCAGGGATCCCTAAGCAGAACTTTTTAAAAATGTTGAGCAAAGGAATGCCTGGGTGGCTCAGTGGCTGAGCATTTTTCTTCGGCTCAGGTCATGATCCTGGGGGTCCTGGGATCGAGTCCTGCTTCTCCCTCTGCCTGTGTCTCTGCCGCTCTCTCTCTATCTCTCATGAATAAATAAAAATATCTTTAAAAAAAAGTGTCGAGGGCAGCCCAGGTGGCTCAGCAGTTTAGTGCCGCCTTCCGCCCAGGGCGTGATCCTGGAGACCCGGGATTGAGTCCCGTGTCAGGCTCCCTGCGTGGTACCTGCTTCTCCCTCTGCCTGTGTCTCTGCCTGTTTCTCTTTCCCTCTGTCTCACATGAATAAATAAATAAAAGTCTTTAAAAAAAATGTTGAGCAGAGAACCTTGAAAAAGTGAAGAGGCAAACCATTCGGTATTTGGAGGGAAGTGTTGCAGACAGAAGGAATGGTGAGGGAAGAAGGATTTGGGTGGGGAAGGTGCTTATTCTGCTCAAGCAAAAGCAAGAGGCTACTTTGTAGTGAGCAGCAGGCACAGTGGTGGGAGAGGAGATTGGGGAGGGTTGCTGAGGCCAACTTCAATTAGAGAGGTAGGAAGCCATTGGAGGGACTGGGCAGGGACTTGACACAACAGTCAAGTTTTTCTTTATCTTTTCCTGAACTCTGACATTGGGATAACCTGTATTCTGAAGGTAGAGAGAGAGAGAGAGAGAGAGAGAGAGAGAGATGGAAAATGTTAGGGGTTGGAGATAGGTTAGAGAACAAGTTCTCGAAAGAGAGGTGACATAATGGGAAATATCACTTGGGTGAGTATAGGTGACCTTGTTCTGTAGCAGGGCTTGAGAGAGCAGATGGTGAAGGTCATCCTTGGTTGGATCAGTGCCCTTATGGCCCTGAAATTTGTGGACTCCAGCCTCTGCCTGTGTGCTGGGGCATGGCCTCCACGGGGCACTGTTCTCTCTTGGGATCCCTTGCTCTGCTTCTGACTGCCTCCTCCCCCTGTTCCACTGGCGACTATCCGAAGTCCTGGTGGAGAGTTTAAATATTGTTATGCCGTTTGTTTCTTGCTTGGCAACAAGTGCATACAGCCTTTTTTGTAACTTGCCAGAATTAGTGGTTAACACCAATTACATCACAGTTTAAAATTCAAATGACTGTTACTTCATCTTAACCTATTTGAAAGGAAGACTAGACATTGAGTAGATTATAAACAAAACTCTTACAAGTACCATTTGATAAAGATACGTAGTTACATAGGCTATCAAAAATGGTTTCCAAGTTAATTATCAAATTATCAGTAAAAACTTTCATGAATTGCGAAGTCTCTCATAAATGATTGTTTGGTTATCCTAATTACAGTGTTGATTGGAAGAGTTTAGCTACTGTATTCCTCCAGTTAAATGAAATATTCATAATCTGTAAGAGGTAGCTGGTACATTTGTAGAAGTAATTAAAAGAAAAGGCAGCATAACATAATGAATGTAGTAATGTGGTTTTCCTCAAATAGATACCTGGGACTGTATTGCTACCTGTTTCTTCATAGACACAGCTCACAATGTAATTGATTATATTGATACGATATGGAAAATTCTCAAGCCAGGTGGAATTTGGATAAATCTAGGTAAGTTCTTTGGTGTTTATTAGAATCTCATATGTTAATCTGAGTACTTACAGCTATTCTCTGATAACTTTGTAGTATCAAATGTTCACGAAGGTTATAGTTATGTTGTGTAAGTTCCTTTAGACTGTATCCCTGTTAGTATGTAGTTCCTCTGAGAGCAGTGGAAGCCCCAAGAATTGTGTGTTCTTAGTAGATCATTCTCATAGCAGTCATAATTAATCTGATGGTAATCCTTCTCTCATCTTCCACCACCCACCCCTCCATCAAGACTGCAACCTGTTGTGTTTTTTTCCTTCTATAATGAAACATTTGAAAGAAAGCACTTACCTCTCCCATAGAAACTTCCTCCTCAGTACATATGCTTAGTGGGAAAAGACTAGGTATGGTGACTTTCAGGACTACCTTAGTTTAAGGAAGAGAGTCATTTCATTTATGCAGAAACCTTTTTACTGCATCCTACTGCTAGGTGATGAATATTCCTATCCAGGATCTAGAGGAAGTTGCCAGTTTTACCCTCCTCTTCTAAAATAAAGGGAGACTAATGATAACATTAAGGTAAATATACTTTTCTAGTGAGATGTATAATCCATGTTAAGAAAGACATCATGGCTAGAATATAAACATTTTCAGGATCTGGGTTATTACATTACATAAGAGGACGGACAACACATTGTATGTGAGTCCATGGCTTTAGGATTGGCCTAGTTCTGTTGTTCTGCCTTGTGCTCTTTTTTTAATGATTGGACTTTACCACAGATTTTGCCATTAGGACTAAGACTAGAGAGAGAAGTGGGTCTTTCCAAACTTCTCTTTAGAATTTCATGGGACATGGGATGCCTGAATGGTCGCTTAGCGGTTGGGCACTTGCCTTCAGCTCAGGTTGTGTTCCCAGGGTCTGGGATTGAGTCCCACATTGGGCTCCCTGTGAGGAGCCTGCTTCTCCCTCTGCCTGTGTCTCTACCTCTCTCTCTCTTTTTGTGTCTCTCATGAATGAATGAATGCATAAATAAATAAATAAATAAATAAATCTTAAAAAAAAAAAAAAAAGAATTTCATGGGACAGACGAGAGTGGCTGTAAAATGTAACCATAATTTGAAACAGTTATCCCAAACCTTAGGTCCTCTTTCAAAGTAGTCACTTCTCTAAAATAAATTTCTTTGAAAATTTCCCAAGGAAAGATTGAAATGTGATACAGTTGAGCCTTGAACAATGTGGGCCTTAGGGATGCTGACCCCTTGCACAATCAGAAATCTGCATGTAACATTTGACTCCCCAAAACAACTACTGGTAGCCTGCTGTTGGCCAGAAGCCTACTGATAACAGTTGGCTCGTATTTTGTATATTGCATGTATCATATACTATATTTTTACAGTAAAGTAAGATAAAGAATGTTAAGAAAATCGTAAGAGAAAATACATTGGCAATACTGTGCTGCATTTATCAACAAAATAAAACGTGGAGAAGTGGCCCTGTGCAGTTCAAACCTGTGTTGTTCATAGGTCAACTGTATTACCACCATGGGTGAGCAAATAACCTTATTTAATCTCAAAACAACCCTATGTTGAAATGGTACTTCCACTGTTTTATAGTTGAAGAATCGGAGTCTTGCTTTAAGTAACTCACAGTGGGGTCCTAGAACTTTATATATATGGCAGAGGCAGGCTCACAGCCCAGAGCCAACCCCTTGAATGTCTAACCAGCTAGTTCTGTAGCTGGGGTCAGTTTATAACATAGCATTAACAGGTTATGTTAAATTATGTGACTAATATTTTTGACCCCAGTTACTGATTTTGGTAAGGTTTCTTGTATTTCCAAAGCGTTAACTTTCACAGAAACAGCTTTTGTTTCCCTTTTTTTTTTTTTTTTTTTAAGATTCTATTTATTTATTCATGAAAGACAGAGAGAATGAGAGAGAGACAGAGACACAGGCAGAGGGAGAAGCAGGCTCCCTGTGGAGACCCTGATGCAGAAGTTGATCCTGGGACCCTGGGATCACAATCTGAGCCAAAGGCAGACACTCAATCACTGAGACACCCAGGTGTCACCAGAAACAACTTTTCTGTTTGAACTTTTATTTTAATAGGTTTATTAATATTTTCTTATGTAACAGGAATCATAACTGCCTGGAACAAATAAAATTTGCTCTCCATAAGCACACTGTTTGATAAGAGCAGACATGCTGGGCCACACTACATAGGTCAGAGGGGAGATCAATTAGGAGAGCTTCTGTTCTTTATACCACAGAGTTCCAAAACAATCCTGAGCATTGGAATAATGGAGAAGCGTGGTCCTTAAAAATAATTACTCAGTAGGTTAGTACTTTCCAAATAAAATTCTTTATATATGTAAGCTGAAGAATGTAAAGAATAATGATTATCTCATAGTGAATTTTCCCTTAATCCTGGCATGTTCTGGGTATCTGTTCAGAAGAATGTTCTCACTTTTCATGCCCTTTGCTCACTCATCTTTACCACATGTAATTCCTACCCTGACTCCACCTAGTCTTTCATTTCCCAATCTGTGTATCTGGTCCAGATATCTTTGTTACATTCCAAACCAACTTGGATACTTTAGAATCCAAGAAAAACTCCTGTCTTTTCTGATCTTAGCATATTCTCCCAACCAGAAAACTGTATATCCTCCTTTATTCCTCTTCTTCCTCACCACCTGCACCCAGTCAGTCCACAAGATGTGTCTCCTAAAGCTTCTCAATAGGTCTTGAATTTCTTCCTATCCCAGGGTTTCTTAGAGGCGGCACCATTGGCATCTGGGGGTGAATGGTTCTTCCCTGGCCCTCCCCAGTTATGACAGAAACACCCCCGTTGAGAACCACTGTTCCAAGCTCATGCTAGTTCCTTAGTTCAAGCCTGCATCACTGCAGTAGTTTCATCAGGGTACCCCCACCTTCAAGTTGTCTCCAGCCCTCCGTGCCTCTTTTATATCAACCTCTGTATGTTACACAAGCATGATCCTCCTAACCCGTGAATCTATTCCCATCACGTTCCCTACATAAAATTCTGGCTTTCTGGATCACCGAAACTCTTAGGATTGTGCATAGTACCCTTTGCAATCTTGTGTCTTTTTTTCTTCCACCCTGGCCCCGACTACAGGTGCCAGTCCTCTGACCTAGAAGGTCCTTTCTCTGTTGCCTCTGTTCTCACATTGGCTCTTTCCTAGGTGCTCGTAGCACTCAGCTGAGGTGATCCTTTCAGGTTGCAGTAAATATTTGTTGTATTCCTCTTTTATATTCTCACAGAATCTGTGAGCATTTAACACAACACACTGTTGCCACCCATATGTTTGTTATTCCTGGTAGTCTCTGAGCTCAGTGGGGCCAGCAGCTAATGCTGTTTACCTCCCACAGAGCCTGGCAATCAGTGGCTCTTGAGTGACTGTTCTGTGTATGAGTGCATTGTTGCAAAATTTGTAAGTGGAAACAAGTAATGTTAAGATGCCACAGTAGATGACAAAGTGGCATTTATGTTGGTAAATTTCTAACATTACCATGGTTTTGACCTTAGCCTTGTGGGCCTGGAAAAATAATTTTATCTGTAAACTGAGAGTGCATCAACCCCTGGGGGACGATTTCACCCCAACCGTGCTGACATAAGACCGGCATGTCAGTATACTCCTAAAGAACGAGAATGGTCTCTGCCAGCTATAATGGAATACCGAAAAGCTACACTGGAAGTTAAATTATCATGAAGATAATTGTCTACATTCTGTGAAATCACAACTGGGATAACTGTTAATTTAGAAACCTCTTTAAGGGCAGTCTGAAGTATTGTAATATTCCTCAGGTTAGGGAAAGCTAGTGAGCTTTTTAAGGGAACTATCTGCATGTGTCCTTTGGGAAAGGCTGTGATTTGGCAAAGTGTAGAGGAGTGCCTGTGTATCCTGTTCTTCAGTTTTTCATGGTGACCCTTAAACACATGTATGTGTGATTTATTTTAAAATCTGTGTGTGAGTATACATATTCGTGCACTGATGCAGGCAGTTAGCAAAGGGAATCTTAATTTCATCTGGAAGTATAAACAGGTTAAAGTACTAAAATGAAAGACCTGCAGATTTTTCCTTCCTGTGTAGGGAAACACCCAGTTCTTCCCTGTGTGTCTCTTTTATTCCTCATACAAAACACTCACACTTCTGACACATCTGGTCACCAAATGTGGGCTTTTTTTCCTTCACAACAAGCAATTCTCTGTGACACCAGCTGGGTGCCCTGTAGTTTAACCACTTCCCATACTGTCTAGCTGGAGATAGTGTAAGATACCACAGATTAAGGGTTCAGTCTCACAGAACCCCCACCCCTCTACTTCAGACACTAGTCACAGATGGTCACCTGTGCTTCTGACCAGCTGTACGTCTATAGGCTGCAGATTGGAAGTTCTAACAACTCCCTCTTTGGGTTTGATTGCTAGAGTGGCTCACAGAACTTAGGGAAACACTTAGGTTTACCATTTTATTCAAGGATACAGATGAACACCCAGATGGAAGAGATATGTAGAGCAGAGTATCTGGGAAGGGATGTGGAACTTCCATGCTCTCTGTCCAGGGGTTGCCACTGTCCCAGCACCGCCACATATCCACCATCCCAGTAGCTCTCTGAACTCCATGCTTTGGGGATTTGATGGAGGCTTCATCATGTAGGCATTACCAGTCATTCAATTTTTAAGCCCTTCTCCCTTCTCAAGAGAATTGTGGTGCAGGGCTGAAAATTCCAAGCTTCTAATCACCGCTTGGTCTTTTTGGTGATGAGCCCTTGTCCAGTAGCCACCCAGAAGCCCACTTACAGTTGTCTCATTAGAACAAAAGATGCTCCTGTCACCCAGGAAATTATGAGTTTCAGGATCCCTGTGTCAGGGGCCAGAGTCAGAGGCATAATATCTGAATAAAAGGTGCTGCTCCTAGTGTTCTTACCACTTAGGAAGTTAGAAGGATTTCAGGAACTTTGTGCCAGAGACCAGTATGTATTTTTTCTATTATCTCACAAGTCCCAAAGGAGATTCTTATAAAGTATAATGAGTCCTGTCAAATTTTAAAGTATTTTAAAGCTGAATATTTTTTGAAACATGAGAGGTTTTGTATAAAAGGTAGATAAGTGACACATTATCTCACACCGAGACCTTGTTATAGTTGTAAAAATAGAAAAAGGGTCTAAAACAATGACAATGGCAAGGAGGGAACCCTCCCTGTTCATCAGGGAACAACACAATGTAACAAGTTTTTCAGATGGGGTAGCTGGATAAGTTTTACAAAAAAAAAAAAAAAAAACCAATGAGAATAGAGCCGGTTGACCTGCAATAACCCTGGACGATGACTGGCTATGTGATGGACTTGGAATAATCCTGGAATAAGAGTGACTGTATAGGAAAGATAGACATTGAAGATTTATGTATAAATCAACAAGTCGAACCTCATGTGACCAAGTAACCAAGATGCCTACCTTGGGCCCGTTCTAGTCCATGCTCAGGTAAAGACCAAAGTTTAATTTAGTGGATAAAGTGAATGGGAAAGAAAATTTATCAGTCTGCTTGAAAAATGAGCCAGCAGTGACTGTCCTCCTACCCAACCTGCATTCCTGCACCCTCGATACATCCCTACTCAGCCTATTCAACTTTTTGCTGAGGTTTGAGTGCCAGCTCTTTTGTTTTGAACAGTTGCATGCCATGTTTCTTTAAGTGGGCAGTTTCGTATAGCTACCACAAGCTTTTTCCTAGTTAATGTGTAAGGTATCTTTTCCTGTATCTTAAATCTTTTCTGTATCTTTGTTTTAGATCTGTCTTATCAACAGCATAGTTATATTTTGTTTTCCAATCTAACAATCACTGTCTCTTAACTGGAATTTTAGAGCCTTAAGGATATAAATGGTTTAAATTTACTTGTCCCAGATTTAGCAAGTGGGGCCCCCTTCTCCTGTGTCTGTCTGATATATCTCTGTCGTGTTTGAACACCTCCTTTCTGGCATAATCAGGTGGACCCGGCTCTTCTTGTACTTTCTCTGCTAGGCCCTCAGATCAGCCATTTTTTCCCCACGGGTTCCTGGTTCTTTTTTAATATAGAATGGTATATAGAAATGTTAGATTAATTACACTTGTAGAAGTGAAATATGCACAGAGTATTTGTCGAAGTATCTGTAATAGACTATAAAAAATACACAACTGTAATACAGGTTATCTTTGGGTGGTAAAATTTACAGATGCTTAACTGTACATTCACTGCTATGCTGGGCATTATTGTGGACTCACAAGAAACTGAACATGTGATCCTTTACTCATGTAGCTTGTAATTCTAGTTTAAAAAAATGCAGATTACATGAAAAATAATCAGGGAGCCATGCAAATGGTACATTTAATGAATTTTTTTTTCATTTAATGAATTTTTAAACTAGGGTATATTAAGAGGGTGAGCAGTAGGGCTGGAAATTTGGATGGATTATATTAAAACTTGATTTCAGCAAGGTTTTGGAGCATGGCTAAAGCTTGAGTTAGAGAGTTGGAGCTTTCTAGGTGGAATACAACATGAGTAGAGGTACAGTATGACCGGACTATGTAAGAATCATTGGAGTTTTTATTTAGACATAATAAGACAATATTGCTGGAAGCTCTTAAAGTAATGGAGCAGGAGCATCATATACTTTAGAGCTCCTGGACAAACTGCTATGAGGCTCTGCATGTTTATAAAAAGGCTTCAAAGGCTTTGCGATGGTCTAACACAGCAGGTGCTCAATAAATGGTAGTTATCGTTTTTACTAGTACTAATAAAACTAACAGGAAGTTAAGCTTGACAGAATAGTTTGATGGTAAGCCATTGTTGTCTTCTGAAAAGAGTACTAACATATATTCATAGCCATTTTTTTCTAGTAGTTTATGTTGGGTAAAAAAGAGGAAAGGAAGAAAAACGTTTTAACTCTTAGTATGTTCCACAGAGAGATTAGCCTTTTGGGAAGAAAAGCTGTCCTGTTGTTACTCTTATTTCCTGTGATTAGCACATTGTATGAGGGGTAAGGATGGTGAGTTAGGTATAGTTAACCCAATGAAAGGTAAAGAAAAGATTGTTTAGATTAGTACTGGAGCATAACTGTTGAATGATTGGGTTGCCTGGATGAGGCTGATGATGGAGGCAAAATGTGAGAGATTGAAAGATTGGAGACTTTGGTTTGAGTCAGATGGTAGGTAGTACCTTGGATATATGGAATGAAATCATAGTAAAGGGGGAGTATCATTTTAAACAGTTGTGATTGCTCTCGTTTACCTAATGCCTTCTATATGCTAGGTGTATTGGATGTTACCTCGGATTAAAGTCAAATTATATGGAGCAGAGCTAGTGACTTGTCCAATGGCACAGTTAGTAACTGTTAGAGCTGGGATATGAGCTGTGCACTTAAAAAGCGAGCTCTGGTGTCACCTCTTCCTTTCAGCAAGCCTTGCCTATAACTTCCACTATCCCTACACACTCTCTAGACCTAGGCTAGCTTGAGGGCCCTTGATAGCCAGTTTGTAGCTGCAGTTGTGCATTTATTTAAGGAATTATAATTACAGTATACCTCTGGAACTTAAGGACTTCACATCCTCTGATCCACTTGCTCCTTCAGTAACTTAAGAATTACAGGTGTAAGGCTCACGGTGTGGAGAATCACATTGCAATCCTGGTATACCAGAGGGTCTCAGCCCCCATAAGTGTAAGCCCAGCACTCGAATGTGGGGTGAAGTGCTGGGCTTACTGGGCCAGAGTTTCAGGGGTCTGGACACATGCCCTTGGCAGATGTAAAGGTTCTGCTCTTTTCCTTTTTATGTTTGTTTCATCTACGACACATCTTATAATTCAACTTGGAGTTCTAACACAGCAACTAGTGCAAGTTTATATTTAAGTAATTCATTCATAATATCTTTAAACCGTAGGTCCTCTGCTGTACCACTTTGAAAATTTGGCAAATGAACTTTCCATAGAATTGAGCTATGAAGATATAAAAAATGTCGTTCTGCAGTATGGATTCCAGGTAGAGGTAAGGATGGAATGAAGTACTGCCACATTCTAACTTCCAGTGCTCTTAAACAGGAATAGTAATAATATGACAGTTCCTGACTTCACCTCTTTGTTCTCATCCATAAAGTAGAAATAATACTTAGCTTTTTGAATTATTAGGATTTGGCAGAATGTGTATGTAAATGGAAAACTGCAATCCCTGGTGTAATCAATCACCTTTTGGTACATGGTAGCTTACAATTATCACAAGATCAGCCCTTGCAGACTGATAGTTATAAGTAGACTGGCTTCTGGAAGAGTGGACGGAGGTGGAAGGGCAATGATATTGTCCACTGTATTCCTGCAGGTGTTTCTGTAGTGCTCATTTTTTTAATCATGTGATTATAAGGTTTTATGATATTTTGACTTGTGTTTTAGTTGTGTTTATTTAGAACCATTCCATTCATTTGAAAAATAAACATATTTGTTTTTAAATATGAAGAGAAGCAATATATCAGAGTCATGTAGAGCTCTTATTAGTGATGTGACCATGAGCAATCTGTTCTTTGTAAAGTGGGATTACTAATAATGCCAATCTAAAGGGGATATTTGTATGTAATGAATGAACTAGTAAAAAGTATGTTTAAAATAGCATCTGTCACAGGTACTCAGTATTTGTGTTATCATGGTCATCATCATCATTATGATTATTGTTTGCATTCCAGGTGGAAAAAGAATCTGTCTTGTCAACATATACTGTGAATGATCTCTCCATGATGAAATACTACTATGAATGTGTCTTGTTTGTGGTCCGTAAACCACAGTAACGTTCTCAAGCAGTATCAGCAGGAAAAAAAGTTTGATAAGAGCAAATGCTGAAATAAACAACTCAAAATCAACTATATCCCGATGACAGGACACAACCTCAAATCAGTGGTGCCTTCTTATTCCTAACAAAATTTAGAAATAGCATCTATTTTCTTAATATGTCTATCGCTTTTTCAGAAATATACTATGCCATGCATATTTGTACTACAAAAGTAAAAATGGAGGAAATGTCTTCAAGTATACTTTTTCCTTGAAGCCCAGAATTGTCTTTCAGTAGAAAAAAACTAAACTTTTATCTCCAGTGGTCTTCACGAAGCTGTCTATTGCAAGTCTGCCATTCTAATGACTACTAGTATTGAAGTCCCCAAAAATATCTGTTTTGTGTGCATTGCACATGTTATTTTTAGAAGAGTCTGAGGATCCTCTCACATTCAGCATCTGGAATTGGGACTTTTGTTTGCTCTGGACCTAAGCAATCCATACATGTGTGTCTATCCTTTTATCATTCAAATTATTTTCTTTTCTAGCTCAGCTGAACTTAGAGAAGCATCAGACATTTCATTTTTATGAAATGCTAAATTTAATAAGATCACAGGCCAGTCAAATGCATTCAAGCATTCAAGTAACTGAAAAATTAGTCTTTGGGGTACACTAAACTGAACATTATTTGAAAGCATACTCATCATGAATCACTCTGAAATGTATGAGATCTCAACACTTTTAGGTGAGGCACAAAAAGCCTTTATTCAAGGTACTTCTCGGAAAATGGGGAAATAAGAATAAGATCTGCCCATTTGAAATGTATGATTTTAAACTAGAAGTGAATACAGTCTGTCAGTGAATGTTTACAATAATGTCTTTTCTTTAAATTACCTGGATCACAAAAGCAAGCACTTTTTTTTCATTAACCTGTCATGATGGTATTAACCGTGGGGAAATTTTGAATATGAAATTCAGGGATGAATTACTGCCCATGGTCTGTGTCTTCAATATTGTAAGCAGCAGCCATTGATGTAATTTCAGATTAACACCAATTTTGTTCCCTGATAGCTGGAGTTAAAACAGTATATGCTGCTTTAAATTTCTACCTCTAGCAGATTTTTTTTCTATTGGAGGGAGTTTTCCTTTGTATTTTTTTATGTTTATTATTTTGTTTCCAGTAGCTTGGAAAGCAGAGATGACTAATTTAATGTTTTAACCTTTTCTTGGGAAAAGGAAGTATTCTTGTTGGATATTTTCACAGGTGATTATGATGGCATTAAATGACCTCTGTGGCAATTTGAATTAATTATATAAACTTAATCTCAATAATGTGCTATAGGATTAATGTCCTGTTCTAATAGGAAGACTTACTTGTGAATCTTTAGGCCTTTTTTGTCAGTTATGTTGGGGGAGTCTGCGCAATTTGGCTTCTTACTAGTAGGAGCTTTGCTGTGTAAGGGAGCTCTTGTGGCCTTTGCTCCTGTTATGCAGTTAAAGGTCTCCATGAAGATTATCTGAATTGGCTAAATTTGTAGTGTTTTGAGTTACAAAAACAAACAAAAATCTATTTCTTTTTTGTGTATCCCCCACCCCCATAGTGTTCAGTTAGAATTCTCATTAACTCCCACGTGAACGAATTTGAAATTAATTGGTGGGGAGGGGGAGAAAACCCAAAATTTGTTTTTAAGAAAAAAAAAGCTTAAAAGGATCCTAAGTATTTAAAAAATTCATTGAAAGGAAAGGAATGCATGCTATTTTTGAGTCATGTAGAAAGGCTTTTTATTCACTGACTAGTATTCACTTTTTTACTTGTATCATAACAAATGATATTGTTTTTCTCATAAAGGCAAAAATACGTTGATAGCAGGGAGTTGGCTTTATTACTTAAAATTTTGGCTATCAGGTTTTATTCTTTAATAATGTTACTTATATTTCTAAATTATACCTTACATTTTAGTTAATACTGAAATTGGCCACTTCATTTGTTTTTAATTTCTCATATCATGACTACTGTTTTTCAAATGTTCTACACAAATTTGCATCACTTTTTTTCTTTTTGCTTTTGTAGTTAATATATTCTGAACTTGAAAATTGTGGTATCAATCAATAATAGAAGTGTCACTGGAGGATTTTTTATATTATGTGTAGTCCTAGCTACTAAAGTATGTAAGCCTTAAAGTTTTTTGTTCTTTTTCCTTATATTAGCTCTATATACAAATGTTTTCATTCATTTTCATAAAGCAGGAGGAGATAGGTCATTGTTCTTGCTTCTGCTTCCCCCCAACCCCCACCCCCGCCCTTTTCCATATTCTGAAGCGGTGCAGGTTAGGGTATTTTAATCAAGCGAGCAAGACGGGAAATGTAAAATATAAAGAGAAGCTGTCTAAATCACAGTATAAAATTATGAAGTTTGGGAACTGTAAAATGTACTGTATTTATATGTAATTCTCATTCTAAAAGTTGCCACAAAGGCTGAATTGGAAGCTTCATGTCTGCATGAAATTTCCTATATTTTTAATGTGTATGATGGACTTAATTTTTCTTGAATATTAAAGTCTGCCAATTGCTATGAAACAGTATTTGCTTGGTTGTTTCCATCTAAGTAGTAGTAACAGTGGATGTGGGAATTTTATTTTATTTTTTATTTTTTAAAAGATTTTATTTATTTATTCATAGAGACACACACAGAGAGAGAGGAAGAGGCAAAGATACAGGCAAAGTGAGAAGCAGGCTCCATGCAGGGAGCCTGACATGGGACTCGATCCCTGGTCCTGAGGATCACACCCCGGGCTGCAGGCGGCGCCCAACCGCTGCGCCACTGGGGCTGCCTGGATGTGGGGATTTTAATTCAATGAACACATACTTTTAAATCCTTACACGAGCCTATTCTTATATGCTTCTAGAAAGTCAATAAGAGTACTTGGTCTTTTGAGTATGTCAGGTCTTACACTAATTAATCTTGATCTTTGGTTTTGTCAAATAATTGAAAAATAATAGGAAATAAAAGGAAACCAGTACAAGAGAGTTCCAGGACCAGCCATTAGTAGCACAAACTACTGGACTTGCTACTTACTCTGGGTTTGTTTTCCTGAACTATTTGATCTCAGGCAAGATGGTTGTAAGTGTGTTTCCTCATCTGTAAGAGGATTGATACCACCTGTTTCAAAGGGTTTTATGAGGTCATGTGCTATTATGTGCAATATTATGTGAAAGCACCTGAGTAGACAATGTAATTTCCATCTATGTTGACTGCTGTATAGTGATAAAAAAAAAAAAGATGAAGATTAGTAACAGGACCTTAGTTTTAATGTTATGGTTAAAAAAAAAAAATTCAGTGGAATCCTGGGGGGAAAAATCAAAGATGACAAGTATGTATGGATGGATTCTTGCATATTTAAAGTTTGGTGGGAATTGTAAAGAAATGAAATAGTAGGTAGTGGGAGAGAAGGCACAAGCAAAACTTAATGGAGGGGCCACTCACTTTTAGAAACATGCTAGCATCTGCCTCTTATATGTTTGATTATTTCTCTTCAATAGATACATAGAAGTAGAATCATTCAGCCAGTGTGTGTGTGCATTTTCATTCAAGTTGCCTTTCAAAAAAATGAACAATTTACACGCCACACTGTTTTGGAGTAACTCTGCATCTATTCTCTGGCCAATACTGGATTTTGCTAAACTTGTCATTTCTGTCCATATAATAGGAAAAAGTATCTAATTTTAATATTCATTTCCTTATTAGGTTGAGCAATTTATGTAAGTGTAATGCTCAGAAAAAGGTATCTTTAGTCTGCCAGTCAGTAGGTTTTCAGCTGGCATACCAGACAGGTCATTGGCAACAATCCAAAGTTAGTAAAAATGTATGATACTGAACAACTGCAACCCCTTGGGCGCTCCTAGGTTTCAACTTAAAGAACCAGGGATCTAGGCCCAGGAATTCAGAGAATGTGAGTCCAGAGCCCCCATTAAACCAGCGGCTTTGCTGTAGGTGGTAAACTGGGGCATGAAGTTTACCCCTAAAGGAATAGCTGCCATTTTCTCGTAGCACCAAAAAGCTGCCTAGGGCCAGGCCAGCTACATTCCTGAATATGCTATTTGACTTGGAAGGCTTGTTGGGTCCTTGTCGCTGCTTTACTCATCAAGTTCAAACTGACCCGCCTCCAAAGGAGAATGTCAAACCAAAGAGGCATTCAGTCTCAAAAGCACAGTCACAGATTAATAGTTTCCCTGTTTTGTACAAAGGTGTCTTTGGTGATTGTCAGGCAGTTGATCCTACTGTCAAGTACCTGGCTGTGTGGCCTGTGAGAATTTAGGCAGCCAGCCATTAAGTCTTTGAAGCTGTGGTTTCTCCCTCCTGGAGTTCAATACCATTTCTGCTGGCCCGCCCAGGAAGGGACAGTCCATGCAGTAGTCCTTGAATGTGACTTACTGGAAGGAAAAGTGCAGGCAAATAATATGTCAGATCCATTGTACATGTTTTGAATTGGCCCAAAGCGCCTCAGTGAGAGGTTATTTTCGAGGTGTCTGACTCCTTGGTAAATAAAAAAATAAAAACTGTGATTTTTTTTTTTTTTTCCCCAGGCCTAAACATAGGTAATTACAAAGGCTTTACCTGGCTGGCTCATGGAACAAAGCTGGCCTCCCTGTACCAGACCTGCTGCATAGCTAAGGTGCTGCAGTCTCTAGTGGGACTTATAATCAAGGGCTCAGGCTCTTGGTCATAGCTTCAGTCCTAGCCCTGTGCCTCCATTCAGAGCCGCTTTATCAGAGGCTCTGGGGGAAGCCTTCCTCAGGCGCCTCTGCTGAGACCTGCTTAGAGGAAGGAGAGGGGTTAGCATGAAGGCACATTTCTGCACCTTGACTTGGTGCTTTTCCCATGCAGGCCCTCCTCCTCTTTCACCCCATCCCCCCAGGTCTACAAGCCTGCAGGAGTTTTTCTGGAAATCCACCATGATGTCTGCAGATCCACCTGCCCCTTGACTGGGGTGGTGGTGGTCTGTGGTCCATAGGAGACAGTGGAGCAGGGAGGAACCTATGGTTTGTCCAGTAGAGCCTCTTGCTTTTACTGTTTAAGTGATCAGAGGTTGCACCTGTTATTTTCATTTTGGCTCCTTATATCAACCTGCTATCCCAACACTTGGCAAATCAGCTCTCCTGGCTCAGGTGAGCCCCTAAAAATTTCCGCTTCCTTCCCACTGTGAGCGCTGTCCAAAACTATCATTTGAATTCTTGTCTTTTTCCTCTATAGGATCATAGACCAAGAAGTTTAACAAGTACATCAGGAGCCACACCACAGCCACAACAGACCAAGTGACCCCAGCTGGGAGGCAGGGCAGGCTGGTCCGTTGAGACAGTGGGAGGAAGTGGTAGGAAGCTAACCCAATTTTCTCCATTGACCTCTGGCTCCTGAGTTTATGTGCCTGAGCACTGCTGCCACTTCCTCCCCGTGCTTGCAGCATCCAGTGAGTGCCCAGCCCCCAGGGCCCTTTACTTTCTGCTCATGCACATGCCATTGTGCTCTCCGGCCCACAGTCTTCTAGCTTTGGCCACTCTGGCACCCAGAGCCCCAACTTCACTGCCAGCCATGTTTAGTGGTGGCAAGACTGTGCACTAATAGGCAAGGCTTTTTCCTCACTTTCCAGTGGCCAACTACACTCACTTCTACCAAATGGACTTCTATTTTCAGATCACCCAAAGCTCTATATTGAATAGCAGATTCCTCATTGCTGACATTAATCTCAGTTGAGGGCACTATTTAGCTGTAAGAATTCAACTTCTTACAATATATTCCAATTCCTTTCTCACATCATTCATGCTATTGTCACACATTTTACTTTAATATGCATAATAAACCCCAGAAAACATTGTTACTATTTTTGCTATAACTGAATTCTTTTAAAGCAATAAAAATATATTTTTTGTGTTTTATAGTTTCTGGTGTGTGGTGTTTCTAAAATATCTCCACAAATTTCTCCCTTTGCTATAGTTTCATTCTTCTCCCTCTTAAGGTGTGGGCTGTAGTGACTCACTTCTAATACATAGATGGAGGTAGAAACGTGTGATTTACACCAGCCCCCATCAGCAGCAGCTATACTGTATGTAATACTTTAAGCCAGGAGGACTTCCAGCCTCCTGATCTGCTCCAAGTCTTTCTCTTGAGCACCCAGTGGAAAGCCATGAGAAAAACCAAATCTTGTGAGTGCAAACATCCCCTGTGTCTGAGACTTCCACTATTCCAAACTGATCTGGTAACCCACAATTGCCAAGAATGTAAAATTTTTTGCAGGTCATAAAAGTCATTGTACCTTCCATTTTTCTCTCAAGTCACTTAAATTAAGAGAGACAAAAAAGACATGTCATGAGGGCATTCACCTAACTGGAGAATCCCATGTGATGAAGAAACAGTTATACGTGTACAATGAGCTTGGAAGTGGGTCCCCCAGCTCCAGGCAAGCCCGCTGATGAAGCCCCAGCCAACATCTTGACCGCAACCACATGAGCAACCCTAGTCAGACCCTTTAAGTCTGAGCTGATGTTGAATTCCTGACCCACAGACAGAAAATGGGTCAGGTTTGTTCATTTAAGCCGCTGAGTTTTGGTGTAATTTATGACAAAACACTTATCATTTCTTTGTGTGCATCCAAGTTTCCATCTGGTAGCAAGCCTGCACCTTAAGAACTTCCCTTAACATTTCTCGTATCTGGTCTGCTAGCAATGCATTCTCTTAGATTTTGTCTGACAAATCCTTTATCTTAAATTTTATTTTGTAAAAGACTTGCTGAATACAAAATTCTGGGTTGACTTTTATTCATTAAAGATGTCACCATTATTTAGATGAGTACTCTGCTATAATCCTTACTTTTGTCTCTCTGAATGTTTTTCTTTTTAAACTGGCTGCTTTCAAGTAGTCTCTCTTCAGTTTTCAGTAGTTTGACTATGACATGTCTACGCATGTGTTTGGTTATCCTTTTTGCTGTAACTGTGGCTGATGTTATTACTTCAGAAAAATCTTATCTCTTCAAATATTCCTTCTGCCCTATTCTATCTTTCTAGGACTTCTATTGAATGTACATTAGATGGCTTGTTATTGTCCATGATTCCTGGATGCTCTGTTTGGAGGTTGCTTTTTATTTATTTTACTATTTTAATTTTCCTGTTTCCTTATCTTCAAGTTCCTTGAATCATTCCTCATCTGTGTCCATTCTAATAATGAGCTGGTTAAGAATTTTCATCTGTTATGCTTTTTAATTTCAAGCATTTCCATTTATCTTTATAATTTAATTTCCAACTCTGCTAAAATTCCCTGTGCATCAATGCATGTTGCTCAACTTTTCCACCATATCCTTTAATATATTACAGGAATTTGATTGATAAAAGATTGATAATCCCAATATCCTGTTCACTGGAGTCTACTTCTGTTAATTGCTTCATCTCTTGATGTTTTTGTTTGCTTTCTCCTATTGCTTTTTCCCTGAGTCTTTAAGTATTGAATTCTATCTGTTGTGTAGAAAAACAACAAGCAAACAGAGATAAACAATATAGTATTTATGCCTGGGTATAAATATATGCCTGGGATGCTGAGTCATCTTGCAAGAAATTGAGCTGGGGGACACCTGGGTGGCTCAGCGGTTGAGTGTCTGCCTTCAGCTCAGGCATGATTCTGGGGTCCTGGGATAGAGTCCCAGGATCAATTCCTGCATTGGGCTCCCCGCAGGGTGCGTGCTTCTCCTTCTGCCTATATCTTGTCTCTCCCTCTGTCTCTCATGAATGAATAAATCTTTTTTAAAAAATAAACTGTACAGTATGTAAGATGGGAAAATATTTTTAAAAGTTGAGTTGGGCTTGCATTTTATCTACAGTGCATCATGGGCTTCAACTTCTGCTAGCAGTAACTTGTTACCTTGTGCTTAGAGTAGAGGACACAATGCCAGAGGGTTTTTCACAGCATTGTTGCACACTCTCCAGCATTCAGCTGTGTCTGCGTGCCTGTGCCACAGAGGCATTCTTGCTACACGCTCCTACCTCTGCCCCAAGAGTAGACTACTCTGTTCCTTGTGAGTCGGTGCTAGGTTCATGATAGAGAAAATGGGAATTCATGTTTTCTTAGTGTAGCCTCTGTCTTAGGCAGGCTCTGTCACCCAGGCCTCATAGTGGGGTTTTCTCAGCATTCCCTATGTATTTGCGGTTGGTTTTAAGTAGGAATTTCCTTTTGCTTCTACTTTTCCTCCAAGGATCTTTGCCCTTGTCCTGGGAATAAGGTTTTCCTACCCCTCCCCTGAGGCAGAAGAGTTTTGCTTCCACTCCTTCCCACAAAGAAACAATGTCTGTCCCTTCCAGTCTCCTGCTCTACCTCGTCTTTGTCTTGCACAATAGAAGGCTATGAAAAAAATCTTATGAATGTAAACATCCTTTGGGTAAGAGACCCAGCTATTCCAAACTGAGATGCTAATCCACAATTGCCAAGAAAGAAAATCTTTTGCAGATTTCTTAGCTTATAAAAAAAATAGCCACTTTGGGGATCCCTGGGTGGCTCAGTGGCTTAGTGCCGCCTTCGACCCAGTGAGTGATCCTGGAGTCCCAGGGTTGAGTCCTATGTCAGGCTCCCTGCATGGAGCCTGCTTCTCCCTCTGCCTGTGTCTCTGCCTCTCTCTCTGTCTCTCGTGAATAAATAAAATCTTTATTTTTTAATTTTTTTTTATTGGAGTTCAGTTTGCCAACATACAGCATAACACCCAGTGCTCATCCCATCAAGTGTCCCCCTCAGTGCCCATCACCAAATAAAATCTTAAAAAAAAAAAAAATAGCCATTTTGAACACAGAACTCCTACATCAAAATCAAAGGACAATTTATAACTTATAGCAATAACATTAGCCAGAGTATTAATTTTGTACAGTACCCTGAGACCCAAATCTCACAAAATGACACAAGAGAACGCTAGGTGATACCTGCACAAGCAC
This sequence comes from Canis lupus dingo, assembly GCF_003254725.2. Classification (NCBI taxonomy): domain Eukaryota; kingdom Metazoa; phylum Chordata; class Mammalia; order Carnivora; family Canidae; genus Canis; species Canis lupus. Next base: position 83,356,975 of record NC_064243.1, read on the forward strand.
TGAGTTGCATTACAGGAGAACTTGGAGCTTAGGAAGCCTTACTCTTTTATGATGGGCACATAGTAAGTGTGACTGACTTTTTGCCCTAGGAGAAGATACTATGCTAGATAGTAAATAAACCTACCCTTTGTTCCAGAAGGAGACACTGCCTCTATATTCCAGGCCTGTTGACTGTACACATATCCTTGAAAAGATAATCTAGAATAAAGTGACCCAGTACCTCTGCTTGCAAAATATGCTGAAATGCAGAAACTTGTAACCCACACAAAATACCAGTGTCACGAGATAATGAGATGGCCCAAAGATGTGTCCCATATGCCCTCTACCCATGTTTCCTAATATCCCACCCCACTGATTTGTGATAACATTCTTGTCCCAGGAACATTTTATGCAATACCAAAAGAATGCACATACAAATGTGTATATGTACTTGTATATAACATACATTATTATATATCTTCTCTGCTCTTTCATGTTTTTGGCTTATATATACTATTGTGAACCTTATTTTTTGACTAAATATGTTTTGCCAATTGTTCTATATCCATACACATAAATTCCTTTAATAAAATCTGTATGTCTCCATGTATAATACACACACAATGCTAACAATGCTAACACACACAATGCTAACAATGCTAACACACAATGCACACACAATGTAAAAGATTGTTTACAACCTTTTGCTATTCAGCATTACATTACAGTGAATAGTCCAGCACATCCTCAGTAGACACATTGACACATCTGCGTAATATCTGAAGGTGGGCAGTGCATTTTAAAATTTTCATAGATGTTGTCAGATAGCTCTCTTAAAAGGTTACATTTTAAAACAAGGAGAGTGTCTGTTTCTCAATATCTTCACCAACACAGTCTATTAAACATTTTCATGATGGCCAAGGTGATGTTGGAAATTGCATTAAAATTTTTTGCAACTTACAATGTCTTTGTTTTTTTGTTTTGTTTTGTTTGTCTGTTTTGCTCTTTATTATCACGGGCCGCCTGGGAAGGAAGAAACAGTGTGGAGAAACACAGAATAGGTCAGTATCTTAGCCTCACTATTCAGCGTGGTCTTCACTTTTTCATTCACCCCACAAACATTTATTGGGAACTTGCACTGTGTCAAGAAAAAAGCTTGTTCTTGGTTAGAAGTTATTGTTTCTCCCCCCAGAGCTTACACAGCAGAGGAAAGGTGTCAAACAAGTCATTACCTCATTGTAAGAACTGAAATCCCCATTATAAAGTTATAAAGGACAGGTGCAGGGTACTCTGAGCAGTAGGGAGGTGCTGACTTAGAGAAGAATGCCTTAAAGAAATGGTATTTGAGCTGAGACCTGAAGGAAGAACAGAACTTACCAAACACATGTACGGATATAACTAAAGATCTCTATTTCATTTTTAACTGTTCCTGCTATACCCTAATTTACTTGTACCCTAATCAGTACAAAGAGGAAAACTGGCATTTTTCCAGTCTGGAATAAAATTTATACATTTTTCTTTATACTGGCTGAATTCTTATAGAATAACATCAGGTATGTCATAGTCAGTGGTTTGAATATTACAAGGTTGATGAATTGTTTGTCTTATACATTGATGCTAGCTACATATTAATAGATATGAATATATATATATATATATATATATATAATGAATAAGTACAATTTCCTACAAGAAACAAGGAAACAGGCATATCTCAAAGTTAAAAGTTATATAACCTTGAAGTCAAAGTAAAATCTTACAGATAGGCATTGTCTGCTTCCAGTCAAGATGGAATAAGGGACCACATTTACCCTCTCACCTAAAACAACCAAAAACCTGGGCACAATGTGTAAAATAACTGCCAACAAAGGAGACTGATAAATGAGAGAGAGAAACAAGGTGAGCCCTACTCTCTCTCACTTTGAGTCTCCAGGATATGGCACTGGGTGGGGACACCTACACAAAACCTGGCATTGTGCCTGAACTGAGGACATGGAGTTGTTGACAGTCCAGGAAAACCAAGGCAGCTAGAGTCCGCAGGACAGAGTAACTGAGAGGAGGAAACCACACACAGAGCACTCTGGAGATCAGAGCAGAGCACCCTCCTCCACCCCCGCCTCCTCTGGCCAAGAATACTGACCTACAGAGTACTGATCAGTGCATGTGGTTGAGGGAACTACCCAAGGGTAGAGGAAGAAGCACCAACAAGCAAAACTTATAATACCTGGTATCCAATAAAAAATTACCATGTATGCAGACACAGAACAAAATAACACCTATAGAGAGGAGAAAGAATGATCAATGGAAACCAACCCAGAACTGATACAGATGTGAGACTTAGCAGAGAAGGACATTAAAACAGAGAACATAACTGTTCCATGTGTTCAAAAAGTTATACAGAGATGTATTATAAACCAACCTTGAACTTCTGAAGATAAGTCTGGGATGAAAAATACAGTGTATGAGATTAACAGCAGAAAAGGCATGAGAGAAGAAAAGTAAATCATAGCAGTAGAAATTAGCCAAAACACTAAGAGAAAAAAGGCCACATTGACTTTCTTGGTGTCCCAAGTTCAAGTCAGACATGCTCTTGCTTTAGCACATTTGCACTTCTTACTACCTTCACCTATAACCACTCACCATTAAAATTCAACTCACCCCTAATTTTCCTCAGGTCGCTGCTCAAAAGTCTTATCTGAGAGACCCTTCTTGACCACCTAATATAACCTCTGCCAACCTTATTCTGCTTTGTTGTTTCTCAGCACTTGACAGATGTACTTTTTTACTGTCTGTTTCTCTCAATATAAGCTTCAGTGTGGGAATCATGAGACAGGGATTTTTGTTTTGTTTATTGTTGCAACTCTTGAATTTTCCCTGGTCCTTAGCATACACTATATTTCAAAGAATAAATTAATGAGGTTATGAAGGGGTACAGTTCTATTCCTGATAGGAGTACCTGGTTAGATGAATGATGGGATATAGGAGACACAAGAATGGACTATGAGATACTTGTGAAACATCCAAGCGAAAATGATGAATAGTCATTTGTTCAACAAATATGTACCGAGCACCTGATCCATGCTGGGCACTGTTCTAGGTGCTTGAGTGAAAAAACAAAGAACCTTACCCTCAAGGAGCTTACTTTCTAGAGAAGGACACAATAATAATAATAAGTGAATCATGTAACAGATCGGAAGGTGATATGTGCTCCAGAAAAAAAAAAAAAAATCAGGCAAAGGCAATCTCAAGAGTCTTGGGCAATGCTGAGTGAGTTGCGACTCACTGAGAAGTTGACAGCAGTCCGATCCTCTGGGGTGAGGTTCATCAGCAAGCTAGCAATATTTGCCAAGGAGTTCTGAGGATTAAATGAGATATGTAAAAGGTCTGGCAAATACATAGTCGCTAAAAAAAAAAAAAATGTTTAAAACCACTTCCCCACCCAAACTGCTGTAGGGCTTTAATCAGTCTGAAACAGGCAAATTTTAAGATAAGCAGAATGTTTCTGAGTGTGCATCCAAGAGAAAAATTTCCTCTTTGTTGCTTTGCTGTTACTAGTGAGTTCTGAGTCATTATCCGTGAGAAGTACTGGGGAAAGAAATCAGAGAGCTGTTTAAACAAAATTATAGGATAGGGAGAAGATCCTATTGGACTAATATGAAAATGTACCTGGACGGGGTGAGGATGGGAGTGAAGGGCTACAGGATTTCTGCTTGAAGTGGTACTTTAAGTGTTAACTTTAAACTGTGAAACATTAAAGATGTATATATTGTGATCCTTAGAGCAACAACTGAAAATTCATGCAAAGTGGTATTTAATAGATTAAAATTAAATTCAAAATGATACTAAATTAATCCAAAAGAGGTCTAGGAAGAAGGTTTAGAGTCAAGAAAGGGAAGAGACAGCAAGTAAAGAGTAAAAGAATAGACCAAAATCCAGTCATATCTATAATTTATATCAAGTGCTAAAGCACTAAACATTCTAATTAAAATACAGAAATGGTCAGAATGTCAGGAAAACATGATCCAACTATACATGATGTCTGACTCCAAGAGAAACATTAACTATAAAGACAGATAAAGTAAATGGATGGGAAAAAAGATGTACTATGCAAATGGTAAGCCAAAGGGGGCTGGAGCTGCAATGATATCAGACATAGAAGACTTCAAAATAAAGAACATTACCAGAGATAAAGAGGAATTTTTCAAAAGAACAAAGGGCTAATACATAATAGACATAACAATTGTAATATGTGTGTGCCTAATAAAGGTGCTTCAAAATACACAAAAACTGACAGAACTAAAAGGAGAAACAAAAATTGACTGTCGTTGTTGGATATTTTAACACCTATTTCTTAGCAATTCATAGAACATTTAGGCAAAAAACAACAAAACAAAACAACCCAAATCTGTAAAGACATGTAATATCTGAGAAACACAACCAACCACCTTGACCTAAGTGATATTGATAGAGCACTCTGCTGAATACTCGCAGGATATTATGTTCTTTCCAAGAACACATATTCCATGTTCCATGATAATTCATATGCTGGATCATAAAATAAATCTTAACAAATGTAAAAGGATTAAAATCACATACAAAATGAATTAAATGGAAAGGAATTAAACTAGAAATCAAAAGAAAGATATCTAGGAAAACCTCCAATACTTGGAAGGTCAACACAAATAGTACAGAGGTAAAAAAAATAAATTAGGGAATGTAATGTACAGCATAGGGAATATAGTCAATAATTCTGTACTAACTTCATATGGTGACAGATGGTAACCGCAATTATCACGAGGATCATTTCATAATGTATAAAAATATTGAATCAATATGACATACACCTGAAAATAGGAAACAGCATGTCAATTACACTTCAGTTAAACCAAAACTCATGAACGAGTATGCTTGCAGCACACTATTTCTCACTGCAAAAATCTGAAAAATCTCAAATGTTTATCAATAGAATGGATTCATATGATGGTATACCATACTAAGTATAAATTAATGAAATACAATTATATGCACAAAAATATAAAATAAGGAAAACAGTAAAGCAAGCAGCTCAATATTTTAAGTGGACAAAAGATTTGAACATTTTACACAGATACAGACAGCAAAAAAATCTATCATTAGTCAACATCATTAGTCACTAGGGAAATGTAAATTAAAACTATAATAAGGACCATGAGATACCTAGTTAGAAAGATTAAAAATAAACTCTGATCATACCAATTGTTGGAGAGCATGCGTAGGAACTGGAACTCTCATACACTGCTGATGGGAATGTAAAATGGTATAACCACATTTGGCGATCTGCTAGCAAGTTAAACATACACCCACCACATGGTCCAGCCATTATTCTCCGAGGTATTTTACCCAGGAGAAAAGAAAGCCTATGTCCATAAAGCCTTACACACAAATGTGCTCAGCAGCTTTATCTGTATAGCCCCAGACTGGAAGCAACCTACATGTCCATCAACAGATGAATGGAGAAACAAGTTGTGATAAAGCCACACAATGGAGAAGTACTGGGTAATAAAAAGGAAAGAACATGTGATAGCTGAATGAATCTCAATAGAACTGTGAAGGAAGCCAAACAATAACAGTATATATGATTCTGTTTATACAAAACTCTAGAAAATGCAAATTAATCTATAATGACAGAAAGTAAAGCGGTGGTTAGTATATATGATTCCGTTTACACAAAACTCTAGAAAATGCAAATTAATCTGTAATGACAGAAAGTAAAGCGGTGGTTAGTATATATGATTCCATTTATACAAAACTCTAGAAAATGCAAATTAATCTATAATGACAGAAAGTAAAGCGATGGTTAGTATATTATTTCATTTATACAAAACTCTAGAAAATGCAAATTAATCTATAAGGACAGAAAGTAAAGCGGTGGTTACATTTGCCAGGAAGGAGCCAGGGGTGGAGGGAGGAATTACAAAAGGGCAAATGGAAACTTCTGGGGGGGTGATGGGTATGTGTATTATTGTAACTGTGGCTATGGTTTCTTAAGATCTTATTTATTTATTAGAGAGAGAGAGAGAGAGAGATTGCACATGAATGGGGGAGAGGGACAAGCAGACTTCTTACTGGACCATAAGTGCAACATGGGGCTCGATCCCACGACCTGAGCAGAAGTCAGATGCTTCACCTGGGCCACCCAGCCCCGACCCCGCTGTACCTATTGTTTCACAGGAATATACATATGTCAGAATTCAGCAAACTAAACACTTTAAATATATGCATTTTATTTTATGTCAATCAGGGCTCCATAAAGTGTAGAAAACACACACACACACACACACACACACACCAGCAAAACCAAAAAAGTCACTTAGAAACACAGACAGCAAAATTACAAAGTAAAGCAAAGGGATGGCTGATTCAAAATACAAAATAATTGTATTTTGAATCAGCCATCCCTTTGTATAGCATTTACCTGGAGTATAATTGTATAGCAATTACCTGGAGTGGAGGAAAGGGAGGAAGGCAGGCACCAGTTGGGAGAAGCATGTGGGAACGCTCTCATGTTCTGGTCCAAGTAATACTCTATATGCGAAACTGGATGCTGGGTATCTTACTACCATTCCTTTATCTACATATATATATATATATATATATTTTTTTTAATTTTATTTATTTTGAGGGGGGTGGGGTGGGGAAAGGAGAAGCAGGCTCCTCCGCTAAGAAGGGAGCGGGACGCGGGCCTCCATCCCAGGATCCTGGAATCCTACCCTGAGCCTCCCAGGTGCCCACCAGCCACGTGTGTTCCACACAACCTTTCTCTACACAGGATGGAGTTCACAATTTAGAAAAACAAAGAGAATCTGTGGTGAGGACCACAGAGGAGCGGACCTCCATTAGCTAAACTGCACACCTTTTACCATTATTGGGAGGCACAACCCTCAAAACCGTTCAAATAAAATGTAGATCTTCCACATCTGATCTGTGTGACCTGTTCGTGGGGGACTGAGGAGTCCCCAACTTCAAAGAAGGAATGGAAAGATCAGACGGAAGAGCTGGTGTCTCCCACCCTAACTTGGCGCCGACCAAGTACTGGGTTGCCTATCTTCTCGCGACCTCGAGGCTCAGGGGCCAAGGGGCAAGTGACAGGTTAAGCATTGACCACCTACGAGAACAGTTACCTGCCTTGCACTTCCTCTAGAAGATCCTGCAGCTCAGCTCCCTTGCTCATCTTGGTCGACTTGGCTACTACCTTTACCAACCGGAAGATACACGCTATATAGTAAAGTCACTGCGCTCATCCCCCTCTCTTCGCTTAGTAGCAACAAATTCCGCCCGGGGGGGGGGGGGGAGGGGGAGGGGGCGGGGGGGGCGGGGGGAAGGTCTTGGAATCTCACTTCGCATCATCGGAAGAAGGGAACTCCGTGCGCTTCCCACGTAATTTAAGAGCCAGGCAAGTCTTGGTTCGGTTGGCCAGGGGAAAGCGCCGTGCTGCAGGCTTGGCTCCGGGACGCGCTATTTTGGCGAGCACACGTCCTCCGCGGCCTCATCAATGGATTTTTAATCAAAAGGTCTTCGAAGAATTCGGTGCCTACTGCGCTTTCCACGACAGCCAGCGCCAGACACGCCCTTGGTCCTGCTTCGAGCCCGCGCGCGGGCCGCCCCCCCCCGGGCCAGCAGTCCGCCGGCGGGGACCGCTTACCGTGGCTACCGCCTCAGCCCGTCGGCTCGCAGCCGGCCCCGCGGCGAGGGGCCTGAACCTCCTGGAAGCGTCCCCGAGGGGAAGACTAACACCCACACGTTACAGGTCCGAAGCCCGCACCGCTTCAGCGCGCTCCGGGGCGCGCACGGCCGCTCCCCGCCCCGGGGGAAGCAAGGTCACGCCCCCCGGCCCCGGGCCTTTAATAGGAGCGGCGGCCGATTTCCCGCCTCCCTCCGGGGCCCGCACTTCCGGCCGCGGGGGCGTTCGGGAGCGCGCCCTGCGAGCCTCCACCAACCAACCAGCGGCTCCGCCCGGCCGGCGCGAGGGCGCGCGCGCGCATTCGTGCGCAGGTTCGAATCTCCGCCGCTTCGCGGTTTGCTCCCCAACGTCCGGCAGCCCCTCGGCCGCAGCGGGGGCGACGCGCGCGGGCAGCGCCGGGCCCGGCCGCCCCGCCCCCCGCCCTCCGTCGCGCGCCCAGCCCTCGCCCTCCGCCCCCGGAGTTATCGGCGCTGGGCCTCCCGCGCCGGGCGGGCTCCGCCCGAGGCCCCGGGGCCCATGGCCAAGCGGCGTGCGGCCGAGCCGCTGACGTTCCACGTGCCTTGGAAGCGGCTCCTGCTCTGCGACTTCCCCGAGGAGCCGCCGCCGCCGCCGCCGCCGCCGCTCTGGATCCCGCCGCCGGGGCCCTCGCATCCCGGGCAGCCTGTCGGCGCCCCGGAGCTGCCCCGAAAGCGCAAAATCGACGCCGGGGCTATGACTGAGCCTTCAGCTTCGCCCAGCAAGCGTCGCGACGGCGGGGACACCGGCGTTCCGGGCGGCGTGCAGCGCGACGGCCGAGGCCTGGAGACGGGCGAGCCGCCGCTGCAGCAGCCTCCCGCGCGGCCCCGCGGGCCGGGGGAGGAGCCCCGGGGCGCCCGGCCCCCGAGGGGCGGCGGCGACGACGGGGCGGGGCGCACGGAGCCCCGGCGGGGAGACTGGGGGGCAGCACCGCGCCAGGTAGGGGCTGGAGGTCCGCCGAGCGCCCCGGAGGGCGGGGGGAGAGGAGGGCCCCCCCTTTACGCAGCCAGGCGCGCCCCGGGATTCGCGTTCAGGAGGCCCCAAGGAGCCGGGGTCCCCGACTCCCGGGCTCCACAGGATGGGGCCCCGCGTTTGCGGGGGGGGGGGGTCCTGTGGGCTGAAAGCACTTGCCAAACAGACGGTCGGGCGACGTGGACGTGGGCTGGCACCGTCAGTGCCCGTGCTGGGAAGGAGGGCAGCGGGAGCGTGGGGCACGACGGCGCGCGAGCTCTCTGGAGACCTGGACCGCGAACCGCGGCAGGTCTGCTCAACGACAAATGGAGCAAGGTGTAGCGCGCCTTCCGTGGCTTAACGATGATTTCGTGTAGAATTCGTGATCGGGTTCTTCCCTAAGAGGATGAACGATGTGGTAGCCATCCGTTGGACGGCCTGTAGGCATGGTACAGCGCTTTGGGTAGAGAGAGGAAGGACCTCGCTCTCTCGGGAAGAGGCATTTAAAAACTCACAGTGTTAAATCGCATCCTGTGATTATTGTTGAAGATTAATTTGGATCCTAAAGTAAAGCTATGCTAGGATCACTTTTAAGCGTTCTTATTCTTTGGAAACGACCCTGCCCCATCTCTGCACCTTGGATGTAATTTGTCTAGGTTTGTGCTGTTCGGTATGGCAGCCACTACCCGTGTGGGAACCACTGAAAACTTGAAAAGTGACTGGTCCAAATGGAGATGTGCGCTAAGTATAAGATACACTAGACTTCGGAGATCTCAAAAAATATATATAGATATATATATTTTTAAAGATTTTATTTATTCACGAGAGATGCCCAGAGAGAGGGGCAGAGAGAGGCAGAGGTGGCAGGTTCCCTGCAGGAAGCCCGACGCGGGACTCCATCCCGGGTCTCCAGGATCACGACCTGAGCCCAAGGCAGACGCTCCACCGCTGAGCCACCCAGGCGCCCGGAAGATCTCAAAATTTTTCCATTGATTACCCATCGAAAGAACTTGGAGATACTGGATTGAATAAAATGTATTAAAATTTAGTTTTTTAGTATGGCCACTAAAAACGCTTAACATATTTTTGGGACAGCCTTGGTCTAGACTTAGGAATTGAGGCTGCTTTTTGGCAGTTCTGTGTATTGACTTACCAGGAGTTTTGGGAAAAGAAGAACCAGATGTAGGGCCAGAATTCACCAAACTCTTGAAGCACTACATCCTAGCGTCTATCTCACATTTTTCCATTGTTTTAATTATCTTATGCAGAATTCACTAAATGCCTTGCTGGAAAAAAGTGAACTGAGATTCCTTTGGTAGGACTTCTTGATGAAAAACCCAATAAAATGAGAATTTTATAGATAGGAAAGGACTTTTTCTCTGTGGGTGAGAAATTACCTTCGGACGATAATGATGAGCATTTCTGGATGAAATTCTAAATTGTAAATATTTCCACCTCCAGTTTATTGGAATTTAGAAAACTTGAGAATTTTTTGTTAGACTTTTAAATTCATATTTCTTTTAGATGTTCAAAATCCAGTTACTTAAAACCAAATGATAGCACTTATGTTTTGAAAACCGAATAATTAGAATTTCCAATTATATTGTTTCTGCCAGCAAAACCTAAAAAAACAAACAAAAAAACCCCAGAATGATAGTCATCCAGACCTATTTGATATAGAGATGACTACTGTGTAGTTTGAAAACCTTTCCTCTTCAGACCATGTCGGTGCCCCACCCATACATAGGCTTGTCTTTTCTACCAGAGTATCCTGACTGCAGTATGCCACAGATTGATAAGAAGGAAATATGGAAATTGTAGGTAGGCAAAGAAGGAGAATTTTTTAGTGGACTGATATACCTTCTTAGAATCTCTTAGTCACACCTGTCAAAGAAGGAGAATTTTTTAGTGGACTGATACAGCTTCTTAGAATCTCTTAGTCACACCTGTATCTGTCACAGCAGTAACTACATCTGGCAGCTCTCTGCTTCCTAGTCACTACAGGCCCATAGCAAGGACTAAGCTTGGCCATAGGGATACCTTTTTCACCAAGACAATCCTTGTGCTCTTTTCTTTCAGCAAAAGCCCAGGAATCTTTATGTTTATTCCTTTTGTTAATTCTGTTCACGAGCTTTTTGTCTTCTGCAAATTTAAGAGAGAAACATGTTTCCTTCAGCACCTCTCTTTTGTGCCTCCAGAGGTAGAGGTTCTTTGTTTTAAGGGATTTGTAGCAAATTACCAAGATACAGGGTATGACAAAATCATGGAAAAGTTAGAAAGGCTTTTTTCAATTTATGCAGTAAATGTCTCCCTGGTTCCTGGCATTCAGAATAGAGCTTAAGTCCCTACCCTCACTCTTGGGATCTCATTTAGGAGAAAGTTTCTCAGATGTGTCCTTTCTGCATTGAGGATTCAATTTAGACAGAATAATGGTACCTTTTTTCCTGTCCTAGAACCTCAGAATATCTTTTGAGTTGTCTCAAAAATTTTTGTTAGCTTTTTTCTAGGATTTTGTTTCGGTGTGTTTAACCAAAGAACTAAAGTAAGACCAGGTATTTCTTCAATAAATATTTATGTGTTTTCTCGTGATAGTGTCACTTTATGCAGATTCATTGCTCTGTCTGTGCTATCATTGTTAGCTATTTTTATTGGAAAGTAGGCAGAAATGTTTTATATATATATATATATTCCTACGAAGAAAGTAATGGATGATTCATGGGTTTCTTGGGATATAATATCTAGCGCTATTGAGCAATTACACTACTAATCCTTAATTTGAACGAGAGGCCTAGGGGTACCTGGGTGGCTAGTGGGTTAAGCATCCGACTCGATTTTGGCTCAGGTCATGATCTCAGGGTTTTGAGATCAAGGCCCATGTTGGGCTCTGTGCTAGGCATGAAGCCTGCTTAAGATTCTCTGTCTCCCTCTCTCTCTCTGCCCATCCCCCCCTTAAAAGAAATAAATTTTTTTTAAAAAAAGAAAAAGAGTCTTGAGTTTTACCAGTGAGGAAACAGACTTAGATCAAGGTCAGAGTTAGTGGATGGTGGAGTTATGCAAATCCCAGGTCTCTCTCGAGGCAAAATTTGTGCTCTTAGCTACTTGGTTATACTGATGTCACTATGGGATCTTTTTGGGCTCTGTTTATAAGTAGGTAATTAAAACGGTCAGCTTGGAATCCTGGATATAATTCCAGGGCTGCTTCCTTACACAAAGTATTTTGGGGATGCTTTTGAAATTCTGTGTTAATTTTAAACTTCATTGGAACATCAGTTTCATTTCATAGTTACTTGAAACAATAGTATAGCTATTCAGAGGAACCTGTTGAATTTTAAAGGAGCCAATACTCAACTTGGATTTATCAGTGTTAGTATATTGATTTAAAGTCCTGCAGTGTACCAAATCTTGTATCTTTATAAATATGCTAAGTAGCAAGAAAATCTGAAACTGATTATTAGTCAAAAATTTTTTGGCAAGGTGTCAAAATATTTTAGCCTATGTAAAGTCAGTTCCTTAAAATACCAAACCTCAGGGGAAAGACCAAAAATAAGTTTTAAGATATGTTTGTATTACTTAAATAGTTTTCCACACTGAAAGGTAAAAAAAAAAAAAAAAAAATTAAGACCAATTTCCAACATTTTCTTTGGTTGAAAAAAAGAAAATTATCAAGAAGAGATGTTCTTGGAAGAAATTCTTTTAAATTTAAACTACTAACAATATTTTTACAAATCCGTGAATATGAAAATGCACAGATTTGATGGAGTCCATGAAGTACTTTGCTTAGGCAGAATTTAAAGTGTGTTTGTTGAAGAAGCAAAGTAAAAGGCCACAAAATCTTTTTTTTTTTTTTCTAAGATTTTATTTATTTACTCATGAGAGACGGGGGGGGGGGGGGGGGGGGGGGGCGGTGAGGCAGAGGGAGAAGCAGGCTCCACACAGGGAGCCCGATGTGGGACTCAATCCCGGGTCTCCAGGATCACGCCCTGGACTGAAGGTGGCGCCAAACCGCTGAGCCACCCGGGCTTCCCAGGGCCACAAAATCTTAATGTGTGTTTGCTTTTAAAATAAGAAAATTTGTTTCCTGAAAAAAAAAAAAAAAAAAAAAAAGAAAAAACTTTCTATAAGCCTTTGATGTGCTTTCATCTTTCTTTTTTCCCTAAAGCTCAATGAAGAATTTTGGCAGTATAACACCTTCCAGTACTGGAGGAATCCTTTACCACCTATTGATCTGGCTGACATCGAAGATGTGATTGAAGACAACTCAACAGAAGCAGCGCTTCAGGGCAAGAATGAAGTGGTTGAGATTGACATGGAGTCCTGACGGAAGGAGCTGAAGAATAGGTTCTTCTTAATTTGAGGAGACATCTCTTAAGTGAATTTACATATTCTTAAGAAGAAAAGTTATTTTCCGTACTTGATGTGATACCATTCCCAAACCTGAAAAATGAGGAACAGTTATTTTAAAGATAAATGCCTATAGCCACTACTGAAACTCCCAAAAAGGATTTGTCAAGGATCTAGTGCAGTTACAGGGGAAGTATTTTATATATGTACTCTTGCAGAGAAATTTATGTTTAGACTCTAAATTCGAAACATTGATCTCATAAAAAGGAATTCTGACAGTTTTAGAAGTGGGAAATGTTTAAATATTCTTCTTCTCTGTACCAAAAAGTCAATTTGTGGTACATGAAATGAGTATTGTTTTATAATAACTTATTAATAAAATGCTTTCTAGTACATTGTATTGACTCTTAGTTGAACAAATAGCCCACTTAAACATCTATGCAAACTTAAAATGTGGGAGATATTTAAAGGTGGCATAGTTTTAAGAGAACTTTCTAAATGTAGAATGTAAAGTAGTGAGAATTTCAATTTGGGTAGCATGTTTGCATAGTTTCCAGTGTTTGATATTTGTTTAACTCTACTTTGGGGAATCATAAATGGATAAAGAGCAAGGAGAGGCAAATAGGTGCTTTCCTCCCCCTTTTCCCAGGATAAGAGGAAAGAAATTCAGTTGCATTTCTTAATTTCTTGGTTTTGAATTGTTTTGAGGGTATGGTTTTTATTGCTTATTACTTTAGACTTGTAGTTCTCAATACTGACAATACTTCAGAAATCCTTGCCTGAGCTTCACTGGAGAGATTCCTGTCTGAATGGGGCTTGGGTATAGCTATTTTTTTAAGCACCAATCCTCCTTTTCCCCAATCCTAATATGCCGACAGCTTTGAGAACCACTAGACAGACTAATGGTAGTTTTTCCTGTTTAAAGGAGATAACTAATTAGAGATGAAGCAGCTCCTCTTAATTAGCTTTGTTTTTATTTCACTCTTTCAGTGGCTTTGTTACAAGTAAGTTATTGTGTTACTACTATTTCGTTGTTAACAAAATAAAGTAAGCAGTTTGTGTTTGAGTATCAATGATTAAGTTAATTAACTTTTGTACTACATCCAGAATGTTGGCTTTGTAATCGAGTAACTTGTCCTTGTATATATTTTGTTGTTGATAACAGTAGATCCAAAATTCAGAAAGGATGACAAATGCTAATGAGAGGGGGGAAAAAACCAATTTGTGTATACTGTAGGATTTAAGTATGGGTTGACGTTAAGAATATTCTAGAACAAAAGACATGTACCGTGGTTAAGAATGAAGGCTTTGGTGTCAGACGTGGTTCAAAGGCTTGTACTGCCGCTTTCTACCTATGTAACATTAAGCAAGTTATTTTTCATCTTTAAGCCCCAGGTTCCTTAATTGTAAACTGAGAAACAATAAATAGTATCTACCTCAGAGAGGTTATGTTTATTGTCTAGCAATGTACTAAGTACTTTACCTGCATCGTTTAATTCTCATAATAACCTTATTGTAGGTACAAAAAATAGTATAAATGTGTTTTTTGTAGTTATACTTCATTCCACTTTAAGTTGCAACTAGAAGTTTCAGGATACGAATTGGAATTGAAGTAGCAAGGATGGCAAGCAAGTGGGGGAAGCATTTAAATTACTGCGGAGGGGGGGAAGAAAATGGTAAACTTTCTTCCCCCTTCTTTTTGACCTGAGAGTAGGAAGGGGTCTGTTTTTGTTCACTGCTCTTCCTTGTGCCTGGGACAGTGCCTGTCACACAGTAGACAGTCACTAAAAATTGCATGAATGAATTAGTTAAGTTTTCTTCTCTATTGATGGGAAGGTAATGCTAATGATTTTCTAGGACCATATCACAAAGCTAGGCATTTTACCAAAGATGTGCATATAAAAGATGTGTCACGGGGATCAAGCAGTAAGATGCTGGAAACATAATGTAAAAACTGAGACATGTACACCTAATGAACTATAGGAGGTAGTCATTTACTTTAATGAGAAATTTCATAGGATACTACGTTGCAGGTGAGTGAATAGGAGTTTCAAATAGTAGCTCAAACAGGGATTCTTGGCTGGCTCAGTTGGAGCTATGCAAACTCTTGATCTCAGGGTTGTGAGTTCAAGGCACCCATCAGTGTTAAAGCTTGAAGAAAAAAGTAGCTCAGACAATCTTTTTTGAGCATTATGTGTCAAATAGCATACAAAACTAAGGTAAAGATTCAGGGAAAATATTTGCTATCCAGGTTGAAGGTTGAATGTTTTTATATAGGTATATATATTAATGTAAACATTTAAATATGTTTAAAATATGGAATATGAATATATATGTAAAGATGTATACATATGTGTATATATAGAGAGATTTTAAAAAGTCCATCCTTTTAGAAAAATTTGTTAGTGAATCTCAAGATAATTAGGCAAAATTGCATGGTGGATAAATTAAGATAGAAATTTAAAAATTCTTTTTTAGTTGTATACATTTCACCCAGATTCCCTAATATAACATCTTACATTACCACAGTACAATTATGAAAATGAGGAAATTAATGTTAATATATTTCTATAATGCTATTATGAGGACATGGAAAGAGTTACTTCAGGCAACTCTTAATAGGATATGTCAAAAAGTGGACAAAATGTATAGACTAAGTTTTGCCATCGTCTCACTAACATCCTTTTTCTGGCCCAGAATTCAATCTAAGGTCACATGTTCTATTTTGTTGTAAAATCTTCTCAGCCTCCTTTAAGTCAATTCCTTGGAATGTATTTGCCTTTCATGACCTTAGTACTTTTTGTAGAGTACTGAGTACTTTTTTGTAGAGTATAGTTATTTCATAGGGTAGCCTTCAATTTTGGATTGTCTGATGTTTCTCATAATTACACATTTTTGGTAAGAACTCCATATAAGTGTTGTATCCTCAGTGCGTTACTCCAGAAGGCACTGGATGTCAACTTGTCATTGGTTCCTGAAACTTTGATTACTTGATTAATGTAGTGTTGGCCATTTTTTTTCTATTATAAAGTTAATATTTTCTCCTACATAATAATTATCTCTTGGAAGATACTTTAAGACTATGTCCAATTTCTCATCATATTCTGCCCATGAATTTTAGGATATGTTGATTCTTACATGAAATATTTATTGCTCTTGGTATAGGTCAAATGGCAACTTTCTATTTCCATTATCCCTCCTATATCTATTATTAATTGGAATTCTGTAAAGAAAGAACTTTCCTTTCACCCCTATTTTTTATTCAGTGACTTAATAACAGTATAGATTAATGAGCATATATTTTATTCTATGAATTATAGTGTATTGCTATCATTACTTTGTTACACAAATTATCCCAAGAGATTTAGCCATTGGGAGGCCCTCTGAGTTGGTCTTTGTGCCCTTCCTCTTTTTTTTTTTTTTAACCTGTTATTTATTGTGTGAATACTGGTTAACATTGGCAATGCACTTTTGCATTTACGGGGTTAATGGATGGAAATTGTGCCACTGGGAAATGCTGTGTTTTTCACTGAACAATTTGAGCCTTGGCATCTCTTCAGAGAATAGGGATGCTAAATCCCACCTCCAAGGAGCAGAGTGGGGATGAAATGACATGGTGGTTGTGCAGAACCCATAGTAGGCACTATATATATATATCTCTTCCTTGCAGTACATGAAATGCACATTTTTGCCATCTTCCTGATAGGTAGGTAGGTAGACTATTAGTGACCTCTAACAATTCCTGAAATTAGGGCAAACTGACTGATTACTTTTAAAGAATTTCAACAATTACCTGGAGGCCACAGATCTAAACAACAGTGTTCTAGCAATTTCTATTTATTGATTGCTGTATCTTGTATCTTTTTGATACAACCCTGTGGTAAAATTCTAAAATAGGCCTCAAGATTCCCAGACCACAATGTATTACCCAGTCATTTAATCAAACACTGATTTAGATACTACTGTGAGAAATTTGGCAAATGTAATCAAAGTCCCAAACCAGTTGATCCTAAGATGAAATGATCCGCGTGGGTATGACTTAATCACATGAGTCCTTTAGGTATGGGTGGACAGATGAGAGACAGAAGTCAGGTGCAAAATGTGAGAGGGATTTAATATAAGAGCAATTCTGGCTTTGAAGATGAAGGGAGCCATGTGATGAACCTGGAAGCTGCCTCCAGAGGCTGAGAGTGAGGCCTGTGGCAGCCAGCCAGCCAGCAAGGAAACCGGGACCTCAGTCCTACAACATCAAGAATCTGAATTTAGCCAACAACTTGAATGAACATAGATGTGGATTCTTCTGTGGAGCCTTCAGAGAGGAATGCAGTGCACTGGCACCTTTCCGCTTTGTGGCACTCTTAAACAGAGAACCTCGCCTATCAAGTGGGACTTCTGACCTACAGAACTGTGAACTGATTGGTGTGTGTGTGTGTGTGTGTGTGTGTGTGTGTTTAAGCTGCTAAGTTTTTAGTAATTTGTTCTGCAGCAATAGAAAACTTACATAGACTATCATTTTTAGCACTTCCATACCTTCTTACACAGAGGTTTTGGCACAAACATTTCTCTTGTAGTATCTCCACTCTAGTCTTGGAGTCATTTCTCCAAACAGCCCTGGTGCTTTACTGGAGAATGCTACTTAGAAATGATCTGGGTGCAAGATTTACTCATTGTACTGAGTATCACTGCTTCTAGATGCTCTCAACTTGACAGAACTACAAAATGTATGTGTATACAGCTATATGTATTCCTTCATCTATCAGTATGCTTGTGCCTATATCTGTATATAGACTTAAAAAAATCCCACATGATTTCATACTGATACTTCCAATCCCTATCCAACACCATTCCTCTCTTAATTCCTTTTAAAAGTAGACTTCATATCCACTATTTATTTTTATTTATTCATTCATTTATTTCCTAAATCCTCAAATACACAGAACACAATTTAGAAACTGCTAACCTTTACTACTGTACCAAACAGGCCTGCTAATTGCAGTACAATGTATGTACTTCTTGTGCTCAGCTTTGGATATTCAGTTAACATTGTCTCTAAAGTTACTTAGGTTAGTTCTTTTCTATCCTTCCCTTCAGAGTGATTGGGTTATTGTAATACAGTTGGATTCATTTGTTTCTAGATCAGTTTTGATTCCCCATCTCTTTTTTTTTTAAGTTTGTAAAACATTCACGTGGTTCTACAAATTAGAACTATACAAAAATGTATAATTGGAGATGTCACTCACCCTAACTTGTCCTCCCCCCATTTTCATTCCCCTGTTTTTCCTACTTTGTTCCCTTTTACTCCCCTGTAAATAAATAATTTCATTAGTTTCTGATTTGTTTTTACTGTTCTTCTTTTGCACTAATGGGCAGATATACATATAATTTCTTTCTATATTCATAACATACAAATTTATTATAAACTGTGATTCTAATAACTGGATAATAGACATAGAAAATAGTTTACAAAAGAAAAAGTATATATAAGCTTAAAAAAATAAACACGTCTGCTTAAGTGTGATCCCAAATTTTAAACAAGAATATTTTTCTGTATAAATTGGCAAAAGTTGCAGATAGCACTTTATTTTTAGTAAAGCCGTTCTGAAAAGCTGCTTGGTAATATGCTTTAAGAGCCTTATCATAATCTTTGAACTAGTTTTCATTCTGTATCTAAAAATATGTCTTAAAGAAATAATCAGAAAACTAGATGCAAACATATACATCACTGTAATAGTAAAATATTAGAAATAAATAGCTTAAGAGAATTGATGGATAATTAGAATATAACGAGATCATAAATTGATGTTATTAAGAGTTTTAATGATATAGAAAAATGCTTACAAATAAAACAAATAGGAATGGGATGCTTGGGTGGCTCAGTCAGCTAAGCATTTGCTTTGGCTCAGATCATGATCCTAGAGTCCTAGGATCAAGATCCACGTTGGGCTCCCTGCTCAATGGGGTGTCTACTTCTCCCTCTCCCTTTTTCCCTCTCCCAGCTCCTCTCTCTCTCTCTCTCTCTCTCTCTCATAAATGAATCTCTATAAAAAAGAGAAAAAATTAAGACTTTCAGACCTGATCAAACTCTCCCACTAATTGCAACTAAAAGCCCAACTAAAATATATTTGTAGTCTCTGAAAATTAAATGAAGGCATTATTGGATAGGGAATGGAAGTTAAACTTGGCAAAGCAACTCCTACAGAGTAAAGTTTTAGGATTTTATTTTTTACTCTTTCCCAGCTTTGATCCAAGAGTGACCACCCAGCAGAACTGCAGTGGCCAGCATGAGTAACCCAAACTCTGAAAGAAACTTGTCTTTGACCAGAAGACCAGGAGAGGGAGCTACTTTGAACAAGAGTGGAGGAATGGGGATGAGAGGGCTGGGTAAGTAATCCCACATTTCTGTATATAAACTGGTACTAGTCCCGGGCTCATTCTGGGTTTTTTGTTTGTTTTGTTTTTAATTACCTTTTTTTAAAAAGTAGGCTCCTAACTGAGCTAGCCAGGCACCCCAATCCTGGGCTCATTCTTAAGGGACACATATCTGAGATAGATTGTGAGCTATATAGCAAAGACTTTGAAACTAAAACAATATAAACCTACACTTAAATCCCTCACTAATGTCTAAGTGATACATGCATGGGACATGCCTAAAGCAACATAGCCAAGCGTTGCTTAGACCTTAGAACCATGCCCATGGAAGAAGAGACAGTATTTACAGTATGAACCTAACTGGGTTGAGTAGGGAAAAAATATCGTCTAGAAGATTTAAACATGACCCATAGTCTCACAAAGTAATATTCAAGACACAATACAAAATACTTGACATTAAAAGAATGAAAGAAAAATGTGGCCAGTTTTATTTATTTATTTTTTTTATTTATTTATGATAGGCACACAGTGAGAGAGAGAGAGAGGCAGAGACACAGGCAGAGAGAGAAGCAGGCTCCATGCACCGGGAGCCCGACGTGGGATTCGATCCCGGGTCTCCAGGATCGCGCCCTGGGCCAAAGGCAGGCGCCAAATCGCTGCGCCACCCAGGGATCCCTGTGGCCAGTTTTAAAGGGAAAGATAATAGTCACATGTAAATCATCAGGAAAATGTGACCAATTTTGAAAGACAACCGACAGATATCAATTCCAATATTACCCAAATGTTAGAATTACTCCAAGTTTTTTTTAAAGATTTATTTATTTATTTATTCATGACAGACAGAGAGAGAGAGGCAGAGACACATGCAGAGGGCGAAGCAGGCTCCATGCAGGTAGCCTGACATGGGATTTGATCCCAAGTCTCCAGGATTACGCCTTGGGCTGAAGGCAACAATAAACCACTGAGCCACCAGGGCTACCTGAATTACTCCACATTTTAAAGCAACTATCCAAACTGTGCTCCATAAAGAAAATGAACTGAATGAAAACAAAATTTCTCAAAAGAGAAATATAAACAATTAGAAACAAATGAAAATTTTAGAAGAGGAAATACGATACCTAAAATAAAAGACTTAGTAAATGTGCTAAGCAGCAGAATAAAGATGACAGAGGAAATAATCAGTGAATGTGAAGATGGATCAATAGAGATTGTCCAATCTAAAAAAAGAAGAAAAAAATTTTAAATGAACAGAGCCTCTGCAACCTATGAGACAATACCAAAATATGTATATATTTGCATCACTGGAGCCCTAGATATTATGAATGACTATATTCCTATACATTTGACAACTTAGATGAAGCAGACAAACTTCTTCAAAGACATAAACTACCAAAGCTCATTTAAAAAAAAAGATATTTGGAATAGCTCTTTATCTATTAAGGAAATTGAGCTCCTAGTTAAAAACCTTCCAAAAGTAAACCTGCAGACTTACATGTTTTCACTGGAGAATTGCATCAGATATTTAAGGAAGAAATAATACAATCTCTTACAGAAAAATAAAAGAGAACATTTTTCAATTCATTTTATGAGGTCAACATTAGCCTGATACCACAACCAAATATATTGCAAGAAAAATCTACAGATCAATACATCTTATGAATATAAACACAAAAATTCTCAAAAAAATATTTACATACCTAACAATATATTAAAAGGATAATATAGGGGATGCCTGGGTGGCTCTGGTTTAGCGCCTGCCTTCGGCCCAAGGTCTGATCCTGGAGACCTGGGATCAAGTCCCATGTCGGGCTCCCTGCATGGAGCCTGCTTCTCCCTCTGTCTGTGTCTCTGCCAATCTCTCTCTCTGTGTCTCTTATGAATGAATAAATAAAAATCTTTAAAAAAAAAAGGATAATATAGAGAGAAGAAGATAGTGGTAGACTAGGAGGACCTTAGGCTCTCCTGGTCTCACAAACACAACTAGATAACTGTCAAGTCATCCAAAATACCATAGAAATCGACCTGAAGACTGACAGAACCCCAGAAAGAACAAACTTCACAACTAAAATTCAAGAGGTTGAAAGTGTATCAAAGAAAGTGGGAGGTGCAGAGATGTGATTTTGGGGAGAAAAGTATCATGTGCTGCAGAGGGGAGGGAGTCATCATTATGGTAAAAAGCAAGAGAGGAATACACAGGAATGCACAAGGAGAACCCTTCCCAAAAGCCATTGCCTAATTTCTGAAAATGAAAGGGCTGACTTTCATGAATTTTTGCAACCAGTGGGGCTTAAAGCCTGAAGTTTTAAAGGACAGAGGGCTTGGCAGGAATAGGGCCCGGAGGACACTGCACCTGCTCCTGGAAAGAAGGCAGGCAGCCAACCCAGACAGCTTGGCAACAGTGATCTAAAGAACACCTGGGGCACACAGGGAAGATTGTTTACTCTTCTCCAAGTGCATCCCTGAGAGGCAGCATTCATGAAGATACCTATTTGGGAAGCAAGGAGTGCCTGGCAGCACCATTTCCCTCTCCCACCCCTCAGCATAAACACAGAGTCACCTGCAGGAAGCAGCACATTACTGACACTCATTGCCTAACTTGCTTACACCAAGCCCCACTACCCTGTGCCTTAGTGGAACAGCTCTTCTCAGTCATGCTTGCCTTAGTCCCAGCACAGCAGACACCACTCCCAGAAGACCAGCACAAACCTCTGCCCACACCACATCTCCCAACTAGAGAGTTCTGCATAGCCTCAGTTCTGGTGGGGGTGATGTCAGGTCTCATATCACAAACAGACCAGAGCACACCCAGTTAAAACTCACCACATTCAGGCAGGGGCCTCTGCAGATTACTGGCCTAAAGGATAAAGTAGGCAAAACAAAATAGCAGAGTGCACACAGCACACACCAGATTCACTCTAGAAGCTCCAGGGCCTGGGCACTATGTGACTTTTTCATAAGGCCACTAATTTCAGGAGCAAGAGACATAACTAGCTTTTCTAACACACAGAAGAAGGCAGGGACAGAGAAAATGCTAAGATGGAGGAATTTATCCCAAATGAGAAAACAAGATAAGGCCATGGCCAGAGAGTTAAGTGAAACAGATATAAGTAACATGCCTAATGGAGATTTTAAAGCAACAACCAAAAGAAAACTCACTGGGCTTGAGAAAAGAAGACATCAGTGAGACCAGTACCAAAGAGATAAAAGAGTTAAAAAATCCATCAGAGTTGAAGAATGCAGTAAATGAGATTAGAAATAGGCTTGATGCAAAGAACAGCAGGCTGGAAGAAGAGAGGAACAAATTAATGACCTCTAGAGTACAAAGTAATGGAAAGTAATGAAGCTGAACAAAAGAGAGAAAGAAGAATTATGCAAAACAAGGATAGACTTGGGGAACTCAGTAACTCCACCAAATGTAATTAACATTTGCGTTATAGGAGTCCCAGAAGAAAAGAGAGGAAAGAGTGCAGAAAATTTATTTGAAGAAACAACAGCTGAAAACTTCCCTAATCTGGGGAAGGAAACAGACATGCAGATCCTGGAAGCACAGAGAACTCCAATCAAAATCAACAAAAGTAGGCCAACATCAAGATATATTGCAATTTAAAAAAAAATGTATTTTAAAAAACATATCATGGGGCAATGACTGCAGGCTCTTGGCGTCTTAAAAGCAGCAAGACGGGTGCCTGAGTGGCTCAGTCAGTTAAGAGTCTACCTTTGGCTTAGGTCATGATCCCAAGGTCCTGGGATTGAGCCCCACATCAGGCTCTCTGCTCAGTGGGGAGTCTGCTTCTCTGTCTCCCTCTGTGTGCTCTCTCTCTTGCTCTCAAATAAATTTAAAAAAATTTTTTTTTTTTTTTTAAAGCAGCAGGACAAAAGAGTCATTAACTTATAAGAGAAAACCTATAAGGCTACCTGGAACTTTCTCAACATAAACTTTGCAAGCCAATATTCAAAGTGCTGAATGGGAAAAACCTGCAACTAAGAATACTCTGTCCAGCAAGGCTATCAGTCTGAATAGAAAGAGTTTTCCAGACAAAAACTAAAGAAATTCATGACCACTAAACCAGCTCTGAAAGAAATATTAAAATGGACTCTTTGAATAGAATGGAATGGAGAGGCTGAAAGTGACAAAGATAAGGAAGGATCAGAGAAAATCTCCAGAAATAACAACAAAACAAGTAATAAAATGGCAATAAATACATATCCATCAATAATTACGCTGAATGTAAATGGACTGAACACTCCAATCAAAAGACATAGGATGCCAGAGTTGATAAGAAAAACAAGACTCAGGACGCCTGGGTGGCTCAGTGGTTGAGTGTCTGCCTTTGGCTCAGGGTGTGATCCTGGAGTCCCGGTATTGAGTCCTGCATTGGGCTTTCTGCATGGAGCGTGCTTCTCCTCCCTCTTCCTGTGTCTCTGCCTTTCTCTCTGTTTCTCTCATGAATAAATAAATAAAACCTTAAAAAACAAAACAAAACAAAACAAGACTCATCTATATGCTGCCTACAAGAGATTCATTTAGAGCTAAAGACACCTGCAGATTGAAAGTGATGGGGTGAAGAAACATTTATAATGCAAATGGGTGTTAAGTGACAAACGGATGTCAAAAGTCAGAGTAGACTTTAAAACAACAAAGGAGGGCACTATATAATCAATCATAAAGGGAACAATCCAACAAAAGGATATAACAATTGTAAATATTTATACCCCCCAACATGAGAGCACCCATATATATAAAATTAATAACAAACATACGGGAACTAATTGATAATGATACAATAATGATAGTGGACTTTAACATCCCACATACATCAATGGACAGATTATCAAAACACATAATAAACAGATATATTCAGAACATTCCAACCTGAAACAGCAGAATACACATTATTTTCAAGTGCACATGGGATATTCTTCATAATAGATTACATATTAGGTCACAAAACAGACCTCAACAAATACAAAAAGATTGAAATCATACCACATACCTTTTCTGACCACAATGTTATAAAACTAGAAATCAACCATAAGAAAAAATCTGGAAAGGCCACAGATGCATGAAGGTCACACAACATGCTACTAAACAATGAATGGGTCAACCAAGAAATCTAATAAGAGAAAAAATACATGGAAACATATGAAAATGAAAACAGAGGTCCAAAATTTTGGGGAGGCAGCAGAAGCAGTTCTAAGAAGGAAGTATATAGCAATACAGGCCTACCTCAAGAAATAAGAAAAATCTCAAAAAACAACCTAACCTTATGTCTACAGGAGCTAGAAACTGAACAATAAATGAAGCCTACAGTCATCAGAAGGAAGGAAATTATAATAAAGATTCAGGCAGAAGTAAATGATATAGAAACTAAAAAACCAAAAACAACAGAAAAACCAACAAAACAATAGAATAGACCAATGAAACCAGGAGCTGGTTCTTTGAAAAAATTAATAAAATTGATAAACCTCTAGCCAGACTTGCCAAATAAAAAAGAGAAAGGACATAAATATGACATATTCAAAGTGCTGGAGGAAAAAACTTCAACCAAGAATACTCTACCCAGCAAAGTGATCATTCAGAAGGGAAGGAGAGATAAAGAATTTTCCAGACAAGCAAAAGCTAAAGGAGTTCATCACCACTAAACTGGCCTTAGAGGAAGTGTTAAAGAGACTTCTTTAAGCTAAAAAGAAAGGGCACTAATTTGTAACAATAACACATATGAAAGAATGAACTTCACTCATTAAGATAAATGTATAGGAAATGTAGTTGCTTAATCACTAACAAAGCTACAAAGAAAGTTACAAAACAAAAGTACATCACAGAAAGACAATTATAAGAGAATATTATGAAAAATTACATGCCAATTAATTGGACAACCTGGAAGAAATGGATAAATCCCTAGAAACATAAAAGTGAACAAAACTGAAATGGGGAGAAATAGAAAATTGTAACAGACCAATCACCAGCAAAGAAATGGAGTCGGTAATAAAAAAACTCCCAACAAACAAAAGTTTAGGGCCAGATTGGTTCACAGGCCAATTCTACCAAACATTTAAAAAAGAATATCTACTCTTCCCAAACTATTCCAAAAAAAAAAAAAAAAAAAATAGAAACGGAAGATAAACTTCTGAATTCATTCTATGTGGCTAACATTATCCATGTTTATTTATTTATTTTTTATTGGTGTTCAATTTGCAAACATAGAATAACACCCAGTGCTCATCCCATCAAGTGCCCCCCTCAGTGCCCGTCACCCAGTCACCCCCACCCCCTGCCCACCTCCCTTTCTACCACCTCTTGTTAGTTTCCCAGAGGCTGACATTATCCTGACAGCAAAATCAGGTTAAAGACTCCATTAAAAACAAAACTACAGGCCAATATCCCTGATGAACATGGATGCAAAAATTCTCAATGAAATACCAGCAAACCAAATCCAACAATACATTTAAAAAGTCATTCACTATGATCAAGTGTGATTTATTCCTGGATTGTAAGCATGGTTCAATATTCACAAATCAAGCAATGTGATACACCACATTAATAAAAGAATAAGAACCATATTATAATTTCAATACATTAACAAAAAAGCATCTGACAAAGTACAACATCCATTCATGATAAAAACCCTCAACCAAGTGGGTTGAGAATGAACATACCTTAATGTAATAAAGGCCATATATGAAAATCCCATAGCTAATATAATTCTCCATGGGAAAACACTAAGAGTTTTCCTCTACTGTTAGGAATAAGACAGGGATGTCCATTCTCACCAGTTATTTAACATAGTACTGGAAGTCCTAGCCAAGCAATTAGACAACAGAAAAGAAATAAAATCAGCAAGGAAGAAGTAAAACTTTCACTATTTGCAGATGACATGATACTCTATATAGAAAACCTGAAAGACCACCAAAAAAAACCCTGCTGGAATTGATAAATGATTTCAGTAAATTTGCAGGATACAAAATCAATGCACAGAAATCTGCTGAATTTCTAGTAATCTATAATGAAGCAATGGAAAGAGAAATTTATCAATCCCATTTACAATTGCACCAAAATCAATAAGATGCCTAGGAATAAACATAACCACAGAGGTGAAAGACCTGTACTCTGAAAATTCTAAAATATTGTTGAAAGAAATTGAAGATAATACAAAGAAATGAAAAGACATTCCATGCTTATGGATTGGAAGAACAAATATTCTTAAAATGCCTATACTATCCAAAGCAATATACACTTTTAGTGCAATCCCTATCAAAATACCAACAGCATTTTTCACAGAGCTAGAATGAACAATCCTAAAATTTATGGAATGACAAAAGACCTTAATAATCAAAGAAACCTTGAAAAAGAAAAAAGCAAACCTGATATATCAAAATTCCTGACTCCCTGTTGTATTACAAAGCTGTAGTGATCAAAACAGTATAGTACTGGCACAAATAGACAAATAGAACAGAATATGAAACCCAGAAGTTATCCCACAACTATATGGTCAATTAATCTTTGACAAAGCAGGAAAGAGTAGCCAATGAGAGAAAGACCGTCTCTTCAACAAACAATGTTGGGAAAACTGGATAGTAACATGCAAAAGAATGAAACTGAACTACTTCTTATACCATATACAAAAATAAATTCAAAATGGATTAAAGACCTAAATATGAGACCTAAAACCATAATAAGTCCTAGAGGAGAACACAAATACTAACTTCTTTGACATTGGTTATAACATCTTTCCAGATATGTCTCCTGAAGCAAGAGAAACAAATGCAAAAATAAACTATTGGGACTTCATCAATTTAAAAAGCTTCTGCACAGTGAAGGAAACAATCAACAAAACTAAAAGGCAATCTATAAAATGGGAGAAGATATTTACAAATGACATCTCTGGGGGTGCCTGTGTGGCTCAGTCAGTTAAACATCTGCCTTTGGCTCAAGTCGTGATCCTGGAGTCCAAGGATCGAGCCCTGAGTCGGGCTCCCTGCTCAATGAGGAGTCTGTTTCTCCCTCTCCCTCTGCTCCTTCCCCTGCTCTCACTCTCTCTTTCTCTCAAGTAAATAAATAAAATCTTAAAAAAAAAACCCACAAATGACATATCTGATAAAGGGTCAATATCTAAAATATATAAAGAATTTTAAAAAACACAACACACTAAAAACAAGTAATCCAATTAAAAAACAGGCAGAAGACATGAATAGGCATTTTTCCAAAGGAGACATGGATGGCCAACAGACACATGAAAGATGCTCAACATCACTGATTATCAGGGAAATGGAAATCAAAACTACAATGAGATATTACCTCACATTTGTCAGAATGGCTAAAATCAACAATACAGAAACAACAGGTGTCGGTGAGGATGTAGAGGAAGTGGAACTCTCTTGCATTACTGGTGGAACGCAAACTGGTGCAACCACTCTGAAAAAGAGTATGGAAATTCCTCAAAAAGTTAAAAGTAAAACTACTCTAGGATCCAGCAATTGCAGTACTAGATATTTATCCAAAGAATACAAAAACACTAATTCAAAGGGACGCATGCACCCTGATGTTTATAGTAGCATTATCAACAATATCCATATTATGGGAACAGCCCAAGTGTTCATCAACTGATGAATGGATAAAGAAGATGTAATATCTTTATCTATATAAAGAAGATGTGTTATATGTATATTCATATATATATGCTTTTTAGGGATGAGTAATATTCTGTTATATATTATATAATATACACATGTATAATTATACATATTGTATATATGTCATACAATATGTATATACAATTGTATATATGTCATACAATATGTATAATGTATATGTATGTATAATGTATACGTATGTATATGTATAATTATACATATTGTATATATTATTGTATATATGTATATACATATTGTATATATTATTATACATATTGTATATATAATACATACATAACAACTATATATAATATATACATATATACATAATATATACACATTGTATATGCATATATTATATAGTGCTATTATTACACATATTGTATATATATTATATATAGTATACCTATACATATTTTGTATATATTATACAATATTATATAATATATATACATATTGTATATATTATTATATATGTAATATATATAACTATATATACAGTTTTATATATGTTATACAATATTATATAATATATAATATACATATTGTATGTATGTATTATTATACATGTATATATATTATATAATATACATATTGTATGTATTATACATATTGTTTATATTTATTAATTATACAATATGTATATATTATATAGAGAGTGCTAGAGAGTGTTATGCTAAGCAAAATAAGAATGACAAATACCATATGATTTCAGACATATGTGGAATTTAAGAAATGAATGATCAAAGGGAAAAAAGAGAGAGACAGAGGCAAGTCAAGAAACAATTAGTAGAGTAGTTAAGATAACTACAGAGAACAAACTGATGATTACCAGAGGGGAGGTGGGTGAGGGGATGGTTTAGGTAGATGATGGGAATTCAGGAGTGCATTTGTTGTGATGAGCACTGGGTTTTGTATGGAAGTATTGAATCACTATATGGTACACCTGAAACTAATATACTGTATGATAACAAACTGGTATTCAAGTAAAAACTTGAAAAAATAAAAGGATAATATGTAAAAAAATAAAATAGATACTCCTCTCTGATCTAGTAGAATAAGTTGAATAGATATAAACATCATTCTTTTGTTCTATTATGCTAATTCTGATTTTTGTTTGTTTTTATTTTAAGTTAGAATGATGTTGAATATTTTATTTGAGTATTTCTAAAGTTTAATGAGTCTTTTGAACACTTGGAATTTTTTAAATAGTATTGCTCTCCATTAAAGTGGCTCTATATTTTTAATCACCTCTTTAAAATATGTTGGCTTACCCTTTAGAAGAAAGGCGGTAATTATTATAATTACAAAGGACATTATTACATAACTGTGTAATGCTTATTAAAATTTGAAAACAATATTTCTATTTTTATTAACATGATAGGTTTTCTAACTTGAGCTTGTAAAACTACAGGTGCAAAAATGTGGGTGCATCCAGTAATGTCTAATGTCACTCCAACCCTAAGCTTTACAGGCATCATTTGATTACTGTCTGCCATTGTTAAACAAGCACCTGTAAAGTCTTGTAGGCAAAGGGATTAGTGTAGTACATGGCTCTCTATCTGTACATAACTGTAAGTTAATTTTTAATATATTTCTCCCATCCCTCACTCACCACTTTTGGAAACTGCCAATCTGTTCTCTGTATCTGTAAGCTTGGCTTATTACTTTATTAATTATTTAATTTATAGATTCAAAATATAAGAGATCATGCAGTAATGATCTTTTTCTGACTTTGTCTGACTTATTTCACTCAGCTAAATTCTTACAAGTTCTATCCATGTTGTTGCAAATGCCAAGATTTCATTCTATTTTGGTGGCTAACTAACATTCCATTTTATATATATACTATGGCTTCTTTATTCGTTCGACCATGGGTGGAGACTTAGATTATTTCCGTATCTTGGCTATTGATAAGTAATGCTGAAATGAACATAGAGTTGCATATATCTTTTCAAGTTAGTGTTTTGTTTTGTTTGGACAAATACACGAGTGGAATAACCAGATCATATGTACTTCTATTTTTAATATTTGGAGGAACTTCCATACTGTTTTCCATAGTGGTTTTACCAATTTACATTTCCACCATTAGTGCCCAGGTGTTTCCCTTTCTCCACATCCTTGCCAACACTTATTATTTCTTGATTAATGTTGCAGAGCCTCTTTTCAGAAATGCACCTGTTAGCTCAGATATGTCTTCTTTGGAAAAATGTCTATTCATATCTGCCCATTTTAATTTATTTATTTATATTTGTTTCAAATTTTTATTTAAATTCTAGTTAGTTAACATACAGTTTAATATTGGTTTCAGGAATAGAATTTAGTGATTCATCATTTACATATCATACCCAGTGCTTATCACAAGTGCCCTCCTTGGGATCCCTGGGTGGCGCAGCGGTTTGGCGCCTGCCTTTGGCCCAGGGTGCGATCCTGGAGACCCGGGATCAAATCCCACGTCGGGCTCCCAGTGCATGGAGCCTGATTCTCCCTCTGCCTATGTCTCTGCCTCTCTCTCTCTCTGTGTGTGTGACTGTCATAAATAAAAAATAAAACAAACAAACAAAAAAAAAACAAGTGCCCTCCTTAATATCCATCATTCCTTTACCCCACCCCCACCTCCCTTCCATCAACCCTCAGTTTGTTCTCTATAGTTAAGAGTCTCTTATGGTTTGCCTACATCTCTTTTTTCCCTTCCCCTATGTTTATCTGTTTTATTTCTTAAATTTCACATATGAATGCAATTATATGGTTATTCTTAGCATAGTACACTCTAGCTCCATCAATGTCATTGCAAATGGCAAGGTTTCATTCATTTTTATGGCTGAGTAATAATATTCCATTGTGTATATACACCACATCTTCTTTACCCATTCAAGAGTTGATGGACATTTTGGGTCTTTCCATAATTTGGCTATCATTGATTATGCTGCTATAAACATTGGGGTGCATTTTACCCTTTGAATCAGTATCTTTGTGTCCTTTGGGTAAATATCTAACACTGCAAATGCTAGGTCTAGGGTAGTTTTATTTTTAACTTTTTAAGGAACTTCCATACTGTTATTCAGAGTTGCTGTACCACTTTGCATTCTCGTTAATAGTGTAAGAGCAGAGCTGCCCAATTTTTAATTGGACAATTTTTTGCCATTAAATCATTTGAGTTACTTATATACTTTGGCTAATAGCCCTTCATCAGATATATGATTTGTAAATATTTTCTTCCAGTCAATAGGTTGCCTTTTTATTTTGTGGATGGTTTTCTTTCCTGTGGAGAAGCTTTTTAGTTTGATATAGTCCCACTTGTTTATTTTTGCTTTTGATGCTTTTGCTTTTGGTGTCAGATTCAAAAAATTATTGCCAAGACCTATGTCAAGGAGCTTACCATCTACATTTTTTCTAGGATTTTTATAATTTCAGGTCTATGTTCAAGTCTTAACTGATGCTTTTAAACTTTTAAAAAAGTAAACTGTACCACCAATGTGGGGTTTGAATCAATGACTTCAAGATCAAGAGTTGCATGTCCCACTGACTGAGCCAGTGAGGTGACCCTAGTCTTTATTCCATTTTGAGTTAATTTGTGTGTGTGGTATAAGATAGTGGTCCAATTTCATTCTTTTGCATTTGGCTGTCCAGTATTCCCAGTACCATTTATTGAAGAAATTATCCTTTCCTCATTATATATTTGTGGCTCCTTTGTTGTTAATTGACTCTATATGCATGGATTTATTTGGGGTTCTCTATTCTGTTGATCTATGTGTGTGTGTTTTTTGCTATTATCATTACCATTACTGTTTTAATTAACATAGCTTTTTAATATAATTTGAGATAAAGATGTATGATGCCTCTAGCTTTGTTCTTTCTCAAGATTTCTTTGGCTATTCAGGGTCTTACATGGGTTCATACAAATTTTAGGATTGTTTGTTCTATTTCTGTGAAAAATGCCATTAGAATTTTGATAGGAATTGAGGCACCTGGGTGGCTCACTCAGTTAAATGTCCAACTCTTGTTTTTGGCTCAGGTAATGATCTCAGGGTTGTGAGACTGAGCCCTGTGTCAGGCTCCACAGGGCCTGGAGTCTGCTTAAGATTCTTTCTCTCCCTTTCCCTTTGCCCTCCCCTCTCCCCAGTCTCTTCTCTTAAACAAAAAAGAATTTTGGAAGAGATTGGATTGAATATGTAGACTGCCTTGCAGAGTTTGGGCATTTTATTTTATTTTTTAAAAGATTGTATTTATTCATGAGAGAGAGAGAGTTAGAGAGCGAGCGAGTGAGAGAGAGAGCACAAGCAGAGGGAGGGGCAGAGGCAGAGGGAGAAGCAGGCTCCCGACTAAGCAGGGAGCCCAGTGCAGGGCTTAATCCCAGGATCCTGAAATCATAGCCTGAGCTTTAACTCAGGCAGATGCTTAACCAAATAACCCACCCAGGTGACGGAGTTTGGACATTTTAACAACATTAATTATTTCAGTCTTGAGCATGGAGTATCTTTCAGTCTGTGAGCAATGGAGTGTCTTGTATTGTTCCTGATCTTTAAGGACAAGATTTTAGCTTTTCCATTGAGTATGATGTTAGCTTTATCATTCTGAGGTACATTCCCTCTTACACCCATTTTGTTTAGAGTTCTTATCATAAATGGTTGTTGAATTTTGCCAAATGCTTTTTCTGTATCTATTCAGACAATTATATGTTTGATGGTGATGTATGACGTTGGCTGATTTGTGGATGTTGAACCATCCTTGCATCCCTGGAATAAATCCCACTTCACCATGGTGTATGATTTTTTAAATATAGTTTTAAATTTGGTTTGCTAATACTCCATTGAGGATTTTCCCCTCTATGTTCATCAGGGATATTGGCCTGTAATTCTCTTTTCTTATGGCATCCTTGTCTGGTTCTGATATTAGGGTAATGTTGGCTTTGTAAAATGAGTTTGGAAAAGCTCCATCCTATTCTGTTTTTTGGATAAATTTGAGAATGACTGGTTTTAAT
The DNA here is from genome assembly GCF_003254725.2 of Canis lupus dingo. NCBI lineage: Eukaryota > Metazoa > Chordata > Mammalia > Carnivora > Canidae > Canis > Canis lupus. The sequence goes on from NC_064243.1 coordinate 83,389,962, forward strand.
TCTTCCTTGAAAGTTTGGTGGTAGAATTCACCTGTGAAGTTGTTTGGTCCTGGACTTTTGTTTGTTGGGAGGTTTTTAATTACTAATTCAACTTCCTTGCTGATGATCAATTTTTTTAGATTTTCTCTTTTTATTATTCAGTCTTGGTAGGGTATATATTTGCAGTAATTTATTTATTTCTTCTAAGTTATTTACTTTGTTGGCATATAATTGTTCCTACTAGTCTCTTATGATTCTTTGTATCTTTCATTTTTGATTTTATATATTTGAGTTCCCTGTCTCTTTTTCTCAGTGAGTCTAGCTAATAGTTTGTCAAAGGTTTATCTTTTCAAAAAACTAGCTTTTAGTTCCATTGATCTTTTCTGTTGTCTTTTTAAATCTCTATTTTATTTATTTCTGCTCTAATAGTTGTTATTTCCTTCCTTCTACTAACAGTGAGCTTCATTTGTCTTTTTTAAAAATAATACATTTATTTTTTATTGGTGTTCAATTTGCCAACCTACAGAATAACACCCAGTGCTCATCCCATCAAGTGCCCCCCTCAGTGCCCGTTACCCATTCACCCTCACCCCCCACCCTCCTCCCCTTCCACCACCCCTAGTTCGTTTCCCAGAGTTAGGAGTCTTCCATGTTCTGTCTCCCTTTCTGATATTTCCTACCCATTTCTTCTCCTTCCCTTCTATTCCCTTTCACTATTATTTATATTCCCCAAATGAATGAGACCATATAATGTTTGTCCTTCTCCAACTGGCTTATTTCACTCAGTATAATACCCTCCAGTTCCATCCATGTTGATGCAAATGGTGGGTATATGTCATTTCTAATGGCTGAGTAATATTCCATTGTATACATAAACCACATCTTCTTTACCCATTCATCTTTCAGTGGACACCAAGGCTCCTTCCACGGTTTGGCTATTGTGGACATTGCTGCTAGAAACATCGGGGTGCAGGTGTCCCGGCATTTCATTGCATCTGTATCTTTGGGGTAAATCCCCAACAGTGCAATTGCTGGGTCGTAGGGCAGGTCTATTTTTAACTCTTTGAGGAACCTCCACACAGTTATCCAGAGTGGCTGCACCATTTCACATTCCCACCAACAGTGTAAGAGGGTTCCCTTTTCTCCTCATCCTCTCCAACATTTGTGGTTTCCTGCCTTGTTAATTTTCCCCATTCTCACTGGTGTGAGGTGGTATCTCATTGTGGTTTTGATTTATATTTCCCTGATGGCAAGTGATGCAGAGCATTTTCTCATGTGCATGTTGGCCATGTCTATGTCTTCCTCTGTGAGATTTCTGTTCATGTCTTTTGCCCATTTCATGATTGGATTGTTTGTTTCTTTGCTGTTGAGTTTAATAAGTTCTTTATAGATCTTGGATACTAGCCCTTTATCTGATACGTCATTTGCAAATATCTTCTCCCATTCTGTAGGTTGTCTTTTAGTTTTGTTGACTGTATCCTTTGCTGTGCAAAAGCTTCTTATCTTGATGAAGTCCCAATAGTTCATTTTTGCTTTTGTTTCTTTTGCCTTCATGGATATATCTTGCAAGAAGTTATTGTGGCTGAGTTCAAAAAGTTCAAAGAACCAACTCCTGGTTTTGTTGATCTGTTCCACAGTTCTGGTCTCGATTTCGTTGAGTTCTGCCCGAATCATTATTAACTCTCTTCTTCTCCTAGGTGTAGGATCTGTTTGCTGTTTTTTCTCTAGCTCCTTTAGGTGTAAGGTTAGCTTTTGTATTTGAGTTCTTTCCAGTTTTTGAATGGATGCTTGTATTGCGATGTATTTCCCCCTTAGGACTGCTTTTGCTGCATCCCAAAGATTTTGAACGGTTGTATCTTCATTCTCATTAGTTTCCATGAATCTTTTTAATTCTTCCTTTATTTCCTGGTTGACCCCTTCATCTTTTAGCAGGATGGTCCTTAACCTCCACGTGTTTGAAGTCCTTCCAAACTTTTGTTGTGATTTAGTTCTAATTTCAAGGCATTATGGTCTGAGAATACGCAGGGAATGATACCAATCTTTTGGTATCAGTTCAGACCCAATTTGTGACCCAGTATGTGGTCTATTCTGGAGAAAGTTCCATGTGCACTTGAGAAGGATGTGTATTCAGTTGAGTTTGGATGTAAAGTTCTGTAGATATCTGTGAAATCCATCTGGTCCAGTGTATCATTTAAAGCTCTCGTTTCTTTGGAGATGCTGTGCTTAGAATACCTATCGAGTGTAGAAAGTGCTAGATTGAAGTCACCAAGTATAAGTGTATTATTATCTAAGTATTCCTTCACTTTGGTTATTAATTGATTGATATATTTGGCAGCTCCCACATTCGGGGCATATATATTGAGGATTGTTAAGTCCTCTTGTTGGATAGATCCTTTAAGTATGATATAGTGTCCCTCTTCATCTCTCACTACAGTCTTCAGGGTAAATTTTAGTTTATATGATATAAGGATGGCTACCCCTGCTTTCTTTTGAGGACCATTTGAATGGTAAATGGTTCTCCAACCTTTTATTTTCAGGCTGTAGGTGTCCTTCTGTCTAAAATGAGTCTCTTGTAGACAGCAAATAGATGGGTCCTGCTTTTTTATCCAGTCTGAAACCCTGCGCCTTTTGATGGGGTCATTAAGCCCGTTTACGTTCAGAGTTACTATTGACAGATATGAGTTTAGTGTCATCATGATTTCTATTCAGTCCTTGTTTTTGTGGATCGTTCCACTGGACTTCTTCTTAAAGGGGAATTTTAAGAGTCCCCCTTAAAATTTCTTGCAGAGCTGGTTTGGTGGTCACATATTCTTTCAGTTCCTGCCTGTCTTGGAAGCTCTTTATCTCTCCTTCCATTCTGAATGAGTGCCTTGCTGGATAAAGTACTCTTGGTTGCATGTTCTTCTCATTTAGGACCCTGAATATATCCTGCTAGCCCTTTCTGGCCTGCCAGGTCTCTGTGGAGAGGTCTGCTGTTACCCTAATACTCCTCCCCATAAAAGTCAGGGATTTCTTGTCTCTTGCTGCTTTAAGGATCTTCTCTTTATCTTTGGAATTTTCAAGCTTAACGATTAAATGTCAAGGTGTTGAACGGTTTTTATTGATTTTGGGGGGGGGGGGCGGATCTCTCTATTTCCTGGATCTGAATGCCTGTTTCCCTTCCCAGATTAGGAAAGTTTTCAGCTATGATTTGTTCAAATACATATTCTGGACCTCTGTCCCTTTTGGCACCCTTGGAACCCCAATTAAATGTAGGTTTTTCTTCCTCAGGCTGTCATTTATTTCCCTTAATCTATCCTCATGGTCTTTTAATTGTCTGTCTCTTTTTTCCTCAGTTTCCCTCTTTGCCATCAACTTGTCTTCTATGTCACTCACTGGTTCTTCCACCTCGTTAACCCTCATCATTAGGACTTGTAGTTTGGATTGCATCTCATTCAATTGATTTTTAATTTCTGCCTGATTAGATCTAAATTCTGCAGTCATGAAGTCTCTTGAGTCCTTTATGCTTTTTTCTAGAGCCACCAGTAGCTTTATAATAGTGCTTCTGAATTGGCTTTCTGACACTGAATTGTAATCCAAGTTTTGTAACTCTGTGGGAGAGAGAACTGTTTCTGATTCTTTCTTTTGAGGTGAGGTTTTCCTTCTAGTCATTTTGCTCAGTGCAGAGTGGCCAAAAACAAGTTGTATTGGGAAAAGGAGAAAAAGAGAGGAGAGAAAGAAGGAAAGAAAAGAGAAAAAGAAAAAAGGAAGAAAAAAAGAAGAAAAAGAGAAAGAGAAAGAAAGGGAAAAAAAAGGGTGGGGGAAGCAAACAGAAATCAAAAAGAAAAAAACAAAACAAAACAAAACCCTCGGCGGGTATCTTCTGATTCTGTATACTTTAAGTCCCTTGACTTCCCCTGGAACTTGTCCGTCTAGCTGGTCTTCTGGGGGAAGGGCCTGTTGTGCTGATTTTCAGGCGTTAGTGCTTGGGGGAGCTGCTCAGCCCCCTGCCTGGTGCAGGGCTCTGTGAGTGATGTTTATCCTGTTTATCTGGTGAGGCCACTGTGAGGCTCAGTGGGGGTTGTTTACGCTGTGAGGCCCCTGGAGGAACAACCTCAGTGGCGGGGCCAGCTCTGGAGCCCTGGAGTCAGCTCCTGCAGTAACTACAGAGCTCTCTGTCCGCAGGGCCTGGAGGCTCCGGGGCGGGGCCGCTGATCTGCTCAGCTCCGGGCAGGAGCGTCCTCGCTGTCCTGGGCCCTCCCGGCCTCTGCCTGTCCCCGGGGGAGGCTGGATCCTGGGCTGTGTCCCCGGCGCCCTGTGCTCGGGAGCCTGCGCTGCTGGATTCGCACTCCCTGCGCAGCCCCCTCCGCGGAGCTGCCGCCCAAGCCCCTCCGAGCTGCTCCGGGTCCCGCCGTGCGCGCTGCAGCCCTTAGGGAGCTCGGCGCACTCTCCCGGGGCGCAGGTGTCTGTTAGTGTCCCAGGGAGCCCGAGGGCTTCCCCGCCCTCCTGGGGTCCTGCTCCAACTCCCTGCGAGGCCTTTCCACCCGGGAAGATTGGTGCAGCTCCTGCTCCTCCAGGACGGGGCTCTCCTGTCCTGGGGACACTCGCCCCGGCCTCAGCCAGGCTCCTCGCGGGGCCCCTCCCCCTTGGAGGCCTTTTGTTTCTTTATTTCTTTTTCCCCGTCTTCCTACCTTGATAGAAGCGCGAACTCTTCTCACTGTAGCATTCCAGCTGTTCTCTCTTTAAATCTCAAGCCGAATTCGTAGATTTTCAGGATGATTTGAAGGTTATCTAGGTAATTTGGTGGGGACAGGTGACTTGGGGACCCTACTCTTCTGCCATCTCGCCCCTCCTCAGTCTGTTTCCATTTGTCTTTTTTATCTAGTTACTTGAGGCATAAAGTTAGGCTATTTACTTAAGACCTTTTAGTTTCTTGAGGTAGGCATTTATTACTATGAACTCTCCTCTAAGAAGTGCTTTTGCTACAACCCATAAATTTTAGTATGTTACATTTCTATTTTCATTTATCTGAAGTTATTTTTTGATATCTCCTTTTATTTCTTCAATGACTCCTTGGTTATTCAGTATCCTGTTGTTTAATCTCCACGTATTTGTGTATTTTCCAATTTTCTTCATGGAAATTAATTTCTAGTTTCATACTATAATGATAAGAAAAAAATGTTTGATATGATTTCAATCCTCTAAAATTTATTAAAACTTGTTTTGTGGCCTAACATATGATCTGTCTTGGAAAACATTCCATATGCACCTGAGAAGAATGTGTATTCTGTTATTTTGGGATGGAATGTTCTATAAATATCTGTTAAGCCCATCTGGTCAAATGTCTCTTTTAAGGCCAATTTTTCCTTATTGGTTTTCTGTTTGATCTATTCACTGATATAAGTGGTGTATTAAAGTTCCTTACTATTATTGTTTTGCTCTATTTCTCATTAGGTATGTTAACATTCATATGTGTGTGTTAATATTCATATATTCCTATGTTGGGAACATAAATATTTACAAATGTTGTATTTTCTTGCTGGATTTACTCTTTATCATTATGTAATGTCTTTCTTTGCCTCTTATTAGAATCTTTGTTTTAAATTCAATTTTTTCTGATATAAGTACGGCTACCCCAGCTTTCTTTCGGTTTCTATTTGCATGGAATATCATACATATGAGTCTCTTGTAGGCAGCATAGAGATGGGTCTTGTTTTTGCATTTATTCAGCCACTTTATGTCTTTTGATTGTAGAATTTAGTCCATTTATATTTAAAGTCATTATTGATAGGCATGCACTTATATATATTAATAATGACTTTAAATGTAAATAGACTAAACTTACCATTTGGTTAATTACTTTCTTGCTGTTTTTGTAGTTCCTCTGTTGTCTTTTCTAATTCTCTTGCTTTGTGGTTTGATGAATCACTTAAGTGGAAGGCTTATATTCCTTTCTTTATCTTTTGTGTATTTACTTTAGGTTTTTGTTTTGTGGTTACCATGAGACATATATAAAAAATTTATACCTCTAATAGTGTATTTTAGCTGATAAAAACTTAAGTTTGATCCCACTGGAAAGCTCAACATTATTATTCCCCCTACCACATACTATGTTTTTAATGTTATGTTTTATATCTTTTTATCTCATGTATCCCTTAATTATTGTAATTGCTTTTAGTACCTTTATTTTGTAACTTTCATTGTAACTTTGTTAGTGATTAAGCAACTACCTTTCCTATACATTTATCTTAATGAGTGAAGTTCATTTTTTCGTATGTGTTATTGTTATAAATTAGTGCCCTTTCTTTTTAGCTTAAAGAAGTCTCTTTAACACTTCCTCTAAGGCCAGTTTAGTGGTGATGAACTCCTTTAGCTTTTGCTTGTCTGGAAAATTCTTTCTCTCTCCTTCCCTTCTGAATGATCACTTTGCTGGGTAGAGTATTCTTGGTTGAAGTTTTTTCCTCCAGCACTTTGTATATGTCATACTACTTCCTTCAGGCCTGTAAGGCTGTTGGTGAAAAATCTACTGATGGTCTTATGGGGTTCCCTTGTATGTAAGAAGTTTTGTGTTGTTTGTTTCCTTTTTTGTTGCTTTTAATATTCTCTCCCTGTCTTTAACTTTTGATATTTATTTAATTTTTTAGGGATTTTAAAATTTTATTTGACAGAGAGAGAGAGAGAGAGAAAGAGGGAGTGAGCATAAGCAGGGGGAGTGGCAGGCAGAGGGAGAGGGAGAAACGGGCTATCATCTGAGCAAGGAGCCTGATGTGGTGCTCAATCTCAGGACCTTGGGATCATGATCTGAGCTGAATGGAAATACTTAACTGACTGAGCCAACCAATTATATTTTAATTATAATGAGTCTTGGTGTGGATTTCTTTGTGTTCCTCTTATTTGGAACTTTCCGAGCTTCCTGGATCTGGATGTCTGTTTCCTTATCCAGGGTAGGTAGGTTTCCTGCCCCTAGTTCTTCAAATAAGGTTTCTGTCCCTTTTTCTCTCTGTTTCTTCTGGGACTCCTAAAATATGAATGTTAGTCTGCTTGATGTTGTCCTATAAGTCACTTAAGCAACCTTCATTTTTAAAATTCTCCTTTTACTTCACTACTCTGATTGATTGCTTGCCTTCTAGTTAACTGATCCTTTCTTCTGCTTCATCTTGTTTATTGTTAAACCCCTCTATTGTTTTTTTTTCCATTTCAGTTATTATATTCTTCTGCTTTGTGACTTCTATTTGGTACCTTCTTCTTCCTCCTCTTCCTCCTCCTCCTCCCCCTCCTCCTACTCCTCCTCTTCCTTTTCTTCTTCCTTTTCTTCTTCTTCTTTCTTCTTTCTTCTTTCTTTTCCTTATCTCTCTGTTGAGGTTTAATTTTGTTCCATTGTCTCAAGTTTAGTGAGCATCTTTATGACCATTACTTTAAATTCTTTACCAGGTTAATTATTTATCTCCATTTCTTTAAGCTTTTTTTTTTTTTCCTGAGATTTTATCTTGGTATTTCATTTGGGACATCTTTCTCTGTTTCTTCATTTTGCTTTATACTTTGTGTTGGTTTCTATAGCAGGTGAAACAGCCACCTCTCCTAGTCTTGAAGGAGTGGCCTTGTTTAGGAGATGAACCTTGTTGCTCAACCCACCTTGGCTCTTAGTTGTCTCTCAAACGTTTGTACTTGTTCAAGCAGCCTATTATATTTTTAATAGCTCCCACTCATTCAGGATATGCCAAGACCTGTCAGTGTCCCAAAGAGGAAGATCTTAGCACCTAGATTCCAGCTGACTGAATGCCAGATCCTCAGGCATCAGCTTTTAAACCTGTGCAACTATATACAGTCCTGTTGGACCACAAACATAAGGCCCATTTGTCATCCAGGGCTGGGTGATCTGGAGGTGTCCACTGCACAACAGTCACAAAAATCAGGGCTGCAGATCTGTATAAAAGCCCTTCTCTGGGAGATTCTAGCAAGCTGAAACAAGGCAGAAGGAGAGCACCAAGGTGGCATCCGTAGCCTCAATTCCTGGAGAGCAACTCTATAGGCCAGTAAATGTGTGCCAAACCTGCAGTGTGATCCTCAGGCCAAAACTCCAGGACAAGTAAAGGAGCCTCCTTCATAGAAGATCGGGGGTTCTTCCTCAGCTTGCTATCTGTGTAGTACCTTAGGGGAAGTAGTCCACCAAGAGACATCTTTCTGATTGTCATCATCCCATGGGACCTACAACTGGAAGCACCCCTGGCCATAACTACAGTTATGTGATCAATAGTTGTCCCCTGGGTAGCAGCCACAAAAACTAGTGTTGCAGAAAGATATCTGTAAAGCTACCCTTCAGGAAACAGTGGTGTTCCAGAGCATGTCATCAGTAAGCTTGAATGTAATACATGCCCTATGAGGTCTCTGGAAAGTTTTCCAGTCAGCCCCAAGATGCATGTTTAATTAGAATCCTGTCCCTGAGACCTCAGTCATGATAATTAGCTAATAGGGCTCCTTCATGGAAAGACTGAGTTCCTGGGTCTGTTGCCTCTTGCTATCCTCTGGAGATGGTAGCTGATTAAGAATTATTTTTCTATTGGTCATAATCTGTGGGACTCATGAGTGGAAGCCCCACAGGCCACCAGAACCAGGTTATATAGAGGTTTCCCCTAGAAGCAGTCACAAAAATTAGGAAGCCAGACAGGGATATGAATATCTTTCTGGGTGATACCAATTTTTACAGTCCCATGGGTGCAGGAACAAAAGTTCCTCTGGGCCCCAGAGTCAGGAGATCAAGAAGCATGCCCTAGGCAGCTGCTGCAAAAATCAGGGCACCAGATGCCTGTAAAATCTCCCTTCCACAAAATACTGGGGCTTTGGAGCATAGCAAAGAGAAAGTATGAAGATGGTACCTGTCAGTCTCCATCCCTGGAAAGTGTTTTGGCAAGCTCCTAGATATGCATGTTCAGTTGGATGCCTGCCTCTCAGACCAATGGTTTTAACAAAAGCACATGTCCCTTCTTCACTCTTTAAGTCTGGGTGTGATGGGCTCCCTTTGGTTTAAGGCTCCAGGCAGGTGAGTCTGAGCACATAAGCCCTTTGAGAGGTATTTCTCAGATCATTTCAGTCTTGTGTGTCTCAGGGCATGAATCCCATTGATTTTCAAAGTTAGATGATTTGGCAGCTCATCTCTCAGGTTCAGGTCTTAAAAGTTAGAGTGTCTAATATGGGTTGTAAGCCTTCACTCCTCAGGAAGAAGCTCTGGATTTTGAGTTAGTTCCCAGTTGTGGGTCTCCTTGAAGGGGATGGAGTTTAATTGCAAGATTGTGTTCTAGCCTTTCCTACCTGGTTTGATGTTGTTTTCTTGTAATTAGCCTGATGTGTAGTTGTCACTCAGCCAGACTTTAAGCTTTTTAAAAGGAATATTTTTCCATATGTAGCTTTAGCCTCAGTGTTGGAACAGATGAATTCAGGATCTTCCTATGTCACCATCTTGAATGAGAATGCTATAAATTAATTTTTTTAAATAATGAATATTCCTTTCCTGACTATATAAATATATAATTATATAAATAATAAATTCCCATTTTGGAAGTTCATGAAAGCAAAAAAAAAAAAGAAAAAATTAAAGACTTTTTATGTAAAACATAAAATTAAAGTCCTATATATAATAGTTATATACATATATATAGACACACACATATATATATGTAATTCATCATTATTTCTTTATTTTTACATTTTTATTTAAATTAATTAACATATAATGAATTATTAGCTTTAGGGGTGGAGGTCAGTGATTCATCAGTCTTATATAATACCCAATGCTCATTACATCACATGTGCTCCCTATCCTCATTTCATTACCCCTACCCTCTTCCCTCCACCGACCCTCAGTTTGTTACCTGTGATTAAGAGTCTTTTATGGTTTGTCTGTCTCTGATTTCATCTTGTTTTATTTTTCCCTCCCTTCTCCTATAATTCTGTTTTGTTTCTTAAATTCCACATATGACTGAGCTTATATGATAATTGTCTTTCTTGGACTTATTTCACTTAGCATAATATTTTCTAGTTCCATCCATGTTGCAAATGACAAGATTTTATTTTTTGATGGCTGAGTAGTATTCCACTGTATATGTATACCACATCTTTTTTATCCATTCACTGTCCATGGATATGTGGGCTCTTCCATAGTTTGGCTACTGTGGACATTGCTGCTATAAACATTGGGGTGCAGGTGCCCCTTTGGATCACTACATTTGTATCTTTGAGGTAAATCTCTAGTAGTGCAATTGCTGGGTCATAGGGTAGCTCTATTTTCAACTTTATGAGGAATGTCCATACTGTTTTCCAGAGTGGCTGCACCAGCTTGCATTCCCACCAACAGTATATGAGGGTTCCCCTTTCTCCACATCCTTGCCAACATCTGTCGTTTCCTGACTTGTTCATTTTAGCCATTCAGACTAGTGTGAGGTGGTATTTCATTGTGGGTTTGGTTTGTATTTCTCTGATGCCAAGTGATATGGAATATTTTTTCATGTGTCTGTTGGCCATTTATATGTCTTTGGAAAAATGTCAGTTTATGTCTTCTGCCCATTTCTTGATTGGATTATTTGTTCTTTGGGTGTTGAGTTTGATAAATTCTTTGTAGACTTTGGATAGTAGCCCTTTATCTGATATGTCTTTTGAAATATTTTCTCAGTTCTGTCAGTTGTCTTTGGTTTTGTTGACTGCTACCTTTGCTGTGCAAAAGCTTTTTATCTTGACAAAGTCCCAGTAGTTCGTTTTTGCCTTTGGAGACATGTATAGCAAGACATTGCTGCAGCCAAGGTGGAAGAGGTTGCTGCCTGTGTTCTCTAGGATTTTGAGGGATTCCTGTCTCACATGTAGGTCTTTCATCCATTTTGAATCTATTTTTGTTTATGTTGTGAGGAGATGGTCCATTTTCATTCTTCTGTATGTGGCTATCCAATTTTCCCACACCATTTGTCGAAGAGACTTTTTTCCATTGGATATTCTTTCCTGCTTTGTTGAAGATGAGTTGACCATAGAATGGAAGGTCCATTTCTGGATTCTTAATACTGTTCCATTAATCTATGTGTCTTTTTTTTTTTTTTTTGTCAGTACTACATTGTCTTGATCATTAGAGTTTGGTAATAGAGCTTGGAGTCTGGCATTGTGACACTACCAGTTTTGGTTTTCAACATTCCTTTGGATACTTGGGATCTTTTCTGGTTCCATACAAATTTTAGGATTATTTGTTCCAACTCTGTGAAATAAGTTGATGGTATTTTGATAGGGACTACATTGAATGTATAGATTGCTCTAGGTAGCATAGACGTTTTAATAATATTTATTCTTCTAATCCATGAGCATGGAATGTTTTTCTATTTCTTTGTGTCTTCCTCAATTTCTTTCCTGAGTGTTTTATAGCTTCCTGAGTATAGGTCTTTTGCCTCCTTGGTTAGGTTTATTCCTAGGTATCTTATGGTTTTGGATACAATTAGGGTTGACTCCTTACCTTTTCTTTATTTTGTCTCATTGTTAGTGTATAGAAATGCAGCTGTTTTCTGTGCATTGATTTTATATCCTGTTACCTTGCTGAATTCCTGGATGAGTTCTAACAATTTTGGGGTGGGGTCTTTGGGAACATATGTTTCTATGGAAACATATAGAGTATCATGTCATCTGCAAAGAGTGAGAGTTTGACTTCTTTGCTGATTTGGATGCCTTTTATTTCTTTTTGTTGTCTGAATGCCGAGGCTAGGACCTCCAGTATTATGTTGAACAGCAGTGGTGATAGTGGGCCTGCACTGTACACTGTACAAGGGGTTCCTGACCCCAGGGGAAAAGCTCTCAGTTTTTCCCCATTGAGAAGGATATTTGCTGTGGGCTTTTTTTATATGGATTTTATGATATTGAGGTATGTTCCCTTTCTATGCCTACACTGTGAAGAGTTTTAATCAAGAAAGGATGCTGTACTTTGTCAAATGCTTTTTCTGCATCTATTGAGAGGATCATATGGTTCTTGTCCTTTCTTTTATTAATGTAGGGTACCAGATTAATTGATTTGCAGATATCCCTTGCAGCCCAGGGATAAGTCCCACTTGGTTGTGGTGAATAATCCTGTTAATATACTGTTGGATCTTACTGGCCAGTATTTTGGTGAGAATTTTGACATCTTTGTTCATCAGGGATATTGGTCTGTAATTCTCCTTTTTGGTGGGGTCTTTGATTGGTTTTGGGATCAAGGTAATGCTGACCTCATAGAAGAAGTTAGAGGTTTTCCTTCTATTTCTATTTTTTGAAACAGCTTCAGAAGGATAGGTATTAATTCTTCTCTAAACATTTGGTAGAATTCTCCTGGGAAGCCATCTGGCCCTGGACTTTTGTTTGTTGGGAGGTTATTTATTTATTTATTTATTTATTTATTTATGAGAGACATAGGCAAAGGAAAAGCAGGCTCCCTGCAGGGAGCCTGATGCAGGACTATCCCAGGACCTCTGGGACCATGCCCTGAGTGAGCAAAGGCAGATGCTCAACCACTGAGCCACCCAAGCACCCCTTGTTGGGAGATTTTTGATTACTGCTTGAATTTCCTTGCTGGTTATGGGTATATTCAGATTTTCTATTTTTTCCTGTTTGAATTTTGGTAGTTTATATGTCTCTGGTAATGGATCTATGTCTTCCAGATTTCCTAATTTGTTGGCATATAGTTGCTTATAATATGTTCTTTTAATTGTATTTATCCAGTGTTGCTTGTGATCTCTCCTCTTTCATTCAGGCTTGTTTTTTATTTGCATCCTTTCTCTTTTCTTTTTGGTAAGTCTGGCCAGGGGTTTATCAATCTTATTAATTCTTTCAAAGAATCAGCTCTTAGTTTCGTTGATCTTTTCTACTGTTCTTTGGTTTCAATTTCATTGATTTCTGCTCCAATCTTTATTATATCTCTTCTTCTGCTGGGTTTAGGCTTTATTTGCTGTTCTTTCTCCAGGTCCTTTAGCTGTAAGTTGGGTTGTGTATTTGAGACTTTTCTTGTTTCTTAAGAAAGGCTTATTTGCTATATACTTCCCTCTTAGGACTGTAAGCAAAACCTTTGCTGCATCCCAAAGGTTTTGAACAGTTGTCCTTTCATTTTCATTTCCATGAATTTTTAAAATTCTTCTTTAATTTCCTGGTTGATACATTCATTTTTTAGTAGGATGCACTTTAGCCTCCATGTATTTAAATTATTTCCAAATTTCCTCTTGTGTTTGAGTTGCAGTTTCAAAGCATTATGGTCTGAAAATATGCAGGAAATGATCCCAATATTTTGGTACCAGTTGAGACTTTATTGTGACCCAATATACAATCTATTCTGGAGAATGTTCCATGTGCAATCAAGAAGAATATGTATTCTGTTGCTTTAGGGTAGAATGTTCTGAATATATCTGTGAGGTCTATCTGGTCCAGTGTATCATTCAAAGCCCTTATTTCCTTGTTGATCTTCTGCTTAGATAATCTATCAATTGTAGTGAGTGAGGTGTTAAAGTCCCCTACTACTATTGTATAATTATTGTTGTATCTTTAATTTTGTTATTAATTGGCTTATATAACTGGCTTCTCCCATGTTAGAGGCATAAATATTTATAACTGTTAGATATTCTTGTTGGATAGACCCTTTAATTATATAGTGTCCTTCCTCCTCTCATATTACAGTCCTTGATTTTAAATCTAATTTGTCTGATACAAGGATTGCCATCCCAGCTTTCTTTAGATGTCAATCAGCACCACTCCTTTATCCATTTATCTGTCGATGGACATCTGGGCTTTTTCCATAGTTTGGCTATTGTTGATATTGCTGCTATAAATATTGGGGTGTGAGTGTCCCTTTGGATCCCTAGTGGTGCAATTGCTAGGTCATACGGTAGCTCTATTTTCAACTTTATGAGGAATGTCCATACTGTTTTCCAGAGTGGCTGCACCAGCTTGCGTTCCCACCAACAACGTAAGAAGGTTCCCCTTTTTCCATATCCTTGCCAACATCTGTCATTTCCTGACTTGTTCATTTTAGCCATTCAGACTAGTGTGAGGTGGTATCTCATTGTGATTTTGATTCGTATTTTTCTGATGCTTAGTGATATGGAGCATTTTTTTCATGTGTCTGTTGGCTATTTGTATGTCTTCCTTGGAGAAATGTCTGTTCATGTAAAGGAAATATTTTATTTGAAATATACAAACAGGAAGTGCACACACATGAGTATATATCTCATTGAATTCTTACCTAGAGAACACACCTGTGTAAGTACCACCCAGATCAAGACATAAAACAGAATCAGCACTTCAGATGATTGCATCTTTCCAGTTCCCCTCCTACCACCAAAGGTAATTAACATTTTTACTTCTGTCATTCTAGATTTGTTTCTGCATGTTGTTAAACACACACACACACACACACAAAAATATATGTAATTTTCTTTTGTGTTGGCTTCTTTTACTTAATATTATGTTACTGAGATTTATCCATTTATCACATGTAGCTATTTAGAATTTATAATTGATCCATTTTACAATTGAAGGATGAGTGAGTTAGGATGAAAGAATTATAATTTTATATTTCAACCACTCCTTTTTCTAATTTTAGCTTTTTGAGGAACAATTGAGAAGCATAGTTATATATTTTTAAACTATACAACATGATGTTTTGATATATATATATATATCTATACTAGAATGATTACCAAGATCAAAATAATTAACATATTTATCATCCGACACAGTTAAAGTAGGTAACTCTTTTTTTGTAGTGAGAATGCTTCAGCAATACTCTCAGCCACATACAGCCAGTATATGCTATTGTTATTAACTATGGTTACCACCATGTTGTGAATTAGATCTTCAGAACTTATTCCTCTTATAACTGAAAATGTGTGCCCTTTGACTTTCCCCTTCCCCAGTCCCTGGCAACCACCATTCTATTCTCTGTTTTTATGAAATCAACCAAGCAGTGTGTTAAATGCTTTATGTATGCAATATTATTTATCTTCATAATAATCATAGAGTTAGGACTTTCATTCATCCATTCATTCATTCATTTATTCCTCTTTCAATTAACAAATACTTATTTATACCCATTATATATCAGGTACTCACTCTTCTAGTTGTTAGGGAATCAGCCAAAAGAAAGAGACATATATCTGTGAATAATAGTTAAATAGTTAAAGTGGATAAGAATCTATGCCTTCCTGGAGCTTATACTTTATAAGCAAGATATTGGTATATTAGATAAATGTCACTGAGAAAAATAAGGCAAGGAAGTCAGTGTAAGTTGCTGGTGATGAAGGAGGAATGTTTGTTATTTTATTTTATTTATTTTATTTTATATTTTGAGAGAGAGAGAGCATAAATGGAGTGGGGGAGCAGAGGGGGAGAGAGAATCCCAAGCAGACTCCACATCCAGCATGAGCCTGATGTGGAGTTCATCTCATAACCCTGAATCATGACCTAAGTCAAAATCACGAGTTGGTTGCTTAATCAGCTGAGCCACCCCGGCACCCCAGCATGTTCACAATTTTAGATTGTAAGTGAAGGAATATATACCACTGAGAAAATGACCTTTGAGTCCAAGCTTAAAGGAAGGGAGGGAATAAGCCATGCATAGAAGAGCATTCTATGCAGAAGAAAAGGCTAGAATAAAAGCCTGCAAGAAGAAGCTTTTTGATGTTTTGAAAACAAGAAGGGTGGTGTGGCTAGAAGGTGAGTGCAAAGAGATAAAGTTATGCAGGCAAAGGTTGGGTCAGATCTTGCAGGCAACTAACTATAAGGACTTAATTTTTGCCTAAATGAGACAGAAGGCACTGGGGTCTTTGATCAGAGGAGGGACATGGTAGGACCTATATATTAACAAAGTCATTCTGTCTGTTTTATTGAATGGGGCAAGGGCAGGGTGCCCTGCTATTAGCTATTAGTCTCCCCATTTGGCAGGTCAGGAGAATGAGACTTGGATATGACCCAGGTTATAAACTCTTAACAAACAGAGCAGCAGCATCAGTATCATCTGGGACCTAGAAATGAAGACTCTCAGGCCCCACCCCAGACCAGCTGAATTCCAATCTGCACTTTAGGAGGAATCTCAAGTGATTTCCATGTGCCTTAAACTTTGAAAAGCCTTGGTCTAAACCTCTGCAATATACTGTTGAAGCTCATTGACCAGGGAAGAATACTATTGAAGGGATGTTCTAAGAAAATGTTATTTGGTAGCATATAAATAGAGAAGAGAGAGAGAGATCAACCAGGAGGAAATTGTAATAACCCAGAATTATGGCGCTGAATAGCTGAAGTAAAAGAATAACAATGGGAGTGAAAAATAATTTTTAACAAGGAATGGAAGGAAGTGTTTTTAATGAAGGAAAAAGCCCATAAAACTTAGGCAATGATTAGCTATACTCATGAGTGGGAAGGGACCATGAGACAAAGAGATAAAACATGATACTGAATTTTCAAACCTTGGTAAGAGGGTTACTGGATCATTCCTGGAAAAAGAGAAGTAAGAACAGGGATCGTGAGGATGAAGTCAAGGCAAGTTTCAAATTGCTGAACCAAACTTGGTGTTGGTTGCAAATGTTCAGCAGGTAGTCAGGAATCTCTGAATAGAGAAGACTTGGAGCTGAACTACTAGTTTTGGAGTTATTTGCCTAGAGGTGCCTATTGAAGCAAAGTGAGTGATTGAGATATTGAGGGAAAAGACAGAAGTAGACTGACCACATACCTAGGACCAACACCCATTTTGGAAAGGGTAGGAAGCAGAAGAAGGGCAGTCAGTCACAGAGGGAGATAGAGAGTGTAGTATCTTAAAATCAAGGATGGTAAGAGAGTTTCTCTTTGGCTACATGCCATGGAGGTTAGGAGAAATCAAAGAAGATGTATCTTAGCAACAGACAAATCAAGCTGTTGGTGTATTTCAAAGAATGATTTCACAGGAATGAAAGCCAGAGTCTTATACAGAGGGTGGGAGATCAGGAAACATGATCTTCACCCTTAGAGATGTCCCAATCACCAGAAAGGTAGACAAGATAACCCTATTAGGTAATTATCTAAGAACATGCACTTATTGACAAATGAACAGTTATATATGTATGATTCATATTTTTTTGTAACCCATCAATGTATTATATAGATATATACATGGTTCTAGGATTTGCAAAACTCTAAATGAAAGTCAAACTTCAGACAAGATATATTTCTTTTTGGCTTTTTTGAAAAACCTGATTAGAATTTTTTGGGTCACATTTTATCTAACCAGTGCACACTTTTGCTATGGCTCTTATTTTATTGTTCTAATTGCTGATTACTTAGTGTAAAAGATATGTTTTTTGTTTGCTGTTTGTTTGCTTGTTTGTTTTAGGTCATCTTTGCTGCTTATCAAGTGTTACTATAACTGTGACTCCATTGCTATGGAGCACTAAGGGGGTCCATTAAACAATCAGCCTCGTGTAAATGACCATCACATGACCAAGAACTACAGCCTCATGGGGCCAAATGTCACTCAGTGATGCCAAGTCAAAAGAATGCTTCAAGAGCTGCCTCTGCAGTAAAAATCACTCGTGTATCACTCATGGGATACACTCTCTCAGAATCATAATATAATTTATTTACTCTAAATAAATATTTGATAGTGTTCTATTTAATGACTTCCTAAAGATCAAATATGCCAAAATATATCCTTCTTTAAAAAAGAAAATGTGACTGAGAATATGAAAAAAGCGTGAATATTAGTGTTTGCAATTCCATTTTTTTTCAAAAAAGTCAGGAATCAGGAACACTTTCATTGTTGTCTCTCCAGCTCCCTGCAGTGGTGATGGCTCTATACTGGCTCACCTCACACTTACACTTGAGGGGCTGTGTGTGTGCAGATGAATTGAATGCAAACTCTGGAGGATAAGAAGCCAGGGAGGCAGCAAGTATAGTATTTCTTCAGAAATGAAGAAATAAGGGTTTACGCTAAATGAGAATAAACAGAAGCTAAAGATAAAATGTTGTAATGAAAATTAGAGAGTTCTGGTACACATCTTTCCAAGTTGTACTACTTTCAGCTTAAGATTTGGTCTATTAAATGGGAATAAATATGGTGCCTATCCTATAGCATTGTTGTGAAGAATAAATGAGAAAATAAATGTAAAGCAAACATACGATATTTTATAGGTGATTGAGAAATGACAGTGGTTGTGCTCCTCACACGTACTCTCTCTCCTCCAAAGCATTTATTGGGGAAGAATTGTATTTACTTTCTCTCCTGTGGAAGGAATTTGGGGCAGGGTAGAAGTTGGCAAACCTATGGAATCTTTCTAGAAAGGAAGCAAGACTATGGGAGAAGCAATAGTTCCTACCTCCTCCAGATGCCTGGTTCCCACAGAAATCTGTGGGTTGTCCAGCTGTGACAGTGGTCTATGGGGCAGTGTGTTCTCCGCATCAGAGACATTCCCTGCTTGGTTCAGTTGCCAGCTCTAGGCTTTAATTTCCTGTCCTTCATTTCCTGTATTCTGTCTTCCCTGTTTCTTTTGAAGCTAAGATGGGATTCCTTCTCTCTGCCCAAATGCCAGATATGCAGAGTTCATTTCTTTGGGACTTCTCTGCACCTCAGCACCAATTCTCAGATGAGGGTAAGGATGAAATCAATCGCAGGTAGGACTCAGCTAGCATCCCAGCATGATGCTTAAGGCTTAGGGTTATGGCAGCTATTAACAAATTAAAGCATGAAAAGAGAGAAATTTGATTTGACCACATAAAGGTAATGTTGGTTTCAGGCACTTGCATTTCTTTATCATTTGTGTCTAATTACCCTGTAACACCACATATATATGGCTATCATTAACCGACTCTGACTCAGTTGAACCTGTACCATGATCGTCTGTTCATTTATGTTTATTGCACTATAATGATAGTAAACTTATATTATTTGTAATAAAAAAGGTAGTGATATTGTATGTTGTTCAAAATAGTCCATATTGTGTTTTGCCATAACATGGAGATACTATAATCCTTTCCTGATACTCTCACTCTAGAATCTACTTCACAAGCCCACCCCCTGGAGACTACATTTCTTTTTTCCTTTCCTTTATTTTGGAGACTACATTTTTTTTTTAAGATTTTTATTCATTTATTCATGAGAGATACAGAGAGAGAAGCAGAGGCACAGACAGAGGGAGAAGCAGGCTCCATGTAGGGAGCCCGATGTGGGACTTGATCCCGGGACTCCAGGATCACGCCCAGGGCCGAAGGCAGGCGTTAAACTGCTGAGCCACCCAGGGATCCCTGAGACTACATCTTTTTAATACTTCTCTGGGGTGGTAGTTCTTGCCCTTTTCTCCGTGTGTCATTGACCCATTTTATTAAGCATCTGATGAACCCTAACAGCCTTTTTCCCAGAAAAATGCATATAATCCTAAATTTTACATACAATTCAGGGTTCAGAGAACCCTTGGTTGCATTAAAATCTAGGTTAAGAACCTCAGTTCTGGAAGATTTGGAATTTTTTTCTTTTTTTCATATGGACAACAGAGTAATAATTACAAATGAGTATTTGGTGCTTACTATGTGCCAGGCACTGTTGGAAGGTGACTTAAAGCTTGCACATGCATGCATGTGTGCGTGCACACATGTGGCATTTTTTTCTCCAACTTCTCAACTGTTTGTTGTGACCCAACAAAAGGAAATGAGGGAGTAGCAATAAAGACTTTAAAGTGTTCATCATTTTAGGCGTCCTAAGAGTATGTGAGATTCACTTAGAGCGCTTGCTAAATTTCAGAGACAAAGCAGTGTATGGGTATAGAGGGAGAAACTCATTGAATTTATTTGGAATTGTTTTACAGCTTTGAAACCACTCCCATTTGTGGTGGTGGTGTGGAGGGTGGGGCGGCGTGGTGATGCAGCTGAGTTCCTAAAATGAGCTTGGCAATTCGTGGAAAATACCTCAGGAAGGGTGATAAGAACTCTGAGTCATCAATTTACTTCTAAGTCAGTAATCTAAGGGCTATGAGGAAAATGAAGTTTATAGCATGATAAACACAACCGACAGCTAGCTCTGAAGTTCCATACTCAGCACTGTATTTAAGACCCAGTTTTGGCTTTCCTCAGCCACTCAACAGGAAATGCATAATCTACTTTGCCCTCTTGGCGGAGTGGAATACCACCTAAAAGAAACCATGTGTTTGCAGATATCATATCAGGCTTCTGTTCACAAGATACTGCACAATTTATGTAAATAAATCTCTGCCATTTCTTTCTCAAATCTTGGGTGGAATTCCCTGCCCCCCCAACTCCTGCTTCTTCTAGAAGCATTTATGAAGAAGCCTTTATGTAACAATCATCTAAGAACAGGAATCATCCTTGATGGCTTTCTGGTGCCTCCAAGTTCTGCACATGGATTAATTAGTTTTTCCTCATCTTTTCATACCCATGGTTTCCAGAAAATGAGAAAGGCCAGTTCAAAAGGGCACTGAATGAAGTTCTTAGACTCAAGTATGGTGGGGAAGAAAACAGGGCTGAGGGAACCTAGGGGCCCTGCAAATGTTTCCTATCAAAGTTGGAAATTTTAAGAAACAGGATCTAAATGATAACCCATCTTTCAAGGTAGGGCACCAAAACGAAAGGTAAAAACAAACTCTTTTATACTTCGGTGAAAATAACCACTAACAAAGTTGGCAGAGGTTCTAAATGAATTTTTATTTTATCTAACTTAACGCCAAAGTCGAGCTCCGCTCGCTGAACAGCCGCTCAAGGAGGACAGTGTATTCACAGTGCAAATGCCCAGGATCAGTGCGGTTCTCTCAGCAGATTTGCTGCAGCTGGGGAGCTCAAGCAGCTGATGACGACAGGAGCAGGAGTGTTAATCATTTTCCCGACCAGGCGATCTTAGTCACAAGTTCCAGCTAAAAGTGAAATCACCGCCCCCCCCTTGGTTTAAAAACGGCTAAAAACTTTTTACTCTGTTCACGTTGCAATTTCTCCCTTTCAGGTTAAGCACATGGAAATTTGTTCAGCAATTCTTTTTACGGCACTATTTCCATTAGCTGCTCCCACAAGCTGGAGTTTATCTGATTGTGGGGTAGATGGAAACTTCAGTATAAAATTCAATGGCCGAAGGCTGAGTGAAGTTTACCCTGGCTGTGGTTATGAAGAGGGTAAGTGAGTGAAACTCTTTGTTGCTCTTATGTTTATTTTCTCTTATGCTAGATTTTATACACCATAAAATGTAAAAGGCATACTCTTGCGATTATACTTAACCATGTAGATTTGCTTGATGATCATTTTTAAGTGATCGCACGCCAAAACCAAGATATTAAAACACCCAATTAAGCATGCATGCCAAACAAAATTGCTTCAGTTTCCTCTTGAAAAAAATATTTTTATTAATTAAACAGCCTGTTTAGTTAATTGAACTGTTAGTGAAATGTCTTTCTGCATTGATGGAAAGTTGAACT
The DNA here is from genome assembly GCF_003254725.2 of Canis lupus dingo. Taxonomy (NCBI): domain Eukaryota; kingdom Metazoa; phylum Chordata; class Mammalia; order Carnivora; family Canidae; genus Canis; species Canis lupus. The sequence goes on from NC_064243.1 coordinate 83,411,339, forward strand.
CTTCAGTAAATAGATTTCTTCAAGGCCTAGAATAGTTCTGGGCACTTAGAAGATTTTGTGGAAATAGCTAATGATTATTTCTCTCTCTTTCTTTTTTTTTCTGCACTACATAAATTGGTTTTAGAAGGTATTTTCCATGAACTTAGGCAGCCCGGGTGGCTCAGTGGTTTAGTGCTGCCTCTGGCCCAGGGCCTGATCCTGGAGACCCGGAATCGAGTCCCACATCATGCTCCCTGCCTGGAGGCTGCTTCTCCCTCTGCCTGTGTCTCTGCCTCTGTGTGTGTTGGTGTGTCATGAATGAATAAATAAAATCTTTAAAAAAAATCTTATGTACTTGATATACCAGTGATGAATGAAAAAGGAAGTAGATAAGGTTTTTACGAAAATAATTTCACATTTTCCCACTATATTCAAACTATGACTCCATTTTTGAGAACATTAACAAGCACTTTTCTTCTGAATATTCAGAAAACTACTGAGATGACACACATGTTTTACAACATGGCTCATCATTGTGAAAATGATGGAAATAACCAAATAATGGAAATAACCAAATAAATGTTCATGAACAGGAAACAGGATGGTGGCTAAATACACTGGGATACTACATAACCCATAAAAAAGGATGATGAGAATCTGTATTTATTATTTTTTAAAGATTTTATTTATTTATTCATGAGAGACACAGAGAAAGAGAGAGGCAGAGACATAGGCAGAGGGAGAAGCAGGCTCCATGCAGGAAGCCCGATGCGGGACTCGATCCAGGGACCCCAGTTCACTCTCTGAGCCGAAGGCAGGTGCTAAACCACTGAGCCACCCAGGGATCCCCATGAAAGTGTCAGACATGGGTTTAAAGGCAAACTCAGATTTTAGATGTAGCAACTAAACTTACCTGACTAAAGAGGGTATATGGAACAGGCATGAAAGCGGTTCTTAAAAATTGACAAAGATGACATTATCTGCAGCATGGTTTGGCAAACTAGAGCCCATGGGCCAAATTCAGTCCACAGCTACCTTTTAAACAAATTCTTATTGGGATATAGCCATGTTCACTGTTTACGTATTGTCTGCAGCTGCTTTTGTATTATAGCAGAGCTGAGCAATCATGACAGATACCATATGGCTTACAGAGCTTAATGTATTTACCATCTAACACTTCACAGAAAAAGTCAGATGACCTGTGACCTAGAGTTTACATTTTTGTGTGATCAGCAATTCTGTGAAGGGATGAGATTGCTGTTACCAATTCAGGACTGATAATATTTCTTACTGCTGTATGAGTTGGATTCTGCAAGCATATACCTACTCATTCATTCAATCAGTTAACATTTATTGAGCATTTATGAAGTACCAGACACTCTGAACTCAGCCTATTAGGCAGATGAAAGAAAACGGTTGAAATATGGTACAATGAATTTTACAGTGAAAAAAAGGATATTGAGGTATGATAACATTTCTCTCTACCTCTAAGCTACATGAGGAGAGGCTTTGGTTCTGTTTTAGCTTATCATTGTGTGCTCAGTTTCTAGCAGAGTGCCCAGAAGGCAGTAGGGGATCAAAAAGCATTTGATGAATGAACTAATGAATCAGTTAATATGACCGAGGTAACCATCAGATGCTAGGAGAATGCACAGAATCCAAACTCCAATAGGATGTCAGGTTATGAAACAAAGGAAGTGGCAGAAGTCAAGGGGGTGGGGCAGCACAGAAAGCAGGGTTGTAGGAGTTCAGTGGACCCATTTTGGAGGCCAACCACAAAGCCTACCACCAGGGGACTGGACGGAAAGAGAACTATGAGCCTAAGCAATATTTGGTTGGAGATCTCATGTGATAAATAAAATAGAAAACCCTGTCCAGTTCCTGACTCAAACACCTCCAGAAGCTTCTACAGGATAAGGTTAAGTCCTTTGGGGCACCTGTGCTCAGTAGTTGAGCATCTGCTTTTGGCTCAGGGTGTGATGCCAGGGTCCTGGGATCAAGTCACACATCAGGCTCCCTGCAGGGAGCCTGCTTCTCCTTCTGCCTATGTCTCTGCCTCTCTCTCTCTCTCTGTGATTCTCATGAATAAATAAATAAAATCTTAAAAAAAGAAAAAGATCAAGTCCTTTATAATTTGTTCTCTGCTAATTCAGTTTCATTGCCCTTACTTTCCTATGCCAGTTCCCAGTGTCCAGTTTGATACTTTCTGATTGTACTTCATTCAGTCTTAACTCTGTGCTTTGTAAAAAGATATGCTCTCCCCTTAGGATGTCCCTTCCTCCTTCTCTAATCCATACTGCTCATCCTATAAGGCCCAACACAACTATGACCCCACAGGCAGATTTTTCCCACCCACCCATAATCATACAAATTATGATAAACATCCTTGTGTTGTTCCCTCCTAGACCTAGTATGAGCTTCCATGATGTCTCATCTCTGGATTATATCACACATTCACATCCACCACTCGTGCTCACACACTATGTCAGTACTGCCTTGGGCTGGTTTGAACCATTTCATGGGCTAATGCTTTGCAGGAAGTTTCATTAGAATGTGGGTTCCCAGAAAGAGGGAGCATGAGAGGTTTTCTCATATTCTCTAAGTACCCAGAACAATATGTATACAATATATGAGTAAACTCATAAATACATGAATGAATCAGATGAATAAAAGGTTATGAGGTTGGAAATGCTGCCAAAAAGGGAAGTCAGTGAATGGGAAATAATTAGAGATGGTTTTAGGATGGGAAAATAATTAGTACTTTGTAATTAGAGGTATTCTAAAAAGCACAGGTTTTGAGGGAAAATATTTAAGTTTATTAAAAAAATTTTTTAGTAGAAATTCAGACATGGGGAAATGAATTAATTGACTTCTCAGTTTAGGGTACACCAAATCACAGAACCAGGAACTCTGAGAACACCAAGCAAGATAAATAACAAGTGAATTGACAACTAGGAAACTCCAACTACAATAAACACAATTGCCAATAACCACAGACTGTGTATACGATCATCATCTATGTAGGAGATGGGAAAGGGAGATAATGGGTGGCAGGTGGAGTAGGAACAGGAGAAACTCAAAGGAGCCAACAGATATTCCCTGAAAATTATGGTGTTCCCCTGTTTGGACCCTTCTGGAAAGAGGCTGTAGAGGGTTCATTTTTAGAGTTCAAAAGTCCCTTTGCAATAGCTAAATCTAGTTTTGTAGTTATTAAAGACTATTAGAGTTATCTCAAGAGACAATTTGAAGAGGCCCTTACTGACCAGAGATAGGACAAATTGCATTTCAGTAATGATAATAAAAATGATAGGAACTGCACTGGATTGCAAATTAGTTATCTGGTGCTGTGTAACAATTGTTCTGAAGCTTTGCAAAGCCAGACACATTATATCACACAGTTTCTTGGAGTCAGGAGTCCAAGAGCAGCTTAACTTTACCTCTATCTCAGAGTCCCTAGTGAGATTGCAGTTAGGCTGCATTTGTACAGCCTATATGTACATTTGCATCTGGGTGTGGAAGATCCACATCAAAAAATCACTCATGTTGTTCTTGGCAGGATGCTTCTGTTCTTCACCATGCGAGTCTCTCCATAGGGTTGCTTACAATATGACTTCCCTCTGAGTGCACAGAGACAGTGAGAGCAGTCCAGTGAGTGAGCACCAAGGATGGAAGCCACAGACTTTATAACCTAATCTCAGAAGTGACACACCATCACTTCTGCTGTAGTTTATTGGTTACACAGACCAAATCACCTCCTTATGGTAGGGGACTATGCAAGATGTAAAGGCCAGAAGGTAAGAATCACTAGGTGCCATCTTGCATTCTGGCTCCTGTAGTGTGAAACCCATCAGATATGCTTATATCCATGAGTTCACAATAATTAAAAAACCAAAAGCCAAAAAACTAGTTGGGCTCCTGAGAATGACAGCCAGCTATACATTATCTTAAAAACTAGGCGAATGAAAGAATCAAGCTTTCCTATATGAACTATAACCAGAGTAGATGAGTGAAGGACTCTTCCTATAAAATTATTTCAGTTAATGAAATGAAATAATAGGGTTGGAATATTACCCATATTATAATCCCCCAGTAAATTAATGAATTTAGGCATCGAACATGAAATGCTGCTGACAATGAAGAAGAACAAAAATTAGACGGTACGTGCCATATGATGAAAGAACGCACCACCACCTTGACCTTGCCAGACTCAGTGCACACTGAGTCTCATCAGGCCTTTGAATTCAATCGTCAGTTTGCACAGAAGTTAGAGGATGAACAGTATAGTTATACTGCGAATGTGCAACCATCACAATCCAGACTGGAGGAAATCTCTTTAAGCCAAATGGCCTGGGTTATTTGACAGAAAAAGTGTAAGTATAGAAAGGAATGGAGGGGAAATACAAACAGCATAAATTAAAAAACCAGTTAAAGAAATGGGCAAGACTGTAGCAGCTCGGAATGCATTCTTGGTTGAGGGAATTATAAAGAAATACAAGGAAGTTATCAAAGCCAGGATAATGGAAGAAGGAAGAGGGTGATTATTATGCAATAATAATAAGGGACTGTAATTAAGATGGGGCACAGGGAGAGGTTTCTGGGCAGCTGGCAAATTTTTCTGTCTTGACCCAGTCAGTAGGTAGGTAGCTACAAGAGTGTTTACCTTATAGTCATTCACTAAGGTATTGTTTTAAGTGATGTCCTTTATCTGTGTTTTATGATAAAAATATTTTAGAATTTATTTTATTATTTATTTACTTATTTAAATATATTTTTAAAGATTTTATTTATTTATTCATGAGAGAAATACAGAGAGAGAGAGAGAGAGGCAGAGGGAGAAGCAGTCACCATGCGGGGAGCCCGTTGCGGAACTCGATCCCGGGACTCCAGGATCATGCCCCGGGCCAAAGGCAGGCACTAAACTGCTGAGGCACCCAGGGATCCCTATTTATTTTTTTAAATTGAAATTCAATTAGACAACATATAGTACAACATTAGTTTCAATATTTTTAATTGATATTCAGTTTAAAAAGCCATTTTTGAAGATAATCTGTGAATGTAGTAAAATATTCAAACAGTGGAAAAATTCAGAAAGTGAAAGGTCAGTTTCCTTCCCAACCTATGAGTCCTTGAATTTTTTTCCCCAAAGGTAGCCATTGTCACCTGCTTCTTGTGTATCTGTCCAGAGAGATCTTACGCATATAAAATCTCACACAAATACATACGTGTGCTTCTTATATATGTATATATGAATGTGTGTATATATGGATGTCTGTACATATATATATATAAATATATAATGTATATATAATTCCCTCTTTCATTTTAAAAGCATAAACCATAAAATTAGAATGCCATGCACATGTTCTGATCTTTATTTCACTGAATATTTTGTAGACTGTTCTCTATCCCATAGGGCCAAATTAGATAAAAATTATAAGGTCAGTCCCTCTTTCTAGGCTACAACCAATATATTTTTACCTATAAATAGCAGTTTACATAATCAGGTGCCTTTTCTAAGAATATACTTTATTATGTCAGTAGACGTGCTCCGACTTTCTCAATGTGGAGATACTGCTCATATTGACTTTGAAGGTACACATTTTTCATAAAATTTAAAATTCATTTGTCCTTTTTTTTTTTTAACCCAAGGTATCAGCTTAAACAAACCTGCTCACCCTTTGATTCAGACAAGATAACCCTAAGGGAAGGGTGGATTCTAGAATTAGCAAAGTGCTCCTTCAGCATTTCCCTTAAGGAACTCAGAAGCATTTTATGGCAAGTGTCAAAACAACACACGTGTGACTAACCTTTGTGCTTCTCAGTTGATAACTGCTTGTTTGTGGTGATAGGTAGGATTAGAGGAGACAGACATGCCTTTAAACTCCAATCTTGGGCTAGTAAATGTTTTCTGGGCATCAAATCATATTTTTTTAAAAAAAAGAACTTGGTGAGGTATTTTAACTATCTCTTTATTTCCTTTTCATTTTTTAAAAATATTTTATTTACTTATTCATGAGAGACACACAGAGAGAGGCAAAGACATAGGCAGAGGGAAAAGCAGGCTCCCTTGGGAGCCTGATGTGGGACTCAATCCCAGGACCCCAGGATCAAGAAGGCTTGAGCCAAAGGCAGATGTTCAACCCTTGAGCCAACCAGGTGCCCCTCTTTATTTCCTTTAATATTTTTTGCTTTTTCAGTCACTTAAGTAGTATCTCTTGAGTACCTACCCTGCATTAAGCAGTGGGCAGTGCCTCAGTACACCAAGAAAAGAGGTACAAAGACAGAGCTTACAGTCTTGCTGGGATTCATGATACACACACACATAAGGAACCGCTAGTGAATGAGATTGTATGGTATACATCTGCATGTTTATCTCAGTGAATGTAAGGCATGTGTTAACATATGTAACACATATAGAATATATGTGTATGCCAAGTGGTATGGCACAGATCATCAGAAAGCAGGCAAGATGCAGTTTGGAAATGATGTGGGGGGTTGGTAAACCAAAGCAGTTGGAAGACGATATGAATCTGGTTGTTGGGCAAGACTGCTGCAGAAAGCTCTAGAGCTGAGTTTTTCTTTTTCTTTCAAAATGATTATAGATTTACAGGCAGTAGCAAAAATAGAACAAAGAGGTCCCATGTTCTCCTAATCATAACAGCTTACATAACTACCGTACAATATCAAAACTGGCATATTGACGTTGGGGCAATATACAAATCCTTTCCTGTTTTACATGTACGTACTTCTGTAGACCTGAACTTTGATAAATGAAGTTCGGTAGGCAAAGAAGAGGAATGAGGAAGGACTTGAATAAGCAAACCTCACAGGGTAGTTAACTTTCCAGAACTGTCCTCTTTCTCTCTTCTTCCAGCTTGTAGGCATCCCACATAATCCTAGGTCAATTAACCACACCTTCCCCACTGGGGGTTGGCTTGCTACCTCCTCTTCACAAATGTTCCCAAGCACTTACTGCTGTGTTCTTATTCCAGCCGTCCAAACACAGGCAGTCTCCCTTCCAGAAATCATTTACTCTGTGAGCTAGTTTGTTGAAAACCAATCTTCCCATGGATACAGAGGTACATGGGTGATGAGTTCCCCACCCTCTCTCCAGGCCTATGTGACTCAGAATGTAACTGAGCCCTAGTGAGAACAATATCTGTCATTGCTGTACATGGTGGTAGTGCGGCGTTTCTGGGAGTTCCCTTAACATCAGGAGGATTCTCTGATGCGTCAGATGGACTCCTATCTTAACAGGTCCTGTTCTATTGCTACAAACTGCCACTGTGTACAGTGGGTAATGTTAAAGGGAAAGCCCTTTTTTGATAGTTTTAATGACACCAAATAAAATCTTTTGTAATTCAAGTATCAACTCAGTTAACTATCAGTTCCTTAAGAATGAAATAGGAAGTGCAAGACACGGAGCTGATGAGAACTAGGTGGAGAGATACTGAAAAGAGAGTTTCTAGAAAGAAACTCTGAGAGAAGTAATTACCAGGGATTTATTCTTCATATTCTTTCTCTCTTTCTGTCTCCTTTGTATCTTTCTGAATTCTCCAAATTCTCTATGACTAGGATGTACTGCCTTTATAATCAGAAAAATTAGAGTGCTTCTGAGATGAAAGAGGTGCATGCAGATTTGTTTTGTTTGTTTTAAAAGATTTATTTATTTATTCATGAGAGACACAAACACACAGAGAGGGAGGGGCAGAGACACAGGCAGAGGGAGAAACAGGCTCCTCACAGGGAGCCCAATATGGGACTCGATCCTGGATCCTGGGATCAGGTCCTGAGCCAAAGGCAGAAGCTCAACCGCTGAGCCACCAATGCATCCTGTGCATGTAGATTTGTAGATGCAGTTTCTAGCATGGCTGGAAGGAGATGAACAGGACCCTGGGGCAGTGTGCTCCTTAAGGCAGAGTTGAGCCCCATTCTAGCTCCAGCAGCATCAGGTAGGAGCTCTGAGCATATCCAAGCACATACATGATTCAAAACTTTAGAAAGGGGTGTCTACGCAGAAAAAAGAACAGAGGCTGCCCTCTCTTTGGTTTTCCTGATGAAATATGAAGCTACCATTGACACCTGCAGACTAGAGTCCTGCCAGAGTCAAAAAGGAAGCCAGTTCCTTCCGGGTCACAAGCCCTTTAAACCCTGGGTTTACATCATTGTTCTGGAAAAAGTTACACTGGAAACCTTGCACTTCCATTAAGGCAATGTTGACAAACATCCTGCTCTTTCAGTTCTTGAACTAAACCTGCTATCACTAAGTGCTTATGCTCAGCTAGGGAGAAAGAAGGGCAAGTGTCCAGACATTCTCCGAGTAATAGCCACCTGAAGTACTTTTGTTTTCTTAGGTAGTCCTGATATTGATTTGGTCCCATGATCATCATTATATATCCTTTTCCATTTCTGCAAAGAGCCTCAAACAGCAGTGATTGGGCTTCCTGTGTCCTCTCTCTGTTGTCCTAGATGGGACTTTTTTTAAATTTTAATTTTCTTTTCAAATTTTTATTTAAATCCCAGTTAGCTAACATACAGAGCAATATTGGTTTCAAGAGTAGAATTCAGTGGTTCATCACTTACATACAACACCCAGTACTGATCATCATAAGTGCCCTCCTTAATTCCCATCACCATCTACCCCATCCCTCCATCAACCCTCAGTTTGTTTTCTATCGTTAGGTGTCCTAGAGGGGACTTGTAAGTCTATAAATACTTATATCAGTCCCTTTCAATACAGCTTATATCCCACAGGAGTGTGTCTTCTAATCTTGCTCATTTTACTGATGAGATACATTATTTGTAGTAATCACCTTCTCCTTTGGTGGTTTTTGATTTTAATTATGCACTTAACAACTTTGTAACACGCTTTATGGAAATATGATACTAAAATTTGTCCATGTCTGGTTTCTCTCTGTAGATACAGTTATGCCAGCCTAAGCATACTAATGCCATAAACAATTAAAATGTTCCAACTTGTTTTGTTCATACTTTTTAAATGGGAATTCTAGAGCAGCATAAAATATACTTAGCAATTTATATCTGTTTCCTGATAACTTTTAAAGTAAGAGAGGGTAATTTGGAGGAGTATGATACTTTACTAAAGAGTTAATAGATAATAGAGCTCTTACTTCCATTTAGTTGGGTTGAAAAAATATTTCTTGCATGCTGGGCCATGTAAATGCTACGTGATACAAAGAGAAGTGGTTCCTATCTTTACAAGGTGTACAATATAGTCAAAACATAATAAAAATTGATGAAAGCTGTTAAATGAATATCCCTTTTGTCATTACACCAAGGGAGATCTGTAATAGTCAGAGGCCAAAGTGATTGAGAAGAACCTCTTGGTCAAAGGGAGGAGGGTTGTGGGAAGGATTGTGGGTGGTGTAGGTAGGCTGACTACAAAAACATGGACCCTCTTGAGAATAAAAAAGGATGCTATTCATATTTATGCAAGAGGTACTATATGGGTCTCTTTTCAGGCAACAGGGAGTTATGGTGTCCCTCATTGAAGACCAAATTTAAGGAGAGTTGTCATGAATCTGAAGGGTAGAAAAGTATATTAGTTTGCATGGCTTCCATAAATAGATGTCTTAACCAATGGAAATCTTATTGTCTTGTAGTTCTGGAAGTCAGAAGTTGAAAATCAAGGTGTCGGCAGGGTTTAGTTCTTCTGAGAGCTGTGAGGGAAGGATCTATTCCAGGCCCTTCTGCTTGGCTTGTTGAAGGTTGTCTTCTTCCTGTGTCTTCACATCATCTCTTCTCTATGCATATCTATGCACATGTCCACATTTCCCCTTTTCATAAGGACACCAGTCATTTTGGATTGAATCCAATTTAATGGCCTCATTTTGACTTGTGACTCTGTAAAGTTCTGTCTCCAAATAAGGTTACATTCTGAGGTTTTGGGGTTAAAACCTCTACATACCTTTCTGCGAGGGACATAATTTCAACTAATAACCAGAAGGATTGTAGAAAATTGGCAAGAGCATCACAGTAGTAGAGAGGTTAACATCTGGATAGTTGGTGGGCCCTAGCTTCCTGGTATACATCACAATCAGGAGGGAAATCTAGATTTTAATAAGATGGATGGGAGGGAATAAACAAAATGAAGGATCATGAAAGAAACAGAGACTTTTACTTTGGGGCATTATTTGTGCTCCAAGAGTCCTCTTTCCAAGTGGGCAATAAAGATTGGAGACTGGTGACAGAGGGATCTTCAAGTGACAGTTGACTAGAGCGTACTGAGGACTGTACCATGGGATGACATGTGTGGGAGGTACCACAAATAGGCTGGCCAAATTCTAGCACATTAGTTGATAATTCTCTGTTATGAGACCTGATTTTCTTTACTTATGAAATTAAAGCTATTTTATCCTTTTCATGTCTCCACAGGGATTTTAGGGTTCACAGAATAATAAATATGATGAATTTTGAGCTCTGTGGAAGAGCCATCTTGACTTAATTCAAAGTGTCTATAATAACAAAAGGTTTGGGCAAGTTCAAGGAATAGCATATAAAATTGATCACTTATCCTTGCAGAATGGTATGCAGACAGAAAGTCAGGGAGAGGAATGTAAACTTTGCTTGGTGTAGGTACTAGGGGCCTAGATCTAGAAATATTGGGCCTTCACGTTCTTGCAAAGTGTAATCTGTGTCTTTGTGTCATCACTGTGAAAGGCCAATGGGAAACATCATACATGCTATGACAATATGTGGATTCCTGCTGAAATTCACATAGAAATGTTTTCATTTTTATGTTGTTGCTCTTTCATCATTTATCTTGATCTCTACAAGTATTGATGGAATATACATTTCCTTGGCAAAGAAGAAAATGGCACCAGGGTTGTGTGTTCAATTGAACAACCAAGCCAGAACAAAATTATCCTAACCTGTGTGGTTGAGCAGCACCAGGCTATGGAGTATAATACCTAAATCATAAAACATAAAAAAATAATAGCCCTGGTACTGAACTTTGGGCTCAAAGAGTCTGGGAAATGGGTGAAATTCCTCAGGGAATTTATTCATTAGGGAGAATAAATGATCAGAGAAAGTATAAAATGGCAATTTCAGGTAATCCAATGAGTCATTTCATTTCTCAGTCATACGTGAGATTTTTCACTTTTAATTAATTTTAAAAATCATAAAAATAATAAGATCACAGTACAGAATACTTGGAAAAAACAAAAGGGAGCCATTTCTAATTTTTTTTCTATGTAGGTTTTTTTACATATTTGTACTCATGCAGTCTGTATACTGTTCTAGCTCCCTTTTTGGCCTTCTTTCAGAATCTTCATTATTAGTACTTTTCAACAGCTACATAATTACACATCTAGTAATTTAGTTACTCCTCTAATAATAGACTTTAAGCCAATTTCTAACATATAATTTTGATATGAATATCTTACTATACCAATTAGCATCATATGTAAGGTTTTTTGGGGGGCAAGAGTTCAAGATGTGAACTTTAAGCCAATTTCTAACATATAATTTTGATATGAATATCTTACTATACCAATTAGCATCATATGTAAGGTTTTTGGGGGCAAGAGTTCTAGATGTGATCTTTCTGGGACACAGGGTGATGAAGCCTTTATGACAGCATTTTATTCTTAAGTGAGTAAAACAATCTCCATTTAAGCAGAGTAGTGAAGTTCCTTATTCTAGCCCTCATATGGGCCTGCAGCTTTGGCCTTCCCCCTCATATAACACTACCCTAGATCACCATCCGGAGAAGAAAGATCATGTGGAGAGACCAATCAACCCTCAGAACCACACAGCCAATACTCAGGATTTATTTACTTAAGGGGGCTAGATAAATTTTGTGGTTGGATTACAGCAATTCCAGATTTAATACCTAAACCTAATGACCTTGTCTCAAAAAGTTTGAATTATTATACCTTCAAGGATATTACTGCAATGTTGGGCATCTTTACCATTAAGTAAATCACATTCGATTTGGTTAGAGAAGGTTGTAATCTAAAGATCTCAACAACAACAACAACAACAACAACAACAACAACAACAAGATCTCAACAGTCCTCGGTGCCTGCAATTTCTTTTTTTGTGTAGACCTGCTACCATATTGAATGTTAGTTGGGGAAAAAAATGAGTCTTTGCTCAGGGCTTATAAATACTTTCAGTGAAGTAACATTAAAACAAAAGCAAAATGAAACCTCAGTAGTAAGTGGAAGTTGGGATTATTCTGGTTAGGAACTCTGATAGGATGGAAACACCATGGGCCTTGGAGTCAAACTGTTTTGGAATTCTAGTTCTTCTACTTACTCAGTCTGTGATTCTGGACAAGTTTTGACTTTTTAGAAACTCATTTACTATATAAAATGGTAGTTAATAATGTGTTAAGTAAAAATTAGGCATAGAGGTGCCTGGTTGCTCATTCTCTTAAGCATGCAACTCTTTTTTTTAAAAATAAATTTATTTTTTATTGGTGTTCAATTTGCCAACATATAGAATAACACCCAGTGCTCATCCCATCAAGTGCCCCCCTCAGTGCCCATCACCCAGTCACCCCCACCCTCCGCCCACCTCCCCTTCCACCACCTCTATTTCGTTTCTCAGAGTTAGGAGTCTCTCATGTTCTGTCTCCCTTTCTGATATTTCCCACTCATTTTTTCTCCTTTCCCCTTTATTCCCTTTCACTGTTGTAAGCATGCAACTCTTGATTTTGACTCAGGTTATGATCTCAGGGTTATAAGATCGAGTCCTGCATTGAGCAGAGCACTGGGTGTGGAGCCTGCTTAGGGTTCTCTCTCTCCTTCTCCCTCTGCCACTCCCCTCACCTCTCCCTCTCTAAAAACAAAAACAAAACAAAACAAACACACCAAACAAACACCAATAATAATAACTTTTTTTTTTTTAATAAAGCATATAACAAAGTACCTAGTCCACAGTGAGTGCCCAAGAAGTAGTAATTTCCTCCTTCCTTAATTCATGGCACACATTGATAATGTAAAGAATATTTAAATTGATACTAAAAATATATCAATTTAAAATGCTTTCAAAGGGGTCCTATATATGATTTTTTGTAACTTTCTGTGAAGTTTTACTCATTTAAAAATAAGTTAAAAGAGGGATCCCTGGGTGGCGCAGCGGTTTAGCGCCTGCCTTTGGCCCAGGGCGTGATCCTGGAGACCCTGGATCGAATCCCATGTCGGGCTCCCGGTGCATGGAGCCTGCTTCTCCCTCTGCCTGTGTCTCTGCCTCTCTCTCTCTCTGTGTGTGACTATCATAAATAAATAAAAATTAAAAAAATTAAAAAAAAATAAGTTAAAAGAAAAAAAAATGCTGGATAAATTGAGTCAGGTCTGGAAGGTTTAATTAGTTGGTTTCATCTAGTCAAAACTACATTTTTTCTGTCTTTCAGTTTTCTCACCTAAAATGGAAAAGCAAAATTTCCTAAGCTAGTAGAGTACTTGTTCCATGGATGAACAACTATGATTCACCTTTCAGGGAAAATATAATAGATTGGATAGTGTTTTGGGTCCCCCCGCAACCAGATGGTGGTCTAGGGTAATTTAAGAGAAAAGGACTAACGGTTAAAATTTTAGTACTGGTGGACATTTCCTGTCAAATAAATATATTCTTGATTCTGATATATGCAAGTAATAAAAAACAACTTCTGATTCATAGAGTTAGTTATCGAACTAAATTTTTAATGAATGCTCATTATGTTCAAGGTGTGTGTAAAAAACAAAACAAAATAAAACAAAACAATGGACCTTTAAAGCCACACAGACCCGTGTTCAAATTTTCATTGGCTTCACACCTTACAAGTTGAGAAACAGGTGAGACTCATAATGAAGATTTCTGACCTTCAGTGAATCCTCAGAGATTTTGTGTGGAAAAACAGTGAGGAAAACAACAAGAAAATAAACTGAGTTAATGTATTGCTTCACAACAAGTAACCCCCAAATTTAGTAGGTTAAAATAACATTGGTTGATTATGCCACACGATTCTGAAAGTTGTCTGTGTACTTCTAAGTGTTGACTGGTCTCTCCACCTGGTATCTCTACCCTGGATGGTGACCTAGGGTAGTGTTATGTGAGGTGGAAAGCCGAAAGTGCAGGGCCACATGATGCCTAGACTCAGGAACTTAAACCATGTTGCTGTGGCCATGTTTCATTGGTCACAAGTCTGGTCAATGAAAGTTAGGGCTGTGGAGAAGAGACTGGGCCTCTTCATGGGGATTGGGAGGGCTGTTGCAAAGTCACATTGCAAAGAGGTGTGTGCTGGGATGGGAGGAGTTTGTGATCACTAAACAAAATATAGTATCAAGATGTTTGTTTTAAAGATGCTGAAGAAGATGGTATCTATCAGCCGGTCTGGCAATTTGTTACAGGTGCTCAACCTGTTTTAAGACCCTTCTTTTCTTCCCTTCAAGAATCGTTCAAAGTTGAATGTGAAGGTACAGTCCTAATGGAGCTTAGGTTTGGTGTCATTGTCTGTAATGCATATTTTAAAAGAGCACCTATAGCTGCCTGAAGCTACCAAAGTAGGCTTGTGTAACAGCCTTGTGTGATAGGGGAGCCTGGGGGCTCAGTCAGTTAAGTGTCTGCCTTCAGCTCAGGTCATGATTCCAGGGTCCTAAGATCCCTTGCTCAGCAGAGGGCCTGCTTCTCCCTCACCCTCTGCTCATGCTGTCTCTCTCTCTCTCGGGTAAATAAATAAAATCTTAAAACAAACAAACAAACAAACAAACAAAAAACCCCAACCTCGTGTGATAGGATGTTCAGTTAAATTTGAATTTCAGATAAGTAATGAACAATTTTCCAATAAAAGTATGCCTTCCCTTGTTAACAGTTTTGCATATATTCTTCTAGAACTTTCCTGTAAATATTCCAACATACACATGCAAATCTTTTTTTCCAACCTACACATATAAACCTTAAAAAACGAAATATTTACTTTTATTAGTTGCTCTTTTCCCTTTCTACTTATGTACATTTAGATCTAACTCATTCTTTTGAAAACTGCATATTGTTGCATGGCATGTGCACACCACAGTTTACTTATGTCAACGTTCACTGATGGCTGTGTTATTAGTAATCTTTCTTCATTACGGAAAGTGACACTACATATATCCTTATAGACACATCTTTGTGTATTTCTGAAGTATAAAATCCTAGGATTGGCGCTGTGTTGAAACAGGATATGCCTTGAAACTGGAATTAAAATGCCTTCAAAAAGGGTATCATTTAAAATCATCACCAAAAGCATGTGAGAATTCCTATCTCTCTACCTTGCCAGCCATCATTATATTTTTTTAAGATTTTATTTATTTATTCATGAGAGACAGAGAGAGTCAGAGACATAGGCAGAGGGAGAAGCTGGCTCCCTGCAGGGAACCTGATGTGGGACTTGATCCCAGGACCTCAGGATCATGACCTGAACCACAGGCAGACGCTCAACCACTGGGCCATCCAGGCATCTAAGCCATCAATATTTTAACCTTTGCTTATGTAACAGGAGGAATAATCCATTTTCATAGCAAGTAGAGAAACAAATTGGGAGATTTCCTTTAAAAGCACTGAATAAGAGGGAAAGTTATTTAATAAGCAGAAGAACATAGATTGCTTCCTTTCAAAAGGAAATTTGATTTGTAGCTGTTTGAGAAAATAAATGCATGAAATTCAAACACAACCCCTTGGGTCTGAATACTAAAGTCTAAGAACAGAAGCAGTTACACACAAGAATGGACTGGGAGAGCTGAACTGCATCCCTCATTACTAGCAATACACCCTCATCTGACTTCTTCAATTTATCACCCATACCTTTAAACTTTCCCCACTGTGGAACACACTGTAGGCTTATCATAGTTTCCACTACCCCCCTTCAGAACACCACTGCCTTTGTTCTGTTTCCTTTATGCCTCAGAAAGGAAAGGAGTGACCACCCAGAGTGAGGACCACAGACCAAAGATGATAATATGCCCTGATGCATTGGGCAAGAGTTTTCCCATGGTGCTCTTTCTTCTTGCTGCGAAGGGACAGAGCTATTTTATTCCCCTCAACCATCCCCCACCCTGCCCCGTCGCCCCTTGGACTGTCCAGAGAGGATGGGAAATATTACTGTGCAAAAGCCCCAGCAACCCTCACTCCTGTCCAAATAAACCCAATCAAAACCAAGTCAAAGCTGAAACAACTTTCTTCAAGGGAAGAATGTGTATCTTAGAAACTACGCCTTAATGACCTCCCAATTACTGGGACTCGTTAAGGTCTTAACACATTAAAAAAAAAAAAATGTTGTCATCCCCATTTTTCTCTGCTGAAAATTCAGCTGTTCCTTTCCATTCTGAAATCATTAGATTGACTTTAAAAGTTGGAGCAGTATCTTCAAACCATGTTGGGTCAGGAATCCAACATTTACAATGTCCAGGAGACATTACAAGGGAGATCTGACAAAGACGGCGACATTGGAGTTAAGAATGGGAAGAGGAAGAAAGGGATAAGGGAGGGCAACAAATGAGAAAGTATAACCTTGTTTCTATTGACGAGTGTTACCAATGGCGCCCCAGGTACTGTTTCATTTTTGATTGTTCCTCCTCCTACAAACTCAAACTCCTTGCAGACTGGACAATGTCTTATTCATCTTTGTTTTCCCAGCACCCAGCAGGATACCTGACAAACAGTCTGTGCTCAGGAAATATTTTTTTGGCCTGAGTCAAGCCACACTAGACTATTACTGAACATTTTAAAGTTTAAATTTCAAAGCTAGTCTCTGGGCAGAGGTATGTTTGTGGCCAGGAGACTTCTATAGATAAGCCTTTAAGTTGATCAGGGTGCTTGTGAAAGATACAGATTCCTGGGCCCCACCCCAGAGATTCCAATCCCGATGGTCTGGGGTGGGTGGGTGGGGCCCTGGGAATCTGCAGTTTTAACAGATGCCTCAGGTGCTTCTGATACAGCTTGGGAACCTAAGGCAGCTTGTAAACCGGCACATCAGATGCCATAAGCCCTGGAATTTCCCTGGTATATCTTTGAATGGCCCTGGTAGTTTAGACTTTGTGCCTTGCCGCTTGATCAGAAAAGGACATCTGACCATACTGACATGTAAATTTACCAAAGAAATTACTAGAAGAGCGGTCACAGTGGACCAAGATTCCTAAGAATCTCGGGTTTCAAATATGTTCAGTCTTCTTGGTGGGTCTGCATATTTTTGAGAGCTTCAAGTGTCTAGTGCAGCGAGCAACCTAATGGGGGAGATATTTGGAGGAAAACCAATCAAGATGTGCTTACCTGCCTGAGGGGGCCTGCTGAACCTGTTAACTGCTCACAGATCGTTAGCCTTTTGAAGGAGATGGATCAAGGAGAGGAAAGGTTTCTATGTGTTAACAGGAAAACAAAATGTTACTACACACACGAGGTGTTCAAGTTTTCTAATAAATGTCCATGAAAACTAGGCTGAGATATGGGGGACAAAAACCTGTTAACCGAGTCTGCAAATGTGAGCTCACTGGGCAGAAATTCATAATGGGCTCAAAGGGTAGGTGCCCCTGATCCGAGGTCAGTAATCTGGGATGAATGGCTAGGATTGTTAATCGCCACACTTGTAATTACACGGCAGCATCGCCTCTGCCCACATACGGGGATCCACCCGCAGTCAGGGACCCAACCTGAATCAAGACTGCGCAGCTAGAAGAACACATGGAAAATAACAGAAAGCAGGAGAGCGCTTGTGTGGTACTTCATGGGTTTCTTTGTTCAGCAGAAGCTCTGAGAGGAAGGTGGGTTTCTTTGCTGCCATCAGCGCCACACAGAGAAGTGAACTCTGGCCAGAGTGGTGGCGGGACCTACCCAGGAACCCCTAGACGGTAGAGGTGGTGCCCCAAGGGTCAACCTCTCCTGTCCTCCCCTACCACAGGGACGCAACGGGAACAATACCACACAGATGTCTGTTAGGGACTCTGCTTGGCCCTCGCCATACCCCTTCCATTTCGGCGAGGCAGACATGCACCTCCCTTCTACACGGGAGGCAAATGAGGCGAAAAAGTGTCTTGACACATCTGCAGGGCAGTAAAAGGCGGCGTGTGGAGGTGGAGCCCAGACCCGACTGCACTGGTCGGAGGCGCAGATAAGGCTCGGCGAGCGGGGCCTGCAAGGCAAGGATGAAAGCCCGGCCCGCCGCGGAGCGCTTGCAGGTAGGCAGGGCGGCCCGGGGCTGGCGGGGCCAAAGGGCCTCAGGCCGGGCACCCGAGGTGCGCCCAGGGGCCCCGGGCGGGGCGGGTGGGGCCGGTCGCGCCCGTATCTCGCAGGGATCTAGAATAGCTGGCACTTACGAAACACCGGCTGTCCAGTCCCCGGGTCCGCGCCCGATTATCATCTCCGCGGTTTCGGCTCGCGGAGGCAGGGCGGCCAGTGAGGGGCAGGCCCCGCAGCCCCGGCCGCAGGAGCTGGAATGGGGCCAGCGCGGAGGTGGCGGCCGGGCGGAAACCTAACGGGGCGCGGGGTCCAGCGCAGGGCGGGGGCGCGTCCCCGGAGAGGAGGCAGCGCGGCGGCTCGGCGGGCGGCGGGCGAGCCCGGACGCGGCGGGAGCCCGGCGGGGAGGGCAGACGGCGCAGCCCCGAGCGGCGGGGGGCGCGTCCGGCCGGCGGGGACCGAGGCGGCGGAGCAGCGCCCCGCGCGGGAGTCCGGGAGCGATGAGAGTGCAGCTCAAGGTGAGCGCCGGCGCCGGCCCGGGGTCCTGGGGATCCGAGCGGGGGTCCGAGCCGGGGTCCGAGCGGGGGTCCGAGCCGGGGTCCGAGCCGGGGTCCGAGCCGGGGTCCGAGCGGGGGTCCGAGCCGGGGTCCTGGGGATCCGAGCCGGGGTCCGAGCGGGGGTCCGAGCCGGGGTCCGAGCGGGGGTCCGAGCGGGGGTCCGAGCCGGGGTCCGAGCCGGGGTCCGAGCGGGGGTCCGAGCCGGGGTCCGAGCGGGGATCCGAGCCGGGATCCGAGCAGGGGTCCGAGCCGGGGTCCGAGCGGACGCCGCGGTCCCGCCTCGCCCTCCCGAGGCAGCCGGACCTCAGGCTGGCGGTGGCGGAGCTCCCCGGCCTGGCCCGGCACGCCCGTGTGCGGAGAAGTGACATTTACTGCGCGCCCCGTAGTGCTCGGCGTGCCTCGCTCGGTCCCCGCCGGCTGTTAGGCGCACCGCCCGCCCGCCCCGGAGCCGCATCTCCTGCCTTAGCACGCCCGCTCCGCCGCTAACTAGGACCCTGAGCAAGTTGCTTAAACCGCGTGCTTCTGCTTCCCCGTCTGGAAAATGGGAGAGTAATACCTATAATTCCAAGATGAAAGCAGATGCCATCTATGCCGGGTACTTAGAAAGCAGTGCCCGGCAGACCTGGCGGGCTGCACGAGCCTGTGGTTGTTACCACCCCACCTTGGCAGGAACCTGCGGCGTCTGGCATCGCCCCTCCCTTCATCCCACCTCCCTGGTTTACCGGCGAGGAAAACGCAGCTCGGGGAGGAAAATAAGGATTTGAACCCAGGGCAGTGGTTTGGAACACTAAGAATGCGGGTATTCCATCCGCACAGGGGATTTTGATCATTCCTTCCTGGGGACAAGGGGGTCACCCCTAACTGCCGAGGTGGGAGCCGGGTTCCTCCATTTCTTTCCCCGGTGTAAAGTTTTTTTTTAATTTTTAAAAATTTTTATTTACTTATGATAGTCACAGAAAGAGAGAGAGAGGCAGAGACACAGGCAGAGGGAGAAGCAGGCTCCATGCTCCGGGAGCCCGATGTGGGACTCGATCCCGGGTCTCCAGGATCGCGCCCTGGGCCAAAGGCAGGCGCCAAACCGCTGCGCCACCCAGGGATCCCCCCGATGTAAAGTTTTGATGTGAATTTTCCATCTGCTTTGGTTTCTACCACAACTGGTAAAGCATTAAATAATCTGGCTAGACTGACATTCGGGTTTGGCTGCAAGAATCTGGACATTTCTTACCCCCCCCCCTTTTCCCCCACCAGCCCCTATCTTCTAGGAATTAGTAGATCATTCCAGATGAAACTCCGCATGAGCCTGCTTTTGGGGGCCAAAATTAGGGACTAGTACTTTAGTATTAAGCTTGCCTTGATAGACAAGGGTATGTAATGGCACTTTGAGTTGATTGTACCCCGGCGGAGAAGGAAAAGATCCAGACAACACACTGGTGATTTGCCACAAATGTTGCTCTTATCTTGACTATTTACCATTTTCTGTCTTGGCTCATGGTTTTGGCAGGGCCTCCATGTCAGAACTAACTGTCAAGGGCTTGGTAAATATTGGACCTGAAATATGTCTCACCTCTTTTTCTTTCTCCCTGGGTTTTTCAATCCTGGGTGTTCAGGATGGCTGAACAGCCCCCACACTCTTAGAGTGATTTTCATTACACTTCTGTAGACTCATTCCATGTTAGAACTCCCACATGTCCATCCTCCCTGTAACTCAGTTATTTCTTCATGTCCCATCAGAAATCTACCAACTATTTCCTATTAAAAAAAAAAAAAATCAGGGGCACCTGGGTGGCACAGTCAGTTAAGTGTCTGCCTTCAGCTCAGGTCGTGATCCTGGGGTCCTGGGATTAAGCCGGAAGTCAGGCTCCCTGCTCAGTAGGGAGTCTACTTTTCCCACTTCCCTCTGTGGCTCCCCCTTGCTCATGCTCTCTCTCTCTCTCTCTCTCTGCCAAATAAGTAAACTAAAAATTAAAATCTTTAAAAGAAAATCATTCTTAGGTAAGATATTCTAATATGGGTCTTAGTTGTGCTTTTTTCCCCTTTTTTACTTCCTAGTTTTATTGAAGTTGTATAATAGTCAACTTCAAATAATTCCATAAGATCTGTTACTAAAAACAGCAGAACCCTCAATCATTTCCAGCTTTTCTGAAAGAGCAATAACATTCATCTCTTTAGCTTGTTGGTACTTACTCATGCCTCTAAAATAATACTTATGTGAGTCCTTCTTGATTTCTTAGGTGTAGCCATGCTTTACCTTTCCAGATGGGATATAAGGTTTAGATTTCCTTTGCATTCCTGCATCTGCCATTCACATGATCCTTCCTGTTCCTACCATCTACAGAATACAGTTATCTATAATTTTTAGTTAGGTCAATATTTAGTCTGGTCAACATTATTATGCCTTCCTACACATACACTATTAAAAGCTGAATTATGTAGTATATGATTACTCCTCCCTTCTAACTTTTGTTTTCCTCCAGGAGTGTCTCGTGTGTGTTTCCAGAATTTTCTATGGAGTTTTCACTAATTTAACTGACAAGTTTTTGCCAGTTGCCTAAATCTTCTCTCAAGATCATCCTGTGTAATACGCATTTTAACCAATTTTATTCTGAGTACAGCTTTCTGACCTGCATTACCTATCCAGACTGATTGGTCTTGATGCTGGATGCACAGCTATTACTTTGGGCTCTGTCTTCAGTATCATCATGGGGATTTCCTTTCCCTCTGTTACACTGGTTCGTGTTTCTTATATCCCATGTCCTCGTGATTTTTTTCCATCATTTCGGTGGAATACCTTTTCCAGTTGCACTCTGAGAAAGGATGCACACGAAGTACGTTGAATTGATGTATTGTTATGACAAATTATCCTTGCAGACTTTTTTTTTCCTTAAAAACGTTCTGCTAACAATGCAAAAATAATTTCTTGTGGTAAATAATTCAAGCACTATTAATAGAAATTCCAAGAGTTCCCTTTTTGTCCCTCATCCTCATCTCTTTCCAATCCAGAGGTATTCAAAGTGTTGGATTTGGAACATTCAATCATTCTTTGGATTCATTCAGTCAACAGATATTTATGAATTTATGAGTGCCAACTAGGTGCTAAGACCTGTTCCAGAACTTAGGAATATATAGTGAACAAAACTTATTTTTGAGCTGGAGAGGAATGGTGTGATGCTTCTCGATGCTGGAATTGAGTCCACTGCAGCTTTGGCTAGCTTATTTTTCTTCTGGAATATGAACATCATATAATCAAGGCTCTCTTTGTCTCTGTCTCTTTTTCTTTCTCAGTATAAAATCATGACCACTACAAATTAAACTTCATAACTTGCCATTAGAACAACATCATCATACCCCTGAGATGTAGAAATAGTTTTCTGAATGGATAAATGAAATGTGGTGTGTTTACATATACACATGTACTCACACACACAATGGAATATTTAGCCTTTAAAGAGGAAAGAAATCCTGACACATGCTACAACATGGATGGACCTTAAAGATGTTATGCTAATAGGCAATCATCAAAAGATGAATATTGTATGATTCCACATATATAAGATATATAAAGTAGTCCAATTTGTAGAAAGAAAAAGTAGAGTGTAGGTTGTCAGAGGTTGGGGGAAGAGGGAAATGAGTTATTTAATGGGTGTAAAGTTTCAGATTTGCAGGATGAAAGTTCAGGAGATGGGTTGCACAAATATGTGAATATGCTTAACAGTACTAACCTGCACACTTAAAAAAGTAGTCAGGATGGTAAATTCTATATTATGTGTATTTTGCCACAATTAAATAAGCAAACAGACAAGCAAAAAGAAACAAAATGCACATAAACTCCATAATGGGATTCATCCTTGAATCTGATGAGGATGATTGAATCTACTTGCAGCTAGGTTCAGCTCCTGCCTGGAATCCAGGATTTTCAGGGTGTGCAAGGTGTAGCAACAGATTGCCCTGGGAACTTTCTTTTGATGCACTTAGCACCAGAACATTTGGCAGGTTCCATTGTTGGGGTGGCCTAATGCCGCTCTCCCTTTCTTTCCGTGGTATTTCCATATCTCTGGGGAAGAGGTCCTCGGTTATTTATAGTACAGATAAACTGAGACTACTTCAGAGTGCCATGACCAGTTATGCAATTGGGAGCAGTGAGAAGTGGTAGTTTTGTTTGGCTTAGAGGTTACATTCTTTTTCTGAGTCTGCAAGCATGTGCCTCTTGAGAGCCTCCTGATCCATTTCCATTGGAAACGAAGATGTTGACTTGGTAGCACAGGCAGGTGCCTTCCCCAGCGCTGGTTTCCCTGCATTTTCCATGTCGGCGTTCCTTTACAATCCCCTTTGGAGTGATCCTGTGCTATATGTTGGATCCCAGTCTTGAAATGCTCCAGGACTGCATAGCGGTCAGGTATCCCAAGACTTGCTACAGTGCTGGGCGTGTTGACTGGAAAGATTGGCCGGGTGAATTTGGTTGTGCTTTGTCCTACCTCTCTCTAAGCTATATATGGCCAACATATAGAATTTTATTCCAGGGGCACCTGGGTGTCTCAGTTGGTTAAGCATCCAACTCTTGGTTTCAGCTCTGGTCATGATCTCAGGGTTGTGAGACCAAGCCCTGCATCACTAGGCCTGGAACCTTCTTGGGATTCCCTCTCTCTCCCTCTGCTCCTCCGGCCCCCCTAAAAAACAAACAAACAAACAAACAAACAAACAAACAAACATAGAATTTTCTTCCAGGCAAATTCAAAGCCCAGTGGGATGAATGACTGGGCAACCAAAGTTCTCTCTGCATTTTGCTGATTGTAGATTCAGAGCTTCTAATAATGGTCATTTTTGATGTGAGCAAACCACCTGGTCCAGGGGTGGAAACATTCCTGTCAGAAACTTCTGTTTTCTGTAATAGGTGTGTGAGGTGACCTTGGAGAAAGTACACTTCCTTGGGATTTTATTCCCCTGCCATGTGTGCAAGATTAACATTCTTTTTATCTTTCCTAGTTTTGGAGTGTGTTGGGATATGGGCCAGGAGGGCCCCCTCAAATTGCCCATAGCAACTAAAGACACTTAGAGCTAGGCAAAACTTTCCTTGTGATTAGATTATAGAGCCTGATTATCACCATTTTGGAATGTCTGGCATGTTTTTTATCACTGGTTTTCCTTAGGTATAATCAAAAAGGGACAGAATGTGGTAATTAATTCTCTAGAAGTATCAGCAGGAAGGTGAGAAGAGTAATAAAGGGAATAGTTGGAAAAAGTAGTTTTACTGCTGGCTGCATGCCCTTCTGCCTACCTCAGTTTCCTTAACAGTAAAGCAAATACCACTATTCATTGGCTACCTCCTTCCAAGAGCTGTGAATGGGTTTTGAGGAAGCAATTCCTTTGAAAATTCAGTAAAAGACATGGATCAGGAGCTCAAAAACTCAAATTCAAAAACCAGGCCTGCTGGGGACTCAGGTTCGCTGGTCAGTGTAAGCACTGAGCGAACATGGCTGCCCACAGTTGGCCCCAACTGACTGTTGGCCAAGTTGAAACACAAGCCCGCATTCCAGAAATGCAGCATCTGGCAATTGTAATAGAAAATGCAGATACATAGATTCTTTCTTGAGTGTGAAACCTCGTGGTTTTCACATTTCATTAGTTACTTCAGAAGATTTTTGAAAAAACTTTGCCAGTTGAATAAAACACATTTTTGGTCTGCTTTCCGCCTGTGGGCTGTTATTTACACAAATACAGTAGTCCCTTCTTATCTGTGGTTCTGTTTTCTGTGGTTTCCCTCAACCAATCTGGAAGCAGATAATCCTCCTTCCAACAAGTCATCATGAGGTTAAGTAGTTTCTCACTCCATCAGTGCCTCCGTCATTCAGCTCATTCAGCTCACTTCATGTCCTCACACAGTCATTTTATCATCCCACATCATCATCATGGTCATAAGGATGAGTTTATACAATAAGATTTTGAAGGAGAGAGACCACATTTATATAACTTATTGTAATTGCTTCTTATTAGTTATCATTGTCCCTAATTTATAAATTAAACTTTATTTTTTTATATCTATTTTAGCATTCTATTTTATATTTTAGATTTTAATTACGGTAAGCAGTCTTCTCTTTTTCTTTTTTTATAGTTTATATTTTAAAATCCAAATTCAATTAACATATATTGTATTATTAGTTTCAGAGGCAGAGGTCAATGCTCATTACATCATGTGCCCTCCTTAATGTCCATCACCTAGTTAACCCCTCCCCTATCCCTTTCCCCTCCAGCAACCCTCAGTTTGTTTTCTATGATTAAGAGTGTCTTATGGTTTGTCTCCCTCTCTGATTTCATCTTGTTTTACTTTTTCCTCTCTTCTCCTATGATCCTGTTTTGTTTCTTAAATTCCACATATGACTGAGATCACATAATTGTCTTTCTCTGATTGACTTATTTCACTTGGCATAATACCTTCTAGTTACGTACCACGTTGTTGCAAATGGCAAGATTTCATTTTTTGATGGCTGAGTAGTATTCCACTGAATATGTATACCACATCTTTTTTATCCATTCATCTGTCCATGGATATGTGGGCTCTTCCATAGTTTGGCTACTGTGGACATTGTTGCTATAAACATTGGGGTGCAGGTGCCCCTTTTTGGATCACTACATTTGTAATTTTGAGGTAAATCTCTAGTAGTGCAATTGCTGGGTCTATTGTAGCTCTATTTTCAACTTTTAAATTAAACTTTATCATAGGTATGTTTGTACAGGAAAAAAATATAGCATACATAGTCATTTCTATCTGTTCTTTTAGGCATTCACTGGGAGTCTTGGAACGTATCCCTCATGGATGGCGGGGGCGGGGGGGCTACTGCAGTTTTCTGTGATAGGTCTTTCTCTTTGCCTATGCTGCTCCCCACTTAATTTTTGGGTTATAATTCACCTATCACTTGATTGATTGATTTATAAGTAGTCTTCATGCCCAATATGGGGCTTAAATTCACAACCCTGAGATCAAGGGTTGTATTCCCTATCACCTGAGCCAGCTAGGCACCCCTAATTCACCTAAAGTATATAATTTAATGGCTTTTAGTAAACTCGCAGAATTGCACATCTATCAGCACAGTCAATTTTAGAGCATATTTATCATCTCTAAGAGAAATCCCACACCCCTTAGCTGTCAACCCTTAGTCCCTCTATCCTCACCAGCCCTAGGCAACCACTGATCTACTTTCTGCCAAGTATAGATCTGCCTGTTCTGGGCTATTTTGTATAGACAGACACATACAATATGTACTCCCTTTTATCTAGTTTCTTTCATTTATCATAATATTTTCAAAATTCATCCATGTAGCATGTTATCAGTACTTCACTTTTTGGTATCGCTGAGTAATATACCATATCATATTTAATTTGTCCATCAGCTGATGGACATTCGGATTGTTTTTTGATCTTTGGCTATAGTGAATAACATTGATGTGAATATCTGTATACAAGTTTTTGTGTGGACTTACAGGTTCATTTCTCTTAGGTAGGTACCTAGAAGTGGACTTGGTAATTCTATGGTTAGCCTTTTGAGGAACTGCCAGACTGTTTTCCAAAGAGACTGTGCCATTTTATATTCTCATGAACAATGTATATGATAGTTTCAATTTCTCCCCATACCTTATTCTTACTTTTTGATTATAGTCATCCCAGTGGCTGTGAAGAGGTACCTCACTGTAGTTTAGATTTTCATTTCCCCAATGACTAATGATGTTGAGAATCTTCATGTGTTTATTGGCCTTTGTATGCCCTCTTTGGAGAACTATTTGTTCAGATCCTTTGTGTGGCACTTATTTTTGACCCAACTCTTGGGATTTTTCTCCTGATAAATGCACATTTCACGTCTACACAAAAGGGGGATATGTTCTAAGACCTCCCAGTGAATACTCGAAACTGTGGTTAGTATGAAACCCAATACATACTATTTTTTCCTATATGTACATACCTATGATAAAGTTTAATTTTTAAATTAGGGATAGTAAAAGATGACTATCAATAGCTAATAAAGTTATGTGAATATGGTCTCTTTCAAAATATCTTATCATACTGTTCTTAAACTTCTTGTGATGTGAGATGAAGTGAGATGAATGAAGTAGGCATTGTGACATAGCATTAAGCTACTATTGATCTGAAGATTTGTTAGACTGCAATTGACTGAAGGTAACTGAAACCATGGACAAAGGGGCACTACTGTACACAGTTTCTAGGAGTTCATGATCCTCTTAATATTTCTCTATGTATCTGAGGATACTTACAGAAAGCATGCCAAATAGCAGGAGTTTTTCTGGGAATTTCATAAGCTTGATCTTATGTTATCTACTCTATTATCAACCTCATGGGATTCATGTGAGGATCAAATATTCAGGAAAGTGATTTGTAAATATTAAAACACTCTACAGCTTCAGGGATTGCTGCAGGTACAATCTCTATAGGTAAGTGAGAGTGAAATGAAGTGGTTAAGTCTCCATGAACTGGAGACTGCCCATATTTGAATCCCAGTATCACTTTTATAAGCCATTGTGTTTTGGGGCAATCATTCAACTTCTCTGATTCAGTGTCTTCATTTGTAAAATGGAGATAATAACTGACCTACTTCCCATATTTTCTTGGGCAGTTAACATAAAGTATTTTGTCTTGTGCAGGTGGGTGCACAGAAAGTGCTGAATAAATTGTTACCCTGCTGCTGTGGACTAAGTGTTTGTCTCCCAAAATATATATGTTGAAGTCCTAATCTCTTATGATGGTATTTGGAGGTGGAGCCTTTCGGAGGTAATTAGGTCTTGAGGGAGGAGCCTTCTTGGTTGGGATTGATACCATTATAAGAAGACACACAGAAGAGATGATCTCTGTTTACCATGTGAAAATACAGTGAGAGAGTAACTATTGTAAACCAGGAAGATGACTCTCACCAGAGCTCGACCATGTGGGCACGCTGATCTTGGACTTCTGTTCCCTGGAACTGTGAGAAATAAATGTTTGTTGTATAAACCATCCAGTGTATGGAATTCTGTTTATAGTAGCCCAAACTGACTAAGATAGCTGCTATTAATATTATCTTAAATGGAACTAGACATATTATCTTATAGTGGGACATATCTTATTTTTTGTAATATATTTTTCATAATATATCATATATATATTTTGCAATTAGTGAGGTTTTTTGCAATTATTTTTTTAAAGATTTTATTTGAGAGAGAGGGAGAGAAGGAGAGCACAGAGGAAGAGTGAGAGGGAGATGCAGACTCTCTGCTGAGCAGGAAACCCGACATGGGGCTCAATCCCAGGATCCTGAGATCATGACCTGAGACAAAAGGCAGATGCTTAACCAAGTGAGCCACCCAGGCACCTGAGCAGGTTGATCTTTGAATATGGAACTATCTTCCTTCCTTCTGGAGAAAATAGATGTCCTCCATTGATCTTTTAAAGACGTTTTTGTAAATTAAATCTTATAGTCTTAGGAAAGAGAATTTTACTCCCAGAAGAATTAAGTCCATAGGGTACTTTATAGATCCTTGGCCTAGATAGTTAATTCTCTCCAAACTTTGTCACTACTGTTAGGGTCTGCTTTAAAGTGATTAAAAAACAAAAACCAAAACAGAACAAAAAAAAAAACAAAGAGAAGAGGGTCCAAAGTCTTAAAATTTAAACTTTCCAAAATTTGTTAGTGTTTATGCCAGCAAAGTAGGAGGAAATGGTCATTTGGCTTAAGACTTTGTAGGTCGGATCTTTGCTCTTGAATGTAATAAACAGGCAAACCATTCAGTCTCATATTTTGGTCTCTTGAGCTGGTAGCCACTGGCCTTAAGAGGGAAACCACATTCTTGAGAAGCAACTCGTAGAGAGGAGACTTTTCAGATAGAAATTGCATCTTGCTAGCTGGTATTTGGGTTCAGGAAATATGGAATGTCATAGGTGAGAGGTAAAGCCTGGGAGCCATTTACCCAAGAGAGCCTCTACTCTGTGGAATCTTCTTGATGTCAGAGTCTATCATCAAGTTTAGCTGAAGGGAAAAGGTCTATGAGGTTCAATCTACCAGAGAGTCTCTGAAAGTTCCTGGGATACTGATGTTTTGTAAGTTTTGTTCTTTGACCTACAGACAATGTGTGTGTGTGTGTGTGTGTGTGTGTGTGTAGCTTGAGTTTTGTTAAAGAAAAAATTTTCACGATCCTTGTTAAAGATAGTAAGGAAGACCTTATTCAAGAGGGTTTGTTCCAGTGGGGGTTTTGCAGTAGGCCAGAGAGATGGGGCTCAACTCCAAGTACAGCAAGAAGAGGAGATTTACAGCCAAGGAGTAGGGTAGAGGTCAGTGGGTGGAAAATTGCGAGAGAAAACATCAAAGCCAGAAGGATTCTTGCTAGACCAACTCAACAGGATTCTTGCTGAAGGCAGGCCAGAGTGATCAGATACCAAGGGTGGGGGATTTTCACTAACTGACCCAGCAGAATCTTGCTAAAACTGCATTAGCGGGACCAAGAACAGAGCCCAAGGTTGGTACCTAGTCAGAAAAAGGA
The DNA here is from genome assembly GCF_003254725.2 of Canis lupus dingo. Taxonomy (NCBI): domain Eukaryota; kingdom Metazoa; phylum Chordata; class Mammalia; order Carnivora; family Canidae; genus Canis; species Canis lupus. Next base: position 83,440,545 of record NC_064243.1, read on the forward strand.
CTCAAGTCAGAAAGAGCCTGAATCAAGTTCGGTCAAGGAGAGAGTCTTGAACAATTTGAAACATGAGGTGACTAAGGTAGGCTATTCCTCCTTATGTAATACAATCATGAAATACTGTGAGCATTTGAGTGACACATCCTTAAAAGAGAAAAGCTGCTTTTCTTTAGTTTAATCCTTTTTTTTAATAATTGCCTTTTAATTAAAATAATTATGGGTCATTTCAAGGTCTTTTCTTTATGGATATAATACATTTCTTTCCATTTTACAATTTAAGAAATTTCTTTAATTTAAGAAATTAAATCCAGAAGAAACATCTTGGTGGACTGAAACTCCGTGAAAAGGGAAAACTGCTCTGTAGTTTGGCTCCTCAGTGACTTAGGAAAAGGCATTGTGTGGTAGATTTCTTCCCCTTTCCTTCCCAAATTGCATTGAAAGAACGGTCAGTTTCTAAACAACATTGGAACTTTTTGAAGATCAGGTGTAACAGCCAGAAACAGAAGTTGAGAAACTATCCCAGCAAATGATAATTTCTCATCTGCCAGCTTCCATTACTCACAGAGCTCTTGGTATCCCACTGACAAACTTGTGTTTCTCAACTTCCTGGACCACACTCCTTTTACTAAAGCATCATTTTCCTTCTGGAATACTAGTGGAATTAGTTATTCTCGATGAGAATTCTTTTCTTCTAAAGAAAACAAAACCCGATTGCTACCCTACTTTTTTTTTTTTAAGATTTTATTTATTTCTTCATGAGAGACATATATATAGAGAGAAAGAGAGAGACAGAGACATAGGCAGAGGGAGAAGCAGGCTCCATGCAGGGAGCCTAATGTGGGACTCGATCCCAGGTCTCTAGGATCAGGCCCTGGGCTGAAGGCGGTGCTAAACCGCTGAGTCACCTGGGCTACCCTGATTGCTACCCCACCTTAAATCTGTTAGCTTAAATTAAGATAAAAATCTTAAAGGTCCCTGTCTTTTTAAATCAACTTAACTATCTCAAAGGTGCTTTTTAAAAAGTAAGCTGAAAATCTTAAAGATGAGGATAGAAATCTTACATTAAGGTTTAAAATTTAGGGGAGGGAACATTCTGAATTGAGACCTAGCAGAAATCGCTTGGAAGGCTATCTCCCCAAATCGTACCCTCTGCAAACAAGTGTGTTTATCCTCAGAGATGATCCCTGATCAAATATAGTAAGGGGAACAATGGATAATAATGGATTTCTGGAGAGTCACACTGGTTGCACGTATTTATATAGCCATAAAACATTTTCTTTTCATCCCATGTAATACCTTTGTTCTCTAGGATATACCTAAGAAACTCTGGTATAATCCTCAAATGTGTACTCAGAAGTCAGGTAGACAATGAGGATAGAACAAGACAGTTCCCTGTATTCCAGGGTTTAGAGTATAGTTGGTCTAAATAGGTTATAAGGGTAAGCACAGAAGATTAGTGGCACATGGAAGGAGATCCTGATTCAGAGATTCAGAAAGAGAGTTTCTATGAAGGTTTTCATGATGTCTCTCTTGGAGAAAGAAGGGTAGTGGGGAACAGTGTGGAAAGAGCAGGAAGTGGATTCAGGGAATTCAAAGTTGTTTAGTATATTAAATTGTAGGGATTGAAGTAGGGAGAGACAAGAGATGAGGTGAAAGAGGGAGCAGCTCAGATGTGGTAGGTAGTGGGCTGTATACCTGCTGAAGGACTTTTAAACTATCCTAATGACATTGGGGGAAACACTGAAAGGTTTTAGGTGAGAATGACATGTTTACCTTTTCAGTTTAAGTAGGCTTTCCTGCAGAGAAAGAGATCAGAGAAGGGAAATCTGGAGGCAGAAAGACCGATGGGAGGCCATCTCACCAAGAATTCATGGTGACTTTAGAATAGTGGCAATACAGATGCAGAGGGGTGGGCTGATGCAAGAGGTATTTAAGAAATAAAATCAGTAGGTCTTGGTGGTTGACTGAATGAGAAATAAGGATGGAGAATTAATGATGGTGCTCTGGTTTTTAACTTGGACACCTGGGTATACTGGTGAACACTTGGGGAATATAGTATAGGTGGGGGATAGGTCTGAGTGAGGGAAACAAAGGATACAGATTTGGACAGGTTAATTTGAAATAGGATACTCTTCTGTTCCTTTTTAAACCTGGTGAGATAAGGAAGGTAGGTTTTATATATCCCCCAGCCAAGTTGCATTCGATGAATGGACTACCATAGTCAATGGGCGACAAAACACAAACCCCTGTACTCTACCTCCAAGCTCTGTTCTTTCTCTACTATAACCCATGACTTCTCAAAGAGGATGTGACTTTTATAGATAACAGTCAGAAAACCAGTACTTTTTTCATTGAAATACTTTGGTTGAAGTCTTCTCGTCTTCAGTTGTCTTGCTGCTATTCAAATACTCATGTATTTTCAAAATTCTGTTGGAGATACTTTATCACTTCTGAACATTAAAGCAATTTTGGATTGCTTAAGGAGATTCTTGTTCCTCAGGCAAGTAAATTTTTTGATATTTTATTTTATTTTTTAAATATTTTATTTATTTATTAGAGAGAGAAAGAATGAGCAGTGGGGGAGGGACAGAAGGAGAGAGAGAGAGAAAAGGAAGCAGACTCTTTGCTGAGCAGGAAGTCCGATATGGGGCTTGATCTCAGGACCCAGCGATCATGACCTGAGCTGAAGGCAGGCGCTTAATCGACTGAACCACACAGGTGCCCCTATTTTATTTTATTTTATTTTATTTTATTTTATTTATTTTTTTTTTAAATTTTTTTATGATAGTCACAGAGAGAGAGAGAGAGGCAGAGACATAGGTAGAGGGAGAAGCAGGCTCCATGCACCGGGAGCCTGACGTGGGATTCGATCCCGGGTCTCCAGGATCACGCCCTGGGCCAAAGGCAGGCGCTAAACCGCTGCGCCACCCAGGGATCCCCCTATTTTATTTTAAAATTATTTTTAAATTGAAGGAATTTGCTCACTCCAAATTTTTTTTGGAAGGAAGTTGAGTATTAATAATAAAAAAATACCGTAGTTCCCTAAAGCAATTAAAATGGATTAGTGTATTCTCTAATGTTTAAGAGTTGTTAGTAACTCATACCTTTTGCTTATAAATTGGCACAACCTCTATGGAGGGCAATGTGGCAATATTTGAATTCACTGACATATTACTAGTAGGATTTTATCTGGTAGATATACATGCATGTGAAAGCTGTGCTGTGTGTATTTTAGCTAAATAAATTATGGGACTTCCATACAAAGAAATACTGGTCAGTTTCCAAAAGAATGAAAGAACTCTGTGTACAAATATATTAGGATGTCCAAATTATTAATAAGTGATGAAAAAGCAAGGTACAGAATGGTATATATAATATGCCTCTATAGGAAAAAATAATTTTTTGGTATACGCTTATAATCTTTGGCAGAATACATAACAGTTCATTTGGGGGAAGGAAATGGATGTCTGGAGTATAGGGGTAGGAGGAAGAGTTAATTTTCCCCTGTATCATCTATTATACCTTGTGGATTTTACATCACTTTCAAAGTTATCTATTTAAAAAAAAAAAGGGAGATCTCTGGGTGGCTCAGCGGTTGGGCACCTCCTTTTCGGCCCAGGGCGTGATCCTGGAGACCCGGGATCGAGTCCCACATCGGGCTCCCTGCATGGAGCCTGCTTCTCCCTCTGCCTGTGTCTCTGCCTCTCTCTCTCTCTCTCTCTGTGTCTCTCATGAATAAATGCATAAAATCATAAAAAAAAATGTTGCTGAGTCCTGGCTTCTGTGTTCCACAAATGATAGAGTGAAGGCTTAGAATACAAGGACCAACATTATAGCAAATCTTTTTTTTGTTTCTTTTTTGCTATGTGGTAGCTAGGCACACAGTTGTATATGGTGTACCCGAAGTGATCATAATTAAATTTTTTAAAAATGAAAGTGCCCATTTCTAAGTGTGGCTAAAGAAATGCTCATGATAATTTACAGCTGGACAGCTGGACATTGTTCTAACAACCTCTGGGGTCAATCACCCGGGAACAGAAAGATTTCTCTGGTTTACTGATAGAAACTTCTTACCTTCCTCTTTCTTCCTGCTTCCTTTCCTCTCAGTATGCCTTGCCCTGACAGTCCAACTGCCCAGTGATCTCCAATTATGTTCATTCTTTTCCTTTATCCTAAATTCCTATTTGTTTAGTCTAGATGTCTGCAAACCCATATATTCTGAGGCACACATTTTTAGGTTAGTGTATTGGGGACATCCTTGGAATATCATGTTGCAGTTTGCTCCATAAGATGTTCATTGGGATACTATTGTTCCCCATCTGTCTGAAGTTTGGTGGATCCCCTATTGAGAGAATATCTCTTATATATTTTTAAAAGATTTTATTTATTTATTCAAGAGAGACACACACGCACAGAGAAAGAGAGAGAAAGAGAGAGAGAGAGGCAGAGACAAAGGTAGAGGGAGAAGCAGGCTCCATGCAGGGAGCCCAACAAGGGACTCGATCCCGGGTCTCCAGGATCATGCCCTGGACTGAAAGCGGTGCTAAACTGCTGAGCCGCTCAGGCTGCCCATATCTCTTATATTTTGTGATCCATAAAACATACAGCGTATTGTTGTGTTGTACTGTGAAGTTCCAGTAATAATAAACGGGACCACCATGATTGCACATGTAGATCTCCTATCTTCCTTCTTCTCTCTTGATAAGGGTCAAAGAGGAATGCTGAGATTTGCAGCCTTCAGAGCAAAATGAACCGACTTCTATAGCACATAGGTAATAGAGTCTTGGACAAAATTACTAAAAAGGAAAAATTTGTCATCCTCTCCTTGCCTCTATCAGAAGAGGAAGCATTTTCTTCAAGATTGAGCCCTCCTCCTTGGCTTTTCATACTATTTCTTCACCCTACACTCCAAAGTCTCTAAAGTCATTTTCATTCTTTCTTACATCTCTCTCTCTTTATTGACTTTTCTTTTATCTACAAATAAGGTCTAGGTTTCCTCAACCATAAAATAAGTTTTCTTTCAATTTTACCTCTTAAACGTATTGTCAAAGTGCTCTAGAATTGGTATTTGATAGAACCTGCTCCTTCTCCATTAGGAGGTAGTAATAATTGTACCCATCACACAGTTGTGAATATTACTGTAGCTAAAGTACATAAAGAACATAAAGAACTTAGCATAGCCTTTGGCACATACAAAAGGCTTACACTGATGATGGCTTTTGGCTTTTGCTTTATATCATTGGTTTAGTGGTAATATTGTTTTTCCCAGGGTATATTACACTAGCTGTCTCTTGTTTTGCAGCCTATTTCCTTTTTTTTAAAATAGACTTTTATTTTATTTTAAAAGTAGGCTCCACACTGGGTGTGGGACTTGAACTTACAACCCTGAGAATAAGAGTCAGATGCTTAGCCAACTGAGCCACCCAGGCACCCCTGTAACCTATTTCTTAAATCTCCCTCAATTTGCTCAGTGATCATGGACAAAATCTGCATTCCTCTTACTTTCTTGTCAGTACTAAATGTCTTAGCTTTTCTTTGAAACATCCTACTGTCATAATAATGCAAATTTTTTTTGAAGAGAGAAACTTTCTCCATTCTCTACTTCAGGTATCATGTCACAATCCCGTGTAACTCTTTGTTCGTTATTCCCTGAACTCTTCTGCACCCTATGTTTAATTATTTCTAAAGGTGATTGGCTCTTTCATCTTCTATATTCTCTGCTCCCCAGTGACCTTAAGGTTTTACCATAGGTGTTCTCTGAATTCTCTTCCAGGCTGAAATATCTGCATCTCACCCCCATGGCAATGGCATTATATCACCACCTCCCAAGACTTTTGTCACCTTTCAAGGACTTTCCCAAATCTTATGTTCTCCTTGAAGCCTTCCCAAATATCTGCAGGTAGAGAGACTTCTTCTTCCAAGGAGTCCCAGATCCTGCCCTTGTGTCATACTTAGTATATATTTATGAACATAGATTTTTTTCCCCTTTGGTGTTGGTGTTGGTCTTTGGGACACAGCTTTATTTATTTTATTAGAAGAATATATTTTTGAATGAATATTCAAAATATTTTTGAATGAATGAATAAATGAATGAATGAAGCTATTATTCTTAGAGATATCAATATTTTAAAGGAAGAATAGAGAAATGGATAGAATATATTCTATCCTATCAGATATGGGTTCTGAAAGGCTGATCCCCCACTAATCATGCTTCTGTGACATCTTTAGATTGGAGAATTTGATAGGCAATAAAGTCAACCATAAAGTTAGAAATGAATACAATCAAAATTATCTTTCATAAATCATCTCATAAAGCATAATGTGTGAAGATTTGATCTCTAATTGCTTTTTCTCTATGTTGAAACTTTTTTTCAGTTTAGCACCAGATTCCATAGGGGATGTTGCAGTACTACCATGCACTCATTGGAGTGAGATGCGTAGAGTAAGATATGGGTGTGGGGCCTGAGACCAACAAGGAAACAGTACTCTAGTGCAATCATGCAATCACTTTTGGGCAGTGGTTTCCTAGGTGTGGTTCATGGACTCCTGGAGGGTCTTCAAGACTACTTCAAAGGGTCCTCAAATTCAAAATTATTTTTATAATGGTACTGAGACATTATTTGCCTTTTCTACTCATTCTCTTGTGACTGTACAGTGTTTTCCCCAGGTTACATGAATTCACAGTATCTACAAAGGCTATTAAGGTACTATTTCCTTTCCCAATTACGTGGCAGTGTGAGGCCAGTTTTCTTAATATACTTCAAGCCAAACCACTTATTGCAACAGATTGAGCATAGAAGCAAATATGAGAATCTAGTTGTCTTTTTTTAAAGATTTTATTCATTTATTCATAGACACACACACACACACACACACAGAGAGAGAGAGAGAGAGAGAGAGGCAGAATCACAGGCAGAGACACAGGCAGAGGGAGAAGCAGGCTCCATGCAGGGAGCCCGACCTGGGATTCGATCCCCGATCTTCGGGATCACGCCCTGGACTGAAGGTGGCGCTAAAATCACTAAGCCACCCGGGCTGCCCGAGAATCTAGTTGTCTTAAGCCAGACATTAAAGATATTTTTAAAAATATAAGACAACTCTTTTCTCTTTAAAATCTTTATGAAACTAAAAAAAAAAACTTTGTGAAACTTAAAAGACTTATTTTCATAAAAAATATTTATGTTAACATAAATAGGTAAGTAGATTTATTACTGTTATATAAAATGAACTAATGAGTAAATATCTTAAAAAGTCCCGATTCTAAATTTTGATACATAAGTATTGGTAGACATATTCATATGAATTAAAGCTTTTTGGAGGTCCTTGGTAATTTCTACGAATATGAAGGGGTCTTAAGCCTCAAAAGTTAGAGAACTGCTGCTCGTGGGCATTGGGTACTCCTGAAAGAATGGCATTGAAGTTGCTCACACTTAATATTTTTTTCTTTCTTCTCACCTTTCTTCTTCTAGCTCTTATTCTTTTAGCAAAAATTTAAAATTTTTCCAAGTTAAATATGTGGTGTGTATCTCTACTGAATTTCAAGAAGTAAAATCCTTTTGCAATATTCTTTCTGCTGTGCTGCCCATACATAAACCTTAACGATGGGTGATCTAAAACTGCCTTTAACCTGTAATTCCAAATAAAATGTCACAGTCCCAGAGTGTGGTGAGTTTCCTAGAAGTCAACTATTTAAGAGGACAGCTTCACTAATAAGGACACTTGTGGTAAGAGAATATAGTTTCACCATAAAAAAAGGCTTGTTAGACTATGTAGTTCACTTGGATGAAGTCCTAGTAAAGTTTTGGATAATTTAACAAGATATTTGGAGCATAAATAAAGACCATCTGTGTACATGGATAATAAATTCATGAATATTTTGCTACTTGGAAATTGGAGAAGACTAATTGTGTTACAGAATTTATTTTCCTTTTGTGCCTGTGTTCTTGGTCTCACCCCTTCCGAGAATGAAGAGGTAGACCAGATGAAGAGTGGTGGGGAGAAAAGCAAAGTTTATTGAGTGATAGGTACAGAGCTTCTGGAGAGGGAGGGGATCCAAGAGGGTCGGCACCCTAGTTTCTATGTCTAGGAGTTTTTATGGGCTTTTTGGTAGGCTGTTTTAATCTGTTTAACCTGTCATTCAATCAGGTTTGTGTAGTCTATCACATGGGAAAGAGTGGAGGGCTTCTTCCAGAGTGGTGTAAAAATCCTTTTAAGGGTAGTTTCCTCTTAGGGTTCAGCCCCTTATCCTTGCCTTTCTTCCAATTATCCTTCATTAACGATGCATCCCATTTGAAAACTTTAACAGATTAGAGTAGTTATATAACAAATAGGCCCAGCATTCAGTTAAATTCTGTAGGTTACTACCCGGGACAGTGGTAAAGAATACTCATAAAGGAACTTCCTATTTCTTTTTCCCTTCTTATCAAAATGATTTAATATAATCTGCGATTATAAATGTTTTATTTGCATGTTTTATTCCCCAGGGGACTGGATAAAGCTGAAGCCTGTGTGATGGCAGAGGAAAGGATGTCTCCTCACTGCTATTTGAAATTGTGTTAGTACTGACATAATGAGGACTTTCATCAGTGTGGGAAGGGAAGTGAAGGGACAGGCCAAGACATCAGTTTAGTTTGAACCTTTATGATATGCTCTACTTGGCTGGTCACTGTTGAGTTCTTCCGAGTCCCCATTAGGCTCTGTGAAGAATTCATAAATGTTTTACTCATGTACTTATGAGTTTATATAATGTAGACCTTCATTCTGAAGTTCTAAATGCCTTGGCTCAACGAGGCATTTAGAAATGTTAGCAAAATTCCTCACTTAAACAGGTGAACTGGCATTTTAGGAGATTTTGAGTTATTTAGCTGACATTCCATTTTTAATGATGTTACAAAAAAAAATCATTACCAGCAAAAATAGCATTCACTTTTTTCTACCTCAAAGGAAGAAATCATTTAAGATTATTTTTTTCTGAAGTATGCCTAAATTTTGCCTGCTGGAAAGATTATTTACTGGAAATGAGATTAACTCGGGGCAGTGTGGGTGAACCAGATCCTTGAGTTTTGGTTATTTTAGGTTTAACACCCTTTGCCTGAGACTGTTAATCTTGGATCAGGTGAGTCCTATGCAGTACCCTGTAGAATGTGGACAGAACCCCACAGAAGACCCTGAGCTGACCCTTCCAGGTGGATGGGCTTGCTTTGCACTGAAACCGTTTCCCTAAGCCAACAGATTGTGCCCTGTCAAAGTCTATTCTCCTGTGACTCAGTTTGAAGAGGTCCTTGCTCCAGAGGAGAGGCCATGTAGAGGAAATATCAAATGTCCATCTGGAGTCTGAAAATATCACTTCTCTTGTTGGTCCCTTCTGGTGCCTCCCTGAGTATTGTAGATTCCAAGATTAAATGAGCTAGCACTGTATCTTAATGTAGGTTAGGTTGATTTTAAGAGAAAATAAATTGAGTTAAGTACAATGAAGCATTGTTCATGCTATGATATGTATAAGATAGTGTGGGGAACATAAAAGGGAATAAGTCCGTTTCACTTGGAAAAGCATTTCTTAGACATTAGATTTTTTTTTAATTACAAAAGAGTTTTTAAAAAGACAACAAATGGCCTGTGATCTGTGTTCCCTTTCACCCCCAATCAGACAGCCCTCTGGATGTTAAAAAAAAAAAAAAATCATGCACACATGTAGAATTTTTTTTTTTTTAATTAAGGAATACCTCTATTATTATGCCTTCTCAGAGATTCCCCAGAGAGAGAAGCTGTTCTCTGGAAGACCTAAGAAGCCCCAATATAGCCTCACTTTCAGTGAGGGGAAGGGTTAATTCACATATAGCTTTGTTGGAGGATTTGTTTTTGGACATTTCTGTGCTAGTGGCCATCATCACTTCAGGCCTGAGATTTTAAGTAAAATCTGCTTATATTTTAGGATGAGGTACATATTGAGCCTGAGACCAAATATATATATGTTGTATATATTAAAAATATATGTTTATATTTTTTATATTATATAAAAAACACCCAGCTTTCTAGCTGCCGTGATGGCTGCAGAAATGGCATAATCTCCACTGTCAACCACTACCCATGAGAGTTTGCTGCTCCAAGTGGCAGAAGCCAGCACACCAGGCATTTGTCCTCAGTAGATTTGGACCATTGAATTAAAACCGACAGACTTTTGGTTTCTAATCATTCTCTGTTGTCCTGAACACTGGGGCCTCTTCCATGTATGTTTCAGAGTATACTGAAAAGGCTACCATTATGAGGTAGAGGGAAAAAAGTAACATTAGAAGTTGGGACTTGTTTGAAACTCTTGGAATTTAAGCCTGCGTTTCTTTTCCTGTAGTTTTGAGATAAGATACTCGAGTTACAGGAGCAGAGTTTTCATGTTCTTGTTATGGCACTGGTTTCCTGTTTACACCTTTGAAGGGAAAATTGTATTCGTGGATTCCTGAAGTTCTAATTTAGGTGTGTTCATTTTGTTGTTCTTTCAGTAATTATTGGGTTGGGCCCTGGGGCAACAGAAACGACTGGCATGGGGCCTATGGGCGCTCAAGTCTAGTGGGGAAAGTGGACCTAGAGAAGTCATTCATTTTCAGTGTGAGAGGTCCCAGGGAGAAGATTTGGAGGTCAAGAAGTATTTTTCTCTGGAAAAAAAAAAAAAAAATCAAAGTTAAGTTCCCTGGCCACCCACCAAAAGCTAATTTTTTCTTTTTGATATACCAATAATAATAGCTAAGCTTTATAGATCCTTTAATAAGTCCCAGGGAGAATTCTAAGCCTTTAATTTATCTACTCCTTTCAACAGTGCTGTTATTACTATTATCTCTATTTTTAATATATGAGCAAACAGGCATGAAGAAATTAATTTGCTCAAGTAGTCCTACCAGTCAGACATCTAGTCTTGTAAAGAAATGAATGGCAGCACAGCCTGCTTAATTTGTGGATTGAGGCTCCTGTCTTAGGGACCCTTTCTGGAGCTCATTTGAATAGTTGATTGGTGCACATGGAAGTGAAATGATATCATTTCATTATCTGTTTCCTTCTTTTTATTCCAAGTTCCAGCAGAGGAAAAAAACCTTGTCTTGCCTGCCATAGAATTCCCAGCATGTAGCAAGGAGACCTATAAAATATATCGGTTGAGTGAATTCAGAATGAAGAGCCCTTTGAGACCATACCAATTCCCTTTGGCACTTTTCTCAGCGCTTTGCAAAAATTAGGTACTTAATAAATGTTTGCAGGGTGAGTAAATGAAATTGTTGGTTTTTGAAGAAGGGACAGGGCTTACTGATTCGAAAAGATTATGTCATTTCTTGTAATAAGTAGATTTTGAGTTCACTTTGTTTAGTTCATTCCAAGTTCTGTGACTCTGAACTTTTCAAGTTTGTATGTTTTTAGTGACAATTTAGCAAATGTCTTTTAAAAAGCTACTGACTATGCAAAAGGGATGAGAGGTAGAATGATTATAAGATGATCTGAGCTTGATTTGGGAAGTTTTCCTTGTTAGATATGGTCAAAATGCACAGGAACCCATCAGTTAATGCCACCCCTGCCCCTAAGCTTCCTTTTTGCTTAACAACATCTGGATTCTGGTTATATGTGGTTCTATTCAGCAGTCAACACTTATATTTAGGGTTGGTGAATATTGAACAAAATCTATGAGTTTAACATTAAAGTATCCAGAGAGGATTCTATAAATGCCTCGTTTTTAATTGTGGGAGAAGAAAACTTTTCCTCTGCTCTCTTAAGTTTGATGGCTGGGTCTGTGAAATAAACTAACAGAAGAAAGGATATAAATATTCATTTTTTAATATTATGGTCATGGCAATATCACAGGAAAACAAATGTAAATATCCCCAAAGTGGTGATATTCGGGAATTTACATACCATCTTAATAGGGGGAATGTCGGGGGACATAGCCAGCAATTTAGAAGAGAGCAAATGATTTTTAGAAAAGATGAATGGGCTCTTAGAAGAAAAGATGGGAGATATGATAGTTTGTGACAAGGTTTGTCTGGGTGTGGTGTTGACTTCTACTCCCTTCTCTTGAGATAAGAGTCAATCCTTTCCGGTTAATGAAATTCCCAGGGATTTATGACAATTGAATTCCTTTTGGAAGATCTGTCTTTAGACAGATAAAGAGAGTTCAGAGAAAGCCTCTCACTGCATTTGCTGTTTTTCAAGAGCCTACGGCTCAAAATAAACTATACACCAAAGCAGCATGTTTTAGGGTGGCACGTCCTGAACATCTGGGACCAGCAGACAGCATGATAATGAGGCTGCACAGCTGGATTTGTAATCCATTGTCTGGTGCAGTGCATTTCCTGCAACTCTAGGATGAGAATAGGTGTCAGAGTGAGATGGGAACTGCACTAACATGGGGTTTGCAAAAGTCCCTTTATAGATTCCTGTTCACCACCCCTTGGTCACTGCTGTAATATGTGTGTTTATCAAGTTATATCTGTACTTATATTTTCATACCGTACAGAGCTAAAATGTTTTCATATTAGGAGAAGCCCAAACCCAACAGTTGGGGCCTGTTGTAGATCCAGTGTCCTCTGCTTCTGGACTTACTACAGCTCATGGAAGAGCTTGGCTGTGACTTGAGTTTTGTACAGTGGGAGAGGATTTATTAAGAGGATGAGCAAGTACCAATGTCCCACCTGGGTTCAGGCATGGCTGTAGGTTGTGCAAATCGAAGCAGCACGATCCATCATAAGCCATGCTTACAGAATGTGTATCAGATTGTCTTAAGGAGGTAAACTGGGGCAAGCCCTAATGACCAGAGATCGAATTTATTCCAGAGGAACAAAAGAATTGCAATTCAGGAAAACACTGTAGCAAGCTACAACGTGAGTCCATTGAAGGCCCCGGGGTGGCTTATAATTATGGGCAAGGTGTGCAAAGAGGGGAAAGTACAGCTGTGAATTCATTGGCTTGAGGATGGGGAAAGATTCTTGGCAGATATTCATTGATCAAGAGGTAAGTCTCAGTCTTCTGTAGGAAATCAGTGTTTCAGTTTTTAAGTTCTGTTCCTCTGAGGGTACATGTGTAAGATTCTACTTTTTATATCCTCCAGGTCCATTTTAGATTAAAATCCTTTCACAGAATCTTGCTGAGGTTCTAGCTTCCATGAAATCTTAGCCTATGTGGTACTTTATGAGGTAGAATTTTGAACTTTGAGAGCTTGAAATTCACTCAGTAGGACTATGGTAAAGATTTTAAGGTGACTTTTAGCAGAATTAAGGGAATGCTTTAGTTATGACATTACTTCCTTCCTAGAGTTTCATACATTTATGGACATTTTGCTGAAAATAAGATTATGGATCTATTAACTTTGTGAATATTTTTGTGTTCACATTTGGCTTATTTGTGTCTATGTTGTCTGTGATAGAAGTCAATAAATGCTTAGCCTATTTGGGGGTTCGTCTTGGCATTTTAATTCATCTCCATGATATTTAAATATATTTTGCCTACCTGAACTACTGTGGTTACATTGCTTTCTCAATTATAATATAAAAATAACGACGCTTTTTCTTCAGTCCCAGAAATCCTGGATTGAAGGAGTGTTCAACAAGAGAGAATGTAACAAAATCATACCTAGCTCAAAAGACCCTCACAGGTACAATTTTTAATTATATTTTTCATTTTGAGGACTGTTTATAGAAACTTAGAGGTGATTTGTCTAGAGGATTTAATAATATCTGTGATATTAGCATTTATTTACTTTTATTTTTATTTAAGATCTTTTTATTTGAGAGAGAGAGAGAGATCATGAGCAGGGGGAAGGGGCAGAGGGAGAGAGAGAGAGAGAAGCAGATTCTTCTGCTGAGCAGGGATCCCATTGGACCCAGGGCTCCATCCCAGGAATCCGAGATCATGACCTGAGCCAAGGGCAGATACCCAACCAACTGAGACACCCAGGCCCCCTAGCACTTATTTATTTTTAATATTTCTTTCTTTGTCTTTATAAAAATAATACGATTATTGTAGACAACCTGCTAAGATCAAGAATCTTGTCAGTTTCGTACCTTACTCTAACCCCGGTGCCTTGGACAGTGACTGCTGCATAGTGGGCTCCTGAAAAACATCTGTTGAATGATCTAATGAAGTATAAAGAAGAAAAAATTTATCATAATGACATCACCCTGATGGAGCCACTGTTACTAGTGTGGTAGATTTCATTTCTTTAATGCTCCTGTTTCTCTTAGTGGGAGAATAGAAATTAGGGAGTATTATGCTAAGTAAAATAAGTCAGAGAAAGACAAATACCATGTGATTTCACTCATATGTCAAATTTAAGAAACAAAACAAATGAGCAAAGGAAAAAAAAATGAGAGTGAGACAAACCAAGAAACAGATTCTTAACTATAGAGAACACACAGGTGGTTACCAGAGCGGAGGTGGGCAGGGGATGGGTGACACAGGTAAAGGGGATTAAGAGTACTCTTGTCATGATGGCACTGAGCACTGTACAGAATTGTTGAATAATTATATTGTACACCTGAAGCTAATATGATGTATGTTAACTATACTGGGATTAAAATTTAAAAACTTAATTAAAAAAGAAATTGGAGAAATATCTAGTGCTGCATCCATTCTACCACTCCATTCTCTGCAACTTCTGAACATCGCATATTCAAAATATTGTGGATTGTTCCTTACTGCCAACTCAAGCGTTTATGGAAAACAGTGACAATAGAGACAATTTTGGATATTTCAGGACACTGTGCTCAGATTATGTGGACAGTCCATGTTTTCCCCAAAGGCTTTTTCGCTTGAGCTGATAATGGACAGCAGAATGGAATGATCTGAGTTTGACTGCTCTCAGTTGCTGAGAACTCTTTGGAAGTTCTACTCTTGGAACAAAGTTCAAAACAGCAGCCAGTGAAAGATAGGAGAATAAAAGGCTATGGAAAATTCCTCAGGGTAATTGGGTTCATGAAATTAAGATTGGGTGGCATTGCCCTTGGAGAGTAGAAATTAAAAGGAAAGGAAAAATAGAAGAGCAGTATTTTAATTAGGAGGACTGCTCTATTTTTAGATTTTTTTTTTTTTTTTTAGCATTTGGTCTTATATTGATTTAAAGTTTAGAAGTCACAGTTGTAAGCTAATGAAGGGTAGCATGGTGAGGCCACTGAAATTCTTGTTCTTTGGGGATGACTAAAACAGTGTTTCTTGCCTTTGTTAAATATTTACTAGCCCCACCCTCAGTGAATTACCTGGGGTTTGTAAGCTCCATGATTGGAAGTTCTCATTTTACCCATTTATAATATGTTTACAGAATGGCAAGATAAACTTGTTTTTTCCCTTCATCTTTTATGATCTCTTTTAATGTGATGGTGGTTACAATGGCTGGCTGAGCTCAGGCAGCTCCTTCTGCTTCTGTAAAAGGAAAGTCATCTTTATAATCATCTTGAACCTGATAAAATCTGATAACCTATAGGCCATTAGCCCACAGACTCAAGAAGAATATCAATGATTATAATTCCATGTTACGAAATGGTCCAAGATCTACTTATTTCATGGAAAAAAGCAGTCTCTAGTTTTATGGGATTGTGAAAAAAAATGAATGGATGATTATGGATCTTCCTATGCCAGCCTTTTTCTGAGATCTCAGTAAGAATCTCAAAACTGTAGCTTTTATGAAGTTTTCTTCCTGATGGTGAACAAAAAAAGGTAGTAGTTCATGTTTTTAAATTTAGATAAAGTTGATCCTTTGCTGATAATTTTTGTAGTTTCTAATAAGAAACTAATTGGATAGACTTGATTACAATATCTTTTTCCTTATTTTGAATTTGTTGTTGAAATGAAGCTTCTGAGAAAAGACAATCCCAAAGGGCTAGGACCGGAAGAAGTGAAAGGCCCAAGTATTTGTTTCTGAACCCTAATTCTGTGAATACTCTTTTCTTTAATTGTTTTAACTAGTATTCTCTTCTAGTTAAAACTTCTTTATACCTAAAATATGATCTTTGATGATCACAACGATCCCCCAACTTCAGAAGTTTCTTTTGAATCATAAAAAGAAAGATTAATGAGGATAATACTTATAATCATACCAACTGTCTTTTGATTTGATGTTTTATGGTTTTAAAATGATTTGTATATAAACATATAAATATACAATAGTTATTAATAATTATATATAAATTATATAAAATTCATATACAATGCATAAATAATATATCATTATATACCCATATTTATATAATTGTGTGTTTATATATTATATATTTATAAATATATAAATGTTTTTTCTTTATTCTCAGAATTCTAAGATTCTCTTATCTTCATGGTATAATGACATAGTATAATGACCATGATAGTCACCATTATTATATATACTGCAATGTACCACTGTAAGACACATTACACACATCATCTCAGGTAATCCTCTTAATAGCCCTTTAGGCCAGATATTACTTTCAGATGTGAAAACCAGTGCTTAGAGAAATTGTTAAATCAATGAGATTTCAATCCAGGTATTTAGGTTCCAAATTCAGCATTCTGTTAATTAGGTCATGGTTGCTGCAGTGTAATTATATTTGGGAAATGACATATTGGAGAAATATTTGGGGAATGATCTATGAGTACTCAGCAAACCCTGATTTTTAGACCAGGGAAAATAATAGATATTTATGGTATAAACATTAAATATGCTTTCAATATATCATTTACCTAACAGAGGTTTTGTGTTTTTAATTTAGATGTACTACAGGATGCCAGGTCTGCCATAATTTAATCAGGTAAGACAGACAAATAAAATTTCTTTTAATATTTAGACACTCTGATTAAAATTTTTTGGGACAGTTTTCTCACATCTTGAATGGATTCAATGTAGGGACTTTATTGGTGCATCCTATTTACCTTTCCAAAGGAAGTTTTAAAACAGAAATGTGGGATTTTTTTTTTTTTGAAGGAGAACAATTATTTGAATGCAATAGATAGATTACTTGATTTACTGAGACATGTAAGTGGCAAGGGCCTTTAGCAAGAACTTCTACCAGTTGAAATACTTGTATAGCATTACATGTTCATTTGACCTTGTTATATTTTATTTGTCTTTTAAATTTTTTTTTTTTTGAGAGAGAGAGAGAGAGCAAGAGAGTGAGACTGGGAGAGGGTGGCAGACAGTGGGGCAGAGGGAGAGGGAGAGAGAATTTTAAGCAGGCTCCATGCTCAGTGTGGAGCCCAACATGGGGCTCAATCTTACAACCCTGAGTCATGACCTGACTGAAATCATGAGCTGAACATTTAACTAAGCCACCCAGGTGCCCTTATATTTTAATTGGATAATTAAGATGGTTTGTTCACATACAGCATTGTATTTGATCTATGATTTGAGAGTGATATTCGCTCATGTCAAGCTCTAATTCTGACAGCAGTTTTGATGTGTATGTGTGTGTTTCTCCAATACTGCCAGGTAATTAACTAAATCTCTGGGTATATAGTAGCAGATGCTATAGGTTAAGAGCTCAGTCCTACAAGACTACCTTTCCTTCTTGCACTTTGGGTGCCAACCACAAGTCCACATTGTCCCCTGTGCTCACTGTTGTCCCACGTTGTCCCCTGGCTCAACTGCTGAGCCACCCAGGCGTCCCTGGACATGGAAATTTAAAAAAAAAAATTGGGGGGGGGGGTAATTGGTTTATTCTATGGGATCATTGTGCCATAACTTAATGAAATGACCTGGTAGAAACTGGAATAAAACTATGTTAACTCAGATCAAATGGATTAGCTAGAAAAATACTTAAAGTGGGTTCAGACTGAAGAACAGTCATGTGGAAGGTTAGTTATTTATCTCATCAAGTATGAATTATGGTTGCCTCCATTCATGTTCTGTTTAGAAAAGGCCACAGTGAAATGCATCATTCAGTTTGTGAATAAATGTTTTTCCATTTTGAAGACTGATCTTCATTCTGAAAGATGACTAAGTGATACATTTCTCTCTAGCAGATTCCTATTTTGTATATTGTGTACATTTGAGATTATTTCGCTACTCTTTGGTTCAAGAGCCCCTCTAGTGATGCCTGAGCCTGGGTGACTCAGAGGTTGAGCATCTGCTTTTGGCTTAGGGAGTGATCCCGTGGTCCTGGGATCGAGTCTCACATCAGGCTCCCCGCGAGGAGCCTGCTTCTCCCTCTGCCTATGTCTCTGCCTCTTTCTGTGTCTTTCATGAATAAATAAATAAAATCTTTTTTTTAAAGCCCCTCTATATAGAATTCTAAAATGATCCTCTGATTTCTTGTTGTCATCCTGTTTCCTTGCTTATCTGAACCTCATAACCTCTATGTGTTTTTATGTTGCTTTTCACATATACACACACAAAAACCCTGAATCACTTATAAAACTGAATTTCCTCTTTGTATATAATAGGTATATGATCTAATGTATTTGATGCAAATAATTTCCTTGGTCTGCAGATGTGTAGTTTTTCATTGCTACAAGTTTTAAAGTTCCATATGCTCAAATTTTAATTTTTCCTTCTGATTTTTTCTAATTCACGAAACATGAGTTTATTGTCCTTTCACCAATATGATTATTACTATGTCTTGTTAGTTTTTATATAGTTCTGGCTTCAAAAAGATTTAACCTTTTAATTGCTTAGTTTATTTTGTTACATAGTGGAAATAATGTCTTTGTATCTGATAGTTTTTAAAACTTTTAATTATTTGCAAGAATATTTATTGAATTTTCCTTCTTTTGTAATTATATCACATATATTAATTTATTATTTATTTATATTTATAATCAAGCCTCATTTATGACTCTTATGTTAATTCTGTTTGCATATAGCTCTGAAGTTAAATCTTTTTTGCATTGATGAATATTCTTTCCTTTTGATGTGCATATTATGTTTTATATGAAGACATTTTCTGACTCTCCTTAAGTGTTTATTGCATGTTAGAGATTTTTAGTTTTTTCTTAACAGCTTTGTTGAGATATAACTGACAAAAAAAACGCACATGTTTAAACTGTACAATTTGATTTTTTTACCATCTTAACCATTTTAAGTGTATCATTCAGTAATGTTAGACATATTTCCGTTGTGGTGCAGCTCATCTTCAGAACTTTTTCATCTTGCAAAAATAAAACTGTGACAATTAAACAATAACTCCCATTGGCCACTCCTCCCAGCCCTTAGCAACCACTCTTCTACCGTCTGTCTCCAAGGATTTAACTACTGTATATACCTCATATAATTGTAATCATACAGCACTTGTTTCATGACTGGCTTATTTCATTTAGCATAATATCTTCAAGGTTTACCCATATTGTAGCATATCACAGGACTACTCCCTTTTTAAGGCTGAATAATATTCCATTATATGTATATGCCACATTTTGTTTATCCATTCATCTGTCAATGGACACTTGGCTACTGTGAATAACACTCTACTTTTAAATATTTATATTTAAATAATAGTGTTTTAAAAAATATTCCCTAAATGATTTTAACATGCAGCTAAGGGAGAGAACCACTTGAGGGTGTTTCTGAACTCAAATGATGGGGCACTTGGGTGCTCAGTCAGATGGGCGTGGGCCTTTGACATCGGGTCATGATCTTGGGGTCATGGGACTAAGCCCTACATTGAGCTTCTTGCTCTGCAGGGAGCCTGCTTCTCTCTCTCCCTGCCACTGTGCCTACTTGTGCACTCTCTCTGTTAAATAAATGCATAAATGCATAAATACATAAAGACATAAATAAATTCTTTAAAAAATGATAAACTCAGAAGATAATCCTAGTGATATAAATCTAATATAAATCTTAATGTGAAGTTCTAAAAATTTGTTCATATATCATTTATATATTACCCTAAGAAATGTAGAAACATTACAGCTATTTTCTATTTTGACATTGTTAGTTTTCTATTCTGAAACTGGTTTTCATCCCATCTTTAAGGTGTCACTGTGGTCGATTGATTGGAGACCATCATGGGCTAGATTATTCCTGGACCATCTCAACTGCCAATGATAATGAAAATGAGCAATGGTCTGTTGAAAAGCACACGACGAAAAGCCCGACAGATACGTTTGGCACTATTAATTTTCAAGATGGAGAGCATACCCACCACTCCAAGGTTTGCTAATAGCTCACATTATTTTTGCTAGTTTTTTTTTATTTATTTTTTATTTTTGCTAGTTTTTAACAGAAGATAACCTCCAAATGTTTCTCCAAATTGTATCTCCAAGTGTAGATGATCAGATGACTGGAACCTGACCCTTCTCTTTCCTTTCTGTCTGAGAGACTTTGTACGTTTCGCAGGTGTGGTGTGGCCAGCTCTTAATTTGATGTCCTTTAGCAAGCTTATGCCTTCTCTGTAGGAGAAGTTGAGACAGTTGCCAAAGGGCTGCCCTTTTCTTAAGGAATGGAGAAAAGTTACTGCCAAAGAGATGGTTTTAGCTGAAGCATGGCCATACCAATTACTAGTAACTTGTGGCTGTTCATGCCTGCTGTGTCCTTGTGAGAGGGAATGCAGGAATTAGGTTTTCTAGGCCAATTTTTCTCCTGTCCCTAATATGATAATGTTTCATGTAATTTGCATAGTACAGACAGGTCAGCTATCTTGCAGAAGTTTTTTCTTGAGCTTGTTGATCACCTGCTGCATTTTTAGAGGCAGATTTCCCTGGAGAAACTGCAGGGTGTGTCCACCTCAGGAAAGCCTCAAATCAGCTTTACCTTGGAGGGTGACCATCAGTTGGATGGATTTGAAACAACAGTTCTTAATAATGTAGTCATAATCAAGTTTCATAATATAGTTTTACCATAATATACATTTCCAATTCTTAATCCTCTTGCATTTAGCTTTGTGCATAGATGTTTTCTTTAGCTGGTGAGAAAATTGCCTTTATTCTTCTCTGTGATCCTTTTTGGAAGCAACTCTTCTAGAACCCTGTATGTAATCTTCCCCTTTAGCTTTAGTCTTCTTCCTTTTGCTTTTATTTTTATTTGTAATCATCTTCATTTCCTCATTGTTTCATCCATTTGACAAATATTTATGAGGTGCTCATACTTTGCTGTGTCCCAAAGAGCATACATTCCATGTATTAACATTGCTTACAGTCTAGTGAGGGAAACAGAAAATAAATATACACTTACTACAGGTGGAGGCAGGGGCAGGGAATGCTCTGGATGGACATACAGGGTTCTTCAAGAAAATGGAAAGGGTAACTCCTGTTTTTCTGGGGCAATGTGTGTGTGTGTGTGTGTGTGTGTGTGTTTGTGTGAAGGAAGCCATCTGAAAGTAGGGACCCCTAAGCTGAGATCAGAAAGGTGAGTGAGGTGTTTGGTAAGAACACTTTGGGCTTGTGGGAAGGCCAAGGGAGAATATGGTGCATATAGAACAGAAAATATGGTTCAACAGATCTCCTGATCACTAATAGGTTTTATACTTAGCGTTAGATTGCCATTACATCCTGAGTACCTGAGTGCATTTTACTTGGTTTCTCAGAAGAGAAGAAACTATCCCTTTATATTTAAGCCCAGAATTGTTCTTCATGTTTACGGTGAGAGGAGCTGTGAGAGTTGGTTACTTATCTCCCTCTGCTTTCCCATACCTGGTTTTATCCCTCCCACCTCATTCTACAAAGGATTTGAGGAGAATTCAGGCCAGTTAAGAATCTGCCTGAGTTAGTTATAAAGGAGGGGGTGGGGGAAAGAAAGTCATTAACCTTTAGCACCATTTTGGGTTGGCCTTTGGAAGAAAAGATTAGTACTGATCATTTAGTTGATCAAGGTTGTTTATCTGAAATCTCAGAGTATCTGCTAGGAGTAGAAGGCTTCTAGATGAAAGAAAGAGGCACCCAGGAGAAAGAGGTGAACTAGGTGAGCCACATCAGAGCTGCCTCCTGCCTTTGTTCACCATGCAGAGCAACACAGACCATTTCACAAAGGTCAACTTTTATTTTTTCCCCTCCTACCTGAATATGTAGGAAAGCCATAGCAACTCATTTCTCTCACTGACCAAGTGAATCCTGATCATCTTTAGGTTCTAATACCTACTGTGATGACTGTACCAACTCAATGTTCAGGAATTCTAACATTTAGTAATTTTAGTAATTAAAGTAACATTTTAGTAACATTTATGATTGTGTTTTAAGAATTTCAAAGATGAACAGACAATTTTTTTAAGTCACTATCACATTCTGGAAGATAAGGCAATAATTCTCTCTGCATATGTCTGAAGAGCAGCGCCTGTGATTCTTTTTGGTTTTCTAATTCATGGTTTCTTATAACCCTTATCCAGGCAAAGCTGACTTAATCTTAGTGTTGTTTGGCTATGCTTGAGGCTCGCAAACTCATCTCAATATGATTTTAACAGTCTGAATGTGGCTGCATCTGTTGGAAAAAGAGAGCCAGCTATAATCTTAGGAAGAACACAAAATGATTCCAGTCTAACCTGCTGATTAGAATTTCTCTCTTCTTTTGGTTACAATTACTAAAAATATGACTCTTGTGAAAAGTATTTGTTTTAGAAAAAGATGTTTTTGGAGGGATAATTGTATATAAAGGGACTGGTTAGAATGTAAAATTTACAGTAAAATAAATATACATGCTTCTGGATTATAATTTAAATTGTGGAAATACATGAATAGTCAAGTAAATTAAGTCATAGGATGTATGAAAAAAACCCATTTTACCTATTTCTAAAAGCATTTTTTCTTTTAAATGGGTTTCTTGAAGTAGCGCTTTTTGCCAGTTTGAAGTATTCCTGCCTCATCTCAGACCTTCTAGAGAACATTGGTGGGCCAACCCTGAAAGCCAGAGGAAGCCTTCCTACCGTGACTTGTAATTCCCAGAAGGAACTTACGGGGGTGTGGGATCCTTTCAAAGTAAATGTTTCCATTATACAAAGATGAACTTTTAAAGAAATCTCAGACACTTCCTTTTAAGTTTTGGCTATTTCAGCTGCCCTGCTGTGTGCTCATTGTTACTGGCATATAGTTTTTCCTATTTTATGTACATGTGTATATGCATATCTTCCAGTATATTAGGACTTCTTATGATACCAAGTTGGATCATCTGTTACATTTAATGTTGAAAGAGTGGAAGATGGAATTGCCAAAGCTGGTGATCTCTGTCCATGGGGGCATCCAGAACTTCAAGATGCCCTCCAAACTTAAAGAGATCTTCAGCCAAGGTTTGGTCAAAGCTGCAGAGACAACAGGAGCATGGATAATAACGGAAGGCATTAATACTGGTAAAGTGCACTCCCTGCCTCAGATTCTTTCGTTTTTTTAAATTCCCTCTTTTAACTCAATCAGGCAGTATGGCACCTAATCTCTGCTCTACAGTGCTCCCAGGAGACATGGTGGCATGAGAAAGATGAAAAGCGTAGTAACTAGAAAAAACCCCAGAAGAATCATAGACTTTCCTGGAATGTGTTTTTATCATTGTTAAAACATGCTATTTTAATACAACTTTGAGTAAACTTCTGGCAAAGAAAATAGTCTTTTCATGAATTTTAGACTATGGTGAGGTTTGAAAGGACATGGAATCCATGCAAGTATGGACAGTGTGGGCTTGGGTGTGAACTAAACTCGCTAGGGTCAAGTCAATAGCAAAAATACAGCTGAGAAAATTTGAAGATATAATTGGCTTTATTAAGCAATTCATGAATTAGGCAGCATTCCATATAGTAAGTAAAGAGAAGTTGTACAAAATGGAAGGCCTTTATAGGAAGGAGGGTGGGGCAAGGAAGTTATTAGCAAAAGAAAAGGGAGGATTGTTCCAGGCAAGATCACCTTCCCTTAAGGGGAATGACAGGGGGTCTAATCATCTTCCTTTGTGGATGGGGAGAGCCTTGTGATAGATTATCTCTCCTTGGTGCTGATCAGAAAATTTCTAATTGAGTGATTAAGACTGCATTCTGGGGGAGGTTGGAACTGCAGTTAGGTTAGGTTAGGTATTAAGCCCCAATTTGATAACTTTGCTTAAGTGATTCCATTTTGGGCTGTGGTTTCCCTTTTAAACAACACATGCTTTATTTCACTTACCACTTTTTTGTGAGTTTTTTTTTTTTTAACATTTTAGGTTAGGACCAATTAAGGAACATATATAATAGTGTGAAAACTATTGAAATACTTAATATAAACAAAAGAAATAAGAAATGAGACCTACTTGAAGCTTTCTTAAACAATAATCAGGGTCTGACCCCATTCAACCACAAACCCTTGGCATCCGCATGCTCAGGGTGGGACATCTGGACCATCAGCTTCACCTCATTACTCAATTCTTGTCTGTACAATGGATTAAATAAAGTTAAAGTTTCTACTTAAAGTGTAAATACATGTAAAACCCTTTAAAAAGCTACTTGTGCATTGTAAGAGTTTGGTCAGTGCTGGCTATTATTATTATTGTTGCTATTATTAATTCCAAAAGGGCAAATAGGAATGCATTAGTTTTGGAATGTTTATGTATATAAAGCTATTAAATTAATTTACTTCAATGAAGCAAGGGGCATATCCACAGGATGTTTTGTTGGGGCAGTAGAGAAGGTTAGAGGAAAAACAAAATAGAGCATTCATGTTGGCCTTGAGGACTTTCTGGTCAGTCAAAAATAGGGGCAGAACTGAGGTTGTAAGCAAAAATTGCCCAAAGGGAGAGGAGAATTTTTCAGGTAAAGAGGTCAGAGAGGAGAAAGAGGTGTTTAAAGAGAGTAGAGGAAGCAAAGATATCAGAAATTCATTCCACTGTGCCAGTAACTTTCCCTAAGAATAGCCCTTTACATATTTCTGCCCATTTGTCTCTTTCTAGCAGTCACGGTGTTTTGCATGATTTTTGTGTTAAAGTTTCATCTCTAAACTGATTGCTCATAGGCGTGTCCAAACACGTTGGGGATGCCCTGAAAGCCCATTCCTTCCAGTCCTTGAGAAAAATCTGGACAGTTGGAATCCCTCCTTGGGGTGTCATTGAGAACCAGAGAGATCTTATTGGAAAAGATGTAAGTAGACAACCTGTTCACAGCAAAAAGAAATGAATGTGTGTCCAATTGCCAATTCAGCACTATACCTGGGTATCTAAAAGACATCTTGAATGTAATATAACCCAAATCAACTTTTGTCTTTCCACTTGCCTTATCTTAGAAAATGATGATCCCATTCTTGCAGTTGTTCAAGCCAAAAACATTAGACTCATCCTGGAATGATCTCTGTCTCACACTGCAAACCTAATCCATCAGTAAATTATCTCAGCTTTACTTGAAATATAAAAATATATCCAGAATCTGACCTTTTGTCATTACCCCCACCGTTACTGAGCAGGTCCAAGACACCATTTTGTGTCACCTGGATGACTATAGAAATAGCCTTCCCATTTCTCACCCTTGTCACTTCTTCTAATATAAGCTCAATACAGTAGCGAGAATGATTCTTCTAAAATATAAATCAGATCATGCTACTCTCCTATGAAAAACCCTTCAGTGGCTCCTGTCTTGCTCAGAGTAATAGTTCAATTTCTTGTAGCGGTGTGTTTGCGATAAAACAAGGAACATTCGTAATTTGACCCTCCTCTTTCCCTATCTTTTAGGACTCTGCTTTATTCATTCCTGTGTATCGATTCTTTCATCCTGTTTTTCTATAGGGAATGGACTTGTCTAAGACTGTTTATAAGAATAGTGTATATTTCTGATAAAAATCTCAGGTATTACAAAGGGTAGGAAGAGGAAAGATAACCACTATTAATATCTTGGCGTGTATCATTCCAGAATTCTAAGTATGTGTACATATGTATAGTAAAAAAGTTTGTATGAAAAAAGTGGTAAAAGAAACCCACCAATGTGAATCTGTTTTTTTAGCTTAACTTTTTAACAGTTACTTCTCTGTCATTAATATAGACATGTGTATGGTTTACCTTAACTTTCATTTTGAAAAATTTCAAACATATTAAGGAGTAGACAGATTAAAATAGTGAAATCCTATGTACCCATCTCCTAGCTTCAACAGTTATAAGCTCAGGGTTAACTTTGTTTCATCTATCCCTTTATCCATTCCCTACCTCTTCACTCCAATATTTTGAAGCAAATTCCAGACATCAAATAATGTCACTAGTAAATATTTTAACCAATGTTTCTAATTTAGCAATTAATTCACCAGTACTTTGATATTTCTAAATACCAATAAGTAGATATGTCTGAAATATGTGGACAATTAAAAAATGCATAACCACATTGCCATTTTCATATTAACATTTCAAACTAACAATTCCTGAATATCCTGTAAATTGGTAGTTTGATTTAAAAGTATGATCAAATGCAAGTTCTTTTGTGTGTGCAAGTTTATACCATAAGAGATGTGTCCTTCCCTTGTACCATATGATTGTTTTTCTTTTTATGATGTCCTTGCCTAGATTCATGATCTCAACTGAGTTGCAAATGCTGATATTTAATTATAATATT
The DNA here is from genome assembly GCF_003254725.2 of Canis lupus dingo. Lineage (NCBI taxonomy): Eukaryota > Metazoa > Chordata > Mammalia > Carnivora > Canidae > Canis > Canis lupus. The sequence continues at coordinate 83,466,935 of NC_064243.1, forward strand.
CTTTCTTAAAGGGAAACATTTTCTCATCAACCATTTGGTTTACCTTGTGGTATAGTTGTATGGGAAAGGGCAGAGTAAATGCTTGATTCTTTCTCTTTATTTTCCAATTTTCAAAGCAGTGATTTGTTATTTACCTCCAAGGTGAACAATGAGATTTTTTTTGGTTCCTGAATTGAAATGTATCAAACATAATTTATTTAGTATATTTCAATTCATTATTCTATTCTAGTTATTACTTTTAATTATGCCCAAATTGTCCCATTTTGGCCAGTGGAAATTTTTCAAGTTGTCTTGAGTCCTTTTAACACAATTCTAGTTGTTTTTCATTGCTTCCTTGTGTTTTGGTATGAAAAAAGATTTCCAGGCTAATAATGTATATTTTTTGCTCCTTGAGAAATGACTGATTTCTTTTAGTGGGAAATTGTATTCTGGGGACCAAGAGTGCATTCTGATTTTTAATGCCTGATAATGATCTACTGAACTGTTATACTTTAATAATAATATAATTTAACCTTTCCTCTATTATTGTCCATTTTTACTTGCATAAAAATGATATTAATGTTGTGATAAGATGCTTAAGATGTATTAAATCTATCAATTATTTTCCTTTTTGGTTTCTAGTGTCAGTGTCACACTTAGGAATTAAAAAAGATAACTTTTAGGGACGCCTGGGTGGCTCAGTGGTTGAGCGTCTGCCTTCGGCTCAAGTCATGATCCCAGATCCTGGGATCGAGTCCCACATCAGGCTCCCTGCATGAAGCCTACTTCTCCCTCTGCCTGTCTCTGTGTCTCTCATGAATAAATACATAAAATATTTTTAAAAAGATAACTTTTAAAGACTAGTGTTGGTAAAGTTTATAGTACTTTTCCCATCATTATTTCTTTTTTTTTTTTTAATTTTTTTTTTTATTTATTTATGATAGGCACACAGTGAGAGAGAGAGAGAGGCAGAGACACAGGCAGAGGGAGAAGCAGGCTCCATGCACCGGGAGCCTGACGTGGGATTTGATCCTGGGTCTCCAGGATCGTGCCCTGGGCCAAAGGCAGGCGCTAAACCGCTGCGCCACCCAGGGATCCCATCCCATCATTATTTCTTTTAAGCCTCAGAGGTACCCTCTGCTGTAAGAATTATTATCCTCACTTATACATGAGGAAAGTAAGCCTGAGAAAGGAGACAAGAATTACCTCGAGTTAAAATTAGGAAATAGAAGAGTCTGGACTTAAACTTGTACTCTCTGACTCCAAATACCGTGCTTTTGTCTCTAAAAACAAATAAGAATTGGAGTAGCTTAAGGAAGAATCCACAAGTATCAATAAAGATCTGGATGTAAGTTTTATACTGAATGGATGGATATGTAATCAGTTGGTTGGCTGTTATTCTTCATTTCATTTGGAATACTTGAAAAAAAAGCGATATCACAATATTGTTTTCGAATAGGTCTACTGAAAGGCATATTTTTGGGATAGTGATGTAGTCTGCATATCACTGCACCTCTTTGAATTGTTTTATAATGGTATGAGACAAGATAAGTACAGAAATTAAAAATAAATATTTAGAACCATTTTTAGCAATGTGACAGTGCTGTGATGTCTAAGCATATGGCCAGTGGGCTTATTGTGTTGAGCACAGTGTGTGTGAGAGTTATTGAACTTATGCCATGAGTCTTATGTAGTATGAGACCTCATCCTCATGTAGGATGAGAGAGACCTCATGAGACCTCGTGTAGGATGAGCCAAATGCTGGTTACACATAGGACCACATACTAATCCATCAAAAAATGTGATATTAAAAAACCAAATAGATCCTTCATCACAGATAGCGTGACAAACACTGTTCTAGGTAGTACTTACTAATCTTGGCAGGAGCTCTGTGGTGCTGGACAGGCCTTATGGAGCAATTGAGCCCAGGGAAGAACCTTGAGCTCTGAGCTTCTCATCTTTACTGTCTTTCAGGTGGTATGCCTGTACCAGACTCTGGGCAACCCCCTTAGCAAGCTTACCACACTCAACAGCATGCATTCCCACTTCATCTTGTCTGATGATGGGACTGTGGGCAAGTATGGAAATGAGATGAAGCTCAGGAGGAATCTGGAAAAGTACCTCTCTCTGCAGAAAATACACAGCCGTGAGTACCAGAGGCTCAACCAATAGGGCCTCCCTGGGGGGCTGCTCTGGAAAAAGGCACTCCTTTGTTATCCATAGAGTAGAGACATCCAAGTTGGTCCTTGCCTTAAATGAACAAATGTGAACCCACAGCCAGAAGAAAACAGGATGTGAAGTGGTGTGGAATTGTGCGTGACAGGAGAGAGGAAGAAGTCTTAGAGGACATCATAGTCATCATAGAGGTTTTCTAGAACAGTGGAGACTTTAGCATAGCCCCCAGCTGTTTGTAGGGTGGTATGAGTGAAAGATGCTATTGTGCTTGTGGGGAGTATTGATGCCAGAATGGGAATGACTCAAGAGCAGTAAGGAGGCTGGCCTGAGAAGAGTGGGGCATGAGTTTGATCAGCTAAGATGGCATTTCATGCCCCAGATAGGGAAAGGTTAAAACCAGACAGGGCTTTTAGAAATAGGGACCTTTGAAAGTTTCAGTGTTGTGTGCTGCTTCCAAGGGATGCTTTGAGATAGCCATTTTGGTAGTGTTAAAAAAAAAAAAATTCAGCTGAGTATATGTAAAGATCTTACTGGTCTTATTTAGTGATTCATCAGTTGGGCAGCATCCCATCTGGCAGATGGAGAGGAGTTCCAAGGAGATAGACAGAATAGAAAACTTTTATGGGCAGAAGGAGGTGTGTCAGGGGAGTTATTCTGACAAGGAGTGGATTGTTTTGGGCAAGGTCACCTTCCTTTGGGGGAAGGTGGAGTGGGGGTGGGGGCAGATGACCTCAATAGTGCCAACCAGGTAATTCCAGACTGACTGGTTAAAGGTTACATTCCTGGGAGAGGTTGCAACTGCAATTAGGTAAGGTATTAAATCTTGGTTTGCTGTTGTGGAGCTTAGCACAAGTGACTCTATTTTGGGCTTGTTGTCTCTTTTTTTAACAGTAGTACCTATAGGAGGGAGAAGGGAGGGGAGGTGTGGAAAGGTAGGTGCTGCCTGAAGAAATGGTGACTTTTCATCCAAGGCAGCAGAAAGTGGGCCTCTGCCTCTTTTCATGAGCTAAATCTTCCACAAAATGTTCCCACCCTGGGGGCAGAACACCAGGGAGCCAAAGCCCCTTGAAAGGCTCAAGTCCTCTTCAACTTTTGACTTTTGGCCAGAAGTGCTGAATGTCCTTTGAGTTTTTTTTTACCTTGATCTCCTGAGGCAGACTACTGTCTACTACTACTGTCGATGACCTTGGCCAAGGAAGTTAATATTTGTTGAACAGTTTTCTTAATATAAAAGGGAAGGAATTGTCTACCTTTTGTTGTGAGAATTGAGATAATGTATGCTTGCTGTGCCTAGGATAGTGTTGGGTACATAGTATGCCCTCAGTAAATATCTGTTTCTTTCTTTTATCCTCTTTTGATATAGGCTTAATTTCCTTGTTGGGAGGGTAGGTGTGGGAGGGACCCTTGGAATTGTTGCCAGTCACTTAGAGCTTAGTGTGAATGAAGGTTGGAGGCTTATTTATGTAAGAAAAGGAGAGAGAAGATCAGATATGTGGTCCTCTGTGGAGTAGGTGTGAGTGAGGATAAGGGAGACCCACAGAGGAGAGGAGAGGAAAAGAGAGACGAGGAGAGGACTGGTTAGGGACTGGCTCTGAAGAAGGGTCTCATGGGTGAGGGCTCCCTTAGAGGTCTGAACTATCGATTGCCTGAAATATCCTGTTGCCTCTATTGACCTATGCTCCCACAAAAATTGCTCAGGGGTTTCATACAGCATCAGAATGTGTGCCCCAGGAGAGCAAAATCTTATCTTTTTTATTATAACCCTGCTGATTCTCCATTTGTGGATGTGTGGATACAACCTGAAGCTTGCATATAGCACCAAGTAACACTTCTACTTTCAAAGATCTTGAAACTGAGGATTTATTCGGAGAGTTTCACTTTGTGTGTAAAAGAATGTAGAGTCCATTTCAGTGGATTGGTAACATTATTCTAACAAGAACCAGTATGAAGGAGCAAAAGCAGTAAGGTACCTACACACACACACACACACACACACACACACACACACATACACAGGGAAGGAAGAAAGGAAGGAAAAAGAAGGAGGAGAAGGACAAGGAAGAGAAGAAGAAAGGAAATAGAGGAAAGGAAAGGAGGACAAAAGAGAAAAGCCCCCAATGACCTCAAACTCTTACATATAAAAGCTGATCTTTGTGCCCACAATGCTCACTAGAGAGGTTTTCTACTATATTTGTACTGCTCAAAAAGGATTTATTTGGATGGAATGAAAATAGTTAAATATTTTGTTGATTTCTTTTTTTTTTTTTTTCTTCAGCAAGACTTCTTGGAGTCCCTGTAAAACCCTTGATATTGGCCAAGAGTACTTAGAAAAAAACCCAAAAAATCAAAACCCCCTAAACCCCTGATATCATAAAGTTGCAATAGGAATTCCGGGGTTTCAGCTGTTTGAAATGTGGCCAATGTCAGTTCCTAAGCCCCTAAGAATAGAAAGCACAGGATCAGATGCATGGTATCTCTTCATAATCCAACTGACAGTGGAGAAGAGTGCTTTCCTAGGATGTCTTATTATATGAGCTTTTAATTTGGAGGCATGATATCATATTCTTGCCTAACCCTGGAGGCCAAGAATAAAAGCAGTTGTGTAGTGAGATTTCTCAGCAAGAACTTGACAGTTTTTTTTCCTTTTTAACAAATTTAATTAGCATCAGTAAGATTCTTTTTGTAGAAGACAATCAAATATTTTTATTTTTGTGGGAATTAGTTATTGCTTCAAGAAAGATGTACCCAATAGAAATTGAATTCCCTTTTTACCTTATTGATTCTTTTGTGATGGTAAGAGTGCTATATACTCTCATATTCAGATAAAGCAAAGATAACATATAGGAGAAGGAAGGGTTTTCCATAATCTCCCAATAAAACTAACCATTGTCAACATTTTCATATATATGCTCTCAGAAATTTTCTTTCCTTTTTCAAAAAAGATTTTAATTAATTTATTCATGAAACAGAGGGAGAGAGAGAGAGAGACATAGGCAGAGGGAGAAACAGGCAGGGGAGCCTGATGGAGGACTTGATCCCTAGACCCTGGGATCATGCCTTGAGCCGAAGGCAGATGCTCAACCGCTGAGCTGCACAGGCATCCCTATTAGGAATTTTCTACACACACACAGAGCAATATTTTTTAAAAATGTTGAACACTAGATTTATATAATATCCATGCTTCATTTGTAATCTTCTCTCTGCCAGTAAATATGGGTACATTTCCACATCAGTAAGCCTAGTTTAACACATCTTTCAGGGCTGCATAGTATTTCATTATATAGAGCATAAGAGACTTTCTTACAAAAGTTTTTTCCATCTATGTCATTGTCTCTACTTCTCTTTCTGCTCCTGGCTCTGTCCCTCCGTGCCAGGGGTTTTACACACACATAGTCACCTGGACACCCTAGCCTGTATGTCCAAGCTCTCATCTTCCCCTCCCCTACATCCCAGGGTCATTGTCAAGTATGTCCTGGGGGAGGACATATCTGGGGCATAGGCCCGACAGCTCCTGGAAGCAGGAATTTGGGGGTCTAGGGCAAGTAGGGGAGAGGGCACAGGCTTCTCTCAACCATTGGTCCTGTAGACCCTGCACTGTGAGGGGGTGGCATGGCCAGAGGAGGGTCTGTTAAAGGGCCTGGGATAAAGTCCTCTGATGTCCAGTGTGAGCGTGGTATTGCCTGCCAATTTTACTTCTTTAGAAAAGTAAAATAAAATGTCGATTTAAATATATCAGTACATGTACAGCATAAAAGTTAAGTAAGTTTATAGAATAAACAAGTTCCTCAATTTTTCCCCAAATCTTTCCTTCCCTTCTCCATTATTAATAGTTTGATGTGTACCCTTCCAGAGTTTCTAGTTCTATATATATATATATATAGATAGATAGATAGTGTAGAATGGATATATATACACATAAATATATAAAAATGTATATATATAAAATGTATATATGGATAAGTGTATATATAAAATGTGTATATGTACATATATTTATACACATGCATGGATATGGATATATCTAAATGTATACATGGGTATGTACATATAATAAACATTTATGCACACATATACACATATATCATGCAAGCACATATAAATACCTATACATAATGCAAACATTATATAAAATACATACTCATGTATGTGGTTTTAAAAATATAAAAAGGTGGGCAGCCCAGGTGGCTCAGTGGTTTAGTGCCACCTTCAGCCCAGGGCATGATCCTGGAGACCCGGGATTGAGTCCCACATCGGGCTTCCTGCAAGGAGCCTGCTTCTCTCTCTGCCTGTGTCTCTGCTCTCTCTCTCTCTTGTGTCTCTCATGAATAAATAAATAAAATCTTTAAATAAATGTATAAAAAGGATTATACTATACATATCATTCTGTAACTTTTTCATTCAATATCTTCAAAAAGAAAGACTCCATGGTCTTTCCTTTTTTTTTTTGGTCTTCCTTCTTTAATAAAATGTGTACTCATGATAAGAAATTTAAACAGTGAAAAGTGGAATACATTGAAATGTAAAAGTCTGAAAGTTACCCATTCCATCTTGTTCTTAGACATATCATCATTAGAAGTTGATTAGATTGGCAAAAGTTTGATCATTTCTGGAGATGAGTGATAGTTATATTGGGATCCATATTTTTGGTTTTCAAAATATGCTTGAAGTTTTCCACAATGAAAAGTAGAAATTTCTTGAAGGCTAATTTTTTAAAAACATTTTAAATTAATGAAAATCTTTGGCTACTTTGTTTTAGTATATGTGCTGCCGAAGCGAGCACTTTGGCTACTTTGTTAAATGGGGAAAGCTTGAAGATGCTCTTACCATATTTATGCAACTTTAATTGAAAGTCCAAGCTTCTGGCTTGGTCTTGAACTAAGGAAGCCTGAGTGAGTCAAGGAAGGAAGAGGGGTGAGCATAAGTATTAGGTGTATGGGGTAATTGAAAGACTTGTGTCCAGGAAAGTAACATGGATGACTGGCAATATAGGGTTTCTTTGTAACAGTTTGGTATTGTCTGTCATCCAAAACAGGCTCAAGACAAGGGGTGCCTGTGGTGGGGCTGGTGGTGGAAGGAGGTCCCAATGTCATCCTCGCTGTGTGGGAGATTGTGAGAGACAAAGACCCGGTGGTGGTGTGTGAAGGCACAGGCAGGGCTGCCGACCTCCTGGCCTTTACCCACAAACACATAGCAGATGAAGGGTGAGTGTCTGACTCCTCAGTTTTTAAACCATGGTAACTATTTATTCCTCCATTTTAGTTCTTTAAGCTCTCCATTTATGTGGGCCACATATCTTGGAGGCCAGAGATTGAGACTAGAATTAATTTTTCAGTGATTTTTATATGTATTAGTTAATGCCAGAATGCCCTTCACTGATGTAAGTTGCTGTTTCCATAGCTGAAGAATGGCCTGTCTCTCTCAGGAGCTCTAGAACCCTGTGTGAGCTGGGGTGGGGTGGGGTGGGGGGAAGGGGTAAAAGCACTTTCAAGGTGGGAGTGAGGGAGAAGACCAGAGCTGGACCTAGATCACCTTCGGATTCATTTCCCATTAGTAAAAGGAGCAGGAATTGGGGAAATCAGCATCCTGGCATTAATATACATTGTGTTTATTTAAGGTTTTCTTTAGCCTTTTCAAATAAAAAAGGTGGTTTCTCTCTGGCCATGCATCTATCTAATGTGATTCTTCCAATTTTAAAAGCGTGGTCTTTCTCCTGTGTTAAGTAAATCTAATGCCTGTGAACTAAAATATTGACCCCACCCATTTACTTAATAAACATGTTTTAGAAATCTGTCAGCTCCAGAACCTTGCCCCAGAGTGCATTCTTTCCAGGATCCTGGTAGATCCATCCATGCTTGCTTTCAAATTCAGCCTCCTGCTACCTTGCTTCCCTTTGCTTCCTGCTCACTTGCTCTCAGAGCAGAACTGTGCAAGGAATCCTCTTCAGTAGGGTGGGACACACAGGTTCTCCCCCGCTGAAGTTGCTGGCTCCATCCCTTCTCTGCATTGTGCTGAGTCATGACCATTTATCTCTCTCTCTCAGGGCCCTACGTCCTCAGGTGAAGGAGGAGATCATCTGCATGATTCAGAACGCTTTTAACTTTAGTCTTAAACAGTCCAAGCACCTTTTTCAAATTCTAATGGAGTGTATGGTGCACAGGGATTCTGTGAGTATGATGAGTTGATAACTCAACTGACTTTAAAAACTGATAATTTGTATCAATTGTAATATTTATTTCCACAACTTTTAAAAATAAGGAGTTTTTTTTAAAGTTTTATTTTATTTTTAAAGGAAATCTCTACACCCAACTTGGGGCTCACACTCATGATCCCAAAATCAAGAGTCACAACTCTTCCTTCGGAGCCAGCTAGGTGCTCCCGAAACAAGGAGCTTTTCATTTTAATTTGATTGTATAGAACTCGATAGAACTTGACTGTTAGTTGGGTAAACTTGGCTTTTTATTTCCTCCTCTCCCCACCTCCTCACAATGCTTCAAATTTCAGAGTGCACTTAGGAAAAAAACTTAATATAGCAGTATTACAGAAAGTGACCACATTTAGTGAAGATCACACATAAATATTTTCAGAGGGTAAAAGAGCAGCTCTATGTTTTAAAAGAAGTCTAATCTGCTGGCTTAGATGACTGCGTCATAACATCTCAGTAGATCCTGCAGGTGATCTTTGGGAACGCACTAAACACTGGGGAATACAAGTATATACTCTGGGACAAATGAAGGCCATAAACTATGGTCTGTGAACATAATGTAGATTCAGGAAAAGATTTTAGTGTTTTAGGGTACTTTGACCCAAAGTTTTATCAATGAGTTGGATGAGATGAAGCCAACAATTATAGTAAATATGCAAATATGTCATGATTCACAGTGATCTTTCTAGAATTCAAAGGCTAGACCAAATCATTCAAGATTTTGATAATACTTAAGCACCTGGCCTCAAAAACAAAAACAAAAATAAACAATTGAACAAGCTCAGGCTGGACAAAGCATAGCTAAACATACATGACAAACACTTGGTTTCAGCAGACCTAATAACAAAAAAATAACAACCATGTCTACAATTAACATGTTTTCAGATGTATTTTTTTCACCTTGAAGTAACCCCATGAGTGAGTTCAATATGGCAGTGATCTTTTATTCCAGTTTCAGAGATGCCAAAGCTAGAACCTAGAGAATTTAAGTGATTTGCCCAGAGTCATGTGGTTACAAAATGGTAGAACAGAAATGTGGGGTCAGAGATGAAATCTTGTATGTGGTCTACTGCATTTGATATTTCCCACCAAAACCAATAAGAAATAGGCATCTAGGGGTGCCTGGGTGGCTTAGTCAGTTAAGCTTCTGACTTCGGCTCTAGTCATGATCCTGGGGTCCTGGGGTTGAGCCCTGCAAAGGAGTCTGCTTCTTCCTCTCCTTCTGGCTGCCACTTTGCCTACCTGTGTTCTCTCTCTCTCTCTGTCAAATAAATAAATAAAAAATCTTAAAAAAAAATAAAGAAAGGAATGGGGATCTTAAAGAGATTTGTGTCTTCCTGTTATCAAAGAGAGTAATGAACATGTAATCATCAAGAGGAAACTAGAGTAGGTGCCAAAGGCTTGCACTTCTTAGGAATTAGGTCTTCAGCTCCTGCATAATTAAGAGTTGATTTTATTCATGCACATAGAGGGGTGAGCCAATACTTGAATTGTGGAAGCATAGGTTTTCTACCTTTGTGGGATCTTAGAGATTATTTAGTGGGTTCCTCTCACCTTGTGGATGAGGAATCTGAGATTCAGTGGCCTTAAGATGTTTCCCCCAGACTGACTAGTTAGTGGTCTATCTGGGCTCACCAGACTTGACTCTTTTTGTTGAATAGTTCCCTTGACTATATAAAATATATTTTCATTTTTTAAAAATATTTTATTTACTTATTCATGAGAGACAGAGAGGCAGAGACAGGAGAAGCAGGCTCCATGCAAGGAGCCTGATTTGGACTTAATCCTAGGACCCTGAGATCATGCCCTGAGCTGAAGACAAGCTCAACCACTGAGCCACACAGGCATCCCATAATTTCATTTTGAAAGACTGAGATACATTCATTAACTGCAGACAATCTTTTCTTTTTTTCTTTTTCTTTAATTAATTTATTTAAGGAGTGAGGAGAGGCAGAGGGAAAAAGAATCTTAAGGAGATTCCACATTAAGCATGGAGCTCCAAGCAGTGCTCCATCTTAGACCTTGAGATTGTGATCTGAGCCAGAACCAAGAGTTGGGCACTCAACCGACTGAGACACCAGGCACTTTTATAATCAGAAATAAAATTCTTGTCTTAAAAAAATTAGCCTCATGGCAGGGTGCACTGGACACAGACATTGTGAAGATTATTTGTGTTGCCCTTTCTACTCATTAATTGCATTGTAATTGCCTCATGTATTTTGTGACTGAATCCTTAAGAATTCACCTCTCATTAAAAAAAGCAAAAATCTTAGTTTCTAAGATGAGGTAAGCAGAATCATGATATCTTGTGATATCTCTTCAAAAGGAATGATTTTTTTTTTCATAAGGAATTGATAATGAGTTTCTTTTTATCCTAGTGAATGAGTAGTAAATTCAGTGTATTAAATTTTTTTTATGTGTTTCCTGTAAGATAGGTAGATTTTTCAGGTTTTTTTTTTCTCTCTAAATGTTCACAATTCTCCATTAACCTATTTAAGAAGTTTTCTACAAGTAAAAAGAGACTAACTAATAAAGAAGATTAACTGTGTGTGTGTGTGTGTGTGTGTGTGTGTGTGGTTTTTTTTTTTTTTTTGCATTGTTTTGGTCAATTCATTACCTCTAGAACACATTTTGTGGGTACTTTTTGAAAACATTTCTTTGCTAGTTTCCAAAATGTATGGCTTTCTGTTTCTCAACTCTTATAGATTACCATATTTGATGCTGATTCCGAGGAGTCACAAGACCTTGATTTAGCAATCCTAACGGCTCTGCTGAAGGGTGAGTGTCTAAAGAGGGTTACATTTCTTCCACATTTTCTCTTTTCACATTCCATGGAACTTGGTATTTTTTTAATGTTGATATTTTAAATAAGATATATGATTGTTCTCTTCTTTTACCCTAGGCACAAATTTAGCAGCATCAGAACAATTAAATCTGGCAATGGCTTGGGACAGAATGGACATTGCCAAGAAACACATTCTAATTTATGGACAACATTGGAAGGTATAGTTAAAATGAAGTTATTTTGGAAAAATATTTCATGTGTTGGCTTGTAAGGAGGAAGTCAAAAGAAAAAATTGGCAGAGAGATAGATTGGTTTGAGAGGAGTATGGAGGTAGCTTCTCTGTAGCTGGGTGCCCAATACGTGAGACATTTCTCTCATCAACTTTGCCTCCCTAAAATCATTTTTTTCCTCAGGCTAATTGAAATTGGTAAATGGAAGGATGTTTTACTTATTTTTTTAAATGGCTGGATTTTTATATTATTTAAAACTTAAATTTTTTTCTTATTTTTGCATTGAAGTGTCATGTAGTCACAATAGAAATAAGTGAAAACAGAGAAAAGGGATCCCTGGGTGGCGCAGCGGTTTGGCGCCTGCCTTTGGCCCAGGGTGCAATCCTGGGGACCCGGGATCGAATCCCATGTCGGGCTCCCAGTGCATGGAACCTGCTTCTCCCTCTGCCTGTGTCTCTGCCTCTCTCTCTCACTGTGTGCCTATCATAAATTAAAAAAAAAAAAATTAAAAAAAAAAGAAAACAGAGAAAAGCAGAAAGAAGAGATATTATCTATAGTGCTAATGGTAACCACTATTAACATTTCATTTTTAAACATTGCAGTTGTGACCATACCACAAGTATATTATTTTTGAGTCAAAATAACACATGCATATTATTTAAGAAACATCTAATGGTACTAAAAGGCAACTAAAACAACAATAGTGCTCTGTCCTGCTAATCACAAAAGTGAAGTAATTTTGACATTTTTTTTATTGTATTGACATTTATAAATCTTCATATTTTTAAATAACAAGTCATATTGCTATTTTCTGATTCATTCATTTTAGAGACCTCTCCACTTTTCTGTCTATGGTCCTGTCCTCACTGCTACAATCTGGACTGGTTGCCTGCTGTTCCTGGTTCTGGGCTGTCATGCTGGGATCCACCTTCATCATATTGGAGATTCCCTTTGCCTCTTTTCCGTATCCCATTTCTTCTTCCTTGGTTTACTCCTTTGTTTCAATGAGATGCATCCTTCAATAACTGTCTGAGTAAAGGAATATGGAACATAAATATTCTGAGAACTTAGATGTTTTGATATACTTTAATTAAAGATCAGAGCTAATTTTCCTGAATAATTTTGAATGCTTAGCTTTTAGCATTCAGCACTGCTATTGAGAAGTAAAAATATTTGTTTTCTAATCCTTTGACCATTTTTTTTTCCTCTCTGGAGGTTCAATAAATAATCTTTCCAATGTTTTGAGATTTCATAGTGCTGTGTGCTGTTGTGAGCCTTTATATCCATTATGCTGGGCATATGCTTTCAACTTAGCAATCATGGGTTTCCATGCTGGGGCCATCTTCTTTTCTCTGTTCTCTTTCTGGAATTCATAGCATTTAAATGTTGGACCTATGGACTGCTCCTCTAATCTTTTTTCCTTTTATCTTTCGTATTTTTCCTTTGGTAGATTTCCTCAACTTTAATTTTTCATGCCTTATATGGAGCTATTAGTTTCTGGTAGCATGCTATTAATTTCTATGAGCAAATTTGTTCTTTGTTCTTTACTTTTTATTATTATTTTATTTTATTTTTTTAAGCATCCTGAATATAGTATCTCATAGTATCTATAGGACCTTATTTCACCGATAGTAATGATAGTTCTTTTGAAGTTCTCTTCTTCTGCATTGTCTGATTCTTACTAACTGATGTTTTGTGGTGTGTTTATTCTGGACTTTTTATGTAAGAATGGAGGAGAGAAAGCTCTTTAGAAGTTCTGAGCCCATAGGTAGGGCTTAACTGTAGGTTTAAGCTTCACAGAGGACTGATCTGGCTTCCAGTTGCTGGGAGGACCTGAGATAACAGCATATTCCTGCCTTTTCTCTTAGTCCCTTTACAGAAAAGAATCCTCCAATCCCTTGCCTGGATAAGATAAAAGCCCTCCTGCTAGTGGTAACAGAAGTCAAAGGGGGGAAGATGATTGGGAAGTCCTCTACATTAGGGATTCTGTATGTGTACATTTATTTCATCCTGGAGCCCCCAGAATTCTGTGGCATAGATTTTTGTGGTTGTTGGCTTTTTTGCGATTCAATTTCTGGGGACTTTCACCTTTTGGGTTTCTGGGGATTGCTAAGTCAATTACCATTTGACTTGTCTGCTTTCCAACTTCCAAAACGTGACACTCTGGACCTCCTTGTTCTAGTGGATTCATTTCTTAAAAAAAAAATAAAAAAATAAAAAAATCCTTTTATTGTAGTTTTATTGAAGTTTTAGGTCAAAGTAAAATAAGTGAGTGTGTTTAATTTCCTGTTTATATTGAGAAACTGGGTATTGTTTAAATGAAAATGTACCAAGTTAGAATAACAACAACAACAACAACAAAGAAAGAAACCTTGCATTTTTATTAGAATTGCATTAAACCAGTACATTAATTTGGAAAGTAATGAGATCTTTATAATTGTCAGTCTTCTAGTACAAGAACAGATTTATTTAAAGTATCTTTTATTTCATCAGGTTCACTTTTGACTATTTCTTCAGTCAGGTCCTGAACATTTCTTAGTAAGACTGTATTTTATGATTATTGTATCTGCATTGTTTTCAGTTCAAATATATGTAATTCTTTAGTTATTTCTACTTTTTAAAAAATTTCTACTTTCTATATCTCTGATTTCTACCTTTATTTATTTGTTTAAGGCTGGCGCACTGGAACAAGCAATGTTAGATGCTTTAGTGATGGATCGAGTGGATTTTGTGAAGCTCTTAATAGAATACGGAGTGAACCTACATCGCTTTCTTACCATCCCCCGACTGGAAGAGCTCTATAACACAGTGAGTATCGGAACATTCCATCAATCACCTCCCTTATGATTCATTTATTAATTAGCTTAAGATTTAGCGTAAGCTAAATATTGAATGCTCAAGCCTCATTGAATATTGACGTACAAAGATAGGTTAGAGAGAGACAGATTTCTCAACCAAAGGACATTCTTACAAAATCCATTTTATCCTCTAGCCATGTCTGCTTTTCTTATTTTAATTAATTACACAAAATAGAAACATAAACAAGTTAAGAAAACAAAACAGTAAAACCATAGTTAAAGCCAATGATGTGAGTAAGAACAAATTGCTTTTATTGAATTGTTGGAAGCATCTCCATCTATGGTGGCTGTTAAAATTCTGTTCCCGCAACTTTCCTATGCAAACCCTTTATTGAAACCAGACCAGCTTACTCATTGTAAAAACACCGATTGCTCAAGCCAACCATGCTTCTTGAAATGTACTTCCTTGTCCTTTGAATCTTACCCTTTCTTCAAAGCCCTCTTCAAGCCCTTTGTGAATATTCCAGTTTACAGTGATCTATTCCTATGGTACAGTTTTTTTGCAACTCTTTGAGCACACATCTTCGTAGCTTATTTTTTCATGTAAGTCCCCTGTCTCTTCAATTAACTGTGAAAACTATGATGAAGGTACTTATATTCTTCATTGACTCCCTTGAAAGCTGTATTGAACATAGTAGTGATCGATAAGTAATTGTTGATGGAATGTAATTGTGTGATGGGGTTTGTAATTGTGTAGTTTATATATGATAAAGGATAGTTATAAATTAAAATTTATTTTTGTCTCTTGAAAAAAATAAAGTTTTTACCACCTACATCTATATCCTTTTTTTTTTTTACATCTTTGAAAAATATTTCAATCCAATTATATCTTCTCTTAGGAAATAACTTACTTATAACTAATTGGGGTAAGCTTCATAACTAAAGATGTTAAAGAAAAATTTCAGTATTCTGGGTTATTTACATATTCTGAAATAAAATATTTTCCCCCTAGTGCATGGTAATTAAAAGGAATGAATTTTTCTTTTCTTCTTTATTACAGAAACAAGGACCTACTAATATGCTCTTGCATCACCTTGTCCGAGATGTAAAACAGGTAACCTAATTATGAATGTGTACAAACTTCTTTGTGTATTGCCTTAGCTTTGTGATTGAGGTGTTGCCAGATTTTGCTTCATAAAATGTAGATTTGGAATTTCTAGAGAGTTACCTACCCTCTTTGACTGAACAATTTCATCACCAAACTACTCTTTTTTTTCCTTATAATTTATTTTATGTTTTAAAAGATTTGATCTACCAAGTAAGTGGCATTAACTAATAATTATTGTCTCTTATAAAATATGAATTGGAGACATACAGAACTTTCAATCAGAATTTTACCTCAATATAATACAACTGTATTTCCAGTGATAATGATACTTGCTGAAAAATGAAGAAATTTCCTTGTTCTGTCATGTTTATCAGAGGACTAATATGTGATTTTCATTGTCTTGTTATTGTTTTGACTATGAGGGATGGTTTGGGGTCCCTATCTTCTTTTGTGAATCTAAGCATTGTTCTAGGGAGCCAGGATGAATCCCACTGCTCTATACCCTCACTCATGTTTTGCTCATGGTGTTTTCACCAAACTTTGAGTTAAATCAGACTTAATATAAACTCATCATCTATTAGTTATCAAACCTTTAGCAGTCTCTTATGCTTTAATTCTTTCTCTTTTAGTCACCAAGATCTCTTATTCACATCTGCAGAAAACTAAGAGAGACATTTTTGTCCCCATAATTAAAATCCATCCATGGCACACTTTATAGTACTTCATCATTTCTCAGAAGTCTGGTATCTTCATGGAGAGGGTGTGGGCTTTCTGGCTATGTTGACTTGGTGGGAGAGCCAGAGTAAAAGGACTGCAGAGGAAGACATTTAGTTGGCAAATTAAAAGTAAGCAAAAGCATCCGTACTGATGTAAATTTAGTTTGCATGATCAAAATGATTTTAGATTACTTCCTTGAACTTTGATTTCATTACAGTAAACTGAAGAAAAGGGAATAGAATAGGTTAAATATGCTCTTAACTCTTAGCAACTAAGAGCATTAGTTTTGGTGTTCCCTGAAAAAAGTAAATTATGAGTGCATTTACATTTATTCATATATGTATCAGTGTAATAAGCTCAATAGGTGAAGGGGATTAAGAGGTACAAACTCCAACTATACAATAAATAAGTCATGGGAATGGAATGGAATATACAGCATAGGGACTATAGTTCAATAGTATTGTAATAACTTTGTATGGGAAAAGATGGTAACTAGACTTTTTATGGGGATCATTTCATAATGTATAAAAATATTAAATCTTGTGATATGCACCTGAAACTAATAGGATATTGTATGCCAATTATACTTTAATTTAAAAAGGTACTGTGAGTGGGAGTTGAGAAGTGACAGTTACGAAGAGGTAGTAAGGTGGAGTTTTAAGTGGTCAAAGTAATCTTCATTTGGATTAAGACCCTGCCAACCATAACATTTGTTTTGGCACAGCCTCATGTTTTGATATCTTATTTTGTTCGCCATTCCATGTTCCTTACTTCTATTTGTTCTACTTCTATTTTCAATCTTCTCATTTTGTGTATGATGCAATCAACATAGTGCAAAGTGCTCTAGAGAGATTGAAGATCTCACCCAATGTTAATTTTAGATCACATATATTCAGTATATTGAAGGAGAGGAAGAAATATTCCTTAGCTCAAGGTTCTTCCAGCTAGCCTAAGAATTAAATTTTACATGAGACAGATTAACGGGGGAAAAAAACCCCGAAGTTTTATTATGTGTACACATAGTTCCAGTAATGAAATGGAGACCTCAAGAAATGAGCAAGACCGGCAATTTTTATACTTTTCAGATAAAGAGACAATAAATCTGTGAAGAATTGACAGAACAAAAAAAACTTAACTTCAATTAGTAAGGAATTCTAAACAGAATTTTGGCTGGAGAAGTAAATTAATAAAAAGTAATGAGGGTTGCTTATACAGCCTTCTCTACTCTGAATTTCGCATCTCTGGTGATAAGTATGTCTCTTTACTTCCTGGGACAAGGAGGGTCCCTTTCACATGGGAGAGTTATTTCCTGCCTTCAGGGAAACAGAGGAGGGTCTGAGTGTTCTTCTCGTACAGGCTGTCTCTTAAGTAACTTTTATTTTAAATAATATGTCAAAATTGCAAATTTTGGCAATATCCTCCAGTAATTTTACTCCTATTGTAGTAGTTATATAATTTCCAGTTAAAAACAATCTTTTATACTATACTTAAGTGTATTTTATTATAAAGTGTATCTATGCATGAGAGAGAGAGAGAGAAAGAGAATAGAATGAGCAAATATAAGCACACACTTGATGTGTGTGAAATGAAAAACACATTAAGGCTAGGGTTTTCCATCTGAGCAAGCAGACTATCAGTAGTTGGTTACATTAATCAATCAGTTTGTAAAGATGACTGAAATGTATGAATCTACCTCTTTGCGGTTGATTGGTTATGTCCTAACAGATGGAATAGGAGAAACAAAAAGGGATGAAAGTTACAATCCATTACATGGTTTTGTTTCAGCATACCCTTCTCACAGGCTACAGGATAACACTGATTGACATTGGATTGGTAATCGAATACCTCATTGGTGGAGCATATCGAAGCAGCTACACTAGAAAAAGTTTCAGAACCCTCTACAACAACCTCTACAGAAAACATAAGGTACCACAATTGATAAGTACCCTTGTAAAATATGGGATAACTAGAAGTTACACTTTTAGAAAAATGGCTTAGAGAGTTAGCATGGGAATAGCTTCTAAAATGGACATCTGTGTTTATCGACATTTATTGAGTCTCTGCCACATGTAAATTACAGTGTTGGCTTAGGATGAACATAAAGATCAGGAGTTTAGAAACTCTCAGAAGAAACAGATTTATGAATAACTAGCCATCATACAGAAGAGGATACGATATGTACCATATATAAGATCTATATATATATAAGATTTTATTTATTTATTCATGAGAGACACAGAAAGAGGCAGAGACATAGGCAGAGGGAGAAGCAAGCTCCCCTTAGGGAGTCTGATTCAGGACTCAATCCCAGGACCCTGGGATCACGACCTGAGCCAAAGGCTCAATCACTGAGCCACCAGGTGCCCTGTGCTATAATGACATAGAAGTAATGTCTTGAGTAAGATTTAAGGGAGAGATGACCAGTTCTTTTCTTCCTTTTGAAAATGCAGAAGGCAAAAACTTAATGGGCTTATATCTATAAACTCATGAGTCCATAATCTGTAGATGACAAATTTGGGACAGGTGTGTTGGGGGTTATATTGGAAAATGCATGCAGTGTGTACTATATGTAAAAATATACATCGTACATATTTTATTTTCTATGAACATTTCGAAAGTTTAGAAATGAATTGCTGCCTGGTTGATTAGCAGAGAAAATGTTGTTCATTTCTTAAAATCACCACTATTGCCCAGTAAACCAAAGAGAGCCTTTCTTCTTCGAGGATAATGGACGTGTTAGAAAAGATAGTTTGGAGCATTTGGGGTTGAGAGATGAGCAGGGACAGTGAAAGGCACAGTAATATGGACATCAGATTATGTTTTTGCAGTGACAAGGAGATCTTTGTTGCCGTTGACATGTTAGAAGGTTGCGAAGGGTAGACTGGAAAGGTGGTTTGGAGTGAGATCACAGGAATATCCAGAATATTGAGCCACTTTTGACTTTTATTTATAAAGAATCAGGTGAAGTGAAGCCCAACTTGTCTTTAAGAAATAAAAGAACAAAACAAAAGGACACTCAAGTGTCATGGAGAAAATGATCTTCACTGAGATTTCAAAGGCAGAGAGACATACTTGAGGTATCAGCTCCTTCAGCTAAATGAAATATACTTTGCTGTGAGGTTACCTGTGACAAGTATGAGGACCAACTATGCTCTTGGTGTAGCCCAGTGGGGAGCTTGCTGGCCAGGTACCTTTAGTGCTTTTTGTCTTTTGAAATGGTGTGAAATTACTTTCCATTTTTGTTTCCTAGTGAAGGAGTAGAATTTATTTAGGAAACTCATAGTACATTAGAACATAGCAGTTACAAATATATGGTTTAGAGTCAGAGAGATTTGGGATGGAGTATTAGTTTTGTTCATTAGTAGCTGTGAAATCTTGAGTAAGAAGCTTAACCTCTCCATGTGTCATTTTCCTTATCTATAAAATGAGAATAATAATATAATATCTCTTTCATAAATTCGTCAAAAGGATTAGATAAAATAACACCTGGAAAACCCATATTCCTGGTACACAGAGATCACAGAGTAACTGTTAATAATATTGTGATTACTATTGAAGATGCTATTAATCCTATATCACAATAATAATGATAATAATTTGAGTATTATATTTTAGAAGTCATGATCCTATCACTTCTCTATCTAATATCCATAAAATGCAAACCAAAATAAATGAGTAAATAAAGTAACTTGAGCAAGCACTGACATGGACTCCAGGCACTGCATTTGCTACTGAGCCTTGTGTGGGTGGGCGCAGCCCAGGGGATCCCCCAGGAGGCCACATGCCACTGGGTTCAGAAGGGGGCCAGGCCACGGATATATTTAGGCAGCACAACCCTGAGGCAGTGTGCCAGGCGGGGAGACCACTATGAGAAGTCCTCCACTAACCTTTCTGTGTCTCTGGATAATATGTCTTCAGAAATCTTGCTGAAGATCTCTTCCTTCTTTGGATGCTGTGACCCTGCTGTGTACTGGATGTGTGAATAGGCGCTTTGATCATATGGCCAATGACAATTTTATCAGAATCTCTTCAACTGCCTTTTAACCTAAAAGATCTCATTGGAAAGTTATTTGAGCCGGGAAGACCACTGTATCTGTGAACTTACTATTGGTTAAGGGTAAAGAAACTGGATATTGGAAGAAAGAATATATTATGACACAAAGAACGTCTGCAAAAGCAGTGCTAGCTCAGGTTCTCAAACCTGTCAACCCTTACCTAGGCCTTCCAGTTAAAACTGAAGACAACCTCAGAATACCTAAGTTGGGTAATTATATTGAAAGAAAAAATATTGCAAAAGAATACATCATGGAACACATTGACCTTTCCATAAATGATTTGTCAGTGATGATTATGTGGTATGGCAAACACTGACCACAGCTAGCCATGTTGTCGATCTTAGATTTTACATTATGACAACAGTTTTTATGGACCAGTCTAAAACCCACCCCAAAAATGAACCTTAGTAGCACTCTTTTTTTTAAGATTTTATTTATTTGGGGAACCCTGGGTGGCGCAGCGGTTTGGCGCCTGCCTTTGGCCCAGGGCGCGATCCTGGAGACCCGGGATCGAATCCCGCGTCGGGCTCCCAGTGCATGGAGCCTGCTTCTCCCTCTGCCTGTGTCTCTGCCTCTCTCTCTCTCTCTCTCTCTCTCTGTGTGACTATCATAAATAAATAAAAATTAAAAAGATTTTATTTATTTGTACAAATAAATAAATTTATTTGTAAAATATTTACAAATATTTATTTGTAAATTTATTTATTGTATTTATTTATATTTATTTGTAAATAAATAAATAAAAGGCAGAGACACAGGCAGAGGGAAAAGCAGGCTTCCTGCAGGGAGCCCGAAGTGGGACTCGATCCTGGGACCCCGGGGTTCACTCCCTGAGCTGGAGGGAGATGCTCAACCTCTGAGTTACCCAGGTGTCCCAGTATTGCTATTTAATTGCAAGTTAGTATAGTAACGTAACTGAATCCACCATGATTGGTTGGGACAGACTCATTCAGATCTTCTGCCTATACCCAGGCCTCCTGGTGGGGCTATGGTAGAGGGAGGAAGAACTGACTTTTGTTACGGCAAATCTTCATTTCCATCACCTTGTGGAAAAGAGCACATTAGGCTCAGCCACCGTCCCCTATTAGCCACCTCTTCATACCCTGCTTTTGGATGACAACCCAGAGTATCGACTGCATGGCCGCCAAAAATAATACAGAACACCTACCTTTTATTGGAAGAGATAACCTACCTTGGAGAACTGATTTTTTTCTATGGCTGTATAAAGAGTTGTTCTATAATGGGAATAACTTGTGGATGAATATGTGAAACCCTTTTGGGGCTTGAGTTCCTTGGTATGCATGAGATTTCTGGGCCCTCCAATGGTCCTAATTTCTTGGGACAGACTTATTATGTTGGCTATGTGGACACAGAGGGAAAAATGCACATGATGTGTGCATTAAAGAGACAGAATGCTTCATCGTCAGCTGGGTCCTTTAACTGAGGACCCTTTTGCTTACGCCACTGGTTTGGGATATCTTAGTAAGTATTGGCAGGGGGTGGCAAATTACCGTTATTTTGGACTAACCACTTCTGTTCTTTGGTGTTGGAAGTTGAAATAGAGCAGTGGTCTGTTTGATGCCTTCTTATTTCAATAAATAAATAAATAAATAAATAAATAAATAAATAAATAAATAAAGTAAGTAGCTCAAAGCCCATGGTTTGTATCATCCATTTCTGTATCAGCCCCTATAAAAATACTTCTTTTTGTTTCTTACTGATGGAAGTTTCATGCTGATAAGCAATAAATCATGTTGTCACTGGGCCTAATCACTGGAATTCCGGTGGTGATACATAACATCTGGAGAAGTTCCATAACTTTCTAACTTAACCTTGGAGTTGTTTGTGAGTGGGAACTTTTTCTTGTCAGAACTGTGCATCTTTATTGCCTATTCTGAGCTTGTTCTAGGCTCAATTATCCATTGATTTTTAATGGAATTTCCACCTAGAGAAGGAATGCAGATATGTAATAGGGAATGAAATAGCATGTTCTCTAAGATGTTAGGAAATAACAGTGTGCTTAATAAGGAAGAAATTGTGAGAGGCTTTTGCTGGGGGAATAATTAAATACTAATCATGGGCTAGAGATAGAACTTTTGGATTCTTGGTAGGACACAGTATCCTATTTTGTTTTCATTACTGTCTAGAAACAAAATGTTAATTGTTTCCATGATAATCTTTTCCCCTTTTGTTCTATTTTGTTATTTTTATTTTAAAAATAAAATGACACCTGCCAGCGAGTGACCAGTTTTGCTCAAAGCCTTTCCCAGCCCCCTCTTCACCGAAGACACCCCTCAGGAAATCGAAATGAATCTGCAGAAAGTACGCTGCATTCCCAGTTCATTAGAACTGCCCAGCCTTACAAATTCAAGGTACCACTTTATTTCTTTATAGACATGAAAATAAAACTGTTCTTGCAGGCTAGCCCATTTCTTCATTCAAAGTTGGAGAAGGGAGCTACCCATAGGCCGGTGGCAAGTACCATAAATAAATGGGTACAAGTCAACAGCATAACAACAATTTAACAACGTGAGTGATGGTGTTAATCCAACTCTCTCCATTTTACCTCAGTTCTGCTTTCCTCTGGGCATGAATGCTTTTGCTCAGGAGTTTCTATATAAAAGATTCCTATGTTGGCCGAAAGAGGTTTGCTTTCCATAGCTCCTAGGATGAAAGGGTGTTTTATAAAATTACCCTTGATTACCATCGATGAATACAAATTTCCTTTTATTTCTAGAAATAGAGGAAGCTTATAATTTTCTCTCTTATCCCCTTTTATTAAAAAGAATAATTGTCTAATCTGGTTATTCACCAGGCATTATGTTGGGTACTTGGTTGAATTTGGGATGCAGGTGGGTGGAGAAAGTATAATTATGACTGAGAAATGATGCCCCCTCCTCAAAGTAATAACCATATTTCCATATAATGAATATTGAAATATAAATGTGTACACAGTGATACAGAAGAACATGAAGGTTGGGCAGTGCCATTGAGATGAGCTGTAAAGGATTAGTTTACTCAGTAGAGAATAGTATTTCATTATTACATGCTACTATTACTAGAGGAATATAATCAGACTAAAGGAAGGGAAACTTAAAACCAATCAGTTTGGGTGCTTGTTGGCGATGCTAGTAATATTTTTCTAAGGGAAAGATAATGAATTTATTTATAAAGTCAGGTTAGAGGTTTTTTTTTTTTTAAATACTTCTCATTTATCCAATATGTTATTTCAACCATTTCCTTAAGAAATTGAAAATTGTCATGTAGCTATTGGGTCTATCTCAAAGGTGCAGTGTTTTAAGTTGTGCTAAATGAACACAGAGTATCTCAGCTTGTGAACCCTGGATCTATCAGATACAACAAGAAATAGATCACTAGGGCAGCCCGGGTGGTTCAGTGGTTTAGCACCCGCCTTCAGCCCAGGGCCTGATCCTGGAGACCTGGGATAGAGTCCCATGTCAGGCTCCCTGCGAGGAGCCTGATTCTCCCTCTCTTTCTTTCTCTTTCTCTCTCTCTTTCTGTGTCTCATGAATAAATGAATAAAATCTTTAAAAAAAAAAAAAAGAAATAGATCACTAAAAGGCCAAATTTTTGGTTTCTGGTTTATAAAGTTCTATTGTTGTTTCTGTCTCTTTTCAGAGATTGGAAAAATATTCCTAGAAATACCTGAGATGTTTCATTGGATTGAATGTCCTGCATCTGACTCTTATGGAATCTGTTCTTATTTTATTTTCCAACAGGAAAAGTCTGTAGTTCTTCATAAGTCAAGGAAGAAGTCAAAAGAAGAACAAAATATATCAGATGACCTTGAATCTACCGGCTTTATTTACCCTTACAATGACCTGCTGGTTTGGGCTGTGCTAATGAAAAGACAGAAGATGGCCATGTTCTTCTGGCAGCATGGAGAGGAGGCCACGGTCAAGGCAGTGATTGCCTATAAACTCTACCGAGCCATGGCCCAGGAAGCTAAGGAGAGCAACATGATGGATGATGCCTCAGAAGAGCTGAGAAATTATTCAAAGTAGGAGTTCTCTCTTCACTTCATACTAAACATCGACAGTTCTTAGAATGGTTAGATACTTTTATCTCCCTCGCCTTAGACTTTGTAAGATGTGTGGACTTTTTGCCTTGCATTTCCTGGGCCCTCCTACTAGTAACAGTCTTTAGGTATTTCAAAGCGGCTTGTGGAATAAAGGGAAAAGAGGTAGCCCTCTAGTCAGGAGATGTGGCTTCCAGTCCTCATCCAGCTGTTTACTAATTGGCCAGATTTTGAGACTATAGATTCCTCCCACAGAAGGTTCAGTTAATGACTTTGAAAGTCCCTTCCAACTCTCAAACTCTTTGACACTAAGTTAAATGAAAACTTGTTTACTTTCAGTACCTCACAGGCAGGGAAGCAAATAGAGGTGTTAATTATCAAAGAAGCAGAGCGTGATGGCAAAAGATAGAAAGGTTGGAAATGGTTTTGATTTTTTGATTACTCAAGCATTATAAGAGAGAGGAAAGAAGGAGAACTAGTGTTCATAGAAAGTAATGTATAATTGTGATTTTAAACATTCCAGAGAGTAACAGTGTCTACTTTTTAGAAAAAACAACCCTCCTGAAAATGTCTCCACATCTAGCTTCTTACTTAAGTCATCTATGTATTTGCTAACATTTTTTTAAAAAGGTGACTCCATGATTTCCCTTAATTGCTTATTCAGTATTCAACAGTTTTTTTTCTGTCAAAAAATTCTTTATTAGTTCTTGTCAAGGAACCCCAAACCAAGCTATATGTAGTCTTTTTTTTTTAAGATTTTATTTATTCATGAGAGACACAGAGAGAGGCAGAGACACAGGCAGAGGGAGAAGCAGGCTCCCTTTAGAAAGCCCGATGTGGGACTCAATCCCAGGACCCCGGGATCACGAACTAAGTGGAAGGCAGATGCTCAACGACTGAGCCACCCAGGGGTCCTCATATATAGTCTGTTTTGCAGAATGGTTAGGCTTCTCCCCGGGGATAGATAGCTCAACCACTCCTGGTATAAACCAAATTCTGTACGCTGCAGTGTAAACCCTTTTGTAAAGGGAGAATGCCCATTTCCTGCACAGCAACCACGTTGAAAGAGCTTCTGCAATCTGAGGTTATTATGTTGCTGTTCATTCTTTTGTGTTTGATCTTTCCTCAAGTCTCCTAACTAATCTTTTAAAATGTTTCTGGGACTCTCACCTGCATTTGTTTTTGCCATTCACCACTGTGTCATTACAGACAGTTCGGCCAACTTGCTCTGGATGTGTTGGAGAAAGCATTCAAGCAGAATGAAAGAATGGCCATGAAACTGTTGACCTATGAACTCAAGAACTGGAGCAATTCTACTTGTCTGAAACTGGCTGCGTCTGGAAGATTGCGGCCCTTTGTTTCACACACTTGTACCCAAATGCTACTGACAGACATGTGGACCGGGCGCCTGAAAATGAGGAAAAACTCCTGGTTAAAGGTACGTTCACTTACACGGAGAACAAACTGGTGGCTGTTGGAGGGGGTGGAGGAGAGGTTGGGCAAAATAGGTGTAGGGGAGAGTGAGATATGGGTTTCCAGTGATGGAATGAATAAGTCACAGGGATGAAACATATTGCATATGGAATAGAGTCGGTGGTATTATGCTAGCATTGTAGGGGGACAGATGATAGGCACACTTGCAGTGAGCACAGTGTCACCCATAGAGGTATCAAATGACTATTCTGTACACCTGAAACTAACGTAACCTTGTGTATCAACTATACTTCAATTTAAAAAAAAGATATATTTGCTTGCTTTATAGAGTTTAATATTCGTTTACTCTGAATGTCTATGCTCTTGAGTTCATTTCCCTCTTGTTCTGGAAGAATATATTCAGGAAAACCAGTTAGTATCTTTGGTTCTCATGAATGAGCTGGGACAAATACTTTATCTTCCACTGTCACAGTTTCTTTTCAGAAATGGGGGTGATTACACCAGCTCCATCCATCAAAAGGCATTTCCTTGTGCAGGTGCTTAGAAGTTTAAAGCAGATACAAGCATATACAAGATTTCATTCTTGGCAAACTTCATGGCCTCTGATAACTATAACAGAAGTAAATGAGCCTTTTTAGTGAAATTTTTTTCAGTTTAAGAATATTAATCGGGGGACTCCTGGGTGGCTTAGTGGTTGAGCATCTGCCTTTGGCTCAGGTCATGATCTTGGGGTCCTCGGATGGAATCCTACATCAGTTTCCCTCCGGGGAGTCTGCTTGTGTCTGCCTCTGTCTGTAATAAATAAATCTTTCATAAATAAAATCTTAGAAAAAAAAGAATATTAATTGGTAACACACTATATAAAATTAGCAATTTCTGTTCTGTTCATCCAATGTAGGTTAGATGCTCTATTTTATAAAGCTTCCTGATACACCTATTTCCAGATTCTTCTATCCATTAGAGTTTGGCCTCACCTCTCATCTTGAACTATCAAGAGTAATTTAACTACTAAAGACATTTCACTTTGGACATCAAACCCAAGCCTAAAGCTTTAGGTTATGGTCAAGTTTATGAAATGCATATGCTCATAAACTGAATAAAAGGGGATACAGCATGGGCATTAAGGGCTATAGAGGACTATATATTTAAATTTTACTTTTTGTACACTTAAAAATGTATGTCCCAAATAGAATGACTTTCTTAAAAATATTTTTCTGTGGGACACACTAGAGAAAACACAAAGAAATAAGATATAATATACAAAATATATAAAAGAAATAGCACATTTGAAATCCACTAATAAGATTGCAAAAAGAGGATAAATGTGAACCAAAAATTATTTCATATAGATTCCTCTTTTGTTTTTTTAGCTTTTTTTTTAGATTCCTCTTTTAAAAATATTGATGAAGTAACAATTATTTCTAGAAGAAGTTCTCTTTTGATCTATTGATTTCAGTCTTAGAAAAGATGAAGCAGAGAAGTGAACGGGTCCACCCCTAGCTACACAATCTCTGACAATAATTCTTTTTAAATGTGCAGAGAACAAGATAGGGTATAGATGGCTGGAAGTTTGAGGAATAATTTTCCCCATGGCTGTGTTCTGTACCTATTTCAGTTTACTAGAAGCCCTTTTTTTTTTAGAAGCCTTTTTTACCTAGAACTTAATACCATTTTGATCCTCATGTAATTCTATGCATAACGAGACTTAAAGGAAGCAAAACTGAATGTTTTGCCCCAAAATGTTGTGAGTCAACAAAGAAGCCTGGATTATTTACTTAAAATCTCTGAGCTGATGGCAGTTCTTCTCCATGCCTAGATCCTAATTCATCAGTTCTTGGCTGGTGAGTTTTAGGAAGACATTCCGAATGGCTTTCAAGAATTATGGAAGCGATATGCTCATGTTCATTAAAAAATAATATTTCTCACTGCCTTGCCCCTAGGGATAAATAATAATAGTGTGTATACTTATTTTTAAACCTTTAAATGCATATATGTATATGCACATATCTTTTCTAATTTTTGAATTTCCTTTTGTACAATAATAGTATCACATACCATATATTGCTATATAACTTGCTTTTATTCACTTAACAATATAACTTGGATATCTTCTCATTATATTAAAAAGTGTTTTTATCTTTTTAAAGATTGCATAATATTCCACTGTTTGTTAGGTTGTCTCACACCAGCTATCCTTCTATAGACAGATATTTAGGTTGACAGATTTTTTTGGTATCACACATAACACTGCATTACACATCCCTGTACACATATGCTTGCATTCATGACTATTTCTAGGGGAGGCACTGCTAGATTTGGAATTGAATTAAAAAAATATCTATAGAATCAGGGTATGAACTGAATTAGGGATAGGCCTGGTACTTTATGTATGTTAATATTTTCATTTTGTTATTTGACTAATACTTGTGCCTTGTGTGACCCTTACTACTTATTTTGCTTTATTTTCTTTTAAAGATCATCATAAGTATTCTTTTTCCACCCACCATTTTGTCATTGGAATTTAAAAGCAGAGCAGAGATGTCGCACGTTCCCCAGCCCCAGGACTTCCAGTTTGTGTGGTATTACGGTGACCAGAACCCCAGCAGTGCGAAAGAAAGCGCTTATACGGTTAGTACGATATCATTGTGAACTAAGTTTTCATGGTCTTGACTGCACACAAACATACACATTCTTAAAGTTTGTTTATTAAATAATTTATTTAACAATCTTAATCGTATTATCTATGATCAGCTACCACATGTATGATGCATCTAATTGTGATCGAGCAAAACTGGGAAAGTCTTTATTATATCTTGACAGCTTCTTAATTTTTCATTTTCTTTTGTGACTAGTAGAATAAATAGAGTTATTATTTCTCTAAAATTACAATGAGGAAGAGTACCTGGGTAGCTCAATCAGTTAAGCATCAGACTTGATTTTGACTGCGGTCATGATCTCAGGGTTGTGAGATCAGCCCCATATTAGGCTCCGCACTGAGTATGGAGCCTTCTCTATGATGCTCTATCTCCCTTTGCCCACCCCCCCACCTCTCTCCCTCTCTTAAAAAAGAAAAAAAGAAAAGTTACAATGAAGAATGCCTCATATCCTTAAAAATCTTTATTTTTAAAGATTCAGGTTTAGATTTTGCATTATCTCCACTGTTCCACTCCAAGTTTTTTTTTTTTTTTCTTTTTTAATTTGTTGTATCCAGTGACCAAATAAAGTCACGTGAGTCCCTGGATGTATATACTTTCCTGAGTAACTTAAGATACTGCTCTTGCAACACATCTTCACTGGAGGGTCTCCAGTATGCTGTCTCTGCATATATATATATATATTTTTTTTTTCATTTTATGTCTCAGCTTGGATCATTACTTATAAAATTATTACTGAAGGTGTAGTGAACATCTTCCCTGGTTCTCAATACTTTCATGAGGCATTTTTAGTAGCGTCTTATTGGATATACTTTTGCACTTGTGAAGTATTTGTTACAATATTTAAAAATGTACTCAATAAGTATTAAATATTAAATGGAAGATAAGCAATTATAATTCGTTTGTATGGCTGGCAGCTGTTGTGATTGGGTGAGCATCCCTTCTGATTAATGCCTCTATCAAATCAGATGTTAAATATTTTGACTATCATGCCTATTTGGGTATATATATATTCTTCTTTTCTACCCTCTCCCCCTTTCTTCCACTCTCACTTTATTAAGCCTGATAGTTCTATCTGGGGTTCTCAGAATACAAGATGGCAGGTGCATTCTAACCTCTGTGGAATGTGTGAGCAATTATCTTATAAAGCTGGGCTAAGAGATCCCTGGGTGGCTCAGCGGTTTGGCGCCTGCCTTTGGCCCAGGGCACGATCCCGGAGTCCTGGGATCGAGTCCCACATTGGGCTCCTGGCATGGAGCCCGCTTCTCCCTCTGCCTGTGTCTCTGCCTCTCTCTCTTCTCTCTATGACTATCATGAATAAAAAAAAAAAAATTTTAAAAAAAAATTTAAAGCTGGGCTAATTTAGTTGTCACAATTGTGATTGTACTGGCTAGATGATATGCTCAGTGAGCTTAGACCATTTTAAATTTTTTTAAGGAAAGATAAGAAATGTAATATTGACTTAATGCCTCTAGAAATAACATGAAGTCTTTATATGTGAGATATTTTGTTTGATTTTGCTTATTTATATGTTCACATTTAGTTTGTTGAAATGAACAATGGAGAAAGCTGCTTACCTAGGTACATACCTACCTACTTACTCCCTATCTATCTATCTATCTATCTACAAACATATAAAATATGTTGTCAGTTTAAACAAACATGTAAATATGTTGTCTGTTGGTAGCAGATAGTACTTTGCAAGTGGATGTGACTTCACTTTTGGCTCTTACAGAGTTCATGGAAAGGTAAGGTCTCATAAACACTCAAGGCAATAAATGGTTAGAGCATGCTACTAAGTAGTCATTCTTAAAGGGAAACTTTTAGAGAAGGAAGTCCTTCCTTATATGGCAAATAATGTGCTTTTAAGATAAAAAAATATAGTAAGTTCTCACAGTTCCCAGAAAAATTAAACTTTGGCTGTGGTATAGTGGTCCTATTTATAAAATTGCCCACCTGGATGACTTGGATATGGCCATATTGATTTATTAATTCCATGAATACTTAATGGCCACCGTCCATGTGCCAGACAAGATATGATGTTCTGGGAACACTGCGGTAACTAAGGCAGATGTGATCCCTGTCACCATGGAGCTTATAATCAGATAAAATATCCATTATACCTCAGCATTATTCAATTTAAAACATTTATTAAAAAGTGTCTCAAACCTGTTCTGTTATGAATGAATTATAATCATAGTAATGATGTTCTTTTGTCTCTGAATTTAACTAGAACAATATTTTTTTTAAGATTTTATTTATTTATTCATGACAGACACAGAGAGAGAGGCACAGACACAGGCAGAGGGAGAAGCAGGCTCCATGCAGGGAGCCCGATGTGGGACTTGATCCCGGGATCCCAGGATCATGCCCTGGGCTGAAGGGAGGTGCTAAACTGCTGAGCCACCTGGACTGCCCAGAACAATAGTTTTTAATTGTCTGCTTGGTGTTTGGAATTTTGCTAAACAGGAAGTAGGGGCAGAGTCAGCATTTGATGGAATGTGTAATTTCACAACGCTAATTAAATATAATGTGCTTGATTAGTTGAGGAACACAATTTGTGTTATATATTTTGGGAGAAAAGTGAAGACAGATGAGACATAGATGTACTTTTAGCGGATCTTTGTGCTTTGTCTTTGTGGTAATAGTGGGCGATAATTAATATAATGAAAACACAACTGATAATTGGAGAAGGGAGGCCATTGTCCTCAAGCTGTATAGACTCAACTACTGCATCTGTTTTTTGAGATTTTATAAAAGTCCTTACTGAAGTCTCTACAGGCAAAAGAACTTTGCCATGAGCACTTTAAATCTTTCTAGTGCCTAACTCTTTGAAAGCATGACTTTTGATGGCATG
This sequence comes from Canis lupus dingo, assembly GCF_003254725.2. Classification (NCBI taxonomy): domain Eukaryota; kingdom Metazoa; phylum Chordata; class Mammalia; order Carnivora; family Canidae; genus Canis; species Canis lupus. Next base: position 83,497,968 of record NC_064243.1, read on the forward strand.
AGCTTTCCTAGGAACAAATTATAGCAAGATGGCAGAATGACTTAACCAGAGGAAGAAGATTCTTCTCAATTGTGTCAGTCGGTAAGGATTACAGATTGGTGGCGGCTTCATGTATGAGGTGATGAAGCTAGGACTTGATGTGTGGAACTAGCATTTCCATGGAAGGATAGACAGTAAACAGGGGTACAGAGGCAGTAAATGCAAGATGTATGTTAAGCATTATAAGTTCTATGGTTTGGCTAGAGTCCAGGTAGTAGTGGATATGGGACAAGGAGGGAATATTTGCAGGTATAGCTGGGAAAGTAGATTGAGGCTAGATCCCGGAGACTCTTGTATAGCCTATGAAGGAATGTGCTGTTTTTTTTTTTTTTTTTTTTTTTTTTTTTTTTTTTTTTTTTTTTTTTTCTGTAGGTAATGGATAGCCAGTGGATTCACATAAGCAGAGTAGCAAGATGATGTGACCATTAGGAAAATTACTTTGTCTCCAGTATATGGGATGATGTAGCAAGAAGATAGGCTGAAAGCAGGGAGAGCATAGGCTGGTGTACCCATCCAGAGGAGAAGGATTAAAGGCTTTTCCCAGAGTTAGTAGCAATGGACATGAAGAGGAAAAGAGAGATCTTAGATGAAGAGTCAAATAATATTTGAAAATGGGGCATAGATGAAGGGAGATAGAAAATATGACCAAAAGTTTGATGGTTAAAACAAGGCCATCTTGAAGGGATATGGGAATTTTTGGAAAAGGAGCAGGTTTGGAAGTAAAAAGACAAGTTTAGTCTTAGACATGTTGATAAACCATAATGAAAAAATATTTTCCAGGGACACCTGAGTGGTTCAGCGGTTGAGCATCTGCCTTTGGCTCAGGTCGTGATCCTGGGGTCCTGGGATTGAGTCCCACATTTGGCTCCCCACAGGGAGCCTGGTTCTCCCTCTGCCTATGTCTCTGCCTCTCTGTGTGTGTCTCTCATGAATAAATAAATAAAATCTTAAAAAAAATTTTTTTTCTGAAGTTGAAGAGTAATCTGTTTTATCAGAACATTGTTAAGTGGGAAAGATGGTAGTAATAACAATGGGAAATAGGTATGAACTGCAATAGAATTGATATAGTTATAATTTTATTCTATGTGCCTGCTGGTCAGATTCCTGTTAGAAAGAGGAAGGAGGACAGGGGAGAGGGGAGAGGGTTGGGGGAGAGGGAGGGATGGAGGAGGGAGGGAGGGAGATAGAAAGAGAGTTTGATTGATTATATTGAGATTTGAGTAGAATAAAAGTTAAGTAAAACATTTTTGTTTACCTTCTTCTAAGGTGGGGGAAGGGGAGGACATCCTTTTTTTTTTTCTTTTTTAAAAGATTTTATTTATTTATTAATGAGGAAGACAGAGACATAGGCAGAGGAAGGAGCAGGCTCCCTGTGAGGAGCCTGATATGGGACTCGATCTCAGGACCCTGGGATCATGCCCTGAACTGAAGACAGATGCCCAACCACTGAGCCACCCAGGTGCCCACACTGTTACTTTCTTTTTTTATACATATAAATTTATTTTTTATTGGTGTTCAATTTGCCAACATATAGAATAACACCCAGTGCTCATCCTATCAAGTGCCCCCTTCAGTGCCCATCACCCAGTCACCGCCACCCCCTGCCCACCTCCCCTTCCACCCCGCCTAGTTCGTTTCCCAGAGTTAGGAGTCTCTCATGTTCTGTCTCCCTTTCTGATATTTCCCACTCATTTTTTCAGGGGAGGACATCCTGATTCTGAATTTATATTCTTTTTATTTTTTAAGATTTTATGTATTTGTTTATTTATTTGAGTGAGCTAGAGAGAGATTGCAAGCCCAAGCAGGCAGAGTGGCAGGCAAAGGGAGAGGGAAAAGCAGACTCCCTGCTGAGCAGGGAGCCCTATGTGGGGCTCAATCCCAGGGTCCTGGCATCATGACCTGAGAGCCAAAGGCAGACCCTTAATTGATTGAGCCACCCAGGTGTCCAGAATTTATATTCTTACATTGTCTTTACCATGATAGTTGATGTCTTGGAGTTCAACTCAGAGAGGCTCAGTGAGGACTTTATAATCCATACCAAACTGTCAAGAGTAAATAAGATTTAATGAGAAACACCTAGAAAAAATAATGAGAAGTCATTTAATAAAATAGTCATTACTGAAATTGCCTTCTGGGGTCTTTTTAAGTGGTACAGATGTCATTAAAATCCTAGTAAATGATGACTTTTCTCATTGGTTCTAAGCTATTTTAACTCTAGGCAGCTTCAGACCTATTAGGAGCTAGGTCACTTCCTACACCCTTAGGTCACAATGCTGATTTCACAGCCCCAAATGATATTAAGTGACAGCAGTTAATTAGGCACTGAGGTAGCCCATCCTGATGCCTGAAGCCTCAAAAATTACATTTTATCAATTTTATGGACAATTCAAGCAATAGTTATTCCTAGGGTTCTAAATCTTACCAGTCTTGCAGGTGTGACCCTAGGGAGACATCTTTTGTGGATAGGTTGAAGAAATGTATTCATCTAAAAAGCATCAGAGAACATTCCTTTCTTTTAATATTTTTTCAGATCACAAAAGTAATGCATTTCCTATTTAAAAATTAGAACCACACAGAGCTCTGTGAAGTAGAGTAACATCTCTTTTGCTTCTCTTTTATCATCTGTAAGTTCTCTCTTCCCTAAAGCAACCAGGTTACAAGTGATTTTTTTTCTTTTCAATTCTCCCCCCACCCCACTTTTAAAAGGCTCTTCTCTGTACATCTGTGTAGTCCATCACACAACCACTTGTCTGCCACACAGATACTTACTGCTCATCACTGACAAGGGTTAACCTCCTTGGACTGACATTTTGAGTCAACTGATGAAAGATTTGATGCTTTCCCTAGAAAAATGCATGTACAACACAAATACTTGCAAATAGTTGCAGGAGGTTCAAGAAACTTGAAGCTCAGAGAGTGCAAGAACTTGAGGTAAAGCACTTCTGCTATAAATGAGTGGAGAACCATTTCTATCAAAGCTGGAATTCTAGAACTAATGCTGTGCCTGAGTTTCCTAGGAATTGGAAAATTTATCATTGATGGGTGTCCATTTTGTTCTCTGTGATGGAAATAACTGTATTATCTATTAAGGATTTCATGGGGATTTTTATGATATTTTTAGGTTCTAAAATACTGATAAAGGAGACAAAGCAGAACAGGAACAGGGATCATTTTTAAATCCTTGGAACTATGCTTAGTTTGTCTAGGTTTCATTATTGGAGACTAAAGCTTGCATTTCAGACATGTCCTGTGCTCCTTACCCAAAAGTCAAAGATTTATACAGTACATATAGTTTTCTTTCCTTCCAAGATGAAGATTATAATTTGGGAGGTGAGTGCCAATTAATTTTAATATATTTATTATATTCATATATATGACATATTTTGGATGTTCTCAAATGTCAGTATTTTACTTAGGACTCTGACAATAAATGATTATTTATTTTGCAGAAAGACTATGATTTGGAAAGAGGCCCTGATGAGAAACTAGATGAAAATCAGCACTTTGATTCAAAGAGCGATCCCCAAAGCCTTCCATGGACCAGGAAAATCTATGAGTTCTACAATGCTCCAATTGTCAAGTTTTGGTTTTATACGGTTGGTCTCATTGAAGCAATTAAATATAGTCTTCATGCTGGACAATAGTTAATGATGATTTTGGTAATGATATGCCCAATTTGCCAACTTGTGGTAAAATGTGGAAATGCCATGACGGGGGGAAAAAAAGCAACAACGAGAATGACAAAGTAGGAAAGAGATTGGAGGGAGGTGAGGAATTAGAGCAGATCGCTCCTACTATGGGAGTGAAAGAACAAGCATTTTCTTCTTTCCTTTTTTTTTTTTTTTTTTTTCATTTTCTTCTTTCCTGAGTGCTTTTCATTGGCTCTGCTGGAACTGGAGCATTTGAAACTTTGTGGAACAATCGTTAACAACAGTGGTTGTAGAATTAAGTGATGGAGGTGGATTCTTTTCTTATCTTGGGCAAAGAATTCAGCAGTTGAGTTGATTTTCTATTTGTAAGAATAATGTATAACAGAGGAAAAAATGCAAAACTTTTACTTTTTATCTTCAATAGCATATGGTTATAAATATATAGAGGACAATAAAATTTTAGAGGACAATAAATTTATGAACAAATTCTACATCTTATATTGATCACAGTGATACAGAGAAATCATGAATGGCACTTTAAATGTAATGAGTGCTTTTCAAATTTATTTAATAGCATTTATTTTTCTGATGCTTTATATATACTCTAAATTGTTCATGGCCAAGATTGTGTCTTTCTAAAACATATGAAGTATGATTTTAAAAGGATATTTATCTAAATGTGTCATATTTCAAAATATATACTTTTTCATTCAAACATTTATTGCATATACTTATGAAATGCATACATAGTTCTGTTTGATTTCAAAAATCAAATCTTCCTTCAAATGATGAAGTTTCACCCTTTTTGTAAATATGCGACAAAATATTGCAAAGGCTCTGATGGTAGCTCCAAGAGGTTTTTAACTCAGAGACAGCAATACCCATCATGCCTGTCCCGAACACCACCTGCTGTAAATATCATCGCAGCTGTAGTTACAAGTGGTTTTAACTATTCTATATGTAGAACTGAACTGAGAAAATAACATACCACACTTAGGTAGAGCTCAAAAAGATCTGAGAAATAGGGATTCAGGTTAAAATAATATGATTCACCTCCTTGAGAATGAACACACACACACACACACACACACTTCTTTCAGTTGATCTGGGCCTTTAAAACATCTGTCGATCAGTGAACATCATGGACTGTCACTGTCTATTTAAAGAACTGCACTGTCTCATGCATTGTTGGTTTCGGTCAAAATTGGTAAAGCCTTTCTGGTGGATAATTGAGTAATATGTGTCACTGTTTTAAGTGTGTATGCCCAATGATTCTACTTCTGGAAATGTATCTTAAGAAAACAAAGACTTCAGATAAGATTGCAAAGCTATTAATCACTATGTATATGTGTGTGTGTGTGTGTGTGTGTGCTTACTGTGCCTTAATTCTTTGAAAATATTGGAAATCTAGGTTTAATATAAACAGTAATTAAGCGTGAATTTCTTGAATGTCTACCATGTGTTAGAATACTCATGCTGAGCGCTGCAGATAAATATGTCGATAATCTTTTAATTACAAGGATTCACAGTTGACAATACTTTTCTACTAACCAGTAGGTTTTAATTAACATAAAACTACCAGCAGGAGCATCTGGGTGGCTCAGTTGGTTGGGCATCTGCCTTTGGTTCAAGTCATGATTTCAAGGTCGTGGCATCAAGCCCTGAGTCAGGCTCTCTGCTCAGTGGGGAGTCTGTTTGTCACTCTGCCCCTCCTCCCTCTTGTGCTCTCTCTTGTGCTTTCTTTCTCTTAAATAAACGAAAAAAATAAAAACAAACAAAAACCCCAAACCTCCCAAGCAGAAGTAAATCACAATTCATTACATTTGAAAATAGGTACTTCCTGATACTGCTCATTGCTGTACTTGGGACACACGTTTTCTATGCTTAGATGGAGGGGAGAGTGTGTGATTCCCTCTCACCTTGTTGATTGCCTGGCAGTGTCCATGCTGGCATGTGCAGAGTTCTGGAAATTCTGGTCAGGAGCCAACAAGATGAGTCAATGCCCGCTTCCATGCATTTGAGAACAATGACCTTCATTCCTTCCATTAAATCCTGTAATAGAAAGCTGCAGACTCTTGTGCTTTCCTTAAAATCAGATTAAAATCAGTCCCAGTTATATTTCCATGTTATTACGTTAAAGTTCTTATGTGTGTGTTTCTGCTTGGCTCTTTGTGTCTGCTTGGCATTCTCCATTATGACTCTCACTCATGTCTAGGGAATGTGTGTCCCCCTCATAGATGGCATATTTGGCATTCCTCATGCTGTTCACTTACACTGTGTTGGTGGAGATGCAGCCCCAGCCCAGCGTGCAGGAGTGGCTTGTTATCATTTATATCTTCACCAATGCCATTGAGAAAGTCAGGGAGGTGAGTCATCCCTTCTACCTTTGTCTTCTACATCTCTGAAAAGAGGTATTTTGGGCTCATAATGAAAACGGACAGCGGGTCAAGGGTGGGGGTGAGACAGACAATGCTGATCTTAATTTGCTTGCTCTAGGAAGGGTATTTAGGGGAAAATCTCTGATCTTAACCCTTACTCCCTGCCAGATACTTTTCTGGTTGCTGCTCTTTGAAAGCAATTATTTTTGTAGAAGTCCTAGTGTGTTTTATCAGTCTTAGAGTGATGCTATCTAATTGCTGTTAGGCCCTCCATCTATCTGATGTCCCAGAAGTTTTTTTTTTTTCTAGTAAGATTGATATTTATAGCCTACCATTGCTTGCATACTGTCAGCTCCATTTCACACTAGGCCCAGAAATGACTAGAGTTGTGCAGTAGGTAAATAATTCATTTATAGCTTTTGAATTATTTTACTAAACACCTTTGAAAATTGAAGCTGAAAATCCCTGAGGCAAGTAGTCCAAAAAACAAAGCAATACAAAATTTTCATTTTTAGTTTTGCAAATGAGTCACTTAAAAAAAAAATTAGCATCCATGCAGTTGTAACTGCAATCACGTATAGTTACAAGTTTGTTTTATGCATCAATGTATATGTATCTCAGTGTGCATATATCTCTATGTCTATGCATTTGTATACATTTATTTTGTCCCAGAGCTAATATGGCCACTATATTAAGTAAATGTATTCTTAGTAATTATATGTATATTGCTTGCCTGTTACCATTGTGGAGTTTATAGAAAACAATTCAGGAAAAAAACATTATCTGAATTCACCTTTTTTTTTGCTTCAGGGGAAAGAAGTTAATTATTTTAAATTTGAATTTGTCTGATAGTCTATTGCAGGGGTAATTTCTTATAGTGACTTTTAATATTGCATTCTTAGTAATTTCTCAAAAACCCACTAAATAGCAGTAGCAAGACTAGATTGCAGGATTCGTGGATTTCAAACCAATGTCCTCTGCACTTTGCTATCCCTCACGAAAATAGAATTGTAGGTATATAGATCCTCTGTAATACTGGGTTTTAAAATGTCTTGGTGGTCCCCTGTGTTAGCTTAGGATTCATAAAAGCTAGGAAAAGCTGCTTCTTTTTAAAAAAAAAAAAAAAAAAACTTCTGGTTTGTTTTTCAAATTGCTGGTTCACACTAGCAGTGACATTAAAACACACTTGTTTTACTACTTGTTTAACTACTAAAATTATTTTAGTAGTTCATTAGCCAAGGATAACTGAAGTCTATAAAATATCCAAGTGACCTAAGGTTTGGTGGGATTCAAATTTCTCTGTAAGCAAGCACTTGATGTACCAAAGAATATTATTATGAGGCTCTTGAGTTATATACCGCATTCTTTAAATTTCCCTCTTTCTTTCTTCTTTTAGGTCTGTATTTCAGAACCTGGGAAGTTTACTCAAAAGGTGAAGGTATGGATTAGTGAGTACTGGAACGTGATAGAAACTGTGGCTATTGGCCTGTTTTCAGTTGGCTTCGGCCTCCGGTGGGGCGATCCTCCTTTGCACACAGCGGGAAGACTGATATACTGCATAGACATCATATTCTGGTTCTCACGGCTCCTGGACTTCTTTGCTGTGAATCAACATGTAGGTCCTTATGTGACCATGATTGCAAAAATGGTGAGTATGGTCTGCTTATATATTCTGGGGTCCTTTGACCCCAGATGGTTCTACCTACTTTCATGGCTTACAAAAGTTTAACTTTTAGAATTATTTACAGAAACCCAGACATCCAGCTCACTTCATCTCTGCTTTCCTTATAACCATGAACTCGTATTTCACAAATGTCCTAGGAGAGTGTATTGGCTCGTTGATTTGGATCCTCTGCTTATTAACTTTTTGGGTAGGGGCCAGATAGTATGATTGAAGCAAATTTGTCTCTAAGCATGGTAATTCTTGGGGGTGAGGTTTATGTGAGGATAGCAGTAATATTTTCTGCTAAAGTATCTCCTCACCCTTGGCCAGCTCTTAAATAGTACATATTGTAGGACACACCCAGTTCTAAGTACTTTGTACCTATTAACTCAATCTTCAAAATGACTTTATGAAATAGGTACAATTATTATCCACATTTTACATATAAGGAAATGGAGATTAAGCAGATCTCCCAAGGGCATAAGTAGGGAGGTCAGGTTTCAAATCTGAACTACCTGGCTCTTTCACCTGAGCCTCCTGTGCAGGTGGGTTACCCTTCTCTAACAGGCTCTGTAGAGGGACCTGAGACCCACCCTCTAGGAAGTACAGTACTTCCAGATCATCTTTGGTTCTTCCTTCTGAAATACCCATTGGCAGGGAAGGGACGAGTTCTAGAGAAAGAATCATAATGTGAAAACAAAGAAGAACAGAAAAGGGAGTGTCTTCTGGACTCCAAAGACAGATTTTTCTTTCTTTACACTTTTAGACTGGCAATGTTTTCTCTGATTTTGGTGACATTGGTATTTACCAGATAGGCTATGCCAAGGTAACTAACATATCTTAGTGACATAGTACAGGTTTATTTCTCCCTAATGCAAAGTGTAATGAGTGTTCATGGGGACTGACCTCTACCCTATAAGTCAGGGATCCAGAATCCTTCCACCTGGTGATGGAGTCATGTCAGCATGTGGCTTCCAAGACCTCCTATGATGGGGAATGAGAGGGATGGAGAAAGTCCAATGGCTTTTAACTGTTCTGGACAGGAAGTAAAATAACTTCCCATTACTCCAGAGGCCATCGGCTAGAATAGATCATAGGGTCCCAGCTTTGTGGAAGGGAGGCTAAGAAATGCCAAGGAGCTCATAAGATACTCACGGCATAATTATCTCTGCCACAGTGAACCAATGGGTTGAGGTGATGTACATTTAGTAAGTGAAATGAATCTGACTTGATCAGTTTCTCAGACTCTAATCAACTCCTGAAGATAATCCTAGGAATAAGGATTATTTGACTAATTTGAATACTTCCTATTTTTTGTTTAAGCACAAATTCTTTACCCTCAGCACATTTCTGTTCCTCCATAGACCACATCAACATAAAACATGTACAGAGAGAAGGAGGTGATTTAGCCACAGGAAGCCCAGCTCTTCATGGACAAGGGCATTTTGGTCAATGACTAGACAGTCTTATTATTGGAGGTGTAATTATGAATGATGCTAGTGCTTGATTTGTTTTAAATTTCAAATCTGTGGTAAACTTCTGGTTGTGCCTTGCTCTTTTGCAGACAGCAAACATGTTCTACATTGTGATCTTGATGGCCATAGTCCTGTTGAGCTTTGGAGTGGCCCGCAAGGCCATACTTTCGCCAAAGCAGCTTCCATCTTGGAGTCTTGCTCGAGATGTTGTATTTGAGCCATACTGGATGATTTATGGAGAAGTCTATGCTTCAGATATAGATGGTGTGTAGGGGATTTTGCCATCACGGAGAAATCAAACCTTTGTGGATATTCAGAGTAAAAGAAAAAAAATCTGGAAAATACTCATCTGGATCTTAAAGATGCCGAAAATTGGCGGTATTCTGCTAAGTTAATGTGCTAAATATTTGTGTAGAACCATAGGACTGTGATTCATCTTATCTCTCATTCTTTTAAATTCTTTATTTGTAGTTTGCGAAAGCCGCCCGTCTTGCCCCCCTGGTTCTTTTCTTACTCCGTTTCTCCAAGCTGTCTACCTCTTCGTACAGTATATCATCATGGTGAACCTGTTGATTGCTTTTTTCAAGTAGGTTATTTTAATTAAATATGGTTATTTTATGTAAATCAAAATTAATCAAAATTAAATCAACATGATTTCATTTGAATCAAAATCTATTTTGAGTATTAAACCTTTGGGTTTTCTGTGTTCCTTTTTTCCCCCTTTTTCACTGTAGTTTTGACATATGGGCATGAAACTACTGGTAGATAGGGAGCAGAGCACAAGAAAAGAGGAAAAAACAATAAATGGAGAGAAATTAATAAAAGCAGAATGAAAGGAGAACATGCATTGTAATAAAGCAATGAATTGGAATCATGGAAGAATAACAGTGTCTGAGATTGAAAGCTGACAGTGGGGTTCTTGTTGGCTTTTCTTTACTTGGCTCCAGTGTATCTTAGTCTCTGTTTTCTTCTAGCTCACTTTTCATTTCTTCTCAGTCTGCTTTTCTTTTCTTTTCTTTTTTTTTTTAAGATTTTATTTATTTATTCATGACACACACACACACACACACACACACACACACACACACACACAGGCAGGGATACAGGCAGAGGGAGAAGCAGGCTCCATTCCAAGCAGGGAGCCTGATGTGGGACTCAAATCCCGGGTCTCCAGGACCACACCTTTGGCTGAAGGTGGCGCTAAACCGCTGAGCCACCCTGGCTGCCCTCAGTCTGCTTTTCTGCATCATCTCCTCCTTAACCTTGTAACATTGGAATGTCCCTGGTCCCAGACCTTGCTCATCTCTCTCTCTCTCTCTCTCTTTCTCTCTCTCATAAAGATTTCTGTTTATTTGTTTGAGAGAGAGAGAGAGAGAGAGTGTACACAAGTTGTGGGGAAGGGCAGAGGGAGAAGCAGGCTGCCCACTGAGCAGGGAGCCCATTGCACAGCTCAATTCCAGGACCCTGAGATCATGACCTGAGCCAAAGGCAGACGCTTAACCAACTGAGCCACCGAAGCACCCACTCATCTCTTATTTGCATTTTGTTTGATCTTGTCAGTGTCCTATAATGCTGACAAATTCTACTTTATGTTTCCATCCCCCATCTCTTCCTCAAACTCCAACCTCACAGATCCAGCTGCCCACTTTCACTGCCAGTTGGATGTATAATAGAATTCTAAAATTCTAAATGTCCAAACTCTTGATCTCCTCTCTTTCCCAGCATATATTTGTCATCATTCCCAAATCTATGGAGAAGACCACAAATTTCTGTCAAGTCTCCCATTTCCCCATTTGTTCAGATCATAAGCCTTGGAGTCATTCTCAATACCACTTGTATCTCTGTCTCAAAACTGTCAGGAACTCCTGTTGGCTCTGCCTCCCAACAGATCATCAATCCAACCACCCCTTGCCACCGTACTGCTACCAGAGAGCCTCCTACTCATTTCTCTGCTTCTATCTTTGGCCCCATATTCTCTTATCAACATGGTAGCTCCTAGTGACCCTTTAAAAACATATGTCACGTGATGTCACTACTCTGCTCCGAACCCTCAGTGGCATCCCATTTCAAAGTTCCTGCAATGACCTAGAGAACCCCAGTGATCTGGCTTCCCTGCTGCTTTTCAAATCATGCATCACACTCCTCTTCCCCTAACCCTTTCCTCTCCAATCACACTGGCCCCTCATAGGTTTTCAACAAGCACAGGTGTGTTTGTAGCTGCTATTCTCTCTGCCTGGAGTGCTCTTCCATCACCTGCTGGTGTGATCCATTTTCTTACCCCTTTCTAGTCTTTGCTCACATGTTCCCTTTATCATTAGCCCTAACCTAAGGATGACATTTGAAAGTACAGCCCCTTTTCCCTCAGCCATCTCTTTGACATGTCTGGTTTCCCCTATTCTTCTTTCTTTATACCCACTTATAAATACAAATATATTTTATAATTTATTTATACTTCCCCCCTTCCCTGTTTATGGGTCTCCTCTTCAGGAATATAAGCACCATAAGGAAAAGATATTTTACTGTCTTTTTTTGCTGATGAATTTTTCCCAAGTACCAAAAAAGAAGAGAAGAGAAATCAATGTGATGGGATCTAAGTAAAAAAAAAAAAAAAAAAAAATAATAATAATAATAATGGAGAGAAGCAAAAATAAATCAGAATACTTAAAAAAATGACTATTGCAAATACATGGGGGAAGACATACCTTTCTGCTTGTCACAAGACTATATGATAACTGTCATCTCTTTTTATAAACTTCTAATATTTACTGGTATTTAGTTAATGTAGCTATTTTTTTTCCACATTTCAAATAATATTGAGTGTTAAGTATGAGATTTTTGTTTCTCAAAAATGATAGGTTGAGTCAAAAGAAAGGTTAAGAAATCCTCACATAGACCAGTCCTCTCACCCTAGAGAGGAACACAGTGAGGACCAAACAAGCTGAGAAACCCAGATCTGACTACTTGTCCAGGGGTCCATTCCAGATTCTTTATATCGAGAATTACCAAAACCCTGAAATACACTGTGAAGATTGCCACCTGCTGGTGGGCAGGCTGTAGTCAGACTTGGAGTGACAGCAGCATTTAATCTTGGTTCTCAAACTTGCTGGTGCAGCAGAATCACCTGGACGGGTTCCTGAGACACAGATCACTATAATGTCTCTGCTGCAGTTTCCAGTAGTTCTGGGCTAAGGCCAGAGAGTTTACATTTTTGACATGTCCTCGGGTGATGCTGATTCTGATTCAGACCACACTTTGAGAACTCCTGTTAAAAACCACTTTTCTATCTTTCCATCATTTACTTGATGGATTCTGTGAAACTTTCCCCTTCCTCTTTTTCTAAGCTGACTTTCTCCAGAATAGTTCTGCCTACTTCTCTTTATCCTTGCTCAAGTTTAGGGTTTCCTGTATTTTTATTGGCTAATTTTGGCTGTCCTCCTCAAGTACGACTTTGCCATCTTTCTCTAAAGAAACTAAACATTAGCCCAAGCAGAATGTTAAGGCAGATATTCCATTGTGTCCTCTCCCCACTCCTATCCTTTTACAAACTTCACATTAAGTAATTTGGGATGATAGGTTGTATTAGAATAATTGTACCACCCACCACAACTTCCATCACTGGTTCTATAATGGTATTTATTGTACTATCTGCATTTTAATATTGATGTCCTTAAAGTGATAATCCAAGGTAGCCTACCAATAAGAGGTTATATTCATTGTAAAGTTAATGTAAACAATTTTATCTAGTTTCTAAATAGAAGCTCTGCTTCTTGGTATTTTAGGATGAACTGAGTTTTCTTTCCCATCGCTTCTTCATTAATATTCTTTCACTTGAGTATTTTAACTAGGATTATTCTATCAGTTCTCACATTTGACAGGAGGAGAATCTCTTCATAAGGTTGATGATCTAGAAACATTAATGATTTTATAATTTACCATTCTGGACCAAAAAGAGCTTCTTCTTTGAGAAGAGATGGGGAACCAAGAATAGGACAGAGGGCAGTATATGTTCATTGCTTTTAAAACATCAGCATTTTCTCTGTGATTGTAATTTTAATCTTTTGTTTATTATTCTTATGAGCATATTTGATTGTAGAGGATGATTAAATGCATCTTATTTGGTTAGATGAAGAATCACAAGTGCAATAGCTATTATTTTTATTGACTAATTGCTGAGAATCTCAGGCAAACCAGTCATAAAAGTTGTAAAATAGAGAATCTGTTATGTTTCAGGATGCTATACTAAAACATTATCCCTCTCTTCACTACAACTTACAGTAATGTTTACATGGATATGAAATCCATCTCCAATAAGCTATGGAAGTACAATCGATATCGCTACATCATGACCTACCACCAGAAGCCTTGGCTGCCCCCACCTTTCATCCTGCTGAGCCATGTTGGTCTTCTCCTTCGCCGGCTTTGCCATCATCAGGCCCCAAATGACCAAGAGGAGGGTGATGTTGGATTAAGTAAGTTTTCATTGGTGGGGCACCAGCATGAGAGTAAAGAGTGGAGATCTGAGGTGAAAACACACAGTTCAATTTAGGGCACAGGGCGGAAGGCTCTGGGGGGGGGGTCACTCAATATATATATAGAGAGAGAGAGAAAGAGAGAGAGAGAGTACTAGCTGAAGACCTGGGTGGAAGGAAATACATTGATCTCATCAGGTGGTGGTAGTACCTTTTGAGGAAATTAACCAATACTCTGGAAAAAAGGAAGAGGTTAAGAACAGAATCTCTCCTTGAGTGTGGAAAGGCTTTATGTTACTTGGAAAAGCTGTGTTTTCTCCTTTCACCTGGGAGTTCATCAGAGTGACTCCTGGGGAGCAGTCACAGTGAACCGTACTCATTGCCTGTTGTTGAAGATGGAATCCAAACAGAAAGGAGTCACAGAAGGTCTCGTGGACTGAGGGAAATTGATAAGACAGACTCGGCTTCACTTATTAACCAGAGTCCTGATTCTCTGCTTCCTAATCTACTGAGAATGGAGGTTATTCTGTATAGTTGTTTCATATTTTCAATTCAAGATGCAGAAACGTAGATTCTTGTTTTCCTTTTCTTCTTCTTTCTCTTCTTTTTGCCATACTTAAGTCTGCCTATTTTGAGAGTCTCCTAGCTCATTTTGCTTATCCACATCTTCACTGCATGCTATGACTCTCACACTAATTGTTATAATAGAGCATTTCTTTTTGTGGTTTTACAGACCTATTGTAGTTTCTCTCAAGCAATTTCACAATTGGTACCAGGCCCATTTCTAGATAATTCCTACACATAGAGAAAAGGGGTGGCATAAATTCACAATTGTTATCTCCATTCCTACATCCAAAATATCCCTGAAAACAGAAAGCTTTTTTTCTTCTTAAGTTACAGATTCATTTGGACAAAAGAGGCTGATGGGACTCCTGTGAAGCCGTTTATTCTCTTTATCTGTTGTAGCATGAATATTCATTGGTTTTGCTACAAAAATAATGTGTTGGATTGTAGGGTGCTGCCCTCCCCTCAGTTAGGGGTTTTACTTCATTTATGGCATATGCACTATATTATTTTTCCAAAAGGAGAAAAGGAAAATTCTGAATTCTAAAACATACTGGGTTCCAGGAGTTTCAGATAAGGGATTGTGTACTCTTCCATTTCCCTGGGCTTTTAAGGGGACAGGTGTTATGACAAGGTTGATAGGATGATATGCTTTTGTTCCTGCTGGTAATTGGCTTAGGGAGGTATTTTTCTCTTCTTAAGTCACTTTGGAGATTTACTTTTCTTTTCCCTCCTGCACCCATCCCCTCCATAGATTCAGACTATATGAGGAAGGCAAAGCACAGATGAATTACTTTTTAAAAAAGATTTTTTATTTTAGAGAGAGGAGATGGGGGATGGATAAGCAAGGGAGATGAAGAGAGACTCTCAAGCAGTCTCTGCACTGAGTGTGGAACCCCATGCCACTCTCAATCCCACAGCCCTGAGATCATAACCAGAGTTGAAATCAAGAGTTGGCCACTTAACTGATTGACCTACCCAGCACCCTACAACGGAAGTCACTTTAAAGGCTTATAATTATATTATAATCTTTAGGCTTCTAATAGAGAGCCATCCCAGGCATTGGCTGAGGACTACTGTAATCTAATAGGAGAGTGTGAACCAGGGGAGAGATCCTGGAATTGGCTGGGATTTGGCCAGATTTTAGCTTCACCTTCATCTGCACTTATAGGAAGATTCTTGTATATAACTCAAGTAAATTTCTGATGGATAGAGGTGTGTTCATCCTGAGTTCTGAAAAAATCTTGAATTTTTGTAAAACTTCTTCCAATCCTCTAGTGAAGATTGACGTTTGCATATGGGGCAGCAGTGCCACCTGGTGGAGAGTCACAAGAATGCTCCACATGTGCAAGCTGCACCTGTCACTGGAATTGATTGGTCTTTGGGTTTTGTTTTCAGGAATCCACAGAAGGATCAAATCTTGATAACTGTAAAATTTCTCCTTAATGATTCCTTAATGAAAATGAGTATTTAGGGTTTTGGGGGGTGGTTACTGGATTTTTTCAGTATCTGAGCATTCTTTCACACCATAAGATCGGAAAACATTGTGTATTGCAATTGTGGACATATTTTTATGGCTGAATATTGTTTTCTCTTTGCCACGCTTTTCAATTTAAAATTTATATTTTTGTCTCATTTTATTGGAAAATGATGAAATGTTTGGATTTCTAGTAAGTTTGAAGGAACTCTGATGGGTTTTTTTTTCCTAATTTAAGTGAAACCACTGAAGGAAGAGAATGCTCCCTTTTTAACCTTTTGCAACACCATTTATATATTTTCCAAGTGTTAGAAACTTGTTCATAAGCCAGTATACTTTTCTGTTAGATCAGAATGAGGGCCAAAGGTGGTAGACGGAATGTATCACTGAAGTCTGACAATTGAATTGTGTTAGCTTTGTAACATCATGATAATGTGTCTTTTTGTGAGTTAATTATGATTATGTCAAAGAAAGTGGATAGTCTCAGCCAGTGGCTGGCAATAATGTCTCTGCTTCCAATAGAGTAATTTCATGCAGTTAACCCTTGAGCAACATGGGGGTTAGGGGCACCAGCCACCTGCGGACTCAAAAATCTGTGTATAACTTTTGACTCCCCCAAAACTTAACTACTAATAGACTTCTGTGGCCCAGAAGCCTTCCTGATAACATAAACAGTCAATTAATACATATTTTGGGTAATGTATGTGTTATATACTGAGACTTACAATAAGGTGAGCTAGAGAAAAGGTTTATATTAAGAAAATAGTAAAGGAGAGAAAATACATATACATCACTTTACTGTATTTACTGGGAAAACGAAACAAAACAAAATGAACCATAATGCATACAAGTGGACCCCTACACTTCATGTTGCTCAAGGTTCAAGTGTATATACAAATTCAGTGTAACAAGGTGAAACTTTCTTACACTTGCTGGATTAATTTAACAGACTTCAACTTGATCTTATCTTGATTTTAACCTACAGGTTGCTTATGTAATTTTGATAGACAAAACAGGTGGTAAGGAAAAATGACAATGTGATTCTTTCCCCATATGCATATAAATATAATGAAGCTTGGTTAATGTGTAGATACAGTCTACCCTATGAGCATATTGAACAGAAAGTGTTCCTCATGAGTCATCTTCAAATCCCCACTCCTGTTTTTAGAATAATAGGAAAGATCCAAACTGGTATTTCTATTTGTTTCTGCATAGTGCTTCTCTATTACTATTAGGAATTTGGTGTGACGAAGCAGCAAAGTTTATCACACAAGCTATACTTTATTTTCAACACAAATGGAAGAAAAGCCACTCTTATTCTGTATCAGCTTCCTATTAAAGACAAATAATGATTTTTTATGTGCCATACTTATTTACATAGAACTCTATCTGAGTGAGGAGGATCTGAAAAGACTTCATGATTTTGAAGAGCAGTGTGTGGAAATATACTTCCATGAGAAGACGGAAAGTCTGAATAATAGCTATGAGGAACGAATCCGAGTAACATCAGAAAGGTAAAAGATAAGTCTTTTTTTTTCCAGCTCCTCAAACCTGATTTTTTAAAAAAGATTTTATTTATTTATTCATGAGAGACACACAGAGAGGCAGAGACATAAGCAGAGGGAGAAGCAGGCTCCATTCAGGGAGCCCAATGTGGGACTCGATCCTAGGACCCTGGATCACGCCCTGAGCCAAAGGCAGATGCTCAACCACTGAGCCACCCAGGCATTCCCCCCAAACCTGATTCTACTAAGAATGTCTGAAGAAGTAGAAAGATGGACTTTCAAAACCTAGAGGTTTGGGTGCTCTACAATCTTGTCTAGTAGCATATAGTATTTCCATAATGGATGTGTATTTATTGAGCACCTCCTATGTTCCAGGTGCCCTTCTAGTCACCAGAGATAGTGAATAAGAGATAGTGAATAAGAAGAGACAAGAGTCCCTGCCTTCATAAGACTAGTGTGTGCAGGCAGAGGGGTCAGGGGGCAGGGGAGAAGTAATACACAGAGAAACACATGCAAATATGCAATTTAATATCAGTTAAAGAGCAATGAAGAAAAAAATCTAGTTGCATTTTTTCGATGGTAGTGAGGGGTCTGCCAGAGTTGGAGGCGGGGGTGGGAGGCAGTGGTGGTGTTGAGTGGACTCTCTTTGACTTGGGCCAGGGAGGTCATGGAGGAGTTGGAGGAGAGACCCGAGGGAGGTAGGCCAGATATGCAGTGGGATGGTCCCCTGGCTGCAGGAACAGCCAGTGAGAATGCCCGTGGCAACAGTGTGTGTCCACCAATGGTGGGTTGGACTGGAGAAGCTGTAGGGCTACGTGCTGGTTGCACTGGGGAGACAAGGGCAGGTGAGGTTTTGTTTTTACATGGGGATAACAAAAGAAATGTGTATGGTCCTGGAGATGATTCACCAGCAAAGGAGAAATCGCAGGAGCAGGAGGGAAGAGGCGATTGGCCACAAGAAAGGCCTTGATGCCTGGGCTCCTCACCTCCCCCCCCCCCCCCCCCCCCCCCCCCGACACCCCCAGCAGGGGGGCCAGCAGAGAGGTTGCAGCTAGGGTATGCCTGTACGCATTTAAAAAAAATAAACCCAAAAAACAAAAAAACCCACAGAATTTTTTTGTACCCAGAAGCAAATTGACAGAACTTAAATGTGTTCCTTTATTTTCGAATATACACGGACCTGACTATACAATGTTATAGCTAATTATGCATATATTTTTTCTGATGTCCAAATGGATAGACAGTGAATCCTTAAATGTGGCTCTCTGTAAAATTGAATTACGTGAAGAACTCCCTAAATGGTTTGCTATGGGTAGAAGTCATATTTCTGGACTTTTCAATTGGTGTCATATTATGTAAATGTGTATTTAGGTGGCTGGTTGAATGTCAGACCAAATTTTATTTTGAGGAAAAGATATCAAATAAAGGTTTGCGAGCACACAAATTTTATTTTCCTTAAATAATATACTCAGGCCAGAGCTTGATGAGCTTTTCTTACCTTTTTCCTCTACTGCACATTCTGCCTCCTTGGTGGATATGCTCGCTGAGTCCTGTGGGCCAGCCTGGCTCTCTGTTTCCTAGGAAACACATGCCCAGATAGCAGTTTAGAGAGCCCGGGTAAAGACCTGCTTCTGTCACTTACTGGCTCTGTGCACTTGGGCAAATTTACTCTGGCCTTTGTTTTCTTATGTGTAAGATGCACCCAAAAATAGACCTAGCTCTTAGAGGTACTGTGAGGATTGCATGAAGTAACAGAGATGGACTATGTGGCAGAGTGCTGATCGATAGTAAGGGTACAGCGAAAGTAACAATAGTCTCCCCAAACTGTGAGTGTGATTTCTTTTTAAATACATATTTTCTTTCAAAACTTAAAAAGAGAATAAATACATGAGATGAGATGTATTTCCTTGCCCCAGATTATGAATGAGGACAAGGTCACAGAAAGCCCCTCCTTTGCACTGTAAACTAAAGATTTTTAGGTGGTCAGATATGGACAGATTTAAGTTCTAGGCAAATGCCTTCAGTTACAGTGTGGATTCCTGGTGTCGGAATCAGAAGTATGGAGATAGCAGGGGTTGATGCAGCAGGAGGATGAGTGACGGGGGCTAGCCAAACCAGCCATGGTAGGTTTGAAAGGACATATCTGAGTCTAATTTGGGCTGTTATATATAACAAAGTGCCAGAGGCTGGGGGGCTTGTAAGTAGTAGAAAGTAATTGCTCACAGTTCTGGAGGCTGGGAAATCCAAGATCAACATTGTTGGGTGACAGCCCCCTTCTGGGTTGCAGACTTCTCTTGTGTCTTCCACATGGCGGAGGGGGTGAGGGAGCACTGTGGGGTTTCAAGGCACAAATCCCATTCATGAAGACTCTACCCTCATGACCTATTCACCTCCCAAAGGCCCCACCTACTAATACCATCACCTTTGGGGGGTTAGAATGCAACATATGAATTTCAGGGAGATCTAAACATTCAGACCATAACAGAAGGGATGAATCAAGGCATGTTTAGAAAGGGTGAGTCATGAGGGGAGTTAGGGGTTGGACGTGCAGCCAAGGGAGAGGGTGGAGTCCAAGATGACTCTCATATCTGTAGCAGGGGTAATTAGGTGAAAAATGGCATCACCATGATAGGAAAAAAAATGTGCAAAAAACATGGGTAAGGGGCAAGCAATGAGTTTTAGCTTTGTTGAGCTTGAGACTCTTGTGGCACATTTAGCCAGAGATTTCTGGGAGGCATTATATGTGAGGCTATGAAGTCCTGAGGCCAAGATTGAACTAGACAAGGAGATTTGGGAGTCATCTGCCCCTTGTGAGAAAATAAAACCATGACAGGGGAAGTGATTATGCCCAGGAAGCAAGAAGGATGAGGAAGCTCAGTGGGCTGAAGGTGGAACCCTGAGGAGTGCCAACACCTGTGTAGCAGAGCAGGGAAGAGGAGCTTATGGGGAAGATTAACCAGAACCCACCAGAGGAGAATAAGGAAAACTAGGAAATGGTAGTGTCATGAGTCAAATGGATCCAGCGTGCAAACTTGAGAACTAGACATTTATGAACAAGTAATTCAGTAATAGTAGTAGTGGTGGTGGAGGTGATTGTAATATGACCAGCACCATCAATCATCATATATCATTATATCCCTCTTGAGTCTTTTCCTTGGGTAGAGGAAGGAGTAGAAGGTAGATGGCTATGTATCTTCTGAATAGTATTCTGGAGGCTTTCATGGGTTCTAGAATTTGATTATGAATGCCTAATTTCACTTTTCAAAACATCATCATTTCTCCCTCATGCTAGAGCTACCTCACCAGCCTTCTAATTGCATGGTCAGCCCTGTTGAGGTCATCTCTGGGGAGTTCACAATGGAAGCATGAGAGGGAGGGAAGAAGACTTCCCTGAGGTAGCTTGAGCTAGTTTGAAGAGGAAGGGAAAGGAGATTAGGAGGATATTTGCACAGCTGCCTACCTGTGAAGGAGAGATCACCTATATCCTTGCAGAATTAAGTGAGTGAGTTGTGAGACCTGAAATAGAGAAGTATTAGGCTGTTTTATGTCCCCCTTTCTCTGGAACACTGGCTACTTTTTGACCCTAGCAACACAAACCAGCATTTCTTGCTTTCTGTTCTATGGAGTAAGATGTTAATTGGATATTTTTCCATTTAAGCATGTTATATTTTGGAAATATTGCATTCAGTTTTTTAAATAATTTCTGCACCCAATGTGGGGCTCGGACACACAACCTGAGATCAAGAGTTGCACACTCTACCACCTGAGCCTACCAGGTGTCCCTGGGAAATGTGACATTTTAAAACAAGTCATATTGTGACTCAGTAAAGTTATCATTGGAGCAGGTCCTGACATCCTGTCATCATTTTACTTTGAAACCTTATTGAGAAACATTCGTGAGCACCCCCAGCATGGGAAACGTTGGCATAATTTGTTTAGCACTTCCCACGCTTCTAAGGCCTCTGTGAGAACTTTGCCTAGATCTCCGATGAGTTGCTCAGAGGTGCCAGAGTGCCAGGGTTCATGCTACTAGTTGTGGAGTCAGACTGTCTGGGTTCCAAGCTTCACTCCATCTCTAGCCATGTAACTGGCCACGCGACCTAATCTCTTTTATGAAAGGAGTAATAGGAATGCCTCCATTATAGGGTTGTTATGCAGATTAAATAAAATAATACTATAGAGGCTTGTAACATGCCTGGCACCTAGTGAGAACTCAGAGAATATTACAATTATCATGATGATTATAATTACACTCCTTATAATCTTATTTTAAAACATCTTCTCCAAGGACCCACAGTTAAACAATAGTTATATTGGTCTTCCCCCCCACCCTCAGATTGTGCTCAGGGGAAACTAAACTTCTAAGAATTTATTTTACATGTCAGAATCACTGAAAGTCTAGATTAAATTAATATAGGTGGTGGTTGAGGAATATGATTAAAATATGTCTCATGGGACATAATGCTTTAGGGAAAAAAAAAATAAGCAAGAGAACCCGATGTGAGGGTGACCAGGTTATTTGTCTAACCAGTCTCTATTGTCAAATGTTACCTGTTGCTGTGAATAGTTGCTGGTTTCTATTGTGTCCATTTGATGTGACTGCTGCTAATGGAACTTAATGAGCCTCCATTACTGCTGTTCAGACTGTTCTGTTTTTGAATTAGATGAAACACTGCACTAAATGGAGAGGCTCTAATTAAGCATATTTGGAAGGGAGTATACATATATTTTGTGCTCTTTCCCTCATCGTCTCTGCCAATTCTCGTTTTGCAGGTTCCAGAAGGTCAGGAAGCATTTATTAAGCCTCTACTTAGTTACAGAAGTTGAATTTATAGCAGAAGTAAGAAAGAGAGGGTCCTACCCACGATATAATAAACACGGAAAATATCAGCCTCTTTGTTCTTTAATTCCTATCTGCCAAGCTCCCAGAAAGAAGAAATGGAGGATTTCTCAATCCATGCCACTTGGGATACATTCTAGAGAGGGGATGTCTCACACTATGTTGGGAAGTGCTTCTGCAGCTGAATGCTAAGTCCTTTATAGCATAATCACTGCTTCTTCCAGGCTCCATGTAAGACCAGGGATCATTCTTAATTTTTGCATATGGTCATGTCAGCCATGAAACTGTTGATGAGATTCCCTCCCTTGCTGGGTTGGGTTTTTTCCCCCCACCCTGTATTTCTGTTTATCAAAGATTTTCATTATTGAGAATTAGGCCAGAATACTCACTTATCCAAATAAAAGAATAAAACAGGGAAAGAAAAGAAAGAAAAAATGTCATAAGTCAGAATGCACTGTGAACATTTTGTTCTTTTTTCCATTTAGTCTTCCATATATTTTTAGTTAAAATTATACAAGTTGGGGCCGCCTGGGTGACTCAGTTAAGTATATGACTTTCGATTTTTGTCTCTGGTCATGGTCATGAGATTTGAGTCCCACGTTGGGCTCTGTGGTCTGCATGGAGTCTGCTGGAGATTCCCTTTCCCTCTGCCCCTGCCCCCCTCAAAATAAATAAATAAAATCTTTTTTTTTTAATACTTTTTATTTATTTATGATAGTCACAGAGAGAGAGAGAGAGAGAGAGAGAGAGAGGCAGAGACACAGGCTGAGGGAGAAGCAGGCTCCATGCACTGGGAGCCCGACGTGGGACTCGATCCCGGGTCTCCAGGATCGCGCCCTGGGCCAAAGGCAGGCGCCAAACCGCTGCGCCACCCAGGGATCCCAATAAATAAAATCTTTAAAAAAATTATACAAGTTTATACATTACCCACCTTTACACACCAAAAATACTTTTCAAATAATTGCTATTTATAAATATTTGTAACTTTTATTGTTTCTCAACTTACAAAGTTTTTATACCAAATTTAAAAGCATAGAATATAGAACATAACAGACATACACATCCCCATGCCTACCATCAGAAATAGCCAAAGGAAATTACACTCTACAATGTAAGTATGATTTTTAATGGCTGCGTAATATTCTATCTCATAATGCAAGGAGTATTTGTCTGCGTTAGCATAGTGAAATCATAGTCTCTTTATGTACATTGCTTAATCGAATGTCCCAATGTTGCAGCCTTGTCACCATTTAGTTATTTTAATCATTTGCTAGGCTAAACAAAAAAATATTGTTACAATGTAGAGGAATCATTGTTTTAATTTCAATTTTCCTGCATACCTAATGAGGTGTAATATTTTTACCATGTCTCCTTATCTTTTGTATTTTATCTTTTGTGAATTGTCTGTTCATGTCCTTTGGAGTCTCTGTAATTTTTTCTGTAACAATTTGTGAAAGCTATGATTTATTAAGGGATACAAACATCACATTTGTTAGAATAATTTCTAACTTACTGCTTATTTTAAAATTTTATATTTTTATGTGTACGAGTTTGTTTTTATGTAACCAAACATGATGTATTTTGTAATTTGTTGTATTGTAAAGCTTAGAAAGCTGTATTAGTTTCTTAGGGCTGCCATAAGGAAGTATCAAGAATTGGGTGTCCTATGACAGCAGAAATAAAGCAGAAATAAATTGTCTCACAGTTCTGGAGGTTACAAATCCAAAATCAAGAAATTGGTAGGGCCATGCTTCCTCTGATGACTCTAGTAGAGAATCTTTCCTTGCTTCTTCTAGCTTCTGACATTTACTGGCAATCCTTGATATTCCTGAGCTCATAGATACATCACTGACGTCATAGGGTGGCTTCTCCCTGTGTATATTCACATCATCTTCTCACTGTGTCCAAATTTTCCTTCTCTAAGGACATCAGCCATAGTGGCTTAGGGCCTACTCTAATGACCTTGTTTTAACTTGATTATCTCTGTAGAGACCATATTTCCAAATGAGGTCTCATTCTAAGAGTACTAGGTGGTTAGGACTTCAACCTATTTCTTTTGGGATGGAGAGCACAAAACCCATCCCGTTATAGAAATATTTACAGATGGACAGATAATATTAACCAACATCTCCTTCATTCTTTTCCCTGTCTCTAAATCAGATATTCCATTTAATTAGATTCTATTTTCAATTTAACTTCTGACTTTCACAGCTGAAAATATCTTGCGTTGCTTTTACATGAATCAATGGCCGGACATTGTAATGTTGAGTTAAAGTATTCAAAATGACTTCAAAAATTTGCCACAGCCTTTCTCAGAATGTAGGTCTCTTAAAATGGGTTTTGTTTGAAGCTTGGGAAACCTATTTGAACTGTAGACTTGTATTGTTTTTAAGATCTATACGTTTATTTTCTAATTACATATTTACATACATTAATTCTGTTCCTCTCATTCTGGCTTCTTCCTCAAGATCTTCTTTTCCTATCCAGAAGAGCAAAGTGCTTGTCACTAGGAGATTTGGGGATGTTTGTCATGTAAATTAATGAATGTATTAACGAATACAATAGAGCTGATGCATGGAACTTTTGGAGGGATGACTAGCAGGAAGCTGGAAACATGGTTGTGAGATGTTAGAGAAATAAGGGCTAGAAAAGGAGACGTATCATGTCTCCTCATTGGGGCAATAGTGGGAATTATAGGAGGGCGTGAGGTCACCTGAGATGAGAAGACAGAAAACTCACCCAACTTGGGGAAGCATTTAGGCTGAGGCAGCTCCAAAAGATGGAAATAGGACAGGAGGAGAGCCAGGCAAGTTCCCACTGGCTTAACGACGTGTTTATTGGTTTTCTCTCTCCCTTTACCATCAGGGTTACAGAGATGTACTTCCAACTGAAAGAAATGAATGAAAAAGTGTCTTTTATAAAGGACTCTTTACTGTCCTTGGACAGCCAAGTGGGACATCTGCAGGACCTCTCTGCCCTGACAGTGGATACCCTAAAAGTCCTTTCTGCTGTTGACACCTTACAAGAGGATGAGGCTCTCCTGGCCAGCAGAAAACACTCTACTTGCAGAAAACTTCCCCACAGCTGGAGCAATGTCATCTGTGCAGGGGTTCTAGGCAGCGTGGAAGTCTCTGGGGAGAAGAAATACCAGTATTATAGCATGCCTCCTTCTTTGCTGCGGAGCCTGGCCAGAGGCCAGCACACCCTGAGAGTACAGAGGGGACCCCTTCTTGAGATCACAGACAATCTGAGAGAGGCTTCAAATATAAGAGATGAGCAGGAAAAGCAAGAAACAGAAACTGCTATAGTTGCTTCTGGGGTGTCCCTTCATGGGCAAGGGCAGCCGAAGTATGGCCAGTTTCTCCTGGTCCCTTCTGATCTAAAGCGAGTTCCTTTCTCTGCAGAAACTGACTTGCCTCTGTTCAGAGCATCCATGGAAGCAGGTACAAAGGTGCTGGCAACTGAACAGGTCCCCCAGGGTGAAGTGCCTGTTCATCTGACTTGGCAGACTCCAGCTGTCTCAGCTCAGGGCTCAGTGGCCGAACCCGAGGCACGGTACAGGTCAATCGCTCAGACACCGGCCAGACAAGACGAGGCGGAGCAAGGTCTCCCCACTCTGATTTGCACATCTGTGCCAATGCAAGTGACCTCCCTCCCCTCCCAAGTAGAGAGCATGGGAACTGGAGGTGGATATGTGAACTGGGCATTTTCAGAAGGTGATGAAACTGGTGTGTTTAGCATCAAGAAAAAATGGCAGACCTGCTTGGCCTCCACGAGTAACAGTGACTCTAAAGAGAGTGACCAAGGACAGAGGCAGATCCGGGCCAGATCTCTATCTGATAACTCATCAAGCTTGGCCCCTAGTAGTGACTGCTCAGAGGTAGGACCATGGCTACAGCCAGACACATCCTTTTGGATCAATCCTTTCCGCAGAGATAGGCCCTTCACTCGGAGTCATAGTTTGCGATTCCACAAGGAGGACAAACTGAAGATCTCTAAGATTAAAAGTAAGAAGTGAATTTTTTTTTTTAAATGTGGTCTTGAATTATTAAATTTTATGCATTGCTATTATTTTTAAAAAGTTGACCTCTGAGTGTATCCTCATTCTCCTCCCCCTTCTCCATTGCCTGTAAAACCAAATGGTTTCCTGCACAATCTTAAACTTTTTCATGCTAACCTTTTCCCTTACAGACCTTTCAAGATCCTCAGAGATAGGGCAGTTAGCATGGATCAAAACAAAAATGCTAATCAAGGATAAGAGATCGTCAAAGAAAAAGAAGAAAACACAAGGACTGCAGGTGCCAGTAAGTGTCTTTTGTGTTGTTGGCGATTGAGGTAGTAGCCTATCTTTGTTGGATTTCTCTGACTTTTAAAGCACCAGGCACACTATAAAATGCTGGTACTGGAAGGAGTGAAGATGTAAATTTAAGAGTCATCAGAGTGGATACACCACAGCTCATTTATCAGCTCACATGTTGAAGGACACTTGTGTTATTTTCAGTTTTGGGCTATTCCAAACAAAGCTGTTATGAACATTTGTGCACAAGGCTTTGTGTGGACATATGTTTCAATTTCTCTTTGGTAAATATTTAGGAGTGGAATGTCAGAGTCATATGGTAAGTATTTGTTTAATTTTAGAAGAAACTTCCAAACTGTTTTTCAAAGTGGCTGTACCATTTTACATTCCCACCAGTTTATAAGGAGTAGTTTGTAAGTGTTCCCGTGGTCGACATTCTCACCAATCCTTAGTATGCTCAGTCTTTTTAACTTAAGCCATAGTATGGGGTAGGTAGTGGCATCTCATGGTGTTTCATTTGCATTTCTGTAGTAATGAGTGTTGCATGGTGTCTTTTATGTGCTTATTTACCATCCATTATCTTTTTTTTTTTTTTTTTGGTGACCTATTTGAATATTTTGTCTATTTTAAAAATTGGGTTGTCTTCTTATTAAGTTGTCAGAAGTTTTTCTAGATATAAGCTCATTGTTGGATATATGTTTTGCAAATATTTTCTCTTGATCTTGCCTTTTACTTTTCATAAATATCTTTTGCAGTGTATACATTTTTTTATGTTGATGAAGTCCAGTATTTGTTTTTTTTCTTAAATAGTCTATGCTTTTTGTGTCCTATTTAAGAAAATTTGCAAAACCCGAGATCACTAAGATTTTCTCTTATGTTTTCTTGTAGAAGTTTCATAGTTTTTTCTCTTATTTTTAGGTCTAGCACCCATTTTGAGTTAATTATTGTATATGATGATAGGTAAGGATTGAGGTCCCTCCTTCTTTTCCTTTTTTCCTCCTCTCTCTTTCTTGCTTTGTTCCTTCCTTCCTCTTTCTCTCCTTTCCTTGAATACAAATAACAACTTTTCTACCATGTTCTGGTAAAAATATTGTCTTTTTCCTCTTGAGTTACCTTTTGACATCTTTGTCAAAAATTAATTGACCATGTATATCCTTAATATGTATGGATTTATTTGAGTCTATTCTATTCCATTTATATATGTCTAGGATAATATTGGACTATCTTGAATACTGTACTTTATATTAAATATTGAAATCATATAATGTGGGCCTGCCAAAGTTTTTCTTCCTTTTCAAAGTTCTGGTTTTTTTGGTGTTTTGTTTTGTTTTGTTTTTTGGCCATTCTAGTTTCTTTGCATTTCCACATATATTTAGACTCACTTTGGCAATTTTTACAGAAAAGCTTACTAGGGTGAGTGGAATTGCTGTGAATCAACTTGGGGAGAATTGGCATCTTAACAATAATAAGTTTTTTGTTCCATGAACATGATATGTCTATTTATTTAGATATTTCTCAATTTCTCTCAGCAGTGTTTTGTAGTTTTCAATATATAGTTCTTGCATGTTTTTTAAAGATGTTTCCCTAAGTATTTAATATATTTTATTTTATTATAAATGCAATTATAAAAATTTCTGATTATTTGTTGGTGGTATATGGAAATACATATATTTTAAAGATTTATTTATTTGAGAGAGGGGGAGAGAGAATGTGAGCTGTAGGAGGAGGGGCAGAGGGAGAGAGTCTTTGAGCAGATTCCTTGTTGAATGTGGAACATAACACAGGGCTTGATCCCATGACCCATGAGATCATGATCTAAGCTGAAACCAAGAGTTAGACACTTAATCAACTGAGCCACCCAGACGCCCCTAGAAATATATTTTCAAAATGTTGATTTTATACCACACAGTCTTGCTAAATTTACTAATTTGTTTGAGTAAGTTTTGTTGCTTCTGTAGGATTTCCTATATAAATGGTCATGTTATCTACAAATGAAGATAGTTTCACTTTTTAAATTTACTTTTTACCTTTTATTTATTTTTCTTGCCTTCTTACACTGGCTAGAATCTCTAGTAAAATATTGAATAAAAGTGGCAATAGTAGATAACCTTTCTTTGTCTCTGCTTTTAGGAAGCATTTAGGCTTTTACCAGTAAGTATGATTCTAGCTATACTTTTTTACATAAATGCCCTTTATCAAGTTAACTTCCCTTCTACACCTAGTTTCTGAAAATTTTTGTCATTAATAGAGATTAGCATTTGTCAAATGCTTTATCTGAACCTACTGATATAATCAGATGGTTTTTCCTTTTTATTGTTAATATAATTAATTATATTAATCAATTTTATAATGCAGAAGTTCTATTTAGAATATTAAGTAAACTTGGTTAGGATGAACCCTTCTTGACCATGATGTATTATCTTTTTTGTATATTTATTTTGCTAAAATCCTAATAAGATTTTTTGCATCTGTATTTTTGAGGAATATTTGTCTATAGATCTCTTTTCCTGTAATGTCTTTGTCTGGTTTTGGTATCAGGGTGATGCTGGGCTTATTGACTGAGTTGGGGTGTTCCCTCTTCAATTTTCTAGGTGAGTTTATATAGAATTGATACTATTTCAATTTTTATTGTTTGGTAGAATGGTAGAATTAACCAAAGAAATCATCTTTGTGGGAAAGTTTTTAGCTACAAATTCAATTTCTGTAATAGAGATAGGACTATTTAGGTTATCTGATTCATCTTGAGCGAACTTTGTATCTTTCAATTTGTCCATTTCATTTGTTGAATCTATTGGCATATAGTATTTATAATATTGTTTCCTTACTCCCTTATTGTCTGTGGGGTTTGTAATGACATCAATTCTCTCATTTCTAATATTTTGTATTTGTATTTCTCTTTGTTTCATGATTAGTCTGGCTACTGGCTTATCTGCTTTATTGATCTTTTCAAAGAACCAGTACTTGGTTTCATTGATTTGTCTCTGAATATTCTTTCATTGATTTCTGCTCTATTATTTCTTTTGTTTACTTGGGGTTTAATTTGCTCTATTTTTTTCTAGTTTGTTAAGATAGAAGCTTTGATCATTGATTTAGACTGTCTTCTTCTCTAATACAGGCATTTAGTGCTATAAAATTCCCTCTAATCATTGTGTTAGCTATATCCCACAAATTCCAAAGTGTTCTGTTCACATTTTCATTTAGTGAATCTTTTTATTCGTTATTAAGTAGCCTTAGATCTGACTTAGTAATTCCATAGGACTTCATCTTTCATGATCTTAATGCCCTGCTTCATTTTTCCATATAATAATCTGGTTGCATTTTTTAAAGCACCTCAGCTCTTTTTAGAATGAGAAGCAGAAGCAAAGAGAAAAGTATTAAGAAAATTATGTAAAATTACCTTTTTTTGCAGGGGAAGATTTAGCTTGTAAAGACTCTTTTTCAGGGAAAATGATATGAGTTGCTGGAATCTTACAAAATATGAATTCAATAGATTTGTTTTTTTGCAATCATTAAAGTGGCCAGAATTTAACTAGAAATTGAAACCAGGCTTAGGTACTAATAATTTGCATTTGCTTATTGCTTAGTATTTTGTCAATTTATCTCATTTCTTCTCTGTCTTCGGTTAGTACATATGGCAGCCATTAGTGTTGATTATCTGTTATTTTAATGACAAAAGGAAAGTGGCTCACAGACATTAAGTGATTTATCGAAGTTCACATAAAGTTATAGATCTCTAGAATTCCAACACAAGTCCTTTTTGGATCCAAGCCTTATGGTTTTTTGCTCTACGCCACTGGTTCTAAAATTGTGGTCTTCTATCAGCAGTATTAGCATTATCTGGGAACTTGTTAGACATGCAGATTCTTTCTCCCTCTAGGCCTACTGAATCATGAATCTTGGAGGTGGGACCCAGTGATTTGTGGTTTAGCATTGCCTTGAGTGATTCTGATGGACACTCAAGTTTGAGGACTGCTGCCCCCACCCTTGTTCTCAGTCATGACCACAAAGAATAATCATGGGTGCTTGTGTCCTGCCAGCTTGACTAATGGAAATTTTCAAAGATTTCCAGGTGATTCTAATGCGCAGCCAATGTTAACAACCGCTGCTGTTCACCATAGTACCTCTATGAGTCACATTAATGACTCAAAATGTTTTCAGGTTAATGTCACTACGTTCCAACAAGTGTCTTTCTCTCCAGGTCATAACGGTCGACACCTGCTCTCAAAATGACCAATTGGATTCAGAGCCAGGAGAAAATAAAATCTCAGAAGAAGAGGTCTGCAGCAAGAACTGGCTCACAGTGTCCAAATTTAATCAGATAAGTATGTAACAGTCTAGACTCTTGGATCTCAAAAACTGTGAGAAAGTTTCCTCATGATACTCCTGGACCACCCAAACTTAAATTCAATTAGCCAACATATAGTACATCATTAGTTTCAGATGTAGAGTTCAGTCATTCATCAGTTGCATATAACACCCGTGCTCATCACATCACCCCAGTCACCCCATCCCCTCATCCACCTCCCCTCCAGCAACCCTCAGTTTGTTTCCCAGAGTTAAGAGTCTCTTATGATTTGTCTCCCTCTCTTTTATTTTCCATTCAGTTTTCCCTCCCTTCCCTTATGATCCTCCGCACTATTTCTTATACTCCGCATGTGAGTGATTGACTTATTTCATTTAGCATAATACCTTCCAGTTCCATCTATATTGATGTAAATGGTAGATATTCATCCTTTCTGATGGCTGAGTAATATTCCATTTTGTGTGTGTGTGTATCTATATATATGCGTATATATGTACACATCTTTTTATTTATTATTAGGAAGCCTTAGATCTGACTTAGTAATTCCATAGGACTTCATCTTTCTAAGGCTTCCTTAGGTTCTATCCATGTTGTAGCTCTATCATGTTCAACATGGGGTTCTGCAGGACACCTCCATAGCTGCCATGGCAAGAGGGAATGCAATTGGTATCCAGATTTTGTTTATCCATTCATCTATCAATGGACACTTGAGTTGTTTCCACCTCTTTCCTATTGTGAATAATGCTTCTATGAACCTGAGTGCAAATACCTTCTTCAATGTGACCTCTTCTCTACCTTTAGTTATGGAGTTTGTTCTGCCTGTCTTCAGGTCAATTTTTGGAGTATTTAAGATGATTTGATAATTATCTAATTGTATTCTTGGGAAGAGGTGAGCCTAGGGTCCTTATACTTCATCACCACCTTCCTCACGCTCCCTCTTACTAATTTTTAAACAGGAGGAGCTATGTGATCAGGACTCATAAATATTTAAAATAATTTGGAATACTAAAACTAAGGTACAAATAGACACTATTGAAATTTATGATATGCTTCTTTAAAACCTTGCTTTGTCTTATGCTTGGTGGTTTTCAACCAATTGCCTATTTTGTACACCTTCCACCTCTCTTCTCTAGGACATTTGACAATGTCTGAAGACATTTTTGGTAATGCCAATTAAAGGAGGTACAGGTATTCTTGACCTCTAATGGCTAGAGGCCAGAGATGCTGCTAAACATCCTACAATGCATAGGATAGTGTCTTTCCTTCTGACAAAGAATTATCCAGCCCAAAATGTCAGGGCCACAGTTGAAAAACCCAAATTTATATTTTAAAATACTCAATTGTCTGTTAAATCACTGAGAATCAAGTGGACTCTAAGCTGAAAGAGACATTAAAAATTAAATTATTCAGAACTCCCTTAACCTACAGATATGACTTGATAGCTCAATTGTCTTGCCTTAAAATCACAGTTTATGAGAGCCTGTAATATTGAATAAATCAGGTCCCATATCTAAAGAT
This sequence comes from Canis lupus dingo, assembly GCF_003254725.2. Taxonomy (NCBI): domain Eukaryota; kingdom Metazoa; phylum Chordata; class Mammalia; order Carnivora; family Canidae; genus Canis; species Canis lupus. Next base: position 83,530,146 of record NC_064243.1, read on the forward strand.
ATGATTCTAGAACCAATTGCAAATGTATTTATTTCATTTATAAATGTTTATTTATATCTTATATTTTTATAAATAGTTTAACTGATATTTAAGTTATTATGTCTTAAACTATTCAAGTTCTTTTTTGGTTGAGTTATAATTGACATATAACATTGTATTAGTTTTATGTGTAAGATGTAATGACTTGGTATATGTATATATTGTGGAATGATTACTACAATAAGTTAACAGTAATCACTTCATATAGTTATAATTTTTTTATAATGAGAACTTTCCTAGATCTATTCTCTCAGCAACTTTCAAATATACAATATTGTTAATTATAGTCACCATGCTGTACATTAGATCCCCAAGACTTAGTTACCTTACAATTGGAAGTCTGTACCTGAGACCACCTTCACCCATTTCACTCAACCTCCACTCCCAAGTTATTGAGTTTTTCCTAATGACTTTCGAATAGAGAAAGATGCAGGTGATAGTGGGGATTTGGGTAAAGAATCTCAAGTCTGATGATAAGAATGGGAATGAAGATGTAGGGAAATAGGCTGACTCCAGGCGCCAAATTAATCTGAGGAGATAAGGAGGCCCAGTATCTACCTTGAACTACACTCTGAATTAAGAATTTTATTGTTTTGAAGTGTATCTCAGTTACGAATTAATTGAAAAAGAATTTAAAAATAAATTTTGAGGGTTGGGTGATACGCTGTCAGGTAGCTCTTCCTGAATACAAAAAGTTCTGAGGAATGTAACTATGAAAAGGAAGTTAAAAATAATATTTCCTATAAATATTTTATCTTAATTTTAATTCTGTGCTCTCAGTAAAACCATATTGATCATATGATATTTATGCTATTACAAAAATATCATATGAATTTTGTGATTTTTTTTCCAATAGGTTTTTTTTGCTCTTTGTGTGTGTGTATTTTTGTCACAAAATCATTAGAGAAAAAAGTTACTGGTACCCCCTACATTTAGCCAAGGACTCTTAATAGCATTATTCTCAGAATTAATCCAATTGAAAAATTATTATTGAGCACTTACTGCATGCCTGTGATTTTATAGGTACCAGTATAAAAACTAACGACAATAATGATCCTTGCCTCCTTTTTAAGAAAGAGCTGAAAACGAAACACATCTCCTGGCAATCTTTTCTATCTTTTGCTTATGTTTTGTTTTATTTTTTCAAGTAGGCTACTATGATGCTTGATACAATTGTTAAGGAAGGATTTCTAACAATTTGGAATGACAATTTTATGTGTTTTGAATAAAGCATGGACAATAGGGTGCAGGAGAAGGTGAATGTAAAAAGAATTGGTAAAAGTGTTCTTCTGCAGGGAGGATTCAAGTTATGGATCATTTAGTTCTTGACTTTGATTAGGGAGCATAAATGATTATAAATGCACAGGAAATTACTGATGAATAGAAATGTTGTAGGATATATAGCTTTCAACCACTTGAGAAAAAAAAGGACAAAAGAATCTTGGTACCACTTGCTAAAAAGAGAAAAAGAAGCTATATTCAAATTTAGATGAATGCACTATGTTCAGATCTTTCTATTTAGGAATGTGATTTGAATGTAACACATTTTTATGTATTCTCTAATTTTTTTTCTTTCTTTTAACAAGGTCTAGAACCCTCTCTATATCAGAAAATGAAAACTAAAGAAAAGGAACAGCATGCCATACAAGTCAGTGATTATGTAAAGCAGTCTCAAGAGGTAAAAATATCTTATTTGATATTAAAAAAAATTTATGCACATACGTCTCTAACTCCTTGACCATGTCTGTTTTACCTTTATGTCTCTTAATTGGCTCTTACTTTTTATTGGTATTACATTTAATCCTTGCTTTGAATATATGTTCAGTTTTTTCACTTCCCTCACACTGCCCGCCACCCCCCCACCCCACAACCTTTATGCTTTCCTTGTTGTTTTTCTCCATGCAATTTATCTGTCCACCTAGTAATTTATGGTGGGTGTTTTTAACATGAAAGATAAATAATTCAGAAGTTTTCGAAACTGTTTTGAAATATATGACTGTTGCCATGTGGGAGAAAAATAGGTATTTTCAATACGTGTTAAGAGGCGGAGTTAGAGTCAACATATAGAAACTACAGGGAGGCAGATTTCAGCCCAATTTGAGGAGGAATTTTTAGCAATTGGAACTTTCTAAGGATGGAATGGTTTATTTCTGGAAGTAGTAAGTTCCTTGCTTAGGGTGGTTAGTCAAACAGGCTGAGCAAACCTCCTTGCAGATGTGTCGAAGGGGCTTTGGGCATTGCAGGGTAAAGGACCCTCCGACACTGAGGTTTTCTGATTTTATGGTCATTTTTCCTTACTACCCGCAAATATGTGCCTGTTTTACTGCCATCTACCATGTGGGAAGCGTGGTCTAGTTAAACTAACCCCAAAAATCTAATTTTGGTCTTGGTTTGAACATTATTTCTATGAACTTGGGAACACTTTCCACATTACTTTTATGTACGAAGTTAATAACCTCATGAGTATTATCTGTGGAAAGTTTTGAAAATAAAATGTAAGACTGCTTGCAAGTGAGTGGAGGCAATAACCTGTCTGCCATGTGCTAGGTTTCAGAGCTATGTATATTAATTAACATCTGAGCTTCAGTAACTGTATCTCTAAAATGGGGTTAATGCCATCCTTTTGAGATTATTGTTTGAGGATAACAAAATAACACCAGAGCAAATGCCTAGAGTGATACGTGGAATATAGTAGGTTTCAAGAAGTAACAGTTGAATCCAAACAGGAAATAGAATGATAAATTCAAAGTAATGTTATTCTAAATAATCATCCACTGAAACAACAATGTTTGGACAAAGGGCATAGAGATATAATGACTGATGTTTCTTGTCAACTTAGACCTTCATCCCTTCTTTTTTTATCATTAACTGTTTACTCTCATTTCTGCAAAAATCATTGTATAAAATACATTTTCTCTATGATGTCCCCATAAAAGTAATTTCATTCTATTAAAGTCAGTCAACACACTGAATTATGCAGATATTGTGCTAACATTATGCATCTTTCCAACTTGAGTTGAGTGCATCCAGTAAGAGAAATATTGAGCTGGAGGAAGGGTCAAAAAAAGTAAACCTCCAAGGCATGTGTTTTGCAAATGTATTTCTGGGGTAGGAGACTGTTGGGTAAACATGTAATGACCTTTCCCTTCTTCTTAGGATCTGAGCAAAAATTCATTGTGGAACTCTAGGAGCACTAACCTCCCTAGGAACTCCCCGTGAGTATTTTTAAATGTGTGTTTTAAGTATCCTTAGCTGCTATTTTTTTTTTAACCTTATGTGGAACAAAGGTTTCATTGGGTCAGAAAAATAGGGGGGAAAAGTATTTCCAATGACAATATTTTTCTTTTGTCAGCCAGAAGGAAAATAATTTATTCTCCAAGTTTTCCCGTCTCTTGGCAATAAGAGCTCCCTTAAATGCCTTTTAAGAATATAATGAAACATGTTCTACCACAGCAACCTAACCATTTGCCTTTTCAATGTCAAAAATAAAAGCACATGTGGAATAATGAGTATCCTATCTTTTCTGACAGAAAAGATTGTGAAATTTGCATTAAAGAGTAGGAACAAATCTGTCTGGCCTAAGGAAAAAGACTGAAGGCCTGATAGTCTTCTTTTTAGATTATTTTTTCAAATTTTTAATTTTAGTTTATGAGGTTAATCTTTTTTATTTTTGGTCTCTCATGAACATCCAAAGTGTCTGTCTTTAAAGCAGAACCCATTGAGGATTAAGCCAAAGGGAAGATAGGGATCAAAAGAGAGAGAGGAGCTACCAAACTCACATGGTTGGAGGCTGGAGTATTTTCCTGGAATTTTGTTTATTCAGAGCAATAAAATTTGAAAACCAGCCAAGCAAAATTATTGCATTTCATTTGCAGTGTTTTCTGGACTTTTCTAGTTATATCATCAAATTGTCCATATGGCTATGGGAGCAGAATTCAAAACCATCTATTGTATGAAGGGCCAGTTGATACCAAGTAGGTGGAACATGACTTGGAGTTTGCAGCCAGCTCTATTTGAGATGGACTTTTTTCTGGAACTCCCATCCAGGCATGTCTCTGTGCAAGCCTGCCTCTAGACTTCAAGTGCACATGACTCTCTCCTCCCAGAGGTTCGGTAGTTGGTGCTCATGCAGAGTAGTGGGCTATTGCAGCATGAAATTAAACAATAATTGTAATTGTACTCTCTTCCCTAAGGACCTTCAATACCAGAGATATTCTTTGAACGCATTTATTCAGACTTGCCCATGGCCACGTGTGCACTTGAGCAGGGCAAGTAACAATTTGCAGAGAGCTAATTTCAGCCTGCCAACATTTAGGAGCCACGTGGGCTAATGAAACTGATTTGTAGGCTTGTCCGGAGACATTCGCAGACTCATTTGTAGGCTTTTTCATTGCATAGTTCAGGAACCCTTTAGTTTAATTGATCCAGAACAACACAAACACAGTTAAATCTTATATATCTCTTGTGTTCATATAGCTAATTAAAAACAAAATCCAACAACTGCTTTCCGGTTAGCTTAGGGCATGCACTTTAAGTGAATTGCACACATATGCAATGCCCGTTTTTCTATGAAAATAGTTGTAGGGTTGTAAACCATTTCTCTACTGATAGAGATTGGGGTCCAATGACACTTTTCTTTCAAAGAAAATAACACACACACACACACACACACAGACATATAGATGCTGTATTGTTACTGTTGCACTTACTTTTCCTTTCTTTGGTCATTGAAAAATTTAAAGCATTATCTAAACAACTTTAATTTTTCGAACAGGTTGAGAAGTTCAAATGCAGCTGACAGTAAGTTTTTATATTTAAAGATCTTATTCTTTTCAACTTGTTGATGGTGACTTTCACTCTCCTGAGATTTTCATAGCTCTTGAAATTCTATATGGGATTTTTGTCTAGTGTATGAAGGAGAACTTTCAGTAGAAAAGTAGAAAGTTGATTTGTCTTTCTCCATGTAAATCAGGACTGAGGTCTTGTTCACAGATATTTTTAATTGACTAGTTCTGACAGTGATTTTCCAGTGTTCTTCATCAGTGAGGGTGTTGGCACTGAGCTCGTTTTGACTCTTGGACAACTCTTACCATCACTCTTTCACATATCACTCCTGAAGAGCTCTTCATCTTTTTTTTTTTTAAAGATTTTATTTATTAGAAACAGAGAGAGAGAGAGAGAGAGAGAGAGAGAGGCAGAGACATAGGCAGAGAGAAGCAGGCTCCATGCAGGGAGCCTGATGTGGGACTCGATCCCAGGTCTCCAGGATCAGGCCCTGGGCTGAAGGCAGCGCTAACTAAACCACTGAGCCACCAGGGCTGCCCCAAGAGCTGTTCATCTTTATGTGGATACCTTTTTCTACCTGGCCTCCGTAGGACTCTGTGGCTGAGTAGGGCTGGGTCGTGTGAGATGACTCCCTGGCAAAGCCACTGTCAAGGCTGTTCTCAAACTCTACCATAGACTATGAGCTCCTCTCCATGTTCTTGACCTCATGATGTGGATTGGGCTCCTTCTCTTCCATGGCCCTGTGCATCCCACTCTGTTTTCCAGCAGCTTCTGTGCAGCAGTCCTTCTCCTCCAACTACAAACATACTTAAGTCATTTTCCATACAGAAGAAATAACCATTTTCTTGATGTTACCTAACGTTCACACTGCCACTCCTGTCCACATCCAAATTAATGAAAATACATTATCATCTTCCCTGCCTGGTGTCTGTGGCCACCATGACTGAAGCTGCTAAATCACACAACCTCTTTTTAGACCTCATGGAACTTGCAGCATTTGACATCCTTGACCATTTTATCCATTTTTGAAGTTTCTTTGAGGCTGTTCTTAATTGTATTACTTTGTTGACTGTTGTCATTGATCACTGACTCTTCCTTTACCCAAACTGGGACTCTGAGTTCATGTGCAATGACTTTCCTTCCCAGTCATCAACTCTGCCATCTCAGCCATCAGCTTTGCCTCTGTACTACCCACAGCCCCATCCTTAGAAGCTGTCTGTGTTGCTCTACCCCACAGCTTCTGCCTTAGGGCCTCCAACATTTTTTTTCCTATATAAAAAGTTTTGCCCTCCATTTTATGTTAGCGTTCTGTTTGGTTTCTCTCCCTTTGCACGTCCCCATGCTTCCACCGGAATTATCTTTCTGAACAATAAATCGTCACCTATTTTGAAGCTTCCAGTGGCTTCCCATTACCTACAGGATAGGCTGCAAATCCCTTTAGTCGTTTTCAATGCTCTCGACAGCTTGGCCCTCGTCCAGATTTCCAGGCTCATGTTCATTCTTTCACTCAACATTTCTGCCATGCAGAATACGACCACCTATCTATTTACCCCTTCATTTGAGTGTCTACAAGGTATCTCAAACAAAACATGCCACATTCCTTACTTATCTTATGAAATGGAAACTGCACCTTTCCAATTACTGAGGCCAAAGTCTCCATCATATTTGACTCCTGCTTTCTCACATCCCCACTTCCAAACCATCAGTAAATCCTTCAAAATATATCAAGAAACTGATCACTTTGCTACCTCCACATACCACTCTTTATATCCTCCTGGATTATAGTATTACCTCCAAACTATTGCTTTCTGACAGTCTGTTTCCAGACCCCAGCCAGAATAACACTTTTAAATACAAAGTCAGATCGAGTCACACTTCTGCTCAAATGTCATCTTATCTCACTCTGTAAAAGTGAAGTCCAAACGTGGTCTACAAAGCCCTGTTGATCTGCTGCTTCTCCTCCAACTCTCCAATTCCATTTCCTGTCAGCACAGTCCACTCTGACTACACTCTCCATAGTCCTGCCTCAGGACATTTGCACCTGCTGTCACCTCTGCCTGGAATACCCTTCAGTTTTCCATATGACCTATTTCTCTCTTCAGGTCTATGCTCAAATTTCACCTTATTACAGAGGTCTTGACTTGCCATCCTTAAAATAATAACCTCTCTGATTCTCACAATTTCTAGCACTCTAACTAACTAACTAACTAAATATATAATTAGTTCCTTTATATATAAAATACTGTATGCACTATATATTTACATAATTATTTATTTTCTTTTTCCTCTCATTAGAAGGTAGCCAGAGATTTTATGTTTTTACACTGGTCTTTCTCTTAAACACATAGTAGGTGTTGAGTAAATATGTGCTGAATGAATGTGAACAAATTCTCACAGCTCCTTAAATGAGTCAGGATTGAAACTCAGCATTATCAGATTCAGATGCCTATGCTCTTTAAGAATATCACGTTGCTTGTCTATAAAGGTTCCATAAGCCTGTGTACACATCTATTATATTACTTTGCCAGCTGCGTTGTGACTATAGTTTACATGTCTTTGGCTCCTAGTATTTCTCATTTTCTCTTTTCTAGAGTGGGAGCCACAACTTCTTCACATCTGTCTTGGCTAGTATGACCTATAGTGGGAGCTGAATACTTTTTAATTTTTATTATTGAATGAACTCAAAAGAAAGGGTCCTTTCTGCTGATCTTACTTTATACTAAGCACCCCCTAAGGAAGGGAGTTTTGTTCCTTTCCTTATCCAGCAACAAGAAGCCAGAGAGATCTGTGAAATTGGACTCATTATGCTGCTTACTCTACTAGGTATAAAGCAGTTACCACCATGAGACTAAGGCTCTCTACTTTAATTTTAATTTTATGAAATGGCAAAACTGTTGCAAAGGATTTATAATTTAGGACTTGAGGAGATAGAAGAGAACCAGTTAAACTTGCAGGAAGTGGTCCCCATGAACAAGTCCCTTGGTGTCATATCCTCCGCCCCCTCCTTTGTTTCTGGTATATGCCTCTTAATTTGTTTTCATCACTTTATTGTCATTTTAGGTCAGTGAAGTAGACTGCTAATAACTTGGTATTAATAATGTCTTTATATGGGTACTGCATCTTGGTGGGAGCTCAGAGAATTGTGCTTTTGGGATGTCATGAAGTGTGATGGGCAGCCCAGTGCTTTCTGCAACCCAGAGGTGTAATTGGTTCGGAGGAAATACATCTTTGAGGCTAATATTACCTGTCTTTCTTCAATTCCCCATATAAATATGTTTGGAGATATTACATTGGTGATTGGAAGCTGTCAGGATACCATGCCCAATAATGTGGTTAAAGGATATTAGGAAATCTTTCTCAAATACTGAGGAGCCATTCCGATTAACCTGTTCGATAATAACTTTGAAGGCAATATATTCATAAGCATGTATTTATCTCCAGCCCTGTAATTAAAATGCCAATCTTCTCTATAATTTCAGAAATCTCAGCCTCCTTAAAAAGCCCTCCAGAGCCTCACCATCATTATTCAGGTAGGATGCATGTGCATGTCAGACATGTCAGCTGAGCCAAACGTTTGTGATTCTGCAATTGTAAATAGAAATATTGATGAATTGCAAAGTATTGATATGATTCCCAACTTGAAAAGCTGTTGTTCACTCTCATGAGAAGAACATTTGGATTTCTTACCTTGTCATTTACTTGGAGAAACAAATTGTTAGGATTTAAGAGAATGTAGGATTGAGAAAAGAAAAATGTATTGGCAAGTTCTAAATGGTGACAAAGGGTGGCCTTGAAGTCTAAAAATTCCTTCCAAGTCCAAAGCCAGAGATCTTCATATTTTGGACTGGGGCCTGAAACTAGTTCTTTGAAGGAGGATTTTATACCCTCACTGGCCCTCAGCAAACCTAACCGCTAAATGAGTGCCAGCACCACTGAGAAAGTTCAACAAAGACACCGTATAAGGATGTTATTAAACAAGATGTCGAGGGTCTTGACTCTCATAAGCAGCATTGCTTCACAGTACTTCAGTTGTCTTTCTTTCAGAGTGGGAATAATTATACTTGCCCTTCCTGAGGAACAATCTGCCAGAGGGCTAGCTGAGAATTAAGAGAGAAACACTTTGAAATGCAAAGCAATGTAACAGCCCACTGGACTTGTGCCACTGGTTGGTCTTTTGCGTGTCATTGCGCTCAGCATTGGATGAGATGATATACGGGCAAGGCTTTTACACGGTCTAAAGCTCAGCACATGAGTAAAAGTTTACTGGTGTGACAGTTACCATTATTATTACATCAAGGACATGCGTTCAGGGTCCAGGAATAGACTGCCTTTTCCTAAATTCTCCTCAGTAGTGAACAGTGTTTCAGTGGATTCCAGGCTCTGCATTCCAGGCTCTTATAACTGGGTCTTTCAGCTCAGCAGTAATCCAATATTTTGACTCCAGCTGTCAACTTTGGAAAGTCTGGTGAAGAATACTGTAACTCATATTGACTCTGATCTGTTAGGAGACGGCTCTTAACAGGAAAATGCAGATCACTTGCTTCTAATTAAAATTGGCCTTTGGTTCTCTCTGGGAAAAGAAGCTGAACTGCGCAAAGTCAACAGTAGATGTCCCCACAGTCCACTGTGCATTAGATTGGCTCTGGAAAAAGAAAAACCAGAGAATGAAGACCACAGAACACTCTTTGAAAGAAAGTTCCACATATGTATGGATTAGTCTGTGATTTGGTATTCAGGAGAGTGGAGGTGATAGCCCTACCTCAGACCACGGTATATAATCTCATATAATCTTCAAGACGGGGGTATATCCTTCCCGTTTAAGGCATAGTTTATTTTAAAAGCTGGATTATGGATAATATTTTTGATGAAGGCAAAAATAAGGGGTCTTTGAAATAAAATAATTTAGTATTGTATGAATAGGTTGATGTGGGGGAGGCTTTCTGTCAATTCAGTCCACTGATGCATACTTAAAACAGTAAATCTGTTTTTGTTTGCAGCCATTGAAAGGAACAATTTAATGAGGCTTTCTCAGACTATACCATTTACACCAATCCAACTGTTTGGTGAGTGCCATTTCTACCTTCCTGAGGCTGTGCCAGAGCAGAGGCATACCATCTGATTAAATTGAAGGAGAAAGTACTTTGCATCATTTTAGTGGAAAATTTTGTTTTGCCAGTGGTTGCAGTGAGATTAATTTTCTAAAGTGGTAATTCTTGTTAACTGGTCAGCTAGCATCTAGGGTCAAAATCTAGTACTGTGGGGATGGGACCTATAATGAGCAGCAGTTGGGAAAAAAGCAATAATGTTGCACCTGGCATTCACTGATTTAAGGCTGGAAGTAAGTAGGAAAGAAAAGAACCAACCAACCATGTGTAATAAACACAGAAGAAAGCGATAAATGTCAATACAGTAAAAACTAACAGGCATCTGAAGAGAAATCTTTGTATATTGTTTTCAGTTTGTTTTGTCTCATGTAAACTAATTGCTCTTAGCTCAGATAGTAAATGTCATTTTTAAAGGCTAGAGTAGTAAAGAAAAACAAGCTCGCATTAAGCCAAGGCTACCAGAGTCTCTCTGTCCAGCCAACTGACAATATAACAAGGGTCCCCACTCTGTCCTAGATCTTAATTCTCTTCACACAGGGACAGATAGGTGGCTTCTGATCATGGATGCAAATGCCTTCTCCTTCCTCATGGCTCTGTGGCTGGTTTCATAACCCAGGAGCTGTACTGTAAATTCTCTAAGTATTTAGAACTCTGAACAGAACTCAGTGGCATTTATCTGGGCACCAAGAATAAATATTTGAAAATATGTTATTAAGAATTACCTAGATGTGTGTTTTTTTTTTTTTTTTTTTTGGTAGGCAATTCATTCAAGAGTGAATAAATACCTTTCTTTGTAAACCAGAATAGTATTAACAACAGCAAAAAAAGATATTTGAAACAGGTGTAAGAAGAAAATCAAATACAGGCTGGACAGAAGTTATGTATAGAATATGCTACTTCTGTTATAAAGCGTTAAACATTAGGAATCTAGGCTGAATTGCTTCCTGTTCAGCAGCCTAAAAGTGGAAGCTATCTGGGAGTTAAAGAGCATTTTGTGTGTAAAATCTTGTAAGTGGGATTGAGTTTGTGTCTGAAGTTCTAGGTCACATTAGCCAAATTAACATATTTAATCCTTACAACAACCCAGTGAGGTTGAGCATTATTTTTACCTTCATTTTACTCATCCGAAAAGGGAGGCTTTAAGTAACTTGTCCAAGGGCACAAAGGAAGGAGGGAGAGGCTCTGGGGTATGACTGTGGTGTTAACTCCAACTGTGTTAAACCATGAAGTCTCAGTGGGGTGATATCACCCCCAAGGGAGCAGAAACCTCTTTTTCCATATAAAACACATATATAAATAGGTATATACACTGTATGTAGATGCTGTGTGCGTACATACTGTATGTGTACATGCACATATATATATATGTGGTATATTTTTGGTATTAGAATATCATGGAAGGAGGAATTAGGAAAAAATAAGGCTTGTAAAGGGGATGATAATGAAAACATAGGGCTAAACTATCTCTTTGAAAGTATTTGTCTTTAACAAAGGAATCCTAGCCCTGCTACTTTGATTTTATTTGTCTCTACTTATAGTTTATAACAAGAACAACTTAATTCTTATGTATCATTTGATGCTTTGTCCCTTCCTTCCCTCTTCCACTCTCTCCCTTTATGGGACAAATAACATGGCCAAAATCCATGCCTTTATTCTCTACTTGTTCATGCATAATTGAAATTCCCATTCTCTCCTGATCATTTGGGAAACTAAACTGATTCTGAGTTGTTATTTAGGACATGGTAACCTGTTACAGACACACGATGTCATTGCACTTCTCACCTGTATTTCTTTTTGCAGCAGGAGAAGAAGTAACTGTCTACAGGCTGGAGGAGAGCTCCCCTCTGAACCTTGATAAAAGCATGTCTTCTTGGTCCCAGCGAGGGAGAGCTGCGATAATCCAGGTGTTGTCCCGTGAGGAGATGGATGGCGGGCTCCGTAAAGCCATGAGAGTCATCAGCACTTGGTCTGAGGACGATGTTCTCAAGCCAGGGCAGGTTTTCATTGTGAAGTCCTTTCTTCCTGAGGTGGTACAGTCATGGCACAAAATCTTCCAGGAGAGTACTGTGCTTCATCTTTGCCTCAGGGTAAGTCTGAGACCCAGAGCTTAGAGGGATAGGTCAAAGAAAGTTCTGGACTACACCCAGATACATAATTGTATGTATTATATACGTAATGATTGGAGGCCATTGATTATCTTTAATGCAGAGGACAGCCTATTCTGTTCCGAAAGTGGTGGTATTCCGTTATTTTTGTTTTGTAGAGGTTTTGGTTTTGGAGTGAAATGGAGTGTTGTGGGAGCTGAATGAGGTTAAAAATCATACTGGGGGGCCCTCTAGTTCTTCTATGATTATTGATTGCATGCATATGATAACAAACCAATATTTTTTATCATCGATGCTCCCTATTTTGTAGGAAATCCAACAACAACGAGCTGCTCAAAAACTAATCTATACCTTCAACCAAGTAAAACCACAAAACATTCCATACACACCAAGGTGAGTACAGGGAGTATGGGCACCATGATCCTTCATTTTAAGTGGGAATTTCTTTCAATTTCTTCTCAGCCCTCTTAGTCACGAGAAATGCCAGAGCTGTGGGGAAGTTCTCCATGATCTTATTTTTGGATTCTTTCTTCTATGGTTCTGTTAAAAAGAGAATTAGATGTCTCAGGAATAGCTTGACTTAAACACTGAACGTAAATGAGTGGAAAAGAGAAGCTTAGGCAGAGGCCATGACTAATGTCTCAGTTATGTGAAACATGAAGACCCTAGATGTAGTTCTTAATGTCCAGGAACATTATGGAAGAAAATGATTTCTATTTGAAGCACAGTTTCTTCCCCTGATATCTTAGAGAAATTAGGGACTTTCTGAGATTGAACTCTTGTTACTTTCACTTGAGTGTCTCAAGACACTGGCATTTATTTAGCAAGCCAGATATAACTTCATGCTGGGGGTGATAGTAAAGTGTTATTGTTTCAATTACAAGGAACTTTATAGAGCACAGTAAGAAAAGTTAAGTCTGATACTCATAAAGGAGTTGAAAGGTCTCCTCAAAGAGAAGGGAGGTGGGTAAATGTGGGGAAAATGCTTAATCTTTGCGTTCTGTCCCTGCCATAGAAAGGTGAGGCATGTGCATAGTTAGATAATTTCCCCTGCTGCTGTTTGGTAATGTAAGTCTTACCTTTGTTGCTTTGTGGGGACTCAGTGGCCTCCTTCCCCCCCGCCCCCACACTTACAGGTTCCTAGAAGTTTTCTTAATCTACTGCCATTCGGCCAACCAATGGTTGACCATTGAGAAGTACATGACAGGAGACTTCCGGAAGTACAACAACAACAACGGTGATGAAATTGCCCCCAGCAACACCTTGGAGGAGCTGATGTTGGCTTTCTCTCACTGGACCTATGAGTACACCCGGGGAGAGCTGTTGGTTTTAGATTTGCAAGGTGATTAATAGCCTAAGACTTCATACAAACATGAGGTACAGTTTGGGAAACATTGACAAACCAGGGATGGTTTGTCCATGTCGTTGTCACCTACATTTGACCTTGGTTCTTTCTTTGTAAAACCATCATTAAGGTATTCTAATGGAGACATTCCCTGATAGTGTATGTGTGTTTCTTAATTTGAAAATTGAAAGATTGTATCCATTTTCTGAATGTATTTATTATTTTTTAAATTGTCTAAAGTGTAAGGAACCAGACAGGTGGCCCAAGAAACCTTATAAGAACTAGGATGTGTAATGTATGGAGTTGCTCTACCTAGCTTTGAAGGGAGTTGAGGCATTTATTTCAGAGACATTGTGCGGTGATGATTGTGAGCACCTACTATGTTGTTTCTGACTTAGCACAAGAGAAAAATATAGGCAGATGATTAGCTGTCTAAAATTTAAATACATCTAAAACTTTTATCTAAATGGGGAATTATTTTTTTAAAAATTTATTTTAGGGAGAGAGAGCAAGAGTACTGCAGGGAGGGGTAGAGGGAAAGAGAGAGAGAGAAAGAGAGAGAGAGAGAGAGAATCCAAGCAAACTCTGTGCTGAGGGAAGAGATCCATGTGGGGTTCAGTCTCAAGACTCTTGAGATCATAACCTCAGCCGAAACCAAGAGTTGGTTGCTCAACCAACTGCACCACCCAGGCACCCCTAAATGAGGAATGATTTTTGTACCAAATTTTCTAGTTTTATGGCTTCACCTTGAACTTATATTCATAATAACACTTCAGCATGCATTTATACACATGGGAAAGTATAAATTCTGGGCATTTTTCAACTGAGATATATAATCCTGAGGCATTGTGAGCAATGTCCAGTAAATTCTGATTGAAATTTGTGTCATGTGTTCAAGGACGTGTATAGACTTTTTAAATGTACTGATTTTGAGCTCAGTGCTTTGGCAATTTATAATTTAGCTTGCTCTCTTTGCTGTGTACCTTGATATGACAGTTCATAAGAGTACAAACTCAGTCTGAGAGAGGTAACACAGTGCACTTATAATTAATGGAAGCCTTTGATCAGTGCATCTCCCCACTATCAACACCTCACATGTGACTTATAATCCTGCAGCACGAAACAGAGTATCTCTAGCAGACTTTCCTTGCAGACAGAACGAAATATGTATTCAGGTCAAAGTTTAGTCCTTGGGCTCACTGACTGGGGCTTTGGTTTAAATAAGGGATTTAGCCAGGGACTTTCAGAAGAGTTATCTCAGAAGCAGCACCTCAAGGTAGATTTTATAGGGAACGTAGGCCCAGAAAGTTTAAATAACTTGCCCAAGGTTGCACAGCTACTGAAGAGGGAGCCAGGTTGCAGACTGAAGCTGTTTTGACCATCTATATGTTCTTTCCTTCTCACTGTACTGTCTTTTATTTCTTTATGAGTTTCATAGGACATAATCATGTTATAGGTTCATTTAAACAGATTGGGCATAATCCTTGTCCTCTCTGACTTCCCCATCTCTCCAGTCCTGGGATTCTGTACCAAAAGCCAACCTTGGAGGCTAGGCACAACTGAGATATGTAATCCTGAGGCATTGCGAGCAATGTCCAGTAAATTCTGATCGAAATTTGTGCCATGTGTTCAAGGACGTGTATAGACTTTTTATTAATAAGTCTCTCTGTCTTTTCAGATCTGCACTGTTCACAGAGTTGAGTTATATTTCTAACCCTCAAACACAATATTTAGGGAAGCAATATAAACAAAGTTAAAACAGTCAACATGATTCAGCTTTTATTTTTTTTTTTTTTTTTTTTTTTTTTTTTATTTTTATTTTTTTTTATTTTTTTTTTTTTTATTGGTGTTCAATTTACTAACATACAGAATAACACCCAGTGCCCGTCACCCATTCACTCCCACCCCCCGCCCTCCTCCCCTTCCACCACCCCTAGTTCGTTTCCCAGAGTTAGCAGTCTTTATGTTCTGTCTCCCTTTCTGATATTTCCCACACATTTCTTCTCCCTTCCCTTATTTTCCCTTTCACTATTATTTATATTCCCCAAATGAATGAGAACATATAATGTTTGTCCTTCTCCGACTGACTTACTTCACTCAGCATAATACCCTCCAGTTCCATCCACGTTGAAGCAAATGGTGGGTATTTGTCATTTCTAATAGCTGAGTAATATTCCATTGTATACATAAACCACATCTTCTTTATCCATTCATCTTTCGTTGGACACCGAGGCTCCTTCCACAGTTTGGCTATCGTGGCCATTGCTGCTAGAAACATCGGGGTGCAGGTGTCCTGGCGTTTCATTGCATTTGTATCTTTGGGGTAAATCCCCAACAGTGCAATTGCTGGGTCGTAGGGCAGGTATATTTTTAACTGTTTGAGGAACCTCCACACAGTTTTCCACAGTGGCTGCACCAGTTCACATTCCCACCAACAGTGTAAGAGGGTTCCCTTTTCTCCACATCCTCTCCAACATTTGTTGTTTCCTGCCTTGTTAATTTTTCCCATTCTCACTGGTGTGAGGTGGTATCTCATTGTGGTTTTGATTTGTATTTCCCTGATGGCAAGTGATGCAGAGCATTTTCTCATGTGCATGTTGGCCATGTCTATGTCTTCTTCTGTGAGATTTCTGTTCATGTCTTTTGCCCATTTCATGATTGGATTGTTTGTTTCTTTGGTGTTGAGTTTAATAAGTTCTTTATAGATCTTGGAAACTAGCCCTTTATCTGATATGTCATTTGCAAATATCTTCTCCCATTCTGTAGGTTGTCTTTGAGTTTTGTTGACTGTATCCTTTGCTGTGCAAAAGCTTCTTATCTTGATGAAGTCCCAATAGTTCATTTTTGCTTTTGTTTCTTTTGCCTTCGTGGATGTATCTTGCAAGAAGTTACTATGGCCGAGTTCAAAAAGGGTGTTGCCTGTGTTCTTCTCTAGGATTTTGATGGAATCTTGTCTCACATTTAGATCTTTCATCCATTTTGAGTTTATCTTTGTGTATGGTGAAAGAGAGTGGTCTAGTTTCATTCTTCTGCATGTGGATGTCCAATTTTCCCAGCACCATTTATTGAAGAGACTGTCTTTCTTCCAATGGATAGTCTTTCCTCCTTTATCGAATATTAGTTGCCCATAAAGTTCAGGGTCCACTTCTGGATTCTCTATTCTGTTCCACTGATCTATGTGTCTGTTTTTGTGCCAGTACCACACTGTCTTGATGACCACAGCTTTGTAGTACAACCTGAAATCTGGCATTGTGATGCCCCCAGATATGGTTTTCTTTTTTAAAATTCCCCTGGCTATTCGGGGTCTTTTCTGATTCCACACAAATCTTAAAATAATTTGTTCTAACTCTCTGACGAAAGTCCATGGTATTTTGATAGGGATTGCATTAAACGTGTATATTGCCCTGGGTAACATTGACATTTTCACAATATTAATTCTGCCAATCCATGAGCATGGAATATTTTTCCATCTCTTTGTGTCTTCCTCAATTTCTTTCAGAAGTGTTCTATAGTTTTTAGGGTATAGATCCTTTACATCTTTGGTGAGGTTTATTCCTAGGTATCTTATGCTTTTGGGTGCAATTGTAAATGGGATTGACTCCTTAATTTCTCTTTCTTCAGTCTCATTGTTAGTGTATAGAAATGCCACTGACTTCTGGGCATTGATTTTGTATCCTGCCACGCTACCGAATTGCTGTATGAGTTCTAGCAATCTTGGGGTGGAGACTTTTGGGTTTTCTATGTAGAGTATCATGTCATCGGCGAAGAGGGAGAGTTTGACTTCTTCTTTGCCAATTTGAATGCCTTTAATGTCTTTTTGTTGTCTGATTGCTGAGGCTAGGACTTCCAGTACTATGTTGAATAGCAGTGGTGAGAGTGGACATCCCTGTCTTGTTCCTGATCTTAGGGGAAAGGCTCCCAGTGCTTCCCCATTGAGAATGATATTTGCTGTGGGCTTTTCATAGATGGCTTTTAAGATGTCGAGGAATGTTCCCTCTATCCCTACACTCTGAAGAGTTTTGATCAGGAATGGATGCTGTATTTTGTCAAATGCTTTCTCTGCATCCAATGAGAGGATCATATGGTTCTTGGTTTTTCTCTTGCTGATATGATGAATCACATTGATTGTTTTACGGGTGTTGAACCAGCCTTGTGTCCCAGGGATAAATCCTACTTGGTCATGGTGAATAATTTTCTTAATGTACTGTTGGATCCTATTGGCCAGTATCTTGTTGAGAATTTTTGCATCCATGTTCATCAGGGATATTGGTCTGTAATTCTCCTTTTTGGCGGGGTCTTTGTCTGGCTTTGGAATTAAGGTGATGCTGGCTTCATAGAACGAATTTGGAAGTACTCCATCTCTTTCTATCTTTCCAAACAGCTTTAGGAGAATAGGTATGATTTCTTCTTTAAACGTTTGATAAAATTCTCCTGGGAAGCCATCTGGCCCTGGACTCTTGTGTCTTGGGAGGTTTTTGATGACTGCTTCAATTTCCTCCCTGGTTATTGGCCTGTTCAGGTTTTCTATTTCTTCCTGTTCCAGTTTTGGTAGTTTGTGGCTTTCCAGGAATGCGTCCATTTCTTCTAGATTGCCTAATTTATTGGCGTATAGCTGTTCATAATAGGTTTTTAAAATCGTTTGTATTTCCTTGGTGTTGGTAGTGATCTCTCCTTTCTCATTCATGATTTTATTAATTTGAGTCTTCTCTCTCTTCTTTTTAATAAGGCTGGCTAATGGTTTATCTATCTTATTAATTCTTTCAAAGAACCAACTCCTGGTTCTGTTGATCTGTTCCACAGTTCTTCTGGTCTCGATTTCGTTGAGTTCTGCTCGAATCTTTATTAGCTCCCTTCTTCTCTTGGGTGTAGGATCTATTTGCTGTTTTTTCTCTAGCTCCTTTATGTGTAAGGTTAGCTTTTGTATTTGAGTTCTTTCCAGTTTTTGAATGGATGCTTGTATTGCGATGTATTTCCCCCTTAGGACTGCTTTTGCTGCATCCCAAAGATTTTGAACGGTTGTATCTTCATTCTCATTAGTTTCCATGAATCTTTTTAATTCTTCCTTAATTTCCTGGTTGACCCTTTTATCTTTTAGCAGGATGGTCCTTAACCTCCATGTGTTTGAGGTCCTTCCAAACTTCTTGTTGTGATTTAGTTCTAATTTCAAGGCATTATGGTCCGAGAATATGCAGGGGACAATCCCAATCTTTTGGTATCGGTTCAGACCCGATTTGTGACCCAATATGTGGTCTATTCTGGAGAAAGTTCCATGTGCGCTTGAGAAGAATGTGTATTCAGTTGAGTTTGGATGTAAAGTTCTGTAGATATCTGTGAAATCCATCTGGTCCAGTGTATCATTTAAAGCTCTCGTTTCTTTGGAGATGTTTTGCTTAGAAGACCTATCGAGTATAGAAAGAGCTAGATTGAAGTCACCAAGTATAAGTGTATTATTATCTAAGTATTTCTTCACTTTGGTTAATAATTGATTTATATATTTGGCAGCTCCCACATTTGGAGCATATATATTGAGGATTGTTAAGTCCTCTTGTTGAATAGATCCTTTAAGTATGATATAGTGTCCCTCTTCATCTCTCACTACAGTCTTTGGGGTAAATTTTAGTTTATCTGATATAAGGATGGCTACCCCTGCTTTCTTTTGAGGACCATTCGAATGGTAAATGGTTCTCCAACCTTTTATTTTCAGGCTGTAGGTGTCCTTCTGTCTAAAATGAGTCTCTTGTAGACAGCAAATAGATGGGTCCTGCTTTTTTATCCAGTCTGAAACCCTGCGCCTTTTGATGGGGTCATTAAGCCCGTTCACATTCAGAGTTACTATTGAGAGATATGAGTTTAGTGTCATCATGATATCTATTCAGTCTTTGTTTTTGTGGACTGTTCCACTGAACTTCTTCTTAAAGGGGAATTTTAAGAGGCCCCCTTAAAATTTCTTGCAGAGCTGGTTTGGAGGTCACATATTCTTTTAGTTGCTGCCTGTCTTGGAAGCTCTTTATCTCTCCTATGATTCAGCTTTTAAACCAGCAAGTACATGATCCATTTAAGCCCAGCATGCTGATGCCCACAGCATCTGGTTTTGTAGCTCATGTTGGAGAGAGGTTGATTGTTTTCATCTGTATTCGAGTGTCTGTGCTTTGAGTTTTGGGTGGAGTTGTTTAAAAAGCAAAAACAGAAACAAACAAACAAACAAAAAAAACAACCAAAGAAAAACTTTAAGGAATTAATGATGACTCTTTAGTGTGTTTTGTATTCCACTTGAATAGGTTTTTGTTTAATGATGTTTATGTTTGGGGATTTTTATGTCTCTAAGTAATCCAAAGTGACACTAAACAGAACAAATGCTGCGTTGATAGTCTTGGGGGGGAAATGGAATTAACTTTATTCTTTTACTGGGCAATTATGTGAATTGCAGAAATAGGCCACTCCAAATAAACTATGTCAAAACACTGACCTTCAAAGAAAAGGAGAGTGGGCCTCATAGGATGAGCATGAAGAAATTGAGATACTTACTGGAGAGCTTTGGCCAGTTGGTTAGGCCTGCATTTATGGAAGAAGATGAATCCTATGCTAGTAACTATGAACAGTTATACAACTACAACTACTAGCTAATGCTTACCAAGCACTTATTTTCTGTCAGACACTTGGATAAAGACTTAATGCATTATTATATTTAATCCAAACCAAGTTGGAAGGGAAAAATGGGGAAATAAAATACCTTCATAGTTTAAAATACCTTAAAATACCTTCATAGTTTTTGGTTCAGTTTTGTATTTAATTGATTAGTATTTCTAGTTTTTGGAGAGATGATGGTATAATTGTTCAGGTAGTACTAGGTAGAGACTGAGAGGCCTGGTACCAGCAGTTTGGAGGAAGAGCCCTGGAGTTTCAGTGCTGGGGTATGACACCTGGCTACACCATGAATTGGCTGTATAACCAGGGGACAGCCACCCAGAGTCCCACTTTGCTCATTTGTAATTGGGGAAATAATATTAAGCACTTACCTTGTTGTTAATCTCTCATGTTAAGGAGCTGAAATGAGGCAAGTTCTTGATCTATAGTAAGCCCTCAGTATTATTGTTGTCGTTAGTATTAATCTCCATGTAGCTCATTAAAATGGCAGTGACTCTTCATCAGCTTGCTGTGGCTCCCTAGTGCTTTGGGGGAAAAGTGGAATGAGAAACACTCTGGCAGTTTATCCTGGCAGCTTTTGTTTTTCTTCTCCTTTCTACTGTCTTCCAAGGGAGTGCCAATCATTAAGCCAGGAACTGCCACACTGGGCTTGGAAGCTGAACTCTAAGGAAAGGTTTGACCGGTTTCTGCTCACTTGTAATTATACTATAGTTTTCCACTCTCTTTCCATTTAGAAATCCTACATGTGGGGCTTGCATCATCATCATTACATATGAAATCCAACACTTGATTTCCAGCAATGACAATGAAAAACAATTACACTTCAAGGTGGTCTAGAGCATTCTCTTTTTCCCTCTCTCTTTCTTTCTTTTTTTTCCAGAGGGAGAGAGAGAGAGAGGCTGGGGGAGGGGCCAAGGAAGGAGATAGAGAGAGAGAGAGAGAATCCCAAATAGGCTTCATGTCCAGTGTAGAGCCATTGCGGGGCTTGATATCACGACTCTGAGATCACAACGTGAGCCAAAATCAAGAGTCGGACACTTAACCGACTTTTCTTTTCTTTCTTTTCTTTTCTTTTCTTTTCTTTTCTTTTCTTTTCTTTTCTTTTCTTTTCTTTCTTTTCTTTCTTTTCTTTTCTTTTCTTTTCTTCTTTTCTTTCTTTTCTTTTCTTTTCTTTTCTTCTTTTCTTCTTTCTTTCTTTCTTTCTTTCTTTCTTTCTTTCTTTCTTTCTTTCTTTCTTTCTTTCCTTTTTTCAGCTCATTATATTCTTCAAAGAATTTTGGAGATACTAGATTTTTTTTTCCAACAAAGCAGTTTCCAGAATGAGTCAGCCTTTGCATCAACACCATCATCATGAATTCTACTGCTACAAAGAAGTTAACTTATTTCCACAGATTTAGAGGTTCACAGATGTATCTTAAGGTGGTTGGAATCAGAATGTATGTGTCTGGGTTTCTCGTGAGGGTATGCAACATACCACCTGCACATGGGCATTTACCTTATTAAAGTTGGTAAATAAGTGTGATTGGGATATGGAGATGTTGAAATGCCTAGTTTTCTTTCATATTGTATCACTCTCTAGAATGTTCCTTCTGCCATTGGAGGACCCCAAAATATGTATTTAGTAGTTATGCTTTGAACCGTAAGATTGAGTTTAGGGATATACAGATTTGTGGAAACTCCACTCTCATTCTTTTAGAGGGATTTATTCATTAGGAAAATGAGATCATCAGAACATGATTTTACCAGTGGTAAGAAAATAGAATTTTATTTTACAAGAGGTCTTGATAGAATAAAGATAATAAAGATAGTAGTTGACATTTTTTTGGCTTCCTCTGAGTGGGATACTTTGTGAAACAACTTGTATACAACAGTTCATTTAATCCTCAGTAAGCATGTAAGATAAGGTCCATTATTACTCACACTTTCAGATGAGAACACTGAGATTCAGAGAGATTAGAGGTGTCCAGGTCACATAACTAGAAGGTGATAGAGCCATGAATAGGACCCAGTCCTTTTGACTCCTGCCTATATAATAGGCAACAAGATTTAAAGTAAACTGGAGCTGATGTGATTTTGATCACATCAAAATCTTCCCTATAAACTTTCTTTTTCCTGGTTGACATGACCTCCTTAGGTACTATGTGTATTCTCAGCTTAAATTTACAGTTTCCTTAGCCATCAGCCTAAAGCTTATCATTGCTACAAAGTCCAGGCTTAAAGTTAGATCTGAGCTTAAACATGAAAAGGATTTTTAACGTTTGTAGTCTCTCTACTGATGACACTTGGACTATCTTTCTGTTTTTCTGTTTATTTACTACATTTTTGGAAAAGCAGTCAGCCTAGGCTTTCCTTCTTGTACGTGTAATGAGAACAGTATAAAGAACCCAATCCTTCCTATGACTTCTTTAAAAAGAATAGAGGCTGAGCAGATCACATTTTACACACCTCCCCCTGAGCCTGACTTTCAGCCTTACTTTTTCTTTCCTTATACAAAATCAGAGAATGAAGAGATTGTAAGCCAGATCCTCTTAAAGAGAATTCAGAGGGTTTGTGAACTTTGATGAGAAGACATATTACACCATTATTTTCGCTAACCTACAACTGAAATTCATCATTTCCTTCAATTATAGGGGAGACCACAAACCACAGTGGTATTAGCAGTACCCATGACTATTTGCAATAGCAATTACCAATATTAACATAGCACATTATGGTGTTGGCAGATATCACAAAAACAGTGTTTATATGTATTACTTGATGTATGGTAGTTACAGACTTGCACTAGATTCTGTTATTTAATGTGTTAATAAAGAGGCACATGTATTGCAGAACAATTTAAACAAAGATTTTGATGACTGTATTTCAGTATTGTTGGTTTTCTTTGTAATCTTATGTATTTAATTTATGCATTTTTAAAACATTATTCTGAGAAGGGGCTCCCTTATTTTCCCCAGACTGGCAAAGAGGGTCCTGACGCAAAAATGGTTGAAAACTCTACCCTAAATGGGTTATTTTTCTAAGGAAGTCAGTTTCTTGGGGGAAAGGTCTACAAACTATAAGGATTACATTTCCTTGTGAAAAGTTTAGCATATGGTAAAACATACTGAGCATGGCAAAAAAAAAAAAAAAATCTTTTTAAAATAGTGGTTAGAAAACATGAATATTTTTTTTACCAAATAGAAATACATAATAAAGCTCTACATTTCATATGATTTTTTAAAAAGATTATTTATTTATTTGAGAGAAAGAGAGGGGGTGAGAAGCATGCTGCCTGCTGAGCAGGGAGCCCTGCCTGGGGCTCAATCCCAGGACCCTGAGATCATGACCTGAGCTGAAAGCAGATGCTTAACCAACTGAGCCACCCAGGCACCCCTTTCATATGATTTTTAAATAATTTTCCTGCAAGGTTGGTCTCTTCCAAGCAAAGAGAACCAGTACAGACCAGAGGCTGATCTCTGAAGTTGTTGCAAATGATGCATTTGCATCTGATCAGCTTGTCTGTACACGTTACTGCTGGTGGAAGACGGCTCCTCTCCAATTGCATTTTATAACAGATTCATTCTGAAGGTCGATTGCCGTTTCGATCAGTGTTAGCACTAAATTCCATTCGTGCTGTCCTTTTATGCTTTGGTGTCAGTTTTTTATTTTTTATTTTATTTTATTTTATTTTTGGTGTCAGTTTTTTAAAAACTAAATCTTATTGAAGAAAAACATTTGTTCAGGGACGTGCACACAGCAGAAGCATGCCTCTCAAGCACAGGTGTAACCAGCATCCAGATCAAGAATCTGTTTATAAATGCTGAATATGTAGCATATGACAGGTGCTTTCAATGGAGCAGAGGTTGTATCCACAGAATCGTGCAGCCCCTTGCGCCTTGCTGAGCACTGATGGACTCCACCTACGGAGATCACAGCCTCATGGGAGGGTCACAAGCTTTGGCTCAGCTCGAATCCTGTTATCATCACTCGTGAACTGTGCAGTCTCTGACAGACTGCTTCATCTTCTTGAACATCAATGTACTCGTTGTCAAAATGAGGATACGAGGATGCTAATACTTTTCCTTTCTAGTTGCTGAGAATTACAGGGAATATAATTAGAATGTCTAGTTTAGGCAAATGATAAATGAATGATGGATGCCACTGTCAGTAACTGTGAACACAACACTAAAACGTTCATTTGTGGCCTCGAAGTTTATTATGGCATAACAGGAGATTGCGGGAGACAGTGAATTTACTAAAATCTTCAGGCTCACCTGAATAATTTTTATGGCACACTGAAGTCACATAATGTTGAATTTACTACAGGGTGAATGTAAGTTTAAAGAAAGAAATTAAGATTTGGTTATTATTTACTTGAATTCCTGAGGAAATGAAATCCCCATTTGTTAAATGTATTTTATTTTTCCTTTGGAGGTGTTGGAGAAAATTTGACTGATCCATCTGTTATAAAACCTGAAGACAAACAGTAAGTTGATTTATGATGTTATCATTTAGAAAATTGCACTTCACACATTGTACACGGCTTTTAAAAATTAATTTCTAAACATATATATTTCTTGCCTAGATCCTAGAAAGATTTTGAGATGGCTTATGTTTACCTATAGGCTGGATATCTGTGTTGGATATCTATATATCTATATCCACTACAATAAATTTTTTTATAAAGAAAAATGCATAGATGAGGACAGAGGGGCAAAAAGAACATATGGAAATAAAATTAGATGAAATTTGAAGTTAATACACATAAATGGAAAGTATAGAGACCAATGCAGCAACTAGGATTTTGTTGCAAATTTAACTCTGAGTTTTCTGGTGGCCCAAGCAAATGGGAAGTATGGGGTAAGCTCAGTATCTATAGGCTTTGACCAGGAAGCAATGTCATAGGAGAAACACAGCTTCCCTTGTTGTGCTCACAACAGAGTCCCTGCGTTCTTGTCATGGGCTGGGTCTTCTATCACATGCCTATAAAATGAAAGGCGTAGAGTGTGCTAGTCAGTAACAGCAAATCTACAAGCGTTCAAAACAATGGGGCTTATGTATGAAGCATCAGATTGTCTGACTTAATTCGGGAATTCAGTTTAAATTATGTAGAAGAATGAATTGTCTGCCTGGCCTCTGAATTCCCGTGGGCATTTGATCCCATATATAGGCTTTTGGGAAAACTTGGCAGCAGAGGGTCCAAGGTTCTTCTGAGAAAGTTGGAGGACAGAGTAGTGTTGGTGCTGATTAAGGACTGATCAATATGGCAGACGACAGCGGTTCTCAAACATGAGCTTCCATCACAATCGG
This sequence comes from Canis lupus dingo, assembly GCF_003254725.2. Lineage (NCBI taxonomy): Eukaryota > Metazoa > Chordata > Mammalia > Carnivora > Canidae > Canis > Canis lupus. Next base: position 83,555,459 of record NC_064243.1, read on the forward strand.
GAGAGCTTGTTAAAACACATATTGCTGTGTTTGTGATTCGGCAGATTTGGGGTGAGGTCAAATAAGGTAACAAGTTCCCAGATGATTCCGATGCTGCCTGCCTGGAGCACACTTTGAGAACTGCTAGCACGTGGTATTTTTACTTCTTTGTTGCTGTACATGTCTGGATTGTAGAAAAAATATATATAAAAGAAATTACATAGATGGGAAATGTTTGTAAAATAAAATCTGAAACTTTTACTTTTCTTCCACAGCACTCACATTGTAACCATTCATTGCTTTAATGCTCTATTCCTTTCCTCGGTGATTTCCTCTAAATATGTTCTTATCTGTAGGCAAAGAGGTCCATCTAGAAGTAATATTAGCTATTCTTTTGGACTAGATGAGTTAGAGAAGGTAAAGGTGAGCCATAATACCCCTATGCATCCAACTCCTATGATATTTGAGCATGGAATTCATGTTGTAACCCTTAGGGTTCAGAAAAAGGCTTTATTGGTTTTTTTGTTTTAGCAGAGCTAAAGTGTTTTTAGCTAAGGATATTATTATTATTTCTTCAATAGCCCTGTGTGCCCACGGGTTTGTAGGGAACCAGGAACCTGGTACTTCCTTCATAATTTTGCAGTGAAAAATGGTTTGCCTATAGAATGAACCCAGTTTATGTACACTCCATCATCTATTACATTTCGACCTTGATATATATCATTTAATATGACCTGAATGTTTCCAACTTTTAGAATTCAGAGGATTATATTATCCCAGTTGAGTATTTTAATTGTGTTCTGTAGGCCAGTGGGTCTCAATTTCTATTAAGGTCACTGAGGAAACTAAAAAAAAAGAAAAAAAGAAAAAAGAAAAAGGAAAGAAAAGGAAAAGCTTCTGAGAATGAGTATCACATCAAGATTTCTGAGGATGGGGCTCTGATGTCTATATTTTTCGAGAAGTTCCCCATGTGGTTCTGATGGGCAACCAAGAATGGGCACCTCTTGTCTTATGGCAAACTATCGTTTATGACTTGAAGATAGGAACTTTGGAAATTGGTAGGATGGCTGTAGCCTGCCTGGTTTCATGAGGTTACTAATTTTGGGTGCAGTTGGTTTTCCTGGGTAAGGTAACTTTTATCATAGTGGTGGCAGGTGATGTCTAATTGGTTCACCAACACACGCGTTTTTGAGTGCCGTGTGGTCTACAGGAAGCACAGGCCATAGACCAGTAACAGCAGTACCATCTGGGACACTGTCAGACCTGCGAACTCTCAAGACCCTCCCTTGACCTACTGAATCAGAATCTGAATTTTGGTGAGATCCGCAGGTGATTTGGTATAAACTGTAGTTTGAGAAGTGCCTAAGCAAGCGCGTTCGCATGTTTGCTTTACCCTTAAGAACAACGTTTGGAGGAGGCTTCTTCTGTCCCCGATCCCAAATGAGAAAGCTGAATCTCAGTCAAGATGGTGAACTAACTTGCCCATGAGGATAAGAAGTCAATGAGAGGACAGACTCCTCTACCAAAGGAGAAGAGGGTTGTGTTTTTTTGGATTTTTTTTGTGTGTGTGTGTGTGTGTGTGTGTTTGTGGTACAGATTCTGATATTATGTGTAGTGCCAGTTATCCCTGAGCACACTTGTGTGTGTGAAGACATGGTCATCTGGCTCCTCCCAAGCCCTCTCTGGCCACTTAATGCACTTCCTCAGGTCACTGAGCCTCAGTGGAGGCAACCTCAGTTACTGGCCGTCTGGGGTTGTTTTCCACTTCCTGCCTTGATGGTTTGGGGCCTTTGACAAGTGCAAAATGATGGTGATTACAGGATCTTTAGTAACTGTGTATACATGGCACTAATTGTAGAACCAAGCTACCACTTGCTTTTCCTGTGCTGTGGAAAATCTGGAAAACAGGTTTTTGGTTTTTTGTTTGTTTGTTTTTGTTTTTGTTTTTTTAACTGAGACTGGAAGTCTGTAGGCCATGCTAGGATCGTAGACCCGATAGCTACAAATAGGTGTTTCCATGACTCCTTCCCCATCTATCCTACACGGGGAGTGGTCACACCTCTCGTGTAGACATTTCAGAGACACTTTGATCCTTTTGTGTTAACTTTCACAGAGCTCAGAGAGGGAAATTATCTAGTTTACCACTTTTATCTGAGAATCAGGAAAACCCTCTAAGTTGGGGGTTTTCTTGATTTTCTAGGGGTGGGGTGGGGTGGGGGTGGGGGGGAAGTAATGACATTATGGAATGCAGGAGTGGAGTATTCCAGCAGGGTCTAGAGAGAATAGAAAAGGAATGCTTCCATCTGAATGGCTGAAACAACACCTTTATTTTTCACTCCAGCGGCATCATAAGAGTTCTGGTACTAAATTGCAAGTGGTTCTATCTTTTTTTACAAATATTTTTTGCCACATTTGGGTTCGTCTTATTAAAGTGGTTCCTTAGCAGATGCTCTGAAGGAGAGGAGTAGTGAACAAGAGGCAGCTTATGCAGCCGGGTAGATACCAGCAGAGCCGCACTTTGTAAGGGCGATTGAGTGACCAGGAAAGTTAATCCCGGGTGTCTGTTCACGTTGTCTTCCCCAGAGATTTCCTCCACCTCCTCGCCTCGGAGCCACGAGGCAATCCGAGAGCAAACTGACATCAGCCCTCATTCTGAGCTTGGCACATCTTCAGAGCAGCTACTGTTGTTCTGCCAAAAGGAAGTGGAAATTGAGATAAATGTTTCAATACTCAGATGGAAAAAAGTCCATTTTTACACCACGTCCCTTTTGAAAAACCACATTCCTCAGAAGCGAAGTTTATTGTTTCCTTTTGTGAGAGTTTGCTTTTTCTTTTTTCTTAAGACGTGGTATTTAAGAGTGGTAATTGAGTTCAGATTTTAGAATGTGCTGTTTCCACTCTGCATGTCATTAAAATAAAATATTACCTTTCATGAAGTCTCTTTGGGAGTGTCCCTGGTGTGCTCTGTTCCGTGGTGTGCGGAGTGTCAGCCTGAAAAAAGCGTCGTGCAGGATCTAACCATGGATGAACATCGATCCTAGAATCCTCTAGGGATCTGTCGTGTTCTGGAGTGTTCAAAATGTGCCTCATCTGTGCTGGTCTGTTTATAATTTTGTCACTTACACGTAGCATATGTAGTTTACGTCCACAAAGTCACTGTGTCCTCGTGGTCTTGTCTTTCCCCCAAGGAGCCCAGCTAGAGCAGTTTGCAGGATAAGAACCAACTGTCGCAAGAGCTGTGAGTACTAGAAGTAGGGTTTTGTCAGGCATTTATTTTTGAAGACGTCAGTTATCTTCTGAAAAGTATTTTGGGTTGGAAACAGTGTATGTGAATCTTTTCAGAAGGTGTGTTCTGATAACAAGTTTGTTTTACGTCTCACCTCACCTTTCGGGTACTCGGGTACTCGAGTAGAAAGAACATTTGGTGATGAATGTCATTCTCTCACCCCATATGCATCGCAAAGGGTCTCACTGTATTTTGTTCTACTGCGGGTACATAGAAAATTCACTCTTCTATCAGATTAGCGTTGAAATGAGTTTCACAGCAGGTCTTGGAGTTGGGTACAAAGATTGAAGTGCATTTGAATTTTAAATTTGCAAACCTAACATAGTTGCTTCCCCAAAGCGCTCAGTTCTTTGTTGGCTCCTTCAAGTTTACTGGGTTACTATGGGATACTGCTCGGTATCTCCGAGAATCCTAGTTGAGCTCCTTTTCCTCCGCTGTGATCTCATTGATATTCTGATATTTCCTCTAGATCAAGAGGAATGGTGTTTGGACCAGCCAATTTAGGGGAAGATGCAATTAGAAACTTCATTGCAAAACATCGTTGCAACTCCTGCTGCCGGAAGCTCAAACTCCCGGGTATGCCCCGAACAATTCTATTTCTCTCTGAGTAAATCTCTCCTAGAACAACATCCATTGTAACCTGGGATAGAGTCGAAAATCTCAATCACATTTTTATCTCATTCACAGTCGAGGCCTGACTTTCTGACTGCAAATTTCTCAAGTCTCTGAAGGGATTACAAGGACTGGGGATTTACTTCAGGTTCTGCCAAAATGTGATAAAACAACATTGGGCCCAATTCTTGTCACAGTCTCTCCAAGGGGAGAGGTTTACTGACTTAATTGGGGTAAAATTGAACGGAGGCGGGTTCCCCTACCCCCACCCCTCCTGTTCTGAGTCCTGTGTGGCGTCCACAGGATTTCAATTCTTTTTTTTTTTTTAGGATTTCAATTCTTATTTACTCATTGGACACTTGGGACCATGAAGGATCTGGGGACACAACAGCTGTCAATTAAAGTAGTGCCGTTCACTACAAAAAACCTGCCACGTTAAACATATATTGCAATGCATGTTTTCAAAAATCTGATTTGATAATATGGCACACTTTTTCCGGAACTGATATAGTCACCGCAGACAAATATTCTTAGCATAAAAGCAAGCAGCTGGACGTCTGTGTCCCCAGGCTGGCAGTCCCAGCTCTGTCGAATTCTTCTCTTTTATTCCAGAACGGATGCTTCATGTCCGTCCCTGCTTGTTCACTATTTTTCTTAGGTCATACCAAACTTGTCCTTAGACCGGAATCTCACATTTTAAGCAGAGTAGCCCTTCCTGCCTAAGAATAAATGACCAAGCCCGGAATCGGAAATCAGTAAAAGATCATCATCCTTTGTAGCTTGGGATGGAGTAGGTGTAAATTTACAACAAAGAAGGGCAATTTCTAATCTTGTTGGAGATAGAGGTAGGAGGTCGAGAAGCTCTCATGGGCATGGCGTAGTCAAAGACGGGGCTTGGGAGCAGGCTTCTAGTTCCAGTGGGAATTAGCCTGCCAGCCAGGGCTGGCAACGGGGGAGGCGGTGGGGTGGGCAGATCGGACTGGAGTGGCAGAGAGGGGGACCGTCACTCTCATCTTGGGGCAGCTCAGAACCCAGTCTCACAGTGGCATGGCAGACTTGGGCAAAGAGATCAGTCCACAACACATTGGACGTGCTGCCCAGGGGCTTCCTCTCTGGAAGACACAGGGACTGTATCTGATCAGCCGGGAGAACAGGAGGCGGGAGGCATAACTCGCTGCTTCCATCCGTGAGCTCAAGTTAGCTCTTCTGCATGATTAAAGTTGAGATCATTTTTTTTTTTTTAACCCATGATGGTGGGTGTTGAGTAACTCAATAATTCCTCCACGTATGGACTTAATTTTTGTTTTCTTTCAACACTATAGTTAATGCATTTAAGTGGAAATTAGGAATATCCCCATTTATTCAGACATTTGGTAATATGAATATAAAAAAAGCTTAGTTAGGAAAACAGAACTGCAGGTGATATTTCTTTGCTCTTGATTATGTTCCTTTTTTTTTTTCTCCCTCTCTTTAAGGAAAGGTAGTTCAGAATAGAGTATAAAAGCATGGAATCCAGAGCCAGATAGTTGAGCTCATATCCCACTAATGCGTTTTACTAGCAAGGGAACTTCAGGCCTTGATTTTTCTCATCCATAAACTGAGTTTAATAACACCTAGTTCCTAAAATTGATGTGAAGATTGAAGCAATATATGGATAGGTCCAACAAATGTTGGTTATCAGTTAACTATAATATGTATTAGTTTTATATCCAGATAATCCCCTTTTAACACTAAAAAATAATATTGGGAATATACATTTAAGGTTAACAAACTTAATCATTACAACCTGGTCCTGTGCATCTTTGAGCAATGAAAATGCCCTGTTTCCAGGCTGGCCTCACTCAACTCCAGCCAGATTGTGCCTTCTAGGGCACAGTGTGTGGAATCTAGCAATCACATCTTCCCTCCCCTGCCCTTACAGCAGCACTAGGGAGTTAGGGTGGCACATGGACTCTGGGGCCGGGGGAGAGGGGTTGTCTGGACATGGAGGGCTCGAGTTTCACATATCTGCCACCTGAGGAAGCAAGCAGGGTCCTTTCTTAGCACTTGGCCAGACCTAAAATTCATTTTATCCGTGTGGACACTGCCTTCTTGAGGATTCCCTGTAACTGTCTTCATTGTTTTCCTTGCAGATTTAAAAAGAAATGACTATTCCCCTGGAAGGATAACTTCCACTTTTGGACTTGATATCAAAATGGAACCCACGGAGGGGGCTCTGGCAAGGAATACGGAGAGGAACTCTCCAGAAGATGTCACACGACTGTAAAAAGAGAAGGAGAAGCGAGAGGATTCCAGCCGTTGCCCTCCTTCCCATGAAATCTTTGGCAACAGAGATGGATTGGAGTAACGTAGGTGACACCAGAGCCTCTGTCAGGATGGCTTTACCCTGTGGCCCTCCTTGAGACACGCCTTCTGAGCCTCAAGTCTCACCTGCTGAAAGACCTCACTGGTGTCTGATGAACGGGTTCTTCCAGATACTGACCTGGGCGCATGGTGCTCTGCATGCGCTCATCCTCCTGCAGTTTGGTGGGAAGACACTCAGATGATCCAGTGGGAAGACTGCTCCTTCCTACCTCATTGCTTTAGCTGGTGGCTTAGAACCCCTGGAGCAGGACGGGTGGGGGGTGGACACCAAAGAACCAGGGAAATGAATTTAATTTATTTTCTCACTGTGTGTGCTGACTCTTTGCCCCCACTGCTGTTTGTTACCTCATCCGCATATTGTGTTTTTGTGTGGACGTGGATATAAAAACCATCTGACTTCCTTTCTCCTTTCCCACGGCAGAGGGCTTTGAATAGCAACAACCAGCAAAGCAATGGAATGGGGAATGGGATGTGTTTGCACAGATGAGACCATACTCCTGCACGGTCTCACCAGTTAAAAAGGTAGTATCCTGGTGAAATCTAGATGCATTTGAGGTTTTTTTTTTTTTTTTTTTTTATTGGTAAATCACAGGATGCCTGGACATTTCAGGTTTTTTTCTGGAAGAAAGGAGAAAGGAAATCTAAAACAAATGCTCCTGCATGCTTTTTAAAATATATATATATATTTTATATATATATATATTTTTTTTTTTTTTTCTTAAAGGGGAATGAGGATATGCAGAATTAGGAATTACCAAAGAAGTATTTCCTCTTCCCTTAAGCTCAGGGGTACTATCAGTTAGCATTGACTAGGCCAACCTCTAAAACACGACTCTCTTTTCCAAAGCTGTGCATATAATATCATGGGCTAAGTTACTCTATCAGGTCCTCTGGGGAAAGATGGGGTTTCTTACTGAAAACTCGCTTTGAAGGTGTTCACTTCGTTCCAGTGCAGAACGCTGGTGGCTTAAAAGAGTGCCCCGGGGTGCATTTTAAGTTAGGCCTCAGAACACGCCAATCAGTTTCTGAGGCCCAGAGGAAGGCTCCCAGGACGGTGCACTGCACAGAACCTTTGGGGAAGCAGCCATCCCTCTTTTGCACCCTCTTTTGCAGAACAAGCATGGACTTTCACACAGGAGAGAGTGGAAGGGCTTGAAACTCCTCTTTATCTTTAGCCTTTACATGAGCTGGTTTGCTTAACCCACCTTCCTGTATTTCCAGGTTATACCTCAGGGGACATGTGGCCTGAGCACACAGGGCTTGAGAGCCACAGATTTAATTTGCCAAGGGTTGCAGTTGGTTCTTAGGCAATTTGCAAGAAACTAATTTGTACCCCTTTTACTTTTGGTCTTGGAAGTGGTGGTGGGCAGGACATTTGGGTGATTTCTAGATTGACAATGGGGATAAAATGTTAAACGCTTTTTTTCAGGACCTAACTGCTTTATCCTATTCTGCAAATCACTAAGGGATCTATTGCACTGAACTGTGGAAAGAGGCAGTTTTACTGTCCAAGAGCCAAACTAAAGGCATTCATTGATTGGTCAAATATTTGTCACCTGGCATGGAACTTGAAAACAAATGCATTGTGATTTCAAATGCCTGTGTTGTACCTCTTCCTTTCTTTTCTCTTCTTTTCTTTTCCTCTTCTTTTCTTTCAGAAAAGCCACCAAAATAATATACTTATAAAGATGAAGTGCTGATCAGAGATCCCCATAGGATTGCTTGCATGCAAATACTGATGTGACAGTCATGACTTTTGAGTGATTCATGACCACAGAAGGGTGGATGTCCATTCATTCATTCGGTCAGTTTTATTTTATTCAGTCAGACTTTTACCAAAGTGCCTTCTCTGTACTGTGTGAGCAATGAGGATCAATGAACAGAGCATTTCTTTGCCCGTAAAAAGCTTTATGTCTTGTGATTCTTTCTTTTTTTTTTCCTTTGGTACCAAGTTTGGATTTCTGGTTAATACTTAAAAAAAAAAAAAAAAAAAGAGCCCTGATTTCTGTGGAGAATGTTGGATCCAGTGACGTGTCCCATGCTGCCTCTGCCAATGGGTAGTAGGTTCTGACTGGAATACGTGAATTAGGGCAAAAAGAAGACCTAGCTAGGGCTGGTTTTAGGAACCACTGAGGAAAAACAAAGTCTACAATCTTTGCATGAGCACAAAGCCCATCTCACAGATGGGATCTGACTTGGGGGATCAGAGAAGCAACCGGGTTCCCAGGAGTCCTTTCTGAGGGCATCTTGTGTACACATACTCCTTTCCAGGAGGCTGTATGTTCCTGGAGTGACTTCTGCCCCATGACATCCTAAAGCCTCTGTCCACTCTGGGGAATGAGATCAGATATAGTTTTGGGTGTTTCTTCCTCATTGTTATTTCCTGTGGCTTTGCAAAACAAGTTCTAGGTGACTAAGACTTCCCAAGCAACCATTTACTGAATGTTTAAAAAAATAATTTTATTTTCTTGGTGTTTGTTAACCGGTTTTAGACGAGATGGGCCACTGAGGGTCTAGAAGGCATGATACAAATGCCCCATCATAGTCTGTTGTCTCTCCATCAGCCACTAGCATCTGGCACAAAACATGGCACATTATAAGCTTCCAACATTATTTGTTGAAAGAAATAATAAAACCTTCAAATGGTAATGGATTTTGTTCACTAGGTAATAAATCAGATTTGCATTTTTAATCTAGGAGGGAATGATTACCAATTCCTTAAGACCCAACACAATTCTTTTGATCTCTCTCTGTTTTAATTTTCCAGGAAATAGCTTTTAACAACCTATACCTTGTCTATTGAATTCTCAACCAGTTCTTGCCCTTATCATTGTTGTGATACCAGAGTACAGTCCTTCTTACTGGGGACTGTTGAAATGAGATGATAACTTCCCAGAAACTGCCTAGAAATAATCATCACTTTATTACCCTTTGAAAAGAAGATTGATAGAAAAGTCATTTGAAAGATGGTTCATTACCATGCCCTAGTCCGATTTCTTTACTCACATCTATCCAAAGCATGAGAAAGGGAGGATTATTCTCTGAGGTCGGAATTTGAAGGCTGTGTGTTTGCCTCTTTGAAGTCTTGGTATTTAATTTTCTGTAGTCATTTCTTGGGCAATTTTCTAAGAAACTAGTTGAAGCTAATTTATCATAAGTTAAAGTCAAATGACAGAAAAGATTTTTTTCCCCCTTAACAGTCTTTTATTCCACAGAGGTTAGCTTCTGAAGGAAAATGAGACTTAAAATAGCATTTCAAATCTCCAGCCTCATGGGTGGGTCCATAGAATAGAAAGCGTTCCGGAAACCACACTGGTTTTTTTATTTCGCACAGTTATTATTTTGTGACTTTTCTTTCCAGACCATGATGTACAGATAAAATATATTTTTGTGAAAAGCCCTCCTAAAAATAATTAGTAAGTTGCTTAATGTTTCAAAGAGAGATTTGTTTTTTTAGTCCTCGAGCAGTAACAGACCTTGGTCTGTATCATTGGCAGACTTTGGTATAACTTTATATAATTTGCCTAACCCTTGTCTTAACCCCTAACTCTGAAATGGAGATGATATGCTTACCTTTTCAAACAAAGGTGAACAATAATGAGAGAGCATTTATAAAGCCCTTTGAGAATCTCATTCACCAGGTTTCCTGTGAGCATGGGATCCAGTTCAATAAATAATAAGAGGTTTTCATTTTTGATATTATGGGATCATTATTTAATGTTTATAGAGGATGCTCAGTGGACCTGTTTCAGTGTAAACACAAAAGTGGTCTCTGCTATTTCTGTTTCCGAGGGGAAGAAGCTCATTGCTCCCTTTTTGTTTTGAAGCTTAATTAAATAGCTCAAAATCAGGACATTTACCATTTCACAGTATCTCCTATTTATTTTGCTTTTCGGTGTATTTAGGTTTATGCAGTTAATTTCTTTTGCCATCTTCTGCCTAAAGAAAGCCTTCCGGAACAAGTAAAGCCCAAATCTGGCACCATGACAAGTGATGCTTTTGGGAATAAAGGAGAGCAGGTTTAGAATCTTGATGTTTGTAAAGCTGGATGTTTTACAAAAATTCTAATTAATGGTGACTTACATTTTGTCAGTATGGGGCTGTTTAGTAATAAGAAAATTCTGGCCTTTAGCTTGCCAGCATCTTTTAGCAACTACAGTTGCCATTGAACAACATGGTTCAAATTGCATGGGTCCACTTATACACAGATTGCTTATAGTATAGTATTGTAAATGTATTTTCCTTATGATTTCCATAATAACATTCCTTTCTCTGGCTTACTTTACTGTAAAAATAGAGTTTATAATACATATAACATTGAAAATATGTACTAATTGACTATTTATGTTATTGATAAGGCTCCTGGTCAAGAGTAGGCTACTGATAGTTAAGTTTTGGGGGAGTCAAAAGTTATGCATGGATTTCCAACTGCAAGGGAGGTTGGTACCCCTAATCCCTGCGTTGTTCAAGGGTCAACTATAGCCTCCTTTAGAATTTTCACCTTTCCCCAGTGATTTTTTTTTTTCATTGTGAACCTGTAGAAATTCCATTTGCTACATTAGTATCACAAAGTCCTCACAAGTATTATGGTAGAAACCCTTTAGCTAATGACAGTCCAAATGCCTTTCCATGGAGACATTTGGAGGAACCATTTATTGATATCATGTGATTGCATTTTGGCTTCTAATGAACCTTTTTCTCTGTTTCTCTATTGGTCATCGACTAAGAGTTTACAGAGCCTCAGGATCTTTTGGTAACCAAAAGAAACTCTTGGTGTGTGTTATAGGCTAAAATGTGCCTCCCCTCCTTTCACCCCCAAATTCATGTGTTAAAATTCTAACAGAATTGTGACTGTATTTGACTTTAAAGAGGTACTTAGATTAAATCAGGTCATTAAGGTGGGCCCTGGCCCAGTATTACTGATGTCCTTATAAGAAGAGGAGATTAGGACACAGACACACACAGGAAAGATCATGTCGAGACACAGAAGGTGGCCACTTGCTAACCAACGAGAGACACCTCAGAGGAAACTGGACATGGCAACACCTTTTTTTTTTTTTTTTTTTGAGAACATTTGCCCTTTAATTTGCATTTAAAATCAGTTTCTTTAAATATTTTAGTTACAAGTTCTGAATAGTGAAGACAGAGTAGATGCTGCAGGCACTCAGTATCAGCTCCCAGCCCCCTCCTCCCCCAAGCCTTGCTTCTCTGCTCAAGATCCAAAGGGGCACTAAGTGGCTCCTGGTGTCACGTGGCCACCGCCTCAGGCCTGGATGCAGCTGGCTTGGACTTTAAGCCTCCAGAACTGTGAGGGAATTAAGTCCTTTCATTTAAGCCACCCAGTCTGTTACTTTGTTGTTATGGCAGCCCTAGAGAACTGTTATGATGTGTTGCCGTATTTTGGAATTCCCTACTTACTTTTGAAATTTTGTAGATAGGGGCTTGGGGATCAGAGACGCTGGTATCAACAAAGAAGAGGAGGAGGAGAAATGATTGTGGGATGCATGCATCTGCTGGGGGTGAGGATAGAGTACCACGGGTGGTGGTAGGACTAGTGAATTGCTTTATTGAGAGAGTAGAGGATGGTGTGTTCTGAAAGATCACATGAATGTTGCAGATGAAAACAAGCATGGGCTGAGCTTCATGAGATTGGATATTTGCTTACTGTTAAAGGGCTTCTGGGGATATCTTAGGGGATAGGGTGGGAATAGAGGTGCAATCCCTAGTTTTATACTACTGTTCAGTACACATCCTATTCAAGAAATATTTATGGAGGCTTACCATGTCTTATCCCTTACACTAAGGTTAGACTTATTAGATAAGACCCATTTCTGTCCTCAAAGGTCAAATAAGGACCATTGTCCTCCAGGACAAATAAGGAATTCACAGTATGCTGATCATCATTGCCCAGCAGTAATAACAATTAGAATGGTAACTTTTTAATGTTATTATTATAGGCAACATGTATTGAGCACTCATTATGTGTTAGGCATTGTACTAAATGTACATTACACGTCATTTCATTTATCTGAACACCAATCTGATGGCTATGCTCATTATAAAGATTTGGAAATGCTGGTTAAAAGTTAAGTAACTTGATTAAATCAGTACCCAAGAGGGACCTAGGAGTTAAAGCTAGATCAAATCAGTAACATAGAAAGCTAGGTAATACGAGCCAGCACATTTAGTATGCTTTAAAACTGTAAAAACACTTATGAAGGAAATTAAAGATGACACAAAGAAATGGAAAAACATTCCATACTCATGGATTGGAAGAACTAATATTGTTAAAATGTCTATACTACACAAAGCAATCTACACATTTAATGCAGTCCCTATCAAAAACACCAGCATTTTTCACAGCGCTCTGGAACACACAATCCTAAAATTTGTACGGAACCACAAAAGACCCTAAATAGCCAAAGCAGTCTTAAAAAAGGAAAGCAGAGCGGAACATCACAATTCCAGACTTCAAATTTTATTACAAAGCTGTAGTGATCAAGATAGTATGGTACTGGCATGAAAACAGACACATAGGGCATTGGAACAGAATAGAAAACCCAGAAATGGACCCATAACTAAATGGTCAACTAGTCTTCAACAAAGCAGGAAAGAATATCCAATGGGAAAAAGATAGTCTCTTCACCAAATCGTGTTGGGAAAACTGGACAGCCACTTACAGAGTGAAAATGGACTACTTTCTCACACCATACACAAAATAAATTCAAAATGGGTGAAAGACCTAAACATGAGACAGGAAACCAACAAAATCCTAGAGGAAAACACAGGCAGCAATGTCTTTGACCTCAGCCATAGCTAATTATTACTAGATATATACAAATGTCTAACCAACACATGAAAAGATGTTCAACATTACTCATCAGGGAAATACAAATCAAAGCTACAACGAGATAGCATCTCATACTTATCAGAATGGCTAAAATTAACAACACAGGAAACAATAGATATTGATAAAGATGGGGAACAAGGGGAACCAACCCTCTTACACTGTTGGTGGAAATGCAAACTGGTGCAGCTACTCTGGTGAATAGTATGGAAGTCCTCAGAAAGTTAAAAATAGAAGTACCATATGAACCAGCATGGCACTACTAGGAATTTACCTAAAGGATACAAAAACACAGATTCATTTTTTACAGATTTTATCCATTTATTCATGAGAGACACAGAATACAGGCAGAGAGAGAAGCAGGCTCCATGCAGGGAACCTGATGTGGGACTCAATCCCAGGACCTCGGGATCATGCCCTGAGCCAAAGACAGACGCTTCACTGCTGAGCCACCCAGGCATTAAAATAAAACTGATTTGAAGGAGTACATGTGCCCTGATGTTTATAGCAACATTATTGACAATAGCCAAACTATGGAATGAGCCCAAATGTCCATCAATTGATGAATGGATAAAGATGTGATATATATAACTACATATATAACTGTATATATAACTATGTTTATAAATATATATATGTAATGGAATATTACGCATCCATAACAAACAAAATCTTGCCATTTACAGCAACATGGACAGCACTGGATAGCATTATGTTAAGTGAAATAAGCCAGAGAAAGACAAATACTATTTGATTTAATTCATATGTGGAATTTAAGAAACAAAACAATTGAACATAGTGGGGGGGGGGAGAGAATCTTAACAAAAGAATAAACTGAAGGTTATTGGAGGGGAGATGGGTGAGGAGAATGGGTTAAATGGGTGATGGGTATTAAGGAGGGCATTTGTAGTGATGAGCACTAGGTGTTGTATATAAGTGATGAATCACTAAATTCTATACCTGAGATTTAAAAGAAAAAGAAGGAGAAGGAGAAGAAAGAGAAAAGAAGAAGAAGAAGAAGAAGAAGAAGAAGAAGAAGAAGAAGAAGAAGAAGAAGAAGAAAGAGAAGGAGAAGAAGAAGAAGAAGTTGTTGTTCTAGAGCATGCATTCTGGAACAGATTGAATTGCAGATTTGAAAGTCAGGGCCTAATTTAGGTCATCAGATGAGAAAATCCAAACTGGCATCTGTGGAATGTTACCTTGTGTCCTCTGCATCTGTCAATATCAAGGAAATCTTTCCTGCACCTCAATGGCCACTTATAGACTGTGTAAGTCCATGGTAAAGCCATCCCCTTTTGACATCACACAAGGTAAGTGCAAGATGATGAGTGGGTTCTCTTGAGTCCAGCATTGTGTATGCCAGTGAAATTTTCTGCCTCTACTGTACTATTATTTATTTATTTATTTATTTATTTATTTATTTATTTATTTATTGTTTTCCTAGACAATTAGTTTTTTTGGTCAATACAACAACTATTGGATAACATCTAGTGACATTCCAGTTTATCAAATATAGTGAAAAGTAGAATCTATGCAAACTACAAAAACTTAATCAGCCTGACCATCACACTGTGTCCCTGAAGGACTTGGCAGATGAATTATCATCAGAGTGTTGCTTGAAGTGCATGGAGTCAGAACAAAGAGAGTTAGATAAATCAAGTACTTAATGGTTCTGGGCTAAGACATTCTGTTTCATCCCATCTTCTCCAGAGGGATGGGCCTGCTGGTGGGAGTGGAATACCAAAGCCTACAAAACTCCAGACTAATTCCAAAGGATGCAACAGAATTTCAGTTGATTCTCATTATGTTACATCTTTTTTACACTATATTGACTGCAAATGTGGACCAAGAAACATTAATTTTACAAGTGAGATACCAATTTTTTCAGAAATGTAGAATTAGAAAATGTGAGAACTACAAAGACAGATGAAAGTAACGAGAGCCAAAGAGATTATGCTTCACTCAAAGTTAATATAACTATTGTCAGAGGAGGGACTAGAACTCAGACCTTCTGAAGTTACCATCATTTATATTAATAGTGATCGAATTTGTGTTAAGGCAAATGATGTTCTGTTGTATTAAAACCTTTCTCTGTCTTCTTGGGAAATATTCAGATATTTCTGTGACTAAGTTCTGAACTTGGAAATCTTTATATGGCTGTCATTAAGATGAGTCAAATGAGATTTAATTGTTTATGCTTCTCAATAAGATTACTACATTAGATAGGTGACTTCAGAATTCTAGTTGCAGGGATCCCTGGGTGGCGCAGCGGTTTGGCGCCTGCCTTTGGCCTAGGGCGCGATCCTGGAGACCCGGGATCGAATCCCACATCGGGCTCCCAGTGCGTGGAGCCTGCTTCTCCCTCTGCCTGTGTCTCTGCCTCTCTCTCTCTCTCTCTGTGACTATCATAAATAAATAAATAAAAAAATAAAAAAAAAGAATTCTAGTTGCAAACTGATACTGCAAATTAATGATTTTAACAATTCTTTAATTTTATGTGTGTATGTGTGCTTGTATAAGTGGAAAGTAGCTATTTGAATACCAGGCTTGGGTAACCATTGAAGATATGTAGTGAAAAGATTGTATAAGACCTGGATTTCAATGAATCTGTCAAATATTCATTTATTGAGGATGATTTATTTCCTATTACCATAAAAAGTCTCTTAGACCTGCGGTATGCCTTGAGTTTTCCTAGGATGGGTTAATGGGAATGGTAGAAAATTCTCTAGACTTTGGAGCTAGTGGACTTAGGTTTGAATTAAATCTTTACCACTAAAAAATTTGTGATCTTGGGCAACTTGTTAAACCTCTCTGAACCCATTTTATCATCTGAATATGGCAGGATAATCTGATAATATACTGACCTGTGTTTCTTCTTGCTATTTTCTGTCCCAAGAAGGTAAGTGGATGCACTTGCCTCAAGGCATGGCTTACTACAGAAGTTGCAAAGCCCCAACATGACAACCTCTCACTAAGATTTCTGGAAAATTGATAGGGGCTAGAATGCAGAGTTGATGAGGCAGAGGAAGTCTACCCTAGGAAAAAGAAGAGGGATTCATTCCTGTAGATAGGAAAGATGGCAGTGTTTTCAGTGAGGGGTTTAGGGCTTGTGAAAGGGCTAGTTCACGGATATCAGGAGGACTAAGAACTATGGCCTGAGAAGTCACAGGGAGCATTACATGTCCATGCTAGTCATGGATCAAATGGAACCTCTTGCCTCTCAATGAATCATGTAGGCTGCGATCAGGGGCCTGATGTCCTGAAGGTTAGAAGGCCTTCCCTGTTTTCCAACAAATTACCTTTGTTTTTACTTGTTTTATAATTGGAAAGTATGACTGAGATTGACTCTTATCATTTTACAGAGAGGAAACTTCTTTCTAGATTTAGAAAAATAAAGAAAGGTGCCATTTCTTGTACCTGAGCATTATAGAGAACATTATCTCTGCAACCTAATCTCTACCAAGCAGGATAATTTTGAGAATTAGAAATAACGTACATAGAGCACTTAGGGCAGTGTCTGGCACAAAATAGACTTATTGAGAAATTATTAATAATCATTATTTGAGACATTTTTATTTCATCATCAAGACAGCATCCAACTCAAGATTGGTGGAGCTAGAGCTTCTTTCTCTCTTTTAAAAAATAGACTTTATTTTTTTAGAACAATTTTTGGTTCACAGAAAAGTTGAAAAAAAGGTACAGAGATTTCCAGTATACTCCTTACCCCAACATATGCATAGTCTCCCCCATCTGCTTCTCTTTTCAAACAGAAGACTAATATGATAGTTCATAGGATTGATCCTAGAATGCCAAAACTAAGAGAGTCCTATATTAGGGAAAACTAGGCAATAACAGTAAACACCAAAATGTGGTGACTTAACACAATAGACATTTATTTCTTTCTTACTTAATATTCCAGGGCCCAGGCTGACAGTGATTCTTCCATTTTTAACAGATGGATCCCATGATTGCCCTTGTTGCATATCCACAGCCCTGGGTCCAGAAGGGGTTCCAAAAGGGTTCCATGGAGGAGACACATGGGAGGTTTTATGGGCCATCCTTAGAAGTGAAACATCCTTTTTTTCATAACACTGGCTACAACTAAATCACAAGGTCATGCCTACTTGCAAAAAGGCAAGTGCAGTCTAGCAATATATCTAAGAAAAAGAGAAATAGGAATGTGATGAATAGCTAGAAATCTCTACCAAATTAGGAATTATCTAGTCTGATCTAATTCCTCATTTGAGTGAGTGTGGCTCTGAAAGTGGAGTGTTTTTTGGTAAGGCTTTGGAGAGGATTTTTTTTTTCTTACTTTCTTCAGAAATCTTTAATAAGTTCTCCTTATTTAGGACAGGACACATTTTTGACTAACTCTCCATATCTTGCACCAGCCATCTTCAAAATATCATCATATATATTCCCTATTGCTTTCCCATAATTCATTTATAATGGCAAAAACTATTGGATACAAGGAGTAAAATCTACTTAGAATGAGAGTAGGCTTTACTGAGCACTATTAATTTGGTGACAACTATAAAATATGTCCATTGTAACTTTCCTTCCGCTGCTTGAACCCCACCCATTTTCCGCCTTATCATCCCTTTAAGCAACATCATGTGAAATCAAACATATCTTGCCCTCATTTCTAAATTGCATACAATCAGCTAGCAGGCATAGAAGCAGTGAGGTAAGAGTAGAAATTTACATAAGAAGCCTATTAATATACTATACAAATGAGGGTCCTGTGGAGAATGTTAATTCATTTCTTACACTGAATGGCCATGATCACTGTAAATTTTCATCACGGCAAGAGCTAAGATGGAGGTGGAAAACTTGGATGTACATAAGAGATGGGAATTGACTACATTTTATGAAGAGAGTTATCACGTACCTTTTCCACAAAGTAGAAGACCTGAAAGGGTGCTTTGACTTTAAAGCTTACATGCCAGGGATCCCTGGGTGGCGCAGCGGTTTAGCGCCTGCCTTTGGCCCAGGGTGTGATCCTGGAGACCCGGGATTGAATCCCACGTCGGGCTCCCGGTGCATGGAGCCTGCTTCTCCCTCTGCCTGTGTCTCTGCCTCTCTCTTTATCTCTGTGACTATCATAAAAAAAAATATATATATATATATGTTTAAAATATATATATATATATGTTTTAAAAAAAAGCTTACATGCCGAAAAAAATTAAAAATAAAAAAAAAATAAAGCTTAGGTGCCTAAGCTTGAAAATAATTTTCAAGAGTCATCTTGGATCATTTCTTGAAGGGCAGTGGGTGGGGAATTGAAACATTTAAATAAAATATTTCAATTTATCATTTTTTAAAAGGAAAGCCATTTCTAGAGTAATTTTGTGAAAATTTATTGTCTCTTTTTTAAGCTGCCCAAGGACCATGGATGATAGAGCGCATGTAGACTAGACTAGATGTGATCTTTTTGTAACCCCCGCCCCCAGTGGCTCCTCAATTACTTTATTGGTTGAGTCGTTAATTCATTGATTTAACTAAGATTCATTAAGTGTCTAGCATTTGCCAGCCACTATGCCAAGATCACCAAGGTGGGTGCTCACAGGTCCATGGTAAGACAGAAGTGTTTAGAAACCTTCCTGTACCACAAGTCACAATTGAGACATTTGCAAAATGCTCTTGGGAGTCAAGTGAAGGAAGGGCTCCCTCCATCGAGAAGGAAGCGAAAGCTTCACAGAGAATGATAAGAATTTACCTGGAGAAGGGAATGGTAGCCAGCAGAGATGGTTGGGGACCGATGAGTCCATGGGTGGTTATTCCTAGAGCACATTATGGAATAAGATGGAAGGTGGCAAGACAAAAATGTGAGAAGAGTGGGGGAAATTTGTTAAAAGCCTTTCATGTAATTATAAGGAATTAAGTTTTACCACGCAGGCTGGAGAAATAAGGAACTGCTCTCAACACAGTCGATACTGGGTTAATGAATTAAGTAACCAACCACTGAGTATAAACTGCTTGGCCTTAGTAGTACAACACTGAGAATAATGTAGACTCTGCCCATAAGCAACTTTCAGTTTGGTGAGCAGTTACAACCAATAGAGATGGCTCTAGGGGTTTTTTGGGAAGGGCTTTAACTGTTCACACCATCAACTCCTTCCAAATTCACTTCATATCACCATTATACATGGCTGATGGAAGTTTTCCTAATCTTATGTCAAATCCATTTTTTGGAAAATACTGCTATTCTATTGATCTACAACATAAAACCTGTATAAAAACAATGTCCTCAATGGACAAGCAAGAAAAGATCCCTAGTCTGCTCTTTCAATCAGATTGTTCCCTCTCTGTAGCTGCCCCGTACAGGAAGTCTGGAGCAGCCAACAAGGACAGGTTTTACTGTATACAAGGTACTCTACTAGGTGTGTTCTAGAGGGACACAAAGACCCAAATCAGTTGTTACAGCACAGGGCAGAGAGAGCGAGCAGGTACACGCAAGAGCGTGGCATGGGGAGACTTCCTGGAGGGGCCCAAACTTGTCCTGAGTCCTAGGGAATGAGAAGACTGGGGAAGAGCATGTTCAACAGAGGGCATGCCAGGGAGCAGGAACATCAGTGTTTTGGACCAATTGCTGTGGTTTTTTTTGGGGTGGAGAGATTGGAGGTTGAGGGTGGGAGAATGACGCAGTCACCTTGACAAATGAAAGGTTTCGAAGAAAGTGTCCAGACTCATTTGATCAAGATCTGTTCCTTGACAACTATACAATAATTTAAGTGAGATATGCAAGGACGGGGGAAGGAAGCCCACTCTTATTGACTCAGCATCACTGTCCCATTAATTCATTCCCTTGCTCCAAGAAATCTCATAAGACAAACATCAGGGCGACTGGGTGGTGCACTCAGTTGAGTGTTGGACTCGGTTTTGGCTCAGGTAGTAATTTCATGGTCAGAAGATGGGTCCCCAAGTCTAGCTCTAAATTCAGCCCAGAGTCTGCTTGAGATTCTCTCTCCCTCTCCTGCCCCTCCTGCTCCTGCGTTCTCTCTCTCCCAAATAAATAAATAAATCTTTAAAAGCAAAAAAACTCAAAAACAATGAATATCATGGCCCCAGCATAAACTGCCAAAGATTTCTTGGCCATAGTCTGCTTTGCAAGATTGTTGGCATGTCTTTCCTGACCTGTGTGTCTGGGTCTGAGAAGTTGGGTGTTGCATGTTTGAGCCTGGTTGGTATTCCTCAGACTAAGAGGAACAACTGGTTTAGTAAGAGACTGATTTCATTGTACCTCCTAACTTGGGGACTCAGGAGAAGCTTCCTGAGAAAAACATAAAAACCTGTAGATACCTGTGATTTTAAACAATAGAAACTGGCTTTGCCCCATTCCATTTTTAGAGAAAGCATGTAAACTGAGGATTAAAACCTCTGGCAGGGAAGTAACATTGCACTTAACCAGATGGGGTTTCTTAAAATGCCAGGGACCATGGGTCCTCTTCATTGAGGCCATCAGCTACACATACTCTAGGAGGAGTGGGAGGCCTCTCCTGATACATGCTCTGGTCACAGTCTGGTTTAAGCTTTCTCTACCAAGGCAAGACAAGACCAGGAGTTTCCCAAAAGGAATAAAAAGAGATGCAGGGAACTGTTCTTAGCTTTAGCATAAACTTTCCAAACTGTAGCCATTTCAAAATGCCCTAATCTGGCACTGCTTTCCAGTAGTTTCTCTTTTCCTACCAGTATAAACTGACTTTTTCTCCTAGTATAGACTGATTGACTATATCAAACACCTTGTGCCTGGGCCTTGTGTCTCTTGTGCTGCCCCCGTTGAAAGCAGTTCTTATGTCAAGAGTAAAATTTTAAGTTGTGTATCTCTGACATACCTTTGACTTCTGCAGAGGAAGTATTTCATTAGATTTTGGAGAATTAGCCGAAAACTCCACTGGCCTCTGGGCAAGGGAGGATTCTACTGCTCAGGTGTCCCCTTCACAGACAGACACATGCCCTCTGGGAAGGCTACTTTGACCCTCTTTTCTGGAAGGAAAGGGGCCAGATAAATCAACAATACCAACAGCTCTGGTCCCTCTCTTCTGACACAGAGAACACCCCAGCCTTCTCATCTTATTTTTGGCCTCACTGAGGTACGGTTACATCCCGCACATCCAGCCCGATCAAGACACTCACCCCAGCCTCCATAACTGAATCTTCCAGCCCCAGCAAGGACTTGAACTCGTGGTCCCAAGAGCAGGATGGATTAGCGCTCAGGGCTCCCACGCTGACTCTATCAAAGCTTTCCTCCGCACATCTCCATTATGTGAACAGCTCTGTTAACCAAACCTATTATCTTTCCCCCTTGGTTTCAAGTTGAGAAAGGGAAAGCAACTTCTTTAATGGCCCACAGATTGATGATTAACATTTTACATGTCCCTGCTGCTAAGTAAAAGAACTGCTTTGTGGACAGTGAAAATGCCTAGGAGAAGGAAGCGGGAGTCAGCTTGGTTTATTAAGTTGTGCTGCTTCATTAATCACAATCTTTTTTTATGGCAGTACTTAAAGGCCCATCCATTGTACTTCTCGGGAATGGGGTAGATCAAAAACAAGTGCTTTTAGTGCACCTTTGACATCTGGCATAGCAGCCGGCTATCTGCGATATTGCTCTCCAGCAGTGTGGGGAGCTGCATTTACTGTGACCGTGCTGGCCCTTCTGATTTAAGCTACTGCAGAGGGCAATGAATTACCTTAAAGGAGCTCCGCTGCCGAACTCCCAAGTTTTATGCCGGACCCCTGCCAGCTTCCCCACTTTATGAGTATGAACAATCAGACAATTGAACTGATTTGACTTTGCCACTCCCGGAGTTTCATTGCCGCGAACCTGGGGATGTTATGATGGCAATGCCACGCTAAGTGCTGCTCTGACTAGCAGCAGCGCCCGCTGCCCGTTCAAGTAGGGCACCCATTCTTGTTAGCTGAAAAACTCTTCTGATTTGCAGCAAGGGGGAAAATAGATCCCATGCAATCAGATTAATTCAACTCTGAATGTTATTTTCATTTAACACTGTGGAGCTAGGCAGTGTCCCAATTTTTTTTTTTTTAATGGTAAACTCATTAAAAGGCAGGGTTCTTTAGCAAGGAGTCTTGTAGCACTGGTGCGGAAGGCACCTGCCAAGTCCTGATGCAGATTTGCACACACACACAGAAATTTACGTACATAACACATATACACCTACCTACTCCACAGGCTGGCTTAGGCTTAATATTGTCAATAAAGGGCATCTGGTCTAGTCATAATCTGAAAAGGGGTAATTTACAGTGTTTGAAACTGATGTCAGTACATACTCATTCTGGTTCTTTATGTAAACTGAAGACATGTGCTAAGGTTTAGTTATTGTACACCTTCTGCATCAGAGAATGTATTTACTTTCAAGGTTTATTACATGTAAATTTCTATTATCTTTTGAAAGTAGTGTTATTGTATATGAAAGAACAATCTAATGTTCGTTGTAGGAAAAATTCAAGCAGTGCAGCAAAGAACCCGAAAAGGACGTGCAAGTCACCCACTATCTTACCACCTACAGATTCCGATTATTAAAACTTTATCCAGATTTCTCTGCCAATGTACACTGATTGATTGCTTCATTCATTCATTTTGCAACCCATCTTTCCCTAAACCCACACTCCCTACCTCCTCACAGATGCATATTTAAGGCACTCAGTTGACTTCCCAATGGCCTATCTTAATCTCCCACATTGTTACCAGATTGACTTACCAATATGAAAATCTGGCAATATTATTAATGTCATTCTTCTAGCCCAGCAGAGGGGTTCTACTGCACTTATAATAATGTCCAAACTCAATGTGGCACGTGAGTCCCCTTTACCTCTCTGGATGCAGGTCACAGCCTTGTACTTCCTCCTTCTTGCCTTTGTTATGTTGTCCCTTCTGCCTGGAGTCTTCTTTCTCCATCTTCTCTTTGATGGCTAAGTCTTAGCCTGTAAAAATCCCAATATTTATTTATTGATATATAGTCAAATATAGAAATCTTAAGCATACAGACTAGTGAATTTTGATAAATTATTTATATAACCATCATCTAGATCAATAATAGAGGATAATGCCATTATCTCAGAAAATTTTTTTCATGTGTCATTCCAGTCAATTCCCAGCCCCTACCTTGGTACTGATTTTTATTACTATAGATCATTTTTTCCTGGATCTTGAACTTTTTATAAATGGAATCACAAGGTATATACCCTTTTGTGTCTGACTTGTTCTGCTTAACATGTTTTTGGGATTTTTCTCACGTGACTGTATGTATAAGGACTTTGTTTCTGTTTTGCTTTGGTTTTTTGTTTTTTTGTTAGACTTGAATATTTATGTAGTAGTATCTCATAGTTTTAATTTGTACTTTCCTGCTATCTAGCAATATTGAGTATCTTTTCCTATGCATACTGGCTTGTTCCTCCTTTAAACCAATGTTTTACAAACTACAGGTTTAGTCCAATGGTAAGTCATGAAATCAATTTAGTTGATTGTAAGCCACATTTAAAAGAAAAAAAGAAAGAGATAAGGCAAATTATCATAGAATGCATCAGAGAGATTCATACATGGTAAGGTTATGCATTGTTTTGTGAAAATTTTTCAGTTTTTGGGAAGAGAGTGTGTGTGTGTGTGTGTGTATGTGTCCTGATAGCAATTACATTTGTGAAAAGAATTTAAAATGGCTTAAAAGCAATGAATTAAATTTAAATTAATGGAGATACTCATTGGGCACAGTGAAGGATGGAGAATGAATTGGGGTGATGAGCAAGCAGGAAACAAGTATCATAACTTTTTTTTTTAAAGATTTAATTTATTTATTCATCACACACACACATACACACACACACACACACACACACACACACACAGAGAAAGAGAGAGAGAAGCACAGACACAGTCAGAGGGAAAAGCAGGCTCCATTCCATGCAGGGAACCTGACGTGGGACTCAATCCCAGGTCTCCAGGATCACACCCTGGGCTGAAGGCAGCGCTAAACCGCTGAGCCACCCGGGCTGCCCATATCATAACTTTTTAAGGAGGCTTTACCTGCTTCCCAAATAAGTTTGAATTAGATGCCTCATATCTGATTCTATTTAGCTAATGTTTTGTCATTATTGAATTTTGACTCATGATGGTGCTTATTTTTGTTTCTCTGAAATATCTACTTCCATTTTTCTTCTATTTCTTTTTTTAAGGTTTATTTTAATCACCTGGTGTTCAGTTGTTTATTTATTTAAATTCCAGTATAACTAACATGCAGTGTTAAATTAGTTTCAGGTGTACAATCGAGTGATTCAACAACTCTATACATTACTCAGTGCTCATCACAATAAGTGTACTCTTAACCTCCTTCGCCTATTTTACCCATCCCCCTTTGGGAACCATCAGTTTGTTCTCTATAGCTAAGAGTTTTTCTTTTTTTTTTTTTTTTTGTATTTTTAGGTTTATTTATTTTAGAGAGAGCATGAGTGGGAGAAGCAGAGGGAGAGGGAGAGAGAATCTGAGGCCGACTCCATGATGAGCATGCAGCCCAACTCAGGGCTTGATTGATCGATCCCATGATACTGAGATCACGAACTGAACTGAAACCAAGAATCAGATACTTTAACTGACTGTACCACCCAGGTGCTACAAGAGTCTGTGTTTTGGTTTGCCTCTCTCTCTCTGTCTCTCTCTCTCTTCCCCTTTGGCTGTTTGTTTTGTTTCTTAAATTCCACATATGAGTGAAATCCTTGGTATTTGTCTTTCTCTGACTGACTTATTTTGCTTAGTATAATACTCTCTAATGCCATCTATGTCATTACACATGGCAAGATTTTATTCTATTTTTTATGTCTGAATAATATTATATATATATATATGGCACATCTTTATCCTTTCATCAGTCAATGGACACTTGGGCTGCTTCCATATCTTGGTTATTGTAAATAATGCTTCTATAAACATTGGGATGCATGTATCCCTTTGAATTAGTGTTTGTGTATTCTTTGGGTAAATACCTAATAGTACAATTGCTAGATCCTAGGGTAGTTCTATTTTTAACTTTTTTAAGGAACTTCCATACTGTTTTCCAGAGTGGCTGTACCAGTTTGCATTCCCACCAACAGTGTAAGAGGGATCCCCTTTCTTCCCCCTTCTCACCAACACCTTTTGTTTCTTGTATTGTTGATTTTAGCCATCTTGACAGGTGTGAGATGATATCTCATTGTCGTTTTGATTTGCATTTCCCTGAGGATGAGTGATGATGAACATCTTTTCATGTGTCTGTTGGCCATCTGTGTGTCTTCTTTGGAAAAAATTGTCTATTCGTGTCTTCTCATTTTTAATTGGACTATTCATTTTTTGAATGTTGAGTTTTATAAGTTCTTGATAGATTTTGGATACTAACCCTTTATCAGATGTGTCATCTGTAAATATCTTCTCCCATTCTGAAGGTTGCTTTTTAGTTTTGTTGATTGTTTCCTTTACTGTGCAGATGCTTTTTATTTTGACAAAGTCCCAGTATGTTTTGAATCATAGCTAGACATTCTTTTAAATACTTTATGAGAGATTACATCAAAGCTTTTTAAAAAGAGAATTCTTTTTTTTTAATTTTTTTAAGTTTATTTATTTATTTAGGTAATCTCTACCCATAACATGGGACCTGAGCTCATGGCCTCAAGATCAAGAGTCACACACTGCTCTGACCGAGCCAGCCATCTTTGTTTTAAAGATGTGTTCTCCACTTTTTAATCTTCATTAATTTTCCCTGGGACTCTGCATTGTGTTCTGTACATTCAAATAATTGCATCATTTGAAACAAAAACTCTTTTTTTAGTGTTTAGCTTTGCAATAAGTGAAGTAAATATTCAGATTCATCAATTAACTTTCGTGATTATGTTTACAGGTTTATTAAAGGCAGTAAAGATGGGCAGCCCCGGGTGGCTCAGCGGTTTAGTGCCGCCTTCAGCCCAGGGTCTGATCCTGAAGTCTTGGGATCAAGTCCGATGTCAGGCTCCCCCCATGGAGCCTGCTTCTCTCTCTCCCTTGCCTCTGCCTCTCTCTCTCTCTCTCTCTGTGTGTGTCTCTCATGAATAAATACATAAAATCTTTTTTAAAAAAAGGCAGTAAGGTATAAGGTCTGCAAGTTTGAAACTCAAATCCAGAATGCTGAGGTTCAAATCCTGGTACCACTTCTTATTGACTGTATGATTTTGAGTAGCCTTTCTATGTTTCATCCTCCTCACTGGAAATGGGGAATAATAGTAGTAGCTACCTCATTGGTTTGCACAAAAAGGCTCATTGAATTATTATAAGCACCCGGGAGAGTGCCTAGCATATAGCAAGCGCTATTAGCTATTATTATTTTCTCTTTTTTTTGTGTTTGGCTCATCCTCTAGTGTTTTGGTAAATGTCTTTGAAAGTGACTTCTTCTTTATCCAGAAAAAGTATTTAATTATGATTATTCTGCAATCTTGCATATTTGAATATGATTTTTTTTTGCATCCTCACATAGGAGCAAGAAATTGATGGAGTAGGAATCTTGGATAATAATTTTTTCCCCCTGAAAGCTAGTAAATAGCGTTTTATTGTCTTCCAGTGTTTATTGTTGCAAAAGTCAATGCAATTTTTGTCCCTTGAAGGTGAACTGTTTTATCTTCTTGGATTAATTAATCAGTTCAATAAATATTTATTATGCTGTTTCTATGTATAAGATATGGTTATATGCTTTAGGTATACAACAGTGAACCAAACCTTTTGAAGCTGACAACCTCTTTGGGGTATGGGGCGGGAGGAAGACAATAACCCAATTACCCAGAGTTAGCTAAAATCCAAGGTCTGAGGGAACAGTTCCCACAAGACTGCTCTCACTTCTGACACCAATTATAAATTTAGGGTATTCACAAAACCACCTTCAGATTTGATAATTCACTAGAAGATCTCACAGAATTTTCTAAAAGCAATTGTACTTATGGATTCAGTTTGCTACAGGGGAAAAGATACAAATTAGAACCAACCAGAGGAAGAGACACATAGGGAAGATTCTTAGAGGGGTACAAACTTCTGGTTGTCCTCTCTTCATGGAGTCATGGTGGCATTACCTCCTCCTGACCACAATGGGTGACAGTTTGCAGAGAGTATTGGCAACCTAGGAGACTCACTTGAGCCTCTGGGATCCAGGGATTTTACTGGGCTCAATCACATATGCAGCTTGCCCTGTTGTCTTTTAGGCTCTAACCCTCCTGAGGTTGGGCTACTACCTTTAATCTTCTATCCCTCTAGATGTTGGAACAGATGCGGCATAGCCCAAAGTCCCCTGTGTAAATCACGTTTTTACACATTCCAGTGCCCCAAACCTCCAGACAACGACATTCTTATTATGACATTCCAGGGCCCTGCAGTTCACCTCCCTGTAGCGACGGGCAAAATCAAACCTTTTAGGTGAGGTTAATTCTTCATTGCACACTAATATGTATACAACAAATGCACCGAAGAATAATAAAGTATGGGAAGGGGGATAGAGAGGGACGTGAAGGTACTTCTTCCTGTAGATGCATTGGCAAGAGAGGCCTCTCTTGAAGTCTGTCTTAAGCTTTTTCCAGGGTCAACTCTTTGTTTTCTTTTCCTTTTTTTTTTTTAACTCTTTGTTTTCTTGATCAACTCTCCTTAATTTTGATTAATTTCTGCTTTTGTCTGCATTATTTCTTTCTCTTAACTTTGTGTGTTATTTTATTCTAATTTCTTGAGCTGAAAGCTTAGTTTTATTTCTTAAAACATATGAATATATATTCATATATATATATATATATATATATATATAATCCCATAAGTATTGGTATTTAGAGCTTAGATTACTTTTATTTCTAAATCATTTGTAATTTAAGTTTTGATTTCCTCTTTATCCAGGAATTACATAGAAGTTTATTTTTAAATTTCTAGGTTCGTTTTCTTTCTTTCTTTCTTTCTTTCTTTCTTTCTTTCTTTCTTTCTTTCTTCTTTCTTTTCTTTCTTTCTTCTTTCTTTCTTTCTTTCTTTCTTTCTTTCTTTCTTTCTTTCTTTCTTTCTTCTTCTTCTTTCTTGTAATGGTGTTGTCTATTTGTTGTTTAACTTCTAGTTCTTTCCATTGTGGGGTGTACTTTCATCTTTTTGGAATTTATTGAGAGTTTCTTTGTGACTCAATACATAGTCCATTTTTATGAATGTTCCATGTTTTTGAAAATAATATGCATTCTCTGTTTATTGGGTACAGAGTTAAATATTTATCTCTTAGATCAAAGTTGTTAACTGTGGTATTAAAATCTCTAAATTTTCTTGATAAAAATTGATCTAGGATCTGAGGTCTGTGTGATTTTTGTTCACTGTAGCTTTTTCAAGTTCTGCTGGGAACTCTAATAAATTTTGATGTATATATATTTCAAAACTACAGTGATAGGTACATTAAAAAATAGATGACTATTGAATCTTCTAGGTGGATTTGTAATTTTAAAAAAAGCTAACTAGTCCATACTATAATGTCCTTGAGGTCTGTTTTGTCTGACTACTATTTCTACATCCTTAGGTCATTTTTTGTTACCATTATTAGGGTATCTTTTAAAGTTTCTTTATTTGCAACATTCCTGTATCAATTTGTTTTAAAGCTCTCTTAAAAACACGATCTATTTAAATTTTTTACAAAAACCTGATTTGTGCCTCTACCTTTAGAAAGGTAAATTAACACATTTCTCATAAATTATTGCTACCATAAACTTTTCTGAGTCATTTTATTATGTTTTCTACATACTATGTTTTTTTTTTTTTTCTTCTACATACTATGTTTTTGTTGTTTCTTTTCTCATTCTTCATTTAGGAATGCTGTGTGATGAGTCTCTCTGCCTTATTGAGAAAGTTTGTAATTTTGTTCATATAAGTTCTGTAGTTTTACTGTCAATTTATTCACTGAATTTTATAGTATTTATTACTGTAGCAAATGAGACTTTTTTCACTTCATTTTTACTGATATAGTAATTTAAAATTTAGGTTTTTGCATATTTATCATCCATGAAGCTAATGAAATTATCTTTTTACTTTGAATAGATTTTTGAAAAGTAGTCTTTTGGCTTTTCTAGATATTGTGTAGACTATAAGAATGCTTTTTCATTTCACAGCTGAATTTTGCAAGTCCTGGCTACAAATATTGATGATCTTCTGTAACACCTGTTTTTCCCATAGTGGGCTTGTTTTGATGCTCAAGTGAAGAATATATGTTAAAAGCATTTTAGGATACGAAGAACTCTGCCATGGTTGGTCACTATTATTAGAGTGGATACTCAGTCAGTATGTGCTGATTCAATTTGATACCTATTTTGGCCACTTTTACCACATATTTCCTTTTTCAATTATCTGTGTCCTTTTCAAAAGGCATATGAAACCCTGTGCCCAGGGACACAGTAGATCATGGGAATTTTTATTTAGAAATGAATTACAATATAAAACTTTTAAAGTCAGACATTAGGGTCTTTTTTTCCCTTTTTTTCTGTTGATTCTGATAACACATCTGTGGATACATGCATCCCTGTGGTCATTTTGGTCAAACACAAAGCTGAGCAGATGCTTGCTTGAGCCCCAACCACCTGGCAGGCCTTTGTTATCTCGGCAAGAGTCTCCAGACTGGGAAATCTAAGGGACACATTTCATTGCAGCTGAAGGCAGGATTATGAGCTGATGATTTACTGTGAGACCAAAGCTTTACTGTAGGCACCATTTGGAATGGAAAGCACAGGGATTTGCATCCATCAGGCAAAAGGATCAGAAGCCAGGAGGTGAATTATGGACCAAAGCTGTTTCACCAGCTGGTGAGACTGCGATTCGGGTCCACACAGGTAGGGTTGTGCTCATTAACAAAGCGCAATCAGGCAAGCTGGCATCAACCTTGCCTATGAGGGCGAGGGTATTTGCCTAAAAGAACACTATCTTCCCGTGAGACAAATGGAGACTTGGAGAAAATATTCTCTGGCTTCTCCTGGGTTGAGTTCCATGAACCATTTCCCAACCAGAGAACTGGAGAGCCTCAGAAAGTCTTCTCTTGCTTCATGCTCATCAAGTGTATTCAGGTGTCAGAGCTGCTGGGACCCGTGTTGCTCCTTACAGAAAAAAATCATACATTAATGGGATGCCTGGGTGGCTCAGTCGGTTGAGCATCTGCCTTCAGCTCAGGTCATGATCCCAGGTTGCTGGGATCAAGCTCTGCATCAGGCTCCCTGCTCAGTGCAGAGACTGCTTCTTCCTCTCCCTCTGCCACTACCCCCAGTTCATGCTCTCTCTCTGGCTCTGCTGTCTCTGTCTCTCTCTCAAATAAATAGATAAATAAAATCTTAAAAAAATAATACATTATTATCAAATATTAAGATTAGTCATAAGATAATTTAATATGTAATTTTGTTTTAAATATTATTTCACCAGTGATTAAGTTCTACTCTAAACTTAAAATTGGCCAGAGCTTTCATTTTCCACGATCTAGCTTAAAGCACACCAATTCTACATCTCCATCTAATATCTAATTGAAGAAGTCTAAACATCTTCTAAAGATTTCTGTGAGTATCTGCATATCTAAATCCTCAAGGCTACATAGCATTTTGAGGTTGACATTATTAAAAATCAGAAGCCACATCAATGGGAGGTGTATGTCCCACATGGGGGTGTATGTCCCATGTGGTCCTTGAGCAACAAATAACCTGAAACCATACATTTACCATCCCTGCTTTATTTATTTTTTAAAATAAATGCCCTTTTAATTTTATTTATGTATTTATTTGACAGAGAGAGGGAGCACAAGTAGGTAGAGTAGCAGGCAGAGGAAGGGGAAGAAGCAGGCTCCCTGCTGAGCAGGGAGCGCGACCTGAGACTTGAACCCAGGACCTCGGGACCTGAGCCAAAGGCAGATGATAAATGGACTGAGTCACCCAGGTGCCCCACCATCCTTGCTTTAAAACTCCTTTGGGACATTCCGACACTGACAGTTTCTCATTGATCCTTTGGCCCATCAGTGCCCAAGCTTCAGGGTCTCGCTGACTCCTTTCTTGGTGTCTTTTTCCTCTTTCCTCATGTACTTCCTTTGCCTTGGGAACTCTGTATTCTCCAAAACTTGTAAATCCAAAACCCTCAATGAAACTGAGGGTTTTCTATTTACCAAAAACTGTCTCCCTGAGCAAGTAGTTGTGGTTATGAATAACAGATATTTTTTTTTGAATACACCAGCATAGAAGAGTGGCAACCAATCCCAATACTTAAAAAAAAAAAAGATTGATAAGAAAATAACAGATCGGGTATTTGATCCAACTTATGAGTGACCAGTTCTGTAAGGCACAGTCATAGAAACACTGAACTACAGAAGCTTCTCGGGTAGGCATTCCAGAGCCATTGTAGCAAGGCTACTTTGACTTCTCTCCACTGATCTTCTGTCATCGCTCCCCATGAACGCAATTGTTGAAGGAACCAGACAGGTTAGGAAAAGAGTAAAGAGCAGAACTAGAGAAAACATGTCTTATCTAAAAGCAACAGTTTTTCCAGCTGGGAATATGTGCACAATGTTGCTAGATCTTCTATTTTTTATAAAAGCATCTGGAGGGACACCTGGGTGGCTCAGCGGTTGAGCATCTGCCTTCGGCTCAGGGTGTGATCCCAGGGTTCTGGGGTCAAGTCCTGCATCGGGCTCCCCGCAGGGAGCCTCCCTCTGCCTCTCTCTTTGTGTCTCTCCTGAATATATAAATAAAATCTTAAAAAAAAAAAAGCATCTGGAGATTCCAATTTCGTACAGAATTAATGTAATTAAGTATAACACAGGCAAAACATGTCTGGGGGTTATTCAGAATGCAGCTCCAGTGCTCCATGTTCTAGATTTCTCGCTTTCTGTTGGCTCGGGCTTCTTCCCCAGCTGGAAATACTCCTTCTGATAAACATCTTGTCACCCTCAGGGCTCAGTTCAAATGGCCCTATTTCTCTAGATCTCCCCCATTTTCTCCTACAGCGATTCCCAAATAGATATAATGACTCCTTCTTTACAGTGATCAGAACCCTCTCTATAAATACTGCTTTTGAAATGTGTGGCTGCTCTTGCTCGCGGCTCTGCCTGCTTTGCCACACTATGAAAACCTCAAGGACAGGGACCAGGTTAACCATCCTTTTATCCTCGGATCTGCTATGATGCTTAGCCCAGAGCAAGCACTCACTCAGTGTTTGTTGGATGGCTGAGGGAAATGGACAGGACTCTGGGGGTGGGGCCTGAGCTCAGCTTTCTTTTGTGCTTACCTTTCAGATGGGGTTTTTTTTGGGGGGGGGTTGTTTATTTATTTTTTTATATATTTATTTAATTATTATTATTATTATTTTTTACATTTGCTCACAATGCCTTGCCTTTTGGCAGTTGTTATTCCTGACCTCCAGGGACACGCAGAAAAATAACTAATACAATCTCTGTGAAAAGCTAGCAGGGGAAAAACAATTTACTGGCCATTTTGAGCCAATATCTGGGCTCTTTCACTGAAGAGTTTATTTTTAAAAAGTATTTCACTGCACAGTCCATTGAGGGCAATTGGACAAGGCATTTGTTCTCGTAGGGTGAAGGAGAAGGCGGGCGTGAGTGAGGCAAAAGCGGGACGTGAGACAGAACTGTCTAGATGGCACCTGGGAGTCCTCTCTGAAACATGAATTAGAAAGCAATCTGACTGCTACCTTGAATTTGTCTGGAGACGAGATTTAAATTCTAAGAAGTAGATGAGTATTTCCCATAGCACGATGCCATTTAACCATCTGAGGGATAAGTCTCCACACATTCCTATAACATTACTTTTAGGAATTTAATTCTTAATCTTTTGGGGAAGAGGGCTATGGTGTTTTGGAAGAGAGAATTTAGAGTGAGAGAACTTAAATCCCCTACCCTCTCACGAACCTGGAATAATTAGTTTTAATTTTAAAGATCAATGATGATGAAGATTTTTTGGTTTTTAGATGGATGATGTAGAATTAAGACATACACCAAGGGATTTTTTTTTTCAGGGGCCTGTTATTTTAACACCTAAAATATTCTGACTTTTTCTTCCAAGACTAGAAACATCTTAGGATTCCATGGCTTTAAGCACAAAACAAACAAACAAAACAAGTTTTCACCGGTGTCATGTTTCTATCTTGTCTGGTGTATGCAGAGGGAGTTTCAAGGCTTCCTGAACAAGAATTCCCTGACCAACAATGTGGGTGAGAGGTTTGCAGAGGGAAAGCTCCTGTGGATTGAGGGTTGAGTTTAGAGTTACTATTTATTTTGGCAAAATCTTTCCTGACTTTGCCTCCCCTGCTTACCTATCCCCAACCCTTAGTAAAATGGCATTTTACCCAGGTTTGTTAGGAAACTTCAGGACTTTAGGTTTGTAAAGTGTGGTGATGATGGAGAGTATCGAGGACGAGGTTGTTAACACATTCTAGATGATACTAAGTAGTATCTGTATAGAACATAGCGCCCGTAAAACTTCCCTACTTGGCAGATCCCTTCTACTGCTACGTGGAGCTGTAAAGGGATTGTTAATTCCATTTTCTGCCTTCCTGGTTAAACATTTCTAGCTGGCTGTGAGAAACTATAAATTCTCAGTTCCTGTTTGAAAAGAGAGGTGGGGCCTTTGGTCTGTGGGAAAAGCTCACAGAAGGATGATTGGAAGGTTTGGGATTGGCTGGCCATGTTGGAATCTCTGAATTCCCACTCAATTCACTTACCTCTTAAATGCCTCTTATAGCATCCTTTAAACAACTTTCTCTCTTCCCTCTGCCCTGTTATTTTCTAAGGCTGCTTTGGCCTCTTTCCTTTGCCTTATGAACGAGTTGTGTGACGTGTGTATTGTTGGTTCATACAAATGTTCAAGAAAAACCTTTATTTTCTTGAGATCAAATTTGAGTGTCATCTCATTGGACAGGTGGAACTTACAAAATGTCAGTGGAATGCATGCTGTGTGAGAGGAAGGAACTTGTGTGCTTGTTCATTATTTTTTTCCCCTACTTTTCATGAGCTGAATTGTGTCCCTTAAAAAAAAGGACATGTTGGTGTCTTAACTCCTTATTCCTCAGAGTGTGATCTTATTTAGAGATAGGGAGTTTACAGCAGTAATCAAGTTAAAATGAGTTTATTAGGGTGGGCCCCAACCAATAGGATTTATAAAAGGGAGAAATTTGGACACAGATACACACACACAGGGAGCATGCCAGGTACAGATGAAGGCAGAGATCGGGATGCTATTTCTATCAGCGGAGGAGCATGAACGATTTCCACAAAACCCGAGAGGTTAGGTAAGAGGCACAGAACAGGTTCTTTTTCACAGCCCTTAGAGGGATCCAAGCCTGCCAACATGTTGATCATGGACTTCTAGCCCCCGGAACTATGAGACAATAAATTTCTGTCATTAAACCACCCAGTTTGTGGCACTTTATCACAGCAGCCCTAGCAAACTATTATTGTAATGATCCACACTCTGCCTGGCCAGTAGTAGGGTGCTTAATAAATCATGGTGCCCCCCCTCACTAGGGAGGTCTCTGTCCTGCCTAGAAATTGGGATAAAGTGTCTTTGTTCCAGTCAGCACAATCACTGCATATTTCTTCATGATCCAAACCTTGAAGATGAAAGATCTCTTCTTTGGTGCTCTAGGTGATAGAATGATCTTTGCTGGGACAGGCTCAGGAGCCTGGGACTCAGCTCTCTGCCTTGTAAAAATCCTTGGAGTAAGGAATTACCAAGAGCCTAAGGTGTGAGCCTGCCTGAACCAGAGGAAAAAAAATGTAAAATGTAAAAACACAGATGATTATCTCAAAAAATATCTTCCCATGAAAGAGAGAAATTGTTCTGTTCTTCACATATAAGACTTGAGATTGGGTGTTTTCCCCTGTGGGTCAATATGTACAAATCAATTTGTATTTACCCTTTTTTTTTATTGTGATGCTTTTACATGTGGGGTTGTGCTGACCCTGCAAAGACGAAAGACTCCTCACCCCCACCAGGGCTGACAGGTTCCCAGGATAGGAAATGATGCTCCTGAGTGGCCTCTTTGAAATGCATAGTGACCAATTCAGAGTCCCTGCCTCAACTGCTTCTCTAATTGGGCTCTCACACTCTGCTCACTGTCTCCCCACCTTAATCACCCCAGGCCTAGATACAGAGGAAGATTGGAGACAGTTCCTAAACCCCAGAGCCTGCTGAAATGATCCAAGTCCAATTATCCAGATCGGCCAATCCTAAACCTCTTTACCTTGTCTCATCAGTTCCTTGCCTTAGAAACCACGAGGAAAGCTCTTTCCTGGGTTTCTGCCTCCTGACCAAGCTGGTGCTTCCCCACGTGGTCTTATATGGCTTGAAACGGATGCCCCCTTCTCTTGGAAACTGTTGGCAGCAAACTCTTTTCAATGGTACTCATCTCCTGATCTGTTGGCCTCATGGTACCTGAATAATAACAAAACCTATGTTTTAAAACACAAGTATGTGTAAAAACCATGTTCTAAATGCATAGATGACTAATACCATTGATACAGATCGAATCCCTAAGTGCCCCTCATGTCATTGATCTGTTTTACTGGTTGTTCTGAAGAGGTTCTTCAAAATGAGCAGATTACGTTGTCAGAGATGTTTGAAATACTTGAGAATTTTTAGTATACGAAAAGGAAGACTGGGAGTCAGGAGTGAAAAGTGTATTTTTATTTAAGGTGTTGATATGACCAAGAGGTTTGGACACACACTTGTTCTGCTGAATTTCAATGAGTGGAACCAGCTATAATCAGGGGTAAAAAAAAAAGGAAGATTTTGTTTCAGTATTAAGAAATTAATAATTAATTACTTTTTTTTTAACCAGAATGGGCAATGGTGAGTGAATGATGAGTGATAATGAGTTCAAGAGTAGAGTTAGAGAAAAAAATGACCATCTGTAAGAGCATTTTTTATTTTTATTTTTTTTAGTTAGTGTGGTGGTTGTAATAAAATTTATCTTTTATAGTTATTTATGTCTTTGTCCTCTTGTATATCAACCGTTCTTGAACCATAAGAGCATAATCTTCATCTGTCATATTTCATGATTTGTGTACCTAGTGAACAATGCCTGGCATATTGTAGTAGAAGTAAATATTTGTTGAATAAATGTCTGTTACAGTACCTGATAGGAAATTAGAGACTTTCCTGGATTCTTTTCACATTTGTGTCAGGACTGCTGAGTGTTTCCAACCTGCTTTCTTTTCCCTGTGGGCACACAAGTGGACTACATCTCCCATAACTTTACTGTTATGTGGCACCACTGGATCAATTCTGATTGGTGGAATGTGGATAAGCCTACCTCATCCAAACCTACTATGTAATCTTGCATGTTCTCTCTTGCTTGCCTCATCTTCTGGCCACATGCAAATGTCCAGTGACTAAGGTGACATGTAAGATGGCATCTGGCTTACCATTTTGACTGCATGAGGAATTCATATGACAAGCATATAATGTCCCTCTCTTAAAAAGCAGTAGCTTCTCTAAATTTTCTTATTTGTCCAGTGAAATAGCACAAGAAATGATCAGTTCTCTGGATTCTCCTTCATCTTGACTGAGATTTTGTGACTTAATCAGACTGGATGAGGGGATTTGAGAGGGATATGCCAAATCCAGGCTTTTAGATCCAATTTGTTTTAACAAAATGGGCTCTCTGGTTTCTCTATTTTTTATTTCCTGCCTGGCTGAGTAGTTGTGAAAATCTAGGAAGTCATGTTCAACCTCTAACAGCCACTCAGGCTCCTTCTCTCATTGCTTTTGGTTAAATCTTTGGAGAAAAGAAGGGAAAGAGTTTTTCCAGTGCTTTTGCCAAGGGGCTGCTATTTCTCCTCCTGCTGCTTATGGTAAAAAACCAAAAACAACACCAAAAACATGTCTAAATCTGGTGTCTCTTCAAGAGGGTCATTTGTTCAAGGGTAAAACCAGTGAAACGACAGAAAATAGTTGGGAAGCTAAAATGACCAAAGGAGAATGGACCTCAATACATGTAGTTGACACATTATTGAGTACTTATACAAGCCATGCCCTGCTTCATGAACTTGAGAGATTTAAAGATCTGTGAGATACAGCTATAAAGAACTTTATAGCATCTTATTTTATAGTAATATTTATTCATCCAGTTAAACTTAGCAAGTTCAAGTTCAGAAAACAGTGAGAGAAAACTTGTATAGCATGATGGCTTGGCCATGGAAGACACCCCCGCCACCCCACCAAGATGGTGTGGTGGGATCTGCTTCACTTGTACCTCTTCTCTAACTGGGTCAAGAAGCCATTTGCCATGTGGAGTATGGGGCCAAATGGTGGCTACTCCCGCGAGATCTGAAATGTCTTGTGGACACCAGCTTGGTATGATTATGGGAACATGTTGCCAGTTCTTACTCTTAAATAGAGAAGAGGATCTAGGAATGGAGCAATGCTTTGTGCACAAAACTGGCTTCATTCATAATTTATGATAATGCTATCAAAGGTTAATAACTGGGGGACCCGGGTGGCTCAGTGGTTGAGCGTCTGCCTTTGGCTCAGATCATGATTCCAGGGTCCTGGAATCGAGTCCCACATTGGGCTCCCTGCAGGGAGCCTGCTTCTCCCTCTGCCTATGTCTCTGCCTCTCTGTGTCTCTCATGAATAAATAAATAAAATCTTTTTTGTAAAAAAAGGTTAATATCTGTCATCTTATATGGTCCAACCAGAGTTTAAAAGTAGTTTTGCCTTTTGTGTTTCAATGCTGCCTAGATCTAGATTTCTGAAAAAAAAAATTTGATAATTTTTCAATAACGAGTTTTGTGATCAATTGTTGGTGGCAATTGACACAAGCCTGGGATAGATGGAGATTGTGAATTGGCTGTCTCTGACCAGTTATTTGAAGACCTGATTAGAAACCATGGGGCACAAGTGGTGCCCCAACAGAAAGATGGGTGCAGTTCTATTTCTGTGTCCTCTCTTCAGGGCCACATGGGGTCTGGATGTCTGGAATAGAGACGTTGCTTGAAACATACTGCATGGGTTACCACTGGTTCCAAAAACTGAAGTCAAGAGGAACTTTATATAAGGCTCATCTTGTGTGGATCAATGCTTTTAGTTTTAAAATCTGTTAAATTTTGCTTTAAACAACTAGTGGAGCACTTCAGCTCTAGGACGCCAACCTGAAACAACCTCCAAGCACCTGGAAAATCACCAGCTTCTCTTAGAATTGCCTTTTTTTTTTTTAAGCATCTCTGTGAGTCTATGATTATCCTCAATTACTTTCTACTACATCTTCACATAGAACTCAGAGTATTTATATGTTGGTGAGCATTGATTTTTTTTTAAAAGATTTTATTTATTTATTCTCGAGAGAGAGAGAGAGAGAGAGGCAGAGACCCAGGTAGAGGGAGAAGCAGGCTCCATGCAAGGGGCCTGATATGGGACTTGATCCCAGGACTCCAGGATCAGGCCCTGAGCCGAAGGCAGGCCCTAAATTGCTGAACCACCCAGGGATCCCCGGTGGGCATTGATTTTGATGGTGGAGCAGCTTGGTGCTGTTTTGTTAAAAATAAAAATCAGATCTCGAGACTTAATCATCAATTATTTGTGATCTGAAAGTTTTCATCAGATGTAGGGATTGTCACATCTATTGCAAACCTGCTGCAACTTGTTCTAACAAAGTGGGAAGGAGCTGCTTACAGCTCCGCTAGCTGCTAGAGCCTCCTTTTACAAAAATTCTGGAAAAAGGAGAGCTGCTGTTCCTATTTTAATTGCAACTTGGTGAGTTATTTGGCTATAGTGAAGTGTGGGTCTTTTCTCAGTGAGCACTTCTAACTCAGGCTAGGTCCATGAGGATGCAAGAATTTCCAGAAAAAAAGTTATTCATTATTTCCTGGGAAAAGGGCAATTCTGTAAGGTAAGAGCCCAGGGGATAATGTTTTCAAAGGCAAATCTATCTCCTTCATCCCCTCCTTGTTCCCTGTTGGGGGAAAGAAAAGAATTAGGCAAGACTTTTTTCTTTTTCTTCTTTTAATTTTGTTCAGCATTAAAGGAGGGAACTTCATAAACATTGATTGTCATTTACAGAAAACATTCAGAAATCATGTGTGCATTATCTGGGAATGCTAACAGTATCAACTAATAATTTACAGGACATAAAATAAGGACAAAAATCTATTACATTCTAAAGTAATATAAAACTCTTTTTTTTTTAATTGTTAGGGAGTGCTGTTTTATTCTAGTATATTTATAATAATAATAAAAAAACAACTCAATGCTTACTTCCTAAATGACTCAGGCTGCAGTTTTACTCACATACACAGAAATGAGGGCTTATATATTAAACAAGGAGAGAGAGAGATCAGAAAATTGTAGATTTTAAAACTATATGTCACCGGGTTTATTTGCAGTTTGCCTTCGGCCTCTATAGGCCAATAATAATACAAGGTAATAATGTAATTAAGCTCCAGAAAAATCAATGGTGACTATAGGAGGCATTATGCTTTTTAAAAAAGTATAATTATTATGCGTCTTAGAGTGAATACTTTAATTTTACATGTGTTTGGCAATGCAGCCTTTGTGCATCGCCAGCAGTGGTGTGCATGCTGTATCAACTGCACCTCACAGCTGCCCCTTCAAGGTGTCATCTTGGTTGGAAGGTACAGTTAAGCCCCCCAACAGCCCTGGTTCCAACCGCTGGAGGACTTGGAGTGGTTCTTCACTTTACACGCGTAGGCTGGAGCTAACGTAAAAAGTAAATCTCTGAATGTTGGAAGTAGATGAAAATCATTTCTCTCAATCCTAAAAGCAGGGAAGCGTTGTCAGGGATTTAAAAAATATTGGAAAGTCTCATTTAAATCTAAATATCTTTTTTTATTATAAATCGATCATCATAAAATACTAGCCTTTAAAGTCATATCTGGGATGCAGGAAAAGCATCAGGTTC
This sequence comes from Canis lupus dingo, assembly GCF_003254725.2. Classification (NCBI taxonomy): domain Eukaryota; kingdom Metazoa; phylum Chordata; class Mammalia; order Carnivora; family Canidae; genus Canis; species Canis lupus. The sequence goes on from NC_064243.1 coordinate 83,595,452, forward strand.
ATCAGACTTGCTCCTGCCTGTGTTGTTACAGCTCGTGACACCTTCAATCTTCCTTTCTCTTGGTGTCTCCCAACCCTCCCTCAGGTTCTTGACAACATTTATTTGGTGAAGGTCAGTTATGGCTTCAGCGAATGAGTGATCTGACCTCAGGTTACTCATAAGAAATAAACGTGTACAAAAATATTTTGTTCATCGGAAAGCAGAGTTTGTGTTCCTTAAGCTAGTCCATGCAGAAAGGATTTGGACAAAGCCACACTTGCTACAAGGAAAGATGACTTAACTCAGGCAACCTTTTTTTTTTTTTTTTTTTAAGCTTTCTTTTCTCACATTGTCTAGTTCAGATAGCGTTTGCAGGTCTTAGGCCAATCTTCCATACAAATTCTTTGGAGCAGATTTAATTGACAGCCCTGTCCCTTTCTCAGCTGTATTACAAAAAGAAGCGTACACTTAACACCAATGACCCGTCAAGATGCTTAAACTGTTAACAACCAGTTTCTGAGAAGTACGTAACACGCACAACACGCAGAAAGGAAGCAAGTACATATTTGCTCTTTGTTGGTTTTTCCCCCTCTAAAAAAATTGTTACAAAGTCTTAAGCTTAAACAGAGACATAGAAAAATCAGTGTATCCACTGTCTCCAGTTATTTACAGCAAAAATTACAGAGACAGCATACATTGTATTAGACCTTCCACAAGCATATATTAAAAGTAATTACATTTGAAAAAATATTTTTATTTTTCCTCTACATTTCTACAATACATATGCAGTTTTCTGTGGGTGTAGTTTGCACTCGTGTGTGTGTGTGTGTGTGTGTGTGTGTGTTCCTTAGATGAAGCAGACAGTACTGTGCTTGGATGTGCGATCTGGAGCTTTTCAGACATACCTTATGTGTGTCTGTGTGTGGTCGCGATGGAGGCATGGAGATGCCCCCCTCCAGCCACCGCCAGAGGAGTCTGGTTTTAATAGAAGGATCGTGCCGCCCAGCTGGGGGTGGACACTCTGCGCCTCCCTCAACTGGGTCTATTCAATGCCGGTCACCTTGTGCTTTAGTTTTGGCCATGAGAACAATCACTGAGCTGCTTTTTCTGATCCACTGGAGGTCGTGCTTACAGTCATGCAGGAGGCAAAGATCACTATGGCCAATTCACTTCGGAGGATTTTCAGCAGCTTAGGCAAAAAGTGCACAAACACACAACCTCCATCTGCTGCATAGGAATCCCAGGTCCCGCACTTGAGAACGTGGAGGACTATGTGATCATGACTACGGAATAGGTTCTGCAGATACTGCTAAGGGAAAATCAAAACTTGTCACAGATATCGAAGCCACCACACATTTAAAGAGACGCATCAGGGACTCAAAAGTGTAAAAATTGTGTGTTTGGTGTTTAGAAAAAAAAAAGTGGCCAGAAAGCCAGCCACCTGGCTCTATGAGGCTAGGAATTTGGGCAAGACAAATAGAAGCGTCTCTTCTAAGCCATCGTTAAATTGAATCGCTTGCATTTTTAGACTGCTGGTTATTTTTCAACCCAACTCTTGCTATGTCCTCTGGCAGTGATGGTCAGGTAAGGAAAAGAAATGCAGGATCAGTGGGCAAGAGCTTGGCCCCCACCCGCGCCCCACTCTGACTCATGCGGAGTCCTGTCTGGCCACACTTGCTCCAGGAAACGGGCCCCTACATTCAACTCTGCCTGAAACCAGAGGTTGCAAACTGCAGACCCTCTTCTGCTCGGAGACGTGTTGGTTGGGTCGGCCCTGAGCTCTGAATCAACGGACATCACTTAAACTAGAGAGATGTTGTAAGATTCAGAAGCTTGAGCAAAACTTGTGCTTTAGTTCACTCTCGGAAGTCCCTTTACCCATGGGGCATTTCCTTGCCAGCTGGCCACTGGGCTGCTTTCCCTCATTTGCATCAACTCCCTGGCTCTTTAGGCTTTTCACTTTTTAGCTCCTGCTTTAAATGAACACGTACCTCTGGTCCTGAGCCCTGTGCCCTCCCCTGCCCTGCCCCCAGCTGCCCCTCCAAAGACAGGTTGGCAACTCCATCTAAAGACCCACATGGTTTCCTATACCAGGCTGCTGCTTTTATTAGCAGTTGGAAAGAAAAATATTAAATGCCACTTTATCTAAAGCAGATAGTGGACTTTTCGTCTTCTTTATACAGGGGACTTTGTGCAAAGTTTCACTACAGATGCATACTTTCAAGTTATTGCTGTGCTATTGAAAGGTGGCTCTGTCAGGACACAGGCATCCTTGCCTGAGTTTACTGCCAACTGTAGTGACTTCATGGGAAGCAAAAGTTTACAGAGAAAAAGAGAGTCAGAAATTCTTCTAATTTCCAATAGCAGTAGAATTTGTCCTTGCCTCTGTAATAAATGGAAACAACGTGCAACAAAACTGACATCATTTACATCTGACTGATGTTTTTTGGGGAAAAAAAAGGCTGGTTAAGTTTTAGGTTGTCCTTGGGACAGAAGAATTGCTTTTGCATTCAAGCCTGGTACACATGGGATTGTAGAGAGTGAGCGTGAGTTGACTAGCCATGTGCATGGCTTTCTACAAACAATTTAACTTGACTGCTGTGACGTTATGTGTCGAACAAGGCAGCTACGATAGGAAATGGACTATTGTCTCCCTGGCACCTCTTGCTAATGTCCAGAGTTCACTGTGATTTAAGGTGTCACAGATTCTGCCCAAGAAGTCAAATTATCCAAGAGACCACTAGATTCACTGTTTATACCTACACAGTGGTCCTTATTCCAGAGCGCTGAAGACTATATTCAAACAAGGCAAATCCAGAAAAGGTATGTTTGTAGAGTACATCTCTACCCTGGACTTTCAGGCTCTGGAGAAAAAAAAGAGCCACAAAATAAAGGATACAAAGATGACCCAGATCATGGACGGTAGTATGTGTGGCATCTTAAGCCAGATTTAGAATTCCTTCTTCTCCTATATTCCCTCCAAAATTTGCCTTCCCTTTTTATAGATCATAGAAACACTGGAATTTGAATTCACGCAGCTTTACCTAAGTTGTCAGATTCAGCTAACACCACTTAGATTTCTGTATTTTCCTTGTTCAGGACTTGTATAGGAAGCTTGGGTTTGCTCGGGAGACACATATTCCTATTAATAGGGCAGCTGGATTATTTGGCTCTTAGCAGCTTTTAGAAAATGAGACTAACTTGTCCTTATTCGTGTGCAACTTTCTAGCAGGTCCACACAGTTAACAACAGGAAGTTACTGCTTATTGTTCTGAAAGCCTTGTCAGAGAGGTTCTCTCATTGGCATATTTAATTTATGCCATTTACATTTTGTTGTCATTTTCCTGTTTTATTTTCCCTCCTTCTTGATGTACTTTTTTTTTTTTTTTTAAATGAAACATCCCTGAGTGGCTACAGTGCAACATCTGCATCAAGCAGTGATTGTCATTTACGAAGCATGAAGTGAAGAGTACAGATCATGGGTTCTTTCATCCAGTGCCTGAAGGTGTTGTGGATACTTGTGAGTCTTCGTAGGGAAGGGACAAAGATTGTGTGTGGTAAAGAAAGTTGTTCTCAACCAAATTTCAAAATACCTTGGGATGTAGTCACAGAAGATGTTCAAAAGGCAGCTTTTAAAGGCATTTGTTACCACTGAAAATATGACCTGGTTCTCTTTTCAGGGACAGATTTGGCAACTGGGGCGCAAAATGGAAATCTCTCTTCTCAACTGAAGCGGGCTGAGCATGTACTGGTTTTCCACTGTTTTGTTCTGGTTCAATCGCTAGCTGTTTCCTGTCCCCTCGCTTCAAAAGGTTCACGCCGTCCCAGTGAAATGCTTGCACTAGTGGAAACGACAAACAAATTCAAATCCAGTACCTCTTGAGGCAAATGCGGGGAACAATCCTTTTCCTACATCACCCATGGGACAAGGGAGGAAAAAATTCTCAGCCACTTCATCAATTGAGCCAATTTAAATCCTCTAAGGTAAATTGGAGGAAACGAATGATTCCCTTTGCAACGGAGCAGGAATTACAGGCCGACAATGGAAAACACTAGGCCAACGGAACAATGAAAACAAAGTTTGACATAAGTTCAAAGCTCAAAGGGAAACCCCAAGTAGACACATTAAGCATTGCCTATCACAAGCCAATCATAAAACATACATTGCATTTGGAAACGGCTTGGTTTAATTGAGCGCCTTCCATTACCCTGTTTTCCTAGCAATCAGTAAAGTAATCTTTCCATTAGAAGGAAATATGACTCTTGGAATTAATTCTTTATACAAAGAGCTAGCAGGAGTGACATTTACACCAGAAACAACCAAGTCCCTGCAGCAGCATAATATGCAGTCTGCAGCTGTCTTCTTAGACACCAAAGGTAATTTGGTTCAATGTAGTTAAATTAATTGAATATAACAGTAGTTGAGAAGGAGAGTCATTATTTTAAAGCCTTTTTGTTTTTCCCCACTGGCTTGGAATTCATCAATCATGAGGTGGGCAAAGGCCCTGCTTTCTAGAAAAAAAGACTATCACTAACGACTGATCATCAAGGAGGGGTTCTGTGGCCTCTCAGAGATGGCTCTCAAGACCATGTAACTTCAGGAGAGCATCAAAGATGAAAGGGAAATCAAAATTTCCCCTGATGGAAACTTCACGAAGCAGGTGTGCACACCTGCGTGTGTGTCTGTGTGTGTGTGTGTTTGCTAAGGAGGAAAGGGCAGCACCTCGTGAGCTGGTGGCTGGGCTGTGCCTACAGGAGATGGTGAATTCCACTGTCTTTTGCACAAAACTCAGCTCTAGCTTCCTTTTTAAAAGCTCTCGTCTGGGATCAGCTAAGATCAAAGGCATAGGGCCTCCAGACTGTAGGCAGAACAGGCTGCTTGGGGTTTATGCTTTCCCAGTACTCTGTTTGCTTGGAGAGCAGGGGGAGAGAGGAGACTTGTCCTAGGAAGTCAGAATTCAGTAAGCCTCACCTTGCCTCCTGCATTCTGTACTTTGTACAAGTTGCTTAAAAAAAAAAAAAAAAAAAAAAAAAAAAAAAAAAAGCCCAGGCTAGACGGATGATGCAGATGCAGTTTTAAACTGCATAGGAAATAGTTTTGGCTTTGAGGTGTATTAGTTCTACAGAATAACTCAGATGTGTTTTTGTTATCTGTGGAGTTCTGTGTTTACAGTACAGCATTTTGGAGTTGAGAGAAATTAGAGGCCCCACATTAGAAGGACATATAAAATCCTGCCTCCCCCTTTATTGCTGCTTTTTCTAACAAACTTAGCAAAGAAAATGCATATAAAGAACAACTTCTTTACTTTGTATGTGTTCTTTCTACCTCTCCTTTGCCAAAAACAAAATAAAACCCTAACAGCAACAACAACAACAACAAACAACAACAACAAACCAAGAAGCCCCTCCACAACCCAAACCAAACCAAAACAGGTTAGAGAGAACACATTTACATGAAATGGCATCCGGACCCTGGGTTCCGAGTTCCTCTGTGACTCTAATTTTATTAGAAAAAATTGCTGGTGGTCAGACCTATAGTCTGTATTTCTCTGCGGAGCACCAAAATCAGTTTCTTTCCCAGCCTGAAAGCCAAAAAAAAAAAAAAAAAGTATTTTGCCTGTCTAGGTGAAAAATAGGAAACAGTGATTGCTGGTTAAAAAAAAAAAAAAAAGTCCTGGACTTCAAATATTATCTGTGGCCTAATTCTTAAAACAGGAAAATGGCTCCAAATCCTTCCCCGCCCCCACCCCCCAATATTTACCATCCTGACAAGGCTTTGTTGTCACTGATAGAGATAGAGTTCTTATACAGAGGCCGTGCATTATATATACTCCTTTATAGACTTATCTCTGAATTGGTACCATCCTGCTGTACACGATAGTTGTAAAGTCTGGCTGGGAACACAAAATCCTGATTGTCTAACGTAAAGGTAACATATAACACAGAAGGGAAATAATATAAGAGAGCCTGACTGAACCTCCTTCGCTAGTGGGTATGGTATTTTAAGCCACAGTGCATGTGCAGGTATACGTAATAGTCATATATAATATTCTCAGATATTATATACTTATTACATACATGCACAGTGCTTTCCAAGACAGCTACAAATTTACACATGCATCAACTATCTAAAAACATAGAAATAGGTAAGCCTATCAAGTGGGATTTTCTTAAATTATATTTGAACAATTAACAGGAGAAAGTAATCATGTAAAGTACCGCTCTGTTCTCGTATATATCTACAATAAAATTCTATAAACAGTTGTCTCCCAAAACATACCCGAATAAAATAAAATTAAAAAAAAAGATAACACCCAGTGTCCTCTATTTGTATATTTATGGTCATTTCAAAAACAAACAAACAAATAAAAGAGCCCCACTCAGGTGCATATTTACATTCTTCAAACTGTAGCGGTGAAAAATAATTCTATTAAGTGCAGGACATTCCTAATGTTGCAGTAGACATTTTTTTTTTTCTTAAGTCTTCATGAACACATTGCTTTTGTCTTAACGGTGATGCCTTTCCCGACTAGGAGACAGTCCTCTGGTCGCCTTCATTTGCAGACGGTGGCACAGTCGGGATTAAAGAGTTCCTTGTATAATGGAGGAAAGAGTGTATTCACTATGTCTGGATGTGATTGTTTGAATACCTGCAGCTTCTCCCCATGCAAGTTGCAGACCGCCGTGATGGTGGGGATCTTGGCTATTAACTGCAGAGTGGGGAGAGACAGGAGGGAGTGGGGAGGGGGGGCACAGAGGGGGAAGGAAGCTCATTAGTGCTCTGTCTTCTGAATCCGTGTCCTTCCTGGCCTCGGATGAAGGAAAGTGGCTTTGGGAAAAAAAAGATGTTCAGAAAGAAAGGAAAGCTCACTTTGGGCTGCTTCTCCTTTCCGACAAAACAAAACAAAGCGCCCCTCCCACCCCGACCCCCCCATCCTCTAAAGGGAAAACAGAGAAAGCAAGCGAGCGGGGGCCAAGCTTCCTGATTCACTGCTCTTAAATAAAGTGTGTATGGGAGGTAGTCGAGTTTAATCGTTAGGAGTGGGTGCTTTGCACAGCCAGGCCGACTGACTCAGAATCCTGATCCCAAAATAGCCAGATGGCTGTATGGCCGTGATACATTCTGTCTCGGTTTTCCTGTTTGTAAAATGGGCCCACTCATACAGTTCCTACCTCTTGGGTTGTTGTGTGGACCGATGTAATTCACAGAATAGTGCTAAGAGTAGTGTAGGCATGGAACCCGATTGGGAGCTAATATTATCTATCATTTCCCACAGATTTTTATGATATGAACGTGAGATTTCCAGTTTTGGAAGGCGACCATGCGAGGAAGGTGTAATCTAAACTGTACGAGGCGTGATCCATAATTCTTGGGACTGCTTTGCTCACTAGCCTGCCTGGATCTTTCTCGTTCTTTTCCACTGTAATGCATAAAATGAAACCTATATTTAATCAAGAGAGAATTTGGGAGGTCACTGGCTCTTGTTTCCTCAGGGAGGCATTTAAAAAAAAAACTCGTGGGGGAATATCCACTTATAATTGCTAGATTTTGGTACATATGTATCATGTGGGATGTGATTTTTTTTTTTTTTGAGTTCAAATACTCAGAAGATAGTGTTTTATAAAAACTTAAAATGTCCACAGTTTGCTAAATGCTACATAGGTCTTAGGAGATGAACAATTCTCGCTTTTAACATATTTATAATATTTTATAATCATCATTTTATGTCAAAATCAGCTAATGTCATTGTGATCAAACTACTGTTGGAATAAGATGTGTTCTCATGTGGAGAACACTCTCACAAAAGATAATCCTGATAGTTCATATAGCTGACCAAAGGTACACTGGAAAGTGATGATAAAATATAAAATTAAATAAACCCCATCTAATCACCAATTAGGCTCGCTGTGCTCCCTACCCCATTCAATAATAAGAAACCATATCAGCCTTTGAAGTAAAAGAGGAAATAGATAATTAGTTACTTTGTGGCTCTTCAAAATCAGAAATTTCCACTTTCATTAACTTTCCTTTTAACAACTAATGACTATATAACCACACCAGGAGCAATTCAAAAATAGCATCAGGATTAGAGCTGTTGACATATTCATTAAAGAGATCTAGAACACATAAAGAAGTTTGGGGTTCAGACTATCCATTTCCATGGCTGTTTGACGATAGAGGTAGAAATAAAAAATGTGAAATCTCTGTTTATAGAATGGATGTTAAATTCTAGACTGAGAATTAAGGCTGTCTTTCCAACATGAGGTCACTTACATTGTAGCAGGTACTCTGTTGGACACTAAAGTGCCCAAGACATGGGTTCTTGCTTATAAGAACCTGCTTGTGAAGACAGATGTGAGTCATGGTATCACACAGTCAGAGGCAGACTGAAAAACTGTGGTGGGTGCCATGCAGGAATTGGCTAGAAGTGGAAGGTAACAGAATGTTCTGACTCCGGTCAGGCCAAGGAAAGCTTCCATGAGGAAGGACCCTTAAGCTGAGCTCTGAAGGGAGAGTGAGAGCTGGCTAGAGGCTGGGGTACATGACAGGCACTGGGGGGCCATGGGTAAAGATGCTGTGGTACGTGGCACACCAGGAGATCAGAGCAGTGAGTGAGCACATTGGAGGGAAAAGATGGAGAGATGGGCCTGGCCAGTATATGCAAGTCTACATAAGGGCTCTTTGGGAGGGTTTTCAGCAAACAAGACGATCAGAATCGCATTCTGAAAGAGTTACTTTGGATCCGGGGTGGAAAACGGTGTCTTTTCTATATTTTCATAGGTAAAGAGTATACCAGGTCCACGTAACTGAGGTCTCTTGGGAAATTATCCAAGCTCTCCCGACCAGCTGGTTCACACAGACGGAGGCTACAACAATTTGGAACACTTCTTACACATTACAATCTCCCTGAAATAGCAGTTGGATGCAGAGAGGCTTTGGAAGCTTTCTATAATCATCTACAGTTGAACTGATGATATGCAGAGCTCCCGAAACTTCCAGATGTGATTCTATAATGACTGTCAACCTTTACTCTGTGTAAGAATCACTGGGGTGCTTCCTAAAAATGCAGATTCCTGGGATGTATTCTTAGGGACTCTGTTGCAGTAAGTCTAGGTGGAGCTCAGCCTCCCTATTTGAAACAAACATTTCCAGGATACTGTTGGGCTGTGTCCATCGACTGGACATCAGAAAACACTGTTACAGAGGTTCAAATCTCATACATTTACAGCTGATTTTCACAGTTGAAAAGTAAACTCTTTATCATATTTGAAACAGTCCTGGGAGCTGAGTGAAAAGTTAGCTCCTTTTCAGGAGGCAGAGATAGAATTTATCATCCTCAGAGAGGGGAGGTTTCATTTGCTTAGCTCCATTAGTTTGGTGGAGGATAAGTAATGGAATTCTGGAATTCCCGATGGCATGCAAATACAACACAGAGAGGATTAGACTAATGATTAAAAACAAAAACTATGGGTTTTAAAGCCAACTGCTTGGGGGTACTTAGGTGGCTCAGTTGGTTAAACATCTGCCTTCAGCTCAGGTCATGATCCTGGGGTCCTGGGATCAAGTCCCACATCGGGTTTCCTGCTTAGCGAGAGTCTGCTTCTCCCTGTCCCCACTTGTGCTTTTTCTCTTGTTCTTTCTCTCTTTCTCTCTCAGATAAATAAAATTAGAAAAAAATTAAAGCCTGACTGCTTGGGTTTGAGTACTGCACCTGCTATTATAGCTGTGTGATCTTGGGCAAGTCACTTATTTCTCAGCTTTGTTATCCATCAATTGGTCCCTACCTCAGAGGGTTGTAAGGGTGAACCGAGTCAACACAAACTGTCTAGAGCAGTGCCCAGCACGTGGTGGCGATATATGCATTAGGTGTTATGCTTCCACTCTCACATAATGCTTCCTTCAAGGAGATGAACAGTCAAGGCCATGCTTGTTCAGCCAAAAGATACAGAGGGCAAGAACCCCACTTAAACTTTAACCAACTACTGAAAATCGAGTCATGTGTTAATGCATGGGGGAAATCAGCCATTCACTTTGTTGAAACGAAAAAGCAAAGTCATACTGTTTTTCATTTTCTCGTAGCAATTAGTCACTTGCTCATTTAATAAACTGTTATTCATAAAGTGGAATCCTATATACTACAATTCTTCAAGCTTGTTTCTGCTTCTTTAATGAAGGGGAGGAACTGTCCTCTTAGCTAAGCATTAATTTCTCATTAAATGCCTAAGAGGACCACCCTTCTTTAGTCGCTCACCTGCATTGGAAATACTTAACTTAGTGTCTTCGGTTTTGAAAAGTGAATGTGGACTCCTGCTTCTTTCCTGCCCCCAACCTGGGGTTTAAGGAACGTCTGGTTCAGGACCTACTTATGGGATTTGGATCTTGTCCCTGCTTCTCATTTGTATAATGGGCCCGATGATGAGAATTTGCTTTTTTGTGACGAGCACGGGGGCTGCTCGAGCAAGAGCACTAAGGAAGGCAAAGAGCTTCCCTAACCTGTGTGCTCTTGGAGGAGGCCAGTTTAGAGGCATCTATTCAGCTGTGGAGCTAGACATGGGGCCGGGGACGTGCTTCACTCCGGAGGCATGAAGGGCCAGGAGGGCACGAAGAGGCAGTGGCAGTGTTAGAGCCCAGAAGGGCCTGGTGGAGGGAGCAGCAGGCAGTCACTTACTGCTCATTAATATTATGTACTGCAGCTGGGGGAACCTCCATTTCAAAGGGAGCTTAAAGGAGCCTCAGTGGCAGTTAATGGCTAAACAACTTTTTAAACAGGTAGGGAAGTGATCCACAAGCATTTGGAGATGGAGGGGGTAGTTGATTTCAAATAATCGTGAAATTATTTTCATGTTTCAATAATCCCCCGAGCAGGGGGAGACACTGGGTCTAGTAAAAGGCACTGTCGCATTCATATCTCTCTCTCATGACAAGCATTTCTTATAAGAAGGAAGCTTTGGCTTATACCCACAGGGTCTACGAGAAGAAAAAGCAGCTGTTGGAGGAGGGATCATAATCCTATGCTTCTTTTCAAGAGGGTAGTTTTATGAGAAAATCCACCATTTTATAACTAGTACGTTTATAACTAGTACATTTGGAAAACTAGTGATCTTGTCCATAGGGGCTTCCAGGCCATCAGGATGCCCTCCAGCCTGAAGCAGGGAGCAGACACTGATTTGACACCAATAGAAGAAACTCCAGAAGCACTGATAAAAACCGGGCATGTCAAGGGAGGTTAAATACATCGATTTCGCATGCCCATTCACTTTTGTTTTTCTGGGTGTTTGCTTAGCTAAACCTGGATGTGTGGATCAGAATTGTAATACTGAACTTGAGATACCTGTCAGGATGTAAGCCCTCCTGGGCCCTCCTTTCCCCATCCTTGGCCTCCATGCTGAGTGGACTGACTAAAGTGAGAGCGGACACCCACTCAGTTGGGGCTGGAGTCTGGAATCAGACTGAGAACCAGCAAGTTACTTTCTAAATGTAGCAGAACCTACAAGTAATTGAAGAAGCTAAGAGCTACCCTATTTCACCATGTGGACCAGGGAAGGAGAATTAGCTGGTGTTCAGGGAGGGAGAAGAATGAAGGAGATGCCTAAAGAGAGATAAACACGTGGGATGGAGAATTATGAAGGCTTCCCAACTCCCTGTTCTAGTGCCTTCCTGAATGGTGGCTGTGTTTCATCCTTAGGTTCCATGAGCGATCTCTCCATTCTTCTATTTTGCTTAAACTAGTGTGAGTTGGTTCCTATTACTTGTTACCAAAGAATTCTAATGAATACATCAACTTGGCAACTTGATGTGTGAGGAATCACATCAAGACCTCTCTTCTTACTCACAGACCATTAGTCTGATGGAGAAACCCTGGCATTTCTGGGTGGTGGACATGCAGCATATGCCAGCAAACTTGGAACAGCTAAAATGGACCAAAGCAATCTGGTCTTTCACAGGAACTCTGCAAGGAGACTGCCCAAGGCCAAGGCCATGTGTGATCCCCATTTTCTGCCTTGCATCTGGCACAGAGTACACACTCATCATAAACATGTGCTGAAGTAGAAAACTGCCCCAGGACAAAGCTATGCTCCTTGAGTATGGATTTGGAATTTAAAAACTTGGGTAACATGCTGAATTGTTTTCTATAGTTTTGCCTATCCTTGGGTTATTTTAAAGCATAAATACCCTCATGAGGAAGCCTGAGAAGCCTGAGCGGGGCTCCCGGGGTGCCCGGTTTCACCTGGGCAGTGGTTATGTGGGTATGTTAACTTTGTGATCATTCACTGAGCTATCTATATGGACTTATGATTTAAAAACTTATCAGCATGTGCTATACTTTTAAAAAGCATAGAAAATACTTGAATTATGAGACAAGTTCCTAGCCAAATAGAAAGAGGAATGGGGAGGCTCATCACCTGGGTAGGGCCTCCTCAAGTGCTCAAGATTAAATTGATCCCAAGTCCTGAGAGCCACCTACTAAGAATTCCAGTGTAACATCTAGTGTCTTGCAAGAAGAAAACAGGTTTTAGATCTAAACATTCCATTATTAATCAGGGCATAGCCTATTTTGACCTCATTGAGAAAGCAATGAATGTCAGTGTAAATGACCCTGTGCAGTTTTCATGGATCTCTAGTCAGTATTTGCTTCATAGGCTCTATCTGTGAATCAACATGTTTTTTTTTTTTTTTTCTAAATTTGTATCAAAAGAGTACCATTCCTATGACAATGACCAGGAATGATTTCTTTATGGTAAAATTTCAACTTATGAACATGTGAAATAGGACTGTCTAAGCCTTTCATCTTGTCAGCTTTTATTTAGTAACTTGGTTCTATAATACCAGGAGAAACTTCCCTCTCCATGTTGATGATACGGTTGTGCTACAGTTACGCCAGAAACAGACTGAGGAATTAAGAAGTTAGTGTATCTGTTGGCTTGTACTTGTCTCAGCCTAACCCATCACAGTTCTCCCTGGGAAGGCTGGAACCTTCCAGATGATCGGAGAAGGAGATGAACATCAAAGAACCAGATTTATCACCACCTGGTACAGCCATTCTAGTCCAGGGCAGTCTCTTTCCACAGTTGACCTGAGCTCTCCACTCTGTTTTCATTAATATGGTACAATCTTAGACTAATATCCTATGGATGAAGGGATGTGGCGGGACATCTTCCCAGGCAGCAAAGGCTTAGAAAGAATAATGGGAAGAATAGTTAAAATTAACAAGTCAGGAAACAACAGATGTTGGCGAGGATGTGGAGAAACGGGAACCCTTTTGCACTGCTGGTGGGAATACAAACTGGGTACAGCCACTCTGGAAAACTGTGTGGAGGGTCCCCAGAAAGTTAAAAATAGAGCTACTCTATGACCCAGCAATGGTACTACTAGGTATTTATCCAAAGGATACAAACATAATGATTCAAAGGGTCACATACAACCCAGTGTTTATAGCAGCAATGTCCACAATAGCCAAGCTATGGAAGGAGCCCAGAAGTCCATTGATAGATGAGTGGATAAAGAAGATACATCATATGATTTCACTCATATGTGGAATTTAAGAAAAAACAAAACAAAACAAAACCTAGAGGATCATAGGGGAAGGGAAGGAAAAATAAAATAAGCTGAAAACACAGAGAGAGGCAAACCATCAGGGACTCTTAACTATAAGGAACAATCTGAGGGTTGCTGGAGGGGAGGAGAGGAGTGGAGGGGACGGGATAACAGGGTGATGGGCATTAAGGAGGGAACTTCATGTAATGAGCACTGGGTGTTGTATGCAACTGATGAATCACTAAACTCTACTTCTGAACCTAATAATACAGTATATGTTAATTAAATTGAATTCAAAGAAAAAAAAAAAAAGAGTGATCAGAAGAGAGTCACAGGGGACAGGTAATAACTTCCTGGCCATCCAGGAAAAGGAAGGAAGAGAAGTCTGATGGAGAGTCTGAGCTTCAGCATCATCACTAGACTCCTCCACATCTAGAAGAATTAGAAGTTCCACTAGCACAGAACTGTGAGTCTAAAAATACCCAGAAGGGTGGTGTGGCCCATCTATATGGCACATGGCCAGGCACAAGCAATTGAACACTGTTTGGAGAAATGGACTGCAGGCCCTGACAGAAATGTTCGAGCTGTGGTGAAACAGAAACCAGCGCTCTCCTCTGCATATGGCGGAGCGAGGGTGCTTGGCAGTCCGACTCACACTGGACTCACACTCCATGCCTTCCTGCTGGATATGTGTCATTATGGAGTATGCTACTTTTAAACTTCTCGGTAAAGCTTTGGGCAAGAACCCAGGAGCATTGGGACTCCTGGGTGGCTGAGTGGTTGGGCATCTCTGCCTTTGGCTCAGGCCTTGACCCCCCAGGGGTCCTGGGATCAAGTCCTGAATTGGGTTCCCCAAAGGGAGCCTGCTTCCCCCTCTGCCTGTGTCTCTGCCTCTCTCTCTGCATCTCTCATGAATCAATAAATAAAATCCTAAAAACAAAAATCAACAAAAAAGAACCCAGGAGTGTTGCATATTGGCAGGAGCGCTAGGAACCAATAAATACACTACCGAACAGTATTTCACGACTCATTATCCAGGAGATGCAACAGGAGGATGGTCTGGAGAAGACTTGTTCAAACAAGCCTCCAGCTATGGCCCCGACCCAGCGGCTGCACGTAGGGAAGGGCTGGGATGTGAGCAAGGTGTCCAGATCCGGGCTTCGCCCTCGGCCGTGAGGACGCTGCCACAACCCGGCCAGAGCTAGATTGACTCCTTTTTCTCCTTTGCCCTCCGTCCTCTGGCCAGAGCAGGAGGAATGGCAGATTCTTGTGACCTGTCATAAAGGAAGCCCATAGGGCAGAGAACCGGATTGTCGCCAGCCTCTGGCAGGCAGTTCAAACGTTCACTCACCCCGGCCGTGCTCACGCCGGTCCCAGCTGAGAGGAGAAAGAGCACCACAGGTTCAGACTGAGTCACATCAGCACCCAAAGCGCAGGGTGACGGAGCCCCAGCTGACGGCCCAACGGGACTGCTGACCTTGGGACGCCGGCTTCATAGACACTGCATGCTTTGCGGCTTTGGGCCTAGAAGAGCAGCCTATGCTAGGTCACCGGAGTGCACGAAGTATGAATTTGAATCTTCAAGACTTGGTGAAATCAGTCTATTTCTTTACTTACTGTAATGGTAAAGCTTTTTTTTTTTTTTTTCTTTTTTAGGATTTTATTTATTTATTCATGAGAGATACAGAGAAAGGCAGAGACATAAGCAGAGACACAGGCAGAGGGAGAAGCAGGCTTCCTGCAGGGAGCCCAATGGGAGACTCCATCCAGGACCCTGGGATCACACCTCGAGCTGAAGGCTACCCAGGTGCTCCACTGTAATGGTAAGACTTCTAGAGGGTCCCTAACATGACTGCACCATGCCGAGCACTGGGGGATGGAAGAAGAAAGAGGTCAGGAGCAAGTTTTGTTTTTCTCTTTTGGAGTCCAAGAAACATTGTACAGAAGGAACCTTAATGACCATCCAGTCCAACCTACTCCTTTCCCAGACAGGAAAAGTGAAGCTCAGAGAACAGATGAGGCTTAAGAATATATATATTGTGATTTTCTTTTCTTTTCTTTTCTTTTCTTTTCTTTTCTTTTCTTTTCTTTTTCTTTTCTTTTCTTTTCTTTTTCTTTTTTTTCTTTTCTTTCTCTTTCTTTCTTTCTTTCTTTCTTTCTTTCTTTCTTTCTTTCTTTCTTTCTTTCTTTCTAAATGAGCTTAATTAAAGTGACTAGTGTCATCCCATTTCCTGGCTTTTCAAATCCAGGACCTAGCCAAATCTAATTATTATTCATAGCTTGAATATACCTTAAACTTTCTTACCTCTTATCACTTCCCCCATCACTTGAAAGGCCATATTCCACCTCCTCAACCCTCTAATGTCCTTTTCTGAAATAGTTGTCTTCCGCTAGTGATTAACTCAAATATACCACCTTTTGGATAAAAGCTTCCCTGCCAAAACAGCATTCCTTTTGTCCACAACAATGATAGCACTTACCTACTAGACCTATAATTATGGAGTGTGCACCTTGCTTATATTTGCTGTGATATAACCAGATAACCTCAACATTGTCTTTAGTTACACTTTACTAATGAGGAAACTGAAGCACAGAGAGGTTAAGTGACTTTTCCAGGGTCCCTCAGCTAGGAAGGGTTCTAATGATTTATTATAAATGTGCTATATACTATCATAAAGTTGATGAGGAAAGAAAACTAGATTCTTTAATAACGTTTTAAAAATAAATCAATAAACTGATTAATACATTAGGATTGAAATCTTCTAGTTAATGGATACAGAATTCCTAATTTTCACACCTTCCCTGTATCCAAGTTTGGTCAAAAGTGTAAGGTACTGCTACTTGAACTTTAATTTCAGGAAGTGGGCACGGCTGTGTATTCTCTCAGGATGAAGTCCAATGACTGTGTCGGAGCCCTGCCCCTCTCACCTGATGTCCATCACTCATTCAGGGTCAACCTGGTCGGCACTACAGTCTTTACGCCTTACACAGAAGGCAGATCTACCCTACTTACTGTGGTTTACCTGAGTCCTTGGACTTGAATGAAACCTATCCCTAGAAGTATGTGCACACACGAGATAGGTTTCATGATATCTGCCAGATTCTTTAACATGTCTATAAATTACAAATATTAAGAATGGTTGCCACTATTTGAGAGGCCTTATGGAGGCAGAAGAGTTCCATGACTACGGGGGCAGAAGGAACATTTCTGAAAAGATGAGAATCTGTGATGGTATAGAATAGTTTTTACTAGCTACAAATAAAATGATTCCTTTTAGGGAGTACTTGCTTGATGAGAGGGTGTGCCTATGCGTGGGTGGTACCACTGTCCTTTCAGTGTTAAAGTGGTCGGGAACTTGAGACACTTGCCCATTCCTTCCTGCCCCTAACCCCCAGCACTTGACAGTTGAGGAATCTAAGACTAAGACAAATAGAGAGACTCTTCTAAAGCCACACAGTTCAGGGCTGGGATCAACCAGAGTCCAGTGGTCATTCTGGTTCATGGTCCCTCCCCCTTACTTCACAAAGCATCCTATTAAAATGTTGGCTTACAAGCAAAGGTCCACATAAAAACCCTATATGCACACATGCCCCGTGGAAGCCATGCTTTGTCGTCTGGCTTTGGTGAATTTGATACAAGAAACAATCCTCTTCTTTTTTTTTTTTTTTTTGAAACAATCCTCTTCTAATGCTTTCTCTGGTCCCCAGTTTTACAGCATTCTATAAGAAGAGGGCTGAACTGTGTACTTTGCCCACTAACGATAGAGAATAGAAAGTCGAGGTGACCTACAGTCAGTGTTTTGTTTTTGTTTTTTGTTGCCACTAAATATCTTTCATTCTTCAATTTCTCTGTTTCCTTTCTACCCCAAATACCTCCTATTGCTGCCCTCAGGACACCAGGAGGTAGAAGATGGTGTAAGCATGAGGATTTATACATATCTCATTTGAACCTCAAGACATCTGTACAGAAGCAAAAAAAAAAAAAAAGATAATTCTCATTATCCTCATATCAAGACCTTAATTTTAGGATGGTAGATATGGGGACCAAGGTCTTTGGGAGATCCAAAACATGGGAAACATCTCCCTCCATTAATTGACCAGATGAATTTATGGTATCTTCTGTGGGGTAATTTTAGAGACAGATGTGTATATAATCATCTCTTCTGCCCGGTGTATCTGAAAACATGCAGAAGCTTTGCTCTTGACAGGGAGAAAACTGAGGTGCAGAAAGCAGGTGACTTGTTCTTGCCTACATAAAAAGTAAGATCTCTACCAAAGAGAACTATCACTCTATAGTGTAAAAATGTTTCTCCTAGGGAGGTGTTTATCTTAACCAAACATTACTGTAATGAAACAGCATATTTAATTCATAATTCATGGACTTTTTAATAGGAGTTTCTCTATGTGCTAAGTAATATCTGATAATATCTCTGAAAGAATCTTTCCCCTTTTAAAAAAATAAAGACCTTTAAAGAGCTGTGGGAGGGTTTTAATGATTATAAATAGAGACCAGGATTCCTAGCATCCTCAACACAAAATATGCTCCATTTCCTAGTTGCTTGCCCTCTAAAAAAAAAAAAATCCCAGTTCTTAAGAAATCAAAGATGCTTTAAGATCTAAAATAATGCTGAATATCAATCATTAGAAAATTACTTTTTCCTCTTATGAGAATTTTACTCTGATAAACATCTCTTCTCAGAACTCTTCTTAAAGATCACTATTCTTAATTAAGCTGAATCAAGAAATTGGTGGCAGGTTGCATGCATTTTGCCCCTGGGATACCTCACCATTTTGCAGGAACCCTAGGGCAAATCTTGTATGAAAAGATCAGAATTGAAGGAAAATTTACAAGTCATCAGTCTAACCTTCTACTCTGAGAGGACTCTGATTTACAACACACCTGACAGGAGACCAAGCAGTATCTACTAGAATATGACCAAAGCCAGGGAGCTCACTACCTCACAATGGTTAGCCTAATCCTTTGTTCAGCAATTCTTAGCATTTTATAGTTGTTTCTTATTTTGCATACAAATCTCCTTACTCTTAACTTTGGCCCTCACTTGGCTTCTGAAGTGACACAGTCTTTTCCTTCATTGCATGTCAATTTTGAGGACTTGATTCATTGCTTCAAGATTTTGTTCCTCATATAAAGCACCTTTAGTTTCTAGCCTTTGTCTTCGTATGCCTGGGGTTGAGAGCCATCAATATCATCCTTCCCAAAGAAAGTCATTCTCCTCTCAATCTACTATAATTTACTAGTCTCCTTTTAAAATGGGCACCTCAACACGTATGCATCTTTGGTAACTTCCAGAAACTGTTGCTGCTGAGAGATAACCCTTGCTTTATAACTAGCCCTTTTCTCGTCACTGTGCTTTCTTTTGGTGATCGTAGGTCTGTGATCTTGAGGACCTACCTTTGCCAAGGTCTCATCATCCAGGTGATTCTTCTGAATCACATGTTGAAGTGCAAAATAGATTTTTTCCTGAAGCTTCTGGACCTTCCTTGGTTCTATCAGCCAGGCTCGGTCTGATAAAGGCAAAGAATTAGGTAAGAAGGTGGTGGGGAATGTGAGCTTTCACCTGCATATATAAGGTGGTGGGTTTCAGACCTATTTCAATCACTTAATTCTAGTTTGCTTCTGAAGACATGTAGTTATTAAGATAAATACAGATATTTTACAAGAAATACCCTGATGCCAGTAATGCCAGATACGCTGACTCAGGAAAGGAGGATGGAGGGAAGGACCCAATGGCTCTAATTTAAACACCAGCATGTTTCTTATTACCTGTGACAATTTACATCTCTCATTCTTTTTGTTTGTTTGTTTTTTCGGACATGTAGTTAGATTCTTTCAAAGTAAAAGTTAATGACTTGTGAAGAAAATTAATTACAGAAGTAAGAAAATCTATTGCACAGGAATATTTTTGGTATTTAGGATCCCCCTTCCCTTTTATAAGCTATGCTACAATGCAAAGCATAAACCATGAATTAATTTCAAAAATTTAGTCCTGTATGCCCGTTTGCCACATGGAATTTTTAAATGGTGGATAGAATAATCCCTCCTTTCCTCTCTCCCATCCTACATTCTTCTCTTTTTTCCTTCCTAAATCGTCTTCTTCCCTCCTTTCTTCCTAGAAGCTTGATACACCATGGTGACAAAATTCAGCCCGGCATCAATGCCTCGGGTTGGAGCTTCACTGAAGAGACATCAAGAGTCTCCAAATGCTGAACAAATACTCATGGAAAAGAACCTGGAAACAATCCACCTGAACACGGTTCAGGTCAGGTGAGAAACTCAATTCTGTAATCCTAGCCAGGGTAAAGACAAGTCTGGCCACCAGTTAAGCAAACCTTACGTAAGTGGGTACAAAAGCCTTCAGTGACAATTGTCAATCAGAATAAATTAAGTTCCCCTCCCTCTCCCTTCCCTAAACTATCTGGAGCTGAGCAGAGAGTGGCTATTATGACAAGAAATGGGGGAAGGGTGGAGTCTGGCACGAATAGAGACTGCCTTGGTTGAACATCTGTCTTTCCTCTCTTTTTGAATATGGCACTAGGCCATGGTGGCAAACGAGGTATTTGGAGCTTCAGAAGCCTCTGAGTGTGGGTCTGCTACCAGGGCTGGAAGAGTCTTCACAAGGTAGAGTAAGCCAAATGGTATGCTTCCAAACTCAGTAGCATTTGATGACTAGGGTACGTTCTTTTCGGAAAAAGGCTCATAGGTCAGCTGATTTCTGATCCATAAACAATAGGCTTACCGTATGTCTGGGGCAGTTACCTTCATGGATTGCTTAGGTTGGATATGCCATGTCCCAAGAATTTGCTGCTAGGAATTTACTGACTTACCAGAGATATTCCTAACAAAGACAGTAAATTTTGCAGCATTTTCTTTGACGGAACAGGAACCAGAATGAAGAAACTACCTCCCTCATCACAGACCCACAGGCTTAGAATGAGTCTTATATTTAACTATATTCCATGAAAACGGTCAAATGCAATGAGAAACTGGAGGAAAATTATTTGGCATGTACTTGCTCTCAGAAATAACTATTTCTTGTCATTTCTCCCATTGATCTTTATGCTTCCAGGCCTGGAAACCTTTGTAGGATTCAAAACAAACAACAAAAACCACCCCCCAAATCCAACAACAAAAAAAGCCTAAAGGCACAACTTGATTTTAGCCAGAGCCACAGAAGAAACAGTTAGTAGTAGCATGCCAAGTGATAATTTCCATTTTTGATAACGTGGTTAAATAAAAACAGAAACAACTTTAAAAATCTTCATAAAATTTAAAAATAATTAGATACAGCCTCACTGACAAAAAGTGTAGAGGCTGTGGGGCACTTGGGTGGCTCAGTCGGTTAAGCATCCAACTCCTGATTTCAATGTGGACTGTGATCTCAAGGTCTTAAGATCAAGCCCCATATCAGGCTCTGTGCTGGGCATGGAGCCTGCCTAAGATTCTCTCTCTTCCTCTGCCCCTTCCCTTACCCCTGCTCTGTGTCTGTCTCTGTCTCTCTCACTCTCTCTCTCAAATGAATAGAATAGAATAGAATAGAATAGAATAGAATAGAATAGAATAGTGTAGAAACTGGTATTGGAATGACATGTTGGTATGTGCAAACACAGGTAAGATTAATTTCTTCCAGCCCCACTGAAAACTCTGTCAGTGTATAAGAAGAGATCTAGTCTCTAAGGTAAATTTTGTGGAAAGAATGTGTCTCTTGGCCATAAAAATTATTAGGAATATGTTCCAATAAAGAACCGTAAATGGCACTGGTATCTCTTTACCCAAAATCTAACTGAGCAGACAGCTGAGCGACTCTGAGTTCTCATTCTAGTTGAAGAAGGAGCCATGTACTTTTTGGGATTCTAGATATTTTTGAGCTGGCATATACTTTTAAATAGCATTTCAATTGCTGTGGTTCTACTTGATCTATAAATACCACATATTACCTTCTTTAAAAATTTTGGTATTTTTTATTGGATTTTAGAGCTAGACATGATCTTTATTTTTTTTCTAAGATTTATTTATTTATTTGAGAGAGAGAGAGAGAGAACACATGGGGGGAGGTAGGGAAAGGGCAGAGGGAGAAGGAGAGAACCTAAGTAAACTCAGAGCTGAAGGCAGAGCCCCACATGGGACTCAGTCTCAGGACCTGAAGATCATGACCTAAGCTGAATCAAGAGTCAGATGCTTAACTGGCTGAGCCACTCAGATGCTCCATGATCTTTACTATAATGAAGTCCAAACCTATTACTTTATAGATGAAGAGACTGAGTCTCTGTCTGGGGGGCAACTGTTTAAGGTCACAGAGATAAATGACGTCAGATCTCTGTGCAGGAATGTCTGCGGCCACATCAGAGATTCTTTCTTTTCCAGTCTTCAATTAGAGTAATTTTTCCCTCTGCTGTCCTCACTTCCTTTCAAAGCCTCTAATATTGCTAATTTGGGTGGAAAAGCCAACAAAAGAGTTATTTAAAGAAGAGAAGGTGTACATTTTATTTACTTTTGTCTTCATGCCGGATCTTTCACTTAAATATATTTCTACTAAGTTTCACCTTGCTGGACATTTGTTTTCTGTGTCCTTTATTCTTAAAATCAAAGTAGAATTTAACCATAACTTAGGCCGTCATTCATCCTCATTAATCTGTTAAGGAAACCTTTTGTTTATCTGGATCTGGAGTGACCCTTACTACTTACCCTACTTTTGCTTGTGGGACAAAATGAGTCATTTTAATTAACTTAAGGCTACTTTCCTTTGAATTGTCCATAAATATCACAAGCTTGCTCAAGAAAATTTAAATTACTTCTGAGTATGTAGGATTGGGTAGGTGTAATACTTGTTAAAGACAGAAAAACTTTTTTTTAATTTTTTTTATTTTTTAAAAATTTTTCTTAAGGACAGGACCTCAGACCTCCTTACCTGGAGATATCAGAACAGCAGATGAGAACAAAGCAATCTCCTCCTCAGTCAGCTGCAAGGAACACAAATTCTTTGCAAAGTCAAATGCTTCATTCACTAGGTCATCGGAACCTATAAAAGAAGGCAAATTAAATGAGAATACTTGAAAGGGATGGGGCAATAGAAAGAAAAGCCCCATAATCAGAAGGGTATTCAAGGATTGGCACACGAGGCAAAGATATTTCCAAGTTCCTAATAATTACAGGATGAGGAAACTGGGCAACATCTCCATCTAGTACTGAAAGTTAACATTACCAGTGAGGGGCTGATGGGAATGGTGTGTGCCCACTGTAATACTCAACTGGGATTATATAAATTAAACCTAATTTTGTACGTTTGAAATTAGTTCCAACTAAAAAAAATTTAAGTAAGTGGTTTGGGAATTCTTCAGTAGAGAGAGCATTCGGAGAAAACTGAAAACAGGATGTAAAAGGGGCCAGGGACTGTCAGTTTTCGTGATGCTGGAACTTGGCAATGTAGAATGTCCAGAGGCCTCAAGCTGAGATGTTATAAACTCCTTTTAGAATGAAGAGGAGGTAGCTTTTGAGTTGGTAACTTCCCTGAAAATCTCACTGAGGGGCAGGCATTCATTTATTTTTACCTTCTGATGGATGCCTCGTAGGTCAGTTGCTTAGCAATTGTGAATTTTGGCAAAATAATGCTTCATCCCTACACTGATCCTTGGTAAATGTTTATTTTATGAGGCTGGAAATATACCCAAGTTGCTTGCCAAGGCTTTTCCTCCTTTCTTGAAAATCTAGCCTTGTAGATGACATGGATGTATATCAACTGTAGAAGGGAAACATTGCCAGCCAGACAGACTTGCTGTTGGCTACCCTATCAACTGACAGCACAGAAGGTGAAAGGGCACCAGCCTTCTGCGATGTCCATGGGCCAGATATGGAACAAATGGAACTGTCAATTGTTAAAACCTTTCCTGGCATCGGCCCAACTTTGCTAATGTTCTTATCTGCACTGTGTACTGATGCCTACATGTGGATGATACCCAACACTCCCAGAGACTGACCCTGTGCATGCCCACCCACAGGAATGGTCTGGGGATCATTGGGGCAGCTTGACACCCACTCTACCTGTGCTCCCAGAACTTCATGAATTAACAGGTAGAAAGTCACTGCTGTGGGTAAGAAGCAAGTGAAGGAGCTCTTCTTTTAATTAAATATCTTAACTAATGATTATGAATTTACAGAAGACACTTAAGAGATCACCCGTGGACCACCAGTGGTCTGCCTAATATACTCTGTGAGGCAGTAAGATAGAAGGGAAAATAAAAGTTGAACCTACAAAGAATAATCTAGAATGCATCTCAGCTCTTTCAGAACTGGTCTTCGTTGATTTCTGGATGAGGTATGGTTGATTTTGACAGTGTCCACTGTCCTCTCCTGCCCCTCATAATAGGATGCATAACTGGGATCTAAGATCTAAGGGGTTAGAAAAAACATTGGAGGCTCACCTAGTCCAGCCTTTATCCAATGAGATGCTAGTTCACATTCAGAAATCAAGGCATTTCACTTCCCACCTTCGATCCAAGTGGAGACACTGACCACAGCTAAGAAAATTATGTCACCATCAAAGGTAAACTCACCTAAGGCCTTGAACATCTGCATTCCTCCATATTTTCCTTCAAACAGAACAGTGTTGTTTAATGGGTTGAAGGCACGGCACATTCTCACTAAAACCACTTCCAAGCAACCTATGAATAAGAAAATAAAGAAAATATGTATATATGTGTGATAATAAAGAAGTTATTATTGTATATAGGCCAAGAGACTTTAAAAAAGCTTGAAAACACACACACACACACACACACACACACACACACGCAGACACAGACGCACACGTTCAGAAATACCTCAAGAATCCTTCCCAAGTAAAAAAATAAAGCTTTCTTCAAGTTTATGTCTGGAATTAAAGATAAAATACACCTTACAGGTGGCTAAAATGGAGGGCAACAACATGTGTGGGAAGCATACACATTTTTCTTTTAAAAACTTTTTTATTTAAATTCAATTATTAACACATAATGTATTATTGGTTCCAGGGGTAGAGTTCAATGATTCAGCAGTCTTGTATTAACACCCAATGCTCATCACATCTTGTGCCCTCCTTAATGTCCATCACCCAGTTACTCCATCCTCCCAATGCCCCCCCTTCAGCAACCCTAAGTTCGTTTCTTATGATTAAGAGTCTCTCATGGTTTGTTTCTCTCTCTGATTTTGTCTTGAGCATACATATTTTTCTCTCTTTTTTTGACTAATATTAAAGGTAGTTTCAACTTCTGAATTCACAAGGAGCTCTGCAGCAGAAAAGTCTGTCTCTTAACTTTGTAGAAGTTTTGTTATTGGCCAAACTTGCTCCCTGCTTCAGTTTTGACAACACTCCATGTATACTTCAGCACAGGATGACTTTACATAGGGACTCCTTCATGGTGTTTCTTGGGAGCACCATTTACATCTGGTGTGTTTGAAATGAAGTTTTCTTGGGCAAATGAGTTTTGGCAAAATGCTGAATATCATGTCACTTTGGAGAGTTATAATCAGCATTCACAGATCAAAGACTGGGGGAAGTCTCCACACGAAGGAATTTGTTCAACCTTGATGCTAGCATTCCTCTGAGTTCACTGTTAGCCCAAACAGAACAGGACCCTTGTCAGCAGCCATAGGTGATGGTGGTGATTTTACTTACTATTATATCACTGGGGTCTAGAAAAGGTCCTGGCATATAGAAGGTATTATTTTATTATTTTTTAAAGATTTATTTGTTTATTTGGGTGAGAGGAAGAGGTTGTGTGACTGGGGGGAGGGGCAGAGGGAAAGAATCTTCAAGCAGACTTCCTGCTGAGGATGGGCCCACTTGGGGCTCAATCTCACAACCCATGAGATCATGACCTGAGCTAAAACCAAGAGTCAGACACTTAACTGATTGAGCCATCCAGGTGCTCCTACGTATTTATTGAATGAATCAGTTTGCTGCCTTTGTTTTGCCCTTTCAACATTTACTGATGTTCTATACTGGTGATTTGGCTACACCCATGGTGGCTCAAGGGTGTCCATGGTGCCTTTCTTATGCTGCCACTTAATATTTATGTCTGGGCCTTATTTTCTTTGATCTGCTGATTTCTCTTTGCTTTCCCTTATATGTCACCTGGCACAGGGGCTAACACATAGAAGGGGATTTATAAATCTTAATTAAAAGACAGTGCTTTTCTGACAAAAACAATAATAGGTACCGTTTATTGTGTATTTATAAGGTGGAAGGCACTTTCCTGGATCCTGACATTCCTTATTTTATTTGCTCCATACAATGCCATTTCAGGTGAGTTTTATTAGCCCTTTTTTATGGGTGAGTTACAGGAGGCCTAAGGAGACTAAGTGCCTTTTATACTAGAGTCAACATTTTTAAGCAGCCAGAGATGTTGCAAGATTATATGATGCAGTGGTTCTCCAGTGTCCATCTTTGTCACCGGTTATATCTGACACTTATAAATACAGTGAACTGGGTTCCCTTCTAGGAGATTCAGATCCGTGGGCCTCAGATGATGCCTAGAACGGTCAATAAGCTCCTCTAATGCTGCTGATGCAATTATAAGTTTGGAATTCATTATTTCTAGTCCATCTCTTTATTTTGAAAGGAGGAAACTACCATCTAGAGAGGTTCGCTCAAGGTCACATATCAAATGTGGCAGATTTTTTTTTCCTCAAAGAGTCACAAAAATATCTTCCAATCCACATGCTCTTCAAGAGCCTTAGCACTCCCCCATCAGGAAGAAGGATCCATGTCTCCTACCCTTGAGTCCAGGTGGGCCATCATGGCTGCCTTGACGAATAGGGTGGAATGGAAAATAACACTGCATGACTTTTAAAGCTAAGCCAGAAAAATGCTATGTACTTTGGCCTTGTTCTCTTGGCGTGCTAGCTTTTGAAACCTAGCAACTATGCTCTAAGAAAGTCCACGCCGTCTGTGGAGAGGCTGACATGCCTGGATAGGAACTGGGGCCTGCAGCCCCGGAGCCTTGGCTGAACTCTAGACTCCACTAACAAATACCGCCAACTCTGTGAGTGGATCCTCCCACCCTCAATCAAGCTGCCTTAGTGAACACCACATGGAGCAGAGACAAGCCATCCCTTGCTGAGCCCTGCTCACACTGGGGTTTTGGGAATGAAATCACTGATCACTGTCATTTGAACTAGGTTTTGGGGTCATTTGTACCCAACAATAGATAACTGATAGATCAAGGTCATGTTTGAGTCAAGGTTTGTATTGACTTTCATCATGTGGTGAAGCAGCAGCAGCAACTTATAATTATTCTGTCTTGCCCGGGTTCAGCGTATGACCAGCTTTGCCATCTATTGGCTTTGTGATATTGAATGCAGCCTTCACTTCTCTGAATCTTCCCCTCCTCCTATAAGATGGAAATAATACCTATGTCATCAGACTAAATGAGACGTCATGGGTAAACATGAACATATATGTGTGTTATCAAACACACACATGTATATATGTTATGATTATTACTATGGCCCAGGTCCATGGAGGTTAAAAAACACCAGGATGATTCTTATTTTATATTTTCAAAGAAGGGTCAAGAAGGAAAATTTGTTTGCTGTTTGGGTAATACCATCTGCAAAGTCAGTCATATACAGAGTTTCTTGAGCTACCTCCTAAGTGACTGTGCGAGTGTCAGAGAGCATGTGTGAGAGAAAGGGAGGGAAAGATTAGAACTCAGGGAGTTTCTCCGGGTATATACTGGCTGCAGGCTATCCTCATTAAAATGATTGGAAATGACCACAGAGGCAGAGCTCTGCTAGCCTGGATTTTTTTCCCCCCAACAGAAGGCAAGTAGTGCGTTTTAGAGCTAGCTCAGCAATTCAGCCACCTTGACACGCTAATTACTTGCACTGCCTGTCAGGCTGGGTATCTCAACCTCCGCAATTAATAGCTCTACTTTCAATAAGCAAAATTGTATTTGACTTCAAAAGGGAACTGAATGAGTATCAGGGCATTTTTATTACCGAGAGTTTCCTTTGGGAGTTGGCTGACAGTGTGGGTGGTAAAAATGAACCACATATCGGAAGGGAGATTTTTCCAGAACCAACACTGATGGAAGGGTTGACGACGTCCTGGTCTAAAACAGGCCCTCCATGGATCTTCTCCTTGCTTACCTGACTTCAGAAGCAGAATTTGATCATTCTGACAGAGCTCCATGAAGCCCGTTATCCGCTTTGCGAACTCGACCACATACTGGATGGCGTGAGTGATCTGGATGGCACATTGCTGCCATAGTGCTTCCCTGGACTTCAAGAGAGAAAACACAGAATGTATACAGAGCAAGGAACATCTTGGAAAGTCAGTGAAATAATCAGTTTCCCTATCAGTGCTTCTCTTAGGGCCCAAGGCCGGAATTTACCCAATTCCTTTAAAAGAGGTAGACAATATTTTCCAACATATTGTTCTGACATGTTTGAACCTTGATATGCCACAGTTGTCAATGTGCTGAGACTAGAATAATGAAAACATTGTAATAATATGTAAGGATAGATATTTAGAGTCTCTTTACTCTTTATCCCAAACAAACTTTGTCCATTTTGTGAAAACAAACTCTTGCATCGAGGAAGAGTGATTTTGTTCCCAGGCTTCTAGATGGTTATTTTCATGTGCACCTAACACTAGTACGATTTTTGCATTGTATCCAGAACTTATGGAGATGGCTTTTTGGTATAAAAAGAATTTTACAAGGTAAAGTCTTCAAGTCAAATCACTCTCTGAAGTAATTTAAAATCTCAGAAATGTCTCTTGATCCTTAGGTTATTTTCTTTGGAATGGGAAGCATAAATCCATGTGTATGAATTCTGCCTTTTACTGACCATCGTAATATCTATGCTTTTGTCTCCTTATTTATATAGAAGTGGTAAGATTTAATTATTCCATTGGAGAAAAATCAGTATGTTGTAATCATATATTTATTAATTTATATATCTTTTAAGATTTTATTTTAAAGTAATCTCTACACCTGATGTGGGACTCGAACTCATGATTTCAAGATCAAGAGTTGCATGCTCTACTGATGGACCAAGCCGGATGCCCCTCATATATTTAGATATAGACACATTTATATTTTTTATTTAAAATTTCATTTGCTAGTAGTTCTTATAATTGTGGCTCTCAATCCCAAAGGAAAGTAATATGACTATATAACAGCAAATTCTCTTAAAAACTTCTTTAATGGACACAAAGTAATAATAGAAATAATAATAATGACTTATCTTTTTTCTCTTTGGTCCTTTTTAACATGTAGGGCAAGAAAAAACATTTAAGATGCTTTACTGCTTATCTCTGTAGCACAAATTTGCAACTATTATTACTGCTATAATTTCTCAACTGTTTCTCTTACTTGGCTGGCCCCAGGAAGCCACCATGAAAAAAAAGTCCTAAAGTCATTTGATGTGGGCATAGGCTCCCTGGTCCCTCAAATAGGGCACTATTTTTTAATTGGGGTGGTTTTGCCTCCCAGGGAACATTTGGCAATATCTGATTGTCACAACAGTGTACAAGGGGTTGCTACTGGCATCTCATGGGGAGAGACTAGGAATGATGCTAAGCATCCTACAGTGTACGGGACAGTCCCCACACAAAGAATTATCCAGCCCCAAATGTCAGTAACACTGAGGTTTGAGAAAGCCAGAAATAGAGAAATCCCAGGGAAAACATTTTCCTACTTTCCCAAAGTACCTTGCTTTGATACGCTTTAATTTCTTCATAGGTGTGTGTCTGCCATGCCAGCTGGTGTAGCTCCTCCATGGTGTACTGACATGTCTCCAGATGGGACTTAATGATGTTCTGTGCAATTCGATCTGTGAGAAGGAATATCAGTTTGAGGGGTTGTGAATAAATTCTCACTCTGCAAAGACACTAGCTGCGAATGTTTACTACAGGAATCCCTTTGGAGACACTCCAATTGCATGAGTGTCTTTAACACTACTATCTATTTATCTATTATCTATCTATCTATCTATCTATCTATCTATCCCCTATTGTCTTTTTATTTTATTTTATTTTATTTTTATTTATTTATGATAGTCACAGAGAGAGAGAGAGAGAGAGAGAGAGAGAGGCAGAGACACAGACAGAGGGAGAAGCAGGCTCCATGCACCAGGAGCCCAATGTGGGATTCGATCCCGGGTCTCCAGGATCGCGCCCTGGGCCAAAGGCAGGCACCAAACCGCTGCGCCACCCAGGGATCCCCCCCTATTGTCTTTTTTAAAAAAATATTTTATTTACTTATTTGAGACAGAGTGGGAGAGAGTGCACAAGTGGGGGGTGGGGTGGGCAGAGGGAGAGGGAGAAGTAGATTCCTGCTGAGCAGGGAGCCAGACTCCGGTGAGATCTCAGGACTCCAAGATCACGACCTGAGTGGAAGGTAGATGCTTAATCAACTGAGCCACCCATATGCCCTTCAATTTTAAGTCTTTTAATCAAAATTTACCACCTTTTCCTCCCCCTTGAGTCAGAAACCTGAGGCCTTAAAAGTTGTAAAGTGTTCAAATGATTGTTTTTAAAATAAATACTAATGACAATATTTCCTGCTTTTCAGCCTAGAAGTCCACTAACAGTCTTGACATTTATAACCCAAAGACTTTAAAGTATTTTGAAAATCACTAGAGTCCCACTGTTTATCCCAGAAAAAGGGAATTTAAATATAACTTCAATGGCTTATATTTTTAAAGAGAAGATAAAACAATCTAAAAAGATAAATTTTCTATAAAGGAAAGAGAAGAGAGTAGAAGGCCAGAGGCTAGACACTCTGATATTTTTGTAGATTGGACTTTGGAACCATATCTTATATGACAAATAATGGGAGAGGGGATATAAATGAAATAGTATTGACTCATGAGGTGATAATTATTGAAGTTGGGTCATGGTGACCATTATATTCTCCTTTCTAATTTCTTATAAGATGAAATTTTTCTTTAAAAATGTTAAAGATGAGAAAATGATTACATTCATAAAAAAGTAGGAACAAACAAAGTCAGTCTTTTGGGCCATTCATCTCAAATGAGTTGTATTTGGCAATGTTTCTTAAAACTGAACATTCTGGTTTTGGAAGTATAGAAGTTGAACCAGACACAACAGCTCTCCTTAAAAACCTGCAACGGGTCCCCTACAGTTAGACAGAGCTGGTAGGAGGTTTTCTTCAAATCCCCTCTGCTTTTTGAGCATATCAAGAGCGTGAGATCTTGGGAACCAAAGTACACAGGAATTCTAATATGGGCAGGATGAGTAGAATGAAGAAGACCAAATTTTCTGCCTGATAACTATTCTTGGCTCATACAGAAATAGAATTTTTCTAGTGTTTCAGGTTATGCCATTTCAAATGCAATTTCTGTTCTTTCTCAATAGACATATTTCATTCCTTCAGGATAACTCCCAAAGCAGTGTTGAGATAACTTTTTCTTTTTTTATTTTTTTAAAATATTTTCTTTATTTGAGAGAGAGAGAGAGAGTATAAGCAGGGGGAGGGGTAGAAGGAGAGGGAGAAGCAGGCTCTCCACTGAGCAGAGAGCACGATGTGGGGCTCAATCCCAGGACCTTGAGGTCATGACCTGAGTGGAAGGCAGATGCTTAACCAACTGAGCCTCCTAGGCACCCCAAGGTACCTTCTTTTTACCTTGCTAAGCTTCTGGTATATGTGGCATAAAGTATGTTGAGTTTTGGTGATGTAGGGAATAAAAACATGTAAGCTTGTGCCTCTAATGAGCTTTCCAAATAAAAAATCTTATATAGCCCATTGCCTGGTATATCAGAAACACTGAATAAATGGTAGCCACAGTGATCATTATTAGGATGTACTATAGAATTTCTCATTAGAGAAGCAATGGGATGACTCCAATTGACACAAAACAGAGATGTTTAATTTTGGAATCAGTGCTACTGGAGGAAGATATTTCAATATTTATCAGGGTTTTTCAATCAGAACCATTAAGTGCTAGATATAGAAGATCCTACAGAATGCTAAATTATGATTATAGGATGTATTGGATTCAGCATTGAGCTGAATGAATTTCTAGACTTTCATTGCTTATCATTCTAAAATCTCTTCTTAAAAAAATCCTATATTCAAAATTTTATTGAATATCCTCCTATGTTGTAAAAAAAGAGGACAGGAATTACTTTATACATCATATTAAAATAGATTGGTATGTCATGGTTCATCATTTTTCAATTTCACTTGGGCAGTCTAATTACTTAGAATCTCAAAAAAAAAAAAACCCATATCTATTCCTCAGTAAGTATATAATGAAAACATAAGATTTCTGTGGCTTTCTAGCTTTCAAACCTTTATCTTCTTGGTGTAGTCTGTTTTCATCTTCAAAGATATGCTGATTTGTCAGTAATTTACAGGCTTCAGGGTTTATAAGCAAAACTACAACTGCCACTCAAAATTGTATGAAAAACTCTTTATCTATTCCTTTATGACATCTCCTGGGGGCTACTGGCCAAAATTCAAAAAATCTCTAGCCTTCTGACACCAAAGTTTGGGGTCCTATGGGGTACAAGGAGAAGTTGGGCATAATAAATACATGGACAGGTTAAGCAAAATTGGAAGTAAAATCCACACACATGCTTTAGGACTCAGCTCAGACATGCACTCCCTGTGAAGATTTCCCTGCTTCCCTGTGTCCTCAGGTAGAGGGGTAAGTTTCTGTTATACTTGATTCTCATCTGACTGGGTCTTTATTCCACTCACACTTGCATTGTGGTTATTTGTGTGGATTTGTTTGTCCCATATCCTTCAAGATCATGTGTGCTTTTCAAGAACTGGGTTGCCAAGCCCAGCATAATGCCTTCACATACTCATTCAGCAAACATTTTTAAAAAATGATTATATACCAGGTTAAGTTACAGATTTTTTTAAAAAGGACATTGTCTTTTTTTAAGGGTCTTACAATATCATGTATCATATATCATATCATATATCTTATAATGCTGTAATAAATGCCCTTGAGTTATTGTGGGAGCCCAAAGAACAATGTATCTAACTCAGTCTAGGGGAAGCAGAAAAATAAGATGCCTGTTGGTCTGGTCTGAGTGGGGGTTTGGCACGTGGAATAGACACAGGCATGGATAGAAAGCTAGTTAGGAGCTAGATAATTTCTGCTGTTTATAATCCTTACCTTTTACAACCAATTTCCCTTTTACTGAGGGAAAGAGTGAGTGACTCTAGACCCATTTTTATAGAGCTAGCAAATGGTGATTTGAAATCAGATCTGTCTTTTCTGGCAAGAACTCTGTAGTGCTTGCAGCATAGAGCTTGAGAGAGATGGGAGAAATGAGCCCGGGGAAGGAAACTGGCACCTAGGACCCAACAGCTGAGTAAGCCAGGCTGAGGAAGATGGATGTTATCTTTAGGAAACTGGGAGCTGGGACACCTGGGTGGCTCACTGGTTGAGCATCTGCCTTAGGCTCAGGTCGTGATCCTGGGATCGAGTCCTGCTGCTTCTCCCTCTGCCTAGGTGTCTGCCTCTGTGTGTGTGTCTCTCCTGAATAAATAAATAAAATCTAAAAAAAAAAAAAAAAAGAGAAAAGAAAAAGAAAGGAAAGTGGGAGGTAGTGGGAGCTGTGAAGCAGGAGGGTGATATGGTCAGGTTTCTGTTTTACAAAGGTGATCTTAGCCAAGACAAAGAAGATGAAGTGGCATGAGCGAGTACTCGAGATTAATCAGTCTGTGGTGAGAAGTCATGCAAGAGACGAGCCTCCGGATTCAGGACAGTTCTGAACCAGGATACGCAGGACTAGCAGGTGGCAGTGAGAGAGAGAGCCGCATTCACCAACGTTGAGTTAGGACAGGTAATATTGAAAATGTCCATCCACCCACCCTTTCTTCCATTTTCTGCTTTGTTTCACAAAGGATTTGAGAGAGCGTGTCCTGTCCTGTGTCAGACGATCTTCAAGCCTAAGCGCTCACAAGGGCTTGGTGGTCACACATGGAGCGCTGCCTACTATTTCCCACACCCCGTGGCGAGAAATAAAAGGCAAATCTCTGTTCGATGTAAGGGTTATTATGAATATCAAGGCCCGGGAAGGCACGGGGGTGCCGCGGTCCCCGGGAGCCAGAGCCGGCTGCAAACCCGCCCAGGCCCCCGCAAGGCTCAGGTCCCTAAAGCACGGGGTAAAGCGAGCCTCGGTCCCCTGGGAGCAGGGCCTGAGGCCGCCTTCTGTCCCCTGGAAAGATGCTCGGCCGTCAGAGGAGATGGTTTCCCGGGACTGAGAGGCTGCGGTTGTGAAAAGGGGAGAAAGGATTTGAGAGGAAGGGACAAAGGGAGCCACAAAGAATACAGTATGCAAAGTTCCTGCTAGAAGCCAAAGGAACTTGCAAGAGTCCTTGCCTGGAAAAATAGAAAAGGTAATAATAGTAAACGCGGCCCTCTCCAGGGAGCGACCACATGAGAAGTCCGGACAAAGAGACTGAGCTCAAAGAGCGGAGGATATGGAATCTTTCTGGGCAATCGCACACCCTTCATCCGTTTCCCGGACTTGGGTTGCAGACGCTGGTCAGAGCCTAGTTTTCCTCGGATTCCTTCACCAGCTTGGGCTGCGGAGTGCGCATGTTAAAGGGGGAGGGCGCCCCACTGTTCTGGGGTAAGGGTTTCTGGGGAGTATGGCCCAGATGACTGCCAAAGGGGATAGTCTCCCACCTGCAGAGGCAGTGAATGTCCATGAACTCTGCCCTGTTCTCCCCGGGATCAGGGATGATGTGGAAATGAAGAGTTAGCTACCTTTTCTCAGGAGTTAAGATTCTGTGCATGTTCAGTGAGATAGAGGTTTGTCCAATTCACTCCAAGTACGCAGGCTGCTTCGATGGTTCATACGATGATGTCAAGGAATGAGAAAAACAATCTGATATGCTCCATCTAGTCATTTCTTTTCAATCACCGGTGAGGTGAAATGCAAACACGGATGCCGCCAGGAAAAACGGTGTGTTCATGTCAAGTCTGTGAATCTTGTTTTTTATTTTTTAATTCCACGAACAATGCTTTGCTCTCACTTTCTGTCCACAGCCCTCTCCCCTAATAAAGTTGCTGTTTTGTTTTTGGAACTTTGATCCTGATACTTTTCTCGAAGGAAGGTTGGTTGGAACTCAAGGCATAACTGACTAGCAAAATTCGTAACTCCAAGTATTAAGTAACTTTCTTTATGAGACAGAAACAGCGTCCGATTCAAATGTAAGAATAATCCTTAAAATAACTGATACAGGGATACATTTATGGCACAGATTGCGGCATACTTATCTCCAAACTCACTAAGTTGTATATTTAATTATATGCAGCTTTTTGTACACCAATCATACCCCAATAAAGCGGCTTAGAAAACTGATATAAGCAAATATACTCACTCGATCATTTTTGATGAAAAAAACACTAAAAAAAAATACTGTTAAAATTGTCACACTTCCCTGGAACTCTTAGGGGTAATCTTAAATCCACTTATGATGTGAGCAATAAGAAGAGAAAGATTAAATTTTTGAAGGGAACGCTAGAATAAAATTGATGGTGATTCTCAACAGTATGTACAAAAATTATAGAACCCTGGGGCTGGAACTAACCTCTTTCCTTTTCCAAATGGACTGTATCTAAATAATTCCGGAAGTGAATTGGCTCCCTAGTCTCTGAGACTTAAAGGATTTCCACATTCCTCCCCCATCCTCATTAGTCTTCATTGTGATCTGTTGAATAAATCTAAGGGGGTAGGAAGGAAGTCCTTCCTGAAGGTGTTTAGAGATGGTGGAGATGTATGATAAAGCTCACAAAGGTAAATGGAGTTTTAAAGATCAAGCATATCACAATGTAAAAATAATATTTTGAAGTAATGCTTAAAGACATACATGAAAAATAATTTTGCATACGAACTCATCTGCATAGTAAAGCAAAGTTTGGCAACAAGTCATCTAAATTACCTAATTCTAGGTAGAAAAAAGGCTATGTGTGTGTATTTCGGTGAGAAATAAGTAAACTGACAAGTAAGGTGACAATTTCTTGTTTATAACTCTAATGCTATAAAATGAGGACCAGCTTGCAGCTTCTAAAATAGCAAGTGACCTTCTGCAGCTCTGATTTCAACCACTCAGCGGGTTTTTTTCCACCAAAGGGGCTTATTTTAGCTCTCACTAGACATTTCAGCAAATGGTGCTCTCCAAAGGCTGTAGCATCTCTGACACGGATTACACAGGTGGTTTCATTAGAATCCCACATCCTGGGAGCTGGGAAAGTTGAGTATATCTTTAAAAACTGCTGCTTTCAGTGTTATTACCAAGAGCACCCGTGGTCCAACCGTACCAAGGCGAGAAAGCTGAGACTCCACGCTATATATAGCACTAGAGGGGGTTGCATCTGAACTTCTTAATTCTTTCTCCTCCCCCTCCTTTTTTTTTTTTTTTTTCATGAGAAAGGATGGTTTCTTCTTGGTGAACTATACCCTCTATTCATTTTCCTCCACAAGGGATTTCTTTTAAACTTGGAAATATTCTCCCCAAAATACTATATCCCAGCCTCAATCAAAATGATTAATGAATTTTTAATTTATCACTTGCCTTAAGGATCCAGAGAACCACTCAATTCTCTGTTTCGTTTGTACTACTATTGTGAAAGTAGAATTCTTAGGGGATTCACTTTGAATTAATGCCAGGATATCTCTACGGACTTGCTCAAGGCAAGGTTTAAGTGCCTGTGTTAGGTTTTCAGAGTATCAAGATTCCTTGGAATCCACGCTCTGAGGCAGTAATGATAATATATGAGAACAACTGGTTGAGAGGTGAAACATTTAACCAATGTGTGTTTTGGCTTTTTGACCACGGACTACTGGTTTTGTAAGTTTTCTGTCATTAAATAGAACAAGCGTACTGGTTGAGGTGTCACAGGCGACAGTGTCGGAGACGATAATGTCAATTTCGGACCTTTCTGATTTTTTCTAATCTCCATTTAGAAATCGTTCTTTTTTCAGCATAAATAGAATTGGGTTGTTAGCATAAAGACATCAGTAACATTTAAGCTTAAAGCAGCCGTCTATTAGTGATGTGTAGCCTCAATTAAGACAGTTGTATATTTTTAGCATTTAAGTTTCTCAAATTCTTTAAAGAAGGGATTGGAGGCATAAATAACCTCTAACTCCTTTGTCGGCTCAGTTTCCATGGTCTAACCACTCATTACTCCCTCACCAGTGAATTAAGATAGCATCTGGTCTCCTTTTCACACAAATTCTATTGCTGATAATCATAACAAAAAATGGTCTAACAGATTTTTACTTCATGTAGACCTGAACCAAAATGTTTTTGGAATTTTCCAGATGTATTAACAAAATATGAGATTATGTAATGTGAAAAACAATGAAAATTTAGATTACCATTACTACAAGTAATAATAGTATCTGGGCAAAGACTGAATGAATGGATGGTTAATAAAATGGCTATTATTTTCTCAAATTTTGAGAAGCTCGGGTAACAGCACTTTTAATAGAAGGTAAGAAAATAGAATGTAAAGCAGAAAGAAAAACTGGAAGAATCTATATAGCATTTGTGTCTAAGCAGACTATAAGCCAAACAAAACAGCATCTTAAACAGTAAAACAAATTAACCATTTAAAAGAGTGCTTTCTTAATAATTTTATAAGGGAAAGCTGTTTGGGATCACAGGTGTTTTTGTTTTATTGCAATAGTGTATGTCTAACTTTTGGGAAAATACAGTTCCTTTTCTTCAAACTAGTTAATAAAATTAAGAAGGAATCTTTTATGAAAATGTTACATTTCAAAATTAACTTTCTTTTTTTTAAGCTCTTATTTATTTATTCATGAGAGACATGGAGAAAGAGGTAGAGGGAGAAGCAGGGTCCTTGCGGGGAGCCCGATGCCAGACTCGATCCCAGGACCCTGGGATCACGACCTGAGCCAAAGGCAGATGCTTAACCACTGAGCCACCCAGGCGCCCCTCAAAGTTAACTTTCATAGTGAAAGACCTCCTTCACAGAACAATCAGCAAACCCCAGCTTACTTCAATGTCCTGGAATTGACGAGTTCTAAGGGAGGAAGCCACTATGGACCCCTCCAGACTTCCACTTTGTGACCTTTGGGAAGTCACTTAACAGCTGAATATCCTGGTGTCTTTGGGTTTGATTTTCTCTCTACAGAA
This sequence comes from Canis lupus dingo, assembly GCF_003254725.2. NCBI lineage: Eukaryota > Metazoa > Chordata > Mammalia > Carnivora > Canidae > Canis > Canis lupus. Next base: position 83,633,127 of record NC_064243.1, read on the forward strand.
GGATCTGGCAGGAGAGACATCTCCTAAGAGCATGGCGACTAGAGTCTGAGGGGCTGCATGGGAATTTCTCTTTGTTTTGACTCATGAGGGAGATGTCTTGCAGAGTTACAGAGGGTGAGAGTTCGGCTCACGGTCTTAAAAGCACTTGAAGAGTCTCAGATGGAACAAACAAGAACAACGGAACCCAGAGTCCATTAAAATCTCTCCCTACTCTCTTCAAAAGGCTGCACCTCCACATGCAACCCGAAGGACAATTAGCAGGTCACAAATCATGAAAATCTAATTATGAATATTGCTCAGGGCATCATCAGGATTGACTTTTACTATCTGGATTTTGTGGACATAGGGATTAACTGTGAATTTAAACAGAAGACATCACCACTCCCTTTTGGAAATTAAGTCAATGTACTTCTGACCTAAGCTAATTCAGAGGAAACCTGAGGTAACCGTTACATTTTCAAACATTTAATCTGAATTTTTAAAAGTAACTTGATCACTTAAATAACACCATTAATAGGCTAATGTTTTAAAATAAGTGTTTCCTGAGTAGTCTAACACCAAGTCAGCCTACAACAAACCTGTCTGAAAACAAGAGAGCCATTCCACAATAGACCTTACAAATATGGCCCAAATTTAAATGGTACATTTTTTTCTTCTTAGTGTTGAAAGTATTTTTGCCACAGGAGAGTTTAGATCCTAAAATAAAATCAAAATGATAAAATGAAAATAAAACAAACAAAGACAAAAGTCTTTCCAAGCCAGGCATATTTCCAACAGGTCTCTCCACATCCGGAAGCATCATGGAAGTAAATCCTGAACCTGTTGACAGGGGAGGCTCTCAAAGTGGTTGTATACTATTCCAATAACACCAAGGTGTATTAACCTCCAGTGACCTGGCCGTTAAATGACATTTCTGTGTTCCATGCAGCCCATGTGGTACTTTAACCCTAATGAGCTCTTCCCAAAATAGGTGCTCAGAAGTATGGCTAAAGCAGTACCTATCCATCCTGACCTGTGGAAACGCAATTCAGGGCTCTTTCCAAGAGCCAGTGTCTAAGCATGCAATGCCTTGAAATGCCGCTCGACAGTGGAGGTGGTTTTAGAGATTATCTTATGAGCATAAACATTTCCCTCCTCGACAAAGGCAGAACCTCTGGAAATCCCCTTTCCTCTTCCTTACTGCAGAATATTTCATATCTACTATGGCTTTTGAAATTGAGTGTATAAAGTGGAATTGGTTTTCTGACAGCTTCTCAATAGCATTTTTTTTTTTTTTTTTGGTTGGTGGATTTTGGAGTTTTCTTATGAAGTTTTGGATTCGGAGTCAAAAATTAATCCCAAACTAGTATCTCTAGGAAAAGTCCACTGATGAAGATCAATTTTGCACAACTGCAACTCAAAATGGAAATAGTGAGTTAGAATATTCACCTAAAGTAGTGAATGCTAGCACATTAGGAAAGCTGTATTAATAGGGGTAAAGCATATAGTGACTAATATGCATACATGTACAAGTACTTGAATTGAATACATATCTCTGTATTGCTTATAATGTAAATCATCTTTATATTTGTTTAGAGGAGCCTTGCAGGTCACGAAGTATATTTGTATATATTATGCCATTTATTCCAGTAAATGCACAGGGCTAGATACTAGAGTGACTACAACATATCACTAGGTGATTTTAGATCTTTGTGAAGCTATTAAAGGTATCTAGAAAGATATGGATTTGAATGACCCTAGCAAAGAACTGTAGTTCTTTGTCCCAGGACATTCTAGAATAATGCACGGCCATGGACTGGTTAATATAATAGTGTGGCCGTGGTAGAGATCCCAGAAATGTGACAAATGGAGTTGATTAGTCCAGTCCCCATATTTGGGAAATTTCTCTTGAGACAGAAAGCAGGATTCTAGAAATAGCAGCCTCTTCTGTAGGTGGCAAAGAACAAGGGGATGTTAAAATTTTCAGAGGAGTGAAGTAAGACTCTCTCCAGTGACTAACGTGACCTGGTAGGCCTGGGGCTAAGGCTAAGGCCCCTTAGCAGTCAAAAACTTATATCTTCACTTTATAGTCTCCCCTTTTCTCACAAGAGAGGCTCAGGGAGGCAGTCAGGTTGGAATGAACCGGTGAGGACAGGTGGGTTTATCCTGACGATGTATCTGTACAGCATCTCATCCTTCACATTGAATGTACATGAACCCAGGGTATTTGGAGGTTGCTTGCCACTCTCTTCTTGAGCTGCCTCTGGTTATCCTTGATGCTCATTTTAATCTGATTTCTTGTTTTTGTTTTGTTTTGTTTTCAGGAGGGTGGAGGGAGAGAAGAGGCTGGTGCATAGTTCTGGTTTGATTATGACTATTAATTGTATCAGAGTCATCTCACCCCATGGGTTCTCCTGCCTATGAGGGAGGTGTGGCTGGCTACAGGCAAGGGCTTGAGCATCTTGAAGGACGGCCTAGTTGCCTGAAAGTCCCTCCTCTCTACCACTCTATACTTCTCTTTGGGAAGTGGCTATAACAGAGGGACTATCTGTATAGAGGGCTAAAGCTCTCACCAGGAGGTGGGAGAACCATAATCCTTCAAAGTCATTTAATCCAACCCACCTCATTTTTCTGATGAAGAGATCTGAGCCTCAGAAAGCAGAACTGATTTTGAACAAGTTCACAAGGCAAGCACATGGAATGAGGACTCTCCATTTCAATATACTATCCCTAATGTGCCTGTGGGATCCCTAAAGTGCAAGGGGCCTGTGGTTGGGGGAGGAGCAAGAGGTATTGGAAGACAGTGAAGTTCTCAAGATGTCTTCCCTCAACACAAGAAAGGGAGAACGAAAGACACAATCTGGATTCTCCTTTCCCCACACTGTTTGAAGGACTTTTCTCACTGATTTGGCCTATTTTTATTTATCTCAATGACTTCTTAGACAATTGCTCCTGAATTGCATGTCTATCTGTGTTTGCTACCCGTGCCATTGCGGGAAGAAGGAAATATGTAGCTAGAGTTAAATTCTATTCTCTTTACCACTTCTGAATGAGTCATTAATTATGCATAGAGAAATGTATGTTTATGAAATATACATGTGAAAATGCATAGATAGATTTAAGCAGTTATAAAAGATTTATCTGTAGAAGCATATGTCATTAAAGGTGCCGCCTTAGACCATAGCACCTGCTTGGGGTTCTTAATAAGTAACAGTTGAAACATCAATGTTGATAGAATTCCCCCAAACAAAATGCACTAGTAAGATCTTCTATGTTTCTATATAGACTTAGTAGAATTAAGTAGTAGTAAAAGGGACTAGACACTCTCAGATCAATATCTTTGTAATCTCCTCTAACTATTAATACACAGCTTCTGGAATAGGTAGCTTTTTTTGTTTTTCAAAAAGAGGTTTATTGTCTAGTTTTTATGCTTAAAATTCCAGGCTCCATAAATAGGACACACAAGAAATAGGAAACTAAACCTATATTTAAGATTATATAGGAGAGACCAAGGAATTCGTATTTCTTTGTCTTTATCTTGAGAGAAAATTACTAAAAGCAACAGGAAATTCAGGCAATGTGTGTAAAAGGTAATTTATCCCCTTAGCCTCACAGCTAATTTGATGGATCCCCCCCCACCTCCACCGTTTTTAAAAGCATATTGCTTGGTTATTTGAAATGTTTTGTTGCCTAGTACCTCACAGACACACTGTCAATCGTTTTTGAGATTAAATGAGCTTTCGTTAAGAGTATTGGTCCTATAGAATCCCCCCACTGATAAGAGCTACAGTGAGGAGCACCTACAAGAGCCTCCCCGTCCTTTTTTGCTTGCTCATGGGGCATCCGTTAGCCAGCGTCCTCTCCCTGCCACCAACCACTGCAAAATTTTATCCCCGAAGATATAACACATCCTCACGCCAGCTTGAAGTAAAGTTCCAGCTAAAACCAGTTAATACTCCTGCCTAAATATTAATTTGCAGCTTACTTTTGTCCTTGTCTTATTCCATGGCTTTTTCTCCTAGGGATTTTGAGAAGCCCAAGGATATAATTCTTGGAATGTTTCAGATTTTTCTGTTTGCTTACTCACATTTTGTTTTCTATTTCCAAGACCATGAGAATAAACCATTCCTGTTAAGAGATATGGCTGAGAGTAAGCAATAGCCCCCGTCTCCCTCACCTCTTGGAGAGACCATGGTACCATCACGCCCAGGACTTACAGTATATGACCCACTGAATTGCAATTGTTTGTGTTCATGACTGACTCTTAGCTGGTGAGGGCAGGAGCCGTGGTGTTCTGGTCTTGAAAACCTGGCACATTTCAAAAATATGTTTTTGAAAGAATGCCTGGCGATCTAGGGTAGTAGAGTGATGTGCATTAGAATTTAAGCTCTGTCACCTAACTAACTCTGTGTTCTAGGAAAATCCCTTAATCTCTTCATCTACAAAATGGGATGATTTCTCTCACCTGAACTCATTAGTGTGAGGCTCAAGATGGCTAACATGCATTTTCTATACTTCTTTCCATACATCAAATATTATTATCATGTCCTTAGCCTAAGAAGTTTGTAGTTTCTTTGGTACATTTTTTTATTTTTATTTTACTTTATTTATTTATTTATTTATTTATTTATTTATTTTCTTTTGGTACATTGTTTTAGAAAGACAAGCTTGGATTTTCTGGGGAATATTCCTGACTTTCACGACAGTCCTTTAACTCACATTTTTGGGACCTGCATATTGTTGCTTATACAGTTGCTTTATGGTTCTTAAATATGTGGTTTTATTAAATGAACTCCAGGCTGTAAGACCATATTCCATATGAGCTATTCCAAAAACTGGCTTAAGAAACAGGTGCTTTTATGATAAATTCAATATCAGAATAATGTCCTGGTTGTACACAGTTCATTATTCCTTCAGAAACCAGGGGAAGCAGATCAGGGCTTCTAATAGCCAAGAATGATGTTCAAAAATTCTTTAGTGTCATATCGCCTTCAGATCACCCAGTGAGAATGTAGCTGAAATCAGATTTTCTATTTTGTCTGCACAGAGTTCTTTCTGTGACAGCTTGCCACCACCAGATTAGTGTAGATGCTCATTAATCAAGTCAGAGCAAAATGTCAGTTTTCTCACTCTGTGTGCTCCTCTGTGTAGCACCTAGAAGGACGGCAGGCAGGCAGCAAACGTTAAGCATGTTCTGCTCAGTGGGAATGTCAATTAACTTATGAGGGGCTCCCTTTGGTGGGAAGACATACATTATCATAATTCGAAGAATGGCTTTTGATGTTACTCAGACCTGAGCTCACATGCTTATTTTGCTTTTTACAAGTTTTGTGACTTCTGAGCCTTTCTTTTTTCATCTGTAAAATGGACATACACATACCTCCATAATAGGCATAATAACAATTGTTCTGAGAATTAAATGTAGGACATTGCTTAGCACAATGCAGGTGCTCAATAAAAGGTAATTACATTACTTGTAATAACCAGTAATGTCATTAATCATAAAGATATAAATAACATTGCAATACCAATTACATTAATAATAATAATAGCAATAAAGTTTATGCTTGATAGGTTCTATCCTAAGAACTTATGAATATTAACTCCTTCAACCAACACCCTTTGTTGGGACTATTATTGTTCTAGGTTTACAGTTGAGACCCAAAGAGATTAGGTAAAGTGCTCACGGGAAAGGGCACACTAAGTTTTGAACTCAGGCAATTCAGCTTTAGAATCAGAGTTCGTAACCACCATCCATATCACTGACGTTCTTCTGTCCAATGATTCTGCTGTGGATGTGGTGTTTTAGTGAAATGAATGACAGTTTTTTGGATGGTGCAAGAAAGAATAGTGTACCACGTTACTGTGGCTTGTCACCGGCACCTATGTTGGACACCCATACCAGGAGTTTGTGTCCACTAGATGGCATTGTTGTTTTAACGAAATGTGAACCAAGTCACTACGGTTTAGGAGCCTAAATTTGAGAACACTGTCAGCACAAGCCAGTTGTATTCCTGAAAGTCAGATGGAAGAAACCCCCAAACTTTGCAGCATAGCTACCGATCTCTAAAGACTAATGGTATCGAGAAATAGGAAAAATATGTACTAGTTTTTTCAGGGTGTTGATATCTGTAGAAAATCTGGATGAGTTTTGAAATCATCTAGTCCAAATGCATCAGTTCATAAATCTATTTATGATGGGCCAGAGAGGAAAAGTTACTGGGAGGTGGGTACCCAGATTTGATGGCTTTGGCTGTAGTTCTCTTTCGCTAATACTTCTAACAGATTCTAAATCACAAAGAAACTATGGTTTCTGAATTCTTAGAAGACCTTCCTTTGGGATATGGGGCAGAAGATTGCCCAACGATTATGAGTTTTTGCCTCATTTTGCTTTATACATATGTTCAAAATCAATACCAGACTCACATACTTAGATATGAAGGAGGATAAAAGCCAAAAATGGTGTCTATTTCTTTTTCTTTTTAATATGTCTCCTTGGAAAGATTGAGTGACTCTGGTTTATTCATTTATTTAAAAACTTTTTGGTGGGGGGGCACCTGGGTGGCTCAGCGATTGGGTGTCTGCCTTCAGCTCAGGTTGTGATCCTGGGGTCCTGGGATCGAGTCCTGCATCAGGCTCCCTGCAGGGAGCCTGCTTCTCCCTTTGCCTACGTCTCTGCCTCTCTCTGTGTGTCTCTCCTGAATAAATAAATAAAATATTAAAGATTTTTTTTACATAAAGAGAAGGGGAGGGGCAGAAGGACAGGGAGACAGCGAATCTTAAGCAGGCTCCATCCATGCCCAGCATGGAGCCCAACATGGGGCTCAGTCCCACAATCCGGAGATCATGACCCAAGCCGTAATCAAGAGTGCTTAACTGACTGAGCCATCCAGGCACCTGGAGTGACTCCACTTTAAAAGACTGCCAAAACAAACAAACAAACAAACAAACAAACAAACAAACAAACAAAAAACCAAACTGTGCCTATTGGCTGACAATGCAGCTAGTGTATATTAAACACAGAGCAAGTAGCAGGGCAATGGCTAAGACAAAGGACTGGGATCAGATGGCTTGGGTGGAACCAAAGGACCCTTGGAAGGCCATGAGACACCTCTATGCCTCTGTTTCCACATCTGTAAAATTGGAATCATATTTTTACTCATAAGGTGTTTGTGAAAATTAAATGCATGTGAAGTGCCTATGTCTAGTTATAGAAACAAGGCTAAGAGTAGCAATAAAAATAGACTTTTTTTTTTTTTTTGTTCTGCTAGCTGATGTTTAGTTTTCTGTGTCTCTCAGCTGTGAATGTCATTGTAGGTGCTCTGTCAACAACTTCTTTACTCACTGTCACATGTTACATTGCTAAAAAGGAGAAATAACGTTTCAGGTTTTATAACTGTGTAACATCACTTCTTCTTCAACCAGATGGTAGAAGTAGCCAAGATACATATGGCATGTACTTCATTATGTGTTCACGTCAACTTTATTTAAAACACTCGTAGGCTTTGGGCTCCTACTCACAGTTTAGACAGAGAAGGTGACTGGCATACAAATAATAACCATTGAACACTTGCTGAGTGACAAACATTGCTCTGTTTTGCAAGGATGAACTCATATAATTCTTACTACAACCGTGGGATCTAGGAACTAATACCTCTCCCTTTTTAAAGATAAGCAAACTGGGATCTGAAAACTTGCTCCAGCTTAAATAATAAGCCAGAGTCAGCGTGTGGACTCGGGTGGCCTGATTCTCAGTGACCCTGTACTGCCACCGCTCAGGGCAGGATGTGAGGAGGCGTTTCCTCCAAAGGTCCCTAAGACCTGGCTTGCTTCCACCCCCAACCCCATACCAAATACTACAGTGAAGCCTGATAGAGCCACTGTTTGCGTAGCTTTTCTAGGATCGTTAACATGCGACTTCATGACCCAGGAGGCTAATGTGTTAAACCTACATCAATATTTTTATGGCAGTTAGTTAATGAGATCAACTGGATAAACATTTAATAGACTTCTGAGCTTAAAACAAAGTTGTAACAGGGTCAGAAGACAGCATGCCTAGGATAGCGCACTCTTGAGGACCACTTCTTAAAGGGATCAAAGTTCACTGCAGCCAAAAGAGGATCGGGTTGCTGGTGTGATCATGCCTGTGACTAGCCCTGTTCACAGTAATGTATTTGTTGCTCATATGTTCTGTAACATTCCAGACTACCCTCTCTTCACTGCCAGTAATTTAGATGCTACCCCCATGTAGAATTCTTGGATTCAGATTCACAAGAGACGTAGCTGTCTTCTGGTCTACCTCTCTGCCCTTAAAGGGAAGGAAACTGAGGTACCGTTTGCTTCTGGTTTGTCCCAAGTTATCCTAGAGGAAGAGTTTGAGCCTTATTTCATTCAGGTATTACATACTGCTCTATATCCCTTAGCTATTTTATTTCAAATATTATCACTCTGAATACTTGCTGCAATTCTCTGGTTTCTACCAATAACATTTTTCCTTCAGTGATGACCCCAGATTCAAGAGAGCATCCCTTCTTTATAGATAGCATCTTTCTATCTATAGTGATAATTTCTTCTTCCTTCCTTTGCTTGCCATGAACTTGCACAGGGCTGGGGGAACAATGACATTTATCGCCCCCCTCCAAAAAAAAAAAAAAAAAAAACAACAAAAAACTTTTAAATCATATCGTTTTCTTCAGGAGAAGCTATGCATGCAAGTCATGGAACCTAGCCCCACGGCAACGACCATCCCCAGCAGGGCCCAGGAAGCTTCAAAGCAGAATTGCCAGAAAGGAGCTGGGAGGCGATGTCCCACTTACCGATCTCACCCATCGTTATCCCGGGCGCTAGCTGCCCGTTGTTGAAAGAGCTATAGGTAAACAAGTTGGGGACGGATGTGAGGTCATAGATAGGTTCTTGCTTTATCTGTTTGATTCCAGTCATGTCAAGTCCTGACTGATCAGGGGACGGTTGGCCGGAATCCACGTTGTAATAACCCTCGGACTTGGGCAGGTCGATGACGTGTCCGTTGGCATAGGTGCCTCCGGCCTCGCCGTGGAGGCCGCCGAGGCCGTTGCTGATGCCGCCGCCGTACACCCTGGCCAGCGCCTCGGCCTCCCCGCTCTGCTGCTGCCGCTGCTCCTGCAGCCGCTGCTGGTGCTTCTGCACCTCAGCATACAGGCTGTCCCTCTGCTTCTTGGACATCCTCCCGAACTTCACAGCTGGGGTGGAGGGTGGAGAGAAAAAGCAGAAGAGAACACTTGGGGTTATCACTTCCAGCACGTCCAATGGATCACAGAGAGCTGTCCCCTGGATAGCAGGTGCCCTCAGATCTTAGCACCACAAGCCCAAGGGGGTGTTCGCCGGCACCCCCCGTTTGGGGAAAGGTGTGTCTGTACTGGTTTATGTGCATTGTGAGCAATAAATCAAAGCTACAAAGAAATGTCAAAATTTAGCTATGTATTTCTTATGGCCATGGAATTAAAAGGCATATTTCCTGGTTCTTTCTTACGTGTGTGGGGGAAAAAATAATCCACAAACCCCAAATTACCAAATAGTACCTGCTGTTAAAACGTCCATCAGCATTCATTCTTAGCTTTCTCCAGTAAGCATCAGGGTTGCTGGATTCTTGGATGGGACCCTATTATTTCACATTTTCTAAACGGCATGTTGGGTAAGACCAAGGATGTGGGAGCAGGGTGATAAACAGCATTTTAAGGAAGCATTTGTCTTCATTTGGCTTTTGGGACCAAATTCAAAGAATCTTTGGAAAGTAGCAATTTCGTATATCCAGTGCTCAGCAAGTCAGCCCACAGTTACCCCTCCTTTCTCCTTCTACCGCCCCCAGGTTTTATATTGCCCAACTCTTCTGGAAAAATCCTCAGCCATTATAAGGAAAAAGGAGGAAGACGCTCTGTAAGTGATCACAGAGTGCTCTGAAGATGCTTTGATCTGAATTCATTGTTTCTTAACTAGGAGAGCTGAACCTCCTGACCCATTATGGATATTGACATTTTCCCTCACAAACTGTCAACTCTCAGTTTAGGCTGTGAATATTTTAAGCCAAGGGTCCACCTCGTCTGAATCATCAAACGCTACGTCGTTCAGCCCATGTTAACAGTGCAGACTATGACAAGTTCGCACTTGGAGATTCCTCTCTGAGTTTCCATTTCTTTTCTTTTGTGACAGTGTTCCCATCACCTTTGAAAAAAGATTTTATTTAGTAATTTATTTTAGAGTGTGTGTGTGTGTGGGGGGGGGGAGCAGAGCAAAAGGGGGAGAGACAAACAGACTCCCTGATGATTGCCAGGCCCAAAGTGCCCAGACTCGGGGCTTGACCTCGTAACCCTGAGATCAAGACCTGAGCTGAAACTAAGAGTCGAATGTTTAACCGACTGAGCCACCCAGGCACACCCCATCACCTTTTGGTATTGAGAGCCCAGGGAATATAGAGAGAACAAAGTGGAGGGTAGAAGCAGGTCCAATTCTTGGATTCATTCACTAGTGTTGGTGACAACAATTTCTGAGAAAAACTAAACGGTGAAGTGCTTAAGGACGTTCCAGCACAGGGGGTCTGTGGAAGAGATGTCCTTTCACAATGCCCTCCCCTTCGCCCGGTTCCATTAATGTTCATTTTCTCCTTCTGTGGGTTACAAGGCTACCAAATTTTATCTAAGCATGGGCTGTTCAGAATGGAGACCACATTTCCCAGCCTCCCTCACTGGCAGGTGCATCTGTGTGACTAAGCTCTGGGTAGCAGGAAGTAAATGAAAGTGCTCCATATGCTCCTGCGAGTTGGGGCACACTGCTTTCCTCTTTCTTGCCTGATGGGTTGTGGATATGAGGGCTCAATTGAGAGCAGCCCAAACTTCCTGTTTCTTCTTAATCCTCCTAAAAGACTATGTTCTGGTGCTGCCTAAACAGAAAAACAAAGGAGCAATTATCCAGTAAGTTTTCTGAACGAAGATAATTCATATGTTTAATTCACAGCAAACTCCCCTTTCCACCTCAACTGTCATTTTTATAGAGTCCCAAGTCATTTAGATCACTGTGTTTCACTTTGTTAATAGAGACCATGGTCTTTATTACATTCTGTTTCTCATATACACACCTATTTGCTTACTAATTGCACTGACACTTCCAGTTTGTCTGTGGCCCAAATTCTAAAGATAATTTTAGGGAAAGTATTCTTTCTACCTTTGTATCTTTACAAATTATATATATACATATATAAAATTATATATGTATTATAATTATATATATAAAATAACATAATTTCATAAGTAAATAAGCTTATATGCGTTATATATGTGGATATGTATATATCTATAATCTTTTGGGGAAAAAAAACTTTTGTGTAAGAAAAAATAAACTAACTTTCGATTCAGGAAGAACCCCCCCCCCAAGAAATTAACTTGACACGCTTCTTTATTTGCTAACCTATTCTTTGCATCCATGTACGTTCAGAACAGCAATTTATTACAGAGCTATGCAGGTGGATACAGAATTTCTATTGTTGTAGATTGAAATTTTATTTTGGCTGGAGCAGATCTACCTTCTGAGTTACTTTAGTAGAATAGTTTTGTGTTTCTTTAAAATCTATAGAGAAAAAAATATTGAGGAGAAAGTCTTCTATCACAGACACATAAATGTGATGTTTCTTTTTAAAATCCTTTCCATGTAACGCTTGCTTTAGATTTCCATACACTCTATACTTAGGTGAAATATACAGTGCGGTGGATTGATTGCATTGATGACCTGATTCCTCTTACCTATTCCCTGAGTAAATAGTAACACCCTTTCATTCTTGGCAGGCACCCTATTCTCACCCCCCCCACCCCCACCCTCCACCCACCATCCCCCCCCACCGCCCTTGCCTCAGGGTCATGTGACCCACTTTGGGCCAATGGGACATTGCTATGAGTGACACAAACAGAAGTTTTTCAAAAGTGCTTGTGTGATTGAATATCTCACCAAGAAAAGGACGTGCCTAAACTAGCTTTCTGGAGGATAAGGTATGTGAAGCAGAGCCGAGTCACCTTGGTCTTTCCAGACAAGGCCATCTACCTTCAGCAGAGGCACAGACTGGCCTAAAGCTGGTGGCAGATGAATGAATGAATCCAGTTAAGACCCTCCATGTAATAATTTTAGGTCTGGAAATCTGCTGTTAACCACAGGTCTCATAACCAAAGCAAACGATGTCAAATACATATGCTGTCAAGACCTCTGCCCTGGTAAACATCTGAAAATCCAATCTTGAGTCGTTATGCTTTTTCCAAGGTCCTAACTTACAGGTCACTGAACAAACTGAAATATTTTCAGAGACAACTTAAAGCTCTCCTGTATTTTGGAATTATCCAGCTTCCTCCTAAACCAAGAACTTTGCTATTACTATAATAGTATTGTAGAATATATTTGCCATTTGCTTCCGATGAGCCAGTGTTTCAGTTGTGTGTCCCTTCTGGTAACAAAAGTAATGACATACTTGGGGAAAATCATTCCAGTACATGGAATAATAAATCTGAGAACTTTCCTGAAATAGATATATAATTCCTTTTCACTATAGGTAAAAACATTTGTTGTATTCATAGGCCTGTTTTTAACAAACGCTGTATTACTATTATATTTTCAAGTATTAGGGTTCTTCTTACCACTACTCATCAATCAGAATGGCACATATTTTAAGTGTTTGCCCCTCTCAGACTTGATATTCTGTTAATGATTTTCACTTGAGTATAGAGGCAGCCACTTATTAAATTGTTAGCTCTCAAACTCATATGATTCTGTATACATCGCAAGTGCTTTATAAATATTCAGTGATGATGGTATTTGTTCATGATCTGCTCTTATCACTTACTTTAATCCCACACTAGCAAAGAACAATTTTATGCAAAATCATCAGGAATCTTTTCATATTTATTTGGATTGTGGGATTCTAAACAGAATGGAAGATTTTGGAGTAACTATAAAACAAAGTCATTGGTTCTTTGAAGATTTCTACTTACTAACACATGACAACTAGATAAACGCTTTTCGCTTCAAGAGAACCGACTTATAAAACTATCATCTGTGACTTTCCATAGTCGTTTTGAAAATTATTTTGTTACAATCTTTTGGTTGTAAAGTTTTCTATGCTTACATCTTGCTGCTTACCAAGGAAACCGGTCTTAATTTAACTTTTTTCAATTTCAAGGATGTGCCTTTTTTATAGTGCTCTAAGCTTAGTAGAAAAGATCAGATTCCATCTACCCAACCCTATTCATAATTTAAAAATATTCTTTCTCCTCCCTCTCCTTTCCCAGCAGAACTTCCTGTGATGATCGAATGTTCTTTGTGCCTTCCAATATGATAACCACAAGCCACATGTGGCTGTTGAGCACTTGAAATACAGCTACTGGGAGTGAAGAAGTGAATTTTAATTTTAACTAATTTTAACTAGTTTAAAATTTAACTTTAACTAATTTTAACTAATTTAATTTTAACAAATTTAAATTTAAATAGTGACATGTGAATACCATTCTGGATATTGGACAATGCTGTTCTAGAGAAGTAGAAGGCTGATCTGTGAAACCTGCCCTTGTAGGGCAGCTACTGCTTTTTCATAGATGCATGTCATTTAGGATGACACACACTCAATTATTGTAAGGTGAATATCATGCTTTCTCCTTGAGCCCAATAGCTTTCTACTGACACCAATTTTTTTTTTTTTTTTATGGTTGGTTGGTTGGTTTGTAGTAATCCAGCTGGAATAGTTCATCCTTATTCCTCCAACTAACATTTGTGAAGGGTCCATTAAAAAGAAAAATAAATAAAATGGTGGAGAAGATTTGGTGGGCATATACAGGCTATACACTCTCCCACATATATACATGCATGCCTTCACCTTTGTACACACATAAACACATGTGTATGCATCTCAAGTGGATTTGATTTTTCATGTTCCATCTAAATGAAATTAGAAAAAATTTGTTATTGTAGAGTTTTTTGCCTACTTATATACGTGCTGTGGCTAATAAACCACTATAGAAGTGGAAATTCAGGATATAACGAAAGTTCAGTGATATCTAGCTATCTACAAGTGAAATAAACATCCTTGGTGCCATGCATAACCGACAGAAGGCAAATGCTGATATCAAAATGAAGATGTCACTTTATGTCTGAAGGAACATGGGTAAGGTGAATGTGGAAAGAAGTTAGTGTGAGGGCATCTTACTTTGGCTACTGGTACTCCACTAAAGCACTTTGAAAATACTTGCTTAATCAGTAGAAGGTAAGTATAATCAATTAGTGGCAGAGGAAGTACCACCTCTCATTCTTGAGTCCTTACTAGACATAGGTAATCAACCATAACTCCAGGGCTTTTAAAATCATTGACACCACAAATGAGCCACTACGTATCAACAAGAGATTAAACCTATTCAGCTACCCTGGTATTAATATAATTTATTTGCTATAAAGTGCCCTATATAATCAAGGCTCGGATGAAACTTCCTCTATATAACAGAGTAAAAAAGAATTATTTTCTCTTAGGAAGAATCATTTTTTTCTTCTGCTGGAGCCTCTTATCCTAATTCCCAAGCACCACCCCCACCCCTGAGCATTTCTCCTCATTAGTTTGACATACGACATATTCAGGATTATCTCTGGACCTAAAATTAAGATGGATCATTACCTTTAATCCCTAGTATCCTTAGACACTGCATTGCTTTTACTTGCAAATTTAAGTGCTGTGGTAAATTTCTTCCTCCTTGAGAGTAGATTGTGGCTCTATTAAATAATCCTCCCACTCCCCAACACATTTCTTTTATGCCATGGGATTCAAGCAATTTTCTAGATTTTGAGGACATTGGACTATATATATGCCTGTCTCTTGCCCATGATTCTTTTTACCAGCACAGACTCCCAAGATCTACCCTTCAAAAGAGACACTTTCTTTTATTGTATAAAGGAAGAAGTAACAAAGACAAATAACCAATGGCTTATCCTTTTTGTGCAATTATTAATATATACTGCCATTTATATACTGTCAATTAATATTGGAAATGAAGTATAAAATCATCAACTTAAGTTCCCATACAATTTCACTAAATAAATCCTTAACCACTAAATCCCCACCCTCCACCTTCTTCACTTTAGTTATGTGGAAGTACACAGTGCCATAAATTTACCCTAGGAATAATTTTACACAGTTAGAAAGTTTAGAGAAACAAACAAAAAGTCAGTTAATAGAAAAGTTTTGGAAACATACCGCTGCAAATTTAAAAGCTACCTATAAACTGAAAGGGACAAGATCAGGTTCTTTCTTTCTTTCTTTCTTTCTTTCTTTCTTTCTTTCTTTCTTTCTTTTTGGTCAATTGTGTCTCCTAGTGATACTTTTATGCAAGGCAAGTTTAGATAGGTTGGGAAGTAGAAAAAAGGTAAACACAAGTTTATAATATAAGTATTTGGAGAATGCAAGCTAAGGAGTAAGTAGTTTATATGTTTAGATATCAAGACTTTTGCAGAACTGATTTCATCCAAATGAGTAAAAGCCTCATAGTAATTTAATAACTCAAAAAATCCCTTTACATCATGCCATTTATCCATATTTCTTTAAAATCTAGAAGCCTGGCTGCCTGCCTTCCTTCCTTCCCTTTCTTTCTTCCTTCCTTTCTTCCTTTCATCCATACTACCTTGAACTTCATTAGAAGGAGTGTGACCAGAGGTAGAGAATCCACAATGATCCACATAAAAAGAATAAGTACCAGGGGAACTGTCTTTGTCTCAGAATCTAGGTAAAAGAGAATTCCATGGTCCATTCAACAAACATTTAGGTGCCTGCTTTTAACCAGACCCTGAGGATACAGTGAGAACAAGACAGAAATGCCTCCAGGACTCAGGGTTGCTCACAACCTGACACAGGAGTGCTGTAGTCAATGTCAGTGGGGAAATAATTAGTTTAGATAAGTGCTTAAAAATAGAAGCAATACTAGATGAAATTCTTTGTGTGAGTTTATTTGTCTTCTTTCATTAATCTAAGAAATTCAGTTGGGAATGCACCTCACCCTTTGGGGCCGTATTACGAGAAGGACACCACCCACACCATCCTTTTAAGACTTGGACTTCTGATTGCCTTTTTAATTTTCGTAATGCTTCAGAAAAGTCCATGTCTGCTAGTAGAACTTCTGGGCTTCCTACAGAAGTGCATTCTATTCCTTAACATCTCCACATACCAAGCAACTTGTGTACCAGTCAGAGGGACCCATGACCAAATGGTCCTGGTTTGCCTGAAACTGTCCCTGGTTTTGGCTCTAAAAATCTCACACCCAAGGGAACAGCTCATGCACAGGCAAACCTAGATAAGTGGTTGCTTTTCAGCCTAGGCCTGTGTGACTTTCACTTAACCTTGTCAGCACAGATTGCTCCATGAGCTACAGTAAAGTCTTTCCTTGCTTCCTATTTCATAGACAATACAATGTATGTGTGTGTGTGTGTGTGTGTGTGTGTTTTAATATGATCTTGCTTTTCCTCTTCATGTACTACCAGCACATGGTTTTCTTTTCTTTTTATCCCCCGTTCCCTTTGTCTAGAATCCTTCCAGTAGCTAAATAGACTCCAGCAAAACGTCCAATGTGAAAGCCTTTGAGTAAGAAATAGGAAGGCAGTTCCTTACCATCTCTTGACATTCCTAGGGCAAGACACTTCTGCAGTCGGCAGTGTTGGCAACGGTTTCTGTTGGTTCTATCAATTAAACAGTTTCTCTGCCTTGGGCAGGAGTAAGAGGCATTGTTTTGCTGGCTCCTCCTAAAGAATCCCTAGAAGCAAAAAGAGAATGTGAGGGAGATAGATTTCCAGGAAGGAAAATGGAGACAATTAACATATACCTTTGCTACATTTTCCACAGTGAATGTAATTGAGTTTAATTAAAAAGATTTTTTTTTTTTTTGTACTTCTCCTTGGATAGCTTACAGATGTTTCTACTGGGGAAAATATGTACTATCTACAGAGAGGTGAAGGTATCTTTCATTCATTCATTTAATCAATGTTTACCGAAGACATTTGTGAGCTGTGTTATTCTATGCAAAGAAACACATAACAGAGTTCCTGCCCTCACAGAGCAGTGAGAGAGGAGTGGCAAAGGACAGTGTCACAGCTAAGCCCAATATGACTCGATGGGGACAATAACACAATCTTACATCAAGAGTTTTAGGGGTGAGAAACTCGGGGTACTGGTCATCATAGCCATACCGAGGAGAGTGGGCGCAGTCTGTACCCCTATCTTCCTGGTTTCTAAAATGCATTTTTACCCATTTAAAAATTTTTAAATTTGGCCAGCATGCATCTGGAAGCACTGGTTGCTTTTTAAACCAGTGATATGCCTTATAATTAACCTCATCCTTAAATAAAGGAAACATGGCATATAAACTCTTCAATAAAAATAAGCAATAAATAAAAGCTGAACAGATGCTCTTTGCTTGGCTTCAGGCTATGGAGATGTAGAGGGTTTTCATGCAAGTAGGTTAGGGTCTTCCTGGTATAAACTTAACTGCCATGGACCATATACTACCCTCCTAAATAAATCCATAGCTGTGTTAATCATTTAAAAAAATGCTTTGGATTTTTTTTTCATATGATTAGTTATATAAAACTGCCTTAGTTATAGAAAACTCGACATAGGAAAATCTGGGTTTCCTTAATTATAACAGGAGGATAGAGCAGGACTGGAATGATAGCGTAGCAGCTAGTGAGGCACCCACCTTGGCCACAAAATTTAAGTACAGGCCAAAAACCCTCTTAATTGGAATAAGTATTATTTTAACACAATATATTAAGAATCAACATTGATGTAAAACACCCTGAAAAGTTTAAAGAGGATCAAGATTATCGATTTTTCTTTAGTTTTGGGCTCTCATATGATATGGTCAGGCACATGAAGAGAAGTTGGCCACTCTTGTGAAGAACTTTAGAAATGGATGAGTGACCTGGTATCTTTTTAGAGAGGAATAAATGACTATTGGTTTTGTGTTGTAAGCCCCAAGCCATTCAAAACAAGGACTAGTCTGGTGTCCACAGGTCCACATGTATTACTTATATCATGGACCAGAGGTGGCAGAATGAGATATCCATTTGTCCAGTTCATATGAATTCATGGGGCCCTTTAAAAGAGAGTTCACATCTAAGCCCCCAGGGATTGAAATGATGTACTCCCCATGTAAATGGTCCCCGACATATAATGATTCAATTTACGATTTTTTGACTTTACAGATGGTTCGAAAGCAATATGCATTCAGTAGAAACCATACTTTGAATTTTGATTTTGGATCTCTTCCCAGGCTAGTGAGAGGCAGTATGGTGCTCTCTTGTGATGCTGGGCAGGGCAGCGGCCCCAGCTCCCCGTCAGCCCCATGAGCACGAGGGTCAACAACCCATACACTCACAGCCATTCTGGTTTTCACTTTTAGTGCAGTATTCAACAAATTACATAAGATATTCAACACTTTATTATAAAATGGGTTTTGTGTTAGATGATTTTTGCCCAACTACAAGCAAATTTAAGTATTCTGAGCACATTTAAGGCAGGCTGGGTTAAGCCACGATGTTTGGTAGGTTAAGTGTATTAAATGCATTTTTGACTTAAGATATTTTCAACTCACAGTGAGTCTGTGGGGACATAACCCCATGCACATCAAGGAAAATCTGTACCATCAAAGCTGTCAGAAGCCATAAATTTGGCCCATCAGTCTTGATAAAAGATGACTTGGAATTTACATTCTAAGAAAGAATTGGTGAGTTTTTTTTTTTTTTTTTTTTTTTTAAATCTTTGGATACTCCAGTGCCACTTAGCAAAAGAGCTGACAGAGAAGACTTTTGAAGTCACAGCTACAGGCCTAATTTAAGGCCAAATTGACATTAATTACGAGGCATTTCTTGCTTATCTGTTGCTCATTATTGCAAATGAGGTCTTTGGCATGAAAAAGAGATTCTGTTTCAAATTTTATTGAACGAGGAGGAATTTGAATAAGTGCGCAAGCTGAATTGATGTTATTTGAAACGGGTTGTTTATGTTGACTCAAGAATGGTTTTATGAAAATTCAGAGGTTGATACTCAACACGCTGATACTGACATCTTATTCTGAACAGAGTTTCTTGAGTTTTCTATTTGGAGAAAAATGCAGCATATTTACACATGTGGGTTTTCCCATGAAATAAAAAACAGTAGTGTCGTGTACAATGTCATTTCGGCTACAACTTCAGAGTATGCCTCTGAATAGCAGTGTAATTTCTAGGATTGTCTCTTCTTCCTTTAAGTAGAAAAGATGCCATGGACCTACACACTTGTTTCTGGCTATTGACCTTGTGGAATATATTTGTTCTGTGGTTAAACCTTGTAGAAATTACTGTTTAAAATGCTTTGCTTTTGGGACGCCTGGGTGGTTCAGCAATTGAGTGTCTGCCTTCAGCTCAGGTTTTGATCCCAGTGTCCTGGGATCGAGTCCCACATCAGGCTCCCCATAGGGAGCCTGCTTCATCCCTCCGCCTTTGTCTCTGCCTCTCTCTGTGTGTCTCTCATGAATAAATAAATAAAATCTTTAAAAAATAAAATAAAATGTTTTGCTTTTTAATATGAATGCAGGCTCCTATTTTGAAATCAGTCATTTTCCAAATAGAGCTTATACAATGAGACACAAAACATCTACACTTTGACACTGATCTAAAAAAATATATTTGGTGGATACTTTGTAAACTAGACCAGAGGCCTTAAAATTGCAAAATAAACCAGCACAGTGGTGGAAATGTTTTTCTTGGTGGCCCTGGATTCCAAAATTATTAGCGTTTACAAAGAAAACTATTTGTCTACCTCCCAGAGATAGTAATAACTTATTCTAAGGAGAGTAAAAAATTACTGACTTGGAATTTTGCTTTATTATTATTTGCTTTTTTCTTCTGATGAGTTGAAAAAATTGCATTAAGGTGGATAACATACAGTCCTCAATTGTAGGTCTGCAGAGGAACAGAACGCAAGGCATGTCTCATGATATTCAAATATGGATTATCACTAATCACCTTTAAAGCAGGTCAGGATGTCGATGGGTTAGTTATATTCATTTTATTCTCCCCTTTCCGGATCCTTTTCCCACTTTGTTTTCATTTCTTTCTTTCTTTCTTTCTTTTGCTGAAGTTTCAATTTCAGGAATCATACTTTTTTGAGACTATTTTGCCAGCATTACCACGTGACAGCTATGGTATGTTTTATTTCACGTATATTTGAGTCTATTAGGATTAAGGGTGCTTCTTAGAATCTATGATCATGCTACATCTCCTTAAGTCTACTGATTTAAAACAATTTTTTAAAAATTTTTAAGTAATTTGTCCATCCAACATAGGGCTCAAACTCAAAACCTCAAGATCAAGAGTTGCATGCTCTACCAACTGAGCCAGCCAGGTGCCCTTAGTCTACTGATCTTAAATGAATGATTTGTTCTGTTTCCATATTTGATCAAAAATGCAACTTTGCCAACATAACACTTTTCACTCGCAGAGCATAGCTGCATTTTGTTTGTTCTGGTGACATACTGCCCTTTGAAATTAGGTGTGGAATTGTTTTTTATTTCCCTTATAGTATTTAGTTTCTCACTCTTGTTTTTTTCCCTTCTAAGGAAGGATTTTAAAAACATACTGTGAAGTTTCAAGTTTCTCTTATTTCAGGTTAACTGTATGTTAACTGCTATTTTCAACTTTATATTTTAAGAGCGACTTGTTCATTGGAATTAGGTTGTCTTTGGAAGGGTTGGTTGGATCTGTCCTTGGAGAGACACACGGGGTGGAGAATGAAAAATCCTGTGTTTTCGGCCATTCTTTTTCACTAACTAGATCAGTGATGCTGGCCAAATGACATGGTCTTGTTTATGCTTCCTTATCTCATTGAAAAATGAGCAGGTTGGGGCAGATGATTCTTGATTAATTTAGATATTATTTGGTATACTTTTGACATTCCACGCTTCTACTTTTATTTTTCTGGGATATAAGAATAAAGGATGACCATATGCATATTGCAACTGTTGCCTGTGACTTCTTTCTCAAGCAGATAAATAAATGTAGCCCATCTGCTTATAACTTTAAACTTTGTTTCCCCTTGTAATAAATGCCCCTGAGTTGACTGAAGATAGTACTGTTAAAACAGCAAGAAGCAGTATTTCTCTCTCTGTAAATGTGAATAATTCAAGATTTAAGTAACAATCCATTTGTAAGTAGCTGCTGACCAGGTGGGCAATCACAAAAAGCTGAAAGGCCCAAGGACAGAACACCAACCCACCCACACACCAAGTAGAAATTCCCGAATGTCAGCAGCAGCCACAAGCATCCTTCAGTGGGCTCCTTCTTGAAAAAGCTGTCACCACGTGCAGGGTGATGTGCCTGAGGCAAACACGATGCTGTCGGCGGTGCTGTGTTAAAGTCCCCTACCTTGCAGCCTTCACACGTGATGACTCCGTAGTGGATCCCGGAGGACTTATCGCCACAAATTTTGCATGGTATCACTTCAATTTGTGCTGAAAGGGGAAAAGAGACATTCTGAGCTTCTTCCTTTTGCTCTCCTATCTCCCTCCCCCCCCTCCCCCCCCCCTCCCCCCCCCCCCCCCCCCCCCCGCATGACCTCAGTGTCCGAAGACCCTGAGGCTTAGGGTCACCCGCCACTGTTTGCATGGCTTCTCTAAGCTGCCTCTAACTAAAAGGGCATCCAACTACCAGCACTTGCTTTGTTATTCCAAAACTAAAAAATATATAACCAGGGACCAGAAGTTTTCTAAATTCTTAGTTCACTGCTTTCTCCTTTTTAAACTTGATCTGGTAATTAAATTGACTCAAAAATCCCTTGAACCTGTGGCTTTGGTTTTCTTATTTTGCATTTCAAACATGAAGTCACTGAGAGCTATCACACTGCCTTTTTTCAACAGCATTTTAAATAAGTAAATAAAGCAAAACTGGAAGGGGTGGCGGTGGCTTTATGCATTATGTGGCTGGATGTTTGCTTGTGAAAATGTCAATGGTGACAATACTTACTGAGTATACTCTGTATGTCCACGAAAATAATAAAAGTTGTTGACACAAGATAGGCTATATTGACAGAAATAATTTCGCTAATAAAACAAAATTAATACATGGAGAAATCAGGGGAAAAATGATACAACATGTGGCTACTTTGATGTCAATACCAACAAAATAATTTCGTGGAGATGAGGACATTTGGGCTGATGTTGAAGATTGCTTACAATGAGATTATGCTGACGTGAAAGGCAAAGGGCCCAGCAGAATGGAGTGGAAGAGGTCTGGAATGACAGTGACTCGTGATCATTGGGATAGACAGCTCAGCTCTATAGGAAACGTGGGCCATATGGTTGGATAAAGGGAGTGATATGATAATGGAGCTCCTGGGAGTTACATAGAGGAGTTTTCTGGCCATAATGATTCAAGGAAGGGAACAGGGTGAAGACATGATAGAAGCATGGTTTGGGTCCCTTAGAAAGGTGGGTTCAGCAAGCTAACCAGAAATAAGCAGAAGACCAACTAAAAGACTATTCCAAATCTGGTGCTAGGAGATGAAATTGTGGATTACATCAATAACAGGATAAATAAAGAGGAAGAAGGAAATAGAAAGACAGTTCAATCGGAATAATAAATGAAAGAAAAAATCCAGAGGTAGAAACTGATGGAGAATCAAAGGTGACTTCCAGCTTCACCCTGGAGGGTGAGGTTCAATAACAGGTTTGACACAAATGGGATTGTTGGTAAGGCAACTCGTATGTGTGCACGGGGAGGCACCTGTATGTTGAACCTTTTGGAAAGATGAGTTTAAGTCATCAGTATCGAGATTATGGATGAATTCGTGAGATAAACTTTATTTAGAATGTAGTAATTCCTATGTCCCTGGTAGTATTCTAAGTGTTGTTAAAATTGTACACACCAGGAAGAGCTGCTATTCCTGTTCCAAATTTAAAATAATTATGCAAAATATGCCTCAAAATGCTTTGTACATCAATCTGCCATTTGGATGCTTTTCTACAGTTTCCCACCCTGGAATATACAAAACAGATAAATGCAAGACATAACCTGTTTTTTTTTCTTATTGTTTTACATTTTTGAAAAAGATAATCCTTAGCTTTAGGAGAGCATATTCAATTTTTTGAAATTAAATATTTTACAGTAAGTTCAAGTCATCTTTATAAGCAAAAAATTCAGTGTTATGGGGCTATTTTTCATATGAGAAAACTGAGGATCCAAGACATTAATGATACCCTTGAGTTGATTTGGGAGATGGCAACCAGAAATTATCCAGTTTTCCCAATACTTTGTTTAGTAACCCTTTCTCTTCCTATCACAGAGATACGATATGAATACAATTTTGAATTCCTATATTATCCCAACAGCACCAGCTAAAGAGATAATGATAAAAACATGAGAAGATGAGACAATAACTAAAATAGTTATTAGCGTAAGTATTTATATTGCTTCTGTTTCTTCAACTTTCAGAATTCATGAACTGGTATTTGTTTTCAAGGTTTAGTGATATGGGGAAAAAAATGTGAGATTTGACGTAATTTTCTTCTGTTTTCCTGGATTCCTGTTCCTAATCTGTTAATGGTTGGGTCCATGGCTAAGATAAAATTCTTATATTGTTATCTGGTTTATAGAGTTTAGCTGACAAACGACAATGATTTGTGAGGATTAAATGAGATATTTCATGAAGAAGTGCCTGGCAAACAGTAAAGAGCTACAAAATGTCAGTCTTTATCAGCATTAGAATTATTGTTAGCTGGTATTTCTAATGCTATTGGACAAGAATTATGATACATCATGTTATTATTCCTTTATTAAAAATCTTATTTAAAAAACTCAAATGAATGACACTATACATTATTTGTATTTTTTTTTTTTAGTAATAACCTTTCAAACAGTGGATTCTTTATAATGATTACAAAATTGACTAAAAATACCAGGTATCTACTGTACAGTTAGTTGTTAGGCTTATATGATTTTAAGTCAGAGGCACTCTTTGCATAAATTACTCCCCAGGGAGTAACTTACACGTGGGGAGAATCTGCTTCAATAACTTCTTAATTATAAAATGATCTAACTCTAAAGGAAATGAAAATAGAGGTAATTTGCCCCCTAGGGTGTGAGAAGATGTTTTTGAAAGCCACAAAGGTTATCTTATACAACTCGGAAAATACAAATGGGATAAGGAATGATTCGATAGAGCATCTGCATATTTATACATATTTATTATCCTAGCTCAACATGTAATCCTGAAGAACTATAAACATTTTAACAGTATTTTTAAAGAGAAAGAAGTCACTTTATAAAAAGTCACATATAAAAAGTTTATATGTGTTTTGCTATGTGTGGGAAGGGATTATCGACTTGGAAAACCTATGACCGTTCTTACCTATTATGGTGGAACAGGTCATTTGAGGTTCATTAGAGAAGATAAACTTAAATAATTTAAAGGACTAATTCTGTTCCTTTGCTCTCGTTTAAAATAAATAGTTGCTAAGCTACAACATCATAGCTCATACTAGGTATTTTATAAAGCATGTCTTCAAGGCAGAGTATTTCAGACACTGATTAGGACAATACATGGCATTTTTGCTCCAATATAATAAACACTTCTAGTTGTCTTGCCATTAGTCCAGCCACCAGTCCACAGTTATCTTGCAGTGGACGCAGATCTGCGACATGCTATTTATCATGGTTTCAAGCTGAACATCTAGGGAGGATTTGGTGGCTTGGATCACACCAGCTGTGAGAGTGAAAGCACCATAAGGAAACTGAGGGAGGAGCTCAACTTTCCTACTCTCGTGTGACTCATGGATTAATTCAACAACAGTGTTCTCTGAAAGATGAGCATAAAGGAGCCAGAATGCCCTGAGAGATGGCTTGAGATGTGCTCATTTCTCAGTTTTTCCATTTCTTATATCTTCTGCTCACTTACATTTTTTCTATCGATAGTCCTCTGTGGAGACTAGAGTGAAAATTTTATTTACCCATTCATTTTTGTGTGTGTATAAAAGTAATCATATATAGTATTTTGGAAGTGATCTTTGTATGTCAAAGAATAATCATAAAAGATTTAACATAATTTGATGTTTTACCTTATATAAAATCACTTCATGAAGTACAATTAATTTAATACCCCATGATCTGGCAGGCAGGTCCTATTCAACAATTATAAACTAGTCACAGTTTGTCTCTTCTTTGAAGATGACAGTTCTCTCCTCTCCCCGCAGGACCTCCTGAAGGCTCTTCCTTGCTTAGCGCCCCTTCCTACAACACTGCAAAAAACCACTGTGTGTTCAGTTCTTCCTGATGATCAAAATGTACATGTCTTTTTGTTCTGCTCCCTCAGAACCCCCTGCTGGTGAAGGCAGGTGTTAAGTTAGATTAACTAATCCAGGCTAATGCATTCACTAGAAAATGCATCACTTTGATGCATCGAAATACCTTAATTCTTAAAAGAACCCATCAGGAATGGTAGTAAGAGTGGACTGTTAAGGTACTTTCTAGTTGAAGGAAACATTTTTACTGCTTGTGTTCTTGTGGCTCTCAATTCCCTATTCCATCTCCTATACTTCAGCCCAGCCATTTTTATAGTCTGGGCATTTTAAGTATAATTGTGGAAAGGGTCTAGGTAGTATTTTACTTTTTTTTTTTTAATTTTCTATCAAGACCAAAAGAGAATTTGTATAACTCTTAAAAAAGCAATAGTCCTAATTTTCTTTCTTTCAGTACAACCGAGAGTCAATATATTCCCTTTTGTAAAAAAGGCTTTAAACCATACTGATTTCCCATATTTGGGGTGAGAAGAAGTAATCAGAATCTTGTAACTAGGGTGGATATATATTTTGGAATAGGTCCCCAAATGATTCTGGTACAATAAGGTTCCTATTGAGGATTAAATGAATCAAGTTATGAACTAGGAATTCTTGGTAGCAGGTAAATTGCCTGCAAAAGAAATAAAACCCAGTGACAAGCCTATGATCTGAAAATTCTAAGGAATGACCAGGAATTCCCTATTTTCCTGACCTTTGGTTTGGGCTATACTTTTAGCATCTTTTTTTTTTTAATAATAAATTTATTTTTTATTGGTGTTCATCTTTTGTTTTCTGTCTTTCTTTCTTTCTTTTTTTATTTATGAGAGAGAGAGAGAGAGAGAGAGAGAGAACAAGCATGAGCAGGGGAAGGGACAGGGAGAGAATCTCAAGAAGATGTCCCACTGAGGGTGGAGCCAGATGCGGGGCTTGACTGCAGGACTCTGAGATCATAATCTGAGCCAAAATCAAGACTTGATGTCCAATTGACTGAGCCACCCAGGCACTCCCCTTTCTCTTTTCCTGAAGGGAAATAAGGAGTATCTGCCCCATCTACAATAACTTCCATTCCTGGATACTGGGTTTGCGCCCGAGTGTCTGTTTCCCAGAATTTTACAGCTATGCTAAAAGTGGGCAGTGCAAGAAAAACTTCTAATGTCTGAGTGAAGAACAGTTTGCACATACAAAACTTCCAATAAGGATGACTATTTTGGTTAAAATTTCCTTTACACATGGTCTCAGTAGCCCAATTTGTAGCTTACCTATCATTTGTGGCAAGTGGAAATTAAAATCCATTTGTAGTTTTTCCCTCTCTCACTGGCTGACTGATAAGTTTATACCCCTATTTGGCATACAATCTTCTGATGTCACATAAGAGCAAACCTATAGGAGCAAGTATTTCTAAGATCTGGTTCCACTGTAACTTTGATTTATCAGAAAAGAGCCCCAAGAATGAAGTATGGAAAAATGAGACCCTCAGGAAAAAAACAAAAGTCTTTGAGCTTTATATCATGCTACGTGGTGACTCTAAAAGATTCCTGACATTGGGATCAGGTAAGTGTTCATATATGTTTCATCAGGGCACACAGCATCCTAATCCCAGCTTTCTGCTTAAATGCCAAATACAGTGCACGTGATTCAGTGCACTCTCTTTCCTACTAGAATTCCTCTAATTCCTCTATCAATATTTGGGATATCCCTATCTTCTTAAATTCTCCTCTGTAATATTCTGAGTGGTAGTCTGTGTGAGCCTTTGGTTCCATTCAGTTTAGATAGATAGCTATTGAGTGACCTACAGATAACATTTATTTTTATATTATTCTATCTGTTAATGACATGTCATTGGAAGCCAGAGCAAGAATAAATTACTATCATATGAGAATGGCAAAATATGAATTTTTCAAAGTCATGATTTATAGGATTATCATACATATGAACAGTCCGCCCTGAAGAGTTGCTTGCCTACTCTCACTCCTCAAAAGCCTGAAACAACAGAGAATGAGACCAACAAAGGACAGTGGCAGCAATTAGTGTTATCATTAATAGCAATTACTGATAATAAGTTAAATATCCCCCTTGGAAGTTGTAGTGGTTTTAAACTCAACAATTTATGAATTAATTTCCATTAACTACATCTTGTCTTATAAAGGTTTTTATTTTAACAAGATAATATGTGTGTAGGAGCTGACATCATTCAGGATGAAAGCAGTAATGTGTCCTGTGACCACCTACGGTGTGGTCTGCAGACCAGGGGCATTGGCATGACCTAGAGGCATGTTAGAAATGCAGGTGATCTAGACTTAGCCAAGACCAATTGAATCAGAATTTGCTTTTTAACAAGTTCCCTAGGACAGCATTCAAGGTTGAGAAGAACTGCTCTATGATGTCCAGGTAATTAGAGTTTTTGCTACTCTGAGAACTAATGGAATTTTTAATTTCTTTGGCATTAAGGGAAATGAAAAACTTTTTAAGATTCAGGAACAGCAGTTTCTGCTGTTGTCTGTTAAGTATTTCTCTTTTGTTCAAAAGGCAGTAGGATACTTGGAGGGTTGGTTACAAAAAAAACCTGGTCATTAATTGACAAGGGATGAGAAAAAGAAGCCAGTGTATTTCCAGAAACATCTTGCATTACTGTAATTAACACCCAGTGTACTGGGTTTCCTTTATAGATTTTAACGATTGTCAGCTGTGGTGACGACATCTTCATATTGTAACACTGTGTGGTAGTATGTCCTCCCTCTTTTGTGGACCTACTCTTGAGGTTTGGCCACTAGCTCACTTTCTGGATGTTCTGCAAAAAAAACTCTCCAGAAGATTTTAGAAAGTAGTTTTTCTATTTTAAAATTTTAATTGCACAAAGTTTACTTCTTTTGGTGGAGATAAGGAGGTCAAACAGTATTTGAAACAGAGATGATCTCATTTCAGCTCTCCATGGTAATTCTGAAGATGATACATTTGGAAAGCTGCCCCAAATGTGGAGTCATATTAGTTAACAGAGCTCAGTAGACATGATGGCTACTCATCGCATCCCTCCCACCTATCATCACGCTGTCCTGAACCGTACTTCTCAAAGTGTGGTCCCTGATCAGCAGTACTGCATTACCTGGGTGCTTGCTAGAAATTCGGGTATTAATTTCTACATTAGACCCATATAATCAGAATCCGCATTGTAACAATATCTCTGCAATTCATGGGCATGGTGAAATTTGAGAAATTCTGGAAGAAAGAAAGGGAAGATGTTCTACAATTTAACTCTCCAAGTGTCTACCCCCTAAACCACAGCTCCATGTGAGGAGAACTTCATCTTAAAAAAAGAAGACATGGAGCACCTGGCTGGCTTAGTCAGAAGAGCACGTGACTCTTGATATCAGGGTCATGAGTTCGTTTCCCACATGGAGTGTAGAGATTACTTAAATACATTTTAAAAACTTAAAAGAAAGATGACATGTATTCTTGATAACTAATTTTTTCAGTTATAAAAAGAAAACAGCGATTTTTTTGCTTCAGCGAAAAACCTGTTTCTCTGTAGTTCTCTCTTTTGTTTCTGAGCCTTTCTCTAGTCTTCATTTAGCAGAAATCTTCTACAGAAAGCTTATAT
Source organism: Canis lupus dingo (assembly GCF_003254725.2). Classification (NCBI taxonomy): domain Eukaryota; kingdom Metazoa; phylum Chordata; class Mammalia; order Carnivora; family Canidae; genus Canis; species Canis lupus. The sequence continues at coordinate 83,662,044 of NC_064243.1, forward strand.
TTACGTGGCACCCCCTGGCGTTCTCCAGGAATGGAGAACTCCACACACCAGGTCACACAGATGACTCAGAGCGAATAAGCAGACTTTATTCCCTGGATAAAAATATAATAAGATAAAAAACCCCTCTTTCTGAAAGATGAACAAATACAGCTTTTCTATGTTAAAAATCAAATTGCATTAAGAGAATGAACAGGTAAATTATGGACAGAATGAAAATATTGTAAAACATATATCTGACAGAGGACTTTTATCCAAAATATTCAGAATTTTCAAAATTCAAAAAAATGAGCAAAAGCCCAGAACAGACATCTCAGCAAAGAAGGTGTATGAATGGCAAACAAGCATATGAAAAGCTGCTCACATCATAGGTCATTAGGGAATTACAAATTAAAACAACGTGATGCCACTATACACTTATCAAAATGACTAAAATCTAAAGAAAAAACCTGACAAAACCAAACGCTAGCAAGGATTCAGAGCTAAAGGAATGCTTATTTGTTGCTGGTGTGAATGCAAAGTGGGACAGTCACTTTGGAAGGCAGTCTGGCAGTTTCTTAGAAAACTACATGGTCTTACCATATGACCGAGCAACTGAATTGGAAACTCTTATCCACATAGAAGCTTTTGCATTAATGTTTATGGCAACTTTATTCATACTTGCCTCATAAATGATATATCCTTTAATACATGAGTGGATAAACCAACTATAGTACATCCAGACAAGGAATATTATAAAAAGAAGTAAACTATTAAGCCATGAAAAGACATGGAAAAGTCATATGTACATATTGTTAAGTGAAAGAAGGCAGTGTAATTCCAACTATATGACATCTTGGAAAGGGCAAAATAGAGACAATAAAAAAATCAGTGGTTGTCACAGATTCAAGGGATGGAGGGAACATAAATAGGTGAAACATAGAGAATTGTTAGGGTAGTGAAATTATTCTGAAGGATATAATGGTGGATACATGTCTGTTCATTTGTTGAAACCTATAGGATGACACAACACAAAGAGTGAACTTTAATGTACAGACTATAGTTAATAATGTATCTGTACTGGCCGCAGTAACTTCTTACTAGACACGTCTCTAGAGGCAAGGGACACAAAAGCAAAAATGAATTATTGGGACTTCATCAAGATAAAAAGCTTCTGAACAGCCAAGGAAACAATCAATAAAACTAAAAGGCAACCTATAGAATGGGAGGATATTTGCAAATGATACATCAGATAAAGGGCTAGTATCCAAAATCTGTGAAGAACTTCTCAAAAAAAAAAAAAAAGAAAAAAAAGAATTTCTTAAACTCAATACCCAAAGAACAGAAAATCCAGTCTAGAAATAGCCAGAAGACATGAACAGACATTTCTCCAAAGAAGACATACACATGAAAAAAAAAAAAAGAGAGACATTATAAATGGCTAATAAACACATGAAAGAATGTGAAATATCCTCATCATCAGGGAAATACAAATCAAATCACAATGAAATACCAACTCACACTGGTCAGAATGGCTAAAATTAACAAGTCAGAAAATGACAGATGTTGGAGAGGATGCAGAGAAAGGGGAACCCTTTTGCACTATTGGTGGGAATGCAAACTGGTTCAGCCACTGTGGAAAACAGTATTGGGATTCCTCAGAAAGTTAAAAATAGAGCTACCCTACGACCCAGCAATGGCACTAGTAGATATTTATCCAAAGGATATAAACATAGTGATTCATAGGGGCAAATGCACCCCAATATTTATAGTAATGCCTACAATAGCCAAACTATGGAAAGAGCCCAGATGCCCAACAACAGATGATTAGAAAAAGAAGATGTGATATATGTATGCAATGGGATATTACTCAGTCATCAAAAAGAATGAAATCTGGCCATTTGCAATGATATGGCTGAAACTAGAGGGTATTATGCTAAGCAAAATAAGTCAGTCAGAGAAAGATACCATATGCTTTCACTCATGTGGAATTTAAGAAACAAAACTGATGGAAGGGAAAAAATAAGATAAAAACAGAGGGACACAAACCAAAAGAGACACTTAATTCTAGAAAACAATCTGAGGGTTACTGGCGGGAAGGGGGTTGGGGGAACAGGGTAACTGGGTGATGGGCATTAAGGAGGGCACATAGAGCTCATGTAATGAGCACTGGGTGTTATATACAACTGATGAATCACTAAATTCTACCCAGAAAATAGTTAACTAACTTGAATATAAATAAAATCTAAAATAGTAAAAGAGAGAGAGAGAGAGAAAAGAAAAAAAAATAATGTATCAGTATTGGCTCATCAATTGTAACAAATATATCACACTCATGCAAAGTATTAATAATAAAGGAAATTGTATGTGTGGGGTGAGTAGATATATGGAACTCTATTCAACTGTTCTATAAATCTAAAAAGGCACTAAAAATTCTATTAATTATTTAAAATAATTGAATTACAGAAAACCATTTCTCTTGATGGAGGTAGTGAGAATCATCTGAAACAGCCCAACAAAGACAAATCAGGAATACTTTAAAAAACATTTAATTCAGCAAGCAAGTGTTCATTTTAGGCCACAAATAAAAGTAAATCCAAGTTTCTATTTTCAAAATGAATACAGTGATTGTACAGCCCTACACAGGTCTAAATCATTTTTTGAATGCAAGGCAGACTGGGATAGTGCTAGATGAGCATGGAGTAGAAGACACTGATTTCAAGTAGGGGGAAGCTCGAAGATTTGGTTGACGAGGTGGTTTTGGGCCAGGTCCTAGACAGTGAGCAGCACTTCAGGTGGTCAATATATAGGAAAGTGGCAAAGTTGAAATTGGTGACTAAAGATTGAAAGAGGAAAATCCAATTATGAGAGTAAAGTTCTAGACAAGATATTTAAACTTATTTTGGGGGCCTAGTTATTGGGGTTAAAAGATCAGTAAATAGTAGCAGAAAGCTTTTAGAACTATCATACTAATATGCTTTCTATCTCTAGTCACATACACCAGGTTGAACTACATGAAATTACCACTTTTTTTCTGCAGGAAAGCACTCAGTATTGGCAATTTCATATGGCTCAATGCAGTATTACTGTTTACTATGCTCTAAGAAATGGTTCATATACTACTTTCTTTTTAAGAATACTTGGAAAAACAGTCAACAGGGACATATATGACAAATATGAAAATAAAGACATTATATTATATAATGAAGATAGAAAATTTAAAAGTTGGAAGAGGAACATTAATTACACACACACACACACACACACACACCCCAAGAAAATCCCGAGGAACTGAGATTTGGGATGGAAAGCATACAATACGACTTCTCATTTTCTTTATTGATACAAGCTGTAGAGACCATTCCTCAAGTTCTTAGCACTTGTTCAGAGAGTTCAAAAATAAGAAAAAATATGTCTTTCTCTGCTTGGTGGCAAAGAAAGGCTAAATCTCTTGAAGTATGTTAAAAAAGAGACAAAGCAGGACCACAGGGAGAAGAACTAGGTTATATTCTAAAAGGCAGTGATCAGAATTCAATTTCAATGCCTTTGCTCTGGAAAAGAGAAACCTTATAATATAAAAATGGTATATCATCCTCTTGTAAGGTATTTGGGTGGATTATTGTCCTGCAAGAAGACAGTGTCCACATAAGATCAGAATGTTAGCACCATATTAACATTTTTCCCCCCGATGTCATATGTTAATTTAACTGGCTCATTATGTCCTGTAATTTGCTTGGATGACCAAAAACTGAACAGTGGTATTAAGTGTCATGCTTTCATATTTACAAACTTAATCTGTTTTTTAATATGTGCTTAGCCATTGATGCAGCAAATTAATTACATAAACAACTTTAGAACATATATGAGGTATTTGCATCTGTTTTATGTGTCAGAGAGAGACGGTGAAAGAGACAATGGAATGGAAAATGAACAGTCACTACAAAGACTTCCTTTGCCATCAGAGGGTTGATTTAGGGAAAAATTTGCATGAAGAGACATTCCAACATGACATAGGGAGTTTTCACTTATGGGAAAACACTTCGGACATATAATGGCATCAGCGACTATTTCATAAGAACTCAGATTTTAGGCACTCATTTTTTTGGATTATCTGCAAGAGCTTTGATTTTGTTTTTAACAGATAATGCTACAATAGCAAAATCTATTGCAAGCTTCTGCATTGAGAATTAGACTATCATATCATTTATGTTCTCTCAAAGGCATGTATGGGTTCATCCTTACATAAATAGCCTTTACAAAAAAAGGAGATATGTAAATTTTAAAGGAAGGTGTTCTCATCTTCACACAGCACCAGAAATTATTTTAGGGGTGAAATGATAATTCCGGAAGTCACTTTTGAAGCTAGGTTTTATAATTCCCCCCCCATGCTAAACATCACAAAGGCACTCTATCAATGTAGGCAAAGGCTTAGCCACTCAACAAATGGAGAATTATGAGTGCCCAGCTCCCTCGAAGACTGAGTGCCTGTTCTGCTGATACTGCACACTTTCCCTAAAGAGATTACCAGCATAATCCTAAATATTATAGGACCCAAGCTATCTTATTTTTGAGCTCATCAGATCCAGTATGCTGCACATAATCCGTCACAGCTTTATTCAGTGTTTATGTAAGCTGGTGCAAGAGTTGTAGGAACATTGGTGACCAAAGTACCAAGAACAAATATCGTGATATTCAAATTTCACTTTAACAAGTTTCCTTTATTTTTTTCCCTATAAGTGGAAAATTCACAATCATTATTTGATAGTTTTTGATAACATCTGCATGGAGACATTTATGGTTGACTTATTTGTTAGCTCTGTTTCTTATATATTAATTTCTATCAGAGGCCTTTTGAGGCTACCAGTGAACTGAACTGGTAGGAAAAAGAGAAGTTTTTTTTTTTTTTCTTTTTTTCTGTCATTTCTTTAGAGGTTTGAGTTACCTCAAAGCAGCAGAGATATTTCTTTGGGGGGAAAATAATAGAGGAAAAAAATTGGTGAAAACTAGAAATTGCTGAGCACAGTACTAAGTATTTTACTGTAGTAGCTTTTTAAAAGGCTGCAGGCTTAAATTTGGATATTCCTTTTAATTCCACTAAAATTTAAAAGGAAAGTAAAATATTTGTTTCTCTTTGCAAAATGATAAACACACATTTGCTCATATAATTCATTTTAAAAATGCGGCGTGTGCATGTGTGTGCGTAAACACACACACACAAGCTTAAAATCAAGCATTGTGTTTTATGAATTTTACAACAGCAGGAAAAATTCCTGTTTCTTTTTCTCACCAAATCAGGGTAGAGAGGAAAACTTATGTTCACCTGTCAGCCTCTGCTAATTGTAATTCAGACTCAAAGAGGATTAAGTGCATAGACGTTAATACGTCCAGTGTTATTAATTTCTAAACAACAATAGCAACAATATCCCGAGTAAATCTGTCAGTAGTAAGGATAAATAGTCGTTTAAAGACTCCATTGATGTCAGAACTGCAATCTGCTGGTAATGGCTTATTTCTCCAATACAGTCTTTAAATACATACATTTTGAAATCAGTGAATAATTTCATTGAAATATCCATACCAGGAAGCTGTAAGTGTGCAAAGATGTAATCTGAGTTTACATAATATCTGAAGGACTTTAGTTTGATTAGTAACTTTTTTGAACAACTGCAAGGTTTGTATTATTTGAAACAATTATGTTAATTTACATTTTAATATTTCCCAACTGTTTGTTCCTTGCTACCTAGTAATAGCAAAAAAGTGGCAACACATCATGCATCACATTGCCCTGATATATTTTTAAAACAAATGCTCAAAACCGGTCTCAAAACATTATGAGATAATGTGCATTTGGGGAACCAGCTACTAACTTGTAAAAAATTATGGAGAAATATTCAAATATGATTCACCTTATTGTTAATAATCCCTCAACCATATAGATTTCCTTTTTGGAGACTAGGTTTCTTACCTATGAGAAACTGTCTGGCATAATAATAATAATGTGAATTTTTAAAAAATCAGAAAAGTAAAATGATAGTAATAATAGGAACGCCAATGACTAAAATCACAGCTACAAAACTGTGACAAGGATATTCATAGAGTTAACTTCATGCTAGTGTAATGTGGCAGGTGACTACCTGAATTCATTCTCAAAACTTATGCATTTGATACTTCACTGCAGGATATGATAATACTTATGCATAAATATGTTCTCCAGTGTAAAATAAAGCCTGAGTGACTTATTTATTATAGACATTCTCAAGTCAGAAAATATTTTATTGTGCTCACACCTAGCCATCAATTCATTTTGCTGAGCGCTTACACATGCTTCCTGTTTTGCCTGAAGAATAGTTTGTACAGCTAAGCATCAGAAGAGAGAAGAAAATGCAAAACTCACCAGTGGCGTCAGCTTTGGTTTTGAGCTCGTTCTCACACATTTTGACGTATCAATTAAGAGTCTAACTGAAAAATATTGCACTTCTCACTGGAGGGCTGATGACCGCCCCAATGTTACTCCACAACTAGAATCCCAACAGACTGCATTAATGAGATTAAATGAAGGAGGGAGTTAAAGGCATCAACTGTTCCATTTCATTAAGGAAGGGTGAAGGGCTGCCCAGGCAAGGAAGGCAAGAGGGAGAATATTGGTTTTTCCTTTTGATACTACTTATTCACGGAAGAAGGCAGTGCTTGCAAAATCACAATCAGCACTTTATTTATTTATTTTTAAATATTTTATTTATTTATTCATGAGAGACATAGACTGAGAGAGAGAGGCAGAGAGACACAGGCAGAGGGAGAAGCAGGCTCCACGGAGGGAGCCCGATGTGGGACTTGATCCCGAGACTCCAGGATCACACCCTGGACCGAAGGCAGGCACTAAACCATTGAGCCATCCAGGGATCCCCACCATCAGCAGTTTAAAAACATTATCCACCCCCTACCCAGAACTGTATGGAAATGTATTATTTCTGCACTGAAATTCTTCTTTGTTCTCAGCCCTTTGGAAGTAGATCCAATGGGCCTATGCCATGTGACACGGGTCATCTCTATGATTATAGGAGTATAAATTTCCTTCAGAATTTCTTTGCTCCCATGATTTTAGACCTTCTGTTGAGGTCCAGGGATGAAGGATGGTGTAAAGGTATTACCATGCTCCTGTTCTTCCAAATGCTGGATCTCAGTTGTCTCTGGAGCACACAGGTATTTTACAGTAGAAGAAAAAACACATGCCTTATAACATGTGGTTGACCATAGAGCCTGGGAACCAGTCTGAGAACTCAGCATCAAATGTGTCACCTGACTTCAACGCTGGAGTCTAAAGTGACTTCATTCTTCCTGCATGCCTCGGTGCTCCCACTTGCAAAATAAGAACAACAGAGACACATGGACAGAGATTTCTGATCCTCAGCCCTTGCCAGTAGGAAGGATAAATATATAACTGCAAAAATTGCTTTAACTTCCATAGAAAAGAGCATGATCGTTATGTGAGAGCAAAATGCTCATGAGGGGCAGCTTTATTTAAGCTTCTCTTAGAGTTACCAAATTGATTCAGTGATGAATCTCAATCCTCTCTCTTTACCGTCACCTTACCTCTGGGACAGCTCTTACTTTCTTTTCACTAATCACTTGTCAAAAATGGTTTCCTGATTTCCTTCCCTTCTCTTCCTTTCTTCTCTTAAACACCTTTTTTTTTTTTTTTTCCTGGCCCACATTGTAGTAGAAACTGCTTTTCAATAGGAAGAAAGGCAAGAAGTGGGGCAGGTGGATAGAGAAGACTGTGCGAACCCACAATATCATTGTCAGCATGGTGGAGCTGAGACCAGTAGTTTTTAGCTTTGGATGCCCATTGGAATAATCTGGAATACTTGAAAATATCGATGTCCATCGATTTCTCTCTTACCTCCCATTGATTTTTTTTTTGTGTGTGGGGCCAAGGCATCTGGAATTTTTAAACATTTCCAAAGTGATTCTAACGGGCAGTCAGGACTGAGGACCCCTTGAAATGTTCCTCAGAATCACCAGAGACACATGTAAAATGTATAGATTCCTGACCCCCATCAACTATTGAGTCAGAATCACCTGAGGAGGAGCCTGGGAAGCTATGCTAATAAGCACTCATGCACTTGCAATGCTTAGGTAAGTTTGAGGAAAACCCTGGACTTTGAATTAGAACATCTGGTTTTGAATTTTTGAGGGAGTTCTTAATTTTTTTCTGTGCTTCAGCTTTCATAGCTCTAAAATAAGATCACAACTCCTGCCTGCTAGATCATTGACCACTCCATCCACCGTGATCACCCCCGGGATCCTATTTCTCCACCACTCATTGGTACTGGTGTTCTTCATTAATCCTTTTTAGATGCTTACATTTCACCTTGACTATAAGCTCCTTAGGGATAAGCGCTCTCTGTGTGTTTCCCAGTGTCTAGCATAGAGATTCAATAAAATGTATGGAGCCCATCAGTGCTGAGTATACACCTACTGATTGCAGAAAGGGGGGGCCATACATGAGTCTCACTGTCTAGTCCCACCATTCCCTTTACCTCATGTTTCACTTTTCTGGCTCATCTTTGGGGTATATTGGCTTATTTTCTTGCTGTTCCTTAGTGGAAATGAGAGAAGGTTAAGAAAAAAAGAGCTTTTTTTTTTGCCTCTTTTTTAAATTCCTTAATCATAATTGGTTGTTAGCATAGGAACATGGAGTTTGGAATAAATAACTTCTCTTGATTTCTTCTTTTCCCTTAATCTACTACTTTCCCCTTCATCCCCTTTGTCATTGCCTCCTTGGACTATAGTCCCATTGGTTTACATCTTCCTTCCATCCTATTGGTGGATCTCTTTTTCTCTCCTTAGAAATATTATCATTAGTTGACCTCTCCTGCTGGATGGGTCTTCCTTGAACTCACTCCACTGTAGGCAGAGGCTATTCTACACTTGTCACACCAACGTGGCACTTGGACTGTCCCTGGTATCCCAAGACATTTCTAGTGGGATGGAAAATTTCTTAAAAAACACACAAACACAACTCCCACAATTCAGGGAGGAAATGAGATGAAGCTTTTTAAATGAAAGAAATGTTGTAAGAGGTAAATAGCTTGATTTCATAGGAAACTGTTCGCCTTTGGCATTGTGGTTCTCAAAGTACAGTTCCCCAGATCAGCAGGATCGGCAGTAGCACCTGGGAGCTTGTCAGAAATACAAAGTCTGGGGCTCTGTCCAGGTCTACTGAATCAGAAACTCTGGTGTGTGTCGGGGAGAGGGGTGTCCAGCATTCCATGTTTTCACAACCCTCCAGGTGGTTCTTGTGCACACTCCAGTTTTGGATACTCTGGTTTACAGCATGGGTTTTCCGATCAGAAGAAGTGAGAGGTAATTCTCACCACCATCACAAACTGGTGTGTGGTTTGGACAAGTTGTAAAGTCTTCTGACTCCTCAGTTGCATCATCTGTAAAATGGCCATTAGTACACCTACCTAATGGGAGTGCTGAAGAATTTAAAGTGCAATGAGATGATTCCTGTATTCAGCACAGTCCCAAGCCCAGAATAAGCACTCCGTGACTGTGCACCATTACTCTGATATTACCTTAGTGGATAATAGAATCTTGTACTTTAAAAAAGCTCCACTCTTTGTTTTTACAAATGTCTCAAAACTTAACTGCACATTGGAATCACTTGGGGGATTTAAAACAAAAAAATTATCCTATTCCCAAGAGACTCACTGCAGACTAATTCACTAAGAAGTTTTTGAAGTGAGATCTGGCATTTTCATTTTTATTTACAGAAGATACCCAGGTGATTCTGATATACACTGTAATACTGGTATGTAATACAAACTGGTATGTATTAAACTCAATATTGCCATGAAAAAGAGGTGTGAGATGAAATGATTCATTATTTCTATGATTTTTCCCCAATTCAAAGGCAGAAAAGTATAGAGAAATGCTTAATGTAGGATCTAGAGCAGAGTTTCCCACCTTGCCATCGCTGACATTTTTAGGCTGGATAATTCTTTTTTTTTTTTTTCTGGAGAGCTTTTCTGTGAATTGTAAACATCCTTGGCCTTTATCTATCTGCTAGATGCTAGTATTGTCCTGCAGTTGTGACAACTGAAAAGGCTTCCAAATATTGCCAAATATCCCCTGGGGGACGAAATAGCCCCCAGTTGATGACTCCAGTTGTTCTTGAGTTTCAGTGTCTGTACACAAATCCAGGCTTTAATATTTAACAGCTATATGATTATAACAAGCTACAAGCCCTCTGTGCCTCAGTTTCCACTCTCATGAAATGGAGATAATAATAATAACCACCTCATGGAGTTCCGTTATGCTGTTTGAAAGACAGAAGAGAAAATGTATCTTAGGCACTGAAAATGGTATCTAGAGCAAGGTAGATATTATAGACTGAATGTGTATGCCCTCCCAAATTCAGATGCTGAGATCCTAACTCCCAGCATGATGGTAGCAAGAGGTGAGGCCTTTGGGAGGTGAGGCCATGAGGTAGAGCCTCATGAATGGGATTAGTGCCCTTCTCAAAGGACGCCAGAGAATTCTCTTGTTCTCTCTTCACATTGTGAGGATTATAATGAGAAGTCAGCAGTCTGCAGCCTGAATGAGAGCTCTCATCAGACCCAACCATGCTGGCACCCTGATTTCAGACTTTCAGTCTCCAGAACTGAGAGAAATTCACTGTTTGTAAGCCACCCAGTCTATGGCACTTTGCTGTAGTAGCCTGAATAGACTAAGATAGCACATATTCAGTAAATGTCAGCCATCATTTATGCATATGTGTGTGTAGATGTTAGTTATAGATGTATGTATATATATAGCATGTGTATGTGTTATGATATATATATATATATATATATACGCACACACACACATATCAATAGTCTTATTTTGATTCCAAAAAAACTGGGGAAACTCTTTCCTGAAGTCTTTATGTATAAGTTGTATATCCATTCATCAATTTATCCTCTGAGTAATGACTCAGAATGACTAAATACTTGTATACATCTTAAAGTCTATAGCTGGTGTAGGAGACAGAGAAAATGAAAAGCATGTCAGAAATGGAGCAGGGCTGTTTCTACCCTTTTGTAGCTATGCTTTTCTAAGAAGTGACTTAACCTTTTGGACTCACTGTTTTGTCCTTGTAAGGAAAATAACGTAAGGGAAAAATGACTTTCATGTTATTTGTTTTAACAATGTGAAAGCATATGCGTCAATATCCTGGTATACAGAAGGCACACAATAAACATTTAATTGTGTAATGTAGGAATCATATTAGTGAGGAAACAACATGGCCATTATTTCTGTCTTCATGGAAGTCATGGACTTCAAGTGGCATCATTTCATCTAAATTGACAGGTAAGCAGTGAAAAGTTTCTCCAGCCATGAAAACCATTTTGTTCTGTCAAAATTGCATTTGCAAAATGAGGTTTCTGAACAATACTTAGTAAAATTAAACATATACTTAAAAATAAATACACTTTAGTGTAGTTAAAACTATACATTCTCCAGAAGGCTAAAAGAACGGATTATCCTGATGGTTTTATAAATGCAATATTTACGTGATTGCTCAATAGCAAACTTGTAAACATCTTTGGCCTCTGTCCACTAGATGTCAATATCACCCTCTAGCTGTGACAACCAAAAATGTTTCCAAATCTTCCCAAAAATCCCCTGAGAGACGCTTATCTTGTGCGACCTATTTAAGACAGTTCAACATTATACTTTTTGAGACACTGTACAGTAGTAATTATTGCTTTAATCAGTAGCTAAATTATTCTGGTGACAGAGCTTGTAAATATTTAACTTTGATTCAAACCTGTATATAAAAATATTTACATTTCCAAGCATTTTCTCTACAGTGCTTCCATTTATTTTCCATTCAAGGGCAAGTTATATAGACAACAGAATCAAAAACAAAGAGACTAGCAATATGCTTACTGGATGATGACATTGGTACTAGAACCCAAAATTAAAATGGCAGAAATCCTGAGCTTTGGTGGTTCATATACCAACACATTCCTAAGTTTCCTTCCAAAATATCATGTTTTAAACTTTAAGAAAATGAATGGGAATAACTTTCCAGTTTTCTGGAAAACTCTAGATTCCTTTCATTATTTGACTTATTAGATTGATAAAATATACAGATTTTGGAGAATAAGTAATCTTTTATTTGCATAAAAAATACTATTTTAAAAGACCAAAGTCTTTTAGACTTCTTTAGAGCAGTTTTAGATTTAAAATAAAGTTAAAAGATAGAAATTTTCCACACACCTATTGCTCACACACACGCAAAACGCCCCCCATTATCAACATCCCTTGCCATAATGATACATTTTTTTTAAACAAGGATGAACCTACACTGACACATCATAATCACCCAAAGTCCATAATTTACGTTAGGGTTCACTCCTGATGTTGTACATTCTAGAGGTTTGCACAAATGCATCATGATGTGTATCTATAATATCATACAGAATATTTTTGCTGTCCTAACTAAAGTCCTCTGGGCTCTGCCTATCAACCTTCCCCCCTCACTTCCCCAAACTGCCTCTGATCTTTTTATTATTTCCATTGCTTTGCTTTTAATATTTCTGATATTAAGCAAACACTATCTAATTCAGTAGAAATCCAAGCCTTAGGAGCTGACATCTGAATATTAGGATCTGGCTGAAATCTAACTTCTTGAATTCTGACATTTGTTCATTCAGCAAACACTTGTGTGTTGAATGCATCCAATACGCTGGCAACTGAGTGAAATACCTTCCCTTATGAATTCCCAGTAGGTAAGCCTATGGTGCAGGAGAGCCAAGAGATTTCCCTGGTTCTCATGTGGCATCTGTTTGATTATGTTCAACGATGGGAAGTTCAGCACTTTGCAAGACAGCCAATTTCACTATTGCAGAAGAACTGCTGATCAATCAATTATGATTTCCTAAAGCCCACATGTTGTAGTATGAGCACAAGGCTTGCATAAATAAAAATAGGATGTCCCTGTTGTTCTGTTGGTCTTATCAGTATTATAAACACTATCAAGGGATGCCTGGGTGGCTCAGTGGTTGAGCCTCTGCCTTCTGCTCAGGGTGTGATCCTGGAGTTCTGGGATTGAGTCCCACATTGGGCTCCTTGCATGGAGCCTGCTTCTTCCTCTATGTCTTGGCCTCTCTCTTTCTGTGGCTCTCTGAATAAATAAATAAAATCTTAAAAAAAAAAAACACTATCAAAAAGTGCTTTGGGGGAATCCCTGGGTGGCTTAGCGATTTAGCGCCTGCCTTTGGCCTAGGGCATGATCCTGGAGTCCTGGGATCAAGTCCCGCATCAGGCTCCCTGCATGGAACCTGCTTCTCCCTCTGCCTGTGTCACTCCCTGACTCTCTCTCTCTCTCTCTCATGAAAAAGTAAATACAATCTTTTTTTTTTAAAGTGCTTTGTGGGGCAGCCCGGGTGGCTCAGCAGTTTAGCGCCGCCTTCAGCCCAGGGCCTAATCCTGGAGACCCGGGATCGAGTCCCACATCGGGCTCCCTGCATGGAGCCTGCTTCTCCCTCTGCCTGTGTCTCTGCACCCCCTCCCCCCATGAATAAATAAAATCTTAAAAAAAGGGCTTTGGGTTAGTTTGTCACTACTTCATTTTTGGCATCTCAAGATGAGTGCTGGTGATACAGTTTTAACTCCCTAGTCCTGTAGCTCTGGTCTGTAATTTGTTCTAAGGTCTTGCTATTGAGGGTCCTTAGTGCATATGTGTATATATGCATATATATGTATCACATAATACATATCCATATCTGTATACATAAACTTATATGGCATAAATACTTGCCTATATGTAATTCATCTTTCTCTGCCTATTTCTGGATATGGGGCATTTGAGTTATTTCTAATATTTTGGAAGCTTTTTAGTTTGCCAGGAACCTCAAAGATTATTACTAAAGAAGAATCTGTAATTTCCAATATAGCATTCATCTAGAGACTTGTCTTCACTTAAAGTGGCAAATTTCACTCTCAAAAGCCACTATTCACTGGTGAACTTCAACACTGCCTTAATGACCCTTGTACCTCCTTCCAGTCTGAAAGTCATCCTCCTGAGTGGAGGAGACACCATTCTTAAAAATACGCAAACAGATTAAAACCATAAGAACATTTGCCAAGGTATCTTAACTTGGAGGTTGAGTTCAGATAAGCTTCTTCATAAGCCTGTATGTGATGGAGACTACTATTATCTGGTGCATGAGAGACAGCAGTAATTTTGCATGTTGCTCAACATGCAACATCAGAGGATGAGCTTTGATTGTTCTAATCTAGGGCATGTGGCTACAATTTGCTGCACCTGGGGCCTGCATTATTCTAATACTCTTGCATGGGCTTCATCCATACCAGCTCAGAATTTTCTAGCAAAACCATTCTTACTTCTTAAGAGCATGGTCTTCTTTCATTGTGGTCATCAAGAAAAGTAATTTTGTTAACATCAGTGATTTTTAACTCTAGATCTCTAGGCTCTGTCACATATTGCTATTGCTTAGATTTTATTATTATTTTTTCTTTCTGTACAAAGGCACCAACAACATAATTTACTTGAATTCAGATACAGTCATTAGTGGTAAGCCAATTCAGTTTTGCTTCAATACCGCAAAGGAGTTGTGTATCTCATCTTGTATCTTCTAGGGAGCATATTCACCAAGAGACAACTTAACAACCAGATACAGTAAATTTACTTAAAAATGTAGAAAGTCTAAGAATGGTAGCATTATCTCTGTGTGTGTAGTCCAAGTTTCTATTAGTAGAAAGAAATATGTCCCTAAAGTATCCTATAAGATAAAACTGTTTCCCTTCACTCATCCTGGGACACCTTACACATTTTACAGCCAACCAAAATGACTATTTCACCGAACAGAATAAGAAACAAATGGAGAGTGTAAAACCACATAAACAAGTCACATGTTGGTTAATTTTTTAAAAAAGATTTATTTATGTATTTATTTATTCATGAGAGAGAGAGAGAGAGAGAGGCAGAGACACAGGCAGAGGGAGAAGCAGGCTCCATGCAGGGAGCCCAACGTGGGACTCGATCCCTGGTCTCCAGGATCAGGTCCTGGGCTGAAGGCGGCGCTAAACCGCTGAGCCACCCGGGCTGCCCCATGTTGGTTAATTAAATGTAAATTTAACATCCTCAAAAAACAAAATCTTCCCTTTCTAACTCAAAAGTGAAAACAAGAGTTTAGTGTGATCTGAAGTCAAAAGCAGAAAATCCAGAGGAGTGATCAAAGGCAAATATATGGGGAACGCCTGGCTGGCTCAGTCAGTAGAGCATGTCACTCTTGATCTCAGGGTTGTGAGTTTGAGCCCCACATTGGGTATATACTTAAAAATAAAATCTTAAAAAAAAGGCAAATATATGAAACCATTCACTGTTTCCTCTTTTCTTTCTTTCTTCTTTCTTTCTTTCTTTCTTTCTTTCTTTCTTTCTTTCTTTCTTTCTTTCTTTCTTTCTTTTCTTTCTTTCTTTCTTTCCTTTTCTTTTCCTTCCTTCCTTCCTTCTTCCTTCCTTCCTTCCTTCCTTCCTTCCCCTCTTCTTCTTTCTTTCTTTCTTTCTTTCTTTCTTTCTTTCTTTCTTTCTTTCTTTCTTTCTTTCTCTTTTTTTCAGATTCCATTTATCCATTCATGAGAGACACACAGAGGCAGAGACATAGGCAGAGAGAGAAGTAGGCTCCCTGTGGGGAACTCGATGTGGGATTTGATCACAGGGCCCTGGGATCATGACCTGAGCCAAAGGCAGATACTCAACCGCTGAGACACCCAAGTGCCCCATTCACTGTTTTCATTTGTCGAATCCCTTCCAGGGCCCACAGAAGTAACGAGTAGTAGCATCTAGCTATTACTGAGAACTTAATACGTGGTAGGCATGTGTTAAAAGCTTTAATTGCATTCTTATCTATTGTTCCAACAACTCTGGGAGGTAAGTATGAGTACTCTCAAGTTGCCTGTGAAGAGTATGAGGCACAGTGGGGCTAGGACATAGAACTTTTCAGTGGTGTTCTCAAATGAGGTCCAAAGATGAGTAGCCCGTGTTATCTATCACCCATTCCTCTGTACCTGTTAAAGATGCACATTCTTCGGCCCACCTTGGATCTACTGAGGGGTGGTCCAAAGACTCCAGGGATGAACATTAGACCAATCTGTATTTTAAGAAACCCTCTAGCTGATATTAATGACTGCTAAAATCTGAGGACTGTGGCTTCTAATACACCCTTAATAATAGTGGATCCATTTCTGTTCTGATATTTAACCCTATGTTCTAAATCACAAGCTATAGACTTGTTCACAAAGATGAGTGATATTTAAGAGCATTACGATTAAGACATACTTTTTACTATTAAGTATTAAGCATTGCATGTTTCTTCGATTCAAGGAAGCCCTAAAGGCCTGTTTTCCAGCCTTGGTAGTTTCTGGAGGACTAGATAATTCCAGCAAACAAGGACAAGCTGCATATTATGCAAGCTTTTCCTCTCTTTATTTTTAAGGAGCAGACTGACACTGGGTGATCTCCCTGCTGGGGGCAAATTAGTGACTGCCATGCTGGAGACAGTATCCATACTGTGAAAGATGGAGCATGTCATCGTTGCTGGGATTAAGATGCCACAAAATGTTTCTCTTGGGGATACTGCTGGTCCATGGGAGGTTTTAATAACCAATAACACCATGAGTTTTTGGTCTTAGAGTTGACCTAGGATCCTCTTAGCCCTCATGAAATTTGATTACCTATCAATCTGTGTGTCTGAGTGAGAAAATATTTGTGATTTATTTTCTCTTTTGAGAAAAATAATCTTTTTTTAAAAAAAGATTTTATTTATTTATTCATGAGACACACACACACACACACACACACACACACACACAGAGGCAGAGACATAAGCAGAGGGAGAAGCAGGCTCCCTGCAGGTAGCCCCGATGTGGGACTTGATCCCAGGACCCCAGGAACACAACCTGAGCCAAAGGCAGATGATCAACCACTGAGCCACCCAGATGCCCCTCTTTTGACATTTTTAATCATATTAGGCTGGGGTGGCATTTTGTCACCAATATTTTTGCTTAGTATCATTAGTACTTTTACTACCCTTCATGTGGAGCATTACTTTGGGACTGAGAGATTTAAACTTCAGTCTTCCTGAAGAAAGGAGAACAAAAAGCAGTACATGCTTGTGATGATCTCTCCATTTGCTTCCTAGGATTAAAGGGTTATTATATACAATTTGGAGACTTATTCTGTTTTGCCAGAACAAAAGGTAAAATAATGCATGGAGATACAATTTAGTGAATGCAGCAGCATCTGCCCTTCCATTTTATTTGTATTTTGTTTTTTTTTTTTGTCCTTAATACTTATTAGGTGTTCAAGTAGCTGTCTTAAGCACTATTAAGTGGCAAATTAAAGTTATTTTTAAACTGCTTGAAAAGCATTATCAAAATATTGCTGTTTGGGAGGTCAACAAAGCCTGGGGAATTTTTAGTGATAAATGTTATATCAAAGACTTAAAAGACTTCTTTTCTTACCCTCTTTAGGCATTTTTTTTTCCTGGGCTGAGATAAAATCACCAAGTAGAAATAATTGCTATTTAACACCACCACATTTACTAACAAATAATAACTGGATGGTCTAGAGGAATAAACAGTGAATTATTGTCTTATGGTTGAAAATTAAAGACTCTCCCTCGTTGGCTAAGGACTTTTTCAGATGAGTAGGGCACAAATGCTGCAGGGATTTTTCAATAAATAAAGGACAATACATATCTTCAACTTTGTGACAGAAATGCTCATAGAGTGAATAACCCAATTTACCAATGCTCTTGCAGCTAATGGGCTCAAAAATAGTTAATGCTTGGAACCTAAAAATTATCTTTTGTTTGCTAAAGGCAGTTGATGGGTGATGTGTTGGAGAAGCAGCCACTTTAGGTATGTTTCAGAAAAGTGCTTATTTTGATTTTCTGAAAAAAGACTAAATGGCCTCACCGAAGAGTTTATGTTGCTTAGGGTATGGAGAAGAGGGAATTGTTAGAATACCTTAAAACAAGAAAGGATTCAAACATTTACTCAAAAAAACCCTATCTATTGTGAGACATAAGACAGAGCTAATCAATATTGAATGCATCCTGTCTTATTTGAGATTCTAGATCATTCGTTCTGAAAATAACAATGGGACTTTTTTTTTTTTTTTTTTACACAGGATCTTATCCTATATAAATGATAGGGATATACGAATAACAATGTTTTACTCTTCACCTCACATTCCACATGTAGGAAAATAATACCAGTATGCTCTGTTCTGTTCATATGTAATAGAATAAACTCTTCACAAAGACTGAACATTTGTGTCTCCCCAAAATTCACATGTTGAAATCTTAACCTCCAATGTGGTAGTATTAGTGGGTGGGGCTTATAATGAGGGCACGGAGAGAGCCCTCGTGAATGGGATTAGTGTCCTGAGAGGCTAGAGAGCTAGCTAGCATTCTTTTCCTACCATGTGAGGATACAAGAAACCTACAATCCAGAAGAAGGCCCTCACCAGAATTTGACTATGCTGACAACTTGGTCCCAGACTTTCAGCCTCTAGAACCAGGAAAAAAAAATCCTATTGTTTCTAAGCTAGCAAACTCGATGATACTTTGTTGTAGCAGCCCAAATGGACTGACACTCCTCTTTCTCTTTCCATGTCAGCATTAATGGTTAGGACAGTGGTACTGAGCTATTTTCAGTTGGGGCACACTTAGGCAAGGCCACTACCTCAGTGCTTCCACACCATGCCATTCTCTCCCACCTTCCAGTAGATTTCCATTCATCTATGTACTTCCAAAGGTAAAGCAGCAGCTTTATGATGTGATCTGCTAGTCTGAATTTCTCATAGAATAATAACTTAGAGCCATCTATAAGTACTTTAATCACATGTTAATTTTAGTTTCTGAATATCAGCATTTTAAAAACTCCTTGTAATCCACTGAGTTACTAGTATTACATAAACATGAAACTCTATGGACTTGTCATTTGCCTATTACAAAAACTGAAAATAAGAAGGGCTTGTAATATTTAATTAGAGATTGGCCTTGAGGAAATGCATGGCCCTCCCAGTGAGTTGAGGATCACACTTTGAAACACTGGTTTTCAGGATGGGCCCTGACCTGTGCTCATGTCCTAATCCACTCAAAAGATGTATACTTTGTCAGGATGATCAATCCCTCTGCATCGAGGTTTCCCCATCTATCAAACTGGTTTGATGACTCCAACCTCATAGGGTTGCTGGAGGAATAACGATATCCTGTGGTAAGGTAATTGGTCCATGCTTGGCACACAGAAAATGGTCAGCATATGGTAGTATTTATTACTAAGCATGAAAACTGCCCATCCCATAGCTGAGCTTGCTTCCCAAATACCAGAAGAGAGCGCCAACTCAAGGTATGCTAGGTACCAGCAATTTCCTTGCTACTGGAGAGTCCTCCAGAGAACCACTCCTAGGGACACATATGTTTTGGGGTTGAATACCTGAAACTCCTATGACCTGGCACATCATATGTCAAGAAGAGCTGTTCCACAGACCATGCATTCCTCCTCTGGAGGGGACCTCACCTCCCAAGCTAGTTCTTGCTCTCCATAATCACACGACAGGAAAAATTACACCTACTGATTAATTCAGCAATAAATTCTTATCAAATGCATACTAACTGCCTAGGCCAGTACTCATTTACACTCTCTAGTTATGCAGCTAACAAGTTGCCTGTTATTTTGGGAGAACATTATAAGCACTATCATTCTTACACTAATTATAACAGCAATAATAGTTACCATAAATAACAATACTTTATATGGCACATTTTTATGTACATTTCTACGTGCATTTTAAAATTTGAAAATGTTCACCATTTATAAATGAAACCAATTTACATAGTGAAGAATTTCTTGGCAAAACAGAAGGAAAGGTATTAAATAACCAGATATGGAGAAAGGAATTGCTGTCTAAACAGTGGAGTTGTTCAGACACACACAGAAAGGTGCTCTGTGATTCTGGGATTGTCCATGTTTACTCCTCTGAATGGATGGCTCAGTTCAGACGAAACAGTTGATGGCCACAACAGCCTGTTAATAAGGTCAGCTGCAAAGAGTGGACTGAAACTTGTCGCCATGTTGTGTATCCTGTCATCATTAGGGCTTTAGAATCATGCTATAGCAAATCTTTCTCAGGCACAACTCAACAGATTATTTTCTTGCCACCAAAACTTCCACCCACGCTGTTTTTACTAACATAATATACAGTACCAAAAGGCATCATGCATACATCTTTGAAACAATACAAGATTCATTCATTTGGGCACCTCTGAAAAATTATTGAATGCTTATTTGTGCTGGGCTTGGGAATTCAACCAACCGTTTACATAACAAATTCTACATCTTATGATTTTAATCTGAGGAAAAAGCACGAAGTCTCAGCAAAAAAAGCCACCATAGAAGCTATTTTATTCTGCCTGGAAAAACACTGGGTAGGGTGCTCTCTAGGGTTGGCGGTTTCCTGTAAGCATAGTGAGGGTGGTGGCATTGATGGACGGTCAGGCTGGGAATCAGATCTACTGTGATGATGGAGCTGGACTCCTGGTCAGCGGGATGTAGAGCAGGAATAGTTGGTGCTGAGTGGCCAGCATCCTGCTGACCATGGGCTAAGCTAAGTTCAAGGTCTAGTGTTGCTTCTAAGGGGAGAATGTGGTTCTTTCTTATTACTATAGCTTGTGCCAAGATTAGGGGGTTACTTTGCTTATTCTGCATGTTTATTCTAAAAGTATAGTCTTCTGGTGGCTATAGACTAAAGCTTGGAGAAAAGAAAACTCCTCTACCTTCATTCCCCCACCAAACTATAATAAGTTGTTGGGAGGCTAGAGGGAAAGTACCTGCAGGAATACAGTTCCTTATTTCTTTTGCTCTTGATCACAGGTCTCTATAGAGATGTGAGTAAATAGGATTTCTAGCAGTGTCACATGGTATTAAGTCCTTCTACAACGAAACTTTGGAAATCTCATAGGAAGCTTTATAGCAAGAATCGAGATACTTAGAGTTGAGTAGTAATCTCTTTTAAAGCTACAAATTTAATATAAGTGTCCTCAGGGAAAAATAAACATTTTATTGATACTTGTTAGAACTTGTATATGCATAAAATATCTCTGATATGATAAATGAGAAACTAGTAATACTGTTTGTTTCTGGGAATATGGTTAGGGATGGGGGGGCATTTAATGGAATACCTTTTGAACCATTAAAACACTGTGTATATATTACTCAAAATATTTCCTATGCAAAATTCAATTCAATTAAAATTTAAAATAAAATCCCAAAAGTTGTTAAAATATTCTCAAATAAACATTACTTTTAGTAAATATATAGTACTTCACATGGTTTGCGTTAATTCATTGAATTTTATTGTAAGTAGGTATTTAAATTGTTTCTAAGGCTTTTTTCCCTATAATAAAATGCATATTTCTGTTTTTCTTTCTTAGATTCTCATCAAAGGAATAGCTAGAAAAAAGGGGATAATTATTTTAAAGTTCTTTGAAACACTGAGCATGTTATGAACATGCCTATCTCATTATACTCTTTCTGATACTGTTATTAAAATTTTAAAACAGTAATTGCTGACAAAATAGATGAAAAATGGCCTCTTCATATCTCAAAGTTGTAATACAATAACGTATTTACTCCAGATTGACTTCTAACTACCATTTAATATGAAATTTTGGTTCATGTATGTTTTGTATCTGAGGAATGCAAATTACCAAAAGCATTAGTCTAAGAAAATTATAATTTTATTTTTATATGATTTTATTTTTTAAAGAAGATTATAATTTTTTTTTAATTTTTTTTTTATTCATTTGTGATAGTCACAGAGAGAGAGAGAGAGAGAGGCAGAGACACAGGCAGAGGGAGAAGCAGGCTCCATGCACTGGGAGCCCGACGTGGGATTCGATCCCGGGTCTCCAGGATCGCGCCTTGGGCCAAAGGCAGGCGCCAAACCGCTGCGCCACCCAGGGATCCCAGAAGATTATAATTTTAAAGGGAAATCTGGTCAACCCTAGGTAAAAAGTCTTTAGGTTTCGCATGATTTTGGTAAAGTTTGCACTATTTTAGTTCTTCACAGATAAACAATGCAGAAGATATTGTACTATACAATAGGATTATACTTCAATAAAAGATTTTTATGTATTGATGTTTCTACCTCTGACATTCATCTTTGGAATCTTTTACTATCTTAATATCTGAATCTATCTTAGTAATAAAACTATACCAAAGCCAACAGGAGATCTTCGAATTGGTTCAGTTCATGTTGCACCAAATGACAGGTTTGGGACCAACTGTGGTTCAGAGGATGATGTGAAATGACCATAAATGATAGGCCTCGTGGTCCATTAGTGATCTCAGGGACACCAAGTGCCCTCAGGAGGGACTTTGTGAAGGTCTGCATCTTGACTAACTTCAGGGAAGATGGCCATAGCATCTCAGTGGTGAACAGGGAGATTTACTTTAATTGACTTTGAATACAACCTTCACCTATAGATAGACAATTCTCATAATTTGCATAAGGACACAAAAAAAGTCTGAAAATATCTCATTTCTGGTTTCTCCTATATCTGAAATTTCCCATTTGATTATTTATTCATTTGTTGAAGACATTGCTATCTCTAAGGTATTACTTTTAAGAATAAAATCATCTCTATAGGTCACTGGTATTGTGAACTAATTGTTTAGGGGTCAGGAGCTCAGCAAAGCTCTAAGTGAAGAACACCCAGGATGGGTAGGTTTTAATAGAGAAGGGATCAGGGATATGTCTAGAGCTTCCCTGAGTGCCATAATTGAAAAGTAGTCTTTATGAAGTAGTGGCAAAGTTTGGCTATCTCACGAGATAACATGAGACCAGCCAGGAGATGGCAAGATAAGAAGGGAAATTAGGAATTTGTTAAAGAAAAAACTCAACCCCTCCACAATTTGTCTAGGGCTGGTCCTTGTCTTTAATTGGTCTGGGGAAGTTCCATACCAGTAGTTTCTAAAGCAGCTTGGGTTTCTGGGGTGTTTGAAGTTTGCTTGGCATAGTCTGGCTCAGACATGATCATGAGGCAGCTATTAAGACCCCAGATGCTCAGAAAGGATGAATACCTACCATTTGCTTTGACATGGATGGAACTGGAGGGTATTATGCTGAGTGAAATAAGCCAACCAGAGAAAGACAATCATCATATAGTTTCACTCATATGTGCAATATAAGAAATAGTGAAGGACACTATAAGGGAAAGGAGGGAAAACTGAGTCGGGAAAAATTAGAGAGGAAGACAAACCATGAGAGACCCTTAACTGGGAAACAAACAAAGGGTTGCAGAAGGGGAGGAGGATGGGGAGATGGGTAACTGGGTGATGGGCACTAAGTAGGGCACATGATGGGAGAGCACTGAGTTTTATATTATATGTTGGCAAATTGAATTTAAATAAAATATTTTTTTTAAAAAAGGATCACAGATGAAAGTCAGATATGGTGTAGATAAAAGGCAGAGTCCTGGCCCTGCCACAAGTCACTCATACGACCATGTCACTGAATCTTAATTTTCAATGTAGCTATAGTACTTACAACACACTTAGGGTATTTGGAAACTACCACTTTTTCTGTTTCTATAAATTTGATAACTCTAGGTCCTTTATCTTAGTGGAATCAAGTACCATCTGTCCTTTAATGGCAGGCTTATTTCACTTAACTCAAGGTCTTCAAGAGCCATCCAAACTGAGAATTTCCTTCCTTTTAAAGATTGAATAATATTCCCTTAAGTGTATATACTACACTTTGTTTATCCATTCATCTATAGATGAATGTTTGGGTTACTTCTACCTTTTGACTATTGTGAATCATGCTGTTATGAACATGGTATATCAATTTCATTTTTAAAAATTTAATGTATTTGTGGTAGAAGTAAATTCCATATTTTTTACCTTGGAGGCCAATGAATAATAGCTGGCATTTCAATTCATGGGATTTTTGTGCCTTATGGAAAGAATTTTTGGAGTTGGGAGCCCAGTGTCTAGCTATATACAGTCCAATAGAACTTTCTGCACTATACACGAGCCCATTCTATTTAGTTAGAAGTGCAGTCCAGGTAGAAAAAGAATCCATTACTGGTACCGTGGGCCTGTCATCTAGTCCTCTGTGGCTTAAGGAGATTCAATCATCTCTTTCTCTGAAGTGTAGATGGACAGGGGGCTGTCATGGCCTTGAAAGGGAAATATTTGGCAGGTTTGCACAGTTTTTGGAGGAAAAGCAGGGTAGAAAGATGATCTCTTGGCAGTTCATCTTGTAGGCATTACAGACTTTTAGAGCATTATAGGGCCTTTGGAGATCACTAATCTACTCATGCCCTCCAACCTATGACTACAAGTAATTGATATGCAACTTATTGTCCAAGAGAGTGATTAAGTTTTATATCAGCACAGTCCAATGGAACTGTAACACAAACCACATATATAATTTAAAATTTTTCTAGTAGCCATATTAAAAAGTAAAAAGAACCTGGTGAAACTAATTTCAGTATGTTTTATTTCATCTAATACATACCAAATGTTATCATTTCAGCATCAATGTACAAATTATTATTGAGATATTTTATCTTCTTTTTCCATATGAAATCTTCAACATCTGATATGCATTTTACATATACATCTCAATTTGGATATTAAGTTTTCAATGGTTTAATTTAAATATGGTTCTGCCAAAACAATATAGCTGAAATAAATAGAAAAATATTTTATACTGTTTTAATATTTAGATTATAATTAATTAAAGTTAAATAGCATTACAATTTTAATTTTTAGGTGCATATTTCTGGTGCTCACTAGCCACAGGTGGCTAGTGACTGCTATTTTGGATAGTGCAGCTCTAGATAATACTTCTTTTCAGTAACAGAATTGAGGCTTGACATTTGTAGCTGTGTACTTATGCTGGTATTACTTCTACTTTCATATAGAGCATGGTTCTCAAAGTGTACTCTAGTGAATGGCAGCATCTGCATCACCTAGGAACTTGTTGGAAATGCAAGTCTGAGGGACCCTTCCTAGACCTATAGCATGCCAGCTAGGTGATTCTGATTCATGTTAAAGCTTGAAAACTACCGCCATAGGTTTAAAGGTTTTCCTTGGAGTAGGAGATGCCAAGACAACAAGAGCTTCTAATTTATTTGCAGTGCTGTCCAATAGAACTTTCTGCACTGTCCAATATGGTAGCCACTAGCCACATGGCCACTGACCACTTGAAACATGGCAAGTGCAAATAAGGAACTAGGTTTTAAATTCTATTTAATTTTAATTACCTTAAATTTAAATTTAGTTAACCACATGTGGCTAGTGGTTATCTAATGAGCCTGTCTTACAGACAGGCATGGGGTTCAGTAACTGTGTAGGATCATTGATCCAAACCTGGAGTGAGTTCAGGGTTAACTCAGGTAGAATCTGATTAGGCAACAGCCCTGCCTTTTCCAGGGCTACTCCCTTAAAACAGAGATGAAGTGGATTCACTGAACCGGTGTGTGTTCTAAACCCAGGATTACTGTAATCAAAACAACCCATAGCCCACTGCTTCATGAAGACCAAGAGACTTACTTTTCCAGGTCAGAGGTAGAACCACAAATTCTGACAAGGAGGCCATGGCACAATAATCTCATTTTGTAATTAATGATTGCACAAGCTGTTCTCTTCCTTTGGCCCTTGAGTTATTGTAACTGACAGTCTATTAATTTTTTAATGGTACAGGCAATCTCTCCGTGCTTATGGTGACCTTTCTTATTTGTTAATTCTCTTTTCTAAAAAATGCTTCCTGGAGCTAACAAACATCCCTACCTTTATCCTGGACCCTTTCTCCTTCCACAGTTCTTGAGCAATTACTATGGTTTCCTTGCACTTCCAAAATACAAGCATTTTCCATAATGACAGAGAGAAAAAGAAAATGACTGTGTTTTCAGGTACTAAGATGGAAAAACCTTGGTGCTATGGCTCTTATTACCTAAAATGAGAGTGGATGAGAAGAAAAGTGGCTTGATTTTTTTTTTTTTTTTTTTTGTTCAGATCAGCACACCTTCCTTAAACCAACCTAAATCTCATGTTTCCCTGGACATGAGTCATGTTTGATCATATGGCTAATATGGGTCTATGAAATTAGGATGTGGTTTCTGATGAACTGTACCTGGCAAAAGAGAGGAATAGCCCAGCTCACTGACACCACTGGGGCCCAATGCAATATGCTTTGTAATGTAGGTACACCCATCGGGGCAGGACCTCCTCAAAACAACTCCAGCTTCTGAACCTAATCCCCATCTGCTTATTCTTCCTATCGACAGGAGACTTAATTTGTACCTAGTTGTAAATGCTAGAATTTGTATGATGACCATGCCATTTTTATTTGTAAGTAGAACAACAACAACAACAAAAAACACACCATATAATGCACAGAGGGTATTGTATAAACTGATAAACTTGCAAAATAATTCTGTCTTTGGCCAAAGGAAAGTGATACAAAGCTGTTGTTTTTAATATGGCTACCTGAAACCTTCCCAAACAATGGTCTACCTCATCCATCTAACGCTTTAATTGGCAGACAGTAAAGTCTGATGGGAAAATAATGAGCTCTTAAATACCTGAGAATGAAAAGCAAATTAAGTTAGCACAGTGTAAAAGGCAAGTAATTACATAATGTCAATCCCATTTTATACTGTTTAGTCTTAAACAGCATACAAAGAAATGGCATGTTTAGGAGAGAAAAAATAAAACTACCTCTTTAGATGAGTTATACTCTGCTTACTTGGCTGAGCAATGAGTCTACCCAATGAGAGGTTGCCTGTACCCAAAGTCTTCTCATTCTCCAACCTGTCCTAATATGCGTCAACCCATGACAGGGTGACCATCATTTTGAGGCAAGGATTGTTTTTTGGTTCATAGATGTGTTTCTGAATAGGAAGATAACCAGACTGCATATGGGGCAAGAAGAGAGCATCACAGAGAGCCTTGTGTGGCTGGGAGAGAGATTCAACTGAGGGAGGGTCCCTGATCTTTGTCTGTACCCAAGTCTGGCTTTGTGACTTCAAGTTGGTTTTTATCATCTACCCAAAAGGGACATTCTCAGGGACTGGGTGTGCAGAATGATATGTTGTGATGACAGGGAAGCTCCATACACTCAAAAGGGCAGGTCATCCGAGAATGAAGAAGGATGAAGGGAAGGTGACTGGCTTAGTGGATTCAGGAGATCAATGAACCAACTTGCTCACTCTCCCAATGCTCTTTTTCCCATTTCTCCCTCCCTCCCTTCCATTCTTCTTCTTTCCCTCCCTTTCTTTCTTCCTTTCCTTCCAAGTGGAAATACTGGTAATTTATATATATGTAGGTGTGAGTGCATGTGTGTAGGTGTGCGTTTTCTCTGAAAAAATTTCACAAAATTCAGAGATCTAAAGAAGAAAGGAGATGCAACTAATCTTATTTCCCAGAGAAAAACCACTGTTAAAGAGTTTCCAGTGTATTTTTTGTGAACTTTTTCCTGGCATATTCTCATCTCTCTCTCTCTTTTTCTCTCTCTCATATGTGTGTGATAATATAATGTAAAATAAACTCTATCAACATACAAGCTATATATAAATTGTACATAAAATTTCCATGATCCTTTATACTCAGATATTCCTATTTCTGCGTGTTTCCTAACAGACAAATAAGAGTCAAGGTTCTTTTGTTCAAAGTTGAATTGAAATGATCCTCAAGAACCTGTAAATGGGGCTTCAAATATGAGGAGGTGTGCTGATAGCTCTGGGTCCTCAGATGTGTCACAGGCAAATGTTAGGCCATGTTCATAAATGTACACCTGGTACTAAAGCTTCATTCATGCAAAAGGCATAGAGAATAAATTAGGGTCCATCCAAGAGAGTGTTCCCTATTTCAATTTGTTGATCTCCTACCAAGTAAGTTTTAATCTCTTCAAAAACATACTAAAGCCTCACATATCCAGAATTTTATAGGTTGAGCCTTTGCAAATTCCCCTAAAATGTGTGGTTGTTGCTCTTTCAAGCATTATGATTTTTCCACGGGAGCCATTTTTCATGAAGAGCTTTCTAAAATATGTTACATAAGTTTTATTTTTCTTTAAACTAGTATTCTGAACAGGATTCAACTTTTTTTTGTGAAGGTTCAGCTCCCTTTTAAGGATCCAGTGCACTGATGGAACAACACACCATGGCCCAGATCTTGCAAGGTATGTGGAAATGTTGGTCTCTACACAAAAATGGCTTCAGATGGCTGTGCTTTCTGAGCTCTCGTCTTCTATTTGCAGATCTCTGTCTCTTTATTTATGGACAGTCTATTGCCCTTCTGGCTGAATCAGTGCATTTTCCTGGAACAACAGCATTAACCCTTTCTCTCCATCTTCTACGGAGGACTTGGAAACCATATAACTGAGCTTGCTGGAAATGTGTGTAAAGCAGAATAAAATAGGTAAGTAAAAATAGACTCAGAATTAGGTTTATCCTGATTCTTCATGGAAGAATGAGTTACGTGAGGTTAAGAAAAGAGCTTTGTTGCCTGTTTTGGTTATTCGGAGGGTTTCTTTTTTGAATTAAAAAAACTTTTTAATTAAAAAAATCAAGTCC
This sequence comes from Canis lupus dingo, assembly GCF_003254725.2. Taxonomy (NCBI): domain Eukaryota; kingdom Metazoa; phylum Chordata; class Mammalia; order Carnivora; family Canidae; genus Canis; species Canis lupus. The sequence goes on from NC_064243.1 coordinate 83,690,696, forward strand.
TGAGTATGGCATCCAGTATATGCAATCAATACAGATTTGTCAAATTGAATGAAACTAACTTTCCCATGTGTATTGGGGGAAATGACATCACCAGATAGTTGAGTTACAGGTGGATGAAGGGCTATACTTGGACGCTGTAAGAATCTGTGTGGGCCCTAGGGTAGAAAGCTGCTGTGATTGTCACCAGCTTGAGAAACAGTCTAAACAAGGAAGACCTTCACAGGCCTGTTACTGATAGCATTCCCCAGTTCCCTATCACCCTTCACCACTGAATAATGGCTTCTAGAACATCCTTGGCAGGCTCACACTGCCTCCTGTTGATTTTGAAACATGTTACTGACCACGACTAGCTAGCCTGGGTCTGACTTCTTGCATTACATGCAGACAGTATCTGCTGTTCCCTCTTGAGATCCTCCACTTTCTACACTTCGCTGGCCCCTAAGTCACCTATTCCTAGAAAATTTGCCCAACAGTGAATGATGAAAGAATCACATTTTCTCGAAAGAATCACACTTCACCCTTGGCTATTTCTTACTCTCCAATTCTACAAATTGTACAGTAATGTCATGGCATATGTTTAAAAATCTGGGGGGTTGGAGGTAGACAGAAATATGGGAGACCTCCCTGGGCAGTGCTTCCTAAACCCTAAAGTACGCACTAACATTTTAAAATGCGGATCCTAGTTCAGCAGTTCTGGTATGGGCTTGAGAATTTGGATTTCTGATACATCCTCCTAACTCTGGAAACTACATTTTCTCTAACAAGACAGCAAACTCTTGTCGTTTCTGAAGTTCTGCATTTCCACCATTTATTTTTCCATAAAGCTGGAAGCAGAAGATTGAGAGTTCCTGGGAAAGTACGTATGACTGGCTATGGTCAGTTTCTGAACTATCAAATTCTGAGCCACTCTATAGAGTAATCCACTTCCCATTTTGTTAGACCAAACAGAAAACAAACATAAATAATCATACACTGTCAAAACAATAACAAAAAAATCGACCATCATCTCATTTCACAAACATACACACAGGTATACACACACACAATCTCTCAGTAATGTTCTAGGCATTAGAAATGATGAGAAACATATTTGGCTAAGTGTAGGAGTTAGGACCTCTTCCACTTGTTGTACATTACTAAATGAAATGTAGTTTATCTACTGGAATCCCTATGATGTAAACAATTTAATGTGAATACATTTGGCTTCCAGCTGTCAGTGAATTTAGGTAAATCCAGCCTTGAGAAAAACATGCTTTATGCAAAAAACAATTTCAAATTCCATGAAAGCACCTATTTATTATCTTAACCATATCTCTCTAGAATAGTTAAATGAATAATCAGACCAGTCACGAGGACTTTATGATCTATGTCCACTTAGTACCAACTACCCACCTTAAATTAGAATGTTTACGACTGTCTTATTATTTGCTATGAATCTGAAGTTTTCTTTTCGTTGTAACTAGCGGCTGTGTAACTTTTGTGTTCTCCTAAAACAGTTTGAAAACTAAGAGACTTCATCTTAAAAAGAGAATTAATGAGAAGATCATGATGTTTTGTTTCTGGATAGACACTGATTCCCACCATGGAAAGCCATTCATTCACATGCATAGGCTATCATGGTCCCAGTTCAAGACTGGGGTCACTTAAAGGCAATATAAGGTTAGTTAAACTGTAGAGTTCAGTCATATTAAAATTCATTTCACAAGAACTCAATTTAGCTAGAAATTTCAGGGCTTTCTAGTATTTGGTTGAAGAAGTCTCCATCTTTCCCCCTTTTTGCTACCATACGATTGGCTCTGAAAATTTCCTTTAAAATAGCCAAATGCTAAAATTAGGAAGCTTTCCAAAGTGAAAATAGAAATAACTCCTAACGAGCAATAATGTACTGCCACAAAGTACCATTTGGTGCCTTGTGAGGGACAAGCTGAATGGATGAGAGCTCTCACTCAAAGTGACAGCAAATCATAGAAAGAGCTTTACGCTGTGTAAGTCAGTGTGCATAATATTTTATATATTTTTTCTTATTTAATCCTCCTGACAATTCCCATTTACAGATGAGGAAATACAAGATTATAGAGGGTACATAAGTTTCCCAAAGCTAAGTATAGAGTCAAGGTATAGACTACACTACAACTTTTAGACTATAATCCAGACTGTTAGTAAATATTGTTATTATATGATTGATAATTTATATTACATTTTAGGACTCATAATTGATCCATAATTGATCAACAAACATATCTGAGTGCCTCCTATGGCCCAGACACAAACCTAGGCCCTGATCTCAGCTGTCAACAAGAGTGCATTTCATTCCAGAAGGGGACGCTGCTACTCCTAGTACATTTAGTAGATCTAGTGCTAGGATCAGTAACTAGTGCTACTACTTCTACTACTATCACTGCTATTGCAACTTAAAGCTTGCTATGTGCCAGGCAGGATTTTAAATGTTCTCTAGGATTTCCTTAAGATAGGTAATATTGTTAGCTTCATGGTACAGATGAGGAAACTGAGGCACAGGAGTATTAAGTAACTTACCCAAGGTGACACAGGTAGTAGGTGAAGGAGGTAGAATTAGAATGGAGGCATCCTGACCCCAAAGTCCACGTCCTTAGTCACCACAGAAAGCTAACCATTTAAATTATTAAATTCAGTAACAGCATTAATATTTAATGCTCTATAAGGAATTAAAAGCAAGTGTGCAAATTACAGCACAGAAGAATAAGATGTACATAATAACTGGACATCCAACATCATCTCTGGGTTTGCAAATAATTCTCTGAGGAAGACCAGAGGCTTGCAGTTTTGGGGTAGAGTGCAGAGAGGGTCAGCTCAACCAATCCTGGAGAGGGGAGAGAATGGGATATGCAGACGGGCAGGTGAGAACCTCTAGGATGCTCTCATTTTATGGTTTTTCTTTACCTTTTAAATTTAGTTTCATGGATGTGGAGATGAGGAAGGAAAAGTGTGAAAAAGAAAACTAATAAAAAAAAAAGAAAACTAATATTTATAGAGGTAGGGTACTTTGCTAAATGCATCCCATACAATAAATAAATAAATAATTCTTATACATGTCCTATGAGAGAGGTCTTGACATCACTTAAAGAATGCAAAAACGTAGGCTTCCAAAGTGACTTGCCCAGGAGTCCCACAGCAAGTAGGTGACAAAGTCAAGTTTTGAATACAGGCCAGTCCTGGGCTCTTATCACTGAACCATCAGGACCCTATTTGAAAAGAAAACTCTAAGTCATGGAGTGGGGGCAAGGACCTGTGTAGTCTTTTCTTTTCTTTCTTTCCCCACTTCCTTCATTTCACTTCCTGCCCATCCTATTTGCAAAATTACTGAATCCTTAGATTAAATCTAACTGTGGGAAAATTATTCCAAAAAATATTATGAACCTCAAACATGGATATGTTTTTGAAAGGAATGTTTTTAAAATGCTCTGTAATAAGATGTCCAACCTATACCACTCTCTCGATGTTAACGTGGTATTTCATTTTAAAGAAAAATTATAGTTAGAATCATTCTTTTGCCAAGCATGCATGTAAAGTCTTTGCTTCTTTCTGGGTTTCTTGTTTTTAAAAAATCTCATCTAATGGTCAGAGCCAAATCCAAAGGAAAACAAGAAGAAATAAGAAACGTTAACAGTGAAAGCAGGCCAGAGAAATATACAACTGTTTTCCTCAGAGGATTAAAAGATATCTTGCTTTGAATCACTCTGTACCCATACAACAAGGTAATACATGTACTTTAGCTGACTAAAACAAGATTCCATTGATAGCCTAAAAGCTCCGAGTGTTCTTATGTAATGAATATACTATTTCATGTACTAATGGCCCAAAAAGAAGGAGAAATGGTTTTTATCTTTCCTTCAGAAGAAAAGTTAACTGAATGATGAATTAAGAATATAATTCCCTTGTTCTAAATCAAAGAATACCCAACCATAACAAATGATGATCTATAATAATCTTACATTGTATATAATGCATTTATTAGGATGAGAGGAAAACTCATTTCCATCAATAGCTTTGGCTCTTGAAAGCATTATTTTATGTGGAGATAAAAAAAAAGGGGGGTATTGATTTTTTTTTTTAAGACAAACTCAAAATTTATTGACTCTAGTTTGCCAAGGTCAATATTTTCCTCATAGAGCAGTATGTCCATATGTTTACTGAAGCACACAATCAAGTTTTATACTGTTACACATATTCTGGAGATCCTATGTTGTAGACTGAGAATCAGAAGGAGGCTTATCCCAAATCTCCCATTTTTTATGTGAAGAGACTGATTCTCACTGAAAGGGAGCTCTAATCGATTCAAACCCAAATCACAAAACCATCAAACCATCCATACAGAGCACTGTGGGTCAAATAGGCTGGATTTCTTTAATTATTTTATCTTTATTAATTCCTAAGTGTTCCTATAATTTAATCACATCACTGTCCATTTAGATGAAGTGGTTAATTTTTATTTATAGAGAAAGTGAAGCCCAAATTTAAACAATCTGTTTTGCAAGGAATTTCTTATTTATTTATTTTTTTAAATTTTTATTTATTTATGATAGTCACAGAGAGAGAGAGAGAGAGAGAGAGAGGCAGAGACATAGGCAGAGGGAGAAGCAGGCTCCATGCACCGGGAGCCCGATGTGGGATTCGATCCCGGTCTCCAGGATCGCGCCCTGGGCCAAAGGCAGGTGCCAAACCGCTGCGCCACCCAGGGATCCCCTGCAAGGAATTTCCAGCTAATATTGGTACTAAGAAAATACACACATTGGTTAGGAGCCCACTGGATATCAGACATGACTTTTAATATGGAGCATTAGATATAGAAACTGAAAAATGCATTTGCATTGACATAGGCAGGAGAGGGTTATGCTGTTAATTTTATGATTAAACCAAAGTTAAAAATTGTGCTCAGTCTGACCCATCTCCTGTGTGATGCTAGCACACGTTACTAGCATTTCTTCTACAATCTCTTCTCTACTCTAAACTCAAGAACATGGCAAAATGCAAATAAAAACATTTGCCAGACTCCCAGAAAAGATCCAACTTTGTCCATGTGGAGTCGTATGACACAGAAGCAAAAAAAAGAATTCCAAAAATAAAATGCTCTGAAAACACACACATAACACACACACACACACACACACACACACACTCATACATACACACTTTTATTTTTCCTGAATCAATAAATACAAATAAAAATAAGTGAAATAGATTTCTTTAAAAAAAAAGATTTTATTTATTTCTTTGAGAGAAAGACAGAGAGCTCAAACACGGGGAGCAGCAAGTAGAGAGAGAGGGTGAAGCAGGCTTCCCAGTGAGCAGGGAGCCCGACATGGGGCTCCGACCTCCGACCCCAGGATCATGACCTGAGCTGAAGGCAGATGCCTAACTGACTGAGCCACCCAGGTGCCCCCCAAATATATTTCCTTACAATATAAGCTATCTGTTAGTTTTAGAATGCATATGCCATTGGCATCTATGAACTGTTAGCACTTTGGGAAATTATAGACATTTTCTTGCTGTATCTTCTGTGAAAAAGTGCTGTGGGTGGGGCTGGTGAGGAAGGGTGAACAGCTAGAGCACCGAGGATTTTTAGGGCAGGGAAATACCTCATATGCTATTATAATAATGGGCACATGTCATTATACATTTATCCACACCTATAGAATGTACAGCACCAGGAGTGAACCCTAAGGGAAACTGTGGACTTTGTGTGCTTATGACGTGTCCATGTAGATTCATTTGTTAAATAATGCATCGTTCTGTGAGTGATGCTGATGATGGGGGAAGCTGTGTGTGTGTGTGTGGAGAGGGGGGCCAGGGATATTTGGGAAGTTGCTTTACCTTCCTCTCAGTTTTACTGTAAACCTAAAACTGCTCTAAACAAATTCTAAAAAGTAATGTCTTAAAAAAACTGCGGTGTAGATTTTTTAGAGTATATTTATTAATTTTTTAAAAAAGATTTTACTTATTTATTCATGAGAGACACAGAGAGAGAAAGAGAGAGAGAGGCAGAGACACAGGCAGAGAGAGAGAAGCAGGCTCCTTGCAGGGAGCCCGACGTGGGACTAGATCCCGTGACTCCAGGATCACGGCCGGCCAAAGGCAATGCTAAACCGCTGAGCCACCTGGGCTGCCCTAGAAGTATATTTAAATGTTCATAAACCTACATCGGATGAGAACTAAGTGATCATATACACAAGCCTAAAAGTGTTAGTTGAAAGCTAAATATGACTAGGTTCTTATGGGGGAGAAACAAGGCACCAATTGACAGGGCACAGTAGCCCCCTCCCCCACCGTGAGGAATGTGCTCAGAGACCTCCGATACCACAAACTGTGGGCAGTCCGAACCTTATGTATACTATGGTTATTTTTAAATATACATGCATACCTATAATAGTTTAATTTATAAATTAGGTACAGTAAGAGATTAATAACAATAACTAATATAAGGTAAAATTATAACAACATGCTGTAATAAAAGTTAAGTGCATGTGGCCTCTCTCAAGCTATCTTATTGTACCATATTCACCCTTCTTCTGTGGTGATGTGAGATGATAAAATGCCTACGTCATGAGGTGAAGTGAAATGAATGGCGTAGGCATTGTGAGGTAACATTAGACAGCTGTTGATCTGCCAATACTTCAGAAGGATGATCAGTTGACCACAGGCAACTGATACTGTGGAAAATCAAAGCTTTGGATAAAGCAGGGTACCAGAATGCCAATGAAGTTATTCTTTATCATAACCTAGAGGTTAGGACAAACAAAAGGTAGAGTGTGGCTGTCATCTGCATTCCCTCTAACATTAAAAATTCAGTGAGAGAGGAAGAGGACTTACTAAGATTGCTGAAAAGCAACAGATCTTTAGTTTGACAAACCTTGAATAATTTATGATCTGGTTGAAAAATCTGGTAGCCGACACTTGCTTATATTGTTTACAACTAAACTCCATATAGAATATGGTCATTTAACCTTTGGAGAACTCCATTAACTTTTGCATTTTCACACATTCCTCTTTTGGTCCCTGATATTTTTTGAAATTAGGCTAAGGAGAGTGGCTTCTAAAATTGGGAATAAAAAGACGTACTTAAGGTAGGCAGATCTTCAGATCCATCCTAACTTATAAGAATCTGTTGATGGGAGGATCTCTGGGTGGCTCAGTGGTTTAGCGCATGCCTTTGGCCTGGGGCATGATCCTGGGGTCCCGGGATCGGGTCCCGCATTGGGCTCCCTTCGTGGGGCCTGCTTCTCCTTCTGCCTGTGTCTCTGCCTCTCTCTCTCTCTCTCTTTGTGTGTGTGTGTGTCTCATGAATAAATAAATAAAATCTAAAAAAAAAGAAAAAGAATCTGTTGATGGGGAAGAGTCAAAGTTATAAAATGTTACCAATGCCCTCAGTAAAGCATCTGCTTTTGAAAAATGGTCACAACTATCTGTACGAGATAACATTTTTTAGCCTCAGGCAACACTTTGTGCACATATATAGACTGGGTGGTTCTGCCATTATTCTGAGGGTCTCTGGTGGGACCACTGCATTGGTTTTGAGACTGAAAAGGAGAATGGAGGCCCCGTCCACCAGAGATGATATATCAGATGGTATCTGAATGATACACCAAAGCCCTGGGTATATCATCCCATTGCCTTATATCATGAATGGTTGTTTTATATGTGACAACACAACTTTACATCCATTGACAACCAGTCCCAATGCCAGAAGCTTTACATCATTTAACTGGTGATCTCACTTTGAAGGCAGCCTCCAGATTCATTCCATTTCTACTTCCCTTTTCTGCTTCCCTTTTGCTTTTAACTCCTTTAGTCTAAGGGTCTGCAACAATAGCCACTGAAGAGAGAATCTCGACTGTTGGCAGAGTATGTGTCTCCATTACCAACGAACAATGAGTTTAAATGGAATTAACTCATGTCTAGCTAAATATGTTCTTAATGGATTTTGTCCTCTGTGATATGGAGCTGGAGCTGATATGACGAACAGTAGACTCTCGCATAAACAGATAACCTTTCCAATGCAATGAACAGCACTGCTCTGAAAGCCTAGCATACTGCACTACCGGGAAGAACAATAAGAAATCAACATTTAAATAAGTGCTTGCTACGTGCCAATCATTATGGTAAGTCTAATTTCATAGACTATCTCATTTAATTCTCACAACCACCCCATAGGTGGTTATATTACCATAATACTCATTTTATGCAAGGAAACTGAGGCATAGAGAAGATAAATATTTTGCCCAAGGTCATGCAGCCAGTACAACCCCAGACAGATCGGCTCCAAAGGACGTCTCCACCACTTCATTATACTGTCTACAGACCTGCAGAAATGATAAACTGTATTTAAAAAAAAAAAAAGAAAAAGACAAAACTCATATAATTGGTAAGATTAAATAGGGATGAGAATAAAATTCTGTATGATTTGCTACACAGAGTCTACCAAAAATAGCCTTTTTAATGATATCAGTAGTCTTTAATTTCTAATCTGGCCAGTCAGAGTCTCAAAGTTGGGGAGAATGTTTATTATCAGGACTAGCACACAGACGGACGACACAAGTTAAATCCTCTCAAATGTTTTCTCGCCATTGTAGAAGTCCTCGTGGAAAAGTTTCCATTTGTACCAGCTCCACACATAGATAACATTTGCATAAACTTGAGCAAAGCCAACAAAATTCTGAGCCTGTTTCTTAGTGAATTTATTTTCTGGCTGGGCAAATGCTGAGTTCTGCCTTATAGAGAGAAGAGGCATCTTTAACTCGTAGACTGCCCATCAGAACTAACACATACTTGGATTCAGCCATCAGCGTCCCCCAAATTTGAGAGGTTCAGAGCTAAGTAGTATTTACTCCTTAGATGCTATATCTCAACCATAAGCCAATGCCCTCATGTTAGGAAGAATGAAGCTGATTTACAGTCTGAATTGTTTGTCTTCCATAACTGACAGACCATCAGCCTAGGGACAACTTCTGGAAATCTATTTGACAAGACAAAATAATTATTTGGCAAATAAATAATTACCTGTAGAATTACTAAACCAAATAAAACACAGATCATAAATATTTGGAAATACAAATAACCCTGAAAAGGGAGGAAAAAGGGCATCTGTTTTGCAGAATTGCATTTCCTGTACAGGAAATGGATCAGTGGATCCATAGTGATTGTCTGGATGTTCAGGGAAGATTCTTGGGGCATGTGAAACTTTGAGAACTGCCTTCTGTGTCTATGCGAGTTCTTCTGTAGTCCATAAACTGCTTTATAAACCATCTACTTAGGCAATAGTAAATTTCTAAAGAGAAACATTTACATAAACCATAGACTCAGAAAGGAGGTTTGTGTCAGTTCTTAAAGTGCTAAGCCTTGCAGACTTTTGGGGAAAGAGAATGGGTAGAGGAAGCTAGGTATGCATTCTCTACACCTTCCATGTTTACACATCAGGGCCCAGTCCATATGCCGTATAGCTGCCTTACACGTCAATACAACCCTTAGGACATACAATCCCAAGCAGAGATCTGAGCAAGTAGTATAAGTTCTTGAGTCTTGAAGATACAGCAACTTACACCTTACTATCCTTTTGAAGCAGGTTTTGATATCTACCAAAGAGTAGATCTTTTTCCCCCAAAAGATCAATGACTGTGATTTATCTTATGTGTATATAGGCTTCAGGAGGTTGCAAGCTCAAGTACCCTCTCAGGCTTGGATAGGTAACATACGTGGCTAAAGGGAGTTGAGTGCAAGACAATAGGGCATGGTGGGGACTGTGGTAAACTAGTAGGCACTTGCTCTGTCCACAGGGGCAGCTGCTGCTCAGATCCAGCTGACTATTGCTAAGCAAGAATCTAGACACAAGAAGCACCCCTAATTTTTTGTGACAGCTTCTAATTTTTTTAAAAGATTTTATTTATTTATTCATGAGAGACACACACACACAGAGGTAGAGACACAGGCAGAGGGAAAAGCAGGCTCCATGCAGGGAGCCTGATGCAAGACTTGATCCCGGGTCTCCAGGATCAGGCCCTGGGCTGAAGGCGGCACTAAACTGCTGAGCTACCCAGGCTGCCCAGCTTCGAATTTTTTAACATTGGTAACTGATTTGGGTGTTTTTAAAGACTGTTGGGGTCGAACAAAAGAATATTGTTGAAGGTATTTTGCAAACAGACTTCCAATTTGTAACCTTTGTTGGATTTTTTTCAATTTAATAATTTGTTCACATTATTAAGTGACACTTGCATTCCTCACCTGCCATTCCTAGGCCATGGGCTCTGAGCCATTTTTCTAACATTGGTGGCAACTTCCACTGGTCTACTTACCCTCTTGGCTAAGTTCTTTGTTGTACACATAGTAAAAGCCAACCAGAATTTGATAACAGAAAGTAGGGAGTAAATTACCACAGAATGGGCTAACAAGCTCATAATTTCAAGCCTAAACTTTTGTCTTATTAAAATCATGGCCTAATAAACTAAGTAAACCAGTCATAAACATTTTCGATATAATATAACAGAATGCAATATTTCTTTCATCCATGCTGGAATTTCAAGAAGAGATACACATAGACACTGGACAGGCAATAGAATATTTATATTGTCACCAGAAATCCAAGGAATCTGACTTTTCTTTAAACTGATTGATATGGGTGAGAATTCTTTATTTCACTTCATGAGTATAAACTTAAGAACTCAATGCTATTTTTAAAAATGTAAAATAATCTACACATTTATAAAGTGTGTAGCAGGTGTCTGAGTTTCCAGAGCTCTGGAGAAATAGTAGCACAAAATATATTATCAAATAATCTACCAGAGGAATGTCCCATGCGCTAATACCTACTAGTAGTCATGAATTCAACACCAAATAATGTTGGCTCTTGGGAGGATCGTTTTATCAAGAGAGAATTTCACTGAAGATAAAACAGACTGGGGCCTTTGAATAAACTGATGCAGAGAGATCTGTAGGGAGAGTGGGATATTTGAAGAGGGGGATGTAGGCTCACATTTTATCATTAATGCCTCTTGCTCCTCTGCATTCTGGTTTGAGGTCTACATACTTTTCCCTCTAAAGCAAATTGAGGTATTTCCTATCAATTCATTGCTGGCAAACCTTGCTTGCTAATGGAAGTCTGCTTTGGTCTTAAGTTCCTGGGATAAGAGATGAAAAAAACAAACAAACAAACCTGGTCTCCATAGTAAATGATCTCTTCCCATCTCTATCCCGAAACTAGTCTGAGTTTTATTCATCAGCTGATGTAGGAGTGAGGACATAGAAAATGTCTGTGTATAACTCAAGAAAAGGAGACCTTCCAGATCCTATTTCATTCCCCCACCTTTGATCATAACCAGTTTTCTATGGAATGGTAACATTTTTGGTGCCTGAGATGCATAAGTCTGTTCTGTAGGGCTCTGGATCTTTAAGAAGGTATGAGCTGGGGTTCTCAAGATGAATTTTTATAAGGGAAGAGAGAAATACCTTCTTACTTCCACTCTGGGACTCAAAGGAGTTATGTAGGGTTTCTTGGGTTCTCTGCTACCAATGTCAGGACTTGAATATTTAAGGTAGAACAAAGGAGTTAGTCCCTTTTCCCATCTGAACTTCTGGCTTTATTCCACAGGCTTCATCTGCATCTGGAGATTCAACGGAGTATTTGATTCTAAAAGAGCCCATGACTTTCCATTACTGATTTTGGGACTTACTAAAGAATTTTTCCTCACTACTACTTCTGCTGTTATAGAAATTCCCATTTTGTAGTCAGAATAACTGAGGCATGGTTTATTTCAGTGACAGTCCCAAGGTAAGGTGATATCATTATAAATCATCGGCACCTAGAGTGTTCTTGCCACTAAACTGGATTGATTTCTGTGAATTATTTGGGACCAGCAGCTTCCTTGGGTCCCCAGAGGGAGCTAAAACTAGCTATTTGATCTACCATCCCTTATGAATGAATTTTAGTGGCCTTAATGCCTTCCTTGGAAAAAACAGTATATTCCTTAAAAATCATTGTAGAATTGTTCTAAAGGAGCTGCACTAACAGGTAAGAGCAGTGACATTTTCTCTCTAAGCTTTCCATAGCCACCATTACTTAGTATACCAAAAAGACTTCAGTGTCTTACACTGTCTTGCTGGCAATAATTCTTGGAAAGATGATTTTGGATCCCAATCAAGGGGCAAGATCAGAGAACTAAGTCAGAGAACAGCAAATATTGTGTGGTCTCACTTATATGTGGGATCTAAAAAAAGCTGAACTCATAGAAGCAGAGAGCAGAATGGAAGTTACCAGGGGCTGATGGGAGTGGGAAATGGGGAGATGTTGATGAAATGACACAAAATTCCAGTTATAAGATGAATAAGTTGTGGGGAATCTAATGTACACCACGGTGACTAGAGTTAACCATATCATATTGTATATCTACGAGTTGCTAAGAAAAACCTTAACCATTCTTTTTATAACAAAAACAACAACATGGTAATTACCTGGGGTGAAGGATGTGTTCACTAACCTTATTGGGGTAATCATTTTGCAATACAAATGTGTATGAAATCATCACATTTTATGCCTCAAACTTGCCCAATGTTATGTGTCACTTGCATCTCAGCAAAACTAGGGCTGGAAAGTGAGCAAAACCAGAAAACTAATTTCACTTTTTTTGAACATTCATGAGAATCTTGGCAAGAGGTAACACTGGCTTACCAAATTACATAGAACATAGAACATCTAAGTGTATTTCATGCATAGTTTGGAGACTGTGCTACAGGGGAATTCCTGTTAAATTGTCTGATGACTTCCTCATCCCTCCAGTGATGCTCTTGTTGAGGCTTATTACACCTGTGTCATTTCCAAATGTCACCTCCTCCTAAATAAAAGTCTTTTAACGCTATTCTGAAATGTCTTCCAATGTTCTTTGGAGAAATATGTCTCTCCAAAGGAACACAAACTAGCCACTGACAGAAGGGAGCCAAGGTTGACTAATACATGTTGAAATAAAAATCTTGTATTTTCCAATTCTTACTGTGGATGTTTTATAAGATACTCCCATTGTGGTGATGTGACATGGTAGGAAAAGTGCTTCTCAAGCTCAGGAATGCAGTTTACATTTCTTAGGCAAATAAAAGTTCTTTTCCATCTCTCATTTATCTACCAATTTATTTGCCATAAACACTTGTAACTCTTGTGCATGACAACATCATAGCTTTTAATAAGAAAAAGCATGGCTCACCCCTAGAGTTTAGTTAGCCCTGAGGTGACTCAGGAAGGAAAGTTTTGGGAATTCAGCCCTTTGATGATGCTAAAAGATGCTGCCAGGGGTGCCTGGGTGGCTCAGTCAGTTAAGTAGCCAATTCTTGATTTTGGCTCAGGTCATGATATCAGGGTAGTGAGACTGAGCCCTGAATCTAGCCTTACATGAGTGTGGAGCTTACTTAAGATTCTCTCTCTCTGCCTCTCCCCAACCCCACCCCACTGACACTCTCTCCCTCTCTAAAAGAAAAAAAAAAAAATGCTGCCAGAACTTAAAATAAACAAAAGAGAGAAACATAAACAGAAAAAATGAAAGTATGCATCTGCAATATGTAAACTATTGTTAATGTATAAATAATAAATAGTAATTTTGCTATTACTCAATACTTAATATCGAGCTAATTTTAAGTTCCATGTCCATATGCTGGACTTGCTGAAGGTCAAAACTGAAAATGTCTGAAAGAGCTAAAATATTATGTACTAAATGTAAATTATTATTTTTGATGAGGCAATAATGGAATAAGCATTAGAAAAATCATGAAAAGATAAGAACCTAATGATCAGATAAAATTTTATATTTATACGTAAAATGACTACAGAATATAAACCAGCTTGCTTGGAAGAGATACTCATCTACAAATATATATAAATATATAAAATCAAGATTAGCAGGTGCTCTTTTTTCACATGCAGACAATTACTAACTGCTGAGCTGAAGTAAGGCAGAAGGAAAGGGATACGGACATGCAGAAACACATCAACTGGCAGAGGGCTTGATTGGCAATTGAAACTTGTGCAAATGAGTTAGGTGGCCTTCAGAGGAAAGATGGAGCCCAGTGGTGATTTTAAGCATAAGAGCCTTCACTTGAAAAGACTAGGGGCCTGTACCCTTTCAGCTAAGTCACTGGTACCCAGCATTGATTAGGTATCTTTAAAAGAATCTTTAAGTCAACTTCTAATATTCAAAATAAAATCTTTTTCACTGCATTTTTATGGCACAATTTTAAGAATCCATTTGCAAGACACCTGTATTGCCTGGTTGTCATAACTGACTTTTGAGAGTCCTTCAGGCCCTGCCTAAACACACTCCACTAAACCAAATAAAAGGTAAAAGGACCATCCCCAAAGAATATGTTGTTTGCTTCTTAATCACACTGTCACTGTTCTCTCTCACATAAGTATTCTAAGGCCTAATATAACCTATACTTCCCTGACCTTCCTAGAACCCATAAAGATTTTTATCTTATGATCTTGGTGGTCTTTAGAAACAAGGCTAAAAATTTAGAAATAAGATTGCTCTTGGCTGACCCCTACTGGCCTAAGACTTTCAATACAGAAAAAACAAAACCAAAACAACAAAAAAGGCATCAAGAGAAATAAAAAATGCCCAGAAGGTGGAGAAGTGTTTAGTTCCAATTTTAGTTCGGTATCATTGCCCCCCATTGTACAGCGTTGGGAACTGAGGATCAGAGAGACTAAATAACTGGAAAGTAAGAGAGCTGCGACTTAAGCTCAGGTTTGTCTTGTTTCTGAGTCTGTTCAACTTCACTTTGCACCCAGACATGGTGTCACCCTCTCTACTTCCTCTGAGGAAGTGTTTTTCTCTTGATTTTGAAGATGATCTAACACTCGCCTCATAGTCTGGAGCACCAGTTTCTCTCAAATGGAAATATACTAACTACTTTGCCTATTAACTAGTATGTTCCACGTGAAGATGCATGTCCAGTGACACCTATGATCACTCTCTAGAGCAAATGTAGGATGAGGTGAATGAAAGTAGGTAGATTCCCAAAGAAGACTTAAGACTTATGGTCGCTCAGTATTTAAGCTCCTGATTCTAATTTATGGCAGTGATAACCTAGAAGGCAGAGGGAAAAACCACCAAATCCATTCTCAAAAGGTGGATGGGACTCTTCTACAGAATCATTTTGACATAGTGAAGAAATGAAATCTGATTGATAGAATGAATTTCAGAAAGAAAATGAAGAACATAAAGAGAAAGAAAACAGCAAAAGTCAATTGCTTCCATGCATAAGATACATAGATCATGTAAACACACACACATACACACACACACACAGAGGCAGCCTTTCTCATACCCTGTGAATACTGGAAACCCTGCTGCACTAGCCTGGGAGGTATAGTGTGGTGGATATGAGCATGGATTCTGCAACCAGTCTACTTGGATGCAGAAACTGACTTTTCCCATTACAGGCTGTGTGTCTGGAGACAAATTAAATAGCATAAGTGTGCCTCAGTTTCCCCATGGTTTCATTACAAGTATTGCAATACATAGAGCACTGGCCTGTACGTGGCATGTTGTAAGCACAAGTTAAATGCTAGCCATTATTATTATATCAGAATGTTCTTAATAAAAGGCTTTTGGAACCCTACTGGCATGAAACTAAAAAAAAAGGGGGGGCGGGGGCTTTCAAAATACCATTTTCTTAGTCTATCAATCGCTTCCATGGGCAGTATAAAAAAAAATAGACGCTGATGAAAATTTTCAGTTTAACATGAAGCTATTACAGACTGATGGGATAGTTTTCCAAATGAAATCCAGAGGTTTCCCTGCTAGTCTTAAAAAAAAAAAAGATATGTTTGCATTATAATCATGGTGACATGTACAAGGACAATTCTATTTTCTCCCTCCTACTGAGCCGTCTTTTGTCCACGATGAAATCTTGAATTCCCTTGAAGTCCCTTTCTCCCTGAGCCTAGCTAATGCTCTGGTCTGCCACTGGTGCCCTTATGCTCACTTCTGTGATGTTTCCATACTTCAAGGCGGGCCACAGAATGGCTGGCGTACAACTGGGAATTCCTGCAAGGCTCGCCAAGTGAACGGTGATTAGCTGCTACAGACAGGAGCCAGGATCAGGGTACATGGTCCCAAACAATGGAGACTAACATTCATCCACAAAAGCTTTCATCTCGAGAACATAACCTCTTGTGAGATATAACCGGAAGTCTCAAGGGTAATTGCATTTTACTGGAATCAAATCTAACAAGTATTTTATAATTAAAGATCATGCTGGTTTCCTTTACCATCACCTGCAACTTAATCATGTACTTGAAGCTTCCCACAAATAGCAAGGCTGTTTAATATTTATTGAACATCCACAATTACTCCACATTTTGTTTCTCTGGAAACACACTCCTTTGGTCTGACTTTTAGAGACCTTGAAGAAGACCATTATTTCATTAAGAAGGGAGGCAGAGAAATCCTGGGTGATAATATCATTAACAACACAAGCTTACATTTCACAGCGACTTTTCATCTGCAAAGTGCGACCACATGCCTTCTCTCATTTGATCTTCACAAAGTTCTGTGTCTGATTTGTCCTTCCTACTCTGTGGAATGTAATATTCCTTGTATCATTCAGTAAGGAGACTGCTCTTTATCCCTCCCCCTTCAAAATTTCAGGAGGCAAATCCCTAACTTGTAGACAGGAGAGTGGGAGTTTTTTTTTTCTGGTGCCAGTCAGAGCTTTATTTTTTTTTTTAATTTTTATTTTTTTTCAGTCAGAGCTTTAAAAACTGGGCTTTTTGGAATACTTAGCCTATTCCTGGGTGAATGTCCAGGCATGTACAATGATTTTGGAAGCCTGTAATAGTGAAGAAAGTTACCATTGGTGGAACATTCTGCAAGCAGTCTATAAGAGCACAGGCTTTGATGTCAGGCAGGCAGACACAAATCATCCTGGCCCTGCCACTATTGGGTAGATTTTGAGAAAGTTTTTCACCTTTTCTGGTTAAGAGAGTAGCAGTGCTAAGCTGCCTGAATGAACAATCAATTTAACTGAGAAGAGAGTTGACAGCCAAGCAAATGCAGCCCTCTCCCTTTCTCCATGAACCACCTCGTTTTGTTTTGTTTTGTTAAGATTTTATTTATTTGACAGAGAGAGAGAGAGAGAAAGTGCACAAGGAGGGGGACCAGTAGGCAGAAGGAGAGGGAGAGGGAGAGGGAGAAACAGGTTCCCCACGGAGCAGGGCACCTGATGCAGGGTCCTGGGAATACGACCTGAGCTGAAGGCAGACCCTTAACCAGCTGAGCCACCCAGGTGTTCCCATGGACATTGCCATTGAGAATTTCTAGAGACACCACTGAGGCTGAGCCTCAGTTTCCTTGTTTGTAAAGTAAGGAGAAGAATACCTATTTTTTTTCAGGGTAATTTTGAAGAGTAAACAAGGTGATTCTTTTTGAGTAGAAGCATAAAAGGAGAAATTTTGCAGCTGCTGTTATAAAAAGAGCGAGGTATACTTCCTGCCCTTTCTGTACAGTCCAGATATTTGAGGTGTCCAGACTCATTTTACATGTGGCTCAATCAACTTTTAAAGGAATCTGGACATATTTAGAGTAGTTGGGATTTTGTTTTGTTTTGTTTTGGTTTAGTTTTTTTTTTTTTAAAGATTTTATCTATTTATTTATTTGACAGAGAGATAGAGAGAGCCAGAGAACACAAGTGGGGGGGGGGGGGAAGGAGGGAGAAGGAGAAGCAGCCTCCCCACTGAGCAGGGAGCCCAAGAGAGGGCTCGATCCCAGGACCCCGGGATCATGACCTGAACCGAAGGCAGACGCTTAACCAACTGCGTCACCCAGGCACCCCATGATTGGAATTCCTTGTAATTCTTTACTTCCGTATTTTTCCTGAACAAATGCTCCTTTGCCCCTGACCAGTGCCAGGCTTTTCAGTCCCAGACAAGCTTAGCACGGAGCAGCGTGACTGGCACTGGCTCTCCCTGACAGAGGACTCCTTTCTGGAGCATAGCGCCCTATCTTTTTTTCTCGTTTATAATCTCAGCAGTCACTAGAATTAAAAGATTTCCCCCTTTCCTGCTAATGTCAAAATCACCTCCCTGTAGGCTTGGATTCTCCACCGTATCGCTAGTTTGGGGCTTCTCCGTGGTCTTTCCAGGTTCCAGTTGCACGCGATGGACTTCTCTATCAGTTCCAGCAGGTCCAGGAAGGCTGACGTAGTTTGCACAATTCCGACTGGAAGCCTCTGTCCCTTTACCATCATCTGGCTGCACTACAACGTGGACGAAGTCATGTGTGTGGAGACCAAACAAATCTGCGTGTTCTCCCCGGATGCCCTGCTTTGTTTCAGAGCTCCTCACCCCCCCCCCCCCCTTCCTGCAGTGGTTTATTAAGGGCATATTTAAACGAATAGAGGAAAGAGGTAGGAAGGGAAGGTGTCTATGAGGCGAGGAGGAGAAGGTTAATTTGAAGATAAACATTCAAGGAAACCAGCTTGAGATATTAAAGTGACACAACAAGGTGGCAGGATATTGGCTCTTTCTCTCGTAACCCTTTTCTCTAAATTAAGATCGTGCTTTTTTATTTACTCAATATTGTGTTTGCACAGGACTCCTGAAAGTGACTCAGCGCGGGCGCTGTTTGCTGACAGCACAGTGGGAGGCAGGGATGTGCACAAGCTGTCCTTGCCCCTCTGGGGGAAGGGGGTGGGATGAGGACAGCGCCGCGATCAGGCAAGCGACAACGGGGAGGCGGTCCATCCAGGCTGCGGCTATCTGGAATGGACATCGTCTTCGTCCTGCTGGGGTGGTGCGGGTATCATAATGGCTCTTCTGTTCCTTTAAAATGCTGCTCAGATAATGGCCCGGCCTCCCACGCCTTCGGAGAGGGTGCCTCTAGCTTTACGGAAACCCAATCCCCACCACAGACCTTATTTCCCCTTGCAGCTTTGATACCCTGTCCAGCCAAGCTACCCTCTAGGGACGCAGTAGCTGTTTCTTTGGATGCGCTCCGCGGTGCTTCTGGAAATTGCTTCAAGAGCACCTGAGGACAGAGGTACCCCTGCCCTCCCTGCCCCTTCCCTCTCGCGGCACACTGATCTCGTCGAGGGTTTCATTAGTGAAGTCCTCTAACATTCATCTACGGAGACAAGCTGGCAGTTCGCTATCGCATTGAAAAGCGACCAAAAGGAGCTGGAAACCAGACTGTAACCGGGAGAATTTTTGCCAAGTGCTTTGTCCTTGCCACTTTTTGAAGCAGGGTAAGTCATTAGCGAGCCCATGCTAATTGAATTTGATTTAATGTCAACACTGTCACAGTCACATAGAGGACACCAATAAAATCCCAGCCCTGTTTGCGGCAATCATTAGGCCCAGTTTTTCTGACAACAAAAGTTCAGTCTTTGGTTGAAGGTTGTCCCATCGAGCTTCGAGAACACAGTGCTTTCCTGGCCTTCCATGGAAGAAATTCAAGCGCTGAAGTCATCATTTAGAGTGGAACCAAAATTGAATGGGAAAAATCCACTTGTACAAATGACACAAGTGGCTGATTGGCCCCTGGTCAGTATCTGATGTGTAGCCCCTTCAAAACAGTTACAGATCACACTTGAATTTTTTTTTTTTTTTTTTTTTTACAAGATGTACCAGCTAATTAAATGTCCAAAATGGCACCCGGTACACTGTTCAAAATGAAGACTGATGGGAGTTAAGATGTGGAAAAAGCACACTTGAAAACTTGCCAGTCTTTCAGTAATCGAAATCCATGCGGAGCCTTTGTCACTTCTACCTCAAGTTATATATTTTATAGGTTGGGAGAGCGGGCCTCCTGATGAATGACCAAAATAATTTAATACCAAAAAAAGGTGACATCTTAGTAATCTACAGTCAAAAGATTCTGAAGGGTGAAAATTACCCATTGAAATTCAGATATAATTTGCTGATTCTTAAACAGTCATTCGATAAGCAATTTCCTCACAGTCTAGAAATTCTCATCCTTTGTGCCACGTACATGAGAGGAAAATTGGGGCTATATTTTAGGAAGTGGCACTGGGATTTATTTGAATGTAACATTGTCCTGTTACACCCGGATGAGAATGTAGGAAGTAATGAAGTGAATCCTGCTGAGGAAAAAGGAGATTTCAGCTGATTTTAGCTAACTAGTCTCAAAACTGGCCCCAAGCAAAGAAGGAAGAATATTCCAAGGGGTTTTCCTTACCGGTTTTAATTTAGCTCCAGGCCATTGGCAGTGTGGTTCTGCTGGTTTTGTATCTCGTTGCCCTCACAATCACCCTGGTTTTTTTTTTTTTTTTTCCTCCTGTGACCTGCACTTAACCGATGATACCATCACCTCATCAATTGCCAATGCCACCAGTTCAATAACCGGATATCACTGTGGGACATCTCTCTCAATGAGAAACAACTACAGGTCTTGGCTTTCTCCAAAAATAGCCTGCACCGCCATGCCAGGTGCATCCCAGATTTCTCAGTCATCCAAGCTCAGGTAAGGGACTTTTCATCCCTGCCCTTTCTCTGAGATGCTTTCGTGGTCAATGAAAGATTGTTTCCTGTGACTGTGGTCTTGAGACATAATTGACAAGAATGTTTTCTCCAACGCCGGTACCCATGACTCCCATCTTTCTTTAAAACCAGTGACAATCACCTATATGAACAAATGTTACCTGTGCTCCCCTTTCCTGTTCAGTTTAGTGGCTTGAATTTTAAAAGAGAGGGAGAGAGAAAAAGAGAGAGAGAGAGAGAGAGGTTTTCATTTCACATCACATGGCACAATAAGAGTTCCTCTAGGGAACCTGCTTTCACTAAACCCTGGCAAAAGTTGCAAATTGATAGCTCAGGTAGAGATATGGTACAATTTGGAAGCCCTTCTCAGGCAGGGAGAGAAGATTCCCAGAGGGCTCTGTATTGTGCAACATAATGTAAGGGGGGAACAGGCAAGAGCTGTAGTTGGGAGGGAGAGGGATGGAGATGGGGTCAACCTGGAATGTTGGCTGAAGGAATGGTCCCCTCTCTACCCTGCTGGGGGGAGATGGTTTGTGACCCTCACTGCACCTGCACTGGCCACCCTGTACTTCTGCCTCACCTTTCCTCCAGGAGGATAGAGGGCTACAGTAAAGCCTACAACCCCCTATTCCATCAAACAACAGGAGCAGGACATAGTAGGGATGAAAGTTATGTTAGACACCAGCACTCTCATTTAAGGACCTTTTCAGTTCAAAGTTTACAAGAAAAATCACTTTTCTTTCTACCATGAGCTGGAAAGGGAATTATGACAAAACACTCCCAAACTTTTGGTGATGAGAGCTGCTCCCAAGAAACGGCTATGTTTGATTAAATACCATCGTAGGTTATGGAAGTGAAAAAACAGGATAAAATTTAGTTTTAAAAATGTTTTTGATACTGGTATATTTTTTAAGAAAAGAGGTAAGATGGGGAATAGAGAATTCTACATTCTTTTGAGAAAAACAACTACTGTCCAACTCTAGTAATTAAAAATGTTAGCTTTTTAAAATGGACAGGAGCAAATGCTGTGGTAAAAAATACTCCCCTTGCCTACTGTGCACGCAGTACTTTAACTCCTCAATTCTCACAAGCGGCTGCAATACTCCATTACTCTAAAAGAAGTAAATAATTTAAGGGACAAATGATTAGTCATGATATAAGTGAAGTACTTTGTTTCTAATGTAATTTGGACAATATATATTTAAACTCTCTTTTTTCTGAACAGTAATTTTGTCCAACTTTACAATGATGAATAAAATTATAAGATATTTATAGTGTACATGGTGATGACTTGATAGACCTCTACATTGTGAAGGGCTTCCACTTGTGGAGTTAATTAACACATTCGTCACCTCACATATTTACCTTTTGTGCGTGTGGGTGTGGGGGGCATGTGAGAACATTTAAGTTAAATCATAGAGTTAGAAAAGTGGTTGCCAGGGTCTGAGATAAATAAGATCTGGTTATCTAATGTATGACTTGGTGGCTACAGTTGATAACATTGTATTGTAGACTTCAAATTTGCTAATAAGAGCAATTTAACTGTTTTTAGGAAACTCTGACTGCTGTAGATACCAACATCGACCACACGATGTCACCAATAACTACAATACGAAAAAAGAGCTCTGGGGAAGAACTTTAATGCGTGCATTTCCCCATAGTTTAAATGATTTTCTATTTTGTTCATGAACCTTCTTTTTATTCATGAAACTACAAACACTTAATATCCATCTATTATTATATTATTATTTATTAATTTACAAACATAGTGTAATTCTCAGGATGTATACCTTTCTAAATTTAAGATATTAATAATGACATTTTAAAATTAGCTTTTCAAAAGATCTATTTGCTTATTAGCTTTCACATAGGTAACAATGATATAATTCAGGAGTGAGGAAGAATTAATCAAAGACTATGTATTAAATATTATTTATCAAGCCCTTTGGTGAGTTTTAGAAATAGACATAACACACACAGCTGTATTATACTGTAGTCTCAGTCAATACTGCCTTCTGGTATTCTTATGTGAAAGTTGGGAAGGACAGGGAAACCTTACCCCTTGAAATTGTACCAATCATGTTTAATATTTATTACATAATTATACTTTTTGGCATAAGATAAGCTTAATTAAAATAATATTTCACTACTCTTCATGAAGCAAAGCCAATCTTTTCTACCTCCAATTGTTTTCACAGATGTATTCTGAATATACAAAGTTAAAAAAAGTACACACATTGGGATGGTAAAACCCACTTTTTTCTTTGAAATGGTTTATCATAATATTATGCTTAATTACGCAAATATGCTGGAGGATTTTTTTATGGGCACAACAACCAAATTCAAATACATTAAAGATAACAAATACATATTCATTCACACATTCAGCACATATATGCCTGTATGCAAGTTTCCATTAACTTAACAAATAATGGCATGTAACGATACATTAAAAAGTGAGAAAGTGTGGAAGAAAGCTATTTGTCAAACCTATATGGAAATCCCCTTTACTAAAAATAACTCTAAGTTCTAAGGAATAACAGTTTTTTATAGTTGTCAGTTATTCTCTATGTCATTCCCAAAAAGAGTTCAGAGGAAGAAAGAACTTTAATGTTATAAGATTGATACAGTTTCATGAGCCCTAAAAAATACCAAGTGAAGTTTTCAATTATTAGAATGTATATGCTTTTCCTCTTTAAGGCATACAGGAGAGGGACAGAGAATAAACAGCATGACCTTAATAAAACACTTTAATAAGATCTGAAAAAAATGGAATAAAAATTTAAAATGTTCAAAATATTTGGCAGACAAAACATGTAAGTGAATTTTTTATTGACTGTGCTGGATGTTTGGCTTTATTTATATACAGCCAAAGAAAGAGAAATTTGCATTTGAATTATAGTTGTCAAAGAGTCATATTTGCAAAAAATTTAATATATGGTTTCTCTATAATTTCCCTGAGGTATTTTTAACTTTTTTATAAACAAAAATATCAAAATTTAAAAATTTTTAGATAATTTTTGAGGCCTCCAGGTTATTTCAAGAATGAATTGGGGCTCAAAAAAATTGCACACATTTTACCTTTGAAGCAAAGTATCTGTGACTGGTCTTTACATATTTCAAGGCAATACATCAAATTTATGAAATAATCTTACCCCCAGAGACACCATAAAGTACAATATAAATAGTTATTACCCTTTTTTGTATGTAATAAACATGCTTGAATTGGCTTCACATTTTTAAAAAACTTTTATTTAAATTTAATTAAATATAATGTATTATTGGTTTCAGAGGTTGAGTTCAATGAATCCTCAGTCTTATATAACACCAGTGCTCCTTACATCACGTGCCCTCTTTAATGTCCATCACTCACTTACCCCATCTCCCCTCCCTCCAGTGACCTTCACTTTGTTTCCTATGATTAAGAGTCTCCTATGGTTTGTCTTCCTCTCTGATTTCATCTTTTTCTATTTTTTCTTCTCTTCCCTAATGATCCTCTGTTTTGTTTCTTAAATTCCACATTTAAGAAAGAGTGAGATCATTAAAATTGTCTTTCTCTGATTGACTTACTTCACTTAGCCTGATACCCCCTAGTTCCATCCATGTAATTGCAAATGGAAAGATTTCTCTTTTTTATGGCTGAGTAGTATTCCACTGTGTGTGTGTGTGTGTGTGTGTGTGTGTGTGTGTGTGTGTATCACATCTTCTTTATCCACTCACCTATCGATGGACATCTGGGCTCTTTCCATAGTTTGGCTATTGTGGACATTGCTGCTATAAACATTGGGGTGCAGGTGCTCTTTTGGATCACTACATTTGTATCTTTGGGGTAAATACCCAGTAGTGCAATTGCTGGGTCAAAGGGGTAGCTCTATTTTCAACTTTTTGAGGGACTTCCATACTGTTTTCCAGGGTGGCTGCACCAGCTTGCATTTCTACCAACAGTATAAAAGCATTCCCCTTTCTTGGCCTCATTTTTTAAGCTGTCATCATAATGAACTTTAGTAAAAAACAGCATTGACATTTTCTTTTTTAAAGTAGGCTGCACACCCAGCATGGAGCTCAACATAGGGCTTGAACTCACAACCCTGAGATCAAAACCTAAGCTGAGATCAAGAGTCACATGCTTAACCAACTGAGTTACCCAGGTTCACCAGCATTGATATTTCTAATAAACTTTGACTATGGCCACGCTACATAATTTAGTATGTATACACTTAATATTACACATTTCTATAGGTGTATGTGTACACTCCTTATTCCTTTGAATACATTCCTTTTTACAGTCCCTTATCAACAAAAAATTAAAAGATGACTCTCACATATTTATAAAAACTAAAAAAAAATATGAACTTTCTAAGCTAAAGCTTGAAGTAATGGCAAATAGGTCATTGTATTCATAAATAAAATCAAGAAAATTTGGACTATATCAACAATTTCCTTTTATTGAGGTCCATTAAAATTTTTTCCCATCTGTGTGTTGTGATTGAAGTCGATTGATATATGCTTTATTCATATGGTAACATCTCAATAGTGTATATTCATTCCAGGAACAAAAACTCTTCAATTAACAGAAACCTTAATATTGGGACATTTACTGTAATTTCTCTAGCAGGGGAATATCTCTTATATGTTCTTTGAAGAATATTTCTTGTAATGGGAACATTTTTGATGTTTACGATTTTTAATATTTGGTAAAATTATGATGAGAGATTTTCTAGATGCAGAATTGTAACACTGTAAATATTCTGCAGAAACTATAAATATTTTAATATATATTTGTACTTAAAATATAATCTTAGATTTAGATTTTAACTGTTCATCCAATCTAGATGAAAATGCTGATTCAAATCAATCTAACATGTTTAGGCAAATTTCTAGATTTTGGGTTGGAGGGAGAAGAAATAATTACTAATCTCATAGTCATTTTTTTTTTTTTTGCTAATTTTAATCATTACCAGGCGACCTTTCTTTATCGCCAATATAATGACCTAAAAAAAATCACAGTAATTTTGCTAGATTTCTATTTTCAGAAAATTTACATAAATATTTGCTGCAGGCCAATATGGAAACAGAATACTTTTCACCTGAACCAAGCAGCTTTGTGGAGTGCTGTCCAGTGCTGAATTTTGTTTTGTTCGGCAAAACTGCACTTTTAACATGAGAAAGATGTTATAAATGTGTGAAATATTTGGATCTATTTGGAGTATTGAGAGCAGGAAGAAATGGAAAATATGAATAGAAATGATATGTTTGATTATTAAGCAGGAGAATTTGTGTGTTTAAATTACAGAGTTATGATTAGTGAACATATAGAAAGCGTCTGAGTTGTTAAAACTCTGGGTTGTAAAAATAAAATGACACTAGGCTTAAAAGCTCTGTGACAAGTCATCTGACAGTTCTTGGTGTTTGCTCTGTAATTGGTAAAAATGTGTTTTCTTTCATGGCACTCTATTGCAAAGGAAGCACAGATATTTTCAATATATTTGAATAAAAGTACCTGCTCACTCAAGGAAAGAGATATGCTGTTTCAGAGTATTGAAAATAAGACTGCTGAGTCTTTATATTCATAAGAGGTATCGTTTTCTTTAAGATTAGCAGACAAGTTTCAGAAAGAGGGGAGGTTATAGTGCTGAATTACATTTGATATGTGTCATTGCTTTGGAAAAGATGGTACCCATCAAAACTATGGTTTCTTTGTAGATTCTGATTGTCATCCCCCAACCCACCCCGCCCCATGGTTATCATGTTCTTATTCCTGAGAGCCATAACACTGGAGAATCTACTTTTCATTCCTTGCTATTGCCTTTCTCTTCTTCCTCTTTTCCCTATTTTAGTTATGTGAGCTTAATTACCAAGAAGAATATGTGAATGTCCAATTCAATTGCGTCTCAGATGAATCTTGATTCATCTCCTTTGGAATTCACTCAGCTCTTCTACAACTAGAGGGTTTCGTCAAATATGTGGCACCCCTGCCCCAAATGAGGCAGGTAAGCAACAGCTTTTGGAAAACCAAAACCCACAGATCAAACTCCTTTTTAGCAGAAGTTTCTGAGTTATTTTAGGTTCCCGCATAGGCAGATAATTCATATCAAGTGACGACATCAATATGGTTCCATATTGATGAAATACTGATGATTTCTCTGAAATACTGATGATTTCTCTGAATTAATTGGAACTATTAGCCTTACATCTTACTGCACTTCTCACAGCTAACTGAGGAAGAGGTCATCAGAAGCCTCAGAGAGTTATAAAAGATGAAGATTTAGGGGGAGCATAAAGAACCACTGTAGAAATACAAACCTATTGTTAATAGTATAGAAAAGATAATAAAATGAACACTAATAAAATAATGGAAAACAGCAAAAATAACATGTTCTTAAAACATTACAAGAAATGCATATGTAGTATACCATGACTTTCCAACAGCTGTATGAAGCAGGATTATTTTTGAGATTCTAACTTAAAAAGTTTAGATTTCATAAAGCTGGGAATAGTTGGAGACGTAAAGGCATTAATGGAAAGAGTATATTGAATAATACATTTCTGGTCTTGAATTTTAATCATTTACTCACTATTCCTTTTAACATTTTAAGTGATAGGACTTGGTAAAGGACAGAAGAGGGAGCAGATTTACCCCTGGGTAGGATACTGTTCCATCAACCTCAAGAGATAACAAGTACATAGATGATTATGGTCTTTTTCACTAAGACTTTGTCAGTGCTTGAAAGCAAGACTATGATGCATGAAGTATTTCTATAGAACCTTTTAACGGGGAGTTTTAGGATTGGAGATCATCAGATCATCTTATTCAAAGAGCACTTGCCATTAATCAGGGCCATTTCATTTGAATTAGACAATTTTGACATGAACATAAGAGAATGTCCTGAAGGGGATATGACTTATGCCTAAGTATAAAGAATAAAACTAGGAGATCTCACTGACAGGAAGGCCATGGGTCAACCCCATATAATCAGAAAGAGAAACAGTTTGCTAACACACAAGCAGAAAAGCTTAAACAAAAATGAATGAAAAAGATGCTTTTTAAGGAAAGGCATATTTTAAGATATTAAGACAAGTTTTTATATTGTACTTTTTGAAGAAATGCAAAGATAAATACTCTTTATCTTCACTTGACTTCAGTCTCTAAATTGGACTGCTTACAAGTCATGTGAGTGCCCACAAAGTGAAGTGTCTTTTAAAATAAACAAAATAACATTGATCTGTAAGATACAGAGTGCTTATGATAAAGTTTGACACTAATATTAGCCAGCTAAACAAAAGCTAGGCAGTAAACAGTAACCAAATTCATCTTTTGTGTGATTTTAATCAACGTTCTGATTTTGATATGGATACGCCTCAACAATTCACTCTTCTCCTACCAAGGTCACTAAGTGTTAAGCTAAAGAAGGAATTGTTAAGAGTATCCCAATGGTTCTCTCTAGCAATTCTCAAACAGTAAATTTATTTGTGTAAATTTGTGAATAAATGGATTTTGCTGGGGAAGCTCTCTTCTGAGTGCATATATTGTGGTGTGTGTTTGCAAAGGGTGAGTGCCAAGTATTATCCTGATATCTAGTATTTATGTCATTAGATCCAAAGTACCAGATTCAAATAGCACAAATTGGAACCACCACCGAAAGAGATTTAACAATAAAATAGGAAATTTTAAAAAGATGCCTTATTTTCTTTTCACATATCTGACAAGTGCCGTTTGCATTAAAAATATATTCTTTGTAAGACTCACCACTGCTTGAAGATGCCAGTGAATCAATATTTACTCAACCCACACTGAGAAGATGTAAGTAGAAAGATGTTCGGATGTTTGCTGCCAATCAAAAAGCCACAGTTTCTCTATGTCACCAATCTAAGCCTAAGCTCCTGGCATCTTTACATCCTTAAGAAAAGGCACTAGAACTGAGATATAGATCCTTTAAATCTCCACCTATCAGTGCTTTGTCTCTTATTTTTAAAAATCCTCTTTTCATTTCTAAGTCCTTTTGAATCCTGGTGGATGCTATTTAAGAAAATACATAAAAACCGTGTTTACATTCATTCTATTTACCTTCCACCAACTGGATATTTACTGACTATTGAAAGAATCATGGTCACCTATACAAAGTAATGAATACAAAAATTCAAAAGGGCAAGAAAAAGAGAAAACAAGAGATAAAGCAGTAAAAATAAGTTCAGTTCTTTTCAGTGATATCCTCAAATGAAGAAAATGGTGGGTTTGCAAGTTAACGCTATTTATAATTTATGCAATCAATTCACAGGGAAGTAGGAATATAGTAGATGCAAGGAAGGCACACTACATGAGAAAATAGTTTTCTTGGAAAACAATTCTAATAAAGAGGCATAGCTGTCTTCACCTTGAACATGAGGCATAGGCACAAATTATTATGCTTCATTTACTCTTTCTCTAAGATAACGAATTGTGGCTAACTTCATAGCCCTACACCTATTATATAGCACAATGATAATCTCTGTAACTACACCATGAAGGAGAAGGACTGATGTTAGGATGCTGACTTTACAGACTTAGAAGGCTTAGCGTCTGGTCTAAGGTGACATGGACAGGAGGTAATGCTAGCTAGCAACTGAACTCAGGTTTTCTGATGCATAGTTTAGAATCCTTGATATTTTCTGGTACAGAACATTACATATTGGACATTGATGGTTAGTGTTTAGAAGATGAATGTGAAGTGTGAATCTTAAATTCTCCAGTGGCTGTTCTCTTTTTGCCTACTGGGTCCATTCTCTGCTCCTTTGTTTTGTTTTGGGCCACAGGTGGCTGACATTCATGAGTGAATGTCAGTCACAACACTGGTCTTTTTTGCATTCTGGCTTCTTATTGTATTCAGCCATTGGGAAGCACCCACTGTCACACCCACTTGCTTTGGCACAACGCTGGCAGTGATGACCTCCCTCATCCCCACTAGGTTCTAGCTCTAGCTCATAACAGACTAGCCCAGGAGCATGACTTCCTCTTTTGCTAATTTAAGTGCTCTGCTTCCCTTGCTGGTTTCCTCATTCTGCCCATACCTGTGAACACTGTCCCTTCTTTATGAGTGTCTTCAAGACACATCGCTGTCAAAAATGCACAATTTCAATGTAATCATGAGGAAATATCAGACAAAAACCCAATCAAGGGACCTTACTGGCCTTTACACTTCAAAATGTCATTGCCATGAAAAAAAAAAACCACACACACACACTGAAGACATACTACAGATTGAAAAACACTAAAAAGACACAACACCTAACTAAATGCAATATGCAATGTGTGATCTTGGATTGGACTCCAGACAAGATTTAAAATTTTTGCTATAAAGAACATTATTAGGAAAACAAGTGAAATGTAAATAAGGCCTGTGCATTAGGTAATGGTAATGGTAATGTATCATTTTTTAATTTCTTGATTTTGGTGATTGTAGTGTGGTTATATGAGATAATGTCCTCATGTCTTTTAACCTTTATGTAAATCAGAACTTTTTCAAAATAAAATATTTTTAAAAAATTTTTTAAAAAGAGTTTTCAAGAATTCTAGCTAAGTGAGCTGTTTCATACCAGGACCTTCACTGATAAGGATTCTAATCTCCGTGTTAACTGCTGCCTACAAAAAAGGATAATCTCAGCATTCAACCCTTTCATTGCTTCACAGCCACATGAGCCACCATGGTGAAGTTCTGGGGAGAAGCAAAGATGGCCACCTAGCTCATCAGGTCTAAGAAGGGGTAAACCAACAGAAGACTAAGGTGCCTCCCAAAGCATTCAGAGCCCTTGCTTTGCTCTCAGTTGGTATTCACAAATGAATGCATATTTATAAATTTTTTGGTAGTCGAGATAAAATGTATCGATTAATGTCATGTATAACATATATAAAAATTTATTCACATCACACACGCATGCAGAGATTGCAGAGATCAAATACATAATAAAGTCTTCCACTTTAATTTTGCTTCTTTGGATCTAACTCCAAATTACCAAAAGTAATATTTTAGCATACTCATATAGGAAAGATATGGAGTCACACCTAACATAACTGGATTAAATAGGATATTAGATTTGATATGCAGCACATTTGGGCATAGAACATTCCCTGGCTCTAGGGTAGTGGAGTCAAGATTTCTAGTGATTTGGAAGATACCATCTTAGCCAAATGACCCAGGTAAACACCATCAGCAATATAAGATACTGGCATCACACACCAGCCCTTGATATAATGTACTGAAGAGGACACAACATCACTTCTATGATATTTTGGCTAAAAATGGATATTCAATTTATTCATGAGAAAACATCAGATAAGCACAAACTGAGTTAAGTGAGATTCTACATAATATCCAACCAAGTAGTTATCAAAAGTGTTAAGGCCACAAAAAACAAAAAAGACTAAGAGATTCTCACGGATTAGAGAGGTACATTAATTAAACAAAATGTAGAATTCTGGATTGGAGCCTGGAAGAGAAGAAAAACACTGGTGGAAAAACTGGAGAAATTGTTAATATTAGGGGAAGCTGACTACAGGGCATATGTGAACTCTGTACTATTTTTGCACCTTTCTGTAGATCTCTAAGATTATTTCAAAGTAGAAAATAAAACATTGACAGAGATTCATTCTTCTTAATGAAACTATTAAAATTCTATCTTTAATGTTTTCAGTTTTGTGCATAAATGTAGCACATTAAGTCCTAAAATGTTATTTTATAGGAGACATAAAAGGTTTGACATTTTAAACTCATATTTATTTAGTTGGCTTTTATAGGGAGACATCAAAACATGATTCTATATGATAAGAGGATTTATGCAAAAATAAGATATTTACTTTGAGTATCTTTCAAGAGAATGTGGTACTTTATTCACTACTTCCTCTGGTAGTCAATTTTACTTTTGATTGACACTTAGGACAAGATCTAGAGAAACATACAGTGCTGGGAGGGATAACTTGATCAGTTCAAATTCCTCTCATCTCTGGAAAAGTCTCAACAAGACATCCCAAGGAGAAGGAGATTCCCACTACGGCAATTTGG
This sequence comes from Canis lupus dingo, assembly GCF_003254725.2. NCBI lineage: Eukaryota > Metazoa > Chordata > Mammalia > Carnivora > Canidae > Canis > Canis lupus. The sequence continues at coordinate 83,722,238 of NC_064243.1, forward strand.
TGCTAATATTTCTTCTTCTGGTTCCATCCATTGGGATTATGTAGAAAAGCAGGATGATTTTCTTACACAAAAGTGAAAGAAAAGTTGTATCTACTGGAGGCAACATGATCTTTAATTTGATTCAAGGGCAGAGAGGGGCAGCAGCTTCATATCTACTCCATAGATTGAAAGCCAAGGCCACTGAATTATGCTAGATTTCAGGCCTAATCTTCATGACAGATGTACATTCAGATAGCATCATGGCAAATGGTACACATTTCAATAGTTCTTAGAGGATCATGTAAGACAAACTTAAGCCCTCCTGATTGTAGTAAAGAATTATGTATTCACCTTACTTTTTATTTTTAGTGGGGAAATTGATTTTGAAATTCTAGGAGGTAGTAACCATTTATACCCACTGTATCAATCCTGAAGATGTTTGAGTTAAAATCACATAGTATTAGATTTCAAAAGGATGACCAAGGCCTTTTGATTCTTCTTTAAGATTTATCCAACAATCTTCATTCAGTCTCTTTTTTTGGTAAAATCTCAAATGTTTTTTACCAAAGCTAAAATCTTATGAGAATATATATATCTTTGATTAAAATATAATTAACAGATAATATTCTATTAGTTTCAAGTGTAGATCATAGTGATCTGATATTTTTATACATTACAAAATGATCCCCATGGTAAGTCTAGTTTCCATCTGTTACCATATGAAGTATTATAATATTGTTGAGTATACTCCGTCTGCTGTACATTACATCCCCATGACTTATTTATTTTCTGGATGGAAGTTTGTACCTCTTAATACCCTCTATTACGTAGAAGAATAATAAGTAACCCTACCTATTTGGTCTGCCCCCCAACTCTGGTCCCTTTGGTAACCAACTTGATCCAAAAGTCTATTTTAGTTTTGTTTTATTTGTTTGTTATTTGTCTCTTTATTTGATTTATTTCACTTAGGATAATACACTGTAGGTCCATCCATGTTGTTGCAAATGGCAAGATTGTGTATTTTCTTAAATCTATGAATAACCAACCCTACTCATACTTCTCTCCCTGATATTTTCAATTCAATAAGCTGCTTTAGAGTTTGAGGTGATCAGAGCACAGCAATTGTTTATACATGGAGCCACAGTGCTCTTTGACTCGCTTTACATAAGATAACATTCTTGTGTTTTTGGAGAATTTAAGAGATTGTGATATAATGTGCCTTACACTCTACCTTGGATTCTGAGTGCTTTCATTACACCACACTCACGAGCATATGATAGATTAAAAATATCTTGCACTTGAAGTTGTGGGCTACAATTTGAACTTTGTAAACTTAGCCTATAAGGAAAATAGCCAAAGGATGCTTCCATAGATAGATCCTTACTCTTAAGTGACACGTTGTTTGAGAACTATGAGGTTTTAACATGTCACTGAAGAAGAGTGAATAGAAATGAGTCAATCATAGAGGAAACAAATGCTCCAATTCTCTTAACATTTTCTCAGCACCTTCATTATAGTTTTTTTGAGATATGTGAATTTCAAGCAGGATTCACACCACATGATTATTCGATATTAATACATTCAAATGAGATTTTATAAATGGTTTGCAGTGTGGTTGTGTAACATTTACATGGAATTCTTAAGTTTTTGCCCAGTGTCCCTGCTCTAAAGACCCTGAGAGTACCAACTGAACCACTTTCTATACGACCTTGAACAATGTCTTTTAAAGAAGCAGGTCTTGTTTTCCTTATAAACAAGGAAGGATAACAGTATTACATCTACTTTATGGAAATGTGATAAATATTTCAATATTGCTATCAAGGTATATTCATCTCCTTGGTGGGAAGATGTGAAAGAAAACCAGAATATTACTATTATTATCATATCTAGCCTGAATGAACATTAAAGCCCAAAGGTCCTGCCTTTGTGTATAAAACTCCAGTATGAAAGATCTAAATTTGTTTTTAAATTTCATCAACTTTCTAGCTCTATCAATAATGTGCAAAGTCAAAGGTGAAACTCTGGCTATATTAAAAAGAAAAAAAAATCTCACAGAGAGAAAAACAGGCAAGGAAAGATGGTGGCCGAGGATATTGGGAAATGGGTTTCAAGGGCCATCAGCGGGATGGGGGGTGGTGGTCCCCAGGAACTCCACAGGAAATCGGCCTCATTTTCCCATTCTGGCAGAAGAAGCTCTGAAATGTCTGCCTTCCATTAATTATTGCACCTTGGATCTAGGGAGGCAATGTCTAAAGACTCACTCTATCCCTTTTAGGGTTTTAGAATCTACTAGTTGGCATTCTGATGAAGAAGGTAAATAAAACAGCTTGTTCAAAAGATGCAAATATGCAAGGAAATATGGCTTACAGAGATCCTATGCCTTGGATTTTTCAACCAAATAGCCAATGCCATATATTCTACCCCACTAGTCCATCACGGTTATGAAATACTGTCTCCTGAGTTTTGAAAATACAGGTACCAAATATGGCATTTTAAAATTGATAACTATGCTCTAATTCAAGAGATTGAAGTCTTAATTAAATGGGTCAGTCACACTCTCCGTAGAATTTTCTTTTCATAATTGTTGCTAACAATGACCACTTACATGTGTCTGCTTTATAATGAACCTCTCCAAGGAGAACTTTTAGCAGACAAGCTCTCATATCCTTTCAAGAGCTTAAGTCCCAGGACAACTGGCAAGTAACCAGTATTAAGGCTTACATAAAACTATGTTACAACACAAATTTGAACATCTCCTGAAGAGAAGTGGAGCAGATTCTCGTTATTTCTCCTTCTATTTCTTCTCAGCACTATGCTCTACCTTTCTCACATTGTATTGTCATGATATTTTTACAGTCTGTCTTTCCCCAGAAGAGTAGGAACCCTGACGGTTGAATAATTTGATCCATTTGTTCCATATTAGGGTGTGCTGAATTGGTGAATGAATGCAGTTTATCACAAAAAGTGAATCTTCTGTTCATCAGAGTTCTAACATCTACATATGTGTCTGTTTAAATATAATCTTAAAGTGGGAATGAGAGCTAATATAAGGTAGAAAAAGAGAGAAAACTGAGAGAGGTGATGGGCACATGTCCAAGAGGTGCCAATCCCAGGACAGTAGATTTCCAATGCTGCATAATAGCATTCCCCAACTCTTGACAGTGGCCCCCTCCTACTTAAGTTCAATTGAATATCCTCTCCATCCATAGGCACACCAACTGGATGGAACTACCCGAGGAAAAGTCACAAAAGAAAGGTAGTTTTTCCTCCTTTATCGAATATTAGTTGACCATAAAGTTCAGAGTCCATTTCTGGGTTCTCTATTCTGTTCCACTGATCTATGTGTCTGTTTTTGTGCCAGTACCACACTGTCTTGATGACCACAGCTTTGTAGTACAACCTGAAATCTGGCATTGTGATGCCCCCAGATATGGATTTCTTTTTTAAAATTCCCCTGGCTATTCGGGGTCTTCTGATTCCACACAAATCTTAAAATAATTTGTTCTAACTCTCTGAAGAAAGTCCATGGTATTTTGATAGGGATTGCATTAAACGTGTATATTGCCCTGGGTAACATTGACATTTTCACAATATTAATTCTTCCAATCCATGAGCATGGAATATTTTTCCATCTCTTTGTGTCTTCCTCAATTTCTTTCAGAAGTGTTCTATAGTTTTGAGGGTATAGATCCTTTACATCTTTGGTTAGGTTTATTCCTAGGTTATCTTATGCTTTTGGGTGCAATTATAAATGGGATTGACTCCTTAATTTCTCTCTCTTCAGTCTCATTGTTAGTGTATAGAAATGCCACTGATTTCTGGGCATTGATTTTGTATCCTGCCACGCTACCAAATTGCTGTATGAGTTCTAGCAATCTTGGGGTGGAGACTTTTGGGTTTTCTATGTAGAGTATCATGTCATCGGCGAAGAGGGAGAGTTTGACTTCTTCTTTGCCAATTTGAATGCCTTTAATGTCTTTTGTTGTCTGATTGCTGAGGCTAGGACTTCCAGTACTATGTTGAAGAAAGACAGTCTCTTCAATAAATGGTGCTGGGAAAATTGGACATCCACATGCAGAAGAATGAAACTAGACCACTCTCTTTCACCATACACAAAGATAAACTCAAAATGGATGAAAGATCTAAATGTGAGACAAGATTCCATCAAAATCCTAGAGAAGAACACAGGCAACACCCTTTTTGAACTCGGCCACAGTAACTTCTTGCAAGATACATCCACGAAGGCAAAAGAAACAAAAGCAAAAATGAACTATTGGGACTTCATCAAGATAAGAAGCTTTTGCACAGCAAAGGATACAGTCAACAAAACTAAAAGACAACCTACAGAATGGGAGAAGATATTTGCAAATGACATATCAGATAAAGGGCTAGTTTCCAAGATCTATAAAGAACTTCTTAAACTCAACACCAAAGAAACAAACAATCCAATCATGAAATGGGCAAAAGACATGAAGAGAAATCTCACAGAGGAAGACATAGACATGGCCAACATGCATATGAGAAAATGCTCTGCATCACTTGCCATCAGGGAAATACAAATCAAAACCACAATGAGATACCACCTCACACCAGTGAGAATGGGGCAAATTAACAAGGCAGGAAACAACAAATGTTGGAGAGGATGCGGAGAAAAGGGAACCCTCTTACACTGTTGGTGGGAATGTGAACTGGTGCAGCCACTCTGGAAAACTGTGTGGAGGTTCCTCAAACAGTTAAAAATAGACCTGCCCTACGACTCAGCAATTGCACTGTTGGGGATTTACCCCAAAGATACAGATGCAGTGAAACGCCGGGACACCTGCACCCCGATGTTTATAGCAGCAATGGCCACGATAGCCAAACTGTGGAAGAAGCCTCGGTGTCCAACGAAAGATGAATGGATAAAGAAGATGTGGTTTATGTATACAATGGAATATTACTCAGCTATTAGAAATGACAAATACCCACCATTTGCTTCCACGTGGATGGAATTGGAGGGTATTATGCTGAGTGAGGTAAGTCAGTCGGAGAAGGACAAACATTATATGTTCTCATTCATTTGGGGAATATAAATAATAGTGAAAGGGAATAGAAGGGAAGGGAGAAGAAATGTGTGGGAAATATCAGAAAGGGAGACAGAACGTAAAGACTACTAACTCTGGGAAACGAACTAGGGGTGGTGGAAGGGGAGGAGGGCGGGGGGTGGGAGTGAATGGGTGACGGGCACTGGGGGTTATTCTGTATGTTAGTAAATTGAACACCAATAAAAAATAAACTAAAAAAAATAAAGAGAAGCTAAAGAAAAAAAAAAGAAAGGTAGTTTTGTGGAGTGTTATAATTCAAATGGAATATAGCAATCAAGATGTCCACATCACATGAAAAATAAAATACATAAAAATAGCATTTTTTATAAATATTAAGGAAAAAATACATACTGCTTCACAAGAGAGTTAATGCATACGTGATCATCTGCTGGTAATTATTTGCTACTGAGGACAGGACTAGAATAGGTCATTTTCATTTCGTCTTATTTTAGTATTTTAAAATTTTTACATAATAATTGATAATCACACCTTGAGTTCTAGAAATTTAAAGTTAATAGGAAAATACAACATGAACCAATAAATGCTCCTAATATGAGCAACGTGAAGGAAATCAAACGTGGTATTTTATCCTCGTTAAAAAATCAGAACCAAAACTAAAATCAAAGGACAAGACTGAATTCCCATCTCCATGCTTCTGATTGTTGCAATTTGTATACGAGGTCACCTGAGTTGTGAGGGATATCACAAAGAGTCCCTTGCCATTACTATAATTCAAGATCAAGTTCTGGATGGCTGTCTTAATGATAGTGGGATTGTCTGTCAAAGCACAATCCCTCCCTGAGTCCAGATCACATATTTGGGTAATATTTACATATCTTGAATACACTGCTGTGTGTTGGATGGGATGTTTTCCACTGAGAGTCACGGAAGTTGTGACTTAAATTGGCTGAAATAATTAAGAAATTTAAGTCCTTTAAAGCATCCAGAGGCAGGGGATGCCTGGGTGACTCAGCGGTTGAGTGTCTGTCTTTGGCTCAGGGCGTGATCCTGGAGTTCCAGGATCGAGTCCCATATCGGGCTCCCTGCATGGAACCTGCTTCTCCCTCTAGTCTCTGCCTCCCTCTCTGTGTCTCTCATAAATAAATAAATAAAATCTTAAAAAAAAAAAGCATCCAGAGGCAGGACAAAATCAAGGCCCAATAGTCTTAGCATTCTGGCACTGCCATCTCTAAGGGTTGTTCTTCCAGTTGGCTTTTCCCATGGTTTCAAGATGGCTGCCAGCCACACCTTCAGTTACCTGCTTCCTTACTTAGGACTCTAGAAGGGCACCAGCACCTCCCCCTGATCCCTGCCCTAAGTATGGGATGAAAGTCCTTTCCATCAGTTTACTTGGGCCAATAATGATGTTAGAGAAAGCCCTGTGGTGATTGGCTTAAGCATCTTTTCCAGAACCAATCCCAGGCAACAGAGGGTGGTTATTTTGGCCGATTTAGACTCCTGATAGGAATAGGATCTACAGTGTCTGAGTCTTATGCACTACCTGGGAAAAGAGTTTGTCCCTGGGGTTACATAAAAAAGTCAGGGAGTTGGGTGGTGTGGAGTTCTAGTAAATAGAAGAAAAGGGGCCAATAAATACTGAGTGGACAAGGAATAGTATCTACTACATGGTAGTATAGTGGGGAAAAAATCATCGAGCTATGAATCAGGGCACCCAGAATCTCTTCCAGGGGCTGGTCTTAACAAATCATTTGACTGTGAGGAAAGTCATAAAACTGCTGGGTTTCTGCTATCGCAACAATAGCAAACTGGTGTAAAAATAATTCTATGGCCCCATTCAGCTCCATTATCAGATTGTTACTCATTCCCTCCCTCCCCCACCCTGGCTGTCTGCTCCCCAGAACACAAAGCACCCACTGCAGCATATAGGTAAATACTTTTAAAGGAGTGACTTTCCTGGTGAACTTTGTTTTTCTTTTCCTCTTTCTTTTCTTTCTTTTCTTTTCTTTTCTTTCTTTCCTTTCTTTCTTTCTTTCTTTCTTTCTTTCTTTCTTTCTTTCTTTCTTTCTCTCTTTCTTTTTCTTTTCTTTCTCTTTTCCCCCCCATTTATCTCATGGCTGATCAGCCAATTGCTATGACCCAGCAAAGCAAAACAGTGTGTGGTGCAATTATCTGGGAAATATAAGACCATCTCTGCCATCAGATAATGCAGGGAAGGGTGGGCTTTGTTTCCTGAACAACCTGCCTGGTCACTGTGGATGGTCCCCAAATCCGCAGATAAATGGACAGCCCTCCACTTTTCTTTGGCTGCGTAACTCCCGCTCTTTGTGAACCAGGATCAAACTCCTTGCTGTAGAGATAAGATCATTTATGCCACATTTTAAAAGCAAGGGTTCCTTTTGAAAGGCTCATTTTCCTCTTTTAGTATCATATAACACTCTTTCACTATCCCAGAGGGTCCTAAGACCTACAGCAAAGGCGCTTATGTTTCTACAATAGCATATATCAATAATAAGTATAAGATATAAATGAATTGAATTTATATAAAGCCTCTGTCTTCCCACAAATAGTTTCAGAAACTTACAGAAATCATTTCAACAAAAGCCTTCCCATTGATGGCTATACATACATGCTGAAATTTCTGAGAATAATTATTTTTTATTGGTATCAAAATTACGAAGCAGAAAATAATAGGGCCACGAATTTGTAAAAAACTTGGTCTCAATGAAAGTAATTTAAAACTTGCAAATACATGCAAATAAAGAACCATTGATAGTTTATGACTCAACTAATAAAAAGAAATCACCAAATACATTTTTTAAAATGCAAACACTGCTTAAATTGTGGAATCAACTGTAAGAGCTTGAGAGGTGACTTCTCTGAGAAATTTCTGCTGGGCTTACAGATGCTAATACCTTTTTATTTTCCCACGCTGACATCATATGCAAACTACCATGTCAAGAACGCATTTGCAGAATACATAAGTAGCGGAATGAAACATTATTAGTTCTTATTTGCAGCTGCTGCCAACCCCTGAGCCCAAGCTCTAATTGGAATTACAGTGAATTTAAAAGCTATGGACACTCCAGGACCTGAATAACATACACGGAGCTGCCATCCAAGACCTACATTCTTTCAAAATGCATACTTCTGAAAACTCAAAGTTAAATAAACCCCCAGGCCTCATGACTTTGACAAATGCAGAGTTTTAAAGATACTTTAATAGGTGTGAGTTCAAATCTTTGCTATGTGTGGATCTTTTTCAGCAATCATAGATTTAAAACGGAAACATGCCCTAGACTTATATTTACTCAGCTTCTCTTTTTCTTTGATTAAAAGTAATTTTTAAAAAGCTGTTGGTTTCTGGATTCTTCTCCATCGCAATGAGCAAGCTCCCACTCTAAATGTTTCCTGATTACTGGCTGCTTCTCAGGCTAATAAAAGCTGCTAAATCACTGCTAGGACAAAGGTCCCCAGTGTGGCGCATGAAAAAGAAGATTTACAGTCATATGCTATGCTGAACCGCCTTGTCAGGCCAACACAGGGCCCTGAGTCTGTGACAGGCTAAAACAAACCACACGCCAGATCTTACATAAGAGGCAGTGGGGCTCCAGCCTCAGTGTTTAGGAGAATAAACTGGAGTGAGAAGGAGGCAGAAGGGAAGATGAGTGGGGGCCAGGCTGTGCAATTAGCATGTGACTCATTTTAGTGACCGATTTCCTCAGATAGCTGATTTTCGGTGTTGATTTGCTTCTTTGCTTATTTTTTCTAACTCCTCCTCTATTCACCTCTTAGGCACACAGGCACACTTACAATCACACCTGCCAGAAACAACACCCAACCATTGGGGTAACTGTATCGTATTTGGCCATATTAACTACTATAGAAAGGAGATGCCAGGTGAAGTTCTAGGATGACAAGATCTCTTTTGAGCAGGGACTGAATTCGTAATACCATCTTACCAGCAAAGAAAGGAGGGGGTACACTGCTATGGCCTGGTGCTACCAAAGAGTCACTGGTCATCTGAATTTTCAGGCTAGTATTTCAACTATCTGTCTACTTCTACTGGGACCTTTGTATTAATTCATTCCTCAACAAACAAACAAACAGAAAGCTTGTATTGAAGCTATGATCAGATAAATGCTTGTGAAAATAGATAGTGGACCTCTATTCTCCTCTTTTTTTTAAGTTATTCAAATTGCATCTGGAAGAGGCTGGACTTCAGGTAGTTCTACACTCCCTTCTAAGGTTTAGCTGTAGTTAAGCAAGGCTGGCTATGCCTGCTCATTATTTATGCAGCTTCCAAACAACAAACTCCTGCAACTGTCCAAAAAGAAACGAAAGAGCCCAGTGCTTGGGTGAAGCATACCTTTCCCTGAAGCAGGGTAGGAGTTCGCAGATAAAAAGCAATGATGATTGGGCCCAACCTGGGCTTCTCAGGTTGCTATTGCAGAAAAAGGAAGGAAGTCCAGTTCAAGATGCAAATAAACCACACCAGGTGTCAGAGGCACAATTCTAGTCCTAGTTGTGATACTAACCAGGGTAATCTCAAGCAAATCACTTTACTCTTCTGGTTCTGCTGCCTCATTTGTGTAATAAAGTGTGATCTCAATCAAATCACTTTACTCTTCTGGTTCTGTTGCCTCACTTGTGTAATAAAGTGTGATCCAATCAGTAGTTCTCCAATTTAAGCATAGGTCAAGATGGATCACCTATATAGATCTTGTGAAAGCACAAACTGTCGGGCCTGGGCTCTAAGGGTTTTGATTCAGCAGTTCTGGGATGGGGCCCTGGAATTTGCATTTCTAACAATTTCCCAGGTGATGCTGATGATGTGGGTCAGGGAACTACTCACTGGGAACTACTGGCCTAGATGATCCAACAGATCTGTAGGTTCTAGGGTGCTGCATGTCATTTCATGTGAACTAGACTTTCTTTTGTATGTTGTTTATGCCAGTCAGGAGAATTGAGGAGTTGTCATAACTCAGCCTCCAGTGGTTTTAGTAGAATATCACAAGACTCCAGTTTTCTTTGAAGTCATTCATTTGATAATTAAAACAGAAAGTGATGACCAGTGTCTACTTGAAAGTGCAAGATGATTTCTTTTATTTTTTTTATTTTTCTTATTTTTTAAAGATTTTATTTATTTATTCACGAGAGACACACACACAGAGAGGCAGAGACATAGGCAGAGGGAAAAGCAGGTTCCATTCAGGGAGCCCAATGTGGGACTCGATCCCGGGACTCCAGGATCACGCCCTCTGAAGGCAGGCGCTAAACCGCTGAGCCACCCAGGGATCCCCAAGAGGATTTCTTAAATTGGCAATCTATCAGTCAATATCTATAAAAATTGACCTGCAAAGATATAGTTGGAAATTCATTTGTTGATAAATTCCTGTTCAAAGACTGTGTTCTCTCTTTGTATCTTTCTTTTTTACATTTAAAATCATGTTTGTTACATACATTTCAGCATACTGATTATAGTTAATAATGCTGCATTATATACTTGAAAGTCACTAAGAGAGTAGATCTTAAATGTTCTCACTATAAAAAAGACATAGTAATTAGGTGATGTGATGCAGGTGTTAGCTAATTTTGCAATGTAGAAGTGTATCAAATCAACACATTGTGCTCTTTAGACTTGCACAGTGTTCCTGTCAATTATATATCAATAAAGCTGGAAAAATTTAAAAAATAAAAAATATTAAAAAAATGAAATCACATTTGTTATATAAATACACCTGATTGTTGAATATGACTCTAGTTCTTGGTAAATAAGTGTTGGTCCGTGCAGTCACAGGTGAATCACGTGATGTTAATTCTGATTCTAGTTCTGTTATTAGCAAAATATAACCATAGAGAAGTTATTTCACCACTCTGGGTCTCAAAAATCCTATCTATAAAATGAGAGTATTCTTGACTTGAATCAACAGTATTTGTTTATGGTTTTGGATTTCCAAAATGTGAGTATATAAGATGTAGATCTGTTTTAGAATATATATATATATATATATATATATATAGAGAGAGAGAGAGAGAGAGAGAGAGAGAGAGAGACAGAAAGACAGACTAGATAAGTCCCATCTGGTAGCTCTAGATTCAGGGTTAGATCATTGTTTAAAGAATTTTCTCTTACCAGAACTAAATTTGGTTTCCCTGCTTTGCTTCTGCTCCCTACCCTTCTGTGTAAAATCCTCCAATGGGGATCCCTGGGTGGCGCAGCGGTTTGGCGCCTGCCTTTGGCCCAGGGCGCGATCCTGGAGACCCGGGATCGAATCCCACGTCGGGCTCCCGGTGCATGGAGCCTGCTTCTCCCTCTGCCTCTCTCTCTCTCTCTCTCTCTCTGTGACTATCATAAATAAATTAAAAAAAAAAATTAAAAAAAAAAAAACACAGGCAAGGCGACAATTTTGGGATCCCTGGATGGCGCAGCGGTTTGGCGCCTGCCTTTGGCCCAGGGCGCGATCCTGGAGACCCGGGATCGAATCCCACATCAGGCTCCGGTGCATGGAGCCTGCTTCTCCCTCTGCCTGTGTCTCTGCTTCTCTCTCTCTCTCTCTCTCTCTGTGACTATCATAAATAAATTTAAAAAAAAAAATAAAATAAAATCCTCCAATGGCTTCTCATCATTCTCAGAATAAAATTCAAATTCTCTAGTAAGGTTTCCTCTATCCCATTTGATCTAGATAGTCTTCTCATAGCTTCCTAAATACTACAGTGACCTTCTTTCTGATCCTTGAACATGGCCACTTGGTTTCCTTCTCAGGGCCTTTGTTTCAGTACCTTATGCCTGAAACGCTCTCTGGGCTGAGTCTTTCCTTTGGTTCCCATATTCGAAGAGATCTTTCATGACTTTCCAATCACTTTCCATCACTTAATCCTATGTCAGCTGCATAGCACTTGATACTGTCTGTTTTTCTTGTTGGGTAATTACATCTTTATCATCTGTGTCTGTATGCATTTCTTCTTGAAAATATAAGTCCTGTGATAGCATGAATCCTTTCTCTATTGGTCCCCCGTTCTTAGAGCCTAGCGAAGTACATAGTGCATTATTATGGTCAATACATTCATGTTGAATGAATGAATGATACTATAACCATGATGTGGGAGAAATCCTTTTGCTCTGTATAGAAACATAAGCCCACATTAAACTAGCTAAACACTTATATTGTGCATTGTATGCTGGGCATTTTTTCAAGTGCTTTATTTATTAGTATATTAACATTTTCTTAACATCTTAACTACATCTTAAGATGTAGTACCATCATCATATTTCACATTTTACAAATGAGGAAATGGAAGACCAGAGAAATTAATGGACTTACTAAAAGTCAGAAAGCCTATAAGTACATGGTCAAGATTCAAATCCAGGTTGTCTGTTTTCAGAATATGTGTTCCTAACCATTATGTAATGGATGCTAAGAAGAGGCTTTTAAGATAAGTACCCCCTCCAAAAAAAAATCCATACCAAATTATTACCTCATTTATGCTTATTCAGTTCTATTGATGAGACCCTCACCACTTCAGACTCAGCCCATTTCATTTATTGAATGCTCTGATAAGTTCTCCCTTATACTGTGACCCCAAATTTCTCCCAATATTTCCTCTACCTCTGGTCCTACTTTTATTCCTTGAGGCTGACAGAACAAATTTCATCTCTCTTCTACAAGAAGACTCTTTAAAATTTTGGAAGCTATTTAGCATTGCCTACAAAAATCTTCTCTTCTCTATTCTGACCATCCCTTATCCTTCTGATGGCCTCTTGCTTAGTAATACTTTAGCCCTCTTACTATACTGGTTGCTCTTTTAGTCTATATCCTCAAAGAATTTGGTCCCAGCATTGAATACAATATTTCTCCTATGATCTGATCAACACAAAAGAATGAACAAATTTTCTCCATTCTTATTGATAATACAATTCTGTTAATGAATGTTATTAATAGAATTTATAGATGGGGATTAACAGAAAAAAATAATGGCTTCATTGATAGCCAAAGCGCCTACAGATTCCAACTTTTGTTTGAAAATTTTAATTCGCTTGCAATTTCTATTTTGCAGTGCAGCAAAATTCTCTTCTCTTTAATTGCACAGCTTTGTGTTAAAATTACACTTTAGCTTTTATTTTTATTTTACTTATTTATTTATTTTTTTAAAGATTTAATTTATTTATTCATGACAGACACAGAGAGAGAGAGGCAGAGACACAGGCAGAGGGAGAAGCAGGCTCCATGCAAGGAGTCCAATGTGGGACTTGATCCCGGGACTCTAGGATCATACCTCAGGTCAAGGGCAGGTGCCAAACCGCTGAGCCACTCAGGAATCCCGTACTTTAGCTTTTAAATAAAATAGTATCTTAAGCAAGTTAATCAGTTGAAAAATAGCACCTGTATCTGAAACTCTTAAATCTTTTTCAGACTTCTTTTTCTACAATAATGTTATCTCAAAGTGTGGGCCACTGTCTATCCGTGGGCTGTAAAATCTTTTTAGTGGATCACATATTTCTTCTCCTTAAGTTAAAGAAAAAAAATACTGTGGAAAATGTGAAACATTCAGAAAAGTGGAAAAAATAATATAATGAACTGACAGGTGTATGTCATCCAGCTTCAATAATTATAGTATTATGGCCGATCTCGTCTCAACTATACCTCACCTACTCTCTCTCCTCCTGAATTATTGTGAAACAAATTCCATGTGTCATATCATTTCATCTAAAAACAAGAAAATATAAGCACTTTTTATTTAGGTAACTACCAAATGATTATCACATCTAAAATAAGTTCCTTAACACCATTACATATTCAGTCAATATTCAAATTTCCCATATTCTTACAAATAAACTGTACAACCAACATTTTAAAAACTGAAAATAACTGCATGTTACACTATATGTTGGCAAATGGAATTTAAAATTTAAAAAACTGAAAATAAGAGAGTACAGCACATGTAGTAAGGGTAAGCATGATTTTATGGTGCTTTAGTTAATTCATGTGCAGTGTGTGTGCATACTGGGTCATGAGGAAAAATTTCAACAGCGGGTCCTAGTCAAAAAGTTTAAAAAAACAGCTCTGGGTGTATAGCAGCATTATTTACCAATATAGAGTTCTGATACATATTTTCCTTTCTTCTGGTGGAGTTGACAAAACGAGCTCTAGACTCATCCATTCACTCACTTTGTTATTGGACAAACCTCTGTACATCCCTAGGCCCTCATTTAGAAAGTAAGTGGGAGGAACTAACTCAAGTTTTCTAAATTGTGATGCTCAGAGCAGTGGATCCACTGGGTGGAGAATGAAGGCTTAGAAAATGCCATATACCACATCACCAACTTGAAGATTCATGATGTATATTAATAGCATTTAAGAAGACTCAGAAAGAACAAAATTGCTTCTAATATCTAACCTCCCTTTTTATTCCCCAGGAGTTTTCTTTCATAATATTAATCAACATCCCTGGATGATCTCAGAAAAGCCCCTTCCAGTCCTAATGTTCCATATACTGTAATTCTGTGGTCTAACATTATGTGATACTGAAGAGTTAATGTTTTTATATTGGAAAGGCACTGTTTTGTTTTATTAGAGAAAGATAATCTGTGAAGAATATCAGAAGTACAGCCCTGAAGTTAGTGGTGAGATTTATACCTCAAAAAGACAATTGTCAGGCACCTGGGTGGCTCAACTGGTTAAGCATCTGCCTTTGGCTCAGATCATGATCTCAGGGTCCTGGGATCCAGCCCACATTGCTCCCCGCTTAGCAGGAAGCCTGCCTCTCTCTGTCTCTCTCTCTCCCTGCAGCTGCCCCTGCTTATGCATGCTCTCTCTCTCTCTCTCTCTTGCTCTCTCTGTCAAATAAATAAAACCTTAAAAAACAGAGAGAGAGAGAGAGAGAGAGAGACAACTGCTTCCTTCTAGAGTTGCACCATGGGTTATCCTGTGGATTGAGACAGTAATCAGAGTTTGGAGACATCCCTCTGACCGTGATTGGTGCGTGTGCCCTGCAGATAGCCTGCCCACGCTGCCATGTTGACGCTCTTTCCAGAATTCGCTGCTAACCCTGATTGTCCTGCTTCGCCTGGAGTTTGTTTTGTAACAACTCTCTCCAGTTTGTCGCATCCAGGCTGCCTTACTGGCTTGTTCTGGATTCCCAGAGATTTCATTTTGGAAACAGTACTTTGTTATGCCCTTAACAGTATTCTATCCTCCTGGGCTACCGCTGGCTGGGCCACCCTTTGGCCACTCTGTGTGACCAAAAGCAAAAAAGAAATAAAGCCCTATTTTAAATGTATTTGAATAACAACTAGTTCTGTGCTCTAAAAAATCTTTGGCAGTTCTATCAAATCAATTAAAAATATTCATGTTGTGAAAAGCACTCCATCGTAAACTTTTGAAAATCAAACAATGATAACCACTATCATTTTTCCAGGACAAACTTCTCGAGCTGCAATTAACTCTGAGAAATTTTTATATGTATTATGAATACGCCTAGGATTAAGCAAAACTAAATTATCTAAGTCTGTAATTATATTGTATAAATTTAGATGCCTAAATTTCCAATAACGTGAGAATAACTTTAATTTGCTTCAGTGGGCATGCTTTATCTCTAGATCAGCGCTGCCCATAGAGTGTAATGCAAGCCTCATGTGTAATGTTGAATTTTCTAGAAGCCACATTCAAAAAAATGGAAAAAGAAACAAGTAAAATTTTAATAATATTTTTAGTTAACCCAGTATATCCAAAATATCATTGTTTTAACATGTAAGCAATATGAAAATCAACAATGGAATATTTTGCTGCTTATTTTATTTTATTTTATTTTATTTTTTATTTTATTTTATTTTATTTTATTTTATTTTATTTTATTTTAGTAATCCTCGAAGTCTCCTGTGCACTTTATTCTTGTAGAACTTGTCAGTTTCAACTAGCCATATTTCGCTACTCAACAGCCACATGTGGCTAGTGGCTGTCGGAGTGAACAATGTAGCTCCAAATGTTCCATATATTTGTTCTTAGGCTGCCCTTTAGATTTTGCTGTTTATGACCAGCATATAGGACTGATCCAACAATTGCTTTCTTCCAGAATAGTTGTATAAAAAGGAACGAGAAAACTGTTCGAAGTGACATCCTTTTCTGTCAAATGGACTGTCAAGTGGTAATTGAAAGGTGGAAGGACCTAAAAGTTAGCATTGTCCAATTAAGACGAAGCTGCAGAAAGCTAGAAATAAAAGCTACCTTTCTTTCACTGGAAACTAATAGAAAAGTAGTTCTCAACCTGGCTAGGCTAAAAGACCACTTGTGGAGCTTTCAAAACTTATAGTTACCCAAGCACCACCCTTGCTCTGCTAAATGAAAATTTCCAGAGATGGAGTTCAGGTCTAATCTGCAGTCAAAGTTAAGAACCACTTATCAGTGGGGGAAGAAGGGGGGAAGAACCACTTATCAGTGGTTCAGTTAATCAGTGGTTATTAGATCAGTTAGGGGTAGAAAGGGTGAGAACTCACTCAAAAGGGTGAGTTCTGTTCTTCACTGTCATCTAGAATGTATTTGGAAGTGACTTTTCTCTCATCATATTTTAAAAGCATAGATTGGTTCTTTTCTACTTTAATTAAAAAAATACCTGAGTTTAAAACAAATTCCACGTTTAAAACATCAAATGAATTAACAGTGGAAAGATACAAAATACGCCAAAATACTTGAGAAAATATCTAACTATATTTTTTTCATTGGTATTTATCTAATAAATTGATGAAATTACTTACTGTGGCCAGAAGAAAGGGAATTAGAAATAGCACACTACCCGTAAAGTGGTAGAATGAGAGAAGTAGTCTCAAAGAATATGAATGGGAATGTAAACATGTACAACTTTCACAAAAAATAATTTAAACAGTAGATTAAAAGTCTCTAAATACTGGTGTAATTTGGTCCATATTCACTTTTTGATGTGGTCAAAGACTTAAAGGGTTTGAAATTTAAATAAAGGAGGGGAATAGCATTATTTGTAATATGTTCTATTTGAAATATCATTAATATCCAATAATGGCATAATTATTAAATATATATGATGTTCTCATCATATTATAGATATGAAAAATGAAAAATAACTAAGATCATGGAAAAATCCTTAGAATACTTTAAATGGAAAAGTGGGATAGTAAGTAGGATACTAAACTTGTTTAAAGGATAATCTCAAATTTGGAAAACAAAAGTATATACATACACCTAGAAAAGGAGGCTGGAAGAAAATATACTGATATACTTTAAAGTGCCCACTAAGTTTGTTAAGTTTTCCTTTATGTGTTTCTGCATTGTCCACAATGACTAGTTAGCACTATTGAAAGAATATGTAGTATATTTATATACACAATGGAGTACTACTCAGCCATCAAAAAATGAAGTCTTGCCATTTTCAATGACGTGGATGGAACTAGAGGGCATTATGCTGAGCAAAATATGTCAATCAGAGAAAGACAAATACCATTTGATCTCATTCATATGTGGAATTTAAGAAACAAAACAGAGGATCATAGGGGGAAGGAGGGAAAAAATAAAACAAGACAAAATCAGAGAGGGAGATAAACCATAGGAGACTGAATCATAGGAAAGAAACTGAGGGTTGATCGAGGGCAGGGGGTTGAGGGGATGGGTTAACTGGGTGATGGGCATTAAGGAGGGCACGTGATGTAGTGAGCATTGGGTATTATATAAGATTGATGAATCACTGAACTCTACCTCTGAAACTAATATTAGATGTTAATTAATTGAATTTAAATTTAAAAAATTTTAAATGAAGTTGGAGAAGAAAAAAAAAACGAAAAGAAACAGCTACTGTTTTCAGGGTAGCTGTCTTGTGCAGGGAGCAGGAGGCCACCACATACATACTGGTGATTCCTAAAATTGTGCAGTGCACTGTTTGTGTAGCTGTGGGCAGCAGCTGAGATTATGTTGTAAATCCACTTATTTAAAAAAATAATAAATTGCAAAATAAGAAACACTATAAAGAATTAATCTGGACAAAAAATACTGAATTCCATGGGATAAAGGAATCTTTTCTAACCAGAAAGCTCATTTTCGGTATATGGTTTGTTCCTGTGTTTCCATGGGATAAAGGAAATCTTTCCTAACAAGAAAGCTCCTTTCTAGTAAATGGTCTGTCCCTGTGCTATCTCTGAATTATATATTTTTTACACTTCTCAGCCAATAGCTGTTTCAGAGAAGCTGAAGTTATGAAAATATATTTTAAATATAAAAAACAAAAAGAACCTCTTACCTCAACAAAGGTAATACCAATTTAATGCAAAAAGTAATGTCTGCGAGCAGAGAATAGGCAAAGGCACAATAACAGCCAACTCACACACATTAGCTCATCTGCCTCCTTCTCCCGCCCTGTCCACCAAGGTCATCCCATTATTGGTGATGTTACTGCCCGAAGGGCTCATGCTTAAAAAAAAACCCAGGGATTCATCCTTGCCTGATCTCTCATACCCTACACTCAATCCATCAGCAATTCTCTTGATTCTTTCATTACAAAGTATATTAAAAACTCAATATAAAAATAAAAGCCACAAAACATTTTCAGAGCCACATTTTTCATCCAAGTCACTACTTTGCAGCCTGGATTATTTTAGTAGCCTGCTAGCAGGTCGCCCTGATTCCATTCTTTCATCCTTTCAGCCTATTCTCAGCAAAGAGATCTCTTTAGAATGTAAGCCAGACCATGTCACCTCTATGCTTCACCTTTAAATGGGTTCCCATCTTATGTAAGATAAAACTAAATCCCTTACAATGATGTACAAGATCCTATGCAATCATGGATCATAGTAATCACATGCCACTCTGCCCCCTTTTACTCTCTGACCTTATCTCCTTGCATGTTGGGGTTCATTTAACACATCAGGTGCTCTCCTACCTCAGGCCCTTTGTACTTGCTCTTCTCTCTGCTTCGGATGCTTCTCCTCAGCAGATATCCACATCCTTTACTCCCTCACCAACTTGAGAGCTAGGCACAGATCTCACCATTTCAGTGAGGTGTCCCTGACCATCCTATTTAGAATCATGCCTCTTGAGTCTACTATTAGAATTTCCCAGATCAGCTGTAACAAACCTCCAATTTTGGTTCCTTTATGTTAATGCAGTCCCTTACACTTTCAGCTGACCTTTTGTCCTTTGTTAACAAAGGTTTGTGTTAAAAAAATGATTAAAGAAGACAATTTAGGTGATACAAACAAACTTTATTTGACACTGTATAAAGTGGACAATCTCCATTTGGAGAACTGCAAAATGGGGCAGAAGGCAAGATGCTTTTAGGGGATAAAGAAAAAAAGAATAAAGAACAAGGAAGAGAAAATTTAAAAAAAAAATCTGACCAGTGGGGACCACAGAGTTAACGTTGTTTAGGATGAGGAAGGATAGGGAAGTCAGTAGAGAGCTCAAAGTTGGCTTAGTGTTTGGGGACTGACTGACTGAATACATGCTGTGTTTTTGTCAAAGGGAGCATTTTTTAGGGACTTGACAGTCATCTAAGATTTGGTTTGCTGGTGTGGTACCCCAGGCAGGAGTGGCTCCATCTTGGGTCTAGAAATCTATTTCGACATTGATAATCATTAAAGCTGCCTTTCCTATCTTCCCACCTTTAAACTTTAATATACCTCACCACCCGTCCTCCTTCTAGCCTTCTTCCTTCCAAGGAAGATCAAAACTTATTTAAAGCTGTGCTCTGTACTCATGCTCAGATCCCATTTTTCTTCTGGTTCCCACCCTCTCTACTGACCTATACACATACTCAAATCTCTCCTCTTAAGACAAAATGAACTGTAAGAGACTCTTAATCATAGGAAACAAACTGAGGGTCGCTCCAGGGGTGGGGGTGGGGGATGCCGGTAAATGGATGATGAACATTAGGGAGGACATGTGATTTAATGAGCACTGGGTATTATATAAGATTGATGAATCACTGACCTCTACCTTTGAAACCAATAATAGTACATTATATGTTAATCAATTTAATTCAAATACAATTTTTAAAAAATGAACCAAAACAACCCAACAGATTTTGATCCTGACACTCCTCACTTCTCATTCTCACTGTCAAAATTCTCAGGACATAGCTCTTTCCTCTACTTTTATCACCACTAATTCATTTACAAGTGACCTAAGGTAACTGAATCTGAACCTCCAGGTGTGGGTTCTGATTATATGCATTATGCAAAAAGAACAGAATAACACCAGCACCAAATTCACAGGTGATTTCAAATGCACAACGGGCTGAGAACCAGTGAGAACTGCCCCATCTCCTGCCAGGCTGTTTGCTACCTCAAAATTTTTCTAAGCTTGTCAGTGGTTAACCTTCCAATGATCAAAGTCAGTGGCTTTTTCTTCTCTCTGCCTCTTGAAACTCTTATCAGTTTATGCTGCCACTGATTATGTCTTCCTTCTCAAGCCCACCTCTTCCCCCCACTGGCTTCTGTGACCGTGACCTCCACAGGTTCTTCTCTTTCTTGTTGCATCCTTGTTAGCACCTCTTTCTCCTGCCTCCTGAATGCAGACAATCCCTCAAGGTTCTTCCCTCAGCCCTCACCTCTTATCTCACTATGTTCTTGAAATAGCAGCTGTTTTAGCAATTTCAACAGTGACCTTTCTGAAGAGGATTCCTCAAGCTCTGGCATAGCTCTCCTTTCTTGGTGTAGACCCAAATTTCTACCGTTTGCTCACCGTAGCCTCAAGTCTACCATATCTAAAATCAAACCCATTATTGTTCCCAGTAACCACAGTTTGAAACCTCCAAGTCCTTTTTAGATTATTTTACCTAGATCGTCCCCAATAATCAAACAGAAGCCAAAGCCCTTCAGTCATGTCTATGTCTGTCTTTTTTTCACAACCAGGAAAACTCTCACTACTACCACAACCACCTGCAAATATCTTTCTACTGATAGTTTTCCTCTTTTTATTTTTATGTATTTGTATTTCATTAGATGCATATGCCTGAAATAAAATATTGACTTTGACATCTCCCTGATTTAAGAAGCTCTACTGTGATCTATTTAACAGTGGTTCATGTACATGTCCCCTGAAAAAATTTTCAGGTAAAATAAGAATCACTAAACTAATTTCCATATTTCAGATTATTATTCTCATGCTCATTATAAATCTATAAGAAGGATGTATGAGCTGTTGGCAAACTTAATTGACCCCAAGATTTTTTCCCCATCAGAGGAACTGTCCTATCATACCGAGACTGTTTTTCTATTTCTACTATTTTCTACAACTTCTCTCCAACTTCCTCATCTCTCTCTCTCCATTTACACTGGCTTGTTCCTCTTCTGGGGGGTAGTTTACTGCTTTCTGTGATTTTCAAAGGCCTTTCTAAGACATTATCTCTTTTACACAACTTCTCCTAATCACCTAAAGTGGAGAATTGGCTTTGTCCATCTACTGGAACAGAGAGTGACTAAGCCATGGTATTGTTAGATATATTTACTATAAAAATAGACTTGGGTCACTTCAGAGAGTCTAGTGTGTTAAATTTCTTTTTTGCATAAATAACAAAATACAAAAAAACTATATTTTTGTATATTTTTGTATACAACAAGTCACTACATTATTACTCCCACTGGAATGACCAATGGTGACAGAAATCTCCATGATTTACCCAAGCTTTTGGGTTATAACAGGGCATCCAAAAGGTGCTCTTTGAAACACAAAATAAGTGGAGATTAGTTTTAAGCAAATTAAACCATGAGCTCCCCACAACCTACCACTAATTATCACTTTGAAAAGCAAAAGGAAGGACCCCAAAATAAGTGCTGTAAGAAATCCTTGTGACAATGGAAGTAGAAGAGAAGAACAGTTCACATTTCTTTTTTTTTTCTTTTTTTTTTTAGTTCACATTTCTATAGCAAGCATGTTAACATTTCCAAAGAGCTTTCAGATACATTGCCACATTTAAGAGCCACAATATCCTGTATAGTGAATCGCAATTTAAAGACGAAGTAAGCAAGCTTCTGAGGAGTTAAATGCCTACCTAGTCTTTTCGCCATTGCACACAACTAGTTAGTGGCCATGCTGACTGCAAATTCTAAAGATCCGCTTTCAAGGTTTCTGTTTATTCCTCCAGATGATGGGGAGCGGGCTGTGATCTCTGTCATCCTTCTGCAGGCTGGGGTTGATTCCACTGATGGAGCTGGAGAGCTGGGGGAAGGCTTCCTCTCTCAGATCTCTGTGCAATTGGAGGAGAGAGGACCCTGTACGATTTCTGCCAGGATATGTGTGGTAAACACACACACACACACACACACACACACACACACACACACACAACCCAAAGGAGAGCTGGTGGTGATGGGGACCCAGAATCAAGGCTCCCATGAGCTGTAGAGTATTGCATGAGAGCTGAGTAAGGCAGGGGAATAGAGGGCAAAGCAAACCCGGAGGGAAGAGGGAGAAGAGAGGAGGCTCTGAAGGTAAATGATAGCACAGAGCTAGCCCTCTAAATCAGGAGCACATCCCCCCGTGTTCGTGTGCATTTCTTCATTTCGACCCACCGTGTGCAAATTAGAAAAGTATAAAGCAATCACTGGAGCACATCGCTTCCCCCATCTTTGGTTTTCACAATTTACAGGAGGGAATTGTGCAATTGTACACAGATGTCCCGTGGCTGCTGGCAACTAAAGAACAGTCTTTCCGTGTGTGAGTGAAGAAAAGAGGGCCTGCTGTACCGGTGTGGGCCTTTTCAGCCTCCCTCACGTGGCCAGATAGCAATCAACATGAATAGCTGTGTCCTCAAATCAGAAGGAAAATGATAGAGAATGGAGCAAACAGGGGCGCCGAGGCAAACGGCAAGCCCCAGAGTGCTTGGAGGAGGCGGGGGCGGAGGGCAAGTAATGAAGACAAAATAAGAAAGTGAAAAGGTATTGTGTCTGCTGACAGTACATTTTGCGGGGCTCTTCTCCACCAAAGAGAGTCACTGGCACAATATTCTGAAAGATTCCATCCAATTTAAGCCCCAGGTCAAGGGATTGGAAACAAAATCCTCCGGCAGTTTGAGTCTCGCTGGCTTCAAGGTGTTCTACTTAATTGCAAGCCCGCATCACATCCTGGTTTACACAGATAGAAGAAACTAGGCTTCGTATAACGTGCATTTAGCTGAGACTGTGTTTCTCAGGAATTTCTTTTCATGCTCAGATGAAGTGATACTAACCTCCTTTGCATTACTACAAAGGAAAACATTTCCCAACTCTCTTTTAAAGATCATTGATGAAGGATTGTATTAGCTTTGGATCCTAGCGATTAGGCATGTATTATTTACTTCAGTTTGGTTGTATTTGAACACATCTGCTTCGGTTTGACAATTCCAACTCTTTCTTTCTCTTCCATCTGGCTGAGGTTTTTATTTTTCACTCCAAATTGCTTGGACTTCTGAATCAATATGTTTTTCTTTCTTCTCTGTATCACTTTTTATTTTCTGAAACATCATAACCACATTTTTGAGTTTTCTAATCCCAACATCGGAAGTCTTTGCGAGTCTAGTATTTCTGTCTAGTGTTTCTGCCAGAATGCTTTGTTTCCTTTAGCATTTTGGTCATTTTTGATTGCTAACTTAATGTTCCTTACAAAGTTCTGGTGGATTCTTTGAGATCTGGATTGAAGTGTCATTTTTCCAGAAAAGATTACATTTGTTTTCGTTAGGTATCAGAAGGTACTGGTAATTATTTAAAATATATATTTTTAAATGGGATTAGGCTGCCCCCCCCCCAACACATACACATATGTAACATAAAGTTGTGGGCTGCAAATCCACAAAAGAACTACTTTATGGTGATTAATTCCAAGAGAGATGTGTTTTTCCTCTAATGTTAAGGGATTAATGGCCCTTCCCAGTTTTATGTGGGGGTCTCTCATTAGAATCCCCATTTTGGGAAGTTTCTAAGAGTTAGTTTATCATTTTAAACTTTCCTTTAAATATAATAGTATAGTAGTAGACTCTACTTCTTTTTCTTTTTCCATTTTGCTTTCACTGTGTGTGTGTGTGTTTGTTTCTCGAAGTCTTTCCTTTTTTGACTCCATGTACTCTTGTTTTTCGTTTTCATAGATTGCTGGTCGAGGTAGAACATGGTACAACCAGTACAGAGAGATATTTGGGAATATTTAGTAAAATAACAATTGCATTGAAATTGGTCCTATAGATGTACCTGCATGCCTACAAAATGATATATTTATGAAGTTGTTCACTGAAGCATTGTTTGTAAAAACAAAAGACAAAAAACATCCTAAATGATCATCAATGGAGAAATCATTAAACCAAATATAGTACATTTACTCAGTGTAATACTATGCAGCTCAGAAAAAGAATAAAGTTCTCTGAACTAATAGTGACACATTTTAAGATATATTAAGTGAAAAAAGTCAAATTATAAAATAGAGTACATTGTATATTATACTTTTGGACAATGAAAGAGAGAATTACCAGTATAGTTGCTGTATGTATTGATTTGCTTAATGAATATGTACCTAATACTTTTCTTCTGCCAGGAGCTCTTCTGTCTATTTTTTATGACTGTCAACCCAGTTCATCCTCATTTAAGATACTTTAGGTAGATTGTCCTCATTTTTACAGATGAAGAAACTGAAAACAGGTTAAGTAATACATTGCTAGAAGTAGTAGGATACACAATAAACTAATAAAAATGATAATCTGCTGGTTACAGCACAGTGCAGTAAATGGGGCAGGCAGAGGTAGAAACAAGAGATCTCCATGTATATTTTTCAAAAAATGTTTTATTTATTTA
Organism: Canis lupus dingo; assembly: GCF_003254725.2. Taxonomy (NCBI): domain Eukaryota; kingdom Metazoa; phylum Chordata; class Mammalia; order Carnivora; family Canidae; genus Canis; species Canis lupus. The sequence goes on from NC_064243.1 coordinate 83,747,033, forward strand.
TTCATGAGAGACACAGAGAGAGAGGCAGAGTCACAGGCAGAGGGAGAAGCAGGCTCCCTGTGGGGAGCCTGATGCAGGACTCGATCCCAGGACCCCAGGATCATGAGCTGAGTCAAAGGGAAATGCTCAACCACTGAGCCACCCAGGTGCCCCATGTATACTTTGTTTCTATCATCTATCTATCTATCTATCTATCTATCTATCTATCTATCTATCATCTATCTATCTACATAAAATCCAGCATTTTTACTTTTCAGTGCAAGTTACTTATTTCACCATATTGCTAAAAAAGGAAGTTGCAAAGAGCAGTCTGTAAATCCTGTTTATTCTAGCCCTTCTTTTCTGTTGCACTGATGAAAAACATCTTTTCATACAAATAAAATACTTTTTTCTTGATCGTTTTCAATTAGAAAATGCTGATTGCCTTTGTGTCTGGGAGAGATTCAAGGACTGAAGGAAGAAACAAAGTTGCTTTTTCTCTAGAAACTTTTTCTTTTGAGGGGTTGGGTGGGTTAGGCGATCTGGTAATTTAATTATAAAACTTAAGGTTGTTCTAGAATTGTGCTTGAAAATCATGTTTTACTTTTGCCCACACATGGAAATCATAATAATAAGCGGCCCCATCTCACTGCCTCTGTTTCCTACCACCCTTTATTATCTGCTTTATTTTAGTTCAGGGTGTTTACCAATAATCACCAGGTGTATATTTTGGTTGTCACATTTATTTGTTCATGATTTGTCTCTCTTACTGAAATAATGAATAAAATGCTTTATGAGGGCAAGCCTTGTCTGGTTTATTGATGCTATAGTCCAGAATATTTTCAATAAATATTTACTGAAATTACTAATAGAAAGTCCCAACTTAATCTCTCTCTATAAATATATACATTCAAAGTGAGCAGTTTTTTACATAATTTTCTGCTTCTTTTATTTGTTCTCATCCAAATGGCAATCAACCTTTGAATGTTGTACATTCATTTTCATGTTCTTAGGGAATTAGTTTCTCTAAAGACATTGCATTTCAAGGGGTGTTACAAAGAGAAACCAGTAACTTCTCAGTGAAATCCAGCACAAAACATACCAAGAACTTTAAGAATACAGGCATGTGGTTCTCTTTGATGTCTGCTTCAAATTTTCTGTTGTGGTTCTTAATTTATTGCTTATTTTCACAGGTATTGATCAACATATGAAACATATTAATGAACTCTATTCTACAGAATTTGTTTTATAATTTAACTTGATGTTTCCAACCTCATAGAAAAATGAACTTTCCAGCATTTGTTTTCATATTTCTATATGATCATGAGTAGAGCAAAGGATGTCGCAATGAATTTTGTTTTTGTGTTTAATCCCAAGAGAGTCCATTGGTAAAGACATTTCAGGAATAAAGACAAAAACAGCCACCATGTTCTCTCCATTGAGATGGCCATTATTATCTCTTTTAGATTAAGGAGCTGGGGATCAGGGAGGTTGTTTAAATTGTCCAAAGTCAAACAGCTACTTATCAGCCCAGTTGGGATTCAAACCCAGTTTTATCTGACTCCAAAGTCCATGCTCTTAATCACAATTGGACCACTTCCCTTTTATTATTTAGCTCTTCTTTTTAACCTTGTTTATTTATTTATTATTTGCATCTTTGTCTTTTATTGTAAACTACTCAAAATTATCTTAACGAAGTAGATCATGCATAATAAATACAAATATATAAATAAATGTCTCTCAAAGTTCTGATTTTATTTGTATACTAATTGAAATTAATAATTATTAATACATAATGGAAATAATAATTGAAGTACAGAGTATTTATATTGCTACCGCTGGAGCAAAACACTAACAGAGAAAGTACTTTCATAGTAAATTATGCTAAATAGATGCCCTCTTGGAAATGTTTTTCTACTTTTCAAATCCTCTAATTTTGTTTTCTTTTACTCATCTTTAATTTTTTTTTTACTGAAGGGGTGAATAGTAAGCAAATGCAGATACATTTCTCCAGCGGTACCATTTCTTTTCATTATTTTAAAATTACTCAAGTGTTCTTCTTGAGAACGAGAATATTGTGTGTTTTATCAGTTAACAAAAATCTTTCTATTATTTCTCTGTCTGTGCTGCTAAAACTCATCAAATGACATTTAAAACTTCAAATGGCATGAAACTAGTCAGCAATGAAGCTCTTTGAAAATGTTTCATTTTTAAACTAATGAATAAAATGCTTACTTTTGAAGCAGAATGAATAAAGTTAAAATGTCATTCTTGTTTTTAAGAAAACAAACACCTGCTTGAGGATTTCTCATATTTAACCATAGTTGAGGGTTTCATGTGGAGGAAACAAATTAGCCTTTTCAAGTTTCAGGAGGCGCTATGGGGACTTTCTTTTGAGTAGACAAAAGTAAGAGAAGAAAATAAACCTCTTAATAACTAGAAAGCCATGTGCAGGAAAATGTCTTTGCTTTCAGATGTTTAAAATATTAATGTCTCACTCACCTCTGCTTACTACATAAGTAAGAGAATGTATGGTCTTTATTCTTCAAATTCCCCAAGCAAAAACAGATTTTTGTGCCAGAAAGCATGTGGAAGAGATAATGATGAAGGAAGCATTACGATGTCCTAAAAATATTAGATTAGGAGAATAAAAGTTTCCATTCTACTTCCAGCTCTGTTCTTAACTGGTTTGATAACCTGAAATGAGTCATTTAGGCTCTTGGGGCTCAGTTTCCTTATTTGTAAAATGGGTTTTATATCTGCCTAATAGATATATCACTGAATACTGGGGGAATCAATTCAAATAAGTGAACTGCAAGTGCAAAGAATAAAAGTTCAATATCAATATAAGAGAGAATTCTTCCTTATGTGGGTCATGAGCATGTTCACACATTGGAGGAAAGCTTAAAAATTCTTCCTTTTCTATGCACGTTAAAAGCTTTTTGAATGGCAGGTATTAAACTTCTGTTTTTATCCTGTCTCACCAGGTGACCTTGGGCGAGTCAGCTGATATTTCTTCTTTGTAGTTTTTACATCTTCAGGATTTCAGGGTCCCCCCTCCTTTTTCATGCAATGGGAACAATTTAATAAATGACTTCAGCTACACAATCCATTTTTGGAACCTTGAAGTTACTGACTTGGTCTTATTACTGCAGGACAGTCAGAGTGAGCAACCGATTTAAAGTAATATAGCCAGTGGGTTTCCTTCAGAAAGTAAGAGGAAGGGAGAATTTGAATTGTGTATAAACTTTAACTAATTAATGGTGCTTTAATGTTCCCAAAAGAGGTGAAGAATTTCAATGAATGTGTATTTCCAAGGACTTGTATCAACTCAAAAAACTAGTTGGCTGACATAGTATATCTTCTCTATATCATGGTACAAGATTAAGTCAGAGTTAATGCAATTTTCCCAATCTCCTCTTCCTTTTCTACTTCCTCTTACCTTTCCACTCCTTCCCTATCATCATCATCATCATCATCATTAAATATTGAATTCCTATTCAATTTTAATGTAGTGCCTCAGCTCCTTTTAAGCACAGTAAATATAACTGCTGATTCCTCCCTTTTTTAAAACCTAAAAATAGATGTTATTTTAACTACTTAAACCTGGATTTTCACTAACTAAATCTGGATTTAATTCTAACTATCTAAACTACAGGCTAAATAAGGTCTTGTCTTTTCTAAGTTGGAAGTAAATTTAATGGAAAAATTTAATACTTTGTGTAAGCAGAGCAATTTGTGATATGTGATGAGACTTTATTTTTTATATATGATTACGTTGCTTCCATTTGGGCATTATCTGTTGAGTCAATGCCCTGAGATTGTCCTAAGACCATGATTCATTATTTCTTATATCTGTAACTTACAGATAATCAACAACAACAATCCTAAAATGCTACATTATTTTATTATTGAGTCACTGGTCTTTAGATTTAGTTCCTTACACACAGAAAATATTAAATAGACTTAATTTGTACACCTCTAATTTATGAATCCCAACACACATTATTAATAGGTTTCTTTTATTAGCCAGTTACTGCCTTCTTCCAAATTTGGATAGCTCTTGGGAATGATTTTCACATTATACCTTGAAATACTTCTGAAGCAGTCAGGCATTTTTTTCCCCTTTTATTGTAAATATGCTTACCGTGAAACAACAAAGGGAGTTTCTCTAAAATCTGTGCAAATACCAAAACCATTTCTCAACTGTTCTTGAATCAAGAGATAAAAGTGGGAGGTTTTGATTTCATGAGGGTAAAAAGAAGCCTCCTGAGGGTATATTTCAATAGAAATAGGAGAAGAAACTCTGGAAAATTTACCCCAACATTTTTTCATCTGTCATCCTAAGCATAGCACTACAATCCCAGAGATATGGACGCATATTCTCATTAGGCAGAGGCTCCCTTGATTTAGCCACTCTAAGTAACTTAGAAGCAGGTGGGAAAAGAAAACCGGGTAGTTTTTATCTGATGAACAATGTAAATCCCTCTCCTGCGATACAACCATTTGTTTTTTATCTCCTTTCTCTATGTATTTTACTAAAGTGAACAGAACAGTATGTCTCTTTTTGTAAAAGGTAGACACACACACACACACACACACACACACACACACACACACACACGACCAATGTTGCTTTGGGAAAGACTGCAGTTTTCATGTAAAAGAACTGCATGTTTCACCTTGTTCTCCAGGGCTCCAAAATGCCAATCTTGTGATGCGCTGTCACAACTTATGCGTGACTGACTGGTTACAGTGCCCGCTGATCTATATGGAGAGGTGAGAATTTGTCACTGTGCATAAGCAGAAAGATCAGTCAGATACAGTGATAGATCTGTTCTTTGCCTGGATTCGTCTGCTGCTATATTAGGGTAGCTCGGCAGCTGCCAAATCCAATTGTGAGACTGGTTTTGTGGTTGAGAAAACAGGAAAAGAAGAAATGATGTCCTGACATAGCCACTTTGGGGTATAGTAGCTGCGGAGCGAAAATATTATTGTAATAATTACATCAAAATATTCTATATGTACCATAGGGGGGACAGCAGCTGCTTCAGCATCTTGTCTCAGGCACTGCAAAAAGAGTTCACATATTTGGCTTTGGGGTTCAAGTTAGCATCTGGGGTGTAAGTGGATGGACAGGGTCACACAGAACTCAATCTGACTTTTCCAGGCCTGCTAATTAGAATTAGCATTTATAATTAAAAATTAAGCTATCATGCTGGTGCCAGGGGCAAAATATGGTCAAATGACCCTTAAACAAGATGCAGTAGTTTTCTATGAACATATTACAGATTTTGCAAAACTCATTAATGATGCTAAAGACAATGTGCTCATTAGATTGGAGGGTATGAAATGTGCACAGTAGCTTATCTGCTTTTGTGTTCATTCACTCAGCTGTGTTCATTACTATTCATGTGGATTAAAGAGGGAAAAAATAAGATCAAAGAAATAATATAAAGCCATTATCAATCATATTTAACTGGTGCCCTTTGACAATCAACCTTCATTCAGCATTCCATACCTGAGAGGAACTTCTTGCTCACAACGCTCTTTGCTCCCTAAGGGGGTGCTAAAAGGCATTTTGTTTATTCTTTATTTCTTAATGAACCTGGACATTTTAATAATAGCAAAGAAGCAGGGAACACAGAGAAGAGATACTTATGAACTAGCAGGAGAAACGTCATCAGAAAAGTTATATTTGGACTCAGTCTGGTGGAGAATACTCAGTGGAGACATGAATACTTTTTGTCAACAGATCAGTTATCCAGATGCCACAGTGGCCATTCACTATTCGGATGGAGTATTTTTGCCATCACTACATGACTAAATTAATGAGTCAATGGTAAAATGCCCACCTTTAAAGGGCCCTCTACCAAATCCATTTGCAAGGTTTTTTTTTTCTTTTCCAAAAATGTGACCAACTTATACTTTTTCAGTAAGAGAACAAAATCAGTATTCTTAAGTGTCTGAAATTTCAGCAGCAATGCATACATTAAAAGAGAATTAAAAACGTTTCTCTAGGTTCCTTCTAATTAAGGAATCATAACTACTGTAGTTCATGGATATAATAACAAAGCCAAACTTGTAAGAACTGGTGCCATTATCTCCTTGGACTGACATTCAGTCCTGCAATCAATTTAAATAAGCTTGACAGGCCCATCCATATTAAATGAATTTTTAAAAAGTTAGGGGGTAGATTGAAAAAAGAACAACAACAAAACCAAAAGCATGAGAGCTTATTAACTCTTAGAGAACTGCACTGTGATTAAACACAAAGATGTGGAAGACATTCTGCTGCTGTCTTATTGCCATTAGCATTATTATCGGTAAGAATGTTGTTGTCACTGACACTGTTCGTAATTTTTCAGGACATTTTACAGAACGTTTCACAAATGCGGATCTCATCATATTCCTGGGGTGGGAGCAGCCAAATGAGGACTCCTGTAGAACTATAAAGAAAAGTCCTGCAATATTTTGCATAAATATGAGGAAAGCCACAGGAACAACATTTTGACACTGACTGGATCCTATCAGAGGAAAGCATCTATCACTTTGCTTCAAGGGGAAATTGCATTTGTGAGATAATTCCATAAAATGGATTAGAAAGCCTTTGAACAATGTTTGTGCAGAGCAGAGGTAGCAAACTCAAAGGGCTAGGCAGGTAGTTCAATGAGTGAAACAAGCCCAGTAGGCTCTAGGAATAGAGAACGCATGCCCAGCTAAAGAGGGAAGCCACTTCTCGGTTGCAGTTGTTGCTCTGTAAGAATAGAAGCCCAAAGGTCATGACTTTTTTTTCAAAGAGAAACTGGAAATAGGATTTCTGTGACGTTTCCTGCTTTGAAAATGAGCCCAAGCCATAAACTAACCAACCAAAAAACCAACAGACAAAACAAAACAAAAAGTGCTGTTGGGATTCATCACACCAGCTGCCATTTGCAATTTACAGAGCATGTTGTCACATTATCCATGTTTATTGAGAGTCTCCAGAATATGAAATTCACTACTGATGCTCTGAAGGAGACTGTATCAGTTGAAGACGAGGATTTTAATCTCAAAGAATATGATGCATATTTGGAGAACCAAACCAAGTAAAGAAAGCAACTCTCTGACAATACTGCGTAAGTATGACACAGCATTGCACTCCTCCTTCTAATTAGTGATAATATGAATAGATCAGACTTTTTGAGGAATAAAGACCAGAAGGAGTGAATGAAACTGTAGAGAGAAAATAAAAACTAATCTTGGAGTCGTACTTTGGGGTAAATATTAGACCTGGTCACTGAGAAAAAGGGAAGAAGTTGAGTAGGCCAAAGGACCCGTTACATTTTAAATGGTCTTCACAGACATACATTTCTAGGCAATGTGACTGCTGTTGAAATAGGATTGAATTTACACTGGGTCATTTCCGTGATGTATAGAATAGCTCGGTCAAGAATTATAGAAATATTCAGGTTTTGATTCTTAGAAACTCATATTGACTGCAGAGATCATGGATAGCTGATCAAGGAGAGGTAAGCTTGAAAGAAAATTTCTGATTGCAAACAATTCCACAGCATTATATGTTCTTTTACTTTTATTCACAGTGACAGTGTGTCAGCTTAGATGAAAAGAAACACTGAAGGTTTTTCATGGGCTTCAAACATCACATAGTATTAATTCCGATGAAAAAATTTCAAGACATGACATTAAATGGCAATAATTTTGACACTGAATTTCAAGACTAGGAATTTATCACTCCCTCCATATAAATGGCACCCCATCTGCACGAAGACTTAGCAGTCTTTATAAAAGATGATCATCCAAGATTTAGTGTGTTTAGACTCAAATTTTACTAGTAAGAATGGAGAGAGAAAAGCTAATCTTAGTTGACTTATATTTATTTTTCTTTCAAAAGAAGATATAAAAATGTAGAGCTTATTTTTTTCTTTTGTATATTAAAGAAGCCAAATAATAATACAATTCTATTGCCATCTTATTTAAAGAAGGCAAATAAATAGTGGTTATACATATCTGAAGCTCAGATGTCTGAACTTAGTATGTCTAAAACCTATAAACTGATCTCCTAATGAAACTGCATTTTACAAGGGGATAAAATGTCATAAAACAACTAGCTTGATATTTGTGAAATGGGAATGTCATTCTCTCAGGGAGGGAAATCCAGCCTCCTCAGTACTTCCAGATCTTCACTCTATGCTTGGACGTAATACGTAGACAACTGGGAGCTTTGGAGACACTTGATTTGGCTGAGTATTGCACTCATTGTAACTGGACAGCTTTGGGGTTATGGCTGCACCTTAAAGAGCAGGACTTGAAACTAGCATTTTACCTTGATCAGTTATTGTCACTTTGATACAGTAACCAGTAAAATTCCAGTATTTAGGTTGTCAGTTTACATCCTTAACCAGGTAGACCCTAATCATGCTGACTGACCAATCTCTTTCAGAGTAAACTGCCTCCCCAGCAAAGTGCTCCCATACACCCAGAGTCTCCTCATGAGATAGTTAGTGTCTTTGGGGGAAGCATTATCGTTATGTTGCAGGAGAAATGTTGAGTTTAAGGGCATAATAGTCTAGTACCTCATGAAACAACAAAGAAAAGGGAAGGGTTATAAATAAATCGATTTCTGGGATGAACACTACATTTAATAAATGAGAATTGTAAGAAGGAAGATATTTAAAAAAATGAGCAAACAAAAAAATAGAATAATAAAATAAATTTTAAAAAATGAGCAAAAATTTGCCCACATTAGAAATGGAATCACCTTGGGCAGCCCGGGTGGCTCAGAGGTTTGGCGCCGCCTTCAGCCCAGGGCGTGATCCTGGAGACCTGGATGGAGTCCCACATCAGGCTCCCTGCATGGGGCCTGCTCCTCCCTCTGCCTGTGTCTCTGCCTCTCTCTCTCTCTCTCTGTGTCTCTCATGAATAAATAAATAAAATCTTAAAAAAAAAAAAAAAGAAATGGAACCACCTTGAGGCCGGGGTACAAGAACTACTGTCTTTAATTTCCACCTAAAGGAAATAATAAAATAAATAAAGGAAAATGAATACTTTCAGGCCATAAGCCACCAGTTTTTCTGATTGGTTGATGAATGCCTTTTGGTCACCAGCATAAATGGTGAGGTTTGACAATTTCTCCCTGCTTCATTCAATGTCCATAGATCTACCTGACAAGAAAGACCAAATTTCCTCTTCATATGGCTGTATGACCAATTTCACTTGCAGAAAACTTTGTGAAGATTTCACAGCAGCATCCACAACTTGGCTGGTGTTATCCTTTAAGATAGGGGTTTCACTTTAATTGTTGGGACTTTATTTAATTCAGGGCATACCAAATATGATAGTTTTGATTTTGCTAAACCCCCCCAAAAAAGATAGAGAATTTATAGCCATTTCTCAAAAGGAGTGCATAGAACTGTTTTCTTCCTTAGCCACTAAAACCTAATAGGGAGCAAAATGTTTTTTTTTTTTTTTTTTTGGAAAACATTTTGGTTATGTGTATCATCTTTCATCATACTTGGGCTGGACTTTGGATTTATCTCAGAGGTCTGTAGAAAGAAAGGGAAGATCAGTTTTTTTTTTAAAATTTTTATTTATTTATGATAGTCACACAGGGAGAGGGAGAGAGAGAGGCAGAGACACAGGCAGAGGGAGAAGCAGGCTCCATGCACCGGGAGCCCGACGTGGGATTCGATCCCGGGTCTCCAGGATCGCGCCCTGGGCCAAAGGCAGGTGCCAAACCGCTGCGCCACCCAGGGATCCCTGGAAGATCAGTTTAGAATAAAACATGAATGCTTGTATGTTTGGGGTGAGAAAGAGAGTACACCACACCTTCGCCTAGACATGACATCAGTCTGATAAACTTCCATGTGATACTGCTCTGGAGTGTTGCTAAATTAGTTAATCTACCAGTTTAATGACAAATCCACACATTTAGGACAGACACTAATTTTTATTCCCCTAGATATCATACATATGCTCTTTTACATATAGATATGTAATAATGAAACTTACACTCTTCTATATTTATTCTTTACTGTGTATTAGGCACTGTTGAAAACACTTTTAAAATATTGCATATTAGCTCTTTTAAATGCACTTACTATTTTATTTCTCACAATAGGGCACTCAGCTTTCAAAGACCTAAAAAGCCTCAACTTTCAAAGACCTAAATATCGAAAAAATATGCAGTAATTCTACAAGAAGCAGAGACTATGGAGAGGTTTTATTTTATGGTTAACAACTAATTCAGTAAATCTGATCTTAGTGTTGTATTTTTCCTAGTATTCTCAGCTTATTGGTTCCTTATTTATCTTCTTTATTCTTCTGTTCAATCTTCTTGCCATACAAACTATCCTTCTTTCCTTTCTTCCTCATTTTCCCAATACCAAGTCAACCTTCCGAAGTCTTGGGTTTGAATATCCCCTACATTCACGAAGAAAATAAAAATTCTTGTCTAAAAGTCTGTGCTTCTAAATTCTCTGACAGCATGAGGAATTATTTTTGAAATTATGAAACATTTGATACTTGCAAAAATACTTTGTTCATTCCTCAACCATCTTCATGGAGGGAAAATACGGCACCCCTCTCTGAAAAGAAATGATCAAATAAAGAGAATATAGTCAACATTTTGCTGAAAGAAGCTTCATAAGTTTGAATCCTGCTGGTCTGCAACCCTAGCTCCAACACTCACTACATAGGTAACTTTGAAGATGTTATTTAATCTCTCTTAATCTTGTATTCTTATCTAAAACATGACAGTAATAACAGTATCCACTTCCTTGGTCTGTTGTGAAGATGGAATATGGTCACGAGTGTAAATCTCTTAGCACAGTGTCTGGGATACCGTAGGCACACAAGAAATGTCAGTTACTCCTCTCACCAGTGCAACAAAACCTAAAACCACACACATGGAACTAGCACCTGCTATCTCTTCAATAAATGCTGGTGCAACACTGCCAACAAAGAGGAAAATAATTTCAGTAATAATACAAAAAATAGAACACATTACATTCAGAAGAATTAATTTTCAGTTTGGCCCCAAAAGCTATTGAAAATCCAATTATATCCAGAGTTAGAGCATAAAGGCTGCTTTAGGTATATCCATAGTCTGTCTATCTATCTTTCTCTTGTTTGTTTGCACTTCACAGGTACAAGGGGTAAGAAGACACTTGCCTGGCACACTAAATCCTGGATTGAAACATCTAGGGCTGTTGCCTTTCCCACTGCCAGACACACATCTGTGAGAGGCGAGATTAGGGGAACTTAAGACAGTGATGCCTGAGGCTTGCATTACTAACCATAATAAACAGTTTTCTTTTTTCAGTAAAGCAAATATGAAGGGAGCAGCTGTACTAGAATAGTATTTTCACAGTTACTTCTAGTAATAACTGCACTTTAAAAGTGTTTTCAACACTTGGACTATAAGAATCCTCTACTCCCTTTATGTAGATTACAGTTTTTACTGAAGTAGGGTCATTTCCTGCTCAGTTTCCCCTTCAAGATCTCCCTGGTCCTTGCCCCAATAGAAAAAAGATCTCTCCTTTTGTGTCACTTAAGTTTTAGGGAAAAGGAAGTGACAGATTTGGAGTGTCTTTTAAAAGCAGATAGTTTAAAAATAAAGTATGGCAAACTACATTTATGGTCATCTGTTGATAGTCTACATAGATCTCAGTCTTGGAAGAGTTGCTCTGAAACTCCATTTGGAAATCATGTGCAATTACGTCATCACTCACAACATGGTGTTAACAGCCACCTATCTTCAAGTGCATGGAGTCGCCTGCCTAACCTATAAACATGCTGCTGAGAGATATACACACAGAGAAATATTTTGGAAGAATGAAAATATTCTTAGTCAAAGTCTGGCCTCATTTGCAGTGACAAAATGGATTTGAAGGAAAATTTCTAAACTCATAAGAAACCCACATGGAGAGCAATAGTAGCGCTTGAACTCGGGCCTTGGGAATCTCAGTCAAAACACTAATTGCTATGGGCTCTGTTCTCTCTTCTGTAAGACCAAGGGGTGAATTAAATGCCACTGAGTTTATGAACTCTAAAATCATTCTTCTCAGTAATAAACATGGCTGTCTTCTTATGGTATAGTCAGAAAAAAACAATAATTCCCTGAAACTCTTTTTTTAACGATTTATTTATTTATTTATTCAAGGCAGACACACACACAGAGGCAGAGACACAGGCAGAAGGAAAAGCAAGCTCTCTGCAGGGAATCCGATGTGGGACTCAACGTGGGACTTGATCCTGGATCCCAGGATCATGCCCTGAGCCAAAGGCAGACGCTCAACCACTGACTCACCCATGCATCCCAATTCCCTGAAATTTCTCATCATGCTATCCCTCTTCCTTGCTTTATTTTATTTTGTAGAAATTATTACCATCACAACACTATATATTTTACTTTATCATCATCATCATTATTGTTGTCCTTCTCTCCCTTCTGGAATGTAGGTTTCATTAGAGCAGGGATTTCAGGTCTTTTCTGTGTACTGCTGTGTTCCCAGATCCTGGAATAGTGACTGGCACATGATAGGTGCTTAGTAAATACTTATAGAATGAATGAGTCTTATAATTGTTCATAATTTAGCTTACTGTTCCCATTGTAGAGACTGTAATTAAAACTTCTTGCATCCTATCTAAAAAAATAATGCTTGAGAATAAATTTCTAATTTAAATTTGAATAATAATCAAAGTCCTTTCACGCTGAAAGATGTATTACTAGTAACAGATAATGGTCGACTGCTCAGGCTAATGGTTTCTAGGTCCAAATTCTCATGGGTTTTCTGGCTGGCTTTAATTAATTAGGATGTCTTTTCTCAAACTGTCTTTTGTGAATAGCTATAAATATATCAACATATAATATTAGCATTGGAAAGGAATTTAGGTCTTTAAACCCAATCTTCCACTCTGTGAGGTTTATGTTTGTAAATAGCCCTGAAAGTCAACCATTCCAAGCTCTGCTTAAGCACGTCAATGATTGAGTCCAACACTGCTCTCTTGGACAATTATTCCTTTTTATGAATGGAAATCTGCTTTCTAGTCACTTCAACTCATAAGGCCTGGTTCTACTAGTGTCATAGAATGTCTCTCTCTCTCACACATTAAATCTTCATTGTCTTTGTTTTTTTGTGGGGAGGGTATAGGGCTTGGTTGATATTTGTCATTGTTATTTATTGTCTTGTTTGTTTTTAGGGTTTTAAAGCATATATTTCTGAAAAGTATAATCATCTGCTTTTTCTTCTGATCAGTCATGAGCCTTCCATCTCTACCTTAGGTATCTCTTTTATATTATTACAGATATATATTTTTTGTTTAAAGATTTACTTACTTGAGAGAGAGATTGTGTGAGTGAGAGAAGGGGCAGAGGGAGAGAGAATATCAAGCAGACTCCCAGCTGAGTGGGGAGCCCAATGTGGGGTTCTATCCAAGGACCCCGAGATCATGACCTGAGCCAAAATCAAGAGTCAGATGCCCAACCGACTGAGCCACCCAGGTGTATATTTTAAAGTTAATTTTAATTACATAAATTAAGAAAATGGAGGGATGCCTGGGTGGCTCAGCAGTTGAGGGGCTGGCTTTGGCTCAGGGCATGATCCCAAGGTCCTGGGATCGAGTCCCACATCAGGCTCTCTGCAAGGAGCCTGCTCCTCCCTCTGCCTGTGTCTCTGCCTCTCTCTCTATGTCTCTCATGAATAAATAAATAAAATCTTAAAAAAATATTTAAGAAAATGGAAATCATGATAGTAAGATCACAAGTCATGGCTGACACTGCACTGCACACCTAAGAAAATATACTGTTTCCAAATTTCCGGCACAAACCTTAATTTTTGGTAGTTGACAGGAGGCTTATATTGGATGTCTTACATATGCATCCCCAGTAGTATGAAAAGGTCATGAGAAATTCTGAGAAACAAGTGTTTGAAGAAAACAGACCCACAAGACTGTGGCAGCCTTGGTCTGCAGAAGTGAGAAAGGACAAGCAAGTACTACGAAGAAAAAATAAAAACTGGATCACCCCGACTGGATATCTAGATAAGTCTCAGGAAATCTTTGGGTTTTTTTTCTCACTGAAAAGTGTGTTTGTAAACTAGAGTAATGCATCTCAAGCTGCCACATAGAATCATTTGGATATCTTTGCTAAAGTGGATGTTCGTTAAATTATTGGGCCCCCTCAGTTAGAGACTCTGATCCAGTAATGTGCCTTTTAAATAAATTCCCTGGTAGTTCTGATGCAAGCCAAGAGCTGACCACATCTTGAGTGGTTCCAAATTAGGCAACTCTGAGAGTCCATTTTGGTTTTCTTACTGTGAAAATAAGTATGTGTGAAAAAGCTATAAATTAGACGGGAGCATACTTTACTTTTTCTTAAAGTTACTGTATTACGTCTTATATTTTTCTAACCAGTGTTTTTACAATTTTGTTTTCCTTTCCTTTTGAAAATTCAACCACAGTTTTGTTTGCATTTGTCTTCTCAGTCAGGGTCTCTCAGTCTTGGCTCTGTGTTGGAATTACCTGAGGTACTTTTGGTAAGAGATTCAAATTTAGTTGCAGATTTCAGCAAACAAAGGGAAACATTCATCAGGCTGCTGCTAGAATGGGGATGGAAAGCAAAAACTGTAGAATTCTCTGTTATAAAAATTGAACACGGAGTATTCTTTAATTCGCTCATCTTCCACCAAGAACGTCTGAACTAAAAGGAGGTTTCCCACATACCTGCTCCCTTGCTGTGTTGATAATTCTAATTTGAATTCTAGTGGAAATTCTAATATGTGGTGCAGTATCTTCTTGTCTTTTTTAAGAGGGACCCAGGAATAAACTCCCGCCTGGTTTAATAATATGTGAAATGCAAGATGGGAAACTGATGATCATTTGACCAATTATAAAGATAAATCTCTAGCTCTCTCTAAGAAAGAATAAAAATAAAGTTCCATCACTCTACTGCCTGACTTTATTAACTAGTTTATACAATGGTTTGGTTTCCTGCTGATTTCTAAAAAAAGATCTCGGAAATGACTTCTCCCTGCCTTGATGTTAGAAATCCATTTTATATGGTATGTAAGCCTTTAGCCAGTAATGAAAAATCAATATAACCTCCAACTCTTTATAACTTCTACATTTTACTTACAAAGGATTTAATCAATCACAGTAGGAATTATGGCATATAAGTACTCTCCTCTTTCTCCATTCAGTTGACAAAATGAGATATTGCTTGTTTTCTGAAAATTGTAGTTTAACATCATCATTCTTGTTCTAGAGATGATATAGTTAGAGTTAATCCTTTATGTTTATTTACCAGCATTAGGGATGTAGATCATTGAGTGAACTCAGCATTAAATAAAATTAAATATAACTTAGTAATTTTTGAATACTGTGTTTGCCCTGAGCTTTGTGCTAAAGCCAATCCAAGGTGAAACATAATAATTTCCCTTTCTGAAAGTCCTCCTTATTATATATCATTAGTATCTAAGATCTATCCTCCAAAAAATAAAAATTAAAAAATCAGTAGGTTTCCAGATGTTATCTTTGCAGGTACATAATACTGTTTTTCTCCCTTTCCCATTGTTTGAATATAAAATGAAGACAAATAATATATAATTTTTTGAATTTGCCTTTTCATATTTGAGCTATGACGGTTGATCTAAGTTTTGATTACCAGACAAGGGAAGAATCAAGAGTGGTTAGAGAAAAAAAAAAAGTATTTACATTATGCAAATATAGACGAGACCACAGAGGTAGTTTGAGTGAACAATAGAATAAATATTTAAACATCATCTTCTATAAATTAGTTAAACCTTTTCATGCATGTATTTAAATCATCAGCTCATCTTATGGGAAGGAAATGAAAAGGTCAGCAGAAAATAAAGTTAATTAGCTTCTCAGCAGAAGTCAAGACCTTTGGATTTCTTTCAAGATCTCTTAAGACTTAGTGTCTATGAGATGATGATGATATAGTTGTGGTATCAATTATCTATAGCGAGTTTCCCCCCAATTTCATTACCCATCACATTTAGTAAAATTGAATGCCTTTTTGGACATTGCTCTGATTTGGGTTGATCTTAATTGTTCCTTTCTCTGAAGCAATCCCACCTTTCTTTAGGTCTTTCCAGTTCCAAGACAGATTAATTCCCCTTTCCTATGACCTTATAGCTCTGTAGGTAAAACCTCACCTGGTAAATCACACTGCCCTGTAATTGCAGTGTAGGTCTTATCTCTGGCTCTCTGTATGGGATATGACCTTTACTTTATTTCTCTTTCCTCCTTCGGAATCTAGCACAGGCCCTGGCACATAATATTTGTTTTTTTTAAAAAAAGTGGTTAACTCAATTGAATGTAGCCATGGCAATAATTTCCACGCTGCAATTCTGGTGTGTAGTACCATTGAGTTCTTCTCAAGAGTTTTTCATAGTCAGGAATTAAAGACTACATATAACCCTGAACAGCTTCAGCTGCATAATCAATTCATCAACATTGTCTAGCCACACTTATTACTAATTGTAGAAGAAAGATTCAACAGGAAACAAACAAAAAAAGGATTGTTTATTGTTATTAAACTAATTAAATTTAAGAAGTGTTTGGTTTAATAGTCTTCTAGAAAAAAAGAGTCCAGCTGGAAAGCTAGTCAGCATAACAAGTTTTTCTTTCTTTTTTTTTTTTTTTTAATCTTAACATTTGATTATGGGGCACTAACAATAAGGACAAAGATTTTATTTGGAAAGTGCTGGCTAGAGTGAAATGTTCATATATGTAAAACAACATCGAAGTGGGACAAACATACTTTTAAATCAGATCCTTGGCCTGTAAGTATGAATTTGTGCTTTGCATCTAACCCAGTGTTCAAAGGTACAAGAAGGAGATCTGGAGATCTTTTCTTCTTTTATCCCACGGCACTTCTAATGAACTTTTGTCAAAGGTAGAGGTGTTTACTTATTTATTTAAATTTTGTTAGTCAACATACAGTGTAATATTGGTTTCTGGAGTAGATTTCAGTGATTTATCACTTACATACAACTCCCCAGTACTCATCATAGCAAGCATCCTTCTTAATGCCCATCACCTATCTACTCATCCTCTGCCCACCAAAGGTAGAGGTGCTTAAAAGAGAGAATGAAAATGGGCAGATTAAGGAAATGGGGAGGAGCATTTCGGTCAAGTAAATTCTTTTAAGAAATGGGGGGGAAAATTAAAAGAACTGAGATAAAGTGAATGGAGAATATAAAAAAAAGAAGAAAAGATGGAAAGAATTATAACAAAAGAAGAGGGAAAAGGAACCCATCCCAAGGGGGAGACATGATTCAAAAACAAAAACAAAAATAAAAGTGAAAAAAAAAAAAAAAACAGGAAACCAGACATGATAGAGAAAAAAGGATATATTCTTATGGAAGATAATAGAAGTTGAAAACATAAGACTAAAGATAATACAGGCTTTATAGACCATATATAAATTAAGCCTATTGTATAGAAGAAAATTTGAGAAAATCAAAGCAAACAACTTGAGTCAAACATCAAGAAATATCAACTGAATGCTTACTGCTTGTTCAGTACCTAAAATCAAACAGCACCCTCCCTATCCTATAAATCAGTGTGCTGTTCTAGGTGAATAGGATTAGAAACAGAGCTGGAAGCCAGAAAAAGATACTCACATGCATTTTACGTTTTCCTTCCCTTTTTTTTTAGGTTAATAGTGATTTGCAGTGACGCCCCTATTCATCAAAACATTTCCTTCCATTCTTTAGTTTATTATCTGGGTACAGTAGAAAGCCAAACAATGACTTTAGCTTATAGGCTGTTACTTGTGAAGAATAACCTACACAGATTCTGATTTATGCTGTTTCTCTTTTTGGTAACCAGTTTAAAGAACTGAATACCACCACCGTCCTCTAGGGAAACAAGTCACACACAATGCACTGCATTAAATGATTTATCTTAGCAAAATCAAAGAAGTAGGCTTTCTCCTTTTTGAGGTAAACAACCATCCACTGCTGAATTACCAATCTGTGATCAGTGCTTGGTTAATAATATGAACTCAATTTCTCGGCCTTTATTTGACCTACATACGGATAACTTAGAAAATAATGCAAAAGAAAACACTATATAAAATAATTTCGGTCAGTATTTCCTGGAGAAGAGGAGATCTCTATCATCTATTTTCCTAATGCTTGTGAAATTTTGATGTCAGGTACTCTGGATCTAAAAATGCTTGATCTCAATTATTATATTAATGATGTATCAAGTAATGGCCACTTTCAACATGCTCGGTGGAAATCAATAAGTTTAGCACAGTGCAATTCTCCAAAGATGATCAATTTTTCAGAGAGCTGGAAATGTAAAAATGAAATTGAAGGTGTGCTGCTAAAATTCAACAACTATAAATATTCTTTGAAAAGAAAGTTTGTCCATCCATCCATCTATCCATCCATCCATCTCTGCTTTGTTGCAAAAAAGGTCTTAAGTGATTGCTCAATAAATTTTTACTGAATGTATCAGTAATGTGACAATAGAAAACAAAAGCCAGACAGGAACAGAACCAAGGCCTGTTGGCAGCAGTGGCAGGAGACAGAGGAGGTAATACGTAACAGCACATTTATGAAAAATTGGAATATTACAGCAATGTTGCATTACCAGTCCTTGTAATTTCATAGTAAACTATCCAAAGGTGCAGCACTATACTTTCATATCATTATAGATAGAAAATAAGGTGTGGTTCAATTTTCTGGGTGCATTCATTCAACATTTGTGTCAGGTACTATATTTTTCAATAGGGATAACAGGGTGAAAAATCCGTTTTGTGACAATCCAAGATTAGGGAAAGAATGTAGAAACCTGATTCTTTTGGTTTGCCCGTATTACTAACTCAATAATCAGATGACATCACCATGAAGTTTCAGGAGATTCCTATGGAAAAGTTCTAAAATAGATTACTGAAAGCTCTGCTATTTAGTGTAGCATCCTAAAGCTGTGCCGGTCCTTTAGTAAAGACATTATCCATTGTTGAAACTTTTATTTGCTGTGAAGATTCCTTTTAAAGTTTCTGCAAAGGCTCACTTTTGCATGTGTTTGGAATTTATTTTTATCAGATTTTAAAATCTGAATTTAATTTTACACAGCAGAGTAAATTATGGCCCACTGATTTACCCAATGAAAGACCATGGGCTAATCCTTTCGGATTATGGTGAAAGAAAAGGAACACTTTAGTTAATTATAGAATGAGTTTGCATGATTTATCATCCCCAGATCTGTTATGGAAAACTTTCAAGGGATTCAATATACATGTGGTTATTTTTCTAGATGATACTGTTGTTGTTACAGCTGGACTTCACCATCTGAATCATCTTGGGTTTATGATTAGACCCCTAAGTGAAACATTATTTTGAATAAATCATCTTCCCAGAATAAAAACAAGAGTTTCGGCTCAAACTTGGTGATTAATGAAGTGGTACAATCAACTTTTAGTTAATGGCAGGATTTAGAAGCTGGGAAGTTGTTATGCTGATGTATTTTTCTAGCTGATAGAGAATGCTAGTTAGCATCCAGCTAACCAATAAACTGGATATAAGTCACATGAAGATCTTTGCTCCAATACATCTTGACCTGATTAGTTAATCTGCTAAATTACAGAATTTGACCCTTTATTTTGTATTCATACCCATCAGGCCTAAATGGTTGTGAAGCTGTAGATAGTAAATAAATGAAAGGATGTGAAAGACTCTAAGGTTAGTTAGTGCTAAGCTTTAGCTATTCCCAGACAAGATGCAAGATCAACATAACCACAGGCAGGTTCATAGGATGCAGAAAAGCAAGCCAGCTCTAAAAATATGAGCAGCATATTAAATGCATTGCAGCTACATAAGGCCAACTTTTTAAAGTGCAGACATTATATTTGATTGCTCCCTATCAGATAATAATAATATTGCTAGTTAAGTTCCTGCTACATTTGGTATTTATTGCCTCATTTAATTCTTGTACCTCTCCAGTGAGGAAACAGGGGGTAGGACTCAGACAGGAAGGAGGGCAGAATGACTCTTAATTTCAAAGCTCAATCTTTTTGATTTTTTTTTCCTTTTCTAAGCCAGTATGTCTTCCACTACTACACTCCTATAGCCATCCACAAAAGTAATTTGGGCTCTTTGCACTAACAACTTTATATTTGTGTGGTAAAATTGCTTGTGAGCGACAATTTATTAGACTCTGCGGCCGCAATAGATGAGAGAAGGAATAAGAATGTCTGGGTTCTGGTCTTATCCGCCCACTGATTGCCTGGTTAAGCCGCTGACTTTTTTTTTTTTTTTTTCCCCTGCAGCATTGGAAAAAATGTCTTTCTTCATCTTCTATGAAATCCTTAAGGGAAGGCTATTTTTCCCCCTCTTTCTCTTTCTAAGTCTTTATGTGTTACCTACCTGTGGCAGTTAGTAAAAGTGGGCCTTTCACTGCTGCAGAAGGATAATAAATAGTACGCTCTTGTACCTGCCTCTCGGAGGTATTTTAATTGATATGTAGTTAACAAAGAATGTGGTGATATTCCTGGAAATTGCTGTGAAATGTGAATAAAAAATGATCAACGGGACCAACAGGCACAGCTTGTCAGGCATGTTTTTAATTTGCATTTATGTAACTTTCCTATTTCTGGGCATCCGTGTGAGGACACATCTAAGAAATTAAGCGGGGAAATTTATTTTTCCAAAATGTTTGCTGACCTTCACAGTACAAAAACCAATGAACCCGAACTTCCGAGACGACAGACTGTCGGGAATTGTAAAGATGACTCGGGCAGTGCATTGTTCCTGCGGGAGGAGCTCAGGCCTTCCTCTAACAAAAAAGTCTAAGTCAGCATTTACTTAGAAAATTTCTTTTAAAAGAGTTACAGAGGCAGTCCAGAAGTATCAATATTCCCTGTACAAACTCATATCTTTGTTCTGTTCTCTTGCTCTTGTGCCGTCTCTCTCTTTTTGAATTTCCTATAAAAGCTAAATTAGGTCTCAAGGGTTCTGCACCACTAAGCAAGGATCTCTTCTAGTCCATTGTGATGGAAGTAAATGTACTCAGGAGGGAGATGTACTTGAAGGAAAGGCTAAAGTATCTCCCTTCATTGAATTCTCTTATCTCCCACACAAGCTACCCACCCTGACTTCTCTAAATACTTGCCGCCAGTGCGCACGCGCACATGCACTCCAACCAGCCCTCTGCAAAATAGTGCAGTAGGTAGGCTATTTATCTTAAATCGGCACAACCTTTCTGTGCTTGCCCCGTCTCAACTCTGCCTGGAGAAGATGGAAAGAGCTTTCAAGTTTACAGGCCCTCGAGGTCTCTTTGGAGACCCTACGAAAATGCGTTCTTGGGAAAGGCTTTGGTAAACTCATTTACTGGGGTATAAATGATTCTGAAGCTGAATTTCTCCATGGTATATGCCTTACAATAGAATTCAGGAGCAATCAGACTCTTCTTGTGATATCTGTGACCCTTACTATATTGTTCTAATGAGTCTTGTGTTGCTGGTGTATTGTAAAATATGGGACTAAGGTTCTAATAAAGTTGGAGACACCAGGCACAGAGTAGGGGACAGATCTATTCAATTTTAGAATCACCAAGGATATTCCAGGTCAGGATTCTGGAATCACATGGTCTTGAGGTAGAATCCCAGTGTGTACATCTTACGCCTGTTTGGTTTTGGACAGGTTCCTTAATCTGTACAAAACTCCGATCCCTTTATAATCAAAACAACATAAAAACAATACTGGTAATAAAGTATTATCCTTAAAGGCATGAATCCATGGACTTGGAAATTTGGAAGTACCCTGGAGACAATCTGATTTACAGATGAGGAGGTCAGCCCAAGAGGTGACCTAGGATGCATAGTCAATTAAAGGTAGCAAAATGCCTCTTGATTTAAATTCTAGAACTCTTTCCACTAAGTCCCCAGAAACCAGTCTGGATTTTGTAAGACAACAAATTATCATTGTGTCGGATACTGCTGGCACTTGTGTGTGAGCCACATATTCTCAAATTAAGACACGCTGCCTCAGAGCCAGGTGCAGTGTATGGTCATTGGTGGCAATTTTTTTTTTTTTTAATGAATGTTTATAATAGAAAGGCATGCTTTCAAGTGATTTCGAATGATCATCTTCTCATCCCAGATGTTCAATTAGTGGCAATGAGACAGGACATTTTAATATTGTGTGTGACACAAAGAGAAAGTGAACCAGAGCGTTTTTTCCCAGGCCACTCACCTAGCTTTGGCCTGGCCAGTGTCAGGCAGGCATCTGTTGGTCAGGCACCCCTGCAAGGGCCTCTGAGACAGGGAAGGGAGATTAACAGTAGGATCTCAGCTTGCAGCATCCTCTGGCTGTAAGCGAGTGATAGGGAGAGGAGAGAGCATAGCTGTTCAAACCCTGCATTCAAATCCCAGCTCCTTTAGGTGCTACCTGGGTGACCTTGAACAAGTTAGTTAACCTCTCTGTGATTCTGATGATTAATTGAAGTAATTAATATAAAGTGCTCACAAAAGTGCCTAGAACATAGTAAGTGATCAATAAGAATTCTCTGTGATGTTGAAGAAATCTAGATTCATGCTAGGGGAATGTGGACCTTATAACACATTTATATTTATATAACATTATTTCACCCCATCAGTTATCTTGTAGTGGCATTTAAAAAAAATACGCATTTTTACATTTTTTTGGGAATTGGACCCTAAATAGTAAGATAACGGTTTTTGAAAGTAGCCACTGTTTGCAAGAATACTGGGTTAGCTTTTTAATCTTTTTAATTATAAATGTCCAGTAAGAAAATATATATTTTTTTCTGGATTCAAAAAAAGTTCATCAAATGCTTTTCAAACATTACAGCATTTATCTATATAAAACTTAGCATTCAGAAATAGGTTCTGCCTGAGAAAGCAGGTTTTGGACTGCTAACAAGGTGCTAATATCTGCACCACAACGCTGTACTTTTCTGCCAACTGACTCGGTTTGTATTTAATTAGACCATAAGATGCTGGGCTGAGTATAGTGCAAGTTACATAAGTCTCGCAATTTAGATCTCCCGATGTCAGTACCTTCCGTTACAGCACAAAACACCACTGAAATTATCACATTCCTGATGGGGAATCTTAGAAATGAAATGATAAATACAAACATTCATTTGTTTTAAGATCAAATAGTGAAGAATTTGAATTTTTAAAAGTTGCAATGCATTTTACAGGTGTGCATTTGAAAGAAGATTCACATGATATTTTTGAGGAGTTTTTCCTAATGGAAAGTATAATTTTTAGCAAGGAGAAGAGGAAAGATTCAACTATTTTAGATCCTTTGTGAGATCTTTATAGGTCGTGGTAAAGTTTGATAGAATAAAATACTGAGGAACTCCTGTTTTAAATGTGGCAAGTTCCTTCAACACTGCAAAAGAACAGAACAACCCTCCATAGCTATGGGGAAAAAAAACCATGATGGATATAATCATATTTAGTGAAATGGTATATGGGGAAACATTGCAATTTATATCTGGTAAATGTTGTTTCTCTAAGCCTTTTCAACTGATCGCGCTAAACAAACATACATAAATATAAGGAAGAAAAGCACCAAACTATCATAACAGTCTTAAACTTCTTCTCTGTAATTGGATGCAATGTTATACAAAGTCAGTGTTTTGAGATCATGTTCACCAGGTAGGTTAGGACCCACTAGATGACAATAAGGACACTTACTAGGGAAAAGTTTTAGGGGGCCAACTGATATATCAGCTAAGCCTGGTGACAGTGGCATGAGCCACACCAAGCCTCCAGACCTCCTCTTTTTTATCTAGTGACCCCCAAATTGTTAAGAGGCAAATTTTAAATGCAGAAGCAGTCAACAGTCACATATTTCAGTTTTTTAAATAACTGGTATGACATAAGACTGATAAATCACTGACCTCTACCTCGGAAACCAATAATACATTATATGTTCATTCAATTAATTGAATTTAAATTTTTAAAAAGTGATAAATAAATAAATAAATAAATAAATAAAAGTTCAAACACCAGGCCCCCAACCTCAATTCATCTTAGAACGACAAAACTCTTAACTTGGAACTCCAGCAGCTCTCAGCTCTTATCTCAGTCTAACCAAATTTCTACTTCCCAATGAGATCTCTCTGGGAAAATTATGCATATGCTATAATTGGTCTGAGATTCTCTGAGCCTCAGTTTTCTCATCTGTCATATAGAGATAACAGTATTGCACATCTTTTAGTGACAAAAATTCAAAGACACTCCATGAAGATTGAATAGGAGGGCACTATGCTAAGAATTTTACAATGTTCTCTCATGTAATTTAGCCCTAGCAATGACTCTGTGATGCAATTGTTATCTTTATTTTACAAAAAAAAAAAAAAAATTGAGGCCCCAGAGAAGTTAAATAATTTGCCCAAGGCCACCCAGTACTTATGGGAAATTGGGTTGGAACCTCTCTCACTTGAATGCCTGAGATTGTAAATAGCTCCCGAAGAGGTCAAGGACCACCTGTAGTAGCTGACACATAGTAAGGGTGGAGTAGATGTTAGTTTCTTCTCTTACATTTTGATTCATGGGAGGTGGTGTACACATATGATTTTTGCCTTATAATTGTGCCCTCAAACTTGTCCATTCTGTCCTTCCACCTGAGAAGTTTCTCTGTGATTCCTTGCTAATAAAAATCTACACAATCTGAAGGTTTTAGTTCAAGTGACCATCCATAAAATTCATTCTAATCACTGTAACATTGACTTTCTCACTTCTGAACTCATCTAGCCTTTACCTGTGAAGGAATTCTTGGGCAATGTGGTGTGCTATTAGTTAACAATTTACATCCATCCTGTTGAGACCCCAGGGTTTCACTTCTCAACTCTCAAGAAAAGTGACAGCATTTTCCTTTGGTTAAGAACACAGATTAAAACAAAAACAAAAACAAAAACAAAAACAAAAGAACACGGACTCAGGTGGCAGCCTGCTCAGGCCTGAAAATCCCAGTTTTGCCATTTATTAGATGTGTGACTTTGGACGAGTTACTTAACCTCTTTGTATCTCCATTCTTTTACCTATCAAATGGACCTAATAATAAACACTATTTTTTCATAAGTTTACTGTGAGAATTACCTGAGTTAATATTTGGTAGGAATTAGACCTGAACACGATACATTGTAAGTGGTATAAGATACTTATTTTTTTTAATAAACAAATTTTATTCTTTGGATATTTTCTGACAACTACATAATACTTAAAACATACAAGATATACCAAATATTTGTTCATCAGTTAGCTAATTGGCCAATTTTTGAGTTTTCTCATCCATAATTAATTTGAAGTTTCAATGACCTATTATGCACGATTAAGGTAAAGAATTGGGAGTTGGGGATTCCAAGTTGTGTGACCTCAAGTGGCTCAAAATATAGAGAAGATAAACGTGAGAAGTTATACTGGGATATTAATTAATCACTCACTATGGGAATGTGTATAAATAATGTACTGCAGACTCATTCTATTAATTGTGGCCAAGCTGCCTGTCACTTCTCAGATATATGTCTCCTTGGCTAATGTCTAAACTCCATGAGGTTTAACAATTCTTTTTTATTCTCTTCTATAGTGCATTGTATTTCGACATATCTTTAATATAGTATGATTCCTTTAATGCTTGAAAACGTTCACTCTTTCAACATTCATTGGGTGTCAGTTTTTGTGCTGGATGATGGGAATACAAAGTTCAATAAGGCATGGATCCTTTCCTCGGGGACTTGAGAATTTAGCGTTGGGGTCAGCAAACTATTGCCCACCCCAATCTAGCCTGACACCTGTTTTTGTAAATAAAGTTTATTGGGATACAGCCATTATCATTCATTTACATGTGGACTATGGCTGCTTTCATACTACGTCAGAGTTGAGCAGTTGTAGCAGAGGACACATACGCCATAAGGTCTAAAATATTAACTAATGGGGGCTTTATGGAAAATGTTTGCTGACCCCTGGTCTGGTGGAATGTACTGAAGTGCCTCTTTTTTGAGAGGGATATTGTTTCTATCTCAGGTTTGTTGATTCTGAGGTTGGTGGTCATCCAGAACTTCTACAGAGATCTGGTATTTTAGAAACCTGAGTGAAATGAACAGTTGATTATGGTCCAAAGCCTCCCAGAAATAACTGTGCCTCGTTATCTATGAAAAGTTAATAGAGAACAGCATATCATTCTTGGTTCTTTTTAGAGTTTGAGATAGTTATTGCCTAGGTACCCAATCCAATGTAGTTCCTAAGCTATTAGGGTATCAGGTTCACATGGACTGGAAAAAATATGATGGACCACCACGGAAGAGGAATCACAGGTCCTGGAGCATTCCCTTCAACTAAAACTTTTGTAAAAGCACACTGTATAGTATATACTATATAACTGCAAAAGATACAATTTCTGAGGCATTTTAGATTTTATAGCTTTAAATAAAAGTTATGAATTTCTCCTTAAATGTATTAATGAAATCTAAATCTCAAAATGTTTTGGTATCTGTATCATACGTTTGAAAGGAAAATGCATAAATAAGCTCTTCTCTAACAGGGATTTTATAATGTATATTTTTCTTCTTCTTAAATTCGGACTTCCATTTTACCTCATCTCTCCAGAATTTTATTCTAATGTTAACATTTTCATGTCTGAAAGTCTTTTTATTTATTTTTTTTTTTTATTTTTTTTTTTATTTTATTTTTTTTTTTTTTAAAGATTTATTTATTTATTCATGATAGACATAGAGAGAGAAAGAGGCAGAGACACAGGAGGAGGGAGAAGCAGGCTCCATGCACCGGGAGCCTGACGTGGGATTCGATCCCGGGTCTCCAGGATCGCGCCCTGGGCCAAAGGCAGGCGCCAAACCGCTGCGCCACCCAGGGATCCCTGAAAGTCTTTTTAAATCACCAGGTTATACTTCTCAGAGAGAAAAACATATTTATATATTTAAATTTAGCATTCCTCTCTCAACAAAACACCCCTGTCTTGGATGTGGGTTCTAAGCGGTAACATTTCCTCTGGATTGATTTTTTACTAGAGCTTACCAATACAACACAATTGATACAAATTACACAAAGATATAACAAATTTTATATTTATCAAACATAAGAATAAATCTTTGAAGGATATTCATCCCTTAGTAAGTCAGATAGGGCTTTTTGTCCTTCCACTTAAATCTGGTACCTATGCTTGTCTCTTGTTTACTACTAGAATATAATAAATAGAGCTTAGCATGACTTCTCTTCCTCTTTCTGTTTTTAGAAATGTAGGTGTTGAAAAATGTATTCACATAAATACGTAGATAGAAGTAAAACTAATTTTGCCATAGCAATTGAGTTCACTTCTTTAAACTCCTTCTGAAATATACCTTAAATCACGCAGCATTCTATTATCAAAAACTATTTTTAATGGCTTAAACTAACTGATAATTTGGTTAAATCTTCTTCCAGTTTTGTTGAAAGTCAGGAAATGGAAACTACCTGACTTGTAAAAGGACATTTTGCCCCTTCATTAGAATCATTCACTTTCTCAGCCTCAAAATCAGTACTTCAAGTTGTGTCTTTGTTTTAGAGCGATGGCAATTTTTCCGTCTTGGGAACCACAGATAACACATAATAAGATTTGAAAAGAATGAGTTTGGTCTTTTGTAAAGTGGAAGTGGGGTTATTGTGTAAGGGGAGGTAGAAAAGAGGAGCCAGCTTTCTCAGGGAATACATATGAAAACTGAGGACCTGTGAAGGAATACTTTTTAGAAATCCTTCATGTACTCCTAGGGAAGGATTTCTCAATCTCAGCACTGCGGACATTTGAGACAGAATGATCTTTGTTTTGGCAGCTATCCTGTATATTGTAGAACGTTTATTGCCATTCCTGACCTTTACCGACTGGATGCCAGTAGTGTCTCCCCAGTTGTGGCAACCAAAACTTCTTTCAGACACGGCCAAATATCTCCTGAGAGACAAAACCACTGTCTGTTTTGAACCACGGCCCTAGGAGTCTAAGCACCCATGGATGAAGCCTACCCCAGCAGTGAACATCATACTGGAATTCTGTCCTACTGGATACCAATGAGTTTCCAACAGGCTCAAGGGCAAATTGGGATTCCTTATCTACCTCAGAGTATAGGAATATTTGCAAATTTCCCACAACCTCACCAATAGGAATTGGTTCTCTAGTTGCTTATATTTTGAGACTTGAGTGTGTCTGTGTTGGTGTTCTTTAACATCTTCAGGAATTGTAAAGCCCCACAGTATTATCAGGAAATACATATGGACTAGTTTATTGGAGGTAAAATGAAGGCAAGTCAATTAATTTTTCTATATAAGCATCCTAACCTTTCCTCCAATATTTGAAATAATATATGTCTTGAATTAATATGAGCCTTCAGAGACAAAAAGGGCAATATGCATCCCCATCCCCTTTTTAAGAGACGTAGCTCAGGAGAGTGTCAGGAGAGAGAGAGAGAGAGAATCTTAAGTATGCTCCATGTCCCAACGTGGAGCCTGACGCGGGGCTCGATCTCACAACCCTGAGATCATGACCTAAGCCAAAATCAAAAGTCGGAGCTAACCTGACTGAGTCACCCAGGTGCCCCAAGTCATTCTTAATGAGAACTTAGATAGAACCTTTCCTTTCTCAATGACGGAGAAAGCTTTTTTAAACTGGATATTATTATTATTTACATTATTGTTATTTCTATTACTTCTTGTGAATTATAGCATATGGCTTTCAAAAGTAGACTGCAAGCTCTTCAGAGGATGGGAGTGAATCCTATCACCTCTGTATCTTCAACACCTAGGATGGTGCCGAATGCATAAGAGGTCCTTGATAAATATTTTGTTATGAATGAGGGAATAGTTGTGCAAATATCAAATAAGTTAAATGTCTTAATGAGTCATTGAATTTTCACCTTACCCCTATTATTGTACTAGCTGAACTCGGCTAAAACACAACTAAAACACAATGAGTTAAAAAAGATAAGGTACAGCCTTTCTTACAGTGCCAAAGAAACGAAGCATTCACCTTGACACTTAGGATTAATCTAAAAAGAATATGTGAGAAATTTTGAATGGACAGAGAAGGTAATGACAAACTAATTATCTGATATCTTAAAATCTATAGGTGACTTTTAATATTTTGTATGTTTTTTGACAGTTTTCTTTTTTATGCATGTTATATAACTTAGATCACATAATACATTACCATTTTGTATTTCAGCTTTTTTAAAAAAAAATATGAAACTTTAGGTTTAGTGAGGTCAGGCATGATGTCCTTCTTGCTCACCATCTTATCCCTAGGACCTGACACAATTGTCAGGTATGTATAAACACTTAATACTATTAAGTATTGCAGAATATTGAACATATGGTAAATACATACTAGTATAACAGTGAATATATACTATGAAAATATCTCATAAAAAAGCATTACAACAGATTTTCCCTGTGTTGAACACATCATGATGAGAGTACTGTAAGTCTTTAGGCACAAGTCTTTAGGTGTAGAATCTTATTGATACTTTATTTCCTCTGCCAAAAGGTGAATTACTAGACCAAAGAGTATGATCATTTTTAAGGCTCTAGGCTCAACGATGGTATCAATATGAACACCTACAATAGAATATGAGGGTGTCCAGGTCATCACATACCTGCTGTAATTTGACAGGTAAAGATGCCTTCAAACTGTATTCATTCTTTAATAAGTGAGGCTGAGCTCTTTCTCACCAAATGTTTATTAGTCATTCACATTTCCTCTTTTTGGAAAGTAGTTGTTTATGTTTTTATTAGGGACAATATCTTAAGGCATTGAAATCATATCCTTTTTTTTTAATACTTTATTTATTTATTCATGAGGGACACACAGAGAGAGGTAGAGACACAGGCAGAGGGAAAAGCAGGCTCCCTATGGGGAGCCCAATGCAGGACTCAATCCCAGACCCTGGGATCACGACCTGAGGCAAAGGCAGATGCTCAACCACTGAGCCACCCAGGTGCCCCGAAATCATATTCTTAACGTGTTAAAAAGGGCCCTGTTTAGTTTATATTTGGGGATTTCCTTTTGCCCAGCTACCTATTTGGACCTGTCCTGCATGTCTGTACAAATGCTATGTGGCTCATCCAGGTGGTGTCTATAGAAGCTCACTGAAAACTACAGAGCACTAAACATGGGCCAGAAATTACTATAAATTTTACCTGCTATTACATTTGTAAAGAGATGAGACTGCATCTGTCAGCTCCTCTCAGGTTTACATAGTTCCTTTTTTAATGTTTTCAGAATTATCCTTAAGAGCAGCTACAGTGCAAAGACTGACAGAATTAATGAGTATTAGGAAACAGCCCTATTTCTAAAAGACAGAGTAAGCGAAGCAGATATTTTACATGAGGTAAAACAGAGAATCACCTGAGATAAGCCTACAATTTTTCTCAACATGACATTAGTAAACACACTAGGTACTAAATATAAGATGAAGACAACCCAATGTGGATTCTGGTGCAGTCCATTTTCTTTCTAATAGTATCTGTAGTCAAATTTAGTCTAGTGTGGGAGTCAGGACCATTATATAATAAGATCAATTCGAGTCCTAGAGAATAAACAACAGGATAAGGATGGTGTTTCGAGCTATGTGTTAAGGCACAGCTTACTGAAGAGGCCTGAAAAATCAATAAGAGTGGACTAATAATTGTGCTTTTAAAGAAATATGAATGGAGTTCACTTGAAAAAATAAAAATTAACCATATAAATGGTAGCTCGATGTAGGAAATATTGTGTTTCAGCCAAAATGCAAAACACATTATATTCCAGTATTGTTAAGGCATAGCAGAAGTCTGTATTTATATAGAATTAATGCCAAATTTAATTTTTTTCTTTAAATGTCTGGGCACAATTAGACCTGGCTCCTTCTTAGGTTTTCAAGGTTCTTTTCTTAAGAAGATATTTTATGCTTGGACAAGACATTATTGGATAGGATGATAATAGGCCTTTGATACAAATGATGTGCTGATGAGACTTTCAATCCTGGTCAATCACAAAACTAATTAAACTCAGGTAGGTGGTATGCTTGGCTCTTCAACCCATTCCTTTGCTGAAGTGCTTATGGTCAAAGATAGATAATTCTTCTGAGAAATATAAACATTGTAAGAGAAAACCAATGAGCTGAGGGACAAATGAGTAGATGAACATTACAAACTGTAGTGTAAGTGCATGTTGGTTACTGAATGAAGAGGAATTTCATATTTAAAAATCAACAGTCTTTATTGCTACTTTCCATAAAGTTGTTTCCTTCTTTGAAGTAGATTCAGAAAAGGTTAGGATCTTAGTAAAGGAAAGGTCTGTAAATAAACAATTTTACTCAAAATTTAAAATCTCTGTAAAAGAAGATATTTGAGTTTATGAAATTAAATTTTAGAATCTTCGAGAAAATTTTACTCTTTATAGTTTGAATTCGCTATTATTTTTTAGTGGATAGTTTCTGTTTAGAATCTGTAGATATGTCCATAATACTTATTTGAATTTTTCCTGAGACTGGTAAATGTCATTATCATTACTTCAGGAATAAAAACAGCAGACAAGTGTTGTTTGCTCAAGGGGATCTTGTGATTGAGTAAAAAACAACTTTATTCTTAGCTATTCTTTATGTGACAAAAACACCCATGAGAATTCTCGTAAAATTTTTATCTTTAGGGCCAATGCTAGTCAAATGGTAGTAGAGGTGCATCGCACTTACCAAGTATAAATATGATAATTGCTTAGTCTGCTATGTAATCGATGTCTGCTATGGGTGCAGCAGTTGGCAAAAAAAAAAAAAAAAATGTTCAGCCTAAGAAAGAAAACACAGAGTAACGAAAATAGAACTGGACTTAGAGTCAAAAGCCCTCAACTGAAGTCAAATTCTAGTCTCAACCTCTTTAACAAATAATTATGGACAAGCCATCTATTTTTCTCATTTAGGAAAAAAGGATGTAATCAACACTGGACATCTGAGAAATTCAAGTGAAACAAAAATTATCCAAGGAACTCTTAAGGAATTTTATAGGAAAATAACTTTCCTTGAGACGATCATCTTAGAAGGCATTGCCTATTATCTATTGTAAGTACTCAGTAATCTAGATTCGAAGAATCGCATGTAAGCATGATCCACCACTGAGGGCCAGCTATAATGTTGTCATATGTTCATTTTTATTTTTTGCTCATTGCACTATGATAAAAGAGTCTTTGTTTGACCTAAATCAACATTCATGTCAACCATGTTAGATAACCTTTCAAAAGTCATTAATGAAATTGCAGTGGAAAGAAATTCAGAATCAATTTATTTCATTACAAAAGAACACTTTCTACAATAAATAAAATAAATTCTAACTAACTCTGACATGGGTGGCAGCCAGAAGTGACCTTCAGTAATACTGGTAAACAGAACAAAATAAAAACACAACTGGAAAGGTGTTAATGCTACCTTATTAGCATTCCTATCATTGATATTTCTGAACTGTCTTGGGAAAGATGCTCCTTTCCTTTGTTCCTTTGGTACTTAACTTTTTTTCTTTAATTACAAGAATGAGAAAATATATGTGCAAGGGTGGAAGTGGAATTAAGCCTTTTGAAAGGTAGTCAGCATTAAAAAAAAAAAGAATATTAGACTGTTTATTCTAAACTTAATTTTAGAGCAAACTGACAAATAGGTTAGGAACCTAAAAATTTCAAGATGAATTTATCTAAACTATTTGGTTAAAAAAAAGATTATTACCAAGAAGCACTGTACCTCAATGATACGATGTGTTTTTCCTGAACAAATGTTCCTCTATTTAAGCAGACTGTGTGGCATTTGCTCATATTCAATAACTGTGGAAATTTGGAACAAGGTTTCTTCTTTTTATTTTATTTTTTTTTTAAGAAAAAGTGTTTAATTCCTTTGCTATGTGCCAGGCACAACTTATGCACGAGTTAATAGGAAATGTTCTGTGTAATGAATTTATTATTTGACCTGACAATAATAATGATAGCCAATTATTCACTAGCAACTCAACATGTCTAAGTTATTTCAACTTGTGTATTATTGTTTGATTCTGAGATCTGGAGCCAACAGCTGCTGGATGGTAAAATATGACTTGCATGTTCATTCCAGCTCAAGCAAGCGATAAACTGAAATTTTTACTTGGGAAATTTAGAAGAAGGGTCTAATTCATGTTAATGCAGTGTTATGAAACACATAGGAAGTACTTTAATGGCTCATGCCTTGGGCAGGTGAAATTAAACATATTTTAAACGTGGCCCGATAAATAACTAGTTACAATTATTTTCATTACACTATTTAGACAAATAAAAATAGCACTACTGTCTGAATTTCCCAGTCTCAGAATTAATTACAGGCAACAACACATTCTGATCCCATTTAACAAGATTGTCTTTAAATAGTGTTTTTAATGGAAAGATCAAAATAGTGGTTTAATGTTTACTAAGTACTAGGCATATTTCCATAACAGCCAGAGTGAAAATCTAGACTCATCTTACATATGTCACTTCAAGTAAAGCCACTGTTCTCCACAAAAATTCAGTCTACATTCACCACCCAGAAAAGCACATCGGCCCACGCATAACATGAAGTGGATCTGTGTGTCCATTGTCGAGTAACATACCAGCACCCTGAGAGCACAGTAAGAGGTGAGGGAAGAGGTGTCCGAAAAACAGCTGCCTGATTAAATAACTCTTCGATCCAAGCTTCTAAAAGTTAGAGGGGTCTTTGTGTGCTCTCTCTTCCAATCTCTCACCACTTTAGAAAAGCCCCAAGGAATGGGGTCATTAAGCCACTTCTTGAATTCTTCGAGGTCCAAGAAATAAACAGATCAAGAACAACAGCCATTCTATTATCAGGATATGTTACAAGAGAAGAGCACCATTCCCAGTCTAATACATTCCAAATAAAAACCAGGATCTAAATAAATATACGTAGTTTTCAAGATAGAAAACTTATGCTAACCATGTAAAAATTTGAAGGCGAGGTTCGTGCTAATGCAGAGGGTTATGACCATGAGCGAATTTGGCCGCCTGGAAGTCTCAGATGGTGAATTCACTTTGTGCGTTCCCCCCAACCCACGGTCTGGCTTTCAGCTTTGTAGCCTCAGAAACTTGATCTCACCCGTGTTTCAGAGTGGATTAGATCTTTGCATGAGAATTCAAGTGAACTAAGCTCACAAGAGCTAATGTAATAAGACCAGAATGCCAAATTATCACTTCAAAATGAAGAGCTTGTTGAGGACCTGCCTGGATACTTGTTTTCAGTTTGATCAGGGATTTATCTTAGAGATAGTGCTGGGATGGGCATGACCAATAGTTGCTTCATACAGTTACATTTTTATTACCATGTAGGAGGCCAAGAATATTCCTTTTTTTACATAAGCTTAAGAGGAAGAATAGCTCAAAAGTCAGCAAAACCATTATGTGCTGATTTGATAGTTTAATGTTCGGAGTTCAATCTTATATCCAAGTTCTTAGAACGGAAGAATTTGAGGAATATCGCTGCGGCCCTCAGATCCTGCCTGCATAGTCTATTACTTCAGCAGAGTTTCTTCTCTCTGATATCTGGTAATCTAAGGTATTTTGCAGAGCAGATATGGCTACTTTCTGGTATTATCTTAAAGGTTAAAAAAGTGACACTCTGTAGGTATCAGCCCATCTCCTTATTTTATAAAAATAAGAATTTCTCTTATAAAAACAATGTCTCAGGACACTGTAAAGTGTTCCCTCTCCCCTTTGTTTCCCCGGTGGTACTATTATTATTTTTTAAAAATTTTTTTAAAAATGTATTTATGATAGTCACAGAGAGAGAGAGAGAGGCAGAGACACAGGCAGAGGGAGAAGCAGGCTCCATGCACCGGGAGCCCGACGTGGGATTCGATCCCAGGTCTCCGGGATCGCGCCCTGGGCCAAAGGCAGGCGCCAAACCGCTGCGCCACCCAGGGATCCCTATTATTATTTTTTTTTACAAGCCATACTCTTAAAAAATATTTGTCTCCTTCAGTACATTTTCTTTTTGTAATTCAAAATTGCCTTAGAGGTTTCTTTGAATTGTCACTCGCAAATCATTTACCTAGTAAAAGTTTTAAATAAGAACAATACTACTATTTGTTCTACATCAGGATATGCTCTTTTTGGAAGAGTTC
Source organism: Canis lupus dingo (assembly GCF_003254725.2). NCBI lineage: Eukaryota > Metazoa > Chordata > Mammalia > Carnivora > Canidae > Canis > Canis lupus. The sequence goes on from NC_064243.1 coordinate 83,782,167, forward strand.
TAGTGTGATAAACTAACTTTCACATAGTACCAACTAAAAAGACAGCTGGGAAATACAACAAACAATGAACTAATAAATTTCATTTATGATGAGCAAATTAACCAAATTTGGACTTCTGCTCATCTTTAGGGACCTATTGCAAATATCCCTTCCCCTGGGATAGCTGTTCTGATTATGTCCCCACTGCATTCCGTTCTGCTCTTGCTTTGACCATAGCTTTTACTCGCCATTTGTTTACCAAATTGGACATTCTTTTTATTAATTTTTAAATATTTTATTTATTTGAGAGAGAGCATGTAAGTGAGAAAGAGCATGTGTGTGTGTGTGTGTGTGTGTGAGAGAGAGAGAGAGAGAGAGAGAGAGAGCACGCATACATGGAGGGTGGAGATAGAGGGAGAAGCAGGCTCCCTGCTGAGCAGGGAACCAGAGGCAGGGCTCCATCCCAAGATCCCAGGACCCTGGGATCAGGACCTGAGCCGAAGGCAGCCACTCAAAACGACTGAGCCACCCAGTGCCCACCAACTTGGGCATTCTTGAAGTTCAGCTCTGTGCACTGCTTTGAGTAGATGCTCAATAAATCCTGAATAAATCACATACACTTCTATTTGTGTGTGTGTGTGTGTGTGTGTGTGTATCTGCAAAAGATGAAAACTTAGAGCCTCTCCTTTTTAAAATTAAAACTGAAAACTGAAACACTTGGAAAGATAATCTTAGTCTTACACTAGAAAGTGCACCTTATTTTGCAGTCCGAGAAATGAGCTGATCCATGATTTTGACAAGGTTTTTAGAATGGGGGAGGATGAAACTTAGCTGGTTCCAAATAAGGAAAGAAATTTGTATTTGAAAGTGATATTTAAAAAACAGAAGATTAAAATAAAATATTTTATATTTTTTTTGTGGCCAGTAATACTTATTTATTCCATGCCAAGTGAGGACTATAAATGCCAAGGCCTTTTAAAAAAGCTTTTGCTGTTTTCTTTTTAAGGATGATTTTGTGCCCAAATTAAGAGAATACCTTTTGCACTTCTGATTAAATATTAAAATATTGTATATCTGCTGTTGTCACATGATCACAATATAATTCTAATGAAATTCAGGTGATGGATGTAACAGTCTTTAAAGAAGGGTGCTTTACTGAATAGTCATAAGAAAAATTTTTAAAAATATTATTTAAACTGACTTCTTGTAATATTCACCAGAAAAAATGCTTTCCTTTTATTTCTTAAAGATTTTATTTATTTATTCATGAGAGACAAAGAGAGAGAGAGGCGGAGACACAGGCAGAGGGAGAAGCAGGATGCATGCAGGGAGCCTAATGTGGGACTGGATCCCGGGACTCCAGGATCACACCCTCGGCCGAAGTCAGGCGCTAGACCGCTGAGCCACCCAGGGATTCCCAAAAAAATGCTTTCCTATGTGATAAAATCCATGTAATAGTTTTCTTTAAGCAACCCAAATCTTTCATATACACCACGGTACCAGGATAGTGGGCTCACATGAGTACAAAGTGATGACTAGTAACAAAAAATATAATTCAGTAAACAATCAGATTAATTTTCCCTTCTTTGCTGATGTCTATAATTCCTCTGAATTAGAGAAATATAACCCAGGACCACATGGTATGGTAACTAATCACACACAAAAATGACATCAACAAATACAGTTTGTAGCAAAGTAATTTACAAACTCAGCATACCCAGCCAGTTAATAAAACATTCATGCAGAGGTGAACATGCTTAAGTCAAAGAAATTACTTTTGCTCTTTTATAAGAGCATGTTTCTGGATAAGTTTTTAGCCTCATGTTTTGGAAAAGGTGACATTTTCATTTTGGCCTTAAGAACCTGCCTAAAGGGATCCCTGGGTGGCGCAGCGGTTTGGCGCCTGCCTTTGGCCCAGGGCGCGATCCTGGAGACCTGGGATCGAATCCCACATCGGGCTCCCGGTGCATGGAGCCTGCTTCTCCCTCTGCCTGTGTCTCTGCCTCTCTCGCCTCTCTCTCTCTCTCTCTCTGTGACTATCATAAATTAAAAAAAAAAAAAAAAAAAAAAAAAAAAAAAAAAAAAACCTGCCTAAGCCAAGAACATCCCAATTTAATTTTAAAATAAAATTTATCATATAATTATAATCATTACTACAAAGTTATATTCTATTTCCAATATTTAAGAAATAAGCACTAACCAAGAAAAATGCATGTTAGATTAAGTATAAAAAGGTATATTTCTACATGTTATTTTTAAATATTTTCAACGCTTTACGACGCAACATATAAAGCAATGTAGGTGAAATGTAGTGAATAACATTTTTAACTCCTCAGATAAGCATGACTAGAACTGTACTTATTAAGGGGAAAACAATCTAGGACTTGAAATACTGATGGCCAAAGAGATGTATTTTGAAAGTGAACAGAGCGAGCCAAAATTCTAAGTGGCTTGCAATGCATAATAATTTTGTGACACTCTGATCACACTATTTCTTTTCATAAGAACCCACCCCTTCAATGCCATTAGTTAACCACATGGTTATTATATTTAGCTTGATTCACTATAAATGCCGTTATAACACCTGTGGTTTCCCTCATTAAGAACTGAATGGATGGGGTCAGGGGTTGAAAGGGCAGCATATGTGCTATGAAAGAACTAGTTAACATAGCCTATTATATTGGTGCACTGGTAAATCTCATTTCTATTCATCAGATGATTAGTTCAATCAATATTTATTCCTCTATGCTCCCTTTGTCTTGTGCTACAAAGGAGGCATCCTTCAATTCATGGCATAAGCCTTGTTATCTATGAATTTGTAGCTTAATTTGAGAGGGAATATTTTATTTATTTGGCAGTCCTGAATTCTTTGATTCCTTTCCTCTCTAATTATCATTAGGTAGTATAATGGAGTTTTGTGTAGATTATTTATAAATAGATGCTATTAACAGTTTCTTTTTATGCGACTCAAGTACCACATGTATTCATTTCTTCCTTTTGAATGCTCTGGAAAGTTGTGTCTGTTTCTCTAAATATGTTTGAATTTGGAAGTCTGGATTGTGAAAGCAAAGATAAGAATGATTTTCTCTCTCAAATATTCATTCTTCTTGTCTGAGTGGGTGGTTATAGGCACATACATATACATATTGTGTATCAGTGTGTATCAACAGACGCCTCCAAAGACTGCTATTATCTGCTAGGGATTCTGTTAAGTCAGAGATTCTATTCAAAGTAAGATAAATATTTGCAAGAAGCTGTAATTGGAAGATGATTACAAAATTACAGGAATAATACTTTATGTGTACAGTGCTCATTTTATCAAAGGTCATTATTCATTATATTACAAAAGATTTATTTCATTTGTCTACTTAATTTCTATCCTTTAGATAAGAATGGATCGAACAGTAAAACTACATTGAGACAAAATATTAATTATCAAGCACAATGTCCACTCCTTATATTTACTTTTTTGTATATTTTAACATCACAATAAAATGTTTCATTACATTAAATTTGTGGCAGTATAATTTAAAACTTCTATGTTGTGTTGCCTTTATAGAATAGATACAAAAATGACAGTTTTAAAAAATTCTTTTCTCAGTAATAGAACAAGAAAAAAATATGTATGTACTAAGTCACCTCAATCACTAACAACTTCTGCACGAATAATACACATGCTCATCATCTTTGATATGCTACAATCTGGACAGAATTTGGTGGTTTTAACTTTGGAATTAATTCTCCTATTTCCTCATATAATTATCTGTAAGGCTTAAATTTCACCAAAGTACAGTAACAATAATGTTATTGTTCACAATTTAGAACCTCACTTTATTTACAAATTTACAAAACACCAGCAGACCTACCTATGTAGAATTTTTTAACTTGATAATTTACTAGAATAATTTTAAACTCTATATTAATTGAATCCTATACTAAGTCCTTCAAGTTAAAGGTATATTATTCATTGCAGTGGAAAAAATCTAGTTAATGTGCTGTGATTCACATTTCTATTTTTTTAGGACTGTTGTTAGTAAAAAGTATAAAAACTACAATGGTCACATTACTTTTCTAAAAGGTGGATACACGTTTATAAAATGTGATATAATAGCTGAAAAGAAAGTTTCACTTGCCTTTTTTTATCTAGAAAAACTTGAATCATGTTAAAATCCTGGTGCCAATTCTATCTATATATGCTAACTTCAGGGAAAAAGTAGGTATTATGACACAGTTCCAGCATCATTTTCATGAAGACCAACCCTAAAAGTTAATATTTTCTTGGTATTGTAAAAGTCCTTGGTGCTGTAAAATTAGGTTTCATGATTCTGTAACATTTAAATTTGAAATACAGTGTATTTGCATTACATTCACACCAGATAACTGCTTTTAAGGCTGCTAATAGTTTAGTATTTAACAAATTGTTACCAAAATAAGTAAATGTTAACATTTGTATTTGACTAAGAGTATAAAATACTCGTTATTTACATTTAAGCAAAGCTTCACATAAACCACTTTAATAATGATTCTAGAAACCATCTTCCAAGGGTTTTCTAAACAGTATAGCAAAAGCTATACTGCTGTTGATGTAAAATCCAGGACTTCTAAGTTTTAAATGAATTCTAACAAAGGAGTTTTAATCTTGTAGTCCTCATGTTTATAAGGCCTGCTGTTCAGAATTTCTCCCTTTATGTTTCCATTCTGGTTTCCCAGTTCCTGATTATCTGAAGATCTAGAAAAGTAAAAAGCCTTGGTGCTACTAATACATATCCCAAAAGCTGAGAATGTCAAACACGTCTGTGCCATAGTAGCTGTAAATTCACTCAGGATGATGGGGATGGGGGGAGGAGAGAGTCCCAGGATGTAACCACCTAAGAAAATATTTTATTTTTCTGGCTTAATATTTTTTTCCAAAAATACTTGACATAGAGATTTAGAATTTTTCTTTAAGCTGTTTAAACATTCACTTTTCAGTAAGACAGCTTACTGGATTACTTAATGAACAATTATTAATGGACTATTGACAGAGATGTCCTTCCAGCAATTTTTTTTATTATTTGTGGATGGTGGGATCTTGGATAGAAATATTTAATTGGAATTTGTGGGAGAAATTAAGATAGGAATTCTGGTTAGCAATATTTAACTGGAATTTGTGAAAAAAATTAAGATAGAGAATTCGTTTAGGAAATCTAAAGGCCTGGCCGGCAGGACATTCAGAGCTCCAGACTTCCAAAGGGCTACCATACCCTTGAGAGCAAGCTGCTGCTTTTCTAAAGTTAGCAGTTAATAAAAATTAACTACCTGAAAATAATAGATGAAAACTGGGCTTTACAAAAGCCAAGCCCTATCCTTGTTTACAGCAAGCATAAAACCAGATTTCTAATCCGTAGGAGCCACAATCACCTATTGATTGCGACGACATCTGTGCCCCTGTTTTGGGAAGCAGGGTTTTCTGTGGAGGCAGGGCTGAAAAATCCGACCATTTCTGTGCGCCTGTGTAATAAACAGCTGACAGACAGGCCTCTTAGGAAGGAGTCTTGAAACCCGTACTTGGGCTCACTCATTTCTCACCTATGGATCGACCCAATTAAAAGTCTTTCCTTCCATCTTCAGAAGTTATTCTTTTTCAATAATGTAATCTGTGAAGTAGCATCACTAGAACTCAAGTGGTACCCTCTAGCAGACAAAGAGTGAAATGCTTTGTGTGCCACCAAATACAACCTCCTTCGCCCCAGGCCAGCCCTGAGTAAGCCGAAATCAGTTCAGCAGTGGGCAGGACAATGACCTCAAAGATCAGAGCTTCTTAACCCCTTTCTTACCCTAGAGCTTCCCTCAGGATAAAGTCTCTTAACTGCCATAGACCTACCAGGGGCAGAAGGAGATGGAGGGTGGGTTTGCTGGATTGGTCCCGAAGCGACCACTGAATCCTGAACCAAGTTTAGGTCACACAAAGAGGCCTGACTTGGGAGAGCTGCCAAATGTAAGCCGTGAAGCCGAGGCCAAAATCCCAGTCACTGGATCACCTTGGGATGGGGAGTGTGTGTGTGTGTGTGTGTGTGTGTGTGTGTTGGGGGGAGTATGGGGGAAATGGAGTGGATACACTGTAAAGCAGAGTTCAAAACCGTCCCCTCCCCCTGATGTAAGGCTGATTAGTAGCCCAGGCACAAGAGAAAGCTGATTCGTTTCCGCTCTCACTTCTCAAGTTCACACTCAAGTTCAACCCCTGACTCCCACAAGACGTCTGAGTAGCCCAGACCTTTTGTCAACTTATCCTTAAGGAACAGCCCCTGATGCTGCGGGAGGGCATAGCCTGTAGGAAGTGCACAGGGGTCAGGAAAGGAGAGCCTGGGAGGTGGAGAAAAAGACTCTGCCACCTTGTAAGCTTCCTTTTCTTCCAGGGCGAGCACCCCCCACCCCCTTCCCCCTCGCCGGAGAGCCGCTTTAAGTTAGGACTTGTAAACTCTTCTGGGCAGCTTGGCGAGGGTGACAGCCTTCTGGAAAGCGAGTGAGTGTGGGCTGTCGACTGGTTTCTGAAGGTGAGCACTAGGCGAGCGCCTGGCTTTCAAGCCTTCAGGCTGCTGGAGCCCGAGGCGATCCGGACTGCCTGGCATAGTGCTGCTTCAGGAGCAGCGCGATCAAGCTACAACCCACTCCTGCCCCGCACCGCCGCTTTCTTTAATTTAAGGGGGAGAGCGAGCGGCTTTTGCGCCGCAGGTCCTAGTGCCGGGTGGGAGCCGACACGACGCGTGGTTTCCGACCATCAGAACGTGGTCCTGCCGTGGGAGGAATGTTGGAAGGGGAGAAGTAAGGGAAGGGCGACCCGGCGGCCCCAGACCCGAGCAGGGGAAGCCGAAAGGAGGGGGATGGTGGTGAGACGGGGCAGAAACAGCAAAACAAAGACTGGGGTGGGGGCGTCTTTCCCTTACAGGTTCTATACTCGCCAGTTGCCCGAGTACAATTTTCTGAGAGAATCTGGACGATGCCGCATGTGACCAAACCCCCAACTGGGACACTCAACCGGAACCGGCTCGCAAGCCCCGGAGCTCCCACTCCGAGTTCGCGGGGTCCATCACCCCACCTGGATGGCTAGCTCCCTCCCACTCACTTCCCTGGACAACCTCTCTGTTCTTCCCCCTCCTTCCCTTTCCTGCCACGTCCCAGCGCCCAGCCAGTCCCTGCCCCGGCGTCCAAGCTCCAAGCTCCGGGGTTCACTTTGTGCGGAGCACGAGAGCAAGCCCGCTGCGCCCCGCCCCCCAGGGCCCTCCTAGAGAGGTAGGTGCTGGCGGGGGAGGGGGCGGGGGGCGGGGGGCGGGGGCGAGTGGGAGAGGTGCACTGCCGGCTAGAAGACGAGGAGCGTTTGCAGTCCGACCTTCCCTAGCTCTACCTGCCTAGTCCACCTGTCGCCGGGTCAGGGACGTAGGGAGGCCCGGGGCTGGCCTCTCCAACTTTCTGTTTGTTGCCAGGCCCCGGAGGGCGTGCGACGGGTAGCGGAGAGCCCCACAAAGAGCCGTAGAGTGGCCAGGAAGAAAAAACGGGGCGAGGCAGGTGCCCGGAGACTTGCACACGTCCCCACGGCAAGCTGGCTCTCGGCCCGCTCTTCAAGAAAAGAGTAAAGTTGTGGCCAAGCAGAAAGTGGGGGGGAGCGGGTCCAAGCACAGCGCGCTGGAGACCCGAAGGTCCCGGCACTGCCGGGGAGGAGACCGACGTAGTGGCTCCGTCCAGCCGGCCGGGCCGTCCACTGGGCAGCGCCGAGGGGACCCAGGGGAAGCCTCTCTCGCCCGCCCCCGGCGCGCCGCCCCGCGGCTGCCAGCTCGCCCCAGGGACCCGCCGCCGCCGCCGCCGCCGCTGGGGGTCTCGGCTCCGGGGCTCACCCAGCGGCCCCTTGACAAAAAGAGCATCCTCGGCCGCGGGGGGCGCCGGCTTCTCAGTCCTCTGGAACTTTCTCTGCGCAACTTTTTCGGGGCGGCGCTCGTCCGTGGACCGCGCGGGCTCCAGCACGCGGACCTGGCCAGGGCGGAGCGCCGGCGCAAGGGACGGGCGCGGGGGCCGATGCAGCGTCCGCGTCGGGTCCCGCGCCCGCGCCCGCGCCCCCCTGCCCACCGCTGCCGCGAGGCAGGGCCGGGCCAGCCCGAGTCCGTGAGTCCGTGCGCCCGCGCCCCCGCGCCCCCGCGCCCCCGCGCCCCGCCGCCTGCCCGTGCGCCCCGCGCGCCCCAGCCCCGCAGGCCACCGCCGCGCGCCGGGGGCTCCCAGCCGCCTCGTGGGGCCGCAGCCCGCGCCGGCTCCCGCTCCCCCCGGCGTCCGCGGCCGCAGCCGAGAGCGACGAGCACAAACGGTTCGGCGAAACTCCTGGCCCGGGAGGAAGCAACTAGCGCCGCTCCTCTCTCCAAAAAGCGCCCTCCTGCGTCCCTCCAGAACTCCCGAGAGGCATCCACACCTTCCCACAACTTTGCACGCCCGAGGCCATCGGCAGCCCACCTGCGAGCGCGGACCCCAGCCCCGCGCCCCGAGAGCCCCTTCCCGTGTGCGGGGTGCGCTCCCCTCCCCCCTCCGCAGGGGCCGGCGGTGGCCGGACCGGGGACCCTCTCGCTGTCCGCGGGCTCGCTTACCTCGCATGGTGTGGCCGCTCTCCCGCTCCGCGTAGTCATGAAGCTGCTCCCAGCCCGAACCCCGGAGAGCCCAAAAATCCTGCTCAGCACGAGTGAAGAAGGTGGTCGGCAAAGAGCTGCTCCGCCGAGAAAACCATCCCTTTAGGCGGACGCCTTGGCCGGAGGGTGACGTTTGCCGCCGCCGCCGCCGCCGCCGCTATGTTAACAGTTTTGATGATGGTGGTGATGACTGTTTTGATGGTTGTTTGGTTGTTTGTTTTCAGGAAGGGTGGGAAAAAAAAAAAAAAAAAAAAAAAAAAAAAGGTGCTGTCTGGCTGGTGCCCGGGTTTTGTTTTGCTTTTGTTTTTCTTTTTTCTTTCTCTCTAATGTGCTTGCTTTTTAAAAATGCCACCGCCTCCGGCTTAGAAGATTTCTTTTGTGATCACTTGGACTGAGGAGGAGGAGGAAGGGCAGAAGCAGCAGCAGGAGGAGGAGTTGGTGGTGGTTTTGTTAGTTACAAAGAAGAAGGAGAAGGAGCAAGGGGTGGGGGGGGGGAAAGGAAACAGAAAAGGAAGAAAGGCGGTGTGGATGGCAGAGCATGTGCGTTTTCACATGACATCTGTGCCTGTTAGCGGATCCAGTGAATTTTCACTGTTCAGTTACAGGGAGGAAGGGAGCGAGAGAGAAAGAGAGGAGAGAGATGGAGAGAGAGAGAGCCGAGAAGGGGCTTATACGCGAGGGCGGGTTTGGCCGGGACTCCCAGGCCCCGCCCGCTGTCAGCGCCGCCGCCTATCAGCGCCCGGCAGCGCTCGGAGGGGCCGGGGCCGGGGCCGCGGGGGAGGGGCCGCGCTTCCCGGAGGCGGGCGGGGGTGCGGGACGCGGCGGCCCGCGGCCGGCCCGAGCTGACACTGGCCGGGGAGACCGTCCGAGCTGGGCAAAGGAGCGGGCCCGGCCCGCGAGGGGCGCCGACCCGCAGGGGACACTCACGTCCGACCCCGGAGGCGGGGGAAGGCGCTGCCCAGTCCTTTCGGAGGCGACGGCCGTGCGGCTGCCCGGGTCCCCCGTTGCGTCCGTCTCTCGCAGCCGCCGCCTGCCCCGAGAGTGAGTTCTGAGTGCCTGGCAGCGCTCTGCAGAGTCCTCTTTCGGTAAACTCCGAATTTCTGGCGGGGCTTTTCGTGGCAGCAAAACGCCAATCAATTTCCATCACGTTGAGCGTGACCAAACTGCAGTCCCGTGCAAGGGCCATCCGCTTCCTTGAAAACCATCTTTCAGATGCTTCCCGCCCCGAATCCTAAAAACAGGAAGCACGACACACTTAAGATTTCTTCAGGGTGGTTTTTATTTTTTTTTTTTTAATTATTTTTTAAAAATGTTGTAATACTTTCTTTCGTCAAGGAAATTTTTATTAGCATTTGCAAAATCTCCTGGCATTGCGCTACCTCTATTCAAGGGTAAGAGCCCCAACTGTGGCTACCTCAGTGGTGCCAGGGAGATGGCTGAGGCCAGAGGGATGACTGTGTAAGTGCTGTTTATTTGACAAACGTGTAGGGCTCTAGGAGGGAGGACTCTTAAGCCCCTGGCTTTGAGAAGACACTTCTCTATTTATTGGAGACTGACAATTAAACGTGAGTATTTTGTATTCCTTAGGTGAAAACTGTCATCTATGACCATTTATTTGTATTTTGATAAAAATCCAGTGCATATGTCAAACCTGTTCATTTGCAAGTTTTCCTCTCTCAGTGGGCACAGTAAACACATAGTGATCACATCTACTCCCCGCCCCCATCCCCACCATAGTAGGTTAATTGGTCCCCTACAAAGCAGAGAGGGGAGAAATTTGCTTCTCTTACTCAGTCTTAAGCCATTGAGGCTTCTACTCATTAGCGTACCTGTTGGCAGAGCAGGCCTCATCATCATTCACCTGCCCAAATAATTTGATTTTTTGCTCTATTCATATTATGTCATGTGACAAAAAAAAATGCAATGCAAAATTGGCGATTATTTAGTTAATTACTGCACTCTACACGGCCAAGTAGTTTGTCCCTCCCTGTTTAAATAAGAAAATGGATTACTTGCTGAATCCTCCCTAGTGCTAAATTGACTTAGCCCTGCTATATGCCCTTCCATTTGCAAGCCAATGTGTAATTTAGGAAAATTTTAGTATTAAGAGTGAAAGTTGATTGAGTCTTTAATTAAATGAAATGAACAGAAGGAAGTCACTGTTCAGAATAGTTATTCTCTTATAAATACCTTTCCCCTAGATTTGTAATTGACACAGTAGTTAATCTTTTAAGATAATATTTAAGGCTCCCTGGTTTTATCATTTTTAATCAAGTAAAATATATTCATTATAACCACATTAAAGCTGCACTAAGTTATGCCTAATTTAGTTGCTTCATTAAAAATTACTGAATATAAAATAGTCAAGAAACAAATTGTGACTACAACATTTTAATTTTATGTGCTTCAAGCGGAGACACAGGAGTGTTGAAAGTTCCAAAGCCTTTGTAAACACTATAATTATTACTGTTGTGATTATTTTAGATTTCTATTTCTGATTAAGGAGAAATTTTGAAATTCAAGAATTTTAACTCTTTTCTTCTAGTCTTAAGTTCCTGAACATTTACTGAATTCTTAAATTTCTTTTACTGCTGGCTGCAATATCTGTAATTCTTAAAAAAGATAGTCAACATATATATGACAAGTGCCTTTCTCCCTTCCTTAGCAGTTTTCTATGTCCTTTGCTTTGTAGGTTCGACAATGCATGATTTTGCTTAGAGCTGTATCAAATAGTTTTTAATCTCTTCTGAAAACTTCTGAAAAAAATTATTATTTTTTTTTAAATTTTTATTTATTTATGATAGTCACACAGAGAGAGAGAGAGAGAGAGAGAGAGAGGCAGAGACACAGGCAGAGGGAGAAGCAGGCTCCATGCACTGGGAGCCCGACGTGGGATTCGATCCCGGGTCTCCAGGATCGTGCCCTGGGCCAAAGGCAGGCGCCAAACCGCTGCGCCACCCAGGGATCCCTGAAAAAAATTATTAATTAGAAGTAAAGACTTAAATTATATCATTTTTCAAAACTGTATTATATCATATATCGTGGTACAAAAGTATTTCTTTTTTAGAGTGGAATAAATGTTGATCATTGGTTATATTGTGGTGATCTGGGACATTTTGGATCTTCCTAAAAATTAAAAAAAACTGAGTTCTTGAGCTTTCCTAATAAGTTGCAAATTATGTCAACTGAATGGAACCCACTTGTTGTAAAATAAATCTTCAGGACTTAAAGAAATCAGCATTTTCCAAAAAGTCATAAAATACTTATGTATAATCGGATTTTTTTATAACCTGTCTGCCAGCAACTATCCATATTTTGATTAGCACAATAAGAATATATTGATATAATGTCCTTGCTCACATGAAGTGCAGTGTGAATTAATTAAGTAAATTGGCATTTACTTAAATGATTATGAAAGTATTTGATTTCCTATAATCTTGAAGCTCTGCTTTTGTCTCTGGGTCTGATGTTCTAAGGTGATATCTAAATTTTGGTAATTTTAAATAAAAGTCAGTAGATTACATAGCACTGTACTTAATCTCAAGAACTGATATAATTTCACTTATGTTCCTGCTAACCTGCTTTCTGGACATATCCCCACTCCTCGAGTTTAGCTACAAGGCCACAGTGTAATAATGACAAGAAGTATCCTGCCAGAGGCAAGGGTTTATTATGAGCCAACTAGGTAGGTTGAACATGGCACTTGGGATTATTTCAACTCAAAAGTGTTTGAACCAAAATAGGAAGTAATGGTTCACCATATGCTGAGCTGGGCAGTCTGTAGAGACTGTATTAAAGAACTATGAATCTTGGAGGAACATTGGCAATATTGATAATAGTATTACATTTGGAGTGACTAAAGGATTGGGTGTATAGGGGTGCTATGTGGCTGTGAAAGTTAAGAAAGATATATAAGGCTACCTTAAATATTGGGAAAATGAGGAAAAAATAAGAACCTCAAATATTTAAACCTATTAAATATGGAAATGGTGAAGTACTGAGCTCACTGTTGTTGGAGGCATCCAAGAAAGATTGAATGAAAAGCTTTGGTAAAATGCTCTAACATACAGATTTCTCTAGTGGTCTGAAAATTGTTTAGATTAGCTCCAATATCTCCTGCAAGTGTAAGTGTATTCACACAGAGGCAATTACGACAGCCCCAGCAGCTGCAACAGAGCTTTGCTTCCTAAGTCAGAGTGGAAGCTCCCTGAGAGCAGGGGCCAGGATTTCCTTAGAGTTTGGAACAGCTCTTGGTACTTTATAGGCACTTGACAATTATTGGTTGAATGGATGCTTTCCACCGTTTTGTCCACTGGATATGAACCAGAAATACATCAAAGACCTGAATAAGATCTCTTCTTAGTTTCTTTCTTTCTTTAAGATTTATTTATTCATGAGACACACACACACACACACACACACACACACACAGAGAGAGAGAGAGAGAAAGGCAGAGACACAGGCAGAGGGAGAAGCCAGGCTCCATGCAGGGAGCCCGATGTGGGACTGGATCCTGGTCTCCAGGATCAAGTCCTGGGCTGAAGGCAGGTGCTAAACTGCTGAACGTCCCCTCTTAGTTTCTAATGAATGGGAGGTGGAGCCAAGGGGAAGGAAACAGGGAAAGAGAAGAGTTTTTTTGGGTTTTGTTTTCCATTTTAAACTCTCCTAATTTGGGGAAGAAAGAAAAATGGTGTTTAGGTTTGGTTACATAATTATAAAAGAAAGCAAAATCTAGTAATTTTCATATTTATTACTATTCTCAGTTTTATCCTCAGTTGGAGAGTCTTCATAAACTTTTAGTACTTTTAAGTTCTGCTTCATTTTTAAGTGATGGATGCAAATTCAACAAATTTTCAGAATGAAAAAAAGAGAAAATTTGCTAAAAATGTATAGCTGGTGCTTTATGTAAGAAATTCGGAAGACTGTGTGTGGGCCAAAATAAAATGAATCCCAAGATGTGGAATAAGAGGTAAGGTAAGCTTTGAGAAAATGACAAAATAAACAGATTAAGGGGGGGGAAGAAAAGCTAACATTTATTGGATGAACTACACTATCTATCAGCCTATCTGATTTCTATTTCCTTAAAAAGCCTACATGGTGTGTATTATTTCTCACTCTCCTAACCCCTGCCTTCTTTTAAGATAAAGAAACACAGGCTCAAGTAGCTTGCTTAAGATCACAAATCCAAAAATGTTGGGACCGTGAATCAAACCCAGATGTAGCCGCTAAAAATCTAAGTTCCATAAGTACAGGAACCTTCCTGATTTTTTTTTTTTTCCGTGCTGAATCCCCAGAATCTAGCATCTTACTTGACAAATAGTAGATGCTCAAAATACACTTGCAGATGAATAATGGATATTTGAACTCTTGTCCTCTGCAGAGTATGGCATGTCCACACACTCTATGACTGAAAGTAGTTATTTGCTAACTGCCATTAAATAAAAAAAATGGTGAATTTTGACTTTGAAGATAAAAGGATACTGTGAAAAGTTTATTTAATAATTATCTAATGACTGATTCAGGTCCATCATAGAGTCTAGGAAATACCTTTGTAATAAATATTTCAGGTCGTAGATAATGTGGGCCTGAATTAAAATGACATCAGTAAAAATGAAAGAAAAAAAGAGGAAAGGTTGGGTATATTTTGACAGGCAAAAGCTACAAAGTCTAATTCATGATGATATGGTGGTGCTGGTGGTCAGTGTGCTGGTTAAGGTGAGGGAGAAGTCAAACTAAATCTTCATGAGTAGGAAGCTGGTAGAATGAATATATCATTAGTAGAACTAAGGAAGGAAGAGTAGGTTCTTGAATAAGTAGAGGAAAATGCTGAGATTAATTTTCAGTTTTGGTGTGTATTGGTGACAATGTCCAACAGATGGTTGGGTATGTACAACTGGAGATTTGGAAATTGTAAAGAGGTGAAAATAAAAGATTTTTAAGACACTCAGAAACATTAAGGAGAAGCAAAATAATATGAGAAGAAACCAAATGTCTCTTTTTAATGGGTAGGATGAAGGATAAGCCAGTGAGTAAGAGGATGAACGAGTGATGCTGGACTATGTTGATACTGTATTAGAGAAGTCAAAGTAGGGAAGAGTTTCAAGAAAAAGGGAATGATCAACAATGTCAGATAGGCAGAGAACTCAAAAGCCATCAAGTATGTTGATGAGAAAGTTATTGGTGATTCTTAGGAAACTTTCAGGCCTGAAGAGGGAAGAGCTATTAAGACATGGATGGGGCAGCCTGGGTGGCTCAGAGGTTTAGCGCCACCTTCAGCCCAGGGCTGAAGATCCTGGAGACCCGGGATCAAGTCTCTTGTCAGGCTCCCCACATGGAGCCTGCTTCTCCCTCTTCCTGTGTCTCTGCCCCCCTCTCTCTTTGTGTGTCTCTTATGAATAAATAAATAAAATCTTAAAAAAAAGACATGGATGGATGCAAGGAAGTGTTTGGATTATCCTTTCAAGTTGTTTGGTGCATGGGAGAGGGGGTGGACCTTTAGTTTTAAAAGATGGTAGATGAAGTTTTCTTTCTCTTTCTACACACACACACACACACACACACACACACACCAGATTTCTTTCCTTCTATATAAATTTGGGACTGAACAAAATGGGTAATTTTAAATATAAAAACAGAGTCTGAAGAAATGAGATCAGAGGTCATGGGTTAGCTTTGGTAAGGGAAGGGAACCTTTTATTCTGAGGCTAAAATCAAGGAACAGAATAGATAAATACAGAGCAACTTTGCAGAGTTACCAAGGTTTGAAGGCACATGTAGAGGGAAAATATTGATGTCTGGAGCTCAGTTAGCAATAAATTTACCCGTAGAATCCCATGCAAGTCATATTATTTCTGTATCCTATTTTTCTCATTATACAGTGAGTATCTTCTTTTTTTAAAGTTGTTATTTAAATTTCAGGGTTTTTTTTTTTTTTAAAGATGAGAGACAGAGAGGCAGAGACACAGACAGAGGAAGAAGCAGGCTCCTTGCAGGAAGCCCGATGTGGGACTCAATCCTGGGACTCCAGGATTACACCCTGAGCCAAAGGCAGATGCTCAACCACTGAGCCACCCAGGCATCCTGAAATTTTAGTTGTTAACATAGAGTGTAATATAAGTTTCAGGCATACAATATAATGATTCAACACTTCCATACATCACCCAGTGTTCATCATGAGTGCAGTGAGCATCTTAAGGATAACGAGTCTGTCATTTTCAGTTTCATATCCAGCAACTGGTGTTCTAAACTGCTTGTTTAATGATTTGTTCAATCTGAGAGTTAGATCATTAGTGAAACTTTTGTCTCACTTTAGTACTTGTCTTGTTATCATATTTTGGTAACTCCCTTCCAATTTTTTTATCATGATCCTTAAAGACTTAAATATAACAAATCCCCATATATAAGCTAGATTGGGTGGATCTCTTTTTGTTGCAATCATACAAGCTCTATCAAAATAGGCTGATTCAAAAAAACATCAAAGGAACTAAGTATTGGGCTGCCAGTGTGTCTCAGATACTAAATAGTAAGAGATGAGTTATGCTGTATTTTATGGACCTATATTGAGACATTTTGAGTTCTTTAGAAAAAATGCCTGTGAATAGCTAATGGGATTACTTTTAAAAATAAGGTTAGTCCAGAATGAATTTAAATGTATAAAAATGCTTAGCCAAAAAAAACAGAAAGTACACTAACATTTTAATAGAGAATAACTAAAGGAACTAGAGGGATAGTGAAGATTATAATGTTTCATGCTATGTATCTTGTACTGTTTGATTGTTTGATTTATTTACAAGAAGTGGATATTCCTAGTGTGTATGTGCATACATGATAAAAAAGTTTTTTTTTTTTTTCAAGAAGACCAAAGTAGAAAAAAAGGAGATTAGTACAGGGGACTTCACTTACCAAAACTTACTCTACAGTCATTCCAATAAAATTAAGATATATTGTCACAAAAGTAGATAAGTATTAGAGCATACAGGAATTGAGCTAAGACTATGAGAACTTTATATAAAAATCAAAATGGAATTTAGGTTCAGATTAGAAAATATGATACGTTTTCATATTATGGGTAATGCTAGATTTCTATTTCATATCGCATACAAAAGTACATTTCAGAGGATTAGCGATTTAAATAAAATATATAAGTACAAACCTAAAATAATAAAATTACATTTCTGTGTATATTTGTATAAAATTTTGGGTAGGGGGAAACTTTTCCAAATTAATAAGCCCAGCTCCTATAAACTCAGGAGCATCCAAGAATTTAGATGTATTTTCCTGTGTAAAAATTAAAAAATGAATATTTAAATGGCAAGAGGCCCCAAAATAAAGTAAAAATACACAATAGACTGGAGAGAATATTGCCACACAAATAATAAAGCTTCTATAAAAATGCATACAAACCTGAAAATTGTAAGAATTAGACAAAAAAAAAAAAACCCTCAAAACTGGGGTTGGTAGAGAAAAAAGGGGAACTGCTTAATGGAGATTTTTTTTTTCCTGACGGTTTTTGCTACAGGTGAGCAGTTTCTTCTTTGTGTTTGTATCTCTGTCAATGCTCCTGAAAAGCCCCTTTCTAAATCACCTGACAAAACTTTACGATCATTTCTTGTGTTTATTAAAATATGAATTAGAATGCAAATGGAAGATTTTATATAATTTCATCTTAGCTGTTGATCCACTGCAAAGTTTATCCTAAATTGACTACTTTTCTCTATATTCCCGCCTCTCAATTCAAGCTAATGTCCTTCACCTCCCCAGCTGGATACCATGTTCTCAGAGTTTTTCTCTCTACCTTTACTTTTGCTTCTTAACCAATATATTTTCCACCTGGCAGCTAGAGAGAACTTTTAAAAAAATTAAGTCAAACAATAAATAACCTCTTGCTAAAACATCTTAGTGTCTTTCCATTACATTTAGGAATAACCCATACTGCTTACCATGGCTTAGAAGGAGGGCAGAAACATTCTGGTGTGAACTGACACCCAGAATAATTACTAGAAGTGCCCCCTTTCATTCTCAAAAGTGTTCCAGTCTGAGCAATACATGATATAGTTGCCCTAATTATAAAGCTCTGCTGCCTTAAAGGTTATGTTTTCACAAAAAATAGTCCCTCGTCATACCACCTAAAAGAGCACTCATTTACAATTCTTTTTCAGAGCATGTCTTTGTGGTCTTTATAGCACAGATCATAATTTATGATTATTTTTTTGCCTTTTCTTGTTATTATCTAATGGAGGAAATTAAATTAATTTATAATTAATATTATTATTTGCCCCATGAGGCAAGGACCACATCTCTGTTGTTTTGTATTATATCATCAAGGCCTGGTATGATTCCTGATACCTAGACTGCTTCATAGGAGTTTGTTCAGTAATCAACCATTTGGACTAATTTTTAAAATTTAAGCGATGTAAGTAATAATTTTTGTTTTCCTTTTGAAAATTTGATCCAGGGCAGCCCCGTAGCTTATCGGTTTAGCGCTGCCTTTGGCTCGGGGCCTGATCCTGGAGACCTGGGATCGAGTCCCATGTCAGGCTCCCTGCATGGAGCCTGCCTCTCCCTCTGCCTGTCTCTCTCTCCCTGTCACTCTCTCTCTCTCTCTCTCTGTGTCTCTAGTAAATAAAAAAAAATTTTTTGACAATTTGATCCATACATTTGCTTAGATGTCTTCATGTCTCATTATGGGCATGTTTTAAAAAAAAAGTGGGATATTCAGTTTTCTTTTTAAGATAACTGGTATGTATCAGGATGATTAAGTGTATCAGTTCTGGAGTAAAATGAAACAAAACAACAACAAAAAACAAAAGTTGTTTTTCTGTTCTAGATCTGTTACTTTCTTTTCTTTTTAAAGATTTTATTTATTTATTCATGAGAGACACACAGAGAGAAGCAGAGACTTAGGCAGAGGGAGAAGCAGGCTCCCTGCAGGGAGCCCGATGTGGGACTCAATCCCAGGACCCTGGGATCACACCCTAAGCCAGAGTCAGATGGTCAACTGCTGAGCCACCCAGCCATCCCCAGATCTGTTATTTTCAATGTAAGCTGGTAGTTAACCTAAAATGCAATTAAAAGAATAAGTAAAATGGGACTTACAAACTCAAAAGGATAAAATGAGATATACTAACATAATGCTTGGCACATCATAACCATACAAAAATCATCAACTATTTATAATTTTATTACTTGCTTGTGGAAAATCTGTTTAATGAATTAGCAACAGCAAATTTTTCAATTCAGGTCAATTAGACATTGTTGCCCATCTTACTTCCCAGCTACTTCTATGCGAATGCACAGGATATAAACTAATTTATAATTTACCACATTATTAGTTGTTTTCAATTTGATTTTTCCCAATTGCTCTATGACTCTGTTTTTTTTTTGTTGTTGTTGTTTTTTTTACTTTTTTCTATCTTTGAATTAATCAGTTTTGGATTACTCCATTTATTTTTCTTCTATTGGCATGCTGGTTACACATCCTTTATTATTTTTTTTGGTATTCTCCTAGAGATTCAACATATGTCTTTTCGATTATGAGAACAAATATAAATTAGTACTCTTATTACATTCCAGTCAATGCTAAGATTAGAACACTGAATGTGTGAAGCTTCCCCAACCCTCTGAGTGACATTAGTGTTATTATTAGGTATTTAGGTTCTACCTATATTTTAAATGCTGTAAAATATTATTAATATTGTTATTACTATTCTGTATCATCAGCATTCATTCAGATTTGCCCAAATTTAGCCATATAATTTTTTTTTTCCTGCATTTTTGTGTTTCTCTTTGGGATCATTTTCCTTCTGCTTGAAGAACTACTTTTAGCATTCCTTTTCATGTTGGCTGCTGCTGAAAATGCTTGGTCTTTGGTTATCTAGTAATGCCTATGTTGCTTCATTTTTGAAAGATGGTTTCACTGGTTGCCATATTTTTTTTTCTTTTTTTCTTTTTTTCACACCCTCCTCATGTCATTCCATTGTCTTCTGTCTGACATCTTTTCTGTTCAGGAGTCAGTTCTCAAATGTTGTGGCTGTTCCTTTGAAAATAATGTATCTTCCCTTTTGGTCCTTTTGGGATTTTTCTCTTTGTCTTCAGTTGTCTTACTGTGATGTGCATAGATGTGGTTTCCTTTTCAATTGCCCAGTCTGGAATTTGAAACACCCTTTGAATCTATGGCTTGGTTTCTTTCATCAGTTGGAAAGTTCTTGACATTTACTGTTAAATATTGTCCTTTCCACATTCCCTCTGTCTTCTCCTTCTGGAGGGAGATGGCATTACATGTATGTTCTAGGTATGGCATATATGTCTGTATGTGTGTGTATGTTTTGACTTTATCCCATCTGTTCTTTTCACTCTTACTACATAGTTTCCATCCTTTTTGCTCTCCAGGCTTCCACCAGGATAATTCATTTTTACCTAACTTCTAGCTCACTAATGCTTTCCTCAGCTGTATCTTCCAGTTTATTGTTAAACCTATTTGTTCTTCATTTCAATTATTTTATTTTTTAGTCCTAGAATTTGGTTCTTTTTTTTTTTAAATATAGGTTTCTGTTATCTGGTAAAATGCTCCATCTTGTCATCTTTTTTTTAAAAGTTTAATTTCCATATAGTTAACACAGAGTGTTATATTAATATCAGGTGTACAATATGATGATTCGAGAGTTCTATACATTACTCAATGCTCATCATAATAAGCGTGTTCTTAATTCCTTTCACCTATTTCATTTATTTTGTTGAACATGTGACTACATTACTATTTTTAAATCCATGCTGACAATTTCAATATCATGGTTGTTTCTTAATTTTTGTTTATTCACCAGAATTTTTTGTTGAAATTCTGGACACAGTCTATTATCACAGAGCCTAGTGGTCTAACTGGCAGTTGAAATGCTACTTTTCACCCTAGCATTTATCTTTCTCTGTATCGGTGTAAACTGAAATGGACAAAGAAAACAGAGGTGAAGACAATTCTGAAGATCTGAATTTGAAAAAAAATGTTGAAAGACAAGCATGTAGACTGAATGATCCAGGGATTTTCCATTAAGATTAAAGAACTTCCTGTATGTTTCCGGTTCTCAAATATCAAAATTGTTATTGGCTATTGCTGCATGTTCATGATATCACTAAAAACACTACTCTCGTCTCAACTCATTCACCAAAGTCAGATCATTTCTCAATACATAATGTTTTCATCATTTCTATTGGGAAAATGGGAAATAGATGGGAATCTGCATTTTGCTTAAGATGTTCTGAGATTTCATCCTTGGTACTTACTACCACATTTCTTTCCTTAAAATAAAGAATATACAGCCAACCTCAGCTACTTCAGGGACCAAGATTATAATCACCATGCAACATCCCTTAGAATGAATTCACATACATGCCATGGGATCGCCCAGTTTGAATGCTTGGCAGACCTAGGGCTGACGGCATTTTGATAAATGATGCACATACATAATTTGAAAATCTGAAATGCATTGGCAGAGATCAGGAGATGTTTGTGTTAATGAAAGCACGATTTTCCGGATCAAAGCAGACAAGGGAGGCCCAATTCTCTCAGATGAGGAAGGCTGCAAAATCTGTTTAGTGAATGAAAAGAGAGGTTGTTGGGAGATGAGCTCTTTAAGTAAGGGCAAAATACGTTATCAATCCAAGCCAATTTCAAATAGTCCATCCTCTCTGGAGGACACTGCCAGGAAAGGGATGAACTCAGCATGCTTTTTAAAAACTCTAAGCAAGTATATCAGACCTCTCTAGTGGGACACTTAAAATCACAGTCAGCTGGTATGAAAATCTGGAGAAAGAATGTTATGTTTTATTTGAATGTAAATTCTGTTCAACTCCACAGCCAGGACTTAGAAGAGGGACAGAGAAAAGTATGACCATGAGCTTGGGGGTGGGAATAAATAAGAGAGAAGGATGAGAATTCAGTGATTTCAAAAGCCTTGAGAGGAATGGGAAAGGAATATGATGTCTTTCATAGAGTGATAACTAATGTGTATTGTATATTTAGTGGGACATGTTTTAGATCAGTCATTCTGTGATGAATGAGGAAACACTGGGCTAGGGCATAAAATGGAAAGGAGCAAAGGAAGAAGGGATAAAGAAAAAAGGGAAGAGGGTGAGAGAGCAGTGGAAGCTTTCTTTGTTTGGATCCACTTACTGGTTTCTACTAAGGGTAGTTGATTACTGTGGAGAGTTGATTGGTTTCCTGAGTAGTGCCTGAAGGCTTATTTATTTGTTTGTTTGTTTTTTAAGATTTTATTTATTCATGAGAAACACAGTGAGAGAGGCAGAGACACAGGCAGAGAAGCAGGCTCCCTGCAGGAGCCTGCGGGACTCAATCCCAGGATCCTGGGGATCACACCCTGAGCTGAAGGCAGATGCTCAACCACTGAGTCACCCAGACATCCCTTTGTATTTTTGGCAATTCAGTCCGAAGCTACCAGTGCCTATCTTCAATCACTATGATCTACATGGGGAAGAAAGAGTGATAGGCTTTTATGCTTACATTTATCTACAACACATAAATCTGTAACCAATAACACAGGACTTTTAAAATTCACAATCTCCAGATAAAGTTTCAGAAAAAGGACTTTGTTTTTCTTTACTGCAAAGGAAACACATAGCTATTTATTAACTAAGCTGTTTTATGGTTTTCTAAAAATTTTGGGTAAAGTTAGTATCGTTCATTTGGAAATATACTTGAGCTTAAAAAAATTAGTGCTATGAGACAGCTATTAACTTAAAAAAGGGCAAACAAATTCCTTCCACGTGCCAGTGAATTGACAAGAGGTATAATACATTCAAGTGAATCATTTTTCCCCGCATTGGATAGGTTTGTTACAGTCAAAGTACAGGAGAAATGGGAACAAAGAATGTTTCTAAAGAAATTATTTTTGCTGGTCTCAAGTCTCAAAGAGTTATGTAATCAAAGCAGAAAAGTATGGCTTTGAAAATAATTTGTCATGTCATACTTTAACACACGTGCAAGTGTGTCCCCAGAGAAGGCTTGTACAGCTCATGTGTTTAAACTCAAGTTAAGTTGATAAACAGTTGTAGAGTCTTGCTCAGATCTTGTATTCGCTATCTTTGATTCTGAAGATATTGGCCGAATGTAAATGAAATATGTAAGAGGAGGGGTTTAAGGCAACCAGCAGGCATGTTTTTCTGCCCCACTCCAAGGGGTGGGTGGCATTCATTTCCTGCCCTCACAGATTTGAGAAGGAAGAAAAGTATCCAGCAGAGGGCACAGTGCTGGAGTTAGCCTTGGTTTAACCACCACCTTAAATCTACTGGCTAAAGGGAGCTGAAGCACCGGACCACAAAGAAGTGATGGTTAAAAGGGGCTAGCACCTTCCCATGCTTAGGGAGCCAAATTAATATTTTATTTTCAAGTCCATTGAGCCCAAAATTAAGTATACAAAACCGACCATATTCACCTGCCTTATTAGCTGTTACTTATTTTTTTAAATTAGAGACTATATCAAGGAGGAGCTATCAGGAAAATATCAAAAAATGATTAATTTCTCATAAGTGCCTTCAATCCAGAATAGTTTATTACAGTATGTCTTATCTTTCTCATAGAAATATAATCAACTGTGCAGTCAATTATTTTCTTTGTCTTCTTTTTAAAAAATATTTTATTTATTTATTCATGAGAGACACAGAGAGAGAGAGGCAGAGGTAGAAGCAGGTTCCTTGCAGGGGACTGGATCTCAGGACCCCGGATCATGACCTGAGCCAAAGGCAGATGCTCAATCACTGAGCCACCCAGGTGCTCTGTTTGTTTGTTTTCTGGCTTACTCTATGTTTATTCCATTTAAATATTGAAATACTAGATCTTCAACAACATAGCTACACATCAGTCTTCTTTTGTCATGGGGCTACCTCTTCAGAGCAGTAAGAGCTCCTTACATTAGCTCTATGGGAATATTAGAAAGTCTAAGGAAAAGGCAAGCAGGCTTTGATCCTGTGGGCAAACACAGTGCCTGCAAGGACTCTGGATGTGATAGGAAGATGTGGCTGATACAGTTCAAACAACTGGGATGAAACTCAAGAAAGGAAAAAATGAATTATTTTTTAAAAGCAGACATCATAAAGCCATTACTATGTTTACAGGCAGGTTTTTCATTCGTTTAAAAATTCAATGAATACAGATTTAAGTAAAGTCTGACATTTCAATCACCAATACATTTCAACAGAGTTCAGACCTTGAGTAAATTGTTGTAAAGACAATGGAAATGGTTAAAAGTCCAATACTTACTGAATTAGGAATGCTTCTATAAACTATTCTAAGATATACATAAGCCTGAATCTTTTGCTTTAAAATTTATGTGGAAAATTTTTAAGAATTTTACAAATGAAAGGAAATAATCCGTAGCCAAAAGTTAAGCAAACTCAGTAAAAAACAAATCTACAATTTACTAATACGACGATCTTGTGAACCATATTCAAATGATTATTTTTAATACCTTATTTTTTTCTAGCAGTTTAGGTTTACAGAAAAATTGAACAGAAAGAAGAATTCCCATATACCCCCACACTCCACTCCTAGAACAGTTTCTCATTTTAATAACCTCTTATATTACTGTGATAGTTTTTTTCTGTTTTACAATTAATGAACCAATATTAATACATTATTATTAACTAAAGTCCATCCTTTACATTAGGGTTCACTCTTTGTGGTGTACACTCTAGGGGTTGTGACAGAGTTCTTTAACTGCTCTAAAAATCCCCTGTGGGCCACCTATTCATCTCTCCATCCTTCTCCCCACCCTGAATCCCTGGCAACCAGTGATCTTTTTACTCTCTCCATAGTTTTGTATTTTCCAGAATGCCATGAAGTTGAAATCACACAGTATGTAGCCTTTTTGGATTGGCTTCTTTCACTGAGCCATATGCATTGAAGTTTCCTCTATGTCTTTTCGTGGTTTGATCACTTTTTTTTTAAAGTAGTGAATAATATTTCACTGTCTGGATATAAAACAGTTGATTTATCCCTTTACTCCCTGGAGGATATTTCCCTGAATTTCCCCTTGGAGCTCTATAGAGGTAAGAATGGAGTTTGTGAATCACAGGACCAGTTTATTTATTTATTTTATTTTTTAAATTATTATAATTTTTTTTACAGGACCAGTTTAATTTGGATGAATTAAATAGGGAGTTTTGTTTCTTTTTTTCCTTTTTTTTTTTTTAAGATTTTATTCATTTATTCATGACAGACACAGAGAGAGAGAGGCAGAGACAGGCAGAGGGAGAAGCAGGCTCCATGAAGGGAGCCCAATGTGGGACTTGATCCCCCGTCTCCAGGATCACACCCTGGGCTGAAGGCGGCTCTAAACCGCTGAGCCACTGGGGTTGCCCGGGAGTTTTGTTTCTGTTTCAATTTTGTTTTACAGGATAAGAAGCCACAGGTAGATAGGTCAGTGTGATGTCTTGGTGATGCCATCAGGGACACAGGTGCCTGCTATCTTTTCCTCAGACCCTTATAGGATATGGCTTTTGTCCTCATACTTTTCCCTGAAGATCTCAAGATATTTTCTCTACCTCCTGCATGATGTCAGGAACAAGGGGAAGGCAGAGGGCAAAAGGTGCATGCCAACTAATGGTCTTCCCTGAGAGAGAGAAAAGTGGCCCTTGGCAGCACGGAACTGGCCTGGCACTATCAACAGGCCTTGGTGTTGCTAGGAGCTGGCTTGGCACCTACAGCCAGGCCTTGACAACTAAAGAGACAGTACTAGAGATACCAGAATTATTCAGACGGTTGAAGAGAAAAGATGTGAAAAAAAAAAAAAAAAAAACTTTGACTATTCACAACTTGAGCTAGATCTCACCTTACTCCACAGTACACTACCCAAATGACCACTGTAAATATGGCCAAGAAGTTAAATTCACTCTCAGTTTGGATTATTTAAATAGTTTCAGGAAAAAAACAAACTGAGAGAGCAAATGGAAAACTGTGAAATAGTTATATTTGCAAATAGAAGAACCTCATTTTGACATTTTCTTAAATAACCAAAATTTATTCTTAAAACATTAAATAACACAAGTGATACATAAACACATATGCATTATAAAAGATTCAAATAATAAATGTAAAAATGACAATCCTCTTTCCCTTCCTTCACTAGCAAGAACAACCACTAAAATATTAGTGCATTTATTAGAAGACATTTCACTTTACATTCATACTCATAATTTTAGTTTTTCTTTTGCATATATGTGTCATAACTCATGTGACATAAATGTGTCTCTGTGTGTATATATACACGCACATAATATATATGTAAAATATTCTACAAATTGCTCTTTTTTTTCCCATAGCAAATAGAGCTGCTAGGTCTAAGTGTTTAACATTTAACGTTTTGGTAGATATGGCCACCCCGAAAATGTCTGTTTCCAATTTTGATCTCACAATGGTGTATAATGCATTCATCTTCTATCTGCCCTCACCAACCCAGAATCATTCTCCCATTTAGCACTTTGTATCCATTGCTGTTTTATTTTGCATTTCCCTGATCACCACTGATGGTGATGATCTTTCCATATGTTGATGGGCCTTTAGAAATTGTTGTATCTATTATCTTTATCATTCTCTTGCTGATTTGTAGGGATTGTTTTATATGGTGTGAATAGTAATCCTTGGTGATAAACATGTACGTTGCAAACATTTCTGTCTGCATGCAGCTTATCTTCTAACCTATTTATGATGTCTTTTTTCTCTCAGTTTTTCTTCTAAGGGATTTTATATAATGACTTAAAAATATTTTCTTTTCAAGTTCTGGGTTTTGTGTTTGTTTTAAAGATTTTATTTATTTATTCTAGAGAGAGAGAGGGGGGAGAGGGGCATAGAGAGACACCATTCAAAGCAGACTCCCTGAAGAGCACAGAGCCCAACATAGGGCTCTATCTCACGACCCCAAGATCATGACTTGAGCCAAAATTAAGAGTTAATTTCTTAACTGACTGAGCTACCCAGGTGCCTTATGTTTTTTTTTTAATGAAAATTTTTCTCACCTAATCCCCTGATTATAAAAATATTTTGCCCTATTTTATTTAAATATTTTATAGTTTGGCTTTAGGTTTATTGGAGAATCTGAGCTCTCTTTTTTGGTGTGCTGTAAGTAGGAATCTAACTTATCTTTAACTACTTGGTGTAATGGGGTCAGAATGCTTAAGTCTGTTTTCCAGCTCTGCTATTTGCTTGTAGTTCTGAATTACTTGACTCTCTGGGCCTCAGTTTTAGCATTACAAAATGTGTATAATACTTTTACTTACCTTTTAAGATTGTGGGATGGATGGCATGAGTTATTACATGAAAAACACTTAAAATGGTTTCTGGAATAGTATAAACCCTTCTTCATTTATATTTAGTTCTGCCCCATACCCCTAAAAACTCAAAATCTGAAATAAAAAAGCAACAAAACAAATCCAATCCTTTCTCTAGTGAATTGATACACGATATTTAATTTATATTACATAAATGGATCTTTTTTTTATTCTATTCTGTTTCATTGAGCTTTCTGTCAATTCCCTCTGTTTTAATTGCTATAACTTTAAGATATATTTGCTCTCTGGAAGGGCATAAGCCTCTCACTGTTCTTCTTTTTTTTTAATTTTTTAAAATTTATTTATGATAGTCACAGAGAGAGAGAGAGAGAGAGGCAGAGACATAGGCAGAGGGAGAAACAGGCTCCATGCACTGGAGCCCGACGTGGGATTTGATCCCGGGTCTCCAGGATCGCGCCCTGGGCCAAAGGCAGGTGCCAAACCGCTGCGCCACCCAGCGATCCCCTTCTTTTTTTTTTAATTGGCATTCTTGTGTATGTTTTTTTGTACAGATGAGTTTTAGAATTATCTTGTTAAGTTCCATAGGCAATATCTTGTTGAGTTCAATAAGAAATCTTAAGTTCCATTTAAATTTGGTTTAAGATTCCATTACATTTATAAATTACTTCAGGGAGAATTGATATCTTCATGATATTAAGTTTTCCTGTGAAAATGGGAACATGGTATGTTGCTCTGAAAATTTAAGTCTTCTTTTTCTGTGCTCCGGTAAAATGTTATCATTTTCTTTATATCTTATCTTTCTGATTATAAACTGGCTGCAGTATTCCAGAAGTTGTTACTGTTAAGAGTCAAATCCAAAGGGACAATGTGAGAGTCTCATTGTATCTCAATAATTTTGACTTGGACAAGTTCTCATCTTTGAACTAATCACTATAACCAGAAGAATGTGATATACGACTGGCTTAAGTTTAGCTCATGTACCCCACTGGGAACTCCCGGGTGACAGGAAAATTATCCAAGAGAGTAGGATGTATGTAACATCAATTATTCTAATTTGGATGCATATTAATATTTGATCTGATTTAGTTTTTTTTTTTTTTTTTTTTTTTACTAGTTTCTTCAGTATTTTCCTCAGGAGGGACTTCTAGATTATATGCTTTCTGAGTCCCTGTGTGTCTGAAACTGTCTCTTCTTTCTTATTTATATGAGTTATAAAATGTTTAAAATGTCATTCCATTGTCTTATTTTTCTCTAGTAAATGAGAAATTTGAAGCCTGCCTGATTTTCTTTACTTTCTAAATAACCAACCCTCTCTCTAAAAGAAGCATGTAATATTTTCCTTTATCCTTGGAGTTAAAGGTTTCATCAAGAGGGATAGGTTTAATATGATTTTTGATATATGAATCTTAAGTATTTAGCTTAGCTGCTTCTAGTAGCTCTGTGATTCTTGCTTTTGTTCCCTCCTCTTTCTGGAATTTCTATTATGTGTATTATAACTAGATTTATCTTCCATTAACTTTTCTTTTTTTTTTTTTTAAAGATTTTATTTATTTATTCATGAGAGACACAGATAGAGAGGCAGAGATGCAGGCAGAGGGAGAAGCAGGCTCCATGCAGGGAGCCTGATGTGGGACTGGATCTCGGGACTCCAGGATCATGTCCTGGGCCGAAGGCAGGTGCTAAACCACTGAGCCACCCAGGGATCCCCTTTTATTTTCATTCATGATTTTCACTGTATATGTGTATATATATATATATATATATAAAATCAAATACATAGTTAAAAATACATAATCAAATATATAATGGAATGCATGTGTAGGCATATGTGTGTATACATGTACAACCACTCCTTCCTCTGGTGTTTGGTGTCATTAATTGGTGGTTGTTCTATTATTTGATTCCTCCATAGAGGGTTTAACAATGGAACTCATGTCTATTTTATTTCCAAAATTTTGTTTGTTTTATTGACTTTCTCTCCCTTCCCCTTTCCCTTTCACCTACCTTCCTTCCTTCCTTCCTTCCTTCCTTCCTTCCTTCCTTCCTTCCTTCCTTCCTTCCTTTCTTCCTTCCTTCCTTCCTCCTTCACACCATCCATCTTTCCTTCCATTAAGATAACTAGTTTCTTTAGAGTCTACTCAGTTTTTCTTAATAGGAGCTTCTGTTCTGGTTGCTAGCTTGGTCTCTTTTCTTGAAATAGCCAAGGCTCATTAAATATTTTGTGTTTTGTTTTTCTTTGTCAACCTATGCAAGTTGAGGGTGAGAGTATCTTGGGAAGTACTATACTGGCAGTGAGTGGAGACAAAGGAAGTAGTTCATTTCCCAATTAGCTGATGGGTATTTTTTCAGTAGTCTTTTTCTAGGACTGAGAAACAAGATGGCAGGGATATTTTTCTCATGAACTCAGTGGATCCTCTTACCAATCTGTTGTGACATACATTTATTTATTTATTTATTTATTTATTTATTTTTTATTTATTTATTTATTTTTTATGATAGTCACAGAGAGAGAGAGAGAGAGAGAGAGAGAGAGAGAGGCAGAGACCTAGGCAGAGGGAGAAGCAGGCTCCAT
The DNA here is from genome assembly GCF_003254725.2 of Canis lupus dingo. Lineage (NCBI taxonomy): Eukaryota > Metazoa > Chordata > Mammalia > Carnivora > Canidae > Canis > Canis lupus. The sequence goes on from NC_064243.1 coordinate 83,811,651, forward strand.
GCACCGGGAGCCCGATGTGGGATTCGATCCCAGGTCTCCAGGATCGCGCCCTGGGCCAAAGGCAGGCACTAAACCGCTGCGCCACCCAGGGTTCCCTGTTGTGACCTTTAAAGAGATTCAGGATTGAAGTTCTCTGCCCCATACTTTGCTAGAGAGGCCACTTCCTCTCAGTCAGGTTCTTATTGTCTTGTGGAATGCGAGAACCTCCTACAGGTCTCCTGGGTGCTACTGAAACTGGATCCTCAAAGGTTTATTGGGTCTCCTTCAGGCTTTAGAAATAGGCCACGTTTCTCTCACCTTCTTCCCACTTCCCTACACACCTATTACTTCTTGAGTCATTTTAGCTGTAAGTTTTCTGAGAAAGGAAGCAAAGTGATTGCATTAAAACTACCATCTTCTGAGAATTACCTCTGATTTATCTTTTGATAGGAATATACTCAAGAGGATCTGAGACTACTGTAAATCCATTCCTTTCTAGCAAATGCAAGATGCATTATCTATTTTAGTATATTATCTGCCTTTTGAAAATTATATATATTCCCAAATAATTTATTTCTCTTTGTTCAAATTAATGCTAGGCATCCAGAGCCTAACATATATAATTATGCTATTCATTAACCTTGCTTAGGTGCAGATTTCTTCCAAATCATCTATTTATTTGACCAAAAGTTTTTAATGCCTTCTTTTTGCCTGTCACTGCATTCAATCCTTAAATGTCATTCAATCCTCACCTCTCATTAAGTAGCATAGACATCCTGGGGAGAGGACTATCATGTGAGCTTGTCTGTTCTGTTGCTTAATACAGTTTTCATTTGTCAACTTACAGAATGTTTTGTAACCTTTGTAAAAGATTGAAAACATGGCCAGAATCCTCACTAATTCCACACCCCAAACCTTTACAATGCAACCTTGCAGTTCCTCCTATCAGAATGTGGAGTCTATTTCCCCATTCTTTGAATCTGGACTGGCCTTGTCACTTACTTTGGCTAAAACATGTGGCAAAGTGACATGTACTGGTTTTGAGCTTAGGCCACTTCAGGTCTGGCAGGCTTCAGCTTTCTTCCTTAGATCCGTGGTCACTATGGGAGACAGTTGGGTTGGCTGACCTGCTGGAGTAGAGATGAGGCATTTGGGCTGGGACCAGCTGAACCACCCAGCTAAGCTCAGCCCAACTTGCCAACTTGCAGAATTGTGAACGAAATGAATGATTGTTTTAAGCCATTATGTTCTGGGATGTTTTTTAAGCAGAAAAAGATTACTGGTACAATACTGAAGTGCCATTGGTAATTTCATTGTATTCACTCCTAATAGGACCTCTGTTAAGATACAGGAAATTGGTTTCAAAGTAACTATGGGCATTTTGTTTTCCTTACTTCTATTTTCATTGAATCTATATCGTCATTTATATCTATTTATAATATATGTATGCATGTATCATCTATATCTAAATATATTTGAATCTTTATATTGGGAGGGCAAGCTCAGTCTAAACTAGAATTCAGACTAATAAATCCAATGAACAGCTGAGCTGCATGTTATCACAAATGTACATTTGGATGACTTAATTTGCATTAGAATGAAAAGAGGTTACAATGAGGACATTTTGGAAAGAGCACCTCAAGAGAGAGATGTTCTATTCTCAAGCCCAGCATCATGGACTTTTGAGCCCAATGGGCATTCTTCTCATTTTTGTGGAACATAATTTTGTTTTGGTGCATTGATGATTAAAAGGAATATACCCTTGTCTTGACAACTTGAGGTTCATATGTCAGGAGGCTGTAACTTAATGGAGGGCATCAACAGAGTGGCAACAGAAAGGTGTGATTTTAAAATGGAGTTACAAGTGATGGAAGAAGGAGTGTGCGGAGGGGGCCTTGAGAGGACTCTGTGAGCCAAGTGTACCACAAAGAGTGACAAAAATAATTGTCGGGGTCTTGGTTGGGAGAAGTTGATAAATAGTGAAATCAGTTTTAAGACTTACATAAATTTCTTGCTTTTAGGTCACTGTAATAACCAATCATTTACTATGAATGCTCCTTTCAATTTTCTCTTAACTGCATGCTGGAAGTTAAATATAAAATAAAAATAAGCTGTTAGAAGTAAGATGTTACTAAAAAATGATTCGTCTAATGCCAAATGATAAAAATAAATCTTTAAAAGTGAAGAAAGTCTGAAGCCAAAATATACAGACAGAAGTAAAAGCAGTCAGATAGCAAGTAAAAAGTACTTATTTGTCATAAACGATATAGAGAACAGATTAGTAAGGGAAAGCAATGTATTATCTGGAAGTGTTGTGTTCTTTTTATAACATATGTCATGATTTAATCTAGTTTCTCTTGAAGATTTTTAGTTCATCATTGTAGTACTATTTATGACTACTGAAACTCAACATACCTTATGGAGTCAGACGTTTTATGGTGAACTTCCCATGCTGGGAACAAAAAGCTATCTCAGAATATAATAATTATTATGTTCAAGAAAAATTCCAAAGGCATTATTTCTGGAAAAAAAAGGCTTTACCCCAATTACAAGTTCTAATTAAAATAAAATAGTCAAAGATGGGGGTGCCTGGGTGGCTCAGTCAATTAAGCAGTTAAGTGTCTGCTTTTGGCTTAGGTCATGATGCCAGGGTCCTGGGATTGAGCCAAGTCTGGCTCCCAATTCAGTGGGGAGCCTGCTCCTTTCTCCTACCTGTGCTCTTGCTTGCTATCTCTCTTTCTCCCAAATAAATAAATAAAATCTTTTAAAAAAATAGTCAAAAATGAAGGAAAACTGCATCATTTGAATGGAGCTCTCTCATCTTTCAGATGGCACCAAATTCTTTCGGTTTTCCTCCTACTTCATTAACTACTCCTTTTTGGTGCTTAACTACCCCTTAGATACAAATATAAAAGCTCTCCAAGGATCAATCCTTACCTCTCTTCTTTTCTCTCACTTTTCCATGATAAATTTCATCTAATTTAATCGTATGACAATGCAAATGACTCTGTTTGTTTGTTCCTTCCCTCCTCTGTCCCTCCCTCCCTTCCCTTCTTTTTAGGTTAGTTCCAGGTATAGAACATACTGATTCAACGATTCTGTACATTACTCAGTGCTTACCAATATAAATGTAGTCACCGTCACTGTACATTATCACAATATTATTGACTATACTGTGCTTTTCAACTTTGTGAATTATTTATTTTATAACTGGAAGTTCATATCTCTTAATCCTCTTTATCTATTTCATACCTCTTCCAACCAACCTCTGCTCTAGCAACCACCAGTTTGTTCTCTGTATTTGTCTGTTTTTTGTTTGTTCATTTGGTTTTTTTGTGTGTGTGTGTTCCACACACAAGTGAAATCCTATTCTTTACTCCACTTTTATCCCTTCTCTGAGTGCTTCCAATTCCAATGTTGTTCACAATTCAGTTCTCATATCCTGCAGTATCTCAAACACCATTCATCCAATCTGAATTAATCAACTCAGTATCTCTTTCTTTAACTTGCTGTCTTTTCTTTTTATTATTATTTTGAGAGAGAGAGTGTGTGTGCATGTGAGTGCAGGGGAGAGGGGCAGAGGGAGAGCTGGGAGACAAGGGAGGGGGAGAGAGAATCTCAAGCAGGCTCCACACTCAGCATGGAGCCTGATGTGGGGCTCGATCTCATGACCCTGAGATCATGACCTGAGCCAAAATCAAGGGTCAGATGCTCAACTGACTGAGCCATCCAGGTGCCCCAACTTGCTATCTTTTGATGTCATTGAATGCTAACTATCAACTATCTTCAAAGTCACAGACTTTGACTTCTTCCTTTTTCTTGTATACCCCAACCAAAAGGTGGCCAAGTTCTGAGACATCTAGAGTCTATGACTACTTGCAGCTGTTTCTTCTCTTCTATTTCTTCTGCAACTGCTCTAGTTTAGATATCACTATGTCTTACCTGGACCATGGTACTAGCCATCTCAATTGTCACTGCTTTTATTTACTTCTATTTTTTAATTCGTTTGTCCTCTAATTACTTTGATCACAATATGTATGTCTTTATTTAAAACTTCAGAATGTTTCCTACTGTCCCTGAATAAAGCCCAAAACATATTATCAGTCATTTAAACCTCTTCATCAAGACAGACCATTCCAAACCTATTTCCAGTTTAATTTCTTTGGGTACCAAAAGATCTATTCAAACTCTTCTATACATCCTTCCCTGTGTATGTATAATGATTTCCTACCTTTGTTCCTTTTTTTTCAGTGTTTCTTGAAGTACTGGGTATTTTTTCTTTCCATGTAAAAATATCCATATTATTCTTATCCATAAAATTCTGTTCTAATATAATCTCTATTGAATTCAGCTAAAATACACCAAGCATTTATGCTAGATTCTATGCTAAGTATATTATCTCATTTACTTTCATAAAAAGATACTACTATCTTATATTCTTATTACACATTAATATTTTTATTATATATTGCTACAAAGATGTCTTATAAAACAGTGGCATAAATTGTATTTAATTCATCTTGGCATTTCTCAAAGTTCTTGGGGAAGGGTAGATGTCCAATCAATATGTATGCACAAGTGAAATATATTAATAATGTTTTCAGTGGTTCTACTACATTTATTCCTATTCTGCATTGTCAAGGATTTAAGAGAGCTTAAATCTTTTCAATGAGATTTTTAAAAGGAAATAGAGTAAAGAAAGGAAAAATAAAATGAAGTCAGATGTAAGATTGGTTCACAGTAACTGTGAAGTATGGTTTAGCATAATTTGTCAGAGTTGCGTCACAGATTTGGTGATTAGCCAAGGCAAAAAGATCATTTATTTACAGCATAACCAATTTTCATGAGATGAAAATAAGTAAGTTACTGATAAGAAGCTCAATTCTTAAGGAAGATTGTTTGATGTAGTGAATTACGTCTTCAACACTATACTTAAAGTACAAGGGATATAAGCTACCTTAAAAACCAAACTTCTCAGTGTTACTTTCTCAAGAATGATAGGTAAGTTACCACAGAATAGACAAAATGGACTTATTTCAAGAGTGGTAGACAGGGTCATACATTATTCAGGTGACAACTGTATTGAGCTGTTTCAGTAAATTGTAGAGGGCATGATGATATGCTTCTTCCTGTACTCTTTCTTCTTTCTCCTCTTGTTTTTAACAGAAAAGAAAAGAACAGTTCAGTGTTGTGATGGGTTTCTTAAGATACTTGGAAGTTATTAGCTACATGGGGGGGGTCCTTGTTATAGCCTTTCCACACAATGGAAGGAATGACAAATACTATCGCAGTATGATTATACATGTTTATGTTCTCAAAACCATAATCACAGATATGGTGGTTAGAAGTGATGGTAGACAGTAGGAATAGTATGCATACATGTATGTGTTCATACATGTGCACATGTATGCTCACACATATATATTTCAATATATATTGACTGTTACTTCACAAAATAGTCTATGACCAGCTATTTAAACTCAGCTTTTTTCTTTTTCAAGGTCTAATCCTTGTTGTCTCATAATTGTCGCTCACAATGACTATTTTGCTTTTGAATGATTAGACATATTTCATTACTACAAATAAAGAAACTTCTTAACAAATTACTCCTTAAGAGTAAATAAGAAATTACGTGTACTGGCTTCAAAAAATCCTTGAATTTCCTACCTGGTGTTTATGGTCAAAAAGCACAATAGGCTTTCAAACAGGTTCTCATAAGGAAAAATTCTGTTTGTTTTGTCACACTTTTTCCATTAATTTAAAAACCAGTGAAAGCCTGAAAACCCTGGGAAGTGTGACAATAACCCCTAATTTTGAGTTTTCAAAATCTCTTGGGAAGCACATTTTGTGGATAATTGCAAGTGCTTTGTGAAAGAGCTTCAGAACGGCATGAGCTTCTGGATTAAGTATATACTATTTTGGAGAACAAAAATATCTTTCTTATGTTGTCTCACATCCTCTGTTTAATGAATCTCATCAATTTATGCCAGTGATGAAACTGACTGGTTCAGACAAACAGCTCTATAATGCTTACTGTTAAGTATCTCCTAAAAATCATGAAAATTAATCAAACATCTAAAAGCCCAAAAACTAGCCCAAGCAAACAAACAAACAAAAATGATAATGCCTCATGTAAGTGTGGTTTTTGTGAAACTTGTCTGCTTATGCATTGCTGGTGGCATTGTGGATTGACACAACCCATCTGGAAAGCATTGTGATATCTGATTACACCCACAGACGAGTTTTATGGCACACAGGATATCATTTCTCTTCAGTACAACAATCTCATTTTTGATGACCAGCCTTTGTTAGATGATAAATCTAAACCTCTGCTTATATTTCTCTTATGACCAAGTGCTAATTTCTCTCCTGAGACTTTGGGCTAAGTGTGTGTGTATATGTGTATATGAGTACATTGGTCTTTTGGATAATGACTGTCATTATTCAGTAATTATTATTTTTATCAAACACTGTGGTATGTACTTTACATGTGTTATCTCTTTTAATTTTTATAATAATCCCATTTAATAAATATTATTATACTAATTTTAGAGATGACAAAACTTGACCTTAAAAAGATTAGTTAACCTAGCCACATCACCAGCTCATCTGACAAAATGTTGTTTAAAACATATGCAACTGACACTAAGGCATATTAACCTTAACTACTAAACCCTCAATTATTACTTAATATTTTTTTTAAGCTGAGCAGTATTTGAGTTACTTGTGCCCAAATCTTACTTCCCCAGATGTGGATTAAAGAATGTTTAGAGTTGTCATGTGCTCTCTGAATCACATTCAAAGGAAGCTGCTGAAACCTCATATATGAACCTTTTGTGTGTCTCTCCTTTTCCAGCTGTCTGTTTCCAAGAGTTTTTCGTGCTTCCTTTTCTAGGACTCTGGGATAGGAAGCATGTCATGTGGACATGGTGTGTCCCACACTGAAACTTTTCTTTGGTACCCTTGCTCTATACTTTTGTACCTATTCAATGGGATGAATCATTCTTTTACTGGTAAGTCTGTAGTTCCCAAGCAACTGCCCTTTGATTGATCCTGGACTATAGATCCTACCTCAGAGCTGTCCCATAGTCAGTGTTCATGGGGTTCCTTGTCCCTTTCTGAGGCCACCTTTGTTTAAGGCCTGCAGATCAGAAGGGGCATCAGATAGATGCAAAGTCAGCATCAAAAAGAAACATTTCGCTAAAGATGTAAAGAAATGAGACCAAGATATACTTGTACAGTGAAGTGCAGTTGGAAAGTTAGGATACTTAAAGTGTAAATAACAGGTATTTCATCAGAATAATCTCAATTAATCTTCACACTACCCCTATTGTTTAGCTGTTTCACACAGTATTTGCCATGTTTTGGTGTGTTAACTTGCTCATTTCCTTTGTTGTATAGTATTCCATTAAATGAATATTCAGAAATTTATATGGCTTTTCTCTTGTTGATAGGGATTAGGTTTGCTTCCCATTTGGGACTACTACAAATTATGCAGCTATGAAACTCTTGTACACTTGTGTTCCTGGAATATACATGTGTTTTTATGGGTATTAGTTAGGAGTGGAATTGCTGGGTCATTAGATATGCTTACATCTAACCTTAGCATATAATGCCAAACAATTTTCCTAGTGGTTTTGCCAATTTACACCCTGCTAGCCTTTTATAATAGTTCCCAGTGCTTCTCTTTCTCAGCAACACTTGGCATTGTCAGTCTTCTTACTTTTTTTAAGATTTTTTAATTTATATATTCATGAGAGAGAGAGAGAGAGAGAGGCAGAGACACAGGCAGAGGGAGAAGTAGGCTCCATGCCAGGAGCCCCATGCAGGACTCGATCCAGGACTCCAGGACCACGCCCTGGCCCAAAGGCAGGTGCTAAACCGCTAAGCCACCCAGGGATCCCCTAGTCTTCTTATTTTTAGTTCTTCTGGTGGGTGTGTACTATCATCTTTTTGTAGCTTTAATTTGTACTTCTGTAATGACTACAAAAGTTAAGCATTCTTGCAAATGTTTATAGGACATGTTTATATCTTCTTTCCTGAAGTGCCTCTTCAAGTCTTTTGCTTATTTCTGGTGGTTTGTCTTTTACTGAAGGATTTGTAGTTCTTTCTATATTGTGGATACAAGCATTTTCTTGATTATATGTGTTGTAATATCTTCTCCCACTCTGTGGCCTGCCTATTCACTATTTTGTGACTAACCAGTTCATAATCTTAATGTGGTCCAATTTTTCAACATTATTTTATATACAATAATATTTGTGTCATTTTAGAAGAATCATTGCCTACCCCAAGATCATGAAGCTATCCTAATAGGATTCATTTGTCAATTTCCATTTGTTTTATTCTGTATTAACCTTTTGAAATAATGTTTTATAATTTTGTTAAAGGTATTGACATGTTTGCTAGATTTTTTCTCAGATAATGAATATTTTTGATGCTTTTATAAGCAGTATAATCATAAAGTTTAATTTTCAAATGTTTTGGTTGATATGTAGGAATACAACTATTTTATATTGGTCTTGCATCCTAGAGCCTTGTGAAACTCTTGCAGTAATTTTTTTAAAAAAGATTTTATATATGTATTTGAGAGAGAGAATAAGAGAGCATGAGCAGGGGAAGGGCAGAGGGAGGCGGAGAAGTAGACTCCCTGTGAGTAGAAAGCCTGACATGATATGGGGGGGCATCAATCCCAGGACCCTGGGATCATGACCTGAGCAGAAGGCAAATATATAACCAACTAAGCCACCCAGGTGCCCCTCTTGCAGTGATTCTTATGATTTTTTTCTATAGATGCTTTACAATATTCTACATAAATCCTCAAACCATTTGCAAATACCACAAATCTTCATTTCCAATCTCTTCATCATTTATGTATGTATGTATTTGCCTTATTTCACCAGCTAAGACCTTCAGTTAATGTTAAATAGAAGTGATGATAGTGGTCATCTTTGTGTTATGCCCAGTCTCAAAGAGGAAGCTTTTACCACTTCACCATTAAATGTTTGATTTTTTTCTTTTTGGTAATATTCTATAAGATTAGGCAAGTCTCCTTCCTTTACTAGTTTTCTAAGTTTATTTTTTTACCATGAAGTAATATTAATATTTATAAAATCTTTGAGCATACTTTTCTGTTTATTCTGTTAATATGGTGAAAATATGTTTTTTCCTTTCTTTCTGTTAATGTAGTGAAATATACTGATTAGTTTTCTAATATTAAACCAGCCTTATATTTTTGGATTCTTGGAATAAATTATACTTGTTTTCTCTGTATTATGACATACACACACACATGCAAACTCCACACCCATATTTAGTATTAACACATTGAATCCTGTGAGATGTAGATGTTCATTCAGTATGCTAATGTTTTTGTTAATATTTATTTTAATTAGGGTATGAAAAGAAATCACATATTATGGAAAATTATATGCTAGACATTTATCCATTTTCTTATTCAATCCTTCAGCCTTATCATCAAACTTTCTGTACATAAGAAAATTAAAACTCAAATCATTGATTTAATTTTCTAAGCCATGAAGATAACCTATTTAATTTTAAGTTTCCTGTTTCAACACCAGTGGATGCCCTGTGCAATGCACTTCAACATGCTGGGAAGTCTGATGTTCTAGAATAATACTGAAATGTGGTAAGAGTACAAGACATCTGCAGTCAGAGAAGCTTGGGGACAAGGCCCAGCTTTATAACTCACTCTGAGACTTTGGATAAGTGGCTTAAGCTCTTTAAACTTCTGTTTCTTCACCTATAAAATGGTGAGAATAGTAACCACTTCATCAACTTGGGATAGGGATTAAATAAAATAAACAGAGCTTTAATAGACATAGGATTATTCAAATTTTCTATTTTCGGGGGATCGGTTTTGGTGTGTTGTTTTTTTCTAGAAATTTGACCTTATTATTTAACTTTTCTTTTCTTTTCTTTTTTAAGATTATTTAAGAGAGTCCTCCCATCTGCTGTGAGTGGGAATAGGGTTGCAGAAGAAGAGGGAGAGAAGAAGCAGACTTTCCACTGAGCGAGGAGCCCAACAGGATTGCGGGTGTGCTATGATTCCAGGGATCATAACCTGAGCTGAAGGCAGCAGCTTCAGCCCCAACTTGAAGCTCAATCTCATGATCCTGAGATCATAACCTGAGCTGAAACCAAGAGTCTGACACTTAACTGACTGAGACACCTAGGAGCCCTTGACTTTATTATTTGAATTTTCAAATATATTGGCATAGAACTATTACAGTCCTCTTATCATCTTTGTAATACATTTAAGAGCTATAGCTTTGCATTTTATTCATTCTTTGCCTCCTCTCTTTTTTCTCAATATTTCTTTTTAGAAATTTATTTTATATTCTTTTCAATAAGCCAATTTTTATTTAGTTGATCATTTCTCTCTTAGGTTTTCTTTCTTTCTCTTTACTGTCTGCTCTTTATTTTCCCTTTCCTTCTACTTACTTTGGATATAGTTACTGATCGTTAAAAACTTCTTGAGATAGATGCTCAAGTCATTGATTTTCAGCCTTTCTTCTTGAGCTAGGGCACAATGAAAAGACCATAAGGCATTTTAACTAGTTATCTCCCTCCTGACTGTATATATGCTATTGCTTTATATAATACATATATATGTTGTTGTGCATGTATATATATATATGTGATATATATATTCATAAAGGAATTACAAAAACAGGAAGCATAGTATTTTTTTATTATATGTTTATATCTATATCTCTCTATATTTATCTCCCCCCCGACTTCTTATATGCTGTTGTTGTGTATTGTGTGTGTGTGTATATATGTGTGTACGCACATATATATAGTATAATACACAGTACATATATATTTAGTATAAACATACATATATTTTATATATATTTATAATACATACAGTAAATACTGTGTTTTTTGTTCTTGTAATTCCCTTTAATCTGAGCCATGCCTATAATTTGCTCTAGTTTTTTTTTTTTTTAAGATTCTATTTATTTGGGGGAGGGGCACAAGGAGGGGTGAGGGGCAGAGGGAGAGGGAGAAGCAGACTCCCTGCTGAGCAGGTACCCTGATGTGATGGGGAGGTGCTTGATCCCAGGACCTCAGGATCATGACCTGAGCTGAAGGCGGCAGCTTCACCGACTGAACCACCCAGGTGCTCCCCTATAACTTGCTTTGACTAATAGAATACAACACCATGATATTGTGTGACATCCAAGGCTGGATTTAAGAGATTTGTTAATTTCTGCTATGAGCCCAAGCTGTGTGGAGGAACTAAGTGGAGGAGAACAGAGGCACTTCAGTCAAAAGCCACATCTGATCTTTCACTTTATCACCAGAATTTCTTGCCAGTCATATGTATGGGTCATCTTCTGCATAGCCCAGTTGAGCATGATGACAATACCCCCAGCTGATACCTTGTAAGACAGAGAACGATCCAACCTAGTTCAGTTCACATTGCAGAATTGTGAGACATAATAAAAGGTTGCTTTGATTTAAGTCACAAAGGTTTATCAACCAGCAGCTGGCATCAAGAATTGAGGGATTGCCATTTGAGCCATACCACACCAAAGGGAGGAAATCACATTATTTCCTGTGGATTGGCTACCAAATCCTAATCTTGAAATGTCAATATTAAATGTTGTTGTTCTAAAGGAGCAACATAGGTCAGTGAGGAGGTTGACATTGCTCATGTTACACTGTATGTGAACTAAATGGAATTTAAATTAAAACTTTAAAAAATTTTAAAAAACCCCAAAACCCAAACAAACAAACAAACAAACAATAATTGAGTGAATTTGTGCACTGCTAGTTGGAATGTAAATTGGTATGGCCACTGGGGAAAACAGTATGAAGAATCCTCAAAAAATTAAAAATAGAAATACCATATGATCCAGTGATTCCCCTACTATTTACTCAAAGAAAACAAAAATACTAATTTGAAAAGATATGTGCACCCCTAAGTTTTTTGCAGCATTATTTACAATATGCTTCCAACTGGAAGCAACTGAAGTTGCTTCCAGTTGGAAGCAACTGAAGTGTCCATCGATAAATGAATGAATAAAGAGGAAATGGTAGATATTATATCGAATGAATAAAGAGACACATATATATGTTACTCAGCCATAAAATAATGAGATCAGTTTGTGACAACATATATAGAGCTAGAAGGTAGTAAGCTAAGTGAAGTAAGTCAGACAGTAGAAAACAAATACCATATGATTTCACTTATATGTGGAACCTAAAAAAGAAAACAAATTAACAAACATAAAGCAGGAACAGACCCCAAAGTACAGAGAACAAACTGATGGTTATCAGAGGAAAAGGGGGTGGGAGAATGGGCAAAGTAAGTGAAGAGATGTGGGAGTGAGGATAGAGGCTTCCAGTTATCAAATGAAGAAGTCAAGGGATGACAGGTACAGCATAGGGAATTCAGTCAATGGAACTGTAATAGTGTTGTATGGAGTCAGTTATAGCCACACTTGTGGTGAGCCAGCATAACACATAGACTTCTTGAATCACCATGTTATATACCTGCAAGTAACGTAACACTGTATGTCAACCATGCTTCAATTAAAGAAAAAAGAGAGAAAAGGAATTGAGTGAATTAATACATGAACTTTCTTTTTTAAGTTGTTTTTTTTTTTTTAATAATGATGAGATGTAATGGTGATTACGTGGGTAAATTTCTGTTAATTCTTCATTAAATGAAGAAGAAAAAAGTCAAATGTAGATTAATTAAAGAAACAGTGGATGAAAATTAGCTGGATTGCAGCAAAAGAACTAGAAATTCTTGGAAAAAAATTAAGCTCTTTTATGCAACTATGTACTTCTCTGGATATTGGGGTCATCATGTAAATATGGACTTATAACAAGCATCTTTGTTATTTCCAATTAGAAAGTATTATTACTGAATTGGTCTATGTATTTGGCACATGATATAAAATCAGAAGTGAGCACAGGTGGACATTGTGTTTTATGAAGTTTAGCTATAATTTTAAGTCCCTATTTATTGAATTTCTCAAAAACAAAACACCTCTATATCTTTAAGAAACACGTCAGTATCTTAATACTTATTAATTGCCATATATTTGTAGATTTTCAAAGCAAAGTACAAAACTATTTAGTTATAATTATATGCTCCATATTTCATAAATACATGCCCAGACAATCTATACAAGATGATCATTACATTTATCTTCAAGAAGAGAAACTTCTCAGATTTTGCAGTGAATCTAACAGCTAGTTCTTTAAACATAGTCTAAACCTCTTCAACTATTTAACTCCTTTTCCTCTTGCTTATTTTACCATGTAAGTAGAAAACATTTCTTATAAATCACAATGAAGATTTTCAGTAATTATTGCTTAAAGAAGTAAGTGCTAAAAAATAATTTTTAATTTTTAGAGGAAAGGGAAAAATAAAAATATTAAAAAGTGAAGTGAGGAGGGGGAGAAAGCTAGGTATTCAGCATTTAAAAAATACATTTTTATTGTATGTCCCATGTGTCTTCACTGCCAGAACTGCCTTTTGCATAAAGAAATATGATTTCTGTTGAGGAGGCTACAAACAGATTCTTCCAATTTTCATTTTCTCTATGGTGTGAAAGCAGTGCACTTTTTAACAGTGACAGACCTTTCATACTTTATACAGTTTTCATTTTAAAGAAGAAGAAAAATTCAAGGAACCAAAGGAATATCAATAGTTATTTGACATCATAAAAGACTGAAACTTTCAAGAAATAAACATCAAAGCCTTTATTATTTCTGATGGAATAGCACTATCTCACTTCCTAAGAGTAAGCCAGTACGAGGACACATGGGATTTTTAGCATTTAAATACACACTGATATATTTCAGCATGTATTGTCTAGGAACAAGGACATTCTCCCCCATAAACAAAATACAGTTATTAAACTGGGTAAATTTAGCATTGACAATTCTATTATCTTCCACAGAGTTCATATGCAAATTTCCCCAATTGTCTCAATGGTATCTTTTATAACTTCTTGTTGTTTTATTTGATTCAAGATCCAAGAATCATGTGTTAATATTTCATTTGTCATGTCTCTTTAGTCTCCCTAATCTAATCCCAGTCTTTTTGTGTCTTTCATGATATTGACATTTTCAAAAACATTCAGCTATTTGTGTTGAAAAATGCCCTTGTTTGGATTCTTTCTTCATGATTAAATCCAAGTGACTGAAACACTATATAGATGATATTGTGATATTGTGATTTCTGTGGCTCAGATTGCTACACTTGATTATTTTGGTTAAGGTGGTATCTACCAGACTTTTCCACTGTAATTGATATGTGGGATACTTTGACACAGTAAATATCTTGTTCCTAATATTTCTACACCCACTAGTTTTTTATTTCTGTTTTTAAAAAATTATTTATTTCAGACAGAAGGAGAGAAAGAACATGAGTGGAGAGAGGGGCAGAGGGAGAAGGAGAAGCAGACTCCTTGCTGAGCAGGGAGCCCGATGTAGGGCTCAATCCCAGGACCTTGGGATCATGACCTGAGCTGAAGGCATATGCTAAACTGCTTAACTGACTGAGCCACCCAGGTGCCCTACCCATTAGTTTTCTTGACTAAGTCAATGATTATCTTGGTGGATGCACTACAGCAATTTTCTCTTTCTATTTCCTGAGCGATTTTGCCACTGTTTCTGTTAAGGTAATGCATGTGTTTTGTTATCTAATACCTTTACTCCTTCCTCACCATATCCCAAATCTCCCTTCTCAAATTCAAATTCAATTTCAAATTTCCACTCTCCTTTTCTCCTCCATGAGATTTGGAGTTCCTCCTCAGCTCTGAAGGTGTGCCTAAATGACAGTCTAATCTCACCTCTCTGACCATGATGAGTGCTTCAGGAATACGTATCATTCCAAGCCACCAAGGAGATCAGTGACTACATTTGGCTGACACTTACATAAACATGAAGCTTTCTCTTTCACAGGAAGTATCAGAGGTAGCCATGACTCTCCCCCAGAAACCTCATACTGTGTACCTAAATTACTCAGCTGACTACTCAACAAGTACTATTGTTATGGGCTAAATTATGTCCCCCATCCTTCTCCCCCTCCAATTCATAATTGAAGTCTTAACCCCTAGTAGTGGTAACTCAGAATGTGACTGTATTTGGAGATAGGGCCTTTAAAGAGGTGATTAAGGTAAAATGAGGTCATATGGGTAGGCCCTAATCCAACAGAGCTGGTATCCTTATAAAGGAGAAGATTAAGACACATACATACAGAGTAAAAGGCCATGTGAAGATAAAGGAAAAAGATGGCCATACACAAGCAAAGGAGAGAGCCCTCAGAAGAAACACTTTGATCTCAGACTTCCAGCTTACAGAACTGTGAGGAAATAAATTTCTGTTGTTTAAGCCGTCCTGTCTGTGGTACCTTATGATGGCAGCTCTAGCAGAATAATACAGCCATCTTGATGGGACATGATGGTGAGACTCCGGGCTATGGAAATAGTCTATGGAATCAGGATGGAATCAAAGTCACAGAATGCAGAGCAGAGAGATACAGAGAAGCAGCTCTCAAATCTACATTAACAGAAGCCAACCATCCTGCAAAAAATATTGCGTTAAGTGAACCAGTAAATTTTCTTAATTGCTCAAACCAATTTAAAAACAATTTTTTTTCCTTAAAATTCCCACACATCCTAGAAATATAATATCCACACATCCTAGACCCGGAGGTCTAGCCCTTTCCTGCCTAGCCTAGAATTGCTTACCAGCTTCACATTATCTAGGTCATGTGATGTAGAGGCAAGCTCTGAGGAAGAATCAGAGGCATAGCTCGAGTTTCCAAGAGAAAGGAGGAACTAATCTGGTAACCACTGGGGGCAGGGGATAGGGAGCTGGTAAGGCTTCATGTAATGGGTGTGGTCTTCCTTGGAGACAAGATAGGGCAGAAGTTCTGCCTAGAAGAGTGATGAGGTTTATCAAAGTGCAGTGAATAGAAAGTGAAGCAGAAAAGTGTAGAGTTGGGCTTTGCCCTTGTTCAGTGATGGCTCTGCTATCCTTTTCCCAATTTCTCTATCACATTGTGACTCCTGTCCTTATAATCAGTCATCATGCTTATCTCTATTTCAATGGCAAGGTGTGAGCATGAAGTGAACAATTTTTAGGCCATTTAAATTATTTTAGAGAAATATGCTTGACCTCTAGATACAGGTTCTGACCTGAATGTTTATTATTTCATGCATCTGTGATGGTACTTTAAAGAAAAGCAACTTGATGAATTTAAGACATAATGTAAAGATTCACTGATAATTTATGTGTTTGTTTTAGCTCCCCATGTTAATTAAAAATAAGTGTATGTGGGACACTGGGGTGGCTCAGTAAGTTGGGCATCAGACTCTTGGTTTTGTTTCAGGTCATGGTCTCAGGGTCCTGGGATTGAGTCCCACCTCAAGCACTCAACAGGGAGTCTGCTCAAAGATTCTCTCTCTACCCTCCCCCTGCTCACACTCATGAACTTTCTCTCTCTCAAATAAATAAATAAAAATCAGTCTTAGGGGATCATATATGAAAATAATTTCTCCCAATTATGCTAATATTGCATACACTTAAGAATAACTACATAAAATCTAATAAAATTCCTAGATTCAACTTCTAAGTACATGGAGAACTTCCATTTACTTATGACTTAAGCATTATTTTGACTTCAAAAAGAGGTATAGTTTCTTTGGTTTTATAAATCAAAACTTGCCATGTTAAAAATAATTTTTTATTTTTATTGCCAAAAAAAATAAACATGACACCTTATCAAGTCTACCAAGAATCAAACAATGGGTCCATCAATCTTACATACATTTTGAGTTTAATGAGATGCATCTAGAGCCAGTACCCAGTGGAATACGTAGCAAATATGAAAGATATCAGGGTCATCTCAGTTCCTAGATGTTTCATGTCAACTTCTTCATCTTGAGGTCTCTTCGGTATCTTTAGGGAAAAGCAACATATGTACTATATAGGTTCTAGGAGGCTCTGTGATTGATAACATAATTGCTGGGATAGTTAAGGTTATTCATTTTTGCTTTATTTAGAAGTGAAATCCTAATTAGCAAAATGCTTTTGGGATCTAGATTACCTATATAACATTGTACCTAGGTAAATTTGTAGCAGGATAAATTCCAAAAGGTTAGATTGTTAGTCAACAAGCGTTATTTTAAGCAAATTCAAAATGTGAAAACAAATTTTTCTCCAAAGTTTTTAAATGTGTAAGACTTAACAAGATACTCACAATGGAATGCCACCATCTCCATGGGTGTAACTTTGGTATCCATGGCTAATTGTCATCTGGATAATTCAGTAGCCCTCTAAAGCCATTCTTCTTCTTTATCCCCCTTGTCCCCACCACAATCATGTTCCTCACTATGGTCAAGATATCTTTGTGAAATACATGTTGTCTGCCAAGGAAGAAAAAGGTGTTCTGTAAAAGGGTCTTACTGCTAAGTGGTGAAACAAACAAGGAAGGTTTCAGCCAGTCCTTCACTTGAACTTCAAGTGATGCAGTCAAACTTAAATAGAGTCACAGAAATTTAAGATAGGGCTTCATTATTCTCTCTGACTTTTCCTTAAGACAGGTGCCTAGGCTTATGACTTTCAACTTTTATTCCCTGAGGACATCCTGTGGTGGTTTGCTGAGAACAACCTTCCTATAGTTTCTTCCTGCCTCACTCTCTTTCTCCCTTGTCATTTGGTTTCAAACAACCATGGGTTGGTTGGGTCCTCCCATGACCCTTCCAACCATCTCTGGCATGGAGACTTTTCTTACTTTAGATTTCCTTGAAATGTGGCATAGGAATAGAGTTTAGTCCTTAGGATCCCAAGAAAGAAAGGGAGTGTGCATGGACCCTCACCATTTGGGGGGGGGGGGTGTCTCATGTTGAGTCACTAAAACAAGCCTTTACCTTTACCCTTTGAAGATCTTTACTTTTCCTATTTTTTATTGCACTAGAAAAATAGTTTTGTTTCAAGGAGACTAAGGAGACTTAGCCATGAATTACATGACGCTACTTAAGTCATGCCATTTCTAAACTTACCAGTTCTTCTGAATTGGTTTATGGAATCCTATATAACCAGGTCCCTGCCACCCCATCCCTTCTGTTTTTCTCTCAGCCATTCCCCTGCCATCTCTGTGCCCTAGCTTTCTTGGATTGGATTTTATTGGTGTTGGACACCAAACTACCTCAAGGCCTTCATAATCGTTTGTGCCTGAAATGATTTCTTAACACCTTACATTGTATTTCACCCTGAGTTCTTCTTTCTCTTTCTGGAATCATCTTAAGTGCTTTTCAGGAAACATCTTAATTGCTACTTTCTGCAAATCCCCTTAGAGAGGAGGCTATATTCCCCTCCTGGGTCCAGTAGCAACCTATACAACTCCTTTGCAGCAAACACTTTTATAAACAAACTTTTGTAGTTTAAGTATGTAATTTTAAACTTAGGGAAGTTGCAAGAATACTAAGTGGAACATTCTTTAATTCACCTACTTTTTTTGTTTCATTATTCACCTATTTTGTTTCATTAGCTTTATCATTTGCACCCCCCCCACCCCACCACACTCACACATAATATTTTTCTGAGCCATTTGAGTGTAAGCTGCATATGTCATAGCTCTTTATCCCTAGACACTTCAGAATATATTTGCTAAGAATGGGGATATTCTTTCATAACCACAGTAGAGTTATGAGCCTCAGTAAACTTAACATTGATATATCACTTTTACCTAATTACCACCTATATACCACTTTTTAAATTCACCCACTAGGACAGGATGTAGTATAGGCTCATCTACTTACCTCTTTAGTCTTTCTTAATTCAGGAAACTTCTACAGCTTTTCTTTTGTCTGTCAATAATCTATCTATCTATCTATCTATCTATCTATCTATCTATCTATCATCTATCATTTGTCTATCTATTTTAAGAATAGAGTCTGGTTTTTTCTTTTAAACAGAACTGATACCATTTTGGTTTTGTCTGATGTTTCATTGTAGTTAGATTTATGTTCTATTTTTTCAGGTTAGAATAATGCCTAAGTGACAATGTGTCACGTCAGGAATATCATCGATCTTTTAATTATTTCCTTATGTCTGTTCTCCTTCCTGGAGAGTAATCACCAAGAGGTCAGTCACCAACTTCATTTAATTTATTTTTTTTTAGCTCCAGAACTAACTACAGGGTTGGCACATTACAGATACTAAATAAGTAGATACTAAATCTACTTTATGACTATAGTCATAAAGTAGATTTTCACATAACTTTTCAGAGGCCTCTTGAAAGGCAAAACTGCACTGTTGTGCAGAACTGGCTTATTGCTACTAAGTTAAAATAGGTCAGGATGGAAACCCCAGGATTTTTGCATTGATCAAGAAGTAAAGCTAAGCTAGTTTTACCTCCTTCGATACCTCCTTCCTTTTATTGTTGCAAGATGCATGATCCTCAGTGATCAGCGAGCATGCCCCATCCTGAGTGGCCTTAGTGTGAGAGAATACATATTTCTCTTCTTTTTGCCAAAAACACTGAAAGCATTTTTTCCCCCTCAGACAGCAATGAATACATATTAAACCAACTGTAATTGTCTGCTAAATGTATTTCATAAACAAGCAAACTAGAGCTAGATTTTTTTAAGCCTTTAAAATACTCGGGATACTAAAAATATCCTGTCAACCTTGAGCACAAAGCTGTCAAGCCAGAAACATTAAGCTTTTCTGAAAAAGAATTCGGAGGAGGTTGGTGGTGAAACATTGAAATTCATTGTGAATCTCATTTTTTAAGAATGAGGAGGCAGCTATAACATTGATGTGTATTTATCCTAAATGAAAAGAATGAATGAATTCCACTCACATTGTGGGATGCACCATTCGGTGAGATTTTGCACATTATGAAATCTTTTCCTTTTGCTTTTCAGGAGTGTTACCTGCGGCTGGTTTTCACACAGGTGTATGTCATTAGAATGGTGAGATTAAAGCTAAGATATTTAAAAATAAGAATATATCTATATGTTTATATGCACTGAAGAAACGTTCCCAAATGTGAAAATGCCTCAAAATGTTTTGCAGAGTTTGACAAAATTTTAAAACCCTCCCATTTGAAAAGTATCTACGGTAATGAACTGTTAGAATGAAGACTGAGGAAGATTAAAAAAATAAAGGAAGAAAGGAGAGGCAGGAATGATCCTCACTGAAGAGTATTTTCCGCTGGGGAGTCTATTGGCATTCAGTTGTCTCATTTAATTATCCCTTGTGTGATTCAACCATTATTTATGAGCTTCTTCTTGTTCTTAAAGAGCTCTGGGCTCTGCTTGCCAATGTTATGGCATATGATGAGGCAGGGGTGTGCGTGTGATAATGCATCCGTCCACACTGCTGGCATGTTTTCTATCTGAACTCATCAGCTGCCAAAAGGACGCAGAACTCTCTCTTTAAAGATAAAACACTAACTGGGGTTTCAACATTGTGTGGGATTTGGCAGGCATCACATGCTCCTGCATTATTTAGGTAGAATACAGTCCCTAAAATGTGCACAGTACATGTTCAATAAAAATAATTTGCATGGGATTTACACCAGTTTCTCTCTGGTGATATATGGGCCACTTGCACTGAGGAACTGAATTCATACAAATAGGAGGATTTTAATTAATGGAGATGTTAAACATGCAAGCAATTGAAGAATTTTCACATTTTTACCTTCAACCCAAACTCCCCTTGCCCCTTCATTCCCAGTTTGAATTAAATACTCCACTGTGGATCTGCCTTGCTTTCTGCTGAGTTAGAATGTTGTGATGACAGGAAAGGCAAGAGAAACATCCCACTAGTCTCTGGATAGAAAAGATAAAAAATAAAAAGAGGCGATGATGATTAATAGGGAAAAACACTGAAAAAATTTGGTTGCTGGATGTTGCCAGCAGGATGACAGATGTTTAAAACAAAACAAAATAAACTTGTAGCATTGATTTAGAATATAATATGGAGGTAAATGGTCTTTAATGAGGTTAACAGTGATTTTTACGAGTAGCTGAACTTGGCTCCATTTCAAGCTAAGAACTCAACCCTTAATAAAGTTTTTTTTTTTCCTGAAAATTATTGCTTCAGTTAGAAGGAATTGGTACTTAATAGCTTTTAATTAAAATGCCATGTCTAGCGAGATTTTTTTTTCCCTTTTCCGTGGGAAAATTAGAACCCTAACACTGAAAAATCTCTAATTGACCAGGATACAAGGATGCCAGTAAACAAAGATTATTTAATAGAAATGACTAAGCACATTGTGGTAAACCATTGATTCTACCAGCTTGGAACAGTTCACAAAACACTATTCTCAAACTGGATTGGCATAATGAAATAGGTATAGCTATAATTGAGAAAATTAATAAGTTCTTATTCATATTTTAAAAGGAACACCAATAATTGAATATGTATTTAGTGTTACAGCAAGATCATTATTGTATTGATCTAGATTAGTTTCCTAAGATACAGCCTGCGTGGTCAGAAAGGGTTTGAATGTCTAACCCCTTTTATTTTTATTTTATTTTTATTTTTTTAAAGATTTTATTTATTTATTCATGAGAAACACAGAGAGGAGAGAGAGAGAGAGGCAGAGACAGAGGCAGAGGGAGAAGTAGACTCTATGCAGGGAGCCCGATGTGGGACTCCTGGATCAGGCCCTGGGCTGAAGGTGGCGCTAAACCTCTGAGCCACCCGAGCTGCCCGACCCTTTTTAAAGAAATATTAAATATTTTAAAGAAATATTAAAATCTTCAGTATCATTAGTAAAATTGGCAAATTTACCCATCTCTCAGAGGCTTGATTCTCTTTCCTCTCACCATCCACAACATTAAGCTAGGAATGTAACAAAGTTTTAAAACAAGAAATCCTATTTGCTATTTACACACCTGCGATGTACAGCATGCAGGTCTTCCTCTGATGGCTAAACAAAACATTTGATTTTAAGTTTGACTTATCTGCTGTCAGAGATTTCATTCAGTCAATTGGCCATTAAGATGAATAGTTTAAGGCACACCCAAACAATTGCATATTTTAGATGACTCTTTAAACTTAATCTTTGTATTACTAATGTAATCTGAAATTAGGCATTCTCTCTATGACACTTGCCACCTTCCTTTACTAACTCCATGGAACTGCTTCAAAAGAATAGTCAAAATTATTAATATTAATAATAATGGCCATATCATTTTCAATTAGTTAAATATGGTTATAAATATTTCAATAATAAAGAAACTTTATTTTTTTATTTTTTTTAAAGATTTTTTTTAAAATTTTTATTTATTTATAATAGTCACACAGAGAGAGAGAGAGAGAGGCAGAGACACAGGCAGAGGGAGAAGCAGGCTCCATGCACCGGGAGCCTGACGTGGGATTCGATCCCGGGTCTTCAGGATCGCGCCCTGGGCCAAAGGCAGGCGCCAAACCGCTGCGCCACCCAGGGATCCCAATAAAGAAACTTTAAATGAGGGCTGTTTTATTCATTTTACTTGCAATATGAACAAGATTCCATATCATCTATAATTATTTTACAAAATATAATAATCGTTGCTGTTCATAGATTAAATATAAGTTTTTGTTACATATCAGTTAAATTCCTTTTGAACATAAATGAGTAAATAATAAATTGTGATAAATTTGTTTTCTTTCAAAAAACCATTATGGATTTTTAATTATTTTTAATGATACATTTCAAATGTGGAGAAAACCATAGAGAAGGAATATAGTAAACTCATTTTTACCCACTATAAGCAAATGTTAACCTCTCCCATATCAGCTTTAGAGGTTTTTCAACCTGTCTTCAATCTAATACCCCTTTCTCCTTTCCTTTCTCCTTTAGATAACCACTACCATGAAGTTGGTATGTGTCCTTCTTGACTGTGTCTTATATTTTACAGCATGTTTGTCTGCCTATAGTACTATATTGTACTATTTTGTTTTTAAATTTTATATAATTGAGGGATCCCTGGGTGGCGCAGCAGTTTGGCGCCTGCCTTTGGCCCAGGGCGTGATCCTGGAGACCAGGGATCGAATCCCACGTCAGGCTCCCGGTGCATGGAGCCTGCTTCTCCCTCTGCCTGTGTCTCTGCCTCTCTTTCTCTCTGTGTGACTATCATAAATGAATAAAAAAATAAAAATAAATTTTATATAATTGGTATTAGACCATGGCATCATTCTGCAACTTCCTTAATCATTTTAATATTTATTCATAATGCTACAGACAGATCTAATTTTGTCATTTTGATTGCCATTTAACAGTGGTTCTCAGAATGTGGACTCAAAACCAGCAGCATCACTGGGAACTTGTTAGAAAAATGCAGATTCTCAGGTCCCATTGCAGTCCCATTGAATCAGAAACTCCAGGGGGCAGAGCCCAGCCATTTGTGTTTTTATAAGCCCTCCAGGTGGCTCTGATGTTAAAGTTTGAGAATCACTGCTACATACTCTTCCATCATATACATCTATTTTTTCACTCTTACATTCACAGATATTTAGATTATTTCCATCTTTTTCAATATTACAAGCAACGTCTGAATGAACACTCTTAGGCATACATTTTCTCTAGAAGTCAAATTTCCAGGTGTAAGAAACAGATGTAAAAGGATGCGAAAATGGAACTTTTGCTGTCTCAGTGTAGGCTGAAGTCCCAAGACAACAGATTTGCTGATGAGTAATACCATCATGAGAGGCTCTGATAAAATCACAAAACACTCATGAAAGAAAGACAGCTTTCCCTGCCTGTCCAAACTAGAACAGCATGGACGGCAACTCATGATAGTACTAGCCAAGTAAGACCAATCCTAACCCCTTCTGTGGAGCTGCAGTGGAGATCTGCTCAAATCTCTTCTCCAGAGAAAACTTGGCTGTGAGAAGTGCAGTTAGATGACAGCCTTGAGCTGCTCCATCATCAGGATTCCCCACAGCATCGAAGCCACAGTGTTGTTTTGGCCTGACCATTTCTGCCCAATGAGGAACTCATCAATGGCCAGTGTTTTTGCCAGAACATTCCACTGGGCGTGCCAAGATGTTTTTGGATTTACCCCACAGTCTGAGTCTCTTCCTTTGCAATCTTCTTTTCTGCCCTGTCTCCTTTTATAATTCTGATCAAAGTCGGCACTCATTCTCTGCCTACTCCTTCTTCCTCTCTTTATCTTTCACAGGTGTTATCCCCAATAAATCTTTTATACTTTGGGTCTGTTTCCCATAGAACCCAAACTGACACAATCTCTTCCTCCTAACCTCAACACCAGAAATCAAAAATATGTCCTAGAATTAAAAAAAATACTGTCATTTGAACGTTTGGGGAGGAAGCACAGAAGCAACATAATAAAGGGAAAAAAAGCTAAAGGATCATTTTCTTCCTTTTCCATTGCAGACTCTTCCCTTTCAATAGGCTGGAGCTAGGGGACAGATAGAAATAACTTTTAACTTTGTAGAAAGTATGCAGTATTCAAGTATTAAATACTGAAATGCAATTGTGTCTTAAAGTAACCAGAGGACTTCAGATTCACCAGGAATGTGTGGCTGAGTTATGGAACTTTTTACAGCAGAAATCTAGGTATTTTTTTATTGCATTCTGCTTGTTAAAAGTTTGAATTATACACATTTCAACCTTTACTAGACAGTGCCAAATTGCTTTCCAATGTAAGGGTTCCAATATACATTTATGCTTGCAGGAATCAAGAATTCCTGTTTTCCCAATCAACAAAACTATAAAGCAACCTACAGAATGGGAGAAGATATTCTCAAATGACATATCTGATAAAGGGCTAGTATCCAAAATATACAAAGAACTTGTACAACTCAACACCAAAAAAAGCAAACAATCCAGTTAAAAATGGGCAGAAGACATGAACAAACATTTCTCCAAAGAAGACACTGAGATAGCCAAGAGGTACACAAGATGGTGCTCATCATCACTTATCTTTAGGGAAATATGAATCAAAACTAGAGTAAGATATCACCTCACAGCAGTCAGAATGGTTAAATTCAACAACACAAGAAACAACAGGTGTTGGCAAGGATGTGGAGAAAAGGAATACTTGTGCATTGTTGGTGGGAATGCAAACTGATGAAACCACTCTGGAATACAGTATGAAGTTTCCTTGAAAATGTAAAAATAGAACTATCTTATGATCCAGTAATGGCACTATTGGGTATTTACCCAAAGAATACAAGAACACTAATTCAAAGGGATACATGCACCCCTATGTTTATTGCAGCATCATTTACAATAACCAAAATATGGAAGCAGCCAGCTATCCATCAATGATGAATGGATAAAGGTGTGTGTGTGTGTATATATATATTATTACTTTTGCATTGTTGTTTTATACAAGATTCTTATAAAAAATTTATCCAGATTAAAAAAATAAATTTCATAGTCTTTCTCCCATTTAATTAGTGAGTTTATTCCATTTAAGTACATTGAGCATACTGATGCATATTAGAATTTATTTCTACCATTTAATTTTTATAATACTGTTATTATAAGGTATAATTATATTAATTATATAACAATAACACATATATACACAACAGAATATTACTCAGCCATAAAAGGAATGAAATCTTACCATTTGCAATGATATGGATGGAGCTACAGAGTATAATGCTACATGAAGTCAGAGAAAGACAAATCCTATATGATTTCACTCATATGAGGGATATAAGAAACAAAATGAGTAAGCAAGGGGAAAGAATAAGAGAGAGAGAGAGACAAATCAAGAAACAGACTCTTAATTATACAGAATAATCTAAAGAGGGGAGAAGGGTGGGGATGGGTTAAATAGGTAATGGGGATTAAGGAGTGTGCTTGTCGTGATGAGCACAGGGTGATATATGGAAGTATTGAATTACTATATTGTACACCTGAAAGGAATATAATACTATATGTTAGTGAACTGGAGTGAAAATAAAAACTTAAAAAAGTAAAACAAAACAAAAATAAAAAACACTCTGGCCAATATTTCTTTCATTAACAAAAAGTTATATAATGCTTATAGTAGGCAGGCTCTGTTCTAAGAATCTTGATAGTATTAACTCATTTAATTATCATAACAATTCTCAGGGCTCCTGGCTGGTCTGTGGAATATGTTGTTCTTGATTTTGTGGTTGTGAGGTAAAGATTCACATTGGGAGTACTTAAACATTTTTTTAAAAAAATCTTAAATTATCATAACAATTCTCTGACACAGGTAATAGTCTCATTTTACTGATGATAAAATTAGCAGAGTGGTTAAAAGATTTTCTACAGTCAGACAACTAATGCATGGTAGATTTAGGATTCGAAACCAGACAAGATGTGTTATTCACAAATTTTTATCAATTTCTTTCCCCTCTGACAAGTGTTATCTTGCATTTTCTTAATTATTAGTGAGATTGAACATAGATTTTTATAGTTGCTGGCAATTCAAGTTCCTTTCCTATAAATTGTTTTTTGATATAGCCATTTTGATATAGCCATTTTTTCATTGAATTATTTGCTTTTTTTCTTGTTTATTTGTAGGAGTTCTTTATAGCTCTAGATACTAATCCTCTCTTGTTGATCATATGTAGTAAAAGTGTATTTTCTCTGTGGTTGGTAAGTTTTACTAATTCATCTGTTGGCTTCTGACTTGTGATGGATACCGCCTCTGTCAAATGCCAAACTTCCACAAAAGAGTACAACTCTTTATCAGTTTGTTCCACTTTCTTGTGTGGTCTGTTTCTAAAATAATTTCACCATGTTTAAAATAAAACAAAACAAAACAAAAATCACAGCCTTACAATGGTTTGGATGTCTGGTAGGGTGAATCTTCTCTTCTTTTCTTTCCCATTTCCTTTTCCTCCAGATACTTAGTTTTTTTCTTCATAATCTTCTTTTGACCCTAGGTACTAATTTGGAGTAATTTTTTAGTTTACAAAATTAGTCTCCTTTTCACTTTGCTTTGATTTTTCTGTGTTTTTTAATGAATATTTCTAGGATTGTCAGATTTGGAGAATAAAAATACAGGATGCCCAGTGAAATCTGAATTTCAGATAAACAACAAATAATTATTCAATAACTGTATCTCAAATATTGTATAGAATATGCCTATCCTAAAAATTATTTGTTGCTTATCTGAAATTCAGATTGCACTGAGTGTCCTATATTTTATCTGACAGCACACTTTGTTTTAAAATTAAAATTAAGAGAATATGATCTATATGATAGTGATTCCTTTGATGTTGTTAAGACCTACTTTATCTTTCTGTTTAGTAATTGTTTATATATGTTTGAAAACAACAAAGATACTTTTCATTTGTGGTCCACAATGTGTTATACACATGCATTAAATGAAATCCATTAATTGGGCTGTTGCAACCTTATATACCTTATTTGTTTTTTTGCTTTATCAATTTTTGGTAATGATAATATTGCATATTTATCTATTTTTCCTTAACATTATGAAATTGTATTTCAAACCAATTTGTTAGGTATACACAAATTCATAGTAGTTATGTCTTTTTTGGCAGATTATCCTCCTTAAATTAGGTACTGCCACTCTTTATCCTTATTGCTTTATTTCTTAAATTCTATTTTGTCTGAAATTCTTATTGCTACATAAATCTCCTTTGGCTGATCTTTATCTTCTATAACTTATCCTATCTCCTTATTACATTCGCATTGTTCTTTTATACAAGATTCTTATAAAAAATTTATCCAGATTAAAAAAATAAATTTCATAGTCTTCCTCCCATTTATAATTAGTGAGTTTATTCCATTTAAGTACATTGAGAATACCAATGCATATTGGAACTTATTTCTACCATTTAATTAATTTTTATAATAATGTTATTATAAGGTATAATTATATTAATTATATAACAATAATAAATGAAATACTACTATAATGATAATGTAAAAATAATAAAAATAATATATGGTAATATATATTGTGTTTATAATAATTCTTTTCTTTTATCACAGTTAAACTGGCTTGATAATTTTTTTCTTTTCATTCTTCTCCTACTTTGGAAGTAAGATATTTAATTATATTTTTATTGTTTACTCTAATTTTTTAGCATACACATTAGCTTTTAAATTTTCCATCTTTCCTAAGAACAATTTTTAGGTGTAAACATATTTGTTCCTTACAGCAAATGTTTGATTGAATTTACCAGCATATTCTTTAACAGGTTCTATGGTTATACACTGTGTTTTATTTAACTCCTTTGTGTTCATTTTTCATTTTGCTGATGAACATCCTTTATTGATTCTTTCAGAAAGTGTCTATGGATGACAAAATCTAACTTTTATGTCTATATAAAGGCAAGCATTTATTTTAATTCTTCATAAACAAATGTCCAAATTCATTTCCATTTTATCTATTATTGTCTATGATATTCATGCCAAATGTCTAGGGAGAATTAACCTGATAACTTTTACAATATTTACATGAAGCTTCTAGGTCTGTATAAAACAGAGCTGAAATGAGGTGAACAGAACTTCATATTATTTTCATTTTCTTTTAGCCATAAAGAAATAGAAGTTATAAATTATAATATTATGTTAATATTATTTTGTTTCATTACACTTAGTTATAGTTAATCATAACTTCTGAAAATGATCACATTTTCTTCTTTGAAGTTCTCTATTACCTATCTGTAAGAGTATTTCCATAACGTTGATAAAAAGAAGTGAAATAGAATTATTAAATGGAATATATATATGCAGTTTCATTTACTACAAGTATGAATGGCTCTGAAGCAATCTTGTTCTTACCCTTTTATAAGTCAAAACTCTTTGAACATGCATTTTTTCAGAGCTTGCTTTCAGCACTAGATTTTTCTCTTTGTATTCTCCAAGAAGAATTTTTAGAAAATGAAATATTATTTCTCCTTGGGAAGGTGCATCACTACTTGGCATATTATTTAAGTATCTAAAATTTGTTCTTAGAAGGATTCATTTTGTTAGATTCATATGTTTCTGTGAAGAAAAAATAAAAAAGACATGTTAATGTCTATCGTACCAGACAACACCTACTAACTGACTGGACTGGACCTTGTCAACATCCATTATTGTCTGTAAGGTTATCTTAAATTATATAGATGGGGAAGCTGGATTTCTCCTACATTGAGTATTCCCTTTTAAGGTGATGGCTTACTGTACACACACACAAAAAAGGAGCCTATATTAAGAAACCTTGGTGCAATAATAATAATGATAAAAAGCTTGCTCTTTGTAAATTCCTTTGAAAGATTTTGCTTAAAATAATTTTTTTATAAATATGATGTGACTTTTATGAAAAACTTCTTAAGTTTACTATTTTTACATTATATTAAACATTCCATCATGCTTTGTGAAATGTGTCTTCAGTCCATGTTGTCATAGAAATTGATTTTCTTTTTGGGAATGCATCAACACTGAAATGTATAATGCCATCAGAAAATATGGAAGGAACCTAAACTGATAGATTATTCCCCATAATGTAGAGTAATTCCCTCAAGTCATTCTAAGACAAGCCTCACAGAAACAAAACAAATAAAGGACCAAGAATACTCTAAATAGGCTGTATGAGCACAACTTATTCTCAGAGGTGTATAACAATGCTATCATTATGACTTAATACTCTGGTGAGTTTTTGTACTGAAGATGGGAAGTTCCATAAACATTCCAGATTTAATCAACAAAACAGAGGCACTGAAGTCTTGGAAAAATAAGAAAGTAGAATTGGAAGCTAAATATTATTTCTTCAGTCTAAAGCATAAAAGTGTTTCCTAGGGTATACATTACACCAAAATGGATGATAGATTGGGTCTGGCACACTCTCAGTTTGGACCTGGTCGAATTGGCAATGTCAGGCATGCTCATTAAAGATACTAGAAGATATGCCAGCAACCTGGAAAGAGTCAAAATGGTGAAATAGTGCTCCTTCTTTCCTCTCAGTCACCTCACTATCAACAACTTCTGAAGGGAAGAGCTGTCCATGTTTCCAAATCTCCAAACCCACCTGTTAAGTTCCTCAAAAATATATCGGGTGTCTACAATACTCCATGCATTGTGCTTGGCGCTGGAATACAAAGGATGTACATACAAGCAACAGGGCATCAGGTCTTTTCTTTTTAGCTGTTCACTGCTCTATCCCCCTTGTTTGTTAATGTCTGGAATACATTTAGGGGGATTCAATAAATATTGCTCAATAAATAAGTATAAGGGGTTCAATAAATAAAAATCCCTAAAGTAGACTAAAAATGACCATAAATTCTTTGGTGTTCTACCTGTTGAGAGATGGGAGTCTGATTTTCTTCCCCTTGAACCATAGTGACTTGCTTGAACAATACAATGAGATGGCACTTGTGCTTTGAGATTTCTGAGGTCAGATCACAAGAAGCCATGCAATTGTTCCTTGTGCCTGTTTCAACAATTACTTTGGGAGCCTTGAGATACCCTCAAAGAAGTCCTGCTACTCAGAGACCACCATGCAGAGAGGCCATTTGTAGGCATTCCAGAGGATGGTATCACCTAAGCCAAGCCTTCAAGCCATCCCCTCCAAGACACCAGACAAATGAGAGGCCAGTTTGAATGATCCAGACTAGCTTATCCACCAGCTGATACCAGCAAGACTTCAGCTGATGGCATGTAGAGCAAAAAAATTGCCCAGATGAGCCCTGTTCAAATTCTTGACACATGACATTATGAGACAATAACATGGCTATTATTTTAAGTTGCTAAATTTTGAAGTGGCATATCATATAAACGTAGATAACTGGAACAGTTCCCCAAACATTACAGTTTAGGGTGGAAGTGAATAAAGGTAGAAAATCTCAGAGATTCATGTTAATAAATAGATATTTATAATCAAAAGTATTGTTTTCTAAATCAGAGATAATAAACCAAAGTTAAGAGTCTGATTGTTTACTCCTTGAAAGAAATGAAGTCTAAGCTAATGTATCCCTTCTGAGGGAGAAATAAATGAAAATGTGACAGGCTACATAACAGTTTCTCCTTTTTGATTTAGATTAAATTTATGTCTATAAGTGGAGTAAACAATAATTGCCCCTTTTTTTTAGTTAAAAAAGTTGTATTCCTCAGAGCTTCTCTGGGGGATATTAGAAACTAGCTGTTTAACACAAGGACACAAGAAATGAAATGTAATAGTTAATTATCTAGAATTGACCTAGCTGCTGGAAATGAGGCAAATCATGTCTTATGAATTCAGTGTTTGGTATCATGGAAGCTCTAGGTAGAGGAATGGTATTTTTTACAGCATATGAGGAACACTATTTGAGGGCAACGTCTGGAGCGCTGCTTAGGCCCTTTACAAGATTGCTTTTTATTGTTCTCTTAAATGTCTCTTAAAGTAAACAATCCAATCATGAAATGGGCAAAAGACATGAACAGAAATCTCACAGAGGAAGACATAGACATGGCCAACATGCATATGAGAAAATGCTCTGCATCACTTGCCATCAGGGAAATACAAATCAAAACTACAATGAGATACCACCTCACACCAGTGAGAATGGGGAAAATTAACAAGGCAGGAAACAACAAATGTTGGAGAGGATGCGGAGAAAAGGGAACCCTCTTACACTGTTGGTGGGAATGTGAACTGGTGCAGCCACTCTGGAAAACTGTGTGGAGGTTCCTCAAACAGTTAAAAATAGACCTGCCCTACGACCCAGCAATTGCACTGTTGGGGATTTACCCCAAAGATACAGATGCAATGAAACGCCGGGACACCTGCACCCCGATGTTTCTAGCAGCAATGGCCACTATAGCCAAACTGTGGAAGGAGCCTCGGTGTCCAACGAAAGATGAATGGATAAAGAAGATGTGGTTTATGTATACAATGGAATATTACTCAGCTATTAGAAATGACAAATACCCACCATTTGCTTCAACGTGGATGGAACTGGAGGGTATTATGCTGAGTGAAGTAAGTCAGTCGGAGAAGGACAAACATTATATGTTCTCATTCATTTGGGGAATATAAATAATAGTGAAAGGGAAAATAAGGGAAGGGAGAAGAAATGTGTGGGAAATATCAGAAAGGGAGACAGAACGTAAAGACTGCTAACTCTGGGAAACGAACTAGGGGTGGTAGAAGGGGAGGAGGGCGGGGGGTGGGAGTGAATGGGTGACGGGCACTGGGTGTTATTCTGTATGTTAGTAAATTGAACACCAATAAAAAAAAAAAAAAAAAGAAAGTTCGGAGATCTCCTTTAGGGAAGATATTCAGAGTTTGTGAATGTAGAGGTAGTGTTAGTATTTGGGCAAGAACTGAAAACCTTTGAATTAGAGTTGCTGAAATATTACATATTACAAATTAAATTTGGAGGTGGTTAACTTGCTGCTTCCATTGTTGAGTGACTAGAATTTTAAACTATGATCCATGAAGTATCTTCCACTTCTTTTTTTTTTTTGGAGAGAGCATGCATGCACTCATACACCAGTGGGGGGAGGGGCAGAAGGAGAGGGAGAAGCAGGGAGCCTGACATGAGGCTGGATTGCAAGCACCATGGGATCATGACCTGAGCCAAAACCAGACTCTTAACTGACTGAGCCACTCAGGTGTCCCAAAGTATATTCCATTTCCTAATTTATGAGTCTACATGTCCCCTAAGTTTTACTTGGGCTGTTGGAATACTGTGAGGGCTCAGGCCACATCTCCATATTATTTAATGGTCCTGGGGATCTCACACTTAACTTCCAATGGAGAATAAAGGCTGCAACCCCTGGGAAACAGTGGGTGCCCTCTTGAACAGGAAATCCCTGGTGGGCTCTGTCAGGTTTCAGTGTGGTTCTTCTCTCCTGGAACTAGTACAATTGTATTATATTTGACAGTATATCTCACATCTTTTTCTAGAACTACACTTGAATGCACTAGTGCTCTCTGATGCTAAGGACTGACTGGGGATTAGCTGCTCAGTCCTTCTTAAAGTTCACACAGAATGACTGGGCTTCCCCTTTCTGTCTTGTTTAATTTTTATATTTTATTTTTAGTCAGGCTTGAACTGGAGTTAAGTGAGGAGAAATTTTCAAATAGATAAGTAAAGTAAATATCATTGTATGATTTTGAACTTGGACTAGAAATTTGATTACTAAAGAAAGCCTATTTTTAAGTTAAAAAGATTGGAGGAATTTTAGTCTAGAAGCAGTGGTAGGGGAAATAAAGTTTTTCTCCTGGGGATAAAAAAAAATGGGGCTTTCACAGATTGAGGCCATTGAACACAGAAGATAGTAGGAACCCTACCTTGGCTTTAGCTAAAGGCTAGTGTACAACAATAAAGGGAGTTTGCCTTAACTAGAAAGGGAAGTGGGAAATGTTTTGAGAAGACCTAGGATGGTGGAGTAGGAAGTTTGGAGGCTATTTCAAAGTGTTTGAGGATAATGGTGTATATTTAAGAAGGGAAGTAATGAAATTAATGCAGTATTTTAAGATTAAATCAAGAAGATATTTAACATATATTTAGCATTGAATGTATCCCAAATAGTTTTTATATGCTATCTAATGAAACATCAGTATAAAAAATATTACTCCTGTTTTATAAATGAAGAAATTTAACTTTGATGAACAAACTTGCCCAACATCACACACCTAACAAGTGGAACAGTTGAGATTTGACCCCAATTACCTAATTCCAGAGACTGTGCTCTTTCTTGCATCTGGCATGTATCTAGAAATGAATTAGTTAATTAAGGCAGAGTAGATTTAGGGGGAATGGCAGAGTGATGACAAAAGTGAGAGATACTGGGAAGTCAGATTCAAAGAGACTTGAGACTTTACAAGTGATGTGGAAGGCGACCTAGAAAAAAAAGACTGAAAGCTACAAAGTTTCTTTCCTAGGTGGCTGGAAGAATGTCATTACTAGCAAAGCTGTGAGTAGTACTTAAGATTGAGGGGAAAGATCTTCCCTAAACTCTCCTCCAATCTTCAAATCCTACCTCTCTGTATGAATCTGGATTTATGCAGTCTGATTTTACTACAGTGGTGTATATTCAGTTGGAAGTGGCAAGTGCTTAGCTGTCATACACTGGGAAGTAAATTGGGAGAGAAGTTAATTCACTATGTTTGGTATGGCTAGATTGTGCCCTGGGGCAGACTGGAGTTAGATCAGGGATCCAGCTAACAAGAGAAGTTCCCATGAAGACCATCAATGGCACAGGGCATGTTCAGAAAGATCAAGTGCTCTAATGAAGAAATGGGATAGACACAGAATTTCATACATGAACAATAGTCCCCTCAGTCAAGCACTTTCTCCTCTACCTCCCAATTCCTAACTATGGTGCCTCTGCACTGCTATTTTACAGCTTTTCATTCCAGTATTCTATCTGAAAATGTCTTTCTTCAACTGATCCTATAGTGCCCCCTCCTTTCAGCGACAATGAGGTAGAAAAAGCCCTTCTTTGACCTACATCATGTTGAAAATAATTTTCGCTGATCTTTACTATTACCTTTATGTTCCTAAAATATTTGATTTTAATTGTCCAGTGAGATAATGACCTTTTAAGGCTATAGCTCTAGCCCCATGAAGTAAGCACACTCTCATATATTTGGACTGTTATAATTCAGAGTGCCTCCCCTCTCCCCGGAAGAATATGAACCTGGTTCTCAACCAACCATTCCCCAACTAGGAAATGTTGCTATGGTTTTAGGTCAGCCAAGAGCTGGCTTTGCCCAACACCACAATACAGGCTAAATTAGAGAGTGGATACTTTCAAGGTTACTTTCTTACATAACTCTACAATCCTCATCCATTTCTTTCTTTCTTTCTTTTTTTTTTCTAATTCTAAGAAAAATGGAGAAATTAGAGACAAGATTCAAGTGGAATGTATAAATAATTATTGACTTCATTTTAAATTCCAGCTTATGGGCAAGCAGCTTAGAAGGTATAAAGAATCTTTTGGCTGCAAAACTGAGGCAAGAAGAGAAAACAAATGGAAACTGAAAGCGGTACCCAAAGTTCTTGGATGAAGCACACATCTCCCCTTGCTGTTCACTCTGATGTTGCCCACTCTTCTGGCTGATGTACTCCTGCCAAGTGCTGCTTTGAGGGTGGCTAACCTATGGTAGAGGGGATCATGTGACCTAGTTAGTCTCTTCAGGGTATATTAAAAATGTGTAGAACTGGTCTGAATTGTAAAAGGCAAGAAAATGCAAATATTATATTAAAACTTATAAATTATTTTTGTCCATTGTTCTACCTTTTTTTATGACTTATTCAAAATAGATTTCCACTGTATTCCATTGCAGCTAGTACCCTAGACACTTGTTTTCCATTTTCAGTCAAAAATCTTCCATTAATAAAAGCAAATTGAAATAGTTAGCTTATTTATCTCTTTGCCTCAGTTCCTTTATAAAAGTGAGCGTGTTCACATTAATCTCCACATAGTTTCTTCTTAGTCTGTTAATTTTTGGCTTGAGAGAAAAACAGGGAAAGGAAGACAGAGAGAATGTGTGTGTGTGTGTGTGTGTGTGTGTGTGTGTTGACAATTAGGCCCTTTCATGAGGGAAAAATATTTTTTCCTAAACATTTGGAAAAACCTAGAAACAACATTTTAATGGAATTAGTATAAATAGAGGTCATTACTTATTATTTAAATGCCTGGGTTTTCTTAAGGATTGATATATCAAACTATGTGAATTAAATTTAGGAACTTCTAAGTTAAGAATTTTCCATTAGAAAACATCCATAAAGATAACAGGAAGTCGAAATAATCCCCAATCACCTGTTTATTAGGCTCCAAATGAAAATCATAAATTGTGCATGAAAAAATAGGTGGATGAGATGTGTGGTTAAGTAGAAGACCCGGCACTTTGAAGCAGCTTCCACTTTTGGTTAGGAACTTGACATTGTATTCTTTCCTTGTTTGAATTTAGTCTTAAAGCCTCTAGCACTAATTTACACAAGAAAATGGCTGCCTCTTTACAACTTTTCTTCTGTTAAGTATATTTGCATTATAACTGAGTTCATTCTTTCAAGCTTTGTGGGTGAACCTTCACAAGACGTTTTTAAGCATCAGTCAGCAGCAGATGGAAGAGATCTTTCTGGGGAAGTAGAAAGGGGGCTCGAAGATGTCACATCCTTGCAGAAAGACTCCTGTGCCCCTCAGTGTGGCACAGTTAAGAGCTCCTGGATTGGGATGGTGATTATGTTAGTGAAAAGGTGTGGTCAGATGACTCAGAACACAATCTTTCCCTTCCTTCCAATGTCCTGGCACTGAATAAATCCCCCCAGAAAGGGATACACAATCCTGGGAACAAGAATGAAATTAAAATTTCCTGCCAGCTTTTTTGGAAGGGACCTTGGAACACAATAGAAACTGAGTTGAATTATAAATCAAAAAGAACAAAAAAAAAATGAATAAAAAAGAATGCTTTTTTTTTTTTAATTGCATGTTATACTCTTTTGGTCTGAGATTTTCTTTCCCTGTATAAGGTGCATTGTCTTCATTCAAGGGGCTTATGTTGTCAGGTATTTCAATATAATGATTTTTAGAAGAAATAAACATATTTATGTCATCACTAGAAATCCGAAGTTAAGAAATATATTTATTACATTCTTTAGCAATGACTTTCAGTATACAAATTTTCATAGGATGTATTTGTAAAAGTACACCTTTGCCATTTGACTGTGGATTGTCCTTGGCAGAAAAGGGGCTCAGGAAAATGCATACGCTTGATTTCAGTAGAAGGGAGCTCTGGTTCCAGACATACTCAAATGTGTACCTTTTGATCTTCTGATGGTATAAATACATACAGGGCACTTGGGAGCTAATTAACCTAAAATCTGGTTATGCTATTCATCAGCAGATGGGCCTTCAGTTTAACTTCACTGTAGAAAAAAAAATATGGTGATATCTCAATTATCAAATCACCTAAGAAGTAAATTGCTTTGAGTATATACCTATCCCTGTTTAATGACTTTAACTCTTTTCTGAAAAACCTGCCACTAAGTAAAAAGCTGTTAAAAGAAAAAAAATCTATTAATTCTAATAGGAAAATTTATGAAGAATTTCATCCCAAACCACAATTAAAAGCAAAAACATCATTGAAGAATGAAAACAATTTTATATAAGTAGGAAATGATCACTTAGCAAACATTGATCCTACCAAAAAAATGATGCTCATTGCACTGTACCCAGTATATCCAGACTAGAAGGGTAGAACAAAGGATAAAGGGGAATGCTGGGAGCCAGAGATGGACTATTTAATCTTCCAAATAGCCATAGCTGTTGTTTGTGGTTTACCTATTTAAGGGGCTCATTCCTACACTGGGTCAGAGGTTTGACAGTCACTGCTCAGACTCTTTCCAAAGAAAATAATTATTGATAAATTACAGTGGGATTATGAAAAAAATGGTCAATAATTTGAAAGTCAGATTGAGTAAAATTGTTACTGGGGTCTTAGGTTTTTAGATAAGTCAATAATAATGAGGTGGATTCTGATTAGGGTTTTATCATCATTCCATGTGATCAGGATGCTGGTGAGTGGTGAGATTAGAGGCACCTAAAGAACTACTGTCCCCAAATTTCTCTCCTAGTTGAGTCTACCATATTGTGTTAGGTAGACACCAACGGTCAGTTGGTAAACAATGTGAAGCTCTGTTGAAATGCAAAGTTGTTAAAAGAGATAAAACATGAAACCCATAGTTCTCAAACTGAGCACTGAAGTTACCTGGGGCCCCACCGCAAATTGAAAGAGGTCCAGGAAGATATTTTAAAATTCAGGAAAAACAGT
This sequence comes from Canis lupus dingo, assembly GCF_003254725.2. Classification (NCBI taxonomy): domain Eukaryota; kingdom Metazoa; phylum Chordata; class Mammalia; order Carnivora; family Canidae; genus Canis; species Canis lupus. The sequence goes on from NC_064243.1 coordinate 83,849,357, forward strand.
AACATCTGTTGGACATCATGCTAGCTGAAGGTAATTTACATTTTTAACATTGATTTCTACCTTCTTTTCAGTAAGAATGGTGCAAACCACTTTGATCTCACAATTTGAGAAGTCTGTGTAGTGTTCAATAAATGCTAAGTTTTAAGGACATAAATGCATGGTAAGGTGCTTGGACCTAGGTATTTAATAAATGGGACTATAAAGTATCTCTTTTGGGCCAAAGATGCTGTGAAACACTTACTGAGACAATTAAGAATGCCATGAACCAAGCTAATATGGGACCCTCTGCACTCAGCTATTATCACTTATTAAGCATTTGACAATATTTTAACCATTTAGGTCAAATAAACATGGTACAGGTTTTTATGAAAAAAAGGGAGGCAGAAAAGCTCCTTTGCATGTGGGTGTGCAAGCCTTCAAAGAAGGCTTACTTGGAAAGCCATGAAAACTTTGGGTTCTGGAAGAGAAGAGAGAAACAAAAAAGTAGAATGTGGCTATTGAACACCTGGTCATGACCTTTGTGATTTTGTCTAAGATCAGGCTTGCTCTTACTGTGCTGACAAACCCCAGGTTTGGTGTGATCTGGAACCACATTTCTGAAGCTTAGACTGAACTGAAATGTTTTTCAACAGAGTAAGGCAAATGGCCATTTGCTCATTATATTCCACTCTTTCTTTGGCATTGATTTCCTCAAAGCCTCAAAATTAGATATAGCTTTAATAGAAAGCATTAAAGTTTAATAGACTTTTATGAAGCAGCCATTTTTCTTTATAAGACAAAGTCCAAAGCACCAAATAATATCACTGAAAGAAAATATATCACTGATATTCTAATATCCATTGAACCATGAGGAATCTTCTTTTATTTTTTTTAAAGATTTAATTTATTTATTCATGAGAAACACAGACAGAGAGGCAGAGACACAGGCAGAGGGAGAAACGGGATGGGGGAGCCCAATGCAAGGCTCAATCCCAGGACCTCACGATCACACCCTGAGCTTTGCAAAGGCAGATGCTCAACCGCTGAACCACGCAGGCATCCCTGGAATCTCCTTTTCTCCATGTAAGTGATGTCAGAAAACCATGATCAATAACTATCCAACATGCCTTAAGTATTCCAACTCACAAGACCCCATCTGAGTTACCTGTTATGATATAACTCCACTTTACTCAGACTCACAATACAAATGAATACCACTTCATGTACCAAATTTTTTAGTGTAAGCTTTCCTTGTGTTCAGGGTAACACCAGAGTAATTCGTATCCATGGCTTTACTTCAACTTTACTATTTCATCCAGAATTATTGTACAGTTTAACATTAAACAATAGGAGAACACTTGGGATTTCTTATCAACTTATCCAGACATTGATGGAAGGCATTCATAAACTGGGATTTTTTTTTTCCTGGATAGATTGAAGAAATTCTTGTGTCAAAAACTTTCCTTTAGATTATTCTCTTTTGAGTTATATCATCATTACTGGTTCATCTGCACTTTTTCTCTCCATATCTGTCAAACAACTGAAATGATTTTGTGGGATTTTTTTCTCCATGTTAAATATAGGCTTTTAAAAAAATTCATTGCAATTGAGCATGTCATTTATCCTTCTGCCCATTTTTCTTATATTAAAAGGTCTCCTGCTGGAATTTAATTTCAAGTTAAATCTTTACCCCACCCTCAGGCTGTGAGACTGAATTAAATAAATCCCACTAAAAGTAATAAACCACTCTTAGCTGTGGTCTTGTGATATCAGTTGTCAGCCTGTCAGAGCGAATCTGAGTGTTAAATTCACTGCCTCTGCTAGTGAGGAAAGAATCAGAACACCAAAAAGCCCAGGATAGCAGAACTGCTGCAGTCATTTCAGTTTTATCTCAGCAGTAGTACTTAGGCATGCAAGAAAATATCTTTGAAGATGATTTTCTTGATGACACTCTTTTAAAATTCATACTGATGGTAAAACATAAAGGCTCAGCTATGGTTACTATACTTTATTTAGTATGTTGTGAGCCTGCAAGATCTATCAACAAGGAGGTAGATTTCTTGTTTGGAAGGAGGAACAAAACAGGAATATTGTCTTGATGGAGACTGATGAATTTTAGATTTAAAGTAAGTTAGTTAGGATTTGTGCCTAAATATATGATTGAAAGGCAATCGGTTTGAAGAAGGAAAGGAAAATAATATATGTCATCAGTTTCCTCTTATGAAAATTTGCAAGGAGGACAATCCACAGAACACAGACAATCCCTCGGACTTCCAAATAAAATGCTCTCTAAAGGGGGACATGATACCTCCTTCAAAGAGCTCCCTTCAATACTGCATCTGTGATACAGGGACACTGGGAATGATCCCAGTACCAGGTTGGATTTATGGGTGTGACTAATAAAAGGTGACAGCTGGCTTCAAATCTGTTGGCTTATCATTCAGTGGACCAATTTACAAAATACTTGTTTACCCTTAAAGCACTGAGGTTGTCCAAACAGAAAGGACTTTTTTTTTTCAACATAGTTTCTCCATATTAAATTCTGAAGAGTTAAAGTTTTATAAAGAGCCAAAAATCAATATTGTCAGTGATTTGGTGTTTCTAAAGAATAGGACAACAGCTCAGCAGATTAACTTCCTCCTCTCCATGGGTAAGCACAATATTGCCTTCTGTAGAAATATAGCTGTAGGAATTCCCCGGGGGTGGGGGAGATGAACACAGACAATTCTCTGAACAAAATTTCAGTAGAGAATTCTGGCATGTAGAAGATGATAGACGTCTCCCAAAAATTATTATAGTTGCAACCCTTACCTTTCTACAGATGTAACATCTTTATCCAGTCATGTGCTGGGCATATTGTTTATACTGATGCCTAGTAATTACTCAAGCCCCTTCTCCCAGCCTTTTAAAAACTCTTCTTACTGTATGACTTGAAGGTAGAAATGGTTCTAGGAAAAGCATGTTGTAGGAAATAGTCTTTTTCCTTATTTTGAAATAAATATTGACAGTAAATGTTGTATTTGATTTCTTACACCTGAAAACATAGTACAAAGTCATATCCTTTCCAGTCCTTAGGAAGGGATTATTTTCAAAATGCAAATGTAAGGAAAATACTTTTCAAGTTCTTATAGGAAACATACAAACAATACATTACACTGATCTCTATTATAGAATTGGATTTTTAGATGGTGGAAAAATACTTCCATATCTGCAATTAGGTTGTTTAACAGTATTAATTCAAATAAAAGCCAGTTGGTTTTATGTTCCAAGGCTGAGCCATAATCTTAAATCATTAGATTATACGCTTGTTAAATTTTTTTTTTGTATTTATAAACCTGTGCTAATTTATTTTCCCTTGAATTTTATTTGTTTGTTTAGCAAGTTGTCTGAAAAAAGGAAAGACCTGGAACTAGAGAGATCTGCTTTGAAGTCCACTCATTCCATGTACCAGTGAGTGGTTTTCAGGCTACCCGTACCATTCTAAGCCTCAGTTCACTCATATGCACAATGAGAACACACTGCTTTCCTCATGGTATTGTTGTAGGGATGAATAATAACATATGAAGCTGCTATGCAAGCCCTTGCGTGTGTCAGACCATATCTTCTGATTCTGATCTATAATAGGTTTTATTGGCTATGATAACCCAAATTAATACATTTAGCTAAAAATCTTACAGCAAATGTCCTCCACAAAATTAGAGTATAGAGAATTTTTCAGTTAGGGCACATGACTGATGATGTGAATAAAAAAAGATTTTCCTATTGAAATATGTACTTGACATCATGAAACTCAATTTTGGTCTTAGATTTTCAAAAGACACATCAGTTTCACAGTTAAAAAAGTGAGTATACCACTTGCAAATCTCATTCACTTATTTACTCGCCAATGATGTACCACTAGCCCAATATGTGCTAGGATCTCGGGAAGGCCTAGGGGCCTAATAGGGAGCAAAATTACCAACGTGCTGTTAACAGAACAGTGGGAAAAGCAGATGATAGACCTGAAAAACTGCAGCACTGATAACATACGGAAGCACAGGCGCTATGTGAGCCATCAACAAACATCAACTGTAGCCCACAGGGAAGTTCCATTTCAAAACTTCTGCTCCTACCCCATTTCATACTTGTAATCATTTTATATCTTTATACCTAGGTCACAATTTATTTATGATTTAAATATTCGCCTTGAGGGAATACATGAAGAAATGAATACTTTCTGTTTTTGTGAGCTATTTGCTAATTTAACAATGGTAGACTTTACACCAAGCACCATATCAAATAAGGCTGTATGGCAGCTGTGTAGTCCAGTTGTCCAGAGATGAGCTGAATGCTAAGCTATCAGTAACGCAAAAGATCTCTTTGGCCAGTATCTGATCAAGACATGTAAAACTGCTTAATATTTTAATTTTTTTTTTCCTTCTCTGAACTTAGAGATTTCTTAAGTACTTATTTTAATTGTAAAGTGAAATCCCATTGGAAAATGTCAGTAACACTGGGAGCCCCCAGTGAAGGAGTAGACTCTTACAATCAAAACCAAAATAATTACAGTGATGATACTAGAAATTGCGAACTCAAATGTTTCTTGAGTACTTACTATGTGCTTGTCATTGTTCTAGGAGCTTATATCAACTCACTGGATAGCAGTTAGCAGACACATTAATAAAAGTTTATAGGTATTGTTCACAAGCTCCACCTTTGTGACAGGTAGGGAAATTTTGCCTAATATCAGCAAAATTAGAAGAGTACTTTGTTTGAGACCTAGAGGATAATCAGACTTGTGGACAAGCATTCTTATAACGAAGGGGGAGGAGTTGAGGGTGAGACAGCTAACAATTTCATGCTCATCTACCTGAGCCTCTGCGGTACAATGAATGCCTTTATCTCATAAACTTAAAAACACCCCTTTTCTTCATTTATGTTGCTTTTCATTTAATTCAGTATGACTAAAAAGATACAACTGGCAATTTTTTGACTCCCCCAAATCTCCTTGATTTTATTTATTTCACAGGGAAACATAGTTTTGATTTAGCATTTAAAAATCTATTGCCACTTTTCAGAGACCCAGGCACACAGTACATTAGGAGGCTGATGTATTGTTAATTTATAAACTCGATGAGACACTTCCTCTTGGATGATGACAGGTATGTGGAAGGCCTCTTTATATTTCTCAATGTCTAGTCTAGTGCCATGCACATCACTGATGTCTAACAGACATTCATTGACTGCTTGACGTGTGATTACAATATAAAGATTTTACTCCAGTTAGATGCTAAGGGGATGCCACATTCTCATTTTCCTTTTCTACAAATACTGATGTCTTCTGAAGATGAGAAAATCCTTGCCTTTTAAAAAAATTCTTTTTCTTCATATCAAATTGTGTGTTAGAATTTTTGCTTTAATGTTTTGATGGCTCTGGGAACATATTTCAGTAATTCTAAATCAAATAATCAAAGAGTATGAGAGCTGGAAGAAACTGTCCGTAGCATTGTGTCTGAGGATTACAAACTCAGATGCCTCTAAGGGTCAGGCAGTAACATAAATATATGGATCTGACCAGGCTTAAGATCATAGGGAGGAGGGAAGCAAAGCCTGTAGTGAACTAGAGACTGCATGCCTTGTCAAATTCAAATCCGATTCCATAGAAAACAGATCTGAGGGTTATGTTTGGTCCACCAGCTACCAATGATAAATATTGAAGTTAATCCTTTAATTTTAATGATTAATGCATTTAACCCTGCATGTTTCAACTTTTCAGGGAGTTGAAATGCTGTCATATAGTTTAGGGTCAGAAAGAGCCACGGAAGGCACCTAACTCGCCTAACAACCTCAAATTACATGGCTGGTATATTTTAGACTTTGTGAATTATTATCTAAATAAATATGCAGGGGCAGGGGAGAGAGCCTTAAATTTACTTCCATTTGTGCTTCTTTTATTTTTGAAATAAAGATGTAAAAATACTTGGGCAGCCCTGGTGGCTTAGTGGTTTGGCGCTGCCTTCAGCCCAGGGCATGATCCTGGAGACCCGGGATTGAGTCCCATGTCGGGGTCCCTGCATGGGGCCTGCTTCTCCCTCTGTCTGTGTCTCTGTGTCTCTGTCTCTGTCTCTCTCTCTCTCTGTGTCTCATGAATAAATAAATAAAATCTTTAAAAAATGTAAAAATACTCTGGTGAATTTCTTTGTATGTCTTTTGCTGGCTTTGAAGCCAGATTAAGGAAGGCCTATCCTTTATGAGCTATGTCACCTTGAACAATCTGCTAAATTCATTGAGCTTTCCTTTCCTTTCCTTAGCAGCACATCCAGTTTATTTATCATAAAGTTAGTTTTAGGATTAAATAAGAACATTTCTATAAAGTGCCAAGCACAAGGCTTGTTCATATTTGATGATCAGACAATGTGTTTCCTACCTTCTATGCCCTAAGCCCCTTGCTTTCTTTTTCCCTGGATCTCAGCCTATAACTTCTTTTAACCAGTTGGCAATAAATTGCTCTGCATTCTATGCTCTCACTCCAGCGGAGATCATCAAGTGTTGTGGTTTTGTTTGTAATACATTGTTAGTTGAGTCTTTTATATAAAAAATGAATGTAAACATTTTCTGTAAGGAGCTTCCTTGGAGATGTACACCCTCTGGTTAAATAATTTGTATTCTTCAGAGCGTATTATTATTATTGTTATTGTTATCACTTTGGTTAATATATCTTTCTTCTTTGTACCTTTTCTTTCAAGAAAAATAAGATGTTACAGAAAGCCTCCAAATGTTATGGATGGGTCTTTAAATGTTCACTGTAGGAAATCTGGGTCTCTAAACCTAGCAGTGGTGATTGGACAGGATAAGAAGTGGCTCTGTTATCATTTGAACACATTATTAGAATGGCTACAACTTAGAGTCTCGACTGGATTCTCTGGAAAAGAAGCCCAACCAAATGTTGTTTCAAGACGCCGTAACTTTTTTGACTTTTTTGGAAAAAAATAATGAATTCGGTCAATAGTTCTGTGCTGTTTCATCTCTCATATATACAAAAAAAAAAAAAAAAGTGGAAATGAGCAACAGACTTGCCAGAGGCTTAATTAATTTAAAGTGGCAGTTTAAGGGTTTAGTATTGGTTCAAAGATTCCCCTTTTTAGACTTACTGATGAGTACATTTTCGTTAGACGTGGATTAATAGAGAGAAATATGTTCTTTCAGTAAGCAAGAGGAACCCAAATGTGTTTTCCCTACAAAATTATACTTCACTAAGAAATCATCATATTAGCATTTGCTATGTATCTGGTATATTTCTCATTACTCTTGCAACCGGTAGATTAGGTATTTAATAAAAGTTAAAAAGGTAACAACTAAGGATACATTTGTTTAGCTTGTTGAACTTAATGGTATTCATGCCACTTATCTACAATTTTGGCTGCTATATCTCTCAGAAGTCTGTTTTCTTCATAACTTCTGGCTACACATTGATCCATATTTGGTTCTTTGACAGCTATACAGATGAAGGGTACAAATAATCTCTAAAATATCTCTTTATCCTTGGTGGACACTAATTGCTCTTAATTTTCTTTTATTTTTCTGGTTATTTGAAAAAGACATTTCAAACGGCATCTTGTGTCATTCCTAAACCATTCAGTCACTTGACATCACTTCTGTTATTTGTGATGTCTTCTGTATGTGTATTCTGAACAGCTTCAGTCAGAGTTTTCTGTTTGGTTGTTTTGTGTTTATTGCCTTGCCACTTGTCATAATTCTTGATAATTTGACATGAAGATAACTTGATAATTCTTGATAACTGACATGAAGAATGGGTCTCTCAACTTCACCTCTTCTCCTCCACATGCTCTTCCTTGTCATCCCCAACAGCCACATCACTACATCGTCTTACCCTCAATCAATTAGCATTGGTGATATGACAGGGTGAAGAGGTGTCGGGTTATTTTAGCACATGTCATCAGAATGGCTATGACCTTGAGCCCCAAGTGGATTCTCTGGAAAAGAAATTCAACCAAGTGTTCTCTTTGAAGACACCTTATTTCTGCCTTTCATTCTGATCACTGATGCTTATCTTTCCAGCTCACTCCTCCAGTTTTCCACCACCCCAAATTCTGTCACTCTACCCTCTTTGATTCCATCACCTTTTCACTGGGTTTCATCCCCATGCATGCTCTCTTTTCCTTGTGGATTAGATTATACTCCCATCAACTATCATTATGCTTTCTCCCTTGCATATATTTATTCTCAACTACATTTCCCCTTTCTTTCTTCACCACCTTCCTAGCAAAACCCAAACTCTAGGTTAATCCAACTCTGGGAGCACCTGTGTGGCTCAGTAGGTTAAGCCCCCAACTCTTGATTTCAGCTAAGGTTATGATCTCTGAGTTGTGAGATCTAGCCCTGCATTGAATTTGTATTGGATTCTGTGCTGGGCGTGGAGTCTGCTTGAGATTCTTTCCCTGTCCCTTTGCCCTTCTCCCCTGCTCATGCATGTGCACTCTCTCTCTCCTCCTCCTCTCTCTCTGTCTCTAAAATAAATAAAATCTTTTAGAAAAAATCCAACTCTGATCACTCAGATCTTCTGCTTGTGTAGCTGGACACAGTGAGGAAAAAGAACACACCTATGCACACTGGTATCACATTAAATTCATGACTTCAATCCATAAGTCGGGCTTATATAGCTCAGAAAGCCAAGTCCACTTCGCTCATCAACTCAGTTTCCCGTCTCATAGATGGTTACTTCATTTCTTTCTTCTTCGCAAACTGGCTGCCTGGCTCCACTGTCATCACATTAATCTGATGGCCTTGCTTCTTGTTCCAGTCACAAAAGAACTTCCACAGGACATCACTGCCAGTTAATAGTTTTTAAAGGAGCTAACACTCTTTTCTCAGAATATTCCAAAAATCATTAAATCCAGTCAAAGAAAGGATTTACATCTTTGTTTGATGTTTTCAAGGTTCAAAAGTAATACACACTTGTCATTACCAAGAAATTGAGTGCCTGGGACTTTACTGGTTTTAGCACTGAAAGTTCTATGTCCCCAGAAACCTCTTGTTCATAGGCAAACTGGGACGGTGTCACCTTACCAAGAGACAAAACACCATATAGGGAAATACAGTAAAAATGAAAAATGAATTATTTTACCTGGCAGCCTTCTCATCTTTTCTACAATACACATAAGCATATGTGAAACAAATACAGGTCATTTCTTGTCTTTTGCTTTTACTGAAATTGTATACATTTCTCTGTAACTATCTACTTTTATCCTGATTAAAAAAAAAAGGAAATAAATTTCCTTTTCAAGAACACTGGGAAAACAAAACTGAATGTTGTATTTCAACATAACTGGATCTAACCAGCTGAAGCTGATAAATAATCATGAACTTTAAGTGATTCCAGTATACCAGACTCTTAGTGGACCTAACTAGACTCCTGACTAGGGAAGAATGGGAATATGTATGGTTCCATGGACTCATTTAGTATTATCTAGAGTTTAGCTTTCAATCCTAATTGGTATAACCACATTAACTCCACCTTTATAACACTTTAGAAAGTCCTGACTTCTCTTTCAGAGACCAAGTCAGTAAATTTTATTTACTATGGAGTGCTCCTTTGGCTAACCAAATGACTTTGGCTTTTTTTTTTTTTTTAAGTTGTGGTATTCTTTGTTTTAAAATTTAATATCTACCAATATACATGTATACACACAAAACACATGTACAAGCATGCATATTATTTTATATACATAGGTGTCATACTTTTTTATTATTGTTTTAGTAAAGTCTCTCTTTTTCTTATTTCTTGCCTTTTCACAATAGGTTGTGACTTAAATTTCCTGTGTTAACCTGTGAAATAATACTCTCAAATTTTCTCTATGCTTATAATATGCATATAAAACTTCTGTAATTGAGTATGATAAGGTGAATTTTGGTCTCATTTGCTAAATAAAAAATGGTTTCATATTAAATTTGGGGTAGGAAGCCTCCACAAATGGCTCCCAATGATCCCTCTTCATGGTAATCACACCCGTGGCTAGTCCCTTCTTGAATGTGAGCTGGAGCAGACACTGCTTCTAATGAATATAGCAAAGGGAATGGTATATCAATTCCAAGATTATGTCATCAGAGACCGACTTCTATGTGCACTATCCTTAGCTTGCTCATTTAGAAGAAGCCAGGTGCCATGTTTGAATCTGCCTTTTGAAGAGGTTCAAATGGCAAAGGATTAAGGGCAACCTTGGGCATTGGGGGGACTTAAGGTTCTCACTCCAAGAGCCTGAAAGGAACTTAATTTTGCCAATAACTACTGAGTGGCCTTGGAAGCAGATCTTGCCCCCATGAAACTTCTGGATAACTGCAAACCCTGACAAACACCTTGATTGCAGCCCAATAAGAGACCCTGGGGAGAGGAACTTGTTAAAACATACCTGGATCTCTGGATGAAAAAAAAAAAAAAATCTAAGACAATAATTGTGCTTTAAACCACTATGTTTTGAGGTAATTTGCTATGTAGCAATAGATATTTGTTTGTTTATTTAAAGATTTTATTTATTTATTTGAGAGAGAGAGCATGCATAAACAGGGGGAAGGGGCAGAAGGAGAGGGAGAACAAGATTCTCTGCTAAGCGAGGAGCCTTCTGTGGTGCTCAATTTCAGGACCCCAGGATCATGATCCGAGCTGAAGGCAGTTACTTAACTGACTGAGTCACCCAGGTGCCCTAGCAAAGATTATTTAACATATTTCTCTAAATATTACTTTTCTCATTTAACCAAACACTATGCAATCTATTCAAATTAATTGATGTAAGTTTGATTATTGTAATGGCAGCATATAATATTACCTGGTGGGGATCTGCCATAATTTATTCAAATATTTCTCTATGGATAATCATTAATTTGCTGCTGTATTTCTGATGGTATAAAAGTTTTAAATTTGATAAATGTTTTGAAAATGTTATTATAGGCTTATTGTTTTATTTTCTATATTTCAGATATTCATTTGGAAATTGGGGAAAACACACATGCAAGGAAAAATACTAAAGGAGTCACTTTTTAAATATTGTATAAGGAAATCTAAATCAAATTATGATAAAATAATTTTAGAACAAAATGCCATGTCACAATTATACTTTGTTTTTTGTTTTGCAGAAAGCATTTTGAAACATTTTAAAAACTTAAAAAGAAACACTTTAAATCTATTAACTATATGGATTCTCTTCAAATTCCCTTCAGGAGTATAAACTTAATAAAATCATTATTTTTTTTAATTTAAATTTAAGCTAGTTAACATATAGTGAAATATTGGTTTCAGTAGTAAAATTCAGTGATTCATCACTTACATGTAACTTTCATATAATTGTTTAATCTCAAAATGGAATGAATGTTAAAAATTACCTAGTATAATCATTTATTTCATATTTTAACCCCATTAAATCTTTGCCATTGAATGATATTTTAAATAGTAATTTTTAATTTTACAGATAATATAAATATGTATTTTTTGTGTAAAAGAAATATAAACATTATGGATAATACTGAAGTTTCTCTCCTCTTTTTGAAGGAACCAGGGATTTGTAATTGATATGTGGTATTATGTATTCTTTTGTATACTTTTTAAAAAATTTTTTTTTATTTATTTATGATAGTCACACAGAGAGAAAGAGAGAGAAGCAGAGACACAGGCAGAGGGAGAAGCAGGCTCCATGCACCGGGAGCCCGACATGGGATTCGATCCCGGGTCTCCAGGATTGCGCCCTGGGCCAAAGGCAGGCGCCAAACCACTGCGCCACCCAGGGATCCCTTCTTTTGTATACTTTTGAAGATTTTAATAGATATGTGGCATTCTAAAATGTAATTTTAATACTGCCTTTTACAGTCCTTTCTGACTGATAATTGAAATTAAATCATGGAGAATGAGGTTTCTTTCCTTTTTGTTATTTTCATATTTTTATTAATTAATTAATTAATTAATTAATTAATTTATTTATTTATTTATTATTTTTGTTCTTTTATTGGTGGAATCAATATTGTTTTTACTTTCCAACAACGTACTGGCTTCCGTTTTAGTGAAATGATGTTAGTAGTTAAGCTGGTAAACAAAATCCTTCCATTTAAAGTATCTCTAAGTACATTTCACCCAAGGAAACATTTCAAAATTACGTGAAGCTGAAATCTTGCCTGCAAACATTTCTGACAATCACTTTTCTAGTTTAAGTAAGGGCTAGATATGTTTTTAAAACTCGATGTCCTAATGCCTTTAAAATAAAATTTTTCAGCCTCAAAGGCAAAAGCACATTTATAAATGCCTGTTAGTAAACATTTCAGCCAAACAAACACATTTGGACTGCTAAATTCCCTTGGTGAACCAAAATGTTTTGCTTCACAAATGGTTTTTAGATTTTTTTTTTATTCAACTCTATTCCTTCTTAAACATTACTGTGAGGATTTCATAAATTAAAAGTCCTTCTTTCTTGGAATATCTGTGCAATTTAGGTTCAGTTGGGCAGGTACTTATAGAGAATCTTCTCTGTGCTAACATGACAGGTACCAATTCAATGATAAGTGCTACATGATCCTTGCCTTTAAGGAATTTGCTCTCTAATGGCAGAGGATAACAAAATCATGCAATTAATTCAGTATAACATGGGAAGTGAGAGTCATTAATTAATTAATAAATCAATTGAGGAATTCTTATTTCTAGAAAACCTTTGATGGATCAGGCATTATCCCAAATGTACATGTCTGGTCTGTCAGAGTTATAGGGGGAAAAAATGGGTGCTCAATCTCTGTAAAGAGAGATCAGGATAAGCTTCCTGAGAGATGACACATGAACCAGGACTTGAAAAAAAGAAAACAGACATTGTACAGGCAAAGAAAACCATTATCAGAAAACATATGAAGTCAAATAAAGCAGTATGTTGGAGAAATATGACAACACATTTTAGCAGTGGGCATGGCAGAGATAGAAGATCAGCTGGGAGAAGTAGCAAAGCCCAGATCATGAAGGAACCTGCAGCTTATTTTAGGACACTAAGTCAAGAGCTCACATTCGATCTTATATATAAATACCAAAATTTATGCTGAAGCTCAACTGCTTACTAACTCAGTGATAATAAATTTAGACTTTTTACTATCTTAATAAAGAAAATCTGATAAATTTTAAATAGACTGGAAAAAGAATGTTTAGCAAATTGTACCTAGTAATACATTGGTATTTAGGCACAGTATGTCTACTCACTGTGACATAAAAAATTCAGACCGAAGTGGATCAAGATCAAACCCAACAGTCTGGTTTACCCTATAACATGATGTTGTGGCAAGGACCTTACATGCCATTTTAATAATGTAAGAATTTTCCATGATGCTTTTAATTTAGCTAGATGAGCAAGGAATTTGTCTAACAATGAGTGGTATATACAATAAGTTTTATGATTCTAAAATAGTTAAAGTGATTCTGACTTTCAAAAATGTCTACAGAGCTATCAAAATGTGAAAACGTTGTAAGGTGAGTTTTGGGGTTATCAATGTGATGGGAACACTTTTAGTTAGATTTTCACTATTAAAAAAACTCACAGTAAAAATTTGGAAAAATCATGTAAGTCTTCTGGGCCTTAGTTTCTCTAAGAATGAAGGGACTAGATAAAAATCTTTTAGTCTTTTCCGTTATAAAATTATGCAAGTCGAAGTCATCCACTTTGTGGTAAACTTGATCCACTTCTGAATGACAGAAATATATAGTAGCTGAGTTACCGGTGGCAGAGTTATCCATTAACAGATTATATTAGTTTATTAATTTGATATTTACTAAGTACCTACAGTACTGAAGTGCTATTACAGTTAATGAGAATATGGTGGCTGTGGTCATTTGTGCTAGCAAACAAATCTTTCTGCTTTTCTGACTTCATGGGTGCTGAGAAGCATTGTGCTTCTTGGTCCACCTGTAGTTGGATAAGGCTGCACGATGACTACTAGCTAAAGAAGTGTCAGCTAAAGAGCTGTCATAGCAATTGCCAGTTAGAGATCCCCAGATGCTCTTTTTCCTTTACCATGAAGATTGCCAATGTTCTGTATATCAGCTGTTCTACCAGCCTGAGTTCTAGAGTAAGCCCTCAGTTGAGTCACTACAGGCATACAGAATGAGTGAGAAGTAAACTTTTTTTTTTTAAGCCAGGGAGATTTTGGCCTTGTATATCACTGAAGGCAAACCTAGCCTATCCTGGCTGATAGAATGGGGAGCCAGACAGACCAAGTCCCTCTTCTTAAGGTATTTGTAATCTGTTGTGAGATAATAGATAAATAATTTAAGACAAATGAACAAAGTGATTTCAGATAGAGAATGGCTAAGGATGGGGAGGGAGAATCTGATTCAGGATGGGTGATTACTGAAAGCCTTGTGATAGCTATTTGAAAAGAAGCAAACTGACAAGGAATAGCCTTTTGAAGATCTTTGGAAAGAGTATTTTAGACCTACAATGTGACCTAGGTAGAGAATCTCTGATGTAGAGTCTTGTAGGCTATGGGTTTAAAGGTTAGAATTTTACTCTAAGTTTTTGGAAAATGTTTAGCAGAGACGTAACATGATCTAACTTTTGTTTTATAAAATCACTCTGACTACAATGTGGAAGATACATTAATAGGATGAACCAGAAAGCTTGTTGAGGATGCTGTATTAGAAATTATAATGAAAGAGGATGGTAGCTTGGATGAGATGTTAACAGGATATATTTTGAAGCTAGTGATAAATTAACTTCTGATGGATTGGATATATTTAGGGTGAGCAAAGGTAGAAATATGACACCTAGATAAATTTGGGTAGAGCAACTGAGTTAAGAGTGGAACCATTAGCTTAAATGGATAATACTAGATCAGTACTTCTTTGGAAGTGGAGAGTACTAGGAGTTCTTTTTATGACTTGTTCTATTAATGTTTTTAAGACTTGTTATATTAAACATTCAGTAAAGATATAAAGTAGGCATATATCATAGTCTGAACATCAGAGAGAGGTAAGGAATGAAAACATAAAGTTGGTGGTTATCAGCAAGTAGTTTTTAAAGCCAGGAGCTTGGTGTAGAAGAGAACCAAGAATTGAGCCTTTGGGGACTGCTACATTTAGAGACTGACCAGATAAGCAACCCCAGAAAAGGCTGAGAAGAAATAGCTCCTGACATTCAGCATAACCTCTGTTAAAATACTAGCTAAACATAAGCTAAAGAATAGAACTTCCAGTGACCACACATAATAAGGAATAGTGCTTTTTTGCAAAATTTGTTGAGGGAAGTCACTAAGCCAATGGACTACTACTGCCTTTAACAACAACAGCAGCAATAAGAAGAAGAAAAAAAGAAAAGAAAGAGAGAAAACAAAGAAAGGAAAAGAAAATAAGTGCTTTTAAGAGCTATTACATTATAATATTCAAATGTTTCTGATGCTGTTTTCATCAATAACAAAAATACAAGGCATACCAAGAGGCAAGAGTGG
This sequence comes from Canis lupus dingo, assembly GCF_003254725.2. Taxonomy (NCBI): domain Eukaryota; kingdom Metazoa; phylum Chordata; class Mammalia; order Carnivora; family Canidae; genus Canis; species Canis lupus. Next base: position 83,864,792 of record NC_064243.1, read on the forward strand.
TCCACTCTAAAAAACTAAATAAATTGACAGAAACCAACCCTGAAGAAGTCTAGAAACTGGACTTACTAGACAAGGATTTTTTTATTATTTTTTATTTTTTTAAAGATTTTATTTATTTATTCATGAGAGACACACACAGAGAGGGGCAGAGACACAAGCAGAGGGAAAAGCAGGCTCCAAGCAGGGAACCCAATATGGGACTCTATCCTGGGACTCCAAGATCATGCCCTGGGCCAAAAGCAGGCGCTAAACTGCTAAGCTACCCAGAGATCCCCACTAGACAAGGATTTTAAAACAACTATCTTAAATATGCTCAAAAACCTAAAGGAAACCATGGGCAAAGAATTAAAGGAAATCAGGAAATGATGTATGAATAAAATATCAGTAAAGACATAAAAATTATAAACAGGAACCAAACAGAAATTCTGGAGCTGAAAATGATAATAACTAAATGAAAAATGCACTAAAAGATTGCAATAGTATATTTGATCAGGTGGAAAAAAAGAATCCATGAACTAGAAGATGGGATAATTGAAAATTTCAAATCAAAGGAGCATGAAGAATAAAGAAAATTAAATAGAGCAATTAGGATCTGAGGAACACCATCAAGTTGTACAACATACACATAATAGGCATACGTAAAAGAGAAGAAAAATAGCTAGAAAGAATTTTCAAAGAAGTAGTGGCCAAAAGCCCCCCCAGATTTGATGAAATACATCAATTTACACTTTAAGAAGCTCAATGAATTATGAATAAAATAGTCTCGAGGCCCACTCAAAGATACATTATAACAAACTGCCAAAAGATTAAAAAATACACACACACACACAAAGGAGTACTATTCAGCCACTAGAATGAAGTTCTGATATATGTCATAACACAGATAAACCATGAAAACACTCTATGTTAAGTGAAATAAGTCAAACCCCAAGAACAAACATTATAAATATACAATATTTAGAATTGGCAAATTCATAAAAGACAGAAAGTAGATTAGAGATTATCAGGTGTTGGTGGAGGAGAAACATGAATTCATTGCATACTGGTTACAGAATTTATGTTTAGATAAATGAAGAGTTTTGGAAATAAAGATGATGGCTGCGGAACATTGCAAATATAATTGATGTCACTGAATTGTATATGTAAAATTTATTAAAATGGCAAATTAATGTTATATTTATTTAACTGTAATTAAAAGAATAAAAGGATTACATTTCTGGGTTGAGCTATTGAATTATTAGTATGCAATTTATCACTATATATACATATCTGCATATATTATACATTGTAATAATAATGATTTAATATAAAAAGTAACATTATTGGAAGCATATTCCTTAGTGAAATGTAGTTTATTAGTTTATTATGTCCACAGAATAAACAGTGCTATCTGGGAACAAAAGATTAAAATACTACTTCCATCTAAATAACTTTGAAAATTTTTTAAAATAAATCAATAAATAGCTTTGAAGGAAAAATAATGGCAAATAATAAAAACATCCTCCAATCACTAATGCCATTTGCTCTTATGCTCATCATCTGAAAACGTACACACTCATTTGAAACTTAGAACTGAAAGTAATGGGGTATCCCTGGGTGGCTCAGCGGTTTAGCGCCTGCCTTTGGCCCAGAGCATGATCCCGGAGTCCTGGAATCGAGTCCCGCGTCGGGCTCCCTGCATGGAGCCTGCTTCTCCCTCTGCCTATGTCTCTGCCTCTCCCTCTCTGTGTCTCTCGTGAATAAGTAAATAAAATCTTAAAAAAAAAAAGAAATGCTGACATTTTGCTATTTTAATAAACTGGACTGCTAATGACTCCAAATTGGTAATATTTACCAATTGGCTGAAGTATAGTATAGTGGATTTGTGATATTAAAAAATGATTCTAAAATGGAAAGCTATTAAATTAGTTTTGTTTAATAGCAGTCTTAAAACCTTGGGTTTCATAACTCTTGGTATAAAATAAAATTTTGCTACAACCTAGTTATAAGCAATGTATTATCTAGGGCTCTCCAAAGAAACAACCAATAGGATATGTATTTATTTATTTATTTAAGAAGATATTATAGAAGTTGGATCAGATAGTTATTTAGGGAGGCCAAGAATACCAATGATCTGCCACCTGCAAACTGGAGAACCAGATAAGCCAGTTGTAGAAATCAGTCCAAATCCAACAGCTTGAGAATTAGAGTGCTGATGGTATAAGTCCTAATCTGAATCAGAAAGTCTGGGAATCAGGAGCACCAATATCTGAAGATAGAGAAGATGGATGTTTTGCTCAAGCAGAGAGAGAGGATTCACCTGCCTTCCCCTTTCTGTTCTGTTCAGAGTGTCAAGGGATTGGATGATGCCCACCAGCATTGAGGAGGATCATCTTTACTTAGTCTGCTAATTCAAATGCTAATGTCTTCTGAAGACACTCTCACAGATATATCCAAAATAATGTTTCATCAGCTATCTGGGCATTTCTCAGCCCATTAAAGTTGACACCTAAAATTTAACCATCACAGCCAATGAATAGAAAATGTTTGTTACTGGCACTAGTGATAAAAAATTTCATGTTTTTTAGTGATAAACATTAGAACACCATAACTTGCTCTTGAGGGATTGATCTTGTCAGTGAAAAATTGTACAATTTGATTGCAGCCAAAAGAGGACTACATAAGCAAACCTAGCCCAGAGCCGAGATCCCAAACTGTGGTGTATATAATTCTAAGTAAGCATAGAGAAGAAAGGAGATGATACTTTTTGTCTGCTCCCAGTGCAGGGCATTGCTTCCACTCTGCCCTTCCACAGTGGAAACTCCAGGATAGTAAGGGTGGGACATAATGCCAACAAGATGTTATGAAAAAAAAAAAGAAAAAGAAGTAACTTGATTTACTAGGACTTTAATATCAGGTGGAAGAGCCAGATATAAAGAATGAAAATCTAGACCATAAAGGGCATGATTTTTTTGGCAATTCACCTCATTCCAGTACCAAAAATGTGAGTGAACTTGGAGATTTCAGTTTTTTACCATCAGCTATTAGCCAGCTGGTATTTTTCTAGTGGCAGACCAATGAGCCAAATATTTCATTCATTTCAATTTCACTGTAAGCATGGCAATCATTTTTTTAAGAATTAAAACAAACTGCACAATGTGAAATAAAAAATGTCCTTGGGTGAATTTGCCAGGTAATCATCTAGTTGAAAAGTAAACCAGATATTCATTTAGTCATTTATCAACTAATGTGTATTATGCATTTATACTGTTCTAGATGCTGAAAACACAATAGCAAACAAGACTGGTTTCCTTTGATGAAGTTACAACATAGGGGAAAGAAGGAAATAATAAATAAGCTAATAATTAAGCAAGAAAACTAATAAGTATTATGAAAATAACTTCTTTCTAATGTGCGTTAGGGTAGAGAATAGTGAGGGAACAGGAAAACAATTTGGGAAATGACTCTGAGGCTACCTTTGAACTGAGACCTGAAGTATGAAAAGGCACTAGTCAGACAAAGATCTGGAGCAAGAACATTCCAGACAGAAGGAACACGTGTGCCTTAAATGGAAATTTTTTCTAAGAACACTATTTTTCAATTATAATCCAAAGTAACTAACCCAAATCCTTAAACAACAACACCTTTACATTTTTGCTTGGAGCAAAAGTTCAGTTATCTGGGGTGCTTGCTCCTTTATAATCTCTAAACAAAAAGAACCACTACTAAATTTTAGTTACAATTTTTACTTGCTTTTGTTAAATTTAAAGAAAACTCTGACCCCATCTAATAGGATGATAACCCAATGATGGGTGCACAGCAGGAAATATTCCTATTAAATTTATCCTTATAATTTAATTTCTTTTTTCATTGTTCTTAAAGTACACTTGATTGTACATTTTTGAGCTATAGCCATGGAGTCTGCCATCTCCCGAGCCCTCCTTAACTTTTCTCCTATTAACACTAAAATAGGTGGTCTTCAAAGGATAATGCCATGTCTTTGTGATTATATTTGCTTGGTGCTGGAGTAGCAAATAAATTCCATTTCGGGTCAACTACGAAGAGATTGCTAGTGACTGCCTGGAGAGGCAATCTGAAGCTGTCTGACATTACTGGGAAAGAGTGTTGTATCTTATCAGCAATGGCCTGGCATGGTCATGCACAGAAAGGATAACTTTGAGGCTATGTATTTGCTATCTCTAATTTTGTGCTTAAGGAGGTACCTATAATAGATTGTCATATGATAAATACTTGCTAGTTAGATGAATAAACTTGTTTTATTTGCACAATCTTACTATGTAGAAAGAAAATTCTGAAGTTCTTTTCATTTTAACCTTCAAAATTTCCTCTCTGACACATTAAACTCAATCAGTCTAGAAACTATCCCTTGGATTGGCCAGTCAACAGTGGGATTTTTGGCCTCACTCAAATTGAATTTCCAAAGTTGTTGATCTCTACCATTTACTTCCCACCCCAATTGTGTATCTGTCTTTAAACACTATTTGTATATTCCTATATATGTGGGGGCAGTGATATCTGTGATTAGCCACTTTAATTTTGTCATGTCTATGGCTATGATTTGGTCATGGGCAAAAATGATGAAGTAGGCTAAACATGCTCCCTAGGGTTCAAAGCTTAACCCTAAGATCTGTTATCTTCTGCATGGCACTTCTCATAGTATCAAAATCTGCTTTCAGGAAAGGATCTGCTATTATACGATATAATACTTTTAAGGTAGTATATTAACCCTTAAATGAGCATTGGAAAATGTCTTTTCAAATTCTAGGGCAAAAGTCTTTATCTTGCATTTCAAGCCACATTGAGCAAGTAGTAAAATAATTTTCAAGCATTTGATACTCCCTTGTGCTCATTCCTCCTTCACATATATCCTTCACAATCTTATACTGTATAATCTTTCATGATTATTATAATATTTATACTATCCTTTCCGTACGGGACCTAATGGAGCATTTATTAAACAGCAAGCAGACAAACAAATAGAACATCCAGAAAACAACCTAAATAAATGCCTGGTGGCAATTTTTAAAATGATGTTCTTTCTGTCCAAACACCTACATCCTTAGTCTAAATATGAAGAGGGTTGTATTATTTCTTCTCTCTAATGCTTATCCAAAATTCAAATAATAAAATCTACTGTTTTAGGAGGATACAGAGATATATACAGGTTAGCACAAATACACTATGATGGATACTCAGATGATAGGTACTATTACTATCAGTGCTAACTCTAGTCTTTATCTCAAACATGTTTTCCCTTCACTACTGTGTCTATGAAAATGTCACTTATTACTATATTAAACTTGAATATTTGTAGTAGTAAGGGAAGAATGACTTTTAAATTCTTCAACAAATCTCCATTTTCTGTTTTTTTCCAACTAAGTGTTTTATAAGGACTGAGGACAAGTAGCAAAAATCATTAGTTCAAATTTCCATATTCGAAAATCTGACTGTACTATTTTTTGTGTTTGTTTGTGTGTATGCACGTAAAAGTGGTATACTTTTCAAGCAGAAAAAATATTTTAAAAATATGGTTAAAAGAAAAAAAAAACCCAAAACACAGTTCTGACCAAACCAAAACAGTCCTTTGATTAATTGGAAATTGGTTCTATAAAAGCTCATTAAGTATACATCATCAACCTGTTTTATTTTCCCATTTAATTTATGAAGGAAGCTGTTTGAAGGAAGAAAGAAATATTCATAACTTCAGTGTGGTTTTTATAGCAGTACACACACAGTGAAATTCAGTATTTACTAAAGAAATATAACAAATAATCCACCAATTTTTTCTTGATCTTTATAATACAAATTTGTCCCTGGATATGGCTTCCTAACTGGGGACTGCATTTCCTATTCTACTTTGCCATGTGACTATTTCCCACAATCGAAGGTGAGTGGAAATGGTTATGTCATTTTAGGTCAAAGTGGTAAAGAAGGGTATGTGTTTGCTCCATGTTCTCTCTCTGAAGACTCGGGATTCCAATTCTTTAGCCAAGAAAGGATGTGGAGACATAAGACAAAAATTACTAGAGGCTCAGTCATCCCACCTTCAGGATCATTCATAGAACTCTTATGAGGAAATAAACTCTTACAGAGTTAAGATATTGAAAATGTGGAGTTTATTTGTTACATTGGCTAACAATCACCCAATCATTTACAACACTCATTTTTCATTCATATAACTTGGAATCCACCTAGCCCCTGGCAAATTTGCATTACTTTCAACATTAAGCCCAATTCATGACTCCACTGCTAACTTTGATTTTTACCCTTATTTTAAATTTTCAACTTTTGACACCTTAAATATCTTAACTCTGACCTCTTAAGTATCAAAGGTTTTGGCATGCCATGTGTTGTAAAATCTAGCAGAATATTAGTTATGTTGGCATTTTTAAGATGTTCAACCTTTTGGCACATCAAGGATGAAGCAAGGCTTTTGAAAGTATGAGAAGGGCCTTGCAGAAGATACTGTGTACTATTCTTGTGAAGTCTTTCTTCAGATTGTTGCTTGGAATGATTATATATTTGAAATTTTGGTATATAAGTACTCTGCGGCCCATCAGGACAGTTAGCAACCTGTTGTTTGAGTTAGGTAAGTTACTGTCTTTTGTTTTTCTAGATAGTCTCTGTATTAGGAAAGTCATAATGTTTATAAAACATCCCTGTATGAAAACAGAACAAAAGGAATCAAAACAAAACATCCAAAACAGAAGTTTTTGTTTGGATGGTGAAAAGGACTAAAAATCAAAGAGTAAATTACTTCAAATTGGTATCTTTCAACTATAATTTCACTAAGCTGTTGTTCAGAACATTTTATGTCATATTTTCAAACACATTTTTTTTCTTATAATGGTAAAATAACGGTCATTTGGTCTTTTTCAAATCTGAGTTGTTTTGTGCACCAACACAATTGTCCATCACTGGACATGTTATGAGAAAGGCCCAGAATGATAAGTTTTCTTTATTTCAAAGACTCTGTACCTTTGTAAGGCTGCAAATAAAAAAACATCTTCCAAATCTGGTCTGATAACTTCCAAAATAAATTGAAATTCTAAATTTAAAAATGTCAAAATATGCTATGTACAGAATAAAAATGTTTTAAATATTTTCATTTTCTTATATGAGGGAAGTTGAAATGATTTGCTACCTTTCAAATATTGATCATAAACAGAAACTATATCTAGATTATAACATTAATTCTGGGAGCTGCACAAAGTAGTATGATGACTATTACTAATTGACAGCATAAATAATAAAGTGCAATAAGAGGTGAGAAGGTATGAACCTAGGTTTGAATTTTGGTTCTGCCACTTAGTGTCATGATCTTGAGAACATTAGCTAAACTTTCTGATTCAATTTTCGGACCTATAAAATTGATTAGACCTATTTCTAATTGATTAGAAATAATGCATATAAATAATGTCTGGTACATAGTAGGTGCTCAATAATGACTGCAATTAGCTCTCTTAGTTCTGAATTGCATATGTAAGTTTTGTCATGTTAGAGATGCTTAAATTCCATAAATTTGACATTTTTTTCTTACGTATTAGAATCAGAGGTTGTGGTAGCTTGAGAAATAACTTTATATCAGCCAGCTCTTGCCCCAGTAATGCTATGTAACAAATCACCTCAAAATGCAGTGACTGACAATGGGGATTTATTGTCATGCTCTAAGGTCTGCAGGTCAACTGGGAGATATGAATTTGGATAGGTTCATCTGTGCAGATCTGATTTAGATGGCAAGGTCAGTTGAGTTCAACTCCAGGCTGTGCATTAAATCCAAGTTAGCTCAATGTGTCTTTCATCCAGGGTCCAATTAGAAGGAGCAGCATCTACCTGGGGTGAGTTTTTCTTGTGTTGGATCACCAGGCACAAGAAGCCAGACAAACCATTCAAGTTCATCTGCTAATATTCATTATAAAGCAAGTGACAAGATAAGTCTCAACTAGTGAGGTGGGAAAGTATAGTTGCAATAGGTTGGAAGGCAAACAGATATTTGTAGAACACTTCAAGTGTCACCATAGTTAAGAGTATACGGTACAGAGGAAAGAATAAAAAAATAATTGAGGTCATTAGAATAGAAGAATTAAACAGAGGGTGTTGCTAGACTTTAATTATTGTTCAGAAGAAATGGAATAAGATAAGGAAGAGAAAGGAAAATAAGAAAAAAGGGCAAGCAGTTTTGAAGACTCCTGAAATGCAATAACATTAGGAAGAGACTTAGTTTCAATAGAAATGATTTTAAAGCAGCAGGTAGTTTCAAAAAATATCATGTGTACTTAGCTTCATCACAAATTGAGACAAGTAGAGTATAGTTATTAACATGGACTTATGTGTATTCAATATTCAGTCTTATTCAGGCACAAGCTAGTTACTGTTACATCATCTCTGAAAAAGATATATTATTCATGCAATAAAATATATGGTGAAGTCAGGAAAATGATTATTTTACATGAAAAAAACTGTTTCCATATAATGCTAAAACCATTTGGCAATATCTATTTCTATGAAAAAAATATGCTTATATCTAACAACTCTAACCATTAACACAGATCTATCAGAATACTCATTCTTTAATAAATTATTATCTTTAGTTTCATGACTGTGCATGCTGAAGAGTATATTTTTTAAAAAAAACATTACCTTCAAAATATTCATTAATTTAGACTCTTCATAAACTCAGATTGATTCTCCTGAATAGACTCAATGAATATAATTTTATAATAAAGACTACAATTAATTTTCATTTAAGTGTTCAATCAACAAATTTTCTAGATGCTGAAGATATCAAGATGAGTTAAAAATAAGAATCCCTGCCCTGAAGAAGCTCAGAGAAAACATGTAATATATAATTTTATATAATATGTTAGGAGATGTAATTGGAAAATATACAGAATATACAAAATCATTTGTAGTACCTTACCTGGAAAGTGAAGTAGTCATCACTGTGGTGGTGTTTGGGTTGACTTGGAAGGGTAAGCAGAAGTTGGTTAGATGAGGTTTGGTAAGTGGCATTCAAATAGCGGGAACAAGGAGTATGGCAGGGTACAGAAATATGATAGATGAGGGGCGCCTGGGTAGCTCAGTCGGTACGGTGTCTGACTCTTGATTTCTGTTCAGGTTATAATCTCAGGGTCTTGAAATGGAGCCCTGTGTTGCGCTCTATGCTGAGCATGGAGTCTGCTTGAGATTCTATCTTTCCCTCTGTCCCTCCCCCACCCCCACCCCCACCCTCTTCCTCTCTCTTAAAAAAAAAGAAATAGCAGTTGTAGGAAATGAGTAGTTATCTGACATGGCTGTAGTATTCCTTTTGCAGGGAGTTGGTAGGAGACATGGCTGGAAGCACAGTATGGAGGCAGAATTAACAGACAAATTAGTCAGATTGTCTGACCTTCTTACACTCTTAGCTTCCCCAAGATGACCAATCATTTCCAGGTTTACAAAATTTTTGAAAACTATTTCTGTTGGAAGTTTGAATTGAGAACACATGAACACAAGGAATCTTGGACAGCCATTTGCTTTCATAAGCATGGAAAATCAGCAAAATCTTTTTTTTTTCCTGTAAGATTGATTGATTGATTGATTGATTGATTGATTTATTGATGAGACACAGAGAGAGAGGCAGAGACATAGGCAGAGGGAGAATCAGACTCCTCGCAGGGAGCCCGATGCAGAACTTGATCCCAGGACCAGGATCATGCCCTGAGCCAAAGGCTTTCTTCCAAAGAATCTGATGTCAGGTATTATTATTAAACCAACCTACAGGTAAGTAAACTAAATTGAAACATGAAGTAAAACATTCTTAATTAAGGTCGATGTGCCAAAAAACAGTGAAGTCTGTTAGGAAAACTAATGCATTGATTTGGAGACTGATGAGATTCAGAAAAGCCAGTTGGGAGGCTGCTATAATGTGGACAAGAACTAGGCTGGCATGTACTGAATGGATGAGGATAGTGGCAGTGGGCACGGTGGGAAGGTGATTCAGGAGATTATTTAGAAAAGAGAATTAACAGAACTAATACACAGAGAAGGGGAGAGTAGTCAAGGATTTCTCCCAGGTTTCTGAGAAGAATAAAAGATAGGTGGTCATGCTAGTTCTCCCTCTGAAAGAGTGGACACTTTAATGAAGGCTGGGAAGCGTCCAGAGGCAACACTGCCTCTGTCACTGTAATCTCTCCAGGTCACTCCATCCACTTATCTCTCTCCCTCCAGTGTCTTGTAGTCTTCCCTCTTTCAACTTCACATCCCAGAATTTGGTAAGCTTATAGATTATAGATTCAGATCTATCATCTTCATCATTGTCTTCTCCAAAATCTATTATCTTTCCTTTTCCCCAGATACCTGGACATTTGAAACTCAAAAAAATTTGAAGTTGCATTCCATATCATCCACCCTTTTCTGTTATTCTGTTTTGTCATACCTCATTGAGGCAGTGAATGGAGAATGTTGGCCTAACCAAAAGGTGGAATGGCTAAGAAGAAGGAGGAACTAGAAAAACAAGTAACATAAGGGATAATATTTTAATCTTGCCACAATAGTTTCCTTTTTTTAAAAGATTTTATTTATTTATTCATAAGAAACACACAGAGAGAGAGAGAGAGAGAGAGAGAGAGAGGGAAGCAGAGACACAGGTAGAGAGAGAAGCAGACTCCATGCAGGGAGCCTGATGTGGGACTCGATCCCGGGTCCCCGGGATCAGGCCCTTGGCTGAAAGTGGTGCTAAACCACTGAGCCACTTTGGGTGCCCCACAATAGTTTCTTTTGGGGTAGAGGATGAGAGGCAGAGAGCTTATTGATGCTAGCTAGTATAAGGAGCAAGTAAATGATAGAAAAGTAAATGATAAGATAAATATATACTGAATAAAATATTTATAAATATAGATTAATGTATCTTAAATATATTTATTATTTTAAGCAGTTTCCGTTGTAAATGAATGGATGACAGGTCACAATTAGAGCATGCAACTGAGTGGAGCAAAGCTTTAACTTGAGTGAAATTGATGAAGATTTGGACATTGACTGCCCCTAAATGGATTTCTTCCCAAACCTCAGCTTTTACATTCAGTATCCTGATATCTTTAGCCAGCATTGCCTCACTTATTAAACCATTGAGTATCTTTTGACTATATTTAACATTTGTTTTCTATTCTTTTGTAAATTATTCAGGATTTTAGCTTCTGTCTTGCTGTCCCCTACTCTGCAGGTGAAATATACAAATCTTTCTATAAAGTTACCTATTCATTTTCAAGAGTGTTCATTTCTCTTTTCCTATATTTGTGGTGTATTGTGATTATTTGGAATGATTGTAAATGAGGTCATTTTGGTTAACCTAAGTTTCTAACACTCAGAGAATTTTTAAATGGTTTCTCCCATATGTCTCCCATAACCAAAAGATGATTCTTCTTCCTTTATCTATGACATTCAACTACATTGACCAACCATCCTGGCTTGCCCAGGACTGTTGTGATTTAAGCACTAAAACTCCCACATTCTTGCAAACTCCTGAGTTTCAGGCAAGCTGGGACAGTTGGTCACCCTACATCCCTCCATGACCCTATGGATCCCTTATATCTCCATTGCAAGATCAACAAACCTAATTAAGGTATTTAATTTTTCCCTTCATTCTGGATTATTTCAATGCACTTCTTTTTTTTTAAAGATTTTATTTATTTATTAATGAGAGACACAGGGAGAGCAAGGCAGAGACATAGGCAGAGGGTGAATCAGGCTTCCTGTGGGGAGCCGATTGTGGGACTCAATTCCAGGACCATTGCATCACAACCTGAGCCAAGGCAGATGCTCAACCACTGAGCTACCCAGGTATCCTTATTTAAATGGACTTCTAAATGGTCTCCAGTCATTCCTTATTAAAATCTAACTGCCATTGAACACCAAATTAATTTTCCTAGAGGGCTGTTTTGGTAATGTCATTGTTTTGTTGAGATACTTTCAATGCCTCCCTTTTGCTCATCAAATGAAGCTTAAATGTGTTAGGCTCGTATTTGATGCTCCCCATAATCTTTCACCAGCCAACCCTTCTCATTTTTCTTTTGATAACTCAGAAGTCACCTCAGTATCTTTTAGAGCTTTACAATCATTATTTTAAACAACTGTATTTTAAAAAATTAGAATACTGAAGTAACTCAGTAGAAGTTTCTAGTTGATAAAATCTGGATAAAGCAACTCTTTCTGTGTATGTATTTATATTTATCTTTTTCCTAAATGCTTATGTTAAAATATATAGTAGATCTTAAAAAGAAATTAGTTCCTATACAGAACAAGTTCAAGTTAGAATAGTTGTTACAGCCCATACCATAGGAAAATAACCATAAAATAATCTGGAAGGTGACAATACTTTAGTAAGCCATGATTATTTTACTTGTCATCCTCACCGACAAAACTAAGGCTGCTTTATAAATTATCATTTTCAAGAGGGTTCAATTACTACTTAAAACTTTTCTAAATTCTGTTTCATTATTTCTTGTGTAGTTACAAAAATCCAACAGCCCTCAATTGTATTTATTTGGCTTTACAATCATTCTTTAATGTCCTAAAGAAAATATTCTCAGTAGGCCATGAAAAACAATACCTTGTATATTTCTCTTTTCCATGACTGATAATACAGTCTTTTTCACATGAAACAATAACCTAGAGTTTTTTCATTTATTCTAAGCTTCCTTTTTTTTTTTTCCCTTGGATTTTTCAGGCTGTTTCTTCTCCTCATAGTTTTATTGATGGGTTTACTTTTGTCTGTTGAGGGGTTTAGGGCATCTCTATTTATAACCCTGCAAGGCTGGTCTAAACTCCTGAGGGGTTCTGCTTGCTCATCCACTTGTTCTCCTCCTTGTAAAGACTTTGGTGTAAATCCAGTGTTGCCCTTCAAAGCAGGCAAGTGGCTATTAACAGTGCTTGGTACTTGCTAATATACATACTGCCATCCATCATCTCTTTGTCCTTTTGTTACTCAGATGCCAACAGTCTCAGCACTGGTCTCTGCTGTGACTTCTCCTCTCTTTTAGGTGCATTTCTCATTAAGAACGAAAATGTGTAAACATTTTGTGTTTAATATGAATTGACTGTTATAAAAATATTCTTCAGTTGGCATTGTGTTTCAAATGAAAATGCCTTTGAATTATACATGCTTTCATTTTCTTAGATTGCTATATTAGAGTAAAAGTCAGTATCAATTACCCATTCTTTTCTGCTTTCCTCATTAACAACAATCTACATATCCCTAGAAATAAATATCACATGTTGACCTGGAATGGGGCTTTTGGGTTTGTGATAGATTCAAAACATGATCATAAAGGCTTTGACACTTCTGCCATCAAGAGATGGAACCTAGGTTCCCTCTCTTTGACTTTTAGGTAGGGTTGAATAAGTTGAACTTCATTAAAATTCAGGGTCCTGAGAACTCAGGGTCCTGAGATCGATTCCCGTGTCAGGCTCTGCACTCAGCAGGGAGTTTGCTTTTCCCTCTCCCTCTCTGCTGCCCTCCTTCCACTCATGCTGTCTCTCTCTCAAATAAATAAATAAATAAATAAATAAATAAATAAATAAAATCTTTTAAAGAATAAATAAAATAAGCTTTATGTTGATATGATTAAAATAAGTTGCTGGGATTTTGATCACAATTACACTGCATCTATAGGTGTTGGAAAAAAATTGATATATTTACATCATCTTCCTATCCATGAACAAGGATTATCTCTCCATGTAGTTAGTCTTTGATTTTGTTGATCACAGTTTTTTTAAAGATTTTATTTATTTATTCATGAGAGACACAGAGGCAGAGTGTTGATCACAGTTTTATAGTTTTTCTCATTTACGTCTTGTACGCATTTTGTTAGATTCATGCCTAAGTGATTCATTGTGGTGCAAATATGAATGGTACTGTGTTTTTAATATTAAAGTCCACTTATTATTTCTGGCATATAGAGAAGCAATTGACTTACATACATTAACTTTAATATCCTGCAACCTTGCTATATCAGCTGTTAGTTCCAGGAGGTTTTTGTTTGTTTGTTTGTTTGTTTGGTTGGTTGGTTGGTTCTCTCAGATTTTTTTTTAATAAATTTATTTTTTATTGGAGTTCAATTTACCAACATACAGAATAACACCCAGTGCTCATCCTGTCAAGTGCCCCCCTCAGTGCCCATCACCCATTCACCCCCACACCCCGCCCTCTTCCCCTTCCACCACCCCTAGTTCGTTTCCCAGAGTTAGGAGTCTTTATGTTCTGTCTCCCTTTCTGATATTTCCCACACATTTCTTCTCCCTTCCCTTATATTCCCTTTCACTATTATTTATATTCCCCAAATGAATGAGAGCAGGGTATTATGCTGAGTGAAGTAAGTCAATCGGAGAAGGTTCTCTCAGATTTTTACATAGATGGCCATGTCACCTGCTAACCAAACAGCTTTATTACTTCCTTCTAAATCTGTATATCTTTCATTTCTTTTTCTTGTCTTATTGCATTAGCAAGGAGTTCCTATGTGATGTTGAAAAGAAATGGTGGGAGAGAACATCCTTGTGTTATAATGATTTTAGTAAGGAAGTTTATGTTTCTTACCTTTCAGTATGGTGTTAGCTGTAGATTTTTTGTAGATAATCTTTATGAAGTTGAGAAAATTCCTTTCTATTCCTAGCTAACTGAGAGTTTTTATCATGAATGAGTGGTTAGATTTTGTCAGATGGACTGCTTTTTTATACATAATTCTGAGCATCAGATATGACTAGACTATTTAATTTCTAAGTTTTAGTTTCTTCATCTGTAAAAAGAAAACAGTAATGATGTCTTTTGTTGTTGGCCTTTTTTGTTGTTGTTTTGGGATAATTTTACAAGAGAATGCACGTAATAGTGCCTGGGGCATAAGATCTGAATATTTATTTAGCTAGCCATTGTTACTATCACAGGTAGCAATAATAAACATTCTTTTGCTTTTAGTGAGACTAATGGTTGCTTTTTTAAAAGAAATATGGTGAAATACACAAGATACAAAATTTACCTTCTTAACCATTTTTTAGTGTAAGTTCAATAATCTCACTAATCTCCAAAACTCTTTTCATCTTACAAAACTGGAACTCTTTACACATTAAGCAATTCCCATTTTTCCTTCCCTTTAGCCCCTAAAAACTACCCTTCTACTTTATGTCTCTATGAATTTGACTACTCTAGATACCACATATAAGTGGAATCATATTGGATTTGCATTTTTGTAACAATTTCATTTAGCTTAATGTCCCAAGGTTGATCCAAAGTACATCCAAGTTGTAGCATGTGTCAGAATTTTCCTCCTTTTAAGGCTATTATTCCACTAAAGTATATACTACACTTTGTTTATCTTTTCATCCATTAATGAGCACTTCATTTGCTTCCATCTTTAAGCTATTGGGAATAATTCTGCTATATACATGGTGCACAAATATCTTTTTGAAATCTTGCTTTCAAATCTTTTGGTTACATAACATGATGTGGAATCGCTATATCATATGGTAGTTCTATTTTTAACTTATTGAAGAACCAACATACTTCTATCCATAGTGTCTACAGCATTTTACATTCCCACCAACAATGTGTAAGTTTCCAATTTCTCCATGTCTTCGCTAACAGTAGCTATATTCTGTTCTTCTTTTCCGTTCTATTCTTTTATCTTTTTCTGGTAGTAGTCATTCTAATGGGTATGAGGCAGTATTTCACTGTAGTTTTGATTTGCATTCCCCTAATGATTATTGATGTTGAATATCTTTAAGCAGACTTATTGGGCATTTGTAAAAATTCTTGGAGAAATGTTTATTCAAGTCTTTGCCCATTTAAAAATTATATATATAGGGATCCCTGGGTGGCGCAGCAGTTTAGCGCCTGCCTTTGGCCCAGGGCACGATCCTGGAGACCCGGGATCGAATCCCACGTCGGGCTCCCGGTGCATGGAGCCTGCTTCTCCCTCTGCCTGTGTCTCTGCCTCTCTCTCTCTCTCACTGTGTGACTATCATAAATAAAATAAAATAAAAATAAAAATTATACATATAATTTAAATGGGCAATATAATTTTTAAATATATATATACATACATACATATATATATATTTGGCTATTGTTGACTTGTAGGTGTTCTTCATATGTTCTGGGTGTTCATATATATATGGCTATTGTTGACTTGTAGGTGTTCTTTATATATTCTGAGTATTAACCTCTTTTCAGATATTATGATTTGTAAATATTTTCTCCCATTCTGTGGGTTGCATTTACACTCTTTTAATTGTCTAATACTTGTGGTTGCTTTTTGGAAAATATCTTAATATATTATTAATTCAGCCAGAACCAAATTTTGAAAATGAATAATCATAAATGTAAATAGGATAGTAAAATTAACCTTGAATCAAGGATGATTCTCATTTTAAATCAAGCTTCACTTTGGGATTCACAGAATGGATAGTTTTGATGAGACAATCAAGTAATCAAAGGAATATTCCTTGCTAACATTACATACTTTCAGGAATAAAGGAATATTCCTCAGTTGTTGGAATTTTGTCAGTCAGTGTCAACTCCCAATGAAATGTACAGTATCTATTAAGTGCTATACTGGTAACCTTACTGTAACTCACTGAGGTCATTACATTGACTTCTACGGAACATGCCTTGCAACTTGTTGATGGAAAACCTCTGTAGTCACTGTTGTAGCCCTTGAGGCATATGCAAGGACTTACTGTAGTTACTGATCTTATGTTGGCTTCAGACACTGCTGCATAACAGAAGTCAGGGTTTCTTTCCTTTAAAAACAAATCAGTTTACTTTTCTTTGGTGTTGCCTTACAATTACATACCTCAAAGTATATTTTAATTGATCTCTTGAAGTTTTCTCTATCTAGTTATCTACCAATTTCCATTATGCTTGCTTTAGCACAGATGTTTTGAATAAAGATTTATGATCAATTCTGACTCCCAGTTAGAAAATGTATTTTCTTTCAGTTACATAGAAATCAGCATGAGAATTCTATCTAGGAGTTTAGTAAAATAACAGGAAAGTCCTATGTAAGATTAAAACTCACTAACCTTTGGGCAAAATCTTGACCTTTTTACATGTGAGAAATGGTGAAGTAAGCTTAATATATCTATTTTGGGGCATCAGTGAACAAAAATTATTACCAAAAATTTAACACTTCATGCATTCTTCCACCCTCCAAAAGGAATTGTGGGGTACCTACTCTCCTGAACTTTTGAACACTGGATGAATGAAGATAATTTCTAAGATTTTGAATACATTTTGTACATGTATGTAGCCCAATTCTTAGTAGCTTCAACTTAATTTCTTTCTCTAGACCTGTAATATATTTTAAAATTCGTTAATTATACACTTAACTTGAGAAACTACTGAAAAGATATTAGGAGCAGATATTCATATGCTGGAAAGAGAGGAAACTGGAACCATGAAACCTATCCTAGCTCTGCTCTGTCAGCAATTATCTCTGTGACTCAGGTCACTCATACTTTCAAGCTGTCATTTTCCTAATTAATCTAAGCCCATTTAAGGCTCTAGAGTTTTATTTTCCTATAGGTATACAAAAATTGTACAAAAAGGTAAGGGAACTGCTTTTCAATTACACACACATGCACGCGCACGCGCACACACACACACACACACACAAAGCCCTTCCTATTTGAGCTCATCTCATGTCAATTATTAGCACTGTCAACTTACTTCATTTGAAATAACAGCATACAAGAAGTGCTTACTTGTTTAATTACTTATATATCATACTCAGAGGGCAGAGGGCACATTAAGATGAATCCATTATGGATGCAGAGTGGACAGAATGAATATATAATGGATCTTGTGACTGAGATTCATAATTTTTGATACATATCTGTAGTACTCTGGCAGGGCATCAATAGTCAAATGTAACAAAGTAAGAAAAAGTACTAATATGAAAATGGGTAAGTTATGACTTCCGTTGCACTTGGCTGTAGATACTAATTTCATCATGACAAAGAATATTGTGACAATTCTCGTTTTGTAGTTAATGTCTAGATAATATCCAGAAGAAAATGAGCAGAATGAAGAAAGTGTTGAGAATCACTGACATAGGTGGGAAGGTTAAAATAATTAGGATATTTAGCCTGAACTGAGAAGTCTGGGGGAGAAATTGAAGACTACCTGTTAATAATCAAAATGATGCTATTTAGATTTAGGAAATAAAAATGAGACCAGAAGGTGGACATTTGGTAAATTCAATTTGAGTTCAAAGAAACAGGGTTTTATTCAATATGAGGGAAAACTTTCAAACAATTTGAATAGTCTAATGATAGATTGGGTTGCCTTGTGAGATCGGCCATTTCCCATAATGAGGGATTTTTCAAGCAGACATCAGATCAGTAGACAAAACTCAAATGGCTTTCTAGGCATATAACCTAAATAAAGTGGGTCAGCGGGTGCAAATGAGTAGTGTGTATTCCACCTCACATTAGCCAGATTTCTGGTTTTGCTAAAGAAGCAGGAAATCGGGATTTTTATTTTAGTTTTCTGATATATACATGTTGGCTTAAATTTTTTTATACACTGTGTGGACTAAAAGAGAGCCATCTGGTTTGAGTATAGCCTGACCCATCTAGTTTGATCTCTGAACTCCTTTTGTTATACTTAGTAGCCTTTTCATCCACAGGCTAGTCACAGAACTAGGTGTTTAGAAGATGGGAATCCTAAGAAGCTGGGGTGTCAGGTCATCACACTTAAGGAATGAATAGTATTTACAAATAATTTATGATATAAAGTCATTGTATGCACTAAGTTATACATTTGCATAACCATGTAGGAACAAGGACCACCTCTCCCAACAAAATCTGTTACTATGAAAAGAAACACATGGCTGCCAACATTTCCCCAGACAGTGCTTTCAAAGTAAACTATGTAAAGATAGAACAGGAGGGAGGAAACTTCAAGTAGATTCTGTAGATTAGGTAATGAAGCCTCATGATTCAAGGGCCACCAATTAGGATTAGTATAATTCAAGAAATGGCTATTGGTGATTTCCTGATTTTTTCATCCTTATGAGGTCCTGTACTATTTATTATTCTTTAAATCTTTTAAAAAAATTAAATTCTTTCTTTTTCCTTTTTCTTTTCTTCTTACTGTTTAAATAAAATAGCACTATCTTTTTTCTCATTGGAAGTCTGATCCAGAGCCTTCTCCAAGATTTCCACAAATCTTCGGGGCTTATTTTCTCAGTACCTCTTTTTCTCAGCAAACTTCTTTTTTTCACTCAGTCTTATATCCTGCGCCTGCTGTGCCTCTCAGTTCTGTATCAATCCAGATGTGAATCAGACAGTGGGAAACTATCAGGATGGCGGCCATCTAAAGGTGCAAGGAGGGAAGTATAGCTGCCACTTAGTTCTAGCCAGTTGTTGGAAATACAGAACTTTTCCTTTCTCATTGCATTATAGAAAGGCAGTTGTACCAGACTTTTCTCCTATGAATTAAAGTGCTCCTCTTAAAAAGCAGGGATATTCAGCTGTTTTGGCTCTAAGTTGTATTTTTTATTGTTTTCAATTACACAGTGATAGTATATATGCATGCATTTTACAAACACTTTGAAACAAATGGTCTTCTGCTGCCTGAAATCTGCTGAAAGTGGATGAAGTAGGTTTTAGAAAGACTGGTGACTGGGCAAGTGGTAAGAGCTGGTGAGAGAAAGGCCCAAAAGTAAAACTTCAGAAGCAGACTTGGAGAGAATGTGGAAAGAGAATACAGATTACCAGTTCCAGTAGAATAACAGTTACCAACATTATTGTAGAGGTTGAAGAAATCCTGTTCTTTTTCTCCTCAATTTTTTTAGACCAAAGTGAGGGAGACTCTCCCATCCTTTTTCCTCTTATTTCTTTTTTTTTCCTCTCTGACTCACTTTCATTATAATTGCTGATCCAAATAACTATTAAGTGTCCCTAAGTTGTGGCAGGTTTCCTCTTGGTTATTAGACCTTCCAGCACTCAGTTGAAGTAAGCTTTCCTCTCAGCTCTCTGTAAGTATATTGTAAACCATATAGCTCACTAGTTTCCTAAGCGTTGTTCTCAGAGCAATACCTGTATTAGTTCCCAGTTTCTCTGCTGGATAAGCAGTGTGGATTTATCTGTGGTTCTGTGGATGGACCACATGCCCTTGTGGGTGTCCCTTTTATAAAGAAATCATAAGAGCAATCCTTAGTAAAGAAAAGTAAGTCAGCTTTGGTGCTAGGTAGTCTGGATTTGGTTGCCAATGCTTTACATGAGTAATATAGAAATTTTAACTATCTATCATTTGGGAACTTAACAGATCATGGGAGTTGTTCACTACTGAGTGAGGGAGCTATTGCTTCTATGGGATAATGAGCTTGGGTAATCACGAGCAGCCCCTTCTAATGTGAGAAATGTGATGTGACTCTTCTTCCCCATCATCCTACCCTCCTCCCACTTTAGTTCTAAGTGGTTTATTATCAAGGCAAGTCTGCGGGATCTCTCAGGTTCACTCTTGGTAATTCTACTTATCACATGACACATGCTATCTATTCCTTACTCAAAGCCTGTGATCCCACTAGTTTTACTGTTCTATTTCCTTCTACCTATTCCTTGAAACTCATGGAATGTAAACCCAGGAGCCATTTTTAGTCATGTGGCCTAGGAAATGCAAAAACCTTGTCTAAAGGGGAGAGCAGAAATGAGACAGTGGGAGAGATGAAGAGGGAGACCAAAAGGGAGAGAGAGGCTTGACAGTGTTTGAGTTAACACTTCCAGAAATTTCTGAGACCTGGCTATATTTCTAGCCTGAGGATTAGCCATGAAATGCCTGCCCTAACCTGGTTTGTGATGGATTTCTGGTATTTGTAAGAAAAAAATGGTGACAAAGACATTGTGCTTCCTTTAGAAACTGCCATATCCAAACAGAATGTTAAATTTAGTCATAAGAGATTTCTCTTTTAAAGGGAGTCTGAAAAAAAAAAAGTGAGTCTAGAAGAAGGCTTCAGAGTATGTATTATATGGGATTACTTAAGGTTTTCTTCTTTGTAGAAGCTGCATCACTTGGAGTCACTTGAATCTGGGTTTCTATCACAGCTCCAATAACTGTAAGCTTTGAAAGTTTGAAATATCATTTAAATTTCCAAAGCCTCAGTTTCCTCATCTTTATTGAAGGAATTTATCACACAGGATTGTTTTAAGAATTGGCATAAAACAATCAAAGTGTCTAGCACAGTCTGATTTTAATACATTCAAATATCATATCAGATTTTTAAATTTTGAAAATAAATCTTAAACATGAGACATATTTATAATAAATATACCAAACAATAAAGCAAACAAGTTAAAAAAAACAGGATTAGGCAAAAGAATAAAAAATCATCAAAGCACACAATATATTTTATATATATGTTTTTTCTTAATGACTTCTGATTGGATGAATCTTACCCATATTACAGAAGATAATCTGTTTACTCAAAGTTTACTGATTTAAATGTTAATCACATCTAAAAAAATATCTTCATAGAAACATAAAGAGTAATATTTGACTAAATATCTGGGTACTGTGGCTTAGCTAAGTTGACATATAAAATTGACCATGATACTAAGACTGATTTTAAATTTAATTTTAAATTTCCTAGTAGCCAAGGGAAAAATGAGAAACACATTTATAAGTAGTCCTTTTTTAAGAAGACATTTCCTTAGTAGGGATCATTTGCCTCCAAACACTAAATTTATAAATATGGGGGCACCTGTGTGGCTCCGTGGTTGAGCATATATTCTGCTTTTGAGTGATGTGACTCTTCACATATCATAAAAGCATATATTCTGCTTTTGGCTCAGTTCATGATCCTGGGGTTCTGGGATCGAGTCCCATATTGGGCTTCTTGCAAGGAACCTGCTTCTCCCTCTGCCTATGTCTCTGCCTCTCTCTGTGTGTCTCTCATGAATAAATAAAATCTCTAAAAAAATTATAAATATGTGGCTACTTTTACTTCTTTTCAAAGTTTGACTAAATAAACTTTCTAGGTATCTTGGAATTAGGAATTATGCCAACTTCTTCATCCTGTCACCAAATTCTGTCCTTTCTGACTCTAAAATTCTTTAAGAAATGTGGATTACACATTTTCACCTCATCCTTTTGCCAAAGCCTTAGTTCAATGTCTCACTGTTTCTCACATGACCCTTGGCAATAGCTTCCACACTTATTTCTGTTTTTGCTTTGATCACTCCAAATGGCTTTACACAGCCACTAGACAGCCTCTTTCAGGATAAAATTGCTATGTTACTTCTCTCCTTATTTAACAGTTATCTCTAATGTTACAGCGTATAAAATCTAAAGGCTCAGCATCACTTCCTTACATACATCTTATGACCATATCAAATTATTCAGAATTTTTAGAAAATGCCATTATTTCAAACATTTTTGTCTGTGTACAATGCTGTGTCCTCTGTTGAGAATGGTCTATCCTCATTTACCTAGACAAACACCAATCACTCCTTAAGGCTCAACTTAAAGGTCACCTCCTTTGTCAGACTTTTCCTGACACAATAACAAGCAGCTAATCCTTCCTCCTTCCACATTGTGGTTTTCTTCTCAGATGTTGGAGGAGTTTGTGCTTTCATCGATTAAGCACCAGGAAAGCAATTGGCTTGTATGTAGTTTATGTTTCATATACATATATACAATATATAGTGTCTTTAGAACTTTAGAACTAGACACCTACTCAGTGCTCCATGTGGGTGGTACACCATTCCTAACTGAAGCTGACTAGGAGGATTATTGACCATGCACACTCTGGTTTACATGCTCATTGAAAGGAGCAGTATGGAGAATTACTTGCACTATTTCTATTTTTTCTCTTTCTTTCTTTCTTTCTTTCTTCCTTTCTTTCTTCTTTCTTTCTTCTTCTTCCTTCATTCCTTTCTTTTCCTCTCTTTCTTTTCTTTCTTTCTTTCCTCTCTTTTGCACTATGCTTCTATAGTTTAATACAGGCAGGATAAATTATTATACTATATAGTGTGTAACTTGATCATACTTCATTAATCTAGACATAGCACCCAGTAAGCATTGTGGTATAAATTCTTGTTTTACCTTCTGTCAATCCTCAGTCCATTGCAGAGTGGAAAGCTCCGTAAGGGCAGATCTGTATTTTTTCATCTCTGTTTCTCTTCCTCATGCATATTAGGACTTCAATGGCCATGGATGAGATCAGTTAAGAGAAGGCAAAGGAAATGGTATTGAAATTCCTTTCAGCTATAACTATGAACTTCCCATATGATGAGGTGGAATTTTAACATTTCTGGCTGTTTGTCATCAGCTTCCATGCAGGGATAAAACTAATCTACTTGATAGGCTTCTGAAAACTAATATAGGACAGTTAAAATCACATAAATGCTAAATAATAAAGTGACAAGCACAATATGTCAGGGGACGCATGGTAATGCAACTATGTCTGTAAAACATTTACTGTATTTTGTCTCTAAAATGTACAACAACAACAACCCACCAAATGGCGGCATCTGTGCTTATTTCCTCCCTGGTCCTCGATATTTGGAATACTTTCAATGTTCAATGCCCAAAAATGCAATAAATATTTTTACTTTGATACATTCTTATTTTAACGTTGGAGTTGGTACCAGCCGGAATTGTGGGGTTACTCACATCACATGACTCTCCTCCTACCATTCAATGTATTTACAAGTGAAAACATAAAATGAACATGAAAAACAGCCTGGGAGGGAGAGTAGATGATAAAGAGGAGGCACTGCAAAATGCATACTCAGGGCAAAATGTGGAAGCCCAAGAGGGGTTTATAGGCAATTTTGGTAGAAGTGTTGGGTAGGGGAAGGAGGTAAGGATAGTACGTATGGATGAGCTCTTGTCTTGGAGCACCGGGCGACACTACTGCTTTCCCTCCTGGCTACCATATACTTGTGTCAGGGATAATTCTAGAAACCTAAATTTTGTAGGAAAGGCTGAAGATTGGAGAGCTATGTAGGTTGGGAGAGAAATGGCTACATAATAAGGAGATCAAAATATTCTTTATTATCACATCCTAGGAATGGCTCTAATCATGGGAACCTGCCAGTATTTAATATTTCACAAAGCATACAGGGCATACTATGGTACTGTTTTTTCTTTCTTTTTTTTTTTTGGTACTGTTTTTTTAAAATATTTTATTTATTTATTCATGAGAGACACAGGGAGAGAGGCAGAGACAAAGGCAGAGGGAGAAGCAGGCTCCATGCAGGAAGCCTGATGTGGGACTCCATCCCAGGACTCCGGGATCATGCCCTGAGCCAAATGCAGGTGCTCAATCGTTGAGCCACCAGGCATCCCCCTAGAATGGTATTGTTAAACTCAAATTTATGAAAAGGAAAAATTGTTTAGCTTAGGGTATTATTAGATTATAAATTTATTATCAAGTTGACTTGTTAAGTTCCTAAAGACAGAGAAATGTGTAGAAAACAACCAACCCAAACCAATCCAAACCAAAAGCAATCATTAGAAGTTACTTAACACATATTTCACAATGCACTGGTAACATCAGGGGAATCTGCTTATACAATAAGAATATTCTTTCTCTTCTGTAATAATTGGTTTCTTGAGGTGACTGAATTGTGTAGCTTATCAGATTTCCTTTTTCTAATTTGCTGTTAGTAAGCTCAGAAATGAATATGGGATCCAACTGCAGCCAGTATAATATTTTGCAGGATGGTAAAATCCCTGTCATATCCCTGGCTTCATCTTACATCTTGCTTATACATTTTCATCTGTGTCTTATGTTCTTTTGTCACTTTCACTTTTAATTTGTTATCTTGTAGAAGTTTATATTCCCTTGAAACCTTCTTTAAATGCTTTCTCAACTAAAAGAGGAAAAGGCATTGATTAATTACATGATTATAATAAATCTCCATTAATATACATTGCTAGGTACCAAGAATCAATAGAATTACTCCTGCCCTCAGGAAGTTTACAGCCAAATGACAGTCTTGTGAGGAACTGTGCCCTAGATAAAGAGTTTTTTTAAGATATAAGTTTTAGGAGTAGAGATATCTAAGAGTAAACTCCAGGGAAGGAGGAATACTTGATTCCATGTTTAACTTTGTAGTTCTACTGTTGGCTTTGTGTGGCCTCGGGCAAGATGGATAACCCTCTCCAAGCATCAATTATTCATTAGCAAAAGGTAGCTTCATCTTGGGACAGTCAAACACTCAGGTAATGTAAAGGGATGAAAGGCATGGTGCATAATATTTGACTATTGTTATATAACATTTGATTATAGTATCACTCCCAGTAAAATCAGTAGAAACAAGTTAATTTAAATCGTGTACTTAAAAGAAAAGATGTACTTTGAGTGAAATTCTGCACATTTTCAACAGGAAAGTGCCACACGACAGAAGTTACAGGTATGGTAGATCCTGTTTTCATTTTAAGCTTCTATTTTCAGCAGCTTGAGACAAATATTTGGAACTGTGTTCCTAGTGTAAGAAAGTAAATGTTTTTGAAAAAAATACAAACATAAGCTTCTCTAGGGTTTTAAGGCTAGAAGAGAAGGAAAGTGAAGAGAGTAAAATCAGGAGAATTCTCCACAGATTATGTTTAAGTAAATTTTAGAACCTACCTAACACTTACAATGACTTATTTTCTCAAATTTTTCCTCCTTTTTAGTTTATTAATCTTTCAGTCTTTTTTTTTTTTTTTTTTAACAGATCTGAAACAGATGTAACAGGGTGAGTTGCTTTGTGGAAAATAGTGGTAAGGGCAGCCCGGGTGGCTCAGCGGTTTAGCACTGCCTTCAGCTCAGGGTGTGATCCTGGAGTCCCAGGATCGAGTCCCACGTCAGGCTCCCTGCATGGAGCCTGCTTCTCCCTCTGCCTGTGTCTCTGTCTCTCTCTTTCTGTGTGTGTCTCTCATGAATGAATAAATAAAATCTTTTAAAAAAAATAGTGGTGAGATTATTTAGGGATAAATGGAGAAGAGAGGTGGGAAATGCAGAAGGAGTCAGGTAACTTGACTTATATCCTTAGGCTTAATGACTTAAAATATAATAGGTTCTGGAGTTAGACCAACCTGGCTGACCCCAGTTTACTCTGTGACATTGAGCAAGTCCCCTAACTTCTCTCAGCCTGTTTTCCTTGCATAAAATGGGTATAATAACAGCAGCCTTGTTGAAAGGATAAACAACATACAAGAATATAAAACATACCTAGTTCAGTGCTAGGCCTAGAATATCAATAAATGGCAACTAATAGGATGGATAAGGCTCATTCAAAATTAACTTCTTTCATTCTTTTGACCTGTGTGGGAGAAAAAAAGAAATGGCAGCTTTGCTCCATTACTTTGCTCCACTGGAGGTGGCACAAGACTTTAGATTAATTTAATTGTCCTTAAACTATCATACAAGGCTGGTTTCCTATTAGTCTTTCTTCAGTTTTGACAAAGTCACCCCCTCCAGGTTCTCATTTGACACTCCAATCTGCCTTGATCAATAACCAACTTCTATGAGGTCTGATCCTACCTGCCTTCCTTACTCCTTTTCAGAGGAGAGGGACCATGTTTTAGAAAAATTCCTTAGCATTCAGCACAATTTCATGCTAATTTTGCTTTTCTTCCATGACAAAATTTTCCTGATGCTACCATGTCAGGATACCCAAAGACGAGCCTAATCCCCAACTTCTCTTTTGTTATTTCCTGAACTTCTTGCATTTGGTGACCAGTGAAGCAAGCTGATACTTCTTCAACACATATACTTTGTGTAAAGTATTTTGCCAGGTATATCATACATGAGGAGGCGCAGCTCAGTCTCCAAACTCAGGTATGTAATAAAGGAGACTTTCTTAAGTTTTTTTGTAATTGAATTTAATCTCTAATTTGAATCTCTAATTTACTAAGTAACATTCACTTAATATCAATAAATTGGGGCTCCCTCACTCAAGAGTTTATGTATCAACAGTTGGGACAAATTCCAGTTATTTTCATTTGTCAGTGCTGATGTCTGCTGAAATATCTTCATGCAGGTCTGGTTCTAAGAATTTGTTCTACATGGGTCATCCATTGGACCTCTCTCATCCCTTCCTGCAGAACCTCTAAGGGTGAGTTCAAGTCTCCCAGGACATATTCAATTGCTCCTCTACCACTCAGGGAAGGAGCTTTGCTTTTGCATGCATGCCAGGTATGCAGACTTCCTCCTGTGCTTCTCAGGAACCTGATAGACTTAATTAAACCAATTTGTGAGGAAACTGAGTCTTAGATTGGTTCAGGAACTTGCCCATTACTTTATGTCCCACATGGAAAGGAGCACATTTTTCAAAGCAAAGTCCAAGTATTTGCATAATTTGTGTTCCTTCCATGATGCTGAGCTACCTCAGAGTTAAAGTATTAGGCCTTTTCAATTCCCATGCTAAACTCTATCATCTAGTACCATCTATCATCTAGAATTTAAACTTCCAGAAATTTTTTCGGCATCTACACTAAAACTGTATATTCTTGGGCCCAATCACAGCCCTCCAGAATCAGTATCTCTAGTAGCTAAGCCATGAAATGAGTAAACTCATTTCATAATTATTATTCATCTCAAATCTTGCAAACCATGTTTTAACATGTGTAAATAAGTTTTTTTTTTTTTTATCTTGGTATGGAGGGTCAGAAATGTCTGAAATAGAAGAAGCTACAGCTAACTACTTTTGAAGCCAGCTAACTACTGAAAACTTTGGAGACCAAGGAATGACCTTCATACTGGGGGTAAAAAAAAAGAGGAAGAATAATGCGAAACAAAAGATGGGTTCCTGAGACAAATTTCCCTTCCTTGATTATGCCTACAGGCATCCCCATGTGAGTAGGTATAAGCTGGTGAGAAAATGTATTTAATATTTAAACCTAAAGTAACTTCTGGGCCTTAGCCCTAAGTCTATATTCCCAAATGAAATAACTCTGTTATTATTTTTAATTCCCCCTGCCCAATACCCCAAGGCATAAGGTGCTTGACATAGCAGTCTAGGTGCTAGTACACTTTCAGAACCAAAGTAGCTTTTCTATTTTATTCTTCACATCACAGTAAAAATGTGTTAGATGGGTTGAATGTCTGGCTTCAAAATTTCAGAAATTTGCACCTAAATTGCACCTGTAAAATATGTTCTCACACATGCAAGCAAGTTATTTTACTTGCAAATTATTGTTTTGCATATGCAATTACTTGCTTGCATCTGGATATACATTTTGTGGGACAATTAAGTGTTTATGTTAGAAAATTAGATCACTAATTTTATGTTCATTTATATAAAGCTTAGAACGTAAACTTCCAGAAATTTTTTCAGCAGAAAGATCAATATATGCTGCATATGGTCTAAATGGGTTTTGGGGAAACATTCTTTTATCCAGTCATTTGTTAATTTGACAAATATTTCCTAAATGCCTACTGTGGGTCTGATGGCTGGGCTAGATGCTAGAGTTTCAGTGATAAACCAACAGCCCACATTCTGGAACATGGGTATTAACACTGTCCAGTCAGGTTTAAAGAGTATTTAAACTCTTTATACAATTTATTAGTATATTGTTTGATAGCTTCAAAATAACCAATTTTCATTATTCATAATCATCTAAATCTCAAGTTACTTCCTAATATGTGCCAAACGAAGTCAAAAGTTGACAATTGTAATTTATTCCTCACTATGTCCAGCTGATGGAGTGAATAATAAAATAGGGAAACTATTTCTGAATTTATTTTTCTTTTTTTTTTAAAAATATTTATATATTTTAGGGAGGGGGGAGAGAGCACATGCATGTGAGTGGGGGGAGAGGCAGAAGGAGAAGACAGAGAATCCCAAGCAGACTCCCCTCTGAGCATGGGGCACCTGCAAAGCTTGATCTCACGACTCTGAGATCATGACCTGAGCTGACATCAGGAGTCCTATGCTCAACCAACTGAGCCACGCAGGTGCCCCTATTTTGTTTTCTTTAAAATTCACAAAATCACTATGATAGTTCATGTGTTTTCTGTGGAGTTGTTGGACTCTACAAAATACAATACATGTATGATTCGTAAAAGCATAATTTGATTAAAATTAAAGACTAAAATAGTCTTTGAATGAATGCCCTTCCTATGTGGATGATATTCAGAGGTTCTGTGACAAACACAGGTTTTTAAACATCTCTATAAGAATAAAACTAGATTTTAAAGGACTTGGTCTGTTGGAACACTAACTTCATGATTAGAAAGATATCATTTTACACACCTCCACAGTGCTTCATAAATAAAACTATATTGATACACACATATATATATATATATATATATATATATATATATATGCATCCTGTTTCTATAAAGTCTGTAGAAAAACAATGGTGTGTAAAGTACATTCAATTTTTCACTCAGAACCTAATCATAAAAACAGATTTATAGACACTTTGAGTTGAAAAAACCTTGAAGGCATTTTTGTTTCAGTTACCTTATTTCACAAATGAGTAAACTGAGGCTTGGGGAGGTTAAATGAACTTTAAATGAACTTTAAACAAATTCATTTAAAACTTTAAATGAACAGTCTGAACTGTATTCTTTAAAGACAGAATACAATCTAAATCTGTTATATAGGTCTTCATTATTAAAACAAAACAAAACTTTTTGTGAATAAATGTAATAGAAACCAAGTAAAATTATCTTTGCATATCTCATGGTGATATTGAATGTGGACCATCTTTAAATGAAGACAAAAATTATATGAAGTCAGAGAAGAGTCAGGAAGGCAGCAGAAATCCATCCTCTTTCTCGACTAGTGTTCTAGTAACAACAAAGCCTGACACCCATCAAGGGCCCAGAAAGAGAAGCAAAGATGGTCAGAGAAGGAATAGGAACAGAAATATCTAGGCATTTTATGTATGTACACATGGTCCTTTTTGATTCAATCAGAGTCTCGAAAGAAAACAGATGTCAAGCATACATTAAGGAAATTACAAGAAAGTTTATTTACATAGGAAATAACTACAGAAGTGTGGGCTTGTTAGAACTATGAAGAATGTGAAGTACCTCTGGGTGAGTAACTGTGGAGCTGGTATCACTTCTAGACTTGAAGGAAAAAGAGGTGAGAGTGGTTACTAGAACTTAGAGAATTCTTCACAGAGAGCTGCAGTGGAGGAACATAATCCAGTTGAGGTGACGGATCCATGGGAACAAATACCCCAAATATCATTCTCTCCTCATTTCTCATTTCCTGCTGGTGTTTCCATTGCCTAATTGTAACTGGAAGATACAGAGCAGGGAAGCCCACTAATGTCACCCATTTATTGGAAAGAAAGCTGGGTGAAGAGGTATGGGCAAGGATCTGGAGATGCGAACAGATGGTACATTCTTACAAAAAGGTACATTCTTACAAAAAGGATTTAAGCACTATCACAAGGGTATATTGATGTCCCAAGATCATATGGTTTAAAATACAGTGAAAGGAAGGGAGGGAGGGAGAGAGAAAGAATAGAAGAAACAAATACTATTGAAACAAAAAGACCCATTTATATTAATGCTCCAGAGGTAGATAGATGAGCAGGTAGCGCTCTGCTCCATGAGGGCATCCACTGACAGGGATTCATTTTCTTTTTACATTATTCAGCACCACTGTGTTTATTTACATTTTAGTCTGTAGGAAGACTGAATTGTAGGAAGAGAGTAAGAGGTCAAGTAGCTTCCTCTTAAAGAAGTGACTAAAAGATTGTACACTTCATTTTCTGGGTTGGATACACATCTTTACCTTTCCAGATTCTTTCAGTGTTGGACCCTTCTCTGCCCCTCAGATGTGTGCTTTGCCTTGGCTACCAGTAGAATGATGATTCAAGGCAAGTGTTTGGGCATCTAGGATTGATCAATCTTTTGCCTGGAAAAGCTGGGCCCTCTATTTGGTCCATCTAGATAAGCTCCGCACATTGAACAAACGAAACTTGCAAGTGACCAGCTGTGTTTCATGGAAACATCATTTTACATCTTGCATACTTCACTTCTGTCTATCCTCATCCTTGATCCCTTGAATTTACAATTCCCTAAAGAGCATCATCACTTTCATCTTTGTTTCAGGCTTTATGTTCTAGGGCACCTGCAATAAAACATATATATATTTACATCTAACTGATTGGCCTTTTTCTATGATGAAACTTGAGATAGGAATTTCCTTTAATAAGTACAATGAGAGAAACAGGATCTTGGGGAAGAGTGAGTTTTTTTTTTTTCCATGAGAGACACAGAGAGAGAGAGGCAGAGACATAGGCAGAGGGAGAAGTAGGCTCCTCATGGGGAGCCTGATGCAGGACTTGATTCCAGGACCCTGGGATTATGCCCTGAGCCGAGGGCAGACTTTCAATGACTGAGCCAGCCAGGTGTCTGTCCTGAGTGAGAAGTTTTTTCCAAAGGGGAACTAAATACATTTAAGAGGGATACCAACAAATATGCTAAAACAAAATAAAATGCATAACATAACCCTTTGCACAAAATAAAACCAAAGTTTGCTTTTAACTTTTATAGAAGCCAGCATGAAAAAGGAAACATTGTTCATTCCTATGGTCATGATATCTACAAAATAGAGGGAAGAAACCCACAAAACTTGTATCCTTAAGAGAATTCCACATTCTTGATATGAAGATCAATAGAATTCTCTTCCTGAGTACCAGATCAGTTACCAATACTATTGGAAGTAAGCAACAAAAACATCCCAGTAATTGTGACTTTACAATGAAGATATTTGATGACCTCACTTAATAAGAAATATAAGGTAAGCATATTATTTTTTATTTAGTGGTGCTCCAATATCATTAGGGACCCAGGTTCTTTTCATCCTTTGCTTCTCCATCCTCAGTATGTTGTCTTTAATCTTTTACCTTGTCTTCTCTTGGTTTTAAGATGTCAGTGTTCCAAGTATCAAAAGTAGGAAGTGGGGAAGGAAGTGTAGAGCTAGGGAGAATTTTCCTCTCAGTTCCCTCAGTTTTGATTGGGATAGGGGAAATTTCCTGCAATTTCTCACTTCACCCACCCCAACCTCTATTTATGTCATCTTGGCCAGATTGGGTCATCATGGTGACTGGAACATGAAAGAGAAGCTGGGGACGTAGCATCTCCCTTTTTAAAGCCTGGGAACCTGACATAGAGAAAGAGGTTGAGAAAGATTGATACAGAGGCAGCTAGCAGTGTTTTTTTTATAAGTTGTCACA
Source organism: Canis lupus dingo (assembly GCF_003254725.2). Lineage (NCBI taxonomy): Eukaryota > Metazoa > Chordata > Mammalia > Carnivora > Canidae > Canis > Canis lupus. The sequence goes on from NC_064243.1 coordinate 83,896,962, forward strand.
AAGAGAATGCTGTGACATAATGAATCTGAATAACATGTTATACTATGTACGTGATATATTCTGTACGGCTCTACTTTAAGTGCTCTCCATATATGCTGATAGCATCATATTGCCATATGACACAGTGAGGACAGATAGGGTACAAACGGGTAGCCTTGCTATGTATGCACCTAATCTGACTTGCATATTTTACAATATGGGAGACAGTGTTTAGACTGAATGTACTGAAAACCTGTTCCTGAATTTTATTCTTTTATCCAGATTTTTCAAGGCTAATGTATACAGCACTGAGTTTGAGATGATGCTCCCTGGCAAATGCCTGAGCACGGATATTCAATTTTTCCAGTTGTATATAGGCCCAGGTATAAGTTAGGAGTGTGGTTGCCTGTCTTTGGGGTTAACCTACATTATTTACCTAATGTAAATATATGCTTGCTGTCTCTGCTTGGAAGTAATCTTGCCGGGGGGCCAGAATTATGCTCAAAAATAGTTTTGAATTGGCTTCTGTGTCTGCACAAATGGGCAATAAAGTCCCCCAAGATATACTCCATATTGTATTGCAGGAATCATTATACCTGAAGGATTTTAGGGCAGATGAAATCAAATGCTTTCTTGGACAAAAGTAGAATATTCATAAAGTACCCGGAAAATGCTAAGCTTCCAGTACTGCCATTTCCTGGTGTATCTTCTAAGATAAACTGTTAGTGAATATGCACCAAAATAACTAAATGAGGTAATTCATTGTATGGGGTTGTTATTTGTATACCAATTAAAAGAAATAGAATGGCTTCCAAAAATAACTACTTTAGTTTTAGAATAATTTCCCTGTGCTTCTTTTTGGCAATAATCAGCAAATAGGATTGGTGATTCAGGCCACTACTAATATGAAATAATAAAACTATACTCTTTATATAACAGGGCTTTTGCCTTTTTCTTCTTAAAAGTAAAATGAGCTAGCATTTATTGAGTACTTTACCTTCTTAAACCTCTCAACAGCAATGAAGTAGACACTATCTTCAAAATGTTAAGTGACTTAGAACAGTTAAGTGATTTGTCCAAATTATACAGTTTTAAGTGGTGGATCTAGGATAACAGGGAGACTTGAATCTAGTGAGTCCAAAAGTAGACTAGGATAATTAGGACACAAGAAAGAGAACTGCCCAGGATTTCGGTTTGGCACAGCCTCATGATCTTTGAGTTCAAGATCATACAGTGAAGGAGCTACAAAGTGTCTGTCTACCTTTTTCTCAAGTGGTGTCTATTTCATGAGACAAAGCCTAGCAATGTCATGAGGTGAAGCTTTCACAAGATTTTTCACAATCTAGCTCCATCTGTTCCACAGCAAATGAAAATTCCACTTATATTCCAGCATTTGGTTGTTGGTTGCATTGTTATTTTTCACCTTTTTCTTGGTTTTCATGTGTATGTTATTGATAGGCTTGATGAGACTATGTCAGGCATTACTAAGTAGATACAATTTTAAATCAGAAGTATTGTTTTACAGATTTTTAAAGTGTACTTACTTTTAATTATTTACTTTGTCTTGTATTTCTAAATTCCTAACTGTGTCTTCTAAGTCTGTAACTCGTGTAAGCCTTATTCTAATATTCAGAACCCCTCCCCCCAAAACGCACTCCATGGATGGCACAGGAATAGCACATGCACACACGCACAAGCACACACACACACACTCATACATCATGCATACCACACAGTCACACACATTCACATACCTCTGCTTTCTTTTATATCTAGCAGCACTCACATGCAACCACGCAGGAAAGAGGGAAAGGCACAGTGTGTACTCCTGGAGAGTAGTCTTCTAAAGTCAAATAACATAAGTAAGGGAGGAACATGGAAAGCCTGGCAGGGGTTATAGAGAACTAAATTTTTTCAAGTCATTCATCAATTCAGAGAATCTGTGACACAGACCTGTCTGAGGCCTAATCACTCTGTTGGCCACACCATAGGCCATGTAATCCAAGAGACAGTGGCGTTTTTTTTAAAGACTTTCATTTATTTGAGAGAGAAAGAGAGAGAGCACATGAGCAGGGTGAGGGGCAGAGGGGGAGGGAGAGAGAGAGAGAATCTGAAGCAGACACTGCATGAGGGCAAAATGGGGCTCAACCCCAGGACCGTGAGATCAGGACCTGAGTCAAAATCAAGAGTTTGAGGCTCAACAGACTGAGCCACCCAGGTGCCCTGGGATAGTGGTGTTTTATTGTTAGACTTGCCTAGTCCTGAGCACATTTTGTCCCACAGTATCTTAAGAGTCACTAAGTATCTACCCTAGAGGATCCAAATAAAGACTTTTATTTGTCTCTATAATAGAAGTTTTGTTTTTGTTTAAACTGGATGATAAAAATTAACATGAATAGCCAAGGAACATTTGCGACAGCACATCATGAACCTGGGCTGATCCTTAGGGCATGTATGTTGAGAGAATGCTAAAATAATGCAAAGCCATTGCAAAGTGTAATAATAATAATAATAATAATAATAATAATAATAATAAACTAAGCACATTGTCCAAAAGTTGTTTGTTGGTCTCCTGACAAAGATATAAAAAATATATCATCCATTCTATATATATAGACCACATATATATATATAACCATAATGCCAAATAGAAATTGTCTAAACTTGATGAAGTCCCAATAGTTCATTTTTGCTTTTGTTTCTTTTGCCTTCGTGGATGTATCTTGCAAGAAGTTACTGTGGCTGAGTTCAAAAAGGGTGTTGCCTGTGTTCTCCTCTAGGATTTTGATGGAATCTTGTTTCACATTTAGACCTTTCATCCATTTTGCGTTTATCTTTGTGTATGGTGCAAGAGAGTGGTCTAGTTTCATTCTTCTGCATGTGGATGTCCAATTTTCCCAGCACCATTTATTGAAGAGACTGTCTTTCTTCCAATGGATAGTCTTTCCTCCTTTATCGAATATTAGTTGACCATAGAGTTCAGGGTCCACTTCTGGATTCTCTATTCTGTTCCATTGATCTATGTGTCTGTTTTTGTGCCAGTACCACACTGTCTTGATGACCACAGCTTTGTAGAACAACCTGAAATCTGGCATTGTGATGCCCCCAGATATGGTTTTCTTTTCTAAAATTCCCCTGGCTATTCAGGGTCTTTTCTGATTCCACACAAATCTTAAAATAATTTGTTCTAACTCTCTGAAGAAAGTCCATGGTATTTTGATAGGGATTGCATTAAACGTGTAAATTGCCCTGGGTAACATTGACATTTTCACAATATTAATTCTTCCAATCCATGAGCATGGAATATTTTTCCATCTCTTTGTGTCTTCCTCAATTTCTTTCAGAAGTGTTCTGTAGATTTTAGGGTATAGTTCCTTTACCTCTTTGGTTAGGTTTATTCCTAGGTATCTTATGCTTTTGGGTGCAATTGTAAATGGGATTGACTCCTTAATTTCTCTTTCTTCAGTCTCCTTGTTAGTGTATAGAAATGCCACTGATTTCTGGGCATTGATTTTGTATCCTGCCACGCTACCGAATTGCTGTATGAGTTCTAGCAATCTTGGGGTGGAGACTTTTGGGTTTTCTATGTAGAGTATTATGTCATTGGCGAAGAGGGAGAGTTTGACTTCTTCTTTGCCAATTTGAATGCCTTTAATGTCTTTTTGTTGTCTGATTGCTGAGGCTAGGACTTCCACTACTATGTTGAATAGCAGTGGTGAGAGTGGACATCCCTGTCTTGTTCCTGATCTTAGGGGAAAGGCTCCCAGTGCTTCCCCATTGAGAATGATAGTTGCTGTGGGCTTTTCGTAGATGGCTTTTAAGATGTTGAGGAATGTTCCCTCTATCCCTACACTCTGAAGAGTTTTAATCAGAAATGGATGCTGTATTTTGTCAAATGCTTTCTCTGCATCTAATGAGAGGATCATATGGTTCTTGGTTTTTCTCTTGCTGATATGATGAATCACATTGGTTGTTTTACGAGTGTTGAACCAGCCTTGTGTCCCGGGGATAAATCCTACTTGGTCATGGTGAATAATTTTCTTAATGTGCTGTTGGATCCTATTGGCTAGTATCTTGTTGAGAATTTTTGCATCCATGTTCATCAGGGATATTGGTCTGTAATTCTCCTTTTTGGTGGGGTCTTTGTCTGGTTTTGGAATTAAGGTGATGCTGGCCTCATAGAACGAATTTGGAAGTACTCCATCTCTTTCTATCTTTCCAAACAACTTTAGTAGAATAGGTATGATTTCTTCTTTAAACGTTTGATAGAATTCCCCTGGGAAGCCATCTGGCCCTGGACTCTTGTGTCTTGGGAGATTTTTGATGACTGCTTCAATTTCCTCCATGGTTATTGGCCTGTTCAGGTTTTCTATTTCTTCCTGTTCCAGTTTTGGTAGTTTGTGGCTTGCCAGGAATGCATCCATTTCTTCTAGATTGCCTAATTTATTGGCGTATAGCTGTTCATAATATGTTTTTAAAATCGTTTGTATTTCCTTGGTGTTGGTAGTGATCTCTCCTTTCTCATTCATGATTTTATTAATTTGAGTCTTCTCTCTCTTCTTTTTAATAAGGCTGGCTAATGGTTTATCTATCTTATTAATTCTTTCAAAGAACCAACTCCTGGTTCTGTTGATCTGTTCCACAGTTCTTCTGGTCTCGATTTCATTGAGTTCTGCTCAAATCTTTATTAACTCTCGTCTTCTCTTGGGTGTGGGTGTAGGATCTATCTGCTGTATGAACTATTGGGACTTCATCAAGATAAGAAGCTTTTGCACAGCAAAGGATACAGTCAACAAAACTAAAAGACAACCTACAGAATGGGAGAAGATATTTGCAAATGACATATCAGATAAAGGGCTAGTTTCCAAGATCTATAAAGAACTTATTAAACTCAACACCAAAGAAACAAATAATCCAATCATGAAATGGGCAAAAGACATGAAGAGAAATCTCACAGAGGAAGACATAGACATGGCCAACATGCATATGAGAAAATGCTCTGCATCACTTGCCATCAGGGAAATACAAATCAAAACCACAATGAGATACCACCTCACACCAGTGAGAATGGGGAAAATTAACAAGGCAAGAAACCACAAATGTTGGAGAGGATGCGGAGAAAAGGGAACCCTCTTAACACTGTTGGTGGGAATGTGAACTGGTGCAGCCACTCTGGAAAACTGTGTGGAGGTTCCTCAAAGAGTTAAAAATAGACCTGCCCCACGACCCAGCAATTGCACTGTTGGGGATCTACCCCAAAGATACAGATGCAATGAAACGCCGGGACACCTGCACCCCGATGTTTATAGCAGCAATGGCCACAATAGCCAAGCTGTGGAAGAAGCCTCGTTGTCCATCGAAAGATGAGTGGATAAAGAAGATGTGGTTTATGTATACAATGGAATATTACTCAGCTATTAGAAATGACAAATACCCACCATTTGCTTCAACGTGGATGGAACTGGAGGGTATTATGCTGAGTGAAGTAAGTCAATCGGAGAAGGACAAACATTATATGTTCTCATTCATTTGGGGAATATAAATAATAGTGAAAGGGAATATAAAGGAAGGAAGAAGAAATGTGTGGGAAATATCAGAAAGGGAGACAGAACGTAAAGACTCCTAACTCTGGGAAACGAACTAGGGGTGGTAGAAGGGGAGTAGGGCGGGGGGTGGGAGTGAATGGGTGACGGGCACTGGGGGTTATTCTGTATGTTGGTAAATTGAACACCAATAAAAAAAAATTAAAAAAAAGAAATTGTCTAAACTTTAAAAAATTGTGAACGCAGGGATGAAATAGGATTTAATTCTGCCTAGCAGACAGGGTGGCAGAAAGTGCTTTGTAGGAGTGGTTAAATTTGAACTGTATCTTATAGGATGGTGAGAACTGGGACTTCTATCTAATGACAGTGAACTAGGTAGTTTGAACTAACTTTCTCCTTTTTTAAAAAAATCAAATTCTAGTATAGTTAATATACAGTGTTATATTAGTTTCAGGTGTACAATACAGTGATTCAACAATTCTATACAGTACTCAGTGATCATAATGGTAAGTTCACTCTTAAATCTCCATCACCTATTTCACTCATCCCTCAACTCTCCTCCCCTCTGGTAGCCTTCAGATTGTTCTCTATAATTAAGAGTCTGTTTGCTGCTTCTATATCTTGGCTATTACAAATAATTCTGCAATAAACATAGGGGTGCATGTTTCCCTTTGAATTGGTCTTTTTGTGTTTTGTGATTACTGAATCATAAGGTAGTTCTATTTTTAAATTTTTGAGAAACCTCAATACTGCTTTCCACAGTGGCCACACCAGTTTGCATTCCCACCAATAGTTCATGAGTGTTCCTTTTTCTCCACATCCTCACCGACACTTGCTGTTTTTTGTGTTTTTGATTTTAGCCATCCAGACAGGTTTGAGGTAATATCTCATTGTAGTTTTGATTTGCATTTCCCTGATGATAAGCACCTATTCATACATCAGTTGGCCATCTGGATGTCTTCTTTGGAGAAATATCTGTTTATGTCTTCTGCCCATTTTTAAATTGGATTCTTTGTTTTTTTGCTGTCGAGATCTATAAGTTCTTTATATATTTTGGATACTAACCCTAACCCTTTCTCAAATATGTCATTTGCAAATATCTATCTCTCATTCTGTAAGTTGTTTCCTTTGCTATGCAGAAGCTTTTTATTACAAATTACTTATAAAAATAGTTTTGTTCTGAACCAAACTTTCTCTTAAGTTTTTTAGGGTGTCCTAAAGAAAAAATTTGATTCATAACAAAACTCCTTCTTGTAGGGTAGGAATCTCAAAAGCCTGTACCCTAGGGTAAAGGTAAACCAGTATATTGCTTCTGAACTCATATAAAGATGATCCTAGATCCATTAGCAGTTGGCAGATGCAAAGTTAACTCCTCCCTGGAATATGACTCCAGCTCTCAAACTACTTCTATAAGTAATTTGTAATTTAAAAGAATCAGAAAAGTGGTCACATTTGGGGACATGGAATGGGGTATTACCCAAGAAGGGGCATCAGGGGATTTCCTGGGGAGGTGGAAATATTCTATATTATGGTAAGGGTGTATATTACACAGGTATCACTATTTTAGATATAGACTTTAAGATAACCATGCTTACTGAGTTAAAGAAGATAAATTTAAAAATTTAATAGAAAACCAAAAGGAAAATCTTGAATGGAAAAATTTAATGACCAAAATTAAGAACTCAACAAATACATTTATTAGCAAATTAGATACAGCTGAATAAGAGTTAGTAATATGAAAGGTTAGAAGAAAATACCTAGACTGAAGCAGTGGGATCACAAAGAGGGAAAGTACACATAAGGAATGTATTACATACATTATTTAGAGCCCAAGAAGAGGATAGAAAGAGAATGGTCAGATGTATTTCTGGAAAAAGTAATGGCCAAGAATTTTCCAAAACTTATAACAGATATCAAGGCATAGTTTTGACAAACTGTTGAATCCAAGGTGGGAAGAAAACAGCAATTAGGCTTTTAACAAAATTTTTCAAAGTCAAAGATGAAGGAAACAAAATCTTAAGAGCTATGAGAAAACGAGAGATTGCCTTCAAAGGAGTGATTCTTACATGGCAGCGTATTTTTCCACAAAAAGAATAGAAGCCCCCCCCCCCAAAAAAAAGAAGAATAGAAGCCAAAAGAAAATTGAATGATCCCTTTATAATATTAAAAGAAAATAATTTTTAATGTACAATTGTATAGTAATTGTATACTTAGTACAAATATTCTCAAACAATGACACTGAAATAGAGATATTTCAAATATTTTGTTTGTTGCAATATATTGAAGTTGATTTGTCATCTACAATCTTATAGTGAAGAAAATACTAGAGGGTCTTTTAGGAAGAAGGAAAATTATCACAGAAGGAAGTGAAAAGAAGTAGTTAGAAATGAAGAGCAAAGAAAATTATACAATCATGGACTAAATGAATAAATAATATAATGTCATAATAATATTACTATTATATTTATTATAACAGCTTATATATTATAATATATAATGGGATTATATGTTATATAATTAGTATGTACTTACATAGTATATAATTAATACATAAATAATATTATATATAACTAACATAGAATTAATATATAATATGTATTTATGTAATTAAAGTACATAAAACCAATGGCATTTCATTCTGAAAAGGTATTAATGGAGTCGAAAGTGTCTGCATTGCCTAGAGGGTCAAGTGACCAGCTATTAGACTTGAGTTAGTTAAGAAAACAACAAAATATAATTGAATGAAATTCTCCAATAAAAGGACCAATAAAATCATAACAGATTTCAAAAAAAAAACCTCTATGCTGTTTTTTAAAAAATACGTATCTAATATATAAGGATTTAGACAGTTTGAAAGGACAGGAGTATGAAAAAGGATGCCTGAGAATTTATCAGGTAAGCAAGAGTGGCTGGTATATTTATACCATTGTCAAAAGGCTACAATTCACATAGGAGCAAGAGCAACATTGTCTTTAGAGGGTGGGTTACAGAATAGAAGAGGACAGAAGACACTAACATATTATGAAATCTTATCCCTGATATATTTATGACTGAGGCCAAAAAGGGGAAGGAGTTCTTATGACGAAACTTGAAAATCATGCATCTTAATTAAAATTATAACACGTTCCACAGGGCTAGTCCAGATCTAAGGATCAGTGATACCTGTACTTTTCATGGTTCCTGTACTAGGGAAAACATACATATATGCCACTTAGACAATCACTATGTTCTTCCGACTATAACCAAAGTAAATTGTTTACTATTGTAATCAGCGTAATTATCCCACTTGGCCAAAAATCATTTAATTAAGAGCAAATGATATCTTAAATAGTAGTTCAAGAGTGTGAGTACTTTATATCCAATTAGATAGACACACAAAATCTGTCATGGGTAACAATTAATGGACTTCATCTCTTGTTTATATAAAGAATAATTTTTAAAAACTTTATTATCCATCCACCTCTCTGTCCACAAGCTTGAGCTATTTTAATAGCTGTTATAAAGTGTTTATTACATGTAACAACTTCTGAACTATTTTTTAATCACAGAGGCCCTAAGAGTATACTCTAGTCCTTCAATTTTTACACATTTCTTTTAAAAAATTTCTCTCCTTGGTCAAATTTTTAATTTCACCAGTATTGCATGCTCTTCTTATATGGTCAAGTTCATACCATGAAGCATTTTAACTCCTGGGGTGAATACTATTAGCTGATGGAATACATTTATTTAATGAGACAATGATACAGTTAATTATCTGTAAGAAACTCAGAACCAATATAGTAAGACCCTCCATTTATAAGGCAAGCCACTACATACATATTTATATTAATCTTTGCATGTGACTAACATTGGAAATTCACTGTACTTGTGAAGAAAAACAACTTAGAGGTCTCTACCAAGTAGGGTTTATGTTTCTGATCAATTGTTGATGGGTTTTTAATCCAGGAATCTGGTAGTAGGAAGTAATAAGTATAGGAGGGTAGCAGGGAGACAGGAAGTTTTTTCCCCTAAAGAGGCTGGCAGTCTGGGCCCAGGGTGGAGAGAAGCAAGCCAAAAAAAGGAAAACATTCAATACAGAATTTTAAAACAATACATTAAGGTGAGAAACTCATTTTAAACAGAAGACAATTTGTTTTGGTTAAATATATATTTAGAAAGCTAGTATCAATTTTAGCCATGCCCACTGTACTTGGAAGAAAATCTATGATAAAGATATTTTTCAGTATGTAGGAGCAAAGTAACAAAGTACAAACTGAACAACTGGTCTTCTTCATAGGTATTACTGTAATCTGTAATGGGTGAGTTATTGTGGCAGCAATTATGAATTTGCTCAGGGTCCTAAAGATCTTAGAAAACTTTAGGAATTACCTGAAGAAGCAAGAAGGGCTTCAGGGAGAGCCACTAAGCTTCCTGCACTGTGCCAATCCAAAATCTACAAAACACATGGCCTCAAACCTTTGAATGGGGGCAGAAATCCTAGAATAGCACTTTTATCTTCCACAGTGATGGGAATTTACAGAGAAAAGTGGAAATGAAACCAAGTAGTAGATACACTGATTCTGGCAACTGTGCCGGATAGCACTCCCAGCACACTCAGCTGATGTTCTCAATCTGGCAATTGGTGAAAAGACACTTAATCAAATCACTTTTGACTTTTGAAGTGGAAAACTTGTATGCAAAAGGAGAAGAGGTTAATTCTCTAGCCAAATTCAGCTATGAACTCATCAGTAATTTGTGGAAAGAAGCCCATATCTTTATTCTAATACCATTTGATCCAGCCAGCAAGTCTGTTTTACACTTCATGATGATATTAAGGATTTGAATGAATGGTTATTGCCACTTTATATGGGTGTAAAATTAAGGGTGAAGAAAATGGAATATATCTACCTTTTCAGGGTCAGGGCTTGATGAATTATTCTCTTTGCCTTTAATCTGGGGACATGCATGGTCTAAAATTCTCTGTGCTTGTGAGGTGTTTCACTTTTCTGATAGTCCTCACCTGCTGGAAATTTTACTCTTGCAAACATTACTAACTCGTAAGTGGCTCATACTTTTGCTTATAATCTTAGCAAATATAAATAGATGACTCAGCTTTTTAACAAAGTGCATTTGAGTGTCCTGTGGAACAAAATCCTGTCTTTATGTCACCTCTTACCTCAGCACCATTTGTGGAGGTCAGGAAGAGAAGGTTAACACACATCCCAGTCAATCCCATGTGATTGTTTGTCCAACAGAGAAATGCAAATGGATTCGTGTAGCGTATTTGACTGTATCCATGGTAATCTTCGAGACTGTCATTCTTAAGTTTTGCTTAGGCCACAGCAGGAAACAGGGATTTGTGTGTTTCTGGAGGGAGGGAGGCGGAAGAGTGAGAAACTGTAACCCAATGTCAGTCAAAACAGAAATCTCACAGTTAAAAAGGATTCTAGCCTTTAACAACCAGGAAGCAACACATAAGTCCTAGTTGTGAGTCAAATGTGACTCAAATCATGATAGGAATAGGTTACTCTGTTACCTCACTAGAGAAATGGCATAATTCAGAGATCTGGTAGCTCTTGCTGAGTATTTAATCACAGAGCCTACAGACCCAGGCTACACTCATCATCATCATCATCATCATCATCATCATCATCATCACCATTTTATAATCAAGGAACGATTAATTTAAAAAGTTAAATTCAAAATGAAAGTTATTAACCAAAAAGTTATTATTAATTCTCGAAAGCAGTTCCACATTGATAACATCTTTGATTTTCACAGAGAAGCAGGTGGTATTACTATGGTTCATTTTATAGATGAGGAAATCAAGGCACAGGGCCATTAAATAATTTGCTTAAAGTCATATAGCTAATTAGTATCAGATTGGAGCCTCTTCACCATCAGACCTGGGGCTCTTAATAGAGAAATTTTTCAAATAAGAAATTAACATCTTAATTTTTATCCTATGCAAAGACAGTGAAAATATTAATGATTTCAGCAGAGAGTATGATAAGAGCTGGGTAATATAAATGCTTAAGAATAAGTTTATTTTTATCCTATTTGATTAAGATATTTTGTAAGGACTTTTTGGAACAACTAATTAACTTGGCCCCAAACATATGGCAGACATTGTCAGGACAGCAGCACAAGCTTTCAGAGCTGCAAAATAGTGAACTCAGGTATAAAGATCTTATTTACCAAAATTAAATGAAAGGTACATTAGTGTTTCATTTCTTACTTTCTTAAAGATTTTATTTATTCATGAGAGACACAGAGGGGTAGAGACATAGGCAGAGGGAGAAGCAGGCTCCCTATGGGGAACCTGATATGGGACTCCATCCCAGGACCCTGGGGTCACGATCTGAGCCAAAGGCAGATGCTCAACCACTGAGCCACCCAGGCGTCCCTGTTTTTACTTTCTAAAAAAACCCCCCCAAAAAACAACAAAAAAGCAGCTTTGAAAGGGTAACCTAAGTCTTTATCAGAATATTCTCTGTTCTGGATGATAAATTTGTTGGAAGATGAAGTTCAGTTTAACTTCTGTGGGTCAATGCCATACTTAAGTAATTGCTAATAAATGTGTTTTAATCACTAGGGACATGTCCATTTGCAAAAATAATCTAAATTTAATTTAAAATATTTGCTCAAAAAAAGTCTTCAAAAAATAAAATATTTGCCTCAGAATATTGATTCTATCAATTGTGTGACTCAAGAAATATTATTATCAATGTCATCTGACTCAAAAAAATAATTACTTAATTTCAGTGATTTTAATTTCAGAGACACAGTTTCCTCACATAAATCAAGTGCTGGCTCAGATAATTTCCAAATTTGGTTTTTGCTCTAAGTTTGACAAGGAACAGAATCCTCTAGTTTTCTGTAAAACATGATTTCATTTTCTTTATCTCTTGGTGGTGAGGAAAGGTGGGTGGGTGGGTGGGGGGAAACTGTCACAAAAGCACTTTTTGAATAATCTATCCTTTCTCCACTGTCATATTTTCAAATAATAATTTTAAGAATATTCTTCCTCATTCCGTCCGAACCGAGACTAGTTTGCTGTCATCACTTGTTTCCTAAATACTGTCTATTGGTTCCAGACAAGGTAAGAGAAAAGATGTGTTCTGAGATACACCATAAACTTTTAGGCCTAACAATTTTATCTTTATTTTGTCTCTATGAGAGACATGAAAGAAAGAGTTTTTCTAACTATGTGATGCTTAATGAGACTTTTCTATTTTCCCTCACATCACATTAATTGTTTTTAATTTTTCGAGCTATCTTGGCATTCATGTCATATGGAAAACTGAAGGAGCAGAGGGAGGCATTTATTTCCAGAAGAGGTCAGAGAGCATAATCTGGGGACAGAACTAGTAAGTAATCAAGCATGCTGCACACACTCTCATTAAGGCCCATGTGTTGCAAAACCACAATATTTTAATTTTCTGGTTCCTGCTGTTTAGGCTGAAGAGGTTCTGTTAGGGTTTATTTCAGTTACATTTTGCAAAGGACACAAGTGTGACATTTTCAGTGTTATTAGAGGTGCAATGTTTTATTCTGAGGTTCATCTTCACTACATGAAAGGAAAAAACTCCTCGTGATGGTTAAATAATAAAGAAGGCTGATTGTTTACAGAGTCAAATAACAGGACTCGACTGCGTGCCATGATCCAATCTCTCTTTAAATCTTGAAATTCTTATCCAGTTTAACGATGGCATCTGCTGGGAGGGAAAATTTCCATGGCACATCTTTGTAACAACCCCAAATCTCATGGAAAGAAGCCAGGAGGAAAAAAAAAAATTAAATGAGTGTCATCCTCTAGGAAAAACACACTTAGAATTTTTCTTCTAATGGGAACTTTGTTTGCTGACAGTGAGCTAGTCTACCCAGATACCACCACTGACATCTGCTCCTGTTGGTGAAAACTGACCTCTTAATCACGAGCTACTCACATCACAATGACTGCAGGCCATTGGAACAACACAAGTTGTCCTCAAGAAGCCAGTTTCAACAATATCATACAGACTGAATGCCAAAATTATATTTTGCCTTTTGTTCTTAAATGCAATTTGCTAAGACAAGTAAAGGGAACACATAGAACAGGGAAGAAAAGCAGATCAATCAGGTGAGATGAAGGTGATCTGATTTGTTTGGCACCTGCTCTGGAAGAGTTATGCTCTGGCATGCCTTTATTTCAACTTCCATTTGTCAATTTGAGGGAATCATCTCTTTTTTCTCTTCAGTAAGTCCATCTTTACTGAGACGGTAGCAGCTGCTTGTTTTGATTACAGGATGGTAGACACCAGCTTCCTGACAAACATGTCTGTGGGGAGAGCAAGGATATGGAGGCAGGGAACGACCATGCTTTACAGGTTAAAGGTACTTTACCCTTAAATCTGTCTCGGGCCATTGACGTGATAGAATATGACTTACTTGTCATATGGCTGGGGATTTTATGGCTGTTCTATTTGCGGATCACTCCTGTGATCCACAGGAGCTCACTTTGTTTTCTGTCCATTGTCATTTAAGGTAAAGCAGCAAAATAAAAATATCTCTCTGTTGATTCTCAAGGCTAACTTGGGAACAGCATCTCCTGGCCTGGACGGTATTTCAGGTTACTCTATGTTATCTAATTCTAGAGTGCAACCAAAGAACTTAAAAGGCCTTAGAGGTCAACTAGTCCAATTCTATCTATGAATCCTTTCACAGTGTTCTTAGGATAAAAATCATCATTCTTGCCTGTATATTGTATATGAGTTTTTCAACAGCTGTGGTAGGGAAAAGCCAAAATCTGCCTCTAGGTAATTTCTACCGTGAAATTAAAAAAAAGAAAAGAAAAAAAAAACCTGAACCTCTCTTCTATAGATCATCCCTTCAGATAAATGGAAAACAAAACAAAACAATACTAGAGAAAACTTAAATATTTCATTCTTGCCACACTTGAGTCCATTTTTCAGGACAGTCAAGAGGCAATTCCTTATGTGATGATGTCTTGTATGTCCTATGTTTCTAGATCCCTTTCCTTCCTGAGGACACAATCTAGGTGTATTGTAAAGTGCATTATGGGGAGAAAACAACAGAACAGAGATATAACTAAAGGATTTCAGAGCTGAGTGGAACATTCAAATTTGTTAAAAGTAGAAATGGGACCCAGAGAAGTTAGGCAACTTGTCCAATGTTACAGAAATGGTCTCCTCCTTCCCAGAACAATTCTCTTTTTTCCCCCTATACTGAACTTATTTTTAAAAGGACTTTATCTGTCTGTCTATCTGTCTTTCTACCTCTTTATTTGGGTGGGGAGTGGGTAGAGAACACGAGCAGAGGAAGGAGCAGAGGGAGGAGCAGAGGGAGAGGGAGGAGCAGATTCTGTGCTGAGCACAGAGCCCCACTCAAGGCTCAATCCCACAACCCTGAGATCATGACCTGAGCTGAAATCAAGAGTCAGATATTTAACCAACTGAGCCACCTAGGTGCCCCTGAGCTTCTTTTTAACTAAATATAATACTTTATTATCAGATCAGCCCAGACCTGGGGATCATATGCATTTGCTTTGTTAACAACCATATTATTTGGTTGGTTGTTTTATATTATTTCCATGGACCCTAGTTAAATGAGGTCCTATGCAATTATGCTTTCCCTTATGTTTTATCTTTTGAAGTTTAATCATGGTGCAAGCTTCCCAAGATACTTTTACAATCAATACACCATCTATCCTTTTTTTGACATGTGCAACAGTGGGAATGTTTTCTATGTCCTTGTTTAAATTATTTTTAGAAATATTCAACAGAACAGAGACATAAAACAAGCAAGCAAAAATAAAAAAACAGAAAATACAGCCCTGTGCCATGATATTGGGATCTAGTGCTACATTGAACTAGTGTTCAACCATGCATGTTTATGCTTAACTGTGCACTCATCATGTTATAGTTTTCTTCCTTTCCTGCAGACATACTTTGAAGGCCTATTTACAGATACCACACTGGAAATAAGACATTGCTTAAGACATGATAACTCTACTGGAAAAGAAAAAGAGGTTATTGTGAAATGATTTAGTCTTAAACTCCTCATATTGCTTAGCGAGGTCTTCTTTCTTTCCCATGAGCTCACAAATCAGTTTAGTATCTTACCTTAAAATCTTGTCAGGAATGATAAAAATTTTGTAAACCTTTGTTTCAAAAATTTCTGAAATTTAGGACTTATTTTTGGACTTCACATATTCATAAATTATCCCAATATTAATGTTTTGGAAAACCATACATGCACATGCTTAATAACCTGGCACATAACTGCAATGAGCCTAACTTCAAATGGATTTAGAGAAATTATCTGTGCTCTGTTACAAACTAATCCTTGTTTTCAGTTTCCATTTACTGATGCATGCTCTGTCATTTTTAAGATTATTAAAAAAAATTAAATACTCGGCACATGAAAAGAACATTTATAAGATATGTTATTTATGGAGAAAATGATATAAAAATGCCCATGTATATACACACAGTTTAATAATTAGAACATTGCCATTAATTGTGAAGTCCTTTGGTTACATGCTCTTAATTCCATGTCTTTCTCTCTCCCACTGGAAAAAAAAAGTGCTACATTAATTTCCTTCTTGCTTCTCATTTTTGCTTCTCTGTGACTCTGTTTTTTCCATGGGCTCTCTTTCATGGTGTTTTCCTGCTCCAGCCCAGCGCCAAGATATGCAATTTTCCTGGCAGTCTTCATTGGGTGGAGTGCTAATGGTCACAGTTTTTGTTTACAATTTTGTTGAGGGCTCTGCATTTTGGGAAACTCAAATGTGTGTGCCTATGTCTCCTATTTGACTTTCCACCTTGGTACCTTGCCTTTACGTACTTTATTCCCATGGCTTAAGGACTGTGAAAAGTTCACTAGAGTTCAGTGGATGTCTTCATTTCCGCTAACAAGTAGGCTACTGTGGGATTTGCTCATCTCTCCGGTTCCTATTTGCTCTTAGTTTTTGCCTTATTCAGATTAGTGATACATTTATAAAAATAATTTTTCTATGCTTTATTCAATATAAATCATTTTCAGCAGGAACAATGGTTAAAATATGAAAGTGCATTCTACACTTTTCAGTTGGAGGTAATTCTCCTTAACGGAGAAAGTGTAATCAAAACAAGAGTTGAGTAATTAATTCCATTATTAATTAATATCACATCTCTGGGGCCCTGTCTTCTGCTTTCAACGTAGCTATTGTTTTAGGGCTTTTCCCCAGGTCTTTTTATCTGCTCACTCTACTCTTAAACTTATCCTTAGTTCTGATCTACTATATTTGTCTATTGTTTTTAATCTGATCTTATAATTTGCCTTGTCTTTTGGGAACTTTTCCTTTTTAAATTCTTTGGAAATGAGATCGTAACTATCTTTACAAAGATACAACAGAGTCTTAGAAACCTAGAAAATTTTTAGAACTTATATGAAATTATTTTTTTCTTTTTTATAGATCCTCCTTATCTCATGACTTTCCTCTTTTGTGAAAATATCTTGGTTTCATATATTGTGGGAATTAAGTTCTCCTTCTGCATTGTGTTGGCTATTCTGGGTCTCTTGCCTCTCCATATAAACTTTATAATTAGTTTTCTGATATCCATAAAACAACTTGCTAGGATTTTAGTTGCAATTGCTTTGAATCTATAGATCAAGTTTGGAAGAACTGACATCTTGACAATACAGTCTTCCTATTCATGAACATGGAATACTTTCACCTTTTATTTAGTTCCTTTTTCATTCACTTATCAGAGTTTTGTAGTTTTCTTCATATAGACCTTATAAATATTTTGTTAGATTTATCTATACCAAAGTATTTCATTTGTTTAGGTGCTAATATAAATGGTATAATGTTCTTAATATCAAACTCCATTTTATCAAATTCCATCAAAGTCTATTCTGGCATAAAGGAAACAGATTGATTTTATACATTAATTTGTATTTCAGAACCTTGTTATAATAATTTATTGGTAGAAGGTTTTTGGTCAATTCTTTTGGATTTTCTACATAGATCATATAATCTAAGAACAAAGACAGGTTTATTATCTCCTTCTCAAACTGTATACCATTTATACCATTTATTTTCTTTTCATGCCTTATGGCATTAGCAAGGATTTCCAATATGATGTTAAGAAAGAGTGATATGAGGGGACAGCCTTTCTCTCTACCTGATCTTAATGTGAAAATTCTGAGTGCCTCACTAAGTATCATGTTAGCTATAAGTGTTTTTGGTATACAGTCTTTATCCAGTTGAGAAAATTCCTCTTTATTCCTAGCTTACTGAGAGTTTTTGTCATGAAACTGTGTCTGTAATACTTAATTCTTGATGATTGTGGCACACTAGGTATTACAGTTAAAATCTTTATTAATCTGATGAGTAGAAATTTTACCCTACATATTATAAAACTTAATTATTAATAAGAGCATAAATCTATTGGGCATTTGCTTTTCTTTTTTTTGTTTGTTTGTTTGTTTTTTTGTTTTTGTTTTTTTTTTGGCATTTGCTTTTCTTAAGGAGAAATAAATCTACTGCTTGTTCACATACTTGGCTTATGGAGGAGGGGGTGAGGGATGGTCACATTTTCCTTGCTCATTAAAAAAAAAAATCATCAGCTTCTGCCCATGATGGAAGAGGATCCTGACTTATTTTCCCACCATAAACAACTAGATAACTGCATAAAGTATATGAAACAGCTATTAGGTAGTTGAGATTCCTAGGGTAAGGAAAACAAGTGAGGTGAGACCATTATCACCCATACTTTCAATCTGGCTGCACATTCTGGACCCTGTTCCAGAGAAGGGAGTTCCAAGCTGAGCATGGCAGTCTTGATAAATTAAATAGGTAGACACTGGAATTAAAGATGGCTGAGAGATTGGAAGTTGAAGTTTTGGAGAAGAAATTACTGAGTAAAAAGAACTTCAGTTATCTGCATGAGGATCCTCTTTCAGTCTTTCTGAATACAAATTTTGCATGGGTAGAATGAAACTTCATGAAGTTGGACAGAAGATTACTGGGAAACTATAAGCTGATCAATTCCCAGAGCTAACACAGAGTGGAATGCTGATTAATTTTCACTGTTTTAGACTCCTCATTTTATGCTCAGAGAATTAAAGAGTGACCTCAATAAAATTATACTTTAGTAGGGTTCAATTATCCCTAAAATGAAGGTTACTTCAGATCACCCTAATTAAGCTTAAAAACAAACCTGAAAAAAAAACCTGATTTGTAAGCAATTTATGTTTTCTAAAACAAATTTCAACTGTATATGTAGAGTGTTTAATACAAAGTTTAATACATAGCATGATTACAAAATCTAGAATCCAAGGAAAAATTGCTACACATGCAACAGCATTTAATAGAAAAATCATTCAATTTAAAGAAACCCAGACATAACAGAAATATTAGAATTAATAGACAGACTAAAATGTCTATTAAAATATGTTTGTAGGGGCACCTGAGTGGCTCAGCAGTTAAGCATCTGCCTTTGACTGGAGTTGTGATCCCAGGGTCCTGGGATTGAATCCCACATCAGACTCCTTGTGGGGAGCTGCTTCTCCTTCTGCCTATGTCTCTGCTTATCTCTCTGTGTCTCTCATGAATAAATAAATACAATATTTTAAAAAAATAAATAAAAATAAAATGTATGCACATTTAAAGCAAAACATGAACAAAATTAGGAACAAATGCAATACATAAAAAGAACTCAATGAAACCTTAGAAATTATAAAGAAAAAAATCAATCTGGAATAATAATTTTTTCTGAATGAGAATAATAACAGATTAGATATTGCAGAGGAACAAACACCAGTGAACTTGGAGACAGAGCAATAGGAACTATCCAAGTTGAAGCATATACAAAAAAAGACTAAAAATACTGGCAAAACCCAGTAACCTGTTGGGCCATGTCTAAAAGATACATTTGCAATTGGAATCTTAGAGAAGAGAAAGAATAAGGCAGAAAAATTTTGAGGAAATAATGGCTAAAATAATTTGCAAATTTGATAAAAATGATAAATTGGAAAATCTCAAAATAAAATTGCTAAGAGCAATGAGGAAGAGAAAATCATCCAGAAAAAAAAAAAAAAAAAGACACGTGTGTACAGAGGAACAAACTTAAGAATAACTGAATATTTCTTATCAGAAACTGAAATCCAGAAGTAAATATAAAATTTTTAAAATACTAAAAGATAAACTTGCCAGTATGGAATTCTATGATCTGGGAAAATATCATTCAATAATGATGACAATAGGAGTGGTCAGAAACATGGTAGACCAAGAACTTGTTCCCCCACTGAGACCCTGTGTTAACAGCAATATAGGGTGCAAAAAGTCTTTATGAAAACTCAAGAAATCATTTAAGAAGTCACAGTACTCTAGGTAAGCACAAAACCAGGAACAATTGCATTGAAACAGGTAAAAAAATTAGTTGTGTTTTACCCCTGACAGCTTCTTCCCCAAGCCAGCAGTTTGGGACAATCGGGAGAAAACACAATCTTGCAGATTTCCCCTTGGGAAGGAAAGAGAATAGTGGAATATGCATCCAGTATTCCAGATTTTCAGGGAACTGTCTGAGGAACTAGTTTCTGTCTTGCCTAATTTAGAGCGCTGATGGAGTACCAGCATATTTTGGATGTTTGCTGACCTCTGAGAACAAAGAGCTCAGTTGCACCAGAGAACCTGTAGTACCACAGACCGACACCAGAGGGAGCAAGAGAATAAAACCTAAAAAAATAAAATAAAATAAAAAGACAAGACACTGGCAAACCCATCTAACTTGGAAAAGACATACCCAAGATGAGCAAAGATGCATCCCTCAAAAGGTTTCAGGTCTCTCAAATCTCTATCCAGGCTGACAGTGAAGATCTTCCCTGTACAAAGCCAGTACTATACAAACCCATGTGGCTGTTTCTTCAAATATCCAAATTCCAGCAAAAAAATGAACTAAAACAAAACCCAAACCAAAAAAAACATATGAAGAAATGGAAACAGAGTTCAAAGGAGAAAAATTAATCTTTAGTATCTTACCCTAAGGAAACAGATATATGAATTACCAGATGAAGAACTGAGGATAGCCTTATTTAAAAAGCTCGATGAGATAAAAGAAAATAGATAAACAACTTAGATGTATATACATACACAATAAATGAACAAATTGAGAATATCGACAAAAATAAACTATAAAAAAAGAAACATTCTGAAGCTCAAGAACACAATAACTGAATTGAAAATTTTACTTAGAGGTTCAAGAACAGACTTGATTACTTAGGAAAAAAAATCAATGAAATAGATGATAGGTCACAGAAATTATCAAGTCAGAGGAACAAAAAGAAAAAAAAAATGAAGGAAGTGATAAAAGCTTACAGGCAACAATAAAGTGGATCAACATACTCATTATGGGAGTCTCAGAAAAAAATCAAGATAGAGAAGTGGGCAGAAAACTTATTTGAAGAAATGATGGTTAAAAATTTCTGAAATCTGAGAAAGAAAACAGACATCCAAATTTAAGAGTCACAATAAACCCTAACTAGATCATAGACTCCTTAGTATGTCAGAACTAAACAGAGTTCAACCCAGGAAAGTAAGACTAACATTCATAAAATGTCAATTTAATTCACCATATTAACAGGAAAAATGATAAAAACTATTTGCTTATTTCAATAGATGAAGGAAAAATACTTAACAAAATTTAACATCCATTAATGATAAAAACTCTCAGCTAAGTAGAATTAGAAAACTTCCTCAGTCTTGTAAGTGGCATCTATAAAAATGTACAACTAATATCATATGTAAGGGTGAAATATTGAACACTTTCTCCCTAATACTGGATACATGGCAAGAATGCTGATTTTTCTCTGTAATTCTGTACTGAATGCCATCTACAAAAACCTACTGAGACTAATAAGTGAATTGTGTAAACTTTCAGACACAAAGTCAGTAAGTAAAAATTAACTGCATACTAGCAACAAACAATTGGAAGCTGAAATGTAAAAGAAATCATTTACAATGAAAAGAAGAAAGTCTTAGTTTAACTTAGCAAAGTATGTCACCCCTCTACACTGCAAAGTATAAATCATTGCTAAAAGAAATGAAAGAAGGTCTAAATAAATGGAATGGATATATCTTGGTAATGGATCAGGAATGGATCAGGATTTCCATTGAAATCCGGAAATGGATTTCAATATTGTTGAAATGCAAATCTGCCCAAATTGATCTATAGATTCAATATATTCTCAATCAAAATCTTGGCAAGCTCTTAAAAATACATATAAAACAAAAAGCTGATTATAAAATGTTAAAAAGTCAAATGATTCAGATAAGCCCATCTGATTTTCAAAAGAATGAATTTGGATTTCAAGACTTATTATAAAACTACTGTAATGGTTTTGGTATTGGCATAATTAAGAACATGAAAAGAACATCTGAGAAAATATTCACATGTATATACTGACAAAGGAATTCTATCTGGAACACATGGAGAATTTTTGCAATTTAATAACAAGAAGACAAATCACCCTATTAAAAATGGGCAAAATTTTTGAATAAACATTTCACAAAAAGACATATGAATGGCTAATAAGCACATAGAAATATGTTCAACATATTTGGAAATATGCTCAACTTGTTAAACAGTTTGGACATTTTTTTTGTCCTCCAAACTTTAATTAATTCTAGTTAATTAACATATAATGTACTATTGGTTTCATGAGTAGAATTTAGTGATTCATCACTGACATACAACACCCAGTTCTCATCATAGCTTGGACATTTCTTATAAAGCAAAAACATACTCCTAACATATCACTCTATCATTTCACTCTCCAGATATTTACCTAAAAATCAAAATGAAATAAATGATCACACAAGAACTTGACTGTTTTATAATGCAGATTTTGATATCAGATAGCCACCAAAGATTTTACACTTGGGCAAATTAATCCCTATTTTAAAATGTCCTCATTTTAAAATTTATGGAAAATTAGTTTCTGCCTTAAATGGTAGACAATGACAAAAGATAGGTAAGTTAAAAGACTTAACACTAGCTATGTTTATTATCATATATTCAGTGTTTATTATTTGAACTATTAAAAACATTAAAAGCAGTATAGAAATTACACAAACATGTGTGCAACCACTACCCAATTTTGTCAAATCTTTATTTAACATTCTTCCAAATTTGTTTCAGATTGCTCCTACTTTTAGAGGCAACTGAATTTCTCTTTATATTACTTGATTCCAGCCTTTCCCCAATAAATATATAATCACTTTACTGAAATTGGTGTGTATTTTTCTTATCTATAGAGTAAAATTATACTATATATTTTTACATTTATAAAAATATATATTTTGAATTTTAAATTTTATGTAAATGGAACACCATATACAGTATTATACAACTTGGTTTTCTTAGTCAACAGAGTTGAAATTCATCCATGTTTTTACAGGTTAGAATAATTTTATATTTTTATTTTTCACATTTATATTTTTAACCTATCTAAATTTTGTTTTACTGTAAAGTATGATGTAGGGTTGTAGTTTTTTTGTGTTTTCTTTTTTTTAAATTTAATGTTAGCTGGTTTCAAAACCATGTATAATATGAACTCTTTCTTCCTTACATATTTGAAATCATGTTATTTTTATATTCCAATATGTATATAAACACACATATTTAAAATGTATGAAAAATATTTGGGTATGTATCTTTATTTTGTCTCCTGTTACTTTGATCTATATCTTGGATTCCATGAACTACCACATTGTTTCAAATATTTTAGCTTTTTAAATATAATTACTGCAGCTATATTATATATATGTTTGGGTGTACATATATGAGATGCTTACATAATCATAATGCCATAAATGATGTTAGTTTTTAGGTTTTAGATTTACCATTTACAGAACATGGAGACAATTATTGATAGAGCAGAATATAAATCTATGAATCTTGACAATTTAAAAATAATATTATAAGTAGCACATTTGGGAAAAGGGAAGATTGGTAGAAGGAAATTCAAGGGTGTTAAAAACCTTATCTTTCCAAGTGGGAAGTCAGTAGATACTGTCTAAGCTTACCATCAAGCAATACAAGCACAAATTTATTAAGTTTAAGTTTCTTTTTTTTTTTCCAAGATTTTATTTATTTACTCATGAAAGACACAGAGAGAGAGGCAGAGACATAGGCAAGGGATGAAGTGGGATCCTCGCAGGGAGCCCCATGTGAGACTCAATCCCAGGACCCCGGGATCACCACTGAGCCAAAGGCAGACGCTCAAGCACTGAGTCACCCAGGTGTCCCTAAGTTTAAGTTTAAACATCAATTCTAAACAAAAATTGTAAGTAGAGAAATAGACCAAATGTACCATATGTTTTATTTTTTAAAGGATTGTCAATAGATAATATGCAAATTATACAAATCATGATTTAAGGGCATGTATATATTACATATATATTATATATACATAATTATACATACATATATGTACATATATATACATATATATATTACATAAATTATATTGGGGAGTGCCAGAACATCTAGAAATAGAATTTGTTAATAGTAATTATCCCTAGAGAATGGACTGGAGACTGAGAAAGAGATTTTGTTTTGTATTAAACCACTGCATGCATACTTAATTTAAAAGCTTAATTGTCTCCAGAGTATATAACTGGACTTGGGATAAACTATGCCAACTGTATGCCACAAGGCAAAAGCAGATGATCCAGGGATTGGTATGGGACTCTTTCTATTAAGTTTCCAAACTAAGCCTTCTGAGGAATAGGGAGTTGTTTGACTTTAAATGTTGTACAGAAAAATAGCTCTGTAAGTAATTTATAGTCAAAATCCTAGCACCAATTTCAAAAGATCCAACTTATAAGCTATTTATTCCCGGGATATTTCATCTCATTTTTCTGGCAACGTCAAGAAAAGGTTTTCTGAAGATACGGGTTTTCTGATTAGGAAGGCTGAGAAGCTGGCTAGAGTATATATATATGGCTAGAGTATGTATATATAAACACACACACACACACACATACACAGGGTCAGTTTTAATTTCCTAGGTGTTCTGCTTGGAATATTTGGCTTTCTGAGAAAACAAAGTCTTCAGTAGAGAGGCTGATCTCCTCTCAATTACAGTCTTACATCTCCCAAAAAACTGTAAATTGGGGAGAATCAACACAGATTCAGGAACATCTTTTATCTGTCATTCAAATGCCATCCTTGAGATTAGAGTCATAGGAAGGGAAATTGTTATAACATCAAGGTACCTTTATAATTCTCTTTATATTATGCCAGTTTCCTCTTGTTTGATTCTCTGTAGGTTATCACTGTGAGTGGATTCCATCTTAGGAACACTATCACCCTACTGAAACATCCATTAGACCTCATGGCCCTTTCTTTTTCAAAACTAATTTCTTCCTTGGCCTTTCACTCATTGAGACGTAGTACTCCAAAGTGACTACCTCCCAGAAAATTGAATTTTTGACCTAATAATTTCCTATTTTCTCTTTTTCTTACTGAAAATACTTGGGTAATCTAAATTTTCTCACTTACAGATCCACTGCTAATGCCTTGACTTAGAAAGCCTGTAACTCATCTTCTATCAGGAACTGATTTGTTAAGGTCTATTTTGGACCAGCTGATCTGTCAGATTGGTAAATATCTAACACAGGGTGTTCTCAGGGTTAGTTAGGTGAAGCAATAGTCCTGGCTGTTGACGAGCCAAAAAGAACTATGGAAGAATATTTTTAGGTCTGATAGAATCCCTTGGATCAAGCTCCACAGTTACCAAGGATTATTTTAGAAAACTGTCTTATCAGCATCAAAAGAAAGGAATTAAAAATTTTTTTTATTGGAGTTCAATTTGTCAACATATAGCATATCACCCAGTGCTCATCCCATCAAGTGCCCATCATCCAGTCACCCCAACCCTGCCCACCTCCCCTTCCACTACCCCTTTTAATTTCCCAGAGTTAGGAGTCTCTCATGTTATGTCACCCTCACTGATATTTTCCAGTCAATTTCTCTCCTTTCCCCTTTATTCCCTTTCACTATTTTTTATATTCCCCAAATGAATGAGACCATATAATGTTTGTCCTTCTCCGATTGACTTATTTCACTCAGCATAATATCCTCCAGTTCCATCCACGTTGAGGCAAATGATGGGTATTTGTCATTTCTAATGGCTGAGTAATATTCCATTGTATACATAAACCATGTCTTCTTTATCCATTCATCTTTTGATGGACACCGAGGCTCCTTCCACAATTTGGCTATTGTGGACATTGCTGCTATAGACATTGCGGTGCAGGTGTTTTGGCATTTCAGTGCATCTGTATCTTTGGGGTAAATCCCTAGCAGTGCAATTGCTGGGTCATAGGGCAGGTCTATTTTTAACTCTTTGAGGAACCTCCACACAGTTTTCCAGAGTGGCTGCACCAGTTCACATTCCCACTAACAGTGCAAGACATAGTACTAGAAGTCCTAGCCTCAGCAATCAGGCAACAAAAAGAAATAAAAGGCATTCAAATTGGCAAAGAAGAAGTCAAACTTTCTCCACATCCTTCCCAACATTTGTTGTTTCCTGTCTTGTTAATTTTCACCTTTTCACTGGTGTGAGGTGGGATCTCATTGTGGTTTTGATGTGTAATTCCCTGATGGCAAGTGATGCGGAGCATTTTCTCATGTACTTGTTGGCCATGTCTATGTCTTCCTTGGTGCAATTTCTGTTCATGTCTTTTGCCCATTTCATGTTTGGATTGTTTGTTTCTTTGCTGTAGAGTTTAATACGTTCTTTATAGATCTTGGATACTAGTCCTTTATCTGATACGTCATTTGCAAATATCTTCTCCCATTCTGTAGGTTGTCTTTTAGTTTTGTTGACTGTTTCTTTTGCTGTGCAAAAGCTTTTGATCTTGATGAAGTCCCAATAGTTCATTTTAACTTTTGTTTCTTTTGTCGTCATGGATGAATCTTGCAAGAAGTTACTGTGGCCAAGTTCAAAAAGGGTGTTGCCTGTGTTCTCCTCTAGGATTTTGATGGAATCTTGTCTCACATTTAGATCTTTCATCCATTTTGAGTTTATCTTTGTGTATGGTGAAAGAGAATGGTCCAGTTTCATTCTTCTGCAAGTGGCTGTCCATTTTTCCCAGCACCACTTATTGAAGAGACTGTCCTTCTTCCAGAGGATAGTCTTTCCTGCTTTGTCAAATATTAATTGACCATAGAGTTGAGGCCCATTTCTGGATTCTCTATTTGGTTCCATTGATCTATGTGTATGTTTTTGTGCTAGCACCACACTGTCTTGATGACCACAGCTTTGTAGTACAATTTGAAATCTGGCATTGTGATGCCCCCAGCTATGGTTTTCTTTTTTAATATTCCCCTGGCTATTTGGGGTCTTTTCTGATTACACACAAATCTTAAGATGATTTGTTCCAATTCTCTGAAGAAAGTCCATGGGATTTTGATAGGGATTGCATTAATTGTGTAAATTGCCCTGAGTAGCGTTTACATTTTCACAATATTAATTCTTCTAATCCATGAGCATGGAATATTTTTCCATCTCTTTCTGTCTTCCTCAATTTTTCAGAAGTGTTCTGCAGTTTTTAATGTATAGATCCTTTATCTCTTTGGTTAGTTTTATTCCTAGGTATCTTATGCTTTTGGGTGCAATTATAAATGGGATTGACTCCTTAATTTCTCTTTCTTCAGTTTCATTGTTAGTGTATACAAATGATACTGATTTCTGGGCATTGATTTTGTATCCTGCCACACTGCTTAATTGCTGTATGAGTTCTGGCCATCTTGGGGTGGAGTCTTTTGGGTTTTCTATGTACAAGATCATGTCATCTGCAAAGAGGAAGAGTTTGACTTCTTCTTTTTGTTGCCTGATTGCTGAGGCTAGGACTTCTAGTACTATGTTGAATAGCAGTAGTGAAAGTGGACATCCCTGTCATGTTCCTGATCTTAGAGGAAAGGCTTCCAGTGTTTCCCCACTGAGAATGATATTTGCTGTGGGCTTTTCGTAGATGGCTTTAAGATGCTGAGGAATGTTCCCTCTATCCCTACACTCTGAAGAGTTTTGATCAGGAATGGATGCTGTATTTTGTCAAATGTTTTCTCTGCATTTATTGAGAGGATCATATGGTTCTTGTTTTTTTCTTTGCTGATATGATCTATCACGTTGATTGCTTCATGAGAGTTGAACCAGCCTTGCATACCAGGGATAAATCCCACTTGGTCATGGTGAATAATCTTAATGTACTGTTGGATCCTATTGGCTAGTGTCTTGTTGAGAAATTTTGCATCTGTGTTCATCTGGGATATCGGTCTATAATTCTCCTTTTTGGTGGGGTCTTTTTCTGGTTTTGGAATTAAGGTGATGCTGGCCTCATAGAACGAGTTTGGAAGTATTCCATCCCTTTCTATCTTTCAGAACAGCTTTAGTAGAATAAGTATTGTTTCTTCTTTATTTTTTTTAAATTTATTTATTTATTTATGATAGTCACAGAGAGAGAGAGAGAGAGAGAGAGAGGCAGAGACACAGGCAGAGGGAGAAGCAGGCTCCAGGCACCGGGAGCCCGACGTGGGATTCGATCCTGGGTCTCCAGGATCGCGTCCTGGGCCAAAGGCAGGCGCTAAACTGCTGTGCCACCCAGGGATCCCTGTTTCTTCTTTAAACGTTTGATAGAATTCCCCTGGGAAGCCATCTGGCCCTGGACTTTTGTGTCTTGGGAGGTTTTTGATGACTGCTTCAATTTCCTCCCTGATGTTTGGCATGTTCAGGTTTTCTACTTCTTCCTGTTCCAGTTTTGGTAGTTTGTGGTTTTCCAGAAATGTGTTCATTTCTTCTAGATTGCCTAATGTATTGGTGTATAGCTGCTCATAATATGTTTTTAAAATCGTTTGTATTTCCTTGGTATTGGTGGTGATCTCTCCTTGTTCATTCCTGATTTTATAATTTGAATCTTTTCTCTTTTGTTTTTAATAAGGCTGGCTAATGGTTTATCTATCTTATTAATTATTTCAAACCAACTCCTGGTTTTGTTGATCTGTTCTACATTTCTTTAGGACTCTATTTCATTGGGTTCTTCTCAAATCTTTATTAACTCTCTTCTTCTGCTGGGTGTAGCTTTTATTTGCTGTTCTTCCTCCAGTTCCTTTGGGTGCAAGGTTAGCTTGTGGATTTGAGTTTTTCCCAATTTTTTGAGGGATGCTTGTATTGCGATGTATTTCCCTCTCAGACCTGATTTTGTTGTATCCCAAAGATTGTGAATGGTTGTATCTTTATTTTCATTAGTTTCCATGAATCTTTTTACTTCTTCTCTAATTTCCTGGTTGACCCTTTCATCTTTTAGCAGGATGCTCTTTAACCTCCACGTGTTTGAATTTCTTCCAAATTTCTTCTTGTGATTGAGTTCAAGTCTCAAAGCATTATCGTCTGAAAATATATAGGGGACAATCCCAATCTTTTCGTATCGGTTAAGACATGATTTGTGAAGCAGTATGTGGTCTATTCTGGAGAAAGTTCCATGTGCACTTGAGAAGAATGTGTATTCAGTTGCGTTTGGATGTAAAGTTCTGTAAATATCTGTGAAATCCATTTGGTCCAGTGTATCTTTTAAAGCTCTTGTTTCTTTGGAGATGTTGTGCTTAGAAGATCTGTCATTTGCAGAAAGTGCCGTATTGAAGTCTCCCAGTATAAGTGTGTTATAATCTAAATATGTCTTAACTTTGGTTATTAATTGATTGATACACTTGGCAGCTCCCACATTAGGGGCATAAATATTCATGATAGTTAGGTCCTCTTGTTGGATAGATCCTTTAAGTATGATATAGTGTCCCTCTTCATCTCTTATTACAGTCTTTGGGATAAACTTTAATTTATCTGATATGAGGATTGCTACTCCTGCTTTCTTTTGAGGACCATCTGAATGGTAAATTGTTCTCCAACCTTTCATTTTCAGGCTCTGGGTGTCCTTAGTTCTAAAATGAGTCTCTTGTAGAAGCAAATAGATGGGTCTTGGTTTTTTATCCAGTCTGAAACTCTGCGTCTTTTGATGGGATCATTAAGCCCATTCACGTTCAGAGTTACAATTGAAAGATATGAATTTAGTGTATCATAATACCTATTCAGTCCCTGTGTTTGTGGATTGTTTCTTTGGACTTCTTCTTTCTTTTACAGAGTCCCCCTTAATATTTCTTGCAGAGCTGGTTTGGAGGTCACATATTCTTTCTATTTCTGCCTATCTTGGAAGCTCTTTATCCCCTCTATTCTGAATGAGAGCCTCGCTGGATAGAATATTCTTGGCTGCATGTTCTTCTCATTTAGGACCCTGAATATATCCTGCCAGCCCTTTCTGGCTGCCAGGTCTCTGTGGAGAGGTCTGCTCTTAATCTAATACTTCTCCCCATATAAGTTAAGGATCTCTTGTCTCTTGCTGCTTTAAGAATATTCTCTTTATCTTTGGAATTTGCAAGTTTCACTATTAAATGTTGAAGTGTTGAGCGGTTTTTATTGATTTTAGGGGGATCTCTCTATATTCTGGATCTGAATGCCTGTTTCCCTCCCCAAGTTAGGGACATTCTCAGCTAGGATTTGTTCAAATACACTTTCTGGTCCTCTGTCCCTTTCAGCACCCTCTGGAATCAATTAAACATAGATTTTTCTTTCTGAGGCTGTCATTTATTTCCCTTAACCTTTCCTCATGGTCTTTTAATTGCTTTTCTCTTTTTTCCTCAGCTTCCTTCCTTGCCATCAACTTGTCTTCTATGTCCCTCACTCTTTCTTCTACCTCATTAACTCTCATCGTTAGGATCTCCAGTTTGGATTGCATCTCATTTAATTGATGTTTAATTTCAGCCTAATTAGATCTAAATTCTGCAGTCATGAAGTCTCTTGAATCTTTTATGCTTTTTTCCAGAGCCACAAGCAGTTTTATAATTGTGCTTCTGAATTGGCTTTCTGACATCGAATTGTAATCCAAATTCTGTAACTCTGTGGGAGAGAGTACTGTTTCTGATTCTTTCTTTTGTGGTGAGTTCTTCTTTCTAGTCATTTTGCTCAGTGCATAGTGGCTAAAAACAAGTTGTACTGGAAAAAGGAAGAAAAAAAAGAGAAGAAAAAAAGGTGGGGGATAAACAGACAGACAAGAAAAAACAAAGAACAAAAAACAAACAAACAAACAAAACAAACAAGGAGGGGTATCCTCTGGTTCTATATACTATAAATCCCTGACTTCCCCTGGAGGTTTCCAGCGCTACTCGGTCAAGAACTTGCTCTTCCCCTGTCCTTCCAGCTGGTCTTCTGTGGGAGGGGCCTGCTGTGCTGACTCTCATGTGTGTGCACCTGGGGGCACTGCTCCACCCCCTGCTGGGTGCATGGCTCAGTGGGAGCTGTTTGTCCTGTGAGGCCTCTGTTCCCTGGCGGCCCACTCCATCTCAGGCACAGGCTGACACCAGGAGGAACAACCACACTGGCGGAGGTCAGCTCTTCAGCCCATGAGTCAGCTCCTGCAGGAAATACCACATCTCCCAGTCTGCACTGGCCTGGATGCTCTGGGGGCAAGGGCGCTGACCTGCACAGCTGGGGGGCACCTGGCAGCAGGAGAATCCTTGCTGTCCTGTGCCTTCCTGGCCTCTGCCTGTCCTGGAGGGAATGCAGGATCCTAGCTGTGTCCCCCGGCACCCTGGGCTCCGGGGCCTGCATTGCTGGTATCACAATCTGGGCATTGCAGCCCCCTCCACCCTGCTGCCACCTGAGCTGCTCCCGAGGCCCCGCTGGGCTAGCTCTAGCCCTTTACCAAGCTCGGCCAGTGAGGTGTGGCACGCTCTCCCCCAGGGTGCACTTCCTCTGTTAGTGACCCCGGGAACCTGGGGGCTCCACTGGCCCTCCTGAACCTGCCCGAGTTCCCTGTGAGTGCCTTTCTGTCCGGGATGACTGGTCAAGTTCCTAGTTCTCTGGGACTAGCCTTTCCTGTCCTGGGGTCTCACCGCCCCTCCTTAGCCCAGCTCCTCGCATGGCCCCTCCCCTACTGGATTCTTCTTTATATATTTCTGTCTTCCTACCTTGTTAGAAGCGTGAATTCTTCTCTCTGTAGCATTCCAGCTGTACTCTCTTTAAATCTCAGGTTTAATTCGTAGGTTTTCAGGATGATTTGAACGTTATCCTGGTAAGTTAGTGGGGACAGGTGACTTGGGGACCCTACTCTTCCTCCATCTTGCCCAGCCTCCCGCAAAAGGAATTTTATATATTTTATTTTTACAGTATTTTAGAAGCCTATACTTGTAAACACATATTAGCTTCTTGTTTTCAAGGTTTTAGGGATCTTTTTCTTTCTGGTCATTAGAGTGTAAAGGAGAAGGGGCAGTAATAAAGTACTTTGGTGTATTGGCCAAATTTACCCTTCAAGGTTCAGGGGTACTGCTATCAAGCTGCCCTATCTTATCAAATGATAAGAGCTATACTATTCATGTTTTTTTAAATATAATTTTCTGGCAAGGACACTATGATCTGCCTTAGCACTTATATTCCCTCTGCCAAAGTGCATGCAGTATGTTTGTACATATGGTCGCATTTTTGTGATCTTTTAACCTTTATCTATTCTAATATCCTATGGCAGAGGTAATAACTTGTGGGATGTGAATTGCCAGAAAAGAGTCCCAATTGGAACTGAAAAAGAGGACTCCTTCCATGAGGGAAAACTTTATAGATATAATCATTTAAATGGAATAATTTCAGTTCCAGTTTTAATAATCATAACCTAGTTGTATGATATGTGGGAAAAAATTGTGTATCTTTTCTGTGGCTACCACCATGTGAAATATTGTGTAATAAGTAGCTGGTGCTGCCCACTAACCCTGGTTAAGCAGTATTTTTTAAAGTTTGTTATAGAAATCTTAAAAAAAAAAACCAGTAATTCCAGTATAATTAACAGTGTGATATTAATTTCTGGTGTACAATATAGTGATTCATCAATTATATACATTGCTCAGTGCTCATCACCATAAATGTACTCTTAATCTCCTTTATTTCACCCATCCTTCCATCCTCCCCTCTGATAAAAACCAATTTGTTCCCTGATTAAGAGTCTGTTTCTTTCTCTTTTTCTTTTGTTCATTTGTTGTTTCTCAAACTCCACATAGGAGTGAAATCATATGGTATTTGTCTTTCTCTGACTTATTTCACTTAACATTAAACCCTGTAGATCCAACCATGTTGTAACAAATGGCAAGATTTCATTCTTTTTTATATGTTTATATGGCTGTATTACATATATATTCCATATTTATATATGTGGAATATTATTTACATATATATAATACTCTTCTTTATTCATTCACCTGTTGATGAGCACTTGGGCTGCTTCCATAATTTGTCTATTATAAAAAATGCTGCAAAAAACATAGAGGTGCATATATCTTTTTCAATTAGTGTTTTTCTATTCCTTGGGTTAATAAGAAATCTTGAACGAAATTTTCACAAATAGCTGATGTATCAGTGAGCTTTGTTTGCTACAAATAGTAATGAATCCTTAAAAACCGTGGCTTAAAGGAGACATTTAATTTTTTTCATATAAAACAAGTCTAGTTATGCAGCTCAGATCTGTGAAATAACAATATGACTTCTATAAATGTCCTTCAATGTTTCTGACCTACCATTGCTATTGTGGATCAGAATGGACAAAACAAAACAGAACAAAAACAGAACAAAAACAAAACAAAACAAAACAACAAGACCTATTTATATGCTGCCTATTTTAGACCTAAAGAATTCTGCAGATTGAGAGTGAGGGGATGGAAAACCATCTACCATGTTAAAGGACATCAAAAAAAAAAAAAAAAAAAAACCGCTGGAGTAGCCATACTTACGTCAGACAACCTAGATTTTAAGTCAAAGCCTAACAAGAGATGAAGAAGAGCATATCGTAACTAAAGGGTCTATCCATCAAGAGGATCTAACAATTGTAAATATACATGCTTCCAACTTGGAAGCACCCAAATATATAAATCAATTAATAACAAACATAAGGAAACTCACTGATAATAATCTAATAACAGTAGGGGACTTTAACACTCCATTTATAGCAATGGACAGATCATCAAAGCAGAAAATTCACAAGGAATCAATGATTTTGAATGACATACTGAACTAGATTAACTTAATGGATATCATCAGGACATTTCATCCAAAAGATGACACATTCTTTTCTAGTGCACACAGAATATTATCCAAAATAGATCACACACTGGGTCAGAAATCAGCCCTCATTCAATAAAAAAAGATTAAGATCATTCCATACATATTTTCAGACCACAATGCTATGAAGCTTTCAGTCAGTCACAAGAAAAAATGTGGAAGGACCACAAATATATTAAGATTGAAGAACATCCTACTAAAGAATGAATGGGCTAACCAGGAAATTAAAGAAGAAAATTTTAAAAGTACATGGAAGCAAATGAAAATGAAAGCACGACAGTTCAAAACCTTTGGGATGCAGCAAAAGGGATGTATATTGCATTATAGGCCTACCTCAAGAAGCAAGAAAAGTCTCAAATATGCAACCTAAGCTTACACTTAAAAGAGCTAGAAAGGAACGGCAAATAAAGCCTAAAGCCAGAACAAGAAGTGAAATAATAAAGATTACAGCAGAAATAAGTGATATAAAACAACAAAAAAACAGTAGAACAGATCGACATAACTCAGAGTTGATCTTTCAAAGAATTAATAATATTGATAAACCCATAGCCAGACTTACCAAAAAGAAAAGAGAAAGGACTCAAATAAATAAAGTCATGAATGAGAGGGAAGAATCACAACCAATGTCACAGAAATACAAATAATCATAAGGGAATATTATGAAACATTATGTGCCAACAAACTGGGCAGTCTGGAAGAAATGGACAAACTCCTAGAAACATATAAGCTACCAAAACTGAAACAGGAAGAAATGGAAAATTTGAACAGACTTTAACCAGCAAAGAAATGGAATCAGTAATTGAAAATCTCCCAACAAAAAAAAGTCCAGGCTAGATGGCTTCCCAGGGAAATTCTACCAGACATTTAAAGAAGAGTTAATACCTATTCTTCTCAAATTGTTCAAAAAAATAGAAATAGAAGGAAAATTTCCAAACTCCTTCTACAAGTCTAACATTACCTTGATTCTAAAACCAGACAAAGACCTCACTCAAAAGGAGAATTACAAGTCAATATCCCTAATGAACATGGAAGCAAAAATTCGCAACAAGATACTAGTGAATTGAATCCAACAGTACATTAAAAGAATTATTCACCACGATCAGGTGGGATTTATTTGTGGACTGTAGGGATGAGTCAATATTAAAAAAAATCAATGAGTGTGATACACTACATTAATAAAAGAAAGGATAAGAACCATATGATCCTCTCAATAGATGCAGAAAAAGCATTTGACAAAATACAGCATCTAGTCTTCTTTTTTTAAAGATTTATTTATTTATTTATTTATTTATTTATTTATTTATTTATTTGAAAGAGAGAGAAGGAGAGGTAGGGAAAGGGGCAGAGGGAGAGAATCTTCAAAAAGACTTCCCCGTGAGCCCAGAGCCTACCTGACCTGGAGCTTGATATATTGACCTGTGAGAAAATGACCTGATCCAAAACCAAGAGTTGAACCTTAACTGACTGAGCCACCAAGGTGCCCCTAGAGCATTGATTCTTGTTAGAAACCCTCAACAAAGTAGGAATAGGTGGAATATATCTGAGCATCATAAAGGCCATATACAAAAGACCCACAGCTAATATCATTCCTCAAAGAGGAAAAACTGAGAGCTCTTTTTCCTCTATAGTCAGGAACAAGACAGGGATGCCCTCTCTTATCCGTTATTATTTAACATAGTGCTAGAAGTCTTAGCCTCTGCAATCAGACAAAAAGAAATAAAGGCATCCAACTCAGCAAGCAAGAAGTAAAACTTTCACTATTTGCAGAAGACATGATACTCTGTAGAAAACCCAAAAGACTCCACCAAAAAACTGGTAGAACTGATATATGAATTCAGCAAAGTCACAAGATACAAAATCAATATACAGAAATTCATTGTATTTCTATAAATTAATGATGAAACAGGTTAAAAAGAAATCAAGGAATTCATCCTATCTATAATTGCACCAGAAGCCATAAGATACCTAGGAATAAACCTAAGCAAAGAGATAAAAGATCTGTAGTCTGAAAACTATAGAAAATTTATGAAGGAAATTGAAGAGGACACAGAGAAATGGAAAACATTCCATGCTCATGGATTGGAAGAACAATCACTGTCAAAATATCTATACTACTCAAAACAACCTATGCAATTAACTAATCCCTATCAAAATATCACCAGCATCTTTCACAGAGCTAGAACAATCTTAAAATTTGAATAGAACCACAGAAGACCCCAAACAGCCAAAGCAATCCTGAAAAAGAAAAGGAAAGCTGGATGATTCTGGAATTTGAGTCATATTACAAAGCTATAGTCATCAAGACAGTATGGTACTGGCAGAAAAACAGACACATAGACCAATGGAACAGAATAGAAAATTCAGAAGTGGACCCATAATTATATGGTCAACAAAGCAGGAAAAGATATCCAATGGAAAAAATGTCCTTCAACAAATGGTGTTGGGAAAACTGGACAGCAACATGCAGAAGAATGAAACTGGACCACTTTCTTACACTATACACAAAATAAACTCAAAATAGATGAAAGACCTAAATGTAAAACAGGAATATATCAAAATCCCAGAGAACAGAGGCAGCAACCTCTTTGACCTCAGCTTTAGCAACTTCTTACTAGACACATTACCAGAGGCAAGGGAAACAAAGCAAAAATAAATTATTGGGACTTCAACAAGATAAAAAGCTTTTGTACAGCAAAGGAAAACAATCAACAAAACTAAATGACAGCCTACAGAATGGGAGAAGATATTTGGAAAGAGCCCAAAATGTTCCTTGACAGATGAATGGATAAAAAAGATGTGGTATATATGTACAATGGAATATTACTCATCCATCAAAGATAGAAATTTTGCCATTTGCAATGATGTGGATGGAACTAGAGTGTATTATGCTGAGTGAAATAAGCCAATCAGAGAAGGACAAATACCATATGACTTTCCTCATACCTGCAATTTAAGAAACAAAACAGATGGGAGGGGGAAGAGAGAGAGAAAGAGAGGTGGGGGGAGAGAGAACAAATCATAAGAGACTTGTAAAGACAGAGAGCAAACTGAGAATTGATGAAGGGATGTGGGTTGGGGATGGACTAGATGCATAATGAGTATTAAGAGGGCACTTGTTATGACAGGCACTGGGAGTTTGTTTTATCTAAGTTATGAATCACTGAATTCTACTCCTGAAATCAATATTGCACTTCATGTTAACTAACTAGAATTTAAATTAAAAATTTAAAAGAAGAAAAAAAAGAGTAAAGGACTTAAATTTTCTTTCAGGTGTCAAAGAGAGGGCATGTCATTTACTGGAGAGGAAAAGTCTGATTTTACATTAACAAAAGTAAAATTTTGAAAAGATGTAAAATATGTTACAGAAGCATATGCAAAGCTTAGCTTATGGTTAGTTTTAAAATTGTGCCATTAAAATAAAAAATAATAAATAAAATAGCTTTCAGAACTCTACTCAGATGTATTTCTGAATCCCAAGTAGTAGAACAGAAGTTGGTGGAGTTGAGTGGCATGAGTTAATGTGGCCAAGGAGAATCTGTTGCAGTAAAATCTTGAATAAAAGTAGTCACCAAAGTCATTTTTGCCTCAGCCCCAATCTTGAGAAATCTTTCAGTATTTCATAGCTATATATGATGTTTATAATAGGTTTAAAATTTAAAGTCAGATTCAAGACGTTTTTCTGTTTTTAATTTGATAAATTTTAAATTATAAATTATTGTTTAATTTTATCACATACCTTTTTTAACATTTATTGAGATGTCCAGTAGTTCATCTTATTTATTGATTTATGTGGTGAAATGGTTCTTTTTAGAAGATTAAATCAATCTTACATTTATGGAATAAATACAGCATAGTCATTCTTTTAATATATTACTAGATTCAAGCTGCTGATACATTAATATTTTAAAATTTGTATTTATGAGAAAAACTTGCTTATAATTATCATTTTCAAATCCTATCCTTATTAGGTTTTATTATACTGGTTTTATAGAATGAAATGGGAAGTGATCACTATTTTAATTTTTGTTAGAAAAATTCTGAAAGATTGATAAGATTTCTATCTTCTATATTTAGAAAAATTTACTGCTGACACCATCTGGAGGCTTTTTCATCATTGACAGTGGTAACTTCATTCCTTCTTTCCTTCCTTCCTTCCTTCCTTCCTTCCTTCCTTCCTTCCTTCCTTCCTTCTTCCTTCCTTCCTTCCTTCCTTCCTTCCTTCCTTCCTTCCTTCCTTCCTTCCTTCCTTCTG
The DNA here is from genome assembly GCF_003254725.2 of Canis lupus dingo. Taxonomy (NCBI): domain Eukaryota; kingdom Metazoa; phylum Chordata; class Mammalia; order Carnivora; family Canidae; genus Canis; species Canis lupus. The sequence goes on from NC_064243.1 coordinate 83,934,915, forward strand.
CTCATCCATCCTTTCCTTCCCCCCCTCCTTTGATCAATATTGCTAGAGATCTATTAATATTCCTAATCTTTTCAGAGTTAACTGATTTTTCTTTCCTGTACATTTGTTTTTCTGTTTCATTATTTTACTCACATTTATTACTTCATTCTACTTTATTTGGATTTAATTTACTGTGATTTTTCTAATTTTGGAGATTACTACTTAGATAAGTTATTTTAGCTTTTTCTTCTTACCTAATACATATGCATTTAAGACTATAAACTCTTTTTTAAGCCCTGCTTTTGTTGCATCCCTCAGATTCTGTTATGTTACATTTTCATTGTCATTCAATTAAAAATATCTTCTAATTTTTGTTGTGATTTCTTCTTTGAACCACAGATTAGTTAGAAATATATTGCCTTATTCTTAAGAATGTAGATATTTTTAAATTTATTTCTAGTTTAATTCCACCGAGGTCAGATATCAATAGTTATTATTTTAATCTTTTATAATTTGGTTAGACATGCTTTATGGCCCAATATATGGTGAAATTTGATTCACAAAAAGAAATCTGCAGTTGTATGAGTAGTCCACATATATTCATACAGGTCAATGAGCTGAATTTACATTGTTTGTACCTTCTGTATCTTTACTAATTTTACATCTACTTGGTTTTTCAGTAATTGAGAAAGATAAATTAGCATTTTCTACTATGATTGTGTACTTATCTATTCCTTCTCTTATTTTTTTGCTTTATGTTTGTAGCTATATTTTTAGTTCATATAAAATTAACATTTTAACATATTCCGTAGAATTGGTCTTTTTATTATTATGAGATACTTCTCTATTTCTTTAATAATGCTTTAATAATGCTGACTTTATTTTTTATAAATAAATAAATACATTAATTAATTTTTTGAAAAAGAGCAAGAACATGCAGCAGGGGAGTAGTAGAGAAGGGGAGAATCTTAAACAGTGCAGAGCCCAACTTGGGGCTTGATCTCACAACCATGAGAACATGGAATGAGCAGAAACTGAGTCAGACACTTAACTGAAGGAACCATCCCGGCATCCCTGCATTGACTTTCATGTGTAGTGTTTGTATAGCATTGCTTTTTTTCTATTCTTTAACCTTCAGTCTTTTGTCTTCATATTTTTAAGGTTTATCTATTGTAAACAGCATATAATTTGTTTTGTTTCCATCTCAGTCTTGAGATAAAAATCTTCTCATTGAAGTTCTTTTTTTTTTTTTTTTTGGTCTGATATTTTGCTCTTTTTTTTTTAATTTATTTTTTATTGGTGTTCAATTTACCAACATACAGAATAACCCCCAGTGCCCGTCACCCATTCACTCCCACCCCCCGCCCTCCTCCCCTTCCACCACCCCTAGTTTGTTTCCCAGAGTTAGCAGTCTTTACGTTCTGTCTCCCTTTCTGATATTTCCCACACATTTCTTCTCCCTTCTCTTATATTCCCTTTCACTGTTATTTATATTCCCCAAATGAATGAGAACATACACTGTTTGTTCTCCAATTGACTTACTTCACTCAGCATAATACTCTCCAGTTCCATCCACGTTGAAGCAAATGGTGGGTATTTGTCATTTATAATGGCTGAGTAATATTCCATTGTATACATAAACCACATCTTCTTTATCCATTCATCTTTCGATGGACACTGAGGCTCCTTCCACAGTTCGGCTATTGTGGACATTGCTGCTAGAAACATCGGGGTGCAGGTGTCCTGGCGTTTCATAGCATTTGTATCTTTGGGGTAAATCCCCAACAGTGCAATTGCTGGGTCGTAGGGCAGGTCTATTTTTAACTCTTTGAGGAACCTCCACACAGTTTTCCAGAGTGGCTGCACCAGTTCACATTCCTACCAACAGTGTAAGAGGGTTCCCTTTTCTCCGCATCTTCTCCAACATTTGTGGTTTCCTGCCTTGTTAATGTTCCCCATTCTCACTGGTGTGAGGTGGTATCTCATTGTGGTTTTGATTTGTATTTCCCTGATGGCAAGTGATGCGGAGCATTTTCTCATGTGCATGTTGGCCATGTCTATGTCTTCCTCTGTGAGATTTCTGTTCATGTCTTTTGCCCATTTCATGATTGGATTGTTTGTTTCTTTGGTGTTGAGTTTAACAAGTTCTTTATAGATCTTGGAAACTAGCCCTTTGAAGTTCTTAATTTATAAGCGTGATTATAAAAATATGATTATTGCTAAATGCAGGGTTATATCAAACATCTACTAATTGCTTCCTTTATATCCCACAAGTTTTTCATTTACTTCACATTTGAGTAGTATTTTTACAGAGAACAGAGCTCTATGCCTGTATTTTTTTTCAACTCTTAAAACATACCATTCATTTAAGCTTTGTTTCCATTGTTTCTATTGAGAGTTGTTACTTTTATAATTTCTTTCTTTAAGGATTATTTGTCTTTTTATTCTTGCAAACTTTTCTCTTTGTATTTGATTTTCAGTAAGTTTTATGATGTGCCTAGTTGTGATTTTCTTTCCATTTATCCTTTCCAGTGTTTTTATTTTTCAAATCTGTCTCAATTCTTTCATAAGTTCTGGACTATTGTTGTTCATTATTTCTTTAAATATTGCTTCAGCCTCTTATTCTTTCTTCTCATATTTTGTGTTTCCAGTTAAAAGTATCCTAGATCATTTAATCATATCCCATATGTCACTGACATTCTTTTTACATCTATTCTATATCTTTTTCTCTCTATGCTTTATCTTGGTTATTTTTTTTTCTGCTTTCTAAATTACAAACATCCTTTCATGAGGAGTCCTTTTTATTAGTTAGCTCATTTATTTATTTCTTAAATTCAATTTCCAGGCTTACATTTGATTCTATTGTATAGTTTATAGTTGTTTATGAATTTTTACATCTTTTTTATGTCCTTGTGCATATTAATCAAGCTTGAGGTACATATTTCCTAACTCTGAAATTTGAATTGTGCTATGTGTCTATTTCTATTCTTTGTTTTTTCTCTTGGCCCTTTTGTCTTGATATGTCTAGTAATTTTGTATGAATACTGGATATTTTGTATTAAAATTACAGTAGTTATGGATGATGATTATTCCCCTGAAGACCATTCATTCTGTTCATTCACAGAGAGCTTGAATGAAGTCAGATCACTTTATTTCACTCTGGGACTGAGTGGAGGCTAGATTACAGTCTGTATAAGCTTTGATATACCTCTGGCTTGTCTCCACTGCTAAGATGTAATCCTCTTGAATTCCAAACTTTGGAACTGGCATGTTTAACAGGATCTCTATTCTTAAGTCTAATTGTTTCTTTGTTTTATCTTCATTGAGACTACTGAAAATTATCTTTGTTTTTCAGAGCCTTTCTATTTGGTTTCTCAGCTCTTTCCTAGTGTAGTTACAGAGTTCAACAGATACTCAAGTTAAACACTGTTGAGTGCTGGACCCAATTCATTGCATCGCCCTTCCCTTTTGAATTTTTGCTCCATACATCCTAGCTGCTGTGAAAGTCATGAACTTAAAGTTTTATCTCCTAACCCTGTGAAAATATCAAAAGCTATTCTGGCTTTTCTGCCTCTCAGTAGTGCCCTGCTTCCCAGATTCTCATCCTTTTACCTACACAAAAAATACAGAAATGCCTTGAGCAGAAAAGTAGCTCACAGAAAATATCAGCTCACCTCTCTGCTAATCTACCATTTCCCTCCTCTCTGAAAAGTTTGCGCCTTAAGTACTGGCTTTTGGTACAGCTGTATTTTTTTTTTTTTTGGTCTAGATTTTAAAAATATTTTCAATGGAATTATTGACCTGTTAAAAGCTACTTTATCTCATCTAGTGATGAGCCATGCCCCCCACTTCAAAATTAATATTATATTAATCTTTGTTGCAAGACTCAATTACTAAAAGTTTTAAAAAAACAACTATCTTACTGGTGGGAAAAGTAAAGTTAAATAAAGTATTTGCTTACTATGAACAATGGGTAGAACTATGCTTTAGAGGATAATTGTAATAATTGCCTATAATACTGATGATAATAGGCAAAATGTAGTTTTCATCTGCTAGAGCTTACAATTTTGTAGGAAACACAAAACTAACCCACTGAATTACTAGAGAAATATGTCAGAATATAGCCACACACAAAAGAATATATTTATATTCTAGTTCAGGATTTGGTAAACTACAGCTAAAGGGCCAAATCTGGCCCATGGGCTGCTTTTATAAACAGAATTTTATTGGAACACAGCCACATTCATTCCTTTATGTATTACTGTAATAGAATAATTGCAACAGAGCTTGTATGGCCTACAAAGTCAAATGTATTTATTAAAGTCATCTATTACAAAAATAATTTAAAAAATATATTTAGTATCATTTTAGACTATCATTTTTTCTTTCCTAGATTGAAAAATACTCATAAACAGAAAATTCTAAAATATCTCCCCAAATTAATATATTTCCTCTTTCATGGCTATTTTAAAACTTTTCCTTGCTGGTTCAGGTGTGAGGACTTTAGTCTGTGGTTGCAATCTTGAATGATTGCTACTGCTTGCACTGAACCTACAACAAGATTCATTTTGTTTGCAAATGGCATTGTCTTCAATCTCCTTGCAAAATTCATATGCCCTTTATTGTTGCATCTTCTCCTACCTTGGGCACAATTTGTCTGAGACTATAACTGGAAAAATCATATTTGAATTGTTGCCAATATTGGAGTCAGAAGGCTAAGTAGGGGCAAACAATCACTTTTACATCTGGAGACTTGCCATGGGATGTTTTACTTCTCCAGGATTGTCCCATAGGGAACACCAGACCACATAGAGTCTTTCTAGGAGGGAGAGGGGGCTCAAAACAGCCCACTATAATCTATGTACTTGTAGTTTAGAGTTCTCAATGAGGACGGCTTTTCAAATTCTTATTCTTTCCTTCCTGGCATCTTTTTTTTTCTATCAACTCCCTCATTTTTATAGTTTTTCTTTAGCAATATAGCACTCTTTATTCCCTACTCCCCAAAACACACACACTCTCTCTCACACACACACACACACACACACACACACACACTCCTATTTTAACAGAATTTTAAAAGTTTTGGCTCTTTGATTTGGGGCTTTGATCCATCCATCTGATGTTTTGTAGTACCTGGTACTTACTTTGGTTCTTTGTGTTAGTAATTGTAGAAGCCATTAAGAAAAGATTAATTGTTGACAGAGTTTCATTACTCTTTGAATAAATGGAAAGTCTATGGACTGAGATTGAAGAGGCAATAGAATAGTCTTGAAATGTAAAGGATATATATATATATACACACACATATATATTTAAATTAAATTATATATTATATTTATATATTTAAATTAAAAAAAGAAAATGTAGATGATAGATTTACAGAATATATTTTGGAGGTACCAGTGTTACACAAATACGTGCAGCATGAATTCCTCAAATTCTCATCCTAAAGTTCATCAAATGACATAAAAATATAAGAATGGATAAAGAAGGAAAAACCTAAAACCAAAGGGAAGAAATTCATTTTCAAGGCAGTAATTAGGTGAGTGAGATAATACATCTGAGGAAACTAGATAAAAATAAAATTCAGTGTGAACAAATTGTTTTGTCACCATAAAATCAAATACTAGTCTGATGGATTCCCTCACTATTTGGCAAAGGTGATTGTTTAAATGACAATGTACATTTAAAATGCTGTCAATTCTTGGCAGTTTTCCACTTGATATATTGAATGCATATATAGGGGGTTATGATGATATCTCCTGATGTTTCTTTGTGGATGTATGCTTAAGTAGTATTGGTGACCTAAAATCTCAAATGTGATTCACCATCTGAAATTCTAATAGATCATTTGGCCAACACTCATTATAGTCAGTTATGCAAAACCATAGATTCAGGTTACCTGAAGGGGCTTATTACTGGTTAACACTTCAGTCCAACTGAATTTGGTGATGATTTTTCACATTAATTCCAAGTAGAAGGGTGAATGCCTACATAATGGAGATTACCACACTGGTCAGTCCAGTGCAGGTTAGCCACAGTCTAAAATCTACACATAAATAAAATATTCAAGGATGGCCCATCATAGTTGATAGTGGATTATTTATACAATTGACAATTTTCTCTTGACCATTGAATGAATTTTTATTTCTATTAGATGTGGATGACCTTAGAATTTGGGCTTAAACTTGGACATTTTTCTATATAAAGAGCCATTTTGTTACCCTTATATTCTCTTTTCCCTTATCACTCAAATGTGATTTGAATGGAAAGCAGTGTTTTCTTTGAAACAGCTATTGATGGGTTTTTAGGGTAAAAGCATCTAATTACTGTTGGGAAAATCCCTCTAGCTCTCCTCTATTTTTGAAAGATAAATGAAGAGACTGTAGATGTTTAACCAACTTCAATTATGTTTCCATTTAGTTCATGCTATTGAGGTTGATTTGTATGCAACCACAGTGAATTGTTCATGTCCAGAATCTGGGGTTTTTTCTTGTAATTGTAAGAGATCGCAGTGGCATTTACACCTGCTAACCATAGGCTTTCATTAAGATGATTGATTGCTTGCATTGATTTATTTGATATGTGGGCATTCCTGTGGTGTGAGTTTTCATTTTAAACTGTACACAGTTCATCATTTGGGCTCTTCTCTTGCACTGCTATTAATGGAATTTTAAGCATACATTCTTCCGAAAGGCTTTTCTTGATTAGACAAAAATTTATTGCCTTTGAAGGAATAAGATATGAATCACTGAATGCTTTTTTAGGTTGCAGAGAGGGATGCTTAGTGAGCTTTATTATTCTTAACTTTCAGATGCCTCCTCAACTTGATATCATTGATTGCCAGTTTATTTAGACATCTGCTTCTAGAATTGGAAGCAGATTTATAATCAGAGGGATGTTCAAGGTTTAAGACTAAATAGAGTAGAACCAACTCACACTGCTTCTTCCTAGGCCCCAGATTACATTCTGAAACTCTTTGTGAACCATCAAAAACTAAGGCAATTGAACTAAATCAATCCCTGTTTACTAGGAAATTCCATTCATGTATACAATTTTTTTAAATGGATGATTTCGTATAGATGGAAAAAGAAAGGTAGTCTAGCAGGTACACTTATTGAAAGCTTTAGGGGTGCTTGGGTGGCACAGTTAATTGACTGACTCTTGGTTTTGGCTCAGGTCATAATCTCAGGATTGTGAGATCAAGCCCCTCATTGGGCTCCATACTGAATGTAGAGTCTGCTTAAGATTCTCTCTCCCTCTCCCTCTGCCCTGCCCCCCATGCATACTCTCTTTCTTGCAAAAGAAATAAATCTTTTTTTTTTTTTTTAAGAAAATTTTAGAGAAAACTTTTTGGTAAATAAGAAGCATCCTGCCTAGTAAAGATTTCTAGAATCTTTACTAAGTTTTTAATGTTGCAAAATGGAATTGTAAACTAGATTCGTAATCTAGTAATTTAGTAATTTGGAAATTAAAGAAATTTATATACTTATAGTAAGTTGTATTATGTCTCCCCCACTCTCAAAGATATATTTATCTCCTAACCCAAGTACCTATGAACATGACTATTTGAAAATGGGGTTTTTGAAGAGGCATTTAGGTTAAGGATCTAGAGATGAGATCATTCCAGATTTAGGGAGGGCTCTAAATCCAATAATTTGTATAAGAAAAGGAAATTTGACACACTGAGGGAAGAAGACCATGGAAGATGGACGCAGAGATTGAGTTATCCTGCCACAAGGAAGGATGCTTGAAGTGAGGATCCAGAATGGCAGGAGCCACCAGAAGCTGCAAGGGGTGAGAGAGGATACTTCCTTAGGGCCTTCAGAGGAGGTGAATGATCCTCAGCAGGGGACTCATCTCTCATCCTGCCAACAACTAGATTTTGAACTTCTGGCTTCCAGAACAGCAAAAGACTTAATTTGTTTTAAGCCACCAGGTTTGCGGTGATTTGTTGCAACAGCCCTGGAAAACTACAATACTTACATTGTTGTCTATGTGAATGGTTCCTCCTAATATATGTGTCATTTGCTACCTGTATGACTTGACCAGAGGGCCCTGATCTTCATGCTTAGAAAATATCCACCTTTCCATTGCAAAATTTACTTTCCAATGTTGGCATCTATGACAACTAATTCATGGAATATCTGTACTATACTTTTATTTATTTTTCTTTAACCCTAGTCAAGAAATTACAGGTCCCTATAAAGTTTTCCTTCTGAAATTTCAATCAAATTAGTTTTGAGGCTTGGGAATTTTACTTAGATTACTTAATAGCTCACTTTATGTTTTCTATAGTTGTCTCTTAGCTTTTATATGTTGCTTATAAATTTAGCACTTCATATAATTGTATTTTTATTGTCCTTCACACAAAACCACTACACACAATAATAAAATGGAAATATATACAAGTTAAGCCTCTTGCCCTTAAATAAAGAATACTAGGGACTCAGAAGGAGAACTCTTTCTTCTCAGAACAGTTATTGTACTTATTGGCAGTATACTTAGGTGAATATTTGGATCTACAAAGATGGGCTTCATTTCAAATTGTTTCTTGGGTATAAATCTTATCTCAACTATGACACAAACTTTCTGAAAGCAGCACTTGCCTTAAACTCTATACCTGAGGATTTCCTCCCTAGGGATATTTCTGGTGTAGTTGCTCGATAAATGCTAATCCAACTAAACTGATGTGTGGCTTTCTGACTGAGTTCAGTATTTTCAATCATTTCCAGAAATTCCTACAGAATAGTGAAAAATCATCACATCCCTCTCTCCAACATCTATTACTTAATAGACTGTCAAGTTTAAGAGAGAATAAATTAGATATTATAGGGAGGATTTTATGAACTATAATCAATTGTTTAGGAGGGCACTGACCCCAGAAAAGAAAACCACATAATACATTCCTAGAGGAAGGTAACTTTGAAAGCTAAATTGTGGCAAGGTTCTTTTTTTTTTCTGATGAATGAGGGAGAGAGGAAATGGGTTACTTTAGTCCATTGGTAATGGGGGGGGGGCAGGGGGCAGCATGGATTGGTCACTCTGTATTGAACCTGAGTATTTCTTATTTTAATTGACAACATTCACATCTTTGAGCTTCTCATTTAGACTTTGATAAAATCAACTTGCAGAGGCAGATGGCAGGCTGTTATTTTTAATTCACAAGCCATGTTAAATGTATGCCATATGTTATAGAACTTTTCAGGCTCAGCCTTTTGAGTGCTACCACAATAAACTCACCAACTTACAGAAAAGGAAATCTGACAGGAAGAATTATGCACTTGCGGGTTACATTTTTGAAAACTGAAGTCAGTTACTTGTCTCTCTGCCTGATTTAAGGAGGGGGTGGGTGGGGAAGAAAAAGCAGCAAAATGAGAAGCCACGCATTGAAATGGTAATATCTGCGTAAAAAAGAAATGGGATTAGGGGGTCTGATTGTTGCTCTATACTCAGAGTGATATGTCACATCAACAGTATGACACCTCCAAAGAATATATGAGGCAGCCCGTTATAATCCAGAAAGGGTTTGAAACACGAGTTCTAGTTTGTATACTGCTAATGATCCTCAGTAGGGGACTCATTTTTCAGGTCCTCAGTAGTTCGTTCATATGTCAAATAAAAAAAGCTGAATTAGATAGTCTCTAAATCACAACATGTACTCACAGTTACTCATGGTTAATCACCGTCATCGTTACAGGGCTATATTATAGAAAATTGTTCTTTTTTAGAAAATTCTCCACTTGTCAAGACTCTAAATTTCATAGGCCTTCCTCCAATTGCTTTAATGAAGGTCAACAGTTATTACAGAAATATTTTATTGAGTTACTTTTATGAAATCTACTTATTTTTTCATGTTTATGTCAGATGATTTCTGTCCATTAGAGGCTTAATATCTGAGATCCTATGTTAGTAACAAAGATATAAGGAAAGATCTTGGCCACCTGCCTCTATCACCCTGGACACAAGTCAGGTCGTAAAGACATGATTGTAGGAATCTGACTAGGATTTAGGGGAATTCAGGGATCACTATTCAATGATGAGAAAATTTGTGTCTACTTGCTGTAAGATTTAATATGAATATCAATATTAATTTTTCTAAAAATGAGTTTTTATAAACTTCTAAGTATTTTTTTTCCTTAAGTAGAATAGCAGATGCTTTCTGCTCCATGAGCAAGAGGTGAGAGGAGAATGTCAGATGACATCAGAAATATCTGACCCTGTGGAGGGATCTAGGGGTTAGAAAAGGAAGAACATTGCACGAGAAACATAAAAGAAGGCTATGACTTTCAGAAAATAATTTACAATGCTCTTACTTTTTTATTACAGCTTCCTCATCTTACTCATAGAACTCTAACTATGACAATCATTAGTAGGAAGCACAAGAGGTAAGTCAGAGTTTACTAGCTTTGTCTTGAGGAAAGTGGATGCAGATAAGAGAGTGCCTATTGCTGAGATCTGAGATTCTTTCATAAAGATTCATTTGTTTGAATTAAGTTGTACCTTCCCTTGCAAGTAGAGATTGTACAAGAAAGGTGCCCTTTTCTGCAACTCAGAGTCACCTTTGTATAACACTCAGACCTTTTTTATTGCAACTTCCTGATTTCTATTCCAACCTTATGTGCCAATATAGCAGCTCCCTGAGATGGTTTCTTTCTCCTACCTTCTTTGACTTTTGCCACCACAAATAGCATTAAAGGAGAGCTTTCCTTTACTCCCACACCCCTACCCATTCCCACATTGTCCATGGCTCTCCTTCTCATTCACATTTGCACACATACACATACAGGGTTGTGTTAGGCATCGGTATTACTGCTACCATTGTTCCCTTTCCGCTGTACAAAATGTACTTTCCAAGGTACACTACTGTCATACTCACCTCTTTATGTGGTTGTCTTTCCCACTCTCTGAACCTGAATTTCTTGAGGACCATGGCTCTGTCCTATGTATCTTTATTTCCCTAACATCTAGCTCAACCTACTACATAGTAAGGACATAAACAGATGTTTACTGAGAAAGATGAATGAAAGTGCAATAAAATCTGATTTAATGAACAGCTTATCTAGTTAGGTCAAGAACTGCTTCAGTTTCTAGGTCATTTATTCATTCATTAGACAACAGTGTCACTAATTATGTTATGTAAGAGGTTGATAACATCAGAACTCACTGTTTACTACTACATAGACTTTGTTGTTTGTGTATGTATGTGTGCATGTAAATCCACACATGTATATTTAGAATGAAATTAACTATTAAACTGGAAATTATTCATTTCACAGTGTTGGTTTAATCATTCCCACTAATCTTTCTGTTGCCTCCAAAGTTTCTAGAACATTTTTATATATAGATATCTGGTCAAAGTGTGCTGCACTGCCAACTGTAGTTGAGATTTAAGAGTCCAGAATAGACGGACCAGATGGGCAGCTTCCCTCACAGCAGAGTTTCCCAAAGTGCATTCAGCAGAATACTTGTTTCATGGGGTGTTAAATGGGATGTTACTAGGTGTTATGAGAAAAGGAACAGAGACAGACGAGAGAAAGAGAGAGAGAGAGAGAGAGAGAGAGAGAGATTTATATATTATATATAATACATATATAATTTATGTGAAAATAAGCAGAAGTTACATGTATAATATCTAGCATTTCTCATTTATTTTTTCATGAAATTGATAAATTTTAAAGCATTTTCAAGAACTATTGTCCTATAAAACCTTAGGGAATTGCTAGATTATTAATTGGTAACTAAAAGGCATACTTCTGTCCGATTGTGAGACTCCTGATTGTGCCACATTTTATGAATTCATAGTTTTATGTGGATATGACACATTTGTAAGATCTGAGCTTGTCCTGAATACTAGTATACATATGTAATTTTTCTGGATTTGATATGACATCTGGTTTTTGACCATAGCACTGATTGATTCCACCCATCTTCTTGGTCCCCATACTTCCTTAGTCTTTATCAGGCAATATCAACTAGGAAATTGGAAATGTCTCAAGATATTTCAAGCAGAGAGGATTTAATTCAGAGAACTGATCAAAAGGTTTTGGAAAGTCTTAGAAAGCAAATAGGAGAAGTGGAAGGAAATAAAAAAAAAGAGGGTTTTTGTTTGTTTAAATTCAAGATCTAAAGCTGCTAAATGATTCAGGCTGGAGGGACCTGCCTTCCCTATTGAGTTGCTAGAGGTGCTGCTGTTGCCTCTGCTATAATGGAACCTCACTCATGTCATTTATCCAGGAGTTGGACTTATCCAGGAGGCTGGACTGCCACCAACACTGCTGAAACTGCTACCAACACCACTAGAGCCCACAGTCATCTAGAGTTACTCTCAGTTGCTCACGGATGCTACTGCTGCTGCTGGAGAATTGACCAGAAGAAAGGGAAAAAAATAGCATCTCCCTTATCCCAAATTTCAAATCTCCTACTATTGCCTTCTATGACAGACCCATCAGAAACTCAACTGGCAAGGGGGTTTTAGAAATGTAGCATGCAAGCTTTCAGTCAGAGATATGAGGGAGATTATAGAAAGGCAAGGATGGAGATAAAAGCCACAGACATTCTTGAGCACAGTCCACTTCTTTGGGCACTTGACATCCATAAACGCCTTTCTATTCATATTTAAGCTTTTATACAAGAACAAGAAGCAGTGGACCTCTACTTTACAGATATGCTATCATTTTTACAAATAGAGACCCTAAATATAAGCATTGGTAAAATCCTTTGAGTTTATAAAATTATCTGCTACATGGGCTCTCTGTATAAAAGCCCCTGCTGACTTTCATTTACCTTTTGATGTAGCTTACATTCTAAGGTTCATCGTTGTAATAATTTCTTTACAAATTTTCTCTGCTTCACAGTCTTTATCTATTCTCTTTGACAAAACTCAACTACATAAGCCCCAATTAGCTAATTTTTTTTCCTTTGCATACTCCTTTCACAGGTAAGTCTAACTGGAGAAAATCATGTAACGTAGCTGACTTGTATTGGAATAAGTTAAAATCACCAGCCTTAAGTGAGTATTCAGTATTGCCTAGGACTTCTCTACAAAGCTTTTCCTCTACTATGTTCAATGATTATTTCAAAATCTCCCTTCCTCACAATCATTCAGTTATATTAAGAAAAAAGAACCAATAGCTGTAAGTCTTATCATTGCCTCCAACCCCCAAAGTCTTACATGAATCTGCATCTTTATCTAATTCTCCTTCCATCGTTCTCCCACAAAAAAGAAAGTGTCCTTCATCCTCTTGAAGGCTAATCCCTTCTGGGACCCAAATCTCTATTTCTCAAGAGCTCTGTTTTTTTTTTTTTTTTTTTTTTTTTTAATATTCACACCATTATTTCAATCTCTGCCTCTGCATTATTCCCATCACCAGATAAACCTGATATAAAAATTTAAATCACAAAACAAAGCAAAACAACCCTCTGTTGTCTTTCCCTACCTTTTAGCTACTTTCTTTGTTACATTTCCTAAGTTGCCTAACTATACTGCCTCTGTTTCCTCATTTTTGAGTTACTCCTCTCTGCACCCCACCTTGGCTTCTGATATCAACACCTTCCTGAGATTGCTATTGCCAATTAACCAGTGAACTTCATTTAAGGGAATTCAGTGGACAGACACTTCCATGCTCATCTTACTTGGCTTAGTTGACTACTTCCTTCATCTTGAAGTGTATTTTTATTTTGTTGTTTGTTTCTCAATAGAGCTTCTCTCTGAAAAAGCACTTCCATATGTTGATGATCTTTAGTCTCCTATCTTAGGAAGATGTTCTCTTTATCTCTGTTCTTTTCCTAAAAGATTTCATTAATTCCCAAGGGTCCCGATGACTCTAAAATCACCATCTCCAGCCAAGAGCAAGCCTCTGAGCTCCAATACATAACTAAATTATTCATAACTTCACTCACATGTCTCTCAGACACCTCAAAGTAAAAACCTCTAAAATGGAGTCCATGGCTTTCTCTTCTAAATCTATTTCTTTCACCATCTTCCCCATCTTAGAACAGGATCCTATTCACCTGCAAAACCAGACATTTGAGAATCATCCTTACTATTCCTTTTTTATCTTCTTCATTCATTTCCCCAGTATGATCTTTGAATTCCACAGGAATTCATTTCTCTTCATCTTCATTGCCATTCAACCTCCCCAAGTTTCTATCATCTCCCAAATGGATTAAAGTCCACACTCTTACTATGCTCTACAAGGTAGTAGATGATAGCCTTAATATATCTTTCTGAACTCTATCTCCAGTTTTACTCTTCTCTTCATTTACTGCCTCTCAGCATCCTGGGATTCCTTTCAGTTCCTCAAATACATCAGTCTCTTCTCTGCTTTAGGATCATTTGTACTTCTGTCTTTCCTGCCTGGATCTCTTCTTCCTCTGACACTTCAAATGCTCACACTGTCTTATCCTTCTTATCTGGTCAATGATGTTTCCTCATTGCCTTACTTAGCTCTCACCAGGACCATCTTACAGTATTATTTTACTTTAATCTCAGCATCTATTTTAATTTGAGATTATATAATTTTAGCTTTACTGATGGATTGATTGGGTCACTTTCTAGGTTGTAAGCTTCACAAGGCAGGAACTTTGTCAATTTCATTTAGTGACCAAGAGCCTAGTACCTGGAACATAATAGGTATTTAACAGCATTTGCTGGAAGAGTAAAAGCATGAAGATATCTAAATGGAACCATAGGCAGATCTTGATCAAGGAGTGTGAATACTGAATTTCATCTGTCAAGCTCTGACAAGCAGTCTCAATAGAGAACTGTTTTATTGGAAGATTTCATAGAGGAAAGTAAGATTTTTCCACTGAAATTTAAACATTAATCATATGTGACCAATATCAAGCTTGTCCTCATGGAAGAAACTGCCAAGGATGAAGAGGCTTTGAAGTTAATCACTCCTGAGGACATACTATCATGAAACCATTGGCAAGTATCTATTAGGATCACTAGCTTTTCTTAAAATGTCTTGGCTTTTGCATGTAGTTCATATATAGGCACAGAATTCTGGGTTTTGCATCACCTTGTTTTATAACAGAGGGCTGAAATATTTGATATTACTGAAAGTATTGGGGAGAAACCAAGACAAATTCCATTGTGAATCATCTGCCTTTTTTCTCATGAGGTGGAAATTGAATAGAAATAAGGATGCTTGAGTGGTAACAAAATGTATTATTCTCCTTGGCCTAACAATTCTAGAGGTTGGGTTGAGGTTGGGTACTGTTCTTCTGTTAACATGAGGAGATAAAGGACTGTATGAAAACTCTCCCTTGCTTTATTCTGTCAAAACTCTATCAGTTTCCATGGAAATAAGAGCAGAAAGGCCATTGACATGTAGCCATGGAGAGTGAGTTCTCCCTGACATGCTTTGGCTGCTTATAGATAAGGGCTTGTAGAGTCAACTACTAGTTTAAAGTTTATTTAACTTTTACTATTTTGACCGTTTTTATTTTCATTTTTTTAACAGTGCAGTTTTCCCAGGATCATTTTAAAAAGAAATAGGTAATAAAAGATGAGAAACAAAAATTATGCAAGATCTCTCCATGACTTTAACTTTAGTAAACTTGTCTGGGTCTTTTAAGGATTGTGAGGAAAGGGTGAAGAATTTGAGAGATTTATTCACACTTTGCCTCAGTTTTAAGAGTGATGTGAACCACTTTTGCCATCACCTCCATCTCTCCCCAAGTGATAGAATGAATGGCCGCTTGAACGATAGAAAAGAAAAGAGGGTGAAATTTTGGAGAACTCAGGGGTATTGCACAAAGAAAGAATGAGTAGAAAATAGGCAGAGAAATGACCCTGGAGGTATAAGCACAATGAGGCCCAACGAGCTCTCTATTATTTATTGCATTTATTATTTACATCATAGCTTTTATATTTTCTCTTGAGAGTCTTTGCAAAATGTGAGCCTGGAAACTCTAAAAGGCACCTATTCAGAGGAAATGGGACCTAGTTTTCAAATTATCAGAATACTGCTTATCTCTTATTAATTTTTTTCTCATTTATTTCTGTTTCCTTAATTGAGGTTCATTATTGACACTTGGAGTTAAAGATCATTGCATTTTGCCCTGATGGTTGAAACTTTTATAATTATTAAACTATAACCAACCAGGAATCTTTGGAGACTATATTAACTATTTCAAACATAGCATTTTTCATTTCAATTACTAATTTTAAGTCCCTTCCTTTCTAAACTCCTGTGTGGAACACAGAATTTGAGTCAGTACACTAAATGCAGACCACAAGTACTAACATAGCTAAAATTTGGCTCTGAGTTCCCTAGCATTCAAGCAATGGTATTGGTATTAAAAAAACAGAGTCCTAAAGAGCAAAGAATGCCAGGTGCTCAGAAGAAGTAGAAGTATCTTTGGTACTGGGAACCCAGATAGGTGTCTCCTAGGGATTTTTACACAATGTAAACATTCTGTAACAGAGATAAGTATATCCACCACACCTTCTCTACAATATAGCTAAGGGAAAATTTTGTATGTTGAATCTTACATAGTCCTTCAACACATTTTGGCCACATCAAGCTAGAGTAAGATTGAGTAATTGCAAACACATGGAGGCCAAAGAATGTGATCCAAGGAGTACTTTGGATTGATCCAATAATCAAAATATATAATACTTAGGGAAATATATCACGTCTCAGAAAAGCTAGGATGTAATACCAGAAAAAAAGTAATTTTCTCCTATTCCACTAGAAGATAATCAAATAGTAAGCTGGACTACATTCTTAGCCTTTTTTGGGCAAATTTGGGGCAGTAGTGATTCCTTGCTATTTGAGAAACTAACAAAATAAAAGTATTTTTACTGTAAAATTAGTTTATAATTGTCTTATTTAAAAAGAAAACAAATAGAAACATCAATAGAAGGATCATTTTCTGGCTCCAATGGCTATACATTTCAAAACACACACACACTCAGACACACACATACACACACACACACAGACATGCAGAAGCCAAACAAAGAATTGCTGATTGATGCTAAGCTGAATATTTTATTTTTAGATTATAATTGAAGGAATTCGATTTACAATTTAAACAAGCGATATTTTTACAAAAGAAAAGATTTTTTTCTCCTATGTATTTTTGGTAAAGGACAGAATTCCCTTTAGGAATGAAATATAGCTGGAGATCCATCCATATTGTCTTTTATAATGGAAACATATTCTAGCCTCTATAAATCTCACTTATCCCTTAAAAA
This sequence comes from Canis lupus dingo, assembly GCF_003254725.2. NCBI lineage: Eukaryota > Metazoa > Chordata > Mammalia > Carnivora > Canidae > Canis > Canis lupus. Next base: position 83,952,106 of record NC_064243.1, read on the forward strand.
TCATGAACATAAGCTGACTATATTATAATATTTGAAGAAATCAACTAGAAGAAAGGTCTTCTTTGCAGAAGTTTTGCTGAAATGTGCTGGGCTTCCTGGAGGTACTTATACTCCATCCATCATTTTTTTTAAAAAATATTTTATTTATTCATTCATGAGAGACACAGAGAGAGGCAGAGACATAGGCAGAGGAAGAAGCAGACTCCCTGCAGGGAGACGGATGCAGGACTCAATTCCAGGACCCCGGGATCACGACCTGAGCCAAAGGCAGATGCTCAACCACTGAGCCACATTCATCCATCTTTTTCTTGTTGCTGTTGTTTTGATAGGGAGAAAGAGGGGTGGGGAGTGGCAGAGGAAGGTGTAAAAGAGAATTCCAAGCAAGCTCCATGCCCAGTGAGGAGCCGGACACAGGGTTCCATCCCATGACTCTGACACCAGGACCTGAACTGAAATCAAGAGCCAGATGCTCAACCAACTGAGCCACTGAGATGCCCCTATACTCCATCCATCTTAACTTGGATTGTGATATACCATCTTAGGTATTACTGAGGTTTTATTCACTGGATCAAAATATAATTAAGCTTAAGCCAAATATAAATTTTTTATATTTTGTACATGTCAAAGATTTCCTCTCACCTTTGAACATCATGACATAGTTGGGATTTTTCATCTTACTCAGTTTTAGTAAAAAAACAGTATCGGGGATATACCACACAGGTTTTGGTTGTTTCAAAGTGACAGTCAGGTAATCCAGATATATCTAAACCCTCCTTTGTCTATGCTGCCTCTTTTCTGTGAGACTTCTAAGGTAGTTGTACATAGAAGGTATAATGTGAGTGGAAATCTGGGGGTCCTTCTTTCAAAAGTTTTCTCTGAACATTGACTTTATGCCAGGCACTGTCCTAGGTGCTACTACAGTGAACAAGTGACAAGAATGCCTTGCAATAGAGCTTACAATCTAGTAAGTAAACCAATAAAAGATGGAATATATCAGATAGACTTGAAACAGTAATAACAACAATCTAGATCACTTCTTAAATTTCTTATTCCAAAGCAGATAGATCTCTGTCTTGGACCTGACTTAAAGTATGTGACTTAGGCTCATCTTTAATCCTTACTTTCACTGTGCCCTCAGGGGGCCACCATGCTCACAGTGATGAATGCACTCTACTCACTGGCACAGGAGAGAGGAAAAGCAGAGTGGTTTTACAGCAGTGATCTTACCTGCTATTAAACAGGCCCGTTAGCATCATAATTAGACCAATTGAAATTTCAGTTCCTTCTTGGTTTAGGACTGGTGCATTTGAGAGGGAGCAACCCTCTGAGTTAGAAGCAATGCAGGGAGTGCAACCCCTCCCACCCCCACCCTTTCTTTGGAGCGTGAGAACTCATGTGCTATGGTTCTCATGTAAGGACTTCTTATGTATGTAACAAAAGGATTTCTCCTATTTGGGCTGCCCTCCCTCACAAACACCAGACAGTAACTGTAGGCTAGTAGTGTTCATTGGATACATTTTCTGGAAATATAGCTGATGAAAGTATGAAGGCCCATAGGCCAGGATAGCTTGTCTATGCTCTGCACCACAAAAACCTCCCTTCTCTGCATTCTCATAACTGGGGTCTCTCTTTTTTATTTTTATAGTCAATTTATTTTGCTTAAACAGGGAGTAATGAGGATAAGGTTTTTATCCCCCTAAGATTATGGTCCTATAGTCAGGTAAAAATTTTGCTGTATATATGGCAATCATTTTAGGAATATGTAATTTCTCTTGAATTGGCTGCTCGTAGAGCACTTATTCAGAAGGCACTAACTCATTCTCAAAGAGGATCATTAGAAACCAAGCCAAATAGGCAGCTGATCTGCCTTGCCTAGTGAAGTAAGCTGCTTTGGGAGTCCTCTCTGTCTCCCTCTCTGCCTCTCTCTCCCTCCCTCCCTCCCTTCCTCCCTATAGCTTTTCTGTTCTTTCACTCTTACTCTCTCATTAATTCAGCTTTCAGGGTTGCTGCAGCAGGTGGAGGATTTTATCTTTTCATCTCATTAATCACTTGTGGGTTGCTGAGGAGAGCTTTATTAATACCTGGTCGAAAGACAGGATAATCCATAACATCTTCTAGCAGAAGCAAAGCCAGCTGTGGAACCAGTGTATCACTATGTAACTAGGCTGAAGAAATTTATGCAAACTAACATGATGCATCTCTAAAGGAAACCTGCTCAAGCAGCTCAAATCAGGAAGGAAATGATTACTGTAACCCTCACTTGCATGATTGGATCTCTGCTAACATGATCAAAGTTGGTTTTGCACTCCTAACATTTCTGCTATCTTCTCTTTCTTACCGCTCTGGCACTACAGGATCCTAGCAGTTCTCCAGAACCCTGCTCTACCCTGCCCCTGTTCCACTAATTGCTCTCTCAAATTTGTGCTTCTGATTTTTTTGTTTAGAGTATCATCCCTTCTACAATTTCCACTGTGGTTAAATTTTTAGTTACGATGTTGGAATTTGAAAGTGAAATCATATTAGTATACTTGAAACTCCTTGGAGCACCTGGGTGGCTCAGTGGTTGAGCATCTGCTTTTGGCTCAGGTCATGATCCTGGGGTCCTGCAATCAAGTCTTGTATCAGGCTCCCTGCAGGGAGCCTGCTTCTCCCTCTGCCTGTGTCTCTGTCTCTCTCTGTGTGTCTCTCATGAATAAATAAAATAATTTTTTAAAGATTTTATTTATTTATTCGAGAGAGAGAGAGAGAGAGAGAGGCAGAGACATAGGCAGAGGGAGAAGAAGGCTCCATGCAGGGAGCCTGACGTGGGACTCGATCCTGAGACTCCAAGATCACGCCCTGCGCTGAAGGCAGGTGCTCAACCTCTGAGCCACCCAGGGATCCCCTCTCGTTTTTTAAGAAAAGAAACTCCTGAAAACCCATATAGGTTGATGTTCTCCAGTCATTTCATCATCCAAATCCTCCACTCTCATGAAAAGTTCCATGTATTGAGTGTTAACAAATGCATTTTTTTAAAAGATTGATGATTGATTGATTGATTGATGATAGACACAGAGAGAGAGAGAGAGAGAGAGAGAGAGAGAGGCAGAGACACAGGCAGAGGGAGAAGCAGGCTCAATCCCGGGACTCCAGGATTGTGCCCTGGGCCAAAGGCAGGCGCCAAATGGCTGAGCCACCCAGGGATCCCCAACAAATGCATTTTATCATTTTTTAAAAAGATCACAGACACTATAAAACTGCTAAATAGATTATCTGATGCAGGAGAACAACACACTAAGCTGATACAATTCCAGCCCAAAGCAAAGGGTCCTATCATTTTAATTTTATAAGCTTCTTAGGGGAAAATAGAAGAGACACATTAGATCTTTCTGAGTACTGAACATAGCTTGGGGATCCCCATGATTTGTTTTGTGGATCTCTAAAATAGATGGTAGTAGCTGTTAGCTGAGCTGGCCTAGGCTGCATACTTCCCAAAGAATCAAAGATATAGTTTTAATAATGAAGAACTTTCATTCTGGAAAGTTTGACAAATGATGTTTTATGTTGTTACTAAAGGAACTGTTACTGAAGTATTAAGAGATTCATAAGGATTAAGGTTTAAGGTTGGATTTAAGTGAGTGGAATAGCTAGAAGCCAGTTAAATCAACTCCCAAGGCTAGATATATATACATATATATGTAATATATATATTTGCATATATGTAATATTTGCATATATGTAATATATGCATATATGTAATATATATATTTGTATATTAAAAATTAAATAGAATTTGAATATGACTATCATATGTTTAGAAAGAAGAAATAACTGCTGAAACTGACTGGAATCAGTGTTTCTGTGGTTCCTCTTATTGAATCTGTGCTCTACCATATTTGTTCTAAACCTTGCATCCAAGCTAGCATCTGTAGCCATGGTTTCCCATCAAATTTTCTTTTTTTAAAGATTTTATTTATTCATGATAGACACAGAGAGCGGCAGAGACATAGGCAGAGGGAGAAGCAGGCTCCCTGCAGAGAGCCCCATGTGGAACTTGATCCCAGGACCCCAGGATCATGTCCTGAGCTGAAGGTAGATGCTCAACTATTGAGCCACCCAGGAGTCTCTCCCATTAAAATTTACTGTATTTGATGCGCTTCAACTTTGGTGTGACATAGACTACCTGATGAAGGCCATGAATCTTCCAGGATCACTGTAATTTTGTTTCTCAGAGGCATAACTGAAAGAAATGATAACTTTTAGAGTTTAGTGAAAATAAGGATGTAATTTTTCTCCATCTAAGTATCTGGATTCCTTAAATTCTATCTTGGAGGGGCATCTGTGTCTCTCATGAATAAATAAATAAAAAATCTTTAAAAGAACTCTATCTTGGATTAAAGACCCCTGCAAATATAATCCATTTTTTGTTGTTGTTGTTGTTGTTATTGAGGAATATATAGTGAAGATTGGGCCCAGATTAAGCTGCATATAGAGAGAGAATGCTTGGGGCATCTGGGTGGTTCAGTCAGTTAAGTGTCTGCCTTCAGCTCAGGTCATGATTTTCAGGTCCAGGGACTGAGCCCCACATTAGGCTCCCTGCTCAGTGGGGAGTCTGCTTCTCCCTCTCCCCCCCGCCCCTCCCCTCTCCCCAACTGGTGCTCTCTTTCTTTCTCAAGTAAATAAATAAAATCTTTTTAAAAAAGAAAGATAATGCTTTATTTCAGATATTTTCAGCTACTAAAACCACCCCATTATTTCAGAACCAGAGACAGAGAGAGAGATAGGTCTCTAAAGCTTCTCTGCCTTTACAGTTCTGATTCCTACTCTGTATTTTGACTTGTTTTGGAGCTACCTGATTTGGACTTCTTTATTCTTTCTGCAGTTAACATACGGCACTGTCTCTCAGACTTGGTTCTCTATAATGATTTGTGTTTAAAAAAAAAAAAAAAGTCTCTTCCCTTTGTGATCTCAAGTTTTCCTCTGTCTTCCCTGAATGTTGATATTCAGTCTGTCTCCTGGCCACCTACTATTGCTCTACCTCCGATGAATGGCCCATCTCCAGCTCTGCAGAGGAATATGGACAAATGAGAAGAGAATGTGTTAATTAGGGAACTAGAAACTTAATGAATATTTGACACAGTACTTTGCCATTTGCTATGACTTTCTTTTTTGGCAGAGTTAAGCAGTGAATAATTTTAACTGTATTATGAGTTGATGCAATTTACAATACAATGTTTGCTTATATTTGGGAATGCAATAGAGAGTCCCTAATGTAGTCTAGGTCATCAGCCCCATTTAAATTTCTGCAATGGCTCCTAATAACTAGGATATAGCAATAGACCAAAGTCTAGCACCCTGAAGTGATCTGGCTCCATGTTGCATTTAGTTGACAGATAATATACAAGTCAGTCTGTTTACTTATGAGACAACAGGCCCTTCACTTTCCTTGATGAATCAAATTTACTCCTGTAAACATATTCTATGTGTCTCTCTAAGTTCTCCAAAATTCTATTTAGGAGGAAACATACACATATTAGCCAATTTCATTGGATTTATAACTAACTTGGTTTAGGTGGTAGAACCTCGATAATAGAGAGAAATTTGCAACACACTTTGTAATTGGATAATAATCCTCCTCATTATTTAGATGCACAGTGACCAAACCAATGATGATAAATGTCCTATTACACTCTAGGCTTATCTGTCCAAACTTGCATGAGTATGATAAAAGAGAAGGGGGCATTATAGACTTGGAAATTATACTATAGGAACAATGGTTGAGGGACCTGGGGTATTTATCTTGGAACATGAGAGTAACATTTAAGAATCAGAATAACTGTCTTGAGTAAGTAGGGTTTAAACTTGAAGGAGCCATTCAAGGACTCCTTTGATCTATATTGTTGCTATATCTTAGTGGAGGTAAATTAGTTGGAAAGATACCTGCAATTCATTTTGCTCTTAGGTTCAACTTATGTTAAATATTTTTCCAGCATTCCTACTTTTAGAAAGCATGATGGCTATGGGTTTTACATTCCTTTATTCTTTTGACTATCCTAGGAAGGGAGTGCTTTTGTTCTCATAGCAGGGTGAACTTTGGGAAGTGTTTCCTCCTTTTCTATTTTTTGGAAGAGTTTATGAAGAATTGGTATTAATTCTTCAGATTTATTTATTTAATTTTTTTGGAATTCACCACTGAAACCATCCACGTCTGGGATTTTCTTGGTAGTTTGTTTTTGATTACCAATTTAATCTCATCTCTTGTTATAGGTCCATTCAGACTGCTTCACAAATGACCTTTAGTACTTTGGGTCCTTATTCTTATAAGTTTGTACATTTCATCTACTTAATTTGTTGACATACAGTTGTTCACAGTTTTCATTGATGTTCTTTTTAGCTTCTGTAAGGTCATAGTAATGTCACTTCTTTGATTTCTGATTCTAATAATTTGAGTCTATGCTCTATATTTCTCTCCTACCCTTCTTCTCCCCCACCTCCCCAACTCCCACCATCAATCTAACTAAGAGTTTGTCGAATTTTGTTGATCTCTCCAAAGAATCAGCTTTTGGCCCTATTGTTTTTCTCAAATCTTTCCTCTATTTGGTGAATTTTCATTTTAATTTTTATCATATCCTTCTTTCTCTTGCTTTCAGTTTAGTTCATTCTTCTTTGTCTCATATTAGTTCTTGCTACTGATTTGAGATCTTTCTTCTTTCTTAAGATAAACATTTATAGCTATAAAGTCCTTCAAGGCATTGCTTTAGCTGCATCTCATGATTTTGCATATGTTGTGTTCTTATTTTCATTCACTTCAAAGTATTTTCTGATTTCCGTTTTTGATTTATTCCTTGGCTTATTGGTTAATTATGTGTGCTGTTTAATCTCCACATATTTGTTAGTTTTCCAGCTATTGGTTTTGTAATTTCATCTTACTGTGGTCAGATAACATGCTTTGCATTTTCCCTATCTTTTTAAATTCATTAGGTTTGTTTTACAACTTCACATATCCTGGAGAATGTTCCATGTGCTTTTGAGGAAAATGCATACTCTGTTGTATTGGATGGAGTGTTCTAGAAATGTCTATTAACTTCAGTTGGTTTACAGTGTTATTCAAGTCTTTTTTCCCTTGTTACTTTTTTGTCTAGTTCCATCTATTATTGAATGTGGAAACCATTCATTACTGATTTAATTTTTTTTCCTTAAAATATTCCCCGCTCTGTCATAACTTATGGAGTTGTGATCATAACAGGTAATTATAGTTTCTCAATGCTAAAACCATATTACTTAAGTCAAAAGTCTTGAACCTTAGTATTTCCATCTTCAAAATGTAATACTCACTCTGTACTGCTTGTTTTAAATGGGTTATGTTTGGATTGTACCTAATAGTACATGTAAAAGCATTTTGTAATTACATAGACTTCTATAATATTGATTCTCAACTGGGGGCAATTTTGCCCCCCTGTGATATCTGGCAATGTCTGAAGACATTTTTGGTCATCACAACTTGGGAGGTGATACTAATATTGGTGGATGGAGGTCAGAGTTGGTATTAAGTATCTCACAAAACACAGGAGAGTTCTCTTCAACACACCATTATCTGGTGCAAAATGTCAACAGTTCCACTGTTAAGAAATACTGCTATACATAGGTGACTCAGCTTTTGCAGAAATCAGGCTAAGAAAAGATATAAATGGTGTTTATAAAATCATGGAGAGTGTGGATAAGGGGATGTTAACCTTAGTCTCAGGTCATGAGTATCTTAAAGAAGGCTAGATCCATGAAACTTCAAACAAACAAGGAGTTGAAAAAATGTATATACTGAGTGAGTTTTACATTATACATATAATTATAATTAAATAATTTATATATGCAAAATAAAAATTCTAGGTCCCACATTTTTCTCAGAATGACTCGTACAATAACAGTAAAGACACTGGGGAGAAAAAGAAGATATGGGTTTAAATTCCCATACTAAAAACATATATCGAAATTATAAGTAAAAATAAAAAATATTAAGAAGTACATTAAAAGAAAAGATAAAACATAAGACTTATTTATGTCTGCTAAAATCAGGGGATTCAGTTACAAAGAGGAAGCCAGATATTTTTGCAATCCAAACAGTAAAGCTTCTCTAGTTCAAAGGGTTAATGAAAAAAAAAAAAAAACAAAAAACAAAAAAAAAAAACAAAGGGTTAATGAACAGGCATCTAAAGAATACCTGAAAAAGCTAACTTCTGCCATGCCATCCTACCAGCCATACTTCCTAAAAATAACCACTGTTAACATTTTATGTTTTTCTAGAAAAATCGGGTCTAGTTTTAAAAACTAGTAAATACATTGAAAAACCGTGGAGATGGGGTTTATGTGAGTTCAGGAGAAGATATTTCCATTTTGCTTATTAATGGAAGCCTGGGATGTTTTAGAAAAGACCTTTGACTTTTTTATTATGCCACAGAGAAAGGCAATTCTGATGTACCTCAGTATTTTTATCCGTTACATTCCCAGAGCAGAATGTAGTTCCGAGGAAGTATGGCATTTGGTTGTCATTATTACTCTGATTATTCTGGCACTTCTGAGTTTGCAAAACCCTCAAATCAAATTTACTCCTACACCTATCCTGAAAGGACACAAACACAACCACAGGAAAATGGCAATTTCAATGACTACACCATATCTCTGGTATATTCATTTCAGTCAAACTTCAAACTTAGCTAAGTCTTTCAGGAGCTTTAATGTTTTCAAAAGCTCCTTAGAAAATCTTTCAGGCAAAGGAGACTTAAAGTCACACACTCCAAGGCTGAGCAGTCAATGAGAATGCAGATAATAAGAACTTAGCAGACCATTAGCATGCAGCTGCTTCATTCTTAAAAGAATAATTTTATGTAGGAGTGGACCTCATTCTTTCTGGGCTGCATTTTGCTGCAGAACAACTCAGGAACAGGCATCACTGGCAAGATTTCCAGTACAATGCACTATCTTCGGAACTTTTCAATAGCTCACCCTCAGTCTTGCATGTGATAAAGAACCATGAATTTCATGGGATTCTTTTTTTTTTTTTTTTTATGATAGGCCACTAATCACCCTTGATCCTATGATAAATTTAAATACTAACTAATCCACTTTGAATAGGGATTAAGCTTCAACATAGAAGGAAAGGATTCATTAGAATTCATTACATCAATTTGTAATTTGAATGATGCATCTTCTAAATAAGATACTGCTGTTTCTAGCAATTGTTAACTGGCAGCCTAAACATCCTTATTATTAATTAATGGGAAGGGTGATAAAATCTGTAATAATGGAGGGAATGTTGGTGTGCCCCCCTCCTCCTTTAGCTTCTTGAATTGTCTAACAGTTCTTATTTTTAAGACAAACAATCCCAAGGTAGAATAATCATCATGGCAGAAGGAAAAATATAACAAACTCAAATTTCTCATGTCAAGGATAATTTGATGTGCATGAAAAATGTAATGCATTATTGTTAGACTTCCTCATTTGATGTATGATTTATACTTGTTGGACTTATTGTTGTCAAATTATTTTACAAATTTGGGGTAGAAATCAGATCAAATAATCATCTATCACTGCCGTATTTTCCATATCTGGAGTGGAAACATCCAGTATTACTGAGCTAAACTGGAATAATAGCTTTCAAACCTGAGTAATATTTCATTCCAAACAATTGTTACTAATAGTACATTGATTTAACTTTTGATCTTCAGAATGAATTAGATATTTCTCTTTCCCACTTAAAAAATAAAGACTTCTGTAAGTAGTCAGTCATTGAGAACTGAATAAAGAAATGTTCTGGGGCCTTAGTGGCTATGACAGTATTTCACTCAACTTGAAAAACTAAATCATGGTTTTCAATGCAGTGAATTTTCTTAAATTTTAATTCTCTACTTACATAGGGTATTATCAAATGAAGCTTAGTATTTTTATTCTACTGACTTTTATGGCTTATTAAAAATGATTTTTGTTATAAAGATTGGTAGTGACACAATGGGAGTGTTTGCACAGCACTTGGTGGATGCAAAGCATTGTGCTAGTGCTCTAGCAGTAATTCATTTAGTCCTCACAACAGCCTTTTAATGCTGTCATGTTAGAAATCTCATTTCAGGGGTGCTTGGGTAGCTCAGTTGGTTAGGCATCCAACTCTTGATTTTGGCTCAGGTCATGATCTGAGTTGTGAGATTAGGCCCTTTGTCAGTCTCTGTGCTCAGCAGAGTCTGCTTGAGATTCTGTCTCTCCCTCTCCAACTACTCCTCCCCCCGCCCAATAAAAAATAGAATAAATCTTAAAAAAAAAAAAAAAGAAAGAAATCTCATTTCATAGGTGAGGCACATGAGGCTGAGAGGTTAAACAACTTGTCCAAAGTCACACACAGAGTCAATAGTGGAAATGAGATTCATACCTAGATAATGTGTCACTAGAGTTCATGCTTACATTTAGTCTATGATTCTACCTTGTTGATTGAGTTCTCCCGATGATCCACTTCCTATACATATGGGCATGATTCTTGACTTCCATAATGGAATAATCTCCTAATAATTCTTCTTCACCTCATGATTGATTTTCATCTTGTGCCTTGAAAGGAACCCAATGCATTTTTATAATCCTAAAGCTGGATACCAATGCAAAATGCCACAATTGCAGGCAATTTCCAGAAAATTTCCTCAACTCTTCTCTTTATCATCTTCACTATCTTTTTCCTACTCAATTCTTTTTGATATTGTCCCCAATTCCTCCACCGATCACAGCTTATATACTCATTCATTTCTTCATTTTTTTTGCTCCTGATTTTATATATCTAATTTCTCTTGTCTTCCTCAGTTTATATACCTTACATGAAATTATTACACATTATACATGATTGAATAGTTTATGCTGTGGTAATGGGTACATCCTGAAATCTCAGTGTCTTAACACAATAAAGGCCCTTTTCTCTCTTTCAGCTCTTCTATCAGGACCCAGTGGTCTCCAAGGTCTTCATGGTAGAAGAGAAGGATGATGGAGTCACACTGATTCTTAACTGTTTTCACTCAAAAGTGGGACATGTACTGGTCAAAACTAGTCTATGGACCCAACTTAACTGAAGGGTGATTGAGAAACATAGGGGAGCATATGGAATGTCTCGTGAGCTTTAATAATCTTTCCCATCAAGTATTAAGACTTCACTATGTTCTGATATATATACATTATAAAACTGCCTCTTAATTTTATCCTGAGAATGAGCTTATGATCTGCTTAAACCATTTTCTCTTTTTACTATTGATGTATAGTGAAGGGAACCCTCTAACACCAAAGCCTAGAATACCAAAATAATAATACTAATATTATAATGATATTTTGCTACACTTATAATGGACATTAAAAGACTCCAAGTCAGGTAATAAAGGTACCATCTAATTTTAAATTCATGAGATATAAAGAAAAAAACTTAAAGAAAAAAATTTAATTAAACCAGTGTGTTGTAAATCCTCTCTCAATCTCTTGTCCAATCCTTCATAAATTTTATAAAGTATGTGTACCAATCAAGATATTTTACAGAAGGACATAGTACATATTAAAATAACAAAACTATTGTTTTAATCTATGGCATTGGGATCTTTTTTTCATATCATTCTAAGATCAACAAGCTGTGTTGGATTATCCAGGCTTATATAACTGTTTTCCAAAGAATAGGAATCAACACTTCAGTTTGGGAGCTCTTTATAAACAGGTAAAATTGTTACTATGCATATATGTTTGTATCCTCCTAAAATAATGAAGGTAGACATTTATTTAAAAAAAATTGAGGTTATTTCTTTCGAGATGATAAAGTAATGCCTTTGTGGAGATCGGTTGTAGAAAAATACATTTTTTTTTTTAAGCCTGGTAGAAGACAACTGTCTTATAGAATGGGTATCTAACTTGAAACTTCTTTTACATTAACTTAATCTTCTTTGAATGTCCAAAATCTTCACTTAGTGACTTTCATCTGAAGTTCTCCAATTTATATCAACTACTACATGAACATTTATTTTCTTAGGCTTTCATATTAAGTGATATCACCAGTCAAATTTCTTCCTCTGTTACTACATCAGTGAAACAGTGATTGAATACTGATATAATTACAGGTTATTGACATTTGATATAAGGGGAAAATAAGTCTTAAGTTAGTTGTCTATACTTTTTCAAATCAATTGATCTGCTGGAGGACACCTTTAATGAATGGATATTTGTAGAAGAGTGACTAATGCATAGTAAGAAAAATATAATAAAAATCAGCTTTGAATTTTTTAGTTTTCATTTTTGATCTTTTATTTTTAAAATTTCAAGATGAATTTTTGATAATGACATTTCTATGCTGGTCTTTAGTTTTGGTTTTATTTATGTATTGTAGATAGAATTTATAAATCTTTAATGAAAAATGGTTTTACATATAACCAACTTATTGTGGTAATTATATTATTATCTTGTTTTATTTTGTGGAGAAATTAAAGGAATACAATTTTGTTACATTTTTCTATCATTTGTAGACTAGATATTGTCTAGTATCAAAATATTGTCGGGGCAGCCTGGGTGGCTCAGCGGTTTAGCTCTGCCTTCACTCCAGGGCGTGATCCTGAAGATCTAGGATCGAGTCCCACGTCTGGTTCCCTGCATGGAGCCTGCTTCTCCCTCTGCCTGTGTTTCTGCCTTTCTGTGTGTGTGTGTTTCTCATTAATAAATACATAAAATATTAAAAAATATTATTGTCAAAATTGAAGAAGGTAGTAAGATTACATTTTTGCCACTAATTAGGCAAATAGACTCAGAGGAGACAGTTTATGTAAAGTCAGGCATTCCAGGGATTCACACTGACCTTCCTGCAAGAACTTCAAGGGCTGAATACAAATACCTTCACTGCCCTGAAATTTGTCCCAGTCAAATCCTCTCTTTCAAATCCTGCACAATAGAAGTCTTGGGTCCCCACCAAGTCCTTGTTTACATATTTAAGCAGATCTTCTTTCTTTTCTTTCCATTTTGAAAACTTGGCCCTGCCTTTTGGCATCCATGTTACCTATCCCTTTGCAGAGGTTGGTGATCTTTCTGGCTGGAAGATAGTGAGGATCATAATTTGTATAGAAAATCCCAGACACACCACTAAATTATCAGGCATAAAATGACTATGGATCTTCTTCATTAACTACAACACAGGAGTAATTCTCCTTTACCAGAAAGGAAAATCTGTTTGACTATGGTTTAGCAATTTCTGGATACTTAGTTATGTTGATTAATATCTGAAAGAATGACTGTATGGAACACCACCATAATCAAGATGAGAGATTGCAAACTGATGGCCAGTAGGTAGGCTCTGCTAAGCTAGAAGGTGTGCTTCGGCCATATTCACATGTTGGGTTTTGACTTTTTAAAAAATATTTTATTTATTTATTCATGAGACACACAGAGGCTGAGACATAGGCAGAGGGAGAAATAGGCTCCTCAAGGGGAGCCTGATGCGGACCGGGTCCTGGGACTCTGGGACCCCCGTGAGCGGGAGGCAGATGCTCAACCACTGAGCCATCAGGCGTCCTGGGTTTTGACTTGTTTTAAATGTATTAGTTGCCTACATCAAAAACAAAAAAATAAAAGGGGTACCTAGATGGCTCAATTGGTAGAGCATGCTACTCTTGATTTTGGGATTGTGAGTTCAAGCCCTATGTTGAGTATAGAACTCAAAAACAAACAGGGAGCCTGGGTGGCTCAATGGTTGAGCGTCTGCCTTCAGCTCAGGGCGTGATCCTGGGAGTCCTGGGATTGAGTCCCAATGGCTTCCTGGCAGGGAACCTGCTTCCCCCTCTGCCTGTGTTTCTGCCTCTCTCCTTGTGTCTCTCATGAATAAATAAATACAATCTTAAAAAAGCAGACAAAGAAAGAAACAAAAATCCCAAACCAAAGCAAAAAAACAACAAACAAAACCAGAATATTTTTCATAAAAGTCCAGATGTTAAGTGTCTCTTCAAAAATCAGAAGCTCTTACAACTTTGGACCTACATTGCCTGCGTTCATTCAGCTGTAAGTGCTCTGGGTCTGTAGCTGAGATGTGTGTTCTTCAGGTCACAGTTCCTCTGCTACACATTCCCATCTCTCAATTGTCTTGTCAGCCTTGCTTCTCTTTTGGCATGACATGACAGACCTGCCCGTGTAGCACTGGGATTTGTAACCCTCTAACCCAAGTTATTCTTGTTCTAAATGTGTACTATTACTAATACCATTATATCAGAGTCACCTGATCATCTCACTAAGCTTCAACTGAATCTGAATCTTTGTTATCATGGTAGGAAATCTGCATGGTAGGGAATCTGCAAGTTCCCCAGAGATGCTTAAGGTATACCAAAATTCACAAATCACTAATAGAGTACACTGGGTATTTTCTAGAGGTTCCTATGTGAGTCGTTTGGTGATTTCCCTTGCAAACTGCAAGGTCCAGATCCCTGACCCAATACCCCTCTCATGCCTTCTGCACAGTTTGAATTTTTAAATACATATATTCCATATGACTCAGAAAAAGGACTGTTTCTATAAATATAAGATTTAAATGAAGAAGGTATTAAACACATTTTTTCTTCCATGTGTCCTCTGTTGGTACAGAGGACACATGGATTTGCTGAATTACTGGGCAAACAGGATCTAGAAAAGATGGAGTTGCTGAGCATTCCCTGTGCATACCTGGAACTCCTTTCATTTCCCTCTTTTTTTTTTTTTTCCAGTCACACTGTATTTGTGTGGTATCTTTCTCTACTGGGAAATTGGTGTGCTCACCTGTCTTATAATTTTAGAATAAGTATGGATTAGCTAACTGCTAAGTTTCTTAGAAGTCACAGGAGTCTTGTTTCTTTGGTCCTTTTGTTCTTTTTCCATTGTCTAACAAGATTACATGCTAGAAAAAACTTTGCTTCCCATGTGGAACTGGACTTTTTAAAAGATAGATATTGAAGGTTGTATAGTTTATTATGTTTCCCTTTTCACTTGGGTGACCAAGAATTTGGAAACCCAATTTTTAACTCAAATTTAATAATTGTACAGATCTCCATGGCTGGAGTATCTGCATTTTAGCTTTAACATTTGGAATAATTTCCTGTGACATTTTTGAACTTGATCCTGAAAATTATTTTTAATGTATTATGGTTATGTATGTTAAGGCCAGTTCAAAAGACTTTAAATTGGGTGCCCAAATGCAAAACACACACACACACACACACACACACACACACACACACACAAACAAAACAAAACAAAAGCAAGAGCAACAAAACACTAAGCTAAGAAGCCTAACTGATTTTCGTCCACTGAATGTAAGGTTTTAGGCTTAGGTGCCCCATTATAATTAGTTTTAAGTCTTCTTCTTTTTTTTTTAAATGCCAACTAATTACCATTTCCAAAAAATAAATTTTAAAATTGAAGTTCCATATGTGTTGACAAATGCACCTATTCATTTAACACGTACCATTAGTAAAAAACAAAATATTTCCATCATTCCAGAAGGTTCCTCATGATCTTTCCCAGTTAATCTCCAATCATTGTTTTAATTTTGTTAGAAAACAAAATTCAACTGAGTAAATTCTAAGGATCTTATTGGCTTATTCAATGATTCATGAAACAGACAGCATTCAATCTAGCAAATAGTAAAGAGCTCTGAGGAGCTGCATAAAATGAAAGACTTCCATAGGCAGAAAGGAGGGGGAACAAGAAAGTCATATTAGACAAACAAAGTAGGTTGGTTACTGCAATGTAAGGCAGATGATGTAACTAGTACTGATCAGGCAATTCCTGATTGACTGTATTAAGATTCCATTTCTGGAAGACCTTCAACTATAATTAAGTTGGGTCTCAGTTTGGTGACATGAGCTTGGCATAAAGGTTCAGTTTGTTGTTGTTGTCTTGTTTTTAACACTTCCCTCCTTTTGATCAGACTATCAGCTTAACTGAGAGATAAGATAGAAATTTAAGGCATTAGCACTACACCCAGTGACTACTCTGGAGTTCTAACAGGTGTTTGTTTTTCTGAATCTCTGAGTGATATTCACAGGTCATGATATATTTTTATTGAATTTCTTTATGGCAGTCACAAGTCATAATATTGGGCTTGCTTTTGGATCCTTTTATGATGTTCTTAGTCTTAGGGATATCATTTGCTTGATGGTTAGCAGTTGCAAACATACATTTAAAGCTTTGAAGAGACTATGTAACACCAGGGAGAGATTACTATGATTATTATAATGAACAGAATTTTCCTAATATCTGGAATCCATGATCCCTAAGACCCAAGCCAGTTAGAATCAATAAGTCAGGGAAAGACCTCATTGAAGGAGTCACTTTCTTAATGCAACTGGCTTGTTCAGTGATCTTATGTATGTGAGTCTCAGTTTCTCCAGAAGTGTCCATCTGAGTGCAGCAAGTGGTGTTGGCCATAGCACAATCACCTCTTTAATCTGTTAAGAGATAACCAAGGATATCCTATAATCAAGAACAATTTTGGCCAAATAGTCTAGGGATTTTTGCTTTAGCAACAGATTCTACAATATCTTCAAGAGTTAAGGAAAGGTTATTGATCATATCCTCATTTGCCAGGGGTGTAGATATCTACCCAAGGGAAGCAAATTTTGAATCATGAATGTCTCTTGGAAATTCCTGTTTAAGTCTGTGGCTTGGGACTGGAAAACTGACAGCCATGGGATCCAGGAAAGTTTAAGGGTCTGTAGACTACACAGGTGGTTTTATTCTGGTTAACCTTACTGTGTATCCCTTTCTTTGCACAGAACTTGGCTGCAAGTCTTCCTGGGTTTGGAATTGTTAACCAAAGGTAGGGCAGTGGATCCACAGGGTTAGGGAACCTGACACAACAGAGAGGAGGCTGAGTTTGTGACAAAGTAAAGTGTTCCAAATCAGGTGGAATTTTGTGACAGTCAGAACTGTAGGATCACCAGCATCATGGCAAATTCAACAGTCATTTAGAGGTTGGATCACTCCTGTTGGCAATGACCTGAGATATATGAACAATGGCATTATCTATCCAGGCCAGAGCAGGGAACAGGGTGGACAAAAGGATCATAAAGACCTTGAAGGTATAAGAATTAGGAGAAGGATAATCAAAGAGGGAAGAAGGAATGAAAAGAAATGTTCTTGATTCTATGTCTTGGAAGGAAACAGTCTACCTTGATGTTAGTTACTTCTTTTGTTACTCAATTTGATTTTGAGGTCTTCAGTGTTTTTGCACAGCACTAGGTCTAGGTGGAGACTTCATTAGTTGTAAAATATGCACCCAAGGTTTGCCACCTTATAATCTGGCAGGGATGTCAGCGGTCAAGAGTACTTGGTAAGGTCCTTTCCAATGTATTAAATGAATCTCATTATTGCAAAAGTCATTACAGTAAAATAATAACTTTTTGTCATGACAGAAAACTTATGCCTATGGTTAAAGATCTGATGAGAATTTATTATAATGAAATTGATGAAAAAATATGGTTATGTCTATGACATACAACATTTTAAGGTCATAGCTAAAATTATGACTAATGATAATAGAACATATCAGATTTCTAGGAATTTCATGCAATTTTTGGAACACTCATATTAAGTGTTTCCAGGGACCATTTTCCAAGGAATGTGGAAAATCTCAAAGTTACTTTGAAGCTGAAAAGACTCCATTAAGAGTTTGATTTGGGGAAGTTGTCAAAACATCAAAAGATTTGAATATCTGACTAAACAAGATCACAGATCATTATGAAAAAAAGTAATTACCTATTTAACCAAAGTGACAACATAAGATATTAAAGTCAAATACAAAAGGTAACACTGTTGTGAATACTTAACTCTTTCAATATTGAGAAGATTGGGTTTTCTTACATAATTAAAGACCTGATGAAGACAGTGTGAAGCACAGTAAATTACTTTGCTAAAACACAAAATCTTTGCTGTCTAGGCAAATTACTTACAAGGTAAAGAAGCTTTTATAATCTCTAATCAAAAGCAGTCCAAAGGGATCCCTGGGTGGCTCAGTGGTTTAGCACTTGCTTTTGGCCCAGGGCATGATCCCGGACTCTTGGGATAGAGTCCCACATTGGGCTCCCTGCATGGAGCCTGCTTCTCCCTCTGCCTGTATCTCTGCCTCTCTCTCTCTTTTTCTCTCAGTCTCTCATGAATAAATAAATAAAACCTTAAACAAAACAAAACAAAACAAAAAAACCAAAAGCAGACTAAAAAAGTCCAGAAAATTTTGTCCTTTTAGCAGAGAGAAAGCCAAATTCTAATTTTGCACCAGTGTACTTTTGATATTAAAACTCATTAAAAAAAAATTAAAAAAAAATTAAAAAAAATAAAAAAAAATAAAAAAAATAAAACTCATTAAAACAACAAGAACAGAAAACAAACTTAAATCCATTCCAATCTTAGCCATCTTAATTATACATAAAATTTCCTTCCTAAAGCTTCTTCCATAACTTTTTTACATCCATTCAGAGTGGGCCCTATCTTTTTTTTTTTTTTAATTCTGAAACAACCATTTTATTTTCCATTACACAGATGTCTCCTTTCTCCATTATTATTTCTAAGTAGTTTTAGTTATGTATCAATTAGAATCATTAATCCTTAGAATCCTTAATTTGAAGTGAAAAGTAAGAAGTAAGCAATTGTTGACTTTTATACTACCATTCTGTAGATTGGCAAACCTGTTGATGTATTTCATAATTTCTAGAAGTATGTTCTTCCTGATAGTAAATGTTCAATGTGATACAAAATATGTTTACTAATAGACCCAAATATCTTTAGTTCTTTTGTGAAAGGAAGCCACAGTGGATAAATCTATATTCAGTAATTAATATTTCAGTGTTTTATGTTTTTTGGAAATGATGTAGACATTGAATAAATATCCATCATTTGGCTTACCATAGTATAACTTTAAGTTTTCAGGTTGGCAAAAATTTTGGAATCTATTTAAATAGATATATCATAAAACATAATTGCTGAAAAGTTCACCTAAAAACTGTTATTCCACTTACCTCTCTTTATATTGCTTATTTTTAAATATTTAGATTACTCATGAAAATTTCACAAGGCATTCAAGAAAATGTAGGGATATAGTAATTTTTTTCTTGCTGACAAATTTTGTAGTAACATAATCTTATTTATCTAGTAAATCCAGGTAAATTTTAAGTTGTAGTTCCACATTATAGTTAATGCTGATTGCTTTGAAGACATTTATATTTTAATTAAGCCAATGAACTGAAATTAGCTTTTATTTATCAAAGATTACCCCAGACCATATAAACTTGAAAATCATTTGGGTTAGTTTCGTTACTCTGAGAAATAGTTAATTTGACAAATGCTTATTTTTCTTTTAGCTAATTAAATAGAGCTCCTTTACAAATTAATTTTGGCAATATCATTCAGAGGTAGAAAAACATCACAAACTATAATGCACATACATAAGTATCTGACTATAGAGACAGGCACAAACAGAGATTTATAGCTTTTGTTTTAAAACTTCAGCCATGTGTCAAGTACAATAATACCAAATTCACTAGTTTACAAATGATAGTCAAATCCAAGCTGTGTTTCTGGCAGTTGGAATAAGTTAAAGTTACCTGCTCAGATGGTAACGCTTCTTGTTGATATTTGTGGAGAAGACACTTAAGATTTTCATTTGCCTATTTTCCAAAGAGTACTGCCAACTCCCCCTTTTTTGCCTTTTGATAAGAATTACCTCCTTGAAGTTTGCATTTCAGAGATGGCCTAGATAAGAGCTTCTGGAGAAAACCAGGTAGAACATTGACATCTCAAAGTCACTGTGAAAGAACGCAAGTTCCTGCAAGAGGGATTTTCATTTCCTAAAACCAGAATTTTAGAATACTTACAAGCGTTATGAGGTGAATAGAGAAGGTTTGGGGATTGGTTAAAGGGATAGGTGGACTTTGAATTGCTTCAGGACCTGAATTTTTGTTTTTGTAAAGACTCCGTTTATAAGATATGGACAGTTGTACTTAAACCCTCATGGAATTGGGTTACAACCTGAATGGCATTATAGGCTGACCCACCCATCCAACTACATTACCTTCAGTTTGCCTCTTTACATCAGGGAGAAGATCTCCAAATAAAATGGAGACCCAAAGATTCCTATGTTCTAGATTTAGAGCTGTTTGTTTTTGGAATGTTTTTCTTTCCATTTGGGTATATACTTTCACATATCTTAGGAATAAAGGCCTAAAACATAGTTCCTGTCAAGCTCTGAATATCGGCTTCCAATTTAGCCAACTTCTGGCCGTAGAAGTACTTACAAAAATCCTTTCAAATATCTCCTCAGGTTCATCTAGGACAAAGAATAAATATTTTTGCCAGTATTGAACAACTCCTCAGACTCAAGGTACTCAAGCACTCTAAAGAGAGTGCTAAGGATACCACCATCCTGAGATCCAAAGCAACTTTTTTTTTTAAGATTTATTTATTCCTGAGAGACACACACACAGAGGCAGAGACACAGGCAGAGGGAGAAGCAGGCTCCATGCAGGGAGCCAGATGTGGGACTCGATCCTAGGTCTCCAGGATTACGCCCTGGGCTGCAGGCAGGCGCTAAACCGCTGAGCCACCCGGGATGCCCCAGAGCAACTTTTAAGGATAGCCCAAAGGAAAGAAGACAGATAATTCCCTTGAAAACTGGCAAGAGTTGGTAGGATCCTTGCTGCAAATCATGTCCAATCTACTTTTCTGTCCAGACATATTATTGGTACCCCTGACCTGATGGTTGCCAAGCCAAATACTCAAGGTTCTGGGTGAAATTGTCTGCCAGCTTATGCTATCTGCTAAGCCCTAGACTGGAACCTGGACTAACCAAGGGTTAAGGACTCACAGTGATCTGTTAGAGTCTTCTGTCAGTCTAGACTGACCCATTAAGTCTGGACTGGAAAACCAATTAGCTCAGGAGCTCAACACAAAGAGAGCAGAGCTCAGATCTGAGAACTTACCCGTGACCCTTGGAAACCAGAAGAAAGAACTCAAAGGGTCTGAAGGTAACAATGCCTGTGTTTCTTCTTGTCCCTGAAGTAGTCAGATGTTTCCTTCAAGTCCTATTACTACCACAAGACTGTTAAAAAACAAAATCCAAGTGAATTTTAAATATCTCATTGGCTTTATTCAATGATTCAAGAATTAGGCAGCATCGAATCTAGCACATAGAAAGAACCTCTGAGGAGCCATACAAAATCAAAGACTTGTAGGTAGAAAGAAGGAGGAACAAGAATATTATGCTAGGAGGCGGTCCTCTTTTTGTGCCTAGTGCAGCCATGGCTCGTGGTCCCAAGAAGCATCTGAAGTGTGTAGCAGCTCCAAAGCACTGGATGCTGGATAAACTGACCAGTGTGTTTGCCCCTCGCCCATCTACTGGCCCCCATAAGCTGAGAGAATGTCTTCCTCTCATCATTTTCCTAAGGAACAGACTTAAGTATGCCCTAACAGGGGATGAAGTGAAGAAGATCTGTATGCAGCATTTTATTAAGATTGATGGCAAGGGCTGAACTGATATCACCTACTCTGCTGGTTTTATGGATGTCATCAGCATTGACAAGACTGGGGAGAATTTCCATCGAATCTATAACGCCAAGGGTCGCTTTGCTTTTCATTGGATTACATCTGAGGAGGCCAAGTATAAGTTGTGCAAAGTGAGAAATATCTTTGTGGGAACAAAAGGAATCCCTCATCTGGTGACTCATGATGCTCACACCATCCACTATCCTGATCCCCTCATCAAGGTGAATGACACCATTTAGATTGATTTGGAGACTGGAAAGATTATGGATTTCATCAAGTTTGATACTGGTAATCTGTGTATGGTGACTGGAGGTGCCAACCTGGGAAGAATTGGTGTGATCACCAACTGGGAGAGACACCCTGGTTCTTTTGATGTAGTTCATGTGAAAGATGCCCATGGCAACAGCTTTGCCACCAGACTCTCCAACATTTTTGTTATTGGCAAAGGCAACAAACCATTCTACAGCATGAAAAAAAAAAAAAGAATATTATGCTAAGCAATTCCTGATTGTTTTGATTCCATTTCTTGAAACACCCGGGTGGCTCAGCGGTTGATTATCTGCCCTTGGTTCAGGTCGGGATCCTGGGGTCCTGGGATCGAGTCCCACATCAGGCTCCTTGCAGGGAGCCTGCTTCTCTCTCTGTGTCTCTCATGAATAAATAAATAACATCTTAAAAAAAAGTTTAAAAAAATTCCATTTCTTTGACACCTTGATATCAGACTTCTACCTTGCAGACTTGTGAGAAAATAAGTTTGTTTTTTAAGCCAAGGTAGTGTTTGGTGGGAGTATGTGTGTAAGATTCCATTTCTGGGAGAACTGAGACTGTAATTGAGTTAAGTTTCAGTTTGGTGATGTGGAGCTTAGCAAAAGCAACTCCATTTTTTGACCTGTTTCTGGTTTTTAACATTCTTATCATCATAGCTTAGTTTTGCCTGTTCTAGCTCTTCATATAGATGGAATCATAAAGTATGCACTGTTGTTTGTAAGGTTTTTTTTTCTCTCCACTCAGCAAAATGTTCTAAGAGACTCACCCATGTATTTGTAAATATCATTACTTTGTTCATTTTTATTGTTCAGTAGTTTTCTATTGTATGAATAGATCACTGATTATCAGCTCTTCTACTGATGAAAAACACGTTGTTTCCAGTTTTTGGTTATTATAACAAAAATAGAACCTGCTATAAAGGCTTTTGTGAATATATTATTTCATTTATCTAGATAAATATCTAAAAGTGGAAATCCTAGCTTGTAAGGTAGATATGTTTAACTTTCTAAGAAGGTGCTAGGATTTCCAAAATAGTTTTACTATGTTACATTCTTGTCAGAAATATGTGAGAGTCTGGTTGCTCCACATCTTCATCAACAGTTAGGCTTATCTTTTTCCTTTTAGGTTACTATGGTATTAAAGGGGAAGGATTTTTTTTTAATCTAATGAGTTGCAGGAGTTCTGTGTATATTCTAGATTTAAGTCAGATACATGGATCATAAATATCTTCCCATAGTATAGTTTATATTTTCCTAGTCTTTTTTTTTTAAGATTTATTTATTTATTTATTTATTTATTTATTTATTTATTTATTGAGACACAGAGAGAGAATGAGAGGCAGAGACACAGGCAGAGGGAGAAGCAGGCTCCACACAGAGAGCCCAACGTGGGACTCGATCCAGGGTCTCCCGGATCATGCCCCGGGCTGCAGGTGGCACTAAACCGCTGCACCACCAGGGCAGCCCGATATATTTTCCTAGACTTTTATTCCTTTTCATGAGCAGAAGTTTCTAAATTTTGATGGATTCAACTTTAACATTTCTTTGCTTTATGATTAGAATTTTCTGTTTCTTCTCTAAGAAATTTCTGCCTATCCCAACATTACACAAAATCTGTATATTTCTTTTTTTTTTCTAGAAGGTTTATAGATTTAGTTTACTTTCTATATCCAAGATGCATCATGCATCATTTTTGTATGTGGTATGAGGTCAAAATATGTAGATAAGAGATATCCATTGTTTTCCAGAACAATTTGTTGAAAGACTT
Organism: Canis lupus dingo; assembly: GCF_003254725.2. NCBI lineage: Eukaryota > Metazoa > Chordata > Mammalia > Carnivora > Canidae > Canis > Canis lupus. The sequence goes on from NC_064243.1 coordinate 83,975,659, forward strand.
TCATTTCCTTATTGAATTGCTTTGGCTTCTTTGGTGAACATCATCTGGCCATAAATGTGTAGGTTTATTACTGGAATCTCTATTCTTTTCTGTTTGTATATTTCTCTATTCTTTTGCCAATATCATATTCCATGGATAAACTTAAACATGGATAAACTTATCTATAAACATGGATAAACAATTTATCCTAGCTTTAGGATAAATTTTGAAGTCATGTATCCCTCTAATAACAGTCCTCCTTTTCCAAGATAGATTTGGCTATTCTAGGTTTTTCTTTTTTCATTTTCAAATAAACTGTAGAATAAATTTGAGAATTCCACCAAAAAAAAAAAAATCATGCTGAGACTTTGTTCCAGAGTGCACTTGATTTAGGGACAAATGACATCCTGCGAATACTGAATCTTCTGAATTCAAAAATATGGTATGTCTTTAGACTTCTAAGCCGTTTTAAATGTCTCTCAGCAATACTTTTTTTGCAGATGTCTTTCATGATTTTGTTAAATTCATCACTGAGTAGATTTTAGCATGCATTGTAAATACTATTGTACTTTAATTTCATTGTACAATTGTTCATTGCTAGTATATAGAAATACAATTGAATTTTTCTATTTGTATCCTATGGCTTTGCTAAATTTATTAGTTGTAGTTTTTAATATATTCTTCATGATTTTCTATGTAGATAATCATGCAATCATTAAATAAAAACAATTTCACTTTTTTCTTTTCAATCTTAACATAATGCTTTTATTTTACTTCCTTATTGAATTGACTAGGACCTCTAGTAAAATATTCAGTAGAACTGTGTGAGAGAAATTATTTCTTATTCCAGATTACAGGGAGAAAGCTTTCAATATTTAAGCAATAATATTCATTATAATTAATTAATATAGATTACTTTCATAGCTTTAAGTTTTCTTTTATCTCTAATTTGCTAAGAGTGTTTTCTAAATCATAAATGGATATTGAATAGTGCCAAATGTTTTTTCAGTATCTATATCTTGTGATTTTTCTCCTCTTATTTGTTAATGTCATAAATTATATTTATTGATTTTAAGTATTAAGTCAATAAATATTGCATTTCTAGGGTAAATTCCACTTTGCCATTATGTTTTATTCTTTTTAGTATATTTCTAGATTTAATTTGCCAATATTTAATTATGGAATTTTGGGCCTATATTCATGAGAGATATTGGTAATTTTCTTTTCTGATAATGTTCTTTATCAGAAATTATGCTGCTGTCATAAAATGAGTTGGTAAATGTTTTCTCCTTTTCTTCTGGCATTATTCCTTCTTTAAATTTTTGATAGAATTTACCAGCAAAGCAATCTCAGTTTTGTGGAGGTTTTAAATCCCAAATTCTGTTTATTGAATCCATATAGATCTATTCTGATAACCTATCCTTTTTTAAAATAAATATTTTATTTATTTGAGAGAGCAAGAGAAAGAGACAGAGAGAGCAACAGCAGGGGGAAGGGGCAGAGTCCTGCTTAGCAGAGAGCCGGATATGGGGCTGGATCCTAGGATCCCAGGATCAAGACCTGAGTGGAAGGCAGATGCTTAATATGGCCTGCGTGTATTAAGCCATATTAAGACACAGAGAGGGTAAATTGATTTTTAACTAAACTACCCAGGCACCCCCTTGATAATCTATTCTTATTGCATTAATTTCAGTAATTTTAATAAATTGATTTTTCTTTCTTTTTTAAAAAAGATTTTATTTATTTATTTGAGAGAGAGAGAGACAGCATGAGCAGGAGGTGGGGAGGGGTAAAGGGAGGGAAAAGCAGGCTCCCAGCTAAGCAGGGAGACCCAGGTGGGGCTGGATTCCAGGACCCTGAGATCATGACTTGAGCAGAAGGCAGAAACTTAACTGACTGTGCCACCCAGGAACCCTAGTAAATTGATTTAAAAACATTTTTTTTTCTATTTTGTCAGAATTGCAAAATTTATAAGCATAAGTATTCAGAATATCTTTTATATTCTTTTAAAGTTTTGTAGAATCTATAGTTACAATGTTTCATTCAATGTTGGTATTGGAAATCTATGCTTTTTTTTTGCTTTTCCTTGCTGAATATCGTGAAGATTTTTTTTAAATCAATTTTAGTAGTCTTATTAAGGAACCAATTATTGACCTTATTGATTTTCTAATTATTTGTTTGTTATTTAATGGATGTCTGTTTTTATTTTTAATTATAGATAAAAAATTTCCCTCTAAAGTTGCTTTAGCTACACTAGATACTTCAGCTCTCTTAGTTGTTATTATTTTCATTGCTTTTTTCTTTGTCACAGCTACTTTCCAGGATTTCCTGATAAAATATTTCACTCTCTGACTTTAATTGTAGCATTGATAGTCATTTCCTTTTTAAAAATTCAAATTCAGTTAGCCAAAATACAGTACTTCATTAGTCTCAGATGTAGTGTTCAATCAGTTGTGTAGCATTGATATTTAAAACATAATATGGTGATGCTTTCAAGGCATAGGCAAATAACTCTTTTAAAATAATCTGAAATACTTATAATATGGAGAACAAAGGCAAAAGAAAAAAAATTACAACTTCTTTACAACGTATAGCATATTGACAAGAATTTGAGACAGGCAGAGTGACCTTCTTCATGGAGCTTAGCTGCCTCGATGTTAGTATTTTGCTAGAGGCAAAAGGCCACCTTGTTGACATTAGTCCAACCCCCAAGACCTGTAAAAAATTCCTTTGGAAACTTCCTTTATCCCCATACTCCCTCCCCTCCTAGATATATGTTAATAAATATCTTGCTAGCATATGGTTAACTGATATACATCTGAAGGGTCTCATGACTAAGGTTTTAGATGGTAAACAACAGTTAGCCCCTCAAGATCCTGGAAAACTTGCTTCAAAATTCTTAAGAGACTTATGCTATCCCTACCCCCTCCCAACTTGAAAGTATAAAATCAGTCACCCCTTATAACCTCAGGGCAGCCTTTTCTGCCTATTCTCCTGGTTTAATAAAACCATCCTTTTTGCATCGAAGATGTCTCAAGAATGCTTTCTTGACCATTTGCTCCTGAGCCCCAACATTTCATGTCAACTAAGTATATTCTTCTGATAAAGATTTCATTATGAGAAAATGATCACATTTTTCCAGCCTAATTAAAGAGGAAACCATGTATTTGAAAATAACAAGCCACAAAGTTACATGCAAACTTTTTTGAACTATTACAATTTTTTCTGGCAACCTGGCAGCTCTCCATTAACCTAGGACTCAACATTCAAAGGGAGAGAGTAAAAAACAAAGTCAAAATTTATTTTAAAGGCTGTCATCTTTTAATGTGGTCAAATCTTTGATTAGATTATCCTTTGATCAGTCTTCTTAAAACAATAGGATATGTTTATTTCAAAAAGCTCACACTGAAATGTAGGGTACTTTTTGATTTTGAACTTTTTCTCCAATTATTTCATAGTTATTATTCAACACCTTGAGACTCAAGGCTCAATTGTAGAGCAAATAGGTACATATTTAATGCAAAATAATTTCTTGTACGGCTATTTGACAACTCAATTAATAAATAAAATCTTAAAAAAAAAAAGACCAGGAAAAATGGATAATATGTGGCCATTATGCAGTTACCACTGGGGATGCCAGAAGTTGAACCAAGTGTATTTTATGAGAGACACAGAGAGGGAAAGGCAGAGACAGAGACAGAGGTAGAGGGAGAGGCAGGCTCCCTTCAGGGAACCCAATGTGGGACTTGATCCCGGGACTGTGGTATTGGGACCAGAGCCGAAGGCCAACACTCAATGGCTGAGCCACCCAGGCATCCCTGGAGGTATGTTTAAAAAAAAAAAAAAAGAAAATTTAAGAAAAACAATGAGCAAGAGATCTGAGGAAGAAATCTGAGAGGAGGAAATACTAATAGCTAAGAAACATAAGAAAAGATACTTACCTACAAATGACATAAGGACAATGCATACTTACATGGTATATCACTCCATGTCCATCAGATTAGCAAAAAGTAAAATGCTTAAAAATAAAGCATTGATGAAAATGTAGAACCTCACATATTTCTCGTAGGAATGTAAAATAATACAATTACTTTGTAAAGCAATTTTGCTGCATTTATTATGCTGGATACTTTCTGGTTATCCGTCCAGATCCACTCTTTCTTTGCCTAGACTTTTGCCATAGGAGGCTGACCTTATGTGAAAAGGCTCCCTGGTCCTTTGGTTTCTAGTTGGGTACAAATGAGTATCGGAGGATGAAGGGGAAGTGAATTCATGGCATTTATTTTGTTGCCCCTCTCACATGTATTTGTTGTACCCTATTCCTTATGCCATAGATCCTGTCATAGATTTCTCTCCATGAAGTTACATTTTTTAAATCTTTTAAATTGCTTCCTCCCTTTGCTACTTACTTAAGGCTTAAGAGTAGTGATAGCTATCTGCTATGGCTAATTCCAGAGTATTGTGCTATTTCCTGCATCCCTAAACTCTGATGATGCATATTAAATAGTTTTTATTACATTCCTCTTAAAATGTCCACTTTGAATGTATCATCTGATTTTTGCTAGGATACCAAGGATATCCTTGGTGAAGCTGAATACCAATGATCATTATTTGGTATATACCTCAAGATACTCTTGTACATTTGCTCAACCTGTTATACATGAATATTTATTAAAACATTGTAATAGTAAAAATAGGTTCAGTTGGATCTCGGCAGCAGCTGCAGCGGCTCTCATCTCTTCTGACCCTTTTTTCTATATCCCTTTTGCTTCCGGAAACATGGCCTCTGGCATGGCAGTTTCTGAGGGTGTCATCAAAGTGTTCAATGACATGAAGGTGCGTAAGCTTCAACACCAGAGGAGGTGAAGAAGTGCAAGAAGGCAGTACTTTTCTGCCTGAGTGAGGACAAGAAGAACATCATCCTCGAGGAGGGCAAGGAGATCCTGGTAGGTGATGTGGGCCAGACTGTAGATGACCCTTACACCACCTTTGTCAAGATGCTACCAGACAAGGACTGCCGCTATGCCCTCTATGATGCAACCTATGAGACCAAGGAGAGCAAGGAGGAGGACCTGGTGTTTATCTTCTGGGCACCTGAGTCTGCACCCCTTAAGAGCAAAATGATTTATGCCAGCTCCAAGGATGCCTTCAAGAAAAAGCCGACCGGGATCAAGCATGAGTTACAAGCAAACTGCTACGAGGAGATCAAGGACCGCTGCACCCTGGCAGAGAAACTGGGGGGCAGTGCCGTCATCTCTCTGGAGGGCAAGCCTTTGTGAGCCACCTCCAGCCCCCTGCCTGGAGCATCTGGCAGCCCCAGACCTTCCCATGGGGGTTGCAGGCTGCCCCCTTCCTGCCAGACTGGAGGGGCTAGGGGGATCCCAGCAGGGGGAGGGCAATCCCTTAACCCCAGTTGCCAAACAGCCCCCTCACCCCCTGGACCTTCCTCCTCCCTCTATCCCTGATGGTTCTGGCTTTCCCAGACTACTTTTGATCTTCTGATTCCTCTTGGGTTGAAGCAGACCAAGTTCCCCCCAGGCACCCCAGTTTGGGGGGGCTGTATTTTTTAATGACACCCCAGTTCCCCGCCTGTTCCTCCCTTTTCCCATGCTGCCAACTTCTAACCACAATAGTGACTCTGTGCTTGTCTGTTTAGTTCGTGTATAAATGGAATGTGTGGAGATGACCCTTCCTTGTGCCACCTGGTTCCCGTCTCCTTTTCCCCTGGTCTTGGCACTCATGGAAACAGGACCAGTAAGGGACCTTCAGTTTAAAAAAAAAACAACACCACATACAACAACAACAACAAACATTGTAATAGCAAAAATAAAAACTGATCTAAGTGTATAAAAACAGAATAATGGCTCAATACATTGAAGTATAATAATACAATGTAGCATTATTCAGCAGTGAAATAAAAGTAGAGACAATGTACCAATGGATATAAAACTCAAAAGTATAATTTCCAGTGGTAAAGTAAATTTGAGAAGTGTTTAAACAGAAAGAAGCCATGTATATAAAGATTAATACCTATGTATGATATTTTTCAACAAATATATATATATTTTTTATTTTCCTTAAATGTATATAGGAATAAAAATATGCGTCAGAATGATAAACCCCAAATTCAGGAAAGTGGTTATTTCTAGGGAAGAAGAATGGGATTGTTTAGAGATCTGTAAAGGTCTTCAGTTTTGATCTGAAATTGAAATTGAAATGTTTTATTTTTTGAGATGGTAGATGATGCATGAATTATTTGACTTGAGTTGTTTTGTTCTTACTTTCGACCCTGTAGAAAATATTATTACAGTCCTCTAAAATCCTGTTTAATTATCTAACAAGTGGCCATCTGGTGATATCCTATGTACCCTTTTGTAACATTTGTGCAGTTTTGGTTAAAGTGGAAATTCTTCATCTTTCAGCTATTTGTTCTGGACACTAAACTTGGGAAGAACAAGTATGGATTTAAGCGAGAGCCCTGCTGCCAACTTCTTGCTTGAATCCAGCTGGGGACATTTTTACTGTTGTGTAAGACATAATATCAGGAGACTCTGATAAGGGAACACCATGGGACAAAGATCTTCATTGCTCTCATCTTTCAGGATAATGCCCTTGCATTCATTATAGGATTATTATGGAGATGACAGGGGAATTTGAAAAATTTTGCAATATGAAGAGATATAAATTCTACATGAACTTTGCCCAAATGTATTCTTTAAGCTATGCCGTGTTATTTTCTAAGACACAAATTGGTTGCCTGAGAGCCTCCTTTTCCTAAGAACTTTTTTTTTTTTTTAACCATGTTAACCAAGAGATGCTGGGAAGGGATTCAGTACCTTCATGATGTCAACAATTTGCATATTATATCACATAGTAAAGTGTTTATTCTTCTGGCCTGAGTTTGAGTCCTTATGTGCTAACTACTAGGTGTAAGATCTTAAGTAAGTTACTGAACTTCTCTGAGCCTCAATTCTATCCTTTGTCAAATGGGAAAAATAACATCAACATCCTAGTGTTGCTGTGAGGGTTATATAAGCACTTAAACGGAAATCTAGACTTGCCAACTACCATGTAACTCAGAAATTGCACTCCTAGGCATGCATCCGAGAAATGGAAGCTTAGGTTCGCACTGAAACCTATACACAAATGTTTATAGAAACTTTATGCATCATAGTCCCAAATCAAAACAATCTTGTTATTATGCTGGCCTGGTGAGGCCCACTTATCAGGAGATGACTGCCACTGAAAAGATAGTTTGTTACTCACACTTCCCAAGAGGAGGAGGCATACCCTGCCTTGCAGTTATGCCTTTGCAGGAACAGCATCACATCCTATTAGGAGGAAGGCAGCCCTGCACCCAGGAGGATATTGAGGTGGTTAGGCAGTCCACAGCTTCCCCGGGCCTGGTGAACCCGTGTACACTGTGCATGCACGTTCTGTGGTTCGGAGTCCCGGGATCTCCAACAGTCCAAGGCCATGAGAGGCGGGATCCCTGGGTCAGCCTTCCCAGGGTTCGTCCTGAGGCACCAGTCTTTGTGGTGGTTCTTGCAGGAAAGATCAGGAAAGGCAGTGTAAAGGTTGAAGATTGCCTAATTTGAATAATTTCAGCCAGTTCTGGAATGTAGGGGCTGGTACCTGGCCATGGGGTGATCAGGGCAGTGGGAATACTGGTTTGCGGTGCAGGAGCCTGATAGAGGAAACCTGTACGTGGGGGTACAGCAGGTAGGTAGATGTTCACTACCTCTAGGAATCTGTTAGCCTTGGAGGGTGGGGGGGAAGTTTCCCCAGGATCAATAAGGACCCGGTTGTCAAAACATCATTATAAAGACACATGTTTGATCCAAATTTACATTTTAAAAAGTTGTTATTTATTTATTTATTTATTTATTTATTTATTTATTTATTTATGAGAGAGAGAGAGAGAGAGAGAGGCAGAGACATACGCAGAAGGAGAAGCAGGCTCGGTGCAGGGAGCCTGATGCAGGGCTGATCCCAGGACTACCTGCAGACACTCAACCACTGAGCCACCTGGGTGCCCCAGATTTACATCATTACAGGACGTGTAATAAACCTGTACCATGAAATACTTCTTAGTAGCAAAAAGGAAGAAGCTATGGATGCACGAATAACTTGGATGAATCACGCTTAAACATAGGATAAGTTGGTGGTGGTGATGATAGGATGTGTGTGGCTATAAAAAGGTGACTCCTGTGATGAAAAGATGGTATATTTTGCCTAGATCAATGTCAGTATCCTAGTTGTGACATCATACTATAGCTTTGCAAGATGTTACCATTATGGGAACGTCTGGGTAATGGGTAACAGGACCTCTGTTATTTCTTACAACTGCCTGTGCATCTATAACGATCTCAAAATAATTAAAAATAAAAGCCTGGAACATAGAGCTTATAAATATTAGTTATTTTAAATATTATTTGCTTTATGATACTAGTAAATCTGTTACTGTATGCATTAGAATCAATTGATTCATGAATTCAAACATTAATTTAGCAATATTTACTGATGCTTACACGTATAAGGTTCCATAATATAGGGTTATAAAGACAAGACTCCTGCTCTTATGTTTCTCTAATAAAAGAAGAAAAGAAGGATGAGATAATTACTACAATAGGAAACATAGTGGAGTAGTTTAAAGCAAGGTTTAGAGCTAGAAAGATCTACTGAAGCTTCTAAGTTCCTGCTTGCATTTTCTCAAAGAAGTTGCTTAACTTGTTTATTTCTGTTGCTTTGTCTGTAAAATAAATGACAGTGGAAATAATGTCTCCTTTTAATATTTTTTGAAGTTTTTTTTAAAGATTTTATTTATTTATTCATGAGAGACACACACAGAGAGAGAGGGAGAGAGGGAGAGACACAGTCAGAGGGACAAGTAGGCTTCCCACAAGGAGCCCGATGTGGGACTTGATCCCGGATCCCAGGATCACACCCTGAGTGGAAGGCAGATGCTCAACCACTGAGCCACTCAGACGTCCCAATATTTTTGAAATTTAAATGAGATAACATAGTACTTCAGCTTTTAATGAATGTCAGTTTTGCACCTATGATCTGGGTCTGTAGGAGATACTGGGGATCCAGTAGTGCTTAAGAAAATGATGTCATTCTTCAAGAAGTCTTGTGGGGTCTTTCAATACTCAGAATTGTTGAAGAATTGAATGCTTTGGGGCACCCTGGTGGCTCAGTTTGTTGAGCATCTGCCGTTGGCTCAGGTCATGATCCCAGGGTCCTGGGATTGAGTCCTACATCGGTCTCCCCGCTCTGTGGTGAGAGTGCTTCTTCTCCTGCCTTCCACTCCTCCTGCTTGTGCTTTCTCTCTCTCTCTGTGTCAAATAAATAAATAAAACTTTTTTAAAAATTTGAAAAGTAATTGAATGCTTTCACTGAAAGATCGTGGGCTTTTTCTTAGACTCAAGAACAGTGATTGATACATCTCAAATTTCAGATAGATGCAAGCACCTAATGTTTGTTCCTATAAATGCTGTATAATGTTTTCTCTGTATATTACTAAGGATGTGTGTGTAAACTGAAGTAGATACTTCTGTTATAATTTCATCTTAGTGTATATTTTGGCTTATAGACAGCAGATCATATGCAATCACTTACTTAGCAAATTATGAATAAATAATAGTATGCAAATGAGAGAAAGATCTAAGATATTATATGGGGACAGAAATGATTTCTTTCAGAAAAAGCTTTTTGAAGGAAGTAGAATTTGAGCTGGACTTTAAAAGATAGATAATATTCTAAGCATCTTTTAGATCACATCTATTGAAGAAATTAAGTACATGTCATGTCCTCAAAGGGCTTTATTCATTAAAAAAAAAAGAATTTTGACACTCTTAAAGATAAAAAAAATTTGAAATGAATGGGGAAAATTGAAGATATTCCTTATACTTTGACTTGTTTTACCTGTAAATGGTACCTTAAAAATCTGCATGCAGTGTTTGCTTCTGAGGCTAGTCTGTCTATCTATCTATCTATCTATCTATCTATCTATCTATCTATCTAGAATTTATATATATAAATTAATTATATATTAATATATATTATATATAAAATTAATATATAAATTAATTATATATGAATATAAATTAATGTATATATATAAATTATATATAATATATTATTATATATATAGAGAGAGATAATATATTTATAATATATTTAGCTAGGTTGAGTTTCCTTTGATATGAATATACTGAAGGAATACAATAATTTCTCCAAAAACATTGTATGAAGTATTGTACTGCTCAGTAATGATGCAGTGGTCTTTAAGGTCAAGGCAGTAAGCACTGATACCAGCCATTTACTTTACTCAGTAATATTTCTCAGAAATAGCAGTTCAATCACTGTTTAGCTTTATCCATGATAAGATCGGAGGCTGATTGTATCTTTGCTCTGAAGCAACTCTAGTAACTGTTAACTCCTTAAGAATAGCTTCTGAATTTGTGTAAAGTATTATGCAGAATGATTGGAAGGCATTTTAATTGTTAAACCTGGAAGGTAGTTATCATTTCTTCTTGAGAATTAAAGCTCATCTCATGAGCTTTAAAATTAACATTACCCAGAGTCTGAGTTCTTCCTCGTTCAAAATACAAGAATGCTTTGAAAGTATGTTTAAAGTCCTATCTCCTTAAACTCTAGTTTCCTTTTATATATCTCTTGTATTTATAGAATATTTATTGAATGTCCTCTTATATCTACGAGGGGTATAATGCGGTGTACAGCAAGTTGAAAACCAAAGCTGCTCTTAAAATTCTCAACACATTAGATACAAAAGAAATGTGTCACAGAGGGAACTTAGGAACCCAGAGGAAAGGGGAAGATTTGAGGATCTGGCAATAAATGAGTTCCCCCGAAGGGATGACCACCACCCAATTTAACACTCAATTACCAGTTCTGCATGTGTCTTGGCTTTCTGGAGTTTCTGATAAAGATGATGAGAAATGATTTTTTTCAGCTTTACTGTAATACCAAAATCTGTTAAATATCGGATACAAACACTAAAGTCCGGGCAGCCCTGGTGGCTCAGCAGTTTAGCGCCACCTTCAGTCCTGGGCCTGATCCTGGAGACCTGGGATGGAGTCCCATGTCAGGCTCCCAGCATGGAGCCTGCTTCTCCCTCTGCCTGTGTCTCTGCCTCTCTCTCTGTGTCTCTCATGAATAAATAAATAAAATCTTTAACAAACAAACAAACAAACAAACAAACACGAAAGTCCTTTGAATCAACGATTTTTTTCCTCACTTGGTGTGTGATTTGCTTAAGTCTTTTTTTAAAATTAAATTTCTACTCCACCCACCCCCAAAAGACATTTCTTCTTCTTGGAAAACATTTGTGGAAGTAGTTTTTGTCTCTGGGAGAAAAGTAATAAGTTTTTTGTATTCAATAAGTTACTTAAAAATAAAGGTGAGTAACTGTTTTCTTAGCATATATCTATATAAAGTTACTTAGAAAACATAGTTATCAAGATTGTGCATATAATTTCGACATTATATATACTTACTATACATTGTGACAGTGTTTTGTTTCTATTTTTTAAATTAATTTCATCGATGTCTATATAGGTAATTAAAAAAACATACACATAATTTAGAAGATTTTCTAAGTATTAGGGAGAATGTTATTTACTGTACACAAACTATATGGGATACCCTAATATATTATGAAATATTTTTGGAGACTGTTTTATTCAAATCTTTATTTGTTTAAATGTTTTTAGTCCAAATAAAGAACTAGAAAGTGAATTATTCTGAGACTTACTGAACATCTGGGGCTTGTGGAATGCTGAGAACAGAGTTAAGATTAAGAACATGAAAATTGTAAGTCTACTGCTCACATTTGCTGTTGATATATTATTTAAAAGATTTATGTAACAGCTGAATTCTGCTTACCTGACATGGGCAGGAAGGGTGCCATATCCATGTATAAGTGAACCCCAACATGTGACAAAGTGTGAAAAGAGAATGCACAAAGCTTTCTTCACATTACACAATTTTCTCTTTATTTGAAAGAAGAGGAACTTCTCTCTGTTAAGTCTGAAAAATCACAAAGTTCTGTTTTACATTTAAGTTACAGAATTTTAAAATACCATCATCATAATTAATAATAAAAATAAAGATCTACTCATCCTGGCTAATGGATGCAGATATATTTATATTATTTTTAATCATAAAAACAAGCAAGCAACGGACAAACAAAAATAGGCCCCTCACTCTGAGTTAAGCATTTTTGTATATATTTTAGGAATGAGGAAACTGAGACTAAGAAAATTTAAGTAATTTGCACAAAATCACATGCTGAGTAGTAAAGATCTGAATCCAAAGCCTATGCTCAGCCCACCAGGTCTGTTGTCTGTCCTGTTGGAGTCCTTGGAAAAATTGTGGAACTCTTTCTGTTTTCTCAAACCAGAACCTAAATGTATCTTGTGCTTCATTATCACACTGTTGAAGTGGCTTTCACACGCAGAAGGATGGCAAAGCTGCTACCCAGCCAGGTGGGGTCTGATTGACACCTGTTCAGTTCAGGCAATGTATGGAAAGGTTGGAAGGATTGGACTGGTAGAAACCTGGGCCCCCTTTCTTAAATGCACTCCTATTGTTTCAGATCATTTACATTCATGGAGCACTTCAGGACTCATCTCAGCAAACTGCCAGGGCTCTGCTGTGGAAATCTCCTTGGTATGCAGGCACAGATGAAGCCCCTTGAAGATGGCTGCTGCCCCAGGTAGGAAGTTGACCCAAGTGAGTTCCTTGACTCTTGAGACAAGAGCTTGGTTATAAGAGGAAAGAGTGTTCTGAGACTTGAAACAGAGGAAGGAGAAAGTGAGTGAAATTGGATTTAAATGGAAATCTGATGTTCATTTGAATTTGTTCCAGTTATGCTTGGAATGCCTGATGCATTTGAATTTTCAAGTTTAGAACAGTATTATGTGAAAATGCCTTGATAATTCCAGAAAAGAATATGTCTAAGGGGAATGAGGAAGGCAAGGTGTCTTTTATTACTTTCAGCTTTTCCTTAAATCCATTTAATTATAACAGCAGCTTACCTCTTTAATAGCTTTCCAGGGCACTTTGTGATATGTAACTTTGTTTTATTCTCACAATAGATGTTCATTGTAGGCAACACAACTAGTATTTTCTCCATTTTGTTGATAATAAAACTAAGGCAGAAAGATTATATAAATCTATTATTACTATTATTATTGGTGGCAAGTCAGTTAAACAATAAAGTTGATTATTTTTAAGAAGTTTATAGATGTCTGTATCTATATCTGTCTATAAGTATGTCCATTTTATTTTGACTTTTAACATGGAAAATGTACATTTTGATCAGGGCTAAGGTCATGTTTTTGATGATGGAGTTTCCCATGATTTATTTCTCTTTTATAAGTTAGCACTATATCGAATCATCTGTAATTTCCAGAATTTTTTTTTTTTTTTTTTTTTTTTTTTGGTGGGAGGGAGAGGTAAGCACTTAAAAGCATTTTCTAAAGTGATGAGTACAACTCCTTCTATATTTTTATGGTTAATTTAAATATATTTTGTTATCAAATATGTCATCTTTGGGGGGGGGAACAATTTGGCCTTTTCTGAGTCTTAACTATACACTTCAATGGCATTTTCATAGTGATACACTCTTGTTTCAGATCCATAATCTATTGGCATGTGAATATTTAATGAAGTTGTATAATTATAACAAACACAATGGATATAAAGGGTTTAGCAACAAACACAACTGATTCTTCTTAACCATATAATAAAATGAAGGGGGTAATGTGTAGATGCACTTGTGAGCAGTCTGCTAGCTGTGAGCATTCAATATGCCAAAGAATACAGATGTTTTTAGGGATGGAAAGATGAGCCTCCATTTATTTTGATTATACATAGTTGAGAGAAGTGCAATTGAGAAGAAGTAATCTTGAAAGTAGGCAAATGTTTACCTAAAGTCTATTCGTCATAATATCTACTCAACCAGTATTTATTAAGTACCAAGTATGTGTCAGATACACAATTCTAGAAACTGGAGACATTCTAATAAAATAGAGTTCATAGTAGAGGGAGAAGGACACTAAGCAAATTAAATGTGCAGGATGGCAATGAGTCTATGGAAAAGATAGAGTAGGGTTTGTGATAGAGACTGATTTCTAAGGCTCCCTAGGAATTGATGTTTCAGTAAAGATGAAAAGAGGGAGGGGTGAATACTTACACTTCCATGGCATTAACATAGAAGAGCTGGTATATTTGAGGGATGACCAGCTTGTCTGGAGCAGGGTGAAAGGGGGGAAACTGGAACAGAAAAATAATGAGGGGGTAGAGTAGGAGTGCTGTTACAAAGAGTCATCTGGTTTCTTTTTTAGGACTTTGGCTTTTACTTTGAGTAAAACAAAGACATTGGATGATTTGAGTAGATAGGGGATATTGTCTGACAGGTGACAGATCATTCTGTGTGCTCACTTGAGAATATTCCAAAGAAAACCAAGAAGGAAAATAGGCAGATCAGTTAGTAGACTACTGTAAAAAGTCCATGTGAGAGAGGCCGTGGTGATAATCTACAATTTTAAACAATAGAATTAGCAGTGATGGTGGAGATTTATTAATATTATTGTTAAAAATAGAACAACAAACTCAAAATGGAGTTGCTTATGCTCAATCTCAAATCTCCAAACTAGGACCTAACTGCACGATAGTTTTGATTCTCTTAGAAATGGAAACTTAAAACCAATCAGGAATCACCTGATCAGCCCTGATTAGATAATATGCCTGTTAGACCCCTGCCAGCCCCTAGAGCAAGGTGTGACCTTCCAATAACCAACTTGGATTTTTTTTTTTTTTTTTTGTCTAATATAACTTCCTTGTTCCCGCTCCCTTCTGCCTTTAAAAGTTTTTCATTTTGTCCAGCTCCTTGGAGCTCCTTTCTGCCTGTTAGATTGGATGCTACAAAATTCATAAATTCTTGAATAGAGCCAATAAGATATTTAGAATTTATTTAGCTTTGTTTTTTAACATCAAAAATTTTCAAGGTAGCAGGAAGATGAAGACAGAAAAATGAAAAAAAATAAAAATATTTAACAAGTGAGTATTGTTTAAATGATGTGCTTATATAGTGAATATAATATAAATGTATATAATATGTAGAAAAAACATATAATGGCACATTAATGGCACATTCAGTCATGATATCTGGCAGCATTAAGTAAATGTAGTAGGTAATAAAATAGACAAATTGTATTTTGACAAATACAAAATATAAATCTATGTTATTTGCACTTATAATGCAAAGAAAATAGGGAGCATATACAATATACACATGGATTATGGCTGTTTTTAGATATTCTTAGCTCTCCTTCATTTATTTTTTTCTATGCTTAGAGATATTAGCTCATTTATTCCTTTGTTCAATCAGTACAGGAGTACTGGAGTAAGGACTACATTGAAAATTCTGCCATTGGCTTTGAAAACGATTTAAAGATGAGTGAGACATAATTCTTGTTATCAGTCTTTACAGTTTTATAGGTGGAGAGAAAAAAAAGCATCATAGTGCACATATTGATATATCAAAAAAATATATATGCCACTACAACTAAATAAGCCCAAACAAAATACTGTAAGGGGTTATGAGGTGACAAATATTTAGCTGTTGGTGGCATTTGAGTTGGGCTATGAAATATCAGGGAGATGTTTTGACAATTTGTGGAATGGCATTCTCAGCTGAGAGAATAGAATTAGCAGAATTATAGAGGCAAGGATGTATATAACATGTTTGAGAAAATAAATTCTGTATAGCTAAAGTGTAAAGGAAGTAAATTACTATAGTATAAGAAGGTACATATAGATATGCATTTATGTATATATATATAATATAGTATAAAGAAGTATGTAGATATAGTAGAATAGAATCAGACATGAAGCTTAAAGGGCTTAATGTGACCAAAAATTATTGGTCATTGAAGAGATGCTTATAGATGATAGACATTTGCATAAAATACACTTAACCTCCATAAATTTCTGTTTAAATATTAGCTAAAATCTATATTCAGGTTGCTTCTATTATTAATTTTAGACTTAGGCCACAAAACTGATATTTCTTAAGAAGAAAAATACCTTTATGACTTCCCTCTCTCCCAGAAATATTTACTGATTTATTTTGAGGTCTTCTAATACAAATGTACTGTAGAAAGCTATTTGTGGATTGAAATTTTTACCCTAGGCCCTCATGCACTGAATTTCTTCTGAGTAGCGGCTGGGAAAATCTGGCTTATTCTGTGTGAAGTTATTTGGAAGAATGAAAAGAATTGTTGCCCTCCAGAAGAACTTGGTAGTGACGTCTGTGGAGAGGAGCTGGGCATCTCCTTTAAATTCCGGGTGACTTAGGGCTGTGGAATGGAGCCAAAGCCAGCCTCCCGGCTGCCCTTTGTCACAGGGGTTTGTAAGTCTGCATTAGTCAACAGCACTCTGAGGGTCTGATTACTTACTTGTGAACATTTGCTCTTGGCTGTAAACTGGTAAATAAACAAAGGCTCTGCATGAGAGAGCAATGGCATTTTGGTAATTCTAGGAGAAAAAAAAAAGTCAATTTGAGCACTTGGTTATAAAGAGAGGAAACCAAGATGTTAAATTTTGCAGTCGTTGGTACCCCCCCCCCCCATTTGTAACCGACAGATTGGATTTAACACATGGAAACTGGAAGACTACTTGTCTTAAAAAACGGTCTAATTACATTTGAAACTTAAGGGAAATAGAAGATTCCAGGATATTTTTGTTTTGAATTTGAAATTGGGGACAGCGCATGCACAGTTGTTTGTTTTCACACTTTATGGGAATGAATCACACCATGTCGACCGTGAGATTTAATTATGTATTTAGCAGAGAAGCTGGAGGTGTGCCAGTGTGATAGCTAAGCTGCTGGAATAGCCCATGCACAGCCCCTTCCAGTTTCTAGACACTGCAAACCTTTCCTAATAGCACATTTAACATCAGAGATGGAATGGTGTTGATGAGATGCATCAAATCTCAGTGGAATGCTTTTGCCAGGAAACAAAATGCTGATATCAAAAGAAGGACATTCTTATAATGGGGAGCAAAGCTGCTGTACCTCTGGGCATAGGGTCTACCTTTAATTGAAGCAACTCGAGCAAAGCATGTCCTCTCTGCCTGCTCCCATTGTTCTTTTCGGCTATAGGTTGGTGCATGAACTCCCTCCATCCTAAACTCACACATACACACAGAACTTAGCAAATATTTAGAGCCTGGGGACCAAAGAATGAAATGAAACTTGAATTGTTTTACCGAAAAATTTACCAGTAGGTTAATGAGTTTTTTCAATACTCATTTTTAGAACTGGTTTGGGTGAGAAAATTCTTAGATTAATAGATGTTCAATTTTTTTTTCCTGATAACAGCTGACTATGTTAACATCTTTAGGAGGGATTCATGAGGGGTACTTACATAAACTGAAAAGGAGGAGGCAAGGCTTGATTTTTGACAAAAAAATATTTCCTCTTAAATGTGTCAGATCCAGTGTTTTCATTCTCAGATTCTTAAAAGTACTAGGACAAGACCAGAGTTGCTTTTTTCTTAATAGGTCAAAAGCCTAACAGAAGCCCTATACTTACTAGCATGAGAGAGTTGTAAGGTTAATGAAATATACATTTTTTCTTGTTTGCTACAATTGTATCACCCTGACTGATTGACTGTGGGTGATTATGTAGAGTTTCATTGTCCATGGTAGAAAATGATAAATAATATTTTATAATAAAAAATCTGGGATACAAAAACATGACCTCTAACATTTATATTCTTATGATTATTGTTGTCCACATCTATGTTTTTCTTGTCTCTAAATGGGGATGTGAATCCTACATAAATGCAACATAATGACTTTGGGCATAGATGGAGAAGTGAAGAACACAGATTCCTTCTGATTTGTGGTAAATTCTATATGGAAAAAATATTTGGTCTTTTGATCCTTGGTTCCTCTGACTAAAGCTATTGAATTTATTCTCCTATAGTCTAGGTTATTGCTTGTGTGGGTTGTTGAAATTTGGTCTCGATGAGTCTTCCTGTAGGCAATGATACAGATAATGTTTTAATAAGATGACTAATGGAACATGTTTTGGATAACTTCCAGTGAATGGAGTGGAATTGCTTTTGATTGGGAATGATGCATTCTTTGTGCTGGTGATGCTAAATGGGCACATTAAAGACTAAGATTGGCCAAGTAGGGTTGTAATGTGATTGGTTAAATTATGTAAATGGCACCCTGCTGATACTGGACTATAAAAAAGTCATTCAAAGATGAGTCTTTGAAAATATGTGACATTAGTTAAAAAGAGAGAGAGAGAGAGACCAAGAAAGTCATTCATGACCATGGATAGAATTATATCTCTGTGGTTGATAGGCAGGGCAGCACCACTCAGCCATGAGCCCCTTTAAAGAATCCCCTGCCTTAGCTGACACATCCAATGTCATGGCCTTTTCTAGGGCTGGACATTAGTAGGATGAGGAAAGGGGACACTTTCAAAAGCCTGGCCTCTCATCCCAGTTTGGGACAGCTCCCAAATCAAGTCTGCCTTTAGAACTTCCCAAGAATTCAGCTGAGGCTTTCATTGAGAACACAGCTCAGTTTCTCCCTCTGCTCAGCCCTGTCTTTTTTTTTTTTTCTCTCTCTTCTATAGATGTTGATCACAAAGCATCCCTCTACAGCCTCCTGCACACTAATCCCTTCTGAGTCAGTTTCCCAAGAAACCTAACTTGCAGCAGCCTCCACATCTACAAATGAAAGGGCAAATCCTGGCTGCTTTTAGGTCTCACGTATACAGTCTGGGGCCTGTAGCATAGCCTGACTTGGGGGGTGCGGTAGCCAGCCTACCTCCTTATACTTAGTCTGGGTTGTTCTTTTGACTATATCTAGCTATATGTGCTAAATCAACCTCTGTGGTCAAAACAAACCCTAAGACATTCATGTATTCCATTTCAGTTACCTTGAGGCAGATTCCTTGTCCTCCCCCTTCTCTGTATATTTGGATTCAAAGCATGTGAGGTGATTTCCACTGAACCTAAGCCATAACCAAAATCCAGCAGAGTCATCATGGTCTTTCCGGCTAAGTGGCCTACTTTGAGTATCAGAATTCACATATAAATAGCGTTCAACACCTATTCTGTTTTCCAGAAGATATTTCTTTGGCTCCCAGATGTTGAAAGCATCATCGTGTTAGGAGCTAGGAAATGTTTTGTCATTTCTGT
Organism: Canis lupus dingo; assembly: GCF_003254725.2. Lineage (NCBI taxonomy): Eukaryota > Metazoa > Chordata > Mammalia > Carnivora > Canidae > Canis > Canis lupus. Next base: position 83,994,897 of record NC_064243.1, read on the forward strand.
TATGTGCGAAGAATAATATTTAAAATATTTCCCTGAATTTGTTATTTTCCATCTTGCTTTGCAATTTCTATCATTTGTAAGCTTAAGTTGGTTTCTCTATGTATGTTTTCGGTGTGCCTGATTAAACCTGTTATTGTGGTTTTATTTTGACACTCTTGGTGTCAATTTTCAGGAAACACCTGTCTAAAGAACAACGCAGAGCTCATCCTACAGGAGCAAGCCAGCCATCTCTGCCAGGCGTAGTAGAATTCTAGCATCTGTGTGTTCAGGCCAAATGGTGCCTGTACCAGTTTGAATTAATTTACTTATTGTTCAATTGGAGGAAATTCATGATATAAAGATATGTTTATCAAGAGACCATTTTTTGCCAAACCAATTTCAAAGTGTTCCTGGAATGTTTATTGATTATTGACTCAGAACCTCCTCTCAGTGTTGCAAATCTCCCATTATACCTTTTAGAACACCGACTCAAAACTTGATTAACCATGTCCCTAGCTAATAAGTGATGTGTTGCATCATGTGAAAAGACAGTACCCTTCTTCAGATATCTTTTCCTAGTTAGCTTTCATTTGTAAGTAGTGGAGAAAATGAGCTTTTATCTGTGGAAAAGATCCTTCTTCATAGGTATCTTTTCTCTGTTTTCTTGGCATAAAACACATGCTCACCTCCCAATTAAAAAATGAAATAATTAGTAGAAGAGGTGACTTTCAATCTATACCTTCAAGTGTACATGCAATGTTCCATGTCTTTATTTTTCCATGCGTGAACTAAAAGCCAAATTCTGAGGATCTTTCCTGCTGTGATGATGGGAAGCTTGATTTCTTTTTTCTTTTGTTGGAGCTGTTCTCTCTTCCCTGAATTGGGATGTGAATCTGGGACCTTTTGCAAAAATAAAGTATTAGAAAGAAGGTCCCTTGTCTTTCATCCTGGGACATCTGTGTACTGGGCTGCATGTTTGCGTGCCCTCCAACTTCATATTTTGAGGCCTTAACACCCAGTATGATGGCATGGAGGGAGGACTTTGAGAGATAATTGGTTAGATTTGGTTTAGATTAGGTCATGAAGGTGGAGCCCTCATGATGAGAACAATGTTCTTATAAAAAGAGGAGGAAAGACAAGAGCTGTCTCTCTTTCTCTGCAGTGTGAGGACACATTGGTACCTGCAAGCCCAGGAAGAGAATCTTTCATTAGGAACTGATTCTGCTGGCTTTTACTCTTGGCCTTCACAGCCTCCAGAAGTGTGAGAAATAATTATCTGTTGTTCAAGCCACTTAGTCTATGGTATTTTTTTATAGAAGCTCAAACTGACTAATAGAATCTATCTACATTGATGACTGCTGAGATGTTCCTTGCTCCTGTCCACATGGCCTCTGCATAGGTGGCATGTTTCTCCTCCTTCTGTGCCATACTTGTGACCTGGAGATCTCTGCCAGGCGGTGTGTTGTCTCATTTATTTGAAGCATTATGCAACACTTCTCTCAGATAGCGTTTCTGAGCAGTGCACAGTTTCTCTTACTCTTGAGACTTGTATGCTTACTCTACTCCTACTGGGTTCCCTGCATCTATTCCTTACACTTCAGAGTCCTTAAGAGTATATGCATTACACAGGAAAAATTCAGACAGACTTATAGGTAGGCAATTTCTATATCCACATTCCCTGAGATTCAGAAACCTTTAATTTTCTCAAGAGCAGATTATTTCCTTAATTAGTAGTAGTAGTAGTAGTAGTAGTAGTAGTAGTAGTAGTAGTAGTAATACTGTGGTGAGGGGATCACAGATTTTAATATCTTAAAATATTTTCACCTACAAATCTTAGCAGCCATTTATTGACAGGCTTTTTCATTGTAGACAGGTAAATAAAGGAGGATGCAGGTGCCTTGTACAGTTTCTGACCAGCCAGTGGAGAGAACTTCTGAAGTTTCAGTATGAATATAGTGGTCTTGGATACCAACGATCAAATATGGTTTTCCTGGGCAGCCTGGGTGGCTCAGTGGTTTAGTGCCGACTTCGCCCCAGGGTGTGATCCTGGAGACCCTGGATCAAGTCCCACATCGGGCTCCCTGCATGGGGCCTGCTTCTCCCTCTGCCTGTGTCTCTGCCTCTCTCTCTCTCTCTCTGTGTCTCTCATGAATAAATAAATAAAATCTTTAAAAAATTATTTAAAAAAAAGGATGGTTTTCCTGATGATAACAGAATACAAGGATGCTCAGTCATGGAGAACCAAAGGTCTTTCTCTGACAGTGTTTAAGTCCTGACTAGCTGTGAGATCCAGGCATGTCACTTATCCTTTCTGTTCTTCAGTTTTCTAATCTGTAAAATGGGGCAATTTTAAAGTACTTAAAACAGTTTTTGACACATATTGTTGTTGCTGAAGTGATTGACATGGCAATGATTGTTGAAGAAAATACCAGTACTGTTAGAAATGTAGGTCACCTCTCATCCCCTCCCCCATGGCAGGAAGGAAGGAATAATGGGGAGGAAATATTGAATCGACAGTGTATTTATCTAGATGGAATGGAATTAAAAGCAGAAGGAACTAAATTTAGTTTGAATTGTTGAGATTAAGTTTCCTGACATCAAAGAAAATGGGTGTCTATAAATCCATTTTTCACAAGTGGGTCAAAGTGTCTATGAATTCATATCTTGCTATGATAATTAGATAATTACCTTTTAAAAATAACATGTGGTTTATAATGCATCAGACACAAATACAGGATTTATTGGTAAGAACTAATTGATTCTAATTAGTTTGATACCTAATTTGGTTTTATGTTTCTCTCTACATTTTACCTTCAAATTGAAGACTCTTTACCTTAACAGCTCATACAGTATAATCTGTTAAACATTTCTGGAGAAAGAAATATATCATTCCCTTGAAAGTTATTCATTCCAATCATAAAATGCCACAGGCTTTCTCCTCCTCCCGCCCCCCCCATGTCACCCTGCCCCCATTCAGAATTCTACAGGGGAAGAAATGATAGGGAGATGAAAGTCCTTTAAGACTTCTCCTTTTAAGAAATGAGACTCTCTTTTCCCTAATTTAATTAAAATAAACATGACTTGAGAAAGAACAAGAAATACCTGAAGGTTTAATTCTAGTTTCTCTCCATCTGTCAGACCCATATTTTGTGAAATGACCTAGCAGCTGTGCAGCATAGACACCCTACACCAGTGTTCTCTTTTATACATGTATAAGACTCACGTTTTAGTAAATATTTTCAGTATTTTATTTATATCAGATATAGTCACCTTTTAAAAATGCCATTGAACGTTCTGTGTTTTCCTTTGAAGGTGGCATATTGGAAAATGAAGTGAATCCTCTGGATATATTGTTGCGCTATGAGAAGATTTGGGAGCCTCTTCTGGTTCAAAACTAAGTATCAAATCGCATGAGGAGAATCACTTTTTCGTAATTGTGAGTGGGTCATGGTCTGCTCCTCTGTGGAGAAGCAAGCACATATTTTGTATGGTGTTAACAAAAAGGATTATAGGATTATAAGGCAAAGCAAAAGTAATATGATGATGATATCTGGAGATAAAGTGGAGATTCATTCATTCATTCATTCATTCAGCTCTTCACATATTTACTGAGCACCTAGGCCGTCTTGGAGGAGGAGAGGGCATTGTTTAGATACAGATCTTGTTCTCAAGTACATTAATGCTTAGAGAATTCCTTAGTAGGGATGATGTAATGTGTGGCACCTGAGAGGAAGGAGCCAGGTTACTTCTTAAAGAGGGTGAGGGGGAGGATGTGTTGTTCTTCAAGCTTCCATGGAAGAGTTTTAAATCTGACCCTTGACAGATAGATGAAATTTTACAATGTATTTATACAATATGTGTGTTTTAGGGGAGGAATAGCATGGGTACATTTAAAGGAGGCAGGAAAGTAGAGAGCATATTCAGGGGGAGTGAGTGGTGCAAATGAAGTAAAAGATGATTAAAAAATAATATTTATTATAGTTGATAATAGTGTATCTTTTCACATTCAAGAGTGAGCCTTAGAACTTCCCTGGGAGTATATAAATAGCTAAGAGGAATGTGGTAGTGTAGCCAGAGATGGCCAGCTGGCCTTTTTTCTAATAATTCATATAAAGTTTGCATTCTATTCCACAATACATTTGTTGTTTAATATAAACAATGTCTTAAATTTTTTTCAGGATAATGCCACTATCCTGTGGTTGCACATACCTGTTGGCATAGTGAGGATCTCATAGCCCTGGGTTTATGTGCTCTGAGTTTGAGAGGCATGGGCACATACTTGCTCAGATATGAGCAGCAGAAAATAAGAGTAGAAAGGAAGATTAATACCATATTGTAGTTGGCCTTGGGCAAGTGGTGCTAGGCTAAACCACTTGGAAGGAATTCTTTAGGTAATGGGAAAATGATAGAAGATTTTGGAGCAGAGCAGTCACAAGGCTTGAGTTTACTTTGGACAAGCAGGATTGGCTTGGTAGCAATATTTATGATAGACCAAGGGGAAAAGAAGGGAATGAGGAAGACCATTTAGTAGCTGCCAATGAAATTCGGGGTAGTGGCAGAGATAAGGTAACAAAAGCGAAGCAATTCAACACAGACTCTGAAGAGATGGAACTTGAAAATTGATTGGATATTGGCAGACAATAGTGAGAGAGGAGCATATTTATCTTGACTTTGGTAACTGTCAGTTGGACTGCCTAAAGGTCCATTAGAAGACATAGGAAATGTGAGAGCCAGAGAAGCAAAACTGAAAGTAAAGGCTGATAAGTTCCACTTGAAACCACAGAATTTGAGGCAGCCAAGAGTCATTCTAAAGTCTGTCCTGCAGAAGCATGGGCAATTAAAAACAAAACAAAACAAAACACAAAAACTCCATTTATCTCATTAAGGACTCTTGTATTTCCAATAAAATCTTAGATACATTTAATAATGATATGTCAACATTTCAAAGATATTTACATAGTTATTTAATCAATTTTTATTACTAATAAAATGATAATTAAAAAATTAATAGTAGAGATTTAGGGTCACTGGAATAAGATAAACTAAATTCCAGTTAATACCTACAACATATTTTTGGTGTAGAGAAGTATGATAGTAGATCAATAAAGTTCTTTTAAGAATAACTTATATTTTATTAGAATAAAATTATATGAGAGAAGTAAAATGAAAATATGAGTTCAAGAAGAAAGGGAAAGGCAAAATTCCAAATGGTAAAGAGTAGCATGTTCATGTAGGTTTAAAATAGATTGAGACATCATAGTTTCCATTGGATAAATTGAAAATTGATGTGAGCTTTATTTTGAAGTATAAGTATTTACAATATGCTGGAAATTGCATGCTTTCAGTTATTTATGCTTATAATGAAAAATTTTGGATATCAATTTAGAAAATGTAGGAGTGGCACATAGTTATTCGAAGTTATTTTAGGAAATACATGAGCAAAAAAAAAATTTGAAGAGCACTACTCTAGCATATTGTCTCACAGTTATTCTGGAATCCTCTCTTTGGATGCTGCTCCTCTGAATTTGTGTTTCTTCCTGCTGGTCTTTACTTTGTTTAGACAACAGTGTCTAACCTTGTGGCTGGGGTCAGCATGGAGCATGTGGTCAGCAGGAATGTCACCAGGAATGAAGTACTGCTAACCCTTATGAGGCCTTTGAGGTCGAGGGAGTGGAGGTGGTTCAAGTAAATACCGAACATCTACCAGGCCTCATTCTGGGTCAAAGTTGTGTTTCATCCTAGTTGTGTGGCCTTGGGCAAGTTACCCAACTTCTCTGGATCTCAACTATAAATAACTCATGGAGTTTCTGTATGGTTAAGTAAGATTATGTGTGTGGATTATTTTGTACTGTTTGGTACATGGAAGAACTCAAGAAATAGTATTTATTTTCAGTGCAACCAGTCCTTTCAGAGCAGGTGAGTTTATAAAGTTATATCACTTATTCTGCTTTCTTTTTCTCTTTTAAGCAAAACAAATCTTCCATTAAGTAAATAACCCAAATAATAAAGTGACAGTAGAATGTTAAAATAGGCATTTGTGATGTGTTTTGCCATCTACCAACTATTAAGCACCTTTTTGATTACTAGAGTATTTCTCTACTGGTGAGCCAGAGCATCCTTAGGTAAAAGCCAGGAAGTATCCTTGTGGATAGGCTACGAGTATGTTACTATGGCTTTACAAATCAGATGCATTTACTGAATATTTGGGGTGGGAGGTGAGTAGTGTTTCAAGAGGAGGTTTCGGCAGAGGCATGAAACATTCATTTGTGGCCACTTTAAAATATCTGGTGTAGAAGTGGTACTGGTGCTAGGACCATGGTGATGGCAGTGGAGTCATGTTCCTGGTGGCCAGATGAATTTTAGCATCCAGTTCATGATAGCAGCTCTATCAGATGATCATATGACTGATTCTGGGCAATTCATTTATTTGTTTGTTTATTTTAAAAATTTTTTCATTATTCATGACACACACAGAGAGAGAGAGACAGAGACAGAGACACAGGCAGATAGAGAAGTAGGCTCCCTGTTGAGAGCCTGATGAGGAACTTGATCCTAGGACCCCGGGATCATGACCTGAACCAAAGGCAGGTGCTCATCCATTGAGCCTCCAGGTGTCTTCGTTCTGGATAGTTTATACATCTTCCCTGGAAGTTTAGCTCCTAATCTGAAACTCTACCTTTCTCATCTGTCCTGTGAGCCTCCAATATCCTTTTAACAAACTTCTTTGTCTGCTTACCCAGCCTACACTTCTCAGACTGAAGCAGACATACAATAGATAGTTTTATAAGACAGGCTTCTAAAGGAGCATGCACCTATCCTCTAACATCCAATAACGGCTTATTCTTCCTCAGACTGTTTTAGAATCTCCTTTTATAGCATTGTATCCTTCACACATAGTTCCATCTTGTTGATGTCTATAAAACTCTAAGCTATGTGCATATTAGGAGATGCATTCTTCTGGTCTTTTAAATGAAGAGTTCTCAACTGTGTGTCTGTTGCCAACACATTGGACCAATATGAAGTCATACCCGTCATAGCAGCAATGTTGATGTAGTGGGACTGGGATTGGAGTGGAGGGGAGGGTGCTGCAAATTGGGGAAACTGGGGTGAGTGGGAACATCCAGCAGATGATATTTGAAAAATCTCAGAACAGAATCTGATTTACTATTATTTACTCCTCACACTGTCTCTTTAGTTTTAGTTCTAATCTGGAGTTGAATTGTGTTTTGTAAAAGCCAGTTACAACTACAGGCTCTAGATAACAGTGAATAATTTTTGCATCCCCTTTTCATTGGTAGATGTAGGCAAAAAAATGATGACATCCAGAAATATGAGTCTCTGAGAGTGACTTTGTCCTATAATCTGTCCATCTTTGGAAATTAACATGTAAACCAAAAAAAAAGGCTGAGTGTTCTGATGAGGAGACATGAAAGTTGTGCTGTATACACCACTTTTTTGTGTGTATTTATCTTTAATGGGTACAATATTTGATGTAGTCTATCTTTTGGGCCCCTCTTTACTTTTTCATTGATCAGTATATTGCTAATAACCACACGGTACATCTTTTAAAAAGACTTCTTCAGTTGCACTGATAAATGTAATATATATTTTTTCCTTAAATTTGTTCTGATGTGTGCACTAATTAATGAATAAACACACTGCAACCTCTTTCTGAAAGCTGAGGGCAGAGTAAATGAGGCCTGTTATTTCAGAGGGCTTCAGATTTTATCTCTAATACTCAAGATTTCAAACTTGGATGTTACATTAACCTTAGATATGCTAGTAATCAGTGTGGCCAGACAGCTGTCTCCTGATTACATATCTGAGAAGATAAATATGGTATTTATGCCAATCAAAGTCAACTCCAATTCACTTGTTGACTAGTCTCAAGCTTAATAGAGGGCTCTGCAAACAGAAGAAACTTAGGGGAAGTCAGCTGGAAATGAAAAAATTATTTACCCCCCAGCCATCTTCCGGCTAAAGATGCACAGTCCCTCAATACATTCGTTAAATGTGAGAAAGGCTGCAAAAACTTGGCAGGTTTACTGATATGTCATAACTTATGTAAGAATTGTCTGGTCTATGGAAAAAAAAAGCCTCTCTCTCTCTCTCTCTTTCTTTTTTAATTGTGAAAACAATGTCATAACATTCAAGGGAGTTTGGCAAATAGAGGGGAAGATATCAATCATAATCCCAACATACAAACATTAAACCAAGTGCAATGTTTGTGGGTCTTATTCTTTGTTTTTAATTCAAATAGTAAGTTTCCCATTGTTGCAATCACAATACACTCATAACAACCTTGTTCTTTCTTAGTAAAGTCAGTTTAGGAAGGATTTTTTTTATGTGTTGTCATATTGCCTCATAATTAGCTATTTAAAAAAGTTACGTGGTTTTCAATTAGGCAGATATACTATAATTAATTGATTTAATTAGACTCTTACCTGTGGTCGCCTAATTTACTTTTAACGTTTTGAAATATAAAATATGTTTCCATGAATGTCTTGTGATCATTGTGCTTTCCATATCTGGGATAACTTCTTCAAGATAAATTACCTGATTATAGGGGTATCACAACTGTAAGTGCAGATGCAAGTCAGCCTTCTTGGTGGCAAGAAGCAGAAGGAATCTTTAAGTGATTGTAGGTCATTTGCTGAGAGGAGAGTGGAGTAGGCCAAAAATAGCTACGAGTAGGAATGAAAAAAAATTGACAAGTAATAATAGCTGCCATTTTCTTTTGGGCACTTGCTATGCACTTGCTGATGTGGTGTTTTATGTGTACTGTCATATAATAGTTGTATAATTTTTCACCAACCCTCTGCAGCACCAGTTTAGGCAGAGTAAAATGTTGATATTGAAGTCTGGTATTTGCCAGATGGGACAACAGAAGGGTAATGGGAGAGGTCGAGGGGAGAGATGATGCTCCTCAGCTAGATAGGAGAAGTGGTCACAGAGTATGCCCATTTGAATATGCTGTGTGATGCTAAGGACAGATTTTTGCACCAAGCACTGGCTGAGTGGACCATAAATAAAAGGACAATTTTTTTCAGACAACCTCTGTATTAAAAGAAGAGACCTGACTTGGCCTTCTGATTTATTACCTGACTAGGTAGGCAGCCACTCTTTATAAAATAAACTTCTAAGGTGGAAACAAAGTGGAAAAATAAATGTTTGACTGGTCATCATAAGAGAGGCCATGTAATCATCTTTAGCATCATCATCCCTGCTGATGAATGGGCGTATTGCACAATGGCTCCTATACAGCCTTTAGGGCCAGCCTGCTTGAGAGAGATCTTGTATCTGTCACTTTCCAGCTGGTAACCTCCAGCCAATTTATCTATACCTTGGTTCACTCATCTGTAAAATGAGGTGCTAATGGTATAAACCTCATGAGATTGCTATGAGGATTACAAAGTCAAACTATATTTGAGCACTTAGAGAATCTAAGTTTGGGGTGGTCATCATTGTATGTCTATTATTATAATAATAACCATAATATATGATTCCTAAGTGCTAGCAATGTGACAGGTACGTTATTACTTTAGCTCATTTAGTTCTCACAAAAAGATTCTGCATTTTACAGATGAAAGAACTAGGGCTTAATGAAGGTAAGTCATTTGCCAAATGTCATCCCAATTTATAAATATCAGAGATAGGATTCAAATCCAAGACTGCTTGAACCCAAAGTCTTATTAGGCAACTTTCTTGATAATATCAATATTACAATGTTTACTTTTCTCTTTCTCTGTTTAAAAAAAAATGAAGTTCTTTTGGAGAACTATAGCAGATAGTAGCAGCTCCTCCATATTTCGTCAAATTTTTTTACCGTTTCTTGCCCATCAGCCCTGTTATGTTTTCCCTCACTACATCCAATATCAGTGTTTCTTTGGTAGAGGGCTGCCTTCAGGCTACTAAAGTCACTAGTATATCCATAGGCTCATTCAAATCGTAAAATAAACAGAATCACCAGGAGGGCTTGTTAAAAACAGATTCCTAGCCCTTTTTCCAGAGACTATGATTTTAGAGGTCCAGGGTGGGTTCCTAGAATTTCCATTTCTAAAGAGTTCTCAGATCTGAGAATCCGACCTTTGAGAACAACTGTCTTAGAGTCTCCACATTAACTAATTATAACTGTTCAGTGTTACTATGAGAACAAACATTGTATCTTATCAAAGTAAAAACTCTAAAAAATTGTAAGATAGGGATGCCTGGGTGACTCAGCGGTTGGGTGCCTGCCTTTGGCTCAGGGCATGATCCTGGGGTCCCGGATCGAGTCCCACATCGGGCTCCTTGTGGGGAGCCAGCTTGTCCCTCTGCCTGTGTCTCTGCCTCTCTCTCTGTGTCTCTCATGAGTAAGTAAATAAAATCTTAAAAAAAAAATTTTGTAAGATAAACAGAATACTTCCTTTTGGTTTACCTTTGTCTAGTGTCTCTCTTTTCCTCCCTTTATTAATTTATCATTTTTACATTGATTTAAGTATGTCTTTAAGTTGGCTTTTGCTTTTAACCTAACTGTATTTTGAATATGTGACTCTAGTCACATATTCAGTCATTCACATATTCCAATCATTCACATATTCCAGTCATTCTCTTAGTGTTTCTTCTTTCATCTTTTCCTACGTTTTTGATGTTTTTGATTGTCTGACTTATTTTCCTTTTTTTCAGTTATTGTTGGTTTGATCAAGATATTGTTCAGTCAAATTTTCTGCATTTAATTTGGAGAGTTTACTGTCTGTGTTTTCATTCCAGTAATAGTTACCACCCTTTCCTTGCCCTCCTATCGATGTGCATATGACTATAAATGAAAGTTCTGTACAGTGCACAGACATCTCCCTGGACCTATTGTGTCTCCCCAGGGCCAGGCTCTAATACTCTCCCCTCCAGTCTCATACCTCCTTTTCCTCTCTTTCCCCAGCCCTGTGATATCTTTGGAATCCTTTCACCTTTCTTCTCTCTCCATCCACCTTCAAGTCCTAGGGCTTGCTAAAATAGTTTGTTACTTAGTAGAATTCCAGAAATGTTGTTGTGCACTTCCACGTGCAAGTGGCAGTAGAAGAAATACAGAAGCAGTGGGTCCCTTGGCTTTCATTAAATCACAGCACTGAGACTTTTCTTCTTCCTCCTCCTCCCTTAATTAAAGGTTCATGCTCTGCAGGTGGCTACCTTGAGCTTTAGTGTCTCAAAGGAGGTTAGCCTTGACTGTGGGATGTTCTCTGCAGAGGTATACTAGCAGCAGCAGAGATAGGAAAAGTTCCCAACCATAGAAACTTCCAGGAAGGTTGGCTATTGTTCACCTATTTCTCTGCCTGTTTGGAAAGCTAACTGAAAAAAAAAAAAAAAAAACAGAGTGAGAGAACCATTTATATATATATATCTCAAACATCAAATACTGTATTTTATTTTAAGAAGGTAAGAAATTTCCAATGATGTGTGTCAGGCCTCACAGCAGCCTCAACACCCTCTGTTATACACTGACACCTCACCACCTCTGTTTCTTGATGTCTCTGTAGTTGGTCCTTTATCCATGAGGCTTCCTGAAGACCTCAGAGTCCTTGACAAAGCACAGGCACCTGTCTGGTTGCACCTAAATGAGTGTGTAGTTACCCTGCTGTTCTTCACACAACCCAAGTATGCTGCCCCCTAGTAAAGTAAAGAGAGCTGTCAAGGGGGTACTGGATTCACTTTTTGTCAGTTTGTTTCTGAGCTCTGCAGTCAGGTTACATCATTGTCTTTACTGAGCCCTGTGAGGTATGCCCTCTAGTCTCAGAGAGATGCAACCATATTTGCTTGTGCAATTTTGCCCTGTTTCCTAATTTCCTTTAACATTTTAATTTGAAGGGTTTGCTGACTCTGCCACCATCTTCTCCTACCAGACAACCTTGAGGTGTGTCCCTGACATCATGAAATGGGGTTTGTTGAATGTAACGTTTATGAATATTAAAAGCAGGAAATTTGCATGATTATAGTACATTCTTCATTGAAATTCTCTTTTGTTTGAGGATACAGCCTGTATCAGTGTATGAAACAATTAATTAATGAACCCCAATTGTTGAAAAAAGGGTGAAATAAAAAAAGTGGGATTGTAACTTACCTAAGTGTTTTATAGTTTAGCAACCAGTTTATCTCTGAAATAAATTATCAACATCAACATAGTTTTAAGTTTCAATTGCCATTTCCTTTGGAATTTTGGACAATTCATTGGTATGAGGATTAAAAACAAAACAAAACAAAAAAACACCCAGAAACTTGAGATTACAGTTTCCTTCAAAAACAGGGGAAACTTTTAATTATAGTTTTTCTTTTCTAAAATATGAAATGTTTCCAAAGACATGAGGCCCTCAATATTGAGTTGTGAGCTCACTCTGATGAGATAAAAGAAACCTGAGAAGAAACAAATGATGATACGTGATACCATAATGTGAACAGAGGTAATTTTTTGACTGAATACTGATACCTACATGAGAAAATTCAGTTTAATGTGAATGGTTTTCTTGAAAAAGTTAAAATAAATAGCAATAGGAGGGGAGAGAGAATGAAACAGAGGAGGAGAAACAGAGGGACAGAGAGGAATAAGGATATTCTTCCTACTTCATTTACCCTCTTAATTCTGTGGAAGAGAAAGCCAACTCAGAAGGCTCTCCATGCCGTTTTTCTGGCCCTGTTCTTTTATTTTTTAAAATTATTTTTCATTTTTTGCAATTTTATACCCTTATTTGACAATCAGCGATTAGTTCTCATCCACATTAACAGTCTGTAGATTTTTTTTTTTTTTTTTTTGGTAGATTTTTGTAAGTGGTGACACTTCAAAACCAGCATGGTAACCAGCATGTAGAGCTTGTTTGTTGAATCTTCATCCTCGTTGTGTTTTCTGGACAACCACACACGGATACCTTATGGAACATTCCTTATTCCTTTGGCCCAGACAGCGTTATTGAGCCTGGTGGCCATGCCCACATCTGGAGTTCCTATCTCCTTCATGGCAAATTTCCGGATCTCTTTGAGTGCCCCTGGGGCACGCTTCTTGACACCCACTCCATGGATACATTTGTGAATGTTGATGGTGTATTCTCTGGTCACTACCTGTTGATGGCAGAACGGCCCTCCTTTTTCTCGCCACCCTTCTTTGCGGGAGCCATTCTGCCGGGCCCTGGAAAGGAAGGGCCCTGTTCTTTTAAATGAGTACACTTTTCCAAAATGTGTTATGTTTGAAATACTAACCTCATAGTGCTATGTAAATTAGAAAGTGCATTGAACCTGAGGCCAGAAGATCTTTAAACTGAAGAGCAGCCTGAAGGTCTAGTCCCTGTCTAGAAAATTTCTTAGTTAGCTGACCTTGGGAAAGTCAGCCATTCTGAATCCTACTTTCCTTTTTCTCACCAGGTTTTTGTGAGGCTCAAAAATGGTGGGCGTGCAACATCTCTGCTTTATTTTTTGACTCTTTCCAAAACTATTAAGTATTAGATAAATCTAAAGCGTTCTTTCATTTTTCCAATATTTATCCACGATCAGGGAGCTTTTCAAGTTTCAGTGATGTGTGTATTCCTATGGGAGCACATGCAGAATGAATTTACAATTAATTACTTGTTTGGCTGCAGCAATAAATAAAAATACTCAAATCTGAATCTTTCAGAAAGTCAAGAAAAGCATTATTCCTTATCTAGTATTTTCACAGAGCTAAACACAGATCCTTGACAAGGTGGAGATATGGCTACATGCCCTCAACAAATGCTTTTGATGAATTGCCATTTGTGTAGGTACTCCTATAGCTTTCCCCAAATCTGACTTCGCATTCCATGTGACATCCTCTGCTTGAAGTCCATCTACAGCCTACACATACGCTAGCATTGGAAAAACAGCCACCTGTTCTATTTTCCCCGAAGGTCTATTTCTTCATTATTACCTAGCCCAACAAAGCAAGAAAATTTAGCCAACTTTAAATTTGTGATGAGACTCGAAATAGACAACATGCTGAGGGCAGGCCTGGAATTTGGATTTTTATCTTTAATTCACGGTATTTATGAGGGATAGAGCAAATAGTTATTCTTGATCATTTGAACTGTAGAGGAGGTTATCAAATTGAGAAGGGATAGAGGATACCTGGCATTTCTATTAAAGTAGCGAATAGACAAAACTTGGAGATATTTTAATCTTATTCTATCTCTGAGGCTTCATGACCTTTGAGAAGAAACATGTGACTCAGCCCAGAACAAAGAGGAAAAAAACCAAACCAAAACAAAACAGGAAAAAACTCTTAAGGGGCTAGAGATCGTGGTTAGCCTAAAGCATTTTGGTTTTTCTTGATAGTTCCCTCCAGTTCTCAAAACTAGTTTTCTCTGAAAAACAAAACAAAACAAAAAAACAAACAGCACTGAAACCTCTTTATGACCTGCCAGATCAACTTTCTTAAGTTTCTTAATATTACTCTTTCCTATAGATTATATGTTGAGAGTGGAAGACAGGAAAGCTCCTTTGACTTATTACTTTTAATAAAGTGATTGTCTTTAGTAGGCTCATGATTTCTCACCAGAATTTTATTTCTTATTTGATTAACTCTCAAGCATTATGATTTGAAAAGCTATCAGGCTGCTGTCAAAACTTGAAATACTCTCTAAATTCATTTTTTAAAAATTTATCTCATCAGAAGGATAAAAGAAGTCATATAACATGTATATGTAAAAAGGATTATCTAAAATTTAAGTAATATCACATCTACACCATGGCATTTGTCCTAAAAATGTTCCAAAATATATTTCTTTTTTTTCCTGTCATTCCCCAGATACAAAATGTAGACATTCTTTTTCATTTCTATGCTGTAAGTTGAGTATATGTGCAAATTTCACTTAAAAGGCGATAAAAGACATATTGGAACATCAGACAGGAATGTGGCTCTCATCCAAATCCTAGGTTTATTCTCATTGGCACCTTGAAATAACCCCACATTCACCCAAATAGCTAAAATAGACTTATCAGAGAAATGCAGAAAATAAAAAAAATTAAATGAACATCAGATTGGGCAGACAATATTGCTTTCCTAACCAATAGTCATTCTCTTTTTAGTGAACAGAATGCCAATTACGTTGAGTGATCAGAGAATGAAAAATGTGTTCCCAGAAGGCCAGCCCCTCTCTAACCTTAAGAGGTGAACCATTGACTGATTTGAGCCAAGCAAAGTCATCCTTTGCCAGTATTTGTGGTAGAGATGGAGGTATGACACTTTCTCACAATACTTGGAACGAGACTTTCTGGAAAGTTTCAGGGACTTCTGGGAAAGTTCTTGCTTTGATGGAAGGAGAGGGACCTAGAAGAACTGCTCCTTCTCTACTTTTTCTCTTTTGGACATTGTCAATTAAAGATGTATTGCTTGGAATGGTGGTAGTTATTTGGGGAGCATTCGAGGGGAAACTTGGAGGGTAAAGCCTACTTGCTGAGGTTGGTGGCACAGAGAATGGAAACCAATGGTTAACCTGAGCTGCCTAACCTATACTCTTGTTTATGAAATAATCAATGTGCCGATTGTTTAAGTGGCTAATCATTGTTTTTCTCTGTTCTTTACAAACAAAAATATCTGTACTGACAAATAAGCATTCTGTGATTTGCTAGTTGGCCATGCTTGAGATACCTATTTTTCATTTTTAGGCCTACTGACTGGTTTCTATTGTGAGTTTAAATTTTTTTACTTTGAATTCAGCATGGAAGAGGAGATTGCAGTGGATGTCCTTTGTGCCATATAGTGTGTTTTTACATTTGTTTCTGCAGGTTTCACAATGGGCCAGCTTATATAGTAATTTGGAATTCCCCATTTCCTAAGGGTAGTCTTTATTCAGATGTACACTTGCTGCTTAAAGTGTGGGCACCCTGTTAGAAATGCAGAATCTTGAGCCCTACCAAATCAAGACCTGAATTTTAGTAAGATTCCTAGGTGATTCGTATCCAGTTTGAGAAGCTCTGTAGTCAAGGAATCTTCTTGGGTTTCTAATTTTTAACAGATGAATCTATTTTTACCCATGGCCGTAAGAAGAAAGAAGCATTCAGCTTCCTTCTTCAAGCAGGTAGGGAGAGTTCTCAATTCCCTATTTCAGAAACTGAAACAGGGCTGCCCTTTGTCCTGTGGAGCTCATCCCCTGCAGTGAACCTGTACCCTGGCCAGCCTCCCCAGGCGGGCTTTGAAACCTCAATTTCTACACTCTCCTGAACCTCTCAGCTTCGGCAAACAAAATAATCTGCTTCTGTGATTTCTCTTCAGGTAGCTTTCTTGATGTCAATATTTTCTAGGTTTTTCTTTTTTTAGTGGGTGAGTTTGTATTTTAGCATTTACATATTTTTAGAAAAGGGGGAGATCTTTTCTCTTGGCTCTCTCAGACTGCTCTATTAATGAGAAGTCTCAATTCCAAAGGGCTTTAGTTCAGTGAGCTTGTGGGAGGTAGGAAAAGTAAGCATAAGATACTAGAGAAAGACTATAGCTTTTATTTAATTTTGATAAAATAATGGAGTAATATAGGCTTAATTATAGCTGTTAGTAAAACTGACATGCATAGAAGTACTGTAAAATTAACAGGAGGAAAAGGGAGAGAGAGAGGACATGAAGAGAAAGCTGAGTAAGCTGACAAGATCAATGAAAGGTAAGTAAGGGAAACTAATGATAAAAATGTGTTAAATGATAAGTAAATGCGTTACATAGTAAATCAGATGGAGTGAATAACGCCTCATATGTTAGTTACATTAGCAAGCAAATTTGCATATATTTTTATATTAAATAACCAGAATGGTGTAAAAAAACATGATATATTTTGTTGTTTTTAAGAAAGACACCTAAAGCAAAGTGGCAGATAAAGGTTGAAAATATTGATAGAGATGTAACAGGCAAACGCAAAAGTAAAAAGGGAGCAAGGAAGGAAGGGAAGAATTCAGACAAAGCAGAATTCAAGGTTAAAATCATTAAAGAGGACTGCAGAAATAGACTTCAGGCAGACCTTCCATTTGGTTAGGCTGAGGGATGATACACCTGGGAAACTGATCTTCGCTCTACTTATCTCTTCCTAAATACTGAGGGATATGCTAAAGGCTGTTTTGTACCAGTTTTTTTTTGTATCTTGTGAGCAGGCAGGAAAGGAGCCAGGTTTTGTAAGCTATGGCAAAGGAAAACTTCTCTCTTAAAAAAAAAACAAGAAAATCTCACTCCACACAGGTGATATTCATAGCAACTTTATGTCCTTGTGGGGACATGAGGACCTTGGAGATTGGGGGTTATGCTATGGTTGCTCCTGCTTCACGTCACTATCTCCATAAATTTCATTCTTTTTTGCTGTTAGAGATATTTTACACCCTCTCATTCTGCCTGATGGAATCTTTCAGTCAATTGCACCACCATCTCATTTGCTTTAAAAAAAGAAATAATACAATGAGATGACAGGAACTAATAGCAAATATTTCTGTTCTGTCAAATAATATAAAGGAAATAAACTCAATTTCTAAAATAATGGTACTGAAGAAAGATAAGCAAAACCCAACAACATATGATATATGAGAAATGAAAACATGTGTCATAAAAGACTACTTTTCTCTGATTATGAGTAATCAAGTAAAAAATTAATGGAAACCTATCTAATTTCATAAGGCTGATGAGTGATTCTATCTTTTCTTTTCTTTTTTTTTTTAATTTTTATTTATTTATGATAGTCATACAGAGAGAGAGAGAGGCAGAGACACAGGCAGAGGGAGAAAGCAGGCTCCATGCACCGGGAGCCTGACGTGGGATTCGATTCCGGGTCTCCAGGATCGCGCCCTGGGCCAAAGACAGGTGCCAAACTGCTGCGCCACCCAGGGATCCCTGATTCTATCTTTTCATAGGAAAAATAAAACACTGCCCCAGAAACTAAAGAAAGATTTTAAAAATGCTTTTAAGCAACTCATATGCCACAGAAGAAATTAAGTTATAAAATATTTTAAAAAATAAATGATGAAGTATCATATATCAGAACCTATGGAAGAATGGCAGAAAAAGGGCTTAGACATACCTATAGCTTTTATATAGTTATATTATTAAGACCTAAGGAATAAAAATTAATTATCTCCAACTCAGAATGTTTAAAGCTCTAAAATACAGAAAGAAAAAAGGAAGAGAGCTATTATGTGAATCTAAAAACCAATTCTTATAAAAACATTAAAAATAGAAAACTTATAAATTTATAAATAGATTTGGCATTAGATGACCAAATATGAAAAAAAAAAAAAAGATAGCAACATGTTTTAAGAAATGGTAAGCATGGAGTAAGGTAGCACTTTGGTTGATTCTATGCCTGCATGTATATAATCTGAAAGAAGTTGATAATATAAGAAATTAGTGATGATGAGGATAACTTAAAAAAGTTAACCTTGAGACATAAAGCAAAGTAAGACATTTACCATAGGGGGGAAAACAGAGAGTTTTCAAAGGGTTGCTTCCTTCAATAAAGCATTAAATCACAGAATTAAATAACCAAGCCATTAACAAATAGAAAATTCTAATACTATTTACGTTGTTCTGGAGCATAAACAATGATGAAATATTCAAAATCTTTTCTTTTTTTTCAAAATCTTTTTATGAAGTCAATATAACTTTGAAACTGAAACTGGGCAATAAAAGCTACAAACCAATTCCACTTACGAATATTCATGTGAACTTCTAAATAAAAACACTAACAGGTTGCCATTGTGAGGTCCAAGCCAGTAACTTAAAGTTAGATAAATATTATGAAATCTGTTACTATAATTAACCAGAACAATAAATCAAAGTAGAATTCTATGATTATTTTCTTAGATGTTGAAAAGATACTGAATTAAATTTAGTATTTATTCATCATAAGAACCTTTCATAGAACATGGATAAGTAGACATAAATGAATATACGTGTGTGTATCCAGCTCACTCTTAAAGTACTAGAATCATTACCATTCAAGTTCAAAGCAAGACTTTTCAAGTAATGCTAAGTTCGATTGTTTGGACAAAATATACAGTTGCAAAACAACTACAGTAAATAGAAATTGTTAAAAATGCTTTTTAAAAGCTGTGAAAATGTACCAAGAGAGTGATGGATTTTCAGGAAACAATTTGTGGGGAGTATCTGAATTTGGATCTATTTCCCCCAGTTAGTAAGTGTCAGAGCAGAGATTTGAATACAGCAGACTCACTTCAGAGATTATGCCCTTTGCATAATACAATCCTATTTAAATATGCTAAGAATTCAGACAGTGAAAGGAGACACACAGAGAGAAGTAGCTTCCTTTCACTATTTCTCAGAGGTAACCACTATTTCCAAATTCCAGTGTGTCCTTCCAGAAACTTCCTTTGCTTCATCCCCATAAGTGTATATTCATTCATCCATCTGTCTACATTGGTCTTTCATCTATTATCTACCTTTTTATAGTAGGTGGCAATCACAGAATGTAAAGGAGAGAATACATTTAAATATGTAAATAATGGCAAAAAATGTCTTGATTAAAGATACCATTTTATAATGTCAGAAGTTGACTGATGAACTGGAAGAAAATGAGATGCATATGATAGGCACAAAATAAATACTATGAAAAATCTACCAACTGATAATTGGAGGAGAGAACAATTGTATGACAGAACAATTCAGAAAAAAGGAGAGATGTATGTTCAAAGATGATTTTTTCAGTGGTTAAAAACTGGAAGCAATTTGACTTTTCATTGGGGAATGGCACACCATGAAATACATAACTACATTTTTAAAAAAGGATGAAAACAATGAGTTACAGTTAGTTGGGTTTTGTTTGGTATTTAAAAAAAAAAAGATTTTATTTATTTATTTGAGAGAGAAACAGAGAAACAGAGATAGCAAGGGAGAGCATAGGCTGGGAGGAGAAGGAGAAGCAGGCTGTGTGCTGAGCAGGCTCAGGGAGCCTGACATGGGGCTGGATCCCAGGACCCTGAGATCATGACCCAAGCCGAAGACAGATGCCTCACTGACTGAGCCACCCAGATGCCCTTAAAGTTAATTGTTTTGAACTGGAGTAATGCTCATGTTATATTGTTAAAGGAAAAAAAGTAATTTGAATAAAGTGTATTGAGTGATTCCAACGTTGATAAAATCTCAAATGTATAAACTTAAAAGTTTATGTATGTGTATATATTTGGTAAGTTTGATTATAAATTAGGCTGCTGTCAGGGATTACTTGTCCCTGTGGCAGGAAAGAAAGAGGTCAGTGATCGGAAGGAGAGGGCAGGGTGAGAATAATTTTAATGAATGCATATTAGTTTGTTTTACATATTACAATAATCATATTTTTATTTCCTAGATATATGTATATTAAATAAAAATAAAATGAACACAGACTCCTATTTCAATGGTGTTTGATTACTTAGTTGCAAATAAATGGAATCCGTAAATTAAGATAAATCAGAGGACTTCTTTGAGGGAAACATGCAGTTCTAAAAATTGAATTGTCTATGTAGATGAACCTAGTGAAAACAGAGTGGAAAACCAGCAACACGTTGCATGAATAGAAAACAAAAATCTAAACAAATTTATATTCTTTTGTTCATTCAAAATTAATGACTTGTATATAACAATTTGTACATGTGATCACTCAGATCAGCAGGTTTAAGTATTTTCTTCCATTTATCAGTATTTCTATAAACTTGTGAAATTAAAGTGATCTAGCTTACTTGATACAGTTTCTGTGTTGAAAAATACACTAATTTTCTAGGCATCAGATTTTAACTGACCATTTAATTAAGACAGGTGTGAAACAAGAGTGGCCCTGGAATAGTTGTGACAATCTGAACAAACTCTAAAAGTCTGACAGGGCCTGTGGCATTGCTATCTTCTCTTCTACAGTTAGCTTAAGTCTTCTAATATCTGTATGGAAATAAAGTCAGGTATAAACATAGAGAAACAACAAAGAAGAACACAAATTCCAGGTGGATTGCACATTTAAATGTAATACAAATCAACAATAAACAACAAAAATCCCAAATCCACTAAGATAATTATAACAAAAACAATTGTGGAAATAAGTAAATATGCTTATTACTCTATGCTTGTCATTACTGTCCTTTTTCTAAGACTATTTTCTCTTAAAGTAGAAAATTGTAGCCTCTCACTTCTATTAAATATCAATTTTACTGGCTCTAGCCAGGGTAATTAGGTAAGAAATAGAAGTAAAAAGCATCTAAAATAGAAAAAACTAAATCTTCCTCAATTTACAGAAGACATGATCTTGTATATAGAAAATCCTAAGGAAGACATTAAACAAATTATTGGAAATATTAAGTAAATTCAGATGAGTTTTAGGATATAAGATGAATATACAAAAATCAGTTGCATTTCTATACACCATCAATGAACATTCCAAAAATGAAGTTACTCAAACAATTACATGAACAATAGCATTGAAATAATACAATATTTAGGTATGAATTTAATGAAAACATGCAAGACTTGTACACTAAAAACTACATAACATTGAAATAAAAAAGGAAATTCGAAAAAATGTAAATAAATGGGTAGACATTCCATATTCATGAATTAGAAGATTTAATATTGTTAATATGGCAATATCTCCAAATTGATATGCAGATTCAATGCTAGTGTTGATAAATTCTAGCCATTTTCCTTTCAGAAATTAAGAAATTGATCCTAAAATTCATATGGAAATTTAACAGACTCAGAATAAATGAAATTATTTTGAAAAAGAGGAATGAAGTTGGAGGACTCACATTTACTAATTTGAAAGCTCACTAAAAATCTGCAGTCATTGAGACACTGTTATACTGGCATAAAAATAGATCAATAGAATGGAGATTCTGCACATAAACCCATAAATTTATAATCCTTCTTTAGATAATTGATTTTTGACAAGGGTGCCATGACAATTCCTTGAAGAAAATATATCTTTTTGATAGAGCAGGAAGAACTACTTAACTACATACAAAATAATGAAATTGGACACCTATCTCAAAGCATTCCAGAAATTAACTCAAAATGTATCATAAACCTAAAGGCTAGAATTATGAAACTTAGAAAAAACCTAAGAGTAAATTTTGACCTTGAGTTAGTTAATAGTTTCTTAGATTCAACAAAAGTAACAAAAGAGAAAAAAAAAAACTGAACTTCATTGAAAAATAATTTAGACCAGAGACAATAAAAGAAAAAATACTTTGGATTACTTCAGAATAACTTGGATTACAAAAATAGTTTGCAGCAACTTTTGTGCTGCAAATGATACTGTAAAGAAGTAAAAGAGCAATCCACACAATGGAACATATTTGCCATTAATATATTTGGTAAGGAAATTTGTTGAAGAAATATAAAGAAATCTTACAGCTAAATTGGGGGAAAAAAAGACAACTTGATTAGCAAAAGCCACAGGAGCTGAACTGATGTTTCTCTAAAGAAGATACACAAATTGCCAATAAGCACACGAAAAGATGCTCAACATTATTAGGAAATGCATAGCAAAATTATGATGATGTGCTGTTTTACGCACACTGCAATGGCTATAATAAAAAAGACAGAAAATGACAAATACTGTGGAGGGTGGGGGAAGAACCCTCATTCATGACTGGTGGAAATGTAAAAAGATGTAGTCAATTGAAGAATAGTCTGGGGGAAAAAAAAGAAAAATAGTCTGGAAGTTCCTCAAAAGCTTCATAGAATTACCATCTGACCAAGCAGTTCTGCTCTTTGGTAGGTACTCAAGAGAAAGGAAAGTATGTCCACACAAAAACTTGTACATGAATATTCATAGTAACATTATTTATGGCAATCAAAAAGTTGTAACAGCCCAAATGTCCATCAGCTGATGAATGGATAAAGCAAAGTGGTATATCCATACAATGGAACATTTTTCAGCCATAAAAAGGAATAAAGTACTGATACATGCTACAACTTGGAACCTTGAAAGCATTATGTTAAGTGAAAGACGCCAGTCCTAAAATACCACATATTATATGATTCATTCCATCTATCTTAAATGGCCAGAATAGGCAAATCCATAGAGACAGAAAATTCATTAGTGGTTGCCCAGGGTTCAGGAGTGAGGATTTGTCAGCAGGAAATATAGGAAGTGATTGCAAATGGGCAAAATGTTCTAAAATTGGATTGTGATAGTTGAACAAACCGGTGGATATGTGAAAAAAATGAAATAATATATTTAAGTGGGTGTATTGTATGGTATATGAATTATATATTGATAGAGCTGTTCAAACAGATTCCAAACAAAACAAAGCAACAGAAAGCTACAGTTGTTGAAGGCTTTAAATTAGGAACTAACTTAACTATTTGTGGCCAACTGCCCTTGGACGGAATGACAACTTTATACTTTTCTAGGGCTCTTGGGAAAAATGATAGATGATAGTTCTTTAACCACATACAGTGTTCTGCATTTCTGAAACATGGTTGCTTATATGCCATCTTAGTTGCTTCTAATAACCTTGTAATGTGAACTGTCAGTCATTATTGTACACATTGGCAGATGAGTAAAGATAAATCTGAGATACTCAGTGGTTTTTCCCAAAGTCGTATCTCCAGCAAATGGAAAATCTAAGTCCAATGTTTTTTCATTATTTCTGGCTGACTTGGGATTTTTTTTCCAAGATGATCGCCAGCCAGGGTTTTCTGTTGCTATACCTACCAAGCTCAAAACACCCAATCTGACCATGTTTGAGATCTTTTTCTGGCTTATTTCTTTTTCTTTTTGTTGTGAGGGATGCCTCTCTTTTCTACACTCAGTTTTGCTCATTGGATATTAAAACTATGATTAGTGACCCTGAGTCTGACTCATACAAGTAAAATGTTATTAACTAGAATCATCTGAGTACAGAATCAAAGATACCAGTGGAAAATAAATCTGGAAGAGGGGCAGAGCAAGGAAAAGGAGAAAAGGGAGGCATTAAAACTTGAGCATCGGGCACCAGCAAAAAAGAAACTTTCATTTGAACTCATATGAATCCCTAGCACATTATACCATATCCTGTGAGGCTAGAAACCTGTCTCCATGCTCAATAACACGGCGTATTCTGGCAGAGATGGGTGTGACCATCTGACTGTGTTGGAATGTGATAGGGCAGAAGGGTTAGCAGTTCCAAACATTTGTTTCTCTCAGGGGCTCCAATTTTTCACTCCATGAAAACTTGGCGAGGTGCCATTTCTTGATTTTTTTTTTTAAACTCCTCTTTTCCCTTGCCAACTTGCATTGCATGGCAACCGGGAATATGCCTGATCACATAAGGAAAATTCTGATTGAGGCCATGCAGTGTATGAAGCCCTGGTTCAACTTTGAGCTTTGCCTCTGACCCAGATATATCCAGCCTAGGGACTTGAAAATCACATTTGGCAGTTGTATGCAGGAACAGGATAGGACTGACTTTCTGCCTCTCTGTAAGGAGAGATAAAGGTGCTGACAAAGAAGAGTGCACTTCTTAGGTTTGGGATTATTCAGACATAGCTGAACTCCATTGAAATTAGTGCCGCAGGGTAGAGTAATGACCACATATCAACATTTCAGGGGTCCCTTCTATATGACTTTGTGTATTACAAACATCTTTTGAATTATGGCAAAATTCAAATCCACTGAACAGTAAGGCACATGATAAGAGGACTCTTAGAAAATGTTTAGGTGTTGCTGTTTTCACCTGATATGAGCAACTCTTTTTTGCATTCAGAATTTATTCTCAAATTGTCATGTGTGTGTTACCGTAGCTCATATCATTTGAGTGGAGGTAAGGAATTAAAACCAAACTATTATTTTGAAATTACCAGGTTGTCATGTGTGTGTTACCCCAGCCCATGTCATTTGACTGGAAATAAAGAATTAAACACAAACCACAGAGATCCTATTTTATTCTGACTCTGTTTGCTGCACACTGTTCTCACAGGAAAAAAGCACAGGTAGCAAAACTTCATCTCCCCCAAATGCACTTCAATACGTTTTAAGTGTAAAAACCTAATTTAAAATAATGTCAGCATCTTTGGGCTGTAGAATATAAGGCTCAGCATCTTTAAATTATTTAAGAGGTCCACAGAGAACCAGTTATGCTTATAACGTCAGATTTACTCAAAGAAAGGGGAGAGCAAAGCAAAATGTTGAATAAGGGTTTCCTATGCAGTTTCATTGAGTTATTTCTGCATTCTGTAATTGCAACAATAGTTCTACCAAACTTTAAAACAAAACAAGATATGCACGTACATAAGGTTATGAAATCTATTTAGCGTGTTTGTTTTGTGGTTTTCAAACAAATATTTGTGTTCTAGCACTGCTACTCCGTTTTTGGCTTTTATTTACAAACAATAGGATCTATCCAAACAACACACTAAAAAAGATAATGCCTTTGCCATCTCGAAAACTTGTCATTAAAAAAAATAATAATAAGAGATAGGTAATTTCTTTTTTTCTTTTCCTCTTCTTTTTTTTTAAGAGACAGGCAATTTCTAAATATATTCTGTGCATAACTCCCTTGGTTTCCTCTTTTCCATTGGTCTGAGAGAGAAAAGAAACTTCCTTTTTAAGGCAAAACATACTATATAAATAATTTTAGCAGCAGATTAATCTATGAAGTTTCATCTATCATGCAGAAGAAAACTCTCAAATGTGTAGTGTAATGCTCTGAGGACTCTTGATGCCCTGGAGTGACAAGAAAGGACACCGAGATTATATGGAACTATAAGTTCTGTCCAGAATAAGCATGGAAACATGGTGAGAGTTTATTGTCACTATATTAATTACTGGAGCATTGCTTGAAGCCTTCACAGCATTTTAAAGGTCATTACCAGGAGTTCAGGAGATGAAAACACTGCCTATGTGTCAGTTTCTAATGGTGGCACCACTTCTATGGGGAAATATGGTGTATTGGAACTATTCAGGCTATAAGTATCACAGACAGACAAAACTCCTTGAGGATGGTCAGAGGGATCTGCCAAACTCAGAGAACTATTAGGTCAACCCAAAAGAAACTATAGTATCATAGTATGTCTAATCATAGAAATAACTCTAGGATTTAAGAAAGAACAGACAGATCTTTAATAATTCATTTGCTTCCCTTTTATACATTGCTAAGTTCTCTAAATGGACTTTTATAAAGATATTTTCTGTCAGTCTGATAACATGGTATAATTTAACTAAGAAATAACTTGTATTTCAGTGGTCTGTGTTCTAAGGATATGGGCAAGATGGGGTGTCTGGGACAGGTCCCCTTCTGTATTAGGTAGGCTCTGTCATCCTCCAAAAGAACATTGTGTGGAACATGGAGAATTTCACAAGACAGCCACACCTTGCTAAAATCACTTTTCTCTCTGAGAAAATTTCAGGCATTGTATTTAAACTTAATGTCCTCTTGCATTCTCTCTACTTTCATTCACAATTTATCAGGAGTTATGGAGTTGCTTAGGTTGCTGAATCAAAATGTCCCATCACTCCCACCTAGTGTAACCCCTTGCTCACCTTCTCTCCTATATTTCTCATTACTCTTCATTGATGGAGGTTCAGCGCTCATCCCTGTCTCATTCTTTAAGTGGCCTCTGATCATACTATTGCCCTGATGCAAGCCCTATTTTTTTTTCTCCCTTTACTTCACTTATTTGAAATTTTCTGGACTTCAGTCCTCTCATTTAAAAAAAATTATTATACTTCATCTACTTTAAAATTCCCTTAAAATGCATATAATACTATTTAGCTAAATGAAGCTAGAAGATTAACAATGATGTAAAAGATATGAGGAAACATAGAGAAAAGAAAGGAAAAGGAATTGTGAGACATTTCCATAATTAAGCCTGAAATTTAATCTGTTTCCTGGAAGCCAAAGAGTGAAAGATGACAGATTATCTATCTATTAATGTCTTGATAAAATAGAAGAGTGATTATTCAGAAATAAACATCTTTGGCATTAAATTCTACCATTTGTACTTGCATAGTAAAGGACGTTGAATAAAGTCATGGGCAATGTATTTAATAGTTTTACAGCAGATGCAGAAATATCTCTGTATAGCTCTTTATTAGAGCAAACGCTGACATAAAATCATAGTAGTAAAGACACTTCTATGGGGACTGAGATAATGCAGTTCAATCATGTTTCTTTCCGGTGACTTAATTTGCTACAATAATATGACATAGATAGCAGAGAGAAGTGATTCATAATCTGAGAGGGAGGGGAGATGAGGTGTATATCAGTATTATTTTGTAATCATTTTCAAACTGTACATACTGTCCTGTGTCCGTTCTCCAGAGGATTTCTAATATGGTCTTTATAGAGAGAAGTTCCACATTTTTCTGATTGATTGTACCTAGAGAGTTGCACTTTTCTTCAGTAAGCAGATTTTCACACATGGACTCAAACATGTGCACGATTCATTATCACAGTCTTTAAAATGTAACCAGAAATTGAAAACAGTTGTTTTTTTTTTTGAAATAATTGTTTAGTGCATTCCAGTGAGCTGAAAATAGGAGAATATATTTATAGCATACATTATAGTTTTCTAAAATGTTAACACATCACCTTGCTTAATCACTGTTAGAACTTTGGAAGATGGGACAAGAATTTGACCCATTTAAAATTTCTTTTGATTGTTAAAATTGTTATTATGTCAAGAGAAAAACTTTTCTAGTAGAATTGGAGAAGGTTATCTTTGGCAGTAGAAGGAATTATAAAGAAAGATTACCAAGTAATGACTGAGAAAATAAAAATACTTAAGTTGTAATAAATATTTATTTGAAATAGACAAAATTTTAAATTAGAAGTGGCTAAAATATCAGTATACAGCATAATTTAATTTTTATACTACTGTTAAAGAAATAGTTCACAAAGGAATTGATTTCTGATAGCAAAATTAAGAATCAGTGTTGAGCACATTTGATTTAAATGTGTCTAAGTCATAATTTAACATATACATACTCATGCTCATCTACACATACAAACACACGTCAGATCATAATTCACATATAGTTTTTTTATCCTTCTTTATTTTCTTAATATTATATCTTCACATTATAATAGGAAAATTTTCTCATGCCGATTTTTTTCTCTATAGAACCTTATGTTTAAAGTCTGTGCAATATTTGAATGCACTTAGATTCTCCCCTTCTCTCTGACTCTTTTTCTCTCATTTTTCTGTCTCCCCCTGTACCTCATTTTAGAGCCAGGAAATAGCATGATCACCAGGTAAGTCTTTCTTCTTTTTTAAGATTTTTAAAATATTTTTATTATTATTTTTTTATTCATGAGAGACACAGATAGAGAGAGGCAGAGACACAGGCAGAGGGAGAAGCAGGCTCCATGCAGGGAGCCGGATGTGGGACTCGATCCTGGGACTCCAGGATCACACCCTGGGCTGAAGGCGGCGCTAAACTGCTGAGCCACCCGGGCTGCCCCAGGTAAGTCTTTCACAGGTAAGTCTTTCACCACAAGAAGTGACTGCACTCCCAGATCCTTGACTATGCCTTGGGCTGAGAACTTGGTCTTCTTTCTTTTCCATATATACTCAGTCCTTGCACTATTTTCCTTTAGACGACATCTATACCTGTAACTATATCTGTATCTGTAGCTGTATCTCTATCTTTTTACCTCTTACTCTATATATACCAGGAACACCCAAATTTTCATCTTCAGCTCATTCCTTTCTTTAAAATATATGTATCCAACTACCAGTTCATCATCTTCTAACAGGTGCCCTGTTTTTGTTCTTTCCAAGATACAGAACCACGTAATATGCAGATATTTGCTGCAAACAGAATTTTAGGAATCTTGCAGGAGTCCGCACATGTAATGTGATCAGAATGCATTTATTAATTTTCATGTGTTCATTAAGAGAAGGCGCAATCTATATTATATTATAGCTGAAATAAACTTTTCATGTGCCCTCATTTCTATGGTTGACCAAATAAAGTGTAAATTTAAAAATTATGAAGGTAATTTCATTTTTCCTGCTTTATAAGGTACTTTCAGATAAGTATTCAGTCCATTCAAAGTTTGAGCTCCCTATGAGTTTTCTTTAATATTTTCTTTTCTCCCTTCCTCCCTCCCTCCTTCTGTGTCTTTTTCTTTTCTTTTCTTTCTTTTCTTCTCTTCTTTTCTTTCTTTTTTCTCTTCTTTTCTTTTCTTTTTTCTTTTCTTTTTTCTTTTCTTTTCTTTTTTTCTTTTCTTTCTTTTCTCTTTCTTTCTTCACACTCTTTGAAGTCTGTATCTCCCCCTCCTTGCAGAGCCCCCTTCACTGGCTACAGAAGGGGCCCCAGAACTCCACCTGCTCCTAGTGAATTCCTCATAGCTTTTCTTTCCCACTGATACTCCTTGACTTACTACTATCTCCTGAAACCAAGTTAATATCCTTGTTTATACCAATCTCCATAAGCACATGTCACTGACAACAATTTTTACACCCCAGACTGTGGTCCGCATATGGCTCATTATGTGCTCTTTCTGATAGCATTTCTCACCCCTCATCAAATCCTGAAACATTTCTGCTGTGTCTCTGGAACTCAGATTCTTCTCATCAAAATCCGTTGTATACTCAGTCTCTCATCTGAATGTCATTTTGTTTGTCTTCTCTATGTGAAATGGACTCTATCTCCAGTGGAGGGTTTTTCCTCTTCATCTCCATTCATTTTACTGGCCCAATATAAGCAAAGGAACCTAGATCCTTATGGTCACTTCTAGACTATTCTTCCTCTCTCCCCTCTAAAAAGACACAATGTAAAACCTCATATTACTAGATTATAATACTCTCTACCATGCCTTGTTATAGTCATCTATTGATTCACATGACATTTCTGATCATTGGTAAAGATTTTGATTGGTTTCATGGTCACAGTCTCTAATACTACTTCTGCCTTATTTATTCTAATTTCAGTGTCCATGTATATTATTTTCACACCTTGCTCCTTCAGTTTATTTACCTGTTCTTGAAAAATTGATCTTTTCCTCTACACCATCTCATTGACTAACCACTCCCAAGACAGTTAACATACGGATAACCCCAACTGCTCCAGAATCTCAGCTTCAAATATGAATCTCTCTGACTACTATTTTTTGGCTCACTCTCTCTATAGGTCTTCCACTTCATTAGAATATATAATCTATTGACTTATTTCAGTTTCATCCCCATCATCCCTCATTCACTCCTGGATCTTCAATTACTTTCTTGTGCACTTTAATTTCATGATCTTTCATTTCAGTCCCTCCTTTGGATACATTCTCAAGTGTTTTGCTCTTGCATGGTGTATAGTACTTACCTGGCAAAACATCAGACCTTTTTAAGTATAGTCCTCTGACTACACTATGTCTACATCAGCATAGCCAGATTTTGCTAGGGAAAAATACACAGCCCTGCTGTCAAGGCTTCAGTTCATGGCCACTAATCTCATGTAGGCCCATTGTACTGCCCTGAAGTCACGATGCATTCTCTGATTTGTTCATGTCAGTTAATGACCATGTCATATTCTTTTCTCTGCTTAAATTTCAGCACCTCCTCTCATGTATCACTCCCAGCTGAAGACATGGTTTTCTTATTTTTCTGAAAGAAAATAGGGGTATTCAGAAGAGAAATTTCACAAACTCTCGCCACCATATTGGTCATGTACTTTACATCTTGCTCATTTACCCTGCCCTCCTTACTATTACTATGTGTGGAGTCATTGTGTTCCTCTATAAGATTAATCCCTCTTTTTGTCCACTAAGTACCATCTGCATTCACCTACTTTAAGTACATCACTTGACATTCTCTCCACCTCTCCTTCATTATTATGTTTCTTCTTTACTGGATCATTTCCATCAGCACCAAATATGTTGCTCCCATATTAAAAATAATATATTTTTTTGGCTTCATATCAGTCTCTGGTTAACTCCTCATTTCTTTATTCTATTTTCTATTAAATCTCCAAAGAAAAAGTTATCAGTGCTGTCTGTCTTCACTTTCTCCCCAACTTACTCTCTTTAACCCACACCAGTCACAATATTTGCCCTACCTCACCCTAAGAAATTGCTCTTAATGGTGGTTTCTTCTTTGTTAAATTCATTTTATTTTGTTTTTTGACATTTTATTTATTTATTTATGTATTTATTCATTCATTCATTCATTCATTCATTCATGTGAGAAACAGAGAGAGAGAGAGAGAGAGGCAGAGACACAGGCAGAGGGAGAAGCAGGCTCCATGCACGGAGCCTGACGTGGGACTCGATCCTGGGTCCCCAGGATCACACCCTGGGCTGAAGGCAGCACTAAACCACTGAGCCACCCAGGCTGCCCCTTCTTTGCTAAATTTAACAGTCAAGTCTTTGCCATCATCAATTTAAATTACGCTTCTGTATCTGAAGCATTTCTTTTGAGTGGCATAGAGCACATTCTCCTGGTTTTTCTTGCCCTCATTGACCATACTTTTGAATGTCTTTTGCCTTTCACTTTCCTCAAACTCTAAATAAAAGAATACCCAGTTCCCAGACTTCTGTTCTTTAAGTACAGTTATTTCCTTGGGAATGTTATTCAGTATGATGCTTTCCAAATTTATCTCATGTTCTGGTCTCAATTCTGAACTTTAGACTTGAATATACAGTTCCCAAAAAAACAATTCACTTGGTTGGTTGGTAAATATTTGTACTGTTGCATGTTTATGTTACACTGTGATGTAATAAGAAATACATATTTTTATTTGTGTCCTGGTTCCTGGCTAGAACTAAAACCTTTGTAATTTCCTAGGCATTACTGCTAGGAGCATATTTTGTTCTAATATGCTTTGTCTTTGACACTGGTTCCTGATGCAGAGTTCCTGAATCTCTTGGAATTTCTTGGGTAATAGGAATATTTTTTACTCTAGTGAGGTGATTCTTGGTGGACTCCTGCATGGGGCTGGTAACCAGAAGGACCAAGCCATGATTAGAAATTTAGAACTTACAGCCCCATCCCCTATCCTCTGAGGAGCTGAGAGAGGAAGTTGAGTTAATAGTCAATCATACCTACATGATGAAGCCTTCATAAAATTCTTGAAGCATGGCATTTGGAGAACAATTTATAGATTAGTGAACAAATTCATATGCCAGGAGGGTAGTGTACCTCAATTCCATAGGGACAGAAGCTCCTGTGCTTGAGACTCTTCTGGACCTCCTCTTATATCTCTTTATATAGCTCTTTATCCATTTCCTTTATCATATCCTTCATTATATAATAAAATGGTAAACATAAATGTTCCCCAGATTTTTGTGAGCTAGTATAGCAAATTATAACACTTAAGGATGGGAGCATAGCACCCTTAACTTGTGGCTAAATCAGACAGAAGTGTAGGTAACCTGGAGATCTACCACTTGTGATTGGCATTTGAAATGGGTGGCAGTCCTGTGGGTATGAGCCCTCAACTTGTAGGGTCTATGCTAATTCTAGGTAGTTAGTGTCATAAATAAATTGTAGGATATAGAGTTGATGTCCTGAGAGTTGGAAAATTGTTTGATGTGGAAAACCCACATATATCTGGTAATAAGTGAACCACTTTGAGTAGACTGCATAGAGTACAAAGGGAATAGAGTTTTTTTTTCTTTTTATTCCAAACTGAGCCCTTCTTCATGACTCATTACATTGATAGTCTTTCCCATCTTGATAAATAAAAAAAAACCTATACTTTTAGTTCCTTAAAACTGCACATATTTAAAGTGTATATAGATAAATTTTGACACGTGTAGATACCCATTACATTAGTCTTGGTTCTCCAGAGAAACAGAACCAATAGGATAAGGAGATATATATGTGACATATTTCAGTTTATTTAAATTGTTAAGTAGAATATGAAACTAAATTTGTAGATAGACCAGCATATGTTTGGTGTTTAATGAGAACAGCTTCTACATACAATCCCAAGAGACTTACAGAAAAAAAGAGATAAAACACAGAAAGAGATAGAGAGGAGGTAGGCAGGACTAGGGAGGGTAGAGAGATTTATTATAAGGAATTGGTTCATTTGATTATGGAGGTTGAGAAGTACCAAGATCTGTAGTCACCAAGCTGGAGACCCAAGAGAGCCTTAATATATTTCCTGTCTGACCCCAGTTTTGAAGGCAGGAGAACATTGGTGCAGCTCAGAGGCAGTCATAACAAATTCTCTCCTACTCAGCCTTTTGTTCTAGTGAGACCTTCAATGAATTGGATGAAGTCTATCCGCACTGGGGAGGCCAATCTGTAATACTCAGCCTTCCAATTCCATTGTTATCATCCAGAAACGCCCAGAAAAATGTTTTATCAGATATGTTGGACACCCTGTGGCCCAGTCTACACATAAAATTATCAACCCTGTGAAACCATCACTATAAGATAGTGGATATGTCCATCACCTCTAAAAACATCCTTGAAATTAATTCCTCTTTACCTCTTCCCCAACCCCCAAAAAGCATGGATCTGCTTTCTGTCACTTAGACTATTTGCATTTTCTAGAATTTTATGTAGGTCAAATTATAGAATATGTTCTCTTTTTTCTGGCTTCTTTCACTATATACAGCTATTTGAGATTCATCCATGTTGTATTAAGAGTTCATTTATTTTAATTACTGAGCACCATTATTTTGTATTAAAGCATTCTTTGTGTGTGTGTGTGTGTGTTGTCATTCTTAATCTCTCTCTGACACACTCCTCTAATTCATCAGTAAATTCTTAGTCCTATCTTCATAATAAATATAGTTCAATTACTTAACTTACGGTTTATTTCTCTTCAATAAAATATAAGCTCCATAAGAACAGCTTTTTTAAAAGTAAATTTTGCTCATTGATATGTTCCTAGAACATAAAACTGGCATTTGGTAATTATTTGCTGAGAGAATCAATGAATTACTCAATGCTGAAGGACTTTAACAATCCACATGGCGTAATGCCATAGCAATAAGCTTTTGATCTGGGGACTGCCTCTGGTCTCAACTAGTCTGCTGAATGGTGTTGATACTCTGTTCTTGTCCTTGGCCTTCTGGTGCTTATCCTTGTTGAGTATGACTGAGCCTGAATCATCCTTTTGGGTACCCATTAGTACCCACCACTGAGGTCATTAGTCTTGGACATGCTCTCTTGTCATGAGGTCTTTCCCACTTTTGGCCTTTTATTCTGACCCCAGGCCAGACTCTTCTGGTCCATCATTTGTTCATGTTGGTCTCCAAACTGTTCAT
Organism: Canis lupus dingo; assembly: GCF_003254725.2. Taxonomy (NCBI): domain Eukaryota; kingdom Metazoa; phylum Chordata; class Mammalia; order Carnivora; family Canidae; genus Canis; species Canis lupus. The sequence continues at coordinate 84,028,995 of NC_064243.1, forward strand.
TCTGGTGGCTCCCCAAGCCCCAGGCCTCTTCTGGTTCATCATTTGTTCCCATTATCTCTCAAGCTGTTCATTCTGGGGCCTCCCCAAACCCTCAAGTATTTCATTTATATCATGGGGCAAAACTCTGTGAGTCTGCCCTCACATAGTCCCCAACCGTATATAGGAGAGGGCAGAGTTAGTTCCCTGCTGCTGCTGTAACAAATTACCACAAACTGGCTGGCTTAAAACAACATGGATTTAGTCTTTTACAGTTCTGGAAGCTAGAATCCTGAAATTAAGGTGTCGGCAAGCCTGGAGGCTTTGAGGGGAGTATCTGTTTTACATGACTTTTTCAGCTCCTCATGGTTGCTTGTATTTTTTTGGCTTGTGGCTCCTTCCCTCCATCTTCAAAGCACATTACCCCTTTATTAAGACTGTATAATATTCTATTGTTACATGTAGAACATTTTGTAACCCATTCATCTGTTTGTGGACATTGATTGGTTCCCACCTTTTGGTTACTGTTGATACTGCTGCTATGAACATTGGTCATGGGTGTACAAATATGTGCTTGAGTCCCTGCTGTCAATTCTTTGGGTATATACCTAGAGGTGGAACTGCTGGATCATAGAATTACTGTGTTTTTAATTTTATGAGGAACTACCATATTGTTTTTCACAGTGGAGTTCTACTTTCTCTACATCTTTCCCATTGTTTATTAATTTCTGTTTGTTTTATTCTGTTTTTTCTTTTTTTGATAGTAGTTCTATTGGGTGTGAAGTGGTATGTCATTGTGGTTTTGACTTGTATTTCTCAAATGATTAGTGATATTGAACATTCTTTCATGTACTTGTTGCCCATTCGTATGTCTTCTTTGGAGATGTGTCTGTTCAAATCCTTTGCCCATATGTATGTGTGTATGCATGTGTGTATGTATTTATTTTTTCCTTTTGCCCATTTTTAAATTGTGTTTGTAAGACTAGCATCTTGACACAGAATTGCTGGGACTCTTTATTCTAGTCTATTCTAATCCTCTCTATCACTGGAACAATGATATATCTGGCTTACTATAGATAGCAGAGGGTTTCTAGAGAAAAGAAAAAAAGACATACTGAAATGAAAAATATATCAAAATATGTTTTTAAAATATTAAACCCATTGAAAATGCAAAATAACAATTCTGTTTGGGAAGAAATATCATTTTAGTTACTTAAATGTATATTTAGCCATTTCTATGTGCCAAGCATTATTCTAGCCACTGGAAGAAATATTTAATCACACACACACACACACACACACACACACACACACATTTAGGTAAAAACTTGACGTGCTATGTTGATGGAATTTGACATTAAGTCGGACTACAAATTAATCAGGTTGGGGTATAGTGTTAAATAACTATTCTTATTCTTTCTGTAGACAGTCCAGTGCTAAAAGGGCATGTTTTTCAGTGAGAATGTAATTAAGAAAAATCAACAAAAACACCTTACTGAGTGTGGAAAAGGCCACATCGCTGCTGCTACCAGTTGAGCTGGTATGAAGCCAAGTGCTTTGCAGGCTATTTCTATGTCAAGTTCTCCAAAAGACTCTGGTAGGATTTATTTCCTCTCTCTTCTATGAGTTTTCTCTTCACAAGACTTGCTTCAGAGGAAGGGATAGATGATGTCTGAATTGAAAAGCCTGTTTTTGAGAGCATGATTGGTCTGCTTTAGTAGTTAGTGCTGTTTAAAGTCCGCAAGCATTTAGTTTCAATGGACTTCAGAGAACTTACTTTCCCTCGTATGGCACTGCTCTCTTCAGCAAAGCAAACTATTCCTTATAACATCTAACACGAGAGCATCAGAAAAAAAATTTGATCTTATTACATTTATTTGCTTTATTATTTCTGCAGCCTCATAAAACCTAATCTTTTACTTAGTAAGTATCTGAACAGTCATCAGTAGATATGGAAAGAAGATCAATGACCTAACACATTTAGAAGTTCTATATATGCAGCAGATCCAAATACATTGCAAATTAAATACTCCAAACTGGCCACCATGCTTGTGTTAAGGAACAATGCTAAAATTACCATTTGTCTCAGCAAATTGAAGCAATGTGAAACATCCAAATTTTAACTTACCTTTATTCTTAACTTTTTCTAGGTCGTCTTATACTTTAATACTGACTCATTTAATTTTCCATTGTTCCTTCAAAAATATTTACTCACCATATATTGTGTTATAGGTACTGCCCTAGAAGTGAACCAAAGGCGATACAGCATCTGATTTAATGGTGCTTGAATTTATATGTTACTCTAAACATAACAGAAATAGTTTCTCAGTGCTCTCCTAAGAGCTGGAAGTCATCCACAGATTATTATACCACTCTTACCTAATTAATCCAAGTTAATGACTTCACCAGACAATAATGACTCTGAGTTAGAAGGAGATGGTTCCTGGACCCAGTGTTTTAATTATCAAGCCACAACTGTGCAGAAAATATTTTAAAAATGAAGACAAATTGATTTCAGTTATAGTACAGACTGCTCTATTAGTAATTAAGAAGGGCTATTAATTAGGATATATAGTTAATGCTGTAACTTTTTTTTCTTTAAATATGTTCTGGTTCCAAGTTCTCATATGAAAGTGTTTTCTATTTTTCCCAATTGAAAGGAGCTAATTGTGTACAGATTACTTTGCTGAAAAGGAAAAAAAAAACCCACAAAACATAAGAGGGCTTTATCTATTAACATATTTTTCTAAAGTAATTTTATAACACATAGTAGGCAGAATAATGGCCCTCAAAATTGTCCACTTCTTAATCCATGGATCCTGAGAATGGCAAAATCCATGTTACCTTAAATGGCAGAAGGGACTTTGCAGATGTGATTAAAGTGAATGACCTTGAGATGGAGGGCTATCTTGGATTATGTGAATGGGGTGCATTTAATCACTTGAGTCCTTAAAAGTGGAGAAACTTTCTCAACAACGGTTAGAGAGAATGTGAGGATGGGAGAAGGGACAGGGAGATGCTACCCTGCTTGCTTTGAAGATGGATGAAAGGGCCACAAATCTAGGAAAGCAGGCAGGTCTATGAACTGGAAAAGACAAAGAAACAGGTTCTTTTCCAGAGCCTCCAGAAGTCAGTGCAGTACTGCCAACACCTTGATTTTAGCCCAGTTGGAACCATGTCAAAATTATGGCCTGGAGAGCTATAAACATAGTCAATTTGTATTAAGTTACTGAATTTGTTATAATATGGTATATAAGCAGTAGAAAACTATACACATCACAGTTTTTAAAAATTTACCCAGTTTTACTCTTCTGTACTAAACACAGTAGGAATGTTGTTATATCTTTTTATGAAGATAGCAAATGTTCATATTATTTTTACTTAGTAGAATATACACACACAAGACACACACACACATCTATATTTGTTGCCTGTGTTTACATCTCTGTTGATTTCATTTTTTACTAGTTAGAAGTTAAAGGTGAGTTTAAGTATTTACCAAGTATGACAGTTTTCTTTATATATTTCACTAAATAGTAATGCAGTTGTTAAAAATCTCAGAATTAGATTTTCAGTGTAAGTCAATAAGAACAACTTTAGTTAAATTGTTGCCTTTTGAATTGTATTTAATAAAGTTTTTTATAGTAATATGTAACAAGAATTGTTAAACCTAAAACAAATCTTCCATGTAAGAATTAATAATTAATATTCTTATGTAGACCATCATGAATTAGAAAATTATTAATTAAATAGGAATAACTCCTTCAATCCAGAGAAAATAGTTTGTATTTTGCTAAGTATGTGGAATAAAATATGAATTGTGGGTGTGTTGTCCAAGAGCCCTCAAAACACTTATAGTAAACTTAAAGCATTATGGGAATGGGGTTAAAGGAGAGGAGAATTGGTACAGGATTCAAAGTTAAAGAAGCTTAGCCTGCAGGATTCAGGGCCCCTGGAGACAGATACAACCCAAAGAGCTTCCACCTGTCTGCTCTTCCAACAGAGCTTTTTGTTCTAGGCTGTGTAGATTGAGCTATTCATTTGGCCCCAATTTTACTACTTTGTAATATAGTTAACTAGGTCTTAAATCACCTTGATTGCTTGAACCAACCCCACTGTACTTTGCATCTTACGTTCAAGTCTACCAAGGAGTTTTAGGATGTAATAAGGCATTTCTCCTTTTCTGTGATCTTTGATGATGTGATAGTTAATTTTATGTGACTTCTTGACTGGGACACTGGGTGCCCAGATATTTGATCAGGTTTTATTCTGGAAATGTCCTTTAGGGTATCTGGGTGAGATTAACATTTGAATCAGTAAACTGGGTAAATCAGATTAGTGGGCTTCATCCACTCCATTAAATACCTGAATAGAACAAAAAGGCTGACCCTCCCACAAATAAGAGGAAATTCCTCCTACCTGTCTTAAGATGGGATCCTGGTTTTTTCCAGCCTTCACACTCAAACTGAAACAGGTTTTTCTTGATTCTTGAGTCAGAAAGGTTTTAGAATAGAATTTGTACCTTCGGCTCTGGTTCTCTTGTTTGCCCATTGCAGATCTTGGGATTTATCAGCCTCCCATATCAATCATGTGAGCTAATTTTTTATACTAAGTTTTATTCTCTCTTTCCTTTCCTATACATTTTGCACATATATTCAAACACATACACACACATACACATCCCTTTTTGGTTCTCTTTCTCTGGAGAACCCTAATACAGATGGATGGGAAATCATGATAGTCGTTCTCATTTGGTGAAAGTTACTTGGTCCCTTTTTCATGAAAGTCCTACTCCTCATGGGCCTTGTCAACATTTGGAACTAGGGAAAGGCTTATACCTGTGAGAATTATGTTACATTTCCAGTGGATAAATGACTTCTTCAATAACAAAATTATTTTCCAGTCCATTCACAGTGCCAGCAGTCGGCAGTTTATTCAAATGTAGTTCTGTTAGAAAGAGGAGTAATTTGGTGTAGTCAGGCATAAATGTTTTGATTGTGACTCTTTTTCAGTCTTTCTGTCATGTCCAAAGGTACAATTTAAAAGGAAGAAAAATTTAATAATGGTAATATATGGATCGATGTTACAGTTGACAGATAATTTCAAGGCAAAATATTAGTAAAAAGTATTAATAAACTAACATTTTGGAATGTCAACTATAGTTTAATTAATAACCCTATATTCACAAATCTTGTACTCCTAATATTTTTATAACCATTTGCAGTAGATAAAACAGATATAATTAGTAATTACAGAAACAAGGATAATGAGGTCAGCAAGATAATAAGATTGGACAAGTGTACATCAATACTGAGGGGCTTGGCTGGGCTTAGAAGGAAGAATTTTCTGATTTCTATTTCAGTGCTCTTTTTTTTTTTTATTACTGACATGCTCTGTGTGATTAAGTAATAGAAATACCAAGAACAGTAAAAAGGTGCTCTATGGCCCAAGAAAGAAGATTGGAATTCTACTATAACCCATCGTCATAACAAACGGTCCTTTCCTGTTAGTGTTTCCATTTTATAAACATAATCTTACCTCACAGGCCTAAGGCATGGTTTGACCCCTGAGATAGCTTTCATTATGTACCCACATAAGAGCTACCTAAACCTTTGTGAAGAAAAACTGCTCTTAGAAGATCAGATCCGTAGTCCTCACACACCCATGAAAGAAAGAAAAAAAAAAAAAAAACAACAAAAAACCTTCTCTTATCTCATTGATGTTGCAGACACAGAGCAGAGCCGTACATCATGTGAAGCCTGTCTCCAAAGCAGCCCAACAGCGGGGTTCTTGGACATTAATACTCCATTTGTTTCCAAGAATGGAGCAGCTGACAGTGTGATGGGATGGTGTTACATATGCACACAAGCCTGCGGCATCAAACCAACTATGCACAGCTGGTCTGGTCTAATTTTAGAGCCCTGGAGCCTCATCCATGGCCCTCTAGAAAAATTCCCCATATCAGGATGTAATATGAGTGGGGTGGGGGAAACATGCTATGCAGTGTTTTAACTTCTAAAAAAAAAAAATTGGAAACTGTATCCAAGAGTGTTTGAATTGAGATGGATTCACTATAAAATAAAATTCTGAGCAACTTAGATTTTCCCCCCATTTTTCTCCCCATTTTAAAATGTTTAATCTACGGGGAATAAGTAATTCTATAGCAGATACTTCACCAATCCATTCCACATCTAAAGGAACTTTTTTTTCTTTGCTGTTAAATCATATTACAAGGTCAAGCCAACCTACTTTAGCTTCATTCCTTTAGGTTTCTAACTGGTTTTCCCTAAACGAGGGATGTACGTTATATACTTATGTTGTCATATATATTTTGAAATTGCAAACAACACTGTTAATATTTCAAATAGCTAGTTTAGTAATACAGAAATTTATGCTGACATTAAAAGCCATCCTGAATTGCTGCTAGGGATATTTTAAGAATCTCTCTATTACTAATGTGACAAATGATGACTTTAATGGCATCATAAACCAGAAATATGAAAGCATTATTAAAAAAACTGCTTCATAAAAGAGTTATCAAGTAACTATCAGTTAAGCTGTTTAGACGTGATGAAAGTTCAGTCTAAACACACTGGAGCACTTCAGATACACTAAACTAGCAATATTATAAAATGTGGAGGTAATGAATATTATTGCTTCAAAAATTGTCTTTGCTAATCTTACTCTGAATAAATTGTGTTGGTTAGGGAAATCCTTATACCTTATGAGACCAATTCACGTTTAAAAGCCATTTTATTATTATGAAGCATTTGTTCAATCCATTGCCTGGACGTACAGTTCACATGCAGAAACTACATCACTTACTTCGGCTTAAATATTGAAATACTGCACTCATATTCTCCTATATTTTAAAGATATGGGGCTCTGCACTAAAGGGTATCATTCCATTAATTATTCAGGCTCTATGTGGTGGTTAAACATTTATGTTCCCTACACATTTTATCTTCTTTTTTTTCCCCTTATAATTAATGGGTCCATAAGACAGGGTGATATGAGATACTTTAAGTTCAACTAGAATATATTTTATTACTATAGTCTCCATCTTTGCAGAAGTATAGCAACAAATCTGTGCCAATGCACAAGTGAAATGACTAGGAATTTCATGCTATTTATGCACATATTTGTTTAAGGGGAATATTACCATTTTTCTCTTGAAAGTCATTGGCTTGCATATACGCATCAGGAAAACAGAATGGGACATTTGTGTAGTCACATGGGTAATCACATATTCTGGCCTTTCAAACTATGGAATGGTATTATTACATGGTGAACTTTTGCAAAAATACCCACTTTTAATAGTCTTCAAAATTGATTATTAATATCAATAATATCACACCTACATTCTAGAGGAGAGAAAACCCACAGTGAAGTAGAAGATTATGAGGAAAGGAATGTGTATAACATAAGGTGGACATACCAAGATTCTCATAGAGGCAGACAAGATAATATCCATAGTAAGATGTGACCAGCAGCAGGCATTGAGGCTATAGCAATGAAGGGCACTTTAACCAGTATGTATCAAACTTGATCATGCATCAGAATCACCTGGAATGCTTACTAAGCTACATATTTCTGAGCCTACCTTCAGAGATTCTGATTTAGTAGGTCTGGGATAGAGCCCTAGAGTATGTATTTCCTGCAAGTTCCCAGGTAATGCTGATGTTGCTCATCTGGGGACCACACTTTGAGAATCACCTATCTGTAGGGTCTGTCTGAATATATTGCCAGCTATTAGGTTCAGTTTTACTTTTTGCTGTTTCAATAAAATGTAGAAAGATGGATAATAGTCATTAAGACTTAATTGCTGAAGTTGGAACTCAGAGGGTAGTTTGATGTCTTTTTACAACTATAAGCCACTTGTGACCATAAGCAAAGTTTGGTTTGTTCTTAGTCCACCCATAAAGTAGCCCACAGTACTTCATTGTATACCCAGAAAAGCAACTCCAATATACCATAATGATACACTGCAGATTCTTATGAAATAACACTTGCTATATTTCTTCCCCGTCTTTGATTTCCTCTCCTGCTCCTAGCCAGAGAAAACTCTCTACTTTTACAGGGTTCCTATGCTATGGTTAGGCCCACCTGAATAGGCAGTCTCTCTCATTTTAAGGTCAACTGCTTTTGGACATTAGTTATTGGTACAAAGTGCCATCAGCAAAGTGCCTAGATCAGTATTTGAATGCATACCTGAGAGAAAATGTGCTTACCTCTGGGCTGAGATCTTTAGAGGAAGTGCATCTTAGAATTCTTCCTACCACAGGTTTATTCTGATTTATCAGTGTTTCTTATACATATTAAAAAATATCATTGAGGACTACTCAAATAGCCATTTTATTTTGGATCTCTATATCTACAGACAAGATAATCTCTGATGGAAGTATATGCAACCCACTTAAGACAAAGAACCACCTTAGCTATGTTCCAATGAACATGAAATGTATCGTCTTTATTGTTCTGTAGGGGTTTCCTATCTGATCTTAATTAGTAATCATATTGTAACTTAGTTTCCCCATATGAATGAAACAAACACTTTTGTGTCAAATATTTTTGAGCCAAGTACTTTTGAGTTAAGCAAATACTTTGGTCAAGTTGAGCACATTTTTCAAATTTTCTATTATACCGAGTTATATTACATTTACTTTTGTTATGTGCTGAGATATGACAGTATACATATAGTTTGTCTTTGTAATTATTAATACAACAATATAGTCTATGCTTTTTTTTTTAAGATTTTATTTATTTGAGAGCGAGATTGAGAGCAAAGAGCCCAAGCAGGAGGAGCGGCAGATAGAAAGGGAGAAGCAGGCTCCCCGCTCAGCAGGGATATGTTGCGGGGCTCCATCCCAGGACCCTGGGATCATGACCTGAGCTGAAGGCAGATGCTTAGTCCACTGAGCCACACAGGCGTCCCAGTGTATGCTCTCTTAATTCACTTCCAGGTAATTGATCTTCTGGATTAATTGATGTTTTCTCATCTTTCTGTTCCAATATGTTCTGACACACTGATTATGGCCCGTGACTCACTGAGTGCTTGCATCTTATAGATACTTTCTAGGACATGCACATACTTCTAGGTTTAATAACATGCTCTCCAAGAACCAGTGGTTTTTCCTCAAACTTCCTCTGGTGGTAGTACTATGATTGTACTTGCATTATTCAATTAACTACTTCATAAATATATCAGTTGGAAGTCAGAGAGATAAAGAGTTGCTTTTATGAAAGCAAATGACTTTCAGAGTTGATAAAGACAAATTGCTAAAAATTCTGTTAAATGTAGAAAAAAATTGTAAAATATTTGAGAAAAAAATCTTACAAATCTGGAAGAATTGTTTACTCGTATTGCTTTACAAGCAAAGATGATGTTCAGAATATTTAATGACCAGTAGGGCATGAGTATAGTTGATTAGAATAGTTGCCCTACTCATTATAAGGACTGTTGGCAGCCTTTGAATCCTCATTCCAGTTTAAAAAAAAAAAAAAAAAAACGGATCCCTGGGTGGTGCAGCGGTTTGGCGCCTGCCTTTGGCCCAGGGCGCGATCCTGGAGACCGGGGATCGAATCCCACATCAGGCTCCCTGCATGGAGCCTGCTTCTCCCTCTGCCTGTGTCTCTGTCTCTCTCTCTCTCTCTCTCTCTCTGTGACTATCATGAATAAATAAATAAAATCTTTAAAAAACAAACAAACAAACAAACAAAAACTAACCCTGGCTCCTGAAAATCCTGGAATGTATATTGTGGGAAGGATCTTACTATAAAAGAAGAAGAAAAAAGCCTTGGTTCTGCATCAGAAGCTTGGCAGTTGCATGTGCACTTTTTAATGACTTAAGATGAAATTATTAAGGTATTTGGATATATGTGTATTACTTTTATGAATATTTGTTTCAAACAACTTTTCAATTAAAATACTCAGACCAGCCCAGATTTCCCCAGCAGGCATGTTCTTCCTGTTTTGTTGTTTTCACTTACTCTCTATTTTTACCATAAGAATGGGATACTTTATAGAGAAATCTGTATTTCAGCGGAAAAGCTATATGATAAAAAGTCAGCTAGTATTTGTTTAGTCCTGTTTCCCTAATAGGCTCTCAGATTCCCTATCAAGAGATGCAGAAACAAAAGAGGAAGACTGAACCTCAGTCTCACTTAGATTTAAGGCTTAGTTAATTGAGCTTTGGTAATGATAGCACAGGGATAGTGTCAATGCTGACCTGTCTCTGCCGCGTCCTTTGTCTCTCTCATTGTTGCCTAATGCATCTGAACTTGTTTACTTCATGCACTGACAGAAGCTGAGACTGATGACAACGGCTTAAAATTCTCTCTCATCTATTTGAAATTTCTTGTTAGCATTCCTACCTGGTTTCCGTCAGTGTATGAAAACAACAAGGAATCAGATACAAACAGAGCATTAAACAATGCCTTCTTGCCTCACAGGATTGTTTAATACTCTCCCATATACCTGAGTTAATAATTCACACTCTGCAGAAGCCCAGCACGTCTCCATTAGACTTGATGTTACCTATTAATGTGACAGCACACAGCCCACGCAAAGCCACCGTGATGGGGATAGTAGAAAGGGCAGGGTGTTCTTTAGGGTCCTGGGCTAAAAGTATCCTTTTAGATAAGTTTGCCCATTGAAACACAGATCTCAATAAAGCTAAATTCTATTAAATAGTGTTTGTTTTATGTGGACTTAACTATAGAATTCCAGTGAAGCTGGAGAATTACACAGCCCCCTCACTTTTTTTTTTCTCCATAAATAATTATCCTTTTCTAGAGGTGAATGGGAGCAAACCTTCCCTTTTTCAGTTGGCTATTAACAAAGGAGTTGATACCACATATAGTGAAAGGAATAGTATACGAATGGGGAATGGGATTAATCAGCCTGGGGCCTATAGGTCAAGCCAGGCAAGAAGCAATCTGATGTTTTTTTAAAATGTTTTTATAAAGGAGCATAAGAAGAACGTGGAGAGTATAACATTACAGAGTTTGAAGTGGTAAAATATGGAAAAAGAGGGCCATATTCCAGTGAAAACCCAGAGCTTTTTTGTATTTCCAATTTTGGTTATTATTTTATTATAGATCACCATTAAAGCTGGCCTTGAGAACTGTGTATTTGGAGAAAGAAGTATATTTGCAGTATATTTCTAAGTGTCACAAATATGTTACACCATCCACGGTTTCTTTCAGTTGTGTGTAGATTCAGGTTAATAATCTGAGTTGTTCATGTAGAGATATATATCACCACAAAAGGCAAAAAAAAAAAAATAAAGAATTAGTGATGACAATTTTCAGAATTATTTTTGAGGGAGTTTTCAGCAAATTATCAGTCTTCGTGGCGCAGCCAGTTTTGGGGATATTTAATGAAATTTGCTCACAAAAATTTTTGTGCATATTGTACAACCTTAAGAATTGTGGATGTATGTCACAATAACTATAATTTGTAACTTCCACAAGAATATATGAAATGTCATTAAGGAAAGTAAAAAAAAAAAAAAAGAAGAAGAAGAAAAGAAGCATCCTATACCAAAGCTAGATTCTAGTTGATCCAACATGTGGAAACAAAACCAAATTGGACAAAATGAGTTTGATCTGTAGTAATAAGGAAATTCATTATAGGACTAGGGAAAAGGATTTATTAAAAAGGTCTTTACAATTATATATATATACTTAAATATATATAAATATATATATATAAATATTATAAATAAATATAAATATATTTATATATATATTTAAAGAATTTATTTGAGAGAGAGAGAATGCACAAGCAGAGAAATGGAAGGGAGAGGGTGAGGGAGAAGTAAGCTCCCTGCTGGGCAGGGAGCCAGACATGGGGCTCTGATCCCAGAACCCTGGGATCATGACCTGAGCTGAAGGCAGATGGTTAATGAATGGACTGAGCCATCTAGGGGCCCCTCCAATTTTACTTTTAAGGTCAGTTTTACATTGATTGAATAAATGAGAGGATAAACATAAGAGAATTTAGGAAACATGATTTTTGTTGATAATAGCTATTAGCCTAATAATTTCATTGAAAAATCAGGTATGGTGGGTTATCACCAGCTTATTTTTCTGTATTAAAGTAGTCTCTCTCATTTTTCCCAGATTGTTTATGTTATGCCAATTTCACTATGGCATAACCCAGGGCTGAAAAGATTATGCCATTTCTCATATATCTCTCATGCTGGTGAAGAGTAGACAGGTAAGAGAGCAAACTCATTGTGAGATCAGTATCAAACTATTCTTGCTAGCTTTCTTAGGGAAAATAGTTAAAGAGTGTGAAGTTAGGTTTCAATATTATATGTGTACCTTTGTGAGAAAATTAGTAGTGGGAATTGTTATTGTGTTTATTATCATAAATGATAATGTCTTATTAAGCAAAACAAACACAAATAACCATTGCCCTGGCCGTGAACACAAACTGTGCTTTAATCAATAAGTGCATTTTATGTTTACCCATATGTTTACCAATGCAATGATAATTTTTATTTGTCAAGCTTCTTCTATGTGTTTTATATATATTAATTTATTTAATTCTTATAAAAATCATCTCCATTTTACAGTTAAGAAAAGAGCTTTGAAAAATGAAATAAATTTCCAGCTAGTAAAGGACGAAAACAAAACTGAACTGAACTCAGGCGGTATCACTATAGAGCTCAAGCATCCAAACTGTACTATATTCTGGTTTCTGAAATATGGCATCTAGAAAGATGTTGAAACGAGTTCTTGTCCTAAGAGAGAAAAGAGAAATGAAGTGAATACTTGCCATATAACTATGTTTTACTGTAATGCTATATATATTCACAGGATACTTGAAAACACAACTTTTGGGCATCAATTTCATTCTGAGGGGAGCCAGGAGGAGAAAGATTTCTCAGAAAAAAGTTTCCCGAGATAGTTGGTGTTTGAGCCTAATTTTAAAGAATACAATGTGAAGGGATGAAATTATGGGTGTGGTGCTGTTGATTTGATTTAAATGCCTTTCTTTAGGAAATGGGAGCTAGTGGTATTGGCTAAAATTGTTAAGGAGAGTAGAATCTCAATGTGTATGTATCCATAGCATGGTGCAAAATGCATGTATGCTATTTAGTGAAAATCAGCTGAATTGATAACAGTGCTATATTCCTTGATAAATAATTGCACATTGGTGGAAAATTTATACAATGGGTTCATAGTGGATACTTGATGTTCTGAATTTCAGGTTAGAGTCATTTATTCAGCACAACTGAAAGGGTATAAACAGTTGGTGTTTCAAATCATGACTTTGCTGCTTATTAGCAAGTGAACTTGGGAAAGTTATTTTTATCTCCAAGAACATCAGTACATTCATCTGTAATACGGGAAAATTTACTTTCTGTGTTATTGCAAGGCTTTTGAGGAAATACTTGATATAGGATGAGCTATGTGTTTGACACATAACAGGTATCAGAGTGATAATTTTTTTGCTATTAATATATTAAACATTTATGTAATATCTACTATAAAGTCACTGTGTTTGGTATTTGCTCTGTGGAGCACAAATGTGGAATGCTAGAGCTGCTTCATACAGGCTCTCAGGACGATCTGTGAAAATTCCAGGAGTGGGTTGTTAAACGCAACCATCCTTGAAATCAGCCATGCAGGAAGTATATATATCATAGAAATTGCACATGCTACCTTTCAGGGCTTCCTTTCTCCAGAGAGCCAATTGATAATGCCTGAGCCGAATTTTAAAGGGTAAAATGTGGAGGGTGGAATTGAGGTTTAGAGTTGTGTTGATTAGATATCAATTATTTGGCAAGGAAATAGCACTCACATAAACAAGATTAAAACATATCTCTGTGCTTACTTATGTACGGTGAATGTCTTCACTTCTTTGTTGGATTAATTTTTATCTACTCTCTGCTTAAAACAAACTATCCAGTGTCTCCCCATTTCATCCAGAGTAAAAGGCAACATTTTCAATGGCCTACAAACCTCTTCAAATTAATTCCCTGTAACTTCTCTAATATCATCTTCCACTTCTCCTTATTGCTTCTTTCACTACTCCAGTTAAGCACATAAGATGTTCCCACCCAGGCCCTTTCTTCGGGTGTTTTTCTTACTACTCTGTTTAAAAATCATAACCCTACCCTCTACTGTCCCAGAATTTATAATCTCCTTTCTACTATTATATTCTTTCATAAGACTTTTCATCTTCTAACATGATTTATTGTTTTGTGTTTTTTTTTCTTCCCCACTAGAATATAAGCCCACTGAGGGCAGGGATTTTTGTATGCTTATTTACTGTTTTAATATAGGCATCTAGAGAGGAGTTAAAACATAGTAGGTATTGAAAAATTTATTGACTCAATGAATGTTGGCTAAAATAAAAAAAAATATTATTTATATAATGTATATATGAATGTTATATGTTATAAATATATATACAAATATTATGTTATATATATTTATATATAATGCAGGGCAAGAGTTTTGATGGTTTATGATGAGTTTTAACTAAAGGATCTAGGATTGTCCAATTCTGTCCTATAAATAATTTCCTATCAAGATAGCTGTACACAAAAAGGGAAATAAGAATACCTCGTATTGTTGAAATAGGTTTAAAGCATGTAGATTAACCTCAAGTCTCAACCTCTTTCCTCTAAACCCATAACCAAACCCTTGTCATTGAACTGTAGGGTATAGGAACTTGAAGCAAGAGCAAGCATATGTTACAGAGAGAGAGATGGAGTGCCCACAGGATAGAGAGAACATAAAACTAGGATAGTCAGTCTTCAAGATGGCCCCTAATGATACTTTTCTTCTGGGACTTATAACTTTGTCTAGTCTTCTCCCACATTGTGCCAAGTTTAATTTGTGTAACCAGTAAATCTAGCAGAAGTGATGGTAAAATACTTCCAAGATTATAGAAGACACTGTGGCTCCCATTTTAGTCACACTGTATCTTAGATCACTTACTTTGGGGAAACCAGTTTTTGAGTAGGCCTCTGGAGAGACCTATATGTTGAGGAACTGAGGCTTCTGATAATAGCTTGCAAGTGGATCCCCCCACCTCAGCCCAGTCAAGCCTTTGGATGACTGAAGTTCTGTGCTACATTTCGACTGTGCCCTCAGGAGAGACTTTGAGCTATAACCGTTCATCTAAGCTACAACTAGATCCCTGTTTCTCGGAAACTGCATGAGATGATAAAAATTAGTTGTCTTAAGCTGCCAAGTTTTGGGAGATTTGTTACATTGCAATATATACCTAATGAAAGCACCATTTTCATATAAACAGGAAGAGACAGAAAAGAAGGTCCAGTGTATGTTCTAAATTCTACCACTTTAATGATCATTTCTTCCATTGGAGAGACTGATATAAGGTGGAAAATACCTTCCTACCTCCTTGTTCCCTGTATATATCAAGGCATATAGATTTGTTATTCATATCAAATACTATAGACTACAATACCTCAGAGGCAAAGGTCACCCTTCCTCTTTCCTTTTAATGTGTTGTATAGTTCAAATGCAGATTTGGTAAGATGGACTCTTTATTTTTAAATTATTTATTTATTGATTTTTAAAAAAATATTTTATTTATTCATTCATGACAGACACAGAGAGAGAGAGACAGAGACAGAGACATAGGTAGAGGAAGCATCAGGCTCCCTCCATGGAGCCTGATGTGGCCTCCATCCTAGGACCCTGGGATCACGACCTGAGCCAAAGCAGATGCTCAACCACTGAGCCACCCAAGCACCCCAAGATGAACTCTTTAAATATATTTTGCATGAATGAAAATGTCAATTTAGTGTTAGGTAATCATTTTTTACTTCTACTGAAGACTAAGAGAGTGGATAGTATTAGAGACTTCTTGTTGATATATTTATTACATACAAAAGAACTAAAATGAATGTAGAGATACCAACATGCC
Organism: Canis lupus dingo; assembly: GCF_003254725.2. Classification (NCBI taxonomy): domain Eukaryota; kingdom Metazoa; phylum Chordata; class Mammalia; order Carnivora; family Canidae; genus Canis; species Canis lupus. The sequence goes on from NC_064243.1 coordinate 84,044,887, forward strand.
AGTTACCTAGAGTAGTTGAGTGGGGAGCATAATCACAGATAATATAAAATGTCAGCTAATTTGCCTGAGATGAACTTCACTGCCAGAGTTGAAGCTAAATCTCTGAGTCAAAAATTTCAAATATTGTGAGCTAGAGCACTAGAAACAGTTCATGGTAAAATTAATGAATCTGGATGGTTTCTTCTACTTTTGATGACTTTTTTTCAACATTGGGTGAGAATGGGCAATAGTGAGATTGCTGAAAATTAAGACAATATATTCCTAACTGAGCAGACACCAATGAACTCAGTGGAAGAAGGAAAAAGTTCCATAGAGAAAACAAAGTGAAGAAAATTAGGATATTGGACTGGAGAATGTTGCACATGGCAAAGGCAGTAAACTTTTTGATTTTGAAACATCTCCTATCACCCTTAAGAGTTTTCTGATAATCTGCAGTTGATCCCAGTCCCAATAAATTTGACAGCATTCATTTAAATATGCAAATTTTTACTTCAATTTTATTCTTCATCTGGGATTTAAATGTGAAGAAGGAATAAAAAATACAAGTACAAGGATGACAGAGAAATATAGGTTAAGTGGGAAACAGCTATAGAGTTTCTCTTTGACAAAATCCTTCTTATTATTTCAGTAGATGTTTTACTGATGGAGATTTTACCTTGATTTTATTATTAAACATTCTTGGAATTAAAATATTTTTTCCTGTGTCTGTCAATCAGTTTAAAGTGTGCTCCAAGATAGAATATGAAACAACACAAAGATAGGGAAGTTTGCATTCTGAACTCCCCCTCAGATAAGCCATACTCCACAAACTAATACCAGTACTCCCAAACTGTTACAGCCTATGCTTTGGTGACAATTACTTCCCCTGCCTCAGATCAACAATTCTCATAAGTTGTGTAAAATTATCCTTGCATAGCAGAGTCTTCAAAGTGACCACCACTCCCTATGGCAGCCTGCTCAGTTTGACAGCATTGATATTTCCATCTTTTGGAAATAGCAATAGTAACCATGTCAAAAACCTAGGATCAGTTTAATGAAGGTTCTCCTACCTTGGGCATTTTTCCTCTGTAACCCTGAGTATTGTAATATAGGAGAATTAAATATAGCGTTTATTATTTTCCCTTGAAATGCTGACACCATGGTTGTGGAGGCCATTAACCATTATGAAGAGGACCAGAAGGGTAATTGGGTTTATCTGAATCTACCAGATAATCTTGCTCCAAGATCCTATAGCACCCAGAGATTATGGCGGGACTATAACTCATCATAGGTTGTCAGAGAAGAGATAAGATCATGTCTCAAATCAGTCTGGCATAATTCATTTTATTACAGATTTTTAAAGAGCAGCAAAAGTTCTTGATTTATCCAAGTTGATAGTTCCAGTTTTAGGATTGTCCATGGGAATAGACATAACAGGAGAATTCTTGTTCTGATATGGAGACAGGGAACATAGTAAAGGTGATCATATAATCCAAACAATAAAGGTAGAATGTTGTTAATGTGGGGAAGCCAAGTAAAGAGATGGAAGAAAGATAGTATTAAAGAAAGCACACACCATACACATTTGTGTAAAAACGTATTTGTATTTGTATATATATAAAAAGGTGAAATAAGTTCTTATGAATAGTGATGACAAACATATAGGGTCAACTTTTTCAAAACAGCCTTAATTTTTACCTGTTTACTGACTACTTTTGTGTTCATTGGGTCAAATGGTCATTTGTGAACTTTGTGCTTAGTTGAGTCATAGGAAAGCATATCACATCTATGAATGTTACAAGATAGGATATGGGCCATAATGGCATAAAAAAATATCAATTTAGTTCTCTTCATGTAGACCCTGGAGTATTAAATGTTCATTAAGGTGCCTCTGAAAGTGGTATGTATGGATCTTGAAGGATGTTGGGGGAAGGAATGAGATCTGTGGTGACTAGTTCTGGGATTTGAGTCCTAATGTCTAGCAACATCTGCTCTGGTCCCTTAAAGCAGTCACTACTGCCATCATTTTTAATTTTAAAGTTTGGTTACTGTATTTGTCTGCATATCTATCCTGACTTCAAACTCCTTTCCTTGATCAGATACTTCTATACAAGACTTTTGTAAGCTCTTACTTAAATAAAAAGTACCTGGACTTTAAACACATTCACATTATGGTCCCACAAGACTTATAAGGATACTGAATCATATGCAAATACTGTGTGTTTATTAAGGGTAATTTCTCGCTAAACCCTTCCTTTGAGTGGAAAGAGAAGTGTATTACACACACACACACACACACACACACACAGGGACACAGACACGAATACACACACACAATAGAACCAATATAACACAGTATATACATACTCATGTCTTCACTTATAAAGAGATCAATAAGAGGGGTGCTGAGTGGCTCAGTCAGTTGAGCAGCTAACTCTTGGTTTTGGCTCAGGTCATGATCTCAGGGTCTTGGGATGGAGCCCAGGTCTGGCTCAGTGCTTAGGAGGGAGTCCACATGAGGATTCTCTCTCTCCCTCCCTCTGTGCTCCTCCCCCAGAACTCTCTTTCTCTCTCTCAAATAAATAAATAAATCTTTAAACAAAAAGATCTAAGAGCTTTATAGGTCTTTATATTTTTAACACTTACCACTCTGTGACCAATAGGAAAGATAACATTTCAAAATATTTGGGAATTGCACATATTTAAAATTACTTTACATTTCTTTACCATACTATTCTTTACTTTTGCCATTTTATCTTAAAATATGCCACATTTCTTTCCTTCCTTCCTTTTTTTTTAATTTAATTTCCCTTTGGCAGTTAAATAATATCCTAAAATAAAAACTATGGGAATTTATAATAAAATTACTATTCCTTTTTCCCATTTCCATTTCTTCAATAAAATTAGAGGAATGCCAGTGATTGCAGTAATCTGATTGGGAATTTAAATGCAAAGAAAATTCTAAATTGTGGTTCCCACAGCAACTATAAAAAGACACTCAACATGACTGCATATTTATATTAAGATATAAAACTTAACAACTTCCCCAGTTATACAAATGCTATATAAAAACAAAGGGGTGGAATTATGGTTGCTATGGGAATCACAACTCTGAACCTACTGACTTTTGGAAGTTTAAATATACTGACATAGAATTTCACACTGAATATTACATAGGTACAGAAACATGCACGGGATTAGAGAGAAACATGTGGCAAATGACATGAAATGAAATAATGAAAGAAAATGTCATTCTAGTGCCTAAATGTCTCCTATTTATGGATCAGTCCCTCTCATTCCGATAACATCTCACCTCTGACAACAGAGCACAGTATTCCTAGGTTACGCTTTGTGAAGTGATGGTATCTGGTACTACTTATCTTTCCACTTTGGTGTGATGGCTTAACTACTCTTAAGTGTAATAGAGTGAGTATGGGCATTGCAGACATTGAGACCTCAGTATGAATCTCAGCGTAGCAATTTACTAGCCAAATAACTTCACTCTTTCTTCCTAAAATCAGGGCAGTAAGTCTTATTTTACAGTCTTTTTATAAAACTAAAATGAGGTAAGATACACAAAATTCCTAGTCAAGACAGGCAATTAATATGTGGACTCCTACTTGTCAAGGCTTAACACATTTTACTAGAAGGCATTTGTTATTTCAGGAATTTAATTAATTAATTAATTAAATTTAATTAATTTAAATACATTATTTTTTGAGAATTACTAACTCCTGTTAGAAACTAAAAAAAAAAAAAAAAAAAAAGGTACTACTCACTTTTGACCTCATAGAAATAATATTCTGGTTGGTAATTAAATAATATTTTCTTAACACTTATCATTTATAGAATACTTATATATGATTTTTAAGAAACATGCAAAAAGAAGAACTGATTCCCTGCTTTGTGCTGTACCTAATTCTCATTCTTTTGCAATAAGCAATACGTTTCTTAAAAACAGAGGACAATGGTAATTACATAATTTCATATGCAAAACAGTATTAAACAACAGATACTACTGGCATTGGTTTTAGCTTTCTGCTTGGGCAATTTCTTTTTTTCCCTAGAAGTCTCAGCAGTTTGGCATTTTCTCTTTTCTTGAGTGGAGGTGGAAAAAAGGCTTTTCCCCAGAACTAGGAGATTGCTCCAGAGAGGAGAGCTGTTTAATCATTTATTATTGCTCATTCTTACTATCATCACATTCTCATATAGAAATGCAAGTGGTGTTATGATCCCATCATAACTTCAGTAATGCATCTGACGTAGTCTCATGGGTAAGGTTTTCTTCTCTTCATTTATTACCAGGGCCACAACATCTTGGACAGAGCTGTCTTGCAGAGAAAATTTTTTCAAAATTAAATTTAAATCTTATATGTGTGTTATAATGATTGTAACATCTCTTCTGAAAAGACAAATCATAGTGTTATAAACATAATATTTTGGTTCATTAGTTTAAGTTATTTTATCCAGTGTTTTAATTATATAGGAGCGCTTCAAGCCTATATGCTTGAATGTAAGTGTCTTCTAAAATACCTACTTTGTTGAATACTACATGCTCATGATAGTTTTGAGGAAACTAAGGAACAGAGGCTATCAAGATAATATCTCCTAGATCTGGGTTTCTCAAATCTTGACAGCAAACCGTAGTAGGAAATGCATTTTACATTACAACTCTGCATATACAAACACACCCCCATACTTACACACAACTGAAATAGAGGTTTCACAGAGCAACCCACATTTGTTACACATGATATGCTATGATCTAGTCTTGCAAAAAAAATTCTAGTTGCAATCCACTAGATTAATTTTATGACCTACTAACGACTTTCTAGTTCGGAAAAACATAGAGCACATTTTGAAAAAGTGGCAGAACTTAGATAAACCAAATTGTCTGAATGATATCTATCCATCTATCTGTCCATCCATCCATCTATCTACCAATCATTTATTTATATATCATCTATTTATTATTTATTTGGAGGATGTATGACCTTGAGCAAGTTACTTATTTTTTTCTGTGTCTTAGTTTATTTTTAACATGGGGGAAGTATTAATACCTTTTCATAAACTGCAAATGAATTCATAAGAAATTCCTTGAATAGTGCCTGACACATAGTAAATGTTATACAGAATTAATTGTTAGCTCTTACTGTTATTAACAGACATGAAATGCTCACAATGTGCCCCGTGATTTCTGTGAGAGTTAAGATGAATAAATTCTGCCTTAAGGAGTGGACAATATATTATAGGGTAGGGATTGGCATATAGTATGAGTTTTATGAGAGATGATGTATGATCAATTTATCAATTTACTGTGGTAACAGCTACCTCCTCAGAAGACACACTCATACACCTTGGTGGCTTCGATTCTTTTTGAAAATTCCTTAATCATCAAGTATATTAGAGTTTCCAAGGAGACTCCTGAATTCACACATTCATTAAGGTTTCTCCTCTCTGCTGTTCTTCAGTGCCACACCATTGCTCAGGCTTCTACTTATGCAAGTGCCACCATGCTCCTCCAAACACTATTCTGCTATCAGTCCCTTCCTTCTGAACAGTCTCCACCTGCCACGCAGCTGCCCTGATGCTCAGTTCAGTGCCTCTTCATTCAAGCTGAGGGACAGCTTGCTCAAACAGGCTGCTCATCCCTGTGATTCATCACAGCCCCTGCTGCTCTTGTAGTGCTGGGCAGTCTTTCTGAAGCAACTCCCCTTTGTATCTTACAAAGGACCCATACCAAGAATACTTGAGCATTGAGTCATTCTAGAAGTTTGTGTCTAGCACTTTTAGTTTTCTCCAAAGCTGTTTCCTTCCAAGGTGCTGATGTGCCTTTGAGTTTTACCCAGAACACTTGATTCTTCCTGATTCTCAGCTTCTTTTTCTAGGAGGGCTCATCATGCCAGATTCTGTACTGCCTTATGACATATATATATATATATATATATATATATATATATATATATATATATATTTTTTTTTTTTTTTTTCCTCAGAGACTCAATAGTGTCCTCAGGCAATTTGGCTTCTGAATGACTCCTTCAATTTTCCAGGCATTTATAAATATATCTGAATCCCAAGTGTGATATTATGTGAGTCACTTTCCAAAAGAACTTTTAAACCCAGTGGTATGCTGGCAAATGCTTAATAACCAGTAAGCTAAAGGGTGGTGGTGATGGGGGTGGTGAGGGGAGCCCTGATTTGTAGCATTTGCTGATTTCCATGGTGTAAACATTTCCAGCATGGCCAATTTCAGGGTACTAATGTATACATGGAATTGGGAAGTGATACCTACATTCGCCTCTCTTAGACTGACATGAGTTAGCTCCAGTTCACAACTGCTTATAACCTATACTGAGCCATCAATGTAAACTGGTATCTGGGTGTCTGGGGTGTTGTAATACTCAATGAGCCAAAAATATCCAAGTCTAGCCATTACACACATGTATGTACATACACACATAGGTACACTGATAAACACATGCATAGTGATATATGGCAGTAAGCAAGAACTGAGTCATTGACATAGAAAATGAGGTGGATTTTTTTCCTCTGCTGTGATCCTTCGGCACTTTGTAGGTATGTCCATTACAATCCTTTGTGTCATATCACATTCTTTTGTTGCTATGTATTCCTTTCCAGCTGGATTTTCTTTCATATTTTAGTATACATATAACATATTTTATATAATTCACAAATATATATTTTCTCATTTAAAATATATAATTTAATAGTTTTGGTATATTCATTGAGTTATACAACTAACTGCAGTAAATTTAAGAATGTTTTCATCAGCCCCCAAAGAAGCTATGTACTCATTAGCAATTTCTCCATGTTTCATTTGCTCTTTTCCCCCTCAGTCCTAATCAATCATTAATTTTTATTTTCTGTCTCAATAGATATATCTCTTCTGGACATTGCCTATAAATGGGATCATTCAATATGTGGTCTTGTGTGATGGGCTTTTAATTTTTGTATGGGCAAGTATTTTCAATTCTTTTGGATATTCTCCCAAGAGTGGAATTACTGGGTCATATGTTAACTCTGTTTAACATTTTAAGAAACTCTCAAACAGGACTTTAAAGCATTGGCACAGTAACATTCCCACCTGCAATATATGAAGATTCCAATTCTCCATATCCTTACCACCACTTGTTACTACTTTATTTTTTGGTTATAGCCAGCCAAATGGGTACAATGTCGTATCTTGTCATATTTTCCTAATGGCTAATAAGGTTGAACATCTTTTCATGTGCCTCTTTGTATATTTTTGGAGAAATTTCTATTCAGATCTTTTGTTCCTTTAAAAAATTAAGTTGTCTTTATATATTCTGGAAATGAATCTCTTATCAGATACGTAATATGCACATATTTTCCAGATTCTAGTGGGTTTTCACTTTCTTGATAGTGTCATTTTGAAACACAGACTTTAAAAAAAATTAATGGAGTCTAATTTATCTGTTTTATTTTTCTTTTGCTGCTTGTGCTTTTGGTGTGGTAATTAAATTAACAAGGCTTTACCAAACCCATGATAAAGATTTACTTCTATGTTTTCTTATAAAAATTGTATAGTTTAACTTCTTCCATTAAGCTCTGTGATCCATTTTAAGTGTACCCAGTTTTTATCTTCATGTAAAGAAGGGTGTGTTTTCTTAAAATCATGGATTCTATGGTAAAATTCCAGGATGAAGAATTTGGCTTTATTCTTAAAGAAAATGAAGCACATTCTCCCCTCTCAGTGCAAATTAACCACTGATTTTCCATTAAAATATTCTAAAGAAGACATCAGCCACTGTGGAATTTATTTTGGTTATTGCACATTTTGTTTCTTTGAGTGTCTATCAATCAAAATTCTACTGCCATCAAAGCTTCAGTGTTTTCATATTTCACTAGCAGGCCTTTCTTGTGTAATGGACCCAGAACTGAAGAAGTATTTTTACTTTTTTGACAAGTAATTAAATATCTAACAATGTCCTGGATCAAACAGTTTACACTGAATTGGTAATCTGGGTTTTAGCTACAGTTATATGTGTAAACAGTTTCCTTTTTTCCCCAAAGGTTGTAAATATCTTTATAAAAATAGATGGAAGAAAAGTGGAAAGGGGAGGGTAACCCCCCCAACTCCAAAAAAAATCTATTGAAGTTAAAATTAAAAGGAGGTGTTTGATATGATAAATAATGATGAGATAATGGGTTTCTGTGGGATATGGAAATAGAATCCACACGAGAATGAGGACCCCAGCTAAGAGCTGGTAGATGGATCGGCCATGAACCGAAAGTTTGGCTTACCTTCTCTACTTTTTCACAAACATTACTGGCATTTGACAAGATTATCTGTAAGTATTCTCGTATGCATGGATTTCTCAGAAATGACAGGTCACCTGGGAGCCTAAAGGTAATACTGTATAGCCGAAATTGTAGCTTATCATATTTATATATTTTCCTTAGTAGTTCTGTGTGAATCTTTTAGGCCAGGTGATGATGAGATGCCGTCAGAAGAGAAGCCTGTCATCTATTTAAAACATATATATGGCTGCCCTGGCAGTAGGCTTTTCACTGGGGCTGCGCTGAGCATAGCAGGTTGTTCATGCTAGAGAGGAAGGAGGCTTAACACAAATGTATAGCTCATAAGTTGATTAAATTTCACATTTGTTAAATGTATAAAAATTCACTTTGCTGTGTTGTAAGTTATTATGGGGTAGTGGCACAGGGACCCTTTTCATACTAATGAGGATTCCAACCTGACTGATTTGACCTAATCATTAGGAGATAATAATAGATCTAGCCCTTAAATTACTGGAGAACTTTGATGATTGCTCAGTAGCATGCAGACTAAAGCAGAGCCCGGCATGGATTTTGCCATTTATTTAATCTATTTTAGACCAAACTGTGCCAGAGAGAATACAGAAGACATTAAAGTATTTAGACTTGCCAAGCTATAAATATTTGTCAAATATGACCATTTTAAGCTACCCTTTCTTTTTATCTTCTAAAATTATTTTTGTAATATTTTTCTCATGTATTGTTACTTTAACACACGATGTTAAAAAAAACAGGTTATGAACCATCAATTTAGCAAGTTCTTACTTTGGAATGTTTTATAATTAAATCATAATATTACTTCAGCACAGATAACTAAATCTTTAAAGGGGGAAAATACATAGATTTTTAAATTTAGAGAATGTGTTAATCTATTGCATTGATTTTGTCCTCATCTCAATTAAATTAATTCTCTCTGTCACCATTTATCATGTCAGAATTTTGCCCTTGTGCTATAACCATATGAGTTATTCCTGCAAAAACGTGTCAGAATAATTCACACTTGCTTCTTCTTTAATAATTTCCTTCACAAGTTAGCAAGTCTTGTAAGAAAAATTCCAATCTATTATATTTTATTTGCACAGAATATTAACACAATGTATTAAATATAATGTAGAAATTTAGTTGCATGAATTTTTACCTTGACTTTAAAAAATATTTGTTTACTGAAATGTGATATAGATAATGAAAGTGCATAAATCATAACCCTAATAAATTATCACAAGGTGAATACAGTGAATAAAATCACTTCCAGTTCAAAAAATGAGATTATTACTAAAACTCAGAAGCCATTCTGATGATACATTTCAATCAGTCTCTCCCACTCTTGCCCAAGAAAACCACTCTCTCAGCTTCTAGAACTACAGTTTAATTTGCTTCTGAACTTTATACAAGGGAAATCATACAGTAGTATGCATTGTTTTGTACAAGATTTCTTTCATTCAACAAATATATTTATAAAACTCATTCATAGTTTTGTCTGCTGATGCAGTTACTTCATTCTAATTGTGCTAGAGTATTCCATTATATGAATATGTTACGCCTTTTTTTAACTTATGCTTTGATGGATATATCAGATGTTTCTAGTTTTGAATATTCTTGAATATTTTGGTGCACTTGTACACATGTTTTTTGGGTGTTTATCTAGGCATAGCATTGTCGGGCCATGGTATGTGCACCAGTTCAGCTTTACCAGATACTACCAACTATTTTCCAAAGGTGTTATGCCAATTTATACTTCCTCCAACAGTGATCTTTTCATTGATTTAATAGATAACATTAGCAATTTGAAATTAAAATGTTATTAACTTTTTTAGGATTAAGGATTTAACTTCTACTTTCCATAATAACTCTTTAGACAGAAAGTATTTATAGGTTTAAGAAAGATAAGTTTTTGAAATAATATGCACTTGAGAAACTCTACAAATAGGTGAACAATAAGATGGATTTATGATTCGCTCCCTCTAATCTTGAAAGTCAATTGAGGCCTAATATGCCTGGGAATCTCTTAGATCTCTTTATTTTTTTATTGTCCTTAAATTACTGTTCCCTTAATTGAAAGGTTATTAGCAATAATCATTACTCATAAGGTTATTGAGACAAATAAGTGAGACAATATATCAGAAGCTTGGCACATAGTCAATGCTAAATAAATAAGTTTTTATCAAAAACATGTGAACTTAATTGTTTACATGTGGTTTTATTACCTGAATTCTTATTAGTATAGAATAACCAATTTAAGTTATATGATGGTAGAAAAGTGAAAAACAGAAACACCTCCTGAATCCCTGGGTACAGGTGGCATTTAATATTGCCACCTGGGAAATTCCATAGAGCATTTATTTCATACCTTAACTGGAGAGTGATTCTCTTCACTGCTCCTCTTCATAGAGGGAAATAGGTTCTTTCTCTCTCTCTCTCTCTTTGTCTCTCTCAGGGCTGCATTAGGACCTTTGTGGAATTTAGCCACTTCTGCCTGCATACGTCTTTTCTTCCACTAAAAATTAATGAGTTAATAAAAAGAGTATGATGGTATCAAAATAAATATAAATATGCTCAATATTATATTATAATTTAAAAAATTATAGTGGAATTTTTCTAAGCTAAAATTTCCTCCCCCCCCCCCCCCCCCGATTTTAAAACATTTTCTGGGGCTTCTAAATGTATCGTGGGCTTGAAGGTGAGGTGCTGACCATGCCTGGTATAAATTTATTCTGCTCTTCTTCTTTTTCCTCTTCCTCTCATTGTCTCTCTCACTTCAGATTTATGGCAGAGCATTCTTCTCAGGTGAGAAGGTAATAAGACTTCACTAACAGCCATTCTGAGTGTAAGTGAAGCAGGCAGCCAGCATTTTGCAGTGCACATTAGACAGAAAAAAATTCCTTTAAAAAACTAAATATACACTGTAGGAGCACAGAAAAGGGGGTCCTAATGGAAGGGCAAACTGCTTAAGTTTTAGAGATACTAAGAAAAATTACACTGACTGGGAACATAAAGTAAATTCTCAAATGATGGAACTAGGTAAGCCACGCAATGATACATTTCTGTGAATGCACACAGACACACATACCATTCTCTATCATATATTCTTCTAAGCCTCTGTTGCATTCACTAATATTTCCTTAGTTTTTTTTTTCTTTTGATACTTTAAAATCCAATGAGAAATAGCAATCGATGAATTCTGACTGGCTGCTGCTATAATTTTCCCATTTCTACACAATAGTCATGAATATAGTGAACTCCCATGGTCTTTATTTTTTTTTTTAAAGATTTTATTTATTTATTTATATAGATACAGAGAGAGAAAGAGGCAGAGGCACAGGCAGAGGGGGAAGCAGGCTCCATGCAGGGAGGCCAACGCAGGACTCAATCCCAGGTCTCCAGGATCACACCCTGGGCTGCAGACAGCGCTAAACTGCTGGGCCACCAGGGCTGCCCCCATGGTCTGTATTTAAACTGATCCTGCACCACTCCTATTTTCTCTAACCTCTTAAATTGGTGAGCTTGATGGACCATTCGCACCATTTTTGGTGAGAGAGACATGCTTCATTTTGTAATATTCATAAAGCAAATTCCAGTAACTCAATCCTGTCCGAATCCCTAATAGGAAGGTATATGTCATGATAATTCCAATTTTAAGGGCCTATATATCTTATAGTCCTGGACTGTATTTCTATAGAAAGCTTTTGCTTATTTAAATATTTTCTTACAATTATTTTTTGTGTAAGCTTTCTGATCCACATTGCTTCATTAAAATAAATGATTTGATGAGCAAGGCAGCTTAAGATTCATATTCTGTGCTAATTAACAGATTCTTCTAATTGTTAGAAGGCTCCTGATGTCTTTCTAATTCTTTCAACTCATTACTTTCTTACAGAAGTTACAGTTCTTAAAGGAATAGTAACAGATACTATGAAACTTCCTTTCTACATATACACACTGCCTCAAAATACATTAATTTGTGAAAGCAGGCCAATAATTTAAAATCTGTTAATTGATGTGCTTTCCTTCCAAAACCAAGTGAAATATCTTCCCTATTTTCCATTTCTACTTTCCCATCTGGGATACTAAAATGCATTTTTAAAAGATTACTTTTAGTTGAAAATAATGTAGCAAAACATATATTAAAATTTCTATATGCTTCCATTTGAATATATTTTAGTTAGATCAGTAGATCAGATCTCAATTCTCTGGATTTCTGTTACTACAGAGAGGAGCAAGCGGGAGGGCTCTAATTTTATTTTGAAAATGTTCTTTTTCCTATATGATTACTAACAAATAGAGTTTATAATGTGTCAATTTATGCTTGGATCATTATGTAGTGATGTTTCTGGCAATTGTGTAGATGGATTCTCTGCTTGTAAGGGGTAGTGAATAAAGACAGACAACTTTGATTCTGACAAAGGTGATGAATGTTTGAAATAGTAATACAAGAGTAATTATTTAAATAAAAAAAACAAAGTATATACCAAAATATCATCTAAAGTAAGGGTAGTTTGGTGAGACAAGGGCAAAAGGAAAGTAAATTAATGAAATTGATAAATATTCATTTATTGCTCTTTTGGGCAGCCAGGGAGTACAACCTATGAAAAGATTGTTGTTTTTTTGATTGACAGTCATTAAGTAACTTAAGAAATTTACTTAAACCACTATATATATGCTAATTTTAAAAAGAAGACATTTAAGTCCCAATGTATCCCAATTAACATTAAATTTCAATTAATCCTGAATATAAGTTGCTGAAGGAAAACACAGTTTTCCTGTGTTTTTATATATTTATTTATTTTTATTTTTATTTTTTCTGTGTTTTATTAATTGAGGGATGACAATAACAATTTAGGCTGCTACTTCATAGCTTGTAAAAGCATTTTGCATATGTTATCTCATTGGATATGCTCAATAACCCTGAGAAATAAACACCTTTGCCTCTATATTAGAAATGAAAATATGAGAAATTATGTGACCAGACCAATAAAACAGAAAATAAATTCTAAATGAGAAATAAAACATACTTTTTATTTATTTATTTATTTATTTATTTATTTATTTATTTATTTATTTATTTTTTAATTTATTCATGAGATACACAGAAAGAGAGAGAGAGAGGCAGAGACACAGGCAGAGGGAGAAGCAGGCTTCATGCACGGAGCCCGACGTGGGACTCGATCCCGGGTCTCCAGGATCACACCCTGGGCCGAAGGCAGCGCTAAACCGCTGAGCCACCTGGGCTGCCCCATACTTTTTCTTTTTTAATGCCAAATCTTAAATACTCAGAAAAAAGTAATTTGACAAGTGTGTTCAGTGATTATTGAGAATTAGTCAAGCAAGTTACTTTGGGATCAGTGGTTCCCCAGGAAAAATGTACAAATAGGTATATGAAAATGATTTACTTACCCTTCAGGATGAGAGTTAACATACAATAAAATTAAAAAGTTCTATGATACAGAAATTAATACAAGATTTATTATTATTTTTTTAGTTGACAAATCAGTGATGAATGAGTGAAGGATAAAAAAGATTTCATTCATCCACGTTTCTTAAAATTTACTGCAATTTCATAAAAATCAATTAGCTCTAAGCTAGGAAAGAGAAACTTTGTAAAATGAAGTATGTCACCTTGTCTTAGTAGCAGATATTTTGTTGGTCTTGAGAACCGAAAGAAAATTATCACAGTCTTTGATTAAGGAACATTTGTGTAGTCAAATATATGATATCCTTGATAGGGGAAGAAGAAATAATTCAGGTAAATTATTTATATAATGCGGTGTATATAAAACTGATCCTTGTGTACAGCTTTTATCCGCTCTCATGGAAAAAAAAATATAGAAAGTACTGTGAGATATGTCTATAATTTTCTGTCCAATATCCCTAACATGAATTGTATCATGAAAAACTTCGTAGATTAGTATCCATTTTATCCCTGGCTCAGACTAACTCTCTTGAATGTGAGCAATCCCAGCAAGACTTTTGACATCAGCTAATGCCTTTATACTGTCTGTGCAGGTACCTATCCAACATGAGACGCTCTCTCTTATTCCAGAATCTTTATGCCCTTATGCTGTCTCCTGTTTGTGCTCAACCTCCTTCCACAAAGCCTGCCTGTAACTGGGGTCATCTTATCCATGCCTGTGGCTTTTAGGGGCTGCTGCTCTGTGTTTAGAAGCTGCATCTATTCCTCTGTCAAAAACTTTTTATCTTAATAACTAATTGTAGAGTTTAATGAGCTCTTGAACACCTTAGTTGTAGTAAATGAATTTCCAGTTGCCACTTTCACTAATGTTAAGTCAGGGTCTGTAAGACTTCATATACCTGCAGGTGCCAGGCAGAAATATAAAGAGAGGAGATGGAAATATGGTGGTGGAACTAGAATAAATGGGAGATTGTAAGTCCCCTTGAAGAGAGCACATTCCATTTGGAAAGAGGAACAGTTATCGCTACATCAGTTGTTGCCATGTTAGACTGTGGGTATGATGTGCTGGCAGCTTGTTATCATGTTATGTAAACTATGCCATTGTGCTCAGAGGCTTTCCCAGTAACTTCGAGTAACATGCTACTGATTCAATACAAACAGTGTATTGTTTAAATCTACTGTACCAAGCAATAATCTAATGAGTAGAAAATAAAAACTAAACTGGAGAAATAATACTGTGGCCAACTAAAAGAGCATATCGTTTGATCACTGAAACTAAAATGGAAATATCTATTCCACTGAGTAGTTATTAAAATTATTTAGGTGATGTAAGTGAAATTGTTTTGCAAATTAAAAAAATGTATATATTTACAGTATTCTTAATTCAAATGAATGCTCATAATTATCATTAAAAGACTTTTTAAACTTTGAATTATTCAAGTTATATTAATTTATAATATTTGGTGAAATAGAAAACTCCCACAAATTTTAGGTAAAGTTTTAATTTGTTTAATACTTTTGCTTCCGTTAAATACAGTTTTAATTTCTTTACGAATCTCCTTCAAACTGTTTTATATTTTTTGTTTTGTTTTGTTTTTTTCAAACTGTTTTATATTAAGTATAGCAGAATATAAGTCCCTGTGTTATTTGCCTACATATTTAATTTAATAATTATTCTGAGATATCTAAAACTTACTTTATTCTTTCCCATAAGATCCTGATAGATTCTTTGTATTCAGGCTATTTCCTCCTTAGCTTAAAAATATCTATATTCTTTCTTAATGGTATCTGGGAATATATTCCCAGGAACTAAATCTAATCATCATGTTACTCAAAGATACACATGTAAAAGTAAAAAGAGCAGGAAGGATATGCATTATATTTTTTAAATGATTATCTGTAGAGATTCTATTTTATTCTATATTAGGTCACAATTGGATAGCAGCTATCTTCATCAACTTATTTCTTTTTATACGTCTCTTAGAAGCTTGTAAATGAAATTTAAGATGAACCTTGCTTAAATTTCCACTACTCTAATTTTTTAACTGCTCTTGTTGACTTGCACAATGTAATCTCAACCCTTTATTGTTACTCTCTTTCTGCAGAAAATATGTGCTACTATCTGATCATAAATCTACCTTCATGACTTTGAGTTCTAGAAAACAGGGCATTCTAAAGAAGTATTTAAAATATAGGCACGTTTGTTTAGATAAAATATTCATCCATATATGCTTGGATACAAAGGAAGGTTTTTCTCTCTGTAGTTGAATGTTACTTGGGCAGTCACCAAATGAACTATGCCTTTGGGCATTCGAGCCTGTATGGTTCCTTCCCTTTGATTCTGGGCTGGACCTGTGTTGTGCTTCAACCAATAAAATGTGGTGAAAGGAAGTGTTTGCCAATTTTATGCTTAAGCCTTAAGAAGACCTGGCAGTGTGTTTTTTTGTACACTGAGAGTAGGTAGCTGCTGGGTAAGAAGTCAGACTGGTGTAAGACTGCCATGCTCTGAGGAGGTCCACATAAAGCACATGGACAAGAACTGAAAGACCCAGCTGGCAGCAAGGGCTGAAGCCCAGGAAGCATGGCCAAAGTACAGCAGTCTTGACCAGACCCCAGAGTTTACAACCAATAGAGCAAAGCCACCAGGGACAAAGACAAGCTTTCCTCACCAAGCCTACCCCAAGTTGCAAATGTGAGCAAACAAGCAAAAGGAGTTACCCTTTTAAGCCTTTATATTTGGGGGGCAATTTGTTATGCCAAAATAATCAAAATACTTCCCTTAAAATTATGCACCAGAAAAGTGGTTTGTTCTGTATCTGAATCTTTAAAATGCCTTGCATAATTACGGGTCAGAAATGTGCTGTTATTTTGTTTTGAACAATTCTATTTGAAGGAGACACTTCAGCTCCAGGGCAGCCTGGGTAGCTCCAGGCCTCTCAATCAACGCTGTGTCTAAGTTTAAAGCTTCTGTTGTTGTATGTTGAACCTTTGTATGATTAGAAGCTTACCACCCAGCCTCAGGTAACTGTGACCCCTGCCTTTCCTGTGTGCTTCCTGCTTTTTCAGTCTGCCTTTTGCCAAATCCTGGGAGGTCCCAAGACAGAGAGTTTCTGGAGCTTGATTTTTTTCTTTGCCTTATTATTGGAGTCAATAGGTTTTGAAGCCTAGAATTCAAGTTTTGAATCTTTCTCTCTCTTTCTTTTTGTCTCTGTCTCTCTGTGTCAGTCACTGTCTCTGTTTCTCTCTCTTTCCTGCTTTGTCATCTATAATAATATCCCCACCATTTTTATAGGGTGGCTGTCTGTGTGATAATAGGTAGGGGGCCTATTTATGGTGGTCACACAGCAGATGAACTCTCAAAATCCCATTTATATCATTACCTGGTCAAGACAATGAAACATCAGAATCTGCCAACACCCAGGATGTGGTGTTAAGATGATATTGAGCTTTATGTCTTGAAAACCTTGGTAGCTATTTTTTATCTTTTAGTACTTAAATAGAACTGATATACAAGGTGTATAACATGTAAAGGATGGTAGTAGGCGTGTGACATGTGAAAGGTGTATTTGGCTAAGGTAAGATGTGGCAGTGGGGACATTTGTAACAATAAGTGATGACATGGGTTATTTTAGGTTTTTAAGTTACATAAATAGAAGAAGAAGGCAAGACATTTTGATTCATACAGAGTTTCATATTATAAACAGCAGTGTCTTCTGGAAGATATACTTCATTCAGGACCAACTGATATCAACTTTTAAAAATTTTACATTTTATTGGGGGTGGTTAGAATAAGATTTAAATTCACGTTCAGCTTCTGAATGACTCATTGATGCATGCCTTTTGACTAACACTGATGACCAGAATAGGAAACAGAAAAATCTGTTTTCTTGCTAGAACTTGTACAAGGAAGTCTTTCCTCTTAGTTTCTCAGCTCTAGAGCATGGACAGAGTGGGACTCAAAGATGATTCTACAAGCCCATGCACAATTTCTCATGAGATAATAGTACAGTGTTGAGGGCCATTCATGAGGAGAATTTGGCAGACACTTGTAAATATCTTAATTTCATGGGACAAAGGAATATAGGTAAAAGTAGATTTGGGGATCAGGTATGCTGTCATTTCTCAGGTGCTGTTTTCAACACTTAGTCCCAGAATCCCTTACAACAAACTCTTGATCATGAATATCCTCTAGTCCCCCACCCAGTTGTTCTGATATGGAAGCTGTGGTCAGAGGCTTAAGAATGTACATTTTAAGCAAATACTCTATAATTTTTGCATCTTAATGTTTGAGAGTGATTGTCAAGGGGCAAATGTAGCCATAGTAAATAGAAACCCAGAGAGAGGCTATGCTTTTTGTGTCTCTCTTACTCCTATTTGAAGCTATTTCAGATCATAGCATCAGAAAAGAGTGAATACCTAAAATCTGAAGTAGGTCAAAATATAAAAACCATATTCGGGAAGTTACGTTTAGGTCAAAAGCTTCCCCAGACCCAGAGGCAAAATCACGGAATTGGTATTTCCTTTTTGGGATTGCCCTAAAATTTACAGATGCTGAAAAGTCTATATAACTAAACTGGTAATCAAAATTTATATCATTCAGTTCACCTCAGAGGAAGTCTAAAATATTTGTCAGGGGAGGGGAGGACATAGAAATGAGCCAAAAATAGGAATTCAGTAGAGAAACATGACACATAGGCATCATAAAAAAATTGCCTTTTGCACATACAAAATACCAGGATGTCTCTCACTGTTTTGAGACCAGATAAACAAACAGACAAACAAGCACCAACAACCAAGAGTTAACATGAATTCAATGAAGAATTCTGCTATATAAGAGACAATAAAATATGGCATTCAAGACCAGCCTCCTTACATTTTGTGTAATGGACATATCTATTCCTTTTCAGTGAAATTAATACATGTTGTAGAAAAAAAATAAGAAAATTAAGAAAATACAGGGAGAGAATAAACTTTGCTTATCATCCCCACTATCTAAGGGGGAGAAATACTACCAACATATTGATGTATATCTTTGTGTGTGCTTATGTATATGTGTAACTATGTGTATAACTATTTTTATTAAAAAATAAAAAATCAGATAGATATATGCTCTACATGTTCTTTTATAACTATTTTTTATTACTCTGTAGTAATATTGCATGATGAAGTTTCTCTTTCAATGAAAATAACTCCATCAGTATTTTTAATTATTAGGAAAATTCAAATTTTATTTTTATGTACTCACATATATCAACCTTTTATTTTTTAAGATTTTATTTATTTACTAGAGAGAGAGAAAGTGCATGTGAGAGAGCACAAGCTGGGGGAGCAACAGAGGGAGAGGGAGAAGCACGTTCCCTGGCTCGATCTCAGGGCCCTGGGATCATGATTTGAGCCGAAGGCATATGCTTAACCACTTGAACCACCTAGACTCCCCAGTGCTCATGTATATCAATCTTCAAAACTGTCTTTCTATCCCATCTATGTGTGTGTTGTATATAAAAAAATTGCACTGGATCAGGTAAATAGGCAAGAAATATTTTATTTAAGGCTATTGTAATGAGGGAGAGCAACTGAACTCAACTCTGCTAAAACGTAAGTCAGGAGGATTTTTAAATGCTGGAGCAAGTTAATAGGAAAATATGGAGGACATCAGTGGGCAGGCAATCATTGTGATTCTACCCATCTGTGTTTGCGAATTGTCACTCCTTGAGGTTAGGCTCCTACTCCACTACAGAGATTGGGAGATAAGGCCCCCATCTTTCTTAATTATATTTCAAAGGAGCGGTTCCCAGGTCAGTAAGAAAGACATTCCTGGGTTGTAAAATATTCACATTTCACAGGAGCAGAGAAAAAATTACAATTGCAAGTTGTTTAAGTGCTCTAAAAAAACAAGGTCAGGGACCTATCATCAGGAAGAAGCCTGTCTGAAGTCTAGTCCAGGGAGGAAACATTAAGGCCTTCTTAGTTGTACTTTGGCATAGCTCAGTCTTACTGAAGATTATAAACATATTCATATTTGTTTTGTTCTAATGTATTTATTTTTATCCATAGCTTACATTAACAACTTAATTCAATCAAGGTATTACTTTGAGTGTAAAGTTGGTTCTAAATTCCTATTTTCCAAAATTTATCCAGAAGTTCCAATTGATAATGAAATCAAGTCTTTTTCTAACTGATTTGGAATTCCATTTTTATAGCTCTTATTTTAGATTTTGATTGATAACCTGTTGATTTGTCAGTACCATCATGACTAGTTTTTGTAGCATTAAAATTAATTTGAACATCTGCTAAGGCAAAATTTCTCCTTAATATTAGTGTATAACTATTTTTGTATGTAAAATCCCATTGGAATTCTTAGTATAATTAAATTAATTTATAGATTAACAATTAGAGAACTGACATATTTTAACTCTTCTACTTTCCCATCCGGAATACAATATGACTAAATCTTTAATTCTCTTTCTGTATATTGATTACTTTTATGTATATTGGTTTATTGGTAAACCATATTGGTAAACCAATATGGAAACATATTGGTAATATGTTTCTTATTAGCTTTCATCCTACAGATTTCAAACTTTATATGCTCTGCTTTATCTTTATATTTAATAAGTAATCACGTGAAGGCATTTATAGATTTTTAGGCATCTAGTTTTTATAGGCATGTTCCAACATATTCTGATGGTTCTAGGCTGGATGGCTCTAAACTGTTGGTTCAAACATGAATATGTCATTAAGTAATTTTGTAAACTTTTAGGAAAAGTGAACACATTTCATAACAATTATGTTTCTTAGTGAAATTAAAAAATAACTGCTATGAAAATGCATATAATGATGCAATGGTAGGATGACAGATCACAATTTTTTTTTTTTTTTTTAAATCAACATTCTGGTCTGTCCCTGCTTACACCTGCTTATTCTGGTCTTGTAGTCCCTGACACGAGCTCAAAGAGCGAGGCTTCTCAAGGTCTCCGTGCTGTATTTATGCTCATGGGTGGAAGCAGTTGACTATCTCACAGTAGCCAAAGTCATACCTGCTTCCTGGGTGCCTGCTGCCAAACCCTACCTCCTGCGGTGTTCCACCTTTGCTTTAATGGGAGGACCACCCTGAGGAAGCAGAAGGCACCCGGATAGATGGAAAAAGCAGTGAGTGGCAGGGATATGAGGCCTCGAATGAGGCATGAGCTGTATAAAATGAAACTATAAGGACAGCGGTAGTGCCTTGCAGAAATTTGACAACTCGTTATAAGTAGCAAAGACAAGAATGTGCACTGGGGAAATTCCAGTGATTGATGGTGGGGGCGGGGGGGAGCTCATATTCTTTCTAAAAGTGCAGAGTTGAAGGATATAGAAGTAAGAAAAATGAGAAAATTATTAGATTGAGAAAGTAAATAACAGAAATCTAATACACAAGTCATCAGAATTTCTAAAGACGTGGTTGGAGTAAATAGAATATAAGCAGTAATCAGAGAAAGGACACAAGTAAAGATTGAAAAAGGATTTTAAGTTGTTAAGTCCAAAAGACACTCAGTGATTACTACATACAGACAATATTAATATAAGGAGACAACATACCCTGGTTGTATTTTAAAATGTTTAAAAAAAAAAAGATTCCCACATAAATCAATGGAGAAAATTAGTTATCTACAGAAGAATGAATATCATTAATGGTCTCAAATTCTCTTCAACATTAAATTTCGGGAAAGGTAGACTAATATCTATACAGCTTTGAAAGGATAATGAGGAAGGCAAAAATATTCTTTTCTCATTAAAGTTGGCATTAATATATAAGAACATAAAAAATCAGGCATAAAGCTATATAAATATAGAGCCTGTGTTCCCTTCCATTAAGAAAATGTGCATGGACTTATTAAGGCAAATGATTAATAAAACAGTATAAAGAACTCCCAAATAAGAAAGCCATGGCATAGAAGCAAGTATAGTGAGAAATGAATCCATTTCATAGAATTTATATAGATAATAGTATGTCATAAATAATTATTTGAATAAAGTATTTAAACAGTATTAAATATATTAACAAATATATTTCTATATATAATATGTAAATATATATCATATATAATATATAAATATATATAATATAATATATATCATATATAATATATAAATATAATATAAATATATATAATATATTTCTAAATATCTCAGGTTATACCTATACAAATAAGGCAATATGTTAGAAAAAAGGAAAACTTACATTATTTTACCTTTTTACACCAGGAGAACCTGTTAGATATGTGTACTATTATGTTATTAAATAATGTATAATTCTTAATTTTTATAATTTTAGAAGTCATTAAGTGTGATACAGAGAAGTTACAAGTAAATGAGCATATATATATGTATATATATATATATACATATATAAAAATATGGGGTGAGGTAGAGAGAGAAGAGAGAAAGAGAATATATTATAAAGCAGAATTTAAGTAAATATTAATTAAATGTGATGAGAAGGGTCAGATTCTATTGATAAAGAGACAATCTATAATACAACTTTTTGGAGAAAGAATGTACAATAATGGAGAGTTAGAGGAATCTACTTTTGGTGATAAAAGTAGAGGGCAGGATACAGTGGATTTGATCTAAATAAAAGGAAATTTGTCAGAAACAACCATAGTGGAAACTATAAACACAACTGCATCCATGACATGTCAACTATTACAAAATGAACAAAGATCAGGATTTTTAAGAGAGTATGGTTCAACTTGTTGATAGATATGTAACCTTCCACCCTGCACATTGAGAATACACCTCATTATTATAACAGCAATTCTTTACGTGTGGTCTCTGGATCCCTGGGTATTCCCAAGCACTTTCAGAGTATCCATGGTGTTCCAGTTGTTTTCACAATAATAGGTGTTATCTATTTTGATTAAATAGTGAAAATGATTAATTTTATTAACTCTCAACCCTTAAGAACATGTCTTTGTAATACTCTGTGTGATTAATTTGGAAATATTTATGAGGAACTTATGTTGTATATTGAAGAATAAAGGTTGTCTCGAGAAAAAGACCATGTTTAATTGTTTGAGTTGCAAGTTGAACTAGCATTTTAAATTTTTTTTTCTGTTTTTGTAGAATACAATTTATGGTTGAAAGAAAAACTAGCAGCAGACATTAAATTTCCAGATTTGAACATTGGCAGACATTTTATTGAAAATGAATAAAACAAATCTGATAGCATTTTTGCCAAAGTAAATTTCAAGTTTGTAAGTAAACATCAGAATTTCAGAATACTTGTTCTCCCCACTGTACACTTGACAACTTCCCAGACTTTTCTAAGGAAATCGGTGATGGTATTAATGAATGGGATTTTTTTTTTTGTATTTTGTAACTGAAAAATAAAAAACTCACTGAACCAATATTTTTTACAAATGATGTTACAAATTATGCATTCAACATACAAGATAGACCCATGGATTTTAACATATTAGAGTGTGAAAGCTTAGTTGAAGTAGTTTTAGAGTCCATTGCACACATTGTAACTAACTTTTAATAAATTTGTCTTTAAGATAACTTGTCAGGTTTTGTTGTATTAGAAAATAAAAATATCCATAATCACCTGAAAAGTGTATTAAGATTCTCCTCCTTTTTCCAGCAAAGTAGCTGCATGAGGCTACATTTTTCTTCATATACTTCAATCAAAACAGCTCACAATAGATTAAAAGCAGAGCAGATAGGAGATACCACCTGTTTTTCTATTAAACTTGACATTAAAAATATTTACAAAACTGTAAAATGATGCTATGCTTTTCTTTTTTATCTTGGTAAACATAGTTCCCTCCCCAAATGTGTTATATATTAACACCCAACATATCATAATGCTATTATGGTGATTTTTCTGTATTACTTTCTAATTCAGTAAGTATTGATGGATATAACCCATATAATTAAAATATCTCTAAGGTCTTCTATGATTTTTCAGTTTAAAGAGATCCTGAGATGAGATATTTGTAAACTGGAAAGCAGAAATTATATGGACCTCATTCTGTGACCATAATGGAATAAGACTAACAATTAGTTTAAAAAAAAAAAAAAAAAAACTATTGGGGGAAGGGCAAGATGGCGGAAGAGTAGGGTCCCCAAATCACCTGTCTCCACCAAAGTACCTAGAAAACCTTCAAATTATCCTGGAAATCTATGAATTCGGCCTGAGATTTAAAGAGAGACCGGCTGGAATGCAACAGTGAGAAGAGTTCGCGCTTCTATCAAGGTAGGAAGACGGGGAAAAAGAAATAAAGAAACAAAGGCCTCCAAGGGGGAGGGGCCCCGCGAGGAGCCGGGCTGAGGCCGGGGCGAGTGTCCCCAGGACAGGAGAGCCCCGTCCCGGAGAAGCAGGAGCTGCACCGACCTTCCCGGGCGGAAAGGGGCTCACGGGGAGGTGGAGCAGGACCCAGGAGGGCGGGGATGCCCTCGGGCTCCCGGGGACACTAACAGGCACCTGCGCCCCGGGAGAGTGCGCCGAGCTCCCTAAGGGCTGCAGCGCGCACGGCGGGACCCGGAGCAGCTCGGAGGGGCTCGGGCAGAGGAAGAGGCTCCGTGCGGAGGGGGCTGCGCGGCTCCAGGAGCAGCTCGGAGGGGCTCGGGCGGCGGCTCCGCGGAGGGGGCTGCGCGGCCCGGGAGCGCGAATCCACCAGCGCAGGCTCCGGAGCACGGGGCGCCGGGACACAGCCCAGGATCCCGCCTCCTCCCCGGGACAGGCAGAGGCCGGGAGGGCCCAGGACAGCGAGGACGCTCCTGCCCCAGCTGAGCAGATCAGCGGCCCCGCCCCGGAGCCTCCAGGCCCTGCAGACGGAGAGCTCCGGAGTTCCTGCGGGGGCTGAATCCAGGTTTCCAGAGCTGGCCCCGCCACTAGGGCAGTTGCTCCTGCGGCCTCACGGGGTAAACAACCCCCACTGAGCCCTGCACCAGGCAGGGGCACAGCAGCTCCCCCAACTGCTCACACCTGAAAATCAGCACAACAGGCCCCTCCCCCAGAAGACCAGCTAGACGGACAAGTTCAGGGGAAGTCAAGGGACTTAAAGTACACAGAATCAGAAGATACTCCCCCGTGGTTCTTTTTTTCTTTCTTTCTTTCTTTTTGTTGTTGTTTTGTTTTGTTTTGCTTTTTGATTTGTTTCCTTCCCCCACCCTTTTTCCTTTCTTTCTTTTTCTTTCTCTTTTTCTTCTTTTTTTCTTTTTTTCTTCCTTTTTTTTTTTCTGTTTCTCTTTTATTTCCTTCTTTCTCTCCTCTCTTTTTCTCCTTTTCCCAATACAACTTGCTTTTGGCCACTCTGCACTGAGCAAAATGACTAGAAGGAAAACCTCACCTCAAAAGAAAGAATCAGAAACAGTCGTCTCACCCACAGAGTTAGAAAATCTGGATTACAATTCAGTGTCAGAAAGCCAATTCAGAAGCACTATTATACAGCTACTGGTGGCTCTAGAAAAAAGCATAAAGGACTCAAGAGACTTCATGACTGCAGAATTTAGAGCTAATCAGGCAGAAATTAAAAATCAATTGAATGAGATGCAATCCAAACTAGAAGTCCTAACGACGAGGGTTAACGAGGTGGAAGAACGAGTGAGTGACATAGAAGACAAGTTGATAGCAAAGAGGGAAACTGAGGAAAAAAGAGACAAACAATTAAAAGACCATGAAGATAGATTAAGGGAAATAAACGACAGCCTGAGGAAGAAAAACCTACGTTTAATTGGGGTTCCCGAGGGTGCCGAAAGGGCCAGAGGGCCAGAATATGTATTTTAACAAATTCTAGCTGAAAACTTTCCTAATCTGGGAAGGGAAACAGGCATTCAGATCCAGGAAATAGAGAGATCCCCCCCTAAAATCAATAAAAACCGTTCAACACCTCGACATTTAATAGCGAAGCTTGCAAATTCCAAAGATAAAGAGAAGATCCTTAAAGCAGCAAAGACAAGGAATCCCTGACTTTTATGGGGAGGAGTATTAGGGTAACAGCAGACCTCTCCACAGAGACCTGGCAGGCCAGAAAGGGCTGGCAGGATATATTCAGGGTCCTAAATGAGAAGAACATGCAACCAAGAATACTTTATCCAGCAAGGCTCTCATTCAAAATGGAAGGAGAGATAAAGAGCTTCCAAGACAGGCAGCAACTGAAAGAATATGTGACCTCCGAACCAGCTCTGCAAGAAATTTTAAGGGGGACTCTTAAAATTCCCCTTTAAGAAGAAGTTCAGTGGAACAATCCACAAAAACAAGGACTGAATAGATATCATGATGACACTAAACTCATATCTTTCAATAGTAACTCTGAACGTGAACGGGCTTAATGACCCCATCAAAAGGTGCAGGGTTTCAGACTGGATAAAAAAGCAGGACCCATCTATTTGCTGTCTACAAGAGACTCATTTTAGACAGAAGGACACCTACAGCCTGAAAATAAGAGGTTGGAGAACCATTTACCATTCGAATGGCCCTCAAAAGAAAGCAGGGGTAGCCATCCTTATATCAGATAAACTAAAATTTACCCCAAAGACTGTAGTGAGAGATGAAGAGGGACACTATATCATACTTAAAGGATCTATCCAACAAGAGGACTTAACAATCCTCAATATATATGCCCTGAATGTGGGAGCTGCCAAATATATAAATCAATTATTAACCAAAGTGAAGAAATACTTAGATAATAATACACTTGGTGACTTCAATCTAGCTCTTTTTATACTCGATAGGTCTTCTAAGCACAACATCTCCAAAGAAACGAGAGCTTTAAATGATACACTGGACCAGATGGATTTCACAGAGATCTACAGAACTTTACATCCAAACTCAACTGAATGCACATTCTTCTCAAGTGCACATGGAATTTCTCCAGAATAGACCACATACTGGGTCACAAATCGGGTCTGAACCGATACCAAAAGATTGGGATCATCCCCTGCATATTCTCAGACCATAATGCCTTGAAATTAGAGCTAAATCACAACAAGAAGTTTGGAAGGACCTCAAACACGTGGAGGTTAAGGACCATCCTGCTGAAAGATGAAAGGGTCAACCAGGAAATTAAGGAAGAATTAAAAAGATTCATGGAAACTAATGAGAATGAAGATACAACCGTTCAAAATCTTTGGGATGCAGCAAAAGCAGTCCTAAGGGGGAAATACATCGCAATACAAGCATCCATCCAAAAACTGGAAAGAACTCTAATACAAAAGCTAACCTTACACATAAAGGAGCTAGAGAAAAAACAGCAAATAGATCCTACACCCAGGAGAAGACAAGAGTTAATAAAGATTCTAGCAGAACTCAACGAAATCGAGACCAGAAGAACTGTGGAACAGATCAACAGAACCAGGAGTTGGTTCTTTGAAAAAATTAATAAGATAGATAAACCATAGCCAGCCTTATTTAAAAGAAGAGAGAGAAGACTCAAATTAATAAAATCATGAATGAAAAAAAAATCATGAATGAGAAAGGAGAGATCACTACCAACACCAAGGAAATACAAACGATTTTAAAAACATATTATGAACAGCTATACGCCAATGAATTAGGCAATCTAGAAGAAATGGACGCATTCCTGGAAAGCCACAAACTACCAAAACTAGAACAGGAAGAAATAGAAAACCTTAACAGGCCAATAACCAGGGAGGAAATTGAAGCAGTCATCAAAAACCTCCCAAGACACAAGAGTCCAGGGCCAGATGGCTTCCCAGGGGAATTCTATCAAACGTTTAAAGAAGAAACCATACTTATTCTCCTAAAGCTGTTTGGAAAGATAGAAAGAGATGGAGTACTTCCAAATTCATTCTATGAGGCCAGCATCACCTTAATTCCAAAACCAGACAAAGACCCCACCAAAAAGGAGAATTACAGACCAATATCCCTGATGAACATGGATGCAAAAATTCTCAACAAGATACTGGCCAATAGGATCCAACAGTACATTAAGAAAATTATTCACCATGACCAAGTAGGATTTATCCCCGGGACACAAGGCTGGTTCAACACCCGTAAAACGTTCAATCAATGTGATTCATCATATCAGCAAGAGAAAAACCAAGAACCATATGATCCTCTCATTAGATGCAGAGAAAGCATTTGACAAAATACAGCATCCATTTCTGATCAAAACTCTTCAGAGTGTAGGGATAGAGGGAACATTCCTCAACATCTTAAAAGCCATCTACGAAAAGCCCACAGCAAATATCATTCTCAATGGGGAAGCACTGGGAGCCTTTCCCCTAAGATCAGGAACAAGACAGGGATGTCCACTCTCACCACTGCTATTCAACATAATACTGGAAGTCCTAGCCTCAGCAATCAGACAACAAAAAGACATTAAAGGCATTCGAATTGGCAAAGAAGAAGTCAAACTCTCCCTCTTCGCCGATGACATAATACTCTACATAGAAAACCCAAAAGTCTCCACCCCAAGATTGCTAGAACTCATACAGCAATTCGGTAGCGTGGCAGGATACAAAATCAATGCCCAGAAATCAGTGGCATTTCTATACACTCACAATGAGACTGAAGAAAGAGAAATTAAGGAGTCAATCCCATTTACAATTGCACCCAAAAGCATAAGATACCTAGGAATAAACCTCACCAAAGAGGTAAAGGATCTATACCCTGAAAACTATAGAACACTTCTGAAAGAAATTGAGGAAGACACAAAGAGATGGAAAAATATTCCATGCTCATGGATTGGCAGAATTAATATTGTGAAAATGTCAATGTTACCCAGGACAATATACACGTTTAATGCAATCCCTATCAAAATACCATGGACTTTCTTCAGAGAGTTAGAACAAATTATTTTAAGATTTGTGTGGAATCAGAAAAGACCCCGAATAGCCAGGGGAATTTTAAAAAAGAAAACCATATCTGGGAGCATCATAATGCCAGATTTCAGGTTGTACTACAAAGCTGAGGTCATCAAGACAGTGGCACAAAAACACATAGATCAATGGAACAGAATAGAGAACCCAGAAGTGGACCCTGAACTTTATGGTCAACTAATATTCGATAAAGGAGGGAAGACTATACATTGGAAGAAAGACAGTCTCTTCAATAAATGGTGCTGGGAAAATTGGACATCCACATGCAGAAGAATGAAACTAGACCACTCTCTTTCACCATACACAAAGATAAACTCAAAATGGATGAAAGGTCTAAATGTGAAACAAGATTCCATCAAAATCCTAGAGAAGAACACAGGCAACACCCTTTTTGAACTCAGCCACAGTAACTTCTTGCAAGATACATCCACGAAGGCAAAAGAAACAAAAGCAAAAATGAACTATTGGGACTTCATCAAGATAAGAAGCTTTTGCACAGCAAAGGATACAGTCAACAAAGCTAAAAGACAGCCTACAGAATGGGAGAAGATATTTGCAAATGACATATCAGATAAAGGGCTAGTTTCCAAGATCTATAAAGAACTTATTAAACTCAACACCAAAGAAACAAACAATCCAATCATGAAATGGGCAAAAGACATGAACAGAAATCTCACAGAGGAAGACATAGACATGGCCAACACGCACATGAGAAAATGCTCTGCATCACTTGCCATCAGGGAAATACAAATCAAAACCATAATGAGATACCACCTCACACCAGTGAGAATGGGGCAAATTAACAAGGCAGGAAACCACAAATGTTGGAGAGGATGCGGAGAAAAGGGAACCCTCTTACACTGTTGGTGGGAATGTGAACTGGTGCAGCCTCTCTGGAAAACTGTGTGGAGGTTCCTCAAAGAGTTAAAAATAGACCTGCCCTACGACCCAGCAATTGCACTGTTGGGGATTTACCCCAAAGATACAGATGCAATGAAACGCCGGGACACCTGCACCCCGATGTTTATAGCAGCAATGGCCACAATAGCCAAACTGTGGAAGGAGCCTCGGTGTCCATCGAAAGATGAGTGGATAAAGAAGCTGTGGTCTATGTATACAATGGAATATTACTCAGCCATTAGAAACAACAAATACCATTTGCTTCCACGTGGATGGAATTGAAGGGTATTATGCTGAGTGAAGTAAGTCAGTCGGAGAAGGACAAACATTATATGTTCTCATTCATTTGGGGAATATAAATAATAGTGAAAGGAAATATAAGGGAAGGGAGAAGAAATGTTTGGGAAATATCAGAAAGGGAGACAGATGTAAAGACTGCTAACTCTGGGAAACGAACTAGGGGTGGTAGAAGGGGAGGAGGGCGGGGGGTGGGAGTGAATGGGTGACGGGCACTGGGGATTATTCTGTATGTTGGTAAATTGAACACCAATAAAAAATAAATTAAAAAAAACTATTAAGAAAGTCAGAATAAATCCAGCCACTTAGAAGTTAATATGCCTGTGCCTGTATTCCTCTAACCCAACTCTGGGTGAAATTCAAAATAAAAATTCAGGACCCAACAGACTTTAGCAATAGCAATAATATATGCCCCATACGTAAATATTCGAGATCCATCCAAAGAGGAGGTTTAGAACCTGAAATGTTGTTATTATTAATTATGTAATGCACATAAGTGAAGAATGAAATTTAAAAAAAAAGTAAGATGGATGAAAATAATAAAAGCAAGAGTCTTAAAAGTGAAAGTAGAAATAACATAAATCAGAAAAAATTACAGATATGTAGAGATATGTTTCTCTTAGAAAATAATGTGACAAATTCTGAATACTTAACATACTTAGATATATTTGAGAAATAAGAAG
The DNA here is from genome assembly GCF_003254725.2 of Canis lupus dingo. Taxonomy (NCBI): domain Eukaryota; kingdom Metazoa; phylum Chordata; class Mammalia; order Carnivora; family Canidae; genus Canis; species Canis lupus. The sequence goes on from NC_064243.1 coordinate 84,075,304, forward strand.
GAAGGCACCAATACAGATGGGAATAAAGTCTGTTTTCTCTTTAGAGCTCTTCCCTGGTGCACTGTTCTAGTCCTGTTTGTCTACTTGGCTAGACTTGGAACATCTCACTGACACAGCTTATGTCTGTTTTACCTCATCCATTGCATAACTTGTAGTAAAAACCAAAGGGGTTTTGTTTGTTGTTGAGTTTTTTTTATTAGGGTGGAAATAAACTGGTCATACCGAAACTGTGAAGTAGATGAGGTGACTTTTTATAGTCACCTTTTGGTGCCCCTCCCTCTTCTCTCTTAATCATCGTCATCACGTCAGACTCTTCTTTCATGGTGGGGATTTAAAATATTAAAACCTAGTGAAGTAGATTGTCCATCCAGAAGTATTAACATTTAAAAAGGAATAAAAGCACTTTGCTAGACAGATGATGCTTGGAAGGTAAATGCAAAGGTTTGCCCAGAGTATGTAACTTTAAACATGAATTAATTATGTTTTTTGAAGGCTACAATTTTAATTTATGTTATTTATTGGAAATATTTATTTTTAACAATTTTATTTCTTTGAGAGAGAGAGACAGAACATGAGCATAGTGAGGGGCAGAGAGAGGAGCAGACTCCCCACTGAGCAGGGAGCCCCATGCAAGGCTTGATCCCAGGACCCCGGGATCATGACCTGAGCTGAAGGCAGCTTCTTCACCAGCTGAGCCACCTAGGTGCCCCTATTATTTATTTATTTATTTATTTATTTATTTATTTATTCATTCATTCATTCATTCATTCATTCATTCATGAGAGACACAGAAAGAAGCAGAGACAGAGACAGAGGAAGAAGCAGGCTCCCTGCGGGGAGCCCAATGTGGGACTCCGTCTTGGATCCTGGGATCACACCCTGAGCCAAAGGCAGATGCTCAAGTGCTGAGCTACCCAGGTGTCCCTCATAATTTCTTTATAAACGTAGATGCTAGTTAGTAACCTCATTTTGCAAAAGTGTAAACTGAGGCACAGACAGATTAGGCTAAAGCTAATCAGTGGTGGCAACCTCCTCATGCTTTGTGTGTTTTCACCCCTTGTTTTGGGGTCTCTCCTGCTATGTTCCTGTACTCATTGCCTGTTAGCAATAGCAATCATGCATTCTAGATTAGTTTCTCATTGATATTTTAGTTTTTTTTAACAATTTAGCTGATTATTTATGATGAAGTAAAATGTATACCTTTTTATAGGTATATTTCACATGAAGTTGTTTTTAGATTGTTAAAAGTGTGTATTACTTAGCCTGCATCCTTACTCTGTGACTTGCTACTTTTAGGAAATGTGGTCAATGAGACTACTGTCTTAAGATCTATTGTTCTTGCCATAAGGCCCTCTGGCCTCCATTCACTAGATCCTTAGTTCATCAATGAATATTGCAGTGTCTTGCGTTGTCTCTCTTGTATGCATAAACCTGCACTAATGGAGAGGGGAGGCCCGAAAAGGATCAACTGAATGAGATGATCCATGAAGGGCACATATGTACATAGTTTTTAAACCACAGATATTACTTGGCTGTTCCAAATGGAAATTTTTCAATAAAGTAAAATCAAATAATTTACTTACCCAACCTTATTAAAATTGTCACAAATGATTAATTTATTTCTGAAAAAAGTCTTTTTTCATCAACTTTTATTTATGCCTTGTTGACTTAATTACTTTATTGTGTAGAAGAGTGGGTTATAATGAAGAATTAAATCCTCTAGGTAAGAGTAAAGAAGGATGTATTATTAGCTCCCGAACCATTCAGATGTCCATTTAAATTCATAGTCTTACATACAAATCAAACACAGATAACCTAGGGAAGATCCCATAGGGATGCATATAGAGTAACCAAAAGAATAGTAAAGGAGTAATATAAATTAAAAGATGATACCAGGTTAAGTTTCAGTGAGCAAAAGAGAGGACTAAATTAGCATCTGCAATAATTGAGCTTTAAAGCACTGCTTCTACTATCAACACTAAGAGAAGGGCTACAGTGCTGTAGGATTTATTTATTGGAGGTGAGAGGGAGGCTTGACATCACAGCAGACCCCAGATCATAGACAGAGTCTTGTTGTTCCTCTCAATTCCTATTACATAGATTGCTGCCTTTTTGCTTAGCATGGTTCTGCTTTCAGCCTCTTCTAAGTCATCTAACTTTTACCTTGAGTGCTCTTTCTCATCACAGAAGGACTCAAGAGAATGACATCATAAAATATTCGTGCTGGGAAATATCTTGGAGATCCTTTAAATCTTCAGTATATAGCTGAGGAAGTTGAAACTCAGAGAGTCTGGGTATCCTTCCAAGGTCATACTAATCCTTGGTGGCAGAATGGAATCATTTGACTTGAAATTTAGCACCCCCCCTTTCCCCAAACACATGCTTCTACTTAGAAGCAAAAGGTTCACTCTCTGAGAATTTCTGTGATCACACATTATTTATAGTCTACCCAGACTACAAAATTTGCTGGGAAATGTGTCTTATTAGTAATATATTCTCCAGCCTTGCCAACTCTATACTTTTACTTTCTGTGCTGTAGCCACTTTGCCTCCCCACACTCTGGCTTGCTAGGTCCTATCCCATATGGGATACTTGGCTTTTTGGTCTTAGACTCATCAACCTTAACTCTCATATTAGTCTTTTTGAGTATATCATTCTAGTAGATTCTCAGTAGACATTTATAGAACAAAGTATAGATGGATTTTATCCAAGATTTCAGTGGTAGTGGGACTGGTGTGTATTCACTCTGGATAGTGGTGGAATGCTTTCCTGAATAGTCACTGGTAGTAAATACATCTTGGACGATTTCCAGTGGAAGTTTTTATTAGGAAAAGCCTTACATTAGCCAAGCCAACTGTGCTGTTTTGCAATGTTAAAATTCTATGGTGTAGAAATGTAGTTTGGAAATTTCCGTAAAATATTAAAATATGGTTAATCATTACTCAAAAATGTATTCATGTTATAACTAATCAGGTGTATGTAAATGAAGAAGTGATCAGATTCTGTGTATCAGCTAATGGCTGGCAGTCTGTTTCTGTGTGTCCAGCTGGATCTGAGAAGCCAGTTGTGTCCTTCTTCTTCAATCAGAAGAAAAGATAACTTGTAAATTCCTGATGTTCAAGTCAGAACATCTCTCTAAATATGTTCCTCCAGCTGCGGGTTTTTGAATAAACTGAGGTTCTTGAAATTGGGAAATTTCCAATATCCTCTTAGCATAAACACCATCTAAACCAAGTTCGTAACAAACTGGAAATCCTTACTCCTTCTATCTTTGATGATGGTAAAACACGAGATATAAAACTAAAGATAATGGACAGATAAAAATGCTGAAAATGTAAAAATGCTTCTAGAAAGGACATTGGCTTAGTAAATCCAAGCCTTTAGGATTTTGGAGAAAAAATTATTATGGGAGAAGGAAAGCCAGTAGTAAAGGTAGAAAAGTATCTTGACTCTAAAGCATACGTTGGGCTTCTGTTCCCAGTACTTCAGCCAGATCCCCCTAGCAAAGTTGGACAAAATAGGTTTTTAAAAAATTGGTTTGAAGGCGTTTGAGAGCTAACAGAGGAGTGAAGAAATAGATAAAAGACAAAAATCAGACATTAGGAAGGTCACTCACCTTCCCTGGAGGGTATTTGCTGATTCCAAACTGATTCCTGGCCAAGAGTCTGACAGTAAGATAAATGCTTTTGATAGCTTTAAAGGCTAAGAGGCCAAAAATTGGAAAAGGACTAAATTTTTGGAAAGGAAAGAAATTAATTGTTTATTATTCACTATGTGGTCAGTTGCCATACAAATAATAATTGTTATGCTTATTTGTTTTTAAATGAGTCATTTAAAAATGGTAGCAATGTTCTACTTCAGTTTTAAGTTATAGGAAATGAGATCTTTCTCTTGACTTTAGAAGCAAAACTTACTTGGATGATACAAATATTGAAAAACACCAGTAGTCTTTTTTTTTTCCAACTCAATGCTGTTAGTACCTACCTAACAGGCTATTGGTGGTCAACATATTATACACGCTGTATATTAAGAATAAAAACTAATTTGTACCTTTCATTTAAAGATAAAACATAGGAAATTATCAGCATTTTAGAGTAAGCAATATATAAATATTTGAGGCATGGTATAAGAATACTATGTATTATTAAGATGAGTTTATAAATCCAATGTTTTATTGAAGCAAATTTAGTCAGTTTTTTTTTATTATCCTTAATTTGTTTTGTTCTTACTCCATCACTTAAAAGATTTAGTGATTTTGTTATTTTCTTAGGAAATGAATTTTGCCAATTAGGAAAGCTACTCCTTTCTGTCTTCTAGTTGCAACCGATGTTTGATTTTAGAAATTGTATATTTTAAAGGTAAATATTGGGATCCCTGGGTGGTGCAGCGGTTTAGCGCCTGCCTTTGGTCCAGGGCGCGATCCTGGAGACCAGGGATCGAATCCCACGTCGGGCTCCTGGTGCATGGAGCCTGCTTCTCCCTCTGCCTGTGTCTCTGCCTCTCTCTCTCTCTGTGTGACTATCATAAATAAATAAAAATTAAAAAAAAAATAAAAAAATAAAGATAAATATTGCTTAGATTTTGAAGAGTAGAGCATCTATATTAAAACTGACTTGGAAGCAGTGTGTACAGGATATATTTTGTTATGGGACCCTCATCTTATCATCCACTGTATGTAAACTCTCTTTCTCCATGGACATTTCTGCTTGCCCTGTTACTCAAGCTAGGAAGCTCTAGCCATTCTCTGCAACTCCTCTCCTAACCTCCAATTCCAATCATTCAATTATTATCAATTCTTCATCTTCAGTTTCCCTTTAATTTGTTTCCTATTACAGCAGCTCTTGTCTTACTACAGACCATCTGGACTATTTCAGAATCTTCTCTATTAGATCTCAGTCTCTGGATACACCCTCTTTTATCCATCTTTTGCCAGTAATCTTCCTGGTAAACAATCTGATCATGTTCTTTCCCTGTTTAAAGACTTTTACTGGCTGCTTCTGGTCCACAAGATGGAATAATCTTTCTTTGATTTGTCACATGAGCTGTTAAGCATCTACCCTAGTCTATAGCCTTAGTCTTACCTGCCCCTTCCCACCTCCACTTTCAGTGGGCTAGAGCCACACACTCAAACAGTCCATATTCATCAGTAATCAGAATATTTGTGTATGGGGTTCCTTCTGGCATAAACATTGTTCCTTTTTCTCTCCCTGGCAGTTCTTACTTAGTTTCATTACCCATGTCAAATATCCTTACCTCTTGAAAGCTTTCCTTTGCTCTCAGTAGGGAAACATTTTACAATGGGAGGGGTACAATGAAAGGCCCCCCCATGGTAGGTCTTAGGAAGAAGTTTGGGGGTCTTGGAAATTCATTGTGGAGGAGAGAAAAATTTTTGATGATTTCTGTTGGAAAATACTACCTGTCATAGGGAGATTGATTTTAAAGGTATTTTGAAATTTATTAACTATTACCTTCTCAAGATGTGTCTTCAGATTCAAAAGCAACCTCTGCTTCAACTATGTATCATTGTACTACTGATGCCTAGTACATAATAGGGGCTCAATATAAATGGATAAATAGATAATTGGGTAGATGTACTGAGTAATTATCCAATTATTTTATTAGAATTCCAACTGAAATCACTGAAATTCTTCTTGACTTTCCCACTTGAACATAGTCCTTGATTTTAGTCAGAATTAAGTATTCTTTTCAAATGAGTATCCATATAATATTTGAATAAATGCAGTCCTTCCATAAAAGTTCTGTCCTAATGTTACAGTAGGGTCAGTACTTCTATTCAAAGAAAATATACTCTCTTAGGCACTAAAGAAAAAAAAAGTATTTTACTAAAGATTTCATGGGGGAGAAAGACAATAGAGGTTAATTATTCAACTCATAATGTTCTATCTTCCCAATGCTGGAAAATTTTCTTATAACATCATTTTAGGTCTCTCCTCTCACTCAAAAGCCACCAAATCTGCATTTCTTTTCAACCTCACCCCAACTGTGTGCATTCAGCTTCCAGTCTTGATGTCAACTGTTCCATCCTAAACTCTTCCTGATTTCACTATTTTGTATTCAGGGCAAGTTACCTGCCTCAACATCTTTAATTTTACATTCACACTCAATCAGTTATTATTTTCCACAATGCATTTTATGTTCATAGTCAACTAATGAATATTATTTTCCACAATGCACAATATATGGATTGTTCTTAACTAAAAATTCTTCTCTGATATAAGGATCTACTTGTTAGAAACAGATTGAAGATGTATGTTTTTTTTCTCCAGTAGTTTCTTTTTTTCCCTGTCATACATAGTTCAGAGACTTAAAAACTTTTTTTTTTAAATTCTAGTTTAAATGTGACTAAAGAACCAAGTATTTGGTTAACCCCATTCAAAACTCTGAGATTGCTAAAGTTTCAGGAAGTATGCATGTACTATAAATATTAGAAAGTTCATGTTTCTCAGTTCATTCTAGGAAAGTCACATCTAAGCTAACTTGGTTAAACAGAGAAAAGAGGTAAACCTTAGTTTTTGTATGTTTTCAACATTTTTCTTCCAAAAAGAAAAGAGATGTCTTAAATTGGAGAATAGTCATGAGAAACAAACAAAAAAATCTTGTCAGTGATTGAATGCATATCTTTAAGAAGTAACTCTAAGGACTGTTCTTAATAGAATTAGATTAATGTATTATATACAGTCATAAAGATTTCCTTGTATATGCTTTTTGAAAGCCTTTCGCTATTTTTCTTTTCTAAGCAAGAGTATTTTATAAGTGCCCATTGGAGTTAGCCAAATTGGACTGAAGTGTGGTTAACTTGGAAGAAATCACAATGATTCTAATTCAGTTCTAAAGCACATTTGAAGTAGATCTATGGGCTTTCTGTTTGAATTTAGACTCCTCAGTGACCAATTCCAGCCAAAGATAACATCTTTTTTTCCCCTTCATGTCTATAGGGCAAATTTCCATGATAATAGCAATTCTCTGTTCTTAGAAAGTGTGAACTGGACCAGCTTGCTCACCACTTAGAAAAGCCCAATTGTGAGACTATCCACAAACCACAGCTCCACCTCCATCCCTAATTCCGAGTAGTTTGACAAGTGATTCAGCATTAATAGAAGAGGATCACTTTAAGTCAGTGCAAGCATATGTATTGGGGAGTGATTTGACTATATCAGGAATTTACAATTCTGATATGGTCAGTGTATTGTCTTTTATTTTTATGGAGAATGAATAAAAAATAGTTTTGATACTATGTGTTTCTGTACAAGACTATCTCTCTAGATTATCATTTTCCCTATAGACATATCTATTTTTCATCTTCATCTTTTTCCCCTTCAAGTTTTAAGATTTGGTTAACAATATACTAAGAAGAATTAACATGGGGTGCTTGGGTGGCTCAGTCAGTTAAGCGTCTGACTTTTTATTTAGGCCCAGATCATGATCTTAGGGTTGTGAGATCGAGCCCTGGTGTCAGGCTCTGTGCTGAGTGTGGAGCCTGCTTAGGATTCTCCCTCTCCCTCTGCTCTTCCCTCACCTCCTAAAAAAAAAAAAAAAAAAAAAAAAATTAAGGTAGATCAATAACCTGATTGAATATCAATGTATTGATATATATTTATATGTGGTATTGTGCTTCAATGATTATCCTCTTTCCAACTTCCTTATCCAGCTTAAGAAAGGAACAAGGAAAAGAAAGCTTACACTGAGAACTTTCTGCCTGCCAGCCACTGTGTTTAATACTTTTATGTGGATCATTTAATTTTGTAAAAAAATATTGTATTTTTTACCTTTTGTTTTACAGATAAAGAAAAAAACAATATAGATTAATTCACTCAAGGTGATAGAAATATCAAATGATAATTTCAAAGTGCATGCATTTTCTTCTTGGCCATGAAAACCTGTTTGCACATGTAAGCTTTTTCCTTCATAAAGCATTGCCTGCAGATGTCATGCTTTTATATCCCATCCAATATATTGTACACTCTACAGAAAAAGTAGGAGAGAGCACATTTCTGAGTGCCTGCTCTATGCCTAACATGATCCTGAAGCCCTTAATATGTAATTAATTGGCAAATGCATACTGGTCACCTATCATGTGGTCAGGCATTATGTTGGTCATTTAATTTTTGTTTTTGTTTTGTTTTTGAGAGAGAGAGAGACAAGTGAGAATGTGAGAAAGCATGGGCAGGGGGATGGGTATGGGGAGGGGGAAAGAGAAATCTTAAGCAGTCTCCATGCTGTGCTTAGGGGGCTCAATTTAAAGACCCTGAGATCATGACCTGATCATGAAATCAGGAGTCGGGTGCTCAACCTACTGAGCCACCCAGGCACCCTTATGTTGGTCATTTTGATATCGTATCATTGGGTTCTCAGACAGTTCCAAGACAGGCATTCATCTAACCATTATAAAGGTGAGGAAACTTACCAGAGAAGTGAATTAACTAACATGATTTTCTTGGGTTAATAAGAAGCAATACCTGAATTCACACTTAGATGCTTATGTTCTTTCTGCCGTTCAGGTTCCCCTTTTTCAGAACAGTCAACTTCTGTGACCTCTCATGGATATAAATGGATATGGTCCTTTTGTGTGCCACCAGACAAAAGAAGTATTTTTACCCTCTGGACTCTTCCTTAGCACAGTTCAAGTGTCTGCAATGTTACTGAGCTTAAATGTTGTCCATGGAAGATTTCTGAGCCCTTGTTTAGAGCTACCTGTATGTTTTAGCTGAGCACAGCTTTTCTCTCTCTGGGAAGACCACTTTCAGCAATATGGATTATGTTGGCAGTATAGAGAGGTGCATGGACCACTGGGGAGCACAGGAAGACTTGCTTAGCCAGAAGCAGTGCTAGAATCAATTCTGGCATATGGTGGGTTAACCAAAGTTTGACATACATGGTCTCCACACCCAGTTGATGTCACTAAAGTATTTCATCTCTTGGACTACAATGGTAGAGCAAATCAGTGGTCTGATGCAGTGGCATACCAAGGCAAAGGAGGGAGAAGAAATGAGAGCAGTTCATTACAAGCACAGGCAATAGGGCAGTGCATTGTCTGTTGAAAGTGTAAAAATAATCTTGCTTAAAAAGCCAGTCAGCGAGCAGCCCCAGTGGCCCAGCGGTTTAGGCCCTTCAGCCCAGGGTATGATCCTGGAAACCCAGGATCAAATCCCATGTCCGGCTCCCTGCATGGAGCCTGCTTCTCCCTCTGCCTGTGTCTCCTCTGCCTCTCTCTCTCTCTCTTTCTGTGTCTGTCATTAATAAATAAATAAAATCTTAAAAAAAATGGCAGTTGGCTTCTTACTTACTTTGCACCAGCAGTTCTAAACAACAGGGGTGATACAGCATATCCCCACCAGACTAGACCACTCCCACCCTCCCTCGTCAAACTACTGACGATGCAGACCTTGCTTTGCTTTCTTTTTTTTTTAAAGATTGTATTTCTTTATTCATGAGAGACACACAGAGAGAGGCAGAGACATAGGCAGAGGGAGAAGCAGGCTTCCTGTGGGGAGCCTGATGCAGAACTCAATTCTAGGATCCGATGTGGGACTCGATGCCAGGACGCTGGGATCCCACCCTGAGCCAAAGTCAGACACTCAACTACTGAGCCACTCACACCCAGGTGCTCCTGGACCTTGCTTTTCTTGAGCTCAGTTGTAAACACCATTCACTGAGTCCCAAAGCCCTGCCATAGGTTTGAGATAAAGAAGCTGGACTATATTTTAGTGTGTATCCGTTATGCATGTTAGCATTTGTGTTCTTTGGACTCTCTGTATATCAAAAGATTCATGCAAAAATGTTTGTTACCAGAGCAGCCCACAGTAATGGGATCTTAGCTGTAATAGGCAGCTCTCATGCCTCAACTGTTTTGTCACCCCAGCACTTGATAAAGGGCTTAATTGGACAAGTTTATTCTTTTCCTGCAGTGACCATCCAAACACATTCTGAAGGGCTGGTTCTTTGCCAGCCTCTGGATGAAACCTAGAGTGGCCCCACAGATTTCCTTGTCACTTGTAGATTTTTTTTAAAAGTATGATTACTTTTAGTCATAATATGGTCTCATGTATGTCAGATTCAGTGCCATCATCACAGACTTCAGACTTCTCACATTAAAACACTGTACCAGTACTATGAAAGGTGAAAATGGCTTGTATCTTCTCTAATTTCTAGTCTAGAGTGACTCAATTGGCCAGCTCAGGCTGTCTCCATCATTGAAAAAGGGAGGGGGGCAGCCCCGGTGGCACAGCGGTTTAGCACCGCCTGCAGCCCAGGGCGTGATCCTGGAGACCCTGGATCGAGTCCCACGTCAGGCTCTCTGTATGATGCCTGCTTCTCCCTCTGCCTGTGTCTCTGCCTCTCTCTCTCTCTCTCTGTCTCTATGAATAAATAAATAAAAACTCTTTAAAAAAAAAAAGAGAGGGATGGAGGAAACCAGAAAGGGCTTCCATGCCTGCCAGGTGCCCATGTGGTGTTGGCTTCTTCTGGTCATAGCAGATGCTTAAAGCTTATGTTTCTTTCACAGGTCACTTTCCTGGGTGCATCTGACTCCCTTTACCTTTGGAAATTACCATTTGTAATTCATTTAAAGTAGGTGAATACTCACTTCCACCTTGGTTGGTACTTATCATTCCTTTCTGTTCAGTATGTACATCCTGACCTCTTCACTGGTCATTTCACCACTGTATGTGGCCTTTTTGGTTGGGTTCTAAAGGGGCAAGTAATTAGGTACCTTTGACCCACCTGAATCAATCCTTTTTATGTTTTGCTCCCTTAACAACTCTGGCTACAACCCTTTGCACTTCTGATTTATCAGACAGGAACCAGATACCAGTCCATAGTATCCCCACAAACTGTAAGGCACCTACATATACCCACTGTGTAGTCTCCTTGAAACCCTTCTCACTAACCTTGAGGTAAAACTAGTGTTCCATGTTAACTCTCCATGGGAGTGGAGGCAATCCTCTCATATTAACAACTTTCTCGAAGAAAATCTTTCCTTTAATATCTGACTCCCTCCATAGTGGCCAACTTTAATCCTTTTATACCTTTAAGTCATTGATAAAGACTGCATAAGGGCAGACATATGGCAGAACTGGATTGTTTTCACTCTCTGCAAGTTCCATATTGATGTTTCAGGATCTCACTTTGAAAGGTTGACCTCCATGATGTTGGGGCCTTAGCGTTAACTAAATCTAAAAAAAAAAAAAAATCCACATTAACATGGCAGCATTTATTATCCACATTTAATATAAAAGAAAACAGGCTCAGAGAGTTTGAGTTGTTCAGTGAAATGTTGATGTGTAGCTAAGGAAGGTTAGACCTGGCTATCCCTGGATTCCCAGGCCCATGTCAGTGACCACACTGCATCTGTTCCAACATGATAGCCCATACTACGAATTTAACACTTGAGGAAATCCAAATTCCAATTTGGAGTGAAATCTCCAAGCCTGTTTTGTTTTTAAAAGCCAGGTCATTGACTGACTGACTTGCTTAATGTTAAATTAGCCTAAGAATAACTATATGGAGCTCATGAACTGCAACTTCCCAGGATGAGGTGTGAGCATTTCATACTCCTGTATGAGAGGGAAACTGCCACAGTGCGATTTCACAAGGCCACTGAAGGTGAATTTAATGTTTCTCAGTGTCTGGATTCCTCAGAGGAATCCAGGAATAACAGGATCTCAGTATTAGTTTATAGATTGCTTTAGACCCATCTTTTAAAACTCACACTACACTCTCCCTGGAATTGCAAGGATGTGAGCCAGAAGAGTTAAAGATTTCATAGCACTTTGAGAAAAGAAAAAGTGGTAGCTCCTGTGTCCTGGCACATATTTTCCTCCTTCAGGAAAGTAGCTCTTATTTCTCAGGCCAATGGGAGCTATTAGGATTGTATAGTTGCCCACTTTTGAGAGGCCTATGCATCAGCCACTTTATGGATTCTGAAGATGGTGGGTGGATGGTAGATATATCACAGCTCCATTTGATTAGAGTCATTGATTATGACTATTTAATTCATCACTTCATGAGGTGACTGAATGGTGGCAGGCAATGTGCAGTAAAAACAATCTCCTGGTTTGATGTCCTGCCTCTTCTCTTTTCAGAGTTGCCACAAGAGACTAACAGAGCATCAGCATATGTGATTCTTTGCCCCAAATGCTTATGTTCTCAAAAATAAATGACCCATTAGGCAAAGCCTTGAACTGAAACAAAACCAGCCAAAATAATGCAGAACATGCTGGAAGGATGAGATCCTTCCTTGACTTCCGTAACAGAATGTGGTAAATAACTTCCAAGCTCATGTATTTTTAACTTACCAAAAGGAAAAAAAAAAAAAAAAAAGGAATGAAAAAAAGGGAAAAACAAGCTCTTGCTGAAAAGCTAGGTTTAATTAAGAGGAAGTATAATAAAAAAGAAATAAGCACAAAAACAAGAAAGTATAAAATGCAAATGCGTTTTTTTATGTGTACACACAGCTTTCTTCTATAGGAGCATATTAAAATTAGTATTCAGATCTATGGGATAGAGATTCTATTATTAAAGCAACTGAAGAGTTTTAATATTATAAATATGTATGACTTTGTGAAACCATAAGAAATATATTCTGCTCAAAGTTCTACTAATGCTGAATATTTTAATGAAACTTAATGCATTTTTATACAAGTGGTATAAATTATCCACTTTAAAATTAGATAAAAACTATTTGAGAAATAATTATGAGTATGTGTTCATTAGATTGGAGTTGGAGGATTGCTGGATAAGGGCATTGGGTCAAATTCGTCATCTGCCTCCAGGCACTCAATTCCACAATAATGCCCCTAAGCATATTATGGCAATTGAATCTCAATATTTAGAGAATTCTAATTCATATCCACTCTTCCTTCACAAAACGGAGCCATTCATGGGAAGTACTTGTGTATTTCTTTTTTTTTCCCTCCTTCTCCTCCTCCTTTTTTTTTTTTTTTCTTTTTTTCTTTCTAAGAGTCTCTGTGAGCCTCAGCTCCCCATCCAGGGCCAATCAGTAGGCTGGCCTTTTCTGGTTGATAGCAAATGCTGTGCAGATTGTAGTATGTACTTAATAAAGGCCTGGCTTTATCCTTGCTCTAAGTTAATTAGAAACAATCCTCTTCTCCCTCCTTCCCAACAAGCTTCCTGTGAGTCCACTGCAAATTGTCAGGACAGTCTGTGTAAATAACTAATCTGCTCAGATCTTATTTTACCAACACCTGCACTGATACTGATTACTAGAGGCACAGTTAAGATTTTATTGAACTTAAGTATATTTTAAGTATATTTTGTTTCAAAATGTTGTTTCTCTGCTGAATGTCTATTTTTTCTTTTTCTCCATCACATCCTCAGTTTTGCATGATACCACAATATCAGCCCTTACCTCCCTTTATCAAATCCTGATGCCAATGTCTGTGAAGGATGGATTATAGATAACGGAAACTATATATTCAACACAGGCACAATTGTTGAGTTGTAATATATTTATACTTCAGAAAATATATGTTACATATCTATTTCTATCTATATCTGTGTCTATTCATATCTATGTAATTATTAAAACACATTTCTCAGTTTACACACTGTTTGGATGACTGTTTCTAGACTTCAAGAAATACAGTTGTTCATTTTTAAAGAAAAGAATACTGCTCTGGCATGACTATATTTTGTGTGAAGAACCTTGTTTTTGTTTTCAAAAGGACTTCATAAAGATTGACTCTAAAAAGATCATTAACTGTATAGCAATCTAACATGAGCGTTTTCTAACCTGTGGTACTAATCTGTGCGAGAAGAGGATGGAAGAGAGTATCCATGAGAATGACTTGAGAACAGTTTCAAATATCTCTACTTAACCCTTCTCTTCCTCAACAATAATGTGTTATGATTTTCTGGAGTTGCGTGTCTTTCTGCGCATATCAGAATATTAGAATCCTGTGCTTGGGACAGGTAGTCTGGGAAGGATATGCCAGGGCACTTGATAGTTTGAAAAAAAAAAACCTCCCAAATGATTTTAATACAATTCTTGCTCTCATGAATACCAGCAATCTAAATTTTATTTTGGGAAAAATCTATATAGTTTCAAACTCCACGTTGGCTCCAGAGCAAAGAAACTCATTAGCTATGTTTGGGGATGGAGGGATGGGGAAAGAGGGGATAGGGAGATTGTTTTTGCCACACATTGTCCATTTTTAAGCCCTTACCTTCAAGATTCTCTTCAAAGGAATAGACTCTTTTTCATCTAACTGGCTTAGAGTCTCTTCCAGGGATAAGATTTAGTTTGGTTCAGTTTATTTTTGTTTGAAGGACTCCTAGTGTAGACTCAACATTGGGTCTCCACTATGACTTTGGATTGGGCTTAAAAATATTTGCATTTCAGGTCACCTGGGTGGCTCAGCGATTGAGTGTCTGCCTTTGGCTCAGGGTGTGATCCTGGGGTACTGAGATCAAGTCCCATATCCGGCTCCCTGCAGGGAACCTGCTTCTCCCTCTGCCTGTGTCTCTGCCTCTCTCTCTATGTCTTTCATGAATAAATAAATAAAAATTCTTTCTTAAAAATTCACATTTCAGACCATGGAAATCATCATCATCATCATCTTCATTATCATCTTGGTTATTAATGATTTCAGTTGGAAAAATAAGGTTTGCTTAAATTAAAAAAAATGTGTCATTGATGGTGCCTGGCTTTGCCAGCCTTTAAAGAATGCTTGTTGGGCAGCCCTGATGGCTTAGCAGTTTAGCGGCACCTTCAACCCAGGGCATGATCGTGGAGACCCAGGATCGAGTCCCATGTCAGGCTCCCTGCATGGAGCCTCCTTCTCCTTCTGCCTGTGTCTCTTTCTCTCTCTCTCTCTCTCTCTCTCTAATAAATAAGTAAAATTTATTTTTAAAAAATAAAGAATGCTTGTTGCTATTTACACCACCTGAATAGGAAGTGTAATGATAGGAATTGGGGTAATACCATGTTTCTATAGTGTCTTATCATTGGCAATGTGATCTGACTTTTGTTATCCCTTTAGTTCTCTCAATAGCCTCGCAGAGAATGCTTCATTAATTGCATTTTAACATGAGAAAACTAACGTTTGAAGAATTAAAGACTTTCCCAAAGCTATTCCTCCACAAAATGGCAGAGACTGAAACATATCTTTTCACATAAACTCAAGTTTTAGTTACAATGGAAATATTTTTAACTTGGACTTTATGAATGTACAGTGAAACTGTCTATGAAGTACTAACTTATTTTATATCTTAGTAGATGTTGTCTTTTGTTTTTTCTCTAATCATTGTTTGGAAACTTTGGGCTCATTATTTCTGTGTGCTCAGTTTACTGATCAACATTTGTCTGGGTACTTACATATGTTTTATGTGATTTTAATATATCTATTGCATTATTACAAATATATCACTTGGTGAGAATTTCTTTACTCGGTCTTAGTGAACATTCTTATATATGCATTGTTATTTATTATTTATTTTAAAGATGTCTTTTACTTATTTATGAGAGACACACAGAGAGGCAGAAACACAGGCAGAGGGAGAAGTAGGCTCCTGTAGGGAGCCTGATGTGGGACTTCATCCCAGGACCCTGGGATCATGACCTGACTTAAGAGCAGATGCCAATCCACTGAGCCACCCATGTGTCCCTGATTGCCCTTTAAATAGCAAAAATTTATGTAATTACCTAATGAAGAAATAAACAAAATGTGTCATCAAGAAAATGCTGTACCAGTTGCAGTGATTCAGTTGGCTCTTGTTTCTTCCCCCATTGCTGCTCATAAAAGATTCCCAGAACTCTCATATGCTAACTAAAACTAAACGTCACCTTGCCCCTCCAGCATAAAGATTTGAAAGAAAATCCATGCTGCCGAAGAGACAGTGGTAATTCACCTTCCTTTATTTTAACCGTTTCAAAACTAATCAGGTTCATACAGGAGCAATGACTTATCCAAAAGAAAAGATGTAATGGAGGGAGGCGGGCAAGATGGCCGAGGAGTAGGGTCCCCAAGTCACCTGTCCCCACCAACTTACCTAGATAACTTTCAAATCATCCTGAATACCTATGGATTCGACCTGAGATTTAAAGAGAGAACAGCTGGAATGCTACAGAAAGAAGGGTTTGTGCTTCAAACAAGTACAACTCATTTTTAGCCACTCTGCACTGAGCAAAATGACTAGAAAGAAGAACTCACCACAAAAGAAAGAATCAGAAACAATACTTTCTGTCACAGAGTTACAGAATTTGGATTGCAATTCGATGTCAGAAAGCCAATTCAGAAGCACAATTATAAAGCTACTCGTGGCTCTGGAAAAAAGCATAGAGGATTCAAGAGACCTCATGACTGCAGAATTTAGATCTAATCAGGCCTAAATTAAAAATCAATTAAATGAGATGCAATCCAAACTGGAGGTCCTAACGATGAGAGTTAATGAGGTAGAAGAAAGAGTGAGGGACATAGAAGACAAGTTGATGGCAAGGAAGGAAGCTGAGGAAAAAAGAGAAAAACAGTTAAAAGACCATGAGGAAAGGTTAAGGGTCATTTATTCCCAGAAGGAAAAAATCTATGTTAATTGGGTTTCCAGAGGGTGCTGAGAAGCATATTTGACCAGAAAGCATATTTGAACAAATCATAGTTGAGAACATCCCTAATTTGGGGAAGGAAACAGGCATTCGGATCCAGGAGATAGAGGGGTCCCCCTTAAAATCAATAAAAACTGTTCAATACCTGGACATTTAATAGTGAAACTTGCAAATTCCAAAGATAGAGAGAAAATCCTTAAAGCAGCAAGAAACAAGAGATCCCTAACTTATATGGGGATAAATATTAGATGAACAGCAGACCTCTCCACAGAGACCTGGCAGGCCAGAAAGGGCTGGCAGGATATATTCAAGGTCCTAAATGAGAAGAACATGCAGCTAAGAATACTTTATCCAGCAAGGCTCTCATTCAGAATAGAAGGAAAGATAAAGAGCTTCCAAGATAGGCAGAAACTGAAAGAATATGTTACCACCAAACCATCTCTGCAAGAAATATTAAGGGAGACTCTGTAAAAGAAAGAGGATGCCCAAAGAAATAATACACAAAAACAGGGACTTATATACAGCATAGGTATTATGATGACACTAAATTCATATCTTTCAATAGTAACTCTGAACATGAATGGGCTTAATGATCCCATCAAAAGACGCAGGGTTTCAGACTGGATAAAAAAGCAAGACCCATCTATTTGCTGTCTACAAGAGACTCATTTTTTAAAAAAGTTTATTTATTCATGAGAGACACAGAGAGAGAGAGGCGCAGAGACACAAGCAGAGGGAGAAGCAGGCTCCATGCAGGGACCCTGATATGCGACTCAATCCCAGGTCTCCAGGATCACGCTCTGGGTTGAAGGTGGTACTAAACCGCTGAGCCACCCAGGCTGCCCAAGAGACTCATTTTACACCTAAGGAAAGCTACAGCCTGAAAATGAAAGGTTGGGGAACCATTTACCATTCAAATGGTCCTCAAAAGAAAGCAGGGGTAGCAATCCTCATATCAGATATATTAAGGTTTATCCCAAAGACTGTAATAAGAGATGAAGAGGGGCACTGTATCATACTTAAAGGATCTATCCAACAAAGAATCATGAATATTTATGCCCCTAATGTAGGAGCTATCAAGTATATCAATCAATTAATAACCAGGGTAAAGACATAATGAGATAATATTACACTAATACTGGGGGACTTCAACATGGTGCTTTCTGCAAATGACAGATCTTCTAAGCACAACATCTCCAAAGAAACAAGAGGTTTAAATGATACACTGGACCAGATGGATTTCACAGATATTTACAGAACTTTACATCCACACGCAATTGAATACACATTCTTCTCAAGTACACATGGAACTTTCTCCAGAATAGACCACATACTGGGTCACAAATCAGGTCTTAACTGATACCAAAAGATTGGGATTGTCCCCTGCTTATTTTCAGACCATGATGCTTTGATACTTGACCTCAGTCACAGAAGAAATTTGGAAGAAACTCAAACATGTGGAGGTTAAAGAACATCCTGCTAAAAGATGAAAGGGTCGACCAGGAAATTAGAGAAGAATTAAAAAAATTCATGGAAACTAATGAGAATAAAGATATAACCATTCAAAATCTTTGGGATACAGCAAAAGCAGTCCTGAGAGGGAAATACATCGCAATACAAGGATCCCTCAAAAAATTGAAAAAAAAAAAAAAACCCTCAAATACACAAGTTAACCTTGCACCTAAAGGAACTGGAGAAAGAACATCAAATAACACCTATACCAAGCAGAAGAAGAGGGTTTATAACGATTTGAGCAGAACTCAATGAAATAGAGACCAGAAGAACTGTAGAACAGATCAACAAAACCAGGAGTTGTTTCTTTGAAAGAATTAATAAGATAGACAAACCATTAGCCAGCCTTATTCAGAACAAAAGAAAAAAGACTCAAATTAATAAAATCATGAATGAAAAAAGACAGATCACCACCAATACCAAGGAAATACAAACGATTTTAAAAACATATTATGAGCAGCTATACGCCAATAAATTAGTCAATCTAGAAGAAATGGACGCATTTCTGGAAAACCACAAACTACCAAAACTGGAACAGGAAGCAATAGAAAACCTGAACAGGGAGGAAATTGAAGCAGTCATCAAAAAACTCCCAAGACACAAAAGTCCAGGGCCAGATGGCTTCCCAGCGGAATTCTTCAAACTTTTAAAGAAGAAACAATACCTATTCTACTAAAGCTGTTCTGAAAGACAGAAAGGGACAGAATACTTCCAACTTGTTTTATGAGGCCAGCATCACCTTAATTTCAAAACCGGACAAAAACTCCACCAAAAAGGAGAATTATAGACCAATATCTCTGATGTGCACAGATGCAAAAATTCTCAACAAGATACTAGTCAGTAGGATCCAATTAAGAAGATTATCCACCATGACCAAGTGGGTTCTATCCCTGGGATGCAAGGCTGGTTCAACACTCGTAAAGCAATCAACATGATAGATCATATCAACAAGAGAAAAAACAAGAACCATATGATCCTCTCAATAGATGCAGAGAAAGCATTTGACAAAATATAGCATCCATTCCTGATTAAAAAACTTCAGAGTGGAGGGATAGAGAAAACATACCTCAATATCATAAAAGCCATCTACAAAAAGCCCGCTGCAAATATCATTCTCAATGGGGAAGCACTGGGAGCCTTTCCCCTAAGATCAGGAACATGACAGGGATGTCCACTCTCACCACTGCTCTTCAGCATAGTACTAGAAGTCCTAGCCTCAGCAAACAGATGATAAAAGGAAACAAAACACATTCAAATTGGCAAAGAAGAAGTTAAACTCTCCTTCTTTGCAGATGACATGATAGTGTACATAGAAAACCCAAAAGACTCCACTCCAAGATATTAAGGGAGACTCTGTAAAAGAAAGAGGATGCCCAAAGAAATAATCCACAAAAACAGGGACTTATATACAGCATAGGTACAGCAATTCAGCAGTGTGGCAGGATACAAAATAATGCCCAGAAATCAGTGGCATTTGTATACACTAACAATGAAACTGAAGAAAGAGAAATTAAGGAGTCAGTCCCATTTACAATTGCACTCAAAAGCATAAGATTACTAGGAATAAACCTAACCAAAGAGGTAAAGGATCTATACCCTAAAAACTACAGAACACTTCTGAAAAATTGAGGAAGACATGAAGCAATGGAAAAATTTTCCATGCTTATGGATTGGAAGAATATTTCATATTGTGAAAATGTCAATGCTACCCAGGGCAATTTACACATTCAGTGCAATCCCTATCAAAATCCCATGGACTTTTTTCAAAGATTTGGAACAAATTATCTTAAGATTTGTGTGGAATCAGAAAACACCATGAATATCCAGGAGAATATGAGAAAGAAAACCAGAGCCGAGGACATCACAATGCCAGATTTCAAGTTGTATTACAAAGCTGTGATCATCAAGACAGCATGGTACTGCCACAAAAACAGACACATAGATCAATGGAACAGAATAGAAAACCCAGAAATGGGCCCTCAACTCTATGGTCAACTATATTCGACAAAGCAGGAAAGACTATCCACTGGAAAAAGAACAGTCTCTTCAACAAATGGTGCTAGGAAAATTGGATAGCCACGTGCAGAAGAATAAAACTAGACCACTCTCTTGCACCATACACAAAGATAAACTCAAAATGGATGAAAGTTCTAAATGTGAGACAAGAATCCATCAAAATCCTAGAGGAGAACCCAGGCAACACCCTTTTTGAACTTGGCCACAGCAACTTCTTGCAAGATACATCTATGAAGACAAGGGAAACAAAAGCAAAAATGAATTATTGGGACTTAATCAAGATAAAAAGCTTCTACACAGCAAAAGAAACAGTCAACAAAACTAAAAGACAACCTACAGAATGGGAGAAGATATTTGCAAATGACCTATCAGATAAAGGGCTAGTATCCAAGATCTATAAAGAATTTATTAAACTCAACAGCAAAGAAACAAACAATCCAATCATGAAATGGGCAAAAGACATGAACAGAAATTTCACAGAAGAAGACATAGACATGGCCAACAAGCACATGAGAAAATGCTCCGCATCACTTGCCATCAGGGAAATACACATTAAAACCACAATGAGATACCACCAGTGAGAAGGTGAAAATTAACAGGACAGGAAACAACAAATGTTGGGAAGGATGTGGAAAAAGGAGAACCCATCTTGCACTGTTGGTGGGAATGTGAACTGGTGCAGCCACTCTGGAAACCTGTATGGAGGTTCCTCAAAGAGTTAAAAATAGAACTACCCTACTACCCAACAATGGACTGCTGGGGATTTACCCCAAAGATACAGATGCAGTGAAACGCCAGAACACCTGCACCCCAATGTTTCTAGCAGCAATGGCCACAATAGCCAAACTGTGGAAGGAGCCTCGGTGTCCATCGAAAGATGAATGGATAAAGAAGCTGTGGTCTATGTATACAATGGAATATTACTCAGCCATTAGAAATGACAAATACCTGCCATTTGCTTTGATGTGGAAGGAACTGGAGGGTATTATGCTGAGTGAAATAGGTCAATTGGAGAAGGACAAACATTATATGGTCTCATTCATTTGGGGAATATAAAAAATAATGAATGGAATTATAGGGGAAAGGAGAGAAAATGAGTGGAGAATATCAGTGAGGGTGACAGAACATGATATAGACTCCTATATCTGGGAAACGAACAAGGGGAGGTGGAAAGGGAGGTGGGCCAGGGGGATGGGGTAACTGAGTGACGGGCAATGAGGTGGGCACTTGATGGGATGAGCACTGGGTGTTATGCTATATGTTGGCAAACGAACTCCAATAAAAAATATACAAAAAATAAAAATAAAATAAAAAAGAAAAGAGATGTGATGACAGATTGCATGATTTGACAATAAAGAAATAATAGCATAGAGTCATCTTCGCAGTGTGTTCTCTATCTCTGGGAAGATCCTCTCTAGAACTCACCCAGCTGGGTAAGTTTTATCCAAATCTGTAAATTTTGTCCTCTGTTCTTTGATCTTTTGTAAACTGTGCAGGAGAAATCAATAACAAATTAAATACCACAGTTCTAGGAGCTAGATTTTATGTGTTCTTATTCTGAGGTTATTTTGTTTTTGTAGACTTCTGGAACTCCTCAGAGCACTGAAATCATAAATATCTTCAGCAAAAGCTTTTGAAGATTTGGGTGCCACTATGAAAATTTCAGATTTTCTCAGTTCTATAAGAATTGTTACATATGAGCAATTTAGCTGTGTGTACAAAGTACAAAAGTCAATGGAATATAAGCCATCTATACAGCGATAAGCGGCAACACTTGCAGATTGCTTCCTTTTTTCCTTTCCTTGTGACTGTGCCCAGTTTTTGCCTTGTGGAGGAGGCCCCGAAAGAAGGGAATAAAAACTCCATGGGGCCTGATACTTTAGTATGAGATGGTGGTTCCAAAGAATTGACATTTGCAGTAGAGATGTATTGAGATTGACGTGGGCTGTAAGGTTGCAGTGGGGTTAGAGTGATATCATATAAGCGGAAGAGACACAATGTCAAGACTATTTCAGAATTCCTGATTGGTTGCCTGAACTTTATCTTTTCACTACCTGAACTATCTGCGTGCTTGTTTTTATCAATGTATTATAATCATATATATGTTTTGAATTGTATTATATATTTTATTATTCATTTCATTACATAGAATAAAACATAAAATACACAATGTATATATAAAAACCAAATATTAAAATATAATGTATATCATAAAATATTAGACATAAGACATCTTATATTAGAATAAAATATTAGATATAATAAAATATTAGAGCTCCAAAAGATCAGATCCACTTACAAAATGCATTTAATCAATCATAAGACATATTTTACTTGTATTTAAAGAATTGCATTATTAAAAGTTGGAAGACTGTTGACACTGCATGGCCTTGTGATTTATTGTCACTACAATCAACCATGCTAGTTGCTTGAGTCACTAAATCCAAGTTTGCCTGTAATCTTCAGCTAGCAAGCTACCTTTTGGTCCATTTGGTTTTATGATATAATATCTGCATGGATTTAATGGTACATGTATGTTGAGTTTGCTACAACTGAAAAAAAATTGTAAGGAAAATCTTTGTGGGCAATTAAAACTGCAAACCTGTGGTTTCATATGATGATATCAAATGCAAAGATTTGTCTTCATTAAAAAGCTTGACTGGAACAGAGCTAGGTTGTAACATCAATGAAACAACTGCATATGCTAGAAAATTTGCTATTAATCTTTTTTTTTTTTTTTTCTGATACAAGTTCCTTGGGAGGATATAAGAATAGATACCAAAGACTTAAAAAAAAAAAAAAAGACAGGGAGAAACTTCAGTTGAATGCTACTTGATGAAAATTTGCCTGAAGAACATATTATATAAAATCACGTAAGTAGTGGAAACTTAGTGTTAGTAGTTGTATTCAAATTCACCTTGCCCTTTTGCATCTTTTTAAAACTGTAGCTAAAAGGTTTTTAATAGAAATTTACACACTAATAATTAGAGATTTTTTCCCCAAATATATCTTTATAATTGCCTTTGCTGTTAAGAATATTTCGACCTGTTGCTCACTTTTATGACATGTTATTTAAAGAGAACAAGAAACAGAATGCCACAGTGAAATTCTTCTGCCACTCTATTAAGAACAGAAACTAAAACTCAGGTAGCAGGGTTCAAAAAATATGCTTAGCATTTTTTTCTTTTATCTTCCCTTTCCTGGAATATGACCAGGATCACAAGCAGCAAAGAAATGATATAAAAGAATGTTTCCCTTCAATTGCTGGCCTGATAGAAAGCAGAAAGTAACATGAACTTTTATGAGATTCTGTTCAAATGAGATTCTAGCCCAGTTTTACAGACTCCTGAGATTTAACTGACCTGGGAATCTGAACTTGAGTTTCTCACTTGGAGTTATTACATAATACTTTATTTACATGGTATGTTTTCTTTTGCGCTAGAGTGTGCCCTTTCATTGTATTGGTTGCAACTATAGCTTTATCAACGGATCCTCACTCTCCTTAATTTCCCGCTGATCTTTATCATCTTTCCTTAACCATTTCATAGGAAATAGTTTTAAAACTATGGCTTGTTCACCTTTTGCCAGCCATTATGTTGAAAATTTGTTCTTTGGGCTTCTTCTAAAGGACAATCAATGCATTTAAACTTCTCAGAAACTTGATTGAGAAGATATGTCAGTTACAGGCTTAAAATATTTAGAGGCCCTTTAATGTAAATGAGTGGAGCCTAAGGTACCTTCTTTGGTCTTTCTGAAGTCTTAACAAAGAGTATATAGTCACAATCTCAGTGTCATCTTTAGACCATAATTTCCTGAAAATTTCCTGATTTTGACTTTTGCTCAGAAGCTTTTTTTTTTTTTTTTAATTTCAGCATTGTTCGCCATCTGAAGAGACTGAGAATTTTCAGAACCAGCCAGTACTGGCTTCTTTTTGTTTCATAGTCTTTCCTTTAGTTTATATATTGCCTCACATTTCACTATTAGCCGCGAGAAGAAACCAGATGGCAACTTCAACACCGTCTGGTTGGCAGTCTCCTTCGCAAGATCACCTACCTTCAGTTCAACGTTCAAAATTCTAGAAACAGTTGTATGGAGAGCACTTTAAACTTTCACTAACCCTCTCTTCAAAATCTTTCCAGCTTCTGGCTGCTGTTTGGTTTCAAAGTATCCCCACGTATTTGTTTTTTTTTTTTTTTTTTGCTCAGTAGCATTGGGTACCAAAATCTGCATTAATTATCTATCATCATGTAACAAATTAACCTAAGAATTAGAAGCTTAAAGCCACTGGAATTTATTATTTAACGAAGCTTGTGAGGATTAGAAATCCATAGATCTCTTCACTTTGTGGTTCTGCTCTAGGGTCACTCATTAAGTTGCACTCAAGGTTGCCTACGGTTGCACTCATCTAAAACTTTTTCTCGAGCTGAAGAATCTTATCCCAGATTCACCCAAGTGGTTGTGGGCAAATAGTCTCCTTGCCACATGGATCTCTTCGTAAAGCTGTATATGATATGGCAGCTGGCTTCACTCAGAGTGCACCATCAAGGGGCAAATTAAGAGTTAGACCACACTGCCTTTTATGACCTAGTTTGTGGGTTACTTCTGTCTTAATCTAACTGTTATAAGACAATAAGTCCAGCCCATACTCAACAGGAGGAGATTACAAAACCATCAGAAGGTAAGGGTCCATCTTAGAGGCTGGCTACCTCAGTTGCAATAAAAAGAAATAATTTACTTGAGGAAACTGATTTATTCTTATACCAATGTTTTAACATTATTTGTATTTAAGACTTTGCATGGCATATAGAGTACTTCAGAAAGGAAATAGAATTAATAGAATTAATAGAATTAATAGGTTGCAATTGTGTGGCATCACTTCCAGGACATATTTTAAAAATATACAATATAGCAAGAGCTCCTGCTTTGACAAAGTTCTCAAAATCCTTACATCCAATACCTCATTTGGTCATTGCAATAAGACAATGAGTGGATGAGTGAGGTGAGTGGATGAATATCATCTCCTATTTACACATGTGAAAAACTCCCTACTGCAGTCTTTCTTCTGGCCCTAATAATTCACATTCTTCCTATAGGCTAAATACAATTACACTATTTTGTTTTGTCATGTGGAAATAGAACCCAAATCATAGAGGTGCATTTCCCTATGACGGTCAATATTAACACAAACCTGTGTTATATGGCCAGTGTCACATTGCCTGTTTTTTTTTTTGAAGCTTTTGTGTTTTGTCCATTTGGCATATAGTCGAGTTGGATGTTGTATTAGCAGTATAGGGCAGTGCACCTCAATTTGATAAATCAGGCTTTGCATGTACAGTTGTCATTCCTTCTCACCCCAGGGAGGGCAGTTATGAAAATACTAACACTTGGAGTAAGATTTTCCCTTCTGACATTTACAACTATTATACTATTTCTTTTGAATGCAAGGGAAAAAAGGACGTTTCTTTGGCATTAGCTTTCATTTTCTATACTTTTTTTCATAACAATGAGGTATATTGATATCATTGTGATTATTTTGTTTTTGTTTTGTGAGCCATTAGATAAATGGAAAAGCAAACTTGACTAAAATACGGTTAGGTCAAATACTTGTATGATTTTAAAACCCTCACTCTAAAGAAACAACCTGAGAGTTTGTACTTCAAGAGATGTAGGCAATTGTAACTGCATGTAATTCTTAGGATAAAAGGGAAAGAGTAGATTTACCTGAGAAATTCATCAGTGATTTTACCTTTTATGTTTTATGTTTCTAGTTTATATCA
Organism: Canis lupus dingo; assembly: GCF_003254725.2. Lineage (NCBI taxonomy): Eukaryota > Metazoa > Chordata > Mammalia > Carnivora > Canidae > Canis > Canis lupus. The sequence goes on from NC_064243.1 coordinate 84,101,188, forward strand.
GATGCACATTCCCATCTCACATTTTGACTTTTTTAACAATTTTTCTTTCCAAGTTAGATGCATTAGAAAAATATATTGATATATTTTATATGTCATATATTTATGTTTTAAATTTAAATATATAAATCTATTTATATATTTATATATAATTTTTATTTATAGATGATATATGGTAGTATATATTCCTAGTTATTTTAATATATTAAATTACTAAAGAAGACATCATTAAATATGTATGTTTAAATGCATACTGCATAGTTTAACACATGAGATATAAAATGACATTTTACTTTATAGTACTTTAGAATATTGTTCAAAATGTATTTTAAAATATCTATCCATATCATCTTAATATATCATATATTAAGTTATTAAAATTACATGCAAAATAATCAAATATTAAGTATATGTAACTTAACATATTTAATCTAGTTATATTTAATGTTATATATTGATCTTATGCTGTTGTAAATTTAAAGATATAAATATATACTTCAATATATTTACATTAGCTATTTATTATACATTATTAAATGTAATGCATACTAAATAAAGTGCTTGAAAATACAGTAAATTAAAATATTGCAAAAATCATATGAGTTAGATAAACCACATGGCTCTTCTAGCTTTCCTAAAAATTTTAAGATTTCCACACCTCATTTATGTATTTTAATTTCTTTTTAAATTTTAGCAAGAAAATGTTATCTTTTTCACAGGTATCCTTGCCCTACATTGATGGCTTTGCTTTGCTTTCTTCTCAGTAAAGGATTTTCTTATTGAATGACTCACAAAGTTTTACAGAGAAAACAAGTTTGACTTTGTTGTTGTTATTGTTTTTAGAGGGATCTTCATATATAAATCAGTGTTAAAATTCAGGTTAAATGAAGCTGTATCGGTTTCTTTATTTCAAGATTTCCCTGAGATTTTGGTAACTAGTGTGCATTATGAATTATGAAATGAGAATTATAGAATTTTGAAGTGGAAAACAATTTTTGCACTCAGAACATCTTTCCATTTTACCCCTTTTTTTCCAGATATAATTTTTAGGAGTAGTGTTCTTCCATGGAAAATAGTGTTCTTTCTGTTTGTTCATTCAAAAAATTCTGACCTTTCCGACTTGCAGTACTTGAAAATTTCACTACAGATCGAGTATATTTCAAAATCATTTGGTATATGTCAGCATCAGTAGTATGTATCTCTGTAGGAAAGCTTATACTCGAAGACAAATAAGGGTGCAGTGAATGTAGGTTGTTACAGTAAAAATTTGCCTAATATTTATTCCCAAACTGATTTTATTTAAATCTCTCATATTAATGTAAATGTCTCTACTAATTAATATGAGTAGCTGGGTGATTTGTCCAGAGTCATAGCTAATGAGTGGTAGAGGCAGAATGTGAACTCATATGTTGGATTTCCATGTTCGGTGATCTGTCCATACTATCTAATATACTTAAATGTGTCTCACTAAACATGCACGCACACATGCATTTTGCTTAATTGCTCATTGCTGTTGATTATTTGGAGGAGGTAAGAATCCTAAAATAGTTTATTGAAATTGACATCATGAAAAATATGCTTAACAAAAATATAATAGTCATTTAATAATTTGTCTTGTATTCATACATCAGATTTCTAGGAAAGTACTTCATTCATTACTGAAATGTAGCTCTCTGATGTTGAATAGAGCAACAGGTCAACAACACATAAATATCATAGTATGATTGTTGACAGAGTGTAATAAAAATAAATTCCCTTGAAGAAAGTCTAGAGAAATTTTACAAATGCCAGTTAGAATAATCAGCATTGGTAAGCAAAATGTTACATGTCTGGGGTATAGCCAAACTATACATTTTTTTAACTTAACAAACCTGATCTAGACTTTGCAAAGTCAGCAACATTCTATGACAAGATAACTTTAAAATTATGAGTCAGACTCATTGTATGAGGCCAGTATTATGCTGAAACCAAAACTAGACACATAAGCTTACAAATAAATATCTCTCATGAACTTAATTTTTAAAAATCAACAAAATGTTAGGAAATCAAATCCAGCAAAGTATAAAAAGACTTTCACATCAAGACAAAAAAGAGATTTATTCCATGTACGTAAGAATGAAGTAATGTTCAAAAGTTAATTCATGCAGTCCATCATTTCTGTAGACTAACGAAGAAAAAAAGTCATTGAGTGTAGCAATTGATATAAAAAAAGCATTGAACAAAATTCTATCTATTTGTGATAAAAACTCTTAAGTAGAGATAAGAACTTTCTTACATTGATTTAAAAAAACCCTACTAAAAACTGAAACTAAGATCATACTTAATGTTAAAATCCTGAATGTTTTCCCTTTAGCATGTGGAAGAAGACAAAGATGTCTATACTTACTACATTTATTGGACAGAGTACTGAAAATTATAGCCAGCACAGTAAGACAAGAAAAGGAACTAAAAGCCAGATTTGAAAGGAAGAAATAAAATTGTGCCTATTTACAGATACCATGATTATCTAGGAAATGTGAAGAACGCTACAAAAGAATTTCTTGAACTAATATGAGTCCAGCAGGATTGATCATGGTAAAACAAATACTGCATGATTCCTTTTATCTAAAACTGCCAAATGCATAGAAGTAGACAATAGAATGGTAATTATCAGGGAGTGGAGGAAGAGGATAAAGGAAGTTGTTCAGTGGGTATAAAATGAGTAAGTTTCCAACATAGGCTGTACAACAGAGTGCCTATGATCCTATGATTAACAGCGTGCATTTAAAATTTTGTTAAGAAGGTAGTTCTTATGCTAGGTATTCTTACACAAAACAAAGAGGCACACAAACATTTGAAAATGATGGATATGTTTATTACCTTGTTTGGTGATAACAAGAGTATATGTATATATGTCCAACCACACTAAATTGTACACATTAATTGGGTACATATTTTTGCATATGAATTATACAATAAATCTAGAAAAAATACCCTTAACACAGTACAAAAAATATCAATTGCATTTCTACATACAATGAACATGTAGAAAACAAAATTAAATATACATTTGCTCCAAAAAAATGTAAATAACTTAAATTAAACAAACCATGTGCAGAACCTGTATGCTAAAGATTACAAAGTGCTCATGAAAAGAATTAAAAGACAAAAATAGAAAGACATAATGTACTTATCCACTTGAAAACTCAATATTAATAAAGGTGTCAGTACTTCCCAAATTAATTTATAATTTTGATGCAATTCCTATAAAAATACCAGCAAATATTTTTAAACACATAAACTTATTCTAAAAATTATATGAAAAGACAGAGGTCCTACAATAGCTTAAACTGTTTTATTTTAAAAAATAATAAAATGGAAAGAAAATCCCTATTAGATATTAAGGCTTATTATATGTAAAAGCCACAACTGTGGTATTGACAGAGAATTCTTTTGTCAGTGGACAGAATAGAGGACCCGTAAATAGTCCCACTGATTCTTTTTTCTTTTTCTTTCTTTCTTTCTTTCTGTTCTTTCTTTCTTTCTTGCTTTCTGTCTTTCCTTCTTTTCTTTCTTTCTTTCCTTCCTTCCTTCCTTCCTTCCTTCCTTCCTTCCTTCCTTCCTTCCTTCCTTCCTCCTTCCTTCCTTCTTCCTTTCTTCTTTCTTTCTTTCTTTCTTTCTTTCTTTCTTTTTCTTCTTTCTTTCTTCTTTGTCTTTCTTTCTTTCTTTCTTTCTTTCTTTCTTTCTTTCTTTCTTCTTTGTCTTTCTTTCTTTCTTCTTTGTCTTTCTTGCTTTCTTTCTTTCTTTCTTTCTTTCTTTCTTCTTTGTCTTTCTTTCTTTCTTTCTTTCTTTCTTTCTTCCTTCCTTCCTTCCTTCTTTCTTTCTCTTTCTTTCTTTCTCTTTCTTCTTCTTTCTTTCTTTCTTTCTTTCTTCTTTCTTTGTCTTTCTTTCTTTCTTTCTTTCTTTCTTTCTTTCTTCTTTGTCTTTCCTTCTTTCTTTCTTTCTCTTTGTCTTTCTTTCTTCCTTCCTTCCTTCCTTCCTTCCTTCCTTCCTTCCTTCCTTCCTTCCTTTCTTTTTTCTTTCTTTCTTTTTCTTTCTTTCTTTCTTTCTTTCTTTCTTTCTTTCTTTCTTTCTTTCTTCTTTCTTCCTTTCTTTTTAATATTTTATTTATTAATTCATGAGAAATACACAGAGACATAGAGAGAAGGAGAAGCAGGCTTCCTGAGGGCGCCTGATGTGTGATTCGATCCCAGGATCCTGGGATCATGAGCCGAACGAAGGCAGCCACTCAACTGCTGAGCCACCCAGGTGTCCTTAGTTCCACTTATTTTCAGCTAAAGGATAAAAACTTTTTAACAGGAATTACAGCCATTTATCAGATGGTACTGGAGTAATTTGATATCCATAGGCAGGAAAAAAAGAAAAAGAAATTAAAAAAAAAAAAAACCCTTGATCTAAACCTCATACCTTATACAAAAATTAAATCAAATAAATCACTAACTTTAATGTAAAATGTTATGCTACAAAAATTTTAGAAGGAAATATAGGAGAATAATCTTTGGGACCTAGGACTAGGTAAATAGTTCTTAAACTTGATGTCGAAAACATGATACAGAAAAGGAAACATTGTACTTCACAAAAATTAAAAAATTCTGCTTTTGGAAGAGAATAAAAAAAAAAAACTAGAGATTAGATTAAAATATGTTCAAACCACATCTCTTACTTTCATCTAGAATATGATGAACTCTCAAAATTCAAAAATTATAAAAAAAGGGATGCCTGGGTGGCTCAGTCAGTTAAGCATCTGCCTTCAGCTCACGTCATGATCTCGGGGTCCAAGGATGGAGCCCTGAGTCAGGCTCCCTGCTCCGCAGGAAGTCAGCCTCTCCTTCTCTCTCTGCCACCCCACTCCCCTGCTTGTGTGCTCTATCTCTCAAATAAATAAATACAATCTTCACACACACACACACACACACACACACACAAATTCCAACAAGGAAATGGGCAACAGACTTGAACAAGTGCTTCATTGAGAAATAAATACAGATGACAAGCACATGAAAGGATGCTCAACATAATTAGTCTTTAGGATAATTAAAATTAAAGCCAAAATGAGAGTTTAGGTGACATGATAATCATAGGTAATGATAATTATATTAGAACGGCTGAAATTAAAAAAATAACATCAAGTACTTGTGAGAAACTGAATTATTTATACATTGCTGGGGAATGTAAAATGGTATAGCCACACTGGAAAATATTTTGGCAGTTCCTGTAAAATTAAATGTGCAAGTATCATATAATCATATAACCTAGCATTTATACTCCTAGGAGTTTATTCCAGAGAAATGCAAACTTATGTTCATACAAAAACCTATACACAAATGTTTATAGCAGCTTTATTTAGAATCACTCAAAATTGGAAACCCAAGTGTCCTTTTCTAGATGAATGATGGAAGAAAATGTGGCATATACATACTAAGGAACACTACTCAGCCTCAAAAAGGAACAGAGCCTTGATACATGCAACAACTTGGACAGATCAGATCCACAAGGAATTATGTTGAATTATATCATTTGCATTTATATAATATTTTGATGTAATACAAAATTATGTAGCTGAAGAAGAGATTGGTGGTTTCCAGGGGTTAGGGATGAAAGGAGGAGGGGGTGAGTGTGTGCTTATAAAGGAATAGCACAAAGAATGTATTTTTTTTTCACAAAGAATATTTTTGTGGGAGATTGAGCAGTTGTTAATGTGGGTGTTACACCAATTAAAAAAAAAAGAGTGAGGTAGAAACACCATTTAGCTCTATAGTTTTAGGAACTATTTCATGAAGAAAGGAAATGAGAGAAAGCCATGATAAACATCAATTTCTGCCAAGAGAAAAGTAAAAACTAAATAATCCATGAAATAAAAAATAAATAAATAGATAATCAATGAAATAATATTGAGGTTTACTTTAGAAATTACTAGAGTGGAGTCAAGATGACATTGAATACCAAAATAGATATAAAATTTATATAATTATCTTCTCCCATTCTGTAGATTACCTTTTGGTTTTTTCAATTATTTCCTCTGCTATGCAAAACCTTTTATCTTGGTGAAGTCCCAATAGTTCATTTTTGCCTTTGTTTCCTTTGCCTTTGGAGATGTGTCTAGCAAGCAGTTCCTGTGGCTAAGGTCAAAGATGTTGCTGCCTGTATTCTCCTCTAGGATTTTGATGGATTCCTTTCTCACATTTAGGTCTTTCACCAATTTTGAGTCTGTTTTTGTATGTGTGAGGAAATGGTCCAGTTTCATTCTCTTGTATGTGGCTGTCCAATTTTCCCAACACCATTTGTTGAAGAGACTGTCTTTTTCCATTGGATATTCTTTCCTGCTTTTTTGAAGATCAGTGGACCATAGAGCCCATTTCTGGGTTTTCTATTTTGTTCCATTGATCTATCTGTCTGTTTTTGTGCTAGTACCATACTGTCTTGATTACAGCTTTGTAACAGAACTTGAAGTCCAGCATTGTGATGCCACCAGTTTTGGTTTTCTTTTTCAATAATCCTTTGGCTATTCCGGACCTTTTCTGGTTCCATGCAAATTTTAGGATTATTTGTTCCAACTCTGTGAAATAAGTTGATGGTGTTTTGATAGGGATTGCCTTGAATGTATAGCTCACTTTAGGTAGCATAGGCATTTTAAAAAAATATTTTTTCTTCCGATCCATAACATGGGAGGTTTTTCCACTGCTTTGTGTTGTCCTCAATTTCTTTCATGACTGTTTCATAGTTTTCTGAGTATATATCCTTTGCACCTTTGGTTAGGTTTATTCCCAGATATCTTATGGTTTGAGTGCAAAAATGAATGGGGTTGACTCCTTGATTTCTATTTCTTGTTGTTAGTGTATAGAAATGCAACTGAATTATGTGCATTGATTTTATATCCTGCCACTTTGCTGAATTGCTGTATGAATCCTAGCAAATTTGGGGTTGAGTGTTTTAGGTTTTCCATATCGAGTATCATGTCATCTGCAAAGAGTGAGTTTGACTTCTTTACCAATTCAGATGCCTTTTATTTCTTTTTGTTGTCTGATTGTTGAGGCTAGGACTTCTAGTACTGTGTTGAACAGTAGTGGTGATAGTGGACATTCCTATCATGTTCCTAACCTTAGGGGAAAAGCTCTCAGTTTTTCCCCATTGAGAATTATATTTGCTGTGGCTTTTATCATGGCTTTTATGATGTTGTGGTATGTTCCCACTCTCCTTACACTGTGAAGAGTTTTAATCAAGTAAGGATGCTGTACTTTGTCAAATGCTTTTATTGCATCTATTGAGAAGAGTGTATGGTTCTTGTCCTTTTTTTTTTTATAAATGTAGTGTATCATACTGACTGATTTATGGATGTTGAACTACCCTTGAAGCCCAGAAATAAATCATACTTGGTCCTGATGAATAATCCTTTTAACCTACTGTTCATCCTATTGGCTAGTATTTTGGTAAGAAGATATTTGCAAATGACACACCAGATAAATGGCTAGTATTTCAAATCTATAAAGAACTTATCACATGCAACACCCAAAGAATAAATAATCCAATCAAGAAATGGGCAGAAGACATGGACAGACATTTCTCCAAAGAAGGCATACAAATGGCCAACAGACACATGAAAAAATGCTCAAAATCACTTGGCATCAGGAAAATACAAATCAAAACCACAATGAGATACCACCTCACACCAGTCAGAATGGCTAAAATTAACAAGTTAGGAAACAACAGATGTTGGTGAAGATGTGGAGAAAGGGGAACCCTCCTGCACTGTTTGTGGGAAAGCAAACTAGCACAGTCATTGTGGTAAAAATATGGAGATTCCTCAAGAAGTTAAAAATAGAGCTACCCTATGACCCAGCAGTTGCACTACTGGGTATTTATGCCAAAGATACAAGTGTAGTGATCTGAAGGGCACCTGCACCCCAATGTTTATAGTAGCAGTGTTCCCAATGGCCAAACTATGGAAAGAGGCCAGATGTCCATTGACAGATAAATGAATAAAGAAGGTGTCTGTGTACACACACACACACACACACACACACACACATACACACACACAATGGACTACCAGTCAGCCATCAAAAAAATAAAATGAAATCTTGCTATTTGCAAAGATGTGTATGAAACTAGGGGATTTTATGCTAAGGGAAATAAGTCAATCAGAGAAATACAATTATTATATGATTTCACTTGTAAGTGGAATTTAAGAAACAAAACAGGATTATAGGGGAAGAGAGAGAAAAAAAAAAGACAAAATCACAGACAGTGACAACCATAAGAAACTCTTAACCATAGGAAACAAACTGAGGGTCGTTGGCGGTGGGGGGGAGGGGAGTTGGGGGATGGGGTACCTGGATGATGAACATTAAGGAGGGTATGTGATGTAATGAGCACTGGGTATTATGTGAGAATAATGATGAATCACTGGCCTCTACCTCTGAAACCAATATATTAGATGTTATGTGTTAATTAATTGAATTTAAATAAAATTAAAAAAAATTATAATTGTATCAATAAAATATTAAGAAGAAAATAGCTGAATGATCTTATAATATTGGAGCAGGGATTTATTTATTTATTTATTTATTTATTTATTTATTTATAGGACTTTATATATTTATTCATGATTGAGAGAGAGAGAGAGAGAGGCAGGCAGAGAGGCAGAGACACAGGCAGAGGAAGAAGCAGGCTCCATGCAGGAACCCTGAGATCCTGGGTCTCCAGGATCAGGCCTTGGGCCGAAGGCAGCACTCAACCGCTGAGCCACCCGAGCTGCCCAGGGATACTTTTATAAGTATGAACTCAAAGATGGTGTGAAGAAGAAAAGAAAAGGAAAATTGTCTACCAGAAGTCTAAGCATTACACAATATTTTAATGGCAAAAAATAAACTGAGAAAAATACTCGTTTGCAACATGGAATCAGAAAAGGCTAACTTATTTCATTAGAAAAATTAAAAAATTTTTCATTTGTAAAGCAAAGAAAAACAGGAGAAGGTCATAAACAGTTAACTCAGAGAAACACACGTATGATACTTATGATACACATATGAGCTAGGCCAGATCTCCTAATGGTTCATTTGTGAAGAGTGCTAAGGTTAACTCTTTACTTAAGTTACTTTTATTTCTATCTTACTGGCCCAGCAAACAAGAAATTTAGAAAAGGGCATGCATGAAACAAGCATACAATTGAGTAGACAAGTCCCCAGGGCCTCCCTGATTCTGTGGGGAGGTGAACTTATGGTTCTGCTGTTGACATAACCTGTGTGGTGGAAGAAATCTACAAGGTCAGAAGATCTCAGAGCTGCAGGCTTATGGTTTTTACATTTGATCAGGGAGAGATTTCCTAAAGCCTCAGGGATTCATCTGTTCTCACATACGTTTGCATACTTTGTTGTTCTTATTTCGGAGCCAGAGCACCTACAGCAGACTCTTTGTACCATGCCACAACACATATAAAGAAGCTCAGCCTAACTTGGGGCAGGGACAGGAGGGAGAGGGATACAGGGAGGGAGAAAGAGAGACATTGGTATATTAAAGTAAGAATGAAATACCATTTCCCCCCTTTGACATTGTTGAAGATTAAGAACCCTTTAAAATTCAGTTGACAAGGGCATATCAAGTAGACATATTATGATCATTCTTAAAGGGGGCAGTGTTTAACTTTGCTTAAGTATTTGTGGTTCTGGAAAATAATTGTGGTCAAGAAATCCTCCCACTGCCCTTTTGTGTTCCCAGAAACAGCTTATTGCAAAGAGTCACTCTTTCCCATATGACGTCCATAAGACTTGGCGGTTGATTCCCTTGTTTTCTCATGATGAGACATAGATGCACCAAATTCCTATTTTTGGGGTCTCATAAATGATTAGCTATGCTGTTTATCCCCACTGACCAATTTAGACAAAAATACCTGCTAACTTAATTGACAAAACTTTAGTCAGGCTTCTTTTCTTCTTTGGTAGGCCCCTGAATTTTGGTCTACCCTTGAACACTGTGCCATACAGAGCAACTCTCTTGAAAGGTCTCTCTAAAGAATCATCTGACTTCAGGGAAAAACATTTTCTGATCAGCTGCCCTATTATATCACCTGTTTAGCTCACTCCCCAACATGTAATTCTTAATAGCCCTGCATTATTTCCAAAAAAAAATTATTCTTTCCTGTAAAAGAAAAATCATTTTCTGCCAGACCTTTGAGATGCTTGTATATCTTTGCAATAGGCACCTTCGCTATATCCAACAATATTTTTTATTAGAGTTTCTTCTTACCTATGTTAGGATTTGTTTTCGAGAGAGGGGAACTTAGCAGTGTTTATAAAAACTTAAAATGGGTATACTCTTTTACTCACTAACTCCTCTCTTGGATCATTTTTACAAAAATACTCATCTGAGTATGACAAAAAAAATGTCAAGAGCATTCATTCAGTCTTACTTAAAATAAATAGTAAGAACAAACACAAACTAAAATGCTTAGAAAAAATCTAAGTACTTACCAACAAGGCACACCTAAATAAATCATTTTATCCATACATTAGAACCTAATGTAGTTATAAAAATGTTGCTACTGATTTTGGTGATATTGGAAGATGACTATGATAGAGTGGCAACAGAAAAAGAAAGATTGCATAACAGTATAGTATGATTCCATTTCCAAATCTGTGTGTATGTGTGTGTGCAGACACATACTAGCAAATATAGACCTATAGGTATATATATCTCTATCTATCAATTATCTATCTATCTATCTATCTATCTATCTATCTATCTATCTATCATCTATCTATCATCTATCATCTATCTATGTATTTTCTATCTCTAGGCAGAGATAAACACTAGAGAAGGTATACACTTGATTTTTTCTGGAACTACATAATCCCACAGCAATTACCAATTGAAAATAGAATTTAGAAGAATGGAGGAAGAAGCTTTAAAAATTTTTTATATGCATTTTTTTCTCCTGTTTGGATGTTTTGCAACACACATACAAATGCACACACAAATGTAGGCATATATAGTTAATTTTTATTTTTAAAAATTATCATCCAGTAATATTTTTTCTGTGTACAGTTCTGAGTCTAACACATCTAGATTTATGTAACACTCAACCACAATCACGTTATAGAACAGGTCTGTCACCCCAAAAACCTCCCTCATGTGATCCCTTTATAGTCACTTACTTGCCCTACCCATAACCCCTAGCAACACTGATTTGTTTCTGACTCCATCATTTTGAATTTTTGAACATATTATATAAATAACATCATATAGAATATGAGCATTTGAGATTTTTTTTTCAGTCAGTGTAGTACCCTTGAGATCTATCTAAGATGTTGCATATATCAGTAGTTTTTTCCTTTTTATTGTTAAGTAGTATTCCACTGTTTGGACCTACCAAAGTTTATTTATCAATGAAGGATGCTTGGGTTCATTTCTAATTTTTGGAGATTATAAATTGAACTTTTATAAACATTTGCATACAGGTTTTTGTGTGGCTATAAGATTTCATTTTTCTAGGGTAAAGCCCAGGAGTGGAATTACTGAATCATATGAAAAAAAGTGTGTTTAAGCTTCTGAGAAATTGTCTAAATATTTTCTAGAGTGGCTGTAGATCATGTATATTTTTTACAATAAAAGTTAATGAAAATAACATGGAATATGAGGTTATTAACATTTTTATGAGATATTTGATTCTTTTTTTTTAAGACACTTGATTCATAAGGATGTTTATGTCCTAAGGGACTTTGAATTCTTCAGGACATTTGGAACACTTGATTTTGGATACAAAAGGGCTGCCAGAAGGGCAGGAGGATAAATTAAAATATTTACATGGTATTACTTGAGGTGTTGACATTCTGTGGTGTCTATATTGAAAAGCATGCTGAGGTTTTTGGCAGTTTGGGACTGGTGTAGAGCAGTGATTCAGAGCTCCCCTCCTTAGTTAAGTTATAATAATAAGAACTGAAACTTAGAAGCAAAAACTGAGCTTGGTAAGGACAGTTGGGTGGTCTGATATTCAAGGGCATTTGACAGACAGGATTGTGGCAGGATCTGGGAGATGGGAGGAAAGGTCCCATCTCCTGTGAGCTTTCCAGCAGGTCCCTTACTTGGTAGTCAGGCAGGGTGTCAGAAAGCAGTCCTTAACCATACATATATACATATATGTATCAGCTCTCATCCTGGAACATGTTAGAAGCCTTTGCTAGTTTTTGCAAAATAGCTTTCCTCATTGTACTTCATCTACTTATTCAAGACCTGGATGTTCTCTCTTTTAGCCCACTGGATCTTCAGCCTCGTTCTTCTGACTAGGAGTCATTCATTCATTCATTCATTCATTACAAATTATTTCTTAATTTCCTACTATACCTTAGGTATGCACCAGACAAAAACCCCACTCATAAAGAAGTTAAAATACAGTAAGTGAAGAGAGTCCAAACACATTTTATGCAGGCTAGGCAGAGGATTAAAATAAGGTGACATGGGAGTGACCGAATGTCTTTTGTCAACTGGGTGGGCAGGGAAAGTTGCTCTAAATAGGATAAGTGAATTGAAATCTGAATGACTGGAAAGAGCAGCTCCAGGAGGATTGAGATGAAAAACACCAAGACAGGCAGAACAGGTGGTACAGAAGTTCTAATGCAGGTGTGATCCTATCAGGAGGAGAAGAAAGATCAGTGTGGGAAGCACAGAGTGGGCAAGGTAGTAATATGATATAAAAGTTGGATCAAACACCACTTTCCAAGTCTATGCTGCACTTAAAGTGTGTTGGGGAATTTTTTAAAAGAAGATTTTAAGTAGACGACTGATATGATTTGAATTACATCTTTGATTTGAATTACATCCAGAGATGACTTTGGATGTTGTCTGGGGGAAGCAGAGGAAGCAAGAGTCCCAGTATGGAAGGTGTCCCGTTGGTCTAGAGCAGAGTTTATGCAGATCTGAGCTGATGGTAGGAGTAGACAAGAAAAGATATGGACAAAATTGGGACGTAATAAAGAAGTTAGGAATTGAAGGGACTTCCCTCCCTTTTAGTTCTATAGGAGTTCTGTAACTTAGATGCTCACTTTTTATTTTATGTGCGGCTGCTGAGACTGGAGAGAGCAGAGGTTTTTATCAGTGTTGTGCGTACTGCCAGATGTTAGGAAAATGAGATGTATCTGGAAATCTTTCAGTGCTAATTGAATTATAAAATGTCAGAGACTCACAATAAGTGTATGAAGGCACCCGAAATGCCTCTGTTCTCCATGGATAAACATCAACAGCTCTATTCTTCTGCATTCTCTCTTAATAAAAGTCCTGTTTTGTATGGGAGGAGGACTGTTATGGTGATATGCAGATAAACTCAGTTAAAAGAAGATATGCAATCAATGTATGTACTAATAAAACATTTGTCAAAAGTTTCATCTGACTTGGATGTTAGATGCCATATTGCCTGCCCAAAAATGGCTAGTTAGCATCACTCAAGCAATGATCCTATGAATGATTTTGGCTATTGTCTTAAGTTCAGTATTCTGGGACATTAGGGAGAATGTATATATTAAAGGTGGGGATAGAGGCTTCTAACAATGATGGCATACCTAATGTTTCTCAGCTCTCATATAAAATGGGGAGAATAATGCATCATGCATTATGCATGGCTTCTAGCATATACTTGATGAATGTTGGCTATTATTTATTATTAGACTTTGGAACATCTCTTTAGATCTAGGGGCCTCCAACCGGTAGGAGAGAAAGGGATGAATCCAGCCTAGGAATGGAGAGTAGACAGGAGCTAAGGAAGGTACTTAGAATTTAGCTGGGGTAGAATAGAGGTGGAGAGCTAAACAATGTTCTTGACACACCCAAAGAGAACTAAATGAAGCTAGTATAGGAAATATGAAAAAGTTTGAATTGGAGCCTTTTTAAAATGATGGGCTGGTACCTGGTACGAAGTATCTGAGTTGGACTAGAAGAGAGATTGCCTATGAAGTATGGCTGGTATTCCCCCATGCAGAATTTATCACTGAGACACCAGACCCTGCATCTGAAAAGCATAATTTAATTTTTTTAAAGACCCCATATTCATCCTTATAGTAATGAATCTTGGTGCTGGCTGTTCAGGGTCATTGAAGTACTGGGCGGGACTTTGCCTACATGAGGTAAGGCATCAGAATCTCCAACTGAGAGGAAGACAGAGACAGAAGATAAAGGGTGGGAAAGTGGTCACTGACTCTGAGCCATGATCCTGTGATTTCTGTCTTGAATCTTTCAATTGCAGAGGCTGAGGAGCTTCCCTACAGAGGAAGAAGTAGAGAAGGACTCCCCTGCTCCAGTGGGATCCCCTTGTTTCATTCTTTCCTCAATTTCATAGGAAGGGGGGGATGCACTTTGTTGCACTTTGTTCAGGTTTTGGAGAGCCTCCCCACCCCCCACTCCCCCACCCAGCTGAGCGAATAAAATGGTTTACCATTTTGCTTGAGAGCCTTGAAAGAAGAACTAGAGATTCCCAGAGCAGTTTGTGCTTTGCATCCCTTCCCATCCCTGCATAGAATCTGGCAGGAAAAAGTAATCTGCCTTCATTGGCAGCTTAAGTTCAGGTTTCAGAAGCCTAGTGGGGATAAGATCTTCAAGGAAATAATCATGACTGCTGTGTCATCTTTCTTAAATTAATTTTAGCATGGCTATAATAACTGCATTTCCCTGCGTCCACACTACCTTTTTCAGCTTAACAAAAAGACCAGATGTTGCTAAATCAAGATCTTCTTCATAGTACAATGCTGTGGTCTCCTGGGTTTTAGGCTCATATGCACAGTCTTTCCATAGTCACATGCCCAGGGAATGCGGCTGTGTTTGGGGTTAGTAACTCCAAAGACATTAATTTTATTTAGCATTTCCTCAGCAATAGCTCTGCGTTCACTAATGGCACCTTAAGTCCCTCGAGATAGTCACATATTAAACCAGAAATGGACAAATTGTCACAATTGCAAAAGTGAGAGAAGATTTTAACTCTTGAGTAACCATTACATTTTTTATTGGAGGAAATTATCTGATGTACAACTCAAAACTGTAATTTTGAAATGGGATTAAACTAAGTTAGTAATTTAATTTTTTTTAGGAATAGACCAGCACTCTTGAACTTAACATATTTATATATATGTATACACACACACAGTGCTTAAGTGTACCCCTTTTTTGTTTATTAAGAAATTCTTTGATCAAAATAGTTAGATAAGTGTGAAATCCTGGTCCTTATAATTGGTCCCCAAATAAATACCAGTGGTTATTATTCATGATAATATCATCGTTCACCTTGGTGTATGTTAGAATTAGGTCAAGTAGAGAAAAATGGAAATATTCTTTTAGAGTTGAAAAATGTATTTGATGGCATCTAACTTTTATAGCCTCATCTAGAAAGAAAAACTGAGTCCTAGAGAAGGCAAATGGTTAGAGAGGTCATAAATTTAAAGAAGACAGTAGGCATTAATAGGCATTGTGAGCAGAAGATAGAAGTTTGAATCTTTTGTCTGCTTTGTATTAGTTGTGTGTCTTTGGGCAAATTAGTTAATTCTTTCTGGATTCAATGTAAAATCAGCATATTAGTACATAACTCATTACATTTATTGGAAGTTAAATGAAATAAATTTTGTAGAATTCTTTTATAAACTACAGAAAACTTACTGTAAAACATGCTTAGTATTATGAAAGAAAGGAACTGATAACATTTACTATATTTATGTAATATTCCAGGAGAATTATTATGTAATATTTGAGAGAATTTTGCATAGCTACATCATGTTTTGTGAAGGTTGCATTATTTTCTTGTTTTTACAGTTGAGAAAACTGAGGCTTAGAACAGTAAGCGTCTGGCCCAAGGTCACAGTGGATGATAGATTGCCACATCAAGCTTGGTTTCAGCTTGTCTCCTCCTTTTATATTAACGTAAAGTCTCTGTAGGTATTTTGATCCATTTCACTGGAATACTCATTTCACTGGAATATCTATTTCAAAGACATTTTAATAAGGCTGATAAAAAGAAAAAGTTTAGTGTTTAACTTATGTTATCACATAGAAAATAAATATTTCTTTGAACTAGTGAGACAGCTATGATAGGAGAAAGTGCCAAAGAAGACATACCAGTTTTCTACCATGCTGGACAGAGGTTGTTAAGGAATTGAGTGGGCTGGTCTGTACACAGTGCAAAACACGTCTGAAGGGGTTTTTTGTTAATTCCAAACAAATGGATATTTTTCTTTGGTGGGTCTTTGTTTATCATGTGGGCTAAGTAACATCTGTATACATTAGATGTTTTATGGCCTTAGTTCTGAAATTTTTTACTGTGTGTGTGTGTGTGTGTGTGTGTGTGTAAAATGAATGTTCTCAAACTGCAACACAATCTTTCCCCTACTCCTGCAGAGGACATTTGGTAATTTGACATTTTGGTTGTTACAACAACCCAGGGGATGGAGTTGCTACTGGCATCTAGTGGATAGAGGCCAATGATGCTATGTAAATATCCTGTAATTCACAGGACAGCCCCCACAGCAATAAAAAGTGTCAATAGAAATAATATTTTTCATTAGAATAGGATTGCATTTTCTTCAGAACACTTCAACATGTGTTATCTTATTGATCCACACAAAATCACTGTGAAGTAGAAATGTTTCTAATTATAGATGAGGGAATAGAGGTTTGAAGGGGGTGTGCTACTTTATCAAGGCCATATGATTAGAAAAGTGAAAGTGTGAGAGCGTGGAGATTTGTCATCATCTTGGTCAGATTCTACTTTCTATATTTTTTCTTGAAATCTTGTAGACAAAGATGGATGCTCCAATCTCTTCTTCCTTCAGCCCAGCATGGTACCTCATGCCTGCTGGAGCTTCAAAAATATGCATTGGTTAGCTGACTAATTGTTAAAGACCTCAAAGACAATTGTCTGTATAATTCCATCCTATTTTTTATGAGAAGTATCAACTCATGCCCTTGGGCAGTATTTTTGTGTAAATTTCACGTGCTTTTTGTTTTTTTTTCTATTTTCGTGATTTTTTTCGGTAAGTCTTAGACCATGTAAAGTGTAAAAAGTGTAAAAATCTGAAACTGCCACAAGCAAGAGGTAGCAGCCACTTTGTGCCCACCCCTTTGTAGCTGAAAATATTCAGGTATACTTTGGCAGAGGAGACCTGGAGGAAGGACCAGCTTTTTGAGTGACAGCAAGTTTCAATGGCAGGTAAAGGACAAACTGGAAACAGAACTGGGAGTAGTGTACTTCAAAACCAAACCGAACCCTAACCAACAATTACAACAAAAACAATAACATAAATGGCTCTCCGCCAGGATTTCCACCCTGAAACTAATTTATTAAGGTGGTTTGTTAACACTGCACAACAATAGTAAGGCTGGCTTTGTTTTATATTTAGCTCAAGAAGCAATTAAAGACAAAAATAAAAAGAACACCCAGGCTGCACATGATGGACAAATCGCAAGATGTTCAACACATTTGTTTAGCAGACAGTAGCAACAATCCACCTGCAAATTTAAAACTTTCTCCATCCTTAGGTTGAAATTTTGCGAAAGCAATCAGTTAATTTGGTCAATTCACTTGGAAAAAAATAAACCCATAGTTATATGGCAATATGTCAAAATATGTTCTGAGGGAGGAGAAAAAAAACATACTCTCAAACTGATGATTTGGCTGAAATTTTCACTTTTTAATTGGTGCTTCTGTTCTAAGACAGATCTTTCTTTCTTTCTTTCTTTCTTTCTTTCTTTCTTTCTTTCTTTCTTTCTTTCTTCTTTCTTCTTTCTTTCTCTTTCTTCTTTCTCTCTCTCCTTCTTTCCTTTCCTTTTTTCTTCTTTTTTTCTAGAATTCTTTACCTCTTTCCATGTTTATAGCTTCATTTTACTCTCACATTTTATCTCATAAAAATATTCTAGCTCTTGCTACCAACTAGTACATTTAAACCTTTTTCTATCTTATCTTTTAAGTGTGCATTGAAAACTTTTCTGAACATTGAGGCTGCAATTAACTATATATTTACTGCAAGTGGTTGATATTTAACATTGAAATCTTGAACAGAAGATGAGAAGCAGATTTGGGATCTGCATGGGAGATCATGAGTCTAAATTAGTTTGTTTTAATCTCAACTTTAGTTTTGTACTTTTTCAGTATTTACAAATATATAGGAGAAAACGGGATTTTTTTTGAAAACCTTCACCAAACAACATTATCTTTAATAACTAAAAAAAAAAAGTTTACTGCTGCTCTGGCATAAGGTGAATGAAAATTCTTCCTGTCCCTCTTATCTTTCCTCTTATGATCTAATTATCTTTTAAAAAGCCCCAACCTCAAAAAAAAAAAAAAAAACAAAAAACCCAAAAAACAAAAACAACAGTCAGATTTGGTTTGAATAAGTCAGTGGCATTTGATGAAAAGTATTTAACATGGTGAAATAATAATAAAGCTGTTAGAAAGTAAATAAGTACATAAGCCAAAGTTTCTTCACTGTTAATTTAAAGCTCCTGAAGTGTTTCTTGATATGGACCTTCTTAAATCAAAACCAGTTTTTAGATGAACTGTGTTTCTTCCTCTCTTCTCCCCTTTCTCTGCAAGTCCACTTGAATTCCCAGAAAACAAGAAGCTCAACCCTTTTCAAGGAAGTCACATACAGGCTCCTATAAACTTACTCCATAAGGGATCTCTTTCCATTGAGGTTATTTTATAAGGCTAAGGAAATCCTGAGATCACATTTCATTCTCACTTTAGATACTCCATTACACTTTAAACTACATTCAATAAAAAGATACAGAAATAATGTCAGTGAGCCAGAGTGCAGGAAATATGTCTCAACTACTTGAGTGGTGACTATCATCCTACCTTGTTGAGACTTACAGCAAGGTTGACATGATGCCGTCTTAGTACCCACCAACGAGACAAAACCATCGGATTGTGTCCCCGTAGCATCTCTCTCAAACCTATTCCACTCTCGCCTGCCTTCCAGCAGTTGCCTGTAACATCATCTCTTTTCTATACAGGTCAGGCCAGTTGATGTGTGCCGCTTGAGTGCCAATGAGCATGGCAGCAGCACCTCCTGGGTAGTGACCTTGTCATGTGACATGCAGCACAGCTATGTGATGCTAGGAAACAGCAACAGCAGGCCAACCAAGCTTGCAGCCATCCGGGATGGCCTGATTCATTTGGATCAAAGAATCAAGATGACTTGCAGACTAAGAAAGAGTTCCAACCTGAAGGATGGTCTTTCTATAAACATCCTAGAATAGACACATCCTATGTCCGTTTCTTCTCATACGTGTGAAAAAATACATATATATAGTTGTCTTCTCACTGTCATTTTTAAATACAAAAGAAGATATTACATCAATATCTGTACATATCAATGGCTTTCATTTTCCCTGAGGCACTTAAAGGGTTTTGTAACTTCTGGACTGCTTATCCTTCCAAATCTTATGTATATATAGTGTGGCAAACAGAGCCGTTGGCACTTTTGGAGACCTAGGAAAAATTAAGACTTTTTCCCAGATCAAAAAATGAACATATCTCATGCTTCCAATTCACAACTGTTTTTAAAAGAAAATAACTTTTTCTTATTAATAAAAGACTACACATAAGCTTGAGAAAGTAAAAATTCTGTGGAAGACAGAACTCTACATACACTTTTAGCTTTATTTTCCCTCCTTTTGTTTACAATGTTATACAACTATTTTTTGTTTGTAGGATTTAACTATTTCTGAGGTATCCATCTGAGGATCTTCCTCCCTCTTTCTCATTCTTTTTCCTTTCTTTCTTGCTTCTTTTTGTAAAATAGATTTTGATGACCTATATTTATCTTGAATTAGAAATAAGGCAACTCAGTTTGGATATACTATCTTTGAGACAGTGAAGAGAGGACTGAAGAAAACATTGTTTTCTATATCTTGAGTTTAAACATTTCAACTTCAATATTAATGGTTTCAAATTCAAAGTAAAGTAATCATTTTCTTTCAGCCTTTGCTCAATTGTATAATGGATTAATTTCCTATCTGAATCTAACACATTAGATTGGATCTTTTGTTTTGTAGCCATTTAGTAAATGATAACTGCCCACCTGCCTTCTCTTTGCCATCTCCAGGATGCAGAACACGTTCTCTTAAAACAACTGGAGTTTTCTTCCTAACTTCCAAATGTCTCCATTTGGGGGGAAAAATGTATTATCCAAGTTGGCAATATCTGTATTAATCTTGAACTTCTTCCAGATTTTATTCAGAGTGCTTATTTTTACGTGTTTTGATATTTAACGTTATATGGATCCCCAGAAGCAGACCAAAAAGACAAATGCAGGTAAAGTATGTGGTGCTGTGGGTGAAAGGCTAGGCTTTAATCTGGCAAAATGATTTTAAATTAGGTCTCAGTCTCAGTTGGTTCCCCATTATTTTGTTCCATTAATGTGGTTTTAGAGAAAACTTTCAAACACCGACCCTTGTAACGTCTTCTACAGCCACTGGATTGTCTCCTTAACAGAAAATGAGAGAAGAAAAAAGTCAGGAAGAGCAAGCATTACCTGAGCCTTATACCACACTGATCAGAACGAGGCTCTAAGTCAGTGATTGTAAAACTTGCCAGAATAACCGAATCACTCATTTTTGTGGAATGCTAATCTTCAGAATCAAGGTCAAGACCAGTGAGAGGATTAAAGGCATGTCCTCATAATGAGAGTCAGCACTGAAAGCTGTCTACATTTCTCTGACACGAGTCACAGAAAACATTGTTATTCTAGAAGTCACTTTAATATCAGGAATCGTGAGGAAGTCTTCCATCGTGATGCTTTTCTCCAATTACTTCCATCTGCTTCTAATTTTTAACTTGATCAACTTAATAAGGAGCTTCTTTCGATAACGATGCTTTCACCGTTATACTTTTCTTTGTGGAGAACAGGGGTATTAATTGTATGAACAGTCAGTGTGCATAGAATTCTTCAGAGCATGCCTTTTCTTTTTGTCATATTAATCACGCAGAAATTATGTTGAGAAGGAGGAGGGTCAGTCTAGAAAAGCATTGACTGTCAATAAATACTTAATTATGTAAAATAGAAATAGAATCATACTGGAATTTTTAGTGTGGATATTATTTAAAAATTAGCACTTTTGTCATCAGTTAACACAATAGTTAATTTATTTGTTGGGGGGAGTAGGACACAACATGATTAATTAGCTTAATGTATGTGTGCTAAATGCAAATACAGAGGCAGCAGTGCCAAATTATGCATGCTTCGTGTTCACTGGATTGAGCAGGAAAATACAGTCTGGAAGCATACAGATTTCTACTGAGTCCTTTCTTTATTCTCTAGGGACTAATTCTCATATCAACCGCACAGAATTTTATTTTTATCATTGAAACTGGGAAACAAGCTGGCAAAATTTTCTGAATTTTAATTAAGCTGTTTAAAAACATTTCCTCACAGCCCACTTTAAATGTATTAATATTAGAGCAATATTTGCCTAGAACATATAGTATATTTAATCAATATTTGGTGGCACTGTAATAACCATTCTTCTCTTACATTAAAAATAATTTAAAAGAAGTAAAAACAACAAAAATAATAGTATATATATGCAGGGGAAAAATGTACTTTTTGTTACTGAGGTGAGTCAAAGGAAAACATTGGTGACATTTAAGGAAAAAGGATTTCATATACTCTACATAATTAGAGTAATTGGAAAGAAGTGTCCAAGTTGGGAGCATAGCAGGAACACAACACAATGTTTTTCTAGGAACTGAGGTATATTTTGGGTTGGGGGTTGATATACTAACAAAAGTATAGCCTATTAATTCTAACCCTAATGTGTTTTAAGACCTGGCTCTACTCTGGTGTGTTACACCGCAATTCTGGATTTATTACTACTACATAATTGTAATTATAGTCATTTTGTACTATTACCTTTGCTTTCAGGCTCTCCTTTTCTCTCTGCCTCTCTTAAAACCTCCCTCAGAGGCGTTAAAGCAAAGGGAGCTAATAAAAAAAAATGACTGGATGCTGTAACACAGATGCCACCTGACAGGTCTGAAAGCTTTGGTCACACATAGACCACTGGACTCTGGCTTTTCTGATTTGCAAGGGCTGTGACAATTTGTCCTGAGTTACCTTGAACTAGAAAATTTTAAATACATATTAGTTTGCTGACAAACTGAAGGGATGGAAAAAAAAAGCATCTCATTGTTTCATGAACGTTATGTTTGTGGAACCCCATTTAAAAGAAAGGAAGTTCTTCCCTGATATATGAGAGTTATCTACAAATAATGGATACATATATATCAGTCAGGAGGTGTAGAGTCAAATGGAAAAGCTTGTGATGGCCTCTGCCAAAGATTCTTAATGCAAAGCATAGGAGTCTTCCTGTAATGTCATAATTATCAGCTGGAAGCCCTCCATACAAAATGTAAAAATAACCATGTGCCATCTGGTAATTGGTTTTCCTGGCAAATACATATGCAAAAGGGAATCAAGAGCGACAACAAAATTGAAAATCCAGTGCACAGGAATGCTGTGTGACGGCCGGAGTTTTAATAAATCACTTGCTGTGAAATCAGTTTTACAATCCCACAGCATGATAATATAAAGCATTATAAGGTATATACTTAAGCATGTAAGTGCCATTCTATTTATGGATATGGGCAAAGCTCTCCCACTTAACATTTGAGCTTCCCACACTGAGAGACATCGTTCCTGGAAGATTTTACCTGTAGTTAAATAGTAGCTAATGAAAGGGAGCTAAAATCACCATGACACTTAGCCGCAACTGAAGTTTATTTCCTCAGGTTTATTTCTCATGATGGAGTTTTCAATGACGGCTACACTGTTTTCTCTCATGAAGAAGTGAGAGTCCTTTTACCATGTAGCAATAGATTCTCATATTGGTGTTAATGGTAGGGGGAAGAAAAAAAAACAGGTCTATCAGTATGAAATTGTTCCATTCTATATTGAAATCCTTGATAATTACTTTGACATACAGGGTTGTCTCCATCTTTTTGTGACCTTGTACTTGGCTGCTCTTGCCCTTCGAATCATTCTCTGTGAAACATTTCACTTCCTGCCATGGCAAGCAAGAGGAAACCACAGCAAAGGAAAACATTTGGGTAGCTTCAAATTGATGACTGGTATCATTCAGTAAAAAGTTTCATAATTTACGCCATTAGGAGCAATGGCAGTCCTGGACTATGGTATAAGGTCTCTTCCTTTACACATCTCGAAGCATTTCTTAGTTGTTATTTAATTCAATTCCATTTAAATCCTTTTGGGGAGCAAGGGGATTAAAGATGGCTTTCCAGTGAATGCCTTATAAAATGTAAAGTTTGTCTTTTCCTTCCCTGTTCTCTCATCCCGAGAGAGTGCATCACTGGTGCTTGTCCTCACAAATGGAGGACAGGGTGCCTGATTTTACTTTTTGAGAGACTGAGGGAACAGGAGGCCAAATAACTTGTCCATTGCTGCAGAGGCGGTTAATATACAACTTAGTAGCTATGAATGAATGAAACTCCAGCCCCATGGTGTGGAAGAGGGACATGTGAACTATATCATGATATAATGTTTAAGAGTGTGTCCTTAGGGGTAGGGTGCAGTGTCAGCCCCACCGCTATTAAGTCTGTGACCTTAGGCAATTTCCTTGACATCTCTAGGCCATCTTTATCTTTATCTATAAACTATTGATAATTATAATACAGTAGCTTCGGAAATGAGGCAGTGTACGATAATGAGCCAGAGCGTCATGCTGAGAGTAATATTTACTGCTTGTCATTTTGGACAGGTTATTCAATAGCCTTCTGCCTCAGTTTCTTCCTTTGTAAAATGGCATATCAGAAATGAAAACCTTTGTAGTTTCTGTGAGTTGGGTGTAGACTGCTTAGGAGAGTATCTAACAGTTCACATGATCTCTAGACAAGCTATTGCTATTGTTATCATGCTCTTACAATGATGTGCTAAGGTGCAAAGATGAGTAAATAGAGTAAAAATTGAGTACTGTGAAATTATCTTTTAAAATGCATTTAATGGTCTATGAAGTATGGTATGCATGCTTTCGTGTATACAACTTTGTGCAAGAGTACCTATACACAAACGTGCAGAGAAAGTTTGGCATGGAAGAGTGCAGATATGCAAACTATGACTTTATGTTAAATTCTATAGAAGAAAGGGAAAAGAAAAAAAAAGACCGCATATCTGGCAGAGTTGAGTGCCACAAATGATGTGAAGTTAAATGCATGAACAATGGTAACCCACTATTCTTATCACATAGACGTGATTTAAGAATTAAAATAATATCGGTAGTGCCTTTCCGATAGTGCCTGGCAGGTTGAAAGCATTAATTATTCATAGCATCCTCAATATTATTTGTGTTTAGTTATATTTCAGTGTAGATAACTTTACTTAGGTGAATTGTCATTCAACAGTCAGATTCCACCATCATAGTTGTCTTTAAGGAAGCACTGATTGCCTTCTGCCTGCTTCCATAGGCAGCAATTGCCATCCGTTTTCTAAACCATCTGGTAGTAGCCATAGGGAACAGCATGAAGTAAGGCTTAATGGAGGCATCTTTCCTGCTTTGGGGATTTCCTGTTCTCTTGTCTTCACATAAGTGAGAAAATGTTGATGGTACATTGTGGGAAAAGAAGAGACTTTTCTTGCTCTTCATTTTTTTTTTTTTATTTCAATGTCTTGCCATGGTGCCATGTTTAAACTCCAATGATAAAAAAAGTCCTCAGAGTCATACTTTTGTCATGAATCTAAGGTAGGAAGTGACAACTTTTATCTGTGTGTTCAAGCTGTTTCTTTATTGGTAGAGATGCATTTGCTCATTTTGACATAGACAAGGGCAAATGACTCACCTAATCCCTTGGCTGGCTTAACCTCACACCAATGGATCGAGTTTCCATATTCCTGTATATGCTTTTAGTGCACCAGAAACTTTCATTATCACTGAATTTTTACTGAACTGGATATACTTCTTCAAGTTTTAGTATGCTTTTCTACTTCCTAAGTGCTTTATTCAATACAAATTGTTTTCTTTTCAAATTCAACACATAGTATACCAAATTCAATATTTGTTTCTTGAGAAGAGCACAGTAAGAGGTGATATATGAAAGATGATTATCTCCCAGCCAGTTCTATGCATCCCTCCCAACTCTCCTCAGAGGCAAACACATTCCGGCAGTATTACAGACAGAACTACACAAACATGGTCACTGAGGTTGATTTGTAGGAAAAATGAAGGGAGCTTGTTGTTATAAAGTGAGAAAGACTTCTGACTACTATTCAATTTTTTTTAGGCACCTCACACTGTTAGCCTGTTTGGTAAGAAATAATTCCAGTTCATCTGCTTAGCAATAACAAAAAGCCCCAATCACTGGAAGGAAGAAGAAATAAGGTTTAGATTTTTCAGCATTACAAATCCATTTGAAGTTCTGCCAGTAGAAGCTTTAACTTACTTATGGTTCTATCCTCAGAATATGATTGTTTAACTAAGATCTCTGAGTAACAAAATGAATGCACAGAATTTTTTATTTTATTTTAAACATTGCAAATTTTGCTTTAGAAGAGGAGACAGAACAAAAATATTTTTCAGTGTTTAAATATTAATTCATTGTTTTTTTTAGATGAAAAGTGTTAACCATTTTGTGTTTTGTAATACAATGATTCCAATTTTGTGTATCAGACTTCATTTAATGCTATCATATGAATGAGCCAAATTAGATGGTCACCAAGAATTGTGACAGTTACATGAAAAATTTATTTTATATGACAAAACATTTTGGGACAATGTAGGACTGTTAGTCAAGAATGAATCACTTTATTGAAGAAATTCTCTTGAGGCCTTTCAATTCTACTCATGAATATTGAAAGAACAATACAGGCTGATAATATAAGTAACCATGTAGAATATTTATTTTCCTAGAAGTGGCCTTCTATGACAAAATATAAGAATTTGTCTTCTTGGGGGTGCCTGGCTGGCTCAGTTGGTTAAATGTCTGACTCTTGATCGCAGCTCAGGTCTTGGTCTCAGGGTCGGGAGTTTGAGCCCCAAGTTGGGCTCCTTGCTGGGCATGGAGCCTACTTTAGAGAATTTGTCTTCTTAAAATTAGCGAAATTCTGTTTTTCACAGGATATATTTAAACTCTGCCATCTTTACTATAGGGACGACACTCCAGTACCACTATTATTATTATTTTTTAAGATTTTATTTATTTATTCATGAGAGACACACAGAGAGAGAGAGAGAGAGAGAGAGAGAGGCAGAGACAGAGACAGAGAGAGAAGCAGGCTCCATACAGGAAGCCTGATGTGGGACTCGATCCCAGGACTCCAAGATCATGCCCTGGGCCAAAGGCAGGTGCGAAACCACTGAGCCACATAGGGATCCCCTACCACTATTATTTTTAACAGAAAAATTTAACAGAAAAGTATCTATACTCCTTTGGTATCCTCACTTTTGACATAAAAGTGGTTATAAAAACTGTAATAATGAAAATAAAAGAATAACATATTCATTGAACAATTACAATATTCTTATCACTATGGCTAGCTTACTATAATGTCTTATTCTTATTGCTTAAAGTGAAAAACTTGTCTTATTTGGTTTTCTGTAAATCATCTTTTTGCTAAGGTATTAAATATACTTCTCCAAATGTTCAATATATTTATTTTCTGGAATAATTTAATGCAGTGAATATTTTAAAATTAAAAAAAACATGCAAAAACTCCATGAACTTTCACACTATTCCCATTCACTTTTGTACCAGTGAATAAGTCATAATATTGAACTGGGTAAATTGAATACAAGAACAAAACTGAAAGCTTAAGAAAATAAAAAAATATATTTTTAAAAATTCATTGAAAACAGGTAAATATTGGGATTGGCTTACTGGTTTTCTTAATGACTGGTATCTCCCTCTTATCCAACCTAAATGAAGCTGTTGATTTATATGTAGGAGTATTGGGTAGAAAGGTAAGCACTTGGGTTGATGCATTAAATTTATTAAAGTATATGGCATATAAGTAAATAGAACTGCCATATAAAAGCAGAAATTGGAATTCTTTAATTTTTAAAGGAAAAACTACCACAATGGCAAAAACAAAACAATTCACCCACTTCTCCCACCACCCAACCCCATCTCTGGCATCTACCAGTCTGTTCTCTGGATCTGTGAATGTGTTTTTTGTTTTGTTTTTTAGATTCCACATGTAAGAGAGATCATATGAAATTTGTCTTTATCTGACTAATGTAACTTTTAGCATAATACTTTTGAGGTTCATCCATGTTGTTGCAAATGACACAATTTCATTCTTTTTTATGGCTGAATATTATTCCATTATATGTACATGCCACAATTTCTTATTCATTCATCTGTTGATTGATACTTAGGTTATTTCCATATTTTGGCTATTGTAAATAATGCAGTGAACAAGGGAGGTGTATATATCTTTTTGAGTTAGAGTTTTCTTCCTTCTCTCTCTTTTTCTCTCACTCTCTTTTTGGTAATTACCCAGAAGTGGAATTGCTGGGTCATATGGTAGTTCTATTTTTAATTTTTTGAGGAACCTCTAAGCTGTTTGCCATAGTGACTGCACCAGTTTAAATTTCTATCAACGACGCAGAAGTGTTCTTTTTTCTTTCCACATTCTTGCCAGCATTGGTGATGTCTTATCTTTTTGATAATAGCCATTCTAGCAGGTATGAGATGATATCTCATTGTGATTTTTATTTGCATTTTCCTGATGATTAATGATGTTGAGCATATTTTCATGTACCTTTTAGCCATCTGTGTATTTTGTCTGGAAAAATGTCTATTCAGATCTTCTGCCCATTTTTTAATAAGATTATTGTTCTTTTTTTGTTATTGAGTTGTATGAATTCTTCATATAATTTGGATATTAGTACATTACAAGATATATGACTTACAAATATCTTCTCCTCTTCAGTCAGTTGTCTTTTCAGTTTATGGTTGGTTTCCTTTGCGTTTATTGTTGGTTTCCTTTGCTGTTTATTGTTGGTTTTCTTTGCTGTGCATATATATATTTTTTTCAGTTTGTAGTCCCACTTGTTTGTTTGTGCTTTTGTTGCTTTTGCTTTTACTGTCAGATTTTGAAAAGTCATCACTAAGACCTATGTCAAGGAGCTTACAGCCTATGTGTTCTTCTAAGAGTTTTATGGTTTCAAGTCTTATGTTCAAGTTCTCAATCCGATTTGAGTTAATTTTTATGTGTGCTATATGATAGTTGTCAAGTTTCATTCTTTTGCATGTGGCTGTTCAGTTTTTGAAATATCATTTATTGAAGAAACTTTCTTTTCTTCATTGTATATCTTTAGATCCTGTGTCATAAATTAATTGAACATAAATGCATGGGTTTATTTTTGGGCTTCCTATTATGTTCCATTGATCCATGTGTTTGTCTTTATGCCAATATCATACTGTTTTAATTACTATAGATTTGTAATATAATTTGAAATAAGGGAACATGATGCCTCCAGCTTTGTTCTTCTTTCTCAAGATTGCCATGGCTAGGGGCACCTGGGTGGCTCAGTTGGTTAAGTGTCTGCCTTTGGTTCAGGTCATGGTCCCAGGGTGCTAGGCCGGGATCTAGCTCTGCATTGGGCTCCCTGTTCACCAGGTAGTCTGCTTTTCCCTCTTCCTCCTCCCTTCTGCTCTGCTCTCTCTCTCAAATAAATTAATAAAATCTTAAAAAGAAAAAAAAAAAGATTGCCTTGGCTATCTGAGGTGTTTTCTGTTTTCATATGAATTTTAGGATTATTTTTTCTACTTCTATAGAAAATCCCATTGGAATTTTGATGTTGGAGAATACATTGAAAATATATATTGCCTTGGGAAGTATAGATATTTTAACAATATTAATCCTTCCAATTCCATAAGCATATAATATCTTTTCATTTATTTGTGTCTTCTCCAATTTCTTTCATTAATGTCTTTTAGTTGTCAAAATCCAAGTCTTTTACTTTCTTGGTTAAAAATATTATTAAGTTTTTTTTTTTTTAAGATGTTATTTATTTATTTGACAGAGAGCACAAGCAGGGGGAACAGCAGGCAGAGGGAGAGGGAGAAGCAGGCCCAATGTGGGCCTGCATCCCAGCATTCTGGGATCATGACCTGAGCTGAAGGCAGATGCTTAACTGACTGAGCCCCCCAGGCACCCTAGGTATTTTATTCTTTTTGATGGAATTGCATATAGGGTTGTTTTCTTAATTACTCTTACTGATATTTTGTTATTAGTGTATAGAACCAGAACATATTTTTGCATACTTATTTTGTATCTTGGCATCTTTACAGAATTTATTTATGACTTCTAACAGTGTTTTTATAGATTTTTAGGGTTCTCTTTATATAATATCATGTCATCTCCAAGTAGTGACAATTTTACTTCTTGCTTTCCAATTTGAGTGTCCCTTTTATTCTTTTTCTTGCCTAAATGCTCTGGTTACAACTTCCAATATTATATTTAATAAAAATGGGTGTGAGTAGACATCCTTGTTTTATTATTGATCTTAGAGGAAAAACTTGCAGCTTTTCACCATTGAATATGATGTTGGCTGTGGGCTTGCCTTATATGGTCTTTATTATATTGAGATATGTTTTTTCTATAGCTACTTGTTGGGTTTTTATCATAAATAGTTGTTAAATTTCGTCAAATGTATTTTCTGTATCTATGAAAATGATCATATGATTTTTATCTTTTGTTTTGTTAATGAACTGTATTGCATTGATTAATTTGCTGATGTTGAATCATCCTTGCATCCCTTGGATAAATCCCACTTGTTCATAGTGTAGGATGCTTTTAATATATTTTTGAATTTGGCTTGTTAGCATTTTGTTGAGGATTTTTGTGTCTAAGTTCATCAAGAGTATTGGCCTGTGATTTTTTTTTAAGATTTTATTTATTTACTTGAGAAAGAGAAAGACATAGAGAGTGCAAGTGGAGGGAGGAACAGAGGGAGAGGGAGAAGCAGATACTGCACTGAGCTCTCGACAACCTGAGATCATGACCTGAGCTGAAATCAGGAGTTGGACGCTTAACTGAATGATGGTCTGTGATTTTCTTTTCTTGTGCCATCCTTCTGTGGTTTTGACATCAAGACAATACTGGCTTCATAAAATGAGTTGGAAGTGTTCCCTCCTCTTCTAATATTTGGAAGAGTCTGAGGATTGGTATTAATTATTTTTTAAATGTTTGGTAGACTCTACCAGTGAAATCTTTTGGTCCTTGACTTTTGTTTGTTGGGAGATTTTTGATTACTGATGTAGTCTTTTTGCTAGTAATTAGTCTGTTCAGGTTTTCTATTTCACCATGATTCAATCTTGGTAGGTTGCATGTTTTTTAGGAATTTATCCATTTCTTCTAGGTTGTTCAATTTGTTCCTGTATTTCTTTGTAGACATATATAGGAACATTGTGTTCAATGGTAAACACTAGGGCTGATGCTTACATATATTAAAGCATAAAAAACAAATAAATAGAACTATCATAAAAAAGCAGGGGAATTTTGGAATTCTTTCAAATACACATAAATAAGTCTGTATATAAATACAGGCTTTTTGAAAAAGGTATTTTGGGGAGTTTGGTTTATGAAATCACGTGAATTATGCTAATTTTATAGTTGAAATTGAAAAGGACATTACTTCTTAATACTGCTTCTTATTTCTAATCCAGCTAACCATCTAAAGATGATTACATTTATTGAGATATGCCACAGATTGGTGTACCAAAGACCACTTCTTTCTATTTAAACAACAGATGGAATATTGGGATTGAAACCAGACCTGGGCATTCTGTTTTCATATGACAATGCCTAGTATTTATTTATAAAATATGACAACAAAGCATTCTAGTTTGGTTCCAAGCTATTTGCAGGCATCATAAATATGAAATTAAATTGCCATGAGGGAATAGAAGGTCAGAGAGAGAAGGGCACGGTGTAGGGGACAGTATTTAAGCAATCAAAAACAAAGAAAAATATGTTGTTGCTAATGTATCACTTTAGTCAAATAAATATGTCTATATTCAATTATGTACTGTTGTTTTCTTAGCTAAAAATGATCTCTTTAAAAGGAAGTAGCAAAAAAAGATTGCATTCCTATTGAGATCTAATGCCAGATTTCAACATGATCTGGTTTATCATTAATGTCAAAAAGCAATCATAGTGTCTGTGTTATAACATTTTTGTAATATTCTTTGATGTATCTTTGTGGTTTTGTGTGTGTGTGTGTGTGTGTGTGTGTGATGTATCTTTGAAGAGATAGTGATGGAAGTCTACATTTATCATTTACCAGCTTCAAGAATTTAGAGGTGTTCCAAATATAACCTTGGCTTCTCACTTTGTCAGGTTACTGATATTGTTACTAAAATGGTAATATGTTTTAACAGATATACCTTTAGGTATTTTATTTAAATAGAAGTTAGGAAATGAGAGAGGGCATGTGAGTGTAATGTTCTTCAGTCTCTCAGAAAATATGAGTAGAAAAGAATAAGGCTAAAGCAAGTTGTATCTTCAAGATATTGAGGTAGTCTTAATTTCCATAGTTTATTTTCAAGTAAATTTTGAGGACATATGTCTATTTTTAGACATTTTAAATCTAGGCTGTTGGTTTGCTCTGGATATGCAAACTAGTAGTATAGGAGTTTTCTTGGTTCCATAAGACAGGTAACACTCTAAAAACCAGATAGATAGATAGATAGATAGATAGATAGATAGATAGATAGATAAATAAATAAATAAATAAATAAATAAATAAATAAATAAAAATAAAAACCAGATAGCATTATAGGGCATAGGGGCAAATACCTAGGTCTTCCTTAGGCTTAATAAGTCTCTTAGAAAGTATAGCCATACAAAAACAGTAGGAACAGCTACAACAATAATATTAATAATGTTATGTAAAATTGTTTAACATTTCATATGTATCAGGCACCATTAAAATGATAATTAATGTCTCATTCTATTTACTCCTTATAGTAATCCTAAAAGGAAGAACTGCTAAGTAAGTGAGAGTCACAGGAACTTGCCCAAGGTCACAGAACTAAGTGGTTGAGCCACAACTTGATTCCAGTCTGGTTCTGAATCCCCACTCTTAATCACACTTGCAAACAAGCATTTAATTCAAATTAGTTATAATCTGTTTTTTCCCTCTATGTAAAGGAACACGCATGGACATATACACAAACTTTCTATAATTCATAAAGAGCAGTTGAAAGATAGACTCAAACTTATGAATAGATTGTATTCTGAAAGTTTATGTACAAGTTAATTATTTCAGCCTGATCTTTTCAACCTTAGTAATTGGGATAGATTCGTAGCCAGCAAATATACGTAGCATGTGTTATCTCTGAAATATAGCACCCTTAATACTGTACTAATAGCAATATAGATCTTGCCCATATATATTCTCATGTTACTGGAAGAGCTTCAGAAATTCAAATGTCCTCAATCAATTTTGATGGGGTTGGGACTTCCCTTGCTGTAAAATAGGAGAATCTCTGAGCTATGGTCTATTGACCATTGAACTAGAGGCCAGTGGTGATGGGTTGGGTAAGGAGCTTCAGCAGGGCTTGTGTTAAATGAGTTATAAGTCCAAACTCTAGAGTCAGACAGAAAAAATGGTCTTTCTGACAAATGCATTTTCAGACATTAGGTCTGCCAGTTTCTAGCCTTCTTAATCTCTTATAGTTTCATTTCATTTTATATAAAATGACCAGAGCAATAATATTTACCTAATAGACCTATTAAAGAAGATTACAATTGTGTATATAAAGCATCTTATATACTGTTTGATAGAACACTTACCAGTTACTTGTACTATTAAAAAGAGTTGTAATACCTGGGTGACGCAGTGGTTTGAGTGTCTGCCTTTGGCTCAGGTTGTGATTCCGTATCCAGGGATTGAGTCCCGCATCAGGCTCCCTGTGGGGGAACCTGCTTCTTCCTCTGTCTGTGCCTCTGCCTCTCTCTCTGTCTCTCTGTGTCTCTCATGAATAAATAAATAAAAAGTATTTTAAAAAAAAGAGTTGGGGGATCCCTGGGTGGCGCAGCGGTTTGGCGCCTGCCTTTGGCCCAGGGCGCGATCCTGGAGACCCCAGATCGAATCCCACATCGGGCTCCCGGTGCATGGAGCCTGCTTCTCCCTCTGCCTGTGTCTCTGCCTCTCTCTCTCTCTCTCTCTCTGACTGTCATAAATAAATAGAAATTAAGAAAAAAGAGTAGTTATCCCCAAAGGATAATAAAGTTTAAAAAAAAAAAAAGTGTTGGGAGATAGGACTCCTTTTTGGAATGCATTTCTGAGGATGCTTGCATTTCAGAGTGGTCTTCAATCTTTCTATTTTCTCTAAGGCATACATGGGTTATTTAAAAATAAAACATAAATATAAATTATACAAATCTGAAAGTTTTAACTTGGAAATCTGAAAATTATCATATGATGGTAACTTACCTGTGGTTGAGGAGGTGGAGGATGAATGTTGCCATGAAAAATTTAAGCTGACCTATGAACAGGCAAGTAACTAGCCAGGAGGGAATGTGTCTTGAAAATGATATAGTGAGAATTTTTACCATTGTATATTGTGAGGAAATTATTTTTGACATACATATTTATAGGTTCTGAAAGAATCCATTCAAGAATCCATTCTAAAGTATTTGAAGATTTATTTATTTTATTTAAGAGAGAGAGTGAGCACACATGTGCACACATGCACGAATCGGGGGAGGAGCAGAGGGAGAGGGAGAGAATCTTAAACAGACTCCCCACTAAGCATGGAACCCAGTGTAGGACATGATCTCAGCCCTCTGCGATCATGAGTTGAGCTGAAATCAAGAGTTGGATGCGCAACCCAGGCACCCCAAGAACCCATTCTAAAGTATTTAAAGTAGTGCTTGAATTACACAATAGAGTACTGAGAAGTTTTTAGCTTTGCTTTTGTTCATTTTTTTTTTACCTTTTTTTCTATTATCTCAGAATCATGGGTTGACACATGAATAGGTAAGAACAAGAAGAGCCAAGATTTCCACCAATGAGATGTACATGTTTGTAAGAGATGGCCTAGAAGTTTCATTAAAAGATGAGCACACTCATTTACTGGCTGGATATCTTCCTAGGTAGTAGATCTCTTGATCTTCTCCTATGCAGTTTCTAAGCAGAAGAAAAGAAAAAGCAAAGATGGTGAGTCAGAAATGGTGTAGCAGTAATGTAGCCTGTACTTTCAAGGTTTGGTGTAATGAGGATAATTGAATCTCCATGGGCTGAACAGATATTTAAGGAAGAAGATGGCCTTGAAATGATTCCATCCCAGAAAGCTTTCTACCAGACAAAACTCTGGCAGTAAAAGGCCGAGTACCTTCTGTTGGTGGTGGGAGGTAGGGGGTTGTCAGCTATGGAAGAGGATAAGCCAGAGCTTCATCTCCCAAATCAAGGAACTATTCAAGATGCTACCGGGGTGACATATGGGGTTAACAAGAATCATACAGAGGATAAAGTTGGCCAGTTAGAGAAATGGTGAGATTAAACAAGAAAAGAGTTCCGGTTCCGGCCCTTCTCCCTGCCTTAGCATACTGGAAGAGCTAGACAGAACTTTGAATCTGATCTGAGTTTTTAATTTGAATGGATTTCTCATTTTAATAGTTGGAGCTGACCAGAAAGTTAAGGACTCTGTCTGACATGATGTCAATACAAAAGAGATATTCACGTAACAGAGTTGATGACAAAGACTGAAATAAAAATAATTTCATATTTATGCCTTCCTGAGTTAAGACTTCTCAGCTAACTTGTCACTCTACAAAAACAGTGTGAAGATAAGAAGTAAGCTGTACTAATAATTCGTGTTACTAACAGAAGGAGGGAAGGGATCATTGCTATTTTCCTTTATTCATATTGCAGTGGAAGTTCTGCTTTAAGAAAACGTGGGTATCTAGAATGGTGGACATGTGGAAATCCTAACAGAAAATCAGACTATTTATCTTAAAGAAGATAAAGAGAAAATTACAAACACTGTTTTTAATTATTTGAAATGGATCATTACATTAAAGAGAGAATCTTACTTGCCTGTTTGTTTCTGAGGCCATAAATCAAACCAATAATGAGATGTGACATAAAGATAATGTCTCGATATACAAAGAAATTTACATAACAAATTAATTTTAAAAATATCTTTTTTTTACTTTAACTTTAATGCATGCTTACTTTGACAATTTAAAAAATACAATATAAAAATTTACTAGTCAGCATACAACCCAGGGTGAGGACAGATACATCTATTCTAGTTGGAATAAACTCTTCCCCTGCAATTGGGAGATCCATGTTTCAGGACAATGAAAAAAAAAAAAAAAGGCTATTGTGAAGATAAATGACTCTCTGTATGAGATAATCAAAGATTTCTCATCAGTAGGAATTTGACAATATTAACTTTAACTGCTTTTCTGAATTCTAAAATCTGTCACTATAAAACATGACATGATAGCTACTGTTTTTGCATACTTTATGTTCATATTTTTGTGTGGCTTATTGAATAGTTTTGGAAGAAAAATCAACACTTTTAATAACATACATGAATTAACTTCAAGACAACGTTAATTGAGTACCTATCAAAATGTTCAGGGTATCCCACTGAACCAGCTATGTAATGTTTAGGTGATGTGAGATAGAACTCTGTGAATTGAAAGTGTTTCTTGATTGTTTTTAAAGATTTTAATGTAAAGCCAGAAAACTTTAGGTAACATCATTGGGACACCTCTGATGAGGAAATCATGAAAAACTATTGCCTTTGAGTAAAAATGGAGAATATACATAGGATTGCCAGATAAAATAATAGGGAGTTAAGAAAAATATAAATCAGATAAAGAATAATTTGTTTTTTAATAAACATGTCTCAAATGTTTCATGGGACATAGTTTTACTGAATATTATCATGGTTTATTGGAAATGCAAATTTAAGTGGGTATCCTGTGGTTTTATATGCTAAATCTAGAAACCCTTGTTGCCTTTAAAAATGATCAAAAGATTGCCAGCATTATCCTGTGGTTCACCTTCTGTAAATCATAGTCTGAACAACATATAACAACGCCTGTAAGAGTTTAGAAAGACTTCTTAGATCAGTATTTTTATAATGTTAAAAT
The DNA here is from genome assembly GCF_003254725.2 of Canis lupus dingo. Lineage (NCBI taxonomy): Eukaryota > Metazoa > Chordata > Mammalia > Carnivora > Canidae > Canis > Canis lupus. Next base: position 84,137,322 of record NC_064243.1, read on the forward strand.
GGTTATCACCCAATGTTTGACTCCATTGAACATGATCAGTGACCTTTTTGATGTATTTAATGAATAATTTGTTTCACTTTCTATAGGTTTTCATGTTGATTTTAAATGTCACACAACAAAAGAAAAAGAAGCAAAACTAAGCTTACTGGAATGCAGGATGATTTACTTTTCCTCATTTTTAAAAGACAGTTCACTAAAGTATAAATTTGTTTTGAATTACTAGATACTTTCTGAGACCTAATCTTCATTTAAATTGAGACCAAGTTCTTTTCAAAAGTATTAACCCAATAATGGGAATAAGTGGCCCCTCTTCCACAAAAATTTTTCTCCTTAAAAAAAAAAAATTCTTCTTTTGGGTCTCACAGAAGACCCTTTCTCTTGATCTGTAATAGGAACATATGGTGAACCTTCTGGTTTATTTGTTATTCCCTGGATAGCTTGTCACTCTCATGGTCTCATAGCAGATTCTATATAGCATTTGTCCATCTGGGGGCAGAATCCTGTCTTCTGCCCCAAACCATTCATTTCATCCAGACCCCAGCTTAACCCTAACTCTTCCAAAAAACAAGGCATCTGACAAGTGGATTCTCTTGGACATGTGGCTTACAGAATGCAAATTAATTCTGAAAATTTGAGGTATTGGTTTGTAAGGGCTCCCTTAACAAAGTACCCCAGACTGGGTGGCATAAACAACAAAAAGTTACCTTCACAGTTTTGGAGGCTGGAAGTCAAAGGTCAAGGTGTTGGCAGGATTGGTATCTTCTGAAGGCCACGAGGGAAGGATCCGTCTATTCCTTTGCTTGTACATGGCTATCTTCTCCTTGACTTCCCATGTGTTTTTCTTCTGTAGGTATCTGTGTACAAATTTCTTCTTCTTATGAGAACACTGGTCATACTGGATGAGAGCTCACCCTAATGGCCTCATTTTATCTTAAGCACTTCTTTAAGGGCTTTATCTTCAAATACAGTCACACTCTGAGGCATTGGGTGTTAGGTCCTAAACATACACATTTTGTGGGGACATGATTCAGCTTATAACAGCTGAGAGCATCAAAACATTTGTAAAATTTAGGATGATGAAGCAAGGGACTCAGAGGCTGAAGCCAACAAAGTGAAAGACAGACAAGCAGAATGGCTCAGATAAATAAGGACATTCAGAGAACCATAATGTTGAGTTAATGTTGGAGTGACAGAATAATTAATCCTTGTTCACATTCCCTTCCTTTCACTTGCAGATTATTCCCTGACATTTGTCCCTTGAGCTATAGCTGCTCTTTTCTCCTGTTCACACCTTAGTCCTGCTTCTGGTGCCTCCTTCAGTTTGAGAAATGTGAGTTCATTGAGGGGAAATGAAAGCTTCCCAAAATATCTGAGATGGTTCTGGGTTTCTTCTAAGAATGTGGGAGGCACTTTATATTCATCTTCACATCGATAAAGGCTGTCTGGATTCAGTATTGTCATTGTTGAATCAGTGAAGACTAAATTCAGTTTCTTTATCAAAGAATCCGTAGCTTATGCTATCATATTTAAAGATGTATAAAATATCACTTTTCCCCCTACCTTAATTAGTGCATCTATTTCTACGTGAATAATTTTATGTAGGCTTTATCTACTACATTTGTCTCTGTTAAAATTTAATAGGGTTTGCCTTTGGGGCACCTGGGTGGCTCAGTCGGTTGGGCATCCGACTCTTGATTTTGGCTCAGGTCGTGATCTCAGGGTTGTGAGATGGAACTCTGTGTGGGGCTTCCATGCTGAGGGTGGAGTCTGCTTGAGTTTGCTTTCATTAGCTCTGAAGAGTATGTATTTGGCTTTGAAAAAAAAATGGTGATATATTGAAAATAAAAAGGTAGGGACCAAAGAATATACCCTGTTGTTTTTGTATTTGTGGCATTTTAAGGGAAAGACAAATCTTTGGATGAGCTGTTGATAAGCATAAGACAACACCTTATGAGGGAGAACTCCTCTGCTTTTTACAATATTTTCCTGGTGAACCACATGTAGATACGCTTAAGTGAACACACAAAAGTGTGTTTAGGAAACCACTTCAATTGCAAGGGCTTCTGATGAAATGGAGCCATTTTCAAAGTAATATATTGTAGACTATAAATACTGAATTAAGAGATGTCATTCCAGAGCAGACTGGTATAGAAGAATACTATTCTGGCAAATTTGGAACTTCTCAAAATAAAATGTAGGAAGTTTATTATTTTTTCCTTAGGTATTTATGCACACATATGCACACACTTAGGAATGTATTTTATAGGTATTACATTATTTTGATAATATATTAATACATATTTACATTAATACTTATATGTTGACATTATATTTATGTATTTCTATATATTTACATTAGTACTTATATAATGCATATAATTATGTGTATTAAAATAAACCTTTTACTTCTGGTGGAATAGATGTTTTGTTTTTTTGTTTGTTTTTTAAAGTTTTTATTTATTTATTCATGAGAGACACAGAGAGAGAGAGAGAGAGAATTTTATTTATTTATTCATGAGAGACACAGAGAGAGAGAGAGAGAGAGAGGCAGAGACACAGACAGAGGGAGAAGCAGGCTTCATGCAGGGAACCTGATGTGGGACTCCATCCCGGGTCTCCAGGATCATGCCGTGGGGTGAAAGGCAGGCACTAAACTGCTGAACCAACCAGGGATCCCAGAATACATGTTTTGTGAAGGTAGCATTAAAATAATTAGTTATATCAATATACGTATGTTGTTTAAAAAATCGGCCTTGGACTTTTGACCATTTTTTAAAAATTTTAAACTATTTTCCTTTTTACCCCAATTACACATGTTCTATGCAGAGAAATGTTAAATGTACTAAAAAAAGGGAAAAGAAATTCAGTTTCTTTATTCAAAGATAACAATTTTGATACATTTTTTCACTTGCAAAAAATAACATTTTTAGTGAATGTACAGCCAAACTATTTTGCACATCTGTTTCTGTTTGCAGTATAAAAGAGAAAAATAAAAGGATCTGGGTCTGTAAATAGGAAACAGCTATTAGCAAATTAATTAATGCCTGTGTCCTATTTGTTGTTTTACCATGAAGAATCATTATTGGCCTAGCTTAGGATCTGGGTTTTGATGAGAAATTCATTATGTGAGATATTGAGAGTGTTGATATGTTTGCTTGTGAAATTATACTGGCCTGTGGAATTCAAGTAGAGAATCATTACCAGTAGGTAGAAGTAATTAGAGAGGACCAGAGAGATCTATGTTTAAAATAAGTAACAATAATCAATGCAGAGGTAATCACTGCATTATTAATTTTCAAGGAAAGAGAGTTGAGCTCTTCTTGCTATATTATACAAGAGGTAGTGGGAGTCAGAATACAAGTTAAGGAAAATAAAGCAGAACTCTAAAAGAGGGAACATGTAAGCAATGGAGTCAGATTAATGGACGTGTTTAGAGTAGAGGCAGATTCAAAAATTGGGGAAGAAGGTCAAGAGCATAAAGATCAGAAACAGCTTCCTCATCAGGGTCTGAAAAAATATATATAATGCAATGCATATAATTATGTGTATTAAATAATGCATATAACAGATATTTTGGCCCCAACAGGAAGAAGCTGAAGAACTTTAAAGACTGGGCTACACTTTGGATGTCTTTTATGTAGCTGGATTCTCACTCTCAGGCCTAACACCTGTGCCTTCCAAGCTTCTGATAATTTTATAAAAGTCCATTCAGGGATCCCTGGGTGGCGCAGCGGTTTGGCGCCTGCCTTTGGCCCAGGGCGCGATCCTGGAGATCCCGGATCAAATCCCACATCGGGCTCCCGGTGCATGGAGCCTGCTTCTCCCTCTGCCTGTGTCTCTGCCTCTCTCTCTCTCTCTCTCTGTGACTATCATAAATAAAAATTAAAAAAAAAAAAGTCCATTCAGGGGTAACTCTTCAAGCCAGTTCAGGACCTACCTCACCAGTAACTTCTACTTATAAACAGCCTTGTTCTAGAGGATACTATTATTTATTTTTGTATTTTCTACCTTTCCTCTTCCATTACTGTATAGCCAAGGTAAATCTAAACATTTTCAGACTCACATTAGACTAACATTAGCTAAATATATTATTGTATTATCTTTAAATAGAGAAGACACAGGCTTGTTTTCAAAACATATAGGATACCAGAAGCTGATGGGGGCTATAAGTAAGATTCCAGGGATGATGAAATAGGGTTTGATTTGGATTTGGAGAAAAGAGAATATGTGAACATTAAGGGGATTAAGGAAATTAATAAGGTAGTTTAGACTTTTGAGTTCTTTCCTCTAATAGAATCATTAAGAAATTATTCTATTAATCAAAAGGATCCCTTTCTCTTTGTTTCTTTCTTTCTATCTTTTGAATCCATTTTAAGAGCCTGATTTATTAATTTTTGGGGGGAGAACAGTTAATGATGTTTTTCTCAATATCCAGTGGTGTGTATCATATTAGTTGTAAAAACTGGCACTCAATTTTTTTTGACACAGCATTAGACAAGCAGTTCTAGATCCTTGCCTGGAAAGTACTTGACTACTGAGGAAAATTGCTTCCCTTAGTGATATTCTCCTAAAACCAGGGATTAGGCAAACAATCCCATGGTGGCTGTCTTTCTTCAGAAATATTTCTGAAGAGATACCTGTTATTTCTATGTTGTATATAGCTGCTTTCGTGTTATATAGGCAGCATTGGATAGAAAGTTTTGCACAGACAGAAAGTTACTCTGATTCTTTACAGAAAAATTTTCCTGACTTATGTTCTAAACCAGCACTGTCCAGTAAAATTTTTGTGATGATGGAAATGTTCTGTATCTTCATTGTCTAATACAGTAGCCACTAAACACATGAAGCTATTTAAATTTAATGTTAAGTTAATTAAAATTAAATGAAATAAGAAAACTATTTTCTTCATCACTGGTGGCTCATATGACTCAGAAACCATATATGAAATTGAATTTTATTTTAATTAGTTTAAAACTACATCAAAATAACTGCATGTGGTTAGTGACTGTCGTACTGCCCAACATAGTTCTAGACATTGGTGAATTATTTACCAAAATTATTTATTAACAAAGCTTGGTGATGTTTAAAGCTGAACAGGTTATATGATGAGATTAACATAACAATTCTATTATAGTTAGCCCCTTTCTTACTTTCATCCTTATAATGGGAATATCCTGGTAAAAATGAATTTTTTCCCACATTTTTATCCTTTGGTTTAGCTTACCAAGAATCCATATGTACTTATATGTCAGAAGGCCCAAAATAAAACTTGTCTGTGCTAATTCTTACATTAACTTTTAGTGAGCCTTTCCTACTGTAAGCATTTGAGTATATATTAGAAAGTGTGAAATTCTCTATATAATTTCCCATAAATTTCAACATGTAAGTATTTATGTAAAGTATTTTCACTTTTTCCCAATTTTACATATTTACAATTTCTCATTATAATTTTTCTTTGATCTTTTATTTGTTTGGAAGTATGTTTTATAAATTTCCAAATTGATTGTATTTTCTAATCCATTTGTTTGTTTTCTATTAATTGCCCTCTGGTCAGAACCTGATTTGACTAATATCAAGCCTTTTAAATCTGTTGAGCATAGCTTTAAGTTCTAATACATGGCTAACTTTTGTAAATATCCTATATGTACTTGAGGAAAATGTTTGTTCTCCAATTGATAGGTTCAATGCATATCTTATGCATATTACATCAGGCTCTTATATTTTGTGCTTCAAGTCATGTCATTATGGATTTTGGGATTACTCAGGTGATCTGTGTTTACTTAGAGATATATGTTTAAAGTTTTTACGAGGCCTATGGCTCTTTCCATTTATCTTTGTAGTTAATGTTAAAATTTTCATTATTATATAGTTTGAAGTGTTATTAAATAATTATAAGCTCATAATCATCACATTATCCTGGTGAATTTCAATCTATATCTTCATAGATTGCATTTTAGTCTTTAATATTGGTTTTTACCTTAAATTGTACTTTTTTTCTCCCAGCAACATTAGTAGAACTATAGTAGCTTTCTTTTTTAGTAGGTAATATTTTCTGTATCTTTTTCAATCATTTGAGTTTCATACTTTCTTCTTATATTTTAAGGATGAATAGCATTCATAGCATATGATAAGATTTTTAAAAAATCCATTCTGAAAATCTGTTTAATTTAAAAATTTAGACCACTTATATTTATTGTGATTGATCATTGGATTGAATGCTCCATTGAATTACATGCTTTCAACTAATCAATTTTTTTTCTAAATCTTTTTTCACCATGTCTCTTTCTCTTACTCTCTCTCTCTCCCCACCCCCCCATTTCATTTTTTTCCCCTACTTGTTTGGAAGTTAATCGGTGCATGCCATTAATTTATGGTTTGCCATATTTTTTTTGTTTTGTTTTTACATTTATACTCAAGACCTAAAACTAAAGTGTCTTAACCTTCTTCTTAAAACCAATAATCTTGTAATTCCTTAATACCCATTCATTCCTCTCATATTAAATCCTATTATTTGTTATTATTTCATTGTAGTTCAAGTATATTTCAAGTAAAACTATGTCCTGTTTTAAGCCCCAATATATATTAAATGTGTTTCTTATTATTTTTTTTATCATAGTCAGTATTTATTTAGATTTACCTCATATTAAGCAGTCTTTGTTAATATTCTTTTCTGTCATAGTCATGAATGAATGAATATTCATGTATGAAGAATATTCTTTAGTCTTTATTTTGTCCTTACTGAATGATTATTTTCTGTGTATAGAATTCTGTATTTACAAATATATTTTCTCATAACATGGAAACTATTATTCAGTTGTCTTCTGGTTTTAATTATTGTTACTAAGAAAGCTGTCATCTGTTAAATTGCCATTTCTTTGTTAGTTGAGCTCTCATTTCTCTTTGGCTGGTTTGAAGAAATTTCGTTCTTTGTTGATATGTAATGTGTTTTCTTGTGAATTTTTGGACATCTTAGATCTAAGAATTGTTTTAACAATTCTTTTAAAAAAGCCTTTTCCCTTTGAATAAAGACTCATAGTCTTTCTCCTTTTTTTTCCCACCAAAATTTCACTTATGTATATGATACATCTTATTTTCTTTCATCATCTCTGTCTCTTAACTTCCATTTCATATATATTCCATCTCTGTGTTGCATACAGGGTAGCTTCACTTTCTCTTCCAATTAACTAACTCATTCTTCAGTTGAGTTTAATTCAGGAAATCAGCAAACTTTTTCTAAAAGGGCCAGACTTTAAATCTTCTAGGCTCCCGGGCCATATGGTCTCTGTGGCAACCATTCTACTCTGGACTGTAACATGAGAACAACTAGAGGTGATACATGAACAAATTGGCATGACTGCATTCTAGTAAAATTTATATACAAAAACAAGCAATTGGCCTATAGGACATAGTTGCTGATCCCCACTTGAATCTATTGAATTTTAAAAAATATTTTACAGTTTTAGAAGTACCATTTGCTTCTTTTTCAAATCTGCTTTTATATTTCTAATAGTCTATTTCTAATAGTGTCTTGTACCTTATACATATTTTATATCCTGTCTCTTGATAATTCTAGTATCTGAGTTTTCTTTCAATATTCTCTTCTTTAAAAGATTTTTTTTAAATAAATAAATAAAAGATTTTTTATTGGGATGAAAGGGTGCAAAGGGGGAGAGATAGAGAGAATCCCATGTAGACTCTGCACTGAGTATGGAGCCCCATACGGCACTTACTCTCAAGACCTATCTCTTGGGATGCCTGGGTGGCTCAGCAGTTGAACATCTGCCTTTGGCTCAGGACATGATCCTGGAGTCCCAGGATTGAGTCCCACATCGGGCTTCCTGCATGGAGCCTGCTTCTCCCTCTGCCTATGCCTCTGCCTTTCTCTGTGTGTCTCTCATGAATAAATAAATAAAATCTTAAAAAAAAAAAAAAGACCTGTCTCTCAACCAACTGCCTCACCCAGGCACCCCTCAATATTCTTTTATACTGTTTGTTATTTCTATTGGCTTAGACTCATGGCTCCTTGCTCACTTGTGTGCTTTGTGATTTTTACTGTTACTCATTTTTTTTTCCCTTAAAATTTAATGAGGACTGGAATAATGTTATTCATTCCAGAGAAAATTTAGATTTTTTGGTAGATTCTCAAGAGACTACAAATCAGGAAACATTTTAAAATTCTTCTTATAAGTTGATTTTACCATACACAGGTAGTGTTATTTCAGACCGAACATGTGTACTATTTGTGGTCACCAAATCACAAGAAATACATATTTTCCACATCCATTGCGAACCTCCTGTGGTGGCTGTGAAAATGTCTCACCATATATCCTGCTGCAGGGAGCATAACTCACTGAAGATCACTCTCCCTAACCTTTGAATCCATGTCTGTGTTTGCATGGAGGATACATTTTCCACAAACTACTCCCAGCCAGTGTCTGAGCACAGTGAGAATACTAATGGAGGCCTATTCCTGCAAGATAGGGGAGCCCTTTAACTGGGGACTTTACCTCTAAAATTCCCCATTGACCTGACCAAAACTGTCTTGGACTATGCTCCAGTCTAAAACTCTGCTTAATCTTCATGCCCTGTCTCTCTTGTATTCATAGATTTGTTATTCTGAAGGCTCTCTTTACCTTCCCTGGCTTCTACCACTTTATCCCTAAGAGATATTTCTTCGATCATACCTCATGCACATCTAATCCTATCTTGGAATCTACTTGTCAGTGGCCTCAAACTAACACACTTTCATATTATCTTGAAAAAATAAGATCCCAGATTATTTTATGAATATGTATTCATTATATATACATTTATGTATATGTATATATATAACTGCATACAATTATTCCCTTGCTTAGGGACAAGGTATTGTTAAATCTTGCTGTTTTCTAAAAAGTATGTTAATCTAACCTAGCTCAATAGACGTAATACAGAATAATACAGATAATATATAATAACTCTATCTCAGATGCTTATCAGGAAATTTAACTAACTGATCTTAATACCCATCAAATCTGGTTGATTGCCCAATGGATATAAAATCTAATTGTTCCTCCAGAAGCATTAAAATGTGGCTTGTATTAAACTACAACATTAGCCATCTGCTACATATGTGGACCTCATTGTTTATTTCTCTCCATTCCTAAATACCACCATATCCCATTCCACTACTTTTAATTACTCTTTTTCTGAATTGTGTTTGGCATATATTGAGGGATCTTCTAAAAGATTTTCATGTAAAATGTGTCTAAAGCAATGTATGCTGTTAATAATGTTCTTAGAATGATAACAGAATATAAAAGGTGACCTAAGGGAAACTTTTTTTCTCTTGCCCCAATTTTAGAATTAGTGTTTTCCTTAAGAAACTAATTTATTATATTTGCTGCATACATGGAGTTGTGGAACTCACCAAATTTTCAACTTTGTACTGACTCATTTTACTTTACTTTTCCCGTATATTCTATATGTATGTATATATGTGTATATTTGTAGTTTTATGTATTCCTTTGCAATACTACAGAGTATGTCTGTAGCATAATTTGTTATCCATTCACCTGCTAATGGACTTTTTTCCCCCAAGACTATATATATTCATTTACTTTACTGCCTTTCTTTGTAAATTTTCTGCTCAAAATTGTGTATTTTTTTCAGTTGACATTATGCCATAAATATTTATTTGTTTGATTTTGTAGTCTTCAGTTATTACTTTAATAGGTGAATTATATTCTTCAAATGGGTGCACTATAACTTACCTTTCCTGTTTGCGTTAATATGGCAGAGTAAAAAATATTAAACATAAATATCCAGAAGCTTTCCCCTTTTCTGCTTTCCTCAGATTATTTTGCTTGATCACTTTTGATCTTTCTGTGGTGTTCTGAGAATATGGTGGAGAGGTAATGGGGCTGGGGGTGGGTGCAAGAGAGAAGTCGAGTTAGAAAGAGAAAGAAAAGGAAAGTGAACCAGGAGAATTGTCCAAGAGGAGTTTCATCAAGGGAGAGAACCAGCTGAGGGTAGCCGCCTGTGATATGGGATTTGGAAAGAAAATATTTAGGATATTTGTTGTTTGTTGTGTAGTAGGATAGTCTCTTCTTTGTCACCTCTCAAGAATGCATTTGGAACAAATACATGATTCAGCAAGACCTTTGTTAATCCAACTCTAGTTTCTTTAGGAAATAATAAGAATACCTCATGGAAACACAACTATATTGGGTTTACACTTAATTTTTTTTTGTTATTTTGCAGTTTTAAGTAAAGCTTTAACAAAAGGAACTGACATATTTTTACTACTCTTACTTGTGCCTTAGTTGATAAAGTTGAAAACACTATCTCTAATTTGAGTATGAGCAAGTTTGACAGAGTTGTTATATTACCTGAAATAGAAATTAAAAATGGCCTTAGCAATAACAGGATAAGGATAAATCTAGTAGTGATAGTTCAGTGTGTTTAGAAGCAGGAACAACCTAAAGAATCGCTGAATAAAGTAGAGAGATACTGTTTAGGCAAATGTACCATGCAAAATATCTGCTGAGAAACTAACAGGCAAAATGGTTTAAAAAATAATAGTATCAGGGCATGGGTTATTGATATGTAAAATTTTTACATTCTGTATGTTTGAAATCTGCAGCTTAAAGGAAAGGAATAAAGAAGGAAAAATCAAGAAATAGTGATCACTTGAAATGTAACTTCCAGAGAGCCAGAAAAGTTTAATGAATTCTCAGTAAGTATTTATAGTTGTCTATTTTTAACAGATGAGGTATATTTTCACGGATCTCTAGTCAGTGCACAGGTAGATGTAGACAAACACACCTAAAAATTAACAAGAGAAATCGGGGTTAAGAGGCAGAATCTAATTTTGGCCATAAGTGTGATCAGGATGGAAACCAGCCAGACAGAAAAATCATGGGTTCTTAGACATGCCTGGGAGTGTCTTAAGTGTAAGGAACCATAGCTTCTTTGAATGAGTAGAGTGTAAACTGCTTGCATATATAGATCTGTCTCAAATGATCTTCTTTGGAGGTCCCTACTAGCTTTAGGGCATTCCACTGATTTCATTGATGAAGTTAGAAATGAAACAATATTTATATGAATTCTGTTTAAGGAATCAGCCAGCCAGCAGGTTTAGGACAAGTATTTTTGTGATCAGTGGAGATAGACCTAATCACTATTCTTAGCATTTCCATTTTTCTGGCATTCTTAGAAACAGAATTGATACATATATATCTTGACCCTTCCTTTATTATTGAATGAAATAATCTAGGAATATAAAATGGATTTCTAAATATAGAGATTTTATGGCATCATTATTTAAAATCCTAGCCAGATTGGTCATAAACTCATCTAGTATACTAGTACTTCTTTTTAAGCCCTGATTAACAGGAAGATGGTTACTAAACTCTTAACAATATCATAGTGTCTAACACACTCTGGAGGAGGTTGGTTGATAAAATTGTCCTTTTTATTGCATCTATTGTTGTAGTTGTTTAATTTTTTAAGAGGAATAAGCATCTATTGTTGTAGTTGTTTAATTTTTTAAGAGGAATAATCATTGTTTAAATAAAAATGAAATTAAACTATAAAATATGATAAAAAACAAAGATGAACATTTAATATCATTAATTGACAGCCAATGTTTACTATACTTACCTGACTGAAACAGTGTAATTCTTTGCTGGCATCCATATTTCTTACTCTGTAAATAAAGACCATGCTTCTGTACATTTTTCGTATACTTATTTATATCAAAAATGTGTCTATTAAATGTTTGATAAATGAAACACACTGGTTTCATTAAACATGGACTTAACAAATTAGCCTAAAACGCACAAACACACCCAAAATGGATGCTTGCCTCAAGATCCTATAGCTGGAAATCAGTCATATTTATTTCTGTTTTCATGGTTCCTGATCAATTTCCGATATTCTTCATCTTTGTGTTCTTTTTAAATGTGAACGTTGACACTAGTTAGACACAGTCTTTGTAATTCTTCAGTTTAAAGGCCCCATATCATATGTTTTTAGCAACTGAGATGTTTGGATTAGCAGTGTAACAGCGGATTTCAGATGAATTCCAGAGTTTAAAAGCTAAACTAAGCATGGATCAGTCAGTGTTTCCCACAAAAAAGTGACACCCTTTTGCAATTCGATTTTCCAACTGATAAAAGATTGACTATTGCAGATAATGTTTCTGCATTTAAACCCATAAGAATTATTGTGAAAGCAAGTGGAACTCATGAGAGACCAGGGGGTTAAAGTGAAGGAACCCTTGCAGGGAAAGGAATCGAGGATTGTCTTTAGAACCCATGCTACCTGAGCAACCAGGTCAAAAAAGCTTCCTCTAATGAAGATCCATCCATTACCATGACGTGCAAGCTCTAGCTGTAGATCACTTTCATGGTCTCCAAAGAAGCTGAGCAGTTATCAGTAACATTCAAAAATCCACTGGAAAGTCATTCATTTCACTTTATGGTCCTAATTAGCCATTTGTATAGTTCTATAATTAAATATGTTCCTTTCTCATCAAGTTTTTCACTTTAGTAATGATACCACTGTGCCACAAACAGGCCCCATGCTGCTGGGTTTGGGACTTATTCATAGCATTTAATTGGTCACCCAGTGGTTAGCCAATAACCCCTTCTATGGGAAGCAACACTCTGAATGCTGTTAATGGGCTGGAGGCACAGTGATTGCCTCCTGGTACCCAGCAGTACTGGGAATAAAGCAATTTCCTCCACTGTGTTGTGTGCCCAATAGCTAATCCTCTCAACTCCTGAAATGCACACTATTTGGTTATAAGTATTTGTGCTGGCTTACTTACCGCTGGGTTGTTAATAGGCAGTGATTCTTCAATGCTCCTTCAGTGAAGTTACAGTCTGCTTGCTGACTGCTAATTAAAACAAGTTTGCTCTCTAAGACTGCAACTAAAAGGTAGCAAGGTCATCTTATTTAATGCAGTAACCTTTTATTTAACAATGTTGATACACTACTCATATGTGTACATTTTGTAAACTGGCAAGTCTATTATTGATTGCTTCAAAAGAACAAAAATCAAGCCACTGACTAGTCTGCCCTCCTTTGAAGTGAAATTGTTAAAACTCCTGAGTCCAGGCCTCTGCTATATAGTTAAAACACAGGCTTGCTGCAGGATTCTATTTACGATATTTGGGCTTCTGAAAACAAAAAAAAAAAAAAAAGAAAGAAAAACATTGACTGTGCTAACCATAAATGTTCAAGCCATTAAAGTAATACTTGGCTTCATTTCCCATGTGTTTTGTTTTAATTATAGTTTGATGTATGAAAGAACATTATAGAGACTCCAACTTAGAAAGTAAAACAATCGGTAGATGGCACTTCCCAACTGTCTGCTTGGTGTAAATACACATAATGAAGTCTCAGAAATAGGGTTCTGAACAATAAAATAAAATGAAAATCAAGGTGACTTGTATTGGACAGAGACAGTCATTTTTTTTGCCATTAAAGTGCCCAGATATTTTTATGTCACATCTCATTGAGATCTGTGTGGGAAAAAAATTCTAATTTGCAGAATTTTTTATGTAGGCGTCTTCCTTAAGATTCCTGGGATTCATCTCTAGTGATGCCAAAGAAAACAATGCAATATACTCTATAAGACAATATGGTACCTCTTCCTGCCTTAGGCACTTTTTATAGAGCCAGGAGTGTCAAAGTAAATTATTCCGGGCTCTCAAAGTTATTCTGCCTCCAAGTTAAACATTATTGCTTCAGAAAATACAGTTCTAAGTCTCAACCATAAAAAATTAGAAACATTTTTTAAATTCTCCACTCACAACCAGAAAGAGAGAGGCATTTTAAAGACAAAATATTGTAACTGTGGAAAAGGCAATATTGTCTCCTGGGGCAAGGTGACATCACAAGCAATTTGTCTCTAGTGTATAAAGCAAAATACATTTTAGAGGGGTTTGATGTCAAGGATTGAAATACCATTTGGGAGCTAGAGGGTCCTGTATTATGTACATTGGAAAATGTGTTCATATGTAGCTGTAATTATGCAGATAGAAGTACATCCAGTCAACAAAGAAAAAAAATTCACCTTAAAATTCTTTTCATGTATATAGTGATAAATCAATACTATTTTCCTATTGCTTCTGTAATAATAGGCAAACCAATTGGATATATATTTAACTTGTATAATAAATCATTATACTGAGATGCAATAAATATGTTGTAAGGCCAGTAGCCAATAAATTTTCTTTAAAAATCCTGTTATATGATACTTCTTCAGACCATTCATTGAGTTATAGTAGAAAAAACTTTTAATTAGTTCAACTTCAGTGAATGTATGTACATACACACACATTAACGCACATGTATACACACTCACATGTACGCACACATATACACTACATGTATACACACATTCATATATATATAAATATATATACATATATATATACACACACAGACATCTCTTCATTAGTAATGATGACTTATCGATAGTGGAAAATAACAAAGTACTTTTAAGTTGGAACTCTCTTTCTGCCATCAATGAGTTGCCTGACCTTAGGCATTTTCTTTCTGCTCTTTGTTTGCTTATATGTAAAATAGTGACAAATCTATACTATAAAGAGATGATTATTACTCATTATCTCCTAAAATATTTTTAAAAGATTATTCATATATATCTATTTCTATATCTTTATGTTATATATATGAATGTTATACACATATATGCATATATACAAACTATATGCATATATACAAACTCTTATTTGCAATAAGGATAATTCTGAAAACATTTTTATCTAGTATTTTGTGCACTACAGTACTAAACGCACAGGTCAGGAAATAGTTTATTGTAGAAAGTAAGAGCCAAACCTTGAGCCAAAGCTCTACAGTCAGGCTTCTTGATTCTGTCACCCATTGTCTGTGTGATATTGGACAGTTGATTTAACATGTAGGTACTATGGTTTCCTTATCTTTACAATAGAGTAAATCATAATATCTACCTCACAGAGTTACTGGGAGGACTAAATGAGATAATGTACAAATTGCTTATAATAGTGTCTGGAACATTACAAAGACCTGATAAACATCAGCTACCATCATCATTATATGCAAAAGCACATTTGATTCCTGCCCATATCCTTAATGAATTCATTCATTTATCCAACAAATATATAGTATATAAACATATATAATATATTTTATATATACTGTATTTAAAATATGTGTGTTTTATATATATATAATTTTTTAGTATCATCTATATATCTGATATTGTAAGATATATTGTTATATACTAGCAAACAATGTAGCAAACATTATTTGTATCCTCATGTGCATTAATTCTTTAAAGCCATTGAATTCGAGTAAATGAACAAACAAATAAATTATTACTACAGATGTGATCAGTGCTATCAGAAAAAGGAAGCTCACACTGCCAGCAAAAGCAGAGCTTGGATTTGAACCTGGGTGGGCTCGGTGACAAGAAATTTTATGTACTTAACTGCTGTGTGGTAAGCCTCACCAGTGAGTGACAGATGCTGGACTGGATCAGCATGGAAGCTAGGGATGTAGTACCGTGAGGAGTAGCTTCAGCAGGATAAACACTGTTACCTCCAGCACAGAGATAAAGGAAGAGCAGGAGAGAGAGAGAAGAGCAATGTGGAATATGTAAGAGAAAGAAAATTTGTTGAGAACATTTCAGGTGTGCTGAACCTGGATTCAGTCATAGGGGCCATCTGAAGTTGAAGCCATCTGCAGCTAATAGGAGCTAGAATAAGGAAGGGAAGGAGAAAAAGGAGGAGAAGAAGAATGAGGAAGGAAATAAGGAGGCACTGAGGAGGAGGGGGAGGAGGAAAGGAAAAGGAAGAAGAAGAAAGGCTTTACAGTGGGATTGGTAAAAGAAAGGAGTAAGAAAAGAAGTGGGGAAATAATTAAGAAAAATGTTTACCCTTTTTAATATTTGAATATCTCATAACAACGAAAGAAAGACAAAAAAATTAAGAACAGGAGAATTTGTAAGATTTGATATTCTTTCACAGGGATAAGCGATATCTTTGCCAACAAGATATTATGTTGTGGAATTCCTGTTTCAAGTGAGAATATAAATCAAAGGAATATATTTGTGTTTATCCACAAACAAGAGCTAGAAATCGTGAGCTGAGTTTCAAGTCAGCAGAGGAATGGCTTTATTTGGTGATTTCATAAAGACAAAACAACAACAAACAAACAAACAAAAAAAGCAATCCATAAAACTACTGGAAGAAGTTGTAGAGATAATTCCACTTTATAGGCTAAGTGGCCTGTGAATTTTATCCTGGTATGATCTGGTTCCTAAATATGTCGTGAGTTTACAAAACTAGGAACAGACATATCAGGCTTGAAATGATACTAATTAGCATGAGAGGTACCTGAAGTAAGAGGGAATAAGCTTACATTGCTCCCAAAATTTTCCCATGTGTGGGCAGAAGAGATTATGATTGGGATCTGGGAAAGAGACATTCCCAATTAGAAGACTTAAGAAATAATATGTGTATAATGTGTCACCAGGAGCAGTGTTCTGAGTGTGAAGAAATAAGATTAATAAATTTTATGATTTCTCCATGTATGGTGATAAATGTTAACTAGACTGTAGTGATCATTTCACAATAAATACAAATCATTGTACACCTGAAACTAATATAATGCTGTATGTCAAGCATATTTAAATAAAAAAAAGGATATCTCATTTTTAAGGAATCTATTCCATAAAAAGAAGGAAATACTCATTGACTTATTGAGCAACTTACAAGCTTATAGGCATTCAATAAATATTTGTCTACTTTATATTTATTCATTTATTCACAATTTAAAATATATTGTTTTTAATGCTTCCTGGTGGATTTAGTTGCCCAAGGCATGAATACATTTGATATTTTGCTGAGACACACAATCTAACCGTAGGTACAGCCAGGCTGTTGTGCGGAGGGTCACTGGGTAAGGAGTGAATCCTTCAATCAAGCTGCCTTAAATACAGACTTCAAAATGACTTAGCTGTTGGTTATTATCCTTGTCATTACACTACTGCAGTTTTTAAGATAAATCCTGTTTCCTTGTATAAATTAGCTCCAAAAAGAAAGCCAATGTCTAGCATGATAAGAGTATTCATAGACTTGTGCGATAGTCTGGTACGTCTTCAACACAGACCTTGGAAAAACAGTTCACAAAAAAAAAAAAAAAGGCACTGCAATGTTTATGAGGAAAATGATGGTTACTCTGAACTGTTTCAGCATGGAGAAATGTTCCATGGAACATATCCAAAGGCGTCAGAGGAAGCTTCATTAGAGAGATAACTCTTGAGCTGAGATGTGAGGGTAGGGAGATAAGAGGGCTGTGTCTTCTGGCCAGAATGCATTGCCTGTCCCTTATCTGTGCATGTTTGGTAGCCTGCACTGGCATATAGTAGCTATGGCAATTGACATGTAATGGCATGCATGAGCTCTTTCAGAGATGGAAATGACAGTGTTTGAATATTGCATTTGGGGGTAGTGGGAAATGAAGGATTCTAAGAGGACACCCCAATTTTAAGTTTGGGATAATTGGTTCACTAGGGATGTAGGAAACGAAGGCATAGGAAATAAATAAAAAGGCAAGTCAGATAGAAAGTCTATACTTTTAACATGGGGATAATGATAATAATTATAGGTTTGTCATGAGCATTAAATGAGTTAGTAAGTACAAAGTACATCGAAAAATGTCTATACATTGTAATCAATGTTAGCCGTTATTTTTTTTAAGATTTTATTTATTTATGTGAAAGAGAGAGAATGAGGATGGGTGGGGGAGGGGCAGAGGGAGAGGGACAATCCAACTCCTTGCTGAACAGGGGGCCTGATGCAGGGCTCCCTCCCAGAACCCTGGGATCATGACCTAAGCCAAACGCAGACATTTAACCCACTGAGCCACCCAGGTGCCCCTAAATATTAGCAGTTATTTAGAGACATATTAAGAAAAAAAGAGAGACATATTAAGTAAATTAACAAATAACAAGCAGATAGATTACCATGGAAAATAAAATACTTCACACTGAAAAAATTCCAAAATAGCATAAAGAAATAAAAGCATACTAGTTAATTAAATTGTCATTATAAATAATATTATATAAAATACTGAATCAAAGCTGGTAAAGAGATGCACAGAAGTAAAATCTGATGAATTAGTCTGATGGGACTAAGAAACATTTATTTTCATGTTGAATTGAAGGTTTCTATAAACTTTGAGGTGAAAATGGCACTATATGAAAATTCTTTCATGAGCTTGTATTATATTGAAAAGGATGCTCAATTAAAAAAAAAAAGAAAGGGGAAAAAAGATGCAATAAGGGTTAGGGATACAACTGAGTTTGTAATCTCACTTCAGAGAAATTCTATGAAATCCCCTGTAGATGAATATAGCAGAATACAGCAAGAAATTTTAGAAAGAGTGCTAGAGTTTGGGATGAGAGATGAGATAAAGCTTGGTAGAGAACAAGGAACCAAACACGAAGCAGCATGGAAAAGGTAGCTTCTCACAGAAGGAGAAAAGACACACTTAAAGATAACAAGAATTTGCTTAGGAAGATAAAAGGCAAATGAAGAGAAACTGGAGAAAATGGGACTGAAGTTTTTAAACAAATACGAAAAGGAGGGGAAAAGGTGGGAAATGAAATCAACATTGTAGGTCATATAAGAAGAAAAAGGAAAGAAATAATTTATGAAAAATTGATGAAGTAATTGAAATCACATATTTTGGGGTGTAAGAAGTTAAAATGAAAACTTTTTAAGATTGTATAAGAAAAGAGGTTTTACTTTTGGCACATTCTGAAACATGAAGTTAGATTATATTTTAGCATTTTAAAAAATTGACTGGTTTTGGATATTATAGAAATGTTTGCTGCAAGTTTTAGGACTAAGATTAGGGGATTTTGGATCAGTTAACAGTGGGCAAGAGCCATGTGAGGATGATATTTATGTTAATATACATAAGATTAATCTGTGAAACATTCAGAGTATGTTGGATTGCATGAGATCATACATAAGACTTTGGAAAGGTTTAAAAATGAAATGTTTAACAATCTCAAAAAAACCCAAAGAGAAATGTAAAAAATAAAGCCATTTTAATTTATGGTGATACTTTACACATAACATGAGAGATTATATTGGAAAGGGATTTCAGCATTCACAGAAACCTGCAAGTAGATTAAAAGTATAACTAAAACTTATCTCTGAAACCAAATATTTAATTGGCATATAGAAATGGAGATGCAAAATCACTTATTTAAATACATATTTAACAAAACAGTTTCAAGTATTTAACAAAAAGGGATAGAAATGCCTTAGCAAAACTGGAAAAAAATGTGTAAATAAAGATTGCTTTTAAGTCTTCTTCTGATGATTCTATGATGTTAGATGAAAAGAATCACCCCCAAAGTGGGTAATTTGACAGCTGTGTATGGAGTAGAGTGAATTCCTGTTAGGATAGAAATAAATGGAATCTGTACTAGGGATGATCAAGGACGTGGGAGTTTGCACCTTTCCAAGATGACAGAGGAGAATACGGCATCATTAATAATAATGTAAAGAAAGCTCTTGAGAGGAGAAGTAAATTTGTAGGATTTAAAGACCAAATTAAACATTCCCAGTGACAAAAGCATTAACCGAGTGTTTAGGTTAAATAAAAATAAGATAAAGAGGAATAATAAACAATTTAATCATTTTATTTAGAAAGTATAAGGATGATAATAGAACAGTAATGTCAGGAATGAATCCAAGTGTTGCTAACCTAATTCACAGTTGTTCAGAGAAATAAGTAATGGATACAGACTTAGAAGATAAACAAGAGATTTAAGATGGTTCAGAAGGAGAAACTGTTAGATAAAAAAATAAGTTGTTTGCAGAACTACCTTAAAAGAAAGGAAGAAACAATATATACATGTGTTTCCAAGAAATTTAAAAAAGTGATTTGAGGGCAGACATCAGAGTCAAAAAATGGTCTATGATCTCTTTGGTCTGGTCACTGCAGAAAGACAGTGCTTTGGGACTAACAACTATACTGCTACATTTTCCAAGACTTCTGAGGTCTGACCCAGTATCCTCTGACTGTTGTTTTCAAAGGCATGAGAGAGAAAGGTGAAATGATCACTACCATGAAACAGAGAAGGTTAACAATGACATGTCTTGAAAGTGAAGAGAGAAGATATTTGAAACTAGAGGACACTGATTTCACAAGTGCTCATTGCAAGATTTTTAAGGAATTTTGCTCAGGGGATGGTGAAAAATAGCACAAGACATGGTATTCAAGATAAAGCATAAGACAACAAAAGGGTAGAAAGTATCTGCCATAATTTTGGTAAACGTATGATCACACACCATGTTGAAAATAGAGAGGAAACATTGTGTGAATAAAGAAAAAAGCTTTTATTCAGGCAAATCATGATTTTACTTTATTTTTTCAAGTTGTTTTTCCAGAACAGGTTTAGAAACAAATAAAAATAAAATAGATGCATCCTTTTTACTCGAGGGGTGGCAAGAAATATAAACTTCATAGGGCTTAAGCTGGCTCAGCAAATAGTCTCTTCCTGGATGAATCAACTTCAGACCCTTTCAAAAGAAGACAGCTACCAAAATTGGCTGAAGACTTAAAAAGAAATGGTAATCCATAATTTGACCCTAGTCATTCATATGAATATTGTCTATGTGTAAATGATAGCTTTTATATAAAGGATGTAACAGATAAATGAACAATATCCACCAAGACTAAATGTAAAGCATATTTCAGGTAGAGATAATGTAGAGAGAAATATTGTAAATGCCTATACAAAGTTTTGCAGGGAAGAATCTAGAAAATGGAATGAAATGGAAGAAAACAATTGAAAGTGAACATGTCTGGAGGTTTGAAATTTTGGAAACACATTATAGGGGTGCCTGGATGACTCAGTTGGTTAAGCGTCTGCCTTTGGCTCAGGTCATGATCCCAGGATCTTGGATCGAGTCCCTCTGAGGGCAAAGCCTACTTCTCCCTCTTCCTCTGCCCCCAAATTGTGCTTGCTCTTTCTCTCTCCCTCTCTCAGATAAATAAAATCTTAAAAAAACACATTATAAATCTTGTGAGGCAATTTTTGTTGATATCCTTTCTACCCTTTATGTCAGGTATACACCACTAAGGTGAGATGCACTGTGCTGCAGACGGTACACTTTCTAGTCTTAATGAATTTCATTTTATTCTTTTTATTTTTAAACATAGAAGGCAGTTTATATGTTGGACACCATCACAGCATGCTATTAGATTTCATATACTTTATTTTTATGATCTAATTTCAAGTAGGCAACATATGATGACGAAAAGATCGAATTTAAAATTCCATGTGCTCACTGAATACTTAGAGTCATTTATTCAAGCAGATGTTTATTGAATTCCTGGTGTATTCTGGTTACCATGCTAGCAAATGGGGATGTACCTTGGTAAACAATGTACATCAGACTCTTATTCTCACAGTAGTAATTTGTACCTGATTTGTTCAGCACAGTCCCCCACTACAACAAAACCTGGTACATAGTAGATGCTTAATAAACATTCATTAAATTAAGTAAATGGAGTTAAAGGATTAATTTGGGAACTAAGTAATTTAATAAGCAAGGCAATTTGCAGTATGATGAGTGAGTGTTGAGAAACACCTACTAGGGTTACCTAATCTATTAAGAAACTATTACAGATTTATAAGATGAGACAATATGAATTGAAGTTAAATGTGTAAGTGGGGGTGGGGTTGGGGAGGGGCAGGCGAGAGGAGGGAGAGGAGGTTTAGTAGGAAAAAGTATTCACAGAGACTCTGAGGAGGCCTTAAAACATCCCAGGACCTGGAAGAAGCTCCGTGTGTGTATATGAAAGCTGAGTGTGAAGGAGATCTTAGCAAAGAGTTAAACTTGTTGGGGTTCCCCATATGTTGTACCAAAGAGGTCAGATCGGTTGTTAATAGCAATGTGAAGTCATTGAGATCTTAGGCAGGAAAGTGGCACACCCATTTGTGTTGTAGAACACAACCTTCTTGGCATCTTTTGGCAAGGTGGTGGAATAAATGATCTAACACTGGTCTTATTGCAAATACCTAAAAATTCTGAATGAAAACCTGTAACAATTCTTTTTTTTTAAATTAAATAAATACATAAATTCTTTATGTATTTATTCATGAGAGACACAAGCAGAGGGAGAAGCAGGCTCCCTGATGGGAGCCCGATGTGGGACTCAATCCCAAGACCCTGGGACCATGACTTGAGCCGAAGGCAGATGCTCAACCATTGAGCCACTCAGGTGCCCCATCACAAAAATTCTTTCTAACATGTAACAAACATTCTTTTTTTGCAACAGAGAGAACTCAACTCAGTTGAAGGAAATCAGAGCTAAACATTAGAGACATAAGCACAAGAACTGATATTACATATATGCTAAAGAGAACAAGGAGCTAGTTTATTTCTCCTGAAACCCCGCTTGGGCAGGGAAGGGGGCTGTGGTTTTGAAACAAAATGCCAGCATAAAGCCAGGTCCTTTAAAAAGACATGCTCTCCCATAAAAGGGTGCACAAGAAAAATTCTATAGGGAGAAGACAATGAAACTTAACTCTCCTTACATCAAAGTGAACAAATATCAAAGCATTTCCTAAAAATTTTAAGCTCCAATTCTATTCTTTCTATTTCTGTAGAACCCAGATTTTATGCTAGTTCTATGGTTCAGGCAATATTAAATTGAAAACACACACACACACACACACACACACAAAAACTTAGTCTCAGGATTGTGATTTATTTAATTTCTGTAAAAGAAAGGAAACACAAAACTCCTCTAGGAAACTACTCCCATAGCCCATGCCCCATGAGATACATGTTATAGTTCATGTTATCCAAATTAAAAATACACAAATTATAGTCCACCTAAAGCAAGATTTGGCAGGGGAAAAATAGTTCCAGTCTGAAAAATGTTTAAAAAATTATATGGCAAATATGTTTCAAATGATAACCGAAGTAATTGAATGCCAAAGAAACAACACAATATTGGGGGGAAAGTTTTGGAATTTTGAGATAATTTCAATATAACTTTAGAATTGAAAAATAGAGTAATTGAAAGTAACAATACAGTAAGAGTGTCACATGGAAGTTTAGATGCAGATAAAGAGAGAATGAATAAATGGAACTATTGATGAGGGGAAACTACCAAAAATTTAGTACTGAGATAAAGCAATGAAAATTATGAAATAGAGGTTACAGTGAAGGAGGCCTAATGTGCATTTAATAGAAGTGATAATAGGAAGAATAGAGGGAATATGTTTGGAGATAATGGCTAAAATTTCCTCAGAACATATGAAAGTCTCCAAGATTTAAGAAGGTAACTATTTCAGAGAAAGAAAATCAAAATGATTCCACATCCAGATACATGGTAGTGAAATTTTAGCTCTTCAAAGACAAATTCTTAAAAACTACTAGAAAGCAAATTCAAATTTTAATTAGATTGCGAGAATAGTGTGAACTGTTTTTCTCAAAGGTAAAAATAGGAATCAGATGACAGTAGTAGTTTGTATTTAGCTTCATAGTGCTGAGGGAAATAGTATGAAACTAAAACTATATACGCATCTAAAAATAAACTACCTGAAGAGAAAACAAATATATATATATATATATATATATATATATATATTTATTTATTTATTTATTTATTTAATTTCCCCCCATGCAAGATAGATAACTTTATTGAAAAAATAAAAAGGTTGCATATTAGGAGGAAGTGAATTAAATTCAGAAAGAAGGATTAGCATGCAGGATGAAATAGCAAATTTTTTGATAAATCCAAGTACTTATGATATAAAATAATGAAGGCAAAATAATAATAATAGCAGCTTTTTTGAAGTAGAAATAAAAATTGTAGTAATGTTACAGCCAAGGGCAATGTATTCATTGAGGGTGATCAGATTTTATTTGGGAGAAAGATAGAGACACTGAGTACTTTAGATTTTGCTATGTAACATATTTTGTTAAGATTTTAAGGGAAATACTTTAAAATATAGAAATATTATGCACAACTTTCAAAATTGTAAATAAGGGAAACAGAAAGAGAAGGATAACTCCGTAGAACCAACAGAAGGTAAGAATGAAGAAAAGACACAAAGAAGATTCATCATAAAGAGCAAGCCCAAAATAAAAGGATAAGAATAAAATCAAATATATTTGAAATCACAAAATTGTAATAGGTTAAATTCACTAAAAGAGAAACTATTTTATGATTAAAAGAATAATAGCAATTTCACCTGGCTGTATGCTCTTTCTAAAGTTACATGTAAAAGACAAGAAGATAGGTGGGAAAATGGTGAAACAAACCAACAACAACAACAAAAAACAAAAACACACACAAAAAAATCATTTGAAGTTTTAGGGATTCTTTGTGATCCTTTCACTGTACTGTCCTGAATTTGTACATACTGTTATTCCTGAGTGTTGGTCTCTGATACCTCAAGCTGTAGGGCTTCTCTTCTCCCCTGACAAAGCTATGTGCGGCTTGGGGAGATGCTAAATCAAAAGCATAGCAAATTGGCAAATCTTATCAGGAGCAGTTCTGTATTTTGAGGGTAGTGTTTCCACCTCAAACACCTCCTCTCTGATCTTATAAGAATATAAGGATTCTTATATTTCTAGATGCTCTGTCGTTCTAAATTCTAACATCTGCTCTCTACACCTAGTAAAATTGCAGTTCTCTCCAAGTCCAGGACTGGGGAGAATGAAGTGTTCTCTTAAGCAACAAAACTGAAATCTTTTAGATTTTACCCAATAAATAAGAATTTTTGAAGACTAAACTTTAGTTTCTGCTGGCCTTTGGTGTTTTCCATTGCCTCTAAATAATTGTTTTTAGTTTTTTTGTTCAGTTTTAATAATTATTTTCTGTGGGAAGAATCACTCAAAATCTTTATACCGTCATTTTTAGAACTTCCACCGTGTTTTGTTTGTGCTTATTTTTAGATTTTTTTTAATGTGAAAATAAATACATATTAACTTTGTAATAAGATGAAGATTAGGAGATACCTGGGTGGCTCAGCGGTTTAGTGCCTGTCTTCGGCCCAGGACATGATCCTGGAGTCCTGGATCGAGTCCAACATTGGGCTCCCTGCATGGAGCCTGCTTCTCCCTCTGCCTGTGTCTCTGCCTCTCTCTCTCTCTCTCTGTGTCTCTCATAAATAAATAAATAAATAAATAAATAAATAAATAAATAAATAAATCGTTAAAAAAAAAGACAAAGATCATTCTTCAAGGCCTCACATTGGGGTATTTGTTTTTGGTGTGAAGTGTTTTTTCACAGGTTTATTTCAGAATATTTTCGAAGTCCAAGAGTCCTATCCAAGTGAATGGTAGCAGATGAGTAATATAGATCGAGGAATTATTTACAAATCTTTTTGTTTGGAACAGTAAACTAACTGCAGTTTCATCTTGGATTGTAAGACTGGCCATATTGCTGCACGCTGTCATGATGTACTGACAATTAGGTACCAATAGATGAACCATGTATGTCATGGAATGAATGTAGCCTTTTTTTTTAGATTCTCAATACATTTCCCAAAAATATATTTATAGTATTGGAATGAACCCTTTTGAGTTTTTATCAAAGAATATTTTAATCTAAAACCTCAAATGAATTAAATATAGGTATATGTGTTTGTGTTGGAGTCACATTTTTTTTCCCCTAGGATTCAGATTTATAGTAGTATCAACTGAAGAAAAATAGTATAAAATCGATGCAAAAGTGTATGGTTAATTTTGTTACTTATGTTTTTTTTAAAATGTAGAGTCTAAAAAAATTAAAGGATTTATTAAAGAAAATGTAGCTCTGTGTCCCTTCTGAAGGATGTTTTGAACTTTCTAGCTCTATTTTTGTGCACTTCAGTAAATGACAAACAGCACAACTACATTTATTAACTGCCTGAGCATTATCTTTCAAATTTTGGGATCAGGAGTAAAAGTTGATATGGCCACGTTGTAACTATAGATGGCAATAATTTCTATTATTCAGAATGCTGGCAATATTTAAAATCTCAAAATAGTACAATGTATTTAATACTAGAGAATAAAACAGAAGTACAAAATGGATGCAATGACATTAGGTTATGGAGCGCTTGGATGACTTAGTTGGTTAAGGGTCTGCCTTCATCTCAGGTCACAATCTCAGGGTTCTGAGATGGAAACCCTTGTCACCTCCCTGCTCAGCAGGGAGTCAGCTTGTCCCTCTTCCTCTGCCCCTCCCCCTGCTCATGCTCTCTCGCTTTCAAAAATAAATAAAATCTTAAAAAGTAAGATTAGTTGCAAATTCTGATCTTTATACATTATATATATAAGCTTTCTCAATTTGCATATTGATATTTTATATGTAAATTTCGAACCAGGCACTTTCTGTTCAAATAATATAGACATAGGCACAAAAATAATTACATGTATATAATAATTATGGTACTATACTGTGTGGATAAAATCTATTTTATTATTTTACCTCTGCCTTATTCTTTAAAATGAGTTTTTGCAAATAAAAAGTATTCATTTCATTTACCTTTCCTGTCACTAGTGAAAGGACTAGTAGGTTTTATTCTGTGTGACATTGTTTGAATTGGTTCTTCCTAAGTATAGAGTATTTATAAATTGTACTGTGTTTAGAGAGTAAAGGGCATCACAACCCATTTTTCCCTTTAAAATTCATCTTGGAGTCTTACCATAACCATATAAAATTTTTAAAGTGTTCTAATCAAATTTTAATGCAAAATTATTGCTCAGTAATGAATGATTAACTACATGGTACTGAAGCATAGTGAAAGATAGTGAGGAGAAGCAGAAATTCAAAATTGGCAAGAGATATTATAGAAAGTTGGTAAAATTAGTAAGATAATTCTTTTTTTTTAAGATTTTATTTATTGATTCATGAGAGACATACAGAGAGAGAGAGAGAAGCAGGCTCCATGCAGGGAGCCTGATGTGGGACTCGATCCTGGGTCTCCAGGATCAAGCCCTGGGGTGAAGGCAGCGCTAAACCGCTGAGCCATAGGGGCTGCCCCTTTTCTTTATCACTTGGGGCTTCACTTACTATTTTAGCAAAATAAAATAAAATAGATAAAGTTACTGTCAAAAATATTTAAATGTAGGGTTCAAAATAACTTGAATGTTAGATTCAAAGAATTCTGGTTTAGGCAGCTGACTTGTTTGTTCCCTAATTACAGATTTTCTAAAACTTTTCATTCATTTCCAAGTTCATAAGCAAAATGCAGAAATTGTTGAAGCAAAGCTGCTTGCACAATGCATATATTCTGTACTCTCAGAAATTTCAGGATTACTTAGTGAACTTAAAATTTCTTTCTCAGCCCTCATCATTTTCACTTGGTTCTTTTACAAAAAGGTAAGGTTAAGAAATGTTCCAACAAAAGATACAGGTTAAGGTAAAAGGATCAGGCTTCAGAAGACAGAAAAACCTACAATAGATGGATGCCAACAGTAAGTGAGGACAGAGTGATGGGAGTTTTAATGGCGAAATAAACAAGAAAATTAAAAATAAAAAAAAAGAATAGAAAGGGTATAGCAAAATAGTAATAGTAATCAAAGAAGGTTTAGGAAAAAGGCAATATGAAGATGTGTTCATGTGTTTGAGAGATACAAAGTTCTTCTCTTTTCAAACTATGAAATGCAATGTATTATCTAGCATTTAAAACAAAAAAAAATGTCCTTGACTTTTGTTAATAGAAATGGAGACATGCACCACTATGAAACAGTACATATCTTCCATTGAATTTTATAGATTTCTAGAGTCTGGGAATTTTATTTTTCTGGAACTGTATGTGAAAGACTTTCTGTATTAGTGTTAATACTACCTTGAACCTTAATGGGTAAGTGATATATAAAAACCCTTCTTGATTTTTTAGTTAGTAAAGTCTTGTATTATCAATATATTATTCTAGAGAACTTTAACTTTCTGGAAAATTATGTCCACATAACACAAAATGCAAGTGTATGTTTTAATTCAGTCCTTCTTTATATTACAGACAATTAGCATTTATTGTCCAAGGGATAACTTTAAAAAGAGATGTTTTTTATTTTTGTCCCTTTCTCAATAAGGACTGGTATTGTCACCAATATATACATATTGGTGTGTGTGTACACACACACACACACACATATTTTTAGTGTACAATGTGATGATTTGATAAAGGTATACATAAATTAAAGGATTCCCCTCAATGAGGTAATTAACATATTTATCACCTCACATTATTTATCTTTTTAATTTTTTTGGATGAGGACATTTAAGTTTTAATCTCTTAGCAAATTTCAATTTTATAATACAGTGTTATCATGTTATACATTAGATCCTAAGACTTGATTCATCTTGCAACTAAAAATTTGGACCCTTTTACCAACCTCTTTCTATTTTTCTTACCTCCTAGTCCCTGGCAACCATTTTTCTACTCTTTCTATACTTTTTTTTTTTTAATTCCACATGTAAATGATACCATGCAGAATTTGCCTTTCTGTCTGGCTTATTTCACTTAGTATAAATAATTCATTGATGTTGTCATAAATGACAGGATGCCTTTTCTTATAAGGCTGAATAATATTTCATTTTCTATATGATATATATAAATATATATATTTTTTGTTCGTTCATTCATCTGCCAATAGTAAAGTTGTTTCCATACTGTAGCTGATATGAATAATGCTACGATGAACGTGGGAATGGGCATATATATCCTTGTTACCCTGTTTCCATATCTAGAAGTGAGTTTCTGGGTCACAAAATAGTCCTGTTATTAGTATTTTGAGGAACCTCCATACTTCTTTGTATAATGCTTTTACCTGTTTATATTCTCTGCCACCCACCTCAACAGTATACAAGGGTTTCCTTACTCCATATCTTTACCAGCAGTGTTATCTCTTGTCTGTTTAATAGACAGCCAAATAGAGAGGCTAACAAATGTGAGGTGATATTTCATTGTAATTTTGATTTACATTTTCCTAATGATCAATGATGTTGAATATCTTTTCATGTTTTTTTTGGCCATTTATATGTCTTCTTTGAGAAATGTTTATTCAGGTCCTCTCTCCATTTTTTAGTTGATATGTAACTGATGTTGATATATTGATGTTTATATATATGTATATCATATATATATATATTTGCTATTGTGTTATTTGTACTTACCTGTGCACTTTGGATGTTGACCCTTTATTGAATATGTGATTTGCAAATATTTGTTACCATTTTATAGGTTGCCTTTTCATTTTGTTGGTGGTTTCTTTTGCTGTGTTGAATGAAGCTTTTTAGTTTGATGTAGTCCCTCTTGTATAATTTTTGCTTTTGCTTCCTTCACTTTGGGTATCAAACAAAAAAAAAATTATTACAAAGACATATGTCAAGAAACTGACTCCTTATGTTTTCTTCTATGAGTTTTATGGTTTCGCATTCTACATTCACATCTTTAATCCATTTTGAGTTGATTTTGTGTATGAAGTTAGGGGTCCGGTTTTATTCTTTTCTATGCAGCTGTCTAGTCTTCCCAGGGCCATTTATGGAATAGATTGTCCTTTCCCCATTGTAGATTCTTATCTTCTTTGTTGTAAATTAACTGGTCATATATGCATGGGTTTATTTCTGGGCTCTCTATTCTTTCCACTGATCTGTGTGTTCAGAGAATGTTTAAGAGCCAATTTTAAAAGTTCTCAAGTTTAAATAAGTCAGGAAAAATAAAATGTTATTTTATCAGTCTGAATAAAATTTTTATCCTTCAAAGTTTTACCCAGGAAGATAGAGAACCAGTTTTATAAGTAGTGGGGATATACAATGGAGAAAGAAGCCGTGATGTGTATACACACACACACACACACACACACACACACACACACACAATGGGATATTACTCAGCCATAAAAAAGAATGAAATCTTGCCATTTTCATGGAGCTAGAAAGTATTTTCTAGGTTAAATAAGTCTGTCAGAGAAAGACAATAACCATATGATTTCACTCATATGTGGAATTTAGGAAAACAATGATCACAGGAGAAAAAAGGAGAATGACAAAACAAAAACCAGAATCTTAACTACAGAGAGCGCACTGATGGTTAATAGAGGAGAGTGGGGTAGGAGAATGGGTTAAATAGGTGATGAGGATTAAGGAGTACACTTGTGATGAGCACTGGGTATTGTATGTAAGTGTCAAATCACTAAATTGTACACTCGAAATTAATATTACACTGGATCTTAACTGGAATTAAATGAAAATTTCAAAAAAAAAGTAGTGGGGACATAGTAGATGCTAATAAAGTTGATATAAAGCTTAAAATGAAGCTGGAAATCATGTGATTTTACTTGTATTACTCATTATATTACCAATTGCATGAGGAAATCAGTGTCCCCTGAGTATAAAATAATTATAATTATCACATAATATGATGATAATATTCATAACTTCTTGAGTGAAGAGGTAATGGTAGATAATGGGCCCAGAGATACTGTAAGTTAAGCATGCCTCAGCCTCTACTTTACACATGGAATGACCGTGGACTGGAATCAATCTCCATTACCACAAACTTTCAGCTGGTCATGAGTTTCACTTGCATCCTCTCAACTTACTATCTTTTCATAAATGGAAAGTGCTTCTCTTAAAGTTCCATCAGGCATGTGCTCATCCTCTCAGTTTCCCCCACCATCATATTTTATGTATATGTACCCTTCTTGCTTCCCACTGCAAATTCAGACTTGGACTTCTGTCTTTTCCTGAATGACAGATTCTCATGGAGCTGGAAAAGTCCAGTAGGAACAGAGCCACTGAGAGTCTTATCAAGATGGGGGAGTGGTGGAGGCTATTAAATGTTCCATTTGTTCTTCAAGACATTTTTATCAGACTCATGACTTTCTGTAATATACATCTGTACATTTAATTTTGTTTTTCATAGACATTTATTTTAGAAATAAAGTAGTCCTAATTCTGTTTAGAAAAAGCAATCAGGAGAAGAAAATAAATATGATGGCTCAGAACTACTTTCATTCTTCTTTTTTTAGAAATCCCTCATCCACCTCTGTTAAGCTTGTAGCTAAAATATTACATAATGCCAAGAAATTAGTTAATGTAATGTCCTTCCAAAAAATAACAGTGATCAAGACTCTCAGAAGAAACATCCTTTCTTAAGTCAGTCATGGGAAACCGTAGTCAAAGTTGAGTATCAATGAGTTAAGATGCTGTAGGAAAATAAATACAGCTAGTTCTGGTCACTCACTGTGTTAAACTCTTCCCCGGGAGCATGGGGACCTTAGGATCTTAGTTACTTCAAAGTAGAATGGGAAGATAGGGACTCAGTTTCCTGAATTTCAAACTAATTATCTATGAATTTATTTTGGGTTCAAATGCTTACAACTCTTTCAGATGGATGTGACCTCCTCAGACATGAAATATTAATTCTTCAGAAAAGCAGACAAATTACTTACTTCACTTTCATTTTTAAGCAGCTTGGAAGAACATAACAGGAAAACAACATTCCCCTCCCACCTCATCCACATGAAGAGCAGCAGCAAGAGCCTCACTTGCTCCCTTGGGTCAAGGTCCATTTACACAAAGCCTGTTGTTGCCTAAGGTAGTTAGCAGTGAGTGGTTAGCTTCTGAACGCTTTACCTAACAAGTTTCAGAGTGAATTTTTACTGTGATCAACACACTGTTCTACAGGGAACATTCATGAATCAGTCATGTTGGCACAGCCTTAAGACAGAGACTGTGCTACACACAGAAAAATTGAAAGGGCATCTCGATATAAATATTTTTCTGCGACTATATCCAGTGTAGAACTATCATCGAATATATCTCTGACTTGGAAGCTATTTCTTAAATAAAAGGTGATGATGGTGGTGAAACCAGAGTTTGATAATGAAAAAAGAAACTTTTCTGTGTATAAATGAGATCTTCATCATCAAAATACTGTGACTTTGGCTTTGGTCTCTGCTTCAGCCAAGTATTATTTAACTACTTGGCTAATCAGCATTTGGCAAAAAAATATATGCAATGTGTTTACAGAGTAACAAAGACTCTGGGGACTCTTTAGTAATGGTATTATCTGTATATCTATTTATCTATCTTTGTATATTTTACCTCCCTCGATGAATTCTAAAGGTTGCCCATCATAGAATATAAGATTTGCACCCTAAATACTAAGTTCATTGCAATAATCCTTTGAGAAGCATCAGTGCTGAGACACGGTAAGAGTCAGAATGGACGTGGGTATTTGTATTCTCAGAGTTGAGGCTAGACGATTAGATTGAATTTTATTTGCCCCTCACAGTGAACAAACAAGTAAGTAAAACAAAATACCAAGCTGAGAGACACTAAGTCACATATGCCAGGATGCTTGAAACATTGAGAAGATTGTTCTAGATAGCGTCAGTGTGGATCAGATTTTTGCATAGTAAAAAGTATTTGTTCATGGCTCATGAAGTGGTGGGAAGTTGGCATATATCAGAAGTATGACCTTAGTGTTATTCTTCAGGAGCAAACACATGTGGCTTTTAGATTTTAGTGAATTCTGCTTCTCAAGGAAAAAAAAATATTGTCACATCAAAATATCAATGCCAGCAATCAGTGCTCATGAAAAAAAATGTCAGGTAGGAAAAATACCAAATGCCTGGCATGCTCTCATTTAAGAAGCAGAGCTATAAGGAGAAGGAAGTCAAATGTTTGGTGGAAAGGAATTTTTCTCTTGATCCCTCATTTTGGAAAACCACTGCTAGTATCTCCCACTCATGACTGGTGCATTTGAACACAAATGGAAATCTAATGACATTATAAAGCACCTTGAAAGGAAATTGTTTTGCCTAAAGAAGTTTACAAATAGGGGAAGCATTCATTAGTAAGAAGGCAGGGCAAAACAGCAGAGGGCCTCAGGAGAGACCTTTTCACCCCATGAGCCAAGGAATGCATCACCTCGCTGCATTTATTTCAGGAAAAGATGGCTAAATTTTCATTGCTGAAGGGTAGTCATGCTGATGGGTCCATGGTTGAGTTGCTATGCATGAAATACCTTTGAATTGAATACTTAAATTCTAGAAAATGAGGTTGCAGAGTACCTACACAAACACACATGCACATATCTGTGCATAAACACTGTATGTGTGTACATATGCAAAATTGGCCTTGCAGAGATTCAGCATATTTGAGGCTGACATTTTTTAACAATTTATTTTATTTTGCTCATATTCAGAATATAAGCGTTGTTGGAATTTACCTCCTTGGTTTTGATTGTCTTTTATACTGTAGCCAGGTAGGCAGCCACATTACCTGTAGAACAAAACATTTCTTAATGTGACAATGTTCATGAAAGTTCCACCCCTACCTTCTCTTGCAAACTTTATCTAGACATACCTTAAGGCTTTTATTCTTATCTCTCACTTAGACTTAACTATCCACTTTATCCTTGCCACTCATAGAATGTCTATGAATTTAAGCTTCAGGACAAAAGTTCCTCCCTGTAAGAAACATTCTAAAATAGCTGCAAACATAAATTAAGTCTTTCTTTCCTGGATCAATAATAAGTTCAATTTTTCCCCTGCCCTGTGCTATAGTGAGACAAAAATCATCTGTGTGTCAAGATCAAAGGACACTGTCACAATTATCCCAGTTAGGACTACCATCATCTTTTTCTGAGATTAACTGGATGGTTATTACTAACTAGCTTTCTTGGCTGAAATCTTACTCCATCTGACAACCCATTTTCTATGCCAGTGGTTCTCAACTGTTGTGATGTAGCATAGAATATAGTTCATACTATCCATAGGCTGTGTCACCAGATTTTAATGATGTATTTTAACTAGAACTTTATCAATAAACTGCTAAAATAGTTCGAGAGACTACTGAGCAGGGTGGATCACATTAAAACTGTGGGGTCCAACTTGCTCCAAGTCATAATATAATGTAGAATTTATACCAAAGAGAAATCTAGTGTGTACTAAAACGTGTAAACACTTTGCCTTCGGTGAAGTTGGAGAACAAAGTTTATTCAACTGTGACATAGAAATGACGGGCAGTCGATGAGTCAAAATTAGCATATGCCTATTTTTCTAGACAACAAAACCCCACTCGTATACCTACTCAACTGTCAGCATCATAATTGCCACCCAATTGTTGTTTTGACTTTCAATCTTCCATTGTGTCTCTCATTTGTGTCTCTAATATATACGTCTCTAACATTTTTGGTATATGCCCACCATCCCTCACCCTCAATTCTGAAGTTGAAATGCATCCACAACCAGCCATTTCATTTTAATTAATTTATTGACAAACCTCATCTGAACTGATTAGTCCAATTTAAAGTGAAAATGTACACATTTTGGTGGAGATATTTTCATGTATTTGATTGAGGGTTGTCTGTTTCAGATCCCCATGGTGGTATTATGTGATATCCACTGTGGTTACCTTACTATTTTCTAGCATAGTCTGAATTCTAAATTCTATATCTAGTCTCATAAGTTTCCCAAGAGATTGTGTATTTAAAATAGGTTATAAAAGGTTCAGAATGACTAATATTCAGTGACATGTTCCAAAAGGCACATCTGATCCTGCCTCTCTGTTCCTTAAGTCTTAGCATCTCTCCATTGACCTCTAGATTCGAGTTTCCCGGTCTAGCACACTTGGTCTTTTGTGACTTTGCCTCTGTGAAAATCTCCATCCTCTGCTCTTGCTCTAGTCATACTGAAGTTCGCAGAAATCGCTGAAATTCTTTTGCAATCTACTGGGTTTCCACATGTTTATTTCTCCACCTGATATATTTTTTTCTTCTAGCCAAGTCATTAACTTCTACTAGGTTTTATGTTACCAGTTTATTTTTTGTTCTTTTTTAAGATTTTATTTATTTATTTATTCATGAGACACACACACACACAGAGGCAGAGACATAGGCAGAGGGAGAAGCAGGCTCCCTCTGGGGAGCCTGATGCGGGACTCAATCCCAAGACCCTGGGATCACAACCTGAGCCAAAGGCAGACATTCAACCACTGAGCCACCCAGGCATCCCATGTTATCAGTTTCATTTACTTACCTTATAACCCTGGCTTGTTTGTCATCATTTTCATGGGCTCCCTTTGCATCCTGAATTTTCTTCAACTGTAACATTATTCTAATGCTATATAGCCTAATTTTCTACTACCTGTACTTTACTCACTACTGTTCTTTTATATCTTTAAAGACTGGGACTCTTTTGGCCTCATTGTGTTCTCAGTTTTTAGTAGAATGGACATACAATAAACATTTGTTTAATAAATGGAACCAAGAATAAAAAAAGTAATTTAGTTGAATGTAGCTCTGAAGGGAGATCATATGTTTTTTGATGATGTAGGTTGAGATCTATGTAAAGCTTTTAATAATCTGGCATAACTAGTGTGTGGGATGATTTGACTATCTCTCTCAAACTCATTTTTAATGGATTGTATTGTATTCTCTCTGGTCTCATTTTTAATGGATTGTATTTTACACATTCCTGTATTAAGATCATTGATGAGTACCTGAAATGAAGACACCAGGTATTGTTAATAAAAACAAAACTCATATACTTAGAAGATCAAGAATTTGAATGACATTGACATTTGATGACGAAAACCATGTCTGACAAGTTTTTCCTAGTCATAATTTGATCATTTTTATCAAATGAAATTTTTAAATTAATTAATTAATTAATTGTTATCGTTATTAGTTCATTAGTTTAACTCCAAGTTTTTAGGGAAGTATGAACAGGAAGACCAAACTGATTAGAACCTCTTTAAAAATGGCTTGAAGGGAAAAAAAAAAAGTGGTGTGAGGAAAAGACACACTCTAGAGATTCAAATCCTTTTTTGGGGTGATCTTTTCATTTTAATAGAATTTCAAATTTACAATCTGTAAGAATAGTAAGTAGTTAAAGGAATGCTGCTATGCTTTTTACCTAGATTCACCAATTGTTATGTACACACATATTTTCTTTTTCTGAACCATTTGAAAGTAAGTTGGAGACATCGTGCCCCTTTGGCCTTAAATAATTCTAAGTGAAGTTCCACAGAAAAATAGTTGGAGAGAATATTCTCTCACATAACTAGAGTTAAAATCAAGAAATTCGATATGGATACAGTACATATTTAAATGTTAAAAATTATCCTAACAATTCTTTATAACTATGTGTTTTAGGTCTAGGATCAAGTTGAAGATTATGTGCAATATTTAGTTCTCATATCTATTTTTTTAAGATTTTATTTTTATTTTATTCATGAGAGAGAGAGGGAGAGAAAGAGAGGCAGAGGCAGAAGCAGACTCCCCACAGAGCAGGGAGCCGATGCCAGACTCCATCCCTGGGATCACAGCCTGAGCTGAAGGCAGATACTTAACAAGCCGAGCCAGGGAGGCACCTCTAGTTCTCATATCTATTTAGTTTCCTTTAATCTGGATCAATTCCTCAGCTTTTCTTTCTTTTTGGACCTTGACATTTTGAAGAAGAAAAGACATTTGTTTTGCAGGATGTTCCTCAATTTGGATTTGCCTGATGTCTCCTCATGATTGTATTTATGTAATGCAGTTTTGGCAGGAATACCATAGAAGCGATATGTCCTTCTCCATGCCCCGAATCCAGAGATACTTGGCATGGGTTTATTCCAATATTGATAAGGCTTTATTTCTTAAGTTATTTCTTTATCCAGTAAGTATTTGTGTATATCTATCAAGTTCCAGGAACTATGCCAACGTCTACTTTAAATATATGCAACATTTTGTGTAACCAAATTTTAGTAATGATTACAAATAATTGGGAACAAGAGCAGACACAGACCCTAATGAGCTTTATAGATCAATACAAAGAGACATAAATATAAAGGCAAATAATTTGAATACGATTCAATTAGTATTTTCAGCTTATATTCTAAAGCTTTTCTAATGACTATTTTATTTTTTTAATTTATTTATTTGAGAGAGAGAGAGCAAGAGAGAAAAAGCATGAGCAGGGGGGAGAGGCAGAGGTAGAGGGAGAAGCAGACTCCCCACTGAGCCTGATGTGGGATGCTATTCCAGGACCCTGGGATCATGGCCTGAGCCGAAGGCAAATGCTTAACTGAATGAGCCACCCAGGTGCCCTCTAATTACTCTTTTAAAAGAGTTTTCTTTCTATTCTGTCCATCCATAGAAGCATAATGTCAAAAGAACATTGTATGATTTAATGTCTAAAGTTCTGGTAGTCTGTATACTCTAACCTATTAACTATTAGGCAAAATGCACACTCTCAACATATCTGCTAAGTGAGGATAATAATAGATAGGGTTCTTACTAAGTAGGTTCTTACCGGTAGATTAAATGAACATGTATTGGTGAAAACAGTTGGTAATCTCTAAATTTCACACAAAGGCCAGATGCATTATTTCATTTTGGTAAATATAATAAAAAGATCTACAATATTTGGAGTCAATCATCAAATACAGATACTAGTACTAAATTTTTCACAGGTCAGTAATAAGGATCAAGTCTCATAATTGTTGTGAAAGTTTGAAAGTTTGTTTAAAGTGATCATTCACACATGCAAAATTGCTTATGACAGTTTTGTTGATTTGATAATATACACACTTCAAACAGATTTCTTCTTTTTGTGTAATTCTGTCTCCAGTTTTTTTTGTCCCCTTCATTTTTGAGAGGAAACTGTCATTCTTTTGTATGTCCTTCTGTGCCCTCTTCAGTGTATTTTACTTAGTAACTTTGCTGATGTTTACATGTTCAAAAATTATGAGGTATCGTTGGTGTTTTTACTGCAAGCATTAAATCCATGCTAATGAAGTGCTTTGTAAATGTTTCTAGAACTCTATTTATGGCATAGTTTGATAATCTCATTAATATTAAGGCACATAATCGTTGAATACATGGAGGTAGAGGACCAGTAAGTGAATAGAGGATCTAGCTTCCTACCAGCTGTGTTCTTGCAGAAGTCATTGGCCCTTTTAAACCTAGATTTTCTGTTCTTTACATTATATGTTTCCTTAAATTTTTTTTTCAAATGTTCTCCCTTTTCTCAATTTTTGTCTCTGCCTTAAATGAATTCAAGAAAAGGTACATCTTTGGGCACTTGGGTGGCTCAGTCAGCTAAGCAAGTGCCTTTAGCTCAGGTCATGATCCCAGGGTCCTGGGATCGCACCCTGCATCGGGTTCCCTGTTCATTGGGGAGTCTGCTTCTCCCTCTCCCTCTGGAGCTTCCCCCAACGTGTGTGTGTGTGTGTGTGTGTGTGTGTGTGTGCCCTCTCCTTCTCTCCCAAATAAATAAACAATTTTTTTTTAAAAAAAGAAAAGGAACATATTGAACATATGTTTAAAATATATAGTATTAACTTAGAAACTTATAAATAAAAAAGTTAACTTAGCACATGATTATTTTAATCATTTTACAAATTCATGAGTAATAATAAAAGTTAAAAAGTCACATTCTGTAGCCTGTTTGCATTACTCTTTTCATCTTTTCCCACTTAATCCTTTTTGGTCTCCCAAATAATAGTTATTCTTCTGTCACTCAAAAGATCTGAAATGTGCATAAATGATAGTAAATGGTCTCTTCTAACTGTGACCACATCCAATTTAGCCTTAAGTAAAGAGCATTTTAACCTTGGCACACACTGAACACCATTTCCTGTCAGCTTCAAAGAGCACGCTTAAACCCAATTCCTTCAGATAGTTTCCTCAGCTTTCTTGGCTTCTGAAGAGAGTACAATTTATTGATGACTCTGCCCATGACTAGACATCCAGTGTCTGTATTCTCAAAGACAACATTTTAGCTGCCTGATTTTTTGGTAATCACACTTAATAATCTTGTTTGAGTAATTTCTCAATAGCATTAAAGCAGTCTATCTGATCTGTAGCCCCTTATTATGACTGATTTCTCTTGTCACTGCCCTCTAGGCCAGTAGCGCTTGGTAAGTGTTATTAAACCACCATTAATATGTCCATAAGATGATTTAACAAAGTGGTCAGCAGTATAAAAAAGCCAAATAATCTCATGGTTACAGTACACTGAAGAGTAGGATAGAGTAAAAGAGCAGTGTATTCTGAGGGATGTCTTATCCAGAGCTAAATGAATAAATGGCTTGCGATGAATTTGCCTTATTGAGTAGAAATCTATATTAACACTAACGAACATGTTAAGAAATGAAACACACACACAGAGACACATAAAAACAATAATCCTAAACCAAAAGGTTCTGACCTAATCCATCAACTAGGTATGTGGAAGAGTGTAGAATCAAATCTGTGGGGACTATGATATAGTTATGACACAGAATATATGTCGACTAGAGAACATGTGGACTTTTCAGAAAGAAAAAAAAGTTACATAAATCTAGCTCTGCCACTTATTATATGGGTAAGATTTTTTATTTCACTTCTTTGAACTTCAATTTAAAATGGGCAGATAATAATGATTCTGAAGAGTTATTGTGAGAACAAATTAAAAGACGTATTAAAGTCCCAAATACAGTTCCAAGAACATGGGCCTTCAGTAAACACCAGCTGTAGTTCATTAAAGCTCTTTCATAGAAAGAGACACTGCATGGTATATGCACTTCCTGATCGAATTATTACTTCAGTAAAATGAAGACTTTTTTCCCCTCTTATTTCCCTCATCCTCTTTTTCTTAAGTATCATGAGTTATTAGCAGGGTCATTGTAGGTAGGCGAAGAAATCAGACAAAATGCACATAATCCACTTCGTATCACATTGATAACTTGTCAAATAATTGATTGTCTAGCAGGTAACAGTAAGGAATAAAATAAGACCTAAAAATTCATTCTTTTTTTTACTTTTTTGAGAGTTAGAGATCATACCTAGCTAATAACATTGTTTTTTGTTTTTATTTATTTTTTCCTTAAATAGATGCTATCATATAGAAGAAGCTATAAGGTAGTTAGTAGTGAGGATCAATGAGTTAAGTAATTACAAATAAACAAACACAACTTCTGACTCCTTGAAGTTTGTATGGAGGATGAAACACATGTGTATAAATGGATATCAAAATAAAGTAAGTAAATTAATAAATAAAGAACATAAGTAAAAGACGACCAACTATAATTTAAGGCATTCTCTCTCAGATTCCAGCATATCCTTAATTATAGTTTAACTATCATCTCCTTTCAGAGTGTGGCAGAGATTTTGTAAGTAGAAAAACATGCTAGTACTTTATTGACACCTTTCAATGCCTCCAGATCTGGTCTAAAAATTTAGAAGGGCAGTTATGATAATAATTAAGGTTGTCTTCAACTTTAGCCAAAAACCATCCCACCTTTCCACATGTCAGACAGTCAACCATTTTCTCGTAGTCCAGGCAGAATGGGGCATAAAAACCAAAAGCTAAGTCCCTTAAAAGACAATGTTTTCCTTTTCTGTATCAGTCAAAAATGATCACCAACAAATTCCGATTTATTAGGTAAGATTCACATTTTTGATTGGTGGTATTGTGGGAAGTCTTTAGGGAAATTCCCAAATAGTTCATGACATTGTCAATATAGTACCTTATAATAATTTACCATTCTTTTGAGAATGATTGGTACTCATAGATTAATACTTCTGTTCCTGCATAAAGTGAACAAAAGAGGCTGTGCTCTTTATCTGAAGAATTGTCTCTTGATGTGTACAGTGGGAAAAAAAGAGTAGTGACTACTAATCCTCCATGTGAAGCCACATTTCATTTGATTATTTGCTGACTGGCTATTTGATATGACTATCTCTGGAAAAAGATCAGACAAAAATGTCTTCCTTTGTACATCCCAATAAAACGAAAGGGATCCAATAGGATTTCTCTGTGTGCTCACCTTTGTAACTCTGGGAAAGCAATAGAAAACTAATACACTAACCACATGGTTAAAATTAATTGGACATTTAACACCAGGCTCTTAAAAAAAGTGTGTGGGCATTGGAGGAGAACCACCTATTTATTAAATGCAGTGGATGGAGAAAGAAGCCTTGGCCTATACCATCATCTCCTCTTGGACTATCGCTAAGATGTATATGATGCCCTACCTAAAGCAACTGACCCTCTGGAAAGCTATGGAGGATATCTGAGTCTCAAAGTGTTAACTAAATAAGGAAGATCTTCACTGCCCTGCCCTGTTTGAGGGCTTTTTCTTCTGGCAGTGGTCTCTCCTTGTCCACTGCTCTCATAGGCAGAATCCAAGAGTATGTATTAGCAGTCAGGTTTCCAGAGAAACAGAACTAATAGGATATATAGATAGATTTTGATAAATATAGATGTAGGTACAGGTATAGATTAGATAGATGATAGATAGATAGATAGATAGATAGATAGATAGATAGATAGATATAGATGGATCTATCTATCTATATAAGTATATGCACATATACATATATGTGAGGAGAGATGGATAGATTTTGATAAATCTATAGATAGATTTTGATAAATATAGATGTAGGTACAGGTATAGATATAGATTTATAGATAGATGATGATGATGATAGATAGATCTATATCTATCTATCTATATAAGTATATACACATATACATATATGTGAGGAGAAAAGAGAGCCAATTGAATTCACTCCTTCAATTATGGAGGCTGATAAGCCCCATGATCTGCCATCTACAAGCTAGAGACCCAGGAAATATGATGATATAATTCCAGTCCAAGTCTGAAGATCTAAGAACCAGGAAAGCCAGTGGTATAAATCCTAGTTCAAAGGCAGGAGAAGGCCAATGAAGTAGGCAGGCAGAAGGAAAGGGAATGAGTTCAACCTTCTTCCACTTTTTCTTTTGTTCAGGCCCTCAAGGAATTGATATGCAATTCAAAGGCTGATCTCATCCTGAAACAGCCTCACAGATGCACTCAGAAATAATGTTTAGCCTGGGCAGCCCATGGCCAGTTAAAGTGACACAAAATTAACCATCACTCCAAGCAAGGTTGCTCTTCAGAGCTGTCTTGGCCACACTTGTCAGAAGCAGGAGCTGGATGCTCATTGGTGCATTTTCTCTTAAGGCCAGCGACTTAGAAGTGCTCCACCAATTATTATGGGCTCAACCACTTTTGCTTGCATAGGAGAAAATGCTATGTATTACAAAATAAAACAGCTCATGATGAGGTGACCAGTGACTACTGGAAAATTCTTTTACCTTTCATAAGTAAATACAGTTCATACAAAGGCTGCTACTTAGTAACTTTTCCTCATTTCCTAAAACCATATAGTCAGAAAGAATTTTAGATATCTCCTCTATTTTCTGAGAAATTCAGCAGTTGCAGTCATTCTAACAAATATTTATGGGGTGACCATTTCTAAAATAGTCCTAGGGTGGCCCAGATGGCTCAGAGGTTTGGCACCGCCTTCAGCTCAGGGCGTGATCCTGGAAACCAGGGATCAAGTCCCACATCGGGCTCCCTGTAGGGAGCCTGCTTCTCCCTCTGCCTGTGTCTCTGCCTCTCTCTTTCTCTCTCTGTGTGTCTTTCATGAATAAATAAATAAAATATTTAAATAAAAATATAAAATAAAATAGTAAAGAAATTCACATTGTAATAACTGCCACTATTTATTGAATAGTAGGCACTGTGTTAATTGCTTTATATTTAATATATTTCATATTACACAGTGTTCTCATAGAATACATACAGTTATTTTTGCTATATGTTATACCAAGAGGTTCTCCTTTTGAACTCAAGAAACCTGTAATCCCAGAGAAAAAATTAGCCAGTAACATATGATATGATATAATACACGATAATATAATGGTAGGATAGCCTGAAGTCAGAATTGAAATTACTTACTTTTCATAAATGTAGAGAGGTGAGGCCTGCATAAAACGGTAAGGATGACTTCATGGAGTGGGCATCATCTGTGATGAGTTTAGAAGAATAATGTTATTGACTCTC
This sequence comes from Canis lupus dingo, assembly GCF_003254725.2. Lineage (NCBI taxonomy): Eukaryota > Metazoa > Chordata > Mammalia > Carnivora > Canidae > Canis > Canis lupus. Next base: position 84,180,219 of record NC_064243.1, read on the forward strand.
CTCATTGAGCAATTAACATGCACTAGGATCTGCATATAACTTGTCTCTAGTCATTATAATTGTACTTAGAAGAAAGCTGTTATTTTTTCTATTTTATAGACAAAGAAACTTATCAGGTAGTTGAAGTTTGTGGTTTTCAAACTTGAACATGCATTAGGATCATGGGGAGTCTTCGTTTATAAAGCACAGATCTCTGGGATCCACTCCCCAAGTTGTAGATCTGAGGTGCTGTTGGAGGTTTTGTATTTCTGCCGTGTTCTCTGCTGATGCTGATGTTGGTATTCCAGGACCACACTTTAGAAAACACTGGTTTAAGAAATTTGAAGCAAACTAATCTCACACAGCACGCAGCAGGATTAGGACTTGAATCACTGATCTGTCTCCCTGTGTCAAAAGGCTGCATTTATTCCTGCCATTGAACCTAAACATTGTCTAAGTCTGTTTAGTGAATGAATGCAATTAAAGTCAGTTCATTATTGTCTACTGCTTTTCTTCTCTAGCTCTCCTTTCCCTCAATAATGCAATCTGTTGGGGAAATTATTTGCTTGTTTGCAGTTATGCACATGCTAGAACAGGTCAAGAGAGACACTCAAATGAACACACCTTCTGAAGAGTGACATTTAAGAAATGACCTCTGATGAGAATTAAGTATTACCCTTTAAACTATAAGTTAATCTTTGGAAACATCATCTAAATTTGGTATCAGCAAAAAATACCTGTATTCTTCCTACTGTACACCGCACATTTTTACAATGCTCTATTAAGTTTTGAAAATTCTAGTTCATTTGCACTAATTTCTTTGATCCTCATAGCATTTCTGTGTCTATTGGCAGGGCAGATTTTACATCACTGAAACAGGAAGCACAAGATCAGAGGGTGAAGTGACTTGGTCGAGGCTCATTGGCTGGTAAATCTTCTGAATTTCCATGTGGAACATAGTCCCACCATACAGAAGGACTCAAATGCATCTTTAAGAATTTAAAGAGTAAGTCTTTTTGGTAATAGATTGTTTTTTATTTAAAATATGGTTATCCAAAAATAAATAAATAAAATAAAATATGGTTATCTTAATTGCTGAAATAATGATTTTCTAATCAAGAATTAAGATTGAGAGTTTTCAGAAGTGGAAGCAGAAGTAGAATTTCAGTTTTAATCATATTGCCAACATTAATGCAGAGGGTTAAAAATGATTACACACTAAATGAAAGGCAAGGCAAATTCAGTATAAATTCCACTTTCTCAATATACATATATCTCTAATAATTCCACTTATATAACTAGAGATTCACTGAGTTTGCTGCCCAGAATAATGAAGATTACCCTTTTATAAAAAGAGCCTAGAACACGAGTAGTTTTGAAAGATGGTTCTTTTTACTTACACTGGGCAGGGAAACATCCTACTTCATGCAGAGCTTCAATGCTAAGGGGGGCTGAGTTGGTAAAGTGATATTTCTTCTTTTTTTAATAATAATTGAAGAAATTTATGATACTAGGCCTTCCTAGACTTAACTAGATTACCCTAGGCACTTAGGGAAAGAAGTCCCTAATGGAGCAGAGATCCTAAAAGTAGAACAAAAATTTCACAGTCTTTTACATCAAGAGGGACCTCTGTTTAGTGCCCGAGGTCCATTCAAATTGAAATCCATGCAATCCCTCTTTTACACTTATAAAAGGCAAGCTTTTTGAACCTACTTTGCTTCTCAGATTTGCCTCTGAGGAACTATCACAAAATGAACCAAATGTTTAACATGGCAAATTATGTTACTTATATAATAGGATTCCTGAAAACCTGCAGCTCGGGATCTTGAAAGAAGCCACAGAGAGAGGAAACGTTGTGGCAGAATGTATCACCTAAGGTTTTCCAGCCAGAGCTTTGGGGAAGCGACAACAGTGGCATTTCCTAGTCCTTTCTGCTTTGCAGCAAAGATAAGTTAACTCAGTGTAGGAAAAGAGGTCAGGCTTTTTCTGTGGCAAACAAAGTTAAAAGCAACAAAAGCCTTGCAAGTGGTGGTCCCAAGCACTAACCAAAGAACCAGCCTCTTGTGTACTCTGTGGAGAGGTCTGGGGTCGTACGTCGGTTCTTTTAGCAACCTCCAGCATGGAGGAAAGAGCATGGTCACAGACTTCATCTTCAAATACAGCGCTGATGACACACATTGACAGAGTCCTGTTTCTCACACTTGAACAGATGACAGGATTTACATTCTTCTGTTCACCAAGTTGTTGATCTCTTATGAGTAGCTCAGTCAGAGGCATCCTTTTGTTCTATATTGGGGGAAAATGCATTACTGTTGATAAGCTTTGAGCATCCTACAGATAAAAGTGCATCCCGAAGCTAAATTTCAACTTACTTTGTGTCTGGAATCAAGGTGTTTAAGTAATGCAGGCACACTCATGCAAAGACTCATTCTACTGATGTTCAGTGAGACTCTAATGACAACAGTTTCACATCTTAATAATTGCAGCTGCACAGCACAGAAGCTTACTGTTTCATTTTCCCTCAATTAGCCTTCCCGAAAGATGCTGAATATTCAGCATGATTATTTTAGGGCCAAAAATTTGCCTTCACTGTTAACGGTAATCGCACCCTATGGCTAAACACTTGTGGTGATACGTCCTGAAAGAGTTTGATTTTTGTTGTTTGTTTTTTTTTTTAATTTACTGTACATTTAGAAAACTAGACTTAATAAAGCAGAGTTCATGTTAGATAGTTAAAGGAAAGTGTCAGAAGTTCAGAGTATAAGTTTGCATCATTTTTCTTTAAAAAATGAACATGATTATCCTAATGAAATAATGTCTTACTTTTGCTTTATTCTTTCTTTAAGCATTTGTTGCATATTGCCTGTAATGCAGTACCACTGGGCAATAAAACTGATCCTTCACATGAAGGAACTTACTTACCAGTTAGTTATAAATATTAGCCATCAGCTTCCTGAAACAGAGACTCTGCTATGCCTGACACATTATAAGAGCTCAGAAAATCAGTGTTTTTTATGAATATTAAAATGAATATTAATGAACATTAAAATATGAATTAATATTTTTAAAGACACTTGTATGAAAAATAAATTCAACCGTTGTCAAATGGATGCACCAATAAACATTATAGACATTATGCCACCAGTGATAGAGAAAGGAGAAAGCAACCTAAATTTAGATGGTTAGGAGAGATCTCTTTAAGCCTTAGGATCCTTATCTGCCTAAATATATCAGCTCAAATAAAATGTATTAATTGAGAATGTGTTTGAAAACACAGATCTCTGCTTAGTAAGAGGGTGTTGTATTTCATAAGGAAAAATGGAATTTGGTCTCAAATGATGGTCTTGATTCAGTTGGCCAAGAATGTAGTAAATATATTTCTATGACTGTAGGAAAGAGGCAGGCATGCGCAGGAGACAGCAAAAGACCAGTATGCCCACCTGCATTCTTATATGGAGTGTAAGGTTGGTATTGGAAACATAATTAGAGTTAGAGGGGTAGAATATGGGGACTTCGTGTCATAGAAAATGGAGAGTCAATGAAAAGTTTCAAACTGGCAGATAGCATGATGAAGAGCATAGTGTTTTAACAGTGTAATTTGGAGGATTTTGAGTAGCAGAATTGCAAAAAAAAGGAGAGTTTAAACTCTGAGAGTCCACCAGCAGGGTATTAGTTTAGTCTAGATGATACTCACCTGAACCATGGGGGATAGAACAGGCATCCATAGATCAATAAGCCCTAATGGTGGTCATTAAATCCACTATCATAACATATAATATGTAAAAGATATAAAAAAACTTGTCTCAGTGTTTTTTAATATTTAAGTAATTATGAGGGTTTTTTAATATATCATTCTCAGGACTCCTTTGACTCACTACAGATAGGCACCCTTTGTGGTTATTTACTCTTTTTCCATTAAAGCCAATCTAAAATGACCATTATTCAGCAGTTAAAACAAAACTTGATTACTATAAACTACTTAAGGAGGTGTTTAAAATTGATAGATGAAACATCTCAGCTCAATTGGTGATTAGGCATAATTGAAAAAAAGAAAGGATGAACAGAAGTCCTTACTAGGTTGTCTCTGATAATATTTTATAGAGATATTCTAAAGAAGTTTTCAGTAAAATGTAGGCTATGGAAAATAAAATGTACTCATTCTGTTTCTTAGCATGCAAATTTCACTAGGTGACAGATGAAATGTCTGTAGTTAACAATAGGAAACAATTTTTGTCTCACAATTTAAAATTTTTTCGTTTTTTTTATTCAGGAAGATTAATCACATGCAAATTCAGTTATCAACACTGTGTGTGAGGGAAAAATCCTTGAAAATGTGACCTCTCAGACCTTTGTCATATTTTTATTTCTGAGAAATTGGAGGAACAATATAGAATGATATGTGTGAAAATTGTATCAAGGTGTCTGACTGAATTTAATTAAGAAAAGCACTTGGTTTTAAAGATGTTTTTGGCATCTTTAAGCATTATATGCTAAGGTGCAGTTTCTTAAAAGAAAGCAATTGTCTAAAGTGAATCCAAAAACTAGAAAATGGAAACATAGTTGAAAAGAAATGCATTAGAATAATAGCATGGAGAAACTGCTGAATAATATTTTGATTTATAGTGAATATGAATATGGATGGCTTTTCTCTAATATGGATTATAAAATGGGGAAAATATAAATACATAAAAGTTATGAGGAGCAGGGGAGTAGGCTTTAAAACTTAGACATGTCCTGGAAATCTTACTTTTTAAAGTTCTCTTACTTAAAAGGGAATAGTCAGTATTCAGCGATTGCCTTCTGACATTTTTCTCTTTCAAAAGTTTAGGCAGCAAATGAGATCTTGTGCTTAATTATTTCAAAAAGAAGAAAATTTATTGATGATTAAAAAACTGTTAGAAATATTAAAAGAGATTGGGTATCTTTTTAGAGTTTAATCAGCCAAGAAAAAAAGTGTCGTGTAAGTATAATTAGCTGTTAACTACTAGAAAGTGCTGTTTTCTAGATAAGGAATTCTTTACTTGGCTGGTGGACATGCTCTTAGAGGTAGTGTCTTATCTGGAAAATGGAGATCATAATAGTAATTACTGCACTATCCTATTTGACCTGAGTCTCTATGCTTTGGAGTGCCATTCTTGAAATTTTTGAGATCCCCTTTGGTGCCTGGGACCAGGCAACAATACTCAGGAAGGGTGCCCTGAGCCCAGACTCAATCCCCTGTGGGTTGTGGTTACACACGTCTCTTGTATCCTCACATGGCAGAAGAGACTAGGAATCTTTCTGGGACCTCTTTTATAAAAACATTAAAGAGGCTTCACCTTCATGACCTAATCACCCTGAAGTCTTCATCCACTAATCCCATCATCTTTGGGGGTTAGGATTTCAATATACTCTGTTTTAAGAGGATATAAACATTCAAATCATAGCACCACCACAGATGATAGCACCACTTCATCATAAATGTCCCAAGAATTTCCAGGACTCATGTCTGTGGGCTTATTTTTGAGCCCTATACTTGGGCCCTGTTTCCTAGAAGGCAGCCTTGCAAAACGATAACTTTGTAAAATGATGTTGCTTGAAATTGGACTATTGAAACATTGTATGCACACTGATCTGGGTTATTCAAATTATTTATCTAGCCATGGGCCTTGCACAAAATATTTATATGGAACTTCTACAAAACTTGTTAGCCACATTATTATTCAGAGATATGGTTTTAAAATCCCCTGGAATAACTGATTCAGATTTATTGCTACAATAGTCATTTGTGAGATTTAAACTCTAGTGACTGGGCAGCCCTGGTGGTGGAGTGGTTTAGCGTCGCCTGCAGCCCAGGGCGTGATCCTGGAGATTGTGGATCGAGTCCCACATCAGGCTCTCTGCATGATGCCTGCTTCTTCCTCTGCCTGTGTCTCTGCCTCTCTCTCTCTCTCTCTCTCTCTGTTTCTATGAATAAATAAGTAAAATCTTAAAAAAAAAAAAAAAAAAACTCTAGTGACTGACATTAGGCAACCAACTATGGTTTCCTGGAAAAAGACATTTTAAAAGTGATATTTTAGCACAGTAAAGATAGTAAGGGTGATTTATCAGAAAAGTCACATTTTTAAAATATATTTTGCTTCATAAGAAACTCCACATTTTGCCCCCTTTTGCCTACAGTTTATCATGAACTAGCAAAATCTGTCATGGCCTAATATACCTGCTCTTGGTAAACTCTAATTTAAAAAGAAAGGTCCGGAGTAATGCATTCTTAGGAGGGAAGCACAAAACTGGAATCTGCATAGAAGCAGCACGCACACATCTTAGCTTCTGCATATGAAATAGCGTTTGCACCTTTTCTTCTTTGTACCAAGCAACCGTCAAGTATCTTCCACTCCCATCCTGCTCTTTTTCCCCTTACAACCCTCTTCCAACAACAAACACAACACATAGTCACTTTCAGGGGTCGTGACAGTAGAAAACAGTCCTATATAATTGTGAGAATCTGAGGGCTTCAGGTATACAATATATCACGGGCTCTACTATGCTGGGGACAGGAGTCAAAGAATGAGAAATGATTTTGGTAGAGGAGATAATTTCCTCTACTGAATATTGTACTGAAAATGGGTCATATTTGAAAAGGAAAGAATGACTAGGAAAGAATATACTAGCTTATTATAATGAAATTAGTAATAAAACAGCAGGGAGACTTTGTCATGGAATTTCCTGAAAGACATACATGAATCAAAACTAGATTATATTATTACTCAATCTCAGATCTCTCAATTTTCTATTTTATTAATATGATGGTGGTCAATGGGTTATTTAAAAACATGTTTCATTTTTCTGTTTTTCATTAGAGTTCCAGTTTTCCAAAGTATTTGAAGTGTGTTGAAAGGAAAAACCACTTAGTAAAAGACGTATGAAAAAGATAGATTGGAGTTAGCAGATGTTGATCAGTTTATCCAGTGCAATCAATGTAGGGAAAATTGCATTTGCGATTAGCAAAGCTATGAATATATTTATATTCATTGGAAAGTTTAGAGGAAAAGGATGGGGAGGTCTGTATTTAAAAGAACACCAGTCTAAAATTCTAGAGACTACAAAAAATGACCAGAAATGTGGTATTGGATAACATAAGTCCATCTGTGCATGAGTCTTATCATTTATAGAATACAGTGATTAAAATAAATTATCTTTTGGATCTTCTCCAGTTGAAACATTTTATGCTTTAAAAATCTTAATTTATATCATTCTATCAGGTAAGATTTGATAGTTCAGGAAAGAAATTATAAATTTGGGGAGATAAATTACATCATATGTGCCAAGTTTAGCAACACCTTTTCACTGTATTTAAATTAAACTTATAACTAATAAGTACATTTTCAAAAAGGAATATATCAAACAATTTTGAGACATAAGGTTTTTTTTTTCAATGTGTCTTAGTTAATTTCTCATAGTTAAAAAGCCTACTATAAAAGTAAGATTCTCTGTGTGTGTGTGTTTGTGTGTGTGTATCTCCATACTGATTAGCAATCCTATCCAATTTGTTAGAATTTGGAATCATGTGTCTCCTGTTGCCTTAAAATGGCAAAACTGCGAACTAAGAGGAAAAACTCATTAGTTCAAAAAATATACATTATTTTTAAAAGAACAATATATCTTGCAGAATTGATTAAGCCATGGAAAGAAAACTGTTTTGGGGGATTAAATATAAAAATTGAGTGAAGAATCAATGGAACAGAATGCTTGACTCCATTGATGCCACATCAAATGAAGCTAAATTAGAGGTAATATAATACAAAATTTTAGAGAGTTTATTGGATGCTTTCCAGATTGCACAGGTGTGATCTTTTGGACTGAGAGAGATACTGTGTTGGCAATGTAGAGAAACAGGTGGAAAAAATAACCCATCTTATGATAATGTGTGAAGACTAGAAAATATTGATGGCACATTGATATGATTAATAGGATGTAGGATTATTAGAAGGAAAATAAAATTGGCAACATTAGTACTTGAAATAGGAACAGCTGAGAGAACTAGTGAAGGAGCAGTTGGTGAGAAGAGAGAATAGACAGTGTCTTGAAACTTGATTTGGAAAGGATCTGTTGAAAAATTTGGGAATTTACTATTTCAGTGGTTTCTAAGAAAAGAATAAAATTTACATTACTTTAGCCAACAAGCTATATTTTCCAAAGCAAAGTCATTAATTTTATTCTATTTAGCAAGTGTTAATGTTCCCATTCTTAAGTGAGGAAAAAAGTAAATAGAATAATTAAGTGGCTTTCTGAATTGGTATAGGTTATTGAAAAACTGATATAGGAAAGCAGGTGCTCTTGTTTTATGATTGACTCTGTACCATTGTAGTTAGTAGCTTGACATTGGAAATCTTTGTAAACACAAAAGTAAAAATGGACTATGAAAGTCAAACAGAGAGGACCCTGGGTGGCTCAGTCAGGGAAGCATCTGACTTCAGCTCAGGTAAAGATCTCAGGATCCTAGGATGGAGCTCTCTCAGTGGGGAGTCTGCTTGTCCCTCTGTCTCTGCCCCTTACCCCTGCTTGTGCTCTCTCTCTCTCTCACACACACATAAATAAATAACATATTTTTTTAAAAAGACAAAGAGAAAGCTGTTATTTATTATTTAATAGCATTAGTTCTAACATTGGTATATATGAGGGTAAGCATATTTAAGAAAGGTAGGAAAGGAGATCAATAGGATGATTAGAAACAGGAAGAAAATTAATAATAAAAAATAAGGATAGACGAAATCTGTATGTGTAGAATTGGACTACCTATAAATAATGGTTAGAAATGACCCAAAAAGGTTTTCAAAGATTGAAGAAATCAGTATGGGTGGCAGCCCATTTATTGAAGTTTTTAGGAGTCCTGGATCTGGCATCTGGACCCTTTGTGGTCTGTCTCCACAGTAATCTATAGCCTTTTTCTTACTTATCATCATAAACTCAAACCCCCACCTCCTTTTAGATCCATAATATTTTGTGAAACCTGGATACTTTACCCCAGAGCCTCATCACAGATACACCTCATTCAATTATTGTACTGTAACTTGTGTACAATCTTCTAGCAGTAAATTCTTCATTCTCACATCTTCTGTAATGTGCATAAATCTTCTTTGACAAATTGCCCTTTTTAATGTACTGAAATTTAATTCATGAGTAATTCTGTGTGCTTTTCTAAGTAGAAAGAAATAAACATTTTTTTTAATTCTGTGTTTTTAGTTTTTAGTATGAAGATTAGTCCCGAATATGTATTGTGGGATAAATAAATAAACAGATGATTTCTTGGTCCTTGAATGAATCACACTACTCCATGTGCTACAACATATTTTATGGTGAAGCATTTACTTTACAAAATATTTGAAACAAATGTGAAGCAAAGAAAAATCTTAGTTTAAATTATTATTTGAAAAAAACAACAAGATATTTAAAAGCAAGATCTTAAGAGTAAAGACAGCTGTCATACATACCTATATCTTCTCTCTTTGTCACAAATTATTTTCCTGTTCAAAGCAGCAGAACTGTTGGTGGAAACTAAAAGTATACCCAAGATTTCTCCACAAATGTCTGGAGAAGAATATGGTAGCCTTCATTCCCTAGATACTACACAAGAGGTGATATAAAATATCTCAGTGACTAAGCATAATAGTTATTCAAGACTGATATAAAAACAAAACATGTGAGTTACACTATGACCTCTGACAATGAAGTAGGGTATGCAAGTGAACAAGAAGAATTTTGATGAGTTCAGAAAAATAAGAAAGGGGAAAAGGAGAAATAAATACAAATATAGAGATAATTATAAAAATAATATTATTTGTATAAATATAAATATAGAGATAATTATAAAAAAGGAGAAATAAAAAAAAAGAAACTTCAGAAAAATTGACAATAGACTGAATTCCTCTGTGGAAAGACAGCAATATGGTGGTAGGAGAGTAAAAAAAAAAACAAAATCCAGCTATAACATGTAGATGTTTTTACAGGAACATCTTAAATAAATTGGCAAAGTGAAATTTAAAATATAGGGCAATATATATTACATATCTGATATATGTAAAATAAGACAGCAGAAATGGCAATATTAAAATCCAAGTGTAACGCAATAGCAAAAGATTTAAAAAGAATAAAAAAAGAATCTATTTTTAATACAAAATTTAAAAATTTAAAAACATGATATGAGATATATCTATGCATTAAATGTATATAGATAACACATTATGAAACAAAATCATAATTACAAGGGAAAATGATAATTAAAAAGTCACATTAAGTAATTTTGCTACCTATGTTTCAGAGTTTGCTAGGCCAATAGACAAAGCATAAGGGTTATTAAAAACTTGATTAATTGAATCAAGGTTAAGAATACACATATTAGTATCTTCAAAAATACTTCTTTAGCACTGACAGTAGATAGTTTTCTAGTCATTGGGAAAGTGGTAATGCATAGAAAACAATAATAACAAAAGAAACATAGAAATTTATATATTTCAAAGAAAGACTGTTCATTCTTCTCATGGTCGAGGAGGTTGTTGGGTTTGTTTGTTTATTTTTGTTTGTTTGTTTGTTCTAAAGAGCATTTAATGGGCCAAAAAAAAAAAAAAAAAGATTACTAAAGCATAGTAACATTTCACAACGATTAGTCTGAATTGCTATTACTGAATAGTACTGTTGAATAAATGAACAAATAATGATTTTTTGGTTCTTGATGATAAAAAACATAAATACTTTAGCTTGAAAAATATAAATAACCTCTAATTCAAAAAGTAAAAAAACTCCAAACACTAAAAATTATTTAGAAATAATGAAGAGAAATTAGTGAGACACAACTAAAGCTGTACTTAAAGAACCAAGAGGTTCTTAAGTACTCACAATTAATAAAGAAATGATATTATCTAAGGCTGCAATTAATTTTAGAGGATAAAGTAAAAACAAAATGAAACAAATAAGTCAGAAGGAGTCATAAAATAAAGCTGAAATTATAAAACAAACAATAGGCATGAAAGATAAAATCAAAAGACGATTCTCTGGATAGATTCCTGAAATGGAAAAAGAAAATGGTGAGGCTGATTAATGGAAGAAGAAATAAATTTAAAGTATCACAACAGGGATGCTTGGGTGGCTCAGTGGTTGAACGTCTGCCTTTGGCTCAGGGCATGGTCCTGGAGTCCGGGGATCGAGTCCCACATCGGGCTTCCTGTGTGAAGCCTGCTTCTCCCTCTGCCTGTGTCTCTGCCTCTCTCTTTCCCTCTGTGTCTCTCATGAATAAATAAATAAAATCTTAAAAAATATATCACAACATTCAAGATTGATAGAAGATATATAATCATAAACATAGAAATGAATAATAATCTATGTGCAACTTTCCAGTATTAATTTTAATATCTATAGTGAAGGGATAGTTTCCTGGAGATATATAAACTAATATAATCAACTCAAGAAGGCAAATAACCATAGAGAAATTGAAAAAAATAGCTGAAGACCTACAATTTTTGAAAAACTACCATGTATCCATAGTTTTATCACAAAATTATATTTAACTTTTAAAAACAGAGAATTCCTTTTTAAAACTATCTCAGATAATATAAAGTCTTAGAAAAATGAATTTATTTCATGAAATTGTCATACCCTTATATAATACTTGTAAAAATAATTGAAAACATCAAATCATGTGGGGAATCTGGGTGGCACAGTCGGTTAGATGTCTCAATCTTTGTATTGGCTCAGATTCTGATCTAGGGTCTTGAGAGTGAGTCCCATGTCAAGCTCTGGGCTTTTTGCAGAGCCAGCTTGAGATACTTTCTCTCTATCCCTCTGCCTATCCTGCTCATTCTCTCTCTAATAAATAAATAAATTTTAAAAATTCAAATATTGATTAAATAATATTATGAATGTAAGTGCTAGAATTTTAATTAGATAATAAGTTGCATACAATAGTGCATTAAAAGATTATTATACCAACACTAATTAGGATTTTCTTGAAAAATGGAAAGACATTTTAGACCATAAAAGTCATCAATATAATTCATTAAAACCAACAAAACACTTAAATAATATTTAGCAATATTTAGCAAAAACACCAAATAACCTGCTATGTAAAATAGGCATAGATTGAAACCAATGTGTTAAAGATTATTTCAACCAGGAAACTGCATTGAAGAGTGAAATAATAAGTCTATTTTCACTAAATTTGGATGTACATTATCCCTACTATCATTGAGCCCCATTTTGGAAGCACTAAATAATGAAACAGGACAAGACTGACAGACAAATCCCTGACCTCTATCTCTGAAACTAATAATACATTACATGATAATTAATTGAATTTAAGTAAAACAAAACAAAACAAAACAAAAACAAAGCAAGTAATGAAGTAATATAAATATTTAAAATAAAGAATTGAAAATATATATGTTTTAAGGGTATATTTGCTTACCTTGGAAGTGTCAGAGACTTGAGGAAAACTAAGACAGGATTACTCAATCAGTTGAGTATGTATAAAGTAAAAAGTTAGTAACAATTAGTTCAAGGTAGAAATGGAAGTGAAAAGATAATTAGAGAGAAAAGTTAAATCATAAGAAAATCTGAAAGGCTTTATTAAAATATAAAAGCAGTGTAATAAATGGACATAATATTACAAAATGTTATGGTGAATTGAAAATGTAAATACTATGCATTTAAACTTTTCATTAATATCAAATTAAAAAGTTATAACAAAAATTATACAAAATAATTTAATATTCATTGGGAAGAAAACACTTCAGAAGGAAGTCTGAAAATAGCAAAAAAAATAGCAAATAGGATTGCATTATTGCATATGAAGTTTTAAAATACATCATAGATACTAAAAAGAAATTTCTAAAGAAATTTAGAAAGAAAATAATTATTTAATAATAAAGTACTAATACAAGTTTGTTTATAAGAAAATACCTATTTAGCAATAATTTGCACAGAAAGTGAATAGAAATTTTTCATGGATACATACCTACAGGGAAAAAATACAATAAAAGCATAAAATCAAAAGGCAAATAAATAATTGGGAGAATATTAACAATATATATGAAAAATTAGTCATACCATACCAATTATGTGAAAAACATTGTTTTTTTTTTTTTAAAGACAACACTATCATTTAATTTTCTATAGATAAGTGGACACATGCAGTAATACATATACAAAAACCTCAAAATGGTTAATTAGTATATACTTGGTTGTTAGGAAAAAGAAACTAAAATAATAATGTAACCAAATACTGAGCTTATCTTCATTTGTTCATTAGATTGGCAATTTTTAGAATACAGTGTTCAAATGAAGTGTTAGAAAAGAAGCCAGTATGTCTGGGATGTCTGGGTCGTTCAGTTGTTAAGTATTTGATTCTTGGTTTCGGCTCAGGTCAGGATCTCAGGGTCCTGGGATCAATCCCTGTGTCATCCTCTGGCTCTCTGCTCAATGGGGAGTCAGCTTCCCCTCTGTCTTTCCCTCTACTTTTCTCCCTACTTGTGCACACACTCTCTCTCTCTCTCAAATAAATGAATAAATCTAAGAAAGAAAGAAAAAAAGAAGAAAGAAAGAAAGAAAGAAAGAAAGAAAGAAAGAAAGAAAGAAAGAAAGGAAGAAAGAAAGAAAGGAAGAAAGAAAGAAAGAAAGGAAGAAAGAAAGAAAGGAAGAAAGGAAGAAAGAAAGAAAGAAAAAGAAAGAAAGGAAAGAAAGAAAGAAAGAAAGAAAGAAAGAAAGAAAGAAAGAAAGAAAGAGAAAGAAAGAAAGAAAGAAAGAAAAATATGTTAATACTCCAAAAAATTATTGGTTAAAGCCTGGTTACTGTTGTGCCCAAAATTGCAAATTCGAGAAACCACCAAGGAGCCGACACTGATGCAAGTGCACAAGGGTTTATTTGCAAGCTCGAGCTTGGGTCTGAGTATACCTGACACAGCAGAGCAGGGACTTGGACCTCGAAGTGGGTTACAGCTGGGTTTTTTCTAGGGGATTTTCAGAAGGCGTGGAGGAATTTCTCAAGTTCTGTTTACACTCTGATATGGGGCTTTCAAGGGCATTGAGCTCTGTTCTCATTCTAATATGGGACTTTCTGCCACTGACTTGGGCTCTATTGTCTTTCTGATATGGGATTCTCTGCCGAGGGCAATTCTGAGCTCTTATTCACAGGGGCCTATGATGGCTGTACTTGTGCTAATGCTAAACTTGAGGTGGAATGGCCTTAATATTTCTTAGCCTGCACATTTCCCCCTCTCAGGGCAACCTAAGGAAGGACCCAATTATGGGTCCGGGTTGGTCTAGAGTGAGCCAGTGGGAATGATTCATATCAATCTTGTTGCTGTTCTTGCTCCTGTTTACGTCTAGCCAAACCTTTTCTGACTTTTGCCATAGATTCACAGACTATTCCTGAGTGGTCAGTAAAGAAGCAACATTCCTCATTTGGGGCAGCACATAAACCCCCCTTGCTTGCAAAAGCCTCTCTACAGTTAAGATGCTCTCATCTTTTTAAACCTTAAAAGACTTTAAAAGCAAGGCTGAATTGGGTGCACATTTTTAAATGGCTAATGGGGATTGGTTCTGGCGTGAAGAGGACAGAGCATAAGCAACATTAGTGGGGTAAGTGAGAACAGCGCAGTCTTAGCTTTAGGGGATTGTCCTTGTCTGGTTGGGCTTTCCATTCTGAAACAAAGTCCTTGAGAACGGCGTGTGGGTCAGCTGGCTGGACATGGGTATAGTGGACCCAGGGTGTAATCTCATCAACGTTGAGAATGGTGGGAGTGGTCGGGATCATGATGTAGGGTCCCTTCCAGTGAGGTTGAAGTGTCTGGTATTGGTATCTCCGCACATACACCCAGTCACCTGGCAGGTATTGATGGGGGTCTGAGGGTAGCCCAGTCTCATAGAGGGCCCTCAGCTTAGGCCACACCTGCTCATGGGTTTGTTGTAACATTTGGAAGGAGAAAGGAGTTAGTGATCAAATTCAGCAAACACCTCAGGTTTTAAACTGAGGACAATAGGTGGAGGAATACTGACCATGATCTCGTAGGGAGTCAGTCCCATCTTATATGGGAAGTTCCTCACCCTATATAGGGCGAAGGGAGGGAGAGTCACCCAGTCACCACCAGTCTCCAGGGCTAATTTAGTTAAGGTCTCCTTTAATGTTCCATTCATCCCCTCTACCTGTCCTGAGCTTTGGGGCCTATAAGCAAAATGTAATTTCCAATCTGCCCTAAGTACTAGTGCCACTCCCCATGTTACCTTCCTTGTTCCCATATGAGTACTTGGATGCATTTTGGATAGGTCTCGCCATCCTAGCTCCTCCTGCAGCCAATGGTCAATGTCAGTCATTGGGGCTGAGGGCATTTGGTGGAGACGATATTCGTCTTATAAACTCAGGACAAGCACCTGAATCGGGTGCCCCCTTTGTTTAGGATTTTTGCCCCTTTGGGATGGAAGTGAATTTGTGCCCCCATCTTGGTGAGCAAATCCCGACCTAACAACGGGTAGGGGCACTCAGGGATGACTATGAAGGAATGGGATACCCGGTCGATGCTGAGATCCACAGTTCTTCTGGTAGTCCATGAGTACTGTCTGGTGCCATGGCCTCTTGCACCCATGAAGTCTTGTTTGCCAATTTCCCTTGGGGTTGTAATAAAACCAAATGTTGTGTCCCAGTGTCCACTAGGAATTCAATGGGTTGCCCTTCCACTCTGAGAGTTACCCTGGGCTCGGGGAGGGGTGCTGAACCCCGACTCCCCTAGTCCTCCAGGTCCTCCGTCTCCAAGATCTTGGCAGGGGCCTTAGGTCTTTTGTTAAAACAGTCTTTCACCCAGTGGCCCTCTTCTTTGCAATAAGCACATTGGTTTTTGTTCAGCTTAGGGCACTTCCGACGGGGACCAGGGCCATCCTCTTTACCTGTCCTTGAAGCCAGCTTCTTGAGGTGCCTCTGTCTTTGCCATGGGTCATCCATGGTTGTGGCCAGCAGGATCTTGGCCAGGTTTAGAGTCTGCTGGTCACTTAGTTTGGTTTGTTGCTCTTCCAGACTTTCTTTATTATTATAGACTCTTTCTGCTATTATTACTAAGTCTTGCAAGCTCTTCTCTCCTAATATCCTCTTTAAGAAGGCTGCTGGACTCTCATCCTTACCCTGTCTTACATAACCATACCTTGTCCAGATTGGTAGGCTTGCGCTGGCAGCCTGGAGACCTGCCATTAGAGTCTGGTGGTGGACCCGGAGTCTCTCCTTACCTTCAGCCGAGTTGTATGCTTTGGGGGGTAAAAATAGTTTTAGCCAAGGAGGGGAATTCTTGATCATGTCCTGCCAGACCAGGATGTAGGGCACCTGGGTTAGGGTGGCTGTCCAGTTTGTCCCTGAAGATCACGACCTTAACCTGTAAGATAATAGGTAGGTGGAAAGTTCCTTCTTGGGACCATCCCACGTCAAAAGTTGGCCATTCTGGGGATCCCTGGGTGGCGCAGCGGTTTGGCGCCTGCCTTTGGCCCAGGGCGCGATCCTGGAGACCCGGGATCGAATCCCATATCGGGCTCCCGGTGCATGGAGCCTGCTTCTCCCTCTGCCTGTGTCTCTGCCTCTCTCTCTCTCTGTGTGACTATCATAAATAAATAAAAATTTAAAAAAAATTTAAAAACAAAAGTTGGCCATTCTGACATGCAATAAGTTTGACATTTTCCTCCCCTAGATGAACAGTTATGACAGTTAACAAAGACACAGTAACACAGACAAATGCACAAACAGTTAACAAGGACATAGTAACAGACAAATGTTCCAATGCGGCCACAGAAGCAAAACAGAAAGTAATCCGAACGGCTGGCAGCCGGTCCCCCTTACAGATGAGGACCTCGTCCTCCAGGCAGGGGCAAGCGACGTCTCCTCAAGACTCCCGGTGGACAGCCCGCCAGTGCGACCGCTTAAGCTGATGTCGGCCCAATACAGATTGGAATTCCTACAGGTAAAAGTACAGTTTAGAGCTCTCAGAAAATATGGCGCAAAAGGTGGAAAAAGTTGAGTGCACTCACCATGCATGAAACCCTCCGGATAGGGTCCTGGAGGTCTCTCAGATCCCAGGTGAGCCCCCAAATGTTGTGCCCAAGATTGTGAATCTGAGAAACCACCACCCTGCTCCACTGTGTTGAGTATACTTGGACCCAAGCTCAAGCTTGTAAATAAACCCTCGTGAGCTTGCATCGGTGTTGGCTCCTTGGTGGTTTCTCTGATTTGCAATCTTGGGCACAACAGTTAGAACATTTTATAATCTGGCAATTTCATTTAAGTGAATATTCCAGGATCCCACGTTGAAGAAATTATTTAACAAAGTTAATGGCATCAGAATGACTTCTCATATAAACACATACAAAAATAATATCACAGCATTGTCTGTTGCAGCTAAGATACAGAAATTAGAACTTTTTTCATTAGGGAATGATTGATTATGGTGATACAGAATATTACACAACAACAAAAAAGTAATTTACATCAATATGTATAATAAACTGAAAGATGTTGTCACTAAGTGTTCTAGTAACACATTACATGTTTTTTATATGTCTATGTATGTGTATATATTATATATATATATAAAATAAGACTACTTTGATTTTTTTTGCTATCTTTACTTTGTAATTCTCAAGTAGTGCTGTAAAAGTATAATACTTATTTAAATGTTACCTTTGAGATATAATACTCTTGTGTCTAATGTGTACACATAATGGTTATATCTTTCCTGATGGATTCACTACACTCAAATAAAAGAAACAGAATGAAAGAATTAACTAATTTTGATGACAAACTTGAGAGCTTTTTTTTTTTTTTTTTAAAGATTTTTATTCATGAGAGACACAGAGAGAGGCAGAGACATAGGCAGAGGGAGAAGCAGGCTCCATGCAGGAAGCCCCATGTGGGACTCGATCCCTAAACTCCGGGGTCACGCCCTGAGCCAAAGGCAGAGGCTCAACCACTGAGCCACCCAAGCATCCCTAGAGCTGTTTTCATAAAAACAGATGTTTGGTTCCATAGAGCGTTTTCATAACGAGAATGTTATTGAAGTAGACTGCTCACCTTCTCCCTTCAATGATGATAATGATATGAAACAAGAATGAACCATTAGGGGAGCCTCAATGGCTCAGCGGTTGAGCATCTGCCTGTCCGCTCAGATCCTGATCTCGGGGTCCTATATACAACATACTACATACTACATACAGCATACTACATACTAGATACTACAACAACATAGTATTGTTACCTGAAATAAATCCTTAAAGAAGAATACTATAATTCTGCACTGAAATTGCAATCATTAATTTGATCTGCCAAAATAATGGGGCACCAGGTATTGAAGGCAGAGTGCAGCAGAGTATTGTGGCCACATCAGGATGGCAATGGAAGTGAATCTAATCTGTAGAACTTCAATTTGATGTGTCAAACTCAACAGAAGATAGATTTTTCTCATTCAGGGCTATGCTGTTGAGGATTCAAGCATGAGATTTAGTAGTGGGAAAGAAAATAAGCCTAACTGAATAGTTTTATGTTGGAAGAGATGATGTGACTAGGAAAGCAAACAGATCAGAACTTGACCTTGGATTTTGGCTTAGGAGAAAGTGAAGAACTTGATATAACCTATAATAAAAGTAATATTTGAGCAGCGGTAGATTTCTTGGAAGAAGACTTAGATCTCTGTGTTTGTCCTACTGAATTTGTTGTGCATTTAGAACCTACAAATTGAAATACTTAAGCCAGTGAGAGATTCAGAAAAGAAAAATTAAAGGAAAAAACCAACATGAATCAAGATATGAAATCTTCCTGCTCTGGGTAATAAGAGGAATTATGAGAGAGACAAAAGTAGCTGCCAGTCTTTTGTTAATGGAAGTGCATAAGGATTATATCTCTAACTTTTTTGGTGGGGTATCAATCACACATTAGCCTGCATGCATAAGGAAGAGACCCAGAGGTATTTGTCTGAAATGTGAGATCTTAGCAGCTAAATGTCAATCCACCCAAAGTAGGACCCTGTAGGCCCTGAAGGGTTGACAATCCTCCCAAAGCATCTTACAGCCAGAGAGCCTGGTACAGGGGGGAATAGAGCTCAATTTCTAATATGATTTAGTCTAAAGATAATTAGAAATCTTAGTTCAGTCCCTAAAACCCTTCCAGAATTCACATGAGTTTGCTGGAACACTAATGGACTTGGCCTCATCATAAATTTCTGCTTGAACTTGCTTATTCTGAGTTATTTCAGTATTCACCAAAGAGAAGTTAGTGTACAGTTTTCCTGCTTGGGTATCTTCTGTCTCAGGGAGTGACTGATGAACTAGTTAGTGAGTCTACCCCCAGGTAACCACAAGGGTCAGACTCCACAGATTGCCCTGAAGGGCAGCAAACACTAATGAAAATAAGATGTGAAAATGGGACAAGAGAGAAAATAAAAAGAAACCCACTCAAATATTGATAGTTTAATTACTAGTTAATAGAGAGCTGAGGGACAGATAACTAGAGTCAAAAACTTACCCTTCTCTTCATTTTATAAATGTTGGCATTACAGAAACTTCTAGTTTACTCAGCTCCCTTCTCTTCATTTATAAGGGAGATTGTAAAAGGTCCAATGCTAACAACGGGCAGAACCCATAGTATAAACTGGATCTTTTGGCCTCCTCACTTCTCCCTTTTCTCTTTTGCTTTTTGTCAGATCACTTTGTTGGGCAGTAGTGACTGGGAGTGCAATATTCAACTCCATGAACCCTCTCAATTTAGCTAGATGCATAGATACACTGTATTTGAGGAATGCATTTGTCCCTCACAGCTTGTTTGTTCATAACTATAAGAGTCTTAAGAACACTGCCTGTTTTATTTATGGACCAAAATTATTATAAAGTTTGAGTAAGATTGTATAAACATATGATCAAATATATAAAGATGATCTACATATTGTAGTTGTAATCATCAAGTTTTTACAAAATAATTTTTAAGATTTTGGGGGCAGATTTAAAAAAAAACACTATGATTTCATTTCCTCTCTCCACTATTAACCTCATCATTGTGATGTGTTTGCACTGAAGAGAAGGAGAGAACAACTAAATTATGTTCCTTCATGTTGGAAATATGGGCTGGTCTGGGAATGACAGTGACATTGGGTAGACAGTCTCAATGTTGGGATCCCTAAGACACTTTGAAGGGTTCATGAGCTCAAAATCATTTTCATAATAAAGGTAAGCTATCAGTTGTTTTCATTTTTTTTCTCTCATGACCATATAGTGTAGTTTTCCAGAGACAACATGACATGTGATATTATAACAGATTGAATGCAGGACATTTGAAAATCCAGCTGTCTTCTATTAAGCCAGGCATTAAACAGCTTTTTAAAATGTAAAGCAATGCCATTCTTCTCAAATTGTTTTGGGATATTGGAAAATAGTTACTCTTCACCAAAGCATGTTGTTTACATTAACACTCAATGGACTTGTTACAGTTTTAAACTAAATAACTAAATAAACATATTTATCATTGTTGTTTTAATTTAAATTATAGTAAATTTTGATATTACACCGAACATAAACAAAAACTCCTAGGGGTTCTCACTCATCCTCAGAGAATAAAAGTCCTGAAGCCAAAAATGCTTAAGAACCACTGACTTAGAAACTAGCAGAGGATGGTCAGTGGATTGTTAAGATGCAGTAATAGTAAGTAATAATATAAATAAAATATTTGCAGCATTTTAGAATTCACAAGATGCTTTTCATTTCTTTGAATGATTCGAATCCATGATATTTTTCGCCATTAGATAATACTCCCTTTCATCATTTCTCTAATCCTCCCATGCCTTCAGTTCTCAACTGTGTATTATGTTGAACCCATTGGCAAGGGCCATTTCCATGCTAAGTTCATAACACCAGAAGAGTGGAATAGTAAAGTCCGATTCTGAAAATGAGAGTTAAGTGGGGCGCCTGGGTGGTTTACTCATTTGGGAATCCAACTCTTAATTTCAGCTCAGGTCATGACCTCAGGGTCCTGGGATTGAGTCCCAAGTTGGGCTCCATGTTCAGTGGGGAATCTGCTTGAGATTTTCTCTCTCCCTCTCCCTCTGCCCCACACACTTGCATGTGAGCTTGCGTGCTCTCTTGCTCTCTCTCTAACGTAAATAAATCTTTTAAAAAATAAATAAATAAAAATAAGGGTCAAGAGAAATGCGGTGAAGACATCTTTACTTTAGGCTCAGTTTCCTTTTGAGAACCGTAATAGCCTCTTGTAAGTGACAGTTGATGGATTCAACTGCACCAGTCAGCTTCTGCACCTGCTCCCCTGTAGGGGCTGTAGACTTTTTTTTTTTTCTCTTTTTGAGGCCATTAACAGGGTTCTGGCAGAATTTCCAAGATCCACATTGTTCCCAAGAGTCCATTTCTTTTCTTTTATCACATTCTTTTTAGACCTTTTAAACCTTCTTGTTGTAATCTGTATCCTTACTTCCTGTCTTTTCTGTTCTTCTGAATTGTCAAAATTTCTGTTCCATACCCACTCTTGAGTTAACATTAATTAAATGTTGTTGCTTAGATGTGGAGAAGGAAGGGATGGGAGAAGAAACTTTCTTGCTTTGTTTTATGTATGTCTGTACGAATTATATATGTATATATGAATGTATGCATGCATGTATTACTCAGACTACATAGGAAAGACATGAGTGTGCTATGCAGAAGAGGAAGAAAACAAATCCCACCCAAGGGAAGGAAATGAGTTTAGATGGGAAGACTTGGTAGAAATCTAGACAGAATTCTTCTCTTGATTATCTAGCCACGATAAAACTGTAAACTCAGATGAAAAAGTATTATAGGAACACTTGGGTATCTCAGTGGTTGAGTGTCTGCCGTTGGCTCAGATCATGATCCCGGGGTCCTGAGATTGAGTCTTACATCTGGCTCCCCATGGTGAGCCTGCTTCTTCCTCTGCCTATGTCTCTGCCTCTCTCTCTCTCTCTCTGTGTGTCTCTCATGAATAAATAAATATAACCTTAAAAAAAGAGAGAAAGATTATTATATTTGAAATGATATCTCTTAGAAAGCTCAGGTGTCTATGAACGCTATTCTGAGCAGAAGTTTGGGCTAATCTTTTGACATGAGAGCTTACTGCCTAGATAATTCTTGACTCATTTTCCCCTTCTTTCTTAATCTTAGCTTTCAGTATCCTCCTTCTGCCATCACCCGGAAGGCTGAAAAGATTAAGAAAGAAGGGAAAAATGATGGAAAGAAAAAAAAGAAGACATTTGTGAGGGTCATTGTTGTCATTGTTGGTTGCTGTTAGGAAAAGGGAGGGGAAAAAGGTACTTATGCATAGGGCAGAGGCCAAAGAGAAATATGGGAATTTTTTTTTTTTTTTTTTAGTAGGCAGATGAGATAATGGTTTATTTTCTCCTGTCAGCATTTTCATTGATTTTTAGTTGCTATGTTATTTCTTAAGTAACGTTTTATAACCTGGTCCTTGGGAACCGTAGATTAAATAAATGATTAATTTGCCAGGCTCTAAAACATGATTTTAAAAGTACTATCAACCTTGAGGGGGGAAAAATAAACAAACAAACAAATAAATAAATAGTAAATAAATAAATAAAAACAGTTACGTAAACAATTAGGTGGCAAATTGGAGTGTCAACATAGGTGCTAATTAGTCTGCTGAGGTCACTTTTCATGGAATTTTTTTTTTAAAGATTTTATTTATTTATTCATGAGAAACACACACACACACACAGAGGCAGAGACACAGGCAGACAGGGAAGCAGACTCCATGCAGGGAGCCTTTCGCGGGACTCGATCCCAGTTCTCCAGGATCAAGCCCTGGGCTGAAGGCAGCGCTAAACCACTGAGCCACCCAGGCTGTCCCTTCATGGACTTTTGAAATAGATGTCATTCAGTGTGTTCATCTACATTCTAGAGAAAAAAGGTGTCATTTCTTATTCTTCAGTTCAAAAACATTTCCCCTGAGAGTTGGCCAGTCCAGCCAAAACTAACTTCTCCTGGTTTCCTGAAAATGCTGAAAATTACTTTTAAACTTATGATTAAACAAAACAAAATTCAAACAGAATCAACAACTTATCTAAATAGATAATTTGAAAAATCCTCAGTTCTGACCAAGACAAATGGTTTCAAGTTTTCTTTTGTGTTTCCAGAAAATATAGCTCTGTTGAGTTGTTATTTTGAGCACTTCATGAGGCAGTAAGAGTATACAATGGGCTTTGGTGAGAAAATAAGGTAGTTTTTGAGGAGGCAGGTGGAACAGGATAGCCATATACTCTAAATATGTCTGGAAGAGTCCAGAGCAGAAATGGTAACCGTGTAATGAGACACCTAGGGGAGAGGCCTACAAAGAAATAACAAAATAAATGAAGCATCCCTTAATTTTGGCCTGTTCCTTGTTTTATTCTTCTAATATCAGAAAACAACTTCATGTTTTTAGATTTTCAAAAGATGAGTGTTTAGACTTGGATTAAAATGTGATGAAGTTGAAGAATCTTCCTAAAGTCTCATTGTCCTTTGTTTTTCATTACTTTTATGATATTGACCTAATCCATATATTTATTGTTTTTACACATGCCTTGTTTTCATCAGCATATAGTGAATTATTTGGAGTCAAGTTTCAAGATCTGTTCATCCATATACCCTCTGATGATTATAATAATATGTGTTTGTTGTTTTATATATTTATTTTAAATATTTAATTATTAATTTATTTGAGAGAGAGAGAATGAGAGAGCACAGAGGGAGAGGAAGAGGGAGAAGCAGACACCGCTGAGCTGGGAGCCCAAAGCTGGGCTCAATACCGTGACTCTAGGATCATGACCTGAGCCGAAGGCAGATGTTTAGCCGACTGAGCCACTAGGCACCCCAATAATATATTTTTTAAAGCAGGTAGTTATCTCAGTGAATGAGTAAAAGGTACTACTATGTCACCTGTTCTCATTTGTACTTGTGTTTTCATTCTAGATGGACAAGACAATATTACACATGTCCTTCATTCAACACTGTTTACTGAGTATCTATTATATGCCAAAACAAACATTGTCCTAAGCTCTGGGGGTATAAAAATGAATGAGAGATAAAAGGAGTTTTCTTGGGATCCCTGGGTGGCGCAGCGGTTTAGCGCCTGCCTTTGGCCCAGGGCGCGATCCTGGAGACCCAGGATCGAATCCCACGTCGGGCTCCCGGTGCATGGAGCCTGCTTCTCCCTCTGACTATGTCTCTGCCTCTCTCTCTCTCTCTATCTCTGTGTGACTATCATAAATAAATAAAAATTAAAAAAAAAAAAGAAGTTTTCTCTTAAATAGTTCAATGCTTCTGTTGTCATGTTCCCTAGGAAAGAACCAGATTCCATCTAGTTCCTTGGTAATGGTATAGATGTCTGAGTTTATGAAGCACAAGGGCTTTCAAGTTACACATGTTTTTGATTTAGTAAGTTGATGTGTAGTGATATCTTTTATTTTTTTTTAAGACTTAAAAAAATTGTTTCAGAGAGAGAGAGAGAGAGAGACTAGGGCAGAGGGGCAGAAGGAGAAGGACAAGCAAACTCTGTGCTGAGCATGGAAATCCCCTTGTGGGGCTCTATTTTAGACTCAAATCATGACCTGAGCTGAAACCTCAGCCGCTTGACCCACTGAGCCACCCAAGCACTCCAGTGGTATCTTTAATTAAACAGAGGATGAGAATTAATATTTATTTAAATAAAACTTTATATCCTATTATTTTATCTGTAGTACCTAGTGCAGTAACTTCCATATAGTGGGGACTTAATAAATATTTGTTTACTTGCTCATTGAGTAAAGGATGAATAAAAGTATAGTGTTAGAAGAAAATTTAGTGGTCAAGTATCTTTAAGTTATTAAGAAAGAAATTGAAACCTAGAGATTTGCAGACTCCTGCCAACACTGTAAATTAAACTAGTTTGTTACAGATGGGATCTGGAACCCTATTACTTTGACTAGTAGTCCAGTGTTGAGTTCCCTGCATGCCGCAGTGTCACTTCTTAAATCATTTCTAAGTAAATTGAAAGGTGGAGAGGCTAATGGCACATTTTAATTTTAAAGTCAGCTTCAATACTTCCCTTAAAAAATAAGTTATGGATTAGGTAAGACATATTAAGTCATTTTATAAACCTGTATGTTCTAGGAAGTGATTATTGCCATCACAAAATTAAATTGTTTAGCGTAATCAAGGTCAGCCAGTATCCTATTGCTTAACTTAGTCACCTGCTTTGAAGCTAAATACTCTTATGAAAGATTTTAAATATAATCTGAGATCATCATGTTTTGCTTAAAGTGAATGTATGCTAAGAACTCACACTTCTATTTATGATCCAATTTCTACTTTAATTATTTATTAGTGTAAAACATTTGGTTTTTGTTTTGAAGTAATTTTTCCTGCTACAGTTAATATAATTAAAATTATTTGGATCTCCTAATTATTTTTGGATATATAACAGACATTTTGTTAGACATTATTCAGTAATAGGATGTTATGACTTTATTTTAAATGTCTTTCTTCATAACTAATGTCCATTAATAATTTGTATTTGAGGTACAAACTTCTTATGGAAACATATGAAGTAATAACTTTTCATTACTGAAGTGGGGATAATGTTGATTGATTAAGTTTCAGAAAAGATCCATATCCTTATATTGATATTATCTAGGTAATCTTGGATAACATAATCATCCTGAATTATGTTTCTCTTAGATTCAAACGCCATTGGAAACCTTTTTCAAAACTCTTGGAAAGATTCATTGTTTATAAGAGTCTCCTATTCCTATTGAAAATTCATATTCCTAATGAGATAAGGTTGCAAGTGCAAGGATTTCCACTGTAGTATTGACTGTACTAGAGAAAATTTGGAAATAGCTTAAACTTCTCAATAGAATACGGAAAAGCAGTTTAAAAACTTAAAAAAATTTCAGGGAGATAATATGCCATGGTCTCAAATATTCTTTTCTAATAAAGGAAACAACTACAGAAAGCTTCTATTTGTTCAAAGTAATTAGTTCAAAGTAACCAAATGCAAAAACCCTAACAACTCCCCCTTCAAAACAAACATATCAAACTTGATTTTCATTAGAATGTTATTTCTTCACACTAATAAATAAAAAAAACAAAGACCCAGATTATATATATATATATTATATATATATATAATATATATATATATATATATATATATACAACAATTATTGAGCTTCATCTTCTGGACAAGAATACCAAGTTAGTCTCTTCATAAAACACAATTACAATTTGAGGTCACTTCATATTTGCCTCTTTTGCCAGCACCAAGTCTGCCTCATCTGAATCTTTCCATTTCATGAGAAACATTAATTCTCCACTGCTGTCTGTGGCACCAATTATTCGTTCAGGGTCAAGACCTCTGGCAAAGCCTCTTGGTTTACCAGCCTTTCGCTTCTGGCTGCATCCAGAACCAAATTTGTAGTCAACCTCTCTGCTTCTCATAGCATCTCTTTTCTTCTTTGATTTGCTATCTAACATCAGATTTGCTGTCAGATACAGATTTTCTTTTTGTACCATCTTTTTCTTTACCAGCTTTTTGAGAATTAAGAAATGCTTCAATTAACGCTGGACAATCTAAATTTTCTTCAGGTTTCCAAGTATTGTCGGCATCTGTAAATCCCTTCCACTTTAGGAAATACTCCTTCCCATTCACTACACGGCAGTTCAATACTTTTTCCACGACAAATTCTTCAGGCTCCGCCTCTTCTACTTTTTTACTCTTTCCATTCTGTTTCTTTTCCATTTTTTGCAATGTAGTTTTATTGGAGGCCAATTTTTTTGTTTGTTTGTTTGTTTGTTTGTTTTGTTTTTTTCAGACTTGAAGAGCTATTATTCACCGCCTCCGAGCTGCTCCGGGTCCCGGGTCTGCACCATCACCGGCCCTGCGTGCCTCAAGCTCCAGCCCAACATTTATAGAATACTACATCCAGCAACAGCAGAATACACATTCTACTAGAACTTATATGGAACTTCACCAAAATAGACCACATTTTGGGACATAAAACACACCATAATACATTTTTAAAAAATAGAAAACATTAAAAGTTTGCTCTCAGATTCCAGTGGAATTAAACTAGAAATCAGTAACAGAGAGCTGGAAAATCTCAAAATATTTTGAAATTAAATAATTCCAAATATCACATTGGTTAAAAAGTCTTGATAAATATATATATACATATATATATGTTTCCTTTAGTCACTTTATTGACTATATGTAGTAATAATATATTGATAATCAATATACATATTGACTAAATGAAAATGAAAATACAATTTGTCAAACTTTGAAGGATACATTAATAATATTTAAAAGAAATTTTATAGCATTAAAAACATACATTAGAGAATCAGAAAGACCCAAATTCAATAACTGAAGCTTTCATCTTAAAAGAGAAAAGTGGAAGCAGGGAGAGGAGGAGGAGGAAGAGGGAAAAGGGAAAAAAGGGGAAAAAAAGGAGGAGGGGGAGGGAGAAAAGGAAAAGAGAAAAAGAAAGAAAAGAACAAATAAAGAGTAAGCAGGACAAATAGAAATAATAAAAAAATAAATTGATAAAAATTGGAAACAAAACAATAGAGAAAATCAACAAAAATCAAAAGCTAGTTCCTTGAGATGATCAATAAAACTGATAGATTTCTAGACAATTTTTAACCAAAAAAAAAAAGGCACGAGAAGATGCACATATCAGAAAAAGAGGAATAATCACTAGTGATTACCTGAACATTAAATGGATGATGAAGAAATATTATGAATAACTTTATGCCCACAAATTTGAAAACTTAGAAGAGATGGACCACTTTCTTAAAGAATACATATCCCCAAAACTCACACAAAGAGATGGACTAAATAGTCCTGTAATGATTAAGAAAATGAAATAATAGTAACTTTTTTAAGTAAAAAAAGTTCAGATGTGTCTATTTGGTGAATTTTATCAATAATAAAAAATAATACCAATTCTTCTCAAACTATTCTAGAAAATAAAAGTAAAAGAAACATTTCCTAATTAATTCTGTAAACTCAGTACTATACTACTACTAAAACCAGATTATAGGGTTACAAGAAAGGAAAACTACAGACCAGTGTCACTAATGAATATAGATGCAAGATTCCTCAACAAAATACAAGGAGATAAAATCTAACAAGGTGTTTAAAAAAATGCTTTACAACCTAGTGAGTTTATTACAGATATGATAGACTGGCTCAATATCAATCAGTGCAAACCACCATATCAGTAGCCTAAAGAAGACAATTATTTGATCATATAATTTGAGAAGGAAAAACAAACTATTTTTATTTAAAAGAAGGATAAATACTTAGTAGAAATACATATATATTAGTCATTGCCATTTTCTTCATGGAAGAAATATAATTTTTTTTATCCTTCATGATTTTAAAAAAATTGATTTTACCTTAATGAACAGTCTGAAAATATAAAATTTGAAAATATACATTAAATTTCACTTGTTTCTACTGAATTCATTTTTAATATGTTTTGTTCAATAGTAATAATTTTCCTATGACTGGTAAATTGATATTACTTACTAACTCAGTGTATCTGAACAGGTATGTGAAACTAGGCTTACTTATTTCAAGCATCCCTAATGCACAGAACATTATACTTTGAAATCAATCTACATATTTTCCCCAACATTAAGACAAAAAAAAAACATATTCAGAGATACCTTTAATTATAAAGAAATAATTGTTTTAATACCCTGGCAGAAATAATGTTCTGTATTTATCAGTTTTATTTTCTACATGATTGATGTGGCAATAATAAGTGAAAAGATTCTCCTTTAGATTAGTGTCTTATACCTTTGTCCCTTTATCAAACTATAGCTGAATACGTATTCCAAAATTTTGCCAAGAAGCTATTCTATGGAATCAAGGTTTCCTGTTTATCTCTAACTACTATTTAATAAGGTCTTTCCCAGATAAACTAATTGCTGCGTGTGTGTGTGTGTGTGTGTGTGTGTGTGTAAACAATGAAAAGTTACAATGTTTCTGATTTGGTTTTATATGCAAGCCCCTATTTTAGATTGTCTTTAATTCAATTCAGAAAACTACTTCACATCATTTTGGACATAATAGAAATATTGTATAAACAGATTTATGAGGAAATAAATGCTCAAAATTAGACAATCACTTACATTACTCATTTACTTATGATAATGGTTCTTATGTTTATTCACTAAAATGAAAAATATAATTGTCTATTTCTTGAAAATCTGTCAAATATATGTATGTCTGAACTAAATCATTTAGTGTGGAGACTTCCACACTAAATGATTTAGTTCATTTATGTGTGAACACTCAGGGCTTATATACATAGTTCAATTTTTGAGAAAGATGCCTAAAAAATTATTAACTTTGAAAGTAACACATGTGCAAAGAAGTATGGTGAAAATTATGAAGAAGGAATCCCTGGGTGACTCAGCGGTTTAGCGCCTGCCTTCGGCCCAGGGCATGACCTTGGAGTCCCGGGATTGAGTCCCACATCAGGCTCCCTATATGGAACCTGCTTCTCCCTCTGCCTGTATCTCTGCCTCTCTCTCTCTTTCTCTCTCTTTCATGAATAAACAAATAAAATCTTTTAAAAAAAAGAAAATTATGGAGAGCAAGGACAAATATTTTGTCAACTGCAGAGAAAAAATTAATTTGGATAAACATGCATAATAGGAATTTGAATGTTAAGAATACCACAGAAATGTCATCATCATCATCATCATCATCATCATCACAATTTCTTTGAAATGACCTCATGTCACAATTGTTCATTTTGGAATTTAAGAGTAAAAAACAAAAAATGAGTAGTTTACTTAATATCCTTCTTATTTTAAAGTCTTCAATCTTCTGCTTATGCCACATCTTTCATTTTCTTTTTCAGTTATTTGCCTAGTATATATATTTTCATTTTTAAGTTTTCAGTTTTTGTGTATTTTTTGTTTTATTTTATATAGCATCACTGATAGTATATAGTGAAATTTTATTTTTTTTGTTTTAGTCCAGATTGAGAGTCAAGAATTTTTTAACCAGTTCGTTTAGCTCATTTATATTTATTGTAATTTATAATATTTTGTTTTTATTTCTGCCACTTTATTTTAGGCTTTTATTAACTATGATCTTTATCTTTCTTCTTTTCTATCTTTTGGATGGCTAAAGTTTCACTAGATGTTTTGTTTTTTATTTTTATTTTGTAATATTTGAATTATTACTTTTTATTCTTTCAACCCTTGTTTTATTTTATGTTTTTTAAAGATTTATTTTTTTATTCATTAGAGATGCAGAGAGAGGCAGAGACATAGGCAGAAGGAGAAGCAGGCTCCTGTAGGGAGCCTGATTCGGAAGTTGATCCCAGGTTCCAGGATCACGACCTGAGCCGAAGGCAGGCGCCCAACCCCTGAGCCACTCAGGCATCCCTCAACCCTTGTTTTAAATATAACTTTACTCGCAGTTGTTATGAAGCTCAGATTTATCTGATTTTCCTGGATAAGTCTTTTTTCTTTTCCTTTAATACAGATATGTCATAACAAAATACAATGCATCTACATTGTATTGATTATATCAAAAAGAATTGTATTTCTTTCTTATAAATATTCACGCTTTCATCAATTCTGATTTTCAATCTCCTCTTAAGTTCTGGCACCTGAGGATTTTTTAATTTGCTCTATAATGCATGTAACCAAGAATTTTTGAATATTTTTGCTGTGAATTCTAGGTGTTTACATGTATTAGAAGGTAATTTTAAGCTACCAAATGGAATAAACTGGGAGACTAAATTTTTTTCCTCATTTTCTTTGTGTGTGAATAAATCCACTTTGCACTCATTCAGTCATCACGGGAAGGCACAACTTCCATATGACATGGTGAGCTGTTTTATGTAGCTGTCCTTGTTATGAGGAGTTATATTTGTTCTACATAATAGATAATCTCTGGGAGATTTCAGAATTCACTAAATGTGTTGTGCGTTAACTGTCTGGCATTTTCAGCCCCACACCGTGCCCCATGTCCCAATTTCATTTGCTGTTAATTCCCTTCCTTTGTTGTCTTCTTCATTCTGCTCACTGAGTTTTTCCTGGCCTCAAAATGGGCCTCTCTCCTGGCTCAGTTTTTCTGAACCATGTTATAACATGGATGAACTTCAAAACACTAACAAAGCTAAATGCAGTACATCAGATGTTGTATCATTTCCTGTATTTGAAATGTCTGGAAAAGACAAATCTGTAAGACATAGAAAGTCTCACATTAGTGGTTGGGAGTGCTAATGAGGATTGATTGGAAAAGAGCATTGGGACCTTTCTGGAAGGAAGAAATTATTCTAAAATGATTGTCGTAATGGATGCACAATATTCCTGGTATATTCACCAGAAACACTTAATAGTACAATCAAAATGGGTGGAATTTATGGTATGTAAATGATACTTCAAAAAAGTTATTTAAGAAAAACAAAGCTAAGACTTCCTGAACTTTCTCTTTTTCCTAACCTAAAACACTGATGTGAATCTTGGAAGTAGAGCACATTTATTGCAACCTTGAAAAGAAAAGTTACCTGCTAAGTGTGGTGAGAGAGGAATGTGATCTGTTGCTAGTACAGTGAGCTCAGCATGGCCTGTTTTTATCTGGACTCCTTTTATTATGAAGAAACAAACATATGTATTTTTCTTTCATATTTTTAATACATATTATGCATATATCCGTGTTTCTTTTTAAAAATTTGAGTATTCCATTGCTTGGATGTACCACAGTTTATTCATTTACCAGTTGAAGAACAAGTTGGGTTTCCTGTTTTTGGCATTTATGAATAAAGCCACTATAAGTATTTGCATACAGATTTGGTGTATACTATTTTAGTTTCTCTTGGAGTGGGATTTGTGGTATGTTTAATTTTGTGTATGTTTAATTCTGCAAGAAACTGCCCATTTTCCATTTCTCAAGCAATGTATGAGAGTTCCAGTTGTTCTGCATTCTTTCCACAACTTGCTATTATCCTTTTTTTAAAAAGGCCACTTTAATTAGAGAGTATGTGGTGTTTCAGTGGGGTTTTAATTTCCAATTTTTTTAGTGTAAATGATGTCAAATGTCATTTTCAATTTTTAACTACTCTAAATGATACTGCAATATTGGGGTAATATTCAGAGTACTTAACGACCACCAGCATAGAATGGACACCAATCAGTAACTACAGACACAGGGCAATTGGATCAGAGCAGAGGTTCTTTAAGAGTTGAGATATAACCAGATGTACTACTTAACAATCAGCTCAACATATGTCATCTCACATGAATACGAACAAAATTATAGGATAATATCTAGATGTAGAACTGAGGGAGGAAATAACAACTGCATTTATAATTTGGGTACTTTTTTCTTTTCTTTTCTTTTCTTTTCTTTTCTTTTCTTTCTTTCTTTCTTTCTTTCTTTCTTTCTTTCTTTCTTTCTTTTTTTTTTTTTTTTTTTTACTAAATTTCCTTTTATGGTCGATATGGCAATTAGCACTGCTATCACGGAAGAAGAGACAATTTGCTTTCTCACATGTTTGGTGCCATGATGAGATCAAACTTTTTGCTCTTTGGCAATCTGCCCAGTGAAAACTGGTCAGAGAAGTTTAATTTGGGTTTCTTATTGTAATTGAGACTACCTTTTCACATGTTTATAGTTATGTATATTTTCTTTTCTGTGAATTGTCAGTTTATGTTTTGTGTCTTCTTTTTTCTTTCTAATGCATTCAGAGTATTTTTCTTCAGGGATTTTAACAAGTTTTCATCTGTATAAACATTATTGCATAGTGACATGATATATAAGTAATTTTTTCTCATTTCAGTTTGTATTTTGGCTTTGTTTATTGTGAGTTTTTCCATGGAAACTTTACAAAATGTAATTAAATTAGTCAATCTTTTCTTTTATGACTTTTGGATTTATACCTTATTTACAAAGTTTTCCCACATTGCAAAATTAATTTTTAAATTCTCCTATATTTTCTTTTAATGTTATTATGCTGTTTATTTTTCTTTTGACATTTATATATCTGATTCATGTATGATTTATCCTGATGTAGTGTGTAGGCGTGAAGGTTATTTTGCACTTATTTATTTTTCCGGGGAATTGAAAAAAAGAACAACCAAAAAATTTTCCTTCACTGAGTTGAATTATTACTTCATCATAATCATAAATATAATTATCTCTTGTATTTCAGGCAATTGAACTTTTACTTTATTCTATTGATCTATCATCTATACCTGTGGTGGTAGTACACATTTTAAGTATTGTAATTTTAAAATGTATTTGACTAGTAGGGAAAATCTCTCATCTCTCTCTCATGCTTTTTCAGCTATACTTGTATGCCTTTATAATCATCATGGATTTTTACTAGGATCACATTAAATTTATTGATTAAATTATGGAGAGTTGACAACTTATAATATTGAGTTTTTCTTTCTAGAAACATGATACAACTTTTGATTTGTGCAGTATTTTCTTTTATCTCTATTTGTATAGATTTTTAAGTTAATTTTTAAGAATTATGATGTTTATGATCGTTAAGATTATTTTATTGTAAATTAGGCCATTACTTATGATTTTTATAAGACTGCTGATTTTGAATATATGAAGGTTAGTATTTCTGTGTGCTGATATTGTCTCTAGCCTCTATGTGATTGAATTAGCTTTTTGCTTATGATACTTTTGAATTTGGCTTTCTTTGGTTTCCTCGATAGCTAGAAATTTATCTGTAATTAGTTGGGTTTTTTTCCTCCTTTTCAATTAATTTTATTTATTTTTTCTTTCTCTAATTGCTTCAGTTAGAGCATTCACAACAATTTTAAATGGGTAATTTCAGTTTAAATTGTTGTCTTTTTCTTGACTATAAATGGATATATGTCTAGTGTTTTTCCATTTCAAAATGATATCATCCTTGGGCTTGTAAAAGGTATTAAAGAAATATCAGTCTGATTCTATTTTATTAAGAATTTACTTTTTAATAAAGAAAGATGCAGAAATGTAGATTTTTAACCAAATGAGTATATAACATTGATCAGCATGAGTAAGTTCTTTTTTCCCTTAGATCTATTCATATTGTAATTTGTATTAATTATTTCAATATTTTATTTAGTTTTTATTTTTATTATATTCTTAAGTGATATCAGTGATTCCATAGTTTTAGAATTTTTGCTGGCCTTGGTAACAATCTTAAATTTTAGTTATAAGAATGTATTAGAAGAAATTCTTCTTTCTCTAGGCTCTTAAATATTTTTAAAAATGAGAGTACCCTTTATTTTGTAATTTAGTAGAATTTTACAGTGAATCCATCTTGTCCTTATGTTTTCTATTATTTGTTCTTTGTAAACTTTATTTGCTTTTCCTCACCTCTGCTTCCACTTCCAATGCTAATTGCTTTGTTTAGATCTTTTATTATCCTAGGGTCTGTTATGGTGCATTTCGAATTATTTAATTAAGATATTCAAGTCTTTTGCATAGATCTAATAATTTTTTTGGATCCTTTAATTCACTCAATTTCTATATTTGCTTTCTATTTAGTATTTATTTGCTCTTTCACTTCTTCTTCATTTTCTAATTATATGCTGAAAAGGTTAAATAGTAGGGTTTTTTTTTTTCATTTTTAGAAGAACCAGCTTATAGATTTCTGTTTAACTATTTTTTCAATAATTCAGTATTTTTTGTTTTATTAGATTTTGTGTCAGCATCTTCCCTCCATTTATGAGTTATATGTTTATTTAACTTATTTTTATTACTTCATAACATAAATATTTAGTACTGTGAATTTCCCTTTGAGCATTGCTTCATGTATACCCATGAGTTTTAATCACAACTATTTTTTTTACAATAGTTATTTAAAGACGTAATTTTAAAAAATTCCAGGTGATAGACATGATTTCTAGTGTTTTTAATTTTCTACTTTTTTGGATGGTCACCATACAATGAAATTACTGCATTTTTATATTTATTTTATGGCCAAATACAATTCAATTTTTATGAATGTGTCATGAGCAACTGTATTTAGAGTAGAGAGTTACCAATAATTATATCTAAATCTATATCTCAATTAAGTGCACTTTGCTGATTAATCTGTAGTTTCTTTTTTTTAAGATTATATTTATTTATTCATGAGAAACACAGAGAGAGAGGCAGAGACATAGGAAGAGAGAGAAGCAGGCTCCATGCAGGGAGCTCTATGTGGGACTTGATACTGGGTCTCCAGGATCCACGCCCTGGGCCAAAGGCAGGGGCCAAACTGTTGAGCCACCGAGGTATCCCTAAACTGTAGTTTCTAATGCATTTTGCAAAGTATTTCTGGTACTTCTTACTTGTGGACATAGTATAGGATTGCATCTCTCTTCCTCCACCGTATGTTTGGGTGGGGCCATGAAATAAATTGCAAGCCAAAGTGACACATGTCATTTAATCGCTGGGGAGATGGCCCAGAGTTTCTTTTCCATCTAACACAGAACCTGGCAATGTTAGAGACCATGGATAATCTAGCATCTGGTGTCTCTTAGTGAGTACTCTGAGTGGAGGCCCCATCTAATGCTTGAAGACATGTGGTAAAAGCAAGAAATAAACATTTGTCGTTTTAAGCCATTGGTATTGAGGTAGTTTGTCATTGCAGTTAAACCAAAGCAGTATTGATAGAATCTCACATAATCTTACTTAATTTTGCTCACTTGATTTGTTATTGTCGGGAGAATTACCATGTTTGTCTACTGATGTGTTTCCTGCCAACTTCTACTTGAATCTTCTATAGTTTTTGTTTTATGGAGATTGATCCCAAGTTAACTGACATGTAAGTCTTATTAACTGCTACTTTATCATAATTACACTATTTATCATAATGAAATCACCTTTTTTTGTTTCACTTAATGCCTCTTTACATGATCTTAAACTCAATTAAGATAGCAACGCATGATTTATTTTTGCTTTTATTTGTTAGATTCCACTGGCCATCTTTTTATTTTGAACATTTCTAGGTCACAAAGTTTTAGGTATGTTTCTTCTTTAAATCATAGAGTTTGGGAAGTTTAGAACAATTTTGCATAAATATCCAAAAGACCAATGATTATTCTCAATTCAGTCTTGCAGTATCTTAAGACTCCCATTTTTAAATTTTTTTAATTAAAAAAAACTTTTTTTTAAAGATTTTATTTATTCATGAGAGACACACAGAGAGAGACAGAAATGGAGAATCAAGCTCCTCACAGGGAGCCTGAGGTGGCACTCAATCCCTGGGCCTACGATTGCACCCTAAGCCAAAGGCAAACGCTCAACCACTGACACACCCAGATATCCTAAGACTCCCATTTTTAAAATAGATCTTAAAATTGTGCTCAATGTGTGGTTATTTTTGCTTTTTTGTTTTTGCTTGATAGAAAAGTTTTTTTCTTTTCTCTATCAAGTGGTTCACTCTATATTATATTCTTTTTAAAAAATATTTATTTATTTATTTATTTATTTATTTATTTATTATTTGAGAGAGAGAGAACTGGGGGAGGAGCAGAGGAAGAAAGAGAGGCAATCTCAGACTCTGTGCTGAGCCCCCAACTTGGGGCTCAGTCTCACAACCCTGCGATCATAACTTGAGCTGTAATCCAGAGTGGATCCTTAACTTACTATGCCATCCAGGTGCCACTCTATATTATATTCTTAGGTATATAGAGACACATGAACACATGCACACATACACAAGGTATAAGGTTTCTATATTTATTTACTTTTCCACTAGATACAGTTATAAAATTTGTATATTTCTTCCTTCTCACCTTCTTTTTTTTCTCCTCCACTATCTATTTCTTATTATATTCATAGTATTTTAGTGTTAACATTCATAGAAAAGATTATTTTTTTCATTGTAGGTTTGTGAATTCTATCTTGACTTTTAGCAGCATGGTCTCACTACTTCTGTGCCTTTTTATTTTCCTTTAGCTACCAAGTTTTCTTAGTTTTAATATTCCTTAGCATAATTTCTCTTTTTATTAGTACTAAACTTAAACAGATGTTCACTAACATTGACTTGGAAATGTTTTGAGTTCTTTCTTGGTTGGTTCTTTTATATCCCTTAAGAAGAGTTAATGGAAACCTTGTCCCTTGGTTTCTACTAGTGTACACTCATGGTTTGTTGACTTGCTTTTGTAGTAGAATGAGAATATTGCCAAGTTAAAAAAAAAAATCTTTCTTCCCCATCTTTAAAATTGTAGATATTGCTTCACTGACTTCTAGCATTTAATGTGGCTGTAGAAAAATCACTGATTTTTCTTTTATAAGTGTCTTTTATTGTTTTTATACTTAGAATTCTTGAAATATAAAAGATCATCCTTTTTTTTTTAAGTATGACAAATTTATTAGGCTAGGAGCAAAATTCATTAGTTTGATCAGTTTGGAAAAATGTTCCCAGTGTCATGGTGACCTTTTTAATAGGTAACCAATTCTTCTTTGAAAGACCATTTTCTTGAATAACATCGTTAAATAATTGTTTGTTTCTGCTATTCTCATTTTTTTCATGGATTCTAATAATGCAGTAGGAGAATCTCTTTTGGCATCTTTCATCCCTATCATTTTCTCTAATTTTTAATCTATTTTTATTTCATTTTCAAAACCTGATTTATTTATTATGCTCTGCCTCATCCATTGGATTGTTAGCACTATCCTGTTGCTTTAAATGTAATCTTCAAATATGAAATTTCATTTTTTTCTCATTATTTCCCAAGATCTACTAAAATATATTTTGAATTGGTATGTTGTCCTCTATCTCTTCCTTGAGTTCTTTAACTCTAATTTATGCTCTACTTTCTATTCTTGTTCATAGAGACTATCAATATTTTTATTATTATTTTTATTTTAATTTATGGTAAGTATTCTTCATGGCAAAATTTTCTCTGAGAATTCTTCATTAGGCATTTGTTTTTACTTTTTTTCCCTTAAAAAAAATTCTTGCTGAAGGAAGTACATTTTCTTATACTAACCATCTTGGAGGATATTTGTTTTAAAAGAGACTATGTGCAAATTCTAAACCAATGGAATTTTCTTTGGGAACTGAGTTATTGTGTTAATCATTTAGTCTTTCCTTCTCAACATATCAATGAGATGAATAGTGAGGGGGTGGGGAGGTGGAGGGGGTAGTTATACAGAACATTTTCTTTTTAATTAATAAACTTTATTTTTACAGAAGTTTAGATTTATAGCAAAATGGACAAGGAGTACAGAAAGTACAAGGGGTTCCCATATACTTCCTGTCCTCATACCTATACAGACTTCACCTTTATCAATAACCTCCACCAGAAAGTTAAATGTGTTATAATTGATGAATGTACAATGACACACATTATCACCCAAAGTCCATAGTTTACATTAGGACTCACTCTTGGTGTTGTGTATTCTATGGATTTTGACAAATGAATAACACATATCCATTTTTGTAGTATCATTCAGAATAGTTTTAGCACCCTTAAATTCTCTATACTGTCTTTTCATCTCTTCTTCTCTCTAACACCTGGCAAATCATTGATCTTTTCATTACCTTCAGAGTTTTGTCCTTTGCAGAATGTCATAGAGTTGGAGTCACAATTTTTAGCCTTTTCAGATTGGCTTCTTTCACTTAGTAATATGCACTTTAAGTATACTCCATGTCTTTTCATGGCTTGATTGCTCATTTGTTTTTAGTGCTGAATCTTAATTCTGAATCTTAATCTTAATCTTCCATTGTCTGGATATTCCACAGTTTATTCCTCCAATCACCTACTGAAAGACATCTCAGTTACTCTAAATTTTGGCAGTCATGAATAAAGCTTCTATGTAGATACATATGCAGGTTTTTGTATGCTTTAGTTTTGTGTTTTAATTTCTCAGTTCGTTTGAGTAAAGACCAAAGGAGTATAACTGCTGGATGGTATGATAAGGCTATGCTTAGTTTTTTAAGGAACTGCCAAACTGACTTCCAAAGAGACTGAAATTTAATGAAGAAGAATAAAACCTATTAAATGTATTTGTAAATAATAGAAAAAGTAATTATTTGAAGAATAATGTAATTATTCATATTTAGTCCTATTTTCTTCAAACACCCAGAAAGCTAAATTTTTCATCCTGCATACTCTATCTGAAGGAAAAATTAATTTAAAAATTGAAAAACATAGAGACCCAAAAGTTCAGTTTTGAGGGTAAATTTATTTGTAGAGATTTAGCTTTTCATAGCATTAGTATTAATTAATCTTTTTATATTTGACAAGTACTTCATCATTTTTTACAACTTATTTCTCATATAAAACATATGGACCACCCAACAAATAGTTGAAAACAAAACAAAACAAAATTACTCTCCTTATTTTAGGCTATGTCTATGCCAGTTCTGCAAGTGATTTTGTAAAGCTAATAAGGTTCCTATAATTCTATTAGGTGTATAAAATTTGTATTAAACCTCTCCACAATTAATAATGTCAAAATTCCATTGAAATGCTTAACTCTTATTTATTTTAATGACACCAGACTAAGGGGAAATATTCAGACTTAAGCAGATGAGAAGAGCGAAACTGACCTTTAAAAACACCTTTTGTATGCTGGGCATTCTTTTGCCTACAAATATTATATGCCCTTCTTCCAACAATTCTGCAAGATAAAGATTGCAATCCTATTCATAAGTGAGAAAATAGACACTCAGAGTATTTGGTGGAACTAAAGCTGTCTGATTCCAATGGGTGATCTTGCCTACTTCAATATACTGTATCCCAGCAGCAGTAAAACACACTCCAGATTCCTTCACTAACAGGAACATCAAACAAAATTACTCTGGAATGCATGTCTGAGACATTTTGTGTTTAGTGATGAGCAATATAGCACAATGCAATGGATGAAACATGGTCTTTTGACCCAGGGGAATGTTGATTAAGAGATTGGACCTGCTTTTGTGTCTCAGTTTTCTCTTTTGCAAAATACAAGTAGTAGTAACTACTTTGAAATGTTTTTATGAGAATTTTCAACCATCTATTTTAATACACTTTTTCTAAAACACCATGGTTTTGATAAATGCTGTATGGATATATATTGAAAACATACCAGTTTCAGTTGTACAAATTGTTGTTTTTCCTGTTGTTTATCAATCTGATTTCTCTGGCTGCTAAAATGCAAAGGATTTGTGAAAATATGCACATGGTTAGATTTCATTAATTCTATTTTTACTTAGAAAGTAATGCAAGGGGTCTTTTCCCCAAGACTAACTCCTTTCTTCTCCTTTCTTCTCCTTCTCTCTTTCTCTCTTTCTCTCTTTCTTTCTTTTTCTTTCTTTCTTTCTTTTTTCTTTTTCTTTCTTTCTTTCTTTCTTTCTTTCTTTCTTTCTTTTTTTCTTTCTTTCTTCTTTTTTTCTTTCTTTCTTTCTTTCTTTCTTTCTTTCTTCTTTCTTTCTTTCTTTCTTTCTTCTTTCTTTTTTTTCTTTCTTTCTTTCCTTCCACCTTTTTGTTTCAACTCAGAAGGAGGGAGACTGGTGAACAACCATGCTGTATGTCCCTCATATTAAATGTATTAATTTCTCTTTTAGCTATTTTGTATAATGGGATTTAATAAGATTTTGCTTTAAGAAAGCTCCTTAAAAAACAGACAAGCAAAAAACATATAATTTTTGCCCAGTCTTTTAAATTTATGGATGTATGACACACAAATCTAGAAAATATGGCCCCAAATCACATAGAATCAGGATAATGATGTTCTGATGTCTAGGGAATTTCATTAATATGTAACCCCAAATTTATAGTATAAAGCCAGGTTAGTTACTAGATAATAGGTTTGAGTGGAAAATAAATTGTATGTGTTGCTTACCCCCCCGATATTTTCTCTACAATAATTGAAAATTCTGAAATTTAAATTTCTTTATATTAACAATACTTCTTTGAAAATTTAAATTCTCCATAAGGATAACCAAAGTAGTAATCATAATCATAAAATTAATATCAGATTGTTTTCCTTTTACAAGCACTCTGGAGGAAATGGATCTTCAGTTGAATAAGATCATAGCAATAAAGGTAAATTTGAAGCCTATAGAACTAGAATAAAAAAAAAAACAAGCTTAAGGGAAACGTTACACTGAGAGACACTAAGATATCAGGGATCAGAAAATGATACTAGGACCTTTGTGTAGATTTGGAGAATGATGCTAAAAGGTTAAAGATTAAAGATGAAAGGTTAAAGATGAACTTTTCTCTCTTGTAGTTCTGCTTTAACTATGCATTGGTTGTAGTGAATTGGGGAAGAACTTTTTTGGAATGTATGTTAGACTACATTTCCTGGGTTCTACTCTGGAGAGTTGGATTTTATAAATCTGGAATGGGCTGTGGCATTTGTACTTTTAACAAACTCCTAGGAAATGCAGATAAAGTGAATGACCATGATTTGAGTACCAGTGAATTAAGGGATATGCAGAAACTAGAATTGTGATTCCCAAACCTGGATACATGCACAGTAGAATCACCCAGGGAGCTTACAAAAATGTCCCCTGGCCACTTCCTCAGAGATTATGTTTTGATTGATCATGATGAGTATAGGAAATTGATACTTTTAAAAGTTCCACTAGATGATTAGTATGTTCAGCAAATTTGAAACTACTGCAGGCCAACGCTAGAAGGGCAACCAGCATTGCGATGTGAATGACTGAGATGGTTCTTGCTATAATGGGATTAACTGCAGAATGCTGAGAGGCAAGCAGTCAGTACCGTCTCAGCAGATTATTTCTGAGGGTAGGCAGACCCTGTGCTGATCTTCACATTGTTCCAAAAAAAGATAGATATCCAGTATTTTGAGAAATGTCTACAATATTCAAATATTGACAGCCATTTCAAAGAAACTTTAAACGACTATGTGAATA
Source organism: Canis lupus dingo (assembly GCF_003254725.2). NCBI lineage: Eukaryota > Metazoa > Chordata > Mammalia > Carnivora > Canidae > Canis > Canis lupus. The sequence continues at coordinate 84,222,083 of NC_064243.1, forward strand.
AAAGATAAAATGTTAAGGGCCAGATAGAGCCCACAAAATACAGATTGTAAACTAGTGATTTTGAGTATTTCCAAGCAAATGTTTTATTGGTTCTAATTGGTGTCCAAATACGGTGTGGGTTTTTCATGTAGAATGATGTCTAGTTCTTAAAATCAAATTGGAGTTACAGCTAAGTTGAAAGAATGACCTTTTCTGTCTTTGATTGAAAGTAGTAGCCCGGATGAAAATGGCTTGAAAACTTTAAATAGGTACTCAAATATGATGGATTAATGTCATTTTGACACAATAGGTAAATTCTAAGATTTGAAAAGAAAAACCACTATATAATGAAACTTATGTTGCCCTAATGATTTGGGTTCTCACAGTTCATTTCACAAATATATCTACATCATACTTCAGCTCATTCAACATCGAATTTTGTCTTTATATCTATCCAGAATATTAGATTATGCTTTAACTGTAGGAAATTTCCTGTCCCACAACTAATCAATTCAGGGATAACTCTGCCCTGAAATACTGTACATTTTATAACTATAAAAATTTCATGCTGTGTGTGTTTAAATTTGCAGTGCTATAAATGATGATAACTCAACTAAAATATTATTAAAATTAAATATGTAAAGTTAAAAAGAACTCTAAACAAAACATTTTGTTTATACTGTTAGAGCATCTGTTAGTCTAACAGACCCTTCTGTGTAATTATTGATGAGGTCTATATAACAGCTCTCCTACTACTGAATTAACAGAGTTTTTCAAAAATACAGCAAGTCTGTAATTGAAATATGTTTCAGAATTTTCACACACATGTGTTGCAAAATGAATGTATCATGTAAATGTAAAGCATAAAAAAGAAGATGAGTCAGGAGTCCTTCTATACCATAGTAAATACATCAAAAAAATATCTCTTCCCTTTCATCTGGCATCGTATTATCATTCTAATACCGTAGGTAAGGACACTCAAAGGTTTCCAAGGTGGAAGGGCTATAGTATGATTTTACATAACATTAACTCACATTTTGTGCCAAGTGTCTTCCTCCAATCTTTTGGTTTTAATAGGGATTCAATAACAGAGACTCCATTTCTCCAATCAGCAGTCATATGACCCTGACCGCTGGTTTCTCTACTTTTGTCAACATTCTCAAAATGCAAATCAGAATAAAAGGAAAGCTACAACTGCCAAAAATGACTTACAGCTGGGGTCAAAAAGTCAAATGCCTACAGGGGACAAGCAGGTGACATAAATGAGGGAAGAAGGCCAGAAATACATGCCCAGTCTACAGGTAGAGCAGCTCTTCAGATATGGCTAATGGCTGTCATGAACAATTGTAGGTCATGTGTTGTAGTAGCAGATTGTTCAACAGAAGCCAGAAATCTGAATTTTTCAGGGAAGATATTCTGCTTTTTAAACATTTCCAATCTATTGAAATGCCTTTATGACCTGTGTAAGCCAAATAAAATATCTATGTGCAACATCAACCTCTGGCGTAAAGGGGCAGAGATTGACAACTAAAGAAGCTGAGATAAAATTCTTACAGTAACTATGTTACAGAAAACATATGTTGGAGAAGTGTTATACAAATGCCTACATGCAGAAACAAGCTTCTCTCTAAAAATGGGTCACCGAAAGTTTGGTTAAATGTAAATGAGGTAGAGGACTGGGGGCTGTGATAATGGCAGACTTTTTATTCATGCATTCATTCATTCATTCATTTGGTGAATATTTACCAGGTCTTATTCTAGGTACTGGGAATATAATTCTTAAAAAAGAGAAAGAGAGAAATCTTTTTTCCTTTGCATTTACACCTCATTGAGAATATAGCCAAACAAATAATACCTGATAAGCATTAAAACCATTCACTGTAATGCAGTAAGTGGTATCAACGATATTTAATTATATTAATTATAGGATTGTCAAGTTGTGAAGTTTATGAAAAAATGCTGTTTAGTTATTCTTCTAGTTATTTTGCAAAGAAGGAAAGGTGAAAAGAATTTTCATCTATATTAAGTTTATTTCATGGATGAAAAATAGAATTATTAAAACAGAGACAAAGTAGAGTGGTGGTTGCCAGGAGCCAAGAGGAAGGGGGGATGGGGAATTATATTTTAATGGATGTAGGGTTTTAGTTTTCCAGAATGAAGAGTCCTGGAGATGGATACTGGTGATCGTTATACAACAACATTATTGTGCTTAAAACCACTGAAATATAAGCTTAAAAATAGTTAAGATGGTAAATTTTATATGTATTTTACCACAATTTATAAAAGGGGGGAAAGAAAACCGAAAAACAGGTAAGGGCCAGAATGTAGTCTGTGAGCCATTGTTTGCTGACCCCTGGTTTAGTGTATACCCTTCTGGGTTATCTGATTCTGATATGATGTTAGCTTTGAGTTATATTATAATCTGTAAATTGTAGATCACTGACAGCAATGCAAAATAATAATTTTCTAAACAGAAAAATAAACTCTGTCCAATGCAAAATCAGTTGATTACTTTCTCCCCATGGAAAAGTGATTTTCATGTCTATTTGTAAATTCATTTTTGATATTTATTTCATATATATTTGTATTTCTTTGACTTTTCCTTTGGACTGCTTATGGCATCTTGACTGGGTTCCTCATTTAATCAGTTCAATCACATGTTTGTTTTACAGCTTTAGAAGATTTCTGATTTTACCTTTTTTGGAATATAATCCATTAACAGCATTCATATTGTTGATGCCTGTTTCTTTGAGGTAGAAGTTGTATCACTATACACTTGTAAAATTATGTGGCTCACCATTATAATTTGTTCCTGGGGGTATTAGTTGAATGGGCCATTTCAACCAATTTTTTAAAAAATATTGTGTTTTCACTTTTAAAAATTGGTTAAGTATTATAAGCAAAATGTGTGTTGTACATGAAAGTGAAAAAGTCCCAAGTGAGGCATTCCAATCCAGTCATTCCCTATCTCGTACAGAAGGTAAGAAGAATATAAGTATTCCCTTCCTCAAAGCTGGCATGCAATTAGCAAAATACCTCACACCTGAATTTATGTCATTTGCAGGTTGCCACTTGATGCAAAGCAAGTATTGAAAAGTACTCTGCAGAAAACTAAAATAGTGTAAGGGGATGGTGAGTGGGCCAAGTCTGGGTAGCAGTGCTAACTGACGGAGGCCTTTTTGGATGCCAGCGGACAACATCCATTCAGGTTCCCACTTAGCAACAGTGTTATACCTTATTGAACCTCATAAAATGAAGAAAAACATGAGAAGCTTTATATATGGCAACACAGAGCAAGGTCTATGTTCCATTTTTATTAGTTAGGTGCAGCCTACAGAGGTTATACTTTACCCTACCTAGTTGATGCAGAAACGAATTTATTAAAGGGCCATACATGGCTAGGAGGGCAGAAGAAGCAAGTGTTAGGCTGACTGTGCAGGTCGGCTTCACAAACCCACCCCATATAACTGGGTCTCAGAGAGAATTGATGATCTTGCCAACATCAGACTGGGAAACCTTGTCTCATTGGGAAACCCAAGGTGTAGCTGCTGGCTCTAGACCAGTCAGCATCTGCTAAAACCCAACCGAGCAAAATGGAAGATGCAAGCCCTGCTTCTTTTCTCACAGAATTCAGTGCATGTTGTCTGCAGTGCATCTGATTGGTGTCACTGAAACCACAAACCTAGGTTTGAGCAATTCTGGGAAATGTACCCTATGACCTTCCATCTCTGTGACACAGGAAATCATTAGAAAGGAGGTCAGAATATATGCCAAGAGAGTTAATCTATGTATCCAGCACACAACTTTTCCCACAATTTATTGACTCAGAATGGTGCTCATTACAGCTCTTCCCATTTTCCAGTTGTTCTGGAAAGCTAAGACTGAGGGTAATGGGAGTGGGGAGATGTCCACCCTCATGCATCATTGCCTTCTGGCTCTTTTAAACCAACATGTTGTTTATAGTTTAAGGTTTGTTCAGCAATTATGAATAAACCTGACATAAACATTCACATATAGGATTTCATGAGAACATAAGCTTTTATTTCTCTTGGATACTTAGGAGTGGCAAACTGAGATGGGTGGAAAGTATATGTTTAATGTTATTAGAAACTGCCAAACTGTTTTAAAGTGACTGTAGCATACTGCTTTCCAACCAGCAGGTTAATGGGGAAAAATAAAAGTATTGCATAGTTCTTCTTCAACTTACTTTGCAATGAATGAGAGTTCCAGATATTCCATACCATCACCAGTACTTAGTATTGCTAATATATTGTTTTAGTCTTTTCTTGTAGGTGGTAAACTGATTGTGCTGTTATTTTTTATTTGCCTTTAATTAGTGATGAATGGGCATGTAGTCATGTGCTTTTTTGGTATCCATACATCTGTTTTCACAAAACACTTTAAAATTTCATATATATATATTATTGTATTGTTTTTCATAATGAGTTATGAGCCTCCTTGATATAGTCTGAACACAAGGTTTTATAAGCTATGTATCTCACAAATACTTTTTCCCAGTCTGTGGTTAGTCTTTAAACCCACACGCGCACATGTGCACACGTGCTGCAAGCACACACACACACACACACACACAGTTAAATTTGTTAAATTCTTAATTTATTACAGTTAGTGAACAAATCTTGATATATTATTAACTACATTCTTCAGTTGATATTGAAACTCACTCTTTGTGTTGTATAGTTCTATGGGTTTTGACAAGTGCATAATATCACATATCCATCAATATAGTATTGTACAGAATGGTTTTACCATCTAAAAATCTCCTGTGCTTCATTTATTCATCCCATTTTTATACCCCTGAGACCCTTGGCAGTGATCTTTTCATTGTCCCTATAGTTTGCCTTTTGCAGACACACATAAATTTCATCAAGACTGCTAAAATAGTAGATTACCAGCTGTTTTCAGATTGGATTCTTGCACTCAACAATATGCATCAAAGGTCAGGGGGATCAGCACAGATGTGGGTGTCCTCTCACTACAAAGAGAGCCCTGAACAAAAGGCTCCTGCAGTTTTACTGACCTGGGCGTTAGTGGGAAGAGAGGGTACTACTGAGTCTGAGTAGAAAAAGATTTCTTAAACCGTCCCTTTGCACCACCATAAGGAAGCTCTGGCTGAGGTGCGTGAGGAAGGCCTTGGCTCAAGGACCCAGATAAAGAAACCTTCAGAATGAAGGCACCTGGGCTAGGAATGCATCTCTCCCTGAGAACATGACTGCCCAGGGAGTCAGAATCCTTGACTGCAACTTGTTTCTGAAGTGGCAGAGACTGGAAGAGGGGGTCAGTTCTCCCTTCTGAAGCCTGCCAGGTAAAGCTTTTATGGTTACCTATGGGCAGGCCTGAAAACTCATACCAGAGTCCTCAGAAGATTTCATTGGTGTTTCAATATGCTATTCCCTGTTGGCATATGGTGTTGAGAATCTTTCAGGTGCCTCTTTGGTGAGGTGGCTGTTCAGATCTATGGTCCATTTTTCACATTGGATTACTATTATTATTTTTTATTTTTGAGTTTAAAGACTATATTCTGGATATAAGTCCTTTATCAGATAATGTGTTTTTCAAACATTTTTTTCCCCAGTCTGTATCCTGTCTTTTCTTTCTTTTAACAGTGTTATTGGCAGAACAGACGTTTTTTATTTTAATGAAGTGCAACTTAATTTTTTTTTGTTGTTGTTTGTTTCATGATTTCTGCTTTTGGTGTTATAACTAAAATTTCTTTTCACCAAACCCCATAGATTTTTCTCCTGTGTAATCCTCCAATACTCTTATAGTTTTATATGTTACCATTGGATATGATCCATTTGAGTTAATTTTTTAAAGATTTTATTTATTTATGAGACACACACAGAGAGAGAGGCAGAGACATAGGCAGAGGGAGAAGCAGGCTCCATGCAGGGAGCCCGATGTGGGACTCGATCCCAGGATTCTGGAATCACCCCTGAGCAGAAGGCAGACACTTAACTGCTGAGCCACCCAGGTGTCCCTATTTGAATTAATTTTTAAAGATTTATTTATTTGAGAGAGAAAGCACGTGCATGGGTGAAGGGGCAGGGAGGAAGAGGGAGAGAGTCCCAGGGTGACTCTGAACTAAGCACCAGCATTCATGGGGCTTGACCCATGAGATGACCTGAGTGGAAACCAAGAGTTGAACACTCAAACCACTGAGCCAACCAGGCACCCCTGAGTTAATTTTTATAAAAGGTGTAGGGTTTTTGTCTAGCTTCACGCTTTTTTCTTTTGAATATCCAGTTATTATAACACCATTTGTTAAGAACAGCAACAACAACAACAAAAACTATCCTTTATTGAGTTGCCTTTGCTCCTTTGGCAAAGATCAGTTTCATATGGGTCTACTTCTGGCTCTCTGTTCATTTTCAGTAGTTTTTTTCTATCCTTTCACTGGTATCATAGTTACTTGATAACTGTAGCTTTTGAGCAGGTCTTGAAGTAGTATTGGTGCTTTGACTTTATTCTTCAGTTTTGTGTGTTAGCTAATTTGGATTTTTTTGGTCGTTTTGTTTGTTTTTGTTGTTCTGACATAAATTTCAGAATCAGTTTGTTGATATCCACAAAACACCTGGGATTCTGATTGGAATTTCTTTGAATCTGTATATAAAGCTGGGAAGAACTAACATCTTAATAATATGGAGTCTTCCTATCCATGAACATGGAATACCTCTACATTTACTTAGATCTTTTTTCATCTTTCTCAGCAGAAATTCCTTATATTGATCTTGTACATGATTTGTTAAATTTATACTTAAGTATTTGATTTTTGGAGGGTGCTAATGGAATTATCTCATTTTTTCTAAGTTATGTTTCTGGGCAAATAATTGTGTAAAATATTTCCTTCTTATCATTTTAATGTCCATGGGACCAGTAGTGATTACTCCTCTTTTATTTCTGATATTAGTAATCTGTTTGTTCTCTCTTTTTCTCTTGGCTACTCTCTGTTTTCAGCTGCATTGGTTTCTGTGCTAATTCTTATGATTTGTTTTCTTTCACTTACTTTGGCCTTATTTTGAACTTTTCTTTCCTCTATATTTCTAAGGTGGGCACTTATTATTGATTTTAGGTATTTTCTTTTCTGACATATGCATTTAATGTTATGCATTTCCTTTTGAGCACTGCTTTTGCTGCTTCAACAAATTTGGGTAATTAGCATTTTTATTTTATTTTAGTTCTAAATATTTTAAATTTTGCCCTGAAACTTTTTATCCCCCATGTGGTATTAAGAATTGTGTTGTTTAATGTCCAAATATTTTGATGTTTTCTGCTTATTTTAATTAATTTTTTGTTTAATCCATTGTGGTATGGGAATATATTTTGTTTGATTTCTGTTGTTTTAAATTTATTAAGGTTTATTTTATAGCCAGTCTTTATTACTTCTTTACTTTTGGAAGGATAATTTCACTGAATACGCAACACTAGGTTGGCAGATTTTATCTTGGTGAATGTTTCATGTAAGTCTGAGAAGGATATGGGTATATTCTGCTGCTGTTGTATGAAGTATTCTATAAATGTTAATTAGATCTACTTGGTTGAGTGTGCTGTTCAGTTCAAATATATCTGTACTGACTTTCTGCCTGTTGGTTTTGTCATTTCTGATAGAGGGGTGTTGAAGTCTCTAATAGTATTAGATGTGTCTATTTCATCTTTTAGTAAACTCTCAGTGTTTGTGTCATGTATGTAATATGACTTATGTGCATACACCTTAATAATTATATCTTCTTGAAGACTTAACCCTTTTTTTTTTATGCAATACCCAGATTTATCCTTGGTAGCTTTCTGCTTTGTCTGAATTAATGTAGCTATTTCTTTTTATTAGTGTTAGCATAGTATATCTTTCTCCATCTCTTTACTTTTAAACTGTATGTATTTTTATAGACAAACATATAGTTTGATCTTATTCTCTTTAAATCTATTTCAATAGTCTCTGTTTTTGATGTATTTGGACAATTCACATTTATAATGATTATCGGTATGGCTGAATTAATAGTTACCATGTTTTTAAGTGTTTTCTAGTAGTTGTACTTCTTGTTCTTTTCTTTTTTTAATCTTCCACTATATTTCTGCCTTCTTGGTTTTCATTGGACATTTTATATGATTTCCTTTCTTTTCCCCTTTCTTTGAATGTAAATTACACTTAAAAATATATTGGTTGAGGGGCACCTGGGTGACTCAGTCTAAAGTGTCTGACTTTAAATATCAGCTCAGGTCTTGCTTTCAGGGTATTGGGTTCAAGCCTTAAGTTAGACTTCATGCTGGGTATGGAGCCTAGTTTAAAAAAAAAAAAAATATATATATATATATATGTGTGTGTGTGTGTGTGTTTGTGTGTGTATACATATATATTTATGTTCAATCCAAATATATCTTTGTATATCATATCATATGTATCATAAATACATATGTGGTTGAATAAAGTGTATAATATATATTCACAACTAATCTAAACTTATTTTCAAGTAACACTCTACCATTTCACAGCTAGTACAGATACCTGCTAACAAAGTATTCCCAGATCTTCTCTCCTGCCCATTATATTATCTCTGTCATTCATTTCACTCATCTGTATGCTATAATTATCCATAACATTGTTGCTATTATTACTTTGAATCTATGGTTTGTATTAGATCAATAAAGAATAAGAAAAATAAATGCTTTTTATATTATTTTCATTTATTCCTTCTCTGGCATGTTGCTACTTCTGCTGCTGCTTTTTAAAAAATAGATCTGAATTTCTGTTTTATATTTTTTCTTTATCTCTGAGGAACTTCTTTAATTTTTCTTTTTTTTTTTTTAATTTTATTTATGATAGTCACACAGAGAGAGAGAGAGAGGCAGAGAGACAGGCAGAGGGAGAAGCAGGCTCCACGCACCGGGAGCCCGATATGGGATTCGATCCCAGGTCTCCAGGATCGCGCCCTGGGCCAAAGGCAGGCGCCAAACCGCTGCGCCACCCAGGGATCCCTAATTTTTCTTACAAGGTAGATAAAATTCCCATAGTTTTTGTTTTTCTGAGAATGTCTTTATTACTTCTTCACTATTAGGAGATAATTTCTGATGTTCCTCTGTAAGTCAGGTGGCCTCTCTTTTTTCTCTGGCTTCTTTCAAAATCTTCCCTTTATCTTTAATTTTCTGAAGTTTGAGTATAATACACCTAGCTAGATTTTTTTGAGGGGAAATAGGGACATTTATTCTGCCTGGTGTTCTTCAAGTTTTAGTCTGTTTTGGTATCCATCGTTAAGTTTAGGAAATTCGCATTATCTCTTCCAATATTTTTTGTTGTTGTTCCTTTTTCTTTTTCTCCTCCTTCAGATATTTCCATAATATATATATATATATATATATATACCATATTATATATATATTATATTATACATATATTACATATTGGAATTGTTCCACAATTCTTTTTTTAATTAATTAATTTTTTAAATTCTGATTTTCCATTTGCATTGCAGCTTTGGAATTTTATATTGACCCATCTTTAAGGGTATTAGTTCTTTTATTGGCCATGTTTGTGGTGAGTCAATCAAAGGAGTTCATTTCCATTACAGATTTCAAGCATTTTGTTTTGATTTTTTCTTATCTGCTTACTTTATTTGTTCGTACATATTGTTTTTTTTTTCATTAGAGTTCAGAATACATTAATCATAGTTATTTCAAAATCCTTATCTGATCCCTGCTCAGCGGGGACTCTGCTTGTCTCTTTCTTACTCTGCCCCTACCCCCTGCAGGTGTGCTCTCTCTCTCTCATAAATAAATCTTTAACAAATAATTAATTAATTAATTAATTAATTAATTAATTCCTTATCTGAGAATCCAAGTCTATGTCTGGCTCTGATGCTTTGTCTTTTCAGACCATGTTTGTCATCGTTGCTGTTTTTTTTTTTTCTTCTCCCTTTTAGTTTGCTTGTAATTTTTATTGATTGGGATGCCTGGGTGGTTCAGCGGTTGAGTGTGTCTGCCTTTGGCTCAGAGAGTTATCCCAGAGTCCTGGGATTGAGTCCCACATCAGGCTTCCTGCATGGAGCCTGCTCCTCCCTCTGCCTGTCTCTGCCTCCCTCTCTCTATGTCTCATGAAAAATAAATAAAATCTTAAAAAAAAAACACACGGAAATTTGGATTTGATGAATGTGGCAGGAGAATCTGAAGTAATCAGGCTTTTAGTGTGAAAGTCATGTTAATGTGCATAGGAGCTTTGACTATGTTTAATTTTATAGCAGCAGATGTTCCCTCTAGTTTTGTTATATTTCTTTTTTTTCCTCCTCTGTTGTATTGGGGTCTTAAATAGGGTCTGTGTCTTATAGCCCATTCAGTTTTAATACACTATTGTTGTATGGTAGCATAGTTGATGTGGTGTAAGATATTGGAGAAGAGAGACATTCTATAATCTTACAATTAAATTAATGTGTGTAAGTGTGTGGGTGTGCACGTGTGTATTGTAAATGCCCTTCCTCCAGATCTGTTAAGGCTCTGGTAAAAGGAACTTTTCCTGAGGGGATGCCTTTGTCATAGTTGTTTTCCTCTGGGCATATCTCATTATGGTTTTTTTTTTTTTTCCTCTTCTACCTAATACAAGAGGACATATTTTCTCTGAACATCACCACAACACCTGATAGGGTTCCTGAGGGCAAACCCACAAAGTGGGGGACCTCCCTTAGACCTGGCTCCCTGGTAGGTTTTAAACTTCAGCCTTCAGGAAATCATCATTTACTATCTAAGTGTCCCAACCAATGACTGCTTCTAGCAGCTACTATTTCTAATAGCTGATCTCAGCTGTGGTTCTCTGTATTTGTCTCTCTTTAGTTTTGAGGTGGTGGTTTGTTCTCAATTACCTAATGGATCTAAAGAAAGTCATTGTGTTTTATTTTTTGTTTGTTTAGCTTTTTTCTCTTATTTTGATGATTGAAATGATGACTTCCAAGCTCTTTATATGGCTCAGCTGAAACTGGAGTCCTCTGGATTACCTTTTTAATTTTTTTTTTTAATCAATGTCTTTCAAAGTCTTTCTTATTTTTTTTTTACAATTAGTTTTTTAAACCTTTATTTTTTTTTAATTTTTATTTATTTATGATTGTCACAGAGAGAGAGAGAGAGGCAGAGACACAGGCAGAGGGAGAAGCAGGCTCCATGCACCGGGAGCCCGATGTGGGATTCGATCCCGGGTCTCCAGGATCGCGCCCCGGGCCAAAGGCAGGCGCCAAACCGCTGCGCCACCCAGGGATCCCCCTACAATTAGTTTTGATGTAATTGAATATATAAATGATTTTGATGTTGATTTGTGAAATCTTTCTGTACCCAAGGTCACAAGAATTTTTGTTCTTTTGTTTGTTTTTCCCAAAAGTCATAATTTTAGGCTTTGCATTTAGGTTTATTACCCATTTAATATTAATTTTTATATGGCATGAGGTATTCATTGAGGGTACTTATTTTTTTTTCTTTGTGTATGGGTTTCCAATTGTTTCAGTACCATTTGTTTTAAAGGCTATATAGCTTCTTCTTTGAGTTGACTTTATAACTATTGAAACTATTCCAAGCTTCTTTCTTCTGTCCCCATTTATTTATATCTTTATCTTTTATGAATACCACATTGTCTTCAACCAAGCAACATGAGTCTTATTATTTTGTTTATTTGTCAAATTGGTTTTGGCTTTTCCAATATTCCAGTTCTTTTGACCTAGTGGATAAGGCAATTAGAAAATTCTATCCTGCTCTATACCTTCATTCTCATGTAGGGGTCAGGGGAAACAAAAGGCCAATAAATGTTTCTTAAGGTCACAACCCATTCATTCATCCACTTTAAATGAAAAAAAAAAAAAAAAAAAAACACCACAAAACAAAACAAAACAAAGTCAGAACCGTCTCAGATTTAATCATAATATTATGGAATGGCTCAAAAGGGATGAGAGTGGGTCTCTTTACTTATTCCCTATCTTAGGGAAGTAGCATTCAGTCTTTGAATATTTGGGATGATGGTAGCTGAAAGTTCGTTTGCAGGCTCTTTATCAGGTTGAGAAAGCTCTGTTTTCAGTTTTCTAAATCTTTTGTCTTGAAAGGACATTGACTTTTGTGAGAAGCCTTTTTTGCAATGATTGAGATGATATATTTAGTTTTCTTTAATCTGTTGATGTGGAGAATTACATTAATTGGTTTCTAAATGTCAAACCAGCATTGCATTCCAAGGATAAATGATTTTTGGCCTTGGTGTATTATCTATTTTATATATTGCTGGATTTGATTTGTTCATATTTGGTTGATAATTTTTATATCTATGCTCATGAGGAATATTTGTCTGTTATTTTCTTTACTAGTAATGTTCTTGACTTATTTTGACACTGGCATAATATTGGCCTCATAAAGTGGCTTGTTAGTACTGCCTCTTTTACTATTTTCTCAAAAATTTTGTGAAAGCTTAGTAGTATTATTTCTTAAATATTTTGCTTATTCAAGAATGAAATAATCCAGACCTTAGTTTCAAGGTCTGTGAAAGGTCTGAGATTTATGCTACTTGCAAGTTAATAGGTTATATTGACAGTTTCATGGCTGTGGGTAGAGGACATGCAAGTCTTGGCTCATAGATGGAGAATAATTTATTTCTCACAATAATAATAGCCATAATTATCATCATTTTTACCTTTTATTTCCTGTGCCCAGTTCTCACAGGATGATACAAACAGATCAGATGAGCCTTGTGCCCACAATGAATTGCATTGCAAAAGACAAATAACTGAGTTTAACGGTTTTAAAGTTTTCTAATGTTTCTAATTTAGAGTTTTTAAGTACACATGCTTGGCTTTTGGTCTGGTGAGAAACATAGGCTCTACCTTCCGATACTATTTGCTATCCAAAGATCCTTAAATAAAGATTATTATTTTGCAGATAAGATGGGTAATTAGTGCCTTATCCCAAGACATGCAGAAATGCAAGAAATACAGAGTCAACAATCACAAATTCAGATGTTTTGGGTTTTTTAAATAAATATGAAGAGTGTTATTCAGGTTAGGTATTTTATTTTGAATGAACTTTGGTAGTTTCAATTTTTAAAAGAAAATAGTCCATTTCATATAATTGGATACATTCAATTATTGTTGAATTGTGGGGTGGAGTATTTTTTGTAATACTTTTTTTTAATTCTTCAAAACTTGAGAACTTGTAATGATTTCCTCTTTTGAATTTTTTTCAGTAATTTGTATTTTCTTCTTTTTTTATCAACCTGGTTTGAGATTAATCAATTACATTAATCTTTTCAAAAAAACTAATTTTTAGTTTAATTTTGGTTTTGTAATTTCTCTGACTTATGTTTCTGATTTTTTGTTATTTCATTCCATATGTTTGCTTTGTGTTTAATTTGTTCTCTTTTGAATAGATTCTTAAACTGGATTATTGATTATGAGACCTCCTTCCCTGATATAAACATATAATACCATAAATTTCTAAGCATTGGTTTAGCTACATTCAACAAATTTTCTTATATTTTGTTGTCATTTTTATTCAATTCCAAATATTTTTAAACTCTCCCTGACCCATGAATTCCTTCTTTTTTGACTCATGAGTTATTTATATATTCCAAGTGGAGGGTTTTTTGTTTGTTGTTGCTGTTGTTATTGTTGTGTTTTTTGTTTTTTGCTTTTGAGAAAGAGAGCACGAGAGGGGGCATGCTTCTGAGAGGTGGGGTCGGGGTACAGGGAGAGGGATAGAGAGGATCTCCTCACTCAGCATAGAGCCCAACACAGGCCTGGATTTGATCCTGAGATCATGACCTAAGCCTAAATCAAGAGTCAGGTACTTAACCAACAAAGCCACCCAGGTGCTTCTGTATTCCAAATGATTCTGTGATAAACTTTCTCATTTTAGGTTTTATTTCTCTTAACTTGTCATTTTTATTTTTGATGTTGTTACTTCATTCTTGATATACTGTTTAGATATATACCCCAGGTCACCAGTTCTCTCTTTAGTTAATCTGGTATACTATACTATTCATTTATCTTAACTTTCAGTAGTTGTCTTCTCAATTTGATGATGCTGTGTTTGTGCATAGGGGTGTGTGTGTAGGGTGTGTGTGTGTGTGTGATCATGAGAGATTTTAATCACTGGCAGTTTTTTTTGCCTAACATGGGGATACTTTGGAAAGAGAATTTGACTTTGCTCAGAGGCCCTAACTCTTTTTTTCCCCCTAATTTTGAGACCATAATTCTTGGAGGCCCATTCCAATTCTTGGTCTTGTGTGTTCCTACTTTGCCTTCGGATCACACATTTGGGTTTCTGACCAACATTATCTCCTCATCCCCACTCATAAAAATGAGATTTTCTTATTTGTTTGCTGCTTTAGGAAGTATGGGGAGACCAGTAATGCTACCAAGAGTGTCCAATATGGTAGTCTAGTTATGGATAAGGGGTCATTATTATAGATTAGTAAGCATAGGTAACACCAGTTTATTATAATCATTATATATTAATTACTACAGTTCTGAATGATCTAAACTTAATTTTAAGAAATTTCTTAACTAGTCTTCTCACCATTGGGCTGTATCTTCCACATGACTGTAAATGAGAAAATTGATTGTGTTCTATCCCTAATTAAAATCTGTATTAATCCCCCCTTGCTTGCAAAATAAAATCCAAGATCTCCAGCAAAGCATTCAAGTCCTTTTATCATCTTTTTCCAGTCTATATTCTTAAACCTTTTCTTCTACTTTTCTGTATAACCTGCACATGGGTTGCATCAGAACATTCTAAGTTGTACTGAATATGCTATAATCTTTTATCCACTATTGTTTTTGGTGTTTTCTCTGTCTACACTGCTACTCCTTTGTTGAAAATCAGATACATTTGTTTCATTCTTCAAACTCCTTTACAAACACATGTACTCCTGTGAAGGCTTATCCATGTTTCCTTTATAAGAAAAATAAATGCTACCTTACTCTCTTCTTCCATACACTCAGAGCCATTTCTTATGCCCTGTTACAGTTCATGGTTTTAATTTTTTAGTGCCTACTTTGCCTTATATGATGATGCTATCCTTAAGAATGGGGAGAGTATCCCCAGAGTATAGCAATCTATGGCACAGCCAGTGATTGTATGTATTGAGACAGAAACAGTATGTTATATGGAATTGTTCTATAATTTAGGTAACAAAAAAATACATTCTGAGTTATCTGTATTACTAAAACTTACTGCCTGGCTCTGGCCAAATCTTAATGTTGACCATATTAAAGTTTACTTTTATTATCAACAGAAAAATAAACACTTGCTTCCACTGAAATGTGTTAGGTATATAACATCTTCCTACTTTGCTAGGTATATATGTTAGGTATATGACATCTTCCTACTTCGAGAAACATTGTGAGAAATGACTCTAAGAAAGACAAAGTGTATATAATGAAAGGTGGCTTTTGAAATTGTTGCTGTTTTCTTTTTTTTGGAGTCTTATTTGAGGAGAGAAAATTCTGTTTTATTATTCAAGAATGATTAATTGATCCCGAATAACTAGTTTGTTGTTATTCCTTATAGTCCCTGAATCATATATTGTGTTTCCCTCTGGTTTATTTTCTACAAATCCTTTTCTTTTAAATTTTGTATATGTAACTTCTCATAGCTATATTGGGTGTTCTGGCATGGCTTTTAACTTTACCTTTACACTAATACATATATTTTATTTCTTCCTTGACTTTATGATTATAATAATCCTGGTCATCATGTTGTATTGTGTATATTATTACAAATCTGTCACTAAATAATTTTTGGAATTATGAGACTTTTTCAGTTATTAAATTTTAATCCCTTCTTTGGCTTGCTCATACAGTTGTTATGAAAAATAGCTGAGTAGGAGTGAGTGAAAATGCATTGCATATTATTGAGCTTTTTGTTTGTGAAAATAGTTATTATTTGATCCCATGACTAATGGAGATATACATTGTCTGTGATTTATAAGCAAATTAGAGTCAAACAGAGACTGATCTAGCCAATAATTTGTATATATGATCTCTTTTCAAAATTAATACATTATTGAATAAGTTTTAATGATGCAAATTCTGTTATGAACATTATTATTATTATTAATAAAAGTCTATACTTGTATCTAGTGCCAAATCCATGGCTATAATAAAAGTTTATAGATGTGTTTTAAAAAATCTTTCACTTTTCCAAAAGAGCTAGGTTGAGGTTGTTACACAGGATTCTTAACTAGTATAGTGTAAATAGCATGGATTATCATCTTGCTCAAATTAGTTGAAGCTGAAATATAATTTGCTCAACTATGAAATCCTGAAAATGTACCAGCAAGTAGATGGCAGGAAGGATTACATTACACAATGCATTCTTGCTAGACAGTCATTAAATGTTACTTTTATTTTCTTTTTTCCTTAGTTAAACTGAGAATTATATGAATAAACGGAATCCACCAGAACATCCTCTTAACTTTTGTTTGTTTTCTGAGAGACCTTGAACAACATTTGGCCAAAATCTTGCCATTCCCTTGACTTGCCTGTTTCATTCCCAGTATACTTAATCCTCAAAAAACTCTTCCTCTTTGCTCCCTCAATTTCCCCCACCTTAGAGGAAACAAAACAAAACAAAAAAACAGTGATTGATTTAACTTACATTTTAGTGTAAAAGACTGCGTTCCTTACTCTAAAAAGTTAACAAAGATTTCTTTCCTTTGCAGTTTCGAAAGGGTGTGTTTTATACTCCATGTAGATAATAATAGAAAATTAGAAAATAAACCACTTCTTTATAGGAAGATATAAAAAATTTCTAGATGTACCAATTAAAACATGCCTAAATCAATTATACATTTATCTAAATTACAAATATGTTTAGCAGTCACTCTCATTTTTAGAGTGTTCACTTTTAATCTTTGACATGGATACACATCAATTCAGTAAAACTGCATAATTTATTTTATCAGAGATTTTCTATCTTTGCCTGCTGGCTACATAGAACCTAAATTAGAATTTTTCAATTTTATACAATGGATATTCTCACTTGCAAAGATATTTAAAATTTTTGGCTATTCGAAAATCAGTTACTAGATACAGAATTTACATGAAATTAATTCCGTGGCTGCTTTCTCAATATTATAGAATGGTATACAATTATTTCTAAAATAGTTCTTTTCTATTTTAGTTATGCTACTTAAATATTATGTCTTCAGCTTTCAGTGTCAATTAAACATTACTGTATGTGCTTATAAATTTTAATGTCTAATTAAATTTCGATGTTCAAAACTTCATTATTCAATTCTGAGATCTATGAATCAACAAGAACTTGCTAACAGTGCCAAAAAAGAAAATAGTTAGTATTAGTGGAATCACTAGCATAGATGTAAATGCTTATTCATACACATTCAAATCATTTTAACTAACATTTTTTTTCTTGTAAGCCTCATGGATCAAGGTACTGCTCTTCTCACTTTGATGAATTACAGCAGTTCTTCTCAACTGAGGAGCTTTTTTGTCCCCAAGAGTACATTCGACAACTTTTGGAGACATCCTAGGTTTCCAGAAGATGGGACATCTAGTAGATGGAGGACCAGGTTGTAACTGGACATCATAGAGTGTACAGGATACCTCCCCTTCCCTAACAAAGTATTAATAAGTCAATCATTTCATTCAAAACCAATATTACACTAAGAACTACTGGAATTTTAGCTACATGCTACATATGATGGTAATGTCGCATACATCTCAATTGCACTACTAGGTATAATTAATATAAGAGAGCAAATAACCCACCAACTAGCTGAGTTTCCAGAGAGAGAAGGAATAGAAATGAATCCCATAATGAATCCCAGGGTTCACTCTCAGGGTAGGAAGCAATTAACTTTTTGAGCATTTACTGTTCTATGTATTTTTTAACACATTTGGTTAAATATTATCTCATTTAATTCTAACTGCTACCCTGTGAAATAGATATACTGCTTGCATTTCATCCTGGGAAAATAAAGCATAAGAAATATGACAAAATAGCACAAAACCAATCAATAGTACATGGGCTTTATATCCTAAATGCACCTACTTACAAAGAATGCTCTTTCTAAATCTGTGTGATCTCTTCCTTTTTTCTCAGAGATGAAATATTTTACTGTCTGGATTAATAGAAGATACCCCAGATTGGTAATTATTACAAACTTAAACAAACAGTGCATAAGTAATTTCCAAGGGATAGCATATAAATTTTAAATTTCAAAGGCTAAGTGTAATCTAGATTAAAATGTCATGCTTATTAGGAATGGCTTTGGCTGCAACTAATAGAAAACTTTGCTAATAGTGGCCTAACCAATAGGGATGCCTCCCATAATGAGAAAACAGGAGGTAGTTCTTCTAATTATACTGGGAGTGTTAAGTGATTCGCTGAAGTCAGGATCCATGGTCGGCACCTTTTTTATTCTCGTGGCAGGGAACATAAAGTCAAAACTGAAACCTTTCAAAGCAGTTTTCATAGAAGTATGGTCACTAGTTGTTTGGAGCATCTTCAAGCATTATTTTGTCACACTATAGAAGGCAAAGAAGAGAGAAGCAGAACGGGCTTTATTTTTTATGATAATTTTTTGGGGGGAGTTTAAGAAAAAGCCCTTTTCCAGAAGCCCTAACTATACTTGCTTTACATTTTATTGGTCAGAAATAGGTCACACAGTCATCTCTGGTTGCAAAGGAGGCTAATTATTATTTGAGTTATTTCTTTTTTTAAATTTTTTTTATTTATTTATGATAGTCACAGAGAGAGAGAGGCAGAGACATAGACAGAGGGAGAAGCAGGCTCCATGCATCGGGATCCCTACGTGGGATTCGAATTCGGGTCTCCAGGATCACGCCCTGGGCCAAAGGCAGGCGCCAAACCACTGTGCTACCCAGGGATCCCCTGGTACTATAAATTTTATAGTTAACAAAGCAGTTTCACATGTTTCATCTCATTTGCTATATCTATAAAAAAAAATAACAACAGAATGTTACATAAATGTCCTGAATAGTATTATTCATTAGTTAACAACATGCATCAACATGCATTTAATCTGTTCCAAATATCTTGTTGGAGCACCTGTGTGGCTCAGTGGTTGAGCGTCTGCCTTTGGCTCAGGTTGTAATTCTGGGTTCTGAGATGGAGTCCTGCATCAGGCTTCCAGAGGGAGCCTGCTTCTCCCTTTGCCTATGTCTCTGCCTCTTTATCTTTGTCTCTCATGAATAAATAAATAAGATCTTTTTAAAAATCAAAAAAAAAAATAGGGCAGCTCTGGTGGCTCAGCAGTTTAGCGCTGCCTTCAGCCCAGGGTGTGATCCTGGAATCCCAGGATGCAGTCCCACGTGGGGCTCCCTGCATGGAGCCTGCTTCTCCCTCTGCCTGTGTCTCTGCCTCTCTCTCTCTCTGTCTCTCATGAATAAATAAATAAAATCTTTTAAAAAATTAAAAAATATATCTTCCATCTATTTCTTGCAATACTATGAGCTAGTTAAATTTACTATGTCTGATTTAATATACATCTGTTTTATAGGTGAAAGAATTTAGGTTTAGTGAGGTTAAATAATTTGCTAAGGTCAAACAACTGTCAGAGAAGAAATGGAATGCAAATCCATGTTCAACCAACTCCAAAGCTGAACTATAAATGATTACATAATTATTATGATTTTTAAACAGCTCATCCATTTTCTTTCTCCGTTTATTGGGCCTACAGATGAGATTAACTCTATCATGGAATATTTCCTTTAATTATTATTTACATTTTCCTCTTCATCATCATTATCATCATCTTCACTGTCACAGACTCATGCTGACTTTCTAAGTCAGAGACTCTGGACTTTGCTTCCCAGCATTGCCATCCTTTTGCCTTATCCACACTTTCATTTCTCTGCTCTGTCATCTCCACTGAACACATATGTGGCTGCCTCTCCATCTGACTTTTCCGTGTCCCTATTTCAAGGCCTTTGCACTAAAACAAGCACTTGTTCTCTTACAGATCCTCAAATATTTATTTTTGCCTCTTGTTAAAATCCATATGTAAATCATTGTTAGCCATAACCTAGAAAGTCTGTTCAATAAAAATACAGACTGAGGGCAGGGCAAGATGGCAGAGAAGTAGGGTCGGTCCCAAGTCACCTGTCCCCACCAACTTACCTAGATAACTTTCAAATCATCCTGAAAACCTACAGATTCACCTGAGATTTAAAGAGAGAACAGTTGGAATGCTCCAGAGAGAAGAGTTTGCACTTCAAACAAGTACAATTCATTTTTTTTTAATTTGTTTTTTAATAGTGAAGGTTTTTTTTTTTAATTTATTTTTTTTTATTGGTGTTCAATTTACTAACATACAGAATAATACCCAGTGCCCGTCACCCATTCACTCCCACCCCCCGCCCTCCTCCCCTTCTACCACCCCTAGTTCGTTTCCCAGAGTTAGCAGTCTTTACGTTCTGTCTCCCTTTCTGATATTTCCCACACATTTCTTCTCCCTTCCCTTATTTTCCCTTTCACTATTATTTATATTCCCCAAATGAATGAGAACATATAATGTTTGTCCTTCTCCGACTGACTTACTTCACTCAGCATAATACCCTCCAGTTCCATCCACGTTGAAGCAAATGGTGGGTATTTGTCATTTCTAATAGCTGAGTAATATTCCATTGTATACATAAACCACATCTTCTTTATCCATTCATCTTTCGTTGGACACCGAGGCTCCTTCCACAGTTTGGCTATCGTGGCCATTGCTGCTAGAAACATCGGGGTGCAGGTGTCCCGGCGTTTCATTGCATTTGTATCTTTGGGGTAAATCCCCAACAGTGCAATTGCTGGGTCGTAGGGCAGGTCTATTTTTAACTGTTTGAGGAACCTCCACACAGTTTTCCAGAGTGGCTGCACCAGTTCACATTCCCACCAACAGTGTAAGAGGGTTCCCTTTTCTCCGCATCCTCTCCAAAATTTGTTGTTTCCTGCCTTGTTAATTTTCCCCATTCTCACTGGTGTGAGGTGGTATCTCATTGTAGTTTTGATTTGTATTTCCCTGATGGCAAGTGATGCAGAGCATTTTCTCATATGCATGTTGGCCATGTCTATGTCTTCCTCTGTGAGATTTCTGTTCATGTCTTTTGCCCATTTCATGATTGGATTGTTTGTTTCTTTGGTGTTGAGTTTAATAAGTTCTTTATAGATCTTGGAAACTAGCCCTTTATCTGATATGTCATTTGCAAATATCTTCTCCCATTCTGTAGGTTGTCTTTGAGTTTTGTTGACTGTATCCTTTGCTGTGCAAAAGCTTCTTATCTTGATGAAGTCCCAATAGTTCATTTTTGCTTTTGTTTCTTTTGCCTTTGTGGATGTATCTTGCAAGAAGTTACTATGGCCGAGTTCAAAAAGGGTGTTGCCTGTGTTCTTCTCTAGGATTTTGATGGAATCTTGTCTCACATTTAGATCTTTCATCCATTTTGAGTTTATCTTTGTGTATGGTGAAAGAGAGTGGTCTAGTTTCATTCTTCTGCATGTGGATGTCCAATTTTCCCAGCACCATTTATCGAAGAGACTGTCTTTCTTCCAATGGATAGTCTTTCCTCCTTTATCGAATATTAGTTGCCCATAAAGTTCAGGGTCCACTTCTGGATTCTCTATTCTGTTCCACTGATCTATGTGTCTGTTTTTGTGCCAGTACCACACTGTCTTGATGACCACAGCTTTGTAGTACAACCTGAAATCTGGCATTGTGATGCCCCCAGATATGGTTTTCTTTTTTAAAATTCCCCTGGCTATTCGGGGTCTTTTCTGATTCCACACAAATTTTAAAATAATTTGTTCTAACTCTCTGAAGAAAGTCCATGGTATTTTGATAGGGATTGCATTAAACGCGTATATTGCCCTGGGTAACATTGACATTTTCACTATATTAATTCTGCCAATCCATGAGCATGGAATATTTTTCCATCTCTTTGTGTCTTCCTCAATTTCTTTCAGAAGTGTTCTATAGTTTTGAGGGTATAGATCCTTTACATCTTTGGTGAGGTTTATTCCTAGGTATCTTATGCTTTTGGGTGCAATTGTAAATGGGATTGACTCCTTAATTTCTCTTTCTTCAGTCTCATTGTGAGTGTATAGAAATGCCACTGACTTCTGGGCATTGATTTTGTATCCTGCCACGCTACCGAATTGCTGTATGAGTTCTAGCAATCTTGGGGTGGAGACTTTTGGGTTTTCTATGTAGAGTATCATGTCATCGGCGAAGAGAGAGAGTTTGACTTCTTCTTTGCCAATTTGAATGCCTTTAATGTCTTTTTGTTGTCTGATTGCTGAGGCTAGGACTTCCAGTACTATGTTGAATAGCAGTGGTGAGAGTGGACATCCCTGTCTTGTTCCTGATCTTAGGGGAAAGGCTCCCAGTGCTTCCCCATTGAGAATGATATTTGCTGTGGGCTTTTCATAGATGGCTTTTAAGATGTCGAGGAATGTTCCCTCTATCCCTACACTCTGAAGAGTTTTAATCAGGAATGGATGCTGTATTTTGTCAAATGCTTTCTCTGCATCCAATGAGAGGATCATATGGTTCTTGGTTTTTCTCTTGCTGATATGATGAATCACATTGATTGTTTTACGGGTGTTGAACCAGCCTTGTGTCCCAGGGATAAATCCTACTTGGTCATGGTGAATAATTTTCTTAATGTACTGTTGGATCCTATTGGCCAGTATCTTGTTGAGAATTTTTGCATCCATGTTCATCAGGGATATTGGTCTGTAATTCTCCTTTTTGGCGGGGTCTTTGTCTGGCTTTGGAATTAAGGTGATGCTGGCTTCATAGAACGAATTTGGAAGTACTCCATCTCTTTCTATCTTTCCAAACAGCTTTAGGAGAATAGGTATGATTTCTTCTTTAAACGTTTGATAAAATTCTCCTGGGAAGCCATCTGGCCCTGGACTCTTGTGTCTTGGGAGGTTTTTGATGACTGCTTCAATTTCCTCCCTGGTTATTGGCCTGTTCAGGTTTTCTATTTCTTCCTGTTCCAGTTTTGGTAGTTTGTGGCTTTCCAGGAATGCGTCCATTTCTTCTAGATTGCCTAATTTATCGGCATATAGCTGTTCATAATATGTTTTTAAAATCGTTTGTATTTCCTTGGTGTTGGTAGTGATCTCTCCTTTCTCATTCATGATTTTATTAATTTGAGTCTTCTCTCTCTTCTTTTTAATAAGGCTGGCTAATGGTTTATCTATCTTATTAATTCTTTCAAAGAACCAACTCCTGGTTCTGTTGATCTGTTCCACAGTTCTTCTGGTCTCGATTTCGTTGAGTTCTGCTCGAATCTTTATTAACTCCCTTCTTCTCTTGGGTGTAGGATCTATTTGCTGTTTTTTCTCTAGCTCCTTTATGTGTAAGGTTAGCTTTTGTATTTGAGTTCTTTCCAGTTTTTGAATGGATGCTTGTATTGCGATGTATTTCCCCCTTAGGACTGCTTTTGCTGCATCCCAAAGATTTTGAACGGTTGTATCTTCATTCTCATTAGTTTCCATGAATCTTTTTAATTCTTCCTTAATTTCCTGGTTGACCCTTTTATCTTTTAGCAGGATGGTCCTTAACCTCCATGTGTTTGAGGTCCTTCCAAACTTCTTGTTGTGATTTAGTTCTAATTTCAAGGCATTATGGTCCGAGAATATGCAGGGGACAATCCCAATCTTTTGGTATCGGTTCAGACCCGATTTGTGACCCAATATGTGGTCTATTCTGGAGAAAGTTCCATGTGCGCTTGAGAAGAATGTGTATTCAGTTGAGTTTGGATGTAAAGTTCTGTAGATATCTGTGAAATCCATCTGGTCCAGTGTATCATTTAAAGCTCTCGTTTCTTTGGAGATGTTGTGCTTAGAAGACCTATCGAGTATAGAAAGAGCTAGATTGAAGTCACCAAGTATAAGTGTATTATTATCTAAGTATTTCTTCACTTTGGTTAATAATTGATTTATATATTTGGCAGCTCCCACATTCGGAGCATATATATTGAGGATTGTTAAGTCCTCTTGTTGAATAGATCCTTTAAGTATGATATAGTGTCCCTCTTCATCTCTCACTACAGTCTTTGGGGTAAATTTTAGTTTATCTGATATAAGGATGGCTACCCCTGCTTTCTTTTGAGGACCATTCGAATGGTAAATGGTTCTCCAACCTTTTATTTTCAGGCTGTAGGTGTCCTTCTGTCTAAAATGAGTCTCTTGTAGACAGCAAATAGATGGGTCCTGCTTTTTTATCCAGTCTGAAACCCTGCGCCTTTTGATGGGGTCATTAAGCCAGTTCACATTCAGAGTTACTATTGAGAGATATGAGTTTAGTGTCATCATGATATCTATTCAGTCCTTGTTTTTGTGGACTGTTCCACTGAACTTCTTCTTAAAGGGGAATTTTAAGAGTCCCCCTTAAAATTTCTTGCAGAGCTGGTTTGGAGGTCACATATTCTTTTAGTTGCTGCCTGTCTTGGAAGCTCTTTATCTCTCCTTCCATTTTGAATGAGAGCCTTGCTGGATAAAGTATTCTTGGTTGCATGTTCTTCTCATTTAGGACCCTGAATATATCCTGCCAGCCCTTTCTGGCCTGCCAGGTCTCTGTGGAGAGGTCTGCTGTTACCCTAATAGTCCTCCACATAAAAGTCAGGGATTTCTTGTCTCTTGCTGCTTTAAGGATCTTCTCCTTATCTTTGGAATTTGCAAGCTTCACAATTAAATGTCGAGGTGTTGAACGGTTTTTATTGATTTTAGGGGGGGATCTCTCTATTTCCTGGATCTGAATGCCTGTTTCCCTTCCCAGATTAGGAAAGTTTTCAGCTAGAATTTGTTCAAATACATATTCTGGCCCTCTGTCCCTTTCGGTTCCCTCGGGAACCCCAATTAAACGTAGGTTTTTCTTCCTCAGGCTGTCGTTTATTTCCCTTAATCTATCTTCATGGTCTTTTAATTGTTTGTCTCTTTTTTCCTCAGTTTCCCTCTTTGCTATCAACTTGTCTTCTAGGTCACTCACTCGTTCTTCCACCTCGTTAACCCTCGTCGTTAGGACTTCTAGTTTGGATTGCATCTCATTCAATTGATTTTTAATTTCTGCCTGATTAGCTCTAAATTCTGCAGTCATGAAGTCTCTTGAGTCCTTTATACTTTTTTCTAGAGCCACCAGTAGCTGTATAATAGTGCTTCTGAATTGGCTTTCTGACATTGAATTGTAATCCAGATTTTGTAACTCTGTGGGAGAGAGGACTGTTTCTGATTCTTTCTTTTGAGGTGAGGTTTTCCTTCTAGTCATTTTGCTCAGTGCAGAGTGGCCAAAAGCAAGTTGTATTGGGAAAAAGAGAAAAAGAGAGGAGAGAAAGAAGGAAAGAAAAGAGAAAGAGAAAAAAAAAGGGAAGAAAAAGAAAAAAAAAACACGAAAAAAAAAAAGAAGAAGAAAAAGAGAAAGAAAAAGAAAGGAGAAAAAAAGGGGGTGGGGGAAGGAAACAAATCAAAAAGCAAAACAAAACAAAAACAAAAACAAAAACAAAACAAACAAACAAAAAAGAACCACCGGGGAGTATCTTCTGATTCTCTGTACTTTAAGTCCCTTGGCTTCTCCTGGAAGTTGTCCGTCTAGCTGGTGTTCTGGGGGAGGGGCCTGTTGTGCTGATTTTCAGGTGTTAGCACTTGGGGGAGCTGCTGTGCCCCTGCCTGGTGCAGGGCTCAGTGGGGGTTGTTTACCCCGTGAGGCCGCAGGAGGAACAGCCCCAGTGGCGGGGCAGCTCTGGAAACCTGGATTCAGCTCCGGCAGGAACTCCGTCTGCAGGGCCTGGAGGCTCCGGGCGGGGCCGCTGATCTGCTCAGCTGGGGCAGGAGCGTCCTCGCTGTCCTGGGCCCTCCCGGCCTCTGCCTGTCCCGGGGGAGGCGGGAACCTGGGCTGTGTCCCGGCGCCCTGTGCTCCGGAGCCTGCGCTGTTGGATTCGCGCTCCCGGGCCGCGCAGCCCCCTCCGTGGAGCCGCCGCCCGAGCCCCTCCGAGCTGCTCCCGGGGCCGCGCAGCCCCCTCCGCGGAGCCGCCGCCCGAGCCCCTTCAGCTGCTCCGGGTCCCGCCGGGTCCCGCCGTGCGCGCTGCAGCCCTTAGGGAGCTCGGCGCACTCTCCTGGGTGCGCAGTTGCTGTTACTGTCCCCGGGAGCCCGAGGGCATCCCCGCCCTCCTGGGTCCTGCTCCAACTCCCCGCGAGCCCCTTTCCCCCGGGAAGGTCGGTGCAGCTCCTGCGTCTCCGGGACGGGGCTCTCCTGTCCTGGGGTCACTCGCCCCGGCCTCAGCCCGGCTCCTCGCGGGGCCCCTCCCCCTTGGAGGCCTTTGTTTCTTTATTTCTTTTTCCCCGTCTTCCTACCTTGATAGAAGCGCGAACTCTTCTCACTGTAGCATTCCAGCTGGTGTCTCTTTAAATCTCAGGCCGAATTCATAGATTTTCAGGATAATTTGAAGGTTTTCTAGGTAGTTTGGTGGAGACAGGTGATTTGGAGACCCTACTCTTCCGCCATCTTGCTCCTCCCAATCACAAGTACAATTCATTTTTAGCCACTCTGCACTGAGCAAAATGACTAGAAAGAAGAACTCACCACAAAAAAAAGAATCAGAAACAGTACTCTCCGCCACAGAGTTACAGAATTGGATTGCAATTTGATGTCAGAAAGCCAATTCAGAAGCACAATTATAAAGCTACTCATGGCTCTGGAAAAAAGCATAAAGGGTTCTAGAGACTTCATGACTGCAGAATTTAGATCTAATCTAAATTGATTAAAAATCAATTAAATGAGATGCAATCCAAACTGGAGGTCCTAATGGTGAGAGTTAATGAGGTAGAAGAAAGAGTGAGGGACATAGAAGACAAGTTGATGGCAAGGAAGGAAGCTGAGGAAAAAGAAAAGAGAAAAACAATGAAAAGACCATGAGGAAAGGATAAGGGAAATAAATGACAGCCTCAGAAGGAAATATATACGTTTAATTGGGGTCCCAGAGGGTGCTGAGAGGGACAGAGGATCAGAAAGCATATTTGAACAAATCATAGCTGAGAATGTCCATAATTTGGGGAGGGAAACAGACATACAGATCCAGGAGATAGAGATGCCCTCCCCTAAAATCAATAAAAACCCTTCAACACCTGGACATTTAATAGTGAAACTTGCAAATTCCAAAGATAGAAAATCCTTAAAGCAGCAAGAGACAAGAGATCCCTAACTTTATGGGAAGAAGTATTAGGTTAACAGCAGACCTCTCCACAGAGACCTGGCAGGCCAGAAAGGGCTGGCAGGATATATTCAGG
This sequence comes from Canis lupus dingo, assembly GCF_003254725.2. NCBI lineage: Eukaryota > Metazoa > Chordata > Mammalia > Carnivora > Canidae > Canis > Canis lupus. The sequence goes on from NC_064243.1 coordinate 84,249,350, forward strand.
GTCCTAAATGAGAAGAACATGCAGCCAAGAATACTCTATCCAGCAAGGCTCTCATTCAGAATAGAAGGAGAGATAAAGAGCTTCCAAGATAGGCAGAAACTGAAAGAATATGTGACCACCAAACCATCTCTGCAAGAAATATTAAGGGGGACTTTGTAAAAGAAAGAGGATGCCCAAAGAAATAATCCACAAAAACAGGGACTGAATAGGTATCATGATGACACTAAATTCATATCTTTCAATAGTAACTCTGAACCTGAATGGGCTTAATGATCCCATCAAAAGACACAGGGTTTCAGACTGGATAAAAAACCAAGACCCATCTATTTGCTGTCTACGAGAGACTCATTTTATACCTAAGGACAACTCCAGCCTGAAAATGAAAGGTTGGAGAACCACTTACCATTCAAATGGTGCTCAATAGAAAGAAGGGGTAGCAATCCTCATATCAGATAAATTAAAGTTTATCCCAAAGACTGTAATAAGAGATGAAGAGGGACGCTATATCATACTTAAAGGATCTATCCAACAAGAGGACTTCAACATGGCACTTTCTGCAAATGACAGATCTTCTAAGCACAACATGTCCAAGGAAAACAAGAGCTTTAAATGATACACTGGGCCAGATGGATTTCACAGGTATTTACAGAACTTTACAACCAAATGCAACTGAATACACATTCGTCTCAAGTGCACATGGAACTTTCTCCAGAATAGACCACATACTGGGTCACAAATTAGGTCTTAACTGATACCAAAAGATGGGGATTGTCCCCTGTATATTTTCAGACCATAATGCTTTGAAACTTGAACTCAATCACAAGAAGAAATTTGGAAGAAATTCAAACACGTGGAGGTTAAAGAGCATCCTGCTAAAAGATGAAAGGGTCAACCAGGAAATTAGAGAATTAAAAAGACTCATGGAAACTAATGAGAATGAAGATACAACCATTCAAAATCTTTGGGATACAACAAAAGCAGTCCTGAGAGGGAAATATATTGCAATACAAGGATCCCTCAAAAAATTAGAATAAACCCAAATACACAAGCTAACCTTGCACCTAAAGGTACTGGAGGAAGAACAGCAAATAAAACCTACACCAAGCAGTAGAAGAGAGTTAATAAAGAGTTGAGCAGAACTCAATGAAATAGAGACTGGAAGAAATGTAGAACAGATCAACAAAACCAGGAGTTGGTTCTTTGAAAGAATTCATAAGATAGATAAACCATTATCCAGCCTTATTAAAGACAAAAGAGAAAGACTCAAATTAATAAAATCATGAATGAAAAAGGAGAGATGACCACCAATACCAAGGAAATACAATTTTAAAAACATATTATGAGCAGCTATATGCCAAAACATTAGGCAATTTAGAAGAAATGGACTCATTTCTGGGAAAACCACAAACTACCAAAACTGAAACAGGAAGAAATAGAAAACCTGAACAGGCCAATAACCAGGGAGGAAATTGAAGGTCATCAAAAACCTCCCAAGACACAAAAGTCCAGGGCTTCCCAGGGGAATTCTATCAAACATTTAAAGAAGAAACAATACATATTCTACTAAAGCTGTTCTGAAAGATAGAAAGAGATGGAATACTTCCAAACTTGTTCTATGAGGCCAGCATCACCTTAATTCCAAAACCAGGCAAAGACCCCACCAAAAAGGAGAATTATAGACCAATATCCCTGATGTACACAGATGCAAAAATTCTCAACAAGGTACTAGCCAATAGGATCCAACAGTACATTAAGAAGATTATCCAGCATGACCAAGTGGGTTCTATCCCCAGGATGCAAGGTTGGTTCAACACTCGTAAAGCAATCAACGTGATAGATCATATCAACAAGAGAAAATACAAGAGCCATATGATCCTCGCAATAGATGCAGAGAAAGCATTTGACAAAATACAGCATCCAATCCTGATCAAAACTCTTCAGAGTGTAGGGATAGAGAGAACATTCCTCAACATCTTTAAAGCCATTTACAAAAAGCCCACAGCAAATATCATTCTCAATGGGGAAACACTGAGAGCCTTTCCCTTAAGATCAGGAACACGACAGGGATGTCCACTCTCACCACTGCTATTCAACATAGTACTAGAAGTTCTAGCCTCAGCAATCAGGCAACAAAAAGAAATAAAAGGCATTCAAATTGGCAAAAAAGAAGTCAAACTCTCCCTCTTTGCAGATGTCATGATACTGTATACACAAAACCCAGAAGACTCCAATATTCGACAAAGCAGGAAAGACTATCCACTGGAAAAAGGACAGTCTCTTCAATAAATGGTGCTGGGAACATTGAACAGCCACGTGCAGCAGAATGAAACTAAACCACTCTCTTACACCATTCACAAAGATAAACTCAAAATGGATGAAAGATCTAAATGTGAGACAAGAATCCATCAAATCCTAGAGAAGAACACAGGCAACACCCTTTTTGAACTTGGCCACGCAACTTCTTGCAAGATACATCTATGAAGGCAAGGGAAACAAAAGCAAAAATGAGTAATTGGGACTTAATCAAGATAAAAAGCTTCTGCACAGCAAAAGAAGTAGTCAATAAAACTAAAAGACAACCTACAGAATGGGAGAAAATATTTGCAAATGACCTATCGGATAAAGGGCTAGTATCCAAGATCTATAAAGAACTTATTAAACTCAATATCAAAGAAACAAACAATCCAATCATGAAATGGGCAAAAGACATGAACAGAAATTTCACCAAGGAAGACATAGACATGGCCAACAAGCACATGAGAAAATGCTCCTCATCACTTGCCATCAGGGAAATACACATCAAAACCACGATGAGATACCATCTCACCCCAGTGAGAATGGGGAAAATTAACAAGACAGAAAACAACAAATGTTGGGGAGGATGTGGAAAAAGAGAACCCTCTTGCACTGTTGGTGGGAATGTGAACTGGTGCAGCCACCCTGGAAAACTGTGTGGAGGTTCCTCAAAGAGTTAACAGTAGAACTGCCCAATGACCCAGCAATTGCACTGCTGAGGATTTGCCCCAAAGATACAGATGCAGTGAAACGCCAGGACACCTGCACCCCGATGTTTCTAGCAGCAATGTCCACAATAGCCAAACTATGGAAGGAGCCTCGGTGTCCTTCGAAAGAATGGATGGATAAAGAAGCTGTGGTCTATGTATACAATGGAATATTACTCAGCCATTAGAAACGCAAATACCCACCATTTGCTTCGATGTGGATGGTACTGGAGGGTATTATGCTGAGTAAAGTAAGTCAAACATTATATGGTCTCATTCATTTGAGGAATATAAAAAATAGTAAAGGGAATAAAGGGGAAAGGAGAAAAAAATGAGTGGGAAATATCAGTGAGGGTGACAGAACATGAGAGACTCCTATATCTGGGAAACGAACGAGGGGTGGTGGAAAGGGAGGTGGACAGGGTTTAGGGTGACTGAGTGATGGGCACTGAGGGGGGCACTTGATGCAATGAGCTCTGCGTGTTATGCTATATGTTGGCAAATTGAACTCCAGTAAAAAGTATGTACAAAAAATAAAAAGAATATAGACTCCCTACGATTATTTCAGAATCATTACCTTGTTAAGTTATGGGAAGATGTTGGAGAGATTCAAGCCACAAATGATGAGGGTATGGAGAGCAAGAAGGAGACTTGAGAGTGGGAGCTGGCCTCTGGGACCGGGGAGGTGTAAGAACAATGGTTGCCATGCAATACATGTATTTGAGTAAATAAAAATGTGCTAAAAGATAAACTAGAGAGTGAAATATATCACATTTGTTAGTAAGGTGTGTTTGCTTATTCTTTAAAGAAATATCATATCGATGATCCACTATGTACCTAATGGGGTTTGACTTATAAAAAATCAGAAATGTGATTTTTAGGTAGAAAATGATGGTTACTACTACTTCTCAAATCTTTCTTATATCTGATTTAGGTCATGATATGTATTAATCTAAGAGGAAATGATTTTGTTTATCAGAAAGAATAGGCTTAAAGGAGCAGGTAAGCTAGTATGTAATACAAATTGATTGTAGGTGGATGAGAACACCAATTCTTTCATCATTTACATAGGAAGGGATTAGGAAGCTGGAGCAGGCACTGTACCTAAAAAAATAAAGGGATATGACACTGTCAAGAAGGTAAAGATGCTGTTGATGAAAGTCAGGGCATAAAGTCAAAACTGAAAGCTTTCAAAGCAGTTTTCAAAGATGTCAATACAATCATGTCTTACACTCTTTTATAAATGGAAGTATTGGCCCATAGAAACCGTATCCTCTGTGGATTCCATATATGTGCACCCACATACATAACACACACACACACATACACACACACACACACACACACACATATATATATACACATTTTTATTAAAAATACACCTCTATTTACCATATTAACCAATTTGGAATGTTCAGCTTAATAATGTAAAGTATATTTTTATTGTTGTGAAACTGATCTCTGCAACATTTTCATTATACAAATCTGAAACTATGCCCATTAAATAGCTTCCCTTTTTTTTCTCTCCCTCCTAGAAACCACCATTCTACTTTCTGTTTCTTTGAATTTGACTGGTTTATATATTTCATATAGTAGAATTATAAGGTACATATTTTCTTGTGACTGGCTTATTTCACCTAGAGTGATGTCCTCAAGTTTCATCTACATTTTAACACAAGGCAGGATTTACTTTTTTTTTAAGGCTTAGAGCTCACTGTATGTATATACCACATTTTGTTTATCCATTTATCTATTAACGAACATTTGGGCTATTTCCACCTCTTGGCCATTCTGAATAATGCTGCTATGATCTTGGGTATGCAAATTTCCCTTTGTGAACCTGTTTTAATTTTTCTATCTATGTATATGGACAAGTGGGATTTACAGGTCATACATTAATTAGTATGCTTAATTTTTTTGGAATTTCCATACTGTTTTCCATAGCAGGTCCACCATTTTACAATCCAACCAACAGTCCACAGAGTTCCAACTGTGTCTACATTTCTTACCAAACTTGTCATTTATATTTTATAGTAGTCATTCTAATGGATGTGAGGCAATATCTCATTGATGTTTTTAATTGTATTTCTCTGATAATTAGTGATGTTGGACTTTTTTTATATGATTGATTATTTGTATTTTATCTTTGGAGAAATACCTATTCAAGTTCTTTACACAATTTTTAATCAAGTTGTTTTATTTTTCTTGTTATTGTTGTTGAATTACAGAAGTGCTTTATATATTCTGGGGATTAAGCCCTGACAGATACATGATTTGAAGATATTCTCTCCCCTTCTATAGGTTGTCTTTGCATTTTGTCATTTATGTCTTTTGATGCATAAAAGTTTTTAAGTTTGATGTAATTCCATTTATCTATTTTTACTTTTGTTTCCTATGGTTTTAGTATCGCATCCAAGAAATCATTGATAAGTCCAATGTCTTGAAGCTTTTCACTTATATTTTCATCTAGAAATTTTATGGTTTTTAGTTTTACATTTTGGTCTTTACTCCCATTTTGAGTTTATATGTATGGTGTAAGGTAAGGGTCCCACTTCATTCTTTTACATGTGGATATCTACTTTTCCCATTTCCATTTGTTGAAGAGGTTGCTTTGTTGAAGATCATTTGTCACTCTAAAGAAAGGTTTATTTCTGGGTTCTTCCTTCTGTTTCATTAGTCTTTGGTCTGTCTTTATCTCAGTACCACACTGTTGTGATTAATTAAATTTTCTAATATATTTATTGATCAGGAAATTGGAGTCCTTCAACTTTGTTCTTTTAAAAAAAAAGTATTATGGCTTTTTGGGATCCATATAAATTTTATGATGGATTTTTGTATCTCTGCAAACAAATGCTTTTGGGATTTCAATAGAGATTATGCAGAATATGCAGAACACTTTAGGTAGTAGGGACATCTTAATAACTTTAAATCTCTTAATCCACGAACACTGGATATCTTTTAACTTATTTGTGTATTCTTTAATCTCTTTCAGAATATTTTGTAGCCTTCAGCATATAGACCTTTTACCACATTATATAGGCTTATTCCTATGTATTTTATTCTTTTGGATGCCATTATAAGTGGATATGTTTTCGTTCTTTTTTTTAAGATTTTATTTATTTATTCATGAAAGACAGAGAGAGAGAGAGGCAGAGACACAGGCAGAGGGAGAATCAGGCTCCATGCAGGGAGCCCAATGTGGGACTCGATCTGGGGACACCAGGATCATGCCCTGAGCCAAAGGCAGATGCGCAACTGCTGAGCCACCCAGGCATACCTGGATCTGTTATCTTAATATTCTTCTGGGATTGATTGTTGTTAGTGTACAAAAACAATGAAATTTTTGTTTGTTGATTTTGTATCTGGCAACTTTGCTGAATTCAGTTATTAATTCAACATTTTTCTGGTGGTAAGTTTAAGGCTTTCTACATATAGGATATTGTCAGCAGCAAATATAGATAAATTTGTTTCTTCCTTTCCAATTTGTATGTTTTATGTTTTGTTTCTTTTTGTTTTTGTTTTTCTTTTACGTAACTTTTCCTTGCCTGATTTCTCTGTCTAGGACTTCCAATACTATGTTGAATAAAAGTGGGGAGAGTGGGCATTCTTGCCTTGTTCATGTTCTTAGAGGAAAAGCTTTTAGTTTTTCAGCATCTGCAAATGCTGTGGGTTTTCATAAGTGGCCTTTGAGGTAGTGAGTTTCCTGCTATACCATGTAAGAAATGGATCATTGCAAGAATGTGGAATTTTCTCAAATGCTTTTTCTGCATCAATTACAATGATTATTATTATTATTATTATTATTATTATTATTATTTTGCATTTCTTTCTGCTAATGTGGCACATTACACTAACTGATTTTCATATGTTGAACCATCCTTTCATTCCAGGATCATATTCCACTTTATGGTGGTGTATAATATTTAGAGTATACTATTAAATTCTATTTACTACTATTATTTTTTGAAGACTTTTATATCACTATTTATCAGGGATATTGGTGTGCATTTCTCTGTTAGTGTCCTTAGTTGTCTTCGTTATCACCATAATTTAGTAATTACTATTTAAGATTTACTATTGTCATTTTATAAACTATTTTCTGAATGTCTTGTAGCTTCTTTGACTCTCTTTTTCCCAGTTTCATTTGTTTTTCTTATATGATATACTTTAAGTTCCTTCTCATTTCCTTTTGTGTATAGTTTATAGATATTTTCTTTTGGTTACTCTTGCAATTATATAAAACATCTTAAAGTTATGGTATTCTATTTTAAACTGATAACAACTTCAGCTGCGTATAAAAACTACTCCTTAAAAAAAATAAAAAGTACTCCTTCCAGCTCCACCCCCTTTATGTTATTGGTATGCCAAATTGCATTGTATACATTGTATATTCATAGGATAGCTTTATAGTTAGTTTTGTTTCATTTAAAGTCTATGCAGCAATGTTGCAATAGTACAATTTTCTGTATTTATCAAAAGTAGGCTACTATATTTATTTGTCCAATAGTTCATATTATTATATATCTATATCTATCTTTACTGGAGAACCATATATTTTCATATGCTTTTGTGTTCCTATCTATCATCCTTTCATTTTAACTTGAGGGATTACCTTTTACACTTCTTGTATAGCAAGCCTACTGGTGAAGAATAACCTTACCCTTTGTTTATCAGGAATAATTTTAATTTTTCCTTTGTTCTTAAAGGACAATTTTGCCAAATACAGTATTCTTGGTTGACTTCTCCTCCATCCCCAGCAATTTGAATATATCATTCCATTCCCTTCTGGCCTACAAAATTTCTGCTGTAAAAGCTCCCATGTATGTACTGAATCACTTTTCTCATGCTGCTTTCAAGATTTTGTCTTTGAAATTACAGTGTGATTATAATATGTTTTGACGTGATTCTCTTTGAATTAATGCAGCTGGAGTTCCTTAAGCTGTTACATCTGTACGTCAATTTATTCCCTCAGATTTGTTGAATTTTCAGCTATTAGGTCTTCAAATAAGCTCTCTGCCCCTCTTCTCCTTCTAGTATTCCCATAATGCATATATTGATCTATTTGATGGTGTCTCATAAATTCCTTTTGCTTTTTCTCATGCTTTTTTTTTTTCTTTTGCTCCTCTGACTAGGTAACTTAAATGACCTGTCTTCAAGTACCCAAATTCCTTCTTCCTGTCAAGTCTGCTGTTGAGCACTTTGTAACACTTTATTTTTTCAATTCAGTTACTGTATTTAAAGCTCTAGAATTTGTCTTGTTCTTCTTTATAGTTTCTAGCTCTTTGTTAATAATCTCATTTTGTTCATGCACAGTTTTCCTGATTTTGTTCAGTTCTTTATCTTTGTTCTCTTTTAACTCACTGAGCATCTTACTATAGTTATTTTAAATTAATTGGCTGATAGCTCATAGACCTGTATTTCTTTAGAGTCAGATACTCATAGTTTTGTTTTGGTTTTCTGAAATTTGGTCCATTTGGTCACTGTGGGAGGTGGGGAGAAAGAAACCTTTTCTGGTCTTTTCATACTGGTTTTATGTAGGCAAAGACCTTCATCAATCACTTAAATCTTTAGCTGATCTCTGGATTCTTATATCTCTTAAACCTTTTTCATATCTTGCTCTTTCTGACATCTACTTCCAGAACTGCAGCTGTAATATACTACTCAATTTTCAGCAACTTCTGGACTCTAGTGTTCTTGTCAGTGCTCTGTCAGGTTAGAGTGAAAGCCATCGGTCAGGCAGCCCCCTGAACAAGTCAGAACATTGGTTCACTGTTTCCATCCTAAGAGAGATTTCCTCTTAGCTGCTCAATGCTATGCAGCATGGATAGTCACACCAAATGCCCCAAATTTTCCTCTCTTTTCACTAGAATCCTATCTTGGTTTTATAGTGGCTTGACTGCTATAGCTTCTCAACTGGTGTCTAAAGTTCTCACAGAGCTGTTTTATGGCTTTACTCTTACATTTAGGTCTTTTTTTTTTTTCTAAGATTTTATTTATTTATTTATGAGAGACACACACACACAGAGAGAGAGAGAGAGAGAGAGAGAGAGGCAGAGACACAGGCAGAGGGAGAAACAGGCTCCACCCAGGGAGCCTGACATGGGACTGGATCATGGGTCTCCAGGATCCCGCCCTAGGCTGAAGGCGGCACTAAACCGCTGAGCCACCAGGGTTGCCCCGCATTTAGGTCTTTAATCCCTTTTGAGTTAATTTGTGTGAGAAGAGGTTCCTGAGTTAAATTTTATGTTAAATGGGATCAGCTGTTACTAAGAAATACTAATCCCTATTATTTGTACTCTTAAGAAAGTAAATGGAAAAAATAGGTTAAATATTTTCATCATCTAATGAAGTGAGTTATTTCAAATAGGATAACCTATTCAAAACAGAATAAAATATATTCATCATCTTTCATGTAGCTCTGAAAACACAAACTAAGAAGACCTCTAGGACAATTAGGAAATGTAACAATAGAGTTGTTAAGATAGGAAAGTGATGTGAAAACTTGGAATCATAGAACTCAAAGATTAAATTAAAATATAACTTTAAAAAAGGCAAGAAAAATAACTCAAGAGAAAGCATAGCCTGTAAAATTTAGAATCACAGAAACAAATTCTGAAAATATTGTCCTTAAACTTGAAAGTTGGCAATTTATAGTTACAAAACTTTTACTTTTCCAAAATCAAACCTAAAAGTAATAATGCCTACATTTAAATTTAGTTTATTTTGGCTTAATTTAGTTTTTAATTTAGATCCTGGTATTAGTTATATTGGTATATATCTTACTTTATATATCTTACACTTAAGTGTCTTTTTTATTATGTGCACTACATCAGCATTACTATCTTGGATTTTTAAAAAAGCAATAATCGTGTGACAATTAGATATTTATTTTCAGTTCTGGGAAATCTGTAGAAAGACCACTCTGAACTTTGTAGACTTAGAGAAGGGACAAGGAGTTGTATGTGTCTCTATGTGTGCACACACATTTATTATTTTGCACATCGGTAGTTACCTAACATCATTTTGATTCTTTCCTCTTCGTGTTGAAACTGCTCAAAGCACCAAACCCATTCTCCAGTGATTGGGACAAAAGTAGGTTAGTAGAATGGGTTGCTAGGAGACCAATATCCGCGTCATCTATGACCTTGCAGGATGTAAAAAATAAGTATAGATTTATCGAACTCAGTAGCACATTGTTTGAGTTCCCTGCTCTGGCTGTCTTATTTCATTTCTGTCTGCCTCAGTGTTTTCCTGTTTTACTTTTCTCTCCTTTTCTCTCCCACAAAAGTGAACACACAGGGCCATACAACTCTCTTTCTTGATACCTTCTAATTCCTCAAAGTTATTACTATGCTGCATTTAACCATAGCATTGTCTCTTAGCTAACAAGGCACTCCAACAGCAGCGTCAGCAAATCCTGATCCTTTTAAAAGGCTGATTCTTCATACCATCGCTGTAAGAAATATAGAAATCAGTTCTACTGGGAACAACATTATGAAAAATGTATAAACATCACAAAGTAATTTTGCTGTCACATTCAAAATGTTTCCTCAAAGTTGCATCCACAGTTTTCACAGTTGAGGGGGCTTAGGTTAAATAATCTCATGCAGGAGAAAACTCTCTAACATTCTTGTCATCTTCTTGGAGTTTTATCTTTTTATTTTTATTTTTGGAAATTGTTTACAATATGGATTTCCTACAGAAAAAAGTACCTACAGAGAAAGTAAAATTAAAAAAAAAACTCATATCCTAAACCACTTTTGTTTTCATATTTATAGATTTACTTCTTAAACAGATTATAAATTATACTCTATATAAATGAGATTGTGTGTGTGTGTGTGTGTGTGTGTGTGTGTGTGATTCTCTTCTCCACAGGTTGGAATATTCATTGGAAGTTATATGAGAATGCAGCCCCCATTCTACCTATAGCAAAAAGTTCTATAGTGTAGACTTACTATCATCTTTGTATAGTTTAATTGTAAAAAACTGAAATAGATGTGGATGTATATATGTGTCCCACCAGTACAAATGTTTAGATGTTGTTTAACTATTGAAAGGAAAACATATTATTTAAATTAAATTATAATTCTTTATGAAATTTGTATTATCAATACAAAGCCAAGTTACTTAAATGGTAAAGCTTTTTGTCAGTGTGGAGATATGTTGTGATTGTACAGAGAATTTTGTGCAGAGCTTAATATTTCTGATGGACTACACAGTGAAATTCAAAATAATTTTATTTTTTTTTTATTTTTTTTTTTTTTATTTTTTTTATTGGTGTTCAATTTACTAACATACAGAATAACACCCAGTGCCCGTCACCCATTCACTCCCACCCCCCGCCCTCCTCCCCTTCTACCACCCCTAGTTCGTTTCCCAGAGTTAGCAGTCTTTACGTTCTGTCTCCCTTTCTGATATTTCCCACCCATTTCTTCTCCCTTCCCTTATTTTCCCTTTCACTATTATTTATATTCCCCAAATGAATGAGAACATATAATGTTTGTCCTTCTCCGACTGACTTACTTCACTCAGCATAATACCCTCCAGTTCCATCCACGTTGAAGCAAATGGTGGGTATTTGTCATTTCTAATAGCTGAGTAATATTCCATTGTATACATAAACCACATCTTCTTTATCCATTCATCTTTCATTGGACACCGAGGCTCCTTCCACAGTTTGGCTATAGTGGCCATTGCTGCTAGAAACATCGGGGTGCAGGTGTCCCGGCGTTTCATTGCATTTGTATCTTTGGGGTAAATCCCCAACAGTGCAATTGCTGGGTCGTAGGGCAGGTATATTTTTAACTGTTTGAGGAACCTCCACACAGTTTTCCAGAGTGGCTGCACCAGTTCACATTCCCACCAACAGTGTAAGAGGGTTCCCTTTTCTCCGCATCCTCTCCAACATTTGTTGTTTCCTGCCTTGTTAATTTTCCCCATTCTCACTGGTGTGAGGTAGTATCTCATTGTAGTTTTGATTTGTATTTCCCTGATGGCAAGTGATGCAGAGCATTTTCTCATATGCATGTTGGCCATGTCTATGTCTTCCTCTGTGAGATTTCTGTTCATGTCTTTTGCCCATTTCATGATTGGATTGTTTGTTTCTTTGGTGTTGAGTTTAATAAGTTCTTTATAGATCTTGGAAACTAGCCCTTTATCTGATATGTCATTTGCAAATATCTTCTCCCATTCTGTAGGTTGTCTTTGAGTTTTGTTGACTGTATCCTTTGCTGTGCAAAAGCTTCTTATCTTGATGAAGTCCCAATAGTTCATTTTTGCTTTTGTTTCTTTTGCCTTCGTGGATGTATCTTGCAAGAAGTTACTATGGCCGAGTTCAAAAAGGGTGTTGCCTGTGTTCTTCTCTAGGATTTTGATGGAATCTTGTCTCACATTTAGATCTTTCATCCATTTTGAGTTTATCTTTGTGTATGGTGAAAGAGAGTGGTCTAGTTTCATTCTTCTGCATGTGGATGTCCAATTTTCCCAGCACCATTTATTGAAGAGACTGTCTTTCTTCCAATGGATAGTCTTTCCTCCTTTATCGAATATTAGTTGCCCATAAAGTTCAGGGTCCACTTCTAGATTCTCTATTCTGTTCCACTGATCTATGTGTCTGTTTTTGTGCCAGTACCACACTGTCTTGATGACCACAGCTTTGTAGTACAACCTGAAATCTGGCATTGTGATGCCCCCAGATATGGTTTTCTTTTTTAAAATTCCCCTGGCTATTCGGGGTCTTTTCTGATTCCACACAAATCTTAAAATAATTTGTTCTAACTCTCTGAAGAAAGTCCATGGTATTTTGATAGGGATTGCATTAAACGTGTATATTGCCCTGGGTAACATTGACATTTTCACAATATTAATTCTGCCAATCCATGAGCATGGAATATTTTTCCATCTCTTTGTGTCTTCCTCAATTTCTTTCAGAAGTGTTCTATAGTTTTGAGGGTATAGATCCTTTACATCTTTGGTGAGGTTTATTCCTAGGTATCTTATGCTTTTGGGTGCAATTGTAAATGGGATTGACTCCTTAATTTCTCTTTCTTCAGTCTCATTGTTTGTGTATAGAAATGCCACTGACTTCTGGGCATTGATTTTGTATCCTGCCACGCTACCGAATTGCTGTATGAGTTCTAGCAATCTTGGGGTGGAGACTTTTGGGTTTTCTATGTAGAGTATCATGTCATCGGCGAAGAGGGAGAGTTTGACTTCTTCTTTGCCAATTTGAATGCCTTTAATGTCTTTTTGTTGTCTGATTGCTGAGGCTAGGACTTCCAGTACTATGTTGAATAGCAGTGGTGAGAGTGGACATCCCTGTCTTGTTCCTGATCTTAGGGGAAAGGCTCCCAGTGCTTCCCCATTGAGAATGATATTTGCTGTGGGCTTTTCATAGATGGCTTTTAAGATGTCGAGGAATGTTCCCTCTATCCCTACACTCTGAAGAGTTTTGATCAGGAATGGATGCTGTATTTTGTCAAATGCTTTCTCTGCATCCAATGAGAGGATCATATGGTTCTTGGTTTTTCTCTTGCTGATATGATGAATCACATTGATTGTTTTACGGGTGTTGAACCAGCCTTGTGTCCCAGGGATAAATCCTACTTGGTCATGGTGAATAATTTTCTTAATGTACTGTTGGATCCTATTGGCCAGTATCTTGTTGAGAATTTTTGCATCCATGTTCATCAGGGATATTGGTCTGTAGTTCTCCTTTTTGGCGGGGTCTTTGTCTGGCTTTGGAATTAAGGTGATGCTGGCTTCATAGAACGAATTTGGAAGTACTCCATCTCTTTCTATCTTTCCAAACAGCTTTAGGAGAATAGGTATGATTTCTTCTTTAAACGTTTGATAAAATTCTCCTGGGAAGCCATCTGGCCCTGGACTCTTGTGTCTTGGGAGGTTTTTGATGACTGCTTCAATTTCCTCCCTGGTTATTGGCCTGTTCAGGTTTTCTATTTCTTCCTGTTCCAGTTTTGGTAGTTTGTGGCTTTCCAGGAATGCGTCCATTTCTTCTAGATTGCCTAATTTATTGGCGTATAGCTGTTCATAATATGTTTTTAAAATCGTTTGTATTTCCTTGGTGTTGGTAGTGATCTCTCCTTTCTCATTCATGATTTTATTAATTTGAGTCTTCTCTCTCTTCTTTTTAATAAGGCTGGCTAATGGTTTATCTATCTTATTAATTCTTTCAAAGAACCAACTCCTGGTTCTGTTGATCTGTTCCACAGTTCTTCTGGTCTCGATTTCGTTGAGTTCTGCTCGAATCTTTATTAACTCCCTTCTTCTCTTGGGTGTAGGATCTATTTGCTGTTTTTTCTCTAGCTCCTTTATGTGTAAGGTTAGCTTTTGTATTTGAGTTCTTTCCAGTTTTTGAATGGATGCTTGTATTGCGATGTATTTCCCCCTTAGGACTGCTTTTGCTGCATCCCAAAGATTTTGAACGGTTGTATCTTCAATCTCATTAGTTTCCATGAATCTTTTTAATTCTTCCTTAATTTCCTGGTTGACCCTTTTATCTTTTAGCAGGATGGTCCTTAACCTCCATGTGTTTGAGGTCCTTCCAAACTTCTTGTTGTGGTTTAGTTCTAATTTCAAGGCATTATGGTCCGAGAATATGCAGGGGACAATCCCAATCTTTTGGTATCGGTTCAGACCCGATTTGTGACCCAATATGTGGTCTATTCTGGAGAAAGTTCCATGTGCGCTTGAGAAGAATGTGTATTCAGTTGAGTTTGGATGTAAAGTTCTGTAGATATCTGTGAAATCCATCTGGTCCAGTGTATCATTTAAAGCTCTCGTTTCTTTGGAGATGTTGTGCTTAGAAGACCTATCGAGTATAGAAAGAGCTAGATTGAAGTCACCAAGTATAAGTGTATTATTATCTAAGTATTTCTTCACTTTGGTTAATAATTGATTTATATATTTGGCAGCTCCCACATTCGGAGCATATATATTGAGGATTGTTAAGTCCTCTTGTTGAATAGATCCTTTAAGTATGATATAGTGTCCCTCTTCATCTCTCACTACAGTCTTTGGGGTAAATTTTAGTTTATCTGATATAAGGATGGCTACCCCTGCTTTCTTTTGAGGACCATTCGAATGGTAAATGGTTCTCCAACCTTTTATTTTCAGGCTGTAGGTGTCCTTCTGTCTAAAATGAGTCTCTTGTAGACAGCAAATAGATGGGTCCTGCTTTTTTATCCAGTCTGAAACCCTGCGCCTTTTGATGGGGTCATTAAGCCCGTTCACATTCAGAGTTACTATTGAGAGATATGAGTTTAGTGTCATCATGATATCTATTCAGTCTTTGTTTTTGTGGACTGTTCCACTGAACTTCTTCTTAAAGGGGAATTTTAAGAGGCCCCCTTAAAATTTCTTGCAGAGCTGGTTTGGAGGTCACATATTCTTTCAGTTGCTGCCTGTCTTGGAAGCTCTTTATCTCTCCTTCCATTTTGAATGAGAGCCTTGCTGGATAAAGTATTCTTGGTTGCATGTTCTTCTCATTTAGGACCCTGAATATATCCTGCCAGCCCTTTCTGGCCTGCCAGGTCTCTGTGGAGAGGTCTGCTGTTACCCTAATACTCCTCCCCATAAAAGTCAGGGATTTCTTGTCTCTTGCTGCTTTAAGGATCTTCTCTTTATCTTTGGAATTTGCAAGCTTCACAATTAAATGTCGAGGTGTTGAACGGTTTTTATTGATTTTAGGGGGGGATCTCTCTATTTCCTGGATCTGAATGCCTGTTTCCCTTCCCAGATTAGGAAAGTTTTCAGCTAGAATTTGTTCAAATACATATTCTGGCCCTCTGTCCCTTTCGGCGCCCTCGGGAACCCCAATTAAACGTAGGTTTTTCTTCCTCAGGCTGTCGTTTATTTCCCTTAATCTATCTTCATGGTCTTTTAATAGTTTGTCTCTTTTTTCCTCAGTTTCCCTCTTTGCTATCAACTTGTCTTCTAGGTCACTCACTCGTTCTTCCACCTCGTTAACCCTCGTCGTTAGGACTTCTAGTTTGGATTGCATCTCATTCAATTGATTTTTAATTTCTGCCTGATTAGCTCTAAATTCTGCAGTCATGAAGTCTCTTGAGTCCTTTATGCTTTTTTCTAGAGCCACCAGTAGCTGTATAATAGTGCTTCTGAATTGGCTTTCTGACATTGAATTGTAATCCAGATTTTGTAACTCTGTGGGAGAGAGGACTGTTTCTGATTCTTTCTTTTGAGGTGATGTTTTCCTTCTAGTCATTTTGCTCAGTGCAGAGTGGCCAAAA
The DNA here is from genome assembly GCF_003254725.2 of Canis lupus dingo. Lineage (NCBI taxonomy): Eukaryota > Metazoa > Chordata > Mammalia > Carnivora > Canidae > Canis > Canis lupus. Next base: position 84,265,620 of record NC_064243.1, read on the forward strand.
GCAAGTTGTATTGGGAAAAAGAGAAAAAGAGAGGAGAGAAAGAAGGAAAGAAAAGAGAAAGAGAAAAAAAAGGGAAGAAAAAGAAAAAAAAAACGAAAAAAAAAAAAGAAGAAGAAAAAGAGAAAGAAAAAGAAAGGAGAAAAAAAGGGGGTGGGGGAAGGAAACAAATCAAAAAGCAAAACAAAACAAAAACAAAAACAAAAACAAACAAACAAAAAAAAGAACCACCGGGGAGTATCTTCTGATTCTCTGTACTTTAAGTCCCTTGGCTTCTCCTGGAAGTTGTCCGTCTAGCTGGTGTTCTGGGGGAGGGGCCTGTTGTGCTGATTTTCAGGTGTTAGCACTTGGGGGAGCTGCTGTGCCCCTGCCTGGTGCAGGGCTCAGTGGGGGTTGTTTACCCCGTGAGGCCGCAGGAGGAACAGCCCCAGTGGCGGGGCAGCTCTGGAAACCTGGATTCAGCTCCGGCAGGAACTCCGTCTGCAGGGCCTGGAGGCTCCGGGCGGGGCCGCTGATCTGCTCAGCTGGGGCAGGAGCGTCCTCGCTGTCCTGGGCCCTCCCGGCCTCTGCCTGTCCCGGGGGAGGCCGGATCCTGGGCTGTGTCCCGGCGCCCTGTGCTCCGGAGCCTGCGCTGTTGGATTCGCGCTCCCGGGCCGCGCAGCCCCCTCCGCGGAGCCGCCGCCCAAGTCCCTCCGAGCTGCTCCTGGAACCGCGCAGCCCCCTCCGCACGGAGCCTCTTCCTCTGCCCGAGCCCCTCCGAGCTGCTCCCGGGGCCGCGCAGCCCCCTCCGCGGAGCCGCCGCCCGAGCCCCTCCGAGCTGCTCCTGGAACCGCGCAGCCCCCTCCGCACGGAGCCTCTTCCTCTGCCCGAGCCCCTCCGAGCTGCTCCCGGGGCCGCGCAGCCCCCTCCGCGGAGCCGCCGCCCGAGCCCCTCCAGCTGCTCCGGGTCCCGCCGGGTCCCGCCGTGCGCGCTGCAGCCCTTAGGGAGCTCGGCGCACTCTCCTGGGCGCGCAGTTGCTCTGTTACTGTCTCAGGGAACCCGAGGGCATCCTCGCTCTCCTGGGTCCTGCTCCAACTCCCCGCGAGCCCCTTTCCGCCCGGGAAGGTCGGTGCAGCTCCTGCGTCTCCGGGACGGGGCTCTCCTGTCCTGGGGACACTCGCCCCGGCCTCAGCCCGGCTCCTCGCGGGGCCCCTCCCCCTTGAGGCCTTTTGTTTCTTTATTTCTTCTTCCCCGTCTTCCTACCTTGATAGATGCTTGAACTCTTCTCACTGTAGCATTCCAGCTGGTCTCTCTTTAAATCTCAGGCCGAATTCATAGATTTTCAGGATAATTTGAAGGTTTTCTAGGTAGTTTGGTGGAGACAGGTGATTTGGAGACCCTGCTCTTCCGCCATCTTGCTCCTCCCCCCCTCAAAATAATTTTAATGTTCTTTTTTTTAAAATTTTAACTTTCTTTTTGAAAATGTCTTAGTAATAATCAAAAAAGAGAAAAATAGTTACTTCTTGTTGTAATCAGATTTTTTTGAATTTCTAAGAAGGAAATTGTAATCCACCAAATTCCTAAACCCTGAGAGGACAGAAGGATGGTCATAGATAATTCACTTTTATTCTCCTAATATAAAACTAGTCCTTGCAAATGCATTGGTCTTATTTTCTGTGTGCTGAAGGTATTAATAATTTTGATAATCCCTACTATAACATTTAGGACAGCAATGTTGTACTGTTCTTGATGAAGAAATAGCTATTCTCCCATGAATTTGGCAAAAGGTATTTGGAAATTTAGGGTATAAATGGACTTACCCCCGAACTGGGGCTCGATCTCATCATCCTGAGATCATGACCTGAGCCTAAATCAAGAGTAGTTTGTGTTGTTTTGATTTGTTTTTAAGTGTAATCATGGAGCTTTCCCTTGTGAAAGACATGAACCAAAAAAGACTATGTAAGACTAGTCTGGAATCACAAGAGTGAGTTCTAGGGCAAATGTGAGATCAGACTGTAGAGATTAAGAATTATCCACAGATGAATTAGGGGAACAATGAAGAGAGAGCCAAGTATTAGTTGAAACATTAGTGACAAAGCATTTTGCCAAATAATATTATCTTCTATGAGAATATGGATGCTTTTCTTACTTCCAGAAAGCACAAGTGGAGGAAATAAATGCAAATTGTATTTCAATATGAAATAAAATGAAACATTTGATATTTGATATTGATATTTGATATTTAATTTATTCATTAACTAAAGAGACCACCGAATGCCTATTATATGTTAAGCCTTTTCACATCTGATCTCTGAATCTAATGGGGAAGGCAAGTATATAAGAGATAATTACAGCACCAAGAAACAAAAAAGTGCTAACAAATGAAGAAAAGATCGCTGTGGTGGCAAGGTGGACTTGCTCATAATTGGCATATACATTATTATTATAGTGGTCCCAGGACATGTTTGAGATGGTCCATAGAAACTAATATGGTGCTTGGGATTTTGCACATTATAAACTCTGCAAAGGGTGATTTGGTTCTAGTCACTAGTTCATTTTGTATAAAGAAACCTGAGCAAATGACCCTAGAGGACCTACATTTATATCAAGTCATATCTGCTCTGAATATCTATTGGACTCTCTCTAATAATGTTTATGTAAACTTCAACATAATTAGAATAATTATAAAATTGATTGTGCTCATTGTCAATTACATTTCTGACTAGGAGTTGACACACATGTACGCACAAAATCAATCAGAGATAATACCAAAAACTAAAAAATTCTATAAATGCAAAGTTTTATCAACCAGATGTATGGTATAATTACTCAGTATAGCAGAACTAGGCTCTGAGTTTCGCCTTGAATGCATGAATGTACTTTACACACTCACTCAAAGGTAGAGTTCTTGGGTATCAAAGGATATGTAGATGTAAAACAAGACTGTTGTATTTTACATTTGACTGCTTTTAACTGACATGCAGGTTAAACTAAGATTATGTAAATATGATTCAGCATCACTTCTGTTTCCTTGAAGTTTGGAAAGCATTTTTGGGAAAAATGCTGGGTTGCCCTGGGTGCATAGAGCTGAATGGTGATTTTTCCCCCTCTTAATATTTTTTTTGCTAGCAACTAATCATTCAAATATATTTTTCTGACATAAGATATGAATATGAAGTATCAAAGGAATGCTCTCTTCTGGTAGTGTTATCTGAAGAAAATTATTTATAAAGGCAAAATCTGTGAGTAATAATTTTCCATTTGGACTCACAGGTGCAGCATCTTAGAACAAATAAATATAGCAGGAAGGAATGTGTGCTATTAATGCATTCTCCCATTATTCTCTGCTTCAGGACTGACTTAACAGTTTGCGTTAAAAGTAAAAGTTTTTTTATGCTTCTCTGGAAAGCCATCAAAAAAAAAAAAAAGAAAAGAAAACTGTAGAATCAATAGAATGGGCATTTAAAATGAAGCTTTGGAATTTTTTGACAAAGTAGAGAAATCTTTTAAAGTGTGGAAGTTCTATGATTATTTTTTGATCCATGAGATTTATGAAATCATAAGTTAATGCTTAGGAAACTGGTAGGACACTAAAACAGGAATGTTTAGATAAGTGGAAGAGCACAGTTCAAATTCAAGGCAATGGATGGAGGTGACCAGCATATAAAGAGAATATTTCCCAATTTTGTACAGTTGTTTCTTGCTGAATTAGCAGACCCACAACTATTATCTCCTGTGACTTCCTGATTGGTCTCTAGGTATGTCAGATCTTGGAAAGGCTGATGGTCTTGCAATCTCAGAGCTAAAGTGGGTCTTGTATGTAATTGAAACATTTAAGGATGTCTTAAATGGCTGCCTTTGAGCCTACAGGGAAAGCACACAAAATATAGGGACAATGTGGGATAGCCCCAGTGGTCTGGTTAATAAAACAAAGGACATTGTAGAAAGTTATCAGAGACCTTGAAAGCTTTGTACCACATTACTTTACATACAACAGCCATTTTAGCTTTAAAATTGCAGGATTAACAACCCTGGAAGGTTTAAGAAACTAAAAAAACCCCCAAGGTAACAAGCAGAAATTCACAGGGGCCTCTTTGGGTGCCCTATTGATTCTGCTAATTCAACAAGGGATAATTGCGCAAAGTTACCGGAGACATTTAAAACTCCCTACAGCACAAGGTTTCTATCAAATACTGGCCTATGGGCAGAGGGCCTACAAAGGCTCTTTCAGCTTGCACAGCAAAATGAGCATTGGAGTTTTAACCCTCACCATGCTCTATGCAGCATCTTTGATTCCCCCAAAGAGAAAAAAAGGTAATAATTGTACTTCTAAACCATGTCATTTTTGCTTGTAGCAAATCTGCAAAAGGGTGATCTTGTTTTGCCTGTACTAATTCAAATAAGAGACAATTCTGTCATTCAATGATTCTTTGAAACATAAGCAACTATAATTATATCATTTTACATTCTGAAAAAATAAAACTGAGTAGAGGTGTTTGCTTTTTTTTATTATTATTATAAGGGCTTGTAGTTGGGACACATTTTTAGTTATATAAGAGGGTCTTTTGTTTTTCTTTGTGAATTGCAAAGGATCTTTGTCGGTGATGGTTATTAAAAATGCTTTTTTCCCCCCTTACTGATCGTTAGAGATTGGCAAGATGCTAATCTTCATCCCCAATCCTGACTTCTAAACTCTAGCCAAAATGAGAACAACCATAAAAATGAGATAAGCATTAAAATACCGTACCCTCTGTAACATGGTTTATATTATATCAGATTAAGAAATTTGGACTTTGAGAACAAAATGAGACTATTTCATCTTGCTTTCCCAATCAGTCCTTGGAAGTGTAGGATACTTTGAACAGAATTATTTATTCACCCACATGGAAGATAATGACCTTTCGTATATCCCAGAACACATCAAGCAAGGGCTGAGAGATTCTTAACCTTATTTAAATTCATGTGGGCTCTGTGTGTGAGAGCCCAAAGTGGCAAGAGACAACACAGATCATTGGTAGAAAAACTGATGACAGAGGGAGAAAGAGAGACAAAGAAAGCTGGAGCAGAGAATGTGGTCAACTGTGAGCTATAACATTTGCCCGGTAAGTCACTTCCCAAGAAGAAAGAATAAGAAAGATGATGAACATGGTAGAAGTTTCCTGCCCAGTACTTCCCCAACAGAATGGAAGTATTGGCAAAAGTATCATCTTTAAGTGTTAAGAAAGGGATGTGGGAAAAGAAAAGGGTTATTTCAGTTTTTATGAATCTAGTCTTGACTTAATGGATGGGCTATTTAAAACCATGCAGGGCTGAGAAATGTCCCTTTACTATGAACCCTGGTTCCTGGCACCCACTTCACACATAATTTAAATAATATAATAATTAATACATAAAAATGTAATGGGACATCTGAGTGGTTCAGTTGGTTAAGCATCTGCCTTTGGCTTGGGTTATGATCTCAGAGTCCTGGGATTGAGCACTGCGTAGGGCTCTCTGCTCAGTGGGGAGTCTGCTTCTCCCTCTCTGTGCTGTCTCTCTCTCAAATAAATAAATAAAATCTTAAAAAAAAATAAAGATTTAGAAAAGCTAAGTACATTTTGTATGCATAACAGTTTAAATTATAGGATACTACTGGCCTTTATTGCTACACCATTTTTTTTTTCATTTTTCCTAATTTCCAGAATAGGTGCCAGTTAGTGTAGGTTAAAGCTAACCTTATGTAACTATGTGCAGGTATGTCTGTCTACTTAAGTTACCTGAGGAGATCTATGAGAAAATTGTGGGAACATCTCTGAGTCATTGTATGACGTAGTGAGGAATGTTAGCAAAAAGGTTCAGATTTAAACATCTAAGAATTTGCTCCGGATCATCAGAAATATATGGCTCACAGAATTATGTTGCCTTTTATGAGAGCTTTCAAACCCTAGTTGAGAAAGGAATGGTATTGGTTCATTTCAATATCTTATTTCAATGTCTTAACTTTTGGTGTTCTCTTGTTACTTTTGCTTATGTTAAACTTTCATGTGGACATGGTTACATAATACCTGCAAGTAGTACATGAGTTTTTAGATAGGAAAAATTTAATTGGCTTCTTTTTCTTTTTTCTTTTATAGTTATTTTATTTTATTATATTTTATTTTAAAGACTCTTGATTTTTTTCCCTAAATAGAGAAAACAAACTATTTTAAAAAATAACGATTTTTCTTGAGATTGAACTCGATGTATACAGAATAACATGATTCTTACACAGTTTCATTTTTCTCTTTCCTTCTTCTGAAAGTTTGTTTAACTTTTGCTGGATCGCCCAGGATATCTCTGTTAAAAATTATTGTTTTCATGCTATCTTCTACTATGGTTTATATTTTGTCATCACTTCCATCCCATCACTTTGATTTACACAATCCCTTGTTTCAGTTCACAGGTGGTAAATAAGATTTCATGTCTAAGAAACACTGAGAATTCTGGCCCTAATGTAATTATTCAATCCGAATAATATTATCTGTATCAGCATTATCCAAGGAAAATTAAGATAATGCCATACATTAATTCAAATGTTCTATCATATTTTTGTGTATGTACATGTATGTGTATCTGTACATATGTATATATGTATGTGTGTACCTGTACAGATCAACATAATGTATTGAGAACACATACCATTTACAATTTCTGTCAATATATCAGTGACATAAAGATTTTTTTCAAGACATAATTCATGTCAGCCCTGAAAATCATAAGGGGGGCTGGTACTAGATGACATGTTTTAGAGAATTTCTGAAAGGCAGGAAGGAAGATAAGATTGTATTAATGAATATATAGACACAGAAGAAGGCACAGATTAAATACTCGGGTGAAAAAACTGCCAGCAGAGGTTAGAGCAGCTGGTTCTGAAAATGCACTAAGTTCAGAGTGGGCAGGTCCTACCAGAGTCAGAGGGGGTTGTTTGCAGAGCTAATTGGAGGCCTGCCCAAGGCATACGGGGAATCCTGGGAAGGTAGATCTTCCCAAATTCCCTCTGCGTCATCCATATTACAGAGCTCTGGCAGCAGCATTTGTCCTGACCTACATAAGACAGCAGAAAATTGCTTTCCAAAGAGAGTGGTGGACATGTGGTGTGGATGTTGGGCTTGGAGAACGAATAGTATCTGTATTCAACATAGAAAAATAAATCCATAAAGGCAGCTTCACAGCTCCACTCAAGAGCAAAGCACAGCAAAGCTGTTCCCCTTGGAGTGAAGTCCCTCTTAAGTTTGGGAGTTATGGAACCCTGAACTGGTGGCCTGCCTTCCATGTTCCACAAAGGGAAGCCCAAGTTAAAGGGAGTCACTCTCATGCCATGGCCCACTTATCTGCCTTCTGCTAGGTGGAATGGTATTTTGAGTAAAGAGGTGAATGAGAGAGATGTAAATAAAACAATAGACTAGAAGATATACAGGAAATTAATGGACCTAAGAGAACATATCACCCATTATAATGGATATTCTTAGAGATTGTTAAAGAATATTATATTCATAATGCAAGCCCAAGCTAATATGAATAAAGACGAAATGTAGAACAGGAAGAAACAATTCTTGCTAATTAAAAACATGATTGCCAAAGTAAGTAAAAAATAGACCGATATACACTGAGGTCTGTTATAGAATAAATGAAGAAAAGGATTAATAAATACATGAAGAAAACTCACAGGTACACATATGAGCCTGAAATTTCTGACCTTGAAGTATAAATGGATGAGCCAAAATCTTCTAAAGAAGAAATCCAGGTACCTATAAAGACAAAATTTTCACATTGGCATCACACCTCTAAGAATGGTATTAAATGTTAGAAATTAATGAAGCAAGGTAAACATTTTGTATCTGGAAACTATAAATTATATGTAAAGGTAAAAATAAACATTTATTTTAGACAGAACATTTAGTCCTATACCAATCTTTAAAATGTTACTTAAAGGTTCTGGTCCAAAAAACAATACGAGAAACCCAATGAGAAGGAAAATATCAGATCCAAAACAATAGAAGTAATTTGGATTTCATTTGGAAAAATCCTAGAAAGACAGCTGTGCAACTGCCATAGATTCATTTGTCTTATTTAGACAAGGAAGTAAAAAGGGCTTGTTAAACGATTCTGTTTTGGATTCCCGAGGTGGGAGTGAGAGTAAGCATCAAAAGCCATAGAAGCCCTTAATAGTAAGATGAAGCTGTCATTCTCGTCTGTCCAGAGAAAATGAAAAATATAATTGGATCTTACAGGAAATGAAAAACAGGAATGTTAGGATTCAAATGTGAAGCAAGTGAAAATGTGACACGTGATGAAATATAAGAAAAAGGAATCTATCTGATTTTCATGCTTGGGAGATTCTATGTCCAGAGGTAAAGATTCATGAATGAACCTAGAATTATATCTCAGTTTCCATGCCCACTCTACTGATAAACTTTTTAGTGATCAACATTTGTATCATCAAAATGTCAGTAACTAATGATTTACAATGTTTTCAATTACTTTAGAAAAATTCCATAATATTAACGTACCTATTTTGGATTTGGACAAGATAAACATTAGAGTTTATAGACACTGAGAATGAAGGAAGAAGTAGAACAGAAAAGGATCATCACTTCTTCAGCTAATGTCTGGGAAATTAAGATACACTATTTAAACTGAATGGAATCAAACTTAGAGAAGATACTTCATTAGTTAAAATTATGAAGCTAACCACTGAAACAACTATAATAATAATATAATATACGTATCAGGAAGTGGATGAGTAAAAGGGAATTTGAGGGTGTCTGATGAGGATAATAATTATATTGTATAGCTAGAAATCAAGATATCTGAAATTTAATCAATCAGTAAGATTTAAGGATATAGTTTAGAATCATGATGGTGACCATCAAAACAATTCAAACATAAAGAGTTAAAAGTGGTTACATCTCAAGAATAGTAAAGGGGGGAAAATGAATAGTAAAGGGAGTAGGAAGTGGGGTAAAAATAAATATTTTACTCTTTACTTAAAAAAATACTTTTGTTATAACGTATAAATATGGGTATGTAAGCAGGTATTAAGGAGTCTCAGTAAAGTGGTGTTAAAGTCTTGTGTCAGGGATGTTTCACAATCTAAGTAACAGGAATTTAACTCATAAAAACATTTATGTTATCTTGAATAATTTAAAGTCTCTAGGGAGGATGGACATCCAGAAAGGCACCTTAGGTAGTTGATTTGTCTCTTTCAGATTAAGAACTCAATGATATCATGAGTGTTATGATTTCTTTACATTTGATTATTATAACATTCTCAGTATTTTGGCTCTGTCCTCAGGACCCATCCAGTTGTGAGATAGCCATTCTTGGGCTTCCTATCTAAAATAATAATAATAATAATAATAATAATAAAATGACAGTACCATAACAAGTAATTCTTCTCATAATTCCTTGTAGGAATGAGAAAACCTTACCAGATGTTTTCCTTTTATCTCATTGGCCATAATTTGATCATACCTTTCTCCATACCAATTAATAGCAAAGACAATATTAACAGGATTTGTTTAGAAAAATTTTGAGCTGTCACAGATGGTAAGAATAAGGCCATTATTCTTGATTCATATGAACTTGAATAAAGTGGATCCTGGGCAGCCTGGGTGGCTCAGCGGTTTAGCACCGCCTTCAGCCCAGGTCATGATCCTGGAGACCCTGGATGGAGTCCCACTTCGGGCTCCCCACAGGGATCCTGCTTTTCCCTCTGCCTGTGTCTCTGCGCCTCTCTCTCTCTGTGTCTCTCATGAATAAATTAAAAAAAAATAAAAAAATAAAATGGATCTTTAAAAAAAACTCTTCTGATAAGAATCAACACAAGCCAGTGAATGCTAGGTAGACAAACAGATGTATCCATGAGAGAGCTTTAAGCAGAATTATGATGCAGTGGAGACTGGTGTCTAGCAAATGGTTTTAAGCCAGATTCTTAAATCACCTCCTAAATTTTCCTCAAGTAAGAGACTAGAATGATCATCTAGGGCAGTGGTCCTCATGCATCAAGATCATGTACAAGGTTCATAACACAGTTTACTGTGTACTATCCTGAAGGTTTCTGATTCAGTCATCTAGGTGTTGCTTAAAAATACTCATTTTTAAAAACAATTTCTTAGGTGATGCTGATGCCATTGATCTGGGAACTGTACATTGAGAATGACTGACCAAGGTGATGGTGTTTGTGAAGTCTCATCTCAGTATCCCTAGTGCTGGCATAGTGACTGAAAAATAATAAATGCAAAATTATGTTTTTATTTTAAATAAAAAAAAATAAGTTCCAGCTAACATTCAGTAAATCTTAGCTTTTCTCTAGGTCCAGATTATTACAATTACAGATTTTATTCTTCATTCTAAGTAAGAATGTCCTGTTGACTACATCCCCTAAATACATATATATTAAAAAATAATGTAATGTTAATTAATTCCTTGGTTTGATATCTCTATTTATTTATCTGCATGCATTATGCAAGTGTATTGCAACAATATGCCTGATTTGGTATTTAACATTTTGGAAGTCAAGCATCCAAATACTAACACAACTCTATACCTAAGTTTTTCCAGTGTTCATCTGTAGTGACCAACATGAAGCCAAAAATCTCATAACTATGCCTCAGGCTTTATATGCTGTGGGGAATTATTTCCTTAGCTTATTTGACTACAGAATACACTGAAACATTGGCAAACTATCAAGCAAAGCTCATGAGATGTAATGTCCATTTGAATTAAAAAGGACAACATAAATGATCTCACAGATGAATTATTTGCTATAAGAAATAACTGAACCCTGACTTTTATGCTTTTTAAGAAACATTATAATAAACAAATTAGACCAATTAAGTCATTTTTATTATGAATAAAGAGGACAAAATAAAATGGAATAATTTACTTTATATATTGGTATGAAACATAACACAAACAACATTTTAATGATACCAGTGCTTTTCAGTCATTTCTTCCTTTTATGTTTAATATTTTGAATAATTTTACAAAATGAACTTTGTATCCTGGCTATAACACTGAGTCTATTGGTATGATTTTTTTTTCAGTTTAATGTTGTTTGACAATTCTGTTTGCATAGCTCTGTTGCATTCAAGATAATATAACAGACTGTATTTCAACAAATAAATACTCTTGAATTAAGGAATTTCGAAAACAAGTTACTGATTTCTATTAGACCATCCATTATCTAATAATGTAAAAACCAAAGACTTCAATTGTTAATCTACTCCTTGGTTTATTCAGACCCCTAGAAAGTGTTTTGTATTTAAAGGTTCTTTTTTTTTCAACTACAGATATATGTATTTTAAAAATATTAGAATTTGAATACTATGTAAGTTTAACATATTCTTTAATAGTAACTAAGTAACTAAGTAAGACATAGACTGATCTACATAACTTACCAACCATGTCAAGTCAGAACATGCTTGGAATTTTGATGAAACTGTTCGAACTTTTATTTGGGAATGAACATCTGTTTGAAAAATCTTTGGTCAAGTTGTACTTGAAAAGGACTTGAAAAGGACCCTTTTGGGGAACCTGGAAGGCTCAGTGGGTTAAGTATTTGTCTTTGGCTCAGGTCATGATCCTGGAGTCCCAGGATCAGGTCTGCATCAGGTTTCCTGCTCAGCAGGGGGCCTGCTTCTCCCTCTGCCCCTCCCCCTGCTTATGTTTTCTCTCTCTCATAAATAAATAAATAAATAAATAAATAAATAGAATCTTGGTTTTTTTAAAGAACACTTTCACTGATTTTATTCATTTCCTCTTCCTCTGAAACTTTCCTTTGTGTAATGTTTGCTCTGTTCACATTGGCTATTTCTCTCCTTGGTCTCACTTTGTGCTTGTGGAAAAAAAAAAAAAAATTCTTCTGGAATGTTTACCCCGATCTTCCCTCCATGAAAATTATTGTCTACTCCTGAAATACTTAGAACTTCATTGTCCACTGTGGCACATGTGACTCTTTATATATAAAGGCAATACAATACAGTACAATACAGAACAATAAAATTCAGTTTTTCAGTTGTACTAATTATACTTCAGTGGCTCTATAGGTACATGTGGCCAGTGACCTAGCATTGGACATGGCAGGTAAACATTCCATCACAGAAACTTCAACTGGAAAATACTGACTTAGAGTCTGTTAAATGTGATTTAGCATTTCTTTTTTTTTTTTTTTTTTGGTTACATTTCTCAATATTTTTTCTTCTACATCTATAGAAATTCAGAACAGGGTTTGTCCCTCATAGGTGTTTATACTCAGGTGTTCATTATATTTTCTCAAGTGCAGTTGAGTATAAGCTATCGTCCAACTTAAAATTACTCAGTAAATGCACATTTTTTGTTTTGTTTTTTCCCCTTAGAGAAGAAATTAAAGAATCTCTGATTTCCATATGTCAAGAAATATTACCATGTCAGATAGAAGGCAGATATCCTAAATTAATTAAACTGCAATCTTATTCTTGTCTAATTAATCAATCCAACATTGAATAAAGTTGTTTTCTTTTGCTCTAACAAGGTAAGGTGTGTTCTCCTGATTTTGGAAAGTTTGTTTTGCCTTTTTAAGTGCTCCTCTTAACATGGTAGATTAGCTTACACACCTAGGGAGAAAGTAATATGCTAAATTTTGTAAGGTGTGAGGTAAGACAATTAAGTTTGCTTATATTACTTGTCTGGGAAAATGAGGTGGACCTTTAGGGAAATAATAAACCCCAACTGTCACCCATTGGTCCTGAGGCTCCTTTTTTTTCCTCTTATGCTCAGTTTCTAAGATGTTTTGAAAAAGGGGAAAAAAGAAGGTTTGAGTTGAGTTGCACGTATTGTTTTCTGAAAAACGGAACTCTTACATCACAATGGGTATCTAATGACTATACTTGAGTGATTTTTCAAAAACATTTCATTTCAGAGGAAAAAATAATTCAATTGAGAAACAACATTAAAACACATAATTTTCTAAGTGTGAGTACTACAAGGAAAACTGTAGCCTCACTGATGACAAATATTCAAAATGACAAACCGAGGTGAGAAAGTGACATGTTCACCTCTAGCATGATTTACTGTTTTGCTAAGAGGTTTTCTACAGAATGAAAAGATATTTACAATTCAAGCAGGTAACTATACAAAGTAATGTGCATTTTTGAAAAGATCAAGTGCATACCTGTGTTCTCACTTACAGTGCAAGATATACCTATACAAATAATTTTTACCTTTTTCCCTATTAATCCCTCAGTTTTCTTTCTAGAAATGTCTGCCTTTTAATAGCCTTCCTTAATGGTAATAGCTGTGTTTCAGTCAATTTTAAAGAGAAATTGCAACCAAATTGCACAAACTATCCTGCACTGCAGAAAAAAGCACCTTAGGCAAAGGCCCCCAAATTTATATTAACTGTTATGTAGAAGCACAGAAGACACAGAGAAACTTTGCTACTACTGATGATTCTTTTCCCTATAAATGACAGAAAATTATTAACATACCTACTGCTTATATTTGCTCATTAAGACATTGCTAGTCTAACCACATATGGTATCCTCCATAATTTATCATAATATGTAGAAGTGTTACCTTCAGGCAGCTGATATTTTGAGAAACAATTAAGTAAAACACTATGGTGCTATCTCTGTGGGTAGAAAACAATTCAGAAATTCAAATACCTGCTCCACCCAGAGGGGCAGCCAGAATCTGCCTACCCATCATCATGGTGGAATTTATAGAGCTTGGTTTTTAAATTGTAAATTTCATTTGCAATAGGATGGATGAGAATGCAATGGCCTAAACCCTCTCCTCATCAATAAAGATTTTTCTGCATCTTTCTCTCCCTGAAATGTTATTCCTATGGTTTGTATTTCCATACGAATCAATCCTGTAAGGCTATGGAACCAAGGCAGACACAGCAGGAACATTTCTTTCCTTGTGTGCTTCCATTTTTAAGCTGACATTAAATAACACAGTCTAGAATAATGAGGGAAGCTGCATTGGCTTTTGTGGCCCAGAAAAGTGGCAATGTTAGGGGAGAAGCCAAAGCATAATGACCACAGTGAATTAAAGTTACAAAACCTAAACAACACTAATTAAGAATAGTAACCAGTGGTTTGATGTACCAAGGGGATGTTTATTGAAGGCTACTGCTTGAATCAAAAACAGGAAGATTTTGCCGATCACTTGGGGTTTCAACTTTACAGTATTTACTGGGTGAAAATTGCCAGTCATCATTGTCACATGAGGGTTTTATTATTATCGCTTTGTTTGGGACTTTTTTCTCTTAAAAGGACTTGTGCAGAATCCTCTGACCTGTACACCTTGAAGAAGTTTAAGTCAAATTTCTTCTGTATCTCAGACTGTTTTCCCTGATGATGATCATTCAGAAGCTACTATGACATCCGTGAAGTCCACTGGTGTAGAGGTTTCTCTTAGCCCATTCCTTTACAGAACAATAAGTGTCACAGGGAGATTGAAGCATTGAACTATAATTTGAGAAATTCAGCTCAGTCTTGGAATCTGGGCCAGTGCATTTAATTGAGACCACATTTAAATTTCTTTGATATTTCTTTATAGAAAAGTATAATGCCCCAAAGGGGAAACATGTTTCATCCTAGTTGCAGTAGCTTTGTTAAGTAAGCAAATAACTACTTACCTGAAAGCAAAAGAAATGGACAAAATATAACCTAGTGGCTCTATCCTCTTTGCATCCAAAATAAGCAATTGCGGGATCCCTGGGTGGCGCAGCGGTTTGGCGCCTGCCTTTGGCCCAGGGCGCGATCCTGGAGACCCGGGATCGAATCCCACGTCGGGCTCCCGGTGCATGGAGCCTGCTTCTCCCTCTGCCTGTGTCTCTGCCCCTCTCTCTCTCTCTCTCTGTCTCTCTGTGACTATCATAAATTAAAAAAAAAAATAAGCAATTGCTTTTCCATAGTTATTTCCAACCAGGAATTAGTCATGCTGAATAAATAGTTTACAAAGAAGTCATAACAATTCAGCTTCTTTATAAAAGTAATAGCCTTCTGTCTGTTTTCAACTCTAGAAAAAAATTTCCTTGGCTTCCTTTGATTGATTAGGAGAGTAGCACTGAGAACAGCATGATTTCCACCATTTTCCTGTTCCTGAGTTGTAGACATGCATGGCTTGTGATAGAGTAGAGGTCATAAAGGTCATTACACAGGTTTTGGAGTTAAGAGGACTTCTGAATTCTGCACCTGAATTTGCTGAGACTAGAGTTTTCAGGATGGAGGGACTGGGTTTAAAAGACTTTCTTTAAAAGACTTTCTCTTTCTTCTTTTGAGAATATAGTTTGCATAATAACATGTCCTGATACACATGGAGACTACTCTGGGGAAACACAGCTCTACAGTCTTAATCTGACAGACGCATCATTTCCCTCCCAGTCAGAAATTTGCCAGCATTGAAGGAGGGGAAAGGTAGGTCATGAGACAAAGTGACCATGATGAAAAAAGCGAGCATAAAATAGTTGTCTGATCCTACTCAAAGATGATCTGAGAAACAAAACTAAAACAACTACTACTTTTTAATACTTCCTTTAGATTTTTATATCAGGTTTGTGTAAAGTTTCCTTAGTATTAGACAATCGAGAATCACATGTTCATTTGATGAGTTACTTATTTATTACCTACTTGTTCAAAAGAATATTTGTGATAATAAAACCACATCTAACAGAATTTTTTTGTTTGTTTTTGAAAGGTGAAAATATTAGCAAATCGAAAGATAAGGGCCAGAGAAGAGTAAGATAAAGGGAGGATAAAGGAATGTTTCAAATGGAAGCTATGACTAGAGGATAGCCAACTTGGCTCTGAGTTTTGATAGTTCGCGAGAAGGGAGAAATCTGAATCAAACATTCATATAATCCATACATTTAGAAAGTATTACTAAATATTACTGAACATGAAGTGCAACTGTGTTGTGAAGACTGACGCCTGAGAGAAATTTATCTTCTATATCATTATGAAGATAGTCTTTTATAACATAATTACTGATGCTATTGAGGGGGTATCATTACAATGAATATAAAAAATTACATCAGGCTACGACTTAACTAGATTTCTTGGCCAAGGGTATCATGCCCCAAACACAACTTATTGAATTCAGTTCTATCATCAGCCAAGAAGGTAGAGAAGATAGGGAACAGGGGAGGAAGAGAAGTTCAGAAATGCAATCTCCATAACTCCTACGTACTTTAGAAGGACTGAAGCATTTGCTTGCATGTGTACTCTCACACACAATTCATTTGAAATTAAAATGCCTAATCATACAGGAAATTCTGCTTAGGTAAAGTCATTTGTAAAGATCTCTTCATATGGTAAGAATGTTCAGACAGTTATTCTCTTATGGCATGATAACGTATGACCAAGAATAAAGTATAGTGATGATAGGGGGGTACAGTTCTTCAGATGTATTATCAACATAGGCACAGAGAATTTTAACACCTAGTGCAGCCATGAAAATGTGACCTGAATCATTTTCTACATACTACTCAGGTCCAAGCCTACATACTGAGAATCCTAGAATCTTTGTGGTTGATGGATGGATGCTTTGGGGGATTTAGTATATCTTCTGACTCAATAAAAAAAACTCTTTCTGTAGGTCTTCAACAATGTCTTCTTGAACACATTCACTTCATGGTTTTGTTTTTGTTTTTCTTCCAGTACTAATAGGTCTTTATTTATTTACTGTATTTTCCCAGGGAAAAGAGAACAGAAGGGGAAAAAAAGTCAGCATGTGCAGCATGTGTGTTATAAAATGATGGCAAATGATGAAGGAAGTACCATCACAGCAAAATCAACCATCATTTGATGGGGTCATCAAAGGCCAAGGGGTCAGTCGCCTGCATTCAGGACTGAAGGGATAGGACCAGAGAAAGAATAGACAGGTACATGTTTTCCTACCCTCTCTTCCTCCCTGTAAACTTAGGAATTTACCATGGAATTATATTATCTGTCTCCTGTCACACAGTCTTGTGGCCACTTTGATGTGAATTTCTTGCACTGGCATAAAAGTTCCTGGGTGACTTGGACATGCATTCCTCTTCCCTTTCTTGGTCTCCGGACCCCACTTTCTGCATAGAAATTTCACTTATTGGTTCCCTCTATTTTAGGATTAAAGATGAAGCTAGATTTGATCCCTCTGAATACAGCAGTTTAAGTGTTCGGTGTGGTCTTGACTTAGGAGGTTGGGAAAAAACGATAAAGTGTTCCTAGTTTTTCCAAGACTTTGCACAAATCAGTTAAGGGTTGTGGAGTCACACTGCAAATAATGTGTATGTGTGGGTGGGGAAGGGTGGAGAGAGGGTAGGGTAGGAGTCAGACTTTTAGGACATAGGATCTGTTGCAAATGAAAGTGAGGGGAAGGGAAGTCAAAAGAAAGAGTAGTTCAAGATCTCACTTGGAGAAGAGGGGCCCCCAAGCTTATGTTTCAGATCCCTTTTCCTGGTGCAGAATCTTTTAACTATTTTTCTCTCAATACAAAAAGAAGTTTTGTAAATAATAAATTCCAACAAGAACATGGAAAAACACCAACACACTATATTTACAAAAACTAGGCCACCCAGCAACCACTAAATTAGTAACTTGTGAAGTCCAGACAAATAGAATAACTAGAGGGGCTGATGACTGGATACAGATCATGGTAGTAGAGTGAGCCCCAGGCCCTAGACTCATGTTCAGGTGGCTGCTGGCCCTGGTGGGGCAGCAAAGGAGTGGCTGCCAGTTCATTGTTTTTTAATGTGGTCCAGCCTTTGTTCTTTTCCTGTATTTGGTTTTTTTCCCCCCTCTTATTTACTTTTGTAAAAAGTTCATTCTTATAAATGATATAAAATCCACTTTGGGATGCCTGAGTGGCTTAATGGTTGAGCGTCTGCCTTTGGCTCAGGGCATGATCCTGAAGTCCCAGGATGGAGTCCTGCATGAGCCTCCTTGCATGGAGCCTGCCTCTCCCTCTGCCAATATCTCTGCCTCTCTCTGTGTGCGTCTCTCGTGAATAAATAAATAAAATCTTTTTAAAAATGCAGTTTGTTCTTTTTTTTTTTTTTTTAAGATTTATTCTTTTATTCACGAGAGACACAGAGAGAGAGGCAGAGACATAGGCAGAGGGAGAAGCAGGCTCCCCGCAGGCAGTCCAGTGCAGGACTCTATCCTGGGACCCTGGGATCACGCCCTGAGCCAAAGGCAGAAGCTCATCTGCTGAGCCACCCACCCATCCCAAATCCACTTTGTTTTAATGTCCACCCATTGGTCCTGCCTTCTAGAAGTTTCACAGATTGATTCTAATCCTTGTTTTATTCATCAGTCTTTCAAATATTCTAAAACTCGGGCACCTGGGTGGCTCAGTGCTTGTGCATCTGCCTTTGGCTCAGGTCATGATCTTGAGGTCCTGGGATCGAGTCCCACATCAGGTTCCCCGCAGGGAGCCTGCTTCTCCCTCTGCCTATGTCTCTGCCTCTCTCTTTTGTCTCTCATGAATAAATAATTAAGATCTTAAAAAAAAAAAAATCCCAGTGGTAACACAGTGTCTTTAAGTTTGAAAACTGTAACTTTTCAGTGAATGAGTCAGTGACTCATTCATGTCATTGATTGTAATGTTCTATAAAGAGGATAGAGAATGTGCCTGTGGGGGAAAAATATCTCTCTCATTTGATATCACAGCTTTAAATTATTCTTTTTGAATACAGTTATTCTAATTATAAATCATTTTATTATTGTTGTTATTGATTTGCTCAAAATATTTCCATAAGAAGTCCTTGATATAAATTATTCTCATTATAATGGTAATAAAAGCAATTGGCCATGACTTAACCACCTCCTATTTAAATGACACATGCAAAAAGAATCTCTAAAATTTTGAGGTATAACTGGACAAGGGACTAAATTTAAATCTCCTTTTCTAAAAATGGAATTATTTGTCAACTTACTTTCTTTTTTCATCTTGCCATTCTCCATCATTTTTTTAAACACTAGAATTTGGGTTTTTTTGGTATGATACCATTGGCAAAATTTTCTCCCATTACTCTGAATATATTTTCCTGACTCTAGAGATTTTCCATTTTGAAAGAGACTGAGTTGCTCTACCCTCCTCTGTTCAACTGTCTTTTGTTTCGTTTGTCTTTGAGTCTTATTGTCACAATTTGGCCAGTTTAAAGATTATTAACTTTGAAGATGACTTCACTTATCTAGCATAATTGTATAGAATACTCAGGTAAAAAAGAAAGAATGGAAAGCAAGCAAGCAAGCATAACAAGGAAACCTGATATAAGACAGACAAGGCTTCAAATTTCAATTCCAACACTCACTCGCTAAACAAATGTGTCCATATTAGTTTAAATTGGTATCCTTATGTGAACATAGTAAGAGTGAAACTTCTATGATGAACTGTTTGTTTTGGATGATCAGTTAGATGGCATATTTAAATTATAGCATACAAAAAGAATGTAGTGTGATGTATTAGTGTCTTGGCAAGTTGAGCTGGGTAGGAAATAATCTCTCTGCATCTTCCCTCACACATAATTGTGGGCTCTACTTACAAATGATATTTTACATCTAGAATCTTTTCTATCTGTGAGGTGCCTCATCATGAGGTAATGTTTCATTTATCTCTGCTTTAGAAATGAAGTAACTGAATCCTAGAATAATGAGGAGACTTAAAGCAAGTTATCCAGTTTGTTAAGATCTTATCAATAAAATAAAAAAGAAACTAAAAGTTTTAATCTCTGGTGCAGTGATTTTCAGATAACCCATGTGCCTTGGGCTGAGATTTTGCACTGTGGTTTTTTTAAAGATAAACAAGAGGATTAGCACACATCCAACTGGACTGAATGATCCATTTTCATACCTAGGATATTAAAACCCCAACCTAACATACTTAATTGAGTTGTGGAATATTCTGATCATTTTCCTCAATTAGTCATAGTTGCAGACCTCAGATATCTGTTGTAAAGTGAAGTAGAAGGTGTTATTATTATGTTCAGACCAAAATACTCAAAATAATTATTGACTCACTGCCGAATAACCCATACAAAATATTTTAGTAATTACTCAGTTCTCCATCTTAATTTACATGGGAAGTCATAGCCTTGAGCAACATTCTAAAAAAAAAATTATCATTTATGTAACAAAATCCTATAATAGCTTTGTGAGATTAAATGGAAGCTCTGTAATTGA
The DNA here is from genome assembly GCF_003254725.2 of Canis lupus dingo. Lineage (NCBI taxonomy): Eukaryota > Metazoa > Chordata > Mammalia > Carnivora > Canidae > Canis > Canis lupus. The sequence goes on from NC_064243.1 coordinate 84,285,770, forward strand.
TTTTATAAGAAACAATCTTGAAGATTCATGCTTTTTCACCAAAGATACCAACAGAGCTTTGGTCCAAGATGTGAGCAAAGAGGAAATGTTAGACATTGCATTGGAAGAGAGTTGCAATAACTTCTGTGTAGGCTCCTTACACTTCAGTGGAAGTGAAGTATCATTAGGATTTAGCACTGGAAAGAAGAAATGCAAAATTAGGAAAAAACAAAACAGAACAAAACAAATGGACTAATGAAGCAAGCCAAAAATAAGAGATTTTACCAGGAAACTGAAGAGAGGGAATGTTGTATTTCTGGTGTCAGGTCTTGTTGCTCTTTTTCCCAGTAGGATGGTACATTTGCAATCAAATCACTTTACAATGGTATTCTCTTAGAATGTGCCTTGTATTGACTTAGCTCTATGTATTACTTGAAAGACCCAAGAATAAAGTGAAATTTTCTCTTTAATCCTCAAGGTGAGTATCTGCAAAGTTGGTGTCAGTTTTACTTAGGGAAAGGAATATTGGATTAAGCAAATTATGTTGTGTACTGAACTAATACATGGCAGAAGGAGGAGTTCTATACTGTTTAGTGGAAGGAAGGAAAGGTTGGGTATTGGAATCCCTTGTCTTTAATGTGAGTGAAAGGGTCTCTTCTTTTTTTTAATGGTTTAAATTATTTTAACACTTCTTGATCTATTCTTTAGGCATATGTACCTTCAAAAAACATTAGAATAAAATAATAAGCATTTAAAATCTCCAAGCAACTTATGTAAACTATCTTTCCCTAAAGTCTGTTTTTAGAGATGTGGCTCCATTTACCCAGAAGAGTCAAGTGACTTCTTCAGATGCTTAAGTAACTTTGAGAAAATAGGTTGGTTAGTAAGATAAGATGCTTTGGCTCAGAATGTTTCAGCTGAACATTCATTTCTGACCCTGCCCAGATGAGGACATGTAGATATTTCACAGACACAATATTTAAGTAAGATTGCAGTTGCCAAAAGATAGAATGTAAAATTTGCTAAAATGTGCAATATGATGATGTTTGCATAAAATTCTGACATTGTAGCATATTCTCTGAAAGCTCAGAGTTGCACAATGAATATTTGGTGAAGGGATAACTAAAAGCATTTTTCACCAATTCATATAAAGTCTTCAAGCATACATATATTATAATTGAATCCAATGATGAGGAGATGACAAATAATACTTTTGTAAATAACTTGATGCATCTTAAAAGCAACTATTCGGAGACTGAAAGTGTAGACAAATGCAAAATAATAACCACTGCCCTGATTTCAAAATTTCTGAGTTTTATTCCATTCCAAAGGATATGATCTGCCTGAAAGTTCTATTGAAGTAAATGGAAAAAAAGAAAGGCAGATAAACAGAGAAATATTAGCCATTTGGGGTTTATACATCATGGTAGGCAGCCTGGATAATATTGATTTTCGAAGAAGAAATTGATGTAATAAACATTTTTAAAAGTAAGATTTTAATTCAAATTGTCATTATAAGTGGGCTTTGAAAAACCAGAAGGTTAGGCAAAATAATATATAGGCCTTGGTTAGGTCCCTTATGGTAGGGTTTTTGCTTATTTTTTTTATATGAAGTGTGGCATTTGTCTATTACTTTACTGTTTTACCTATTTAAAATTTGAATGAAACACTCTAAAAGTAAAAGTCATACCTCTGAGTAATCAAGGTTTTGATTTGACATCTCATCTGGTTTATGAAAAGATAAGTGACCTACAGGTAAATATAGATTTGAGTTTTTGTAAACTCAGCTTTATTTTTAGGGAACAAAACAATTCCTGAACAGCTGCACATTCCTCACTTGGCACTGAATTTTGTAATCGATTATTCCAAGGCACATGGTCTCCCCTGGTCTTCCTCTTTCATCAGCGTTTGTCCTAGAAATGTGGCTACTCAAGCCACAGCGTTGAGTGCAGGGACATCTAAGGACTCAGGTGGCCTTTTAGACTGCCCCCGTCAGTACACACACACACACAAAGTGGCACCTGGGTCCTTCAGTTGTGAATTTCTCTTTTCCCTTTTCCCCATTTGAGTGACCAGAGAGTGGACTTGGCAGGCCTTGCCCTGTGTTGCCCTTTTGGATTGTTGCCCTTTTGGATTGAAACATCTGTGACTGGATCTGGCTCCTACTGGCTCTGATGCAGGCTATGCCATAACCAGAGCTGTTCTAAAGGCATCTGATTGGGCTAATGCTAAGTCACAAAAGAGAAATGTGAATTGATGCTTAAATCTAACTTTGTCAGTCCCACTAGCTTTAGATGCGACTTCACTGAAAGAAACAGAAGTCATCTTTCTTCGATGTCATTTTTCCTTTTAGTATTAACTATGTACATTCCAAATCCCCCTACTATGTTCCAAGCACTGCTCTGGGCACTTACAGATATGATTCCTAATCCTCAGAGTAACATTCAAGTTAGGCCTGTTTTGCAGAAATGGTAGCAGTGAAGTGTTTATTCAGGGACACAACAATAAACAGAGTTGGGTCTCAAACACAGGCCCCTGTCATTCCATTTGCCTGTGCTACTTCTTACTAACCATGTGGAGACCATCTTGCTATGATGGCATGCCTCTATCTGACAGCTCACAGCCAAAAAGACACATGTCAGTAGCAAGAATATGCCAAACTATGACTAGATCTGTCCTAGCATTTTTAAAAATAGATTTATTTATTACCTGGAGGGAGAGAATAAACACACACACATGCATACAAAAGAGTAGGGGGGAGGGGCAGAGAGAATCTTCAAGTAGATTCCCACTGAGTAAGGAGCCTGACATGGGGCTTGACCTCACAACCCATGAGATCATGACTTGGGCCAAAACCAAGAGTCGGTGCCTAACTGACTGAGCCACCCAGTGCCCCTGTCCTAGCATTTTAATAAGTGTGATTCTCCCGTTCTTTATAGTTAATTTGTTCTGCTATCATATACAGAAAAGCCTACATTCTTCATTTCCCCTGTTTCTATTTATTTCATTAATTTCTCTCTTATCCTTTGTTTCACTATTAATATACGTGCTATGTTCACATATTTCAGAAGCTCCATATAATGTTACTTTCTCTTTCAGCAAACATTATTTTAAAAATATCAACAAAAATGGTCATATATGATAAATATACATAAATAACATGTTGTATACAAAGTAATATCTTTAATAGTGTTGTATATATGTATATATTTGTCATGCCCAGGACTCTTGGGTCTTTCAGAACAATATAAGAACAACCCAGTATCTGCTGTCTAGTATTATATTCCTTCTGTCCACAGAACTTTCTTTAGCACTTTTCTGTGTGTGGGCATGTTCATTAAAAAAGCAAATCTCTTAAATTTATCCATCTGAATATCTTTATATTGCCTTCATTTCTTTTTCTTTTTTCTTTTTTGCCTTCATTTCTGATAAAAATATTGCTTTTGTAAAATTCTAGGTGGACATGTTTGTCTTTCAGCATTTTAAAGTTGCTATTCCATTGCTTTCTGACTTCCATTGTGTCCATTGATAAATTAGCCATAATTCACATCAGGATCACCCTGTGTGTAATATGTTGCTTTTCTCTATCTTTATAACATGTCTTTGGTTCTCAGCAGTGCAACTATGGTATGATATGGTGTAGTCATCCCATGTTATTTATTTTTATTTTTATTTTTATTTTTATTTTTATTTTTATTTTTATTTTTATTTTTATTTTATTTTATTTTTTTGTAGGGAGAGAGTGACCAAGTGAGTTAAGGAGGGGCAGAGGAGAGCAAGAGAATCCCAAGCAGATTCCACACTGAGCAGAGAACATGATCCTGAGATCATGACCTCAGCCAAAATCAAGAATCAGATGCTCAACCAACTGAGGCACTTAGGTCTGCCCCCATCATGTTATTGTTTGTTACTTTTTATTTGCATTTTGAGAAAGTTTACCAAATGATTCACTGACTTTTTAAATCTGTGTTTTATTTTCCACTGTCATTCTTTCATCTTTCTCATTCTTACCACTTCCTGCCACATTTCTTCACATCACTTGCTTTTTCTTTAAGATTTTTATTTATTTATTCATGAGAGACAGAGAGAGACAGAGAGGCAGAGACACAGACAGAGGGAGAAGCAGGCTCCTTGCAGGGAGCCCAACGCCAGACTCAATCAGGATCCTTGGGATCCAGCCCTGGGCTGCAGGCGGTGCCAAACAGCTGAGCCACCGGGGCTGCCCTCACTTGCTTTTTCTACTATATACTATCTCCTCTCACTGACCATATATCTTGGTCTTATGTTCCTTGGATTCAGTACCTCTCAGTTATGCTCCATGTTTGGCAGATTTACCTTTGTACCATTATGCAATCCCAGTACCCTCTAGCAATGAACACTTCACAGATTTATTATACTAATTGCAAAGATTAGTGAGGCATAGCCACATGTGTTTCTGAAATTAGGCAAGTGGTTTTCCTCTCAGACACTTTGAAGTACCATAGATAATTGCTTTTTAAACTTGGCATGTACTAAACTTTTTTTTTTTTTTTTTTACTTTTTCTTCTTAATGGTTTGTTTTTGTTTTGTTTTTTTGTACCAGACAGAGGTACCACGGAACACAAGGATTCTCAGTCTTTTGAGAATCTAACATTCTATCTGGAAAGAAAGACTGGGAAACAAACATTGCAGTCCAATGTTATAACCTTTTAAAAAGAGTTAAAACAAAGCAGTATGATAAGAAGCAATTTGCCTGTGACTGAAAAATTCCATGTGGGAGTATATCATTTTCCAAAGAGATACCATTTGTGCTAGGTCTTGAAAAATTGAGTTGGAGTTCAGCAGATGGAAAAGTGGGAGAGGAATTCAAAAGAAAAAGCAGAATGTTAAAAGATATAAGGACCTGAAAAATAATGTTGTTATTTGACAAAGTCAGTAGTTTCTCGTGCTGACTTGATCCTGGAGTGACTTGACTGGCTCTGGGAGGTGGCAGGAGATGAGTTAGGGAAGACAGGAAACAATGATTTGTTTGGCGTGATAAAGCATTTCTACTTACTCCTTGTGATAGACAGATAATGTCCCCCTGGAAGCTCCACATCCTAATCCCTAGAACCTGTGAATATTTTACCTTACATGACATAAAAGGACTTTTCAGATGTGATTAATTTAAGGATCTTGAGATAGAAATATCCTGGATTATCTAGATGGGCCTAATGTAGTCATAACAGAAAGGGGTATAAGCTAAGAAATACAAGTAAACTCTAGAAGCTAGAAGAGGAAAAAGAACGGATTCTCCCCTAAAATCTAATGTGTAATAATAGATTTGTGATGTTTTAGGTAACTGAATTTGGAGTCACTTGCTACAGTTGCAATAAGAAATCAATACACTCCTCCATGCAGTTGTCAATAATTTTAGAGATGTTTTTAAGGACTTGAAGTGACATCATATTGGATGGTGACAATGTAAATATTATTTTGACCTGGATTTAGAGGGAAAGAAAATAAATGGGAAGACTCCTTAGAGACTGTTTCCATAATCCTGTTGAGAAACGAAAAGCGATTCGACTTAACATTAGAGGTTGTTGTGAAGGGAGTCATGGCTGTCGTCTTTCTGGAAGCAAATGCTTGTAATTGTCAAATAAGCATAACGTCCTTTGACAGTTTAAAAAATCATGAGCATTTATTCAAAAATACCTTGAATACTAGGATATAGATAAACTAAGGTATTTCAAGCACACCCAGAAGAAAAAAGGAACACAGATACCTAGCAATCATCTATCATCTATCGGATACACTGTAACCTGTGTTCCTTGTCAGTATTTTCCCAGCCTTACCTCTTCTGATTCACAGATTCCAGATCCCTCTTCAGTTTCCATTCTGGCTTAGTTACTATCTCTTGCTTGAGAAATTTCGTTACTCTGTATCTTCTAATCTGGGGTTTATTTTCAGCTCTGGATTAGTGATCATTAATTGATTGTAAAATTACTTTTTATAAATGAAAGAGAACATAATAGAAGAGAATATGAAGTATCAAAACACTTCCTGTGAATTTACAAGTATTGTTTCAGGAAATTGTTTCCATTTGATACATATACTTAAGTGTATTACTGTTAGATACATGGAAAATGTCTTCTATGCTAGTATGCATATAAAATATTTGAAACATATACTGATGTATTTGTGTTCAGTCAAAATTTAGACATACTACACCCACAATTAAGAGGCCACCTAGGATTGTGGTCCAAGGGCCAGAGATGAAGGAAGTATTTGAGAGAAATTTTCTCAATAGGATGAAAATGAATTTAGCTAACAATCCATCAAGGAAAGTAAAAGAGTCAAACTCAAAAATTATAATTATTTTGTTCAGAAAAGCTTTTAGTACCATAAAAAATATGTTGCATGTATTTTAAGATCTTTGGATATTTTTTGTTTACTTTACTGATATTTTCAAGTGTGCCTTTAACATCTGGGGCCTGGATAATACAAATTGAGCACAAAAATACTTGTGCCAGAAAACAAGGATGTGCTCCAAAGCAAAAGCAACCATATTGAAAGGACACAGACATTGGCATGATGGGACACCACAGGCTAATTTGCAACTGTTTAAGCATGGAAAATATGATAATTGATCATAATATATTACATATTTAAAAATCCATAATCCTTATTAGTATTCAAAGAGAGAGGGGATCCCTGGGTGGCACAGTGGTTTAGTGCCTGCCTTTGGCCCAGGGTGCGATCCTGGAGACCCGGGATCGAATCCCACATCGGGCTCCTGGTGCATGGAGCCTGCTTCTCCCTCTGCCTATGTCTCTGCCTCTCTCTCTCTCTCTCTGTGTGTGTGACTATCATAAATAAATAAATAAATAAATAAATAAATAAATAAATAAATAAATAAGAGAAAGAAGATATATGGGGCCTGGAATGAGAAGGAAAATTTTTTAAAGAATTCCAGTTAAAAAATATAGAAGGAAATACAAAATTAAGAAAATATGCCACCTTTCCAATCTAATAATAATAATAATAATAATAAAAGAATGATTCAGATAAGGCTCATCAACCTCTGGTCAAACTATTGGCTGAGAATATTATTGAGAAATAATCTATTTACCCTGGGCCAAAGTATCAGCCTATGAATAACTTAATGATGACAAATGCTAACACATTCCCTTATGGTAGAGAGATCTGGCATCCAACAAGTGAAAAATGTTATCATCACTGGTGATGGAACAACCCTATATGGCACATGTGAAATACACAATAGAACTAGGAAGTATTCTGGCCAGAAATGTTTAATATGAATCTACTTATGTCTTTATATCTAACTTTCAATTTACAGAAAATGCAGGAGTAGAGGAACATATTAAGAGGAAACAATAAAACAAATTCAACGTGCAAAACATTCCACAAGAAAACAAGCTTGGATTCTTTAAAAAGCCAACATTAGTGAATAAGGAAGGAGGCTATAGATTAAAAGGAACTGAGTGGACACAATGATTGAATGCATTCATTGTGTGAATCTTGATTTGGATTCTAGATTTGAAAACCAAAACATTTAGCTCTCTCTGCTCTCTGCCATGTGAGAATACAAAGAGATGTTAATAGCAATCTGCAACCCAGAAGAGATTTCTCACCAGAATTTGACCACACTGGCCTTCTGAACTCAGGCTTCCAGCTCCTGAACTGTGAGGAATATATTGCTGTTGTTTATAGGTGAAAAAAAACAAAACAAAACAAAAAACAAAAATGCTTATAAAAAATCATTTAAGGAACAATTTGGGAAAATAGAACTTGACTTTGGATGTTATATCGTTATGGCTGATTTTTTTTTCTAGGAGTGACAATGGTATTGTGGTTAAATAGGAGAAAGTGCTTATAAGGTGATGTTTGAAAAATCACTTTACAGTGAATTTTTCTCACTGGAACTTACTTTCAAATGATGCAGTCAAAATAAAATATTAATTGTTAACTCTAAATGAGGGAAATAGGAGTGTTCATTCTTTAAACCATGTTTTTAAAACTATTCTTTAGAGTTGAATATTTTATAATTAAAAGATATGGGAACAAAGTTTTCAACTTAAGTTTGAATCTTTAAAGATTAAAGTGTTCACAAAGCACCTTTTCATATTTTTCAAGTATGTATGGATGGTATTCAGCTGCCATTACTACTTTTCTTTTTCCAATTTTTAATTGATATATGCAGTTCACATACCAAAGCACCATGCCTTTAAAATGTACAATCGGTAGTTAGTTCTTAGTTTATTCTCAAGATTGTGTGACCATCATCACTATCTAATTCTAGAACATTCCATCACCCCTAAAAGAAGCCCTACATTCATTAGCAGTCACTCCCCATTTCTATCTTAATCTGTCCCCTAGAAACCACTAATCAGCTAATTTGATTTATGATTCTATGAATTTTCTATTGTGGACATTTCCAATAGAAAGAATCGTACATATATGTGGCCTTTTTTGTCTGGCTTCTTTTACTTACTGCCATATTCTCAGGATTCATCATATTATAGCATCCATAAGTACTTTATTCACGTTTATGGTTAATATGCCATTGTATTGACATACCACATTTTGTCTATCCAAAATCAATTGTTGGACATTTCAGTTGTTTCTCCTTTCTGGCTATAATGAATAATGCTGCTGTGATCATTTGCATACAAGTTTTTATGTAAAAACATGTTTTCAGTTTAGGGTGATATATACCTAGAACTGGAATTGCTGAGTCATATGGTATATCTGTGTTTAACTTTTTGAGGAGTTGCCCAACTTTTTTTCCAAAGCAGCTGCACCATGGTATGTTCCCACTAGCAATGCACGAAGGTTCCAATTTTTCTGCATCTTGACCAATACTTGTTCATCTTTTTGATTACTATCATCCTCAAAGATATGACAATTATTTCTTCCACCTCAGGGTATATTTTTAATATATTTTAAAAAAACAATTTGTTGAAATAGTCATTAAGTGCTTTTATTTTCCAGAACTAGACCATGAGTAATAATATTTCAACACTTCATTGTCAGAAAATATTTTTGTTTCTTTTTTTTTATATATATTTTTGTTTCTTAATGCAAGCATATATGTGTATAGGACTTCTTGTTCAAAATCATTTTTGGTCAGAACTTTTAAAACACTGTTTTCTAGCCCTTAGAATTGATATAACATTAGGATGAATCTCATCACTTTGTTTGACGTGTGTATGTGTGTGTAGGTGTGTATATGCTTGCATGTCTGTGAGCTTTCATAATATTCTTTATGCTTGCCATATTAGAATTGGACATGGTTGTGTCTTAGCATGAATCTTTATTTCTCTTGCTCTGCCTTCAATAGGCCTTTTCAAAGCCTTCCATTTAAAAATTAAAGCTCAGGAAGTATTGTTCTGTCAAGTTTTGTTTGTTTCTTCCTTCCTACTGCCATTGTGCTAAATAGCTCTGAATTCCTATTAGGTAGAACTTGAATCCTCAAAATCTAATGCCCAGGTGTTTTTATTTCTTGTATTTTCTTATATTTAATTTTGAACATAATTTAGAAATAGATTTGTCAACTTTTATTTCTGATTACAGGTTAATATTTAGACCAATAATTTATTTAGCCACCCTTCAAATAAATGTTATTCAATACTATATTTTTAATATCAGATACTATTTCTTCTTGTTTTTGTAACAAATTTTGTATGCTTTATGAAGATAAAAGCCTTTTATTAGACTATATGGTAAATGTCTATTCTATTCACTGAATTCTATATTTTTCCTCTAGGCCAAGTTTTTTGTTTGTTCATCCTATTCCTTGTCATCCATCTGATGACATTCTGGAAATATTTGATTATCTGAAGTTCTTGTTTTATAGATCTGATGGAAAAACTAGGTTGATAATTATACTCAATTGATATGGACTTCCTCTATAATAGTTTCCTCTGGTTTTGTTTCCCCAAAAGGGAATATTAGTTTCAGGCTGTGTGCAATGGGCGGGGCATTCACAGACAGGCTTCCCTTTGGATTGTAGACATGAGCTGACCAGCAGACCAAAGAGCCAAAGTAAAGAAGAGTGTAAGATGACTCCTGGGCATAGCTTTCTTTTTTTCTCTCTAGCATTTGAGACAAGGTTCAGAATTAAGGTAGGGCTGGTTGGTCAAGTGTGGCCTCAGGGGCTGGGATGACTCATCCCTCCTTGATGAGAACTGGTAGCAGAGAGCAGAGTCGTATTGCAAGGGGTGTAGGTAAAAAGAATGGAAGATTGGCGCCATTTTTTTTGTAATAATCTACCACATCATTTTTCAGAAGTTCCTCAAATTTCCCTGTCTACTTTCATCACTGTCCTGATTACCTATTTTCTCACAGTTGCAAAGCCACCCTTAATAATTTTTTTTAAATGTAAATATTGGCAATGGGACTCTGAAACTACATTTTCCACATTTCATAGTCTACTGACTTCTCATGAGATTCTGTAGATGGGGCAAGGGAAGGAGAGTAAAAAGCAAAAGGAGGAAGGAACTTGCTTTTTGTTTTCAGCTCCAGGCATTCTCCCTAGGGCAGCTATGGGCTGGAGCTCCCACCTATCTTAGTTACTCCCAGCCACAGCTCCCCCTCTTCCCTCAAAAGCACCAGTGGCAGGAAGCCATGTCCCCCTGGGTGAGTGGAGCTTTAGCTGAATTATATTCATCTCCAAATAACAATCAAGTGGGAGCTAGAGGCTGTTTCTTCTCCAATCTCCTAGGTTTTGATAACTACCTCTTCTTCCTTTTTATGTTCTGAGCCCTAGAACTTTTAACTGCTTCCTGCAGCTACTAATACTGTATTAGTTCAGAATCCCTTTAGCTCATTCTGCCTTCCAGCACCTGTATAACAAATTCCCTATGCTCTCTGTTAAAATGCCTCATATGCTTTTCATTTCTTGACATATCTTTCACAGATACATTCTTCGTTGTTATCCAGATTCTTGGTTTCATTTGCTTTTTGTATTTTCTCAGTAATTTTGATAAGACGTTTGAAGGAGCAATAGATGCAAGTGCTCAAAGCACTATCTTTTTATTATTATTATTATTATTATTATTATTATTATTATTATTATGGTAAGAGTAATTACCATGAGATCTACCCTCTTAACAATTGCTTTTTTAAGTATACAATTTCTACAATCTCATTTCTGAGTATATATCCAAATGAATTGAGATCAGGATCTCTAAGAGATATTTTTACTCTCATGTTCACTGCAGAGTCATTCATAAGACAAAATGTGGAAGTAACCTAAGTATCCATTAACAGATGAATGAATAAGCAATATTTGTACATACATGCAATAGAATATCATTAAACCTTAAAAAGGAAGGAGAGTCTGACACATGCTACAATATGGATGAACCTTGTGGACATCATGCTAAGTGTTATAAGCCAGACACAAGAAGACTAATACTGTAGGATTCCACTTCTGCGAGATACCTAGAGTAGCCAAAATCATGGTGACAGAAAGTAGGAGCTGGGAATAGGGGTTAATAGGTGGTTGCTAATCAAGGGGCGGTTTCAGTCATGCAAGATGAATATGTTCTAGAGATCTGCTGGATAATATCAAGGTAATGTCTGTCTTTATTTAAAGATTTTTAAAAACTTAAAAAAAATTATTTGATATTTAGAGACAGCAGAAGCAGGGGGAGTGGTGAGCAGAGGGAGAGGGAGAAGCAGGCTCCCTGCTCCATCCCAGGACCCTGAGCCGAAGACAGACGCTTAACCCACTAAGCTACCCAGGCACCCCTCAGTGTGGTGTCTTAAATGGTTATTGGTTATTTGTTATTTTCTCTTCTTAATTCATAGTTCTTTGTGCATAAAAAATATTAAATCTTTATGTTGAGGAAAATATTTCCTCATGGTTTATTGCTTATGCTTAATTTTGTTTATGGAATCATCTATCATTCAAAACTTTATTTTTTTTTAAGATTTTATTTATTTATTCATGAGAGACAGAGACAGAGAGAGAGAGAGACAGAGACGCAGACAGAGGAGAAGCAGGCTTCATGCAGGGAGCAGGATATGGGACTGGATGCCGGGACTCCAGGATCACGCCCTGGGCCGAAGGCAGATGCCCAAAGGCTGAGCCACCAGGCATCCCTCAAAAGTTTATTTTAGGGGCACCTGGGTTGCAATCTGCTAAGTGACCAACTCTTAATTTAACTCAGGTCATGATCTCAGGGTCATGAGATTGAGTCCTACCTTGGGCTCCCCACTCAGCATGGAACCTCTCCCTCTCCCTCTGCTTCCCCCCTCCCTCATGTGCTCTCTTTCTCTCTCTGTTCTCTCAAAAATTTTTAATTTTAATATATCAAAGCTGTCAAATTTACTTTTCATAGTTAGAAATAACAGGGTCCATATTACCCTGAGAGATCTGCTACTCTTGCCACCTTTGGTATTAGAAGGATGAAATAAATAGATTGTTTGGATTTCAAAGTCCTTTTTTTTTTTTTTTTTTTTTTTTTTGTATTTAAATCCCCATTCTTCCCAGCTTTAGTACTTTAGTATGACTTTATGAAAGGTCTTCAGTGACCTCAGCCTGTCTTTTCATCTGGACAATGAGGATTATGATAAAAATAATGCAGTATCTATCTTCTAAGACTGTTTTGAAGATTGAGTGAAAACATGTTTAGGGTTTTTGGAAGGGGCGTGGCATATTTTCAGTACTCAATAACCTACTATTATTACTTATATATGCACTGCAACTATGCAACTATGCATACTATGTCTGCATTTTTTTATTGTTACAAATATCCCTACAACTGTTTTTACCATTGCCATCACTGCCATCAGTGAACCCTTCCCACTGCCTAAGTATATTCTGCTTTGCTTTAGAGGATATTGTAGGCTGAACAATAGCCCCCAAAGATGTCTTCATCCTAATTCCTGGAGTTTGTGAATGCTGCCGTATACACCAAAGGGGATTTTGCAGGTATGATTTAGTTAAGGATTTTAAAGAGGGAGAATTTTTCTGGATTATCCAGGTGGACCTCTATAGAATCACAATGGCTCTTGGAAGAGCAAGGCAGAGTGATATAGACCCAGAAAAGGAAGATGCAGTGTGATCACGGAGGCAGAAATCAGAGTGTTGTGACTACAAGCCAAGAAATGATGGAGCCCCCGAAGCTGGAAGAGGCTAAGAATGGATCCTGCCCTGTGCTGGCTTTGTAGCACATATGCTAAAATTGGAACGATACAGACAATATTAGCATGGCCCCTACACAAGGATGACATGCAAATTTGTGAAATTTTCCATTAAAAAAAAAAAAAAAGGATGGATCCTGCCCTGCAAGAGCCCTGCTGCCACCTTCCACCTTGACTTTAGCTCAGTGAAACTAATTTTGGATTGCTGGCCTCTAGGACAGTAAGAAAAGAAATTTGTTTGTTTTAGCCTCCAGTGTTGTAATTTGTTATGGTGGCCATAGGAAATGAATACAAAAGGTAAAAATGCTAATTTTGGAGAATTAAGTTATGGTTCCCCCAAACTTCAAGAACTCTTACTACATTATTTACTGGAGTGCGTTTGAATAGGTTCCATCAGTAGAAATGCTTCTTATCTGAAATGTCTCGTGGAAACTCCAACACAGAGCTTCTGTTGATTGATGCAGAGACTACCACAGCACCCCCCTCCATGGACCCCAAGACAGCTCAGGATACCCCAGGCTCCTGGTGCTCTGAACAACACATTGTAATATGTAATGGTTTAAATGGGAAGTAATTAGAATGCTTCATAATTTCATGTATAGTCCTTTAGGAAGGCCAACAAAGGACGTGCATTTGGGGCCATTAGATTAAAATGAGAGGCTGACACTGACCTCAGTGAGTGTAAAAATGTAAAAATCTGAGAAAAGAAAAACAAAAATAGGTAATTACAGTACAGTATAAAAAGTACTAAAACTGGGGTAAACACATCTTTCTGAGTTTTTATAGAAGAAGGAAAACTAGAAGAACTGGTAGTATTTTTTTTTAATTTTTAAAAACGATTTTATTTATTTATTTGAGAGAGAGTGTGCAGCGGAGCGCAGGAAGGGAAAGAGAGGGAGAAGCAGACTCTCTGCTGAGCAGGCAGCCTGACAGAGGCAGGATCCCAGGACCCTGAGATCATGACCTGAGCCAAAGGCAGTTGCTCAACTAGTTGAGCCACTCAGGTGCCTCCACTTTCATACTATTTTATATATAGGTTATTTAGCACTGGCAAGGGTGAGCCATATACCTCCAGTGACCTGAGCCCTCACGTTTACTGGCCTCCTCTCTGTAGTTCAATTCAAATTAAAAGATTATTTCACCTAAATTTAAAAATGCCAAGGGGCATTATTTTTCTACTTAAACTTACAAAACCCCAGAGGTCAGACTAGACCCAACTTGTTAGAAAGGTACGTTCATATAACCAATCTCATTCTGACATTTGGGCAACCCTAGTATCACCATCTTAACAGCTAATAACATATGCTGCTAATAACCTAAAGACTGATGTCATGCACGAATACTCTGGAGAACAATATATAGCCTCATTTTCAATTGTTATAGAATAAGAAAGCAGTTTTAAAAGCTATTTTTGCCTTGCAATGATATAAATTTTTTATTATTATATCATGTGACTATTTCCCCACCATGACCAGTCATCCAAATATAGTTAGTGATTTACTACATGCAAAGAGGAAAGGAGAAATGATTATTCATTATTTTTTTAAAGGTCTACATTAAGATCTCCAATGCAAATGCCTATTGAGTTATAACTTAGTATTGTGATAATTCCTCCAATGGCTGAAGAAAGTCATATGCAGGAATTAAAGATGCCATTTGAAAACATGCCTATTACTGCTCCCAACTTGCTTCGATACATCCCTTATTAACACTGCTTTGAAGCAAGAAAAAAAGGTCTACTTTGAAGTGACTGGTTTAAAAAGTCTCAGTGTTCTAAATTAAAACATTATTTTGTAGCCTGATCTGTCTCCATAAATCTCTCAGTATGAAAATTTCTAAGATCGAATTCTTCCTCCTCTTAGGAACAAAAGAGCCTCAAAGAAGTTTCCAATGAAATAGAGGAGGATAATGAATGCTTATTGACTGGATAAACCATTGTCAAATAAATAAAAAATTGATGATTTAATAATGAATAGGCAGTAATATAAAGTTAAGAAATGAGCATTTTATTAAATATATACCCTAAGGTATGTGCTATTGCAAAGAAAAAAGGAGAAGATGTAGGTCTCAAGATACATCTGGTAAAATATTCTTACACTGTTGCAAATAAGAATAATCACACTTTCTTATTTTTGGCAAATAGGCCAGATGCATTGTTTTAAAAACTGATTAAAACAGCAGTTTATTTACATGGGTGTCTTGTTACAATATGCCCATGCATTATTGAGATGCCACTCAGGTTCAACAGATTATACATATACTGTCTTATAAATGTTGACAAATACATATTCATTAACATACATCCCTATCAAGATATGGAACATTCTTTTATTCCACAGTGTACCTTCAGGCTATCTGCAGTCACTTCCAATCCCTCTTTTTCCCCCAATACCAAGGCAACTTGATTTGTATGACCACAGATTGTTAACATGAATTAGCTATATCCATCTATTTATTCCTGGTTACCTACTGAAAAATAAACGGCCATTAACCCATTTTCAGGCTGTATCTTTTGAGCCAGAGTCCATCATAAGCCACCGGCCAGCTTAGGAATACTTACTCTTGGACTGGGCACCCAGGTAGTACGGATATTGTGTTAGAGGAAAAAGCCACTTGGCATCGGCCTACTTCCAATGGGACAGGTTTGTCTAGAGGGGATTAAGCATCAAAAGGTACCATGAGAATAAAAAGTTGAAGAAAGTAAGGCCTTAAATAAGTATTACTTTTAAGTTTTGCATTTTATATCAAGTGCATTTTTCCAATAGTTTGATTGAATATTGAACAGTATTTATTAAGTCCTACATACACAAGTTAAAGGATTGGATGAGGAAAATGGTTTAGATAGTAGTGAAGTAGAGATCATAAAGTCTAATAAAAATAATCCAGGGAGGGGACAACTAGAGGAGTAAGTCTGTGGAATTAATCAGCAATTAGGTAGAAGTTGAAGGGACAGAAAAACATAAGTATTCGCAAGGAGAGAAAAAGTTAACAAGCAAGAGTTAGGCAGAAACAGAGGTGCCTGGGAAGGTTGATAGAAAGACACAGCCACAACATCAAGAAAGCGTTCATTGGATGTTTGAACTTCATTTCTGAATATGATCTGCTTTTACTTCTCTCATTCTTATGAGAAGCATTCCTATGTGAGCCTGTTGAGACCGATCTATGTGGAACTGTGTTACCCACACTGGCCCCAGTTGACTAGAGCATTACAAGAAAGTCCTTACCCTGGACTAAGTCCCTACTCAAGACCAGGCAGACCTGAGTGACAGCTATTTCCCAAAGAGACTTATGGCCAGTCACATATGACACACAAGAAGTTTAACCATTTGAAGCATTCATAAAGGCATAGTTCAAGTTCATATAGTGAAAGTTACTTATGCTCTCTGGCTAGTGTCATGTGAAACCCAGAATTACTCTGTGGTCACTTATTTCTACTTAGCCTTGTAAGGCGGTCGAGTATGCTATCCTACTGAAGTCTAGGTCTCTTCTATTTCTGCTTCTGTAATCTACCCAGTTAGTTGAACCAAATTACATACTCATGTCACCTAGGATCTTGAAGGAGAGACCTTAGAAACAGGAAATGCAGAGAGGAAAAAGTTAAAAATAGCTGTCTATGTCCATTCCTATAGAATGAATATTCTTCCTTAGCATAGAAGAGGTTGGTGCAGATGTAGTATTAATTAACTCCTCATGGAAAATGGTCAGATGATTCCTGGTTTTTTGAAGTCAGTGTCTTATTCACAAAGAAAGATGATGGGTCAAGTTTGCTGATAAAGCACCATCTGATTTAGAGGGTATGCACCCTTACAGTACCAGCTAGAGACCATTGTTTATTTCCCAATGAACAATTCCCAAATGTTAGCTCTCCTGTGAATGTCATTCTCTTAATTCCTTTTTCTATAAGTAGGAATCTGTCAACACTGGTCCATTTCTCCTCAAAAATAAAGTTTCATTCCTATTTGTCTTATTTGTGGCTAAAGCTGATTCTTTCTAACTGGGGATCTGATTTGTTCAAGTGCTTTATTTTGCTCAGTGTATTTTCACTAAAACAAAAGAAAAAGGATGAGTTCAATCTTCTTTTATACCAAAAGTAAATTATTTCTAAACATTTTTAACATTCTTACCACCTTTGCTTTGCTTGTTTCTCAAGGTAAGATACAATTATTGTTGTAATAAATTCTTCTCCAGAAGCATATTTTCCTAAAAGGCATTTTCCTCTCTGTAATACTGTGATAGGCATTTATTAATGAACTAAAAGAATGAACTTTTTTCTTTTCTTACCATTGACAACATAACAAACATAAGCCAAACACTGCATACATTGAATATACCTGCCTCTGAGAAACTTAGGAGTAAGTAAGCAACACAAATGTGTACAATTCACTCTCTCACAGAGAGTACATTTTTCTCCAGAGAAATTGACTTGAGATGCACTCAGAAAGTTGGGCACA